>NW_025333611.1:25162500-27662500 GCF_019186645.2 Phyllostomus hastatus | reverse complement strand
TGTTTTGAACTCTGCATCTAATAGAGAGCTTATCTTCATTTTTTTGTAGTTCCTTCCTTGGAGTTTTGACCTGTTCTTTCATTTGGGCCATGATCTTTGTCTCCTCATTTTGCCTGTCTCCCGGTATTTGTTTCTGTGTATTAGGTAGATGTGCTATGACTCCGTCTGGGTAGTGTGGCCTAATGTAATAGGTGTCCCATAGGGTCCAGTGGCACATCCTCCCCTATCACCCAAGCTGGGTACTCAAGGTGCGCTCTTAGTATGGGCTGAGTACACCCTCCTCTTGTAGTTGAGCCTTGATTACAGTTGGCAGATCAATGGGAGGAATTTACCCATGCCAATCAGCTGCAAGAACTAGCTATGACCACTTATCCTCTGCCCTGCGTGGAGGATAAGCTGTGCAGAGCCAGGGTGGTGGTGCTCCAATGTGGTCTGTAGCAGTCCACTGGGTATGCAGGCTCTGGGGTTTCCCGGGTGGTGCAGGCCAGGGTCAGCCTCATCTGTTTTCTTCCCAGGGCCACGCTGCATGAGCTATAAAGCAGTATGAGATGGCTGCTACTTGTGTTGAGCCTGGAGATTCCCAGGAGAAGCCAAGCTATGAATCTAGGCTGGCTGCTGCTAGTGCTGGGCCTGGGACCTCTTAGCAAGAGGTACAGGGCCTCAGGGCTGAAGCGTTACTGAGGCTGGCTGTTGCTTCTTTGATAGGATTTAGGAAGTTGTGAAACATGAGGCAAGACCAGCCATTTATATATTGGGTGGGCTTATAAGTTGGGTGGGATGGAGTCTCAGGGGATCTCCACAGTGGGGCACACCATGTTAGCCAGGTTTATGGAGTCTTAGATATGGCACCCACCTGCCTGCTCTGTGGCCTTTCTGGGGGAAGGTTCAGAAAAGGGACAATGGCCTCTATCCACCTTTCTGTCTGGGAGAAAGCTGTCCTCCCACACTGGCCTTGATGCCAGACATGCCAGTTCTTCCCTGTATGGCACTGGTGCATTTCAAGCGGCTGCCCTAGTGCTGGAGCTCAGAGGAAGTGAGTCTGAGTAAGTGGGTTCTTTACAGGGAACTGTTTGGGTCTCCAGAAGTCTCAGCTATTGACACAATCCCTGCTGGTTTTTTGCAGCCAGAAGTTATGGGGACTTATCTTCCTGGCACTGGAACCCTGGGCTAGGAGCCTGGTGTAGAGCTGGGGCTCCTTGCTCCTGAGATATCCCTCCCAAATTTTTATCCACCACATGTAGGTGTGGGACCTACCCATTCTACATCTCTGCCCCTCCTACCAGTCTGGATGGATGTGGTTTCTTTAATTCTGTAGTTGTCAGCCTTCCATTCAGCTTAATTTCTGATGGTTCTAACTGATGGTTGTTCTATATTTTAGTTGTGATTTTCATGTGGTTGTGTGAGGAGGTGAGCTGTGTTTACCTATGCCACCATCTTGACCAGCAGTATTAATGAACTCTTAAAGATAAATTCCTAGAAGTCCAAAGGAATAGACATTTTAAAAAAGATTTTATTTATTTTTTAGAGAGAGAGGAAGGGGGTAGAAAGAGAGGGAAAGAAACATTGATGTGAGAGAGAAACATTGATCAACTGAGGAACTGGCCAGCAACCTAGGCATGTGCCCTGACCAGGAATCAAACTGGTGACTTTTCAGTTTGCAGGCTGGTTCTCAACTCACTGAGCCACACCAGCCAGTGCTAAAGTAATAGGCATTTTAAAACATAAACTTTCATAAGAAAATAGATCTTGAACATTCTCATCACAAGAAAAAAACTATGTGAGACGTATGTTAACAAAACTGATTGTGGTAATCATTTTGCAATCTGTACATATAATGTATCAAATTATTATGCTTTATACCTTAAACTGAAGCAATGTTACATGTCAATTATAGCTCAGTAAAACTGGAAAATGTTTTAATTTTTAATAAAAATAAATAAAATTAAAAATAAAAATTTGAAATTTTAGAAAACTTTAGATTTAAAAGAAAAGCTGTATAGATAGTACAGAGAGTTCCCATACCCTGTTTCCTCAATTACCAACATATTACATTAGAAGAGTTCATTTGTCACAATTAACGAACCAACCATGAGACATTATCATTAGCTAATTGATATGTTATTATTAAGTAAGATCAATACTTAATCAGGTTTCCTTTACGTTTACCTCATGTCCTTTTTCTGTTTCAGGGTCCCATCCAGGATACCATATTACATTCAGCCATCATGCTTCCTTAGCCTCCTCTTGACTGTGACAGTTTCTCATACTTTTCTTGGACACAGTATCAAGGGTACACACTGTCAACATGATTTATCGCTGTTGTTGATTACCTGGCTGAGGGAGTGTCTGCCAGGTTTCACCCCCAACTCCCATTTTGGAAGTGCACACAGTATGTGTGCACAGCCCACACTTAGGAGAAGGGAGTTAACGCTTCACCTCCTCGAGGGCAGAGTATCTACATAAATTTATAATTCTTTTCAATGGAAGATTTATCTATTCTCCCCATTTATTTATTCAATCATTTATTTATATCCAGATGGACTCGTGAATATTGATGTTTACTTCAGGTTATAATCCAACACTACTTATTTGCTCAAATGTTTCAGCTTTGGCTACTGACAGCTCTCAATTAGCTCCTGTATCTCTTTGATATACCCTCATTATTGTGTGTGTGTCTATGTACGTGTGCATTCGCATGTGTAGGTGTGTTTAGCATCTTCCTACTTTCTGGCATTGTAAGATGCTCCAGGCTCAGCTTGTACGCTGCACGCCCCATCCCAGAATCAGCCATTTTTCTCCAACAAGCCATGGTTTCTTTTACTGAAGAATGCTAATAAAAGCCAAGATTTGGGTACAAGGTCTGAATGCTGCTACTGGAGTGTCAGTGTTTCTAGGTCTGCTCAGCTGACAGAGCAAGGAAAAATATGCATGTATACTATCTGTGTACATACATATACCTATACATGTTTTTACATGTATCCACTTGTAACTATATTAAACTAAATATGAGTTCATACTGATGCCTCCAACTCTAGTCCATTACCCCATGGATCATTTAGCCTCCTCTGCTTGCTAATCTGTAATCTCTCACTTCAACAGTGAGAAACTATGCCCCTAGCATCTGCCATCCATTGACATAATTGTTCAATTCCAGTACACATACACAGTGGTTTCCGAACTGTTGATGTGTATCCCCATGGGAAACAACTTTATCAACTACAGCACAGTTCTTACGTGCTGCCCGCTTTGCCTTTGGTCTTAGAGCCACCACTCATTCCCAAAGTTACGTAGGTCAGTACCTTTTTCTTTCACTCCCTTCAATGAAGTTGTTTCACAAATATATGATACAATTAGATTCTTTTGTCATAGCCTTCATTCCATTCTGGAATTCCCTAATATACTAAATGATGTTTTAAAGACAAATGTTAGACCCCAAACCATAAAAATCCTAGAAGAAAACATAGGCAGTATAATCTCAAACATTGCTCATAGCAATCTTTTTTCTGATATATCCCCTCAGGCAAGGAAAACAAAAGAAAAAATAAACAAATGGGACTATGTCAAACTAAAAAATTGTTGCACAGCAAAGGAAACCATCAACAAAATAAAAAGACAACCCACTGAATGGGAGAACATATTCGCTGATATATCTGACAAGGGGTTAATATCCAAAATTTCTTTTTTTTTAATTAACTTTTATTTTTTATTATTTTAAAAAAGATTTTATTTATTTTTAGAGAGGGGATGAGAGGGAGAAAGAAAGGGAGAAAAACATCAATGTGTGGTTGCCTCTTGTGTACCTGGCCTACAACCCAGGCATGTGCCCTAGACTGAGAATCAAACCAGCAACCCTTTGGTTTGCAGGCTGTCACTCAATCCACCAAGTCACACTAGCCAGGGCTAATATCCAAAATTTCTAAATAACTTATAAAACTCAACACCAAAAAACCCCCAATTTAATTTAAAAAATAGGCAAAGGACCTGAATAGACACTTCTCCAAAGACGATAAACAGATGGTCAATAGACATATGAAAAGATGCTCAACATCACTAATCATCAGAGAAATGTAAATTAAAATCACAATGAGCTATCACCTCATACCTGTCAGAATGGCTACCATCAATAAATCAACAAACGGGTCCATTTCTCCATCTGGAAGGACGTTGGTGTTGAGAATACAAAGCACTTCCAGTGCTTTGACAAAACCTCAGACGTGTGGCCAGGACGCCACGTGATTTCATCTTATGGGAGCCATCCTTGTATCCCTGGAGGTTGCAGCTTCCTATAAGTTTGGTGTGGCTGAAGAAAGAAAGAAGGCATATGCAGATTTCTACAGAATTATGATTCCAGAAAAGATTTTGAGGAGATGAGGAAGGCTGGTATCTGTCAGAGTGCAAAGTGATCTTGGAATGTAAAGAATTTCTCTGGGGTGAATTCCGTGGAAGGCTGTCACTGACCCGTGTTCCTGAACTATGAAACATGAATATTTGAGCTAAGAAAAAGTTTCTCTTGATAAATAAACAATTAAGAAATAAAAATAAATAAATCAACAAACAACAAGTGCTGGTGAGGATGTAGGGAAAGGGAAACCCTTTTGCACTGTTGGTGGGAATGCAGATTGGTGCAGCCACTGTGAAAAGCAGTATGGAGTACCTTAAAAAATTAAAAATGGAACTGCCTTATGACCCAGTGATTCCCTGCTGGGAATTTAGCCAAAGAAACACAAAACACTAGTTCAAAAGAACACGAGTACCCCTGAGTTCATTGCAGCATCATTTACAACTGACAGTATATGGAAGCAGCCCATGTCCATCAGTAGATGACTGGATAAAACAACTACGGAACATTTACACAATGGAATACTATTCTGCCATAAAAAAAGAAAATTTTACCATTTGCGACAGCCTGGATGGACCCAGAGAACATTATGTTAAATGAAATAAGCCAGTTAGAGAAAGACAAATACCATGTGATTTCACTCATATGAGAAATCTAATGAACAAACTGAACTAACAAGCAGTATAGAGACGGACTTACTGAGAGGAGGCTGACAACTCTGGGGGGAGTGGTTAGGGGATAGAAGGATTGGGCAAAATGTAAAAAGGACTCATGGACATGGACAACAGTGTAGTGATTGTGAGGAGGGGGTTATATAGAGGATAAATGCTAATGGAAAACATACAATAAAAAATATAAAAATTTTCATACATTAAAGTTTACTTTGTATCATAAAGTTCTATGGGTTTTGACAAATACACAGTATCATGTATTTACCATTACTGTATCATACAAAATACATATCACACAGAATTTTTTTACCCTAAAAAATTCCCTGTGATTCATCTATTCAACCCTTCTCCCACCTCACCCACTGGCAGTCACTGATCTGTTTATCAGCTCCATGGTTTTGCCTTTTCCAAAATTTCATATAAACAGAACCATACAATATGTAGCCTTTTCAGACTGGCTTCTTCTACCTAGCAATATGCATTTAAAATTCATCTATATCACAAAAGCATGAAGGTTACCGAAGAGGAATGGTTGAGAGGAGGTTGGAGAGGACAAGGCGAGACTAGACTATGTGTGGTAAGCACACAATGCAATATACAGATGATGTATCATAAAACTGTACCCTTGAAACATATAGTGTTATTAACTGGCGTCACCCCAATAAGTTTAATTAAAAAATAAAATTCATCTACACTTTTGCATGGCTTGATAATACTTTTCTTTTTATTACTGAATAGTATTCCATCGTATGGCTGTAACACAATTTATCTATTTACTTATTAAAGAACATCTTGGTTGCTTCCAGGTTTTGGTGATTAGGAATAGAGCTGCTATAAATATTTACACAATAGAGCTGCACAATATTATGTGGACTTAAGTTTTCAAATCAGAGAGTAAATACCTAGGAGTGCAATTGTGGATTGTATAGTAAGACTATCTTTAGCTTTATAAGAAATTTCCAAACTTCCAAAGTGGCTGCACCATTTTGCATTCTCACCAGCAATGAGAGAATTCCTGTTGCTTTGCATCTTGCCAGCAATTGGCATTGTCATTTATTTGGATTTTAGCCATTCTAATAGCTGGAAATAAAAATTTAAAGAAATGACCTTGATATACAAAGCCACATTTCTCTTCTGAAAGTTTGTATTTGATTTCTCTGGAGTAACTTTTGTTCTCATACTTCTTTGTTCCTCACATTTAATCAGACACCAAGTCACTCTGATTATGCTTGTTGACAGCTCCTTTTCCTGCATTCTGATGGCCACTCTTCTGATCCAGGCCTTCATTACCTCACACCTGGACTAAACGTAACATCACGACTGCTTGTTTCCTAGACTACAGTATCTCCTATTCCAACCCAACTCACACAACGAAGCCAAAATAACAACAAATCGTAATCTAACAGTTTTTATTGTGGTAACTTTGCTCTTCAAGATCTATGGTGCGTAGCCTATTGAACCAAACTGAAAGTCTTCAGTCTGGTCTTCAACATTTATGTAAATTTATTTAATCCCCTTTCCAATTTCTCTGAACTAACCAAGTTAGTCTTTTTACTATCCTGATACAAAGTGGAAGCCTTTCAATTCTTTGTCATCATTCCTAACATTTCTTTCCATTTGGAATGCTTTATCTCTTCTATTTCCCTTAGTCAGTGTCCTACCTCAAAATGATCATAATCAAAGCTTTTTCCAAAACAAACTCACTCCATTTTGAGTTCTTTTCTACTTCCCACTTACTCAACCCTATAAAATAGTTATACTGTCTTAAAGTTGATTTTCTGTTGTTGAAAGGCATTTCTATTTTTTAAAAGGCATTCTCTATTATTCCATGTGCATTCTTTCCATCTGATCATCAGTTAATAAGTACATTCATCAATGTAATTGAAAAGAAATACAGAAAATATTCTGATTCTTTTACATTTTCTCTAAAGCTCTTGGTGCAGTGCTATGCATAGCAGGAACTGAATAAATGCTGGTTGAATGAACAGTTAAAAAAATTGCAAAACTGGACTTCCAGTCAAGATGGGGGTGTAGGTAAATGTGGTACTCGGAACCCCCACAACCATATCAAAATTACAACTAAAGTACAGAATAACCATTATTCAGAACTACCTGAAATCTAGCTGAATGGAAGTACAACTAGGGATTTAAAGAAGCTAAATCAAGACTGGTTGAAGTGGCAGAGATGCAGAACAGACTGGTCCCACAGCCATTTGTGGCGGTTAAAAATTAGGTGGGATATCTCAGTTGTACAAGTCTCCCCTGAGGCGTGAAGGGTCCCAGCCCCACATGAGGCCCTCCAGCCCAGGGTTCCAGTGCCCTAAAGAGAAGTCCTGGTAACTTCTGGCTGTAAAACCCAGTGGAGTTTGTAGCTGAGTGAGACAGAGGGCTTCTGGAGTCCCAGACAGTTCCTCCTAAAGGGCCTGCCCACAAATGTACTTGGACTCACTCCCTCTGAGATCCAGGGTCAGAGCAGCAACTTGAAAGAAACCAGGGACACAACGGGTTAGAACTGAATTGTGTGGCATCAAGGCAAGAGCTGGAGGGGCAGCTTTGTGTCAGACGTAAGGGCTGGAAGAGGCCATTGTTCCTTTTCTGAGACCCCTCCCCCACAGAGCTGGCAGGTGGGCACCATATCTGAGTCTCCACCAATATAGCACACACTTGTTTGCCCCACCTTGGTGATTCCCCAAGAATCACCAAGCTGCACCCAACTTGTGGGCCCACCCTAGCCATTTCCAGTGGCTTTTCCATACAACTGGCCTCTTTTGCCTCATGCTTTAGACTGTCCTAAAATTTCCTAAACAAGCAGCATCTGGCCTGAGGAAGCCCCATACTTCTTGCTAAGTGACCCCAGGCTCGGCCTGGCCCTAGCAGCAGCCAGAGATGGTTCACAGGTTGGCATCTCCTGGGCACCTACAAGCACAGCACAAGCAGCAGCCACCTGCAGATTGCTCTGTAGCTCATGCTGGGTGGCCCTAGTCAGGGCACAGGCAGTGGCTGATCTTGCACCTCCCAGGAGGCCCCAGTGTACCCAGCTTTAGACTATGCCAGATAGGGTGAAACAACCTTATCACTTCCATAAGTGACACACTCAAGAGGCAGACTCAGTGAGCACCAAAATCCCACTAAAGCAAATCCTGCTCCATGGGTCAACTCCTGCATGGCAGCTCCTCTTCTGCAGTCACAATGGGTCCTTGAAGCCAATCAACCTGGGAGTCAGTCCCTCCCAGTGATGCCAACAGCAATCAAGACTCAACTACAACAGGACAGTGCACACAGTCCACACAGGGGTGCACCTGGAGCACCCAGCATGGGTGACCGGGGAGGCTGCGCCACTAGGCCCTGTAGCACACCTACTACACAAGGCTACCCCACTAAGTCCAGGAGATGTACCTGATACATAGAAATAAACAGGGAAGCAGCCAAAATTTGGGGACAAAGAAATAGGTCCCAAATGAAAAAAAAAAAACAACAGTAGAAATTTCCAGAAAACTGAATGAAATGGAGGCAAACAAACTATCAGATACAGAGTACAAAACAATGGTTTATACGGATGCTCAAGAAACTTAGTGAGACCTTCAACAGCACAAAAAAGGACAGAGAAACCATAAAAAAGAACAAATCAGAAATGAAGGATACCTTAACTAAAATGATTAATAATTTACAGGGAATCAATGGTAGGATAGATGATGCTAAAAATCAAATCAGTGATTTGGAATAAAAGAAAGCAAAAACCACCCAATTGGAATAGCAAAAAGAATAAAAAACAATGAAGATAGTGTAAGGAGCTACTGGGACAAGTTCAAGTGTACCAACATTCCCATTATGGGGGTGCTGGAAGGAGAAGAGAGAAAGCATGATATTAGAAACCTATTTGAAAAAATAATGACAGAAAAGTTCTGTAACCTGGTAAAGGAACTAGACATACAATTCCAGGAAGCAGAGTCCCAAACAAGATGAACCAAAAAAGTCTACACCAAGACACATCATAATTAAAATGCAAAAGGTTAAAGACAAAGAGAGAATCTTAAAAGCAGCAAGAGAAAAGCAGTTACCTACATGGGAGCTCCCATAAGACTGTCAGCTGATTTCTCAACAGAAACTCTGCAGGTCAGAAGGGATTGGCAAGGAATATTCAAAGTGATGAAGAGCAAGGACCTACAACCAAGATTACACTACCCAGCAAAGCTATCATTTAGAATTGAAAGACATATGAAGAACTTCCCAGATAGGGATAAGCTAAAGGAGTTCTCACCACCAAACCAGTATAGTATTACATGAAATGTTAAAGTCTTCTTTAAGAAGAAGAAAAAAAAATGAATGATAAAATGGCAATAAATATATATCAATAACTGAACCTAAAAAAGAAAATAAACGAACAAGCAGAACACAGACTCATAGATACAGAGAACATTTTGACAGGTGCCAGATGGGAGGAGGTTGGGGGCATGGGTGAAAAAAGATGTAGGAGTAAGAAGTACAAATTGGTTGTTACAAAATAGTCCTGGGGATGTAAAGCACAGCATGGGGAATATAGTCAATAATATTCTAATAACTATGTATGGTGTCATATGGGTATTAGGTTTATCAGGGTGATCTTACCAAGTGGTAAGTTATATAATGTCTAATCACTGGAGTGTACACCTGAAACTAATATATTTAATGTTAAATGTAACTGAAACATAAAAAAATTATTTTTAAAAAAGAAAGAAATCAGCCCTGGCCAGGTGGCTCAATTGGTTGGAGCATTGTCCCATGACCAAAGGGTTGCAGGTTCTATTCCTAGTCAGCGAACATGTCTGGATTGCGGGTCTGATCCCCAGTCTGGGCGCACACAATCCCCGGTTTAGATGAATGAGGAAGGCAGCCAATCGATGTTTCTCTCACATCGAAGTTTCTCTCCCTCCCTTCCTCTCTCTCTAAAAGCAATGAAGAAAAAAAAAAGTCCTTGGGTAGGATAAAAAAAAATCACAAAACTTATTTGAAATACTTAAATTTTTTATTATACAAAAAGTATATGTTCACTGTGCAAAACCTAAAACAGTCTAGAAAATACAAATATTCAAAATGATTTAATAAATCCACATATAATTAAATCTATGTATAATTCCATTACCCAAAGATAATTACTATTAACATCTTGTATGCAACCTACTATACTTTGTCTATGCATGTATGTTATTTGATCTGCAGTATTGACTATATTTTGTGATATGAAATGCTTGTGAAGTTATGTACCTTTAAAATATACCTCTAAAGGTCAAATGGACAAACTTCCTAGTTCAAACAGTGTCACACACAGAAATATACCAATTACCTAAAGTAGACTTGGTATTTCTGATTTCCAGCTTGGAGATCCTCCCACCAAATCCTGCTTTCTCTCAATAACCCCAATGCATATTCTTCTCGACATACTGTCCTTTGTCCAACCATTCAAGATTTAAGAAATCCCGACAGAGCCCCAAGCAAGAAGGTAGATATTAATTCTTCCCTCCTGTCCCCTTTGTTTAAACCTGAGTGATTTCTACCATAAGACATATTTATATACTCATTATTATTAGAAGTTTGAAAAACACCCATCACTGGCACTAAAGGTATATAATCAAAAGGAGTGATATCATTTACTTGCCCCATTCTTGTTGTGCAGGCAGCAAGGATAGAACTTCTAGTGGGCAAACAGGCATTCTTTTTTTGGTGTGTGTGTGTATTTATATATATATATATATATATATATTTGCCCCTTTTCAAAAAGGGCAGGCTCAATAACAGAATAAGCTCTATAAAACATTCTGAATAAAATTCTGTAATTTTCTTGCTCCATCGTGGCAGTAGTCCGGTTGCAGGCATAGCCTCTTATTTTAGAAAAGTATGCCCACCTCCTCGATGTTGCTAGACAGTTTGCAGGTACATTCAACTATAGCTCAAACAGTGGTAGGCTACAGTCCAGGTGTAATTTTATGACTTTTTGATTAAACTAATATGGGTACAGCACTTTCTGTAGGATAGAGAGTAGTTTAGAAAGTTAGCCATCTGTAGCATTGTTTGTTACCACCACCCCCATCCCCCTAAAAAGGAAAATGATCTAAATGCCATCATTACAGAAATGCACAAATGGGACAATTAGTCAACAGATGACCATGAATTAGTAAACAAGAATGACAGAGCTCTTTATGTACTGACATGGTACTTCTAGAATAAATTAGGCGACAAAAAGCAAGTTACTGAAGTGTGTATAGTATGCTGTTGCTTGTGTTAAAAAGGCAAAATGTGCCCTGGCTGGCGTAGCTCAGTGGATTGAGCGCGGGCTGCGAACCAAAGTGTCGCCGGTTCGATTCTCAGTCAGGGCACATGCCTGGGTTGCAGACCATGGCCCCCAGCAACCATACACTGGTGTTTCTCTCTCTCTCTCTCCCTCCCTTCCCTCTCTAAAAAGTGGATAAATAAAATCTTTAAAAAAAAGGCAAAATATAAATTCACATGTATGGAATTGCTTATATATGTACAAAAATCTCTAGAAGGATATTTAATAACCTAATAATATAGTTTACTTGTGAGGGGAGATCTGGGTGTTTACTAGGCAAAGGACTCATTTCATTGTATTTTTAGGATTCTTCTTAAAATTTGAACCTTGTGAAAATATTAACTATTCAGATTTTTAAAAAAGATTTTATTTGTTTATTTTTAGAGAGAGGGTAAAGGAGAGAGAAAGAGAGGGAGAGAAACATCAATGTGTGGTTGCCTGTTGCACGCTCCCCACTGGGGATCTGGCCCACAAGCCAGGCATGTGTCCTGACTGGGAATCAAACTGTCAATCCTTTGGTTCTCAGGCCCACTCTCAATCCACTGAGCTATACCAGCCAACACTAACTATTCAGATTTTTAACCATGAAATTACCTGGTCTAACAAACTTTCAATTTAATTGGGGAAATGAAGAGATAAGTTTTCAATTAAATGTTTCCAACAGTTACAAAGGAGGAAGATAGCAAATTTGGTGGTAGTTAGGGATAACTCCACCTACACGGTTAATCAGCAGGTTTATAAGAATGATATAATGTTTGGAGTATTATATCAGATTACCTGATTGACAAAGTTCCTCTGTCATGGATGGTAATGTGAAATAGTGGGGAAAGCATGGATTTTGAGATGAGGCAGAAATAAATTCAAATCTTAGCTATTCCGTACAATGACCTTACAAGCTTGGGTAAGTTAATTAACCTTTTTGGAGTTTCAATTTCCTTATCTATAAAATGGGTGAAATCTTGGTAGGGTTATTATTATAAAGGTTATATGACATAACATCCTAGTGCAACAAATTCGTTGGCTTACTTAACCTCCTTTCCTTATATATTGGACTGAACTGAGATGGACTGACATGCAGACATTAAATGTCTTGAGGAAATGCAGATTGCAGTGAAAGATCTACTTGTAGCTAAAGTCTCTGTATGTACAATTTAGTTGGCCAAGCTCATATTTCTTATGAGGAATAAAACCTTTCATTACCTCAGAAGTTTTAAAAATCCTTGGGCTATACAGTGTCTCCTTTTTCCTTTTCCTTCCATCTGAAAGATGGTCAGAAGAAGAGTGTTTTGAAACATATTACAATGATGCCCTAATAAATATTCTCACTCATTTCCTATGGGAAAACATTTATTCGAATGCTCATTTCTAACGAATATACTCTTAAGACAGATTTTGCTCTCTATGACTTATTCAGCATTTGAAAAAACAGGGTTACCTTTTATTAGTAAATATCATCTTAAGATATATTAAAACTAAGGTTACCCACCAAATCACACTAATACTTATTGATACTTTACACTGATATATTAAGTGTGATTTTATATATTCACCAATTAGTTTTTACATTTGTAAAACCACATGAATGTGGTATATATGGAGACATTAAATCATTTGTAATACAGAGCTTATATAGCAGTCGCCAAGTCTAGGAGATTGGGAGTTCCTAACTTCCATATTTACTATCAAACTACTGACAGTAAGTGTCTTAGGTAAAGTTCCAGGAGAAAAAAATTATTGCCCAATCATATTTTCCTGGCTAACCTCAGGGTTGGTTGCTAGGCATTGAGTAGAGAAGCATTTTTTATATACTGAGAGAATACTTTTGTCTCAAATATGCTGGGAAAAATTTCTATACCCAAATTTCCTCTGTCTTGAGATTCATTACGTTTGAAGAATTTAATGAGTTTGTTTAGGGAGTTGCATCAGAAATTATTTTTGTACTAGAGGTAGGAATGACAAGCAGTTCCTTTGTAATGCTGTACTAGTCAATACCTGTTTTTGCCTAAGGATGTATCCATACCAATTCTGGATAATCCAGCTTTGAAGTGGGATGGGCAGTGCTGGCTTTCTTTTGTTGGTGTTATTACTTTGGGCTGTGACCTACTCACACATGCTTTGGAAACTTAAACAGCACTGAGGACTGAGGATATGGGCTAATTAAGAACCACAAATTCTAACTACAGCCAGTATATACCTGGCATTTACATCAAAATAGTTTTCTAGAAAAGGTACAAGGCTTTTTTCCATTTTCTACATCTTATTTTCTAGAAAGAACATTTACCTAACATGTTCTGCTCTTAGGAAATACTGTCTTTTTTTTTTTTTTCATGTGAAATGCCAAAATGAACAATTACCAAACCAAAGAAATTTTTACGATATTCAAAATATTCTTTAAATAAACGTTAGGCAGAACCCATTTTTAAAGTAATTTAAACAATTATTATATTCTTTACAGAATTTTCAGATTGTAGTTCAGGGGAGGTAAATATTAAATATTGCACAATCAAGATATACAAAGCCCTTTGTTAAAGTTGCAAAAGAGGAGACAATGCCAAATCGTTTGCTTTTAGCCAGCCTCTGTTGCCTAAAAATCATACTGACATTTTCCAGGTCAAAGGACATTTGACATACAGTCCTCACCAAGCGCCTTTCTTGTGATCTCTGATCATAGGATTAGTTGGAGCGTGAGCATTTTTAAACACCTCTTTATTGACAAAGGAGACAGAAGTAGTAGAGATAGAGTTTCTTAGAGGATAAGAGACCCCCTTAGCTAGCTTTCTACTGCATCAGAAATCTGACAAGAATCACTTTGATGGGCAGGGCTCAGGGGCAGATGAACTGAAGAGGATCTAACAAACATAAGTTTTTATTGTTAGTTTGGCACTCTGCTAAGCGCCCTATGTTATTATCTAATTTATTTATAACAGCAACAACTCAAAGAGGGAAATACTAATATGGCCCGCATTTTACAGATGAACGAACTGAAAGTCACTGAGATTAAACAACAAACACCCAAAGGTCACACAGCAAACAAGTGGCGGCACCAGAACTCGAAACTGCTCCAGAACAAGCACTCTTTTTTAACCACTGCCTTCAACCCGGCGGTCTGATCCTGCGCCTGGGGAGCAGCCTTTCCCCCGCTTCCTTCGTGGGACAGTTCCCAGTACTGAGGCTTGGCGCTGTCCAGCCCTCAGGCCTGCCGCCTTTCACAAGAAGAGAACGCGGCCCCGCGGGGCGATCCCGCCCGCAGGTTGTAGAACTGCCGCGCCCAGTCGCGTCACTGCACGCGGGCGGGCCGAATGTCCTCTGGGTGCCCATCCCAAGCAACCCCCACAGCCCCCTGAAATTCTCCGGACGGGTTCTATTCCGAAAGGCTGGAGGTGAGCAGCAGGACGGACACCACGCCCCTCTCTCATAGTCCCCTTACTCTAGTCCAAAGACCTCAGGCAATAGTTTGGGCATCCTCACCTGTCCCAGAAGAGCGACCTCTCTAGTGACTGACGCAACGCTCCTCCAATCAGGGCCTGGTGGGGAGGTGGGCTCTAGCTGAGACTGATTGCTGGTTCCTCCAATCCCGGTGCAGCAACCCTCCGGCCCCAGTCTCCGTGGCTGGCAAAGAGCGACAGGTGGGAGCTGTGTTACCTCCGCGTCTTTTGCATTCTTGACGTAGAAGCCTCCGAGAGCATGGTGAATTCTACTCCGAAGCTCACCTATTCTTGCAGGTCGTCACCTCAGCCATAATTTTATCACAAGTGGAAATTCCCCAACCCTTTCCCGTCACCTCGGATGGGGGCGGGATGAATGGTACTCTTAGTGACCAATTGTACCACGCGACGTCCTTTGACAATGTGACCGACACCTTAAGACGCCAATGAAATCTCCCATTGTCAGGGGTCACTGTGACTGACCACGAGGCCAACTAATCCACTTTAAGGTCGTGATGCGATAGTCAGAGAACTTGACCAATGGAGGTAGAAAAAGACCGGAAGTCAGCGCGGGTAATAGGGGGCGGGTGTTCGCAACCGCCTAGGCCTGCGCGGGTCAACGCAGCTTGGAGGCCCAGAGCCAGCGAGCGGCGCGTGACGAAGAGCCTGAGCGACGGGTTGTCTAGGCCAATGATCTGCACCTGCTTTGGAGCTATAGCCAGTGGCGAGTGTGGGGGGCGGGAGGCAGCAGGTTAGGCAGTGAGAAGTTAGTGGCGCTGCTGGGACGGGGGAAAGGAGACGCTTCTTCCTCCTGCTGCTCTTCTCGTTCCTGGGATCAGCGGCGGCGGTGGCCGCGAGTGACTCTGCAGTGCCTCCGGCTCCGCGTGCGAATCATGCTGACCGACGGCGGAGGCGGGGGCACCTCCTTTGAGGAGGACTTGGACTCCGTGGCTCCGCGATCCGCCCCAGCCGGGGCCTCGGAGCCGCCTCCGCCGGGAGGGGTCGGGCTGGGGATCCGCACTGTGAGACTCTTTGGAGAGGCCGGGCCTGCGCCGGGAGTCGGTGGCGGCGGCAGCGGTGCCGGCGGAGGGGACGCGGCGCTGGATTTCAAGTTGGCGGCTGCTGTGCTGAGGACCGGGGGTGGAGGTGGTGCCTCTGGCAGCGACGAGGACGAAGTGTCCGAGGTACGGCTCCAGGACCCCTACCTTCCATACAGCGTGGGGCATGAAAGCTCTGTGGGTCGGTGCAGGGCGGGGGCCACCCTCCTGCTGCCCCGCCGGAGTCGTTCTTTGACAGCGATCTGCTCCAAGGCGGCAGTGGCACGGTGCGGGCCTAGTGCTCCCTCTGCTTACTCTTCAGCCTGCGGCTCCAGCCGGACCGGTTCCCGTCACCTTCCGTAGATCCGCAATGGTCTCTAAGCTTCGCGCGGGAACAAGGACTCTTCAGGCTACCTCCCGCCCACCCCGCTTTGGAGATGGGGGGGCGGGGTCTTGCCAGAGTCCCTGCCCTTGGTACTGAGAGAGCGAGACAGAGAGAGGAGAGAGACTGAGTCAGAGAGACAGGGAGTCGGAACTAGCTAGCTCAAAGAGCATTTCAATTATATGCCTCTCCCCAAGTTGACTGGTTGGACATTTATTTGCCTTATGCTTTACCTGTGTATTTAAGTCGGGTTCTTAATTCCCGTCTTTAGTTTGAGACAGGTGAGTGTTAAGGAGCTCCCTGCCCTTACCCTGAACAATCACGTGAGTCTTGCACCTGGGACCTTTTGTGAAGTTAGGAAAAGGAAGTTCCCGTAAAACTACAGAGTAGTTGGATAGCTGAACTGGGGAGATTCTTAGGCTTGGAGAAGGCGAGGCACCCTATAGATATATTTTGAAATGAGGGGAATTAGTTAATCAGGCCTTTCTTTTGACTCTTTATGTTTATACTGGGCCTTTTTAGGTCTGAGCAATCTAGGATAGTCGGCATCATCTTTTGGGCTCTAGGGAAAAAGGTATTTTCTATATGTACTTTTTCCCTCTTGACTGTGGCTTGGATATGGTACTGTGCTGTGATGATTATTGTTCCAAATGCTCAGAGTATTGTATTTGGGTTCTAAGGTGCCTGGCTCATCCCTTATGACTAATTATTTTAACCTCTGATCTTGGTGTTAAAGTACAAGGATTTCTCTGTGTGTACAACTATCCTGGCTGTTGTATTTGAGGGGAATAGGAGAAACTGTGGCTGGCAGAATTCAGTTAGTGCACTGTTTTACATTCTAGGTTCTGAACAGGGAGTCCTTCAGGTTTAAAACCTTCATACATTGTGACCCCAGAATCTTGCTTTGGGAAAAACTGTGTGGGTTGAAAGAGAGCTAGTCCCTCAAATGTCTGTATCTTTGATGCAAATTGATGAGAGATGGGCTTAGAACACTTTTACGTATAAAATAAACATCTTTAGACTCTAGAGTGTACTTTTCCTTGAGACTTGTCTAAAAGTGATGGAACGATGAGGTACTTGATTTTCTGGACTATTTTTACATAACTATCATAGGTGGGATAAAAGATCACTCATTTGCTTTTACATAAGTGGCATCCTTAAATTTATTCAGAGGTAGAGTGCTAATGAGTCTCCAAAGTCGTAAATCTCTTAACTCTTTGGGCTCATATGTTTTATCTGGGAAGTGAGATTTTAAAGTAACCGTTTCTGCCATTTTGGTGAGGCTTGTAAACATGCATACACAGAATTTCATTTGCAGTCTGCATACCATGTGGTTAAGCCAAGAGCAGAATCCACATCTTTTGTCTTGTTTTGATTTTTATCAGAGATATTATTTAGGCTAATCATAGAAGAGCCCCTTACTTAAGTCTCCTGTTTACTTAAGTTTTCTGTGTCTAAAAAGGACTTAAGTATTAAGTGTCTATGTAGACCTTATTTTTGAAGTGGAGATTTTGGAGTGGGGACTGGTCTAAGGTGATGCCCAGTGTATATATAGCTTCTTTCTTAATCTGTGGAGAAAAGAAATTTTGTTATGTTTTGTTTCTCCAATGTCATATAGAGAAGGAATTCCTGGAGTATCTAGTGTCTGCTGTATAGTACATGTGGTAGGATATAGTCTATGCCTTTGTGAGTGAAATGACCCATTTTAGCCAAGCAGATTTCTTGCCTTTTTTCTGCCTGACAGGATGAGCTGTTTTCTCCCATATTATTGCCTTTGAATTTCAGTGTGAAGACCATAAATAATAATCTTCAAAAAACACTCAGCAAACTGGCATTTGATGATAATACTAAAATCTTTATTTTAATCTTTCTTAGATGTTTTAGAATGAAGTATTTAGATCTAGACATTCAGAAAGATAATGAGTTGTTTGTAGTTTGAGAGTGAAGTTTGTTTTTTCCCCTCAGTGGTCTAGGTGAGAAATGGGTAAGAAACATAGAGGCCTAGTGTATTTGCTCTAGAATTAGGTGAAATCATACATTTGGTGTACAAAGGTGTGGATGCTCTAAGGACCTCTTTTCTAGTCATTATCAGAGCCTATAGCTGAGAAAAAAAACAAGTTGCTTTTCCTCACTAAGTCAAAAGATCTTTTAGTTTGAGTAAAGTGCTTGGGTCTTTTTGAAAATTTTTATATTAGAATTGTGTTATTTTAGGGAATCCCACCATTTGGGCTCTCTGGTTCTTGTTTTAAATATTGAGGTAAATACTGGTATGTTATGTATTTCATCACATATAATGAGAATGTTCCTTAGCTGTCAAAGGCCTTTAATAGCAGAACTTGCATTGGATTCTATTGAAACGTGCCCATTGTTCAGAATAGAGATCAGGCTGAAAATTTTTTAAAAGCAAGTTTTTATTTAGATTTGAAGTCTTTTCCATTGTAGCAAAAGAAAAATAAAATTCCTAAAGAAAGGACTTTAGTGAGCTATATGACTCAGTTTTTCTGTCATAAGAATGTATGCATACACGATGTGTGTATAGATACAATATTCTTCTTTTAAAATTATAAAAATATAGTCTCATGGTGTAAAAAGATAGGTATCTATTTAAAAAGCATAGCTTTATATCATAATGAGGTGTTTTTTTTTTTTCTAGAGGCAAGTTCACACAGACATCGTATATAACAATTTATAGCAAATTATAAAAAAGCTTAGTAGGGAATTTTTTTTCCTGAGAATTACTTTTAGAGTTGAAAACACGGGCCCATACAGAAGTTCCATTCTGATTTTCTTTAGCAGGAGAGGAGATGGATCATTTCCTTTAGGGATATTCATGATCCTATAATCTAGAGCAAGGTTTCTCAACAGCAACATACTAACATTTTGGGCCAGATAATTCTTTGTTATGAGGGCCTTTCCTATGCATTAGCAGCATCCCTAACCTTTACCCAGTAGATGCCAGTAAAACCCACTTGGTTGTGACAGCCAAAAAAGTCTCCTGGGGGCAAATCACCACTGGTCTAAAGGCCACTCTTATTGTCAGAGATGGCAATTTTGTCATGAATACTCAGTATTCAAACTTCAGGTAAACAAGGTGAGTCACTGCTTTTAATAGCATCTCAGGGCTTAAGCTTATAACCAGAACAAGAAGAAAATTAAAAGAGGGTACTGAAAGTTTTAATGCTGTAAATTTTCTATGGTAAATTTATCATTTGGGGGAACTTTTACTTACAGTACTACATTATTTTTTAAAAACCCATTCATTGTCCAGGAAAGTGAATTTAAAAAAAAAAAAAACCTTTATGGGGACTTTGCTTAAGGTAGAAAGGGCTTTTATTCCATAAATTAGCATCAGGAGTGATAAATAGGAAATGGAACTTTGTGTTCTAGCAAGCAAATTTTGGAGACATTGGAGATGTTTATTGAAGGAGAAGTTGTATAGTGTTAACTGTAACGATTTTTTATGTAGCATGAGTATCAACCATGCACACGTTTTATATTCTGTAAAGCCTGAAGACTTCACATATAAAATGATACGTGTTGATGAGTATGGTACATGGACAGTTGATTGGTATGGATAGAGGAAAACCTGATTGTGAAACTTGAAGTATGTAGGGGTTTCCTTTTGGTTATTATTTAGTACATTTCAATAAATGATTAAATTCATATAGTTTATAAGTCAAGGTAAAATAAAGACAAGTACAGTTTAAAGTCTAGAGGTTACCGCCTCCTCCAAGTATCCTGCCTTCTACACCTTGTGTTGTGTATTCTTTCAGATTTTCTTTATGGAAATACAGATATACATTTTAATTTTCCCCACTGTTACACAAAAGATTCATATGAGATTTTAAAGTAGTAAATTAAAGAAGGATTTAGACTTTTTATCTAAACAAAGTGATAAAACATGTTAAGAATGAAGCATTGGGGAAGAGTTTAAGGACATTACTTTCTGAGCCTATCTGATAGTAGAGTGATGATGTACTAGATGCCCTCTGAAAGTCTGTTCTAGCCTTCTGATTCAGTGATGAAGATATGATAAATAAAAAATGTTGCTTCAAAGAAAGCAAAGCAGTTTTTTAAAAGCATTAGTTTTGGGTTGGCAAGTATAAAGAAAAGAAATGAGTCTACCAATTTTTTTTTTTTGGCCAAATTTACCTTCCTGTAGGACCAAAGTTGTAAGAAATAAAATCAATTCCTTTTTTTTTTTAACTCACTGCATGTGAACTATTTCAATATATCTATCTTCTTGGACCTTCTTATTTACAATTTTCCTCTCCTGTTGCTTGTCTGTAAAGTTATAGAATCCTGGTGATAATGCTATCTCATCTCATTTTTAGGTAACTGCTACCATTTATTGAATGCTTATTATATGCCTGTACCGTACTAGATACTTTCATTATTTTATTTAATCGTTTCAACATCCGTTTGAGGTAGGTATATCATCTACATTTTTATAGACAAATAAATGTAGGCTCAGAGAAATGATGAATCAAAAAAACAAACCAAAAAAATGGTCAAAATGTTACACAGCTTGTAAGTGGTAAAACTAGGATTTGAATTTAGTACAGAATCCAGAGTCCATGCTGCTATTTCGCTTCCTCAAATTAAAAATACTCACAAAGTTTTTGGTTACAGAATGCTTTTTCTTTAATACATGCTTGCTTAGTCCCTGTTGAAGTTTTCATAGATCTAAAGTGAAATGAGAAAAGTAAGAAGGCCCTGGCTGGGTAGTTCAGTTGGTTAGAATGTCTTCCTGATTGCCAAGATTGCAGGTTTGATCCTCACCTGGACACATAAAGGAATCAACCAGTGATTGCATAAATAAATGGAACAATAAATCTATGCCTCTCTCTCTCTCTTTCAAAAATCAATTAAAAAGTAAGGGCAGTGTAGTGACTTTCTCATAAAGCTATTTTTAAACTTGTTTTATACTTGTTATACTTGAGATAAACAATGCCCTTCCTACTCTTACAAAATGATTATTTAAAATATCCCTCTTTGACAAAATATCAAATTGGAAACTTCATGTCAAAACCCTGGGAAAAGCCTCAGAAGTTTGGGAACCGTTGAGTTAAGTGACTTACTCAGAATCACACAACTAATTTGTAGTAAAAATAGGTCATCCAACTCCCATTCTAGTTATCCTACTTGCTAGATTGTCCTGCTTACTATTTCTCTTCTGATCCATTGTACCAGTGAATTAATTAGTTGTTTAAGAAATGCCTGTTTCAAACTAGCATATAATCCATAGTTAATGTTGTTGGAAAAGTTTTTTTTAAGGAATTTTTTAAAAGATTTTATTTATTTATTTTTAGAGAGGGAAGGGAGAGAGAAAGAGAGAGAGAGAAACATCAATGTGCGGTTGCTGGGAGCTGTGGCCTGCAACCCAGGCATGTGCCCTGACTGGGAATCAAACCTGCGATCCTTTGGTTTGCAGCCGGCGCTCAATCCACTGAGCTACGCCAGCCAGGGCGAAAAGTTTTATATTTAATGAAATTAATGACTGCCATGTAGATCAATATATTAAGAAAGAAATCAAAGGTGTACCATTGAGCATAGCAGGAGCACTATTCTAAGGTCATTTCGTAATTGAACTTACTTGAAAAGTTCAAGCCTTGTCATTATTCATTTTTAAAGAATTAGAAATATTAAAACCACTGATAAAGACATTTACCCAACTTTGCATCGACACTTGCAACTTTGCCAATATGGGAAACACTTGTTTTGTTATATTGTTAACACTCTAATTTGTAAAAATTAAAACTTTTATGCTATCCTATTGGTAGTTACTGACAGTGTATGGTTCCTGTGAATGAAGGTCATTTCGATTGACTCGTTTACCTTCCTTCTGGCCAACTTAACCTAAACCAAGAAGAAAGTAAAGTTGTATGTACGGTAACTGTTCTTTATTTGCTAGGCTGAAATTGAGCAACTGTTTTGTGAAAGAGCACATTTTGTTCTTTCTCCACTACACACACTTCAGTTCTTTGTTTTTTCTTTTAATGGATGCTCTTTTTAGTAGTGGAAAGGGTGTTTTTTAAAAAAGTAGATATCCCACTGTGTCTAAGTGGTTTGATTCACCTGCATTAGTGTGCAATTTTGAAAAGAGAAAGGCCAAGTGTATGCCAGGGATTAGCCCTCAGAACTAAAGAATTGAGCATGAGAACAGTTTATTATGTTGCCAAGGTAAGTTTGATGTGTTTAACAGTTTGAAATGAGGACAGTTAGATTGAGAACAAGTGTTTGTGTATCATAAAAATGACCATTTTAACCATTTTTAAATTTTATACCTTGTGTTAGATATAATTTACCATTTGAAAGTGTACAGTTCATTGGCATTAAGTGCATTGTCATTGTTGTGTGACCATCACTGCCAGACATCTCCAGAACTTCATCTTCCCAAGTGGAAACTGCGCTCATTAAACAGGAATGCCCCAGCTTCCCCTCCCCAGCCCCTAGCAACCACAATTCCTACTTGTTTTGTCTCTATGAATTTGACTACTCTAGGTACATCAAATGAGTGAAATAATACAGTATTTCTATTTTTGTGACTGGCTTATTTCACTTAGTATAATGTCTTCAAGGTTCATACTTAGAGCATATGTCAGAATTTCATTCCTTTTAGAGGCTGAATACTATTCCACTTCATATATATATATAAATATATATATATATATTTTTTTTTTGGTCTATCCATTAGTGGATACTTGGATTGCTTCTACCTTTTGACTAGTGTGAATATGCTACTCTGAATATGGGTGTACAAATAATCTGTTCGAGTCCCTGCTTTCAGTTCCTTGGGTATATATCCAGAAGTGGGATTGCTGGATCATATGCTAATGCTATTTTTTATATTTTGAGTATATTTATATACTGTTTTTTATAGTGGCTGTACTTTCCCACCAACAATGCACAAGTGTTGCAGTTTCTCCACAGTCTAGCCAATACTTGTTATTTTCTGTTTGGTTTTGAGTGATAGTCATACTAATGGTTATGAAGTGTTATCTCATTGGGGTTTGGATTGGAATTTCCCTAGTGATTAGTGATATTGAGCATCTTTTCATGTGCTTATTGGCCATTATATATCTTCTTTGGAGAAATGTCTATTCAGATTCTTTGCCTATTTTTAATTGGGTTGTGTTCTCACTGTTTTACTGTAGGAGTTCTTTATGTATTCTGGATATTAATCCCTTATCAGATATATAATTTGTATGTATTTTCTCCCATCCCATGGATTGCCTTTTCATTCTTAAAAGTGTCCTTCCATGCTTAAGTTTTTAATTTTCATCAAATCCAATTTACCTATTCTTTTATTGTTTGTACTTTTGGTGTCATACCCATGAAGTCATTGCCAAATCCAAAGAAGACCCCCCCCATGTTTTCTTCTAAGAATTTTATAGTTTTAGCCCCTGTTTAGCTCTTTGATCCATTTTGAGTTAATTTTTGTGTATGGTGTAAGGTGAGAGTCCAACTTTATTCTTGTGCATGTGGATATTTAGTTTTTCTAACACCATTTGATAGTAAGACCATCTTTTATGCCATTGAATGCTCTTGGCATCCTTGTTGAAAATCGGTTGACCATGTATGGGAGGGTTTATTTCTGCCCTCTCTGTTCTCTTCATCGGTCTATATGTCTTTCTTTATGCTAGTACCACACTGTTTTGATTACTGTAGCTTTTGTAGTAAGTTTTGAAATCAGAAAGTGTTAGTCCAACTTTGATCTGTTTTTTTTTTTTTTCCCCAAGATTGTTTTGGCTGTTAAGGGTCCCATGACATTCCACATAAATTTTAGGATGGGTCTTTCTTTTTCTGCAAAAAATGCTGTTGGGCTTTTGATAATCAGGAATTGCAATGTATCTGTAAATTGCTATAGGTGAGAACAAGTTTTAATACAAATCTTATGTAATTATTTCATCACAATAGATATTAAAAATGAAAATGGCAAAACATTAAAAAGCACCTGTAACATGGAAAGACTGAGTATTTACTGTTGTCCTGCTTGAAGCTATTGAACCCAGTTAATGTGGAATACTATGCTCTGAGTACATGTTTCTGTAGTGTAACTCTTAGGGGTTTTTTTGTTGATTTATCCTCATATTGACTGTTTGTGATTGATTTTGATGCTTCATATATTGATTAAATGCTAGGAAGAATATTCTTTGTCCTTTATATGATTAGAGATGAGTTTTGGAAAAGTCATCTCAATATGCTATTAAACTTTGGTCAATGAACTTACAGTATTTTCTTTAATGATGTAGAATTTAAAAAGTTTTCACATAGGCATTTTATGACAGCTTAGTCAGAAGGTAAAGTTCTGGCCATGTCAGTTGATACTTTTGAGTGGTATACTTTGAAAGGACTTCCTGCTCTTATCAGTTTCTAATTGATTTTTTCCTGTCCATGTTTTCTTATTTGCTGTTAAATCTGTACATTTTATTTTGTCTTTTAAAACGTGTGTTATTGTTGCCCTGGCCAGGGGGCTCAGTCGTTGGAGAGTTGTCCTGTGCACCAGAGGGTTGTGTGTTCAATTCCTGGTCAGGGCACATGCCTAGGTTGCAGATTTGATCCCCAGTCGGGGAGCCTGCGGGGAGCATGTCTGAGGTAGCTCATCAGTGTTTCTCTCTCACATCCACCTTTCTCTCCTAGTCCCTGTCCCTGTCCCTTTATCTCTCCCTCTCTCTCTCTTCCTTTCTCTCTAAAAAATCAGTAGCCGGACATCCTTGGTTGAGGATTTAAAAGAAGTATACAGTTGCTAAATTTGGTAATGTGAAACAAACTAGCATCGAAGAGCATATCCCAAAAGGGGCAATAGTCCAATTATATTGGATACATTCTCCTTTTTTGTTACTTTTTATTGTGATACAATTTCAAACTTATGGGAAAGTTGCAAGAACAGTACAAGGAACTCTTGCCATATACCCCTTTACCTAGATTTGCCAGTTATGTTCATTTTGACCCATTTTCTTTCTCTCCATAAACAAAAAATAACTTATTTTTGGAATCATTTGAAAGTAGGTTGCATACATGGTGCATCTTTACCCTTAAATCCTTCAGTGTACATCCCTAACAACAAAAACATTTTCTTACATAATTACAGTATATTTATCAAAATAAGAAATTTAACACATTTGTGAAGTATTTTTCAAATTCAAGTTCTCAAAGTTTTAAAATTGAAATATAACTCTTTAAAGTGTATAATTCAGTGTTTTTAAATAGATTCACAAATTTGAGCAACCATCACATTTATTTATTTATTTATTTATTTATTTATTTATTTATTTATTTATAGGGGGAGAGAGGGAGAAAGAGGGAGAGAAACATCAATGTGAGAGAGAAACATTGATAGGCTGCCTCTCTCACACACCCCGACTAGGGACCATACGTACAGCCCAGCCATGTGGCCCCACCAGGAATTGAACCAGCAGCCTTGTGCTCTATGGCGTGACACCCAACCAATGGAGCCACACTGGTCAGGGCTCCTCCACTGTCTATTTTAAAAGATTTTTATCACAGGTTCAATTCCCAGTCAGGGCACATGCCTGGGTTGCAGGCCACAGCCCCCAGCAACCACACATTGATGTTTTTCTCTCTCTCTCTCTTTCTCCCTTCTTTCCCTCTCTAAAAATAAATAAATAAATAAAATCTTTTTTAAAAATAAAATAAAACATTGTTATCATCTCCAAACAAAACCTCGTACCCATTAGCAGTCATTTCCCATTCTCCCCTTCCCTCTAGCCCCTAGTAATCATTTACCGACTTTTTCTCTGGATTTGCCTCCTCTGGGCATTTTTATGTAAATGGAGTCATACAGTATGACAATATGTAGTCTTGTGCCTTGCTTCTTTCACTTAGCATATTGTTTGCAAGGTTTCTACACGTATCATTAGAATAATTTTCCATTTTGTGAATATGCCACATTTTGTTGATTGATTTTTGTTTGATAACATTTAGGTTATTTCCATACTTTGGCTATTATGAAAATGATGCCATGAATATTTGTGTATCAGTTTTGCACAAACATATCTTTTCATTTCCCTGTGTATGTGTACACACACACACACACACACACACACACACACACATCCCCCCCAGGACTGGAATTGCTTGGTATTACGATAACTCTATGTTTAACTTTCTGAGAAACTACCAAGGTGTTTCCTACAGCACTGCAACATTTTATATTCCACCAGCAATATATGAGTGTCCTAATTTCTCTACATTCTTGTTAACCTTTTTTTTTTTTTTTAAACGATAGCCATTCTGGTGGATATGGAGTGATACCTCATTGTGGTTTTGATTTGCATTTCCTTATTGATTAATAAAGTTGAGCCTCTTCTCGTGTCTGTTGGCTATTTGTATGTCTTCGGCGAAATGTCTATTCAAATATTTTTCCCATGTCTTGATTGGGTTATCTGTCTTTGTGTTGTTGAATTGTTTTTTGTTTTGTTTTGTTTTTAGAAAAAGATGTCTATTTTGGATACTAGTCCCTTAGGTGCATGATTTGCAAAATATTTTCTCATTCTGTAGGTTGTCTTTTCGCTTTTCTTTTTTTAAAGATTTTATTTATTTATTTTTAGAGAGGCGGGAAGGGAAGGAGAAAGGGAGAGAAACATCAATGTGTGGTTGCCTCTCATGTGCCCCCTACTGGGGACCTGGTCTGTAACCCAGGCATGTGCGCTGACTGGGAATTGAACTGGTGACCCTCTGTGCTCAGTCCACTGAGCTACACCAGCCAGGACTCTTTTCACTTTCTTGATTGTGTTGTTAACACTTTTAAATTTTGGTAAAACTCTATTTTTATATTTATCTATTTTTTGTTGTCGTTGCATATGCCTTGGTGTCATGTCTAAGAAACTATTGCATAATCCAAAATCAATTATTTATGCCTGTTTTCATCTAAGAATTTTGTAGTTTTAGCTTTTACACTTAGGTCTGTGATCCATTTTGAGTTAATTTTTATGTAAGATGTGAGGTAGAGGTTTAACTTTATTTTTTTTAATGTGGGTATCCAGTTGTTCCCAATACCATTTGTTGTGAAGAGTGCTTTTTTTAAAAAAAGATTTTATTTATTTCAGAGAGAGGAAAAGGAGGGGAAAAGGAGAGAGGGAAACATCAGTGTGAGGGGGAATCATCAGTGTTTGCCTCTCCTATGCACCCCCACTGACCAGGGACCCAACCTGCAGCCCAGGGATGCATGTGCTTTGACTGGGAATCAAACCGGCAACATTTCACTGGCCAGTTAGAAAAGACTATTTTTTCCTCCATTGAATTGTCTTGGCACTCTTAAGTTGATTGTAAATGTGAGGGTTTATTTCTATTCTGGTCTATTAATTTACATGTTTTATGCCAGTTCCATACTGTTTTGATACTATAACTTTCTTAGTAAGTTTTGAAATTGGGAAGTGTACTTCTTCCAGCTTTGTTCTTTTCCAAGGTTGTTTTGGTATTTGGGTTGTTGGATTGTTATTGTCCTCTTGATTTGGTCTTCAAGAGAGGTTTAATGGGGGGTATTTAATATGCTGAAGAATTTTTGTGTGGTCATACACAAAAGATCCTCTCCCCATTCCTCATAATATTCTAGCTCTTGAAGTTTCTGTTCCTCTTGTGTATGCTGAAGGTGGGTGGGAGGGAGGGAACTCATGTGATTTAAATTGTGTTTACTGTGCTACCAGAAGAGCAAGTTGTCATTGTATCATTTGTGTGTTTTAATCCGTCTCTTCCCTAACAAAGTCTGGAGAAATGAGCGGGCACAAACTGAAGTGGGAGGAGATGGCTGGTTTGGGTAGTTGTAGTTTGAGTGTGTCTGATGTGGAATCTGGTCTGCAAGAAGCATATGGACAGAATTTGTTTTTCCAGGATAATAAACAAATGGGTAAGTGGAATAACATAAAGCATAGCAATTAGAGTTTTTGCATCTGGTATCTTTTAATAACTGCTTAAGAGGTGTGAATTTGATATTTAAGTAGCATGTATTTACTTGACACCCAAGCCAGTGTTATCACCTGTGTGAGTAAACTGCCAAAGCAAATCTTGGATGTCACTGCTCAAATGGTTCCAATTATGTTAAATTACTGGTTATTTTAATTCTATGAACAGTTAAGAGTATACAATATTTTAGTATCTGTTTTACTTAGGACATGACTGAGAGGTTAACAAAGGAAAGTTTATTTTAATTTGAAGATATTATTATTTAAGACTGTTTAAATCAAGTACATGGGTTGGGCCTATAACTACCCCCCACCACAATTTAGAATAATATGATAATACAGTATCAAATAGTATGATCATACAGTACTATTGTGTATAATCTCATTGTTAATCTGTGACAATTATTATTCACTCATTCTCTACAGAAGAAAATTAGAGTTTTGTTTGGAATAGGGCCTTTTCTTCATGAACCCACATCTTGCATAATAAAATTGCGTCTTTCAGAGTTAGATTCATTGGCAGTCTGTTTGAGAATTCTGATTGGTATTGTAGAGTAGATTTATTTATTACACAATAATACATCTGAAGCCTGCTATTTTTTAAGCTTTGTGCTAGGCTTTGGAATTACAAGGATGAAAAAATGAGGTCCCTGTTCATTAAAGACATCAGTCTCTTTAGGAACTAAACATTCCAGAGGATGTGAAAACAAAGTAAATTATTTATTCAAATTATATTTGCCCTTTCTTAACACCTTTCAGACATTGACAAATTATATTTGAGTGTTTGTTCTAGGCATTATATACTTTAACTGCATCACCTCATTTAATTTTCTCATGGTCTTGTGACAGTTAGGATCCTAAACTAAGTATGGATCATTGACCTGTGTTAATTGGATGATCGCTGTAAAGTTTGATGTTTGGGTGTCTTCAGTAGTTTGATGGGGTTTAAGTGGAAGGTTTAAAGGGGCTGTGGTTTTACAACATGAAAGCCTACGAAGTCCATCCGCATGAGATCGTCTTTTGCTCATATTTGAGCAAAGCCACAGCTGCTTCATTATGTTCTGTAAACTCTCCAAGTATGTCTGGGTTCAGGACCTTTGGCATTTGCTGTTCACTCTCAGCAGTCTTCTCTTCGATATCCACATTGCTTCCCTGTCTCACTTCTTTCACTGGTCTGCTAACAGGCCTTCCAACTGCCTAATGTACATATGTTCCATAAACATCTCAGACTCAACAGTTCTGAAACTGAACTTATCATTTCCCCCTCCACCTGTATCTCCCCCCACCCCGCCCCCATCTTTGTAAATTATATTGCCCTAAAGCTAGTCACTGTCTTCAGAAACCTCAGTGCTCACAACTGCTGTTTCTTCTCACCACACACATCTAAGCAGGCACTAAGTGCTGTAGGTTTGTTCTTAACACCTTATTTATGTGTCCCTTTTGCTGTATCCTCACTGCTCCTGCTGTAAATCAAACCATCATTTTTCACCCGGACTTACTATGGTAATCCTTGGCTCTATCTACCTCTAAGATTAAATGTCTCTAAGTCTTCCTCTATCATGTTATCAGAGTAAATTCTCTAGTGCCAGTTCAGTCATGTCAAGCCTTTGGCAAAAAGCCTTCCCATTCCTTAGATAAAGGGTAAATCGAAATTCCTTAGTATGGCAAACAAGGTTATTTAGGATTTTGTTCCTATCTATTTTCCCAACCCCACCCTTGCTGTACCCTACTTCATTTCCTTTTTGTATTCCACCTGTACACCTGTAGTTCTCTGAACCTGTCAATCTATTATATGCCCTGGTATATTTATTTCCACTGCTTTGGTTTCTAGAATCACAATAGTAATTACTGTATGCTGAGTGCTTATTGTCCACTGGGCTGAATGCTTACATATTCTCAAATAAATTTTACAACTACCACATGAGGAAAGTTATATTATTCCCAACATACAGGCAAGGCAATTGAAGCTTAGAGACATTAGGTAACATAAACGAAGTTGTGCATCTAGTAATGATGGAGCCAGGATTTGAATCCAGGTGTCTTGGACTGTAAAGGTGATGTTTATACCCACTACTACTATACGCTGCTGCTGTCGCTCTTGTCCCTGTTCCCCATCCTGTTGTGTACCTTCTTGTTTCAGAGTCATCATACCTAACCGATTTCCTTCATTACTATCCCAGTTAGAATTGACCATTCCTTCCTCTGTGTTCCCATGTTATGTATACAATTGTTATAGTGTCCATAATACATTACTGCATTTATTTATCTGTCTTAATGAGCAGGAATCATGTCTTGTTTATTTTTGTATTTCCAGTATATACTAGGATGTCTGGCACATAGTAGATGCTTAATAAATGTTGAATGAGTATATGTGTAGTGCTTAATATGCTCAGGTTACTTGTTAGTCTAAGACAAATATAATGGATTCTATATTATTTTTTAAAGATATTATTTATTTATTTTTAGAGAAGGGGAAGGGAGGGAGAAGAGAGGGAGAGAAACATCAATGTGTGGTTGCCTCTCATGTGGCCACCACTGGGGACCTGGCCTGCAACCCAGGCATGTGCCCTGACTGGGAATCGGACTGGTGACCCTTTGGTTCGCAGCCCGCGCTCAATCCACTGAGCTACACCAGCCAGGGCTCTATATTATTTTTGTGGAGTAGAGAGTAAGAGTATAGGAAGACAAGGTCCTAAGGCAAACTGACCTTAATTATAGTATTCATGGTAATATTAACAGTAATAATAACAATATTTGTTAAGCAATTACCATGTGTTAAACACTATTGTGCAAGTTTAGATATATCACCTAGCTTAATCACCAATAACTCTGTGATAAAGTTACTGCTGTCCTTACTTTATAGCTGTGGAAAATGAGGCTAAGAGAAGTAAAACAAGTTAACTAAGATCGCACTGTGAGCTGTGTGGGTTGGTATTCTGTGAGTCCTTCCTCTTAGTCATTATGCTGTCCTCCCCTTATTGGTATTAATTGGAGGTTTATGGGTGTTTGAGCTCTTCTAACTTATTAAAATTGAGTATTCCTTTGGAGTGTTCAATGCTTATTTTCTGTTTAGGATAATGAGCAGAAGACAGGACTTCTTTCTAACTTCATCCTTACCCCTTTATTATGATAGAAAAAATACAGAGTAACATTTCTTTCTTCAACAGTAAGATTTTCTTGTCCTTAATTGCCAGATACTTCATTCCTGTGGCTTTTCTAATGAATATGTAAGCAGTCTTCTTTTTTTAGAAACTTATTGTGGTATAAATGTTGTTACATGTGTGCTGGTTAGAAATAATGTAGATGTAGCTGCCAGAAATTACTAAATAAAAACATGATTCATCTGTTTAAGAACTCTGGGCAGAGAAGAGTTAGTGGGCTTGATAATCTATTACATTTAATTTAATTTAATGTAAGGAAGTTTTTTCCTGACATCACCATTACTATTAAACTGACATTGTGATACCTGTAGATTCTCTGCTTACTTCACTGCCTTGTATTTTAGTTATGCTCCATCGTTTAGGAGATTCACTTAAGACAGTTTGATGTGGTGAAAGAAAGGGTGTGAGCTTTGGAGTCTGAAACACATAGCTTCAGAACCCTGCATAGTTATGTGATCTTGGGCAAGCTGCTTACCTTTTCTGAGTTTGTTACTTAAAATGAAGATCAGTTAATTGACTTCATTGAGTAGCTAAGATGTTTGAATGGAATAATATGGAACATGCTTATACATATGACACACTTTATTAATGGTGACATATTTTTAAGTACTTAATGGTAGTTATGTTTTTAAAATATGTTTTATTGATTATGCTATTATAGTTGTCCCATTTTCCCCCCTTCACTCCCCTCTACCCTATACACCCTCTCCCACCCATATCCCCCCTTTAGTCATGTCCATGTGTCATACTTAAAAGTTCTTTAGCTTCTACATTTCCCATACTATTCTTACCTTCCTGCTGTCTATTTTCAACCTACAATCTATGCTACTTATTCTCTGTACCTTTTCCCCCTCTCTCCTCCTCCCACTCCCCTGTTACTAACTCTCCATGTGATCTCCATTTCTGTGGTTCTGTTCCTGTTCTAATTGTTTGCTTAGTTTCTTTTGGTTTTGCTTTAGGTGTGGTTGTTAATAATTGTGAGTTTGCTGTCATTTTACTATACATGTTTTTTCTTTATCTTCTTTTCTTAGATAAGTCCCTTTAACATTTCATAAAATAAGGGCTTGGTGATGATGAACTCCTTTAACTTGACCTTATTTGAGAAGCACTTTATCTACCCTTCCATTCTAAATGAAAGCTTTGCTGGATAGAGTAATCTGGGGTGTAGGTCCTTGTCTTTCATGACTTGGAATACTTCTTTCCAGCCCCTTCTTGCCTGTAAGGTCTCTTTTGAGAAATCAGCTAACAGTCTGATGGGAACTCCTTTGTAGGTGACTGTCCCCTTATCTCTTGCTGCTTCTAGGATTCTCTCCTTCATTTTTACCTTGGCTAATGTAATTATGATGTGCCTTGGTGTGTTTCTTCTTGGGTCCAACTTCTTTGGGGCTCTCTGAGCTTCCTGGATTTCCTGGACGTCTATTTCTTTTGCCAGAATGAGGAAGTTCTCCTTTATTATTTGTTCAAATACGTGTTCAATCTGTTGCTTTTCCTCTTCCCCTTCTGGTACCCCTATAATTCGGATGTTGGAACGTTTAAAAATGTCCTGGAGGTTCCTAAGCTTCTCCTCGTTTTTTTGAATTCTTATTTCTTCATTCTTTCCTGTTTGGTTGTTTTTTTCTTCCTTCTGGTCCACTCTATTGTTTTAAGTCCCAGTTTCCTTCCCATCACTGTTGGTTCTCCGTGCATCTTCCTTCATCTCTTTTATGGTAACCTGCATTTTTTCATGTAATTTGCGCCCAAAATCAACCAATTCTGTGAGCTTCCTGATCACCAGTGTTTTGAACTGTGCATCTGATAGATTGGCTATCTCTTGGTCACTCAAAAGGATGAGCCCTGGGGTGTTGATCTGTTTTTCTGTTTGAGACATGTCTCTCTCTCTCTATCTTTTCTTTTCTTTTTTTTTTTTTTTTGGTCTGGTCGGTCCTGTTACAGTGAAGGGCAGAGCCTTAGGTGTTCACCGGGGCTGGGCACCCCAGTCGCTAGATTGTGACATTGTATGTGGGGGCGGGGGTGGGAGGGAACAATGGCGGTAGCTCCGCTCTCCTAGGACCACAGTCCCTTCCCTGGGATCCTGGGCTGCACGCTCTGTCCCAGTCCACAATCGCTGCCTCACTGGGTCCACCCGCTGCCACTCGAGTACTCAGGGTCGACCCGCTGTGATCCTGCGCGCCCTGGATGCTTTACGCGCTCCCGGTTGCCTTATGTGCCCACTGCTCTCTGCTCTCCACGCCCTGACCAGTGCTGCAACCCGAGCCAGCCACTTGTCTCTGCCCCTCCTACCGGTCTGGATGAACGGGTCTACTTCAACTTCTTGGCTGTCCAACTTCCATTCAGATAAATTCTCTGTCAGTTCTGGGTGTTATTCTACCTCTAAATTGTTGTTGTTCTAATCTTGGTTGTGCGTGGAGGTACAGTGCGTCCACCTATGCCTCCATCTTGCTGGAAGTCTCGGTAGTTATTTTTTAAAAGACCTTCCTCTCTCCCATCTTTAGAGACTTCAAAGATAATAGATTTTATGTTAAAATTATAGTTTAGAAATGAAGTTTTTGTAGTTGAGCAAAGTGGTATTAATTTTCTCCAGTTTTAACTTAGAATTAGAAGAAGCATGATGATTCTCCCTTGTGTTGTGTGAGGCTAAAGAACTCACAAAATACCATTTATGCTTTGTGAACAGAGGATTGTGGATCTGAAATAAGGAATACAGTTTTCCATGTAGAAAGAAATTTGAGAAGTTTTTATGTTAAGGAATACAGCCTTTTTATTCCAGTGTTTCAGAATGTTGCTGACTATATTGGGCCTTACTGTATCAGCAAAACTCATTCCTAAATTTATTATTTGGTCCTGTGTTACTTTCTCCCTTTGAGTAGTTCTGGGAGCATGTTTGTGGTGGATATTACTGTTGAAACTTTTGGAGTACTGAGTGTTTTTTTGTGAAAAGGAATTACTGTGTCTTTTCAGTAATTATGTCTTGGGACACTGACCCATCCTTCTTGGCTGCTCCAACTAGAAATCAATAGTAAGCCATCTGGATTCTAAAATTAGCGTAAATGATGATTCTGACTTAAAAGTAGAGGGCTTAATTTAGGTGGAGAAATGCAAGGCATGTTGATCTGTCCTATAGATTGCATAAGAGAGAAGAGGAGAAATAGCAAGTACATTTTAAAAAATGTATATTTTAAAAGTTTAAAATGTTTCATTTAGTGTATTTTTATCAAATCTGAATTTCTTAAGGGAGCTTCGTTTTTGAAGGTTTGTGAGGAGAGGCAGTGTAACATAAAGATTTAGCCTTCCCTTAAGCTTTTTCTTAGTTCCTGGTGGAATTCATGGGAGTGACAATTATTCTTAAAGTTAGCAGAAACAAAATGTGTGGTTACTAATATTTTAGTCCCTAACATAAAATACAAAACAACATGTTAAAAATAAAATTTTTATAATCCATTTGTCTTTTCAAAGTCATTCTATCTAAAACAGTGTGTTTTCTATCTATGTTTGAGAGCTTGGTGGTATTCTGTATCATGCTTGTTGCATAATATGACCACATGACTTGAAAATATATAAACAAATATGTGATATAATGTGCATGTTTTATGATAGTGTGCTCATTTTTACTAAGTCCTTTTCTCTTTTAACTAGCAGTTACTATTACAGAAATATCCTAGAGAAGGTAATAATTGATTATTTACAAATATAGAGGTGAGAATTTTAGTTATATGACTTAAAACATATTAATATTATTGAAAATTTTAAGTATAACACTGCTTACTTACACTTGATATAAATTGGTTCTTTAGTGGAAGCATGTTTTGACCAAATCATAACTGGATTGATAAGTGATTTTTCTAACTAGATTTTGGCCAGGGTGACTTTTTTTTTTAAGGTGGTAATAGCTGATTCTGTGATTAATCTCCCTAGTAACTGTTGCCATCCAGTGGTTCATTTCTGAAATGTCAAGTGCGATATAAAAAAATAGGACAAAATGCTTTTTCCTGTTTTCCTCCACCCTTTTGTTTAAATTCTAGTTGAAGCAAAAACTACAATTATTTTTTTTAGAGAGGGAATTAAAAAGAAAAACTTTTGAGGAGGAAGACAAAGTTTTTGCCTTAAGCATTTTAGAAGAGATTGCCTATAAAAGAAAAACAGGGTTTTTCTTGTTTGTTGTTTTTTATGGGCCAGATTCTGTCTTGTCCTATTTCTTCTACCTTTCAAAGGTAGAAGAAAAATCTGCAGTGTTTAAGACTTGAAATAAAGTTTTCTGCCATTAGCAAAAACAGTACCAATCTAAGTGGATGTTTTATGTCTGCTGCGGAATGAAGCTGTTGAGTAGAGATGTGCTATATAGCTGTATCATCAGGCAATAAGGACAGTTTCTGTGATCCTTGACCTAAATGTAAGAAACTATGAGGGCTTTTTATATTCCTTTGCATAATCAAGACCAATTTCATTAGATATGTCATTCATTTGGAATTATCCATTATAAAGACTTTTTGGTACTGTATCACCAAGCCTTTATTAAATGTACAGAATTGGTCTTATTTAATATTTTCATGTAGTTATAAATGGTTTCTGTTTTGGCCAGCCAGGTATATTTTTAGGTAATGCTATTGCAATCTGAACTGCAAGAGTATGTTTCAGTGGGTTTATCAGTAAGATATTTATGAACTGCCAAAAGCAATCCCCAAATGTTCCCAAAGTAATAGACATAACTACGTATTTTTTTATTGATTCCACATTGAATCAGGCTTTTAAAATTTTAGAGGGAAAAGGACAAAATAAGTGATAGAATTGAGTGCTTTTTGGCACATCTGATTGACACAAATGTACTTAAACCATTTATATGTTTTGTTGTATATGACAATAACATCCTGGAAACTTAAGGTTTTTCCCACAAGTGTTGTGGATATTTAATATTTTTTTAATCTTGTGGGTCAGAACTTAAATATAAAATAACTAAAACTACTTTTGAAAATTTAAATGATCATCACAAGAAAAAAATATAGCTATGTGAGTTGATGGACATTAACTAAACATACTTTGGTAAACATTTTGCAATATATAAATAACATAAAATCATTATGTTGTATACCTTAAATTTATATATACAGTGTTAATGTCTGATATCTCAATAAAAGTAGTAGAAAAAATAAAATTAAAACAAGAAAATTCAAGTGAATGTTGATTAAAAGAGCATCATATAGATTCTCAGTGAGATTCTTCCAGTTTGAAAAGGCATAAAAGATAAACACCATGGTGAGGGACAGATCAAGAGTTGTGATTACACAGAATTGTATTCTAAAAATTATACTTTTATAGTGTTTTATGATCTTTAAAATTTATTTTTCCTTTATTTCATTTTTTCACTAGCAGTGTAAGGTAGGTAACGCAGGTATTTGTTTATTGAGGAAGAAATGGAATGTCAGAAAGGTTGAGTGATATGCCTGGTGGAACTAGCACTTGAAACTAATTCTCCTGATCTCTAGTTGTAATATTTATTCCGTTATGCCTTGTGGTCTGATTGAAATGGATTTATAGGCACTCTGACATTGGAGAATTAAACTCAGTGAGTAGTCTTATGAATTGTAATTTTCAAAGAGGTTACAAGCCCTTTGAAACCAAGGGGCAGATACATATCTGTTTTGTGTTTTTCTTCTGAACCTGATTGTTCCCAAGTACTTAGAATGTGCTCTCTATCCTACTGGTGGTAACCAGGTAGGCAATGAGCAGCCTGTTACCTTTTACATGATCTTTCTCAGTCTGTCCCCAGTCGTTCTTTCTAGCCTTAAGCCATAGTTCTCTAAGTACCTCACAGTTTTTTAAAAATTGAAATACAATTCACATACCATAAAATTTAACACTTGAAACTGTACAATTCAGTGGTTTTTAGTACATTCACAAGGTTATGCAGCATTCACCACTATCTAGTTCCAGACATTTTCATCATTCCAGAAAGAAACCTCAGACCTGTTACCAGTCACGCACATTCCTCCCTCCCTGACTCTTCAGGCAACCATGAATCTCCTTTCTGTCTCTATGGATTTGCCTATGCTGAACCTTTCCTATAACTTTTTATTCTGGCATGTGTCAGCACTACTCCTTTTTATGGCTGAATAATATTGCATGGTCTGGATACAGCCCATTTTGTTTACCCACTTACCAGTTGATGGACATTTAGGTTTCCATTTTTTTGCCTGTTATGCATGATGTATCTATGAACTTCTATGTACAAGTGTCTGTGTGAACATGTATATACATTTTTACTCCTCATATATATGCATAGAAGTGGAATTGCTGTATTATATGGTAATTCTATGTTTAATACTTGAAGAACTGTCAAACTGTTTCCCACAGTGGTGGCAACATTTATATTCCCACTAGCAATGTATGAAGGGGACCTTTTTGGAGAGTGGACCATTCATCATCTTCCAAATGCATCTTCAAGCCTATTTTTAATTTTATTCCCTTCCACCTCTACTGCTGTATCTGACCATCTATTGAAATTCTATGCATCCTTAAACGTCTAGCTCAAGTACTACTTGTGCAGTCTTCTTAGATTACTGAGGCTAGAAGTGACTTTCCACTAGTATATATAATTGTACCACTTATTTTTCTTTAGATCTTCTGTAATAGTTGTTGGAGTCTTTGACTTATTTCTCCTACCACATTTTTGTGCTCTCATAGTGATTTGTAAATATTGTAAATATTGTAAATATTTATGTAAAATATGTAAATATCGAAGGAACAAATAAAGGAGAGAATTAGAAATCCTTAACTCGGATTTTTAAAGTATTACATAATACATATAATTTGTATTTGTCTCTATAATAATGTATAATACACATCAGATCAGTGCTTTTTATAAAATAGAAGTGTTAACATCTAAACACTATCTTGAGTAAAAAAATCCCAGAATTTGGAATGATGGTTTTATCTATCCTCACAGCTGGCAGGTATATGTATCTGCAAACACCTACTGTCATGGACTTGCAACAAGCTCTTTGTTGTACAGTTACCTTTCAATATCTTTTGACAACTAATAGTCTACATTTATCTATAGGCATGAATCTAGAATGCCATCTTTCTAATTACATATTAAAGAAGCTATGTTGCATTGTACTAAGTACATATAATACATAGTACGTGGCTCACTGTCATTAGATCTGAAGTTAAAGATTTGTTTTGTAAAATTATGGTATACTAGATAATAAGTTACATCTAAATCATTTTAACTTTACTATCTTTATTAAGGTTTTTATTTGGTGTTCATTTTGAAAGCTGATGACCAACTAGCTAAATATGCCAAATAATCTAGTCCAAATACTATGGTCCTTTGTTTATAAATTTGTGAAGTAGTATTGCCTAGTGTTCAAGAGCACAGATTCTGTAGCTTAATGGCCTGGGTCTGGAACTTAGCTTTGCCAATTATTAGCTGTGTGACTTTGAAGAAGTACTTAACTTTTGTATTGCTGTTTTTCTATCTACAAAAAATGTTAACTCCCCTGGTATATGTATTTATATATTATAGACATGTATGTTATATAAATATGTACTCATGACTATATATGTGAGTACCCATGTTCATGTTTACTTACATGTACATATATACTTTTAGCAAAATAAAGACCATACTATTTTGCATCAGGTGGTTTTCACTTAGTTTTATGAATGCTTTCTCATGCCATTCAAGGTGTTTTAAAAACAGGGTATAATGGCTGTATAATATATGAATATACAGAATATATTTATGAAATTCCCTATTGTAGTTTTTTCCTCTGAATTTTGGAATTTTAATTAATGTTGTAGTAAATATCCTAGCATACTTTTGTTTGGCTTTCAGATAAATTATTTTACAGATGGATTCCTTAAAATGGAATTACTGGGACAGAGGGCATGAGCTATTTAAAGCATTTTTACACACATTTCCAAATTTTTTTCTTGAAGAGTTGTACATATTTTATTTAAGAAAATTTATTTAGAATTAACTTGATTTGAAATTAGAAGGTTGTATTTATTTACATAATTTGATTTTGTTTATACCATTTATTCATTTCAGCGAATATGTATTGAATACCTACTATTTGCAAGGTATTTTTAGGCCCAGAGGATAGAGCAGTGAACAAACAGGTATGGTTCCTAATCTCATGGAGCTTTATTGTCTGTAGGACTCCAGATATTTGACAATGGATTAAATGTGTTTGTTTGTTTGTTTGTTTGTTTTTTAAGAATTAGAATTGAATGAATTAATTAGAAGCAAGGAAAAACTGTGCCTGAATGACTTATCTATGCTATCTAGTCTTTTTACTATGTAGTCCTGTATACATCATCTTGGGGGCTATGTTTATATACTTGTTTCATTGAAAAAAATGCTGCTTTTCAGGTTCTATGTTAGGCACAGAAGATACAGTTCTCTCTAGGAAACTTGAATTTGATGTGTCTATGTTATACCTCTAGTCAGATCTAAAGATAAGCAGCTGGTTGGGAGGCTCTCTCAAAGTCCCTTCCTATTGCCCCATAGTTTTACAGTAATTTTTCTAGTTATACTTAAATTCCAAGTCATATTACCTTAAATGCAGTTACTCTCACAGTGAAATCAGTTTCATGGATATTGCATCTTTAATTCATAAACAGGTTGAATCATTTATTTTGGACCAAGAAGATCTGGATAACCCAGTGCTTAAAACAACATCAGAGATATTCTTATCAAGTACTGCAGAAGGAGCAGACTTACGCACTGTGGATCCAGAGACACAGGCACGACTAGAAGCATTGCTAGAAGCAGCAGGTACATTATTTTTTGTTTTCTCTTTTTCATCTCTTTAAAAGGCTAGATTGTTATACAGCATTATACAAGATTACCCCCAAATTTTATAACATTTTATGGAATTTTAAATCTCTATAAAAATTTCTAATTTTTTCCTAAAGCAAATGTTCACATTTTATATTTTAAAAATTGTTGGTTGGAAGTTTTCTATGAGTGATTTCTAGGCTCCACACTAACATTTTTAAGGTATTCCATAATCTAATTATCAAGGAAAACTTACTACATTATAAAATAAAAATGTGAAAGAAACTTAGTTCATCAAATTATGAATCTTTTAACTGATAGGGAATTCATGATTATTTATTTCTTCACTTTATATGTATGTATCTTATAATAGATTGCTATTTTTTACTTAGAAGACTGTAAATAAAAATAGAATGCAAAATTGGACCAGCTCTAGTCAGGTATACCAAGCTATGTCAACTTGTTCTAAAATAGCAGAAAATAAAATTGTGTGATAAGCATGCTTTCTCAAAGTAATATGTACTTATCAGTATTTTATACTGCTCATTATTTGCTCTACAAAGTTTCCATTACACTGTAATGAAGACCTTTTATCTCCTAAAATTGTATTTCAACAAAGAAGTTAACTTTTTCTGATACTTGCATATTGCTTTTGAGATGTTCACTTTGTATAACACTTTCTTAAAAATTTACTCATTTAATATAAATATATGTGCACATTATACACACAAAAGGATTTAATCTGGAAGAATTTACAGCTTATTTTACTTTTTATTTTTTTAAGGTTTTTAAAGTTTAATTTAATTTCTTTATTTTAGACAGAGGGGAAGGGAAGGAGAAAGAGGGAGAGAAATATCAATGTGCGGTTGTCTCTCATGTGCCCGCTACTGGAGACCTGACTTGACCAGCACCCCAGGCTTGTGTCCTGACTGGGAATTGAACCGATGACCCTTTGGTTTGCAGGCTGGTGCGCAGTCCACTGAGCCACATCAGCCAGGGCTACAGCTTATTTTAAAAAGTAGTGCCTAGACACTTGTTAGGTGGGCATAATATATACTGTAGGCCATATTAAAGCTATTAAAATACAGAAAATACAAAATTCAGAGTTTTTAAAAGTTTAGAAAATTTCATTCAGCTTCTTAGTACAATCAGTTCTAGAATAATGTAGGAAGTTAAGCGTGGTGCCAACCCCCACACAGTAAAAAATCCACATTACTTTTGACTACCCCAAAACTCTCAGTATTTGTGGGGTTTGGTCCAGGACCCCTTGGAGATACCAAATCCAGGGATGTTCAAGTTCTTACATAAAATGTCATAGTACAGTGCATACAGTTGGCTCTCCACATCCGTGGATACAACCCCCAGGGATATGGAGGGTCAACTGACTGTTGAAAACAATTTGTGTTTAAGTGGACCCCTGCAGTTTAAACATGTGTTGTATTAAGGGTCAACTGCACTTTAATAAGCATAATATTAAAGATAGGTGTTTAGAAAAATGGCAGCAGCCTTTTAACAATTTCATCTTGAAGGAAATAAAACAATGTTACATTTAACCAAGTAATGACTATGGGAAGAGTTGGAGCTAAAAGAAAATGAGTATTTCTACATTGTTCTTGGAAAGACATAGTATGTTGGGAATATGCTCACTTAATATCATCTTGTTACTTCCTTTATCCTGTTATGAAAAAGCATAGCTATGAATTTTAGCAGATTGGTTTTTAGTCCTTCTAATGTCTCTTTTTGGAATTGAGATTTAAAAATGGATTGAACAAAACATGTAAGTATCCAGCAGTAGACTTTAATGTAGGGCAGGACTAGTAATTACTGAAAAAAGATATGAAGATCACATCGGTAATTACATTGGGTGTCCCTCCCTTTTAGTCTGGTTTCTTGTGAGTCTCCTAGTTGTGATTTAGGGATGTATACGATTTCTGAAATGAGAGTGTCATGGCCACCCTCTTTTTCTCTTTTCCTGCTTTGAAACCTTACATTTTGCTTAGAGCAGACAGAAATGTGGAGAGAAGGCACTTCTCTTCCAATTTACTCCAAGCTAATTTCCTTTCCTTCTCCAGACCAAGTTGTTTTTTTTTTTGTTTGTTTGTTTGTTTGTTTGTTTTTTTAATGGTACTAGGTAGTAGTACATCTTTGCCCTTTGGTTTAGGCTGACACTTGAGACCTTCTGATTAAGGGTTTTAGATTCATTTCTCTTTTTTTTTGGACACCTCATGATTTTCACTCAAGACTGGCTCTTTTCCTGGTACATTAAACATTTTTCTTTTCCCATTTTCTCCTTTTGGTACATGAAGATACTGTAGAATTGCTTGTTTTTCATACCTTTATTGTTAGAGAGAAAACCTTAAAAATTAGGACTTCCTTTCTGCCATGAGGTGTCAGAAACTGTTGAATTTTAAAATTTTGTGTATTTTGACAATTTAAACTCCAGACATTGTTGGATATAACATTTTATCCAAAGAAATTGTCAGATGGATTTTAAGATGATGTGCTCCTTCCTAAGCCCTGTTGTAAGTCAGTTGTTTAATAAATAGTTTCTTTTTGTGCTTCAGTATTTTAATTTGCTTTTTGGACACTGTGTTGCACCTATAACAGTTAAGAGGAATTTTTAGATATATGTTTGTGTTTTTAATTATGAGAATGTATTAGACATTACTAGGCTTTTTAAGGAAGGTAGAATTCTTGACACTATTTTAACTGAAAGACTTCAGATGAAGATATTTTTCTGAGATTCTTTGGGATTCATAGAGAAAATTAAAAAGTGAGGCCATTTTAAGAATTTTTAAAATTATTTTCTAAATCATACATGTAATGCATATTATAAAATAGCTAAAGCAATATGAAATGTATTAAGTAGACTATAAAGCCTTCCCATTGTCAAGGTTTACATATCTATGTCAATGTTTCCCCTGTGGTTGTTAAAGATATCTAAATGTTTGAACATACATAATTTTTTAAAAGTGAAGTAGAATCATTCTATACAAGTTATAATTTTCTTTTTTTCAGTTAGTTTATTATGGGCATTTTTCTACAACATGTATGTTGATCTTTTTCATTCTTTTAAGGAGTAAGATAATATTCTGTTGCTTGGAAGCACCATAATTTATTTTACTAATTTGTTGAAGGATATTTAGATTATTTCTGGTTTTTCCATGCCACAAATAATGCTGTAGTTTACATATATCTATCATTTGTCTTATTTGTGTAAGTATCTTTATAGGGAAAATTCCTAGAAAGTGGTATCACTGGATCAGAGGATATTTGTGTTTCAATTTTTTTTTTAAGATTTTATTTATTTACTTTTAGAGAGAGGGGAAGGGAGGGAGAAAGAGAAAGAGAGAAACATCAGTGTGCGAGAGATACATCAATGGGCTGCCTCTCTCATGCCCCCAACTAGGGACTTGGCCCGCAACCCAGGCATGTGCCCTCATCGGGAATTGAACCAGCAACCATTAGGTTTGCAGGCCAGCACTCAATCCACTGAGCCACAGGATCCAGGGTTGCATTTCAAATTTTGATAACTGTTGTCAAATTTGTTCCCCAAGTTTATACCAGTATACATTCCTATCAACAGTTTTTGAAAGGGCTTCACACCAGTCAGATTTTGTCCATTTCATTGTTTGCATTTATTTAATATTATCCATAAATTGTTTGGTAGCTGTTTATAAATGATGATACAAATTCATTGGGTGTTAGTTTTTCCAGTTTTGATTTTGCCTAAACTTTTTTGTGGTGTCTTTATGCAGAAATTTTTACTGAAATTAAAAATGATTAATATGATATTTACTGCTTTCGCTTGATGGCTTTTAGGATTTGGTCTCATGCTTAGGAAAGCCCTCCCCCCATCCCCATGAGCATTAGAAAAATCCTACACAGCATAATAGTACTTTCTGGGGGTTTTTTTGTTTTTGTTTTTGTTTTTTAATTTAGATCTTAAGTCTGCCTGGTATTTATTTTTGTGAATGTTGTGAACTAGAGATTTTACTTAATTTTCAAGTGGTAGCCAATTCTGAACAGTTTATGAAATAAACCCTACTGTCTCTACTAATTTGAAACATCACCTTTATCATATATTGAATTCACAAATGTTCTGGGATCTCTTGTTTTAGCCTCTATATCCTTGACATAATTATCTTTTTTTTCCATGCAAGTGTCATACTATTGTAATTTGTATAGCATCATGATACTTTTTATATCTTATTAGACAAGTTTTCCCTTTTTTTATTTTCCAAAATTTTACTATTTTTCTCTCATTTTCAGTAGTAACAGGCAGTGATATTGTCAACAAAATTTTCTGTTACAGTAGTAACTGGTTCCTAACTGATTCTAGAGAAAATGATTTGTTGTCAACTTAGACACCTGATAGGTACTGCTTGGCTGTGAGTGCTGTAAGGACAGGAACTGTACCTTATTTCTTTATGTCTCCCTTTTGTCTGGCACATCATAAGCAAATGATAAATATTAAAAATAAGAATTTATTATAATTTACAATGTGGCCCTAGAAGATGGTTCTAAGTGGCCATTTGGCCAAATGAAGAAACTATTGGATTGTTTGTTGTAATGTCATAGAATATCCCCTTCATTACTACTGAAAACAGTTTAGACAAATAACGATTCTAATAGAGATCTTATGGTATGACTATATACTTTGAAAGAAATCTCATTTATTTGCTAATATAGGCATCATATTCATTTACCTTTGGAAAATAAATTAATATTGTGTTGCATTTTGACATTAGTGGCAAGATTGAAATCATCAGTCTAATAATCTGTCGGCCTTATCTATGGAGACTATGCCATTTTTGCACTAGCTAATAATGTTTAGAAATATAATTACAATTTACACTTTTATGCTTTTCTTCCCTGCACGTTTGATTGATTGACACACACCGAAGGAATTGGCAAATTGTCAACTGCTGATGGTAAGGCTTTTGCAGATCCTGAGGTGCTCCGAAGGCTGACATCCTCAGTGAGTTGTGCGCTGGATGAAGCTGCTGCGGCACTGACACGAATGAAAGCAGAAAACGGCCACAATGCAGGACAGATAGACACGTATGTATTTAATGATGTCTGCTGGATATTAGGTGTTTTCTTGAGTGGATTTGGGGGAAGTAGCAAATTTTGGTTAAATATGTCTTTTGGAAGGGCTTATAACTTTAGCCAAATGGATATTACACAGGAAGGGCAAAAGAAGGTTTACTGTGCCATTGTGACATTCTTTTGAGTTAATAAAGCTATTATAATTATCATAACCTGCATGTCTTTTTCCATACAAACAACTGTAAACCTGCTTTCCCCACCCCTCTATTTTAAGTTGATCTATAAATATATTCATGATATATGAGTATAAAAATGGATATTATATTTTTATTCTTACATGCTACCCATAGTCATTGAGCATCCTTATGGGACTTATTGTGCTATAATAGAGTGTGAGAAGTCAAACTGAGTAAGAACTGGTTTCCATTTTTAAAAAGTCACTTTTTCTAACAGAGGAGTAAACTCTCAACTGACTGCTTGAATAATAATAAAATGGTTGAAAGTTGCTAAGAGAGTAAATCTTAAGAGTTCTTGTCACAACACCAAAAAACCCACCTTTTTGTATCTATATGAGATGATGGATGTTAACTAAATTTACTGTAGTCATTTCATAATATATGTAAGTCAAGTCACCTTAAACTTGTGCAGTGCTGTATACCAATTATAGCTCAATAGAATTGGGGAAAATAATAAGTGAAATGGGTTGCTAATGCAATAATCTAGGTGCTTGCTACTCAAATATGGTCCATGTACTAGCAGAGTCAGCATCACCTCCAAGCTTATTAGAAATGCAGAATTTTAGATCCCTACCTTGGATCTACTGAATCAGAATCTGCATTTTAATAAGAAGCATGGGTGATTTGTATGCACATTAAAATTGAGATTCACTTATTTTGTTAATCATTCTGCAATAAAATTTTTCTTAGATTTTCACCTGCTGTTACCAAATAAAATTATAAACCATGGGATTATATGCCAAATACCTTTGGGAGTCATTACACTAGTATAGTATCGTTTAAAAACTCGTGCATCTAATGCTTTAAAAAAAACTTTATTTAAAATTTAATATGAAAATGTGCATTTTAGGACATTTTAAAAGGTAAAAATGACAGCTATTTCATATTCACTTATTCTCGCTTAGATAACATCCATGAATAAGTATTGCACACAAGATGCTCAGTAAATAAGATATTCATATCTTTTCAGTAAATACATATTCATATTTTTTTATGATGTCATTATTTGTATGTGTGTGACTACTTATATTTAATGTAATGTATTATCATAGGACCCTAAGTCTTTCTGTGTTGGTTAATTGTTGGTGATTTTGTTTTCAGTCGCAGTCTGGCAGAAGCTTGTTCAGATGGGGACGTAAATGCTGTTCGTAAATTGCTAGATGAAGGCAGAAGTGTAAATGAACATACAGAAGAAGGAGAAAGCCTGCTGTGTTTGGCTTGCTCAGCAGGGTATTATGAATTGGCACAAGTAAGCAGAAATAATTTCTATGGAAGAGTTTTGATGTTTTATTTTTATCATTAATAAAAAATTATAATTAGAGGCCAAGGTCTTTCCCTTTTGGCTTTAGGTAAAATAGAAACTGACACATAATTAATTTGTTGCTGTACATGCAGCTAAGCATGGTCCATTTTTATGCTACTTACTCAAAACTAGTACTAAGGAGTAAAAACATAGAAATAATAATAGTATTTTAAATTTGTCTTTGAAAATAATACACAGCTATAATAGAAAGAAATGATTTGTTTTTATTTTGCCAGATTACTTCAATTTTTTTCTTCTGTTAGAGCAATGTTGGTAAATAACCATATGTTTATCAGTTTCTATCTTGTGAGTGTAGTCTTGCTGTTATCTTACTAGATAATCCCAAGCATAACACAAAAACTTTCACAGGAGCAGTTTCATAATAGGATGGCAAATGTGATTATATACTTAAAGATTAATATGTAATGATAGTGTAAAATATAGCATCTAAACTTGGTGTTTTGAACAGTGAACACTGGCATATTTTCACAAAGATGATTTTTTATTTTTCCTCACTCCACAGTGTAAAAGAATATCTTCCCATATGCATTATATTCTCTAGAAATACTGTTAATAGTAAGAATTGATAACTTCTGTGTGTGTATGTGTTTTAAAGGTATTGCTTGCTATGCATGCTGATGTTGAAGATCGAGGGACTAAAGGAGACATAACTCCGCTAATGGCAGCATCCAGTGGAGGTTATTTAGATATTGTGAAACTATTACTTCTTCATGATGCAAATGTCAACTCCCAGTCTGCAACAGGTATATAGAAAATGATGTGTGAAGGGAACTAAATAGTAATGAAAAAATACAATAAAAAATTACTAAGTTAAGAAAAAAAGAAAACGATGTTTGAATTTGAGGAAAATAAATTGATATAATTAATTATAACCCGAGAGATAAAACTTTGATTCCTAGGGAAAATCAGTTGTAAGCCTACAGAAAAATATTAGCCCTTGTTTAGAATCTTTGAGTAAAAATTAGATTAATTTGATATCTTCAAAAGTCTTTAAAACATACTTGTTTTTATTTGGTAAGATTCTATTTGGTAAGAGTGACAACTTTTTGGTACAGGATGATTTTTTTTCCCCCAAAACAATATACATTGTGTAAAGAGGCAAAATTATGAACTGTATCTCTTATAATTTCTTTTTCTTTTTCTTCTTTTTTAAAAAAGATTTTATTTTCCTAGAGAGGAGAGGAACATTTTAATCAGTTACTTTTTGCACGCCCCCAACTGGGGATCTGGCCCACAACCCAGGAACGTGCCCTGACCAGGAATCAGTCTAGTGCCCTTTCAGTTTGCAGGCTGGCACTTAGTCCACTGAGCCACACCAGCTGGAGCTCCAGTAATTTCTTTATTTTATTTAAATGAAGTTCCCGTGACTTTCGATTATAGATTAACCTGAGAGTATTTACCCTATAGGGTTTTTCATGCCAAGTGTACTGAATGCATTTGCTAATAAGATAATATATGAAAGTTACTCTAGTAAGGACTGCTACTCTTTTATTTATTTATGCTTCCCAGAGTCATAGATAGGAAGAGCGTTGGTCATATGTCTTGTTATAGGTATAGTTTTATTTAGTTGTGAGATTCCTTGGATTTAGTGAGACAACCAAATGGTTTAAAAAGAAATTTAAATATTGGAAGCCTATCAGTGTTCCATGCCATTAAGTAAATGTAGCCTAGTTTATTTTTAAAATGACCAAGACTTTCCAATAAGACGTATTAGGTCATTTTGCTGATCATTTTGTTTTAGTTGTAGTAGTATTAATACACATAAAGTCTGAGAGGTTAAATGGTTGAAACGGAATAAATTGGGTTCTGAAATGATGGTTTTCTCACTGAACCTTTAAAACAATCTTCTCTAGTGTCATTCTTTTGGATGGTTAAACCATCTACCCACCCCCTTTAATAAAAATCCTCAAAACAAAATTAGGAAAGAAATAATTGTCAAACCAAGAGATAATGACCTTTTAAAGAAATTTTTATTTTGAAGGAGTTATGCTGAGGGAAATTTATATCTGTATCACTACGTTGTATAAATATAGGTGGAAGATATGTTTCAGAAGGAAAATATACCTGGAACAATGAATTGTCTTATGAATAAATCTGTAAATAAAGGAGAGGTAACAAAATGAAGAAATGAATATACATAGAAAGAAAAGTGTTTCTAAGTTGTACAGTGTTAAAAGAAAAAGCAGTAATTTTAAATGATGTATTAGAATATTTTATTTTTTTAAGATTTTATATTTATTTATTTTTGGAGAGAGGAGAAGGGAGGGAGTAAGAGAGGGAGAGAAACACCACTGTGTGAGAGAAACATCCATTGGTTGCCTTTCACATATCTCCAGCTGGGGACCTGGCCTGCAACCCAGGCATGTTCCCTGACTGGTAATTGAACAAGCAACCTTTTAGTTCACAAGCCAGTACTTAATCCACTGAGCCACACCAGCCAGGGCTTATATATTAGAATATTTTAGAGAAAAATATGTTGCAAATGATTTTTCAAGATGGTACATAATCTTGAGCTAAGGAAATATGAAGAAGAGATGTAAATAGGTCTGTTTAATAAGTCTTTTAATTAGGAAGAAAGTTAAGATGATGCTTCTAACCAGTACAACAAAAAATCTTGAGATGATAATTATTTATGTAAGAGGAGTAGTATAATCATAATTGTATTCATTCTGTCATAATTTTATATTTCTTTTGTTTTTTGTTAGGAAACACTGCATTAACTTATGCCTGTGCTGGAGGATTTGTTGACATTGTGAAAGTGCTACTTAACGAAGGTGCAAATATAGAAGATCATAATGAAAATGGACATACCCCCTTAATGGAAGCAGCCAGTGCAGGTCATGTGGAAGTTGCAAGAGTTCTTCTAGATCATGGGGCAGGCATCAACACTCATTCTAATGAATTCAAAGAAAGTGCTCTTACACTTGCATGCTACAAAGGTACTCTATATATGTATGACTATTTAGGGATTTTTAAAGTAACAACTTTGAATATTTGAGTACTGAGTATTTGAGTTGTTTTTATATTGCTTATCCATTTCTTTGTACTGTAAAATTACTTAGCTTGTATTATATAGAAAGTCTATTTTAGCCTGTATTTCCTGAAGTTTAGCTTCACAGTGTACATTTATTTGTTATTTTAATTCAGATTTATTCAATTAGCTATAAAGTCAACTAACTCTTAGCACAGATTTTGAGGATTTTCATTCTTTAATGGCTTTTGTTTTATACGATTTTTCCAGCCTTTATTTAAACAATAGGACACACTTATATAATAATCACACTTGATAGAGAAAACCTGAAAAACAGAGAATAAAGAAATTTTAAAATGACATGCAATGCTACCATCTAAAGATTTAAAAAGCATGTAAACAATATTTTAGTGTATTTACTTCCAGCGTGTTTTTAAAGTATATTTATAAGCAAATATATATACACACAGGCATACCTCGGAAATATTGCGAGTTCAGTTTCAGAGAGCCACAGTAAAGCAGTCTCGCAATAAAGCAAGCTATAATCTTTTTGCAGGTGGAGGGTCTTGCCTTTAATTTATAAAAAATGCAACATCTGTGAAGCGCAATAAGACGAGGTATGCCTGTATTTTTAAATTAAACAATCATACTCTTAACACTTTTATAATCTGCTTATTTTATTTAGCAGTATATCATGAACATTCTGTCATCTCAGTGTTTTTGTAACACAACATTTGATGGTTACAGAGAATTTCACTATTACTGTTGCATTTAGTAGTGGATTTGGCTGCAAGACCTAAATTAACAATGATCTGAACAAAAGAGAAGTCTTTTCTCTTTAAACAAGTCCAGGGGTAGGCTGTCTAAGACTAGTATGGCAATTCCATTGTTATCTAGATCTCAGCATTGTGTTTTTCTGCCTCACCACCCTAGTATGTGGTTTCTGTTCTCAAGGTTACCAAGATGGTAGCTATGGCCCCAGCAATACATATTCTAGGAAGGAGGCAGAGGGTAAGGGCAAAATGAGGAGTGCCTCCCAATTTAGTAAGCTACCTTTAAGAAGTATTCCTATAAGTTCTGCCTTAAAGCTAGCTCCCACTTACATGTCATTGGCTACACATAGCAACAAGGGAGTCTGGGAAATGTGGTCTTTTAGTCAAGCAAGTTGCCACTCAGATAAAATCAGAGTTCTTTTAGTAAGGAACATTGAGAGAATGGATATTGAGTAGGAGACAAGCAGTCTCTGCCAAATACATCAAATGGATGCACCATAATTGCCTATTGTTGGACACATGAATTGTTCCCAGTTTTTCACTATTTTAAAAAGCACTGTGATAACATCCTTGTGCAGACATCTTTGCCTAATCTCTGATTATTTCCTTAGGATAAATTCCTGGAAGTGGAATTGCTGGGTCAAAGGGTATGGACATTTTTAAGGCTTTTGATACATATTGCCAAATTGCCTTCTAGAAAGGTTGAACCAATTTACACTCCCACCAGCAGTGTCTGAGAGTGCCCTTTACCCCACCCTACACCCTCACCAACACTGGGTATTATCATTCTTTTTAATATTTGCCATTTTGATAGTAAAAAAATGGTGTGTCATTTTAATTTGCATTTGTTTAATAGGAAGGTTTGATACTTTTCCATCAGTTTCATACTCATTGGCATTTCTTTTTTGAATTACCATTTTATGTTCTTCATCCATTTTTCTACTGGAGTGTTTGTCTTTTTTATTGACTATTAAGACTTTTTATATATTAAACATATCAAGAGGGTTAAAATTATTTTGATGGAGTTTTCTGTGCCTGTTCATTGCCACAGTGAGTTTATGGTTGTTATTTTAAAGCTGTTTTTTCTGAAAAATGATTCAAACATAGTTCACCTGGCATTCAATTTGATTTCAGTGTTTTGATTTGATAGTTTATATAGATGAAATCAAAGAATAAGTATTATTGCTTTTCTTAACTTGAATTATGTGCTTTAGACTAATTAAATCTTTAAAGCCTAGACACCTTGCTGAGGGCCTGCTTAGTATTTTGGATTGGCTTTGTAAAACTGTCATTTATTTATTGAATGCAAAATAAGTTCTCTTAAAATTTTTGTATAGACTTCTGAAAGAAAATTACCCCATTTTAATGTCTATGTATTAAATTGATGCTCAGTTCTTTAGCAATACAGTTTAAAATTTGTGTTCTTTTTTGAAGGCCATTTGGATATGGTTCGCTTTCTACTTGATGCTGGTGCAGATCAAGAGCACAAAACAGATGAGATGCACACGGCCTTAATGGAGGCTTGCATGGTAATTTTAAATCGCACTCACTTGAGATTTTTTTTTTGAGAAGAAAAGGTCATATGTGTTTAAATCTTTAAGGATTAATATATTTTTAGGAAAATACCATGACATCAGCAGATTTTGAAAGTTTTGTGCAGTGCTAGAGAGGGAAAGGGAAATATATAATATGTTTAACTTTTGATAGTAAGTCTTTCAATGTAGGAAACAGTATAGAAGGCAGTCTTAGCTATGTCATTTCCATCGTTTCCATTTCATGGGTACACTTTTGTTTATTCCCATTTTTTAAAAAATATTTTATTTATTTTTAGAGAGAGGGGAAGGGAAGGAGAAAGAGAGGGAGAGGAACATTGATGTGAGAGAGAAACATTGATCGGTTGCCTCTACACTCCAACCTGGAACCGAGCCTGCAACCCAGGGAGGGAATCGAACCAGTGACCTTTCGCTTTGCAGAATGTCCCCCAACCAGCTGAGCCACACTGGCCCAGGGCCAATGTTTTAAATTTGGTAAAATATACAACATAAAATTTACCATCTTAACCATTTTTAAGTGTACAGTCATTGGTACCAAATACATTCACAGTGTTTGCAACCGTCACTACCATCCATCTTCGTAACTATTTTCATTTTGTAAAACCAACTCTATGCCTGTTGAGTAACAACTTCCCATTCTCTGTTCCCCCCAGCCGATAGCAATCACCATTCTACTTTCTATCTGTGATTTTGACTCCTCTAAGTACCTCATAGAGGTGGAATCATACAGTATTTGTTTTTTTGTGATTGGCTTAGTTCACTTAGCATAATGTCCTGAAGGTTCATTCATGTTGAGGCATGTGTCAGAATTTCCTTCCCTTTTTAAGGCTGCATAATATTTCATTGTATATATATATATCACATTTTGCTTATCCACTCATTTATTGATGGACACTTGGGTTTCTTCTATGCTTTAGCTATTCTGAGTAATGATACTGTGAACATAGGTGTACAAATGTCCGTTCAAGTCCCCGTTTTCAGTTCTTTTGGGTGATCATATGGTAACTATTAATTTTTGGAGGAACCACCACCATACTGTTTTCCACAGTGGTTGTACTGTTGGGCATTCCCATCAACACTGCACAAGGGTTCCAGTTTCTCCACATCCTCACTAGGCACTGGCCCTATTTTCTGTTTTTATTTTTTTCCATCCTAATGATTGTGAGGTGGTATGTTGTAATTTTGATTTGTATTTTCTTAATGATTAACATTGTTGAGCATCTTTTCATGTTTTTATTGGTCACTTATATATCTTCGGAGAAATGTCTGCTCACATCCTTTGCCCATTCTTGAACCAGGTTGTTTTTTATTGTTGAGTTTTAGGAGTCTATATTTTGGATGCTAATCCATTATCAGATATAAATGTGCAAATATTTTCTCCTGTTATGTTGGTTGCCTTCTTACTCTGTTAGTGTCCTTTCATGTACCAAAGTTTTTAAATTTTTCACTTTAAATAATTTTTTATTTTTTAATTACAGTTGACATACAATATTATATTAATTTCAGGTTTACAACCCAGTAACTAGACATTATGTAACTTACTAAGTTATCATCCCAATAAATCTAGTACCCATCTGACACCATACATAGTTATTAGGATCTTATTGGCTATATTCCCTATGTTGTACTTTACATCCCTGTGACTGTTCTGTAACTACCAGTCCGTACTTCTTAATCTCTTCACCTTTTTCACCCACTTTCACCTTGGGTGAGGATTTAAAAAAAATACTTCTTGCATTTTGGAGCTCTGTTGTTTGATGCATACACATTTTTAGAATTTCTGTGTCTTCTTCATGAATTGACTCTTATGTTATAAAGTCTGTTTATCTCTGGTAATTTTCTTTGTTCTGAGGTCTCATCTAATATTAAAAGCTACTCCTGCTTCCTTTTTATTAATGTTTACCAAGTAAATATTTTTATTCTTTTTTCAAACTTTGAAATGTTTGGTATCATTATACTGAAGTAAGTTTCTTAATTGGTTTGTTTAGACCATTTGCATTTAAATCTATAAATGGTGACATGGTGTTTCAGTATTCTGTTCTATATTGAAATTTATTTTTTAGCCATTTTCTCCATTTTTTTTCATCTATTTTTGTAATTTATCGTTAGCAGTTATTTTGAAGTCCTTTTTTGCTAACTCCTATCTTTGGCTCAGTTCTGGGACTATTTTTATTGGTTATTTTATATCTTGATAATTGGTCTTTTTTTCCTGCCTCCTACCTTTTCAATATTCTATATTATCCTGTCTTCTTTCTGAGACTGTTAACTTTTGTTCTAGCAAGCACATTACCAGTGGATCACTCTGATCCTATTGAGGCCTAATTCCAGCTTTACTCTTAATCCTAATTCCTTATTCTTTGATCCTAGACTAAGGGACTTTAGGTTCTTTTCTTCTTTATGGCTTTCTATTATCTCACCTGATAGTCTGAGATATTCACCAATATCTTTTCATTGTGCCTGAGTCTGAACTCCCAGTTTGTTTGTTTATTTATTTATTTATTTATTTATTTATTTATTTTTAGAGAGAGGGTAAGGGAGGGAGAAAGAGAGGGAGAGAAACATCAATGTATGGTTGCCTCTCCTGCACCCCCTACTGGGCACCTGACCCACAACCCAAGCATGTGCCCTGACTGAGAATCGAACCGGCAACCCCTTGGTTTGCAGGCTGGCTGGCACTCAATCCACTGAGTCACACCAGCCAGGGCCCAGTGTCCCACTTTTCAGGAGCCATTCTCCGCTAGGCACCCTGGAGTCTCATCCTTGATGTGTTCAACTCAGAAGATGCCGAAGGATCTGAGGATGATTTTACATAGATTTTTTGAGAATCCTTTTCTGTGTCTTCTTTTTCTTAGGTATCCTGCCCTCACTCCTCAAGTCCCAAGTATTTTGGTTGCCTTGTGTTCTGATTTTGTTTCCTTTGCCCAAAGAGATGTTCACTCTTTCTTTGTTTTGGCTCTGTTTCCTCTGGCCAGGGTTTGAAAGATGCCCAAAAAGCTGGAGTGAATATAGAGTTCGTCTCATTGCTCTCATCTTTCAGTAATCATAACCCCAACCCCTGGCTTGGTTACTGTCCGGTGCCTCCCATTGCTTTAATTATTTTTTCTAATTTTTATAGTTATTTATAATAGGAGAGTAAGTCCAATACCAGCTACTGTGTTGTGGCTGAGACAGGAGTCTTAGAATTTTTTTAAAAATCTAATAATATTAAACCTTTAAAAATGGATTATTTATTTATTTTCCTTTTGGCAAAATTAATATTGTCCATTAATATCAAAAAGTGATTAGTACAGAGCCTCTTTAATGTATGTACTCAAGATATGTTAGCAGAATCCAAAAAGAATTTTCAAAAATTCAAGTAAATTCAAGCAAAGTAATTTATTGGGATCCTTCAGGAGCTAGACACACTAGTAGTTACTTGATCTGTGAACACTTGTAAATCCTAATGTTCTTTTCAGTTAGAATTGTTTTTTAAACACCAAATAACTCAGTACAGTAATTTGGTTAAAATATATTTTATTTTACATATATTTGAAGAATTAGTAAAACTAAAATTTTAATGTGAAGTCATTTGTCTTTGACATTGTGTCAAAAATGATTAAAACTAGGCTGGTCATTTAAGTATAATGAAACTCTTGATGGATGCTGAAATCTGACATTAATTAAAATTTCTTTAATTAATTCTTTAATGAAAGCATTGCCCAACCTTATAAAACACTGCTTTTGTACTCAGTCTTTACTTTTCATTAACAATGTGTTGGTCATTTTTAAAGTATTGAACAACACAGTATATCCACAATAAGAGTTGAGGTCTACATGAATTTTTTAATTAAAGAATTTGAAAACTAACAAAGGGTATTTATGTTGATAGAGGTATAGAATGGATACCTTCTATGAGAATGTTTTAGGTAATTGCTTTACTAAGGTACTTATTTTTTTATTTTTGTAAAATTCTTTCCCTTATTGCAACAAGCTAGTTAGTGATGAGAAAAAATATAGGGTAGTTTAAGTCCATAGGGGTTTACCTTGGTAACATAATCCCAAGTGGTAATGACCTCACAGAATTTGTTGTTATTTTTTGCCCAGTCTTTGTTTCTTAAATAGATCTAACACAGTTTCTACACTAGAAAGTGACAGCTAAATTTGAGGATATAGCTATATTTGACCTGGCAGTAATATAAATATTATCTTGAGGTACTGTCAACTATCGATTTAATAGTTTTTTTGAATTTCAAAGAAGATAGAAATTCATAATTATTTGGAATTGTAACTGTATATCACAAGTATGATTCTTTTGGAAAATTTTGGGCTTGCTCAAAAGTAAGGTAAAATAATTTTAATGGACTTTTGATAAGACATTCTCAAATTGCTCAGATAGGCATGATAATGTATATGCATCTAAGCTGCATCTTTCTTTATGTATTTCCTCAATCTCTTCCTTCTCTTTTCCCACTTTAAAAATCTCCAAAAAATTTCCTTCCTCTTGCTTTACTTCTGAAAATCTGCAGGATGGACATGTAGAGGTAGCACGTTTGCTTTTGGATAGTGGTGCTCAAGTGAACATGCCTGCGGATTCATTCGAGTCTCCGTTGACACTAGCTGCCTGTGGAGGACATGTCGAATTGGCAGCTCTACTTATTGAAAGGGGAGCAAATCTTGAAGAAGTCAATGATGAAGGATACACTCCGTTGATGGAAGCTGCTCGGGAAGGACACGAGGAGATGGTGGCACTACTTTTAGCACAAGGTAAAGTAGTTTTACTTCTTTAATTAAAATATAAATTTCTTTTGGATGTTTTGCATCAGTATCAATGAAGTTTACTATAACTAAAACTTTTTTTTGCATCTATGGTAAATTATCAACACCCTGGAAGGAACCCCAGAAGCAGAGAAGATAGAGATGATTATCATTATTCAGAACGATTAACATCTTTTTCATAAGTCTCTTGTAATTAGTTTTATCTACTTTTATCTTACTCCCCAGGAGCAAATATAAATGCCCAGACAGAAGAAACCCAAGAAACTGCCCTGACCTTGGCTTGCTGTGGAGGGTTTTCTGAGGTTGCAGACTTCCTGATCAAGGCGGGGGCTGATATAGAACTTGGCTGCTCCACACCTCTAATGGAAGCTTCTCAGGAGGGACACCTGGAGTTGGTGAAATATTTATTGGCTGCTGGTATGTGGCTTTAAAAAATGCCTTTTAGAAAAAGGCTTTTATATTGCTTTGATAACTTCAACAATTAACCTTAACTTTTTCATTTCTACAAAAGTTGAAGGGCAGCTGTGCTGCAATTTAACTGCTCTTCTTTGACTCCTAAATCTCCAAAAATGTCGTTTTTAAAAAGGTTTCTTATTAATGTTTGCTTGGTGACCATAGGTTTCTCATTGACTTTCTTTCTCCATTGAATGGTTTTACGTCTTCTGGAAGGGAGAGAGACTAACTTCTAGTCTCTCTGCTAATAACAGGAGGTGGGGATGACACAATAGAGATCGTAATTTTGTGCCTCTAAACCCGTTCATTTCTTGACATTTCTGAATCTGCACATGCACACACACACTTACACAAAAGAACAAGTGAGAATTTTGTATTTTTGGTAAAAGTACTTTTAAAATAAATTGTGATTTATACATTGTTAAGCAATAATAATAGAACAAAGTAAGAATATACCAAATGAATTGATTGAGGTAGATATAAAACTTTATATATCATTTAGAAATAATAATAACTTTTTTATCCACATCTGTTATGTTGCTTAAAACTGTGTAAAGGAAAATGAGATACTTGGCAAAACCTGATTCATCCTTTTTGGGCTTTTTCTGTTACATTAATTTGACTGCCGCCCAGCCTCAATTTTTTTTAATTACAATTAAAATAATTTCTTAATCCAGATGGTTAATAGTTCAGATGGTTGTTCAGAGTTTGAATTAATGTAAAACCAACCGTTGAGCTGACCTCTTCCCTGACTCAAATACTATTAATCACTATAGCTAGTGTATGCATCATTTAGTCATTGTCCCTTCATCATTTTTGGTAACTGTCTGTGTCCCAGTGAAGAATCTTTTTCATATCATTTATACCTCAATTAAAAAAGAATCTCTACCAATGGTATTATTATCACTGGTCCCTGCACAGTAAGAAATTACTGAACACATTATTATAAATATGGAAACAGATGCACAAACTTGTTACATAATTTCCCTAATGTACAAAGTGAATAAGGGACAGAGCCAACATTCAGACTTAGAATTCCTAACGTTATTTTTTCCATTACATCATTATTGATTCTCATATTGAGCTGCTTTTGCTAATTTGAAGCATGTAGTTTCCAAAACTCTCTTAGGGGTTTGAGAATCACTTTTTTATATGATCATTACCAAACACTTTTTTCCACATTAGAATGTAATTTATTTATATAAAAGTTCTTCTTTTAGTGTAGCACTAAAGAAAATGCCATAGGTCTTCTTACACATTGTCTATACAATTTTTTAAAATTGAAAAACCTTGTTGTTATAGCATTTTTTCCAACACATAGAAAATGTAGTTAAATGAACCCTAAGAACCCATCAACAACATTGACGACTTTGAATTTATGGCCAATCTCATTTCATCTGTATATCCTTCAGTCCCCCATTATTTTTATAAAATTATTTTTGTCTAAAATAAACATTTAAAAAATTTTGCTGAGAAAGTCTGGTTAACATTTGTTACCATACATAGTTAACAAAAAAATTTTTAAACTAAAATTTGAATTTTTAAAATCTGAAAATAAATTAGTTTAAAATAAATTTATTTTTATAAATTATCAATAAATATTTCAATATGTAGCTCTAAAAGATAATCTCTTAAGAAGTAACAGTACTATTTCCTCCCTAAATTTTTTAAATAACTTTTAGTATCATTAAATATCCAGTTTTCATATTTTCCTGATAGTCTTATAAATGTGTATGTTTGTGCTTAATGACTTTTGAATCAGTATTCAGATGAGATTCATATAATAACTATTTATCAATATGTCTCTTAAATTTCTTTTAATCTATGGACTCTCCTTCTAGTTTTTCTTATTCCTTACAAGTTTTGGTTGAAGAAGTGGAATGTTTATGTTTTAGGCTTTCTGTAGTATAGATTTTGCTAATTACATCTCCATGATTTCATTTAACTTGTTTTTCTGACCCTTGGATTTCCTAGAAAGTAGTAGTTAAATTTAGAGACTTCATTGAATTTGTGTGTGTGTGTGTGTGTGTGTGTGTGTGTGTGTGTGTGTGTTTAGTAGACTATCAGTAGTAATTGTTATTTGTTGTCTTGAGGGGATAATAAATGTCTGATTGTCTTCCTTTTTGTAATATTATTAGCCATTGATGATCATTGCTTAGATCTATTAATTTAGTAGGGGTAGCAAAGTGGTGATATTCTAAATTCTATTATTCCTTATTTATTATCTAGAATAAGTCTAAAGAGAAACTTCCCCTCATGAACTATTTGATTACTCTTAGATGTAAATCATGTAGAAATAGTATAAATAAATGTTTGATTCGTTTTTCACCCTTTATTTATGCTCCTAAAATAATAATGTGGTTCCCTAGCATCCTTTAGTAGTGACCAATAAAGTGGGTTGTTGTTGTTTTTTTGATATGAACATTATTTTGAACTTTTGGGTAAACATATGATGGCTTTCACTTCATCACAGTCCTCATTTTTTATTGATGCAAAAATTGTCAGAAGGCAGGGCAGTTTGACTCTGTTTGGTCAGTACCATTACCTCCTAAATCCTTTTGATATGGTCTCATTGTATAGTCTTTGAGGTTTCTTTGCTTTCTGATACAGCACGGTATTTCATGCTTATCTCATGCAGCTTCTGCCTTGGAACCAAACATTTTTCTAAGAAGCCCTTATACTACTTAGTAGGAAGTGGTACTTAGAGATTACGGTCTAAGTCAGAAGTACTCTTTCTTCTTGGTATGTCATTGTCTCCGGGCTTTTTTAGTTGGTCAGAGTTAGGAAATTGTTTTCTTTATGGGTAAAATACATCATGAGTTCATGTCAGTACTTCCAATTCAGAACAATAGAGTTTTTACTTAACCATAACAATCTCTTACATATTTTCTTTCAACCATGCCAGAAACTTCACTTTTACTAAAGGATTACTTGATTTTTACCACAGTACCCATAGAACTGTGTCAGAACACAATCCAACACTACCACTGATACGATTTCTGAAAACTGATATTTTTTTGTTTTTGTAGCTCTTTCCTAGGGTATATCTTACTGAGGATATGTAGGTAGATTTTACTGTTTCTTAAAATCATTTTATGTAATTCCTTTTGGTGTGGCTAAAAGCATTTTTACAAAGCGTATTTAAAGGAAAATTAGGACATTTAAAATACATAGCAGTATTTTTATACTTCAAATTCATCAGTTTCACGAAATTACAAAATTGAACTGTTTAATATAATTTACAATTCACAAAGTCGATGTATGATTTTGTCTGTTTGTTTGTTTTCTAGGTGCTAATGTTCATGCTACAACAGCAACAGGAGACACGGCTCTAGCCTATGCTTGTGAGAATGGGCACACGGATGTCGCAGATGTTTTGCTTCAAGCAGGAGCCGATTTAGTAAGATATTTTTAATTTCAAATATTTTTGTGTTAATTCTCATTCATGTTTAACATTTAGAAAAAACTAGTAAAGATCTCTAGTTGCATGCTTCATTTTTTAAGATTGGCTATTCTAGTTTTATTGCATTTATTAATTGTATATAAAAATACTGAGTTTTTAATACCATTTTATTTCCTGGGTAAAATTATTAGTTTGTTCCTTCCTTTCACCCCAATCCTGACTGGCATTCCTAAACTTTTTAAACTGCCCTTTATTAAACATATTATACATTCAGTAATATGTTTACAGAATAGAATAACCTGTCAAATCACTTTGAGTGATATTTTTTATTTGTTCCTCTAATTGACCTTTAAAAGCAAAGCTACTATCATCTTAACATTATTAAAGCATTCTGTTATTTTTCTGTTTGTTTGTTTTTTGTAAGCATTTTCTGCTTTGGCTTTTCACAGTTTCAAATTAGATGGTAGATTCATATTTGTAATGTTCTTTATAGCTATGGAAATTGTAAATCGTGTCCCACTTAAAGTTTTATGCTTCTTGCTGAAATGTGTACTTTGATTCATTTTTATTTTGTGAGGGTACTTTAAACTGTTTTCTAGAGTTTCTCACAGAATTCCCTTATATATTTTATAAAAATTTATGATACATGTTATAATGAATCAAGTTTATTAGTTTTAGTTTTTTGGAAAACACTGTGCAAGTATTGCATTTTAAACTATTTATAATAACTGACATTCTAAAATAGATACCTGAGATTGTTGGAAAGTAATTATTTGACTAAGGTAAAATGTATAGTATAATTATGCCATTTATTATTACTTCTACTAGTACTAAATATTATAACACTAGCATTCATTCTCATTAATTAGGATCTTCCCCAATCAGTTACACTTTCTGAGGTATACTTTTTTATTTAAGAATTATGACAGATATTATAAGTAGAGCTCATTCTTCTGCCTTCTTTGTATATCTTTTTCCTTTTTTAGAGTTGCTTTGGGTCATCTATAAAAATTAAGAATTTGAATATTTCAGCATTTGAAATAAAGAAATGGGGTAGAATATAAAAGCTGAGATGTTATAAACAAATTTAATATTCATATCTTCCAAATTCTTACCTGAATTATTCTTCTATTTTTCTACAGCGAAGTCACTTTCTCAACCTGTTTGTTGAGAGTTTTTCTGAAAATATTAAATAGGAGAAAGAGGAATTATCTGTAAAATATGCTCTAATGTATAGCAAAATCTTACCAATTTCAACTGAGTTAGAAATCTATTATGAAATATTTTCAAGTGTTTTATTTGTATAGTCTTCTGAAATTAGGTAGTATTTGTGATTAGAGTTCTTTAGAAGAATTGCATTAAGTGAACAAATAGAAAGTTTTGAATTTTCTGTATTATTTTATATTCAAAATAAAAGATTTAAAAATTGGCTCAGATAAATCTATCTCAATTAAATATAAAGGTAATACTGTTATTTTAACATAAGTATTAATATTATTATATTTTGCGGTCTGTCTCTGCATTCATATTTACATATACTTATAATATAGTTGTCTTCTGTTTTTCCAGTGTGTTTTTCATAATCTTCATATTGTTACATAGTCTATGTTTATAACCCTTGCATAATATTCCATCAAATTAATGAACCATAATCATTCACTTATTGTTGAACTTTTGACATTTTATTTTTCAGTTATACTGTTAGATTTAATAACTTCATTTGCATAACTTTCTTTTTTTCTCCTTTTGAATCATTAGATTGATTTTAAAAATATATTGCCTAGTCTGTGCTTATGCATTCTACAAAAGACATTTCAATTTTAATACTAGTTCTTTTCCTAATTATATATTCTTTATAAAAGACGTGGAAAGTATGAGAAAGTGTAGTAAGTTTGGTATTCAAAATCTATGAATAAACTTTGTAGTTTCAGACTTTACTGTAAAGCAAAGGAGGGGCAAAAAAAGCTAGTCAAACACAAGAAGTCAATAAAGCAGACCTGTCAGTCCTTGAGTCCTGAGAAGAAGGATTAATAATTATTACTAACTGGACATAACAAGGCATTAGCGTCTTTCTTGTCCTTCATTCTTTGTTGCCTCCTAGGATCTGTCTTGGGGCTGTAACAATTTCCTCCAGTGGTTTGCAGATGGAAGACTCTCCACTCACATTGTGTGGAGTGGAGATGTAGTCTATTCCTGGCATTTCATAGGTGTGTTCTTGATAACTAGGTTTGCTAGTTCTTTAAGTTAAATAGATGTTTTTGTGGGCTGATTGAGAATCTTCATTTCTGAGAACTGTTTTTATACTCAGTTTTAAATAAGGAAGTACAAAAAAAACTTTGACGCACAATCGAGACCAACCCTCAAGCCTTAATTAGATTTCAGAGTTTAACTTTTGCCATAATTCAAGGTTTTGGTACTATACTTTTTAAAAAGGAGCTTAAAAACTGTTTCTGGTTCTTAAAAATATTCTGCCCCAGACTTGGTTAAGATATTAATTATGATTTAAAAATGTTTAATGCAACAATTTGGTTTTCTTGTATTGTTTCCTGAGATGAAACTGAGAAGTTTTAGGGCTTTTCATTCTAAATATGTAGTAGGTGTAACTGATAACTTAGTTTTAAATGAAGTGTAGAAAATTTCTTATTTATTGCTTTCAAAAAAATTATAGCCAGAACAAATGGCATACTGGGGCATTTGCGGGTAGATTTTGAAATAGGTACATCTTCTAATTTGAAACATCATTTTTTCTAGTTTTAAAATATTTTAAAATATTCATAGATAGTTCCAGTTAAAAGCACACTGAATATCCACCATATTTAGAGATTATGGATTGATATGTGGCTTATCTAACTTTTTAATAATTGTATAAGTTTGAATAATCCATTATTTCAAATCTTTGGGCTGGTTTAGTTTAGTTTTTGTTTTTTTTAATCCTCACTTGAGGACATGCTTATTAATTTTAGATGGGGGAAGGGAAGGAGAAAGGGAGGGAGAGAAAGGTCCACGCGAGCAGGAAGCATGGACTGGTTGCCTCTTGCACCCCAGCTGGGGACCCAACCTGCAACCCAGGTATGTGCCCTTACAGGGCATGGAACCAAACCCACGATACCTCAGTTTACAGGATAATGTGCCTGAGCCACATGGGCTCTTAAATAGGCCACTTAAAATGTTCTGTTTGAAAATCAGTAATTAAATTAAAAATTGTCCATTGATTCCAAAGATTTTTAAAAGTTCTCCCTGTTTAGCATTCAGAATCATTTTAACTACTCTATAAGCACTGAGCTTACTCTATAAGCAGAGGAACCCTGAACAAATGACCTATTTCATATCTTCCTGCTATTTGCATCTCTTGTTACCACCACCATAATGGGAATCATGAATTGAAATAAATAGTATTCCTTGTGTTTTTTTTTCTCTGCATAGCATCTTTGTTTATTGGGCTCTGGTGTGTTTTTAAGTATTTGGTGTGATTATAGGGTATGGTATGATGTAAACCCATTATAAGGAAGTTTGTATTAAAACCTATTATCATTCTCTAATACTTAAAATCCATAAGAAATATTTAGGGAAAAAAACTGTCTTTGGAAGCTGCTTAATCTTATTTCTCTGAGGAGTAGCTTTGGCTTTGCTGGGTGTCCTTAGGCAAGTCACTTAAATTCTTAACAGGCTTCTTCTGGGTTTTTTTTTTTTTCCCCCAACTCTTCATCCTTTTACTTTTTTTATGAAGGGTTTGGACTAAATGATCTTTTATGACCTAGCCTAAGAAATCTAACTTTATGATTTCTAAAGAACAAGTTAACCAACAACTGTTTGGTTGGATGGGCTAGATGATCTTGAGTGCCTCGTTAGCCCAAGAATGTGTAAAGTGGTATGAGATCCTCTGTGAAAATGAATTTTTAAGATAGAAATCACTATTACTAATGATGGTTGTAAGTATTATATAAGTTATTTTATCTTTTAAAATCTATATATCTTAAATGACCCCAAGCATTATTTTGGAGGTTATTTATAATGAATGATTAGCAGATTTCACATATTATAAAAATATTTTATAGATTATTTTAATAGATAAAAATTATTAGTCCCTAAAATGCACAGTTAATTTAGTAAGGCTACCCCAGTAAAGAATAATCTGGCATTATAATGCTAAGTCATTATCTCTTCCACTCGAAGTCTTTTTAGTATCAATATTTTATCCTACTTAAAAATTGTCAAACAAGTAGGAAGATTTTCTCAAAATGATTTTTGTTTTAAGTAAACTATTTCCTCTTCCCTTGTGTAATACTAAGTTAGTCAAGAATATAGTCTCTCCGGTTATCTTACTCAATTATAAATTTATTCTTTTTCTGCAAGTAAAGTTTATTTCAGGTACCAGAAGAAACTTATATTACTTCATCTTCCTTTCTTGTTTTATGTCTTAAGACTTTTCAAAATTTCCTTTGTTTAGGATTGTTTTTCTCAGCTTTGACTTTCAAGTATACATAAGAACTGAAAAACAAGGAATTTAAAATAGCATTTTACTTTTAAGATGTTTGTCACCTTGAAGATAGGGGTGGGAGAGGAAGAGGGTACCCAGGGATGAGATAGAACATAGTTTCTTTATGCTCATAATTAAGCTGCTTTAAATATAATGGATCAGAGAAAATACATGGAACCAACTTAAAGAATTATGGTATGCACACAGTGTTGCTAATTATGGAGTCTTTTATTTTAATCGATTTTTATATATAAAGAAAGAAATGTTATTTTGTTATGCATTCATTGGTTGTCTTTTGTATGTACCCTGACAAGGCATTGAACCCACAACCTTGGCATATTGGGATGGCGCTCTAACCAACTGAGCTGCATGGCTAAGGAGCCTTTGCTATATTGAATAATAGTTGTCCTGTCAATTAGTTACTTTCCTCATTATTGTGACTAAATTTTTGTTTAACAAAACCTTAAAATTACTTGAAAAGTACATGTTTTTAAAATTTTTAAATAGGTAATACCTTTACATGGTTCAGAACTCACAAAGTATAAAAATGTTCTGTGGACACCCAGTTTCTGTCTCTGTTTGCAATTAATGTTTTTTATTTCTTAAATTGTTCCAGAGATATTTTGTGTACATATGATGAAAAGTCACATATATTGAAAGAAGCATTCTTATCAATGTTTAATTCTTCATATAATTTCTTACTGAAATAGAATTTTGGTTTTTATTATACTGATTTTCTCTGTAGTGTTGACCATAGCTTTTAAGGGTTTATTATTTTTAATGTTTTAATAAAAATTGAAACACTTTTGCACCAATGAGGACATTGGGCTCTTTGAATATATCACAGTGGCCTGTCACTGATTTTCTTCCCTATCCATAAAGTAAGCTCTTTGACCCTTACTGCTTTCATTGCATTGTATTCCGCCAGCCAAATGAACTTTTGGGGAGCATTTTCTTAGAGTAATTGAGCTAATGGAAACATTAGCACCCTCTGATTCTTATTCCTGGAATTTATTCTCTTAAAATGAGATTTCCCTTAAAAGAGAAAAAGATATGAAGGATCATTTTTATATTTATATTAGATCTTATAAAATAGGAATGTGGACCAGGTCCTCTTTTATAAGATTGTTTTTTTAACGTAAGCAATATATTGTGTGTTCTTCTGGATGTTTCTATACACCCAAGTATTTGTATCTTCTGTGTATGTGGGCTATATGTCTTTTTGTATATGAGTGGATTTGTTACCACAAAATACCACACATACTGTCCTGCAACTTTTTCCTTATTAATAATATTTTTCAATGTCAGTTCCTATGGATTTCTAATTCCTTTTCAGTTATTTATTCCTTAAGTAGTTATTCATAAACATTTGCATTATTAGGGTTAAATATTACAAATAGTGCTACACTAAATATTATTAAACACATTCACATCTTTTCTGCTTTTGTGAATACATCTACAAGGATAAGTTCCTAGAAGTGAAGTTTTGATTATCGAAGGGTACACATGTAAAATTTTGATAGCTGCTGCCAGATTGATCAAAAATACTAAACCAGTCTATATTTGTATTAATAACTGAGACTTCCTAATTCCCAGCATTCTCATTAACATGATTTAACTTGATTTATTTATCTACCTATGTACCTACTTACTTCTTTCCTTCCTTCCTATCTTACCTTCTTTCTTTCCTTTTTTCTTGATGGTTTAATTTTCTGATCTTTGATCATAGGCCAGTGTTTGTTTTAACTAAAAATTCTCCCTGTGTTCAAGTAGCCCTAGGAGCTGCTCATTAATTGTTCCCAAAACTTTGGTAAACTATAAAACACATGTATAAAGTTGCTTTCTGGAAGAATATTCAGACATTTACAAATGCAAATTTTTTAAAAATCAAATATTCAGACAATATCTATTGACTTCATTCTGAAAGAGGAGATTAAATATATCTTCCACCATTTTATTTTTTACATTACTGTGGTTTTATAACTTGGACATTCTATTTTATGACACTATTTCTGCCAGTTGTTTGACTTTAACTGTAAATTTAGGTGGAGTCTGTGTTTACTAGTCTTCCATATCATGAAGTTTCTTAATCCTTGAGTGCCTGAATTGACTCACCATTTGGCTGGCAGATACTGATATTTTGATTTGAATTTACTCCCCTCCCCTGGGGGGAGGGCGGGTAGGAATTCTCATGTGCTTTCATTGTTTAGATTACCGTATGTTGTATTTATAAGTGAATATTACCATATATAAAATTATTGAATCACTTGTTTTTTCCTCCAAAATTCGAAGACTCTATTCTTTGTCTTGTAGTATTGAGCATTGCCAAAACCTACTAGGCTATTCTTCATTGTATGTAAGTAACTTCCTACTTCTGCCTGGATTATAAGAAGACTCTTTCATTATACTTAAACCTCTGTGATTTCATCAGGATGTACCTTGGTGTTTATTATTCTTTATTAGTTTTACCTGGAAAATAGTGAGTGCTTTTTAACTGAAGATTTTTGCTGCTGCTCCTACTCCTCTTCCTCTATCTCCTCCTCCAGTTTTCTTTCATTACATGCTTGAATACTTCCCTTTCTGTTCTGTTTTCATCTAGGATATTTATTAACCATTGTTTGGATCTCCCCTATTTGTATTACCTTAATTCTTTTTATTTCTTTCTCCTTTTCCTCTGCATTGTTTCTCTCTTAAGCTCATCTTCCACGTCACTATTTTTTCTGTATACTAGTTGCGTCTAGTGTGGTTGTCATGGTTTTATTATTATTTAGTTTCCTCTGCTCTTCCAACTCACTTTTTAATCTCTTGCTGTTATATCACTTTGTTCAGCTATGTAAAGAATTTGTTTCATTTATTTGAAAGTGTAGGGCAATATTTGACTTAAATTTTATTGTTTCCATTTTTGTAAGAATTTAATAGGCTCTGTGTTGGATATTTTTTGCTTATTATTCATAGTTTGAATGAGGCTTGCTATTTGTTGAAAATCATATAGGGGTGGGGTAGGGAGAGGAAGTCAGCTTCTTCAAATCAGTAGTTGTCTCAAAATCCTTCTTGCCAAATCTCTACTATAGGAGCATGCATCCCCTTAGAGTAAGCATATCTCCCACATAGGAGGTAGGAGTGACTTAGAATAAAGACTTCTCTAGGCTACATTTTTATTTGGTGACTTAGTTGACTCTGGCCTGTGACTGCAAAGCTTATTACTGTTTTGTCATATCTTCAAGTACTCTCTGTGTCAGGAGTCTAGATCTAGAGAAAATACAGATACCTGTCTCTTAAGTTCTTTGAATGTTCCCATTTTAGTTGAAAAGAATGAGCACTCAGGACGTTTGTAATGTGGGGGCTACATAACTATGTAATTATCTTAAAATATTTTCCTTATTTTTTCTCTCAACTTGTGATATCCCCAAATCTTTTAATTTTATTCTTTGGTTAGATGTTAAAACATACTGTTCTGGATTCTGTGGCTTTAGTTGTGTTTGGAGACAAAGGCATGAATTAAAATAATTCAGCAGCATTATATCTGCATTTGTTAAGCTTTATATTGAAGTTATATTGGTAGAGAACCACATTGTCACACCCTTTAAAAAATAATGCTCTGCTCCTGAGATTATGGTCTCTATAGATGAGAATCCTTTTAGTTGAAGATCTCGAGTTTAACAAAGCCCAGCATCTGAAGTACCAGTCACAAGGTCTTCATGGCCAAATGTGATTTTCATTTTTGGAATAAGATCCGTGAGTTCTTCTTTTTCCTTTCACAGGACAAGCAGGAGGACATGAAGACTATTTTGGAGGGCATAGATCCGGCCAAGCATCAGGTGAGGGTGGCCTTTGATGCTTGTAAGCTACTACGAAAGGACTAGATGTTGTAGGTAACCAGAGTTCTGGGTTCCAACCAAGTTCCAGGACCCTGATGTGTGAAAGAGGAAATCCTCTTCAAATGAGAAAGATTATGAAGTTTAAATAAGAGATTTACATTACTAGTAATTTGCTTCCTTAGTATTCTTTTAATGTGATATTCCTAAAAAATCTTGTAGGCGAAAATAGATTTTCTTATTCAGATAGTTCTTTTGCATTCTCCCTTATTGGGAGAGTTAAGAAACCCTAGAGAAAAAAATCTCAACTATAAAGTCCTTTGCACTCAACTATGTTCATCAAAAAAATATGAAACTTAGATTTAGGGTGACATGTTGGATTTTTTAAATATAATCCTCTGATAAACAAAAAAAATAGCATTTTTTTCTATATTGTTCATTCCCTAATTTATATAAACTTAAAATTTTTTTCTTAAAACTATCTTGTTACCTCATTCTGAAATTGGTTTTTAAGAAGGTGAATACTTGTTCATAGGCAAACATTTCTTTTGAAAAAATGTGTGGAATTTGTGCCTGATGGTTTTAAAAGTCAAGCAAAGGCCCTGGCTGGCGTAGCTCAGTGGATTGAGCGCAGGCTGGGAACCAAAGTGTCCCAGGTTCGATTCCCAGCCAGGGTACATTCCTGGGTTGCAGGCCATAACCCCCAGCAACTGCACATTGATGTTTCTCTCTCTCTCCCTCTCTCTCCCTCCCTCCCTTCCCTCTCTAAAAATAAATAAATAAAATCTTAAAAAAAAAAAAGTCAAGCAAAGTTAATATCCATTGTAATCCAGAGAGATTTGTTTAAACTCAGGAGCAGTGCTTAATTTATATAAATTACAAATAAATTGTGATTGGATCACAATTAACTTAGATCACCTAAAATAAATTTTTCAGTATCAAGCCACTCTTAATTATAACGCTTATTAATATCTTCATTAATGGCTTATTAAATAAGCCATTATATTCTAATTTGAACAAAGAAAATCCATTTATTTTACAAAATATTATGTGAAAATGTGAAGTTTTACTCAGTTTGTGTAATATCTCAGGCTCCTATCTAGAATACAAAGCTCAGTGTTACTTCAGATAAGGTATGGTATTTCCTTCTTCCTGAATTTGTTAAAGGTAATGTGATTATAAATCTCTCTCTCTAGCTCAAAACTTAGGATACTTTTTATTATTTTTTAAAATTTAATCTTTATTGTTTTTTTCTCCAGTACCATTTAGTCCCATTATACACCCCTCCCCCTAGCAGCCACCACACTGTTGTCCATATCCATGAGTCCTTTTTCCTTTTGCTCAACCTCTCCACCCCTCACCCCACCCGCACTGGCTGTCATCTGTTCTCCATCTATGAGCCTGTCTCTGTTTTGCTTGTTAGTTCAGTTTGTTTGTTAGATTCCACATTAGTGAAATGATAGGGTGTTTGTCTCTCTCTGACTGGCTTATTTCACTTAGTGTAATGTTCTCCAGGTCCATCCATACTGTTGCAAAGAGTAAACTTTTCTTCTCTTTTATGGCTGAGTAGAATTCCATTGTGTCAATGTCCCATAGGTGTTTTATTCTCTCATCTGTTGATGAACACTTGGGCTGCTTCCATATCTTGGTGATTGTAAATAGGCTGCAGTGAACATGGTGGTGCTTATGTTCTTTCGAATTACTGTTTCAGGTTTTTTCTGATGTATTTCCGGAAGTGGGATCACCAAGTCAAAAGGCAGATCCATTTTAAATTTTTTGGAGTATCTCCATACTGCTTTCCACAGTGGCTGCAGCAGTCTGCATTCCCACCAACAGTGTAGAAAGGTTCCCCTTTCTCTACATCCTCACCAGCACTTATTGTTTGTTGATTTATTGATGATAGCCATTCTGACAGGTGTCTCATTGTGGTTTTACTTTGCATTTCTCTGATGATTAGTGATGTTGAGCATCTTTTTACATGTCTATTGGCCATCTGTACATTCTCTTTGGAGAAGTGTCTATTCAGGTCCTTTGCCCAATTTTTAATTGGGTGGTTTGTGGGTCTTTTTGGTATTGAGTTTTGTAAGTGCTTTACAAATTTTGATTATTAACCCCTTATCAGCTGTATCAGCAAATATGTTCTCCTATTCTATGGGTTGTCTTTTTATTTTGTTGATGGTTTCCTTTGCCATGAAAAAACTTTTTAGTTTGATGTAGTCCCATTTGTTTATTTTTCCTTTTGTTTCCCTTGTCTGGGGAGATATATCCAATAAAAAAATTTCTATGAGCCATATCCAAGATTTTGCTGCCTTATGTTTTTTTTCTAGGATTTTTATAGCTTTGGGTCAAACATTTAAGTATTTGGTCCATTTTGAATTTTTTTCTTATGTGTGGTGTTAGAAGATGATATAGTTTCATTTTTCTGCGTGTATCTGTCCAATTTGCCCAACACCATTTATTGAATAAACTATCTTTAGCCCACTTTATGTGTTTGAATATTAATTGACTATAAATGTGTGGGTTTATTTCTAGGTTCTCTTTTCTGTTCTGTTGATCTATGTCTGTTTTATGCCAGTACCAGGCTGTTTTGATTACTATGGCCTTATATTATAGTTTGATGTTAGGCAGTGTGATTCCTCCAACTTTGTTCTTTTTTCTCAGAATCACTGTTGCTATATGGGGCCTTTGGTGGTTGCATATACATATTTGAAATGTTTGTTCTAGTTCTGTGAAATAATGTCATTGGAATCTTCATAGGAATTGTTTGAATCTGTAGATTGCTTTGGATAGTATGGACATTTTAATGATATGAATTCTTCCTGTACATGAACATGGTATGTGCTTCCGCTCATTTGTATCTTCTTTTTCTTTCTTCGGTGTCTTATAATTCTCTGAGTACAGGTCTTTACACCCTTGGTTAGGTTTATCCCTAGGTGTTTTATTCTTTTTTGTAGCAGTTGTGAATGGGATTGTTTTCTTAATTTTCCTTTGTTAGTTGATGATTGGCATATAAAAATGCAACTGATTTCTGGATATTAATTTTGTATCCTGTTACTTTGCTGAACTCATCAATTCTAAGTTTCTTCATGGAATCTTAGGGGTTCTCTATGTACAGTATCATGTTATCTAAAAAAGACAATTTTACTTCTTCCTTTCGAATTTGATTGCCTTTTATTTCTTCTTTTTGTCTGATTGCTGTGGCTAGGACTTCCAGTACTGTGTTGAATAAGAGAGGTGAAAGCGGACATCACTGTCTTGTTCCCAGTCTTAAGAGGAATGTTTGTACTTTTTGCCCTTTGAGTATGATGCAGGCAGTGGGTTTGTCATATATGGCCTTTATTATGTTTAGGTAATATAAATGTTCCCTCTGTTCCCACTTTGCCAAGAGTTTTGATCATAAATCAGTGCTGGATATTATCAAAAGCATTTCTGCACCTGTTGATATGATCATATGGTTTTTATCTTGTTATTTGGTGAATCACATTTATTGATTTGTGAGTGTTACACTAACCTTTCATTCCCAAAATAAATCCCACTTGATCATGGTGTATGATCTTTTTGATGCATTGCTGTATTTGGGTTGCTAATATTTTGTTGAGGATTTTAGCACCTATATTCATCAAGGATATTGGCCTATAACTTTCTTTTTTTGTAGTGTCTTTATCTGTTTTGAAATTAGAATAATGCTGACTATGTAAAATGAGCTTGGGAGCCTTCTGTCCTCCAGAATTTTATGAAATAGTTTGAGAAAGAGAGGGTGTTAGCTCTTCTCAGAATGTTTGGTAAAATTTATGTATGAAGCCATCTGGTCCCAGACATTTTTTTGTTGGGAGTTTTTTGATTACTGCTTCGATTTCATTAGGTACAATCTGTCTATTCAGATCTCTTATTCATTTTTGGAAGATTGTATGTTTCTAGGAATTTACCCGTTTTATACCCAGGTTGTCAGTTTGTTGGCATGTAATTATTCATAATATTTTCTTACAATCCTCTGTATCTCTTTGGTGTCAGTTGTTATTTCTCCTCTTTCATTTCTGATTTTACTTATTTGGGTCCTTTCTCTTTTTTTCTTGATGAGTCTGGTTAAAGTTTGTCAATCTTGTTTATATTTTCAAATAACCAGCTCTTGGGATTCATTGATCTTTGTATTGTTTTTTAAGGCTCTATTTCATTTATTTCTGCTCTGATCTTTACTATGTCTTTCCTTCTACTCTCTTTGGGCTTTGTTTGTTGTTCAAGTTCCTTTAAGTGTGAAGTTAGATTGTTTATTTGAGCTTTTTCTTGTTTTGTTTTGTTTTTTGAGATAGGCTTGTAATGCTGTGAATTTCCCTCTTAGGATTGTTTTCTCAGTGTCCCACAGATTTTGGAATGTTGTGTCCTCATTTTCATTTGTCTCGAGGTATCTTTTGATTTCTTTCTTGATCTCGTTGTTGACCCATTCGTTGTTTAGCTCCCATGTCTTTGCGTGTTTTTTAGTGTTCTTCTTGTGATTGATTGCGATTCATTGATATGTAGTTTCATAGCATTGTGGTCAGAGAGATGCTTGGTATGATTTCAGTCTTCTTAAATTTATTGAGACTTGTTTTGTGTCCTAATAACATGTGGTCTATCCTAGAAAACATTCCATGTACATTTGAAAAGTATGTATATTCTGTTGCTTTGGGGTGAAATGCTCTGAAAATATCAATTAAATCCATTTGATCTAGTATGTAGGTTAAGGCCACTGTCTCCTTTTTGATTTTCTGCCTGGAATATCTATCCATTGAAGTCAATGGGATGTTAAAATCCCCAGGTATGACTGTATTTCTGTCAATCTCTCCTTTTATGTCCGGAAGCTGTGCTAACCTCCTCCCAAGACCAATCTGGAATTACAACAAAATTGTAGAGAAATCTTCCAGAAAAACCACCTGAACACTAGCTGGAGAGAGGCATTATACTAGGGCAGACAGAAGAAACCACTTCACCACAAGACTGTGAGGCAGTGCAGAGGAGGCATGAGAGGGCTGGCTAGGCTCTCACAGACAGCCGCTGAAGTTTGAGAGGGATAGGTCAGTGGCTGGGGGTTGCCCCTGAGAAGTGTTGGGTCAGAATCCCAAGCTGGGTTCCCCTCCCTATAGCACCTGAGCCAGAAAAGAACTCAGATAATATCCAGCTGTGAAAAGCAGCAGGATTTCTTTCTGTTAGGGAGAGATAGCAGGAGATACAGAGAGCCTCTTAGAGGGCCAATGCACAGAATTTCATTTGTAGCCATTTACCCTGGGCTCCAGCAGAGGGAGGGGAAAAGTGGACTGGAGACACTTGAGGAGAGTCTAGGGCTGGTGGCTCTGGGGAGAGAACTGAAGGAACTGCTACCAGGATCCCTGTGCTGAGTCATTCCCGATACTGCACAAGCCATCTTTCTCCGGCAAAGCACTCCCTCCTAGTGGCATCAGCTTGAGGGGAAGCAATAGCCTGCCCACAGTAATTACTCTGCTTTCCCTCACATAGTGCTTAAGCCAGACAGCTGATTACAGCTTGATTATATTAACAACTGATTGTTTAACATCTAAGGCAGAAGATACAAAGAGACAGACCCCAAATGGAAGAACACGAAAATTCTCTAGGTGAACTAGATGAAATGGAGGCAAATAATTTAGTAGATAGAGAGTTCAGAGTAATGATTCTCAACAGGATGAGAAAAAATACATAGAAATCATAAAATAGGACCAATCAGAAGTAAAGAATGAGATATCTGAGATAAATAATCTCACTGGAAGAAATAAACAGCAGGATAGATGAAGCAGAGGATAGAATCGGTGTTTTAGAAGACAAGGTAGAAAAAACCACCCAGGCAGAACAGCAGAAAGAAAAACGAATTAAAATAAATGAGGAAAGTTTAAGAAACATTTTAGACAACATGAAGTGTAACAAAATCCACATCATGGGAATACCAGCAGGAGAAGAGAGTGAGTAAGGGATCGAGAACCTATTTGAAGAAATAATGACTAAAAACTTCCCTAATCTGGTGAAGGAAAAAGTCACACAAGTCCAGGAAGCCTGGAGAGTCCCAGCCAAGTTAGACCCAAAGAGGCCTACACTGAGACACATCATAATTAAAGTGACAAGGCTTAAAGACAAGGAGAGAATCCATAAGCTGCAAGAGAAAAGCAGATAGTTATCTACTAGAGAGCTCCAATTAGACTGGTATCTGATTACTCAGCAGAAACATTTCAGGCCAGAAGGGAGTGGTGTGAAATATTCAAGGTGATGAATAGCAAGGACTTACAACCAAAGCTGCTTTACCCAGCAAGGCTATCATTTAAAATTGAAGGAGAAATAAGGAGCTTCCCAGACTAGAAGAAGCTAAAGGAGTGTGTTAACACCAAACCAGTACTGCAACAACTGTTAAAAGGCTTGCTTTAAGAAGAAGAAAAAGAAGAGAAAGAATAAAAATCAGTGGTAAACAGTCCAACAATAAAATGGCACTGCATATGTATCTATCAATAATCACCTAAATGTAAATGGCTTAAATGCTCCAACCAAAAGACATAGGGTAACTGAATGGATAAGAAAACAAGACCCATATATATGCTGCCTCCAAGAGACCCATCTCAGATCAAAAGATACACACAGACTAAAAGTAAAGGTTTAGAAAAAGATATTTCATGCAAATGGAAAAGAAAAAAAAGAAACTCAGGTTAGTACTACTTACATCCAACAAAATAGACTTTAAAACCAAGACCATAGTAAGAGACAAAGGATACTTCATAATGATAAAAGGAACGATCCAAAAAGAAGATATAACCCTAGTAAACATTCATTCACCTAACATAGGAGCACCTAAATATGTAAAGCAAATCTTGATGGAATACTTTTTAAAATGAGGTTTACAACCCCACTTTTAGAGGTTCAGATTCAGCAGTTTAGAAATGGGAGTCCAAATTCTAGCTAATACTCCAGGAGATTCTGATGACCCTCTCCATAGTCCACACTTGGAGACGTTGCTGGAGTCTATACAGATTATTCTGCATCATTGTAGAGTTCTGTTCTTTTCCATCTTTGCTTTATGATCAGTCATTTTTCCTTCATCCAAACTGAATAAGCTTGGTTTTTCTTTGTTACTTGTGATATTTAGAAACTAAGCTAAGCAAAAAACCCTGGGAGAGTGCCTCTTGGTCTCTTTTCAGTCTCAGTTCTCCCAATGGATATGAACCTCATCAGTAGCAGTAGATACTAAAGTAATGATGAATGTACAGTGGTAGGTTGGAAGAATATACCCTGCAAGGTAGAATATCAGAATCCTCACAGGGGTGCCCAGCCTGTGGCCAGTGGGCTGGCTATGAATGTGTCCCAACACAAAATCATAAATTTACTTAAATTTTTTTCTTGCTTATCAGTTTTTGTTAGCATTTGTGTATGTAATGTGTGGCCCAAGACAACTCTTCCTTCATTGTGAAGAAGAAAAATACTGTCTCAAAAAGTAAAATTTTCATCCATGCTGTCACAAAGGGTAAAATTTTCTCCTTTTTTTATGGCTAGATAGTATTCCCTTGTGTGAATGTCCCATAGTTGTTTTATGCACTCATCTGTTAATGGACACTTGGGCTGTTTAGAGAAAATGTTAAACTACACAATAAGTTTGTAGCCTTGCAAAATAATTTTCTGTGTTTATGTATATCTTGAAATTTTATTGATCCTAAATATTGGCTGTACTAATAAATGTGACATTCATAAGTAACGTATACAAATTTGATTCCTAGTTTAAAAGGATTTAATGGTCAAATATTTTGGTATAAATAATACATGTTGTAGAATATACATTATTAATTTTAGGACATGAAGTATTATAAGTATATTATAAAGCTGTAAACATTGTTTTACCAGCCACTTTCTCAAACATAATTATATAATTCAAAACCAAAGGAATGAATTTTTATAGGGAGGAAAATAAAATTGACACTTTTCAGACTGTTCATTTTAGAAATTTCATGAATATGTTGAAATTTGAAATTTTATTTGATCTTGGAACAGTGCTTTCTGATTTCTTATCTTTTATCAGCTAATATTTTAAATATACAGAACTAACAATTACCAGTACCAGTACTTTAAAAGTTTATTCTAAAGCAGGACTTTCAAAATCTTTTGTCTTCGAGATCTAGTTGTGTTGATGGATGCCACTGCAGACTTAAGAGATAAAAAGGAAAAGTGACATTAGTATTGCCCACCCATGCTTTAGTAATAATGTACATAATGCAGATAATGAAGTCTTACTCTAAGTTTAGCTATTACCCTTGCTTTCCTGTTATATTAACTTTTCTTTCTCTTACTTAATAGGAAATTAAAACTTCAAACCTTAGTACTATGAGAGGGAAGATTTAATAGGTTCCTTCTTGGTAAATAGTGGTCAAGCCCCTCATTTTGTATGTTAGGTTTATAATGGTACGTGAAAACGGATGCAGTTGCCGTTCTCATGGAGCCTACATTTTAATGGCAGAGACATATTAGCCAAATAGTTACACAAACTAATGTGTGATTGGAACTTTTGAAGCAGTGGTTCACAGAGCTGTAAGTCAATAACTAACAGTGATCTAGATAAAAAGTTCAGGGATGTCTTCCTTGAGGATGTAATGCTTGACTTGATGTGAAAGGTGAAAAAGAGCTGACGGACAAGTATTGCGGGGAAGAAAGAGCAGCTTGCACGAAAAGGCCCAGAGGCAAGAAGGAAAATAACGACTTGCTAAAATTAGAGTGATTTATTTCCAGCATGGTGTTGGTTATCATGATAATTCAGAAGTAATTCAGATGAAAAACTGGATAAACAGCTTTCTGGGTCTTTCTGAGTAAAATTTTCATGGTGTATGTTCTGTTTTGCTTAAAGTAAATTACCAGAATCTTAGATTTACTTACATTGACTATAAATTCAAAATCCATTCTATTGTAAACCAGATTATGTCGGTATTGTCTGTAGTTATTCATTCTTCCATACCTTAGAGTTAATAAAGGTTGTTGTCTAATCAACATACAGAGTAGGGTAAAAACAGGTTTACAGCTGTTCATATGGAAAATAATACAACAATTAATAAATAATAGTACAGGAATAAACTGCTTCATGTCTTCACAACTGTAAGCCTACTTTTATAAACAGAAGTCGAAGTACAGACTGATTTTTATAGGAGGTTGAAAGATTCAACACCATCAGGATTTTTAAAAATCTCTTTTAGAGTACAGTTCCTGTCGCTGCAGGCCAGTACAGCATTCCCATTGAGTTGACAGTCTACTCTTATTTCTCATTGTCAGTTTGCCTTAGTTGTAGATCAGATGTAGTGTGTAAGCAGATTAAATTGTGTCCTTTTGGCAGAGCACACAATTTTTAAATTGACCATGTGGTAGCTAAAGGATTCTCAGTTAATTAGAAAAGAGCTGAAATAAAGCCTGACTTAATCACTGTTCTTTATCAAGTATTTCTGAGTCACAAATGAAGACCAGAACAACAGAAATCACTGTGTTTGCATACATAGTGAAAGTGCTAGTTACCATGAAAGTGCACTCCTTGTAGTGGCAGTTGATAGTAGGATGGTTGGAAGCTGTTTAGTTGTTCATTCCTCTTGCTGGAAACTTCCTAGAAAGAATAACAATGTTTATGCTATTATAAGATTGTTTCTTTGGCCTTTGATATTCAAATATTTAATTTCTACTCTAAGAAATATCTGCTCATTGGTATATTTTTTGTTCTCCATTTTACTTCTGAAATAACATAGTGTTTTTCCTCAGGGATTGGTTTGTATCCTATGATAGAGTTCTTACTGGCTTCTGATAGAAGATCAAGATCTTTGTAATAACCTCACAATACTAAGGCTCCTTTCTCTCAGTTCAGATAAACAGTTAGGAAAACATCTTTTTAATCTTAGGAATAAAAAGAAAAAAAAATGGCCCTGGTTGGTGTGACTCAGGGGATTGAGCACCAGGGAGTGAACTGAAAGGTCATGGGTTTGATTCCCAGTCGGGGCACATGCTTGGGTTGTGGGCCAGGTCCCCAGTTAGGGGCATGTGAGAGGTAACCGGTCAATGTATCTCTCACACATTGATGTTTCTCTCCCTCTCTTTCTCCCTTCCTTCTCCTCTCTCTAAAAACAAACAAACAAACAAACAAACAGTCTATTTGAAAGTGCAACAATTTCTCTTTGGGGATCAAACTAAACCAAAGTGTTATCTTGAATGGTTATTGTTTGGTATGCAAAACTGACCTTAAAAGGTTATACCATGTAGTGTGGACTGAAATTAATCCTGTATTTTGGAGGAATGGAGGTAGTTTGTATAAGTATTAAATCTTCATTATGTCTATGTCATTGGTACTAAGTATTTAAAATAGATGGTTAATGAATTGTTAGTGATGAATTATTTTTGTTTCTTTGATAGGAACATGAATCTGAAGGTGGAAGAACACCGTTGATGAAAGCTGCAAGAGCTGGTCATTTGTGCACTGTGCAGTTTCTTATTAGTAAAGGTAAAGAAAGTCCAAGTGATCATTTCTAAGTGAAATGCAATTTCTAAAGAAAAATCCTAAACTGTTGCAATTTATGTTAAAGCCACTTTGCCTGCAGCACAAGTGCTATATGCTAGTCTTTTGTTGTTCTATTTTATTTAGTAGTCATAGAGTTCCTGAAATATTTATTGGGATTTTTCTTTTTCAGTTTTGACTTTGAAGTTTTTACCAACTAAGTAGCAGATGGTTACTCCTAAAAGTTGGAAACCCAAATGTAGATGCCCAGCTATGTTTAGTAGATGTAGTATTGTTTAGCAAATAATAAGGCAGTTCTGCTGGAAATGGGGAAGAGAGTAGAATGGAGAAAGCCTGCTACTGTTGTTTATGGGACAGTTGAATTAAGTATACAAGGGTATTATTTATTATTACTACATTTATTAATTTATATTTAGGCAAAGAAATTCAAATGATAGATACATGAAGAGGTAGTTCAATACTGTTTACTATGGAAAAGTAAAATGCTACTGTACCCATGTTAGGTTGAACCATATAAAATTGTCATTTTATACATCAAAAATGGTATATAATATCTGCGGTTTCATCGGGTTCAGTCTAACTCTGTATTATATTGTTAGAGGTACTTGGGTATGTGATGAAAAATTCTAGTACAGGGTGGTAAAATGCAAGGAGCATCCACTCAAGTGATGTCATACTATTAAAATAAAAATTTTATATCTCTGTTACCATAAAATTCCAACATTTTGTACCATTAAGAATGCAATGTAATGTTTTATCATTTTAAATATAAAGTACTTTGAATTGGATAAAACAAGGTTTATTTTCTTCATATCACATTTCTGCTATCAAGGAAGGCCTATCTTTACATAATATTATAACATACTTTGTAAAATTATCTACGTCAACCACATAGAAGTAATAAACAGATGGATAACCTTTGAAGTTCTCTCATGCTCCTTTTCATACCCAACAACTACCCTGCTAAGTGTGTAATCAGGCTCATCAGGAGTATGAACACATTGATTGCGGCCTTTTTAGGACGTAGTAACTGCTAAACAGTCCTACCATCTAAATTCATTAACAACTTTAAAAATAATCTCATGTCGCCAATGTAAAGATGTTCACTGATATGCCTTGCCTTCCCAAAGCATGAGGTTCAGCTGGATATTTCTGAAAATTAAATAAATTAATAATAATTTCACCCATAGGTTTATTTTTCTCTTAATAACGTAAGTTTGGAACTAAGGGAGAAGGAAGAATGATATTGCTATAGTTTCAACTATTTAATTTAGCCCTTTGAAGTCTGTAAAAGGTTGTTGAACTAAAAACCAGTACTTTTTTCCATGGGCCAAACACAGTTTTTCAAAAAGAAGCTAAGAAAAATTTTGTGTTTAGGTTTGCTTCAGGTCATATTGTACAAAACTGTTGAGCATCTTACTAAATAACCTTTCAGATAACATTTGGATAATCTTCTCTTCATATCCAGATCCCTCTGACTTTTAAAATATACAATATGAAGAATTATATTTCTCCTAAATATGCTTTTAAAAAAAATCTGTTTTTTCTACTTTGAGACCTGGCTATATTGCTACATTGTAGAACTAGGTCAAAAATATTTTTGAGCTGTTTGAAAGTTACATGCAATGCTATTATTTGATGCTTTTGTTAACCTATATATATTTATTAATCTTAGTCTTCTAGATTTTCCATTTTAAAAGTGGTATTGAATGAATGAACTATAACTATGTGCAGCAATGTGGATGAATCTCACAAATAATATATTGAGCGAGAGAAGCCAGACACAAGCAAAAAAGAGTATATTATATGACTTCATTCAGATGAAGTTCAAAAACTAAAATCAGTTTGGAAGTCAGGATAGTAGTTACTGTTGGAGGGGTGGGTACTGACTGCAAAGGCCACACGGTGGGACTTTTGGTATGTGGATAATGTTCTGTTTCTTGATCTGGGTGCTGATGACACAGGTGTGTTCACTTTGTGAAAAAGTTTCAAACTATGGAATAATGATTTACGTGCTTTTTTGTATCTGTATTATAGTTCAAAAAAGATCTTTACAGTGATATTGTCTGTGAACTGGCTTGATTCCAACTTTTGCTAAAATTGCTTCTTTTTTCTCCTTGAAGGTGCCAATGTGAATAGAGCTACAGCCAATAATGATCACACGGTGGTGTCGCTGGCGTGTGCAGGAGGTCACCTGGCAGTGGTTGAACTACTCCTGGCTCATGGGGCTGACCCTACACATCGACTCAAGGTATCCTACTTTAAAATAAGTTAATAAATAAATAATATATACACATTACCATTAAAGTGTGTTAAGAAAGAACCTCTTAATTATTCTTAAATTTTATAGTTCCTGCTCTGGGTAATAGGCACAGTTGTGAATTTGACCAGTTGCAAGTTCAGTTTATATAAACATCTTTGCTTCATTTTATCATTCAGAATTGTCTTAATTCCAAATTGCTGTTTTGATGTATCACATGGTATATTCTTTTTCACTATTGCCCCCGAATTGCTCTCCATAATGTAGGTTTTAATTTATAGTTGTTTCCAAAGTACCTGAGGTCTTTTCAATCTTACTTGATATTTATAATATTTTGAATATGTGCTATGATAGCTGAAGAAGTTAATATACTTTCTCTAAATATTTTTTCCTGAATTTCATGCCCTATTCTTTTGCATTCCTATCTTTCTGTTTTAGTAAGTTTTTCATTCTACTTTTAGAATCTAGTTCCTCCCCAAACACATCTTCAAGCCAAAGGCTTTAATTAAATATGTATCCTCTAATACTATATATGTTTGTCTGATTTCTTAGGGTTTAATACTCATTACCGTTTAAATGAGTTTTGATTTTATATGAGTTGCTAAGAAACTCAAATATGTACAGTAATCTATAAGAAGAAATTTACAAATAGTTAATTATGGTGTCAATTTTTCTCAGGATGGCTCAACAATGCTCATTGAAGCTGCAAAAGGTGGCCACACTAATGTTGTTTCTTATCTGTTGGATTATCCAAACAACATTCTGTCAGTTCCTGCTGCAGATGTGTCTCTGCTCACTCCACCTTCTCAAGATCAATCTCAGGTAAAGTGAAATAGAGCTTCTTTGTAAATTAACTATTCTTGCAAATTGGGAATTTTTGTTTAAAACTTGTTTCTCTAAAATTGTTTTGTCCTCTTTTACATATTGAGATGAACATAATCAGAAATTAGCTAAGGTTTATTTTCTTTAAAACGTGGAAATGTTTTATCTTATTTACTAAAAATAGCATTTTTTTAAAAAACAATACCAAATACAAATATAAATATTGCAAGTTGTCATCTTATTACAGCTAGTTCTTTAGAGTTTTTCTTTTAACTTTTTATTTATTGATTTAGAGAGAAGAGAGAGAGTGATAGAGAAACATTGATTTGTTGTTCCACTTATTTATGCATCCATTTGTTGATTCTTGTATGTACCCTGACCAGGAATCAAACCTGCAACCTTGGTGTATCAGGACAATACTCTGAACAACTGAGCTACCCAGCCAGGGCTAGGGTGGTTTGTTTTTTAATGAATGCATTAAGCATAATTTTGAACTAAGAAAAAGTTTGTCCCTTGATACCTTCCAAGACACTATAATTTATCCTAGAGATAACTACTTTGTCAACCAAAGTATAGTTAACCAGGACATATGCATCGAAAGTTGACTAAGAAATTTTTTAAACCTACCTAAAAATGTGGAGAGAATATTGATAGTATACTAAGCACATAGAGCTCAGTAATATCATAAGTTCTTGTCTACAAAATTATCCTGAGAACTGCTAATATATCCCAATTCAGGAAATCATATGGATTTTTTTTTCTTTTGACCCATGTGAAATTTGAACAAGGGTAAATTGGACAGTGAATATGTGACTTGTACTCAGCTATAATTGGAGTTAGCAAGGCTTTCTTCTTAGCAAGAAAGTATTATTAATTCCGTTTAGCTTAAGTCATTCACTACTTGTAGATTGCCTGAGTTTGACCAGTCAATATTCTCAGAAATTATTCCTTAATGGAGGATTTTTTTTTTAAGAAACAAAAAAGTTAATTTGGTGGTTTGAAAAAAATCTAAAACAGGATCTCTGTTTAATCTGTGGGCCTTTGTTTTATTCTTGGTCTGACATTATTTTTTCTGAGTTGACTTTTTAGGTTCCACGTGTACCAGTGCATACACTTGCCATGGTTGTACCTCCCCAAGAGCCTGACAGAACTTTGCAGGAGAACTCCCCCGCCCTTTTAGGAGTACAAAAAGGTTAGTTTTTGAATTATTTTTCTTAAAATGGGTATTTATTATCTAATTAGTGGATTCATAATCCCATGGTTGAAGTAGGTAATTCTAAAAATGCTGATAGTTCTTACTGACTGTTTAAAATAGAAAAGATACTAAATACTAGGAAAAGTGACTTCTTATTTTCCTGTTAACATGCTGCTAGATGTAGTTTTTATCTAGCACAGGTGAAAATACTGAAGAAGCAAACAAAGTTACTGATTAAAGTAGTGAAAATTGATCAGACATTAATTATTAATTTCTCCTTTGAAAATTCTGTAGCTAAATAGTAATATAATATGAAGAATGAAAGTTTATTGTTGTCTAAGTCTTAGTAACACCAATTCAATTCAGTGAGTGAGAAGTTTAAAAATTCCTAAATTTAGTTTCTTTCACATAATGCAGGACATAGTGGATTAGATCTGTCAGTGTGTGAATCCACACAGATAACTATCAAAAAGTATGTAAATAACATCCAAGTGCATATTAAGGAGTGTACACTATTTAAAAGACTCAAGTTTATGAGCTCTGATACTTTTTCTCTTTTCACTGTAGATATAAAAAGTGTCTTCACTTGATCATCATGTATAGTTATGTCTGAGTTCTCTGAAACAAGAGAATAGGTACTTTGTAAACTGCATGAGAACAAATTTGTGAGCATATTTCATTCAGTATATGATATTCAAGTCCTAGATTTTTGAAATCACAATGAAGTGTGTTAGTATGTATTGATATTTTTAATATTATGCTTTAAGAAAAGTTGGTTAGGGCTAATTTTTACAGCAGCAAACAGAAGCTTCTTTGAAATTATGTCAATTTTAGTAATTTTGAGTATTGAGGGCCTTCATGAAGGATTACTTCATTTCTAAACTATTAATTTCAGAGATAAAATGTCTGTAGTTTTTCTGACTTATGCTTATTCTAGCAGCTTTCCATTGGGTACATAGCTATTCAAACATTTCAGAAAATGAAGGCTGCCGTTTGTAATCTTAACAAATTAAAAGCAAACTAAGCATGCACTTGTTAAGGAATCTGAGCATCATAACTAACTGACAGTTTTTAGGAAAAGATTGAAACTTAAATGCCTCTGTTTCTGTTGTTTCTTGTTTGAATACACCCTGTAGAGGACTGTACTAACTTTAGCTAGGGAAATTTAGTACTAAATAAATCTTTAAAAATATATATTATTAACATGGACCACAAAATAACTAAGAAATAAGCTAGGAAAGACATGGAGTATGTGTAGAGAGGAAGTAAAACATTTTAAATTTAAATTTAATATGTAAGTAAACTGAAACGTTTGGGTAGTGATTTTTTTAATTGATACTCAAGTGAGTAATCGTATTTTTGCATATTGAGATACCTCCTTATATAGAATATCTACTTATTTTCCTCACTTTGATGTTTTATTACTTAATAATATAAAAATGAACTACCTTTTAAGGCATCTTAAACTTTTTTAAAATTATTAGGGAAGGAAAAAAGTCAACAACCTACATAGACACTTGGGCACTTGCTGTTGCCAGCTGCCAAGTGATTGCCAACCTAATATTTATTTATGCAGGATCAAACTGTGATAATGCATTGTGTTAAGATGTAGTGTTAGGATAATTCATGTACAACTTAGAATGTTATATCAGTATGAATTTGGAAAAACCAGTTGATATAAAAGTACACGCTGAATCTACAGGATAGAAAAACCTATCTTAAATTATTAAAGAAATGTTACTATATTTTTCTCCTTAAGGTGGCCTTTTCTCTAAAACTTCTCTTTGGTGTCTCTGGAGAAGTTCCTTGGAGTGATGAATTGATGCTTGACCCTTTTGTTTCTCCTAAGACTGTATTGCATCAGTGTCGCATACGTGATTAGGGATACAGAAGGGTTCTTATTCTCTAAGACTCTTATTTTCTTCTTCTAGCAATCATCTTTTCAAGTTCCTACAACATTTTACTCCTGTGTGTTTTAAATAAATCTTATTAAACCTGTATCCTTTTAAAATATATTCATGCTCTACATCTTACCCTGGTGTTTTATCTATATCCTACTTACATATTCTTTTATGACCCGTGTGCACTGTTTGTCTAGGCTCCATCCATCCTGACCTATGTTCTCCTGATTTAGGCAGCTAATCTCACGTATCTATTGTTGATTTTCAAGGATTTGCGATTCTAGGTGGTATCTGACAGACCTCAGAATCACCTCTATAAGCAAAATGTGAAACTAGGTGAGAGTGCTATGCTCAGTTTTCAAGCATTATGAAGCTTTATTACATATAGTGGTGAATATTCAGGTGGGAAAGATTATATAAGTAATATCAACCCTTTGTCTTTCAAAGTCAATTTTTAAAATAAATTTGTTGATTGAAGCCATTCGTTGCATCTAACTTATTTGTTGTAACTGGTTCTACAGAGATTCTAAGAGAGAGGACTCAATTATCCTATGCAGGTTTACAGTTTAGAATTTAATCTGTTACAAAAGCATTTAACTGACGTCAGGATAAAACAAAACCTACATCTTCTGTGTGCACCTCAAGTCCTCTTGGGGAGTAATTTCTTTGCGCTGGACTCCTACAGCACTTCATTGGATCTTCCTTCTGGCTCTGGTCACTCCTACACTGCCCCTCCCCTTTGGACCTCAGGCACTGAAGGTTGAGTTAATCATGCTCAGTTCCTGGTGCTTTGACATTGTGGCTCCTCTCTTGTTTTACTTACTCCCTTTATTCTTCTTCACATTCATTCTGTTTTGTTTGATATGCAGATTCTTTTGTTCTTACAAATTCTTCTGTTTACTACTTTATAGGTATTTTTAATTTATGTAAATGGTATCATGCCGTAACCCCATGTTCTCACTTTTTTCACCCAGCACTGTTTTTAAGATCTAGTTGTATGTCTACCTCTATAGACTGTTCCTGACCACAGCAGTGCTGCACCCTGTGTGTCCTCCAGTTTCTACCTGTCCTTTCTCTCAGTGGTGGGCACCCAGCTGCCTCTCACTTCTCGCTACCACAGACGATGCTGTGATGAAAATCCTGGTTCACTCCCCTTATGGATCTGTGTGAGAATTTCTTTGGGATAAACTCAGGAGTAGAATTGCCTGTCATGGGAATGCATAATGTTTATCTGATAGTACTGTTATACAAATTTGCTCTCTAGAATGGCTACAGAGCAGTTTACACTTCCACCAGCAATGCATAGGGTTCCTACGTACCCCCATCTCCATGCCTGCCAATCCTTGGATTTATCCTTATATTTGGACTTGCACATCTTTTATCTCCTCTTTTAGACTGTAAGCTCCTCATGGGCAGGGTTTATATTGTTTATCTTTGTGTGGTCCACTATGCCTTGCTTGTACTAGATGTTCCAGTGTTTGTTGAACAAACTAATGCCAGGCTAAGAATATAGATTACTCTGAAGACAAAAGAAAATTATTAAGAATTTTTAAGAATGGAGACATTGTGATTAAAGAAAATGTTTTTTAAAAAATTTATAAAAAAATAGTATTCTAGAATGATGGGGGAAAGATTGAAAACAGAAATATAAATGTAAAGTAAGTATTAAATTAACATGCTGCTTTACATCCCAGAGTGAATAGGTAACATGAAAAGTTCTCATGCTTTTATATCAAATCATTAAAAGTATATAGAAAAATATATGTACGGTGAATTAAATTGAGTATTCTTACAGAAATTTTACTACTGATATTCTCTAGTAGATTTCCATTATGTAATCATGCTTACATGGATTACATATGCCCAAATTTAATGATGTCTTTTAACATATAACTACTTATAGCAAAAGATCAGAAGGTTGAATTAATCTCCTAGCTTATAACACAGATGCTCTGTCTTTGGACACTCTTGGTTAACCTTACTTTGTTAAAGATGTATAGCATGCCCTATTGCTACTGTGGGGAATCTTGGGACTGATATTTAGACATAAAGGGGAAAAATGAGTCAATTCTAGGCCAATGGGTTTCATTTTTTACTATGAACACAGTAGGAATATTGAAACCTAGGACATAATATGCATCTACTTATCCAAACACAAGTTCCATTAGCTAATAGATACTCTGCTACATTTTATGTGCGGTGTTATTTTCTGTACTCCTTCATTAATGTTTTCTTCTCTCTCTGTTGAAGACCCAGTTGGGAATGCTGTTTAAAAAAATCATTCTTTAAAAAAAATTTATTCTAGTGAGGTTCTATGTAGTGATATAAGAAAGCAAAGGGATCACAGACCAAAGTTTATATTTGATTAGACAAAACCAAGTTAAGAAAATAGGAAACCAAATATAGATCCATCTATATATCATGCATTTTATCCATTGGCCATTATTTTTCTGTTGCACAAGATATTATTATTTTAGATACAAAATGATTGGTAGAATTAACTCATTTCAGTAGTAAACCAAATATTTGGCAAATACATGTTCCACCTCATTCCCTCATTGCCCATAAAAAATTAAAGGCCACATTCTAAGCTATGTCTATATCATGGTTTTCTATTACAAACTTTTTCTACTTTATTAATGGAGGAAAAGCAAAAGATCAGAAAGTAGGATAGAAACCAAACCTAAAAGATGAGTTGGTGACGTTTCCTGAATTCCTAGAGAGTACTTTACAATGTTATTCAATGTTACCAGTGAACATACTTATTTTTATTTTATATGTGACAGCGGGAGGTGTTGGAAGGAGACCGAACTCTTATTTTCTCAGATCTTATATATTATTTTCTTCCTACTAATTGAAAATTTGTTGCTAAAAGGATAGTCATCACATTCTCTACTTTTCCCCAAAATTGCAAATGTTGCTTCTATGAATGATTAAGTTACATTTTTTATTTTTTGCCAACCTGCTTTACTCTTAATGCTGTTGTAGCTTGTGTTAGTGCTTTGATGTGTGTCCGGGCAATCCCTCTGACTCTATGGTCACAGATCCTCAGGCATTAACTCTTAGGGGCAGAACTGCTTCCTGTTCATTCCTCTCACCATCCTTTGTTTTTACTGCTACATGTATTCTAGGCTTATAGTTTCTATATTCGGTTAACTTACTTTTAATATCTTGCATTATAAACTTCTTGTATCTCATTTGTTAACAAGAAAGAGCCATTCCTATCTGTTACTGTCCTCAAAATTCTACTCTTATTATGGATTATCTTATTATTTGTAAGATTTTCAATTTGTAAACACCCAAATATGTTTATATAATTACCAGCCTGGTTAGTATTGTACTCTTACACGGATTTCCTTAATCTTATATACAAATTACATAGCAACTACATAAGGGTGTTTTGAAATTAATAAAAGTTTAAAGGAGCATCTAGTCTTTGCAGAATTTCTAAATTTAGTCTGCTGATGTCATTGACTTTATCACACAACTGAAAATTTCCTGGCTGGCCTAGCAGATTTGTGTATTGCTATTTGTGCTGGCTAACCTCTCCTTTCTATCTATTGATTGCCATTAGGTACTTTGAACAAATACATCCAAACCATGGATTCCTATATAAGCTTATGGAAATATTTATAAAATTATCTCACAAATCTAAAGGCTTTTGCTCTGAAAGGATAAAGTCTTTCCCTACCACTTTTCTCAGAGAAGAGTATAAAATTTGAAGACAATACTTTTTGCTGAAATATGCTCTTAAAGAATAACTAAATCTCTTAAAGTGGCGGCAGTGATTTTGGAACTGTGGTCTTCTGACTTTGTTAAAGACAGTTTCCTGTGGAAAAAACTGTTAAACTTTTTCAGTAATAAAACATGTTGCAGATATTTGAGGAGATGGCTGCAGTTTTAAGATCTCGTAATTCTAGCAGAAAAGCAGTTGAATGTCTGATATTGTTCTTCAGTGATTTTATCACCCTCTTGCAATTCAGTATGTTTTAACATCTAATGGGGATTTCTTTCTTCTGAACTTGTGAATCATTTTGAATGCATTGAATGATCTATTTTTTAAATTTTTAACTGTTATTAATATAGATTGACTACAATCCAAAAGAGTAGATTATTGGTTTTTACCCAATTCTTTTTAAAAAGACCTTCATTGTTGGTTAATTTCTTTTAAAAGATTTTGTTTATTTATTTTTTAGAGAGAGGGAAAGGGAAGGAGAAAGAGAGGGAGAGAAACATCAATGTGTGGTTGCCTCTTATGTGCCCCCACAGGTAACTTGGCCCACAACCCAGACATGTGCCCTGACTGGAAATTGAACCTGCGACCTTTAGTTTTCAGGCCGGCACTCAATCCTCTGAGCCATTCCAGCCAGAGCTTGTTGTTTAATTTAAATACCATAAAGTTCACTTGTTTTAAGTGTACAATGCAATGACTTTTAATAAATTTACAGAATTGTGCAACCATCACTACCATCTAATTTTAGAATATTTCTGTTCACTCCAAAAGATCTCTCATGCCTTTTGATAATTAGTTTTCATTCTTACTACTGTAACTCCTGGTAACTACAACTTTCTTTTCTGTCTCTATAGATTTGATATAAATGAAGTTGAACAATATATGGCCTTTTGTGTCGTCTGTCTTCTTTCATTTAGCATAGTGATATTCAACCTCTTTCATTTCATGGCATACATAAACAAATTAAATTAAAATTCTGCAGTACACCAAAAAATATGTTTTTTGCCAAACTGACAAAAAATAGGTTTAATTTTTATTCATTCACGCAAGACAGCTATTGTGTTGGCTGTTGTCGTTTTTTTATTTGACAGTCTAAGGGAAAAGAGGTCAGTGCCCCTGACTAAATGATCAGGTATTGCATGCATGTATTAAAAATCCTTATGGCACTCTAGTGTGTCACAACACACCTATTGAATGTCGCTGACTTAGCATACTGTTTTCAAAGTTCATCCTTGTTGTAGGATATACCAGTAATTTGTTCCTTTTTATTCTGAATATTCCCAATTCTTCCTAAACAAGAAGTTTAAGCCTTGAATTAAAGTGGTTATTATATATATCCTCCACTCTGTGTCCAGATGTTCGGATTGTTAATACTGATAATTTTTTGTCATGAGAGGTGTAACTTTAGTGTGATTCAAAACCTTAACATAATATACATTTACTTTATTTTTAACATACATTTTCAAAATGAATAATCTTACATGGGAAATCTGATTTTCTCCTAGTTAACATTCTTTTTTTTCTCTCATAGACTTTTACATGAAGAGTTTATTTAAACTCAGAAAAATTGTCCTTTTTAATATTAGTGTTCAGGTACAAAAGTGTTAAATACCTAATGGAAAATTTGAGGAGGCTATGTCTTGAGAAAACTGATTTCACATCATATTTTAATATATTAAGAGAAGCATTTTTGGAAATTTGAAAAACACTTTATTTTCATCTATAAGTTATAGTTTCATGTAGTAATCTTGCACAATTAATAATGTGCAAAGGACAATTGGGCAGTTAAACTAACATTAATAGTATCAACACTATTTTGATACTGGTTTAGATTTGATGTTCTTTAAAAGTCTAGTTAAATAAGCAGAATTTTGAGGTTCTTTCCTCTCAGATTTTCTTTTCTCCCTGTCCTGTCTTAATTTCCAAAATCCTCCTATTTTAAAGATTAATATTTTTTATTTTTAAAAAATCACATTTTTTAATTAACAACTTCCCAGTTTGTACTGTTAAATAAATGAGTATAGTCTTTAATCTGCCTACCGCTGTGTGAGTCTTTGAACATTCATTCTGTAGCATTAGTTATAAGGGTTTGGGGAGGGAGGTCCATGTGTGTGGGAGGGGGATCTGATTTTTTTTTTTTTTTAGCATGGCACTTTTTCAAACATTTTTCATGTGCTTAGGTACATCCAAGCAGAAGTCCAGTTCCCTGCAGGTAGCAGATCAGGACGTACTGCCACCTTTTCACCCATACCAGCCTTTGGAGTGCATAGTAGAGGAGACTGAAGGCAAGCTGAATGAACTGGGACAAAGAATTAGTGCTATTGAAAAAGCACAGCTTAAGTCATTGGAGTTAATTCAAGGTGAACCTCTGAACAAAGATAAGATAGAAGAACTTAAAAAGAACAGAGAAGAGCAAGTCCAGAAGAAGAAGAAAATACTGAAAGAGCTGCAGAAAGTGGAAAGGCAGTTGCAGATGAAAACACAGCAGCAATTTACCAAAGAATACTTGGAAACCAAAGGTCAGAAAGACACAATATCTCTCCACCAGCAGTGCTCTCATAGAGGAGTCTTCCCAGAAGGGGAAGGAGATGGTAGTCTCCTAGAGGATCACTTTTCAGAGTTACCTCAGGTTAACACAATCTTATTTAAAGATAATGATGTTGATGATGAGCAACAGTCTCCGCCATCGGCAGAACAAATTGATTTTGTCCCAGTCCAGCCTTTATCATCTCCGCAGTGTAACTTTTCCAGTGACTTAGGTTCTAATGGGACAAATTCTCTTGAACTTCAGAAAGTATCAGGTAATCATCAGATTATAGGACAGCCTCAGATTGCTATTACTGGACATGATCAGGGGCTGTTAGTTCAAGAACCAGATGGACTAATGGTTGCAACTCCAGCCCAGACGCTTACCGACACTCTTGATGACCTGATAGCAGGTGGGTTAAGAAATATATCTGTAATGATTTTCTTTAATCTGTGTGCTCAACTTCTTTACCTGACCCTCCAAAAACACCAACTTTGTACTTTTCCATTTTAGAACTATCTTTGTAACATTATTTCTTGAGGTGTTTTGGAAGTGAATTTAACTAAGCTCAACAGCACTAACACACCAAAGTGCACTTGCCCTCTCCTGTTTTGTTACTTGCAAAGACAAAGGAATAAAGTTGCCATGGTCCTTTATGTTAGACCTTCGGTATCAAAACCACCCTGTGTTGTGTCTTGGTTAGGAGATCTCAAAGTAGAATTTCTTTGTAGGCTTTAGAGATACTCACATAAGATTATACATTAAATTTTCCCGCTAGTGATTTTCATGTTTGGAAATCAGAATTCTAAATTAAGTTGCTTTTTTTATCTATGATTTTATTAGATCAATTTAAATATTTTTAATTAAAAGGGATGTTTGGAGAAAATTATAAGTATTCCATGTTGATATGGTGTTTGTGGTTATAATATTTAAAATTATAAATTATTGTCAACTTGTTGATGATTTGGAGATTGGGATTTTCAAATTAACTGTCTTGATGAGAACACACAGACAGACATACCACACACACACACACACACACACACACACACACACACACACACACGGGCCTGGTGACATTAAAGTATATGTTTCTGGTTTTCTTTTTTTTTTCTTTTTTTTTTTGGTGGAATATTACAACTAGATATGAAATGAGGTGCACAAGTTTACTTTCCCTTTCATTGTCCTTGCAGCAGTGGGAAAACAGTGCAATTAATCATTTACCTTCCTAAAGATGGCTGGTGAATGTATCACCTCCATGAGAGCCCAGTTCAGAAATGCAGCCAGATGGCTGTTGACAGTGGATGAAGACCAAGAACTAAGATGTAGCTGGAGTGATATTCAAAGGCAGGCCAGTCCTCTGTCTCTTGATTGCAACATTTTTTTTCTTACTGTTGTCTGTTTCTTCTTGTCATATTCTCCTCCCCTCCTCCCAACCCACATATGCTATCCCAGTTTCCTTTCTTTTGTGAGCCTTTAGTCTTCCTAATCTTTACTGAATCTTTAAAAATGTGGAATTAAATTACTTAAATCAGGAATTTTGTTGGGCATGTGTGTGACTTCCAGTGGTTATAGAATTATAGCCTGTGGGCTCCTCTAATATGTAGTAGGTATCACTGTGCAGGGGAGCAGTATCTTAATTTTTTGTAAAGAAAATAAAAATTCTGGGAAATGTTTTAAGGAGTTAGAGTCTTTAATTTGGGTTTTTATATATTCAGCCCACAGCCACTTAACTCAAAGTAACTTTTTGTCATTAGCTTTGACAGTTGTTATAAATTATGAATAAACTCTTATAGTTCATTTATGGTTCTGATTTCTAATCTGATAAAAGCAGATACTGAAGTATGAACTATGATTGTGAATAATAATGAAACTGGTGATCTGGAAGTAATTTTTTAAGACATAGGGTTCTATAAATAGCATTATAGTGCTCCTAATTAAATAAATACTCAGTTATGAAATCCACATTACTGATTGATCTAGTTTTGTTATAACTCAGGATCTGCTTTTCGTATTTTTTTTAAAAGAGTGTGTAAACAGTTCTAAAGGTAACTTGTAGATAAGAACTTTATGGTAGTATTAATAGATGGTTGGATGGTTCTTTTAGGGGAGGTCAAATTTTATTTCACTGAAGTATTTGTTAAATTGATATGGTCTTTTACAAAGTTAACATGAAACTTCAAAAAGCTGATATAGAGAACATCTTTTAACTATATATAATAACATAAACTAATAAAATTTAATTTCTGTTAGACTTTAGTATCTAGTGATAGTTGACCTACCATATTATACAGTATACTTTTATTAATAAGTCTTAATGTGTAAATCAGCCAATAAATATAAAAATTCTATTCATATAAAAAATTTCCATTAAGTCTAAATTAAATCTAGTTCTCATGACTTGTATTTAATAAAAGAGAGAATACTGTACATCTTACAATTATACTTTAGAGAATATTCATTTGTAATAGCAATAAATTTACTCTTTAAATATAGGAGTATTTTTTTCTATATTCTGTTCTCAAAATTTGTCATGCTAATGAGTTGGTAATTGCATAATTTATTAATGTCATGACTTGACTAGCTAACTTAGCCTTTTAGTATATAGTCTTATTTGTGTCATACTTGATTTAGTCCCAGACAAAATATATGTAAATTCTTGATTTGGGAGCATAGTTCCTCAAGTCCTTTTCTTCTGAAAGTGTTGGGCTTTTAGAGTTTAGCGTAATCGTAAGTGACCCTCGGTTCAAATGTCTAGAACTGAGGCCTGGAAATTTAAAGCAACTTAAAGAAATTCAAAATAGCTTTGACCATTGAGCAGTTCTAGAAACATCTTGCAAAAATTTTGCTATTACTATATAAAGAACATTGGCTAAAAATCAACTACTATCAATTATTCACACTTACTGAGCAGTTACCATACTCCAAACCCAGTGCCAAATGCTTATATGCATTGTCTCGTGGGCTGTTTATAATAATCCTGTGAAGCAAGTACTTTTTCTGCCTGTTCTGTTAAAAAACTGAGGCTGATGGAAATTAAGTTGCTAGTAAGTAACAAGAGTCAAAATCAGTTCAGCCAGGTTGAACAACCTTGGATATAATATGCATGCATCTGATTCTACTTGAAGTTCTGAATGTCTTAAAGATATTTTTTTTCAAACTTCTAAATTGTAATAAATAAAAAATTTCTTATTTTTATATTAAGATTTGATGTGCATGTAAGGTTTAATGTCGTTTTGTGTCTTTAGCATATTGTTATGGCTGTTGGCACCTTAATAGTCTCTCTTACAACAAATTCTAGTTCAAAAGTATTTTGCTTTAAATAATCCTGTGGCAGTCAATGTGATTTAACAATAAAGGAATAATTAGGAAATCCTTATTTTAGAGGCCATTTACAATAAAATACACTTAAATAATTTCCTCTGATATAATATTTTATTTATTTAGATAAAAGTAATAGTTATATAAGATTATAATGAATTAATTAAAACTTTTTACAACAATGTAATTTATGTACACCTACTATCTGGGGGGTTTATATAATAAGGTTTATTATTATCTTCCATATTACCTACAAAACTCTTAAATTTCATAAAGAATTAAGTGAGTGGAATATTGCATTTAGTTCTTTTATCACAACTTTTTAGAAGGCTGCATGAGTTTAATTTGAATTATATGCTGACTTTTGATAGGAATCTTAGTCATTTACAGAGACATTTTGTTCAGATGTAGGAAACAATTTAGGACTTGTAAAAATGTCATAGTCCTGATATAATTCTATCTTGATAAAACCTTTATTCCACATGTACCTTTAAATCTTTGCTACTTTTTAGTTAGTTTTATCTGTTTAACTTTTTGTATGCAATTAATTCTGTTAGAGTCATTTCTGTGGAATGTTTCTGATTGTCATTATTATAAGAAGGAAAAAATATTTCTAGGAATATTGTGGAAAATGTTCAATAACTGATATAATAACACATTTCTGGTAATAGAGTTTTTAAATGCACAAAAGTATTTTTTAAAAGTCAACTCTGTAAAGAAGCGTTTTATATCATCACATTTTGGCATAGCACTCTAGCCAGCCATTTAAAAAATTTTAAATATTCGTTTTTGATATAACAGAAATAAACATGAATAAACAAAATTAATAATGAGAGAAAAGTAGTTCTTCAGTAAGGTATATGTTAATAATTATGAGAACATTGTAAAAATCTTACTATAAAGGTGCTGTAATTCAATCTTTAGGATCTTGTTTACTGAAGCTATTTTCCAAATATATCAGCTATTTTGAGGAGGTGTAACAAATAATCTGTTTTTAATTCATTAAATGACAAAAAATTTTAAAGCTTTTTTCTATGTACATGTTCTTATAGGTGAAACAAATATATGTAATAATCATTTCTATTTTTAAATTTCTATAGTTAAATTATGTATATTTATATGGTGACAAGCTACAGAAATTCATATTGCTAAAATAATTTTATATATATTGATGGTCGGGGGAGGACGGCTGATGTAGCAACATATCTGAACATCTTAAAATTTGTTGTTATTTTTAAAAAATAGTATACTAAACTGAGTCATTCATACTTGTGAATACCTTAACAAGTAATTGGGTTCCAGTCCTATTGAAATTCTAGAGAGAAGACATTCTCTAACATTTGGAATATTTAAATTTCCCTTTAAGACCTATGTGTTTCTGATTGACTTTTAGTCTGGGTAATAGAAGTTTGTTTATTGCCATCACTGAAACTTTGTTGTCTTTTTTTCTATATAATTAATGATTGTATGTTTTTTCTGATTTTTTTTTCATTCTTCAGTGACTAATAATGTTTTTATTTTCAATGCAATGAAAATAAAATAGTACTGAAAGTTCCATAAAATATCTGATAATTACACTTATTAAGTACTTAGTATGTGCCAAACACTATGCTAAATGCTTTTTATAAGTTATCTCATAGACAACTCACAACATCCCCCTGAGATAGGTCCTGTTTCCCTCTCTTTGAGGCAAACTTCATCTCTAATGAAATGTAAGAAATATGCAGAAATATAAAATATAACTTCAATTAACAAAGTTTTCAAACACCAGATGTTGAGATTCCAAATAAAAGTTCCAGTGTTCATTTTTAAAATAGTTTGATTTTTCAGACACTAATTTATTGTAGCAAATTTTCAAAGCAAATTTGAATTTTTTAAAAAATGCATGCTTTCTGCTACTGTGTGAGAAATATTCTAATTTTCACTCCCCTCCCTTTTTTTTTTTTGCACTGTGTTCAGGATATTTTTATCTAATTGCCTTTAACAAATTAAGATATAAAATTCTTTAATTTTTTAATTGCAAACTATTTTCTTTCTATTGATAATGTAAAAGGCTACCATTTGTTATATTGCACTCAATAACAGGCACTGTACTAAGTATTTTGCCTACATTATTCTAAGTAGTCTTTCCAACAGCCTTACAAGGCCGGGTACTATTGTTATTATGCCAGTTTTACACATAAGGAAAATTGACACTCCAAGAGACTTAAGTTCTTGTCCATGAGTAGAAAGTCAGTAGTTGGATTTGAACATAGGTCCATCTTAACTCCAGAACTTGGTACTTAACTATTACATTATATTGCTGATACAGGACACTATGTTTTCTGCATTTTTTGTATATGAATGACTTATTCTGTTTAGTAGAATTCAGAAATATGAATATTGTTTTTCAGCTGTGAGTAGCAGAGTGCCCACTGGTTCAAACACTTCCTCTCAGACCACAGAATGTCTTACATCTGAACCCTGTTCACAGTCTCCAAGCAATGTGGCTTCCCAGTCATTGCCCCCTGTGTACCCCTCAGTTGACATTGATGCACATGTGAGTGTTTTGGTTTATTTAAACTTATTTTACACATTTTGATTTTCTTTGTTTGGAAAATTATCATTATTCATTGCAAAAATATTATTTGCTCTTCAATTGATAACCCCACTGTAAAAAAAAAGTTTAACTTATTTTTTTCCCCTTCTAGACTGAGAGCAATCATGATACAGCATTAACACTAGCTTGTGCTGGTGGTCATGAAGAACTTGTATCTGTACTCATTGCACGAGATGCTAAAATCGAGCACAGAGACAAAAAAGGTAAAGAATATTAGTCAAAAATAAAGTCCAAGTGTAGTCACTCTCAATAAGTGGTTCCTTGACTGTCTCAGTAAAAAGATGGGTAAGCATATTTCAATTATGAATTCCAGATTTGTTCATCTACAGAGCTAAGTTATTCTCCAAAAATTAGACTGTAGATCATCAGTGAAGTATAGCAAGTGTGTGGTTGCCTTTTTCCTTTATCCAAAAGTTGAGCATAGAGAGGTATCAAAGTCCATTACGAGTATAAACTTGAATAGTTTTCTTTGACTTAGTATTTCCTTTCTAACAGATGTTTATGCATTTCTGTAACTGACAAAGTAGAGTTTAGAGCAGTTTTATGTTAAATGGTTATAAGCATCTGCCCTACAGACTTTTTTCTACTAAAACAATAAAGAAATGAAAACAATAGCTTACTAAGTAAAAACCAAACCACACATTTGTTTGAGATTTTTATTTTCTGGTTTAGGTTTTACACCACTGATCTTGGCGGCGACAGCAGGGCATGTTGGAGTTGTTGAAATCCTCTTGGATAAAGGTGGAGATATAGAAGCACAATCTGAACGAACTAAAGATACTCCGCTTTCATTGGCATGTTCTGGTGGACGTCAGGAGGTATGTTCGTGTTAATTTTCATTCTGTAAATATTTTGCTCGTATTTTAAATATGCATATGATAAATGAACCACAGTTGTAACATATAGGAAATGCAAATTCATTACTCAACAATTAACAAATAGAAAGAGTAACATCTTGTAATTTCAGTACAGTTGGGATTTCAAAGCTCTGTATTCAATGATGTGAAACTGAATCCATTTCTCTAATGCTGATATTTGAATACATAAAGCCTAATTAATTGTATTATATTTGAATCCTTGGTGTAAACTGGACTTCTCTGTTCTTATTTTATTTTGTAGGTGGTAGACTTGCTGCTGGCTCGAGGTGCAAATAAAGAACATAGGAATGTGTCTGATTATACACCACTGAGTCTAGCTGCATCCGGAGGATATGTTAATATCATTAAGATTCTGCTTAATGCTGGGGCAGAAATTAATTCCAGGTATCTATCAGTTGTTTGTTTTCTTACTCATGATCAATAACTTACTACTTGGAATAAGTATCTTTCTCTAAATATTTGGACAGATATCATTTTTAATTAAGATAATACAAATTGCAAGGGCCAACAATTTTTCCTGTAATGTGCTTATAAATAATCATAGATTATTTCAGCTAAGGTTGCTGTTTTTAAAGAGATCTCCTTCAGAAAGTACTTTGTTATCTGTAGTTGGAAATTTATAACCTCTAAAAAGGAATTATGTTTTAAATTGTGAAACTTTCCTATTTCTAATTATTAATCTAAACAAATCAATCATTGGTTTCTTTTTACTGAAACATTTTCATCTTTTATGTTCTCTATACTTTTTAAAAAACAACAGGTAACGTTTTAGTTTTCTAATAAGCACACTTCCTCTCTTAGGACTGGGAGTAAACTAGGTATTTCTCCCCTGATGTTGGCTGCAATGAATGGACATGTTCCTGCAGTGAAATTGCTGCTCGATATGGGTTCAGACATTAATGCCCAAATAGAGACCAATCGGAACACAGCTCTTACCTTGGCCTGTTTCCAAGGCCGAGCAGAAGTAGTAAGTTTGCTTCTGGACCGAAAAGCCAATGTTGAACATAGAGCAAAGGTAAGCATTTTATAACTTGTCACCTACTTCAGATATATTTCTAGTAGAAAGAGAATGGCATTTCAACTCAAATTCAATGTGCTGTTTTAAATTGTCACAAGTTAAACCTGTTGCCCCAAAGGAGGATTGGGGAATTGTGCTATAGAGTGGTCAGTGACATCCTATCACCATTCATGACTTTTATTAAGGACAGTGAAAAAAATAGAATCACTTCTGGCCAAGATGGAGGCCTAGGTAAATACAGTTTGCTTCCTCAAACAACCAAAAGAAGGACAACAACAAATTTAAAAACAAAAAAATAACCAGAACTGCCAGAAAATCAAACTGTGTGGAGGTCCAGCAACCAAGTAGTTAAAGGACAAACATTCATTCAGACTGGTAGGTGGGACAGGCAGCTGGGCCAGAGAGGAACACACAGCAAGGCGGTGGCTGGAAGTCTGCACAGGCAAGGCAGTGGCTGGCTGGTCAGGGCAGGCAAGGCAGTGGGTGGTGGACCAGGCAGTCCCACATTTACATGTGGATAAACCGGGAGGAACAACTGGGGAGTGAGACATATCACACAACCTAGGGCTCTAGGGCGGGGAAATAAAGCTTCAAAACCTCTGGATGTAAAAATCTGCTTAGGGGCTGCAGCTTCAGGAAAAACTCCCAGCCTCCGAGGAGAGTTCGTTGCCCACAGAGTCCTAGAATGTACACAAACTCACCCACCCAGGAATCAGCACCGAGAAGGGCCCAATTTGCTTGTGGGTAGCGGGAGAGGTGACGGAAAACCGGCGGAGAGCCCAGCAAGTGGCATTGGTCCCTCTGACCCATCTCCCACATACAGCCCCACAGCACTGAGACAACGAAATATGGCCCAAATGAAGGAACAGATCAAAACTCAAGGAAAACAACTAAGTGATGAAGAGATAGCCAGCCTATCAGATGCAGAGTTCAAAACACTGGTAATCAGGATGCTCACAGAAATGGTTGAGTATGGTCACAAAATAGAGGAAAAAGTGAGGGCTATAAAAAGTGAAATAAAGGGAAATGCACAGGGAACCAACAAGGAAGGGAAGGAAACTGGGACTCAGATCAACAATTTGGAGCAAAAGGAAGAATTAAACGTTTAACCAGAACAGAATGAAGAAACAAGAATTCAGAAAAATGAGGAGAGGCTTAGGAACCCCTGGGACAACTTTAAACGTTCCAACATCTGAGTCATGGGGGTGCCAGAAGGAGAAGAGAAAGAGCAAGAAATAGAAAACTTACTTGAAAAAATAATGGAAGGAGAACTTCCCTATCTGGCAAAGGAAATAGACTTTCAGGAAGTCCAGGAAGCTCAGAGAGTCCCCAAGAAGTTGGACCCAAGGAAGCACACGCCAAGGTACATCATAATTACATACCCAAGATTAAAGATAAGGAGAGAATCTTAAAAGCAACAAGAGAAGAGGAGATAGTTACCTACAAAGAAGTTCCCATAAGGCTATTAGCTGATTTCTCAAACCTTGCAGGCAAGAAGGGGCTGGAAAGAAGTATTCCAATTCATGAAAGGCAAGGACCTACATCCAAGAATACTCTATCCAGCAAAGGTATCATTTAGAATGGAAGGACAAATAAAGTGCTTCCCAATAAGGTCAAGTTAAGTTCATCATCACCAAACCTTTATTATACGAAATGTTAAACAGACTTATCTAAAAAAAAGGTGGTCAAAGCTACGAATAGTAAATGACAAACTCACAGCTATCAACAGCTGAACCTAAGAACAAAAACAAAAACTAAGTAAACAACTAGAATAGGAACAGAATCACAGAAATGGAGATTATATGGAGAGTTATCAGCAGGGAGGGAGAGGAGGGAGAATGGGGGAAAAGGTACAGGGAATAAGAAGCATAAGTGGTAGGTACAAAATAAATGGGGAGAGGTTAAGAATCATATAGGAAATGGAGAAGCCAAGGAACGTGCATATATCACCCATGGACGTGAACTAAGGGTGGGCAATGCTGGTGGATGAGGGGTACAGGGCAGTGGTATGGAATAAAAGAGAGGGAGAAAATGGGACAACAGTAATAGCATAATCAATAAAATATATGTTTTTAAAAAATAAAAACCAAATATCATCATCATGACCCTTAAAAAAAGAAAGAAAATAGAATCAGTTCTTTTTCCAACTTCAGGCCGGACTGGCTCTCTTAATCCTCCAGTTTGCAACTTTTTTTAAAAAAGATTTTATTTATTTGTTTTTACAGAGAGGAAAGGAGGGAGAAAGAGGAAAACATCAATGTGTGGTTGCCTCTTGCGTGCCCCCTACTGGCAACCTGGCCTGCAATCCAGGCCTGTGCCCTAGACTGGGAGTGGAACTGGTCACCCCATGGTTTGCAGGCCAGCACTCAATCCACTGAGCCACACCAGCCAGGCTGCAACTTTTGAATGTAGCAAGATTAATTTATAGTAAGATATTTCGGAGTAATAAGATTATTTTGTAGAGTCCCTTAATGTAGGTTTTTAAAGAACTCCTTTAATAAGGCATGTGCTTACCATTGGTAAAAAACCCAATAAAAAAATTACTACATACGTTATAAATTTAAGACAGCTAAAGTCTAGTCTGACCATGACAGATTCTGATAATTCCTTGACTATTTAGCATTCAGAAGGTAAGAGTATGCGAGTGTTTTTATTCTTATTTATTTATTTATTGCTTAGGACTGTTAGGTACTTAGATCCCTAGAAAAACATAGCTTATGTAGAATTCTGAATAATCAGACAATGGCCGATCTGATAGTCATTTCTAATTGAAAGGGTTTGAATGAAAATTTCATATCTTCTCCCTGAACTTCATTAGTTATATTTCTTAAAATTGAATAAGGAAGTGTAGTTTTTCCTCAAACTTTTAATTGCACAAAGAAATGAGCTTTTCCTGCTATCCAGTTTATCTTTTCATATTACAGATATTCAGTGTGATCCATTTGATTTTAGAAGTCCTAGAAGAATCATATTATTTTGGAAGTGATGCCAGTAGGAAATGTCTTTTGTCAAAAATGTTGGAGACTAATGAACAAAAGACAGTAAAATTTATGAAGTGATATTTTAGTCTGTTTTACCTAAATTTGAATAGGATTGAGAGAATTTACCCTGAGTTATTTAGCAGACTGCATTTTCGATAAAGTATTTTCTAAAAAAGTTTTCCCATTGAACACTGTGCCTTATTTAAGTTTCTTTTTATTCACTTTTATTATCTTTATTATGTAGCAAAGTTATGGTCTCATTTGTAAATTTATAACAATATAGAAGTTAGTTTTTTTTTAATTTAGCATGTATTAGTATGAGTTAATTCATTCTGGTTTGTCTAACTAAATCTAATGATTTTCCCTTGTTTTTTAGTGAAATTTAAGACTGTGAGTATTGCTTAGCCCTTTTATGAGAGAATATCACAAGTGGAAAACACAAGTCAATTGTTTTAGCCTTTTAAAGAGTTACATTAATTTACTTGAGTAATTTTTGGTTTAAACAGACTGGTCTTACCCCTTTGATGGAAGCTGCTTCTGGAGGATATGCAGAGGTTGGAAGAGTTCTCCTTGATAAAGGAGCGGATGTCAATGCACCCCCTGTGCCTTCTTCAAGAGACACTGCTTTAACAATAGCAGCAGACAAAGGTCACTACAAATTTTGTGAGCTCCTGATTAGTAGGTGGGTAAATTTTGTATTTATGTTTAGATCTTCCTACTGTCCCTTTCACAGAGCCATTAAAGTTAAAATTGTTCTACTTTGCGGACATTTTAAAGAGCAGATTATTTGCATGATATTTTGTAAAAGATAAAAGACAAAGGAAAATAGAAGTCTGCCTCTTCTCATAAGAAACAAACTATATTAAGATCTTTTGGCTTTATAGGGGAGCCCATATTGATGTTCATAACAAGAAGGGAAACACGCCCCTGTGGTTGGCATCCAATGGTGGTCATTTTGATGTGGTGCAGTTGCTAGTGCAAGCAGGTGCTGATGTGGATGCAGCAGATAACCGGAAAATCACACCTCTTATGTCGGCATTTCGCAAGGTAATTTGATGTGGGTGAGGGAGGGTAAAATTTAATAATTTAAAATCAATTGTAAGTTAAAACCATGTGGGAAAGATCAACTGACTTTGAATAATTGACTATATTTATACACCAATCACTGCATTTGTGGCCACAATCACTGTATTTGTGGCCAAACCTAACAGCTGTATGGTAGTTCACTACAGGCAACTTTATTATTAGATCACTTGCTGTCTAGACTAGTTTCGTTATGCTGTTGTATATAAAACATGAGATTTAAGGACAAATATTATTTGCAGATGTCTTCTCTACCAGAGAAGGTACAAAAACAAGTGGACTCTTTCATAAAAATTTATTATACCTCATATATATATGTACACATATATATTGAAGGTTATAAATATATACACACATATATACACACACATATACATATATGAAGGTTCACTTGTCCTATTTTCAAAAGCCTTCTCATTGCAATTATGATAAACTATAAACTACTTAACATGGCTCACAAAGCCTTGCAAGATATGCTCATGCCAATCTCCCTGGACCATTCGTTTATGCTACTGTTCCCCTTTACTCTACTTCAACCACTGACTTAGAATGCACTAAATTTTAAACTGCCTCAGGGCTTTTTCTTACTGGTTTTCTTTTCCTGAAATGTTCTTTCCCTTGTTTATCACCTTGCTCACTTCTACACACCCTTTAGCTCCCATTTTAAATGTCACTTTTCAGTGAGTCCTTCTCTGACACCCATGTGAAAAAGGTCTTTCTTCTCTTTTATAATACACTATTATTTTCCTTATCCAATTTGCAATTATACATTCAAACACATGTTTACTTTTTTAATGCCTGTCTCCTCAACTAGGCTGGAAGATCCATGAAGACCAAGATCCATGACTTTTTCACCAATGTTTATACCCAGTTGGTAGCACAGTGTCTAACTCATAATAGCTGGTAACTAAATAGCTACTGAATGAGAGCAGTGTAAGTTATGTGTCTTAGGAAAAAAATCTTAAATATTTTCTAGACTTAATTCTTCAGTTTTTTTTCTTACCTTTTAATTGAGTTGTAATTTACATACAATGAAATGCACAAATATAAGATTTATAGTTTAATGAGTTTTGATAAATACACATGCCCATGTAACCCACACCCCATAAAGATATAAAATACTTCCATAATTCTAGAAAGTTTCATCATGCTTTTTTTCTCAGTTAATTCTCTGCCTGGGAGGCAATGACTTTTCTGTTTTTGTTTTTTTACCATTAGACTAATTCTAGAGGATGTTTTAGAACTTTAATAAGGGGGAAACTATACAAGTTTGGTTATGTTTTAATAGATGTACTAGGAATTGATTACAGATTATTCAGCCTCTGATAATGACATTTAGAAAGTGTTTTACAGAGTTTCAAGTCATAAGACTCAGATAAATGTGACAATCTACCTTGTTTAGTAAAGTGAGAGCCAAAATAATGCTTTAGGATCTAGAATATCCTCATTTTTTTAGGACTACTTTATAAAACCTTTTCTACTTGCAGTGGGAAATGGGCATATTAAATTCAGGAGCAATGTTTTTTGGCCCATACCATATATTCCTGAACATGTTGTACTTTTTCTGTTTATAAACTCAAAACTGTTCTTATTTCTATAATTTCAATTTGTACGTTAGTGAACTATCTGGAAGTATTACTACATCTTTTAGTCTTTAAGCTTTTAAGCATATGGGCAAAATTTCAAAGGATTCTTTTGTGTATTTTTTGTTGTACTCTCTATAGGGTCATGTAAAAGTTGTTCAATATTTGGTGAAAGAAGTCAATCAGTTCCCTTCTGATATAGAGTGCATGAGATACATAGCAACGATTACAGATAAGGTAGGTTTAATATGCTATTACACATGTTTTTGGTTTTTGTGGAGTTTATATTCCAAATGTGCAGTGACTAACCTGTTCTGTGAGACTGATCAACTTATCTTTCTGTGCTTTATTTTCTCCATTTGTAAATAGAGAATGGACATAATACTTTTGATAAATTATTCCCTTTCTTTTCTGAACCATGTAATAATTACAGTGACAGTTGAAGTTTATTATTAGCCTTTATTTAGAAAGTTTTCTAAGAATATATAAAATTTTTATAAAATTGTTTCTTATTTTAATAAAAGATTGATTCATAATTAGATTCAAAGGATGGTTTGATTTGTTTTAGTGATTTTTCAATTGTTTGAGCTTTAAGCCCTGGGTTTTAGTATGCTAATCAACTCATTAGATTTGACCATTTTATGTTATGTGTTTCTATATTGGCATAATTCCATTTTTCACTATAGGAATTGTTGAAAAAATGTCACCAGTGTGTTGAGACGATTGTGAAGGCTAAAGACCAGCAGGCTGCAGAAGCCAACAAGAATGCAAGTATTCTTTTAAAGGAACTTGATCTGGAAAAGGTGAGTGAGAAAAATAATTTTCCTTATTAGAAATTGTTGAGCCCTGGCTGGGGTAGCTCAGTGGGTTGAGTGCTGGCCTGTGAAACTGAAGGATTGCAGGTTCGACTCCAAATCTAGGGCACTTGCCTGGTTGCAGGCTGGGTCCCCAGTGGTGGGTGCTCCAGAGACAACCATACACTGATATCTCTCTCCCTCTCTTTCTCCTTCCCTTCTCCTCTCTAAACATAAATAAATAAAATCTTTTTAAGAAATTGTTGAAAATCTAAGATAAATTTGCTACTTACGTGATCAATAATCTTAACAAAATATCTTACAAAGGAAATGATTAATAAATTGTCAAGCCACAATAACTTTCTGATTCAAACTTATTCATAAAAAATATTTGAACCATAACAGTAAGGGACTAGTTTTCAAGCAGATCACAATTTACCAAATGACATTACTGCCTAAGTGGTTTTAACATTAGTCTGAGAAGAAATTTAGTAAAACGTTGGAAATTATTTATTGTAAGATCTGGGCTATAAGTGGTTTATTGGATCTTCAATTAAAGACTAAGTGTCAAGTTATCCTAGGAGGTGTGGTAAAATGGAAACAGTTAAGTAAACGAGACCACTGCTCTGAGACTCAGTCTGCTTACCAGGAAAATGAGCGTGTTGTTATTGAATCCAGAATTTATAGTAAAAGAACAAACTCCATGATTAGTCATTCTAGGAATGCAAGAGATGATATTTTATTGATTAAAGGAAGAAAAAAGATATGATCATTTTGAGAAATGGCAAAATTTTGGCAGCAGTTCTTAGTTTAAAAAAATACAAAACAAAACTTAGAAGATAAGAACAGAAGAAAAGATTGCTTACAAATCAGAAAAAAAGAGAACTTGCTCAGAATAAAAAATGATCACACAAATGGGCAATTCACAGAAAAAGAAATACAGATGTTCCATAAAGAGGTAGAGAATGCCTAATATCATAAAAAAAGAAATACACAATAAAAGAGTGGTTTAAATTTTTTGACCAGACTGTCAAAGCTTTAAGTTTAAGGGTCTGGTAATAGCTATTGATGGCAAAGCTTATGGAGAAATTAGCACTCTGGTATGATTTTTTTAATGTATGGTATAAATGAGTATAACTGTTAACAGAGATGTTTTGACAAATGAATCAATTAAAAAGGTGAATACCTTCCCAGCCAGGGTACATTCCTGGGTTGCAGGCCATAACCCCCAGCAACCGCACATTGATGTTTCTCTCTCTCTCTCTATCTCCCTCCTTTCCCTCTCTAAAAATAAATAAATAAAAATATTTAAAAAAAAAAGTGAATACCCTTAACTCTAGCCATTCCACTTACAGAAATTTTACCTAAGATAGATAGATGCTGAACGATAGGAATGTGTATAAGGTTATTTATTGTTGCATTGTTTATAATAGGGGGAAAAGTGTAAACCTTCAAAGTCTTATTAATTAGAGAATTGAAAAAATTTTAATACCTCCATGATAAACTTGATTACAGTTAAAATCAGAAGGGAAAAACTATCTTCATTTTTAAATAAAGTTTGAAGTTAGATGACAACTACGATCCCATCCACATACATAATTTTTATTTTTGTATAACTGCCCAAGTGTATAGTCAGCAGTCCTCTAAATAGCCAATTGGGTTTATGCCAACAGAGTAATGAAATGATTTTTAATTAAATATACAGTCTTTTCTTTCAGTCCTCAGCCCCTTTCTCATTAACATAGGGGATTGGCAATGTTTTACAAATAAATTGTCATATAGTAAATGTCTTAGGCTTTGCAGGCCATATGGTCTGGCTGTGGATAACTGAAACTGCAAAAAATCGAACTGGATAAAGGAGGGCTGGTGTATACTTGGTACAAGCCTCTTTCCAGGTGTACGATCTGCAGATTCCCCCTTTTTTTATGGATTGTCTTTCTACTTTCTTAATGGTTCCTTTGAAGCACAAAAACTTATTTCTCATGTCTGGTTTATTTATTTTTTCTTTTGTTGTTTTTATAAATATGTAATTTAATTATTTCTTTTAAATTATTGCTTTGTTGGTAATATGATACATCTACTTTATTCACAGTCAAGAGAGGAGAGTAGAAAGCAGGCTCTTGCAGCTAAAAGAGAGAAAAGAAAGGAAAAGAGAAAAAAGAAAAAAGAAGAGCAGAAAAGGAAGCAGGAAGAAGATGAAGAAAACAAACCCAAGGAGAATTCAGAACTACCAGAAGATGAAGATGAAGAGGAGAATGATGAAGATGGTGAGAATTAATGATAAAATTCTCCTATGTTTATCAGCTTTATTTTGAGTGTTTTTTACTCTGATTAATCCTAGTTAAATATTCAGTTACTTTCATCTGAAATGGACAGTTGACTCTTACAGTAAATATTTCTAAATACATTACATTGTAAAGTGATACAGAGAAACAGAAAGGGGAAGACAAACATGACTGAAGGAAGTTCAGTTGTATCATAATTTAAGTCACCCTGTAAAACATTGGTATATCCTAAAAGCAAAATGGTGAGAGACGTTTGCCAGGTTCTTCTCTACAAGCTCCTCCCCCATTGGAAAGTGGTTGAGGTCCAGTTCCTCAATAAATTTTTAGTTAAGGTTAAGGCTCGAGGCTCTGCAATGCTGAGGTTTATTAATCTCAAAGAGTTGTTTATTGTACAGTCTGACAGTGCTTGTGGTAGGCAAATAATCTTATTTTGGTTATAATTCTAAAATCCTATTTGAAAAATTTCCTAAATTCAAACTGTATTGTGATTTGTGGTTAGTTCATGAGACTAGCATTTCAGGTCTTAAGAATGTTAATGGTATTAATATTTTATACCAATTTAGACATCAAAATGTGATATAGTGTATTCTAACAACAGTAAAGATTTCTTTATTTACTAGTAAATAGTGGTGAAAGGAAAATAGTATGTAAGGTACTGAATTGTTATGAAGTATTAGATATATCTATAATAATTTGTTTTGAGATATGTAGCTTTCAGTGTGATTTTTATCCTTTCTGATAATTTTAGTGGAGCAAGAAGTTCCCATTGAGCCTCCTAGTGCAACCACCACCACCACAATCGGAATCTCTGCAACGTCTGCAACGTTCACAAATGCATTTGGGAAAAAAAGGGCCAACGTGGTGACAACCCCCAGCACCAATAGGAAAAATAAGAAGAACAAAACGAAAGAGACCCCTCCCACCGCACCTTTAATATTACCAGAACAAAATATATCCTTAGCGCAGCAAAAGGCAGATAAAAATAAAATAAATGGAGAACCCAGAGGTGGTGGTACAGGCGGGAATAGTGATTCGGATAACTTGGACAGCGCAGATTGCAACAGTGAGAGTAGCAGTGGTGGTAAAAGCCAAGAGTTAAACTTCACTATGGATGTGAATTCCTCTGGTGATCGGAGATACCCCCCGCTGCTACTCCCGTCCCAAGAAGAAAAAACAAGTACTGCCACTTCTAAAACTCAAACACGGTAAAACTTTCTGATTTGTTAACTCAACATCCACCTGTCCTTTTTTGTACCTGGCACAATCATTCGAAGTTTATTCTTCAAGCACAAGTTGTGTTAAACAGTTTAAGTCTACCTCATTATCTGTCTTCAGTATTCAAAAGTGAAATTTATCAATCTCCTAGTCATGTGTTATTTATGAAATGAAATTATTAAAAATTTTTATGATTCCATTTTGAAGTTGAAAATATTAGCATATTTTGACTTTATGTTATTTTTATTGATTATAGTACAACTTTGGCTTCTGAAATCATTTTTTTTTTTTAAGATTCTTATTTTTCTTTAGAGGGGAAGGGAGAAAGAGAGAGAAACAATCAATGTGCGGTTGCCTCTCATGCACCCCCTAGTGGGGACCTGGCCTGCAACCCAGACATGTGCTCTAGCCTGGGAATTGAACCAGTGACCCCCTGGTTCATAGGCCGGTGCTCAATCCACTGAGCCACACCAGCCAGGGCTTAAATCATTTTTATACTAAAATAGGTGTTGGACTCTTTGCCCTATTTCTTTTTTTCTGAATTATTGATAATTTGATGTGTCAAATTTTAATTCAAACATTTCAGTATAACTTTGTCCATAAAGTAACAATCTCTTCATTTTCTGACTTAAAATGTATATTTTATTACACTTGATACTTCTCTGTTCTCAGACTTGAAGGCGAAGTGAATCCTAATTCCTTATCAGCAAGCTACAAGTCAGTGTCATTGCCATTAAGCTCTCCAAACATAAAACTGAATCTGACGAGCCCTAAAAGGGGGCAAAAAAGAGAAGAGGGGTGGAAAGAAGTTGTACGAAGGTAATTAGAATTAGTCTTATCTTTTCTAACTTTCCTAGACCGTACAGATTCTCCTCTGCAAGATGGTTACCCAATTAATTAATGAGTAGTTTTAATGTAGTTATTTTAAACTACAGTGTCATACTAAATCCAGGGTAGGCTAATGCAAAATTAGAAGCAATGTATAAATTTTGCATGCCTGTTTTATATGAAACAAGTGTTGTCTTTAGAGTAACAAAACAAAGTTTATTAAAACATAAGATTTTATAAATAAGATTTACAGAAGTTTACAAACCATGTAAAATGGTCACAAGCTTCTTCTTAAGAAAAAGCACCTGACAACAGAGTCACAGTGTTATTAGTGAGGGCTGTGATGTTTGTTTAGTGGGTTCCATTTTGATTCAGACAATTAAGGTTATCTATTTATAGTGTTTAAATTAAGTTAGACTGGGCTAGAGAGCATATTCTGAAGAACTAGTTAGCTGCTTTTAATGCAATTAGATCACCATAAAATGGGGGGAAAGGAGCCTGTAAAATTAAAACCACCTTCCTCTTCAAAAGAATAGAAAGAAAAACACACATACCCCTGCAGCTAACCTTGACAACCACCTTCATTCACCCTGTCTTATACTTAAGACATGATGAGGGAAATGAATAAAAACAGAGAGAGTCCACTGCTTTCAAATGGTACACACTATCCAGATGATACTTCTAGCCTCTGCTCACACTTTACAACTGGGAATCCAAAAAAGACATAGATTTGCCAGTGTGCATTTAATCACCAAAGGAATGAGATATGTGGTCTTTTAATCTGTAATGTTTCCAAGACTTTGTTTCCATATATGCAAACAAGGAAGGAAGAAGTCTCGGCAGGATAGGAGACATGATGCACACCTGATGACCAGTTTGATTTAAGTATTATCCGTGGCATATAGCCTACTCCATGCTTTAGCTTTCAGAATATCTAAATATATTCTTTCCAACTTGTCTGTATTAAGAAATACATTTTGATTATGAAATGTACTTTAGGGGCTGCCATTGGGTATTCTTTGAGCTTAAAGGTCCCTCCCTCAAAGGGGTAATCTTAGGGCCCACCAATGACCACATGAAAATAATGGGTGCTGTTCTCATCTGGTTGTGGCAGCAAACACTACGTTTCTTTGATAAGCCAACACAGTATCAGCTTCTAATCTGCTCTCTGGCTTCACTCACCTCACACACAAGTGGAGGTGAGTGAAACCTGTAAGTTGTATTTTATGTAGTTCAAATCCAAGACTTTATTCTTTATTGCTGAGTATAAGTCGTGTTATTGATAAGCTAACCTCTGTTATTCAGTATGAAGTTTAACAGTATGGTCTTCATTTTAAAAGATTTTATTTATTTACTTTTAGAGAGAGGGGAAGGGAGGGAGAAAGAGAGGGAGAGAAACCTCAGTGTGTGATTGCCTCTCATGTGGCCCCCACTGGGGACCTGGCCTGTAACCCAGGCATGTGCTCTGACTGGGAATTGAACTGGTGACCCTTTGTTTTGCAGCCTGCTCTCAATCCACTGAGCTACACCAGCCAGGGCTCAATATGGTATGCATTTTAATTTAGGAAAAGTCAATATGTATGGTCACTGAAGTTTAGTTGGCATGTGAAATTTTGGTCAAATTTGAATGCTTAGATCATAAGTGATTAAAATATAATTTTTGTTTTTCCCTGGCTGGTGTGGCTCAGAGGATGAGCACTGGCCTATGAACTGAAAGGTCACAGGTTCAATTCCCTGTCAGGGCACGTGTCTGGGTTGTGGGCCTGGTCCCCAGTTGGGAGTGTGCAAGAGGCAACTGACTGATGTTTCTGTCCCTCTCTCCTTTCTTTCCCATCTTTCTAAAAAATAAATAAAATTTTAAAAAACAACTTTATTGAGATGTAATTGGCATACCATAAACTGGATACATTGAAGTATACAATTTGTTAAATTCCCATCCAAGAACTGTGGCCATAATCAAGATCATAAGCAAACCCGTCACTATAAATGCTCGCTAATGCTCCTTTGTAGTCCCTTCCTTCTGCCTTCTTCCCAGTGCCCCTCACCCCCAACCTACCTGTCACTTTAAACTGTTCACATTTTCTAGAATTTTATATGCATAGAATCATATAGCATGTTACTTTTTTATTCTGGCTTCTTTCACTCAGAACAATTCTTTGGAAATTAGGAATGATCTTTGATTTTAAGATCTGTCTCTCTGAAAATAAATAAAATATTTTTTAAAATTTTGAAAATAAAATATAATTTTTGTTTTAATGGCAGTGTAATTTCTACCTTTACTAAATTAAATATAATGAGGTCAGTTTTTAAGGTAAAAAAACTCCTAACAGTTTTTTCTTAAGATTTAAGTAATACTGTTCTATAGATGTCCATGAACATATTTACTAAGACATCTTTTTTTTTTGAGACATCTTTTTTATAAATAAATTGACTATTCAGAGACATTTTATTTCGTAAGCTCATGTGTGGTCTTCATTTCTTAGGTCAAAGAAATTGTCTGTTCCAGCCTCAGTGGTTTCCAGGATAATGGGAAGAGGAGGGTGCAATATCACTGCAATACAAGATGTTACTGGTGCCCATATTGATGTGGATAAACAAAAAGATAAGAATGGCGAGAGAATGATCACAATAAGGTAATTGTAGAAAATGTATATTGGCTAATTCTGTGTGGAAATTAAATTTCATTAGAAACATATTTTCGTTAGGTATGGTAGAATCAAGAATTTTCTTTCATGGTAAAGATCACCTGGATTTTTATGTTTTTGATCTTGTTTTTGTTTTTTTTGTTTGTTTGTTTTCTCCCCAGGGGTGGTACAGAATCAACAAGATATGCAGTTCAACTTATCAATGCACTTATTCAAGATCCTGCTAAGGAACTGGAAGACTTGATTCCTAAAAATCATATCAGAACACCTACCAGCACCAAGTCCGTCCACACAAACTTCTCGTCTGGAGTAGGCACCACAGCAGCTTCCAGTAAAAATGCATTTCCCTTGGGTGCTCCAACTCTTGTAACTTCGCAAGCAACAACATTGTCTACGTTCCAGCCCACCAATAAACTTAATAAGAATGTTCCAACAAATGTACGTTCTTCTTTCCCAGTTTCCCTACCCTTAGCTTATCCCCACCCTCATTTTGCCCTGCTGGCCGCTCAGACTATGCAACAGATCCGGCATCCTCGCTTACCTATGGCCCAGTTTGGAGGATCCTTTTCGCCCTCTCCTAACACTTGGGGACCATTCCCAGTGAGACCTGTGAATCCTGGCAACACAAATAGCTCTCCAAAGCATAATACCACAGCCCGGCTACCTAACCAGAATGGAACTGTTTTACCCTCCGAGTCTGCTGGACTAGCTACTGCCAGTTGTCCTATCACTGTCTCTTCGGTCGTTGCTGCCAGTCAGCAACTGTGTATGACTAACACCCGGACTCCTTCATCAGTCAGAAAGCAGTTGTTCGCCTGTGTGCCTAAGACAAGTCCTCCAGCAACAGTGATATCTTCTGTGACAAGCACTTGTAGTTCCCTGCCTTCAGTCTCCTCTGCCCCTGTCACTAGTGGGCAAGTTCCCACCACATTTCTACCCGCAAGTACTCCTCAAGCACAGCTTTCTTCACAAAAGATGGAGTCTTTCTCTGCCATGCCACCCCCCAAAGAGAAAGTGTCCACACAGGACCAACCCATGGCAAACCTGTGTGCCCCATCTTCAACTGCAAATAGCTGCAATAGCTCTGCCAGTAACACCCCAGGAGCCCCAGAAACTCACGCATCCAGTAGTCCCACTCCTCCCTCCAACAACACACAGGAGGAAGCCCAGCCATCCAGTGTATCTGATTTAAGTTCCATGTCAACGCCTTTCGTGTCTAATTCAGAACCTGCTCCATTGACTTTGGCATCACCGAGATTGGTTGCTGCTGATAATCAGGATACCAATAATTTACCTCAATTAGCTATACCAGCACCTCGAGTTTCTCATCGAATGCAGCCCAGAAATTCTTTTTACTCAGTGGTACCAAATGCAACTATACACCAGGATCCCCAGTCTATTTTTGTTACAAATCCAGTTCCTTTAACACCACCTCAAGGCCCACCAGCTGCAGTGCAGCTTTCTTCAGCCATGAACATTATGAATGGTTCTCAGATGCACATTAACCCAGCAAATAAATCGTTGCCACCGACATTTGGCCCAGCCACACTGTTCAATCACTTCAGTAGTCTTTTTGATAGCAGTCAGGTGCCAGCCAACCAGGGTTGGGGAGATGGTCCACTGTCCTCACGAGTTGCTGCAGACGCCTCTTTCACTGTTCAGTCTGCGTTCCTGAATAACTCTGTACTTGGACACTTGGAAAACGTGCACCCTGACAACTCTAAGGCACCTGGCTTCAGACCACCTTCCCAGAGAGTTTCTACTAGCCCAGTTGGTAAGTTATTATAGCCAGCACTGCAGCTCAGTTTGGGGCTCTAATAGCATAATCTAATATTCTAAGATAATAATAAAATCTTTATTTTGTGTATAATACTGCATAATCTTAAATGAGAGTATTTCATAAAGACGCTTTAATGATTGCTGATTGACTAGGCAAGACAGTAGCTGTAAGTCACTCACATACACTGAGCTGCTTTATGTTCTCTATATGATCTCTGTCCCTGTAGCAACGACCTTGTGTCAGTCCATTTTCTTACAATTGGTATAAGGTAAAATTAATAAAACAAGACTCACAGGTCTTGGGCCAGATGCTTCAAGGACTCCAAATTTACAGACTTTAAAATCACAGTGATTGCTTGCTTTTCTCAGATTTAAAAAGTTTGAGTTACAGAGATGTTTGGGCACCAGCACATAATCTTAATTCTTTGTTTTCAGCCTTGGGTTCTCTGATCGAATATTAAATGATGTCATTTAATAGTACTCCCGTTATTTACATTAGGTGGAACTGGTTGAAGACATCCAGTCTTCCTTGAGCTATTTGAAAAAGATCAGCTTAGATTCAGCTGTTTATCCTCAAAATCAGAAATTAGCTGCTGAGGCATTATAAGAAATATATAGAAAGATATGAGGTCAGTGTTGGCTTGGAGATATTTGGGAAACCAGAATCTATTCTCTAGAAGAGCCAGATTTCACTCAAATCTGTATTATTCTGAAGAACAAAATAGAAACTGACAAACCTAGAATGGGAGTAAAAATTTTTGCCACTTAGCATTTTTCTTAGGGTTGGAAAATTGTCCTATATACCATCCTTCCCTCTTTGCTAATTATAAATTGATCTGTGTTGTTTAAAATGTATGAGTTCCCAGTCTAGGGCACTTGCGTGAATTGCAGGGCAGGTCCCCAGTAGGTGGCATATTAGAGGCAACCACATGTTGATGTTTCTCTTCCTGTCTTTCTCCCTCCCTTCCCTTCTCTAAAAATAAATAAATAAAATCTTTAAAAAATAAAAATAATAAAATTTATGAGTTTATGATTATAGTAGACCCTTAGCTTTCATTTCTGATATGCTTCCATTTACTTGTCTTTTCAGGAAAACATAACTCTTGTATCATATTTCAAATAGAAGTGTAAGCTTACATGAGACCACCTATGGTCCAAAGTATTCTCTAAGATTTTTTTTTCTTTTTTTGTAAATAGGTCTCTATTTTAACTTTTCAATTTGGGAAAAGTAATAGAGGTTTTCAAAGGCCCCAGAATAAAAGAAGCGTGCATTGCCAGTGCTCATGATGTGATAGAAGGCATTGATTCTTGACTCGACTGGCACTAAAATACGAATTCAGAGTACCTTAGCCAGAGTTGGACCTCAGAGCCCTCACTTCCAGTGTTTGAGCCCTTTGTGGTTCACATACCACATCCCAGAAAATGTACAAATCATGTATGTCTGGAAAAAAGAAAAAAGTCAAGGAAATCATCTGTTTCATTTTGGGACTGTAATTATTTCTATAACATCAAAATAATATATTGATGATTCAAAATAATAATAAAAAACAAGCATTAATTCTTGACCCTTCTTCTGGGGTCCAGGATTGATTAAGCTTGGCCTCCTTTCTTAGCTGCCTGTATGGTTTCTTTTGTTGGTGCTCTTCTCTCATGGATAGTATTTATCCCCTCTCCACCAGTTTACAGAGAAGAAATAAAAGTACTTAAGAAGATGAGAAAGGATATGAAAAATCGAAATTTTCAAGACTGGTGATGGAGATGTAAATTGGTACAGCCACTTTGGAAAAAGGTTGACAGTTCCTCAAAAATTTAAACAGTTATCATAGGTTCTAGTAATTCTGGTCCTAGGTATACCTAAGAGAAAACATATGCCTGCTTGAAAACATAAATGTTAGTAACATCATTGTTCATAGCAGCCAAAAAATGGAAACAACCCACTGTTTCTTGACTGATGAATGGGAAAACAAAATGTGGCCTATCTATGTAATGAGATGCTATTTTTTATTATATATAACAGATGAAATTATAATGTATTAATATAGAATATATTATAATTTCTACTTAATAGAAAGGAAGTACTGCTTTGTGTTACAACATGGATGAACTTTGGAAACAGTATGCTAAGTGAAAGAAGCCAGTCACAAAAGACCACATATTGTATGATTCCAAATATGTGAAATTTACAGTACAGGCAGGCAAATCTGTAGAGACAGAAGGTTTGTTAGTGCTTGCTTACAGGTAGGGATATGGGGTAAAGGACAGTGGAGACTGACAAGTAATGCACACAGAGTTTTCTTTAGGGTAGACAAAAATGTTCTAAACCTGATTGTAATGGTTGCCCAACCCTGTGAATATACTAAAAGCCTTCGGATTATATACTGTAAACACATGAATAAGACCTGCTTGAAAGAAGTTTTGACAAGTTTTTGTTAATATTAACTACTTTTTCCTGAAATGAGCACTTATAACCCTTTTCCAGACCCTGTTCCCTTTCCCAAGTATCTTCTTCAGAGAAAGCAATGGAATTTGAGAAGACTGCTAAATTTAAACTTATGCAAACTAGATAGAAAAACTTGATGTTGTAGTCGATGTTTTTATTATTGGCATAGTGAAATTATCTTTAGTTTAAAAGTATGCTTTTTAGTTTAATAGAATGCTTTTCCTGCGTGTGAGGCAGGAAACAGTAGGTTTTGTTACTCATCGTCCATAGAAAATGGCTATGGTAATATAGATGCACATCTGCACTTCGAGGTTTTCCACAAAAGAGGAAAGCAGAAGTTGTTGACAGATATCATTAGTCACAACGTGCTCTCATTTCATGTTGCCTCCAGTGAAAGCTTTGAAATTTATGTAGAACATACTCCCGGTGGCTGCCATTTGTAAACATTGGGCTCACTTTTTCTATATCTGGTGCTGTTTGATGATACACTTCCGGACTGCAAGAAAAAATGGGCTTGGGCTATAGAGCACATAAATGGATAAGAATACATAAATGGATTTTTTTTTGCTGTGATCTACAAAATTAACTATATGTTTTTTCTTTAAAGAGAAATAAAATGAACCTTGGACTTTCCATTTTGAAGCCTTGGCTAATTTGGATATCTCGGACCTGTTTTATTTCAGGGTTACCATCCATTGATCCATCAGGCAGCTCCCCGTCTTCCTCCTCTGCTCCTCTGACAAGTTTTTCCGGCATACCAGGAACGCGTGTTTTCCTGCAGGCGCCAGCTCCCGTCGGGACTCCTAGTTTCAACAGACAACATTTTTCTCCCCATCCTTGGACAAGCGCCTCAAACTCATGTAGGGATCTTGGAGGAACTCTTTCCTAAGAGCCTTGAATAAGTTGTTAAACTGTTTGTTTCAGGGAACACTATTTTAACTTTAGTATTCTGAATGGTATGCAGATACTCAAAGTTTGTATTGCAATCATGTCAAAAATGGCCAGTCATTTGTAGGGTAGAAAACTTGAGTAGGGTCAAGCTCTTCTTCCAAGCCCAGAATGTTTATTTTACATTGGGACTTGGATCACGAAAAGAGGTAGTACATGTAGTTTTATGAAAGGACCATTCAGGGGCAGTATTGTGAAATAATTTGTTGAGTCTGAAAAGAAGTTGAATTTAAGTATCTGGTCAGTTTGGTATGATTCCTGATTTATTTATTTTTTACATTTTTGGCAATTACATGATTGCCGTTTATAAGTAAAAGTATTTCTCTGTTCTGACTTATTTATTTCAATATTTTGAAATAGATGAAGTTATAATAGTACTTAAACAAGATCTGATTTTTTTTAAATGAACATCATGAGGTAGTCAGTGAGGATTGGCCCTTTTGATAAGGAAAACTACCCGTGTTACCTGACAGTCCCATTAAGAAACAAAACCGTGAATTGAACCCTATAATGCTTTGCTAACATTTTTAAAAATATATTTTATTGATTATGCTATTACAGTTGTCCCATTCCCCCCTTCATTCCCCTCCACCCTGCACACCCTCTCCCACCCACCTTCCCCCCTTTAGTTCATGTCCATGTGTCATAAGTTCTTTAGCTTCTATATTTCCCATACTATTCTTGTCCTCCCCCTGTCTATTTTCTACCTACCATCTATGCTACTTATTCTCCTTACCTTTTCGCCCTCTCTCCTCCTCCCACTCCCTTGTTGCTAACTCACCATGTGATCTCCATTTCTGTGGTTCTGTTCCTGTTCTAGTTGTTTGTTAGTTTCTTTTTGTTTTAGGTGTGGTTGTTAATAATTGTGAGTTTGCTGTCATTTTACTACACATGTTTTATATCTTCTTTTTCTTGGATAAGTCCCTTTAACATTTCATAAAATAAGGGCTTGGTGATGATAAAGTCTGCTAACTTGACCTTATCTGAGAAGCACTTTATCTGCCCTTCTATTCTAAATGAAAGCTTGGCTGGATAGAGCAATCTGGGATGTAGGTCCTTGCCTTTCATCACTTGGAATACTTCTTTCCGGCCCCTTCTTGTGTGCAAGGTCTCTTTTGAGAAATCAGCTGACAATCTGATGGAAACTCTTTTGTAGGTGACTGTCTCCTTATCTCTTGCTGCTTCTAGGATTCTCTCCTTCATTTTTACCTTGGCTAATGTAATTATGATATGCTTGGGTGTGTTCCTTCTTGGGTCCAACTTCTTTGGGACTCTCTGAGCTTCCTAGACTTCCTGGAAGTCTATTTCCTTTGCCAGAATGGGGAAGTTCTCCTTTATTATTTGTTCAAATAAGTTTTCCACTTGTTGCTCTTCCTCTTCCCCTTCTGGTACCCCTATAATTTAGATGTTGGGTCATTTAAAGATGTCCTGGAGGTTCCTAAGCCTCTCCTCATTTTTCTGAATTCTTATTTCTTCACACTTTTCTGGTTGTATGTTTTTTTCTTCCTTCTGGTCCACTCCATTGATGTGAGACCCAGCTTTCATTCCATTGCTATTGGTTCCCTGTGCATTTTTCTTCATTTCACTTATTGTAGCCTTCATTTTTTCATCTAGTTTGCAACCAAAATCAACCAATTCTGTGAGCATCCTGATCACAAGTGCTTTGAACTGTGCATCTGATAGGTTGGCTATCTCCCGGTCACTTAAAAGGATTGGTTCTGGGGCTTTCATTTCTTCTTCTGTTTGAGCCATCTTTTTTTGGGGGGGGGGGATCTGGTCCCACCTATTATGTGTGAGGGGCAGAGCCTTAGGTGTTCACCAGGGCGGGGCAACCCAGTCTCTGGGTTGTGGCACTATATGTGGGGGTGGGGTCCGAGAGCAAACAATGGTGCTTGCTCCGCTCTCCGTGGGACTTCCCCCAAGCAAACTGGGCCCCTCTGGTGCTGATTCCCATGTGGGTGGGCTTGTGCACCCTGTGGGACTTTCCAAGGACCTCTCCTGTGAGGCTGGGAGTCTCTCCCTGTGTCTCAACCCCCACAGGTGTTTTCAGTCAATACCCCAAGGCTCTATTTCCCAGCGCTGTTATCCTGGGTTGCTGTTATCCTTACTTCACAATCACTGCCTAGCTGGTTCTGCCGGTTGCCACCCCTCTGCCTGGGTCTGCCAGCTGCCGCTTCAAGCTCAAGGTCCGCCTGCTGCGGTCTTGTGCGCCCCAGATGCCTTACACACCCGGTCCCAACTCTCTCTGCTCTCCGAGCTGCAACTCTCACCTGGCTGCCCGACTCTGCCCCTCCAACCGGTCTGGATAAACGTGTCTATTTTAATTTCTTGGTTGTCCGACTTCCATTCAGATCAATTTTCTGTCAGTTTTGGTTGTTATTCTGTTTCTAAATTGTTGTTGTTCCTATCTTGGTTGTGCGAGGAGGCACAGTGTGTCTTCCTATACCTCCATCTTGGCCGGAAGTGTCACTTTGCTAGCATTTAACTTGTCTTCCTTATGAGGAAAAGAAAAAAGGCTGTAGAAAGAGAGAAAAAAAAAGAAAACAGCTAGTAAGTATAGACATAGAGGGTCATCAGCTGTTTTCCAGACAATATGCTAGGTACTATGCAAACATTGCCATATTTAAGTTAACTTAAAATATGACAATATATATTTTCACAGGGCAATTTAGAACTAGAGTAAGAATAAATGTGGCCTTTTCTAGCCTTGTTCAGTTCAGTGTAGAAATTCTTTTTAGGCTGTTTGTTTATACATCTTATAGGCAGAAGTAGTATAGGGTAATGTTTCTAGAATTTACATATTCTCATTTGAATGATTTTAAAAAATTAAAAAATTTTCTTTACAGAACCTATGTTGTGGAATAGATCTTTCCAACAAGGTTTCTCATTTTCTTATCATTAGTTTTTATATGTAATAAAACAATAGAGAAATATTTTGCCACCAGGTGACTCTCCTATTCCATCTGTTTCTTCGGGATCATCTTCACCTCTTTCAGCCACTTCTGCCCCACCAACACTGGGCCAGCCAAAAGGAGGCAGTGCCAGTCAGGATCGAAAGATACCTCCCCCCATTGGAACAGAGAGACTAGCCCGGATTCGGCAAGGAGGGTCTGTCGCACAAGCCCCTGTGGGGACCAGTTTCGTCGCTCCTGTTGGACACAGTGGAATCTGGTCATTTGGTGTCAACGCCATGTCAGGTACTATTACCTTGCTTGTGTCTAGAGGGGTTTCTCCAGTAAGATGTAAGGAAACTTAGTTCCTTAAAAATAAAACAAAACAAAAAAACTTAGTTCCTACACTTAACAGTCAGTAGTAGGGGTGTTTAGTACTTTTGAAGAATTCGACCCAGTCTCAGAGTCTGGAATATTATGTAATATATGTAATATTTATAATAATACATGATATATATAAAATAATAAATATAGAGTTGATTAGAAGTAAAAGATTCAAAGCATATTTCCTTTCTCTCTGAAGTGTAAAACTGGGACAGTCATTTGAATTCTGTCAGAAAGCACCTAATCTTTTGAAAGACAAGGGTGGAATGGTCGGGGTACTCAGAAGACTTCACCCTGTTTTACAGGAAACTTGTTTTTTGTGGTTTGTGGAGATTGCCATGAACGTGCCCCGAGTTCTTCAGAGGAATGATTTTGATAACATTTAGTATGAACAAAGATCAAGTGCTAATGTTTTGTTATTTTATCCAAATAAATATCAAACCTTGTTCTCAATTCTTCTTTCCAGAAGGCTTATCAGGTTGGTCACAGTCCGTGATCGGGAACCATCCAATACATCAACAATTATCAGACCCAAGCACATTCTCTCAGCATCAGCCAATGGAAAGAGATGACTCTGGAATGGTGGCCCCCTCTAACATTTTTCATCAGCCTATGGCAAGCAGTTTTGTGGATTTTTCTAAAGTGAGTTGACAAACATCATTGTAACTTGTTTAACACTTTGCCAGGCAATGTAGTCACATGTTAAGGAATAGTTTGTATTGAAATAATTCTCCCTTTTGGTGGAACTAATTTGTTTCCATGACTTTGCCAGATCTTTTACCCAATTTCAAGAGTGGATTATGTTGTGTCTCAAAGTATCCTAAAGATGCCCCCTTATTCCCAGAAAGCCTGAGAAATTTGGGTTTTGTTGCCACAGCTATAGAGCAGCCTCTGCCCCTCAAAAAGCTGTCAGCCATCTCCCCAATGCCCTCGTTTGCTCTGAGAGCTTCCTGGCCGCCATGAAGTCAGATTATGGCTGCAAGCAATCGCGTAGAGTTCCCCTTTTCTTCTTAGCACAAGCTTCCTAGTGAAACTAAAATACAGGAAAATTGAGCTACTATGCATGTTCATCAAATATGGGAAATTTCCTGATGATTTGATACTAGATTTAGTTGCTTTTTTTCTCTTGTTGAAAAATGTTGCTGATTCAGACAGTCACTTTTGGTTTCTGAACACTATGTGGCGCTGTACTTACAGGCTCCTTTGGAATTCTTCTAATGGAGGAAACCTAGAGAGATCTAAGTTGGTATTATAGAATCTTCATTTACAATTACTTGAGGTTAAATCTTTCTTCCTTTCTACTGTTTTAGGGTCTGCCAATTTCCATGTATGGAGGCGCCATAATACCCTCTCCTCATCAGCTTGCCGACGTCCCAGGAGGCCCTCTATTTAACGGACTTCACAACCCAGATCCCGCTTGGAACCCCATGATAAAAGTTATTCAGAATTCAACTGAATGCACTGATGCCCAGCAGGTAAAATGGACTTAATGTTCTTTTATTTTTTAGATGTTTCATGTCATTCTTTGGGTAGTGCAAGTTCTGAATATCAAAAGTCACAACATCTAATCACCTTGTTCTGAATTAAGTTTTTCTATATCAAGATGATGCTACTAAACATTTTATTTCATATATATGTATTCTTCCTAGGCAGAAACAGTGAATTACCATTGCATTTATATATTCATTTTGTAAATGTCTAAAGATTCCTAATTAGAAATTCCAATTTTTCCTCCCCCTTTTCAGATTTGGCCTGGCACGTGGGCACCTCATATTGGAAACATGCATCTCAAATATGTCAACTAAGTTAGAAGGTCTTATTCTTTAGCCTTGTTTGAGAAACCTATGACCTTGGAAGAACCCTGGGGATTTTTTTTTTTAATGTGCCTAACTAAGAAATTTTCTCTGAGGCTTTAGCAATGGAAATTTGATTGCCCATTGTATAAGAACAAAGTGATTTCCAATCCATCTGATTATGTTCTGTGATTAGTTTAGCCATTATGAACTTAGTGCTTTGGCTAAACATACTGAATGCTATTTGTATGCAGAAGAGAATTAGATGATTACCTTTTAGGGAGGTAAATACATGTACAGTTGTTTACATACTTAAAAGGAAAAAGTTGAGTAAATTTCTTGTCATATAGTGGCTCTACTTAATGTAGCCTGTATTAATGTGAAATATTTACCAGAATATTCAATAAAAAGATGAACAGTGTTTAGAAGTGGGGTGTGATCCTTTCAGTGGTCATGCAGGTGCCACCCAGTCCACAGTCTTACTGAACCAAGTTGCTGATACTGTATTTGTACCCAGTGTCTCACATTTTACACTTTAGAGTCCATTCTTAGACTGCCTTGAAAAAGCCCTTTTAAGACTTGCTATCTGCTTCTGTGTAAAACAGTCCTTGTTCTCTTTCTCTTCTCTGTCATTTTGTAAGGGGGAAAATTTGAAGTCCTGCAGTGTGTCTTATTGGATGTTAGCAGATTGATAGATTTAGCTCTTTATGGGTCATGAGTGTTATTAAGAACAATAGGGTTTCAGTCAGATGACACTGAACAGACTTGGGAACACCCAAATCATCAACTTCAGGTTCCTCCTGTACTTCCTGAGTTTTTCATCTATAAATATTTTGGCTTTATGTGTTTCAAGTTTTGTTTGGGTTGAGACATGGGAGTGGGTGGGGATGGCTCAAATAATTCTGTTGTGTTGTCGAATCAGCTGAGTAATGCTTATAAACAGGTGACTAATTCTGGGCTTAGTTCCATGGCCCCAAGTATGAAAAGCCAGTATGTTTAACAAGCGAAACGCAGGGACACTGGAATGGATTGCTTTGGCCAAACCACAGGCTATGCCAAGAATCTGATGCAATAGAAAAGGAAAAGCTATCCCACTGAAAGGAACAGTCATCAACTTGCTCATGTTTTAGCACAATTTAATGTTCTGGTCCTATGTATTATCAATCTAAAAAAGAAAACAAGAAAGTGTTTGAGGTTGATAGAAAAGCCAAAGCATACACATATCAAGGCAAAGGAGGAGGCACAGACAAATAACAAAACAAATTTTTAAAAAATCAACACCCCCCCCCAAAAAAAGAAGAAGAATACACAGAAATACAGTCATTAGGGGCAGGCCCATACAAGCAGCACTTTTCCACTCGTACAGCAACAGGAGTTCTTAATCTCGGCCAGGCTCCTAGAGCCACCACCAGATGAGACGCACCACGTTTGTTCTATGTTGGACATACCTGGTTCTTTTGTCTTCCATATCATCTTCCATATAAGAACTTCTTTTAGTTCATTTCTTATTTTCTATTTTGAATGGATTTGGAATGTATCACTGATGTTGAAGCTATTGCGTTTGTAGTGCCTTTTTTTAAAAAAAGATTTTATTTATTTATTTTAGACAGAGGAGAAGGGAGAGAGAAAGAGTGGGAGAGAAACATCAATGTGTGGTTGCCTCTTGTGCCCCCTCTACTGGGGACCTGACCTGGCCCACAGCCCAGGCATGTGCCCTGACCGGGAATCAAACCAGCAACCCTTTGGTTCACAAGCCAGAGCTCAGTCCTCTGAGCTACACCAGCCAGGGCATGTTTGTAGTGCTTGGTAACCACAACCAGTGTTCTCAGGAGACCCCCCCTTGCCCTGAGGGAGATAAAAGACCTCTTGGATCATCTACATGTCCTGCTGTTTCCATTTAGCACTAACAAAAAAAAAGCACCTAATACTGTGAATGAAACTACTTTTGATGAAACATACACTAGTGAAAGATGATAATAAGTAAATTATTCAGTGGGACAAACAGGTGAGTTTTGTTCTATCTTATCTGTTTACAATACATTTGAATTATCTGGAAGAGCCCTTTACCCTATCCTCTGCACCGTGAGGACAACAGAATGAAAAATTGTATCTCAGCTCAGGAACTAGAACCCATGAGAAGAGAAAGCAATATGAGAAACCCCTTAGACGGATTAGGAAGAAACGGGAGCTGTGCAGTTGCTAGTAGTCATTTAGACTAACCTCCTCTCTGCCCTCTTACCAGCACTGCCTTCTTTTCTTTCTATTTGGATCCCAATAGCCTACTCCCCATCCCATTTTGCCTGCTATAATCTCTTCTTCCTCTGTCTTGCCTCTTCCTGGCATTACTTTACTGCTATTCTATCAACCTGAACCTTGGATTAAGCCTAGCTCAGGTAAGAACTTAATTACTTTCCAAATATATAAGGGATGTGGTGGGGGAGGCAGCATGGGTACAGTGGAACAAGAGTCAGAAGCCTAAACTGTTTTCATTTCTGCCACTTGCAGCTACATGACCTTGAGCAAGTGATTTCGTATTTCTGGGCTTCACTTTCCTCATCTGAAAATGAAAATGAACATTAGTATACTCCAGAGTCTCCTAGTCCTAACACAGATTCTCTTCTTTTTCTTGTGAATGAGAACATATGGTGTGAGAATACTGGAAGCCAATAGAGTGTTTACATTGCTGAGGTTTGAGAGCCCCTACCATTGAGTCTCACATGGAATAAAATCCTGCTCTTGTTAGGTCCAGTATTGATTTTGAGAGTTTAGTGGAGGAAGAAGAAAACCTTGCAACATCAATAGTGAGCCCTCAAGTCATTAAGAGACATCCTGCTGAGGCATAGCTCCAACCTAAGAGTAACACTTCTTTCAAGGAACAAAACTGTATCATCAAGGACCCACTTATTTAAGTAGTGTTCAGTGTAAAAACATTTCACTATCAATAAAATTATTGATGTTTTAAGACCCTTTAAACCTGTTGTGGCTACAGTGTGCTGACTTGCCCTTTTATAGGCCAGTCTGCTTCCTTCACTCCCTGCCCTCAAAGGGGAAATCCCACCACCTCAGCTAACCAGAGCGAAGAAGAGAGTCGGACAGCCAATGGTGGCCTCTCCTAACCAGAGGTAAGACGTCTCAGGACTTGCAACTACAGTTTCTATCTGTTCTTGCAGATTCTGGTCAAACCCAACAACTCCAGACCTCAAAATTAATGCATGAGGCGACCTGACCGTCCTCTGCTTGAGGTAGCTTGTAGAGGAGAAAGGCTGGTCGTATAGTTTCAAGCCAAACAGAGAGCACTTAGTTTATATGTCTCTGTCTCACTGTTTAAGTGAGACCTTTGGACCACATTGTAATCTCAGGGAAGTGGCAAACAAGCCAGTACAAAAACAGCTTCTGAACACCTCGTTCTCTAACTAGCCCTGGATGTCTTCTTCTACCAAGAAGCGTGGCTGGTTGTGACATCTTCCAGTGAACCCTGCCCTGGGGTGAAGGACTCTGATAATGCTGCATTTTCTCTTTATTCTCAAAGATTTGTCACCATTTACCAACAGACAGGGAGAAGGGTGGTTTTAAATACTCACAACTTAAGTGTATTAAGACCACCAACAAAAAAGGGCAGGGGTCTGAGATTCAAGATCTAATTTGGAAAACAAGATCATGAATCTAATGGTCAGATTGCAAACCAATTCTGTGATTACTTTTCAACTCCTTTTTATCTTAATGGTATTGGTGTGAGTCCACAGTATAGTCATCCCTTGGTATATGAATGGGAGAATGGTTTCAGGACACCCTGCAGATACCAAAATTTGAGATACTCAAATCCCTTCTATAAAATGGCATAGAATAATGCGTACAGTTAGCCCCATGGATTCAGTACCTGGGGATACGGAGGGCTGACTGTGCAAGGTCTGCCCAGAAAGTATCCAGCTAAGTAGTATGAAAAATAGAAACTTTTATTCAAGAAGCTACAAGAACATTGTACACAGGACAATGACACCTCAGCCCCCTTCAAAGTAGGCACCTTGGCATCTCACACAGTTTTCCCAGTTGCCATCAGCTGCCCTGTTGTATTTTCCTGAATCTCACTGATGGTCTGAAATCTCTTCTTCAAAGGTGATTTTGGTTTTGGGAAAAGCCAGAAGTCACAGAATTTCGAATCTGAGCTGTAGGTGGGCTGAGTCACATGGGTGATTTGATGTTTCACCAAAAAACTGTGCATGAGATGTGATACATGAGCAGGTGTGTTGTCCTGATGAAGCTGCCAGTCACCAGTTGCCGATAGCTGTGGCCTTCTGAATCATCCGAATAGTTTCCCCAGATGAATGTTCAAGCTTAACGTGCAAAATATGATGCAGATTCATTGTTCTCCTGTCTCAGTCATTTTGAATGAGACAGCCACACAGTGCACATGCTCACTCGAGGGCATCTGCTGGTACAGTGAAGTCATCTTTGTTCATGCATGCGCATTCCAGTCCACTCTCCTTGGCCGCCAGGTTACATCAATTTTGTGCAAACCGTTCTCTTTAACAATGGCTGGGCTTTTTCCTGACAGATCTCCTGTATTGAAGAAAACAGCATATAAGTGGGCCCACACATTTCAAACTCATGTTGTTAAAGGTCAACTGTAATTTGCCTGGTAGCAGAGACCTCATATTCCCTTGCGGATTTAGGCAGATTTCTGGGGTAGGGGTGTGTGTGTGTGTTTTTAAGGGGGGCGGGTTGTTTCTTCATTTTATTTTGAAGCTCCCATTCTCTAATGGGTAGTCACTGTTGATCATCTGATTTAAAATCTTGGTCCTTCATCCAGGTTGCATGGACAATGACCTGGCTTTCTCTCTCTAAAGCCAACTAAGTCTTCAGTTCCCCAGCCCTTGTGGCACACAGCATCTCAAAAAAGTAAGCTTCTACCGGCAGACTTATAGTAGTAGGACCTGCTGCTGTAACAGAAGGGAGACCTCATTTCCACAGTGATCCTTCTTGGAAACCTTTGACACTTCTCTCCTAATCTCCTACTCCGGCTGATCTTTCTCAGTCTCTTTTGGTGAATCCTCTTCCTTCACTACCCCTTAAACGTTGATGTGCTCAGGTCTCTTCTTTCACTGTGTCTTTTCACCAAATGTTATCCCTTGCCCTTGGATTTCACTCCACTGAGATCTGCATCACTAGCCCAAAGTTCTCTGAGCTTCAGACCAGTATATCTAGCTCCTTACTGTGCTCCATCTGAGCATTCCACACAGGTCATGTAACCCCAATATAAGGTAAGCCTCTCCCTTTGTTTCCCCTATTATATTAGGTGGTATTACTAGCTACCATGACTCTCAAGTCGGGAGATTGAGAGAATCATCTCCCTCTTCCTCACCCACCCTAGTCTGTCACTGTATTCTTCATCCTCTGTGTATCTGGATTCCCTCCACTTCTCTCCATGCTCAACAGTCACTGCCCTTTTGGCTGCCCCATTTCACTAGGCTACAGTCCTTACTTTCACTCTCACTGTCCTACATCCCATCCCCTTCCCCTCACCATACTACTTACCCACCCGCTTAAAAGTTAAGTTGTCATGGGTGGCTCCTCACAATCTGCTCCTAAGCCTTACCCTCCAGCAATGCTAGGACACTTTATTTAAGTATGCATCACTTTGTTAAGAGGCTCAAAAACCTTTTTAGAACATAAAATATACAGATCCTTTCTCCCTGGAGTGTGATTCTAAGGACCTGCTGACCTGAGGGCCTGCATCACCAGGATCTTATTAAAAACCTAGAATTTCTGGTCCCACCACAGCCTGTATCAGAATCCTCATTTTAACAAGCCCTCCAGGTTATCTGTGTGCACATTAAAATTTGAGAAGCACTAACTTATAAAAGCCTTTATTATTATTATTATGAATGAATGAAAAAATCAGAGCTAAGGGAAAATCTGATAAAGCCCGAGCCCAAGTAATATCGATGCATGCATGAAGTCAGGTGGTCTCTACTTCATTTGGAGAGTGGGGTGTGGAGGAATGCTGATTTTGAGGAAGCCAGAGGACAGCCGGATGAAGTGATCTTCAGCGTATATAGGTACTAGACCTCCTCTCCCACCACTTCTCCTGCCTCCTTTCATATCACTGCATGCATCAAAAATCTGAGGCGGGACTCTCTGACCTTCATTTCCAGAGAATGAAAGACCAAGCCCTTTCACCAGCCCCCTGCTCTTCCTTAGTTTCTCAAGGTTAGGTTATCCATGGCTGAGAGATTAAAAAGCAGACCTCTTTTATCCCCCAACCTTTATTCATCCTTCAGTCAGTCCAGGTATCATACCTTCCAGAAAACCCACCCTCCATCCCTGACCTTTCCCTGCTGTGCACCAGGCCTTTGAGGCAATTGATTGATTAACGGGATACATGTCTGTGCTGAAAGGCACAGGCTCTGGAATCAGATACACTCAGGTCTGAATCCCAGCTTCCCAGAACTCCTAGAAGATGTGACTTTGAACCAGTAATTTAACCTCTCTGGGTTTTAGTTTCCTCACCTGTAAAACGTGGCACATATACTGTCTTCAATTGATAAAAAGAATGGGTGAATTAGTACACGGCAGTAATGTGTGCAGGACCTCACTTGTCCCCAGCACCCAGCTTTAAACAGTGAGTAGTAACTAGCTGAGCATCAGCAGTATTCAGAGGCCTGCTGGCCAGTATTGGGCCAAGAGGAACTCCAGGCCTTGGAGGCCTGGACGGTACTCCTTCAAACTTTTGCCAAACTCAGTCTCCTCCCTCGCGGGAAGGCGGGACTGTCAGATTGAGTGACAGGGTGGGGCTCGGGCGGGGCCCGCCCCGGGCGTGACGTTGTCCTGGTGTTGTTGCTGCGGTCGCACGTGGTCGTCAGAGTCCGCTTCAGACTGCTGCGCTCTGTGTCCTCGGCTTTCTGCTCGTCTGGCTCGCTATGTCCACATCCACGAGCTGCCCGATTCCGGGGGGGAGAGACCGGCTACCCGACTGCTACAGCACCACGCCGGGGGGCACGCTCTACGCCACTACCCCGGGAGGTCAGCGGGCCGGGCTTGGGTCCACAGGCAATGGGTGGGCCAGCGCGGCCAGGCTGGGGTCCACAGGCAGCGGGCAGGCCCGCGCGTGTGCTCAGTCCCAGACAGGGGTGAGGAACTACGGCCCTCTAACTCGTCGTCTCAGGCCCCTCTGCTGGTTGTAGCTTGGGGGAGAACGGGTGGAGCCCAAGCCTAGTTTCTGCGTGACTCTGGGCCAAATCCTCACTGGCCCGGGTTCTGGGCGCCTTGCTTACCCACCCCTCCGGAGTTTGCTGCCTGGGAGGCAGAAGCCCCAACTGAGCGTGGCTTCAGCGGGATCATGAAGGTCTGGTAGAGTTGCTAGAGTGGTTTAGGCAGTTGGAGGCATGGGCTGCGGGTATCTCTGGCCGGTTGGCTGGTGGCTGTTTGATTGGGCAAGCTGCCTGGGATCGTAAGCCGCCGGGCTTCCCACCCAGGGGTTCCTGCCACGTGAAGGCTAAGGGGAGGGTTGAGAACAAGAGCAGGGCCTTTTGAAGACAGAATTCTGTGCCAAGTTCCTTTAGGTTGGGCTGAGCCTGATAGAACTTGGGAGAGGTCAGAACAAGAACAGCATGTTCCTGCTCCATAGCGAACACAGCTCCTCCCTGCAGGATATCAGGGCCCAGGTGGCTGCAGTAGTGAAGCGCCTTCACATCTGTTTGGTTTCCTGATCCAACTAAGGCTGGAGGCCCAGGCCCCACCTTGGGAACCAAAGCAATGAAGTCGAGTCCCAGATGAGCAGCCTGTAGTACCTGAGCTCCAAGTTTGGTGTTCCTCCTAGAGTCAAGACCTGAAACTCCCCTAAACCAAAAGCTGCTGCCTAGGCCAGCAGGGACGTCCCAGTTGCTTAGCAGCATCTTGGTTAGGCCTGGAAGTGCTGTGAAGGCCAGTCAGCTGAGATCCGGGCTGGGCTGCAGAGCAGTAGCCCTGTAAAACAGAAGTGTGACCTATAGGTCCTTAAAAGGCCTTTCTGGGGCTCCAGGCACCTCTGCCACCCAAGCTCCTGCCTCTTACACAGCTCCTACCCCTTAACAGGCACCAGGATCATCTACGAACGAAAGTTCCTGCTGGAGTGCAAGAACTCACCCATTGCCCGGACACCCCCCTGCTGCCTCCCTCAAATTCCCGGGGTCACAACTCCAACAGCCCCACTCTCCAAGCTGGTGGAGGTGAAGGAGCAGAAGGAGACAGAAGAAGAGATACCCGGTAAGGAAAGCAGCACCTGACCCAAAAATAAGAAATGCCTTTGAGTCCAAATGCGCTGGTTAACTACAGTTGGGTTTCTGCACTGACGCTGAGCCTACAGACCGTCAGCCCAGCAACCAGTCCTCCTGCCTTCTCTCTCTCCAGATGACGCCCAATTTGAAATGGACATCTAATCCAGTGCAGATGACCCACGTGTGGAATTAGAGGAATCTCTCATGCCACTGCTGCCACCACCTCTTCTTGGGATATCCGAAGGCCAGCTGGCCACATCTAATCCGGAAGGGAGTGACTGGGCCTCCCTTAGTTCTGAAGCAGCTAGACCAAGGATAGGGGTGGGCACCTTGCCAAGCCCTTAGCTCCACTTTCTCTCTGGTCTGTAGGCAGTCCTCTCAACCCCAGCCCTCCTCACCCAGGGGCTGAGGCAGGGACTCGGGGATGGAGTATGTCACTGACTGCTTAGTAAACATTCAAAGAAATGCCTTGGCTCCAGTGTTCTCAATGCTGAGGGCCCCGCAGACCTGGTTAGGATCAGAGGGCCCAGGGCCCTTCCCAGCTCAGATTGGGCCCGCTCCTAGTAGCAATAGCTTGTGGCAAGCTATGCGGGCAAGTTACAGGAGGTGCCAAACCGTAAACAGCACTAGCCTTTCCCTGCCAAGGGCCGTTCCAGCCTTTCCAGGAAGCAGCCTTCCTGGACTTGGCCTCTCCAGTGACCCCTCCCTGTCTTTTCCAAAGCAGGGAAAGAGAGACGCTGCCTAACCTTTTAGCCTTCTGTGATCTCTGCCCATGCCTGTTATGCCTCCCACCTAGAAGTACCAACCCTTATTCCAACACTGAAAGCCTCTACTGGCCCTTCTCACAGGCCCCTTCAGCCTGACTCTGTTGCTTCAAAGGGTCAGAAGAAACTTTAGGGCCCACATTTGTTCAGCTATGTTCTAATGTCTGGTTCTGAACTCCAGGGCACTTGCATACCTCAAGGGTGATTCAGTGCAGACAAGGCAGGCTCCCTTTCCTGAGGGAAAATGCTCCCTGTGCTATTTGAACCTCTGTTCTCATGCTGAAGTGAAAGCATACAAAGATAGGGTTACTCAACCCAGCAAGGAGTGTGCATTTAGCTCTGATTTAGGGGGAAGTAGCAGTCAGTAATCTGGTCATTCCCAGTAAGGCCATTCATGATGAATGGAGGAAGAACAGAGGTTTGTGAGGTGCACACAGCAGGACAGTTAACGCCAGAAGTGACCAGTCTGGCATGGGAAAGGTTTATCTCCTACCCAGGGCCCACCACGGAGATGTTTTTATTGAAATGCAAATGGTAGTGTTAACAAGTAACCTCCCTGTGGCCCAGGTGGGACCTCTTCCCCTATAGGTGGGTCAGCCAAATACCCCCATGGGGCAGACAGTCTCCCAAGCGCTAAGAGGAAGTCCAGTGAGATAAGGCCTCCCACGCCAAGTCGTAGGAGGTGGCGTGCAGTGAGTCTGGCGCAGGATTACGGGTCCTGTTGGACACCTGGTGTGGTCTGGTTCTCCTCAGCTGTGGCTGTAGCCATCTCCTCTGAAGACAGACTCCTCTTTTCTGCAATTAACCTTTTAACTCCCACCATCCACTGACTGACTTCGGTCACATGGTCAACCATAAGAGAGCGGTGAATGTCATCTGCTGCATCCCACCGGTGGTTTGAAAGCTCTGGAGAGGGGGGGAGAGAGAGAGACTGAGCATGCAGTCTGGGCAAAAGACAGCTCCCACTCCTCCCTTCCCACCACCTGTCCTGGCTGAGCCAACAACGAAAGGATGAGGACTTAGGCTATACCCAGGGACCTGCCCATACCCTGCACCAGCAGAGCCATCCTCTTCTTTACAGGTGTTGACAGCTTCCCTCCAACCCACTGTTCCTGCAGCAGAGCCAGGCGTCGGCTGATGTCATCACACACCTGCTTCTGAGAGACAGAAACCCCTCCAAGTCAGTGCTGCCAGCCAGCAGGGGCAGGGAAAACCTAGCACCACACAGGCAGCACCTTCTTTCTCTGGCCCAGGAACTTAATGCCTAATCTTAGCATTTTGGTTCTTTACCCAAAGGTTAGAAGCCCCAGTGAGAATCTGATGAAACCTATGGATCTCCTTCTAAGAAAAGAGCTGTGTACAGCTAGAATTGTAAAATTTCCTGTTTCTTGGGCCCTCAGAAATTCATTTTATAGTGCTACTTTACAAATACAAAAACTAAGGATGAAAGAAGTGAAAATTACTATACTGCTTTCCTTTAAGACTCCTCAGATCCCTTGCTTCCAGAGAACTTAAACACTACAGATAAGAAAAGTTTCACCCTGGGTGGTGTGGCTCACTGGATTGCATGCCAGCCTGCACCCGAAAGGTCACCAGTTTGATTCCCAGTCAGGGCATATGCCTGGGTTGCAGGCCAGGTCCCTACGTGTAGACGTGCAAGAGACAACTGACAGGCGTATCTCTTGCACATCGAGGGTCCTCTCCCTCTTTCTCCCTCCCTTCCCCTCTCTTTAAAAGTAAATAAATAAAATCTTTTTTAAAAGAAAATGAGGGTTTCCTTCCCTCCCTGAGCACAAAATCAGCAGGGTCTGCTCTGAATGGCCTAGAGGTCCTAGAGGTATGAAAATCAGGCTGTCCATCACTAAAGGGATTTGAATTTAACTCTTGTTCCTACAACAAGTCCATTGAACCCTCCTGAAACCCTGTGTTCATTTTTTCTGGGAAGTCCTTAGCAGACCCCAAAGGGGTCTATAATGCAGAAAAGGTTAAGAGCCACACCTGCATCTGGCTGTCCATAGGAACCCCCCCACCCCATGGGAGTGGCAGGGCTTACCTTTGTGTGCCCGTGGCAGTCATCCAATGCCTGTTCCAAAGGTCTCAGCACATCTTCCAGCAGAGTCTCACACTCAGTGACGGGCAAATCTGTGGGCTCCACAGTGGGGGCAGGACAAGTCCCCATAGCTGGGGGCCTGGAAGACTTACTTGAAGGAGGTGGAAGCCCCATTGGGGGGGGGCCAGGAGAAGTCTCTGAAGTGGGGACTGAAAAGGTAAAGCAGGATCAGACAAACAGGAACAACTGCTGAAGTAGGTAAACTCAACCCTAACTCCATCCCTTCTGAGAAGGGCTACTCTAAGACAATGCTTACTCAAAATGTGTATTTATGAAGTCCTTACTATGTGCCAGACAATCTGCAAATCACCAGAGGTAAGAGTAGACAGACAAGGTTTCTGACCTCGGAGCTTAAATTCTAGAGAAAAGGGGAAGAAAATCACCAAATTATGTTGTGTGCTACAAAGAAATAAAATGGATTAAGTAATAAAGAGGAACAGAGGGACCTATCTAGAAGGCCATCTGATTTTATCCCAGCCAACAACTAAGTGACATTTGGCAAGTTAGTTTTAACCTGGGCTTGGGTTCCTCTCCTGTAAAATGGACATATTACTGTAAGTACTTATTTTACAGAGCTGCAATGATGCATAAGAATGTAGGTACCGCCCTGACCAGTGTGGCTCAGTTGGTTGGATGTCATCCCAAAAAGCGAAGGGTCGCCAGTTTGATTCTCAGTCAGGACACATGACTGGGTTGCGGGTTCAGTCCCTGGTCGGGGTGCCTACAAGAAGGCAACTATTGCTGTTTCTCACATTGATGTTTCTTTCCCTCTCTTTCCCCCTCCCCTCCCCTCTCTCTAAAAATAAATCTTAAAAAAAAAAGAAAAGAATACAGGTACAATGGCTCGATTAGTGTGTAGCAAAAAGTGCTCACAAAGTTAAGAACTGATGAATGAGATAGCTGTGGCCACAACAAGCCAAAGGAAACGAATACTAGGTAGAGATCAGGGCAGCACCCAGGAGGCTGGAAGAGTCAAAACATAAATTCCGTATACTCTGTGAAAAACCAGTGAGGCTGGGTCACAAGTGGAGGCAGCGACACCAGCTGGTAGGTTAACGGAGCAGTAGTCCTGGAAAGAAAAGCTGCTGCTACAGACTTGCGTGAAAGACTAGAGGGAAAATTGAGTGGTCAGATTGATTTGGGAGGAAACAGCACAGGACTTGGTGGACTGGGCGTGAGGGAGAAGAGTCAAGAATGACTCTTGGTTTCTGACTTCAGTAATGGGATGGGGGAACCACTACAGAAGGAGACAAGACTGGAGAAGAAAAAATCAACAATTTACTCCTAGGCATCAACATCCACATGGACAATGAATCGTCCTCTTGGTTTCTTGCCCTCCTCACCTCCAGTGATCATGTTTTCCACCCTACCTCGGTCTGGCCTCTTGTTCCCCTCTGCCACCTTCTTGACACCACTGAACCATCTCCAGAATCTGACCACCTCTCCCACCATTCCAGCTGAGCTACACAGGCTTAACCGGGCAGTAAAAATCACTCCCTTATCAACACTCTCACCTCACTTATCCATTCCCACTGTCCCATTGTTCTGGTAAATCCAACCTGCCTGCACTTGTTGGGAGGAAAAATACAACTCTGCCGAGGAGTTACACTTTAAATCCATGGCTACAAAGTTTAAAAGGTATCCATCACTGCTCGGAAGTCCTCTTCACCTCATTTTCCCAATCTTTGGAATACCCGTTTTCACATCTCTAAACTTTCTACCCCCTCCCTCTCCTCTTTACCTTTCCCTGCTGTCTCTCTACTCCTGACTCTGCCTCCTATTTCGTTGAGAATACAGGAGTCATTAAACAGGAACTCCTATTTCCCACCACCAGTTCTACTAACACACCCACATCGGTGGCCACTTTCCTCCTCCAACAGATGAAAGGTCTCTGCTGAGATCAGAGGCCATCTCTCCAGGTGAACTCTGCACCCAGCCTCTCATGCCTTCTCTAGCCTTCGGTCCTGGAACTACCCCTTTTCTCCAGCACCCTCAGTTCTCCCAGTTGACTGAACCACCCCCGACCCTCGCACACAAAGCCACCATGGTGTATACTGCTTTAAAAACAAAAGCCCTCCCTTACCTCACATTCCGTCCTCAGGCACTCCACCCCCTTTCTCATCTCTGCTTTACAGTAGAATTTCTTCCATGAGAGGCCTTTAGTCACTTCTCTGTCTTTTCACATCCCCCTCTCGGCCCATTCTAGCGAGTTTCTGTTCTCATCACTCCACAGACCGCTCTTCGGGTCATCAGTGATCACTCTGTATGTCAAAACCAGCGGTCCCTTTTCTCTTGACCTCTCAGCAGTGTTCATCACAGTTGAGTCACAAAATTTGACTAAATTTTACTCATTGTCAAAAGAAAATTATTTTCTTACTTCTTTGGCTATTTCTCACCTTCCTTTGTTAATTCCTTCTTTACTCAACCTTGAAATGCTACAGAGCCTTAGGGTTCTGGCTTGGATCTTCTTTAGGACTTTATCCACACATTCTCCCCTAGGTTACCTTAGTCAAGTTCCTGACATCACATACCATCCACACAAGAGTGACTCATTTCTGTAATTCTGGCCTACACCTCTCCCCAATACAGCAGCCCAAATTTAACACAGCTGAGACAGTTTGCTTTCCCCCTGGCCCCAAAACCACTATTCTCCCGTCTTCTGATCAGTGAAAATACCAGCCAGTTCTTCAAGCTACAGTGATTCTCCTTCTCCTAACCCACTCATTCCTACCCACTTTCTCCATAACATATCCCACGCATATCCATCCAATTCCTACCACCTCTAGGACCCCCACCCTTGTGCAAATCATCATTAAATGTTGCCTTTGTTACCATAACCACCTCTTAACTTTCCATGTCTTCCCTATACTCTTCCACACAGCAGACAGTGATCATTTTAAAAATGTAAATCGGTGTTTCTCAGTCTGAGAAGATTCTGCCTGTGGGGCAAATGTCTGAATATGCCTTTAGCTGTCCTGACTAGATGGGCGCTCCTGGCATCTAGTGGGTAGAGGTCAGGGATGCTGCAAACACCCCACTGTGTCCAGGACAGTCCCGCACCACAAAGAATTATCTGGCCCAAAATGTCAATGGAGCCAAGGTTAGGAAGTCCTAGCTTGTACCATTCCTCTTCAGGGTTACAGTGTGGAGAATAGAAGGGTGCTAAAGAGCTGAACCTGAGCCTTTCTCAGGGCCACAGCCATACCCGCTGGCACGGGAACTGCTCAGGAGAAAATGCAGCCCTCCTCTAATTTAAACATTGCAATGGAAGCCCTGGCTGGTGTAGCTCAGTGGATTGAGCGCAGGCTGCAAACCAAAGTGTCGTAGGTTCGATTCCCAGCCAGGGTACATGCCTGGGTTGCAGGCCATAACCCCCAGCAACTGCACATTGATGTTTCTCTCTGTCTCCCTCCCTTCCCTCTCTAAAAATAAATAAAATCTTAAAAAAAACACATTGCAATGGTTTCCAACTTCACATAGATTAAAACACAAACTCCTTACCCTGGTTTATCAAACCAACTATGATCTGGCCCCTTACTACTACTACTTATCTCTATCCCTAGCCCACTGTGCCCTGGCCACTAGGTATTCCTTCAGTCTCTGACCTTGTCAAACTTGTTCTTCAGGCCTTTGCACTAGGGATTTCCGATGCCTGGAGTGCTCTGGTGCCTGACCTTTGCATAGATAGCTTTTAATCATTCACCTTTCGGCTTAAATGTCAGCCCCTCAGACACCTTAGCAACCTGGTCACTCTCACGTCACTGTTTTCTTTCTTTACAGATCTCTTACCACTATTTCATTTGTGTGTCTCCAAAGCTACACAGTGTGGACTCCATGAAAGCAGAAACCCTTTTGTCTTCATTGCTGTTCTAGTTCTCTCTCAAACAGTGCCTGGCACATAGATGGTGCTCAGTGGATGACAACGAGTGAATGAATGCATGAATGACATCTTAAGTCTGGGATGCTTATTATATAGTCAAGTGAAGATGTAGAACAGACAAGTGATATACCGCTATGGAGTTCTGGGAAGAGATCTAGGTTGGAAATAAAATTTGAAAATAATTTGAGAGCGAAAGCTACATTAAAACCACAGATTTGGATGAGATCACCTTGGATGAAAGCATAGAAAGATTCTCTTGAAACCAACGTATTATTTATTGATCTGGGCATCAGAGAAGAGGCTCAGAAAAGAACCTGCCCTGTGGCCCTTTCTGGGCTCCAACCTCTCTCACGGAATCTTCAGAGGAGCAAACAGGCCCCTCGAAACAAGCTTATCCCTGGCACCGCCCATTCTCGGCCGGCCTCTGCGCCCAGGGCCCCCACGCACCTCTGGGGGATCCATCTTGGGGAGCGGCGACTCTCTTGGTTAGCGGATTGCGCTTGGGTCCCCCGGCCTGGGTCTGTAGCCCGTAGGAGAACTGCGGCGGGTCGTTCCAACCGCGCTCCTTGTTGCCTGCGGAAGGGAGGACAAGTGTGAAGCGGGCCCGGTGGAGCCGGAGGGTCCGCACCCCACGCCGTCACCGCCTCCGGCCTGGGCACAGAGGAGGGCCCGGTGACCCTAGCCCGCTGCCGCTCTCACCCGGCTTAACGTACAGCTCCGCCATCTCCACTTCCGCAGAGCCAGCGGGGCGACGCGTCACTTCCGGGCGGCCGCGCGTCCACGCAGCCGGGGGCACCGCCCTCCGGCTGGTTGCCTGGCGCCGTCCGATGCGACTGTAGCGGAGTACCGTCGGCAGCCGGTGGTGGAGACCTGCACCCACTGTCTATGGGACCGGCCCTGATCACAAGGCACCAAATGAGGCTCGGCTGTCTTGCAGGAGGCGGCGCTCTAGGAGCCCTAGTACCCTCAATCTCTCCAAGCCTCACAATTGCTCTCAGGAGCAAGTTTAAACCGCCAGAAGCTCCGGCCCCGACTCATGCCCCTCCGTGACCTAACCAGACCAATTTCTAGAACCCCACCCCTAACCTCTCCTCTACGTGTATATCCTCTAGGGTTGATTATTAATACAAAATTCTACACTTAGATGTCAACTCATCAGGAAGCCTAGTACCGCTCTGGGCAAGGTTGTCTCATCTGAGCTCCCACGACCCTCTGAGATCTCCTAGTTTTACTACATACTGTCTTCTATCTTGTTTTACTCTTGTTTCTTTCCCTTTCTGACAGTCTCAGAAAGTGGAAACCCTATTTTATTACATCCCCAATGCCTGGCACAGAGAAGACCTTAGAAAATATATTTGTTGAATGAATGATATCAGATTTCCATCACACCCAAGTTCTCATGTGACTACAGGCAGCCACCAACACCAAGCACAGACACAGACACGTCACACAGGTTAACCCCCCAACCCTGTCCCAGGCCCAACATACTCACACCCAGTGAGGTCACTGAGGGATTTTTATTTATACTGATTTTGCTATAAAGTGTTGCTGAGGTAGAGCCAACTGTCCAGGGCTGGACAGGGGCAAGGAACACAGGGACCCAGGGAAAGGAGAGCCAGGGTCCTGGGTTGTGGTGCAGGGCCTCTCAGCCATCCATATAAACAATTAATAAATTGGGCAATAAATAAAGGGTGCACAAGGTGGGAAGGACAGGCAGAGAAGGCTCCAAAGGGTGAGAGGCTGCAGGCCCCTGGAGAATGACGGGGAACAGATCAGGGCACGGACCCAGGGCCTCTTTCCCCAGCCCTCCCAAATCGATTCAGGGCATATGGAGCAGAGAGGGTTTCAGCCGGAAGGCATCAAGAAAAGAGAAGATGCCCCGCTTTCGAGGGGCTGCACCCCCAACCCCTCCTTTGAGCACGGGGAGAGGCAAGGGAACTCCTGGGGAGTCCACGGAGCTGGTCCGCTTGAGCCGCAGGCGGGCACGGGCCTGGGCACCCCAGGCCTTGCCTCGAGCTGCAGAGGCCACAAGACACTTCTGGTACTGAACCTAGGGAGAATGGGTACGTGAGGATCCAGCTCCTTTCTGCCTCAGGTTCCCTGAAAGCTTCGGCAGGACAGGGGACTGGCCAAGGCTTCAGTCTGATATGAGGCTCCACTACATCCAGAGCCCCTACTGCATTCCCAGGTAGCTCAAGAACAAGAACATAAAACTGGATGTTTACTGAGCACTTAAGGGGGGCTGGACACTGTGCTAAATGCTTTGTATAAAAATTAACAACCCAACTATTTATCAGGTGTTATTATCCCCACTTCACAAATGAGGAAACTGAGATTGAGGGATTGCCCACAGTCGCCTAGCCAGAAAATGGTAGAATTGGAATTCAAACCTAGCTGTCTGACTGCAGAGTCTGTACTCTAAACCACGTCTTACCACCATGCCAACTCTCCATCTCTCATGACCCTAGGGGCGCACCCCTAGCAAGGTGGATTCTCTAGGCAAGGAGAGGGTCTTCAACTCAAACTCCATGCCCAATGCAACTGCCCCAACCTTCTCTCATTTGAACTCAAGAGGGTCCTGAATGGTCTTCTTGTGTCTTCCAAACCTTTTACATACACTACAGCTTAAGTGGCCTTCCCAGTCCACAAACCTGACTTCACTGTCCTGCTCAAAACCCTTCCATGGCTTGGAGTGTCTCAGGATGAAATAAACTCATCACCTGTCTGACCTAGAAGTTCTTCCATGACCTGGTCTCTGCCATTCTCTCTGCCCTCACCTCTCACTCCATTCCCCTAGCACTCCACAGATGCTGGAGTCCCTCGGATACTGTCACCCGCTATCACGTCCCAGCTTCAGAGCTGAAGCTCCCTGGACTCGGCACACCTCCTGTCCTACCCCTCTTCACCTGGCTAACTTCCTCCTTAGACCTTCAATTCTCAATTTCCTATCACCTCTTTTAAGTAGACTTTTTGAACCCTTGAATGGACCTTCTCCTCCATCATCCTCTGGTGTACAACTTCCTTCTGGTCTGTCTCCACTTTAACCTAAGGCTGTGCTCTCTATACCACTGAATTCTCAGGGTCACGGACGGTGCCTCGTTTCCTGCAGGCACTCGTATTCGTTGAGTGAATGAGTAAACTGAAGAGTGAGAGCATTCCACATTCAAATGCCCACCAGGAAATAACCTACGTAAGACAAAAAGGAAAGACAATGCCCACCCTACAGGGCACAGCCCTACACAACTCCAGCTGAATGTTGAAATTTATGCATGTGGACCCAGTGTCGGAGCTTCTGATATTTAACAACCAAAAAAAAAGAAATAGCAATTATTGTGTGAAATGTCCTGGCCTTTAAATATTGGCACCTCATTAAAACTTATTAAAAACAGCATGAGGACCAAATGAAACACTCTAAACCACAGTCAGCCCTGGTATCACTGGTTTGTGATTTCTAGACAGGGTGCCAATCCTGAGCCCCAGCCACCAGGACGAAGCAGCTGCAGGGCAACCCTACCCACCATTCCCAGCCCTGACTCACCATGCAAGCAGCCTGCACAGCTTCGGAGAGTGCCCCGGCATGGGGCTGGCACCAGAAGGCTGCGCACTGGAAGCTCTGACAGCCCAGGTCAGCAATGAGGCCAAAGGTGTGCGGGTCGCGGCCAACACCAATAAAGGTCACAAGGCGCACAGGGCACTGCCACAGTGGCTCCTCCTCTGCGTCAGCCTCTGCCTGCCCACACCAGGCCCAGTCACCAGAGGGCCAGGCAGAGGCTGGGCCCACTGAGCTCTTCTAGCAGCAAGCAGTGACCCTCAGCAGCCCTGCCCACCCCTCCACAACCCCCAACTTCACCTTCTGGTACCTGAATGGGGTGAGCAGTCATGAGAGAGTCGGACACACTGAGCATGGCGGGGACCCAGGCATCCCGGTCCCCCCGGGTGGTAAGGACACCAATGGCCTCATTCAGCACATCCATTCCTGGGGAAACATGTCCACCATGGTGTCTCCCAGACGTAAAGAAGGAAAGAATCTTCGGGGAGTGTCTAGGCCCATCTCCCTGACTTGGAATTCAGAGAGATGGGAAGAGAATTCCTGGCGCTGGGCTTAGAATCCGGAGTTGGGAAAGGTTGTACATCCCAGGCCGTACAGGGCCATGGAAGCACGCTGTGAAACAGTGGTAGAGCCTACCTCATCCACCTTCCCCTGGCCCCATGCAGCCCCCCCACCCCCCGCCCGCTCAGTCCTCACCCATGGCTTTAGTGACTGGCAGGGTCCCCATGTACAGTGCCTCGTACTTCTGAGCAGCCTGGCTCACGGCATCCAGCAGCTCCACTGAAACATATACAGCATGTTGGCCCAGGTGCTGTCTCAACTACCCCTTTCCCACCCTTCTGAGAGAGCTGGAGCTAGCATAAGACAGAAGAAAAGACCATGGATGCACCTCCAATTCAGGGCTTGGGATTCCCGGGACCAGGACACATCAGAGGCCCCGTATCTCCAGGGAAGTACTAAGTAACCAGGACTACCTCCCCAGCTTTCACCTAGACAGCCTGTTGCTGCAATGCAGACCTCCCTCCTCATACCTTGCCTCGGCAGATCTTCAGGGGAGATGGCGTCCGAGGAACAGCAAGAGGAATCACCACCGACCCCTACTCGCTCTGACAAGATCTGAAACACAGTGCAGGTAGCCTGAGGCACGGGGAGAGGGGAATGGAGGCAAGGGAGCCAATACCACCCTGCACCAGCCTCCCTGGCAGCTTCAGACCCAGCTCCCTCCCACATTCCCTACCCAACTCCTGGCCCTTACCTGGGCACAGAGCCCATGTAGGGCACTGGCAATGGCCTTGGCAGGGACGTCACAGCGAAACACATGGCACTTGAGCATACAGCTATCTTTGTCTCCCGCCACAAAAGCGAAGTCCCTGGCAGGTCAGAGATGGGGCTGGGGTAGAGGCTGGATAGGGATAGGGGCCTGCAATGCCTGCAGGAGGAGCCTAGAAAGTCAGGCAAGGGATGTGGAAAGGACGGACAGAGAAGTCAAGGCTGGGGCTCAAGGCACCCGGCTGCAACTCACCTGTCACTATTCCGGAAGCATGTGGGAGCACAGAAGAGAATCAGCTCAGCCTCTCAGGCTGTCCCCCATCTGTCCCTGTTGAGCTGGGCCCACCCTCCCCAACTAGGGCTGCACCAGGCAGGGGAGACAGAGCTTGGGTCCATGTCAGAGGATCTGTGTCCAGAGGTTCAAGTACAAGGGATCAGCATCAGTGGGGAGAACAGCTTGCAGGGTGGGGTGGAAGGAGCAACTTTCACTTGGAGGGATGTAGGAGTCCTCACCGGCCCTTAGAGCTGCCCACGCCCCACACACGGATGTGCACCAGAGGCTGGCAGTGGATCAGACTGTGGTCCAGGGGATTCACCAGGCTCATGGCATCCTTCTTCAGGATCATTAGCATGTTCTGGCCCTGCCAAGGACAGAGCGCAGCCTGGAGATAAGTGGTTGCCATGGGAAACAGATGATTCAGAGACATCTACCTCTGCTAGACCCAGGGCTGCACCTGTTGAAGGGCTGGCCAGCTCACCTCGCCCCAGGCACCATCTGGGGGCTGGCTCCGGCTGCGGGTCTGGGCCAGCTGCTGGATGCAGTTATTGACTGCGATACTGCTCTTCCCTGGTACCAGGTCCTCTTCGGGTACCTCTACCCAACCCAGAGAGCGGACTGCAAAGCACTGACGGATTGGGAGAAAGGGCAGAAGGGCACCAAATGAGTAGAGGTGGAGTAGAGTAGGAGATACCACAGGCTCCACACATATAAAATGTCTGGTATACCCTTCCTTCACCCCGAGCATCTCTGCTTAGCCCAATCCCACCCCTGACCTTTCCCTCGGGACCCTTCAATGCCATGGGCTGACCCCCAGGCCCAAGTCACTACCTTAGCCCCTGGTTCCATGTTCTGGATGTAGGATTCCTCACCATACCAGGACAGGGAGTTACTGAAACAGAGCAGAGCTGATAAGAGACCATACTTCCTATAGAAGGGACACTGGTGAGGCACAGACTACTTGATAGGCAGTAGATGCGGGACAAGACCCAGAATATAGTGTCCCAAATATAAAACAAAGGCAAGGCCCAGGGTATATTAAATAAATGTACATAAAGAGTGTGAATCTGAAGAAAAAATCAGGACACAGGACATAAAATAAAAGTTGCAAATGTGGCCCTGGCTGGTGTGGCTCAGTGGATTGAGTGCCAGCCTGTGAACCAGAGGGTCACCGGTTCGATTCCCAGTCAGAGTACATGCCTGGGTTGTAGGCCACGTGCCCAGTAGGGGGTGCACAAGAGGCAATAGCACATTGATGTTTTTCTCCCTCTCTTTCTCTCTTCTTTGCTCTATCTCTAAAGATAAGTAAATAAAATCTTTTTAAAATGTATTAAAATTTAAAAAGTTGCAAACATGGAATAGGGTCCAAAATGTGGACCAGAGCCCCAAATCAGAACAAGAGACCCTAGAACATGGGATGGGAAACTCCGTGAACAGAGGCCAGGACAGCAGCCAGGGTCTAGAACATATGTCAAGACCCAGAATGTGGAGAAAAACATGTGGTAAAACACAGAGTCAGGAACAAAGACAAAACTCAAAATACTGAGAGCCAAGAACATGGGCCAGAGTCTAGAACCTGCGTTGGAAAGCAGACTGTGGATCCAGCTGCATCTCTGAGTGCCATGGCACCCAAGCCTTTCATTTGGCCCGGTCTATCTATCCCAGTTACCTCCGGTCCAGTGAGCTCTCCAGGCTGGAGAAGGATCTTCCTTTGGGCGGCCGAAGTTCCCAAATCCCTTCCGTCCTCTACAGAGAGGGAACGAGGTCAGTGCAGCGGCACACTAGGTCCACACACGGGCTCAGGGCTCCTCCTCACCCTCCACCTACCGAGCATGGGCCCTCTGCATCTCCTGACTCCCAGGATGGGCGCTGCCACTGGGTACTACCGCTGGGCACATGCCAATAGTAAGTACCTGCAGCATCATGAATCTTCCTCCAGCCAGGGGGCAGGCCTGGCTCTCCCTCCAGACTCTGGTCGCCCCACAAGTCATCTACGGGAACACGGAATGAGGAGGGGAACACAGGATTGGAGAAGGAGGGCACAGGCGTGGGTTCACATAAACACCTTGTCAACACTCATGTTGGAGGCCCAGGCTCCCAAACTTGGGTAATTTTTACAGTACAAAGATCAGGGTTCGTCTGTACCCCAGTTCTCACCCCAGGACGTTCCCCACCTCCCTGCCTTTGAGCCTTGGGGTAGCCCTTCACGCTCCCTCCTCCCCTCTCGGTGCTCCCTCCCATCAGGCCCCTCCGTGCACACCATCGCAATTGACCAGAATTATGGCCAGCATGTAATCCTTGCCCAGCATTGCCCCGGCCGCGTCCCTGCCGGCCTCCGCCTGCTTGCACTCCCAGTGCAGCTCGACCTCTGGAGCAGCTGCGCCGAAAAGCCCAGCCTCTTTGCGCCCAAGTCAGCGAAGCCCGAGGACACCGCCCAAATACGGGGCGGGGCTGGGGCAAGGGGTGGGGTGATGAGATAGGGCGGGCGGAGCAGCAACCCCCGCCAAGGGGTGGTACATGTAAACAGGCGTCTGGATCCAGAGTCGGTGCGCGATTCGTGCCTGAGTCCAGGGGAGGAGCACTGTAGCCTGCGCACCCACCGACACCACCTCGCACCTACAAGCTCATCAGGCGGCGGATGAGTGTCGCGTTCAAACGCACACAAATGAGATCATCACGCCCCGGTCGTATGCGCGCGCACGCGTTCGCGTAGCGTGGGAAACGACAGCAGTCGTCATTTGAGAGTATCTGTGGGCAGGCTACCGCCTGGGCTCCGGCGCCAGGAAAGCGCGTCCACCCTTACCAAAAATGCCCCGGAAGTGCCTCCGCTTTAGGTAATGATGGCCTTAGCGCTTGGTAAAAGGGAGGCGGGGCTGCGCCTGCGCTCTAAGTTCGGCGGGGAAGATGGCGGATGACAAGGTGAGTGACCATGGGGGTGATCGGCAGTCAGGGTAGTAGTCACACCTTTTTAGAACTGGGGTAAGACGACACTGGAGCAGCTCATGGGTGGGGGTGCCCCTTGTTTTCCCTTTTGCTCCTGTCGACAGCCTCAACAGTGGGGAATAGAGTGGCGGAGCGCTACGCGAGGTGAACAGAGCTTGGGATCCCCTGGCTGTCCCCTCAGGGGGACCATCACGATCCCTAGTTACTCACACACACTCGAACCCTTTCACTCTGACACACTCCTCACTCTGCTCCATTCCCTAGCCCTCGAAATTTTCCCTCCCTGAGACACGTTGTTCCCGATTCACACTGGCACACCCTCAGTCAGCCACTCTCTTGGGCACACACTGAATCCCATACTCACGGGCCATCAGAGTCACTCCGTTCATTTACCCGCGCACCTCCAAACAGCCATTACCCATCACCTACCTTCGTACACGCGTGTATAGTCACACATTCAACTTGGGATGGCCTTAAGGGGCAAGGGGGAAAAACCTCGGCAGAAGCCGCGGACCATTTCTTACCTTCGGCCTGGAAGTTCGGCACCACTCACATTTACCCTGCATTAGACCTTGGAACTCAGCAGACAGGACAGACTGGCCTCCACTTCCAGATAGCTTATGGTCATGTCATTAGTACTTTCCTGATCTGATTGCAGGTCCCCTCGCTGCCCCTCCCACCGTCCCTACACATTGCTTACTATATAAAGCTCCTGTAAATTAGTGATGCACATCCCATCTGTCACCCCCTTCCTGTCCCCAATGTGAATTCTGTCCTTGTCAGTGCCTTCCTTCCTTTATCACTGTCAACTCAGGAAGGTATTATGTGTAGAGGTTTCTCAGGCTCACCCCATCCCAGCTTCTGATGGATGGACTTGAGCAGGAGGTGGGGCTAGGTCAGTCTGCTGGAGACAGTGTCTCCCTTGTCCTAGGATTCTCTGCCCAAGCTTAAGGACCTGGCGTTTCTCAAGAACCAGCTGGAGCGCCTGCAGCAGCGTGTGGAAGACGAAGTCAGTAGTGGTGTGGGACAGGTAATGCTGCTTCTGACCCCAACCCCCGGGCTTCATTGCCCAATACGCTTTTGAATGGGTGGTAGAGATCTATTGAGCAAATGGTTATCGGGGGCCTGTTCTCTGTAACTTTAAGGAGTGTTTCCCTGGGGAAATGACACTTGAACTGGGATCTCTTTAAGTGGGGGCTAAAAAGGTGAAGAGGAGAGGAGAAATATTCCAGGCAGATGGAACAACAGAGGCAGAATTCTCATGGGAAATAGCATGATGAACAGAGGGGTGAAAGCAGTTTCCTTTAGCTTCAGTAGTGGGAGAGCATGCCAGGATATGAGAAGCAAGCAGGGTTCAGATTCCTCAGGGACTTCTCTGTTGCCTTGTGGCAGTAAGGTTCTGTGTTTGGAGCCTTCTAACCCTGGGGTTCTGAGATTATGTAATCAGAACTCCTAGGTTCTTTTTGTGCCCCCAGAACCTTGAGAAAGTCTTTGGAGAGAATACTACAGCTTTCCAGATTAAGGGGGAGCAGGTGGTGGGCCATTGTAAGCCTAGCTTGAGTAGCTCCTGGTTAGAAGAGGGGAGAACCTACTGAGTTTTCTCATGAATCTTCTTCCACAGGATGGTTCACTCTTGTCCTCCCCATTCCTCAAAGGCTTCCTGGCCGGCTATGTGGTGGCCAAACTGAGGGCATCCGCAGTATTGGGCTTTGCTGTGGGCACCTGCACCGGCATCTACGCGGCTCAGGCATATGCCGTGCCAAATGTGGAGAAGACATTGAGGGACTATCTGCGGTCACTGCGCAAGGGGCCTGGCTAGCTCTGGATCCCACGGGGAGGCAGGATGAGCAGCTGGGACCTGCAGGTGGACCTCTCGACCACAGACACTGTATCTGGCTTCCCCAGCTGTCACCCATTTGCTGTCTCCCATTTTCTTGCCACCTTTGTCCTTGCTTCCTTTCCTGCAGAGGGTGCACAGTGGCTCATAGCCACCACCCTGGACTCCTCCTTTCCTCCCTAACCCCATGGGACTGATCCCAAGACCGTGGCTTCTGGGGCCACCAGAACTCTTCCCACCCTGACTGTGGAGTTCACAGTTGACTGTGATCCTTAGCATTCTCTCTGGCCATGTACCACGGCTCTTCTCTCCTGACAGCCAGCTCCATATTTTGATTCTCTCCAAACATATCATAATCCTCACTGCCCCTTGCTAGTTTCACCCAGGGTCTGGTGTGAGCATGAGTGTAGAAGATGGGGGTGCGGCAGGCCTGGGCCCACCCAGGCAGGCCCGCTGGACCCTGATGCTACTCCTGTCCACTGCCATGTATGGTGCCCATGCCCCATTGTTGGCACTGTGCCACGTGGATGGCCGAGTGCCCTTCCGACCCTCCTCAGCCGTGCTGCTGACTGAACTGACCAAGCTGCTGTTGTGCGCCTTCTCCCTCCTGGTGGGCTGGCAAGCATGGCCCCAGGGGGCCCCACCTTGGCGCCAGGCTGCCCCCTTTGCACTATCAGCCTTGCTCTATGGCGCTAACAACAACCTGGTGATCTATCTTCAGCGGTACATGGACCCCAGCACCTACCAGGTGCTGAGCAATCTCAAGATTGGAAGCACAGCCCTGTTCTACTGCCTCTGCCTCCGGCACCGCCTCTCCGCACGCCAGGGCCTAGCACTGCTGCTGCTGATGGCAGCGGGGGCCTGCTATGCAGCTGGTGGCCTCCAAGACCCTGGGAACACCCTTCCTGGGTCCCCTCCAGCAGCTGTGGCTGGTCCCATGCCCCTGCATATCACTCCACTAGGACTGCTGCTCCTTGTCTTGTACTGCCTCATCTCAGGCTTGTCGTCCGTGTACACAGAGCTGCTGTTGAAGCGACAGCGGCTGCCCCTGGCACTTCAGAACCTCTTCCTCTACACTTTCGGTGTGCTCCTAAACCTAGGACTGCATGCAGGTGGCGGCCCTGGCCCAGGCCTCCTGGAGGGCTTCTCGGGATGGGCAGTGCTCGTGGTGCTGAGCCAGGCGCTAAATGGACTGCTCATGTCGGCTGTCATGAAGCACGGCAGCAGCATCACACGCCTCTTTGTGGTGTCCTGCTCCCTGGTGGTCAATGCTGTGCTCTCAGCAGCCCTGCTGCGGCTGCAGCTCACAGCCGCCTTCTTCCTGGCCACACTGCTCATTGGCCTGGCGGTGCGCCTGTACTACGGCAGCCACTAGCCTCTGACCACCTCCACCCTGACTCCTGACCCTGGAGATTGGGCGTCGCCATTAGAGCCACCTCCTAGCCCCCCTTACCCTCAGCAGCCCCGTAACAAGTGCCTTGTGAGAAAAGCTGGGGAGGTGGAGGTGTACCCCTGGGAGACTTGGATCGTGGCTTTGGTTAAGAACTGGAAACTCAAACACCCCCTCTCCCCCCAGTTCTTCCCAAGAAATTAAAGGAGCATCAGTACCTAGGCCCGAGAAGTGACCCCATTCCCGAGAAGGTTCTTTGGCTCGTTCTGTGTGAATGCAGTTGCTTAAAGTGGGTGACAGTTGGTTTCTCTTTCCTACTGTGGCCACCCCAGCAGACCCATATCCCCAAGGCCTGGTGCTGGCTGCCCAGCTGTGGTGCATGATTCCCCCATAAAGGATACTTGCCCCCAACTGTCTTGCAGAAAAGCCCAATTGCCTCGGCCATTCTGCCGAGTTCCCCTAGTTCTAGCAGCATCTGGAGACAGTGCCTCCTACTCCCTCCACAGTGCTGCTCTCCACATCCAGCCTTTGTTCTGGAAACCCCAGAGGGGCTGGGACTTAATTTGTCTCAGGAGATGTCCCTGGGCCCTGGCTTAAGTCTATACTCCTGACCTCTCTATTCATCCAAAGACCCTCTTGAAGCCCACTGCCCCATCTAGAGCTCCTAGGAGTTACCATCCTCCCCACTCTAGGTCCTGCTCCTGCCTAGCAGTGTCCCAGCTCCCAGCAGCCACGGAAGCTCTGCACAGAGTGACCTGGGACCAGGCACAGGGAAACGTATAGCTCAATTGTGTCTAACTGCATAAGCAATAAAGTCTTAAAGCTTTCTGGAGTGAGGGCAGTTCCTCCATTCGGCCATGACCCGTGTCCTGTGTCTTCTGTGTTACATAGCTCTTCTCAAACAATTGTATTCCCCTGACTCCCTTAGTATCTTAACCCTGGGCTAACTCAGACTATGAGAAAGGGCTGTTCTCTGTCACAGAGCTTTTGAAGTTTCCCTGAAACATGAAACTTGGGTGCTGGGGAATTCGGAGGCATCTTGGGAATAGAAGGCACTAGGCGCAACAGGACAAGCCAGACTGAGGCCAGAGAACTCTGGGACTCGGTGTGGTTGATTCTCATTTCCTCTAGGTCCCTCACTGCCTGTCATCTGTTCTCAGTGCCAGAGGAATGTTAGGACCTGCTGCCGTGGTAGAATGCCCGGTCAACTTGTCTTTAAAAACGTCCTAGTCCTATTGAAGCGTTATCTTAGGGAGCGGGGTTTCGGAATCTCTTTTTTAAATCAGCTCCCTAGGTGACCGGTGCACACTTGTGAACCACTACCAAGTGCTGTGTGGAGGTATAGCCACCAAGACTTGAGTTTGAATTCTGCTTCTGTCGCTTATGGCTGACTGTCCTTGGACAGATACTTAACCCCTCCTGTCTTTAGCTGCCTTAGCTCTGAAATGGGAGTCAATGGTACCAACAGCTATTTTGGGGAGCAGAAAGGTTAAATGAAATAATGGATATTAGGTGCTTAGCAGGGACTGGCACAACGACACTGGCTAGTGGTACTAATTACAATGAAATTTCACTTGGTCATTGTGTCTCAACTTCCTTTATAGGACCCTTAAGAATAAGAAGAGAGGGCCCTGGCTAGGTAGCTCAGTTAGTTAGAGCATCATCTCGATATGCCAAGGTTGTGGATTTCATCCCCTGTCAGGACACATTAAAGAATCAACCAATGAATGCATAAATAAGTGGAACAAATCAATATCTTTTTATTTTCTCTCTCTAAAATCAATAAATAAAATTTTTTAAAAAAAGAAGAAGGAGAGAGGAAACTGCCTCTGAAGGATTCCTGGTCATCAGATTTCTCCCCAGGGGAAGGACCCAGCCTAGTCTGCAACCTCCCGCAGCTGCCGGTTCTGGGCTTGGAGCTCCTGGTTCTGAGCGGCCAGGTTGATGGTGTCTTGCAGAATGCCAGCCAGCAGGTGGCGGTGCTGCTGCTCTGTGGTCTTGGTCTGTTCCTCCCACAGCCCCCGCCAGGCTCGGAACACCTGTGCCCAGATTCAGAGATGTCTGTCAGCCATCCTTGTCACCCACCCAAAGCCTGTCCCTACTGACCTGTAACAGATGGCAAGTCTGAGCTCGAGTGGCCTGCACGTGCAGGTCATAGAGGGCTACCAGGTCCTGCTCCGCAGTGTCCCGCTCTGCCTGAAGAGCCTCCAGCTGGAGTCTCAGCGCTGCCTGCTCCCGGTGCCACCTCTGGCTCGCCGTGGAGGCCTTAAGGGATAACATAGTCAGCCCTTTGTATCCACAGCCCGCTCATGGATTCAACCAACCACAGACTGAAAAATACATTTTGTAGATGTTACACTATTGTGTAGCATTGCTGATGTGTGCTCTGTAGTCTGGCCCACCACGGTGGCTGCATGTCTGAATTGAACATGTACAAACTATTTTTTCTTTTCACTATTCCCTGAGCAATATAATATATCAACTACTTACATAACATTTACATTATATCAGGTATTACAAGTAATCTAGAGATGGTTTAAAGTATGCAGGAGGATGTGGGAAGGTTTCATGCAAATACTGTGCCATTTTATACAGGGACTTGAGCATCTGTGAATTTTGGCGTCCATGGGGGTCCTAGACCCAATCTTCCCCGGATACCAAGGGACAGCTTTCCTGAGTGCCACCTGTGTACCCACTCTGTTCTGCATGCTTCAAGTGTATGATCTCATTTTACCTAATGTCGACCCTATGAGGTAGCTGCCATTTTGCAGATCTGGAAACTGGATCGGAGGAGCAACCTAACAAGCCCAAATTCCCACGGCCAGTGAGGGGCAGAGCTGCGATGACATGCCTTTCAAGGGCTCACCATCATCCTCAGGGTAAAGCCCAACTGCAGAGGCAGGGCATGTGCTGATCTCTTCAGCTCTGCCTCTGACCACGCACCTGCTAGGCTCCAGCCAGATGGACAGTTTGCACGACCCAGAACTCATGGTGCCAGTGCTCGCCTCTGGACCTTTGTCCGTATATTATTGTCCTCGCTTGGAAGGTGTGTTTCTCCACCCCACCCTCCAAACCCCATGCACATAAGTTTTGTCCTTTAATTTGTTCAGACAAGTTCTGTGTACTGAATGCCTCTGTGTGGTGAGTGCAGACTGCCCCTCTGGGGCTCAGAGTCCAGTTGGTCTCTCTGGCTGGTTCATTTGTCCTTTACTTCTCAGCTTGGATGCCATCTTCTCTGGTCCACTCCAGCCTGGGTCAGGTGCACCTCTTTGTTCCCACAAGCCCCTTGCTCCCCCATCACAGTGCTTAGCACCAAGAATTGCCTCATCTACCCCCGACAGAGCTGTGAGGGCCAGGGGAGAAGGTATGGCCCAGTCTGACACTGGATCTCAGCACCCCAGCACAGTGCCTGGCCCAACCAGAAGGAGCTAAAGTCCCCTACATGACCCTCCTTACCTCTTCTCCTGCCACCAGGCCTTTGACCTCGTCACCTGCCTCCTCCTGATCCAAATGCTTCAGTTCCTCTTGGATCCAAAGTTGGTGTTGTTCTCGCAGTCTCTTCCTCCGGGCCTGGGCCAGGAGGAACTGCAGGGCCACATCTGGGGCCTGTCGGGCCTAGGTGGCATCAGTCCGGGCTCAGCCAGGAGCCCAGGAATGTACACAGCACTGGGACATAGGGGCCAACATTTCCAACAGAATCCCATTACCAGGGCTGCTGCCAGAACTACCACCCGGAACTAACTGGCCTGACAGAGCATGTAGTCTGGACAAAGACCTGGAGGCCATGGAGGGGACAGGAACAGTATTGGCTCTGCCAATAGATGCCAGGAAGGCCCTAAGAATCGCATACTCCTGATCCAGCCCCATAGGAATACCGGGCCTTCCCACGCCCCTCCCTTAGGGATCCAGTAAGCCTTTAGGTCCTTTATTTGCCAGAAGTTCCTTATCTCTCCCCGTTGTGGGGCAGGGTAAGCCAGAGACATATTAACTCTGCAACTTTTCACTCCCCCAACAGCCTCCCACTGCTCTGGGTACATGGGGTACCTGCTCCTCAGAGTCCCTGAGAGGATGCTTTTGGTGGAGCCCAGGTCCTAGAGATGCTGCTCTTCCTGCCACTGGCGGAGAATGCAATTAAGCAGGTCAATGGTGAAGACCCCCAGCTCCGCCCACCTTGGGGTTCTCCCTGACCCACCTTGGGGTTCTCCCTGGAGGCCTGGACTTGCTTCTGAATTTATCGCCTGCTGAGGAGATATTAGGAGAGGGAAGTCCACGTGCTTCCTCCCAGGACAGTGTGTGCTAAGCCCAGGGCTTTGAAATCAAACAGATCAGGCCCCAGCGCCTCCTTTTCTTAGCTGTATGACCTCTGGCAGGTGGCTAGTCTTTGAGTCTTCATTTTTCCTCATCTATAACATGGAGCTGATTAAAGTTATAGAGAGTATGGAATGGGCTATGGCACCCAAAGCACTGCACTGCCCAGTAAATGGGAGCTTACAGGCCTAATTTCCAAGGCCCAGGGCTGTAAAAACAAGTTGCAAGTGTTGTGAAAAGGGAAACACCAGGAGAAGCTAGGCAGGGGCAGCCTTCCAGCCACCCTGCGGCAAATCATGAAAAACTACCCTCTTCCACACAAGGGTGGGTGTGCACCCTGAGAGAATAGAAGAGTGCCACTTTGAGTCTAAGGACTTGGGCGTTTGCACCTCTGTGGACTTGATTATCCCTGTGTCCCTGGGATACTCAGTTCCCTTCTCTGAGCCTCAGTTTGCTCACATGAAAAGTGGGAGCAGACCTGGCCCTGTGGCTAAGCTGTTTGTAGCATTGTCCTGTGCACCAAAAGGTTGTGGGTTTGATCCCCAGTGAGGGTACATACCTAGGTTGTGGGTTGAATGCCAGGTTTGTTGCATATGGGAGGCAACAAATCAATGTTGCTCTGTCTCTTTCTTTCTCTCTTTTTCCCTCCCTCTCTCTCTCCCTCCCTTCCTTCCTCTCTCTCTAAATTCAGTAAACATATCCTCGAGTGAGGACTAAACAAAAAAGAAAAGTGGGAGCAGCCCTGGCTGGTATGACTCAGTGGATTGAGTGCCAGCCTGAGAAGCACCGGGTCACCGGTTTGATTCCCAGTCAGGGCACATGCCTGGCTTGCGGGCCAGGTCCCCAGTAGGGGGTGCTGGAGAAGCAACCACACATTGATGTTTTTCTCCCTCTCTTTCTCCCTCCCTTCTCCTCTAAAAATAAATAAACAAATTTTTAATAAAAGAAAAGTGGGAGCTATGTTGTCCTCCTGGCTTGAAATACTTCTGTGGCTTCCTTTGGACTGTCAAGATAAAGTCCAAACATCTCAATAGGTTTACAGAGCCCTCTGTGACCTGGCCTCGGCTTCCCTCTCCAACCCTTCCTCTCTCCGGACTCTCTTCCTCGAACTCTATTCTCCAACAAATTAAGCTGCTTACAGTCACACAAAGAGATCAAGCACTCACTTACTTCTGAGACTTTCCTTGTTATTTTCTCTGCCTAAATGTTCTTCATTCATTGCTGGCCACCTCTGCCAGGAATCAACTTCCCCTGAAGTCTTCTTTCCCTTTCTTGCCAAGACTAACTTAGATGTCTCATAGAACCTCGAGTTGATAAGCCCTCTAAATTAGCACTGGTATGATGCTGTAATTGTTTCTCTCCAGCAGATTGTAACCTGCACGAGGACAGGGATTTCCTAGGGCCTACATTGCACAGTGCCCAGCACATAGTGAGTGGTCAATAAATGTTTCGGTATCAATAAATTAATGAGTAAAGGAAGGGCCCCCTGGGAGTGCTCTGCAAACAGAGGAAGGAAGGCAGACCACAATGGGGCTCCTAAGAGGTTGGATAAAAAGACCTACCTGTGGTTCTGGTTGCACCTCAGCTCTGACCCCCTTGGGCAAGCGGCTGCCTGGGTGCTGGCTCCAGGATTTCACCACCTATGGAGAGACGGTTCAAGGTGGGCTCTGGCCACTGCTGACCCAGGGACCCTCAGGGCTTACCTAGCTCACCTGCAACTCCCGCAGTGCCCTGCCCAGCTGGCTGAGCCCACTGTCTGCCAGCGGGGCCCCAAGGAGGCCTGAACGCAGGCTTTTCAGGCCAGCCCTGCGGGCTCGGGCCTCTTCTGCTGCATCCCACAGGATGGGCTTCACCTGTCTTACCCGCATCCTCCTTCCCGCGGCCCCCAGCAGAGCAGCCTGGAGCAAGCTCAGGGAGCTGCCTGGTAAAAGGAGACTCAAAGTGAATCACTTCTTCCTCTGGACTCCAAAACATACTGCCTATGACTCCTTCAATTTTTATTAACAGTACTATTCATAAAAACAGTGAATGCCTACCAGGCTTTTTTACATGTGCCGACGTCCCTGTGCTGAGGCTTTCTCTGGGTGCCTCTTTTTGTCCACACAACTTTGCAGTGAGGCAGCAACTCTAAAAGTTTTGTCCTGCTTCCCCCCACAGTTTCCAGATGAGGCACCGTAGGCTCAGAGAGAGCAAGCAACTTCTCCGGGACGGGCAGAGCTGAGAGCCCAGGTCTGCCTGTGCCCTTAATCAGGACACCAAACTGGCCTGTAAACACGTGTCTGCTTTATCCCTGAGGGTGTGAACTATCCCAACTGATCTTCCATGGTCCCCAGGGCCTGGCCCAGGGGGAGGGCTGGGAATGCATTCACCAAATGAATGTGTGTTTGTTGATTTTAGAGGCAGGAGGCCAACGTTTGTTGTTTTTTTTTTAATGGGTGTGTGAATATAGGCAAGTTTACCTTTCCTTCTTTGATCCTCCCTTTCCTAGTAAATTAGAGCTGCTTCATGGGGTTTAGTAAGAACCAAAGGTATTAGTGTAAAAATGCTTGGTAAACTGTTGAAGGCCTCTGAAGGGTGAGGGGTTGTTTTTACTATTGGCCCTGCCTCTCCAGACTTCCACGGCGGCCGCCCACCCTGGGACCTTGCTGAATCCTGGCCCTTTCAGGGAGTCAGGATCTCTCTGGGCTGGGGTTGGGGCTGTGGCTGGTAAGGAGAGAGGGTGGAGCAGACCTAAGACCAGATCCCAGAGCTTCCTAAAGAACCCCACACTCCCCGCTCCCCGGGGTGACCCCCAGGCCACCTTGAGGGTCTAGGCGAAGAAGAATGCCATTGTAGTTGTTTCCTTCCAGGAGCCAGGAGACAATCCAGGGCAGAGAGCCCTCCACCTGCTCATCAGCAGCCTTACCAGCCAACACCTGCAGCAGGGGGCAGTCTCTGCCAGAGGGAAGGAGGAAGAAGCTTGTCCACTGGTGGACGGGGAAAGAAACTGTCCCAGATCTTGCTCTGATGGAAAGTTTGACCATTTCCTGTCACCTTTGTGCACGCTCAGACAGATTGGCGACCTTGTGCAGATTTTTATTTTATCATTATTTAATTACGCAAATCACATATTCTCATAATAAAAAATGTGAATTGTCTACTGACTATGCTCGTGTATCTAGAATATACAGAACTCTTGCACTTCAATAAAAAAAAAAGACAACACCCCAGTGTTAGAATGGCAAAGCAAGGGGACATCAACAAAAATGGCAGAGTAGGGAACTCTGGGGATCTGTCTCTCCCCAGAAACGTCTGGCAAAAATGGCCAGAATCAGCCTTGCTAGAACTCTGGGAGGTAGTTGAAGGTTTATAGGAACCACGTGCATGCTTGTCCGGGAGAAAGGCAGCTTTGACAGGGTAAGAAATCTCTGCGACATTGTCACTTCCCCTATCCGCAGTCTCCTCCCAGCACAGAGGTGTCTGGTAGAGAACAGTCCAAGTTGCTGGCCTGGGCACCTGGTCGTGGAGGGAGCAGAGCAGATCTTGTTCCCAAGGAACTGTGTTTGTTTTGACTGATCGGGGTTTTCCTAAAGGACCGACTGAAGGGGCGTCCCTTACTTAACTTTTCTTGGAACCCTTTCAGGGCAGAGTAGCTATACCAGAGGACATAAAACACTGAAAACATTGTTTTAAAAACATAACCTTCCCTGCCCCCAAAACACTGAAAGACAAAAGAACAAGCAAAAATAACAATTGGACCCTGGCCAACGTGGCTCAGTTGGGTGGCACGTAGTCCCATAAATCAAAATGTCATGGGTTCAATTCCCGGTCAGGACACATGCCTGGGTTTCAGGTTTGGTGCCCAGTCGGGGCATGTACAAGAGGAAAGTTTCTCTCTTACATTGATGTTTCTTACCTTCTCTCTCTCCTTCCCTTCCCTTCTCTCTAAAAGCAATGAAAAGATAACAGTTGCTGTAAGCAATAGATATATGGAAAGATTCAAGGGAAAAGTTGGGGAGTAAGATTTGGGGGAAATAAGGACTTTGAAAAGTTCCCTTGTATACTGGGGAACCTAGAAAGCCAAGCGCGTGCCCAGGGCAGGATGCTCTCTCAGAAAAGCCCTGAGAAGGCTCAGCAGCAGGGAGGCTAATGCAGAACTGTGAACGGCCTGGCTAACTATAAGGGGTGACCCAACACAGAGCCAAATCTGTAGAAATCTGGGGAATTTTTCTTTTCTTGTCCTCCTTCCCATCCTTCTCCTCCTTGCCTCCTCCTCCCCTTTCTTCCCTGTTCTTTCTCTTTCTCCCTTTTTAAAGTGGTGTGTGTGTGTCCCAGGAGTTTAAGGAATGCTATGTCAGGTCACTGGCTAGCTGCTAAGAGTAGAATGGAGACTTCAGGGACCACAAAGAATGCAGTCCTTGAGGAAGTTGTTCGGAAAGGTCACTAAGCAAACAGAAGGCTTCGTTGAAGAGCAAGCCACAGCGCAAACCCTGGACACAGGGGTGGGTCTGGCTTTCAGAGTTTCGGCATCGCTATATCCAAAAATTCGGAGCACCACGGGGAATGGGGGAGACTTAAGACACCGATACAATAAATACAGACTTTACAAAAAATACTCAGATTGGCCAGTCTCCAACCAGAAAAAAAGGATGAGGCATGCAAATAAACCAGAAAGTATGGCTCATTCATAGGGAAAAGAACAGACACTGAATTCACTAGACAAAGACTCGTGGGTTTTAAAAAAGATTTCATTTATTTATTTATTTTTAGAGAGAGGGAAATGGAGGGAGAAAGAGAGGGAGAGAAACATCAATGTGTGGTTGCCTCTTGCACACTCCCTACTGGGGACCTGGCCTGCAACCCAGGCATGTGCCCTGACTAGGAATCAAACTGATAAGCCTTTGGTTCAGAGGCCGGTGCTCAATCCACTGAGCCACCAGTCAGGACTAGACAAAGATTCTAATTCAACTATCTTAAATATGCTCAGGAAATGAAAGAAATCACTAAAATGATATCTTAATGAATAGAGAATATCAAAAGTAGGATAGAAATTTTTCTTTTAAGTAGAAATTCTAGACCTGAAAAACACTGCAACTGAAATTAAAAATCCACCAGAGGGAAGATTTGAGCAGGTGCAAGAAAGAATCCCATCCAACTTAACTGTAGGTCAAATAAAATTATCCAGCCTGAGGAGCAGAAAGAAAAAAGAATGAAGGAAAATGAGACTCGGGGACCTGTAGGGTGCCCTCAGGTCTACAAAGACATGCCTAATGGGAGCCCCGAGGGAGAAGAGAGACAGAAAGGGGCAGAAAGAATGTTTAAAGAACTATTGCTCAAAGTTTTCCCAAATTTAATGAAAGACATGATGAATCTATACACCCAAGAAGCTCAAAAAATTCCAAAGAGGATAAACTCCAAGATACCCGTACCTAGACACTTTATAATCAGACTGTCAAAAGCCAAAGTCAGAGACAGTCTTGAAAACAGCAAGAGAGAAGCAACTTGTTATGCTCAAGGGATCCTCAGTAAGATTAAAAACAAATTTCTCAGCAAAAACTATGGAGGCCAGAAGGCAGTAAGAAGACGTATTTAAAGTGCTGAATGAAAAAATACCTGTCAACTAAGAATTCTATATCTGGCAAAACTACCCTTCAAAAATGTAGGAGAAATTAAGGTATTCCCAGATAAGCAAAAGCTGAAGAAGTTTATTGCTAGTAGACCTGCCTCATGAGAAGTGCTAAGGGAGTCCTCCAGCCTCTTGGAGGTGAGGAAGGAGAAGACTCAGATGCTGCCCTGGCCCTCGACATCCGTATTGCAGTCACCCGCCCCCAACTCACCCATTCCCCAAGCTGTCAGACTTACGGGGCTCCCGGGAGTTGCAGGATCCTCAAGGCCCCTCGCCATACACTCTGAGTCCCAGGACCCTTAGGAGGGGCAGGCCCTGGGCGGGACATAGTGATAGTAAGCAGAGAGCAGGCCCTGTGGAGGAGAGGCTAGGATCAGGCCAAATGCCTATAAGGTGAGTGGTGACAGGAGGTACCCTCTTGTTCTCACCTGCCTTCACCCGCTGTGGCCTGCAAGTACAGTTCTGAGGCAGCTCTTGAGTCGGACACCTCCATTTCAGTGGCATTTTCCACCACCCTGGAGGGAGAAGAGGCTGAGCTCAGCTCTTAGGCACCAGAGTTCCCCAGAACCTCTGCCTGGGGAGCCCTTGGGACCCCCAAGAGCCTCTAAGAATCATCCCCAAGGCTCCAAGCTCAGTATATCCCCTGAAATCCTCTCATTTTTACCACCTTATTTTTTTTCTGCCCTGTCGTCTGCCCAGGGAGGCAAACAGGGTAGTCGGGATTGCTCCCATTTTACAAATGGAGCAACTGAAGTTCTGCTCAGTGAGATGCTGGAATCACCCAGGATGGTGATGATCAAGTTGAAGGGGTGTAGTGCATGGGTGAGAGGAGTGAGAAGTCTGGGGTTGTGGGATGGCGGAAAGGGGTGAGAAGGAGTCCCGAGAGCCCAAGCGCAGAGCTCCCCTCCTCTGGGCTGGCAGTGTGGAGAAACTTCCAAGGGCCTCGTCTGGGATGTCAGCCCTGCCTTAGGAGAAATATCCTTGGATTCTGCCAGGCCCTGGACACTCACAAGCCTAGAGGGGCCACTTCCAGCACTGACAGTTCCTCTGCCCTTGAAGACAGCAGGTCCCGCGTCCTCCCACTGGGGCTGAGCTGGGATCACACAAACACAACACCTGTTACACACCAAGCCTTTTCCCAGCGTTCAGCTCACGCAATCCTTATGCTGGAGCCCCGTTGGGCCAAACAAGGCACCAACGTTCAGCTATTTCAGGCAGGAGAAAGCAGACCCCAGAAAGGCAAGCCCCCACTGGAGAGCAGCAGAATGGAGCTGGACCTTTTCCGGCTGCCCTCCAGCCTCAGGCTCTTTCTGGAGCCTCGCCACGGCCTTGGCTCCCCAGGTCTCCCTTTCCTCCAGGGTCTCACCTGCACCAGGCTAAGAGTGCTAAACACCGGATCAGAGCCCCCAGGAGGCAGAGCTTCCTCAAACAGCATCTGCAGCAGCTAAAGTGGAAAAAAAGTGGTGGCGGGGGGGGGTGGGCGTCAATGGGGATTGAGAAATGAATTGACTAAGGGATTGATGCAGAAATGTCTTTCAACATTTCCCGAGGGTGACACCTGTGCTGTGTGCTGTGCTTGGTGTTGGGAAAATAGTGTCTGGGACACAACTAAGCCCAGACCTCACAGTTCACTGGAACCTAGACAAGCGGGCAGACGTTTTTAGTGGGACCTGCCGTTTGCTAGGGCGGGGGCCCGTGACAAGGTTCTGAGGAGGGCTATTTTGATTTGGGGGCATTTGGGTGAAATCCTATTAAACAAAACTTTCAAGTTTATTATCATTATTTGTATTCTCAAGGACAGTGAAAATAATATCTCCCTGGATATTTGATCTTTACACGCCACCCTTCCCTGACCTTCATCCCATCAGCCCCAGCCTCCTACTTTCTCTGACCTGTCAACTGCTGAATAAACTGACCCTGGCCAAACATCCTGGATTGGTCGCCGGGCTCGATAAGGGCCCCATGGAGGGGTACACGTATGGTGGGGAAAGGAAGGTTCGTGAAGGCCTCCTAGAGGAGGCAACACCTGAGCCTCATGATACCTGTAGCCGGTGGCTCCTCTGGGACTTACCCGAGGCACGAGGTGGGGCGCCTCTCTTTCTCGACCCCGAAGCAGCAGGGCCACGCTGTATCCTCGGCCCACAGAGCCCAGGGCGGGCTGGACTTGTGCTAGCAGCTCCAGCTCTGCCTCCTGCAAAGAGACACAGACACAGCCCCCTGCCCCAGGTGCCCTGACCCAGCCTGGCAGAGGGCTCCGGAAGCACTCAGCACCCCATAATCCAGGAGCCTGAGGGCTCCCGTCCTCCTCCCATCAACCTATCAGACCCCTTTACCTGAGCAGCCTCGGAGCCCAGGACTCTGTCGAAGGTGATGCATTGTTCCTGTGGGCAGGGCTGGGGTCAGCAGAGTCGCTCCCGTCTTCCCCTGCCCAACCCACACTTCATCCCATCTCCACCTGCATCTCCAGAGGCCCCGGCTGAAGCAGGCGGAGGCTGTTGGGCCCCTCCAGAAGGAGCGTGGGGTGCCAGGTTTCCTCGGGGCCTAAGAAAGGTAGACTTTGTGTCAACTGTAACGAGGGAGACCCAGCTCCCAGGACTGCTGAGTCCTGCCCTCAACCTTGGCCTCAGTTTCCCATCCTGAGATGGCTTAGCCCTCTCTTCTCCCAAGAGGCTCTCCCAAGCTGCACTACCTCCGTGAGTGAGTGCGTGCGGTTCCTTACCTGCTTCTCTGCGCCGCTCCAATTCCACCACCACGGTGAACATGGCCCGTAGGTTGTCAGTAAGGGCCACAGGGGCTGAACTGCCTTGGCCCAAACCAGCCCCTGCGCTCACCGCCTCTCCATACCCCACGGCTGCATGCCTCTCGGATTCCCCTCAATAATTCATCTCGGATATGAGGATCTCTGGGCGGGGCCTCTAAATAATAACTTATCAAAGGATGTGACAGTTCCCTCTTTTCTGAATTAGAACACTGCATGGGATTCTTCTTTTTTTCTTCTTAGGAAAAAAGTTCGACATATCTGACCGAGTAGAGAATTACATAATGAACCTCCAAGCCCCCAGCGTCAGCAATTGTCAACTTACGGCCCGTCTTGTTCCCTCTGTCCCCTCCCACCCCTGAGGGATTCTTTTGAAGGAAATCCCAGATACCCTTTTATTTCACCCATAGCTATTTCAGTACATATTTATGAAAAGGTGACCACCCCTTTAAAAAAGAACAGCTTTATTGAAATGTAATTCATATATCATTCACCCATTTAAAGTATACATTCCAATGGTCTTTGGTATGTTTGCAGATACATGTAATTATCGCCACAGTTCATTTTAGAACATTTCCATCACTTTAGGAAGAAACTTGGTTCTCTTTTCTATCACCTCCTTGACTGCAGCACCCCAAGTCCACCCCTACTCACTCATGCTTCTGTCTCTATAAATTTGCCTGTTCTGAGCATTTTGTATAAATGGACTCGTGGAACATGTGATCTTTCTGTAACAGACTTCTTGCGGTTGGCACGAGGTTTTCAAGGTCCCTCCAGGTTATAGCATTGCATCAGCGCTTCCTTCCTCTCTATGGCTGAAAAACGTTCCACATAGGGATGAAATGACTTCTGTCACCAACTGCCCAGAGTTTGGCCACACTCCACAGCCAAGAGCACAGTCCTTCACAAGAGTGCCCTTCCTTCAGACACTGGCCTCAAGCTCAGGGACCCTCAGTCCTCCCTCCCTCTGACCAGTTTTCTATGCTTTCAGGTGTTCCCACTAGTCCACAGGTTCCATAATTCACTAGAGCAGCTTGCAGAACTGAGGAGAGCATCGTGCTCACGGTATCTGACACCACCTGGATGTCCTACATTTCCATCCGGTTCTGACACCACCTGGGGTTACTGCCAGATCCCACAAGTTGAAGTGCAAGGTCCTCAACAAAACTGCCCTTACTTCAGATGCCGGCCACAAATGGGGTCACCAGCTACTTGCTCTACTGTCTGACTTGGCTACAGATTCGGGGGTTCCCACAGTGGCCCCTCAGTTTCAATAATCCACCAGAATGCTTCGCAGAACTCAGGAAAGTATTCTAATTATGATTACCTTTTTATTACAGAGGATACAAATGACCAATCCGATGAAGAGGTACATAGGACAAAGTCTGGAACGGTTTTGAGCGCAGGAGCTCCTGTCCCCATGGGTGGGGGTGGGGGTGACACCCTCCTGGTACACCAGTATGTTCGTCAACTAGGAAGCTCCTTGAGCCTCATTGTCCAGAATTTTTTAAGAGATTTTATTTATTTATTTTTAGAGAGGGAAGGGAGGGAGAAAGAGAGAGAGAGGGAGAGAGAGAGAGAGAGAGAGAGAGAGAGAGAGACATCAATGTGCAGTTGCTGGGGGCTGTGGCCTGCAACCCAGCCATGTACCCTGACTAGGAACCAAACCTGCGATGCTTTGGTTCTCAGCCTGTGCTCAATCCACTGAGCTATGCCATCCAGGGCCAGAATTTTTTTTAAAGTGAGATCTCATTATGTAGGCACGGTTGATTGAAAATCAAGGGCTGTGTGACTGAGCTCAACTCCATTCCTCTAACCACACGGCTGGTTTTCTGGCCAGCAGCCTCCCCCATCCTAAAGCTAGCCAGGGGCCCTGCCAGCACAACAGAGATAGAGCAATAGCGACAGCGCTGATATTTTTGACATTTGGAGGAATCAGGGACAGGTAGGCACGGGAGGCTTTTGCTCAATTTCCTCATGCACGTGACTGTCAACATCAGTATTATAATCTTACCAACAATGCCAGTGTTGTAGTATAGCTTACTGTGTAGATGTAATATAAAAAATGAGAGTAATTAGTCTAGTTCATCCTTATATTTTATGACAAAAATGACTGTCACAGCAAAGTCATCCATGTCTGCAGTCTTCCACTCAGTTTTGTCAGGTTCCAAAAGCAAGAGTGGTCTCTGCAACATATGGCTTCAAACTTTCAGACATTCGTCATAACTGACCTAAGAAACAATGTCGTCTTTTGTTCCAAGCCTCTTTCAAAATGTTGGTGCAATATTGGATTTTCCTCATTGCATAATCCTCTTACTCATTCCTTTACCCTCAGCTACTCTTCCTGTTTTTCTCCATTCACACCCAACATTTTCCACCTCTGGAAGGGGTGTAAGGTTTGACCACAGTGCTGGTCTGGACTGCTGGCAACAATACTAGTCAACTAAGTGCCTCTCCCTCCATCCATTCCCCCTCATAAAGAATAGGATTACACAGATACAGGACTAACGGGCTCTCTAGACCACCAGGCAACACAGCAGCATTCACTGTCAACGCCAGTTTTGCTGGATGGGTTGAAAGCACAGTATACCTTATCATGCCCTTCGGAATTCTGACATAAATGTGTAAAGGCATGGTTATAGTTTCTTGCTTAGGGATCATCCTGCTTCTAGTGCCTTCAGATGCATTTCTGGTCCTAGGGAAGAAAAAATAGTTGCGGTGATAAGGGGAAGAATATTATAGCCCTACCAGCATCCCCCCGCACTCCCTGTTCCACAGACCCCCGAGGACAGTGGACAAATCTCTCTAGTAGGCCTCCGTCTTAGCCCCTTCATGCTGAGTGTGAAATACCATCAGGAAAGCATGTAAGTAAGCCCTTCATGACTTTATTTGCTCCCCTCCTCTGCATTTTAGACAACAGAGGTTTCGATTGGTCATTCTAATGATCTATTAAACCATTACTCTGAGGATGATATACAACATAACATGTCCATTTGATGTGGTATCTCCCAGCCGACTGTTGGACACTATGAGCTGTGAAATGTGGCTCTTGGTCTCAAGAAAGGGAGATTGGTGGCCCAAATTGGCACAGTATTTTTTGTTCCAATCACCTATTAGTGTCTTGAACATTTGCCACTACAACCAGGAATGAAAATTCCAGTTCCTGTCAGGACCCACTTATAGCCCCCAGGGCTCCCGGCATGAGATCAATGTAACCCATTTTCTGGGTATGTGCAGGGCCTTCCCTGTGTGGAGTCTTCCCAGAGCCACTTGTAGTCTGTTTTTCTTGGCAGACAGAACAGTTCTTGTTGGCATTTTGCACCTCAGAGGGTGCCAGAGGAACTTGTCTAGATCCAGCCCATCCCTGCATTGCTGCAGCAGCCCTGTGACTGCTCATTTTATGGCCCCACTGAGCGTGAGGGAGGATACTGGGAAATGCACTCACTACTTCCAACCACCTTCCAGTCCTAAAAGGTTGTTCTTCTGGTCATTGACATGCCCTACTTTAATGAATCCTTCAAAGTTCCATAGCGGCTTCCATAGGTTTATGTTCCATATGGGCACCCATTTTACTGTTTGTTTCAATCCTCACTGGAGGAGGATATGTTCATTTATGATGGGAGAGAGAGACAGAGAGGGACAGAGAGAAACATGGATGTGAGAGAGAAACATTGATCAGTTGCCTTCATTATGCGCCCCTACCACGGACCGAACCTGCAACCTAGGTACGTACCTGGACAAGGGATCGAACCCACAACATTTCTGATGTATGGACAACCCTCCAACCAACTGAGCCACACAGCCAGGACTGGGCATCCCTTTAGTAGGCAAGTTTTCCATTGCCCTTCTACCCGACCATATGGTCAGGCCATTTCTTACTGATTTATGCCACTATTTTTCATGAGTCAGTAAAAACCCAAACACAGGGGCCAACAGCCTGCATTTCAGTCTGTTGAGCTGATTTTTCACCTCCTTCAGTCAGAGTGGCAGCCTTACAAACAAGATGCTGTATGTTCGTTCACCTTGGAACTGCCATCATACACCGAGTAGCTCTTTGCTGGTCAACAGAGAGCAGCTTACAGGAGACTGTGCAGGCGGGGATAGAATCTGGCAGCTCCTGGGACAAAAAGTATACCTTCTGAGGAATATGATACACAAACAATTTCCATTTTATTGTGGAACTCTTCTGGGCACTGCTCTACCTGTTAGAGAACTTCTCTGACATAACCCAAGATATTATGGGCATTTCATGTTTAACATTATTTTCTGGCCAAGACCCACAAGTCCCCTGCCATCCAGCCACCAGGCCATCTGTCCCATAGTTACTGCTGGCATGAGCTCCATGGCATGAGCTCCTTCAACAAAGGGCCCTCATACAGGCTTTTGGCCAAGGTCAAGACCAGCTCCTGCCCAAATATGACCCTCAGAAGGAGGCAGAACTTCACAGCATCAAGTACTTGGAAAAGCAGGAGTGGAACTTTGATGACATTACCGTGAAGGTGGGCCAGTGAGTCATCAGGCTTCAGTGGGCATCAAAAAGTGTGCCAGCCAGCCAGGCATGATGGCATATGGCACGAGAAGACATCTGTATGACCCTAATAACCATATCCTGCCAGCCTTGGACCACTCAACCATCAGCCTCTAAAGGTGTGCCAGCCAGGTGGGCATGATGGCTCCTGGGGTTTGGTGGCACATCTGTGACACCAAGCTGGGGACCAACAAGTATGACAACTCCTCCATGTCTCTGCAGATGGGCTATAGGCAGGGCACCAACCAGAGTGACTACATCTTTGCCTTGGGGCGACAGGTATATGACCTCAAGTACTGCCCACAAGGTCCAGTGACTGATGGGGCTCCAGGGTCAGCAGGCATCCAAGCCCAAGGAAGGCCCCGGAGTACCCCTACCATCAAGAGGGGGTAGGCTACTGAGGACCCCCTTGTGGGCTGTCTCCACATATCATTGCCAAATCTGGGATTTAGGGTCTTTCTGTCTCTTCATCTTGTTTTTCTATGTGTTCAAGTGCTTCCAACTGAGGGTCTGTGAAGGCCAGATCCAGATGCTTGTGGGGTGGGGGTCTCTGCCAGGGCACATCCTGGAGGTAAATTTCCCAGCAGACTTTGGGTCAAGCTGTGGAAGGAAGAAGAAACCTGTGTAGGGAGGAGAACTGGCCCCAGATGGCTTCCAGTTGCTTCTGCCCCTCTTCTCCTTTTTCTGCTGACCACTTGGTTGTTTCTTTCTCTCTTTTTTAAATATTTATTTTATTTTTAGAGAGAGGGGAAGGGAAGGAGAAAGAGAGGGAGAAAAACATCAATGTGTGGTTACTTCTCGGGTAGTCCCTACAGGGGACCTGGCCCAAAACCCAGGCATGTGCCCTGACTGGGAATAGAACCAGCAAACCTTGGGTTTGCAGACCCGCGCTCAATCCACTGAGCTACACCAGCCAGGGCCAGTTTGTGGTTTCCTTACCCAGAGAAGTTTCAGGCAGTTTTAACAAAATAAAGGTAATCTTTTTGGGGGGAGGAATGGGGTGGGGATGGTGGAGGGGGATGTTTGGAATGAAGTCCTCTGGGAGAGGGCCAGGTCACGGTCCCCAGATGTTTTAGGCACCGTGTGTGGGACTGGATTTCCCTAGGACCCATCCAGGGGCCGAGTAAGGAAACTGAGGCCCAGACAGAACAGTGGAATTCTAAGTGATTGGGGCAAAGCCAGACCCCACCTTCCATACTAGTCCCTTCTCCCCAATCAAGTACCACACAGGGGTCCCCACCAGGAGGCCCTCTCTGGGACCAGCCCCACTCAGGAGCCTTGGGAACAAGAGAGAAGGTTAAGTACCAACGGTGGACCGAAGGCAACAAAAACTTTTTTAGCAAAAGAAAAAGAAAGATCATTTTCTATTTTAGGTATAGGAGCAGTTTCAGTTAATAGGACAACAAGCTAGTAACATTCCCTCAGGCAGAAATTCTTTGGTCCACATTCCCGGCAGTGGTCACTGAGAGGCACTCCTAGGCTTTTAACGTAAGTCCCAGTGTACACAGAGAATTATATTGGCCTTCCAGCTTCCATTCCATACTGTTGGCAATTAACAACCTGTGTGGGCGCAGGCTGCTGCTCTACACCGTGGACTATCTGCAGACACCCAAGAATCAAGGTTCCTCATTCCCCACCCTTTATCCTTTATCTTCCCAAACCATATATTTCAGTGAGTCAGAGCTGTTCTAGCAATTTCACTTCTCCTGACACCAGCTTCAATGACCCTGGACACCAGTTATCTGGAGTTGGGCCAAATTTCATGGGTTGAGTGCACAGCCTCCCACTAGACTGCCAAGTCAGGCACCAGCTGCAAGCTCAGGGTTCCCCAGGCACACCCTTCTAATCAGCTGGTAAAAATTCGGAGGTTCTCACTGCTCCCTCAGCATCAATAATGCACTAGAACAACTCACAGAACTCAGGAATGTCCCTACACTTACAATTTTATTATAGTAAAGTAAAAAAATGTATTCGTAGATATAAATCGGAAGAAGCCAAAGGTAGAGAGAGACTCAAGCTATCAGGGACCACCATGAATAACAAACAACTCCTATTACTCTAGAAATTTCAAGAGTTTAGAGGCTGCCTTCCAGGAACTGGGGATAATGACTAGCTAGCTTCTTTATTGTACACAAATAGATATGGACATTTTTAGTTCATCTGCTGATGAACATTTGGGTTGACTCCATCTTTAGCTATTATGAATAATGTTGGGATAAGCATTGTATATGTTTTTGTGTGGATGTATAGTTTCATAACTAGAAGTGGAATTGCTAAATCATATGGTAACTCTGTGCTTAACTTTTTCTTTGATAAAGAAATTATTTATTGGAAGGAAACCAGGGAGATGATACAAATTAGGTCAAGGTGTGAAAAACGAGCAGATTCATGAAAGAATTGGCATTTTCCTCTCAGGACACCCCAAAAGCAGCATATGTCACAAGGTTGTCTTCTTTATACACTGTTGATTTTTATGATTTACAAAAAGTTAAAATGAATATTTTCAAAACAACAAATATTGAGTATTTAATTTATGTACAATTTAATCTTGAGTTGTCACTTTTTACTTAATGTAGTTTCCTTTTACACACTTAATAGTCCCTTTGTACATCGATACTTGTGCATTCTAAATCCTGGTATCATCCCAGTAGGACCCATAAGAAATCTTCATTGTAAGGACCTAGAGAGTTCCTCCAGGACATTCCCACACTGGTGTCAGCAGCGTGTCTAACTCCTTTATCTCAGATGTCAGTAACGACCCACTCTGTGTATGTGTCATGCACATGCGATGGCTGCAAACAAGGATTGAAAATGCCATCCCTTAAGTCTCCTGGTGTGCAGCCTCTGAATTAGGAGACATGGGCCATGGCTCCTGATGTTTAATCCCAGCTCCACCACAGGGGAAGTAGTATAAGAGCTGTATGGTCCTTAGGCAAGTTGCTTAACTTTCCACTTGTTTGTTTCCATGTCTGCAAAATGGAGATGATGGTGACAATAATGGTACCTTCCTCATAAAATGTTGGTATAAAGTTGTGTTTCTCGAAGTGTGTTCTTTGGGCCAGAGACATCAAGCATCTCCTGGGAACTGGAATGAAAAGAAAATTCTCAGGCCTCACCCCACACCTACTGCATCGGAAACTGTGTGTTAAGAAGACTTCCAGGTGATTCTGATGATGTTGAAAACCACTGTCGAGGAGAACGAGTTTATACTAAGTATTAAAACAGTGCCTGGCATACAGTAAGCGGTACATTAGTGAACATTTTAAAAATGAGTCAATAAAATATTGCCAAGATATAAAGTTTAATTTAGGCAAAAAGAAGCACATCCACACTGTTGCTCTAACAAAGAAATCCTGCTTAATTCCTAGCTGAAAGGAATTAACGGGGACTGCCAAACTCCTCATGATCTGGTCCCTGCCTTCCTTTCCTGCTACTTCTATTCTCCCTGTACACCACGTCTTCAGCTTTCCCAGCTCTCAGTACGGAAATTGCGGTTTTCACACCTCCAAGACTTTGTCCACTGTGTTCCCTCTGTATAGAAACATTGCCCACCCCTTTTCTTTCTCTACTTGCAATGTCTTGAATTCCTACACATCCTCCAAAACCCCATTTCGAGTGTCACCTCCTCTGTGTTACTCCCACCCCTATCCAGTCAGAGCCAGGCATTCACTAGGACTCCCCTCATCCTACACATTCTAGTACTTATCATTACGGTTTACTACTGTTTATAGTTGTATTTTACAGTTGTATTTTTAGAAAGATGGGAAGGGAAGGTGAAAGAGAGGGAGAGAAACATCAATGTGTGGTTGCCTCTCACGCCCCCCCTACTGGGGACCTGGTCTGCAACCCAGGCATGTGCCCTAACTGGGAATCAAATCGGTGACCCTCTGGTTCGCAGGCCAACAATCAGTTCCCTGGACCACATCAACCAGGGCCAATTAACCATTTTAAACTGAATAGTTCAGCGGCATATAGTGTATTCACAATGTTGTGCAACCATCACTTCTCTCTAGTTTCATAACTTTTTCATCACCCTCCAAAATGCACCATACCCATTAAGTAATTGTTTCCCCTCCCCACCCCATTTTAGTCATTATCTCTCTGTCTCTATGGATTTTGCTATCCTTTGTGTATCATGTAAAAGAAATTGTACAATCTGTGACTTTTAGCATCTTGTTTCTCTCAATCAGCATTAGTTTTTGAGGTTCATCCAAACTGTGGCATAAATCCACACATGCCCCTTTTCGGCTGAACGATATCCCATATACGTACCACCATTTGTTTACCCACCAGTTGTCGATGCCCATTTGGGTTGCTCCCCTCTTTTCGGTGTTATGAATAACGCTGCTACAAACATTTGTGTGCCAGTTTCTGTGTGGACATATGCTTTTATTTCTTTTATTTTCACTCCTCTGTGTGAACACATAGCCTTCATTTCATACCAGGGAATGGAACTGATGGTTCATGTGGTAATTATATATTTAACTTTTTATTAACCACCAAAGTGTTTCTACAGTAACTGCACCGTTTTGCATTCCCTTGAGCCATGTGTGAGGGTTCCTATTTCTCCACATCCTTGCCCACAGTAATTTTCTTTTTATTAGAGTCAGACTCTAGGTGTGAAGTGGTACCTCCTGGAGTTTTTTGTTTGTGTTTCCTTAATGACCAATGATTTTGAGTGTCTTTCACATGCTCCTTGGCCATTTGCATAGCCTCTTTGTAGAAATATACATTCGAGTTTTTGCCCAGTTTTTAATAGTTATTTGCTTTAGTATTTCACAAATGAATAATGATGTTGAGCATCTTTCCATGTGCTTGTTGGGCATTTGTACATTTTCTTTGGAAAAATGGTTGTTCAAGTCTTTTCCCCACTTTTTACTTGGGATGTTTGTCTTTTTGTGGCTGAATTGTAGGATCTCTCTGTACATGACGGATACCAGACCACGATCACATATGTCATTTTCAAATGCTTTTGCCCATTTTGTAGATTGTCTTCTCATCATTTCATAATGTCTTTTGATAAACAAAAGTTTTTAATTTTGATGAAATCCAGTTTATCATTTTTTTCTCTTGTTGCTCTTGATTTTGAGGTCATATCTAAGAATTCACTGCCAGGTCATGAATATTAAATTCTGTGTTTTTTTTCTAAGAGATTTATAGTTTTAGCTCCATATATTTAGTTAATTGGTCCATTTTGAGTTAAATTTTTGTGTATGGCCTAAGGTAAGGGCCCAACTTCACTCATCTGTATCTGAACATCCAGGTGACCCAGTGCCATTTGTTAAAAAGATTAGCATTTCCATATTGGATATTTTTTCAAATATTCATTTATTTAATTTTAGAGAGAAGAGAAGGGAGGGACAGAGAGGGAGAGAAATGTTTTGCTGTGAGAAACATTGTTTGGTAACACCCTGACAGGGGACCGAACCCACAGCCCAGGCGTGTCCCCTGACCAAGAAGAGAGCCAGTGACCTTTTGCTTTTCAGAATGATGCCCAACCAACTGAGTGACACCAGTCAGGGTCCATATTGCATATTTTTGGCATCCTTGTCAAAATCAGCTGGCCATAGAAACATGGGTTTATTTGTGGACTCCTCTTCTGCTAGTCTCTTTGTTCATTCTTATGCCAGAACAACGCTGTTTTTTGTTTGTTTGTTTCATTTTGAGAGTACGTTTATTAAAGCTGGGGACAGAGAAACCAGGAAGGGCCCAGGATAGAAGAAGCGACAGGAGAGGGCCTAGGCGGGGCTGCTTTGGCTGTCCAGGAACGTTGTGGGAAGAAGTGAGCCGAGGCAGGTCTGCCGTCAGCTCACTGGGGAGTCAGAGAAAAAGGGGCTTTGGGGACGAGTTGCAGGGGTTAGCCCTGAACAAGCTGCCACTGCCCATTGCTCCCCGGGTTGCAAGCCTCATGGGGACCCTTAAAGATTTGGAGAAAGAAAATTCACTCGAAAAGGAGATTCAAGTGGACGAGCCCCAAGAAGGGAGTGCCAACACTGTCTTGAGTACTGTTGACTCACAGTAAGTTTTGAAATCAGTGGGTGTGGGTACTCCAACTTTGTTCTTGTATAGGATTATTTTATGTATTTAGCTTCTGTTGAAATTTATGTGAACTTTGGAATCATCATGTCAATTTATACAAAAAGTCAGCTTAGATTCTTATAAAAATTTCATTGACTCTCTAGATTATTTAGGAGAGAATGGACATCTTAACAACATTAATTTCCATCAAAATGGAATGTTATTCCATTTATTTAGATCTTCTTTACTTTCTTTCACCAATATTTTGTAGTTTTAGAAGTTTAAATTTTCTCTTCTTTTGTTGTATTTACTCCTAAGTATTTTATTCTTTTTGATGCTATTCTGAATAAAAATTTTAAATTTCATTTTCAGGATGTTTATTGCAAGTATATATATATATATATATATATATATATACACATATACATTAACTTTGCATTCCTGGGATGAATCCCAGTTGGTCATTGGTGTGTAATTCTTCTTACACGTTGCTGGAGTCAGTTTCTAGCATTTGGCTGGGGTTCCCAGATTCACATTCATAGCAGACATGGGACTGCAATTTTCCTCTCTTGTAATGGCTTTATCAAGCATTCTCTTATACATAACCACAATATCCTACCTAGCATACAGTATACCATATTAAAAAAGAAAACTAGGAAATAAAAAAAAGATTTTATGTATTATTTTTCATAGAGAGGGAAAAGGAGGGAGAAAGAGAGGGAGCGAAGCACCAGAGTGATTGAATCAGTTGCCGGCACTTCGGTGGCCCTAGTCTTCTGAACGCAGAGGCTCTGACAAAGAAGAAAACAATCAGGGCTGCTGCGATAGATGTGTCTCTGTGCTACAGACATTCCTTATAGATAGGTACTATTAAGTCTGTTTTATTTTATTTTTTAATTTATTTTTAGAGAAGGGGGAAAGGAGGGAGAAAGAGAGAAACATCGATGTGTGAGAGATACATTGATCGGTTGCCTCTTGCACACCCCCAACTGGGGACTCAGTCCGCAACCCAGACATGTGCCCTGAACAGGGAATCGAACCAGTGACCTTTAGGTTTGCAGACTGGTGCTCAGTCCACTGAGCCACACCAGCCAGAGTGAAAACTAGGAAAGTTTTTAATTCTTCAAATATCCAAGTCATTGTTCAACTATCTTTTACTCTAGATCATTCTAAGTAGCCTAGAAAGAGTCTCCATGATCTGGAGAACGAGAGGGCTTTGAGTATTAGAAGGAGTGGCGGGGGTGGAGGGGTTGTGTCGGAGAAAAGAAGACTCCATGGGAGAGAACAAAAACTCTTGACTCAGGGAACAAGGATTTCTGAGGAAATAAATTGATATCCAGTTGGTTCCAGAGGACAGGATAGGAACAAAAGAGGAAGCTATAAGAGGGACTTCTTTTGGCTCAGAAAAGGAAGTCTTATGACCTCCAATCCTGCCCTTGTGGTACAAAATCGGTCAGACCACACCGGATATCTGATGTTACTGTGCATGTGGAAATGGGTCCCTTGCTTCTCTCAGTTCATCCCTCACTTCTTGTCTCACTTCCTTCCCTGTGTAGGACACATTTTTCAGCCTTGCCCTCAGCAGCAGCAACTTACTCAATCTTTGGGCTTCACGTGGGCTGCCCTGTGCACCCACCCCCAATTTTGAATGAATGAATCCTCCCCCTGGGCTTTGTGTACTATCAGATAAAAAAAAAAAACACTACATCCTTTGCCACTGGAACTGTGACACCTAAGTTATTTGTCTCAGTTAGGCAAATCTTTGTATTTGACTTCAGTGAAGTACATTGGTCTTTTCTTAACTCATAGCAACAATAAAAGCCTCAGCCTACCCCTCTCATTTGTTCAATTAATTATTTAGTAAAGATTTATGGAGCAACTGCCGCATGCCAGGCACTGTTTTAGTGACTGAGGATTCATAATTCAACAAGATTAACACCAATCGTTGCTCTTGTGGAGCTTTCAGCACAGTACTAAACAAACAAAAACAAACAGACATAAGTAAAGAAGATGATTTCCATTTGAGATCAATGCTGTGAAGAAAATGAGGCGAAGGGGCTTCTTCACGTAAGGTAACATTTGAGTTGAATCCTGAGAACAATGAGAAGGTGCCTGACATTTGAAGATCTTTATTTAGAGCTTCAGTTTCATAGAAGCTCCACAGACTCCTGCTACCATGATTACCCACTGACATCTTGGCCCAGATATGCTGCCTTCTAGCCTGGACTCTGCATTGATTGTTTCCATGCTTCCACTAAGGCCAAACACTCCACTGGGGAATGTAGGTACCGGTTCCTTTTATCTCCTTGAGGACAGTCCTCCAGCACGACTCACTTCTTTCTCCTGAATCATCAAGTTTTCCTTCTCTACTGGCCTATTCCCATCTGCCCACAACCATGCTATTTCTCTCATCTTAAAAAACAATGAACATAACATACTCAATGGTGAAAGGTTGAAAACTTCCTTCTAAGGTCAGAGGAGGGAGGTGGCTCCTAAGCTTACTAAGAACAAGAGCCAAAGTCTTTACTATGCTCCGTATTTACAGTGCTTCTCAAACACGAGACCAACTTTCTTTCTTTAAAAAGATTTTATTTATTTTTATTTTTTTAGAGAGAGGGGAAGGGAGGAAGAAAGAGAAGGAGAAAAACATCAGTGTGAGAAAGACATATCGACCTGTTGCCTCTTGTAATGAGCCTCGACCAGGGACTGATTCTGCAACACAAGCATGTGCCCTGGCTGGGAATTGAACCACTGACCCTTTGCTTTGTGGGACAATGCCCAAGCAACTGAGCCACACCGGTCAGGGCACCATGTTTCATTTTTAAAGTTCCAATCCATTGCAGATGACACTTTTGTAAAATATGATAGATATGTTGCTGAGATGTAAAATTTTATAAAATTATAAAATACTTATTCCTGACTCTTTTACTTATCTCCTCATAGTGCAATAATAAACAATTTGCAGCCTGGCCCTTGTTTTGGACCATATTTTGAGTAGGATTGTTTTACAAGGCTCTGCGTGATCTGGCCCTGCTACTACCTCTAATCTCATCTCTTACCATTCTCCCTACCATCCCTGTGTACTCTCCTTCCACTGCACTGTACTCCTTATTGTTTTCTTTAACATCTCAAAGACCTCAGGATCTTTGAATGTATATGCTGTTGTCTCTGCTTCAAATGCTATTCGCCCAGATATCCTCAAGCTCTCTCTCCCAATGCATGTGGGTATCAGTTAAAAATCACATATCAGAGAGGCCTTTCCTAACAATCCTGATAACATATCAGTTCTCAGCACTCTGTCTCCTTTCTCTTCATAGCACTTACCAAAGTTTCAGATGCTTATTGTCTTCCTCTCACCCCCACCAGCAAATTAGAATCTGAACTTCATACAAACAAGAACTTCTGCTTTACTTTTGTTATGTCACAGGGTTTAACAGAGTGCATGACACATGACAGGCACTTCAGTGAATGTTTCCAGCTTCCATCCTCATGATTTTAGCCCTACCTAATCAGTGATAATTCCCAGGTTTGGCCATATTACTTTTAGAGAGGGGAATGAGGGAGAAAGAGAGGGAGAGAAGCATCAGTGTGTGCTTACCTCTCACAGTCCCCACTGGGGAGCTGGCCCACAACCCAGGCACATGCCCTGACTGGGAATTGAACTGGCAACCCTTTGGTTCACAGCCCGGCACTCAATCCACTGAGCCACACCAGGCAGGACATGTTTCTGAGCCTTTTATCATACTACCCATTTTTGCCTGGGATGTTCTTCCTGAGGAAGTGGTATGCACCTCTCAAGACCCATATGAAATGTCTTTTCATCTGTACAGGCTTCCAGAGGACCATCCTTCCCTTACAGAGTTGATCTTTCCCAGTCATTGAATCACAACTATCTTGTTTATGTGTCTTCCTTACTGCATTGAGAATTCCCCAAGAGCATGAATTTTCTGATTTATCTTTGTACACCAGGCTCCTAGCACAGAGCCTGAGGTGGAACAAGGCCCCTGTAACTGTTTGGAGAAGAGTTCTCAGAGCTATTCAATGTGAGAAGCTGCTTAAAGTGGTTAATTCTCTGATACTAGAAATGTCCCAACAGGCTGGATGAAGTCCTCTTTAGGATACCCCAGTGGGTTTTCCTGATGGGGTTGGCAGTTTATTTAGCTGTCCCCATGATTTTTTGAGTCTGTGGTCTGGTGACCTATGTGATGCTCCTATCAATACTAATTTTCATTCTCCAGTCCTATCTGTGTGGTTCTGGACACTGAAAGGAGGCAGGCTGGAGGACTCTGTTTGCATGCCTCTTTCCAGCCCGAGAGGCAGGTATCTAGCTCTCTGATGAGTGTGGCTGCCTATCAGATTTAGTAGAGAAGGAACTCTTAGAAGGAACTGCACCTCTTAGCTGATATCCTGGGTTTCTGAGATAATGTGGATGAGGGGCAATCTTGTTAATTGCCCTGTGATGGGTCTAAGACGTTATCCTATTTGCAAATCAAAGAGCCATCCTGAAACAGTTATACAGTATATACCAACCTAATCACAAGATCTGTGGTTCAGAGGCAGTTTAATGGCTGCACCACTTCCCCATGACCGAATTTACCGTCAGACATCACAGTGGAACTCAGAGTGCAGGTGTGCGCAGGGGAGATTTACGGAGCAGGAGAGGTATCTTAAAATTAGACAACTCAGAGTTAATGTAGGACAGCAGGCACAGCTGTCCTTCCTGCCTCAGAGACAGAGAGGAAGCAAGTGGCTGCGGCTTTTATTGTTTTGGGGAGACCAGCTGGATCATGAAAAATGCACCAGAAAGGAAACATTCTGTACCTTCCCTGTTATGTTTACAAATAGCCTTTTACACAGGTACCAGTAATCTGCTCAAAAAGCCTGGATTGCACAGGAACCCTTTGTTTCTTCCACACAGCCCTAGACAGGCAGCATCCCCTTGAGCCTTCCACCCCTGAAGTTCTCTGCTTAGGCAGATATCGTTTCTGGGGAATTGGGATGAAGAAAATCTCAATATAATGGATTCCCCATCCATCATTGTGCCTAGTACTTAGCAGACACACAGCAAACATCTGCTGAGTGAATGACAAGGACCGCTGCTTAAGATTTTAATGAAGATGGGCAGAAAAGTGGTTGGTAGAGGCTTCCTGCCGAGGCTCCTCCAGAGCCACGGCAACCTGAGCCAATCCATTCTTCTCCCCTGGGCCTTCTCAGGCCAAGGCCCCAGCCCCTCGAAGCAGTGCAACAGTTCCTGACATCCCCATGGCCAGGGCTGAACACGTGGAGACTGGGACCACACCGGAGTTCGGGACTTCTTGGTATTTGGAGGCATCCGGTTCCTGGAAGGGATTCCCGTCCAGTGTCAGGCTAGTCACCTTGGGCAGCTCCTCTAGCCTCGGCATCTTGCGCAGCCTGTTGCAGCTGAGATCAAGCACACTGAGCTCTGCCGGCAGTCCTTGAGGCACCTGCTCCAGGCCAGCGAACGACAGGTTGAGAGAGTTCAGTGCGCTGGGCCAGGTGCAAGCGGGAGCGCCCTGGGTCGTGGCGCGCAGAGAGTTGTGGCTGAGGTCTAAGCGCTGTGGTTTCACACCCGCCGCCGCCAGCGCTGCGCACACGCCGCTTAGCGTTTCCATCCCAGAGTTGCGCAGCGTTAGCTCCTCCAGGGTCGGGAATTTGTTGGGACAGAGAGCCGCAGTCAGTCCGCGCTCTCCCAGTGCGGGATTGTCCGACAGGTCCAGGGTCTGGAGGGAGGAGAAGGTGTGGAGGTCTGCGCAGAGAAAGGCGAGCGAGTGTGCTTGCGCAATGTTCAGTTTTTTGAGGCCTGGCTTGAGCCACTGCTGCAGTTTGGCGAGCCAGGCATCTCCTGTTGCCCACGAGACGTTACGGAGACTGAGGGTGAGAAGCTTAGGTCCAAGGTCTTCCAGAGGTGGCACCGGCATCGTGCCGGTTACTTCCAAGTCCACGAGCGTTAGTTGCTTGAGGCGGGAGGACCCGAGCCCACGCAGGACGGCGACGAGAAGCGGAGCCGGAATCTGTGCGGCGCCGACCGTGAGTCTCTGCAAGCGCAGAGCCCTGACCAAGTCAACATACTCCTTCGGGTTGGTGTCGGCAAACTTTTCAAATTGTTGCAGGCTGCGGCCGCTGCCATGGACCTCCACCTCGAGGGCACTCATACACTGTAAGGCGCTGGACCAGTCCGGCTCCGGATCCGTGAAGTTGCAGACGCAGCGCACGTCCTCGTCGTCTATCTCGCAGGGCTCCGGTGTGGCCGCGGAGAGCTGAAGCAGAGGCGGCACCAGCAGCAGCAGCAGCAGCAGCAGCGGGCAGGGCGCGCGCACCTGGAAGGAGAGCGGAGGTCAGGGCGGCCCAGCCAGTCCCCGGAATTCCCCGAGTAGCCCCAGTTCGGCCCCAGGGTTCGGCCCCAAGGCCGTGTGCTCACCATGATCGATAGGTGGTGTGTGCTCAGAGCCCCTGCGTCCCCGGCCGGCTCTGGGAAGGACTTCGGCTTCTTTCCTCTCTGGCTGCACTAGCCAGCTTCCAGCCTCCACACACCCTTTGGCGGCCTCGGAGAGTTTATATAGCCCCGAGAATGTCACTTTGTTCCCTCCTCTGTGAACCCTGGTCACTCCCCACCTCTTTTCATCACTGCATTTAACACCCTTCTGGGAAATTGTGCAGTGAACGATGTTGCCTGGAGGAGGGGCGTAACAGGAACAAGCCTGAGAGACCTCTAGTGTGCTCTGCCCCGGGCTGTGCCCTGATGACTCAGGAGCCCCGGGCTTCCCTGGTGGGTATGGAGAAAGGAGGATCCCCAGCGCCTCCTACCAGGACTCTTGTCTCCCCCGCCTACATCCCAGCGACTCAGCCGGGGTTGTTTCTTTGACTTGTCCCTAGTCTTGGTGGTTGCTATTAACTTCCCATCATCTAAGTTCAATTCCCTGAATATCCTCTCATATTTACCTGGATCTTTTGTGGAAGAGATCGCAAATTTCATCTACTGACTCCGAGGGCTGGAATTAAGTTCAAGGGAAGGAAGTTTATGTAGAGAACAACTCCCCTTCCCTTTTTAAAAATTTTGCTGACTTGTTCTCTGTTTAACTTTGTTGATTAAGAAAGTAATATCTTTCTTAAATAGAGGTGTTTGACAAAAACACATTGGCCTAGCCACTTGCTCTTACAGTTTTCATTTCCCCATCCTGAAAATGAGCTAGATATTTTAAACACCATTTTCCCACTTGCACCTAGTGCTCCCCTGCCCTCCCCCCCAACACAATTCCTGTGTCCTAGGAAGGAAGGGCTGGACCTATGGTGAAGGAGGGTTAATTAGTAACTCACTTGTTTTAACAAAAAAGGCAAATGTCCCAGAGCGTGGGGTAGGGTTTATGCTTTGACAAGAGAAAAATTCTGAGATGTTCTAAATAAAATTAGAGGAGTCAGAGAATGAGTGAGACAGGAATAGTTAACCAGATGATAGCTGTGGACCAACTAACAAAGACTGTTCACATTCCTGAAGTTTTGGAGTTTTGAATAAACCTCTAGGCGTCTGTCTGACCACTAGGATGCATCTTTGTTGCATCTTGCACAGGCACGAACACTTAGGGCTGTTGTCTGTAACTAATCAAAGTAGCAAATATTTCTTCCTTCTAGACTGTGTGCCTATCGTGGAGCTGTCTCCATTTCTCCTCTTCCCATCTATAAACAGTGTAAATTCTTTTAAACAACTTACATCTTTCTTCCCCAAAACATCATGTATAAAAGAGCCCATCACGTTAATAAAATCTTAAAAAAAAAAAAAAAGCCCTGGCTGGTTTAGCTCAGTGGACTGAGTGTGGGCTGTGACCAAAGGGTCACTGGTTTGATTCCCAGTTCAGGGCACGTGTCTGGGTTGCAGGCCAGATCCCCAATGGGGGCCATGTGAGAGGCAACCAGACACTGATGTTTCTCCCCTTCTCTTTCTCCTGCCCTTCCCCTCTCTCTAAAAATAAATAAATAAACCCTTAAAAAAAAAAAGAGCCTATTAGCTCTAGGATAGTGGATATGTTGCTTTCTTCACCTAGCCATGCTGCCGGTGGTTTAGATTTCCTGCCCCAGAACCTGATCCATTTCTGGCTATTATATGTCTCAGAAAAAAAAAACAACTTCTTTTTAAAAAAGGTTTCAACCCTGGCTGGGTAGTTCAGTTGGTTACAGCATTATCCTGATGTGCCAAGGTTGTGGTTTTGATCCCTGATCAGGGAACATACAAGACTTAAACAATGAATGCATAGTGGAACAACAAATCAATGTCTGTCTGTCTGTCTCTCCTCTTCCTCTCTCAAAATCAATAAATAAAAATAAGTTGCCCTGGCTGGTGTGGCTCAGTGGACTGAGTGCCGCCTGTGAATGAAGGGGTCCCCCCTTGGATTCTCAGCCAGGGCACATGCCTGGGCTGTGGGCCAGGTCTCCAGTAGGGGTGTGTGAGAGGCAACCACATATTGATGTTTCTCTCCCTCTCTTTCTCCCTCCTTTCCCCTCTCTCTAAAAATAAATAAATAAAATCTTTTATAAATTCATACATACATACATAAAAGTAAAATAAAGTTAAAAAGCTTTAAGCTATTGAAGTTTTATTGTTAACACTTTCACAATGGCTCTCACAGGTCTGCACCTATGAATTTCTGGGGAAAAAGGTACATGAAAAACATTTGAATTCTTTTATTTTCCCAAAGTAGCTTCATGTCTGTTCCCCATCCAGACAAGGAGGCCTCATTCCCTTCAGTGTGTCCTGTTGGAAATGCCCTGATACTCTGAGCCATGTCCCAAGGCTCAACCTGGTTGGTCACTGGAACATTCCCAAGGACCAAGATGTTAATATAGCGCAGTGTTAAATACATTGACCCTGCAGTCAGAGATCCAGGCATGGAATCCCACCCAGATCTACCACTGAGATTGCCAGGCCTGGGAAAGTCTCTGGGCCTCACATTCCTCAGATTCCATTATGTCCATTCTACTTTTAAAATGGACATAATGTCCTGGCTAGTATGGCTTAGTGGATTGGGTGCTGGCCTGTGAACCAAAAAGTTGCCGATTTGATTCCTATTCAGGGTGCATGCCTGGATTGCAGTCCAGGTCCCCAGTTAGGGGCATGTGAGAGGCAACCAATCAATGTATCGCTCACATATCTATGTTTCTCTCTCTCCCTCCCTTTCCCTCTAAAAATAAAATACATAAAATAAAATGGACATAATGGTACTTGTCAGTGAGTAAAGTCTGTGGCACAGAGCCACACCTATTGACAGTAGCCCTGGCTGTTACCTTCTTTGGCAGAACCTCTGCATTCGGAAGACTAGGGCCATGGAAGCCTGGCTCCTAAGCAAATCCCATCACCTTAGTGGAGGCATTCTGGATGAGGGGACCAAGATAAGAGGGCAATAAATTTCTGCAAAGATTCCCAACTCATACTTTAATTCAAGAATATCTATTACTTGTTTACCAAGTACAAAGATTAGTGCAAAGCTCTGGGATGCTGACATGACCATTAGTTTGTCTCTCAAGTATTCTAATAGATGGGGAAGGTGAAAACAGACCCAGAACTACAGTCCACAGTGAAGAAGACTCTTACAGAGGACTCGTGCGTGGTAGGAGAAAGGAATAGCTAGGTTTGTAGAGGAGAGGACATGAGGCTGTTTCTTATAGGCTTAACAGTATTGCCAGGTAGGTAAGTGTAAAAAGGCAGTTTGGGCAGCTGTAACTGAGCAGACACTCTGGGCATAACATAGCTTTTGCTTGGGGACATATCACACTTTCCCCACCAAGAGAAAGATGTGGGTATAGAAATCAGCTCATCTCACGGAAAGGGACAAGACTCAGGCCCTATGCCCAGCCAGACCGTGCATGATACAGAGTAGGTACTCAATAAATGGCCCTCCAGGGGCTGGATGGACGCTGGGCTTGGAGAGAAGGTGTGGTAGACAGGATGACGATGGCCTACAGCGACTTAAGTAGATATTTTGTGGATGAGGTCAAAGACTTTATCAGTTGACTTCAAGAGGAAGTTAACTGAATTTATCAGTTAAATTCAAGGAAGGAAGTTGGTGAGAAGTATAATACCCTTTTCTGGATTTTTTTTCTTATTTGTGTATTTGCTTAAGTAATAGCTTTCTAAAAATTAGAGGCCTCCAATGGAACTTCTTTTAATAAACACACTTGCATAGTTTTATTACAATTTTGTAAAAATAAAAACATATTACCTCATGCCAAGTGTGCCCAGAATTTGCACAAATCTCAATACCTTTAATACTATAGTTTTCAAGACACACAAAATAAAATTTTAAGGCAAAAACAGCACTTCGCAACAATTTAATAATTTATTACATTACAGTAGCATCACAGCAGCATCCAACAATGCCACGTTAGGCAAAAGTCTCTCAGAATTTCCATTATGGATTCTATTTGCAAGAGTATGTAACTTGGTAAAATTCATTCTAAGAAATTTGGCAAATAAAGCTTTGACTGGAATTGGCATTTCTTTATCTAATTTTCTCCCCCCCCGCCCCAAACTTCTTAAGTACTATTTGGGCACTAGTATCTTAGAGCTGTAAAGGGGGTTTGGGTGGAGACAACATCACTTACACTGTAACTTAATGACAGCTGTGAAAAGGGTTGTGAAGAAGTATATGCCACTATAAACTCTCATAACAAGAGCAACTGGTCCAGCAGAACCGAGGAGGCGACATAAGAGTTGAGATCTTGAGGATGATGTTAATTAAAGGAAGGGGCTGGTTGGGTGGGGGTGGGTTGTGGTGGTGGGGGGCAGGGACATGGGTCTAGGTAGAGGAACAGCCTGTGCAAAATCCTAGAGGAGGAAATGAGCAGAGCTTGTTTAGGTAACAGAGAGAAGATGCAGGAGAGGTGATAAAGTGAGGTGCTCTTCAGCTGAAAGTGGAGATATATACAGGGATTAGACCCCAATAATCTCATGTAGGGTTTAGTTGGCCACAATTTGGATTTTGAGGGTAAGGAACACCTTTTTTTAAAAAAGATTTTATTTTATTTTTTAAATAAAATAAATAGAGAGGGGAAGGGAGAAAGAGAAGGAGAGAAATATCAATGTATGGTTGCCTCTAGCGCGCTCCCTACTGGGAACCTAGCCAGCAACCCGAGCATGTGCCCCAGACTGGGAATCGAATCAGCGATCCATTGATTCGTAGGTTGGCACTCAGCCACTGAGCCGCACCAGCCTTTTTTAAACTCATCAGTGTTTCCCAAGTACCCAGCAACTTACTGGCATTCAAGATTTGGTAAATCATTCTAAAAATAATACAACTTGCGTTTAGCAGAACAGTGAAATAATTATATTTGTCTCATTTTCCTCACCCATAAAATGGGAATAATTGTTATTGCGAACATTCATTATTGTAACGCATGGCCACTCATCAGTGGGAAGCGCGCTGGTTGTGGGGAGGTGTGTGGGTGGGGTGCTTATACCATTTCACTAGTAAATGGTATCCCATATCTTCACAGAACTTGGGCTAGTTTTGAATGTTCCTCTAGGGTGTTTTGGGAGCGGTGAGGTTATTTGCTGAGTGGAAGATGACTCTACTGGCCTGGGGCGGCTGGGGTTGGGAATGAGTTTCTTTCTTTCTTTCTTGAGTACAGTTCAACAACTTTCTTTCCTGGTATTGGGAAGAAGACAAACCAACGCGGAGGAGGTTTTGCTTGGCTCTCAGCCAGCTCCCAACCCTCTGCCCAGTGCTGCCGCGTTCCTGCCTCCTTTCACCCCTCCTCTCCCTTCGCCCCGCCTCAGCCGTAGGCCGCGCCCCTTCGCTCCGCCCCGCCTTTGCTCGGCGCCGAGCCCCGCCTGCTTCACCGCCCCTTCCGCTTTGCGCTGCGGCTGCGCGGTCCCTGCCATCTTACCTACTGGCTGTCTGTGATCCTGGGCTTGAACTTAGTGAGAATTCCCTTTAGCTCCACCATGTGGAACCGACGGCAGGGCCGTCTCAGGCCGGTGGGATGCGGGGTGGAAGAGCTACGGCGCCGCCGGCGGGAGCGAGAGGCAGGTGCGAGCGGGCAAGGGAACACGCAGGATGGGGTATGGCGGTGGGAGTCCGGGCTCTGGATCTTGGGTGCCCCTTCTTTGCCCTCAGCCCGGTCCTTTGTCCCCAGCATTGCGGAAGGCGAGGAGGGAGCAGCAGCTGGTCAGCAAGAGGCTCCTGAGAGATGACACCCCAGAGGAAGCTGAAAGTGGATGCGTGGCCTTGATCCTCGGGGAAGCCGAGGTGAGGGGGCAGGGTGCACGGTGAGGTCCGTCCTGGCTGGCGCCAAATTCCTTCTTGGAGTACTCAAGGTCCGTCCCCAAACCTGAACGCGGTCCCTTCAAAACCCACAATGGGGCAAGCCAGAAATTGGGGTATCCACCCCATCCTGACTCTCATCCCCATATCAACATTTCACGTCCTAGCCGTTTTTTTTTTTTTTTTAATTTTTTTAACCTTTTAAAGAACTGTGGAGGTGCCCTGGCCGGTGTGGCTCAGTTGGCTGGAGTGTAGTCCCCATAACCTAAAGCTCATGGGTTCGATTCCCGGTTGCGGCGGTCTGGGGCGCCTAAGGGAGGCGACCAGTCCATGTTTCTGCCTCACATCAGTGTTTCTCTCCCTTCCTTACTCGCTAAAAGCAATGAAAAAAATTTCCTCGGTAAGGAATAAAAACAAACACAACTCTGGAGTCTTTCTGTGCCTCACCATTGCAGCTCCCACCACCCTCCAATGGATACTTACAGCAGCCTCCTAAGGGGTCATTGGCATCTATACTTGCCACCCTCAAGTTCATTCTCCATACATCAGTTAGATGCGTCTTTTAAACTTACATAGAGATCTGTGGGGGCAGGGGAGCATACATAGGGACCAAACTCCTTCCTGTGATCATAAAGTCCAGCGTCATCTAGTCTTTGCTTACCTCCAATCTCACCAGTTTACTCATTTCAGCCAACCCTTCCCCTTTTCAGTTCTGGGAAGAATATACTAGGCTCTTTCCTATCAAGGCTTTTTGTACCTTTGCTGCATCTCAAGTGGGTCCCTTTTGGTATTTCGTCCTGACAGCACATACTGTTTTTGCAGACTATTAATCATCTTAATTTATTTGTTTGTTTCTTATTTCTTGAAGTAGACTTTAAAAATCCATGGGAACCTAGACCCTATCTTTGTCATCATTGAAAACTCGATGCCTGTACAGTGTTTATTGAATAAATGAGTAAAAGAGTTGGTTTTAGTTCATTTATTCATTCAGCAAGTATTGGGCATCCCCTGTGTTGGTATTGTCTGTGTTTACCTGTGCAATTTACAAAGCACTTGTGCCTAGGTTAAACCATTTATTCATTTCACACTTACTTCATGCCAGGAAACTGCTGGGTACCGTACTGAGGTACACAAGAGAAACAGAGTCCCTTTCTTTGAAGTCTTCACAGCCCACGAAGGAGACAGATGTGCTACCTGCCTCCTGTCATGAAGGAAACATGAGGCACAACAGAAACCCCTAAGTCTGCCACAAGAAGCCAGAAGGAGCTAACTTCCTAGAGACAGTGACAGGAGCAGAAATCTGAAGGGAGTGGGTGACCTAGGGAGGGTATGCCATGCAGAAGAAACAGACTGTGCAAAATCTTGGCAGTTTTAAAGTCATGTTATGCTAGGTGGTGTCAGAGTACAGGTCACATGAGCAGAATGAGTTGGAGGGGTAGATTATGCCAGGTTTAAATATTATCCTTGAAATAACCTGGTAAGGTGGAATGGATGTTATTTCCCTTATATTCAGGTGAGAAACTGAGGTTTAGGTCCCTTGAAGGGTAAGAGGCAGGGCTGGTATTAAGCCCAGTTCTGATTCCTTCTGTCCCCTCTACTGCAGTGTTGGCACTTTCTGGCCGTATAAGTGTGAATGACAAGTTCTAGAGATGGTGCAATATTGGAGGGCTCACAGGTGAAGTTGGCGGAGCAGGGCTCAAGATTTGCTCTTTCTCCCTGCCCTGGCCTCCAGATCCAGCAGTTCCTGTGGTCAGCCCAGCGGGGAACAGAGGAAAAGGAGAGAGAGGGAGCTCTGGCCAGCCTTCGCCGAGGCTTGCAGCGCCCAGAGACACAGCAGACCTTCATCAGGTCAGTGTGGATGGAGTGGGTGGGGGGCGGGGGCAGGGGGGTTCTCTGAGGGATGGAGAGGAGTGTGGAGGGGGAGTGGCCACAGGCTGAACAGGGCTCTGGTACTCACTCATGTAGGCTGGAGGGCAGCATGCGGACTCTGGTCGGGCTCCTGACCAGCAACCAGGCCCTGCTGCAACTTGAGGCGGCTCGGTGCCTTCACGAGCTCTCTCATTCCGAGCAGTCTGCGGTGGCTGAGGCCTGCCTGCCAGCCACTTCCTACCTTCTCACCTACCTCTCCGGTCACAGCTCTGATTTTATAGTAAGCCCTGTCCCTTCCTACTTTGGTTTTGGCTTGAGTTTAGAAATTGTGTCTTTGGGTCCAGTTTGAGCTGGCAGATAGGGAGAAGAAAACCAGTTTCCCTTGATGCCCACACCCATCCATCATCTTCACCCTCTTGTGCCCAGAGTCTCCGGGACAGGGCTGCTCCATTCTCTCCATCCCCACCCCCCACCCTGAACTGATGTGGGCCAAGCCCAGTGCTGCTGTTGTCCCACTCCAGGAGCTCTGTCTGTATACACTGGGTAACCTGATCGTGGAGAGTGAAGCTGTGAGGAGTAAGCTCCTGCCACAGGGCATTGTTCCAGCCTTGGCTGCCTGCATCCAGGTGAGTGTCCGCCTTATCTATCTTCTTCCCTGGGCAATCCTCCCCTCACTTTTTTCCATACGCCCCAGCTGCTTTGGTTAGGCAGCTCCAGCCTCTGGCCTGTCTTCTGGCCTAGTTTCCAAGAGTTAGATCCCTGCCCTGTCTATTTCTAGTCTCCTCATCAGACTGTGCTGGAAGCCCTTGGATATGCCTTGTCCCAGCTCCTGCAGGCTAAGGAAGCTCCAGAAAAAATCATCCCGTAAGTAAAATTGTGACTCCAGGTGTACAGGCAGGGGGTGACCCATTTAGCAGTGTAGCTTCTTGATACTTCAAGTCTATTCCAAAGCTATTGCACATTGAACTCCCCATGTGTCTGGCTGGGAAGGATTTCGGGTTTGGATACGTTTCCCACCTGCTGTTAGGGTTTGGGAAGAGCAACAGGCATCTTGCCTTCTGTGGTTCTTACTCAGAGCTCTGCTTCTGCTGGCAGCTCCGTCCTGGGCTCCGCTCTCCCCCAGCACATGCTGCAACTATTGCAGCCTGGCCCAAAGCTGAACCCCGGAGTTGCTGTGGAGTTTGCTTGGTGCCTTCACTACATCATCTGCAGGTAACAAGCAAGTTGGGAAAGTGCCACAGACCTCCCCTGCGGTTTCCTTCATGACACTTAGGTTTTTGAACTTTGGGTTCTGGAATTATGTTTTCTTCCTTCCATGGTCTTTTCTTCTCCAAACTCAGAAAACCCACAAAACCCACAGACCCAGGCTGTTGGCCAACTGAAAGTGGAATTGGCTTAGTAACTATTCAGTACTTGTTTCCTGTTGCCCAGCCAGGTCAACAATGCCTTGCTCATCACCCATGGGGCTCTGTCCACTCTGGGGCTGCTGCTGTTGGACTTGGCTGGTGCTGTCCAGAGATCTGAGGATACAGGACTGGAGCTGGTAGGTGAAGAGGACAGGTCAAGATCTGCTCAACCTTTCTTCCTACTCTGTTTCTTCTCCAGGATGTAGGTTGCCCCTCTTCCTCACACCTGATCCCCAACTTGTCTTTGTAGCTGGTGTGCCCTGTGCTTCGGTGTCTTAGCAATTTGCTAACAGAGCCAGCAGTGGATGCTGTGGGAGGGCAAATGGAGCTCAGAGATGAGCGTGTTGTGGCATCCTTATTTATCCTTCTGCAGTTCTTCCTCCAGAAACAGCCCAGCCTGCTTCCTGAGGGCCTCTGGCTCCTTAACAACCTCACTGGTATGCTCCATAATCTGCCGAGACCAGGACCTTTAGATACTAGGGAAACTTCCTTATAGTTTGGACTGAGGTGGGTTGGATTGAGAGGGTGTTTTCAGGCTGCAGTTAGAGGGATTTCACCCCGACATTTTCCCTTCCAGCAAACAGTCCTAGCTTCTGTACCTCCTTGCTCTCCCTGGACCTGATTGAGCCTCTCTTGCGGTTGTTACCAGTATCTAATGTGGTGAGCGTATTGGTAGGTATAGGTATCATCTAAGGTCTTGTGGCTGAAGTGTAAACAGTAGGAACTCAGAAGTACCCTTAGCTGAGAGCTGGCAGGTGGTATGGTACAGATGGTCTCAGGGGCAGGCCTGTCTGGGTGAGTCCCTAAACTGGTTTACTAGTTATTAGCCTTGAGCAAATGAAGTAATCACCTTAAGCTTCACTTTCCTGATTTATAATTAGGAATAGTAATCCTGAGGACAATGTGGGGATTACAGAACTTGCTTATAAAATTGCCTGGCACAGTGCCTGGGGCATGTTGTCAGCAATCCATAGTTTTTGCTGTCAATGGCTTTCATCCTTTGTGGGGATTGTGTGTATACGTATCTGTCTACAGGTGCTCACAGTTCTGTGCAACGTTGCAGAGAAGGGTCCTGCTTATTGCTGGCATCTGTGGCCAGGGCCCCTGCTCTCTTCCTTGCTGGACACTTTGGTCTTCTCTGACACTGAAGTAGTAGGCCAGACTTTGGAGCTGCTGCAGCTGCTGTTCCTCTATCGGCCAGAGGTTGGTTTCTGGTCCTGCTTCTCAATCCCCTTTGTTCTGAAGCCTCTAGTCTCACTGTGGCCCCTTTCTTTCCAATTCTAACTAGAGCCTCTTCTGTGGACCTGGATAGTTTATATGGGCTCCGGGTCAGAAACAGCATCCTCTTATTGGGAATGCCCAGGAAGCGGTGGACTAACCCATAAGGCTCTGGGAATTGAGTCTTAGGGTATAGGGGCCTAGATGTTGAATCCTTTTCTTTCCTGCCACCAGACTGCCCAGGCCTTCCTGCAGCAATCAGGGCTACAGGCCCTTAAAAGGCATGAGGAGGAGGCACAGCTCCAGGATCGAGTGCATGCTCTCCAGCAGACAGCTCTTCATGGGTGACCTGGCTTCTCAATGTCACTTACTCCACTCCCCCTCATCCCAGCTTCCGTGCCCATGGAGTCCCTTTTGGGGGTTTAGGACCATAATGACTCCTCATGTTCTCTGATCCCACACCTAAGCCTAAACCAAGGCCTTTGGACTTCAGCTCCTGCTCTTTCTCAGCACTGTCCAGGCAGGACCCGAGGGAAGTGGGTTTGGTCTACTTACTCTGGGGCCCTGGAATCTCTCTCCCTCTGTTATGTTTTAGCAGCTGGTGGCCTTTGATGGGACAGAATAGAATAAAGTTTTTTATTTTTATATTAAACTGCTTTGTCTCAGTGGTTGCACAGTAGGGGTAGAAGGGGGAATGAGGTAAAGAACATTCAGAGACAGCATCTTACAGCACAAGCTTTATAACGAACAGGAGAACACATTTTTCCACATTGTACTCAGTCCAGCAGAACCCAGGCTGTGGGGCTGAATCCTCAGTGAAGGCTTCAGGCTTTGCCACTTAGCACATTCTCTACAGCTCTGGTTACCTGATCAGCACTGAAGTTGTTCAAAGAGACATTCTTCTCTTGGCCGAATGCTGGAGAGAAGGGAAGGTGACTAAGTATTCCCTCTGCACTGTGGGGGCTAGCAAAGTATAACAGCAGGTCTTTGTCATCAACTTATAGTTGTTATGATAGGCAGAGTAGTAAAGAAATGACTGAGGTGGATTTGGTAGGACTAGAATTCATCCAGTGGGTCTCAAACACATCTAGGAAGCCCAGGTCCAACTAGAATCTTGGCTGATCATGGGTGGCCACAATGGTAAGGAAGGTGTGTCAGGGAAGTGTTAAGGGGCACTGTTGACATTTATTAACCATGTGAACAGTATTCATTGCACGGGCCTAGCCTTGGCTGGGTGTGCACTCTGTGGCTCCCAGTCTAATACTAGTCTATTCTAATACACTGCAGCTGTCTGAGTCCATCTCCTCTAGTCTGCTGGTTTTCGGAAGAACCTTTTTCCTCCTTCAGTTTTGAGTGCATGCTATTACTTACAGATATCCAATGTTAGAATCAATCTGCCTTAGGTGTGACTTCCCACTTTCTCTAGACATTCCTAGGGCAAGGTGTTAAGAACCATGATGAAAATACTAATCAGTATTGATAAACATTTATGGCATGCTACTGTGTGTCAGGCAACATGATAGTAATTTTCAGTAATTGTGTAAATTGAAATAGGTGATGTGATAAACAGGGGCTGGGGCAATGTTACATAACTGGTCAGAGAATGCCTCTTTGAGGTGACACAAAAGTTCAACGGAAAATAACCTGCATAATAAGGAGCCAGCCACAGATGTCTGGCAGCAGTGCATTCTAGGAAGGGGAACATATGTAAAGGCTCGACATTGTTCTATCCAGCTACGTAACCCTAGGCAACGTTCCATAAAAATTTTGAAGTTTCTAATCTCTACAATGAAAAACCAAAAAAGAATCAACTCCCTCATACAATGATGACATGAGCTATAGGGTAGGAAAGCACCAAGCAGAGCCTAGCATTGTGTTCAACACAATCACTATTTTAGGTTTTCATCATTGAGAATCTAACACTCTGCCTGGACCAGTACTGCCCACACATAATTTGGAAGGATCTACACTGATGAGAACTGACCAGCATCTTCTATCTGAAAACTTCTGAATTACAAAAATGACAGCGGCTGGTCCCTATCCAGGACTGGGCTTGCCTCCACACGGCTATTACCCAGGACGCAAAGCATCCTATAACCCTACGAACGTAAATTTCCTTATTGGCAACAAGGTCAAAAGCAAGGCCAAATTCAGACAGACTCTACAGGGTTTTGCTTGACCTTGGACGGCTGTTCGTCTTCTCGAACCCTTGTTTCCTCACCAGGGTCCCAGACCCTCCGCGTCCAAACTCACCGTAGCGGGCCCAGAGCTTCGGCTGCACATCAGAGCACTCGCGGATTAGGATGGGCAGGTCGGGGTTCGCCTTCTTCAGCTCCACATAGCGTTTCTCGATGAAGTCCCTGCAGGGCCAAAGAGAGCGCCGCGCGCCCTGTAAGGGCGCGGGCCTCCCCAAACACCCTGGAGGTCGAGATCATGACCCTGGCGCCCGAAGTCCGCCCGCCGGCCTCCTCACGCAGTGCCTCACCTGACGCCTTGGCTGCCAGGAGAGCGCTGGCATAAGTGGATGCGAATCTCCCGTAGACCCAGCTTGGCCCCGACCCCACGACTCACCGCGGCGGCAGCCATCTCCGCTAGTACCCGCCCCCCTGTCCAGGCCTTCCGACCAAGTTCTCTAGGCGGACCAATCGCAGGCCCTTCAGTCCCCGCGATAGGTTGGCTGACGTGCGGGGCGGGGCCAAACCTAGCCCTGGATCTAAAAGCCGTGTAGGGCACCAATCGCGTCTCCTCCGGTTTCCCCGGGGGTGGGCGGGTGCGGAAAGACTGCAGGACGCAAAGGACTGTGGGTTAGATCCGGAGGTGCATTGTGGGGAAAAAGCTGCCGCTGCTTTGTTGTTGGTGGAATCTCAGGCTTTGCCAGCGTTCAAACGCCGCGGACAAAATGCCGGAGCGAGATAGTGAGTCTGGGGTCGCCTGTCCTTTTTTTGTCTGCGGGATTCGGGACACATGGCACGTTATTTAGACCTTAGGGTGTGTGTGTGAGGGTGGAGAGGGGCCGGAGTGACGCTTGGAGCCTTGGCGAAGCCATTGGGCCCCAAGTGAGGCCGGGCAGCCCCAGACTCTGTCTTTAAGCCTGGTCTTTGTCCCAGGTGTCAAGAGATGGGGTGTATCTGATTTACTACTCCCCCGCACCCCAACGCCGTATCACTTAGTCTTGGTTTGCGTCAATTTCTTTCTCTCATGTAGTATCTTAGATGTCGTCTTCAGGAAGTCTTTGCTGACCCTCCAGCTGGTTTAGGGGCGCCCTCCTGTGGGCTACCACAGCTCTTTGTATTTTCCCACTTAAGTACTTACTACACTGTATTGGTACTGTCGCTCTTCTTGCTTTTCTTCCTCACTAGATTGTGAGCAATTTAACAGGAAAACACATCTGTATTGTTCAGTGTTATATCCCCAACTTTTGCACAGGACCTGACTCAAACGAGTGATTAATTAAGTTAATGCCAATTCCGTATCTTAGGCGAGCCGTTCTCCAACCCTTTGGCCCCGGATGGCCACGATGTGGATGATCCTCACTCCTTCCACCAGTGAGTGTTTTGATTTCAGACCATGGGAATGTGCTGGGAAATGGGTAGGGAGGTGGTGGTGGCGATGGTAAAAGAATTCTGAATGTCTTGTAAGCAAGGATGGCCAAAAAATTGTACCACTTGCCCTTTTAACTGGATCGGTCAACTGCATGAGAGTATTAGAAGGGAAATTCTGGCAAGGAGGGTGCTAGTTTTGAAAGTTGATGTTTAATTACACATTACATAGGAATTCCTCTTATAGAAAATTAAAACATAGGAAATAAGTGTAAAGTTCTCTTTGATAAAATCCCCAGTTCCAGTCCCTTTCTTAGAGGTAACCATTGTTATCTTTTTTACGAGTACCTTTTCTTCCTACTCTTGTAAAAAATGCACTTATATACATGTATGTGTATCTCAGGAAAATATATCATTGCTTTGTGAGTTAAAATATTTAAATTAAATGGTGTTATATAGTATACTTACCGTTTATACTTGCTTTTTCCCATTGTTAATACTGGGCTCAGCAGGCCAAAGGAGAGGCCTCATTGGAAGAGGGCTCAAAGCTACCTGACTAAAATTTGGTCAAGGAATGGCTCCTTGTCACTGCACCAATTAAAACATTCTCTTGTACCATCAGTGACATCTTTCCCATACTTGGGAAACACTGTCACAGTTTATTTAGTTAGTTCCAGTTAATGGACATTTAGGTAGTTTGCAAGTTTTTATTTTCAAATCTGTTAACTGAGAACTGGCCATTCATATAGATAAATGGAATTGCTGGGTCATAGGAGATACATACTTAAATTTTAATAGATATTGCCAAATTGCCCTCCAAATAGGCTCTACTGACTTATAGTCTATCAGTGATACATGAGATTATTCACGTCTCAAATTCTCACTCATATTGGAGTAATCAAACTTTTTTTTAATTACCATTTTTTAAAAGATCTTATTCATTTTCAGAGAGAGGGAAGGGAGGGAGAAAGAAAAACATCAGTGAGTGAGAGAAACATGGATTGGTTGCCTCTCCTGTGCCCCCAGCTGGGGACCTGGCCTGCAACCCAAGCATATGCCTTGACCAGGAATCAACCAGCAGCCTCTCAGTTCGCAGGCGGGTGCTCAATCCACTGAGCCACACCAGCCAGGGTGATTAATCAAACTTTGTAATAATTAACAGTTTGAAATGGTAGAAGTGGCATTTTAAAAAAATTTATTGATTGATTGATTTGAGAGAGAGAGAAACATTGATTTGTTGATCCATTTCTTATGCGTTCATTGGTTGATTACTGTATGTGTCCTGACCAGGAATTGAGTGTGCAGCCTTGGCATATTGGGACGATGCCCTAAGCAACTGAGTTACCTGGCCAGGGTTGCATATTTTGTTTTAAGTTGTAGTTCCCTGATTTACAGTAAAAGTACCAATATTTTTAACATATTTCTTTTCTAACTTTTATTGGGTACTAAATTTTAAAATCTTTGCCTTCTAGATCAAAACTCACCAATGAAGACTTCAGGAAACTTCTCATGACCCCAAGGGCTGCACCTACCTCTGCACCGCCTTCCAAGTCACGTCACCATGAGTAAGTTCCGGGGTGACCCAGCCTGTCTCCCATCTCCTTCCTACAGAAAGTCTGTTTATCTAGATGTCTTAGGAACGGGAAGGCTGGTTACTTTTTGAAGCCTGTGGTTCTGATACTTTCTCTCCGGAAATTGAAGCGCCAGTGGAGCCTGGGATGCTCTGGGATTTGCTTTTTCTCAGGGTGTGTCCCATGAACCACTTGTACTAGGGTTGCTGCTGATGCTTAAATGGGCAGATTCCTGGGCCCATTTTAGCCGCACAGACTCAGATTCTGGGGCAGACATTTGAGGAAACAATTTTATAAGTCCCTCAAATGGGTGTGATGCCTCTAAAGTGAGAACCACCAACTTACAAATATTGACATGGATCTCTGCCTGATTGAAACTGTTATTTTTGTCAGTGTTCTAGACCTTTCTTCAGTCCTCAAGGCCACTTTTGGGGATTTCTGGGACTGTGGCAGTATTTTGCTCTCAGTCAATTTCTTTCTCTTCTAGGATGCCAAGGGAGTACAATGAGGATGAAGACCCAGCTGCACGAAGGAGAAAAAAGAAGAGGTGAAGGAAGGAGGGAAGAGTGTTGGGTTTTGAGTTGGGTAGGGTTTGAGGGAAAGGAGGAGGGGCTAGTTGAAAGACTAGAGGCTGAAGTTTTCCTTTCAGTTTCCTGACAGTTCCTGACAACTGTCAGGCTCCCAGCTTTCATAGTGGAGAGGAATGATGTGTGGAGTGGCAGGTTAGGGGTTTGAAGTCGACTTGTGGTGTTTTAATCTCTTTACCAGTTTCTAGTGAATAACCTTAGCATTTTGATTAATCTTTCTAATCCTTAATATTCTCATGGTAGAATAGAAACAGTGGTAGTAACTTTCATTAGGTTGACATGAGATCTGTTGTGGTAGTGCATGTAAACTGTGTGCCAGTGCCCGGCATATAGTCACCACCCAGTAAATCTTGGTTGCCACCTCCTCATCATTATCATCATCATTTATATGCTACTAAGACTTTCTGGACCTGTCATTAGCTTTCCACTCTTCTCAGGGAGAACTGACAAGGACTAATTTATTTTCCTTTGACACTTGGAAGGTGATAATAATTCAGATGACTTCACCGTTTCTGTATAGAAAAGCTTTATACCTATAGAGAGTTGGCGATATAGAGGTGGGTGGCGTTAAAGAATTCTGAGGTGAAAGGTGGAGTGTCCTGAGGTGGCAGGCAGATGGAACAATGTGTCTATGAGCTGGAAGATGCTGTAGTTGTGAACTTCAGGACTGTCAAGAGGTGACCAACGGTTTTTTCAGGTCATGTATGACTTATACCATAGAGAGTTGGATGAAGGTGTAGGGAAACAGGCAGGAACAGTTCTGTAGACATTGAGATGGCAGCTGGTGAGCCTTACACGTTTATGTTTTTCTGGTCATAGTTATTATGCCAAGCTTCGCCAACAAGAAATTGAGAGAGAGAGAGAACTCGCAGAGAAGTACCGGGACCGAGCCAAGGAGCGGCGAGATGGAGTGAATAAAGACTATGAGGAGACCGAGCTGATCAGCACCACAGCTAATTACAGGGCTGTGGGCCCCACTGCTGAGGCGTAAGTACTGAGAGGGCCTGGGCATGGTTTCCTCAGCCTCCCAGAGTCAAAGTATCACAGTACGAATTCTTCCTCACTCTTTTCCTGCCCTTGAATCCACATCAAGCCATTTCATGAGGCATTTGCCACCCCCAAAGGGCTGTTCTAATGTGGCCTCTTTCATTATCCAGGGACAAATCAGCTGCAGAGAAGAGAAGACAGTTGATCCAAGAGTCCAAATTCTTGGGTGGTGACATGGAACACACCCATTTGGTGAAAGGCTTGGATTTTGCTCTGCTTCAGAAGGTGAGCCTTGGTGAGTGAGTGGAGGGTGATACTAGAAAACCGAATGAATGCTCTTTCAAGGCATTCAAGGCATGAGCCTTTCAAGGTGAAAAAGGAGACTGCTATTAGTTCAGACCATCTAGAAGGGCTAACGGTGGCCCTGCTGTAGGACTAATTGCTACTTTTTCAAGTCTCAGCTTCCATTTTATTTTCTCTCCATTCCTCACCTCCCACTTCCCACACCCTTGAATACCTCTTTTATTTTATTTAGAGCAGTTATCATATTTTGTTGATTATTTGCTTAATATGTCTGTCTCTCCTGCTATAAGCTCCATTAGAGCAAGGATTATATTATCTTGTTTAGTATTGAGCTCTTAGTTCCTGGCACTATGTGGTATAGTGGAATTAGAAATACGTGTAAAAGTGATCACATGTCTAAACATTACTTGCTTTCCTGTTAGGTACGAGCTGAGATTGCCAGCAAAGAGAAAGAAGAGGAAGAACTAATGGAAAAGCCTCAGAAGGAAACCAAGTAGGTGAACATCAGGGAGAACTCAAAGTTTAGAAAGGTGGGACCTAAAATAGGAAAACACATTTAACCAAAAAAAAAAAATGTTTTTTGTCTTTTCAGGAAAGATGAGGATCCTGAAAATAAGATTGAATTTAAAACACGTTTGGGTGAGTCCAGAGTGCCACACGAGTGGCCTGCGTGCTAGGTGAATTGTAGACTGATGTGCCGAGTAGGATATGCTTCCCTTTCCTCCAGCCTGTTTTTTCTCTCTCTTTTTTGTTTTGCCCCTAAACGAGCTAGTTTCATAAAATACTCTAGTAAAGTTCAGACGTAGACTTAGTTATTTCATATGTTATTGATGTCTCCTTGGTAAGGTGGGAAGCTCCTTCAGATTGGGGCTCATACTTTTAAGGCAGGTAGCATTGTTGGTGGTTAAAAATCCAGAACTTGAAGTCTGAGAGAGCTGGGTTAGAATCCTGATGATGGAACCACAGTAAGCTTGTGGGTTAGGCTTGTGGGTTATTTCTCAGTACCTGTCCATTGGCAAAATAGGGGTTTATGTGCACCTCAGGGGATTATGTGGATGAAGAGAATATAGGCAACATGCCTACTAAGAACTGGTTCTTCATTCATCATTAATACTACCTTATACCTGATGCTGGCCCTGGCTGGTGTGGCTCAGCGGGTTAGGCATCATCCCACCAACTGAAAGGTTGCCAGTTCATTTCCTGGTCAGGGCATATGTTTGGGTTGTGGGCCAGGTCTCCAGTTAGGGACATTTTAAAGGCAATCACACATCAATGTTTCTCTATCTCTTTCTTTCTCCCTTCCCCATTCCTTATAAATAAATAAAAACTAAAAATCAAAATAAAAAACAAACTGCCCTGGCTGGCGTGGCTCAGCGGATTGGGGGCCTGTCTGTGAACCAGAGGGTCAGGGGTTCGATTTCAGACAGGGCACAGGCCTGTGTTGCAGATCGAGTCCCCAGTAGGGGGCCAGTGACAGGCAACCACACATTGATGTCTTTCTCTTCTCTTTCTTCCTCCCTTCCCCTCTCTAGAAATAAATAAATAAAATCTTTAAAAAATAAATAAATGCATTTAAAAATATAGTAAAACTATCCTCATCCTTATTCCTCACAGGACCTAGTGCCATGGTAGGCACACAGTGTCCTTGAGAACCCAGTGGAGGAGGGTAAATGAGAGACTGCCTGGGTCTTGTTCTTTGTTTTGTCCCTTGGTAGCTATGTAACTTGATGTAAATCACTTAACTCTCAGCTTTAGTTAAGAGGAGATAATACCCACTTCACAAGGCTGTTTTGAAGATCGAATGAAGCAAAGTAAAGTATGCATAGCATTTGGCATGTTGGCTGGGACAGAGTAAGCACTCAGTAAACGGCAGTAGTTATTGTGGAAGGCTCTCATTGGCTTCTTGCTGCTCTCTGTCTTTTCCCAGGCCGCAACGTTTACCGCATGCTCTTCAAAAGCAAGGCATATGAGCGGAATGAGCTGTTCCTGCCAGGCCGCATGGCCTATGTGGTAGACCTGGATGATGAGTATGCTGATACAGACATCCCCACCACTCTTATCCGCAGCAAAGCTGATTGCCCCACCATGGAGGTGAGTAACCCAAATCCTGAGAGCCTTCCACATAAGCCTCAGACCTGGAAATCAGCGTCAGTTCTGCCCCGGCCTCATTGACCACATTTAACCCATCACCAGGTTCTATCTACTTCTCATCTCCTAAATCTCAACTCAATCCACTCACTCTTCTCTGTCTCCACCCAGCAGCATTCTAGCCTAAGCCATCATCTCTTTGCTAGATCTATTAAAAGACTCTCCTAATTGGTTTCCCCACTTCCACTCTGGTTCCCTTCTGTTATTTATTAATTATTACTGAGATATAATTCACATACTATACAATATCCCCCCTTTAAAAAATTTATTGATGTGTGAGAGAAACATTGATTTGTTGTTCCACTTATTTATTCATTGGTTGATTCTTGTACGTGCCCTGACTGGGGTTCAAACTTGCAACCTTGGCATAGTGGGATGATGCTCTAACCAACTGAGATACCCTGCCAGGGCACAGGGCACAATTTGCCCCTTTAAAGTGTATAATTCACTGGCTTTTAATATATTCATAGAATTGTGTAACCATTATCACAATCAGTTTTAAAACATTTTCATCACCTACGAAAGTAGCTCTGTACTTTTTAGCCAGCAACGCCCCCAGTCCCCAGTTCCATTTTTACATGTGGCCAGAGTGGTCATTTCAAAACACGAATATTTGTCTTGCCACAGTTTTGAAGCTTTCATTGGTTTCTCAGTGTTAGAATAAATGGCAAAATCTTTATTGTGGCCTGTGAGCCTCTGCATCTTCTGGACTTTGCAGCCTGTTTTCACCGTGCATCCCTGCTGTTTGCTCTTCAGTCATCCTTGCTTTCTTCAGTGTGTAGAATCACTTTTGCCCCAGGCCTTTGTGCACGCTGTTTCGCCTCTCTGGAGTGTGCTTCCACAACACTTTCCTGTCTTCACTAGCTAATTCTAATTCATCCTTCAGTTTGGTAAGTGAATGAATGAATAGATGAAAAGATTCCTTCTCAGTGGGATGACATTCTTGCTTCTTGGGATTTTCAGGCCCAGACCACACTGACTACAAATGACATTGTCATCAGCAAGCTCACCCAGATCCTTTCCTACCTGAGGCAGGGTACCCGCAACAAGAAGCTTAAGAAGAAGGATAAAGGTAATCTGGAGGGGTAGAGAGAGAAACCTTATCCCTGGAGGGGCATTTGGGAATGGAACCAAGGTCTCCCGGAGCCTTCTGTCTCCAGAACATCGGGAGGTTTTGGGGAACAGGGGAGAACTAGAGCAGTAGAGCATGGGCAAGGGCGTGCTTACATCCCGTTTCTGTCTATTGGACCCATCCAGGAGGCAGTGGTTAACTTTCAGGCATGAGAAGGAGAGAATGGGTAGTTTTTTGTCCCACCTTCTAAACAGGTGTTTAAAAGGGCACTGAAAATTAAAGAGTCCTGACTGGTGTGGCTCAGTGGGTTGGGCGTCATCCCGTACACTGAAGGGTTGCCGGTGCAATTCCTGGTCAGGGCACATGGCCTGGGTTGCAGGCCAGGTCCCCATTTGAGGGCATGCGAGAGGCAATTAATTGATGTTTCTTTCATGCATTGATGTTTCTCTCACTCCCCCTGCCCCCTATTCCCTTCTCTCTAGAAATATATTAAAACCTTTTTTTATTTTATTTTATTTTTTTTAAGATTTTACTTATTTATTTTTAGAGAGGGGAAGAGAGGGGAGGGGAGGGAAACATCAATGTGTGGTTGCCTCTTGTGTGCCCCCTACGGGGGACCTGGCTTGCAACTCAGGCATGTGCCCTGACTAGGAATCGAACTGGTGACCCTTTGGTTTGCAGTCCATCAGTCAATACACTGAGCTATACCAGCCAGGGCTAAAATCTTTTTTTTTTTTTTTTAAGAAAAAATTAGCATGATGAGGCGGAGTGGAAATTAATGAGTTTTCCTCATTCTTGTCTTTACATTTTAGGGAAGCTGGAAGAGAAGAAACCCCCTGAGGCTGACATGAAGTATGTATCCTAGCCCCTCTCACCTGATCTGAGGGAGGAAGGGGCTCTGTGTTTCTTGTCTTCGGCATTTTGGGAAGGCCTGGGTTTGAGAATCTAGTGAAATGGACAGGGGAAGTGAAAGTGTGGTGTGACTTTGGCAACTAGTGATCTCTGTTTCCTAGTATATTTGAAGACATTGGGGATTATGTGCCCTCTACAACCAAGATACCTCGGGACAAGGAGCGGGAGAGATACCGGGAACGGGAGCGTGATCGAGAGAGAGACAGAGATCGTGACAGAGAGCGGGAACGAGAACGAGATCGGGAACGGGACCGAGAGAGAGAGGAAGAGAAGAAGAGGCATAGCTACTTTGAGAAACCAAAAGTGGATGATGAGGTAAGATGAGGCCCCTGGTACCAAGTGGTGGAGCTGCCTACCTCTCTGTATGCCCAGCCAGGTACAGGACATCTATGTTATATGGGCAGCTTATGGCTCCATAGAAGCAACCGGGTTCACTAATCCAGGGTAGGTAGGAACCATTCTGTAAAGGGGGACAACAGAGGGTAGGAAATTGATTCAAACTTGGGGAGTGGGGGATGAGTGGAAATCCTTCATGGTTTTGAACACTGACTTCAGATTCTATTTTCTTTCCAGCCCATCGACGTTGACAAAGGTGAGTGTGTCCAGGGTGTCTTGCATTACCTCTGGCAGTCCTGCTTTCCCTTGGGCCGAGTCTGACCTAGAGCTCAGAGCCTGCAGGGGTGGGATTGGGGGACTTCCTGGTTCTGGGTTCTCATAAGATCCATGTCTTGCTGTGTGGACATGACAGAAGGTAAGTCTGGAGTTCCCTCCATCTTCCCGGGCAATGACAGGCCTTATGCGATCTGTTAGATATAATTCTTCCTGCTCTGTGGTCTTGAGGATGGGAGGCAGATTGAGTGCACTAACTACCCCATCTCAGCCAGAGGACTTCATTATTAGTTGGGATTCAATTAAAATTTTGTTAGCTAAACAGGTTCTATTGCTTAAAAAGTATTTTTAAGAAAGCCTCAGGCTGGAAGTGTGTTGTGGGGAAGAGGTAAATTCCTCATTTCAGTGTGCTAATAGAGTTCTCTTTCCCCAGGACCTGGATCTGCCAAGGAGTTGATCAAATCAATAAATGAAAAGTTTGCTGGTTCTGCTGGCTGGGAAAGCACTGAATCATATCCTTTATTTCAATAAGTTCCTGGGTTCTATAGAATTGTTTTTCCTTTCTCTTTATTTTATTTTATTTTATTTTTAAAGATTTTATTTATTTTTAGAGAGGGAAGGGAGGGAGATAGAGGTAGAGAGATAGAGAAAGACAGAGAGAGAGAAACATCAATGTGTGGTTGCTGGGGGTTATGGCCTGCAACCCAGGCATGTACCCTGGCTGGGAATCGAACCTGGGACACTTTGGTTCCCAGCCCGCGCTCAATCCACTGAGCTACGCCAGCCAGGGCCTTTCTCTTTATTTTAAAGATTTTGTTTGTTTATTTTCAGAGAGGGGAAGGGAGGAAGAAATAGAGGGAGAGAAATATCAATGTGTGGTTGCCTCTTGCACATCCCCTACATGTGGGCACATGTCCCACAACCCAGGCATGTGCCCTGACTAGGAATCGAACTGGTGACCCTTTGGTTTGCAGGCCAACACTCAATCCACTGAGCCACACCAGCTACACAGGGCAGAATTGTTCTTTTTATTCCAACTCCACCTGCCTGCCTGCTTTCCCACAGCCCCGCTTCTTCCCTTTTGTGTTAATTTTGATCAGGATGAAGTCGTCGTGACTTTTCCCTTTGTGAGAGAACTCATTCAAGTTCACAGTCCTTTTAGAGTTTTCATGGTGTTGCTTTTAACCCTTGGCCTTACTTGCTTGCAACTTTTCTGCTACAGGCAGACTTATTATCTTTAACATAGCATATGCTGAAGAAGCCAGAGGACAAGAAGCAGCTAGGAGATTTCTTTGGCATGTCCAACAGTTATGCTGAGTGCTACCCAGCCACGTACGTGAGACTCTGTGAGGGGAGGCTGGCATGATTGGAGAACAAGTTTGGGTGGGAGTAGAGGGATGGAGTAAGGGGAAATTTGATCTGCTGGGATCCATGGGTACTTTTTACTTGGATGAACTATTCTATTAGGCTCTGGGTGGGAGGTCTAGGGGGATGGTCATCCCTAGGCATATAGTTTCTCGGTAGGATAGGTTTCTAGATGGAGCACAGGAGTATGGGTCTGCACCATCTGTTCAACTGTTGCTTCTCCTTAGGATGGATGACATGGCTGTAGACAGTGACGAGGAGGTTGATTATAGCAAAATGGACCAGGTATGGAGTTATAAGGATGGGCGGGGCCTGTCGGGCAGTTAACTCTATAGTACATTTCCCCTTTCCCCACTCCCAAAAGATCGGTGTCTCATTTACTTGTCCTCACCTTCCCTCAGCTGCAGTAATGGGATCAGCAGCATTGTGGGGCCATAGGCTGCTTCACTGTTTCAAAGTGTTTGTATGAAAATCAAGTGAGATAGAACCAAAAATATATTTCTTTATTTATTTCCCACAACATGCCAGGCTGTGATTTCTATCCTAGGCAGTAAGCAAGTCCTAGTGTATTGGTAGAGAGTACAGAAGGAATTGCAGTCTTTTGAAAATAATGGAGTTTATTCTAGCCCACCAGTATTGGAATTTTTCTCCAACTCTTAAAACCCAACAAACAGACCATTAATGGTAAAGACATTTCGTCTACTTTTTCTTTGTTCTCTCTATACTGTAGTGGTTAAGAGCATGATTTAATTCCATCTTGGGGCCTTGTTTGATTCTGGCTCTGCCATTTATTAGTTTTATGACCTTGCCAACTTATTTTACTGATTATGCCTCAGTTTTATCATCAGGAAAATGGAGAGAAATATATTTTAATAGTGGTTTTGAGAGAATTAAGTAAGATAGGTATTCAGTGTTTAGAATAATGCCTGGCACATAATAAGTGCATAGTAAGCATTTTATTGTGTTTTTGTTGTTGTTAAGGTAGGATTTATAAATGAGGCTATCTGGGATTGTGAGAGAGCCTGGCTTTAATCAAGGGCTAAAATTCCATTTCTCCTGATATCTCTTCCTCTCCGGTCTTCCATTCTGTCCTGCAACAGGGTAACAAGAAGGGCCCCTTGGGTCGCTGGGATTTTGATACCCAGGAAGAATACAGCGAGTATATGAACAACAAGGAAGCTTTGCCCAAGTGAGTTGGTACTAAATACAGCCAGGGTGTGAGGAGAGGAGTGGTGATGGGTGGACTAGCTCCACACCAGGATAGAGGGTATAGTCTGGCTGAGACATTTCCATGTAGCTTCTCTGCTCACAGGGCTCTCTGGGATCACCTTGCTAGTGCTATGCAACTGACGCTGCTTCTCCCAATCGCCCTTTTTCCCCACTTAGGGCTGCATTCCAGTATGGCATCAAAATGTCTGAGGGGCGGAAAACCAGGCGCTTCAAGGAAACCAATGACAAGGCAGAGCTTGATCGCCAGTGGAAAAAAATTAGTGCGGTAAACGAGACTGCCTCTCTGGTGGGAGGGTTTCAACTGGGAGGAGACACTGGTCCACCCGTCCAGGAATAGGAAAGGGGTGGCCGAGCCATGGAAGTAGGAGAGGGATCAGCCTTGGCCTCGGGAACCTTAGACTGGCACTGTTAAAACTGTCTACTCTAACTCCTTCTTGCAGATCATTGAGAAGAGGAAGAAGATGGAAGCTGATGGGTGAGCACCGTATTCATCCTCTGTGGGACTGGGGAATTGCTCAGTTTATTGATCTTATGCTGACTCATTTCTCCTATTGCAGGGTTGAAGTAAAAAGACCAAAATACTAATCTCTAGTTCCAACTCCAAGAAGAATCTTTACAAGGATATGCTCCCCACTGCTTGCTTTCTACAATTTCCAAAGAAGTTGCAAGGGTTTTTTGTTTTTATCCATGAATGTATATAAAATACTGTATAATCATTTGGTTCCATTAAAATCGGTTAATCTTCTGCCTCCTCTATATTGAGCATCCCTACTCCAGGGTCCCTGAGGCACCAAGAGGGCTATTAATTCTACTGATTGTATAAAATCACATGCAGAAAGTCAGCTCAGTCCTTTTGTGAGCTATGGCTCTGGATCCCTAGGCAGTAAGGATGTTTACTAGGCAGGGTGTGGAGTGGAGAGTGGAACGGCCCTCACTGACGAGCAAGAGATGGATAGAGGAATGTAAGGACGGTTGGTCTCAAATGTTAGACTCATTTAGACCCATTTGGGGGTCTACTCTTGTGGCAGAGATTCCCTGGGAATTAGGGTCGGCCCAGTGGGCTGTCAGTCTGATCCCAAAGTTGCACATGACAGTGCTAGGTGAAGGCACCTGATGAGAATCACTTGTGGGAACAAAAACCTTTTATGAATTTATGCTCTCCTGGGGGCTTTAGTAATTCTAAGCACATGTCACTGCTTTCCTGGCTGAGGGGATAACCTTGAGGAAGTACTTTGAATCCCTGTGCTAGGCCCAGAGATTTTGGTGTGCCCTTCAACACCCTGTAGAGTTTCCTGAGGCCCAGGATGGGCTTCCTGGTGGCCTCCAGATCACTTCAACCCTGCTTTTTTCTTCCACTCGGCCCATTGCCAGCACTTGCGTCTCGTACTCATAAATCCATACTGTCTATTCCAAGACTAAAACCTGTGTGCTTACCAAATTCAAAGAAAGCTAGAGGACCACCATAGCCGTTGCCTTTGGTCACTTTAATCTTGATAGGGCCAGGGCATTTCAGAGGCTGAAACCAAACCTTGTTTGCAATAGCACCTAGAGTTTCAGGTGTTAAATGACACCCAGGTTCCATGGTTGTAGGTAGCTGTCCCAGTGAGGAAAAAGGTCATAGAGACCTGGTGGAAGTGCAGATACCTAGAAAGTCCTAAGATGAAGACCTGGGGGGTGACTGCCAGTTTAAAATCTATAAGTACTACCAATTCTTGTGACAGATCCTCTGGTTGGAAACTAGTCATAAGGACTCCCATATAACCTCTGAGGTCCTAACTCTGTTAAGGTGACTGGGAATCAATATATGAGATGTCTTAGAAGGTTTAATGCCACAGTGATGTGAGAAGGTTCTCTTCAGTCAGAGGAGCCCCTGGTCCTTATCAGCCCTACCCTGCAGGGTGCTCCTGTCTGTAGAACCTTTGTTAACTGGAGTGTCCAAAACAACTGTGCCCATTTTCCTCTTCAGCAACTCCCTGCCAGCTCGGAGCACTGCTGGCCTGGCCCACTCAGGGAGGGTCTGCAGCCTAACTGCAGGAATGGACACGATGCTGTTTGTTCAGTCATGAAGATGTTGCACGTGGAAGTCAGCAACTTACGCATGTGCATGCACAGGGCTCCATGATTCATTGTGTGAAATCCTTGTGGTGTGGGCTTTTGCTTTTTCCTTACCAACCTGGCTGATGCTTGTTGCAGTTGTGGGTTTCACCAAGCCATGAACTACTGGAGTTCCTCTCTCCAATCCTGAGGGCATTCAGCCCTCCTTACTAGTTGGGGATGTGAACTGAAAACGGGGTTCTATTGAGAGTAACTTCACAGGCTTATCTGATCATAAGTTCCTAAATGGCAGGTCACGGTGGGTAGTCACACCCCAGGCATATTAAGACTTTAGTAAAAGGTTTATCTTTGCCGTGAGGAAGCCCTGTGCATTGTTTCTGTGCATCTAGGTTAATACATCTTTGAAATAATCATCCTCAAGAGAGCACATAATCCTGTTAAAAATCCTATACCAGGGGTGTCAAACTCGTTTTTACTGGGGGCCACATCAACCTGGCAGTTGCCTTCAAAGGGCTGAATGTAATTTTAGGCCTGTATAAATGTAACTACTCCTTAACTAGGGGCAAGGAGCTCGGAGCTGTCACTGGGTAGAAACAAGGTGCCCCATGGGATAAAACAAGGTGGAAGGCTAGATTCAGCCCACAGGCCTTGTGTTTGCCACCTGTGCTATAATCCATTCCCAATCTTGCTTTCTCCCACCTTCATGTAATCTTGCTTACATTCCCTCTTTAGTTTCAAATACATAAAAAAAGTTGCAAAATCGTCATTCTCCGGAACATCTGAGATCCTGCTCCCTTGCATATGCCTTTCGTTTGGCTCAAATAAACTCGTAAAAATTCTCTACAAGTGTGGATGTTTCTTAGGCTGACAAGGAGCTTGTACCAAACACAGCATGGGTCAGAATGAGGAGGAAGGACAAACGTGACTAAAGAGAGGATTGATGGCCATGCGGTCCAGCTGGCCTAGAAATAGACGGTATCAACACCCAAAAGTAACGGGCCACAGGGGCGTGGCCTGTAGGGTCGGTCCGCCCACACCGGCTGCCGCGGCCCGCCTCTTCCTGGTTACGGAGAACTCCTGGAACCACTTCCTGACCCGCCCCCTTCCATCCGGCCCCTCGAACGGAAGTGGTGCGCTCAGCTACTGACTCCTGCCGGGTCCCTGGGTCTTGGGCTCACTGCTCCACTGCTGCGCAGCTCGGATCCTCTCATGCATGGATTGCACGTGTGAGGAGAGGTCCGCGGAGGACAGGAGCGACGAGGAGGACTCCGACTCCCCGGAAGTACCGGCCCGTACCCGGGACACCCCTGAAGACATCGTTTTGGAAGCACCAGCCAGTGGGCTGGCATTCCACCCGTCCCGTGACCTCCTGGCGGCGGGGGACGTGGACGGGGACGTGTTTGTGTAGGTGCACGGTAGGACCGGGGACGTGGTGATCGTGGTGGGTGAGGGGGCTGCCGGGTCAAGAAACTCCCCAGGGATGCAGCTGGGAGGCGAGAGGAGAGTGCAGGGAGACAAATTTAGCAAGACTCATCTAGTCTGATTCGTTTGTTAACATTCAACTTTAAACAAGTTACCACACAAATCTCTTGAAAGAACACAAAACGACGAAGTGACTGTAATGTGAGGGCGCATAGAGACAGTAAGTACCTGGACAAGAAGGCTTTTGGGGCACCCTTTCTCACCATATTATTACACGGGTCAGAAACGAGCTCAGCGGGACCTTCTGCTTCTTGCTTACTTGCGCAGCTCGGATCCTCTCGTGCTTAATTGATCTTTTGAAAACACAAGCTCAACCACCTCACTTCCCTGATTAAACCTTTGAATAGTTTACCTTTGCTTTTAGGATTAAGTCTAAAATCCTTGACCCTCTGGCCCTTGCTTGCTTTCTCCTCTAGTTTCTGTGCTTATTCATCTTTACCATTATACCTTGAAGCCTCAGCTCCTTTGCACGCTCTTCTTTCTGCCTAGAAAACTCCTCTCCTCTCACTTGTACCTCCCGTCCCTGAGTTCTCAGCATCTCTTCACTCTCCCACATAACCCCAGACTAAATTAGATTACCAATTAGATGCTGCTTTGGCACCAGATGTCTTTTCCTTGATAAACGTCATAATGGTTTATAATCATACATCGGTTTGTAATTATTTGAATGCTTGTCTTATTCACTAAAAAAATGTGACTTTATTAAGCAGCCCTTTCATACTAGGCACTGGGATGGAGCCCAGTTCTGCCCACCTGGAACTCGGTGGCAATTAAGTACTTATTCATTTGGCCCTTTTAAGGATGAGGCAGGCAGTGGGGATACTCTCTGGACAGGTGCTTTCTGTTGCTGAGTTTACAGGCTGGTACCTCTGTGCCACGAGCATTTTGAGCCTGGCTTCTTTTCAGTGTGTGGTCACAGTGTGCCACAATTAACAGTGGCTTTCTCTAGCTCCCTAAGACCTGGAGCGCAAGAACCCTGTCTTAATGATCTTTTATGTTTCCAGCTTCTAGGGCCGTCCTGTCGTTCAATTTTTTAAAATATTTATTTCCAGTGAGAGGGGGAGGGAGGAATAGAGGGAGAGAAACATCAGTGTGTGGTTGTCTCTCATGTACCCCCCACCAGGGACCTGGCCCCACAACCCAAGCGTGTGCCCTGTCTGGGAATCGAACTGGTGACCCTTTGGTTCACAGGCCAACACTCAGTTCACTTAGCCACACTAGCCAGAGCATGTTTTTTTATTTTTTTTTATTTTTTTATTTTAAGAGAAGGAGAGAAATAGCAACTAGTTGGTACCCTTTTGCACATTCCCATTTGGGACCCTGGCCTGCAACATAGGCATGTGCCCTTAGTGGGAATCAAAGCAGCGAGCTTTTGGTTCAAAGGCTGTTGCTTAATCCACTGAGCCACACCAGCCAGGGCACCCAAGGATATTTTTATCGATTTTTAGAAGTTGGGGGCGGGGGGAGAGAGGCATTGATGTTAGAAGGCAACATCGATTGATTACCTGCCACACCCACCCCAACTGGGGATCAAACCCACAACCTAGGCTTGAACCTGAAACCTTTTATTGTACAGAACGACAATCCAACCAAGCCACCAGCCAGGGTGTCATTAATTTAACAAATATTTCTGGGCATTTACAATGGTCCTGACCTAATATTTCTTCAGGCTGGGGCTTGTAAGGATGATGAAGAGGGGTGGGGTGACATCACAAAGACGTCCCAAACAAATGTACTTTGAATTACCGTTTATCAAATGAGAAAAAGACCTAACATTTGGAGTTCACTGAACATGGAAAAATGAGATGGTAAGCTCTTTATGCTTAGAGCTGTACCAGCAGGAACTCCTAGGTAGATGGTACGTCCCAGGCAGGGTCTGGGGTCATTCATTCTCCTCCACCTCTCCCAAGGTTTTCCTATTCCTGCCAAGAGGGAGAAACTAAGGAGCTCTGGTCCTCAGGTCACCACCTCAAGTCTTGCCGTGCTGTGGTCTTCTCTGAAGATGGGCAGAGTGAGTATTAGGGAAGGCAGTGTGCTGATGGGAAGGGAGCAGTGAGCAGCACCACGACCTGGCCACCTTTTCCCCCAGAACTTGTTACTGTATCCAAGGATAAAGCCATCCATGTTCTAGATGTGGAGCAGGGCCGACTGGAAAGACGTATTTCCAAGGCGCATGGGTAAGGGGAACCAGCTGTGCACTGAGGTGAGGGGTAAGGACTCTAGCTCCCTGCTGGGACAAACATGCTCCAATAACGCCTGCACCTGTGCCTCTAGTGCCCCAATCAACAGCCTGCTGCTGGTGGATGAGAATGTCCTAGCCACTGGGGATGACACAGGTGGCATCCGGCTGTGGGACCAGCGGAAGGAGGGCCCCGTAATGGATATGCGGCAGCATGAGGAGTACATTGCTGACATGGCTCTGGACCCAGCCAAGAAGCTGTTGCTGACAGCCAGGTACAGCCCAAAGCTGCCTGCCCTCCCTTCCCTGTGTTAAACGTCTCCCTCAAGGGGAGCCTCTGGCCAAGCCTACTGCTCTGCTTTCTCTCCAGTGGGGATGGCTGCCTTGGTGTCTTCAATATCAAGCGACGCCGGTTTGAGTTGCTTTCAGAACCTCAGTCTGGAGACCTGACCTCTGTCACAATCATGAAAGTACTGCTGGGTATGGTGGCCTGTGGGTGTGCTAGGGACTTGGTCTGACATGGTCCACAAACATGGTTTGTCCTTTTTTCTCTGTAGTGTGGGAGGAAGGTGGCCTGTGGCTCCAGTGAAGGTACCATCTACCTCTTCAACTGGAATGGCTTTGGGGCCACAAGTGACCGCTTTGCCCTGAGAGCCGAGTCCATCGACTGCATGGTTGCGGTCACCGACAGTCTGCTGTGCACTGGGTCCACTGATGGAGTTATCAGGTGAGAGGGGCCAGGCCCTCAGGTCACAGGAAGGGTAGGCCTAACCAGCCAATACCCAACACTCTTTTCCCTCCACCCAGGGCTGTGAACATCTTGCCGAACCGCGTGGTGGGCACTGTGGGCCAGCACACCGGGGAGCCCGTGGAGAAGCTGGCCCTCTCCCACTGCGGCCGCTTCTTGGCCAGCAGTGGCCATGACCAGTGCCTCAAGTTTTGGGACATGGCCCAGTCTCGGGCTGTGGTAGTGAATGACTACCGTCGGCGTAAAAAAAAGGGAGGGCCGCTTCGCGCGCTGAGCAGCAAGGCTTGGAGCACTGATGACTTCTTTGCAGGACTGAGGGAAGAGGAAAAGGAGGAAGAGGAGAGTGAGGACGACAGTGACTGAGGGAATGAGCTGAATCTCAAAGACAGGTCCTCACTGGGCAAGAGTCTTGCTCCCTGGGCTGAATCCCCAGAGGCTGTGCGGATATCATACCCTCTTGTGCGGCAGACGGAGAAGGGCAGACGGGCTCGGGACTGTGGGGAAGCAGGGCTGCTCACACCACCAGTGTAAGCCAAGTCCACAGCTGGGGCAAGACGGCACGGACACAGGTGTACACCAACCAGGGGTTTAATATAAATACAACCAGCATAGAAAAACCAACCAACAATACACGTACACCAAAACCAAAATGCCAACTGGTGGGGACAAATGGCAGATTTATGACCCTTTGGCTCAGCCCTCCCCGAAATAAAAACCAACAAAGACAAATCAACAAAATGAGCAAAGATTCACGCTAAGCTGTGGGAGGAGACAGAGAGGCTGTGTGTGTCACACAGAAAGGCCAAGGAAAACCCTGGGCTGGGAATGGGAGGGAGGGCAAGGTCCCTCACCACAGCTTAGCCAAACCTGAGCTGTCCCTAGGTGCACTGGGGCTGTGCCCCAGCTGGGAGGCTGTCAGGCTCAGGGCAGGGCCCAGGCTCCTCCCCTTTTTTGGGGATCAGATGGTGGCTACCCAGGCCTGCTGGGTTGGAGACTGACACAGGCTCTGCCTACTTGTTCAGGCTGCCTGTGGAGACAATGGGGTTACTACTTAACCATGGTACCTGCCTCAGCTCCAGCAGGCCACGGGAGGCTGTCCCCAGACTCACTCAGTGTCTCCAGGAGCCGTGCAGACACAGCATCCTTGGCTACCTCATGCCCATCCTGCCCATCCATGGTCAGTACCACCCAGATGAGGCCGCTGAAGGGCACTGGATGCCCAGGGATCACCACCTGGTACCAGAAGTGGTGCCAGCCAGCAGGGCCTGTGCCCAAGCACTTGGTGAGGAACACTGGGCTGCCCAACTTCATCCGCTGGCACAGCAGCTGCAGGGCAGCTCGAGCCCCTTGGGACTCTAGCTTGTCCCTAGCCAGCACCAATTGGCTACCCTCTGGCTGTAGACCCCTTGAGGAGGGCCCCACAACCTGCTGCTGGCGGAGTCGCTGCTTCAGGTCTGGCTTGAGCCACTCCACAGCCACCTGCTCTCCACAGAGGCGTGACTGCCCTGCAGGAAAAAGGCAAAGGCAAGACAGTTCTTAGCCCTGGGCTAAGCCCCAGCCTGTTTTAATCTCCAGCCTCCCATTTCCAGGTGGTGTGACCTCTGGCATATTCAGTGACTTAAGGCTTCATTGTATTTGTAAAGAGGGTGTAATAATTGCTGCCTTCTAAATTTTCTTGGAGGTGTACCGGTAAATGCTAGTTTTACCCACTGCATAATCATAAAATAGCTCATCTTTACTGTGAAAACTTGCCCCGAATGTGCTAAGTACCCCCTTAATTCTCACAGGATACAAGTCTCAGTTGCACTGCCTTGGGCAAGTAAATTCCAGTAAAACAATCCTTCCCTACAGAGGGAGGTCATTGTGTGAGTCTGTGTGTGTTTTAAATTGGACTGTTGAGGGTTAAGCCAGGATATAAATTCGAAGCAAGTTAAGTTTAGGTCAGCGGTAGTGCCACTGGGAATTTAAAAATCTGAGTTCAAATAAATAGTGTAAGGTTACAAATTCAGGTATTCTTGACCCTAAGATATTTCGGCTGCTCGCCGTGAGCGGTAAAGTACTTGGCAGAACACTTGCCCCAACCAGCGGCCCCTAGCAGCCTCCACTCCTACCTTCCATCAGAGCCTTTTTGGCCATGGCCGCGGCACGGTGCGAGCTGAACTTGAGCAGTGCCATTTGTGTGGGCTCCGACCCGGGGCTGGGCAGCAGCAGCGCCTCCTGAAGGCCAGGGCCCAGCGGCTGCAGCGCGAGCAGCAGCGCGCGGCGGGTCAGAGCCGGTGGCAGCCCGTCTACACACAGCTCACACTTCTCGGTGCTGAGGCACACGAGCAGCGGGCAGGAGGGCCGCAGCGGGTGGTTGTGCAGCGCGGCGATGGCGGCCTGGGCCCCGCGCCGCGAGCTGTAGCGGGCATAGGCGAAGCCGCGGTTCAGGCCGCTAAAAGTCATCATCAGGCGGAACTCGTAGAGACGGCCCACGCGCTGGAACAGTGGGATCAGCTGGTGCTCGTACACGTCCTGGGGCAGCCTACCGATAAACACTTCCGACCCGGGCGGCGGCGGGCTGCCTACCCAGCCTGGGGGAAGGGAATGGAAGGCACCATCATCCGCCAGGAAGTCCCGGGGTGGGGGCCCCCGGACCCGGCACGGGAGGGACCGTGTGAGTACATGTCTGTGAAATGGGTGCAACATCTGTACCCCCGGGTTTTGGGCATACGTGGGTGATTAGGGTAAACCGGGACTGGCACACAGTAGGTGCACCTTCAGACTCGCTCCATTCCTTGAGGGGGCTGCTAGGTGGAAAGCCACAGGCAAGGCGTTTCCACCTTTGCTGGGGGAGGGGGTAAGGTGAAGTTAAGAGGTTCCGATTGTGGAAAATCGGGGTAAGCGCCTCCCCCAAAGGAGCCGGTCAGGACCACTGAGGCTGGTGTAGCCCAGTAGGCGTAGGACTGTGACTAGTGTACCTGGGGGTGGCCCGCCATACTTCCTCTGCCCGTTCACTTGCACCAGGCAGATGCCCGTCTCCCTGACCCACGCCTCCAGCGCCGCCTTGTTCTCCGGATTCACCCTCTCACACCACAGCTGAAGGGGAAGGGGCAAGTTGCAATGGCGGAACACCGTGCGCGCCCCCACCCCACTCCCCGCGCAGGTGGGACTTGTCCACTGTCGTTGCCACTCACCTCGCACTCCCGCTTGGACTGCATGGCTCTCTTGTGGGCCCGTCGGTGCTCCCTTTTAAAACCTCCTCCCTGGCTGCCTCTGGAAGCTTCCCTACCCCTCCACCCCCCGAAGCTCTCATTGGCTCTGAGCAGGGCCCCGCCTCCCAAGAGGGGGTGGGGGTATCTGCCGCACGTGTGCCGGGACCCTCAGGTGAAAGTTAGAAACGCTGGCGGTTGAGTTTGCAGGCCGCCCCAGCTCCAAAGACACAGCTGGCAAACCGGCACGGAGGGGTGCTGGAGGCAAGGACGCAGGGGGGCACCCTTCACCCTGGGCGAGAGCCTGCTGTAAGTCGTTCTCCCCATTTTCCACCGCGAAAGTGGTCCGGCTCTGACAGGAAAGGCAGGACTATGCAATAGCGACACAGGCAGGCTCCAGTGGTTGAGATACTTTATTGCACCTTTGGCAACTGGTTTGGGGGAGCAGTTTCTTCACCTGGTGTAAGGCCCTGCAGAGGAGGCTGTCCCTGTACCCCAGACTGGACTGAGCCCCCAGGGCCTCCTATGGAAAAATGGCACAGTTCCTGGCCTTTTTAGCCTGTGATTACTAATAAAATAATAATAAAAATAAAAAGTCTCTGTTCAGACTACCCTTCAGGTATTCCTGCTGGAACAGAAGCGTGCAGATCTGTGAGTATGTATGTAGAGTTTTGTCTGAGCCCCAGTAGTCTCTGTCCCACTTTCCTCAGTTGATTCAGCAGATGCAAAGGGGCTGGCTTGTTCTCCTTTTGATTTCCTTCACAAGGTCTTCTCTTCGGACGTCCACCTGCCCAGGATAGGGGAAGAGAGTGGTATGTATGAGCATCTTCCACTCCACTGCTCCTGAGAGCCCACTCCCTCCTCAGACATCAGGCTTGGCTCAGTTGGGAGCAGGGACCCAATCCAGGGAGCAGGGACCCAATCCAGCGTTCAGGGTGAACAGTGCTACTTGGGGGAGCCAGAGACGCAGGGTGCCTGTGGGGATGGAGTCTTTATCCTACTGTGGCCCTAATTACAGGTTAAAAGCCCTTAAGTCCTTTGCAAGTGGGTACTAACAAGAATGCCAGGCTTTTGCTCAGGTCTTGAAAGGGCACTGACCTGCTGAAAGGGAGTCCATTCCCTGTCCCGCAGCCTTCTTGCCGCCAACTTACCTCTTCTCTGCTGGCCACCGAACGGAGCTTGATGACCCCGTCCTTGAGCTCCTGCTCACCTATGATGGCCACCAGTGGGATGCCTGCCTCCTCACAGTACTGTAGCTGGTTCAGTAACTTTGGGTTTTTCTTGTAAAGCAGCTCAGCCTGCAGGGGACCCAGGCAGAAGATGAAGGCTGACTTCTGCCGTCCTCACGGATAACCTCCTGGGGGCCCAAGCTGTCACTGTGCTCTTCGGTCCACCCCAAGAAATCACAGACCAGCAGGGTCACTGTGGCCAAGCTTTTACTTAGTCTGGGCCCAGCATGCCCGCTGGCTGCCACCCCAGGGCTTGCCTCCTATACCTTGATCCCGGCGTCCCATAGCTCCGAGACGAGCTTCAGTCTCTCCTCCAGCAGCTTCTTCTGAGCAGATGCCACAAGCACCTGTGTCTCTGTGGTCCGCACCTTCTCCTCCGAAGCCTGAGGAAAGTGCAGATAAGAGTCAGAGCTGGGCCACCCTTTATAACACCTTCAAGGAGCAAAGAAAGCAGGCCCTTGTCAGGCATAACTCAGCCAGCTCCATCAGGTAGCAACTGAGCATCAGGTAGTTCTTCAATGATATGAGAAATAAACTGACTGGCTTATACATGTGACTTGCCAGAATAAATTACCTAGGGCAAAGGCAAAGATAGCTTATTTGTAGTACCTTCTAGCTTATCTCCGTTTACCATAAGGGCCCCTAAGAGTAGTTACTCCGAAGAGATACTGAGCCCACCATGCAATCCCATCACCCCTGGAGTTCTGGTTCCCACTTACTATCTGCCCAGCCAGGAGGGTAGAGCCCATAGGGTACAACCCAGGGTGTGGATAGGGAGGAAGGGAGGAGGCTGCTGCTGCCCCTTGTCTTTTTCTGGAAGACTATTTTCATAGTTCTTAAAATACAAGATGCCTATTGGAACAGGGACTCAGCCGGGAGACATGGGAGGTATCCACCCAAGGAAAAAGGATGTGGCAGTGGGAAGGTCACTGCCAGAACATTCTCCAGGAAATGAAATACAACCAGTTAATTAAGAGCAGCAGTAACAGAGGAGCGCCTGGGACCATGAGGGGCCTCCCTGGGGTGACTCTAGGTGCTGGGGAGTCAGGACAGCCACCTGAGGGACCTCAGGGCCTCATACACATGCTTCCCACTCCCTAGCCACGCTGAGACTGTCACAGCATGGCTAGCAGCAAGACTTTGAAGTTGGACTGCCTGGATTCAAATTCTGACTCTGCCACTTAAAAGATTCATGACTTTAGGTAAAATATTTTATCTCTAATCTTCAGTTCCTTCATCTGAAAAATGTAAATAGTAAAAGTAGCTACTCTCAGGGGGCTGGTGTAGGAATATTATTAGATAATGCATGAAAAACACTAAGCGCAGTGCCTGGCAGAGAGGAGCAAACTATCAAGTATTCTGTATCACGAGGAAGATCTGAGTTGTTAGATACCCCAGCCCAGATTCTTGACAGCTTCGAGGGAAGCGGGCCCGAGAAAGACACTTTGTGAGAAAAGAATGGTCAGAACCACAGACCCGGCCTACAGTGGAGCAGGAGTCCATGAAGCAGTGCCCACCTTTTCTCTCTTTCTCTGCAAAGATGCTCCTTGCCCAAAGTGGCCCCACCTGCCCCCTTGGAGACCAAAGAAGATAGCTCAGGGGCCACCACCTACCCAGGCTGTCTTCTACTCACCTCCAGCCTCTGCTCCACGATGGAGAAGATCCGCTCCACTCCAATGCTGAGCCCCACGCATGGCACCTTGCGCCCTTTGGGGTCGAACATGCCCACCAGCCCATCATAGCGCCCTCCAGCGGCCACACTGCCCACACCCAGGGGCTCCTCCCCGGCCTGGGTTGGGGTCTGTAGCAGCACTGCCTCATAAATCACCCCGGTGTAGTAGTCCAGCCCTCGAGCAAGGCTAAGGTCAAAGGAGATCTGTGGGGACAACAACATGGTCAGTACCAGATGAGGGTCAAGGACCCGAAGCCCCCAAGCTCAGCCGGGGTGCCCATCCCCAGCCTTACCTTGTCAGCGATGCCAAACAGGGTCAAGTACTCGAACAGCAGCTTCAGGTCTCCCAGGCCCTCTAAGGCCTGCTTGTTTTGGGACAGTTTAGGGTCCTGGAGCAGCTGTTCCACCAGGGACACTCCACCTGGGGAGACAGATTTGTGAACCAGACTGACTGACTGGAAAAAAAAGGTAGGGGATCTATCTCTGCGGGGACTGCGCATGTACGTGTGCTTGCTCTCCCCCTCCCCTCGCCCCCTTCTCTCTCTCCCTTCCTCACACATATACACACAGACAGGAGCTGCAGCTTTAGGGCAGTGGGATGGCTGCCGGGAAGGCAGGGTCTGTTCCTCACCATGCTGCTGGACATAGTCCCCAATGCGGTCAGCCACCTCCGGTGCGAGTCCCTTCTCTCCCACCATCTCACTCTTTACGTCTTCCCAGGGCACCTGGGCACAGATAGCAGTCAGGGACCCTCGGGCACCTGACTACAGAACTAGTTCCCACCACAGAACTAGTATGGGCCCTCCTCACAGGGCAATCTTGGAGCAGAAGCTGCCCTTCAACCTACGTCCTGAGGCTAATTTTCCCCTGGTGGGCACAGAGGCAGGCCCCCCATCCCTCTTTATCTTGTTTTCCATTTCTCAAGGTGGGGAGGGACCTGAGAATAAAAGAGTCAGGTGTCTGGTCATCACCTTGTCCAGCTTGTCCACCGAGGAGCAGATGGTGCGGAACTTGCTATCGGGAACCCCGCAGATTGCAAACATCCCATCTAGGATGCGCCGATCGTTCACCTGCAAGCACCCAGGGCATAGTGAGGAGAGAATCTCTTTACATGACCCCCAGTAGCCTTGGTCACTTAGGCTACTGGGCCCTCTGCACAGAGAGCTTTTCCTGTCAGAGGCCAGGCACAGCTTTGCCCTCCCAGCCTTGTTGAGTTCTGACCTTGACCAAGAAGTCACCTATCTGAAGTGAATTCAGGATCTCACACATGATCTTCAGGCACTCTGCATCAGGGATCATGGGGTCAAATTGCCCAGCAATGTCAAAATCCTGTAGGGAGAGGGGTAGTTAGGGGTCCTCGGGGGTTTAACTTAGGAGGGGATTCCCAGGGGCTCTGCTCTCTGAGGGCCAGTTTGCTCTCATGCATAGACCTTCATTCTCTGATCACCAGCCCAGGGAAACTCAGCATTACTGGGTCTCTTACTGTCCTGGTTTCCTTCCCATCTATTGGGTTATTCATCATCTCACTCATCTACTTTTCCTCATTTCCTCCTACCACTGTGGGGCAACTTTACAGCCTTAGTCCCCAGCAGGCTGGATGATCTGGTACCTCAGATCCAACTTCCTCGTCTTTTGCTGTGATCCTGTCACTGTGGTAATAGTATGAAGAGCACTGGCCCAAGAGTTCTAATGCTGATTTTGCCTTTCATATACCTATGATCTCTTCATCCTGCTTAGTCTCTAGTTTACTCACATATAAAATGGGGAGAATAATTCCTGTCCTCCCCTCCCCACAGGACCCTTGTGAAATCTACATGAAAATACCAAAGAAACCTGAAGGTCAGCATTATCTGGGGCATCCAGTGTGCTCAGGGCACCAGAAGTACTCAGCAGACTCTCCTGGTTCAAGGGGTGGCCAAGTTACCCACATACTCACACACTGGTAGAATTCCCGGTATCGACCTCGGGTCATGGCTGGGTTATCCCGCCGATATACTTTGGCTATGTGGTAACGTTTAATGTTGGTGAGTTTATTCATTGCCAAATATCGAGCAAAAGGAACCTGATGACAAAGAGTTAAGGAGAAAGCCCCTTTTATCACAGCTTGGAAGCTGATTATCATCACCAGCAGAAACTGGAGTCCAGCCCCTCCCTGTGCAGGTAAAACCACCACTCATAAGATTAATAGCACTTCTGAACATCAGAAAGAATTAACTTTGTTAACACAAGGGGCAGCTGAAGTCTCAAAAACGAATTAAGGCTCCTTTCACATTGGTAGTGTCTCTACCCTGGGCTGTGCTGAGCAGAGCAGGGGGCTGGCACATCGGCCAGGGAGCAGAAAGGGGCCCCACGTGGGATCTATGAGCAGATGACTTCCTGGCATAGCCTGGGGCTGAAGGAAACGTGCTGTTGGTCAATGAAGAACTTGGCCTGCTGGACGGGGTAGGGGAGAGGTACTCGGGAGCCAGGGGACTGTTGGTACAGTTGGAACTGGGCCCTGACGTAAAGCTGAGTTCTCACTCAGATTTCGGAAGACTTCTAGGGATGTGCTCTGTTTCGCTCCAGTGCCGCTCCTGGTTTAGAGAATAATTCCCCATCCAAAGTGACAAGAGCCCAGGTTTAGAAAGATACAGTGAGGTCATAGCGAAGGGACAGCAGCTCCCCACCCTGGTCCTTCAGGTCATAGATAAGCTTAGAGTCTTCCCCGTACTTGCCAGTCAGTGTTTCCTGAAGAAAACAAAGAAATGTGGTCACAATGATAAATACAACAATCTAAAAGGAAGTTTTGAAAACAAAACCCAAAGCTCTAATGTGACTAGTTTCAATTTGCCTATATTTTCTCTGCTCTCTATTCCAATGCTTATGCATTTAATTTGATTATTTTAAAAAGGAAACACCAATTTTATTTTCTGCTTATCACTATTTCCATTTTATGACAGAGCTTAAGTATTTTTATTTATCCTCACCTGAGGACATTTTTTTCATTGCTTTTTATTAGAGAGGAAGGGAGAGAGAGAAAACACAGATGGGAGAGAGAGAAAACACAGATGGGAGAGAGAAACACTGGTTGCTTCCCACATGCACCCAGGATCATATGCTCCTGGGAATGCACGCGCCCAGACTGGGGATAGAACCTGCAACCTAGGAACGTGTCCTGACTGGGAATCAAACCTTCAACCTTTCGGTTACAGGATGTTGCACCCACTGAGCCAAATGGGCCAGGGTAAAAGTATTATTATTATTATTTTTTTATTTTTTAAAGATTCTATTTATTTTTAGAGAGGGGATGTGGGGGAGAAAAAGAGGGAGAGAAACATCTGTGCGAAACACCAATTGCTTGCCTCTCGTATACACTCCAATCAGAGACCCAACCCGCAACTCAGGCATGTGGCCTGACTGGGAATTGAACCAGTGAACTTTTGTTTTGTGTAATGACGCCCAACCAACTGAACCACACTGGTCAGGGCAGAAGTATTATTTTTAAAAGCTGTATAATATTTCAGTGAGAAGCAGCTCTGGATTTCCTCCCTTCCTAGGGCTACACTGTTAGATGTTTAGGTTGTTCCAATTTTTTAATATGTTCATTTCAGTAAATATAGTTGGGTATGTATATTTTTATTTTGACTATTTTTTTCTGACAGTAAACTCCTAGGAGTGGGCTATTAGACCAATAAACATAAATGTTTTTATGACACCTGAGACTTGAACAATGTCAAAAGCAGTCCTTGCCCTGTGATGTGTTCAGCAAGTTAGTTAAGTTATCTCACCTACTAGTTGGCAAAGTTTAAAATGCCTGAGAAGTCCCAGTGTGTAGAAGCAGAGACACTCACACACTGGTTGAGACACTCATAACTGGTGTTATGGGATGAAATGTGTCCTCCACAAAATTCATGTCTTAAAGCCCTATCCCCTAGTAACCTCCGAATGTGACTGCTTTTGGAGATAGGGTTGTTAAAGAGCCGGCAGGGTGGGCCCTAATCTGATACAACGCGTGTCCTTATAAAAATAGGAAACGTGGACACAGACAGGGAAGGTGATGTGAAGACGCAGGGAAAGGACACCATCTACAAGCCATGGAAAAGCCTGGAACAGACCCTTCCCTTATGGCCCTTTGAAGAACCAGCACTGCTGACACCTTACCTCATACTTCCAGCCTCCCAACAACAAGTTTCTGGGGTTTTTTGTTGTTGTTGTTGTTTGGTGGGTTTTTAGGCCATACAGTCTATGGTACTTTGTTATGGCAACCCTAGAAAGGCTGTACCCTATAAATGAGTACAACCTTTTGGTCCAGCAATTCCATTTCTAAGAACTTAGCCTGTGAATAAATGCCAACCACTGATGTACATTCCAAACACTGACTACACATCAGTGAGCGAGACCAAGGCAGTCCACTCCTCATGGATCTTCTATGCTAGTGAGAAGAGACATTAATGCAAGAAAATATCAACAGAAATTTCAGACAGTGATAGCTTCTCTAAAGGAAATCAAACAGTGATAGAGAAGGGCTATTTTCAACAGGGTAGTTGGAGAGAATTATTTGAGGAACGGCATTATAGCTGGGATCTGAAGATAAAAATCTGCAATCTGTAATTTAATCTGAAACCAAAATCATGCACAGCACTAGGGGATAAGGGAGCTCAGGTGAAAAAGGAAAGAGTAAAAATGAAGGCCCAGAGACAGAAACACACTTACTGTGTTCCAGGAACAGAGAGACGACCAGGGGAGCATAGTGAGCAGGGGAGAAAATGGCACGAGACGAGGTGGGAAAGGTAGGCAGTGGCCAGATCAAGTAGGGCCTTGTAGGGCTGGGTAAAGTGTTTGGATTTTATTATAAATGCAATGGGAATCACTGGGATTTAAGCAAGGAGTGATGCAATCTTTTTTTTTTTTTTTTTTAATTTTAGATAGAGTGGGAGGGAGGGAGAAAAAGAGGAAAAGAAACATCAATGTGTGGTTGCCTCTCACATGCCCTCCACTGGGGACCTGACCTGGCCCACAACCCAGGCATGTGTCCTGACTGGCAATCGAACTGGCGACCCTTTGGTTGGTAGGTTGGCACTCAATCCACTGAGTCACACCAGCCAGGGCCCAATCTGTTTTTTTTTTTTTTTTAATTAACTGGAAACAATCGCAGGGTCCCTAAATAGAACACTGGTTGCATATTTATACTTCATATGTATGGTTTACATGTATCTAGAAAACATTTCAACATAAGTGCCATGGAATTCAATATAGATGGAAGCTGAAACAACTTCTACTCCTTTCAGAGAAGGGCTCTCTTTTGAAAGCTGTTGGCCAAAACCAAGGTAAACAAAAAGCAGGGCCTCTCCTTCTGTCAGTCCCATCCCCTCTCTCATTGGAAAAAATATTGGTTTTTGTCCGCAACAGGAGAGACCTTTGTCTCCCTCTTCTTGCTCACATGTCCACTCTCCCACCACGCAGTGTCTCACCCACCCCTCACCTTTAGTTCAAACACAGGCGTATCAATGACTTCTGCACCATGGCGCTTGAAGCAGCTGATGATTGTATCAAACACCTTCTCCCGAACTGCCATCTGCCGGGGACTGTAGTCTCTTGTGCCCTTGGAGTCAAAGTCAGCAAAAGAAACACGGATGGGATTTAAAAACAAAGAATAATAACGTCTATAAATATAAAAGCATGACCTCAGCAATGACGAATGCAAATCTTTTTCCAAACTCTGATTTTCCTACAGGCCACGGAGTTGTGAAACCGGTGTAATTCCCTATTAATCACCACACCCATCTGCTATCACCTGTCTACGTCCCATCCAGTCCCTTTTAAGCTTGGTTCTATTTTCCAGGATTCTTAGAACTCTACTCTCTGAGTTGTTTTCCTAAAAACTCTTTTTTCTGGGGTAACACATTTCCCTGTCTCATAGGAAACACCCAACCAATAACGGGCATGTAGCCAACTCAAACTGGCTTAACTGGTTGAACTCCAAATTTTACAAGTAACATTTTTTCCCAACAGAATTTATTTCTTTAAAAAGTAACATTCTTTCCCAACAGCGCTGGCCTTCTGCTGTTTCGGTCCCCTCACAAGATCTCCCTGAAGTCACACTAGCTCCTCAGCACCACACGTTCTGCCAAAAAAATCCTAATGAATACTATTCCCTAATTTGTTTCTAATAGCCCTATGGAATGGGCTGGGCAGATGCCTTTTGTAGATGAATTAGGAGATGTTGAGAAGTGAAATTGTTACTTAAGGCCACTCAGCAGGTTCGTGGCAGTCAGGACCAGAACCCTGTTCTTCCAGGTAATAACTTCTAGTTTGGTCTCTAGAATCTTTGATCTCAGGACCTGTGTACACTCTTACTATTTATTAAGGACCCCAAAGTGGACTATACCTACCGATATTTATTGTTTTAGAAATTAAAACAGCAAACACTTAAAAATATTCATTAATTCCTCTAACAGTAAATCCATTACATGTTAACATAATATTTTTAGGGAGATGTAACTATTTTTCAGAACAACAACAACAACAAAAAATTGGTGAGAAGAGTGGCATTGATTTACATTTTTGCAGATCTTTAATGCCCGGCTTAAAAGAAGATAGCTTAAAAGAAGATAGCTGGATTTTCATATGGGCTTTTTAATTTATTTTTTTAATTTGATTCTGTTGCAAAATACTGTTTTGGTTAACTATATAAGGAAAATCTAGTCTTACATAGAAATGTACCATAATTGTGAAAAAGAGGAATATTTTACTAAACTTTTCAGCAAACTATAGATATTCTTCTCAAAGTATACTCCAATCCAACAAGTGGTAGTTTCTTAAAGATTGGTTACAATGTGGAATCGAAACTACACCAATGAACTTTTCATACTGTCACATTAAAATCCATTACTTACATAAGGTGCCCAGGTTTCATACAGAAAGTAGAACAGTGGGTACCAGGAGCTGAAGGGAGGATGGAGTGGGGAGTTACTGATTAATGGGGTAGAGAATTTAGTTTTGGTATGATGAAAGACTTCTGGGATAAACAGTGGCGATGACTGTACAACAATGCGAATGTACTTAATGCTGTTGAACTGTATACCTAAATATGGTTAAAACAGCAAATTTTATGTTATGTATATTTTACCACAATTTTAAAAATACCTATTACTCTATCTTGTACTTTGGATATTTATCCATGTATGATTTTATGACATCATACACTGGTTATTGGAAAATATCAGTGTATTGATAAGTTATACAGATCTTCCAGATGTTGGTACACCCACTTCATTACACAATATTAGAAAACCAGATTTGTTAATATCACCATAGATCTTTTCAGGAAAGTCATTAAGTATTGGGAAGCTGTCAAGCTGAAGGTGGAAGACAGAAGTTTTCTAAAATTCCATCTTACACTTGATCAGTTGAATTTTATCACTGACGACAAATATTGTGAAATGTTTTCCTTAAAGTGACAAGGCTAACTTCATTTATTTTTGTGAAAATATCTGCCAAATACCCGTAATCTTTAAAATAACAGTTAATCTTTCAGTTTTTCCTTCAAATAAGAAAGACGTCCTCTGAAGAAAGCAGCTAGTTGAGTGCACAACCCGTCTGAGGGCACATGTGCTTTTCCCGTTCTGGAATGCAGCCACAGTGCTCCGTGGGGACTTCCCACTTCATCACAGCGAGTATTAAAAAAGTGTACTCAAGGGTCGTGACTCAATAAAATTAATAATTTTTACGGTTTTATCAAGGACATTTAGGGAAATGGATGTTCTTTTTCACTGTGAGCGCATTTAAGGAACGCGACGGCTGTCAGCACAGTTGAGTGCCGTTCTGCTGCTCTGTGCTGAGCCACTGCCAGCAGCTCCGCTCACCGATGCTCCTGCACCTTCACCGCAAATGAAGTAAAGAAGGACAACTAACATTCTGAAAATAATTTTGACCATGAAGGGACCTTGAAAGAGTACTGTCCTCATGATACTGAGTTTTCTGTTATTTATATGAATCACATGTTGAGAAATGTGTTTCAGAGAGACATGTGTTAAGATCTCCTCCTATAGAAGGACATTTGACTTTGGGTGGTAAACACACAATGATGTATTATTATATACAGATGTATTAAATGCAGATAATATGTTATAGAAACCTATACAATTTTATTAATCAATGTCACCCCAACACACTTTAAAAATTTCCTAAAAATGTGTTTCAACAAACTAAACTGAATATTAACTGTCCAGTATAATCTTATTTTCTTTTCACATTATATTATGGAAAATTTTAAACTAAATTACAGAAAACAGCCCTGGTTGGTGTGGCGCAGTGGACTGAGCACCAGCCTGAGAACCAAAGAGTTGCTGGTTTGGTTTCCGGTTGGGGCACATGCCTGGGTTGTGGGCCAGGTCTGGTCCCCAGAGAGGGGTGCGCGAGAGGCAACCACACATTGATGTTTCTCTCCCTCTCTTTCTCCTTCCCTTCCCCACTGTCTAAAATAAATAAATAAACTCTTTAAAAAAACAAAAAAGTACAATAGACCACCACGTATCTATTACCAGATTCGACTATCATCAACATCTGTTATTCTTATTTTATCTAAGCCCCAACATTTTTTTCCTGGAGTATTGTAAAGTAAATCCCAGACATCAACTCTTATCATTTCATCCATTAACATTTCAGTATGATTTTAAAAAAATATATTTTATTTATTTTTAGACAGAGAAGGGAAGGAGAAAGAGAGGGAGAGAAACATCAATGCGTGGTTGCCTTGCACATGTACCCCCTGGGGACCTGGCCTGCAACCCAGGCATGTGCCCTGACTGGGAATCAAACCTGCAGCCTTTTGGTTTGCAGGCCTGCAATCAATCCACTGAGCTACAGCAGCCAGGGCTCAGTATGATTCTTTAACATATAAAGATTAAACAAGCAAACGAACAAACAAATCCAACACTACAATACCTTTATTAAAATCAAAGCCAAAACCAAAAAGCCAAAACAACAACAAACAAACCTAACACCAACCCTTCATTGTTCCCTAATGCCCAATACATGTTTAATTTTCTCTGCTTGCCTCAGTATCTTTTTATTGTTGGCTTATTTGAATCTAAATGAAGTCCATGTGTTGTATTTGGTTGATATGGGTCATGTCTATTTAATCTACAACAGTTTCCTTTTTAAAAGCAAGTCATTAATTTTTGAGGAAATTGAGTACTCTGTCCTAAGGAATTGTTCACATTCTAGATTTGGTTAACAATACACTCAAACTGTCATTTAACGTGTTTGTCCACCTCCAATATTTTCGGTAAACTGATAGGTCTGAAAACCTGATTAGATTCAGAACCAATTTTTCTTGGCAAGAATACTTCAAAGGTGGTGCTGTGTACTTCTTATTGCATCACATAAGGAGGATGTCTAGTTGTCCTACTTTTAGAGATGTCAAAATTAATCACTGGGTTTAGGTGAGGCCACTCTGACCTATCATAAATTCCCCATTTATATTGTCACTTTGGGATTTTACACTGTCTCCTTGACCTTTGAAATGAGGAATTCCTCAATGAACTTAGGAGCCCAAAGAATTAACCTGAAAAAAAAAAGAATAGAAAAGGGGACACCTCGACATAAGGAAGGTAGATCATCAGTCCTCTCCTTTGGAGTTCGACTTCACATGCACATTCACTGAATAGCTATTTAGTTCCAGGTCCCTGGACTCAGCCTCTCATCATACATAAACCATGTGAATAACTAAAAGTCAGCAATAACTGTGATAGAGATAGATGTAAAGTGCGAGAGAACCCAGAGGAAGGGATAAATAGTTCTGTTTATAGAAGTTACAGAAGGTGGCATCTGGACCGAAATCCTGGAGGCTGAGCTAGGAATCTCCAACCCCACTCCACTGTCCTCTATTTGGGTCTAGTCATACAGGTCTTTTTCTAGTTCTTGGAAACTACCAAGGTTCTTTCCTGCTTCAGAGTTTCCGTATCTACCTGGATCTATTTTCCTCACACTCATCCTCTGGATATCTCCCACTCATCGATTAGGTCAGTTTGTATATCACTTCAGTGAGGTTTTTTCAGACTCCCCAGTTCTCCCTATTTTTCTCAGAGCATCCTTATTATTTCTTTACATCACTTACTACAATTTGTAATTACACATCCATGTGTGAGATTATTTGTATGAAGTCTGTTTCCTTCAGTAGAATGGTAAACTCCATGAGGACAGGCTACATTGTTTATCACGCCACACTCACTGGTTTGTACAGTGCTAGGCACATAGTAAATACTGAACAAGTATTTACGGAATGAAAAGAGTAGTGACAGCAGGTGGACTCCCATAAGCACCCAATGGCTTCGTTTCTGCCATTACTTTGCCATCCCAGAATGACTCCGGTGGAGTCTAATCTAGTTTGGTGCCCACAGCAACTGCTATTTCATCTCAGCATTTAGATAATTAATCTTAAGTGTCACCTGGTTCGGGAAGCGGGTTCCCTAAAGGAATATTTACCTTGGGAGTTTTGAGCACAAACTTCTGTCTCCCTTCATCAGGGCCCAGCTGTGCCTTCAGTTGCAGTAGTTTTGCCACCTCCTCCTCGATCTGTGGAGAGAAAGCGGACGCTGGGCCGTCACATCTGCTGCTCCCCTCCCCCCACCGCCATTCATTCAGTATCCTTCCGTCAGGATGCGGAATAGATCTCTCTCCCCAAGCCTAGATTTGCTTCTTGCGGGTACTACCCCGGCCTGCCTCACCACCTAGCTCGTCCTTCTGCCAACCAGCCAAATCCCTTCTCCCTCACATTCCTGTCCTTTGTGCAGACCACCCCAGCTCTCCGGCCTCCCCGGCCTTGCTTTGGCCCTTCCCTTCCGCCTGAGCCGCACCTGCTCGGCGCTGGCCTTCTTCTGTTTCAGTCCCCGTACAAGCTCTCCCTGAAGTCGCACTAGCTCCTCCAGCGCTGCACGCTCTGCCATACTGGCTGCTAACTGCAGAGGACTGATGTCACGCTCGGTGGTGGTGGCCACAGCTTCAGCTCGGATGACTTCCGGCTACTGAGTCGCTGGCCCGCACACCTAGAGAGCCTCCTCCGAGCCCAACCACCACTTCCTGCTCCTGCCGGAAGTGCCTAGGCTAAGAGGGAACCTGAAAGGACGGGTCTCACTTTGCAGGATTTGGGATCGTTCACCACCTTCCGTGGAGTTCGGGCTTTGCCTCTACAACGCTGTGCACCCTCCTGGGGTCCGACCAGCCTCGTCCCTAGGTCTTTTGCCTCCTGCCGCACGATGCCCCAGCTCGGACTGCTGCATGGGAGGGTTTGGGCTGCGCTGCTTGGCCAGCTTCTGCGGCCTCCCCGAGTTGTGTGCATCCGGGCGGTCCATTCTCATAGCCAGGTGAGCCAGCCTGAGATATCTCCTTTGTCAGGGCAGGATCTCCAGATCTGAAAGCATGAACTCCAGGCATGTACTCGAGTAGTAACAGGATTGTTTTTTCACTGAGTGCCCACCATGTACGGAGCTAAGCGTTTTAGATTCTCTGTCATTTAATCCTCATAGCAATCCTGAGAGGTTGAGAATATTATTTGCATTTACAGTTGAGGAAACAGAGACTGCAAGGTTAAATGATTTACCTATTGATACGTAGTAAGGGAGCATTTTAATATAGGTCCACTATCCCTTATATGAACCTGTTGAGGTCAAACATACTAAAATTCCTTAAGCAAAATAAATGAATATTCCCACTGAGATGATTAGCAACCATAAGTTGCATACAGTTCACATTCAAATTTATCTCAAGATGAGTCTCAAAAAAGAAAAAACAGCCCACACCATTTTCGGTTTTCAGAGGTTTTTGGATTTTGGAATTGCAGAGAAGGGATTGTGGACTTGAACTGCCTAACTTGGAGGAGAGAATCCGCCAAAGTATAGAACTACCACATCCTCTATATCTCTGGAAGGTCATACAACCTGCTGGTAATACACAAAATCACTGATTCTGTTTAACGTTAGGAAAGATTCTATTGTCTTTATAGCAGATGCTTTATCCTATCAGGAACAACAGGGCTCAGATCTTTTGTTGTTAATTTTCCGTCATAGCATCCTATCAGTCTGTTTTTTTAGTTCCATCAGGGAATCCATTCCTTTTCATTCCAACGCATGTTCTGCGTCCATAGGCTGGCTCTCTTCTGTCTTTGTATTACTTTTTCAGTGCTACCTTATTAAATATTCTTATTTTCACTCTTTGAATAGGAACTGGGACCTGGAAAAGATCACACTAATCCCTACCCCTAGAGGGCTGGTGTTGGTAGTAGTGGGTTGTTCTTTGCCTTCAGTGTTCTTGAATACTTAAACTTTTTCAGACAAAGCTTGTATGTTATTACATATATATTGTAGATACAACATGGGTTTTTGGAGTGGGGCTGAGACTGGGATAGATAAAATAGTGTTCAGGCTTCCTTTTGCTATGGGCCAAAGCTCTTTGCAGGTTGGTGGTCACAGGGCTAGAGATGTCACAGGTCTGGCTAGCCTTGAGAGGGGCACATCCCACGTTTCTTCTTCTGCCAGGTTGCAGAGGCAGTGCTGACATCCCAGCTGAAACCACATCAAGAGAAATCAAATTTGATTATCAAGACTCCCAAGGTAATTTGCTTTGCCCCATCCTATTCCATTAGAGTGCCTTGGAGGACTGCCCTCTGTTTTGCTTGTCTTTTCCTGACCCATTTGAACGTCCTTTTAGACTAAAAGAAAAAAAAATCTTCACAATTCTTGAGATACTAGCACTTAGAGTTATCTGAACTCAAAGAGATTTCAACTGCGTGCTTTAGATTCCAGATGTAGTTTAACTCTTTGCCTTAAATAAACTTGTTTTTTTGTCTTTGTTTTCACCATGGTTGCTTTTGGGTTTTAGGGCACCAGAGATCTTAGTCCCCAGCAGATGGTTGTGAGGGAGAAGATACTCGATGTAATTGTTAGCTGCTTTAAACGTCATGGAGCAAAAGGGTTGGATACTCCAGCATTTGAGCTAAAGGTAAGTGGAGAAAAAGTGTCAGAATTCCCTTTTTTCACCTGCCTTCAGTTTCCTGAAGGGCTCTAGCCTGTGCTCTGGAGTCCTCCTTTGGAATGTGGCACTTTCTGTCTGACCCCTGCAGGACATGCTCACTGAGAAGTATGGAGAGGACTCCAGGCTCATTTATGATCTGAAGGATCAGGGGGGAGAGCTGTTGTCCCTGCGCTATGACCTCACTGTATCCTTCTGAGTGCTGGAGGCCGGCTTGCTTCTTTTCAAGATCGAGGTCTTGGTCTGACAAAAGGGATGAGAGTGACTCTGGGACCCTGTAGTTCTCTTGGCAGCAGGGTTTACTTCCAGTTTCTCCCAGAAGGCAATTCTGCCAGCAGAGCTTGGCTTGGAGCACTGGCATTTCACTTTAATGTGTATCAGAATCCCTCGGGGAAACTTGCAGAAACACAGATTTCTGGCCCCCAGGTCCAGATATTCCTGATCGTGTAGCTGGAATGGGGTTCAGTGGTATGCATTTCTAATAGGCACCTGGGTAATTAAGATGCAGATGGTCCTTGCTCTATGCTTCAAGAAATACTGATATTAACATGGAAGTTGTAGGCAAATCGAGGTACTGAAGCTTGACTATTTTGAGATGGCCGAACATTGATCTGAATGGGAGGGAATGGCCCAGGGCTAAGTTCTTGGGTCATTTCTGTCTCTGCTTCCCTTTCTTTCTACTGAACTTGTAGTTTTGTTAGGTAGGATTCTTTCACTTGACACTCTTTGATATGCAGGGGTGGGGAAAAAGTAGATTTACTGTTGTAATACAAATAAATAATACAATAATTAATAAACAATACAAGAATAAACTGTGTGTACTCACTACTGTAAACCTACCTTTGCCCACGCCATGTATTGAATGCCAAGTACTGCTAGGCCTTGGGGATAGTGGGAAACAAGACAGAGAAGGTGCTTCTTCTCTTCCTAGTGGATGAGATCCAATTGATAAAGCCCAGTCTTCCCTAATGTCCTTACACTGGACCTAAGCTTTGGATGCAGTGTCCTTTCTCCTTAACCTGTTTGTGTGAGGTCCCTTTTGCGCGTTATATGGCCATGAATAAACTGAAGAAGATGAAACGCTACCATGTTGGAAAGGTGTGGCGGCGGGAGAGCCCAACCGTGGTCCAAGGCCGCTACAGGGAGTTCTGCCAGTGTGTAAGTGACCTGAAGGAGACAGCATGTGTTTTGTTGTGTGTGTGTGTTTTTTGAGACAGCATGGTTTGATAATTCTTGGGACTGCAACCTGGGACCCGGCTGCTCAATGGAGCATTTTTCTGCCTTTTTCTTTGCTGTAGGATTTTGACATTGCTGGTCATTTTGACCCTATGATCCCTGATGCAGAGTGTTTGAAGATCATCTGTGAAATCCTAAGTGGATTGCAGCTGGGGGACTTTCTCATTAAGGTGAGGTCAGGGCAGGGACAGAGGAGAGAAGTCTGGATTTGGCTTGAGGCTGTCCTAAGATGGAGATCAAACCCGCACCCTTGGTGTATCAGGGTGATGCTCTAACCAACTGAGCTACCTGGCTAGGGCTGTGCTGTGCTTTTTTTTTCATTACAGGAAGGGATTAACTAAATGTTCCTGGTCCCTAAGAGGCTCTTGGAACTAGGCTTGCTGGATCAGAATTCTGTTTCCTTCACTTACTGGCTATTACTCCTGAGCAAGTAAACTGTCTGTGCCTCAGTGTCCCCATAGTGGAGATCTTAGTATATAGTATACTTAAAGCACTTCGACTAGTTCCTGGCATGTACCTGGCCTTAGAACAGCTGTTGCATTTCATATATATCTAAATAGTCATCCTGTGAAATTTCCTTTCTATCTCTTTTATGACTCAGGAGAGTAGGGACTGTCATGGTTTTGAGAGAAAGGGCATTGACAAGGCACTTGGGCTACTTCCATTGAGTTTACAGGTCAGTGACCGGCGGATTTTAGATGGGATGTTTGCCGTCTGTGGTGTTCCTGAAAGCAAGTTCCGCGCCACCTGCTCCTCCATAGACAAACTAGACAAGGTAAGAAAGAAGACATGCTTCAGTAGACCCTATCAGAGTTTCTGCCCTGCCTTCAAATCTGTACCCCCAGAGAAAAATAAGGAGACGGTGGCTGGAAGTGAGGAAGGTAGGGAGAGAGATCTGAGTTTTGTTGTGTGGTAGGGATTGAGACTGGATTTCCTAAGTTGCCTCTGACTCTGCTGACTTTGCTGAGTTTAGCATTACCTACGGGTGACATCCATACTGAATGAAAGTGAGGTGTCTTTTCCCAGCGAGAGAAGGAAGGATTGTGGGGCTGCGCTCATGTTTCAGTATTTGTGCAGATATCTTGGAAGGATGTGAGACATGAGATGGTGGCACAGAAAGGCCTGGCTCCTGAAGTGGCTGATCGAATTGGGGATTATGTCCAGTGTCATGGTAAGAACCAGAGTTTCAAAGCTGTATGATAGAATCAGAGTGAGGGTGATATGTGTACAACTTAATACCTCTGAAATAGCAGCTTTCTGTAGATGTGCTAAGCTTCAGAGCCTGCCTTAATTTAATTCCCCTTTTACTTATCATAACTATGTTGTATCTCCAGATGGCAAAGGTAGAGGCAGAGAAGGAGAGTCTAGTCATGTGAGACCTGTATCTTTTTTTTTTTTTTTTTTTAATGAGGAGGACTAGCTTGAACACACTAGAGATATATTTGGTTGAAACATCTGGGCAAATAGCACAGACCTTATTTTTCCTCACCTGTCTCCCAGGTGGGGTGTCCTTGGTAGAGCAGATGTTCCAGGATCCCAGACTATCTCAGAGCAAGCAGGCTCTAGAGGGCCTGAGGGACCTGAAGCTGCTCTATGAATATCTGACTTTATTTGGAATTGCAGAGAAGGTAAGCTGAGTTGGTGTGGACCTCCTGCTGAGCCCTGGGTTCCTCAGGGTCCTGAGTCTTGTCTGGTGCTGACTGGAGCATTGTTCCCACAGATCTCCTTTGATCTAAGCCTGGCTCGGGGCCTGGACTACTATACAGGAGTGATCTATGAAGCAGTGCTGCTACAGAGCCCAGCTGAGGCTGAGGAAGAGCCCCTGAATGTGGGCAGTGTGGCTGCTGGTGGGCGCTACGATGAGCTAGTGGGCATGTTTAACCCCAAGGGCCACAAGGTGCCATGTGTGGGACTTAGCATTGGGGTGGAGCGAATCTTCTCCATTGTGGAGCAGAAGATGAAGGTAGGTCCTCGGTGGGGGTGGCGTGGGGCTGGAGGCCTAGGAACTCTCATATTTCTGGGGGTGCAGTTGGACTGTTTTTTCTGATGATTCTTTTTGTCCTGGGTTTTTTTTTTTTTTTTTTTTTGAGTTTTTATTTTACTTCTCTCTTATTCTGTTTTACCTGGGTCTTTTATCAGACTTTTGGTGAGAAGATACGGACCACAGAGACCCAAGTGTTTGTGGCTACTCCACAGAAGAACTTTCTCCAAGAACGGTTGAAGCTAATTGCAGAGCTTTGGGATGCTGGGATCAAGGTGTAGTAGAGCTGATATCCAAACCACCTATGTATTTGTGGAATTCAGGCACGAGGCCCATTTCTACTTTAGGCCTAGGGTGGAACTCAAGATCTTTAGAATCTTCCCTAGAGTGTCTTCTTAGGGTAGGAGGGCTGGCTACTTATTTCTTTGGAAAAGCTCATTCCTGGGGCTGGAGTGATGTGGTCACTTCTAAATCCCCTACTCTGCCTTCATCCTTTTCAGGCAGAGCTGCTGTATAAGAACAACCCTAAATTACTAACACAACTGCACTACTGTGAGAACATGGGCATTCCACTGGTAGTCATTATTGGTGAGGAAGAACTGAAGGAAGGGGTCCTCAAGCTCCGTTCAGTGGCCAGCAGGGAAGAGGTGAGTGGGGCAGGCAAAAGTAGAAGGGACCAAGTCTTTCTCCCTTTTTTAGATTCTTTAAGAAGTATGTTTCTGGCTGAGGAAATACCTCCAGGGTTAATGGTGATAGAAGTGAATGAAGACCCATCGCAGGCAACCATTGTAGCCAATGATACTGGTTGGGTGGGCAGAAGGACAGATGAAATTTCAGTTGGTATTTTGAGACTAATTAACAAAGTAGACATAGATTGGCCATTTGACTCCCTTTAATCTTGAGGATATACATTCTCCAGGTAAGCTTGAAGCCCACACTACTCCCTACTGGTTCCATGAGTATTGGGAGCGATACACAGTAAAATAAATCTGGAAAAGCACTGGCTGAGGAGCTAGTGTCACTCTCTAGTTTGTCACATGAGGGTTCTCTTACGTTTCAGGTGGCCATTAAACGGGAAAATCTTGTGGCTGAAGTTCAGAAGCGGCTCTTGGAGTCTTGATCCTTCCCTGATTGCCATCTGCTGCTCCTTGTAGAAGATGTTTCATCTAGGACTGAGTTCCTGATGGACTTCACAACTGCTGGCCAGGATGGGTGACAAGTGCCTCTGCCTCCACCATCCGTCCTGGGTACAGAAATGTGGAAGGCCCTGAGGACTCCTGGGCTGATATGAGCAGCTAGTCTGCATGGGCGCAGATGGCTAGTATGTGAAAGAGACGTGCTCTCACTGCTGAGACAGATTTCATGGGCAATTGAATGCTGCCAAGAGGTGCTAAGGTGTTTGCTGTGAGCAAGGCTCTGGGAAAGTCACCTCAGGCAGAGAGGATTCTGAACCATTGAGATCAGAAGTCAGGTGCTTGGCCTTCTACTGTGGCTTCTGAAGCAGATTCTGAGAATTTGTTCACAGCCTGCTGTTGGCCTGTCAACATTTTTGGGAGACAGCAAGGCAGGGTAATGGCTGCTATTTGCTTTGTTGGAGGACAGAAATGCTATTCCAAGGGTGTAGCATTGCCTATGTTGATGTGGCAACTCTAGCCCATCCCACTGTTAACAATAGCAGGGTAAGGCTGTTTCATCATCTTGAATGTTGAACTTAATGGGTGACCTGACAAGATGAGATCTGATTTTTCAAGATTTTGGAGACCATTTCCTGTGTCAGAATTGCTGCTCTATGTCATGTTCTGCCATAGAGGTGGCTGTTCCAGAAGTGGCTGGATAATATATTAAATAAAATATTTAATGTAATAGTTTGGGTAGTTTGTTTTCAAGGGATTGGTTTGCATAGGCCATACAAAATGCTTGAGTGTACACTGGAGAATCCTAATCTTGATCAAGGAGTAACCTCCATGGGGTGATTTTCCCTATGCAATGAAGACAGCAGCCACAGTTCCTCCCTGCACTCTTCCCCACCCCACTCCCCCAACTTGGAGATACACTCATGTCACTAAATCAACGTATAGTGAGCCATCTAACAGAGGTCTTCACCCTAGAGTGTTGCTGATAAGCGGCCTTCCCAAGTCCAATCATGTTGATTAAATTGTGCCCTATAGATTGACTATAATCCTCAGTTGAGAGAAAAATGAGTTAACCATAGGGTGATAGCATTGCTTGAAGACAGAGACAAAAGTGCAAAAAGCAGCTCCACGTGTGCTTTGGGAAGGCTTGCAGCCTTTGCGAACACTTCAGTGTGGGGGGGGTGGATGGGAGGGGGTCGTATCTTCAGTGCATTATGGTAAAGGGGCATCTGAAGCCCCTAATAACACCGCTTCAGCCTTAAAGAAGGTTTAGAAGTCTTGGCAATGAACGCAAAGTTAATTAGACTAAAGGGCACTGATCCTCACTTTCCTCATTTGTAAAATAGATGAGTTGAACAGCCCTTCGATGCCTGTTTTGAAGGCCAGGGCAAAAAAAAAAAAACCTTTGCCGGAGCCCTTACTTCCGTGTTGCTTCATAGAATCCCTGCGCATGCGCCATTTTCTTGGGGTTGAGGCGGGGCCAACAAGTCTGTTTCAGAAGCCCTCCAGTCTTTAGCTCCTTTAGAACGCGAAACTCTAAGCTTATTGGAGGGTAAGCTTGCTTTACGGCTTAAGGTCGCTTTTTACGGCATTTTCCGGCTGCCCATTCACTTCGCGGTGAAGATGGCGTCGGGCAGCGGGGTAGGTGTTGTGTACAAGAGGAGGATTGAAGCGGGTGGAGGTTAAGGGGTAGTTTTTCAGCGCAGAATGTCCTGCACCAGACAGGTTTCCTGACACTTTTTTGCGACTCTGTGGCCCGAGTTCAAAAACTCCTCCGTGACGCCCTGGCGTAGGGTCAGCGGAATCGCAGAGGTCTCTCGGGTTGGGGTCCTGAGGCCACTTCAGCCTCCCGGTGCGGCCCGGAGAGGCTTCGCTCTGGACAGGTCCCGGGGCTGCCTTGCCGGCGATGACTTGGTTTCTCTAGGGGTCGGACACGATTAGCGACGCATCCTGCGGGCTTTTTATTTCCACAGACAAAAAACTTGGACTTTCGCCGAAAGTGGGACAAAGATGAATACGAAAAGCTCGCTGAGAAGAGGCTCACGGAAGAGAGAGAAAAGAAGGATGGTGGGTGTCTGCTCCATCAGAGGCCAAGGGTATCGTAAGGCGATGCTGTGGCTGGAGAGCCGATGGGGAATCGAAATGCACTGTCCTACTATCTGGCAGAGCGCAGCCTTCCTAGTCCTCGGTGGTGGTGGTTGTTTTTTTAATGTGTATAATGAGGGCGAAGAGATGAACTGAAGTGGCTTTGAGATGCTTTCCAGCTCTGTTATCCTGTGCTTCCTTGCTCTCCCTTTGCTTGGCTCATTTTAGGACTTTGCTGAAGTGCAGAGAAGAAAGTGAGTTCTTAGTGGTGACAAATATCAAAAGATTTTGTTGCTGTGCATTACTGTTATTGAAGATGCCCCCTTTCTCTTGAAATTACTTAAGGGAGAGAAGAACATTTCTGGCCCAGTCAAAACCTTTTCTATAGTATGAGAAGAGCAAGGGTACAGGCAGGGGGAGGTGTGATTGTTTCTGCTAGTGCTCAGTTGTGCAGTTCTCTGTGCCTTGAACAGTGTCAGGGAGTTGGTGCACCTCTTAGCGATTGCACTATAGAAAAAGACTTGATTTTTTTCATCTTTTTTTCAAACTTGTACATTTTTCTTCTACTTCCACATCACCTCATACACACTAACTTGTTTTTTTTTTTTTTTTTTTAAGAATTTACTTAATTATTTTTAGAGGGGAAGAGAGGGAGAGAAACATCAGTGTGTGGTTGCCAATCCCAGGTACCCTACTGGGGACCTAGCCAGCAACCCTGGACTGGGAATTGAACCAGCAACCCGGTGGTTCTCAGGCTGGCTCTCAATCCACTGAGCCACACTATTCAGGACACTTGTTTTGTTTTTTAATATATAACTTAGATAATAATAGTATTTGGCACACATAACAGGTAATTCCTAAATGTTGGTTCCCTGTTTAAAAATTTCCTCAGCCCTTAGATTTCATTGTGTGTTATGTTTGGGGTTTCTGAAAACCTGATTGAGTATCCTTGATCTTCTTTTAAAAGGTTGCTTTTTGTGCAAAGTGAAAACATCTTCCTTCAATTCAGTTAATTAGTGAATAGAAAACATTGCTTTTAGACTTGTTGGCCTTAAACTGGAGAAAAACTGTAGTGAGTTAAGGATTACTTATCATTTTTCCTGTTCACATTCTCCCTATCTGCTCTTAGAAGTATCTGTTGCTTCGGGTTTCAAAAAAGAAATGAGAGTAAACCTCTGGATTTTGGTTTCATTCATTTCTTTTTCTTTCCAGTTAAGGAAATGCAATATTGAAAGAACTTCTTTCCACATTATATTTCAGGAAAACCAGTGCAGCCAGTCAAGCGGGAGCTTCTCCGACATAGGGACTACAAGGTGGACCTGGAATCTAAGCTTGGGAAGACCATTGTCATTACCAAGACCACCCCACAATCTGAGATGGGAGGGTGAGTGGCTTTTCATCTTTCACGGTAGCCAGGAGTAGGTCTAATAATGTTGATTTTAGGAAGTGTTGAGAAGGGTTCCTGACTCCAGGATAACAGCCTTGTTGCCTGTAATTCCATCCTTAGATTTATCTTTTTTTTTTTTTTTGTCTCCTAAGGTCTCAGATTAACATCATATCTTTAGAAGGGGTCACTTTTTAGGCTTCTTCATATTAGCACCAGAACTACTTTTTAGTATCTGAAAAGGGATAATTTGTTCTCCTGTCAGAAGGAGAGGACTACTGTGGAAATTTCTGGAGAAGAAATTGGGTGGACTTAGAATGGAGCCTAGGAGCTATTAATGATGAGTAAAGGGGGTGAAGGTTCCAGGCCGGCTGTAAAGGTGGTAGTTGTTATGGATTGACTACCATCCTAGACCAAGATGGTAGCCTATAGAAAGAGGGGTTCTATAAGAACTCTTTTGCCCATTCTTTTGTCGAGTTAGATTTTCCAGCAGAAGGGCAACACAGACAGCAGAGTGGCATTTCTCTGAGCTACTTAGTAAACCCACTTTGCCATTGATCTCTATATTAGTAACCTGTTGCTATATAAATCAACAGATTAACCCAAAGTTTAGCTGCATAAAACAAGAAATAGCTCACAGTTTCTGTGGGTAATAATCTTGGAAGGCCTCACCTGGTTGGTTCTGGCTCAGGATTTCGCAGAAAGGTATAGTCAAGGTGTCCGCTGGGTTTGTGTTCATCTGAGGAGCTGGAGGATCTGCTTCCAACCTTTGTCACATGGCTGTGGTTTGGCAGCCTTGTTCTTTGCTCCGTGGGCCTCTTCATCGTTCTTCTCACAACAAGGCAAGTGGCTTCCTCAGAGCAAGTGATCCACATGGACAGACTAAGACAGAAGCCATGTTTTTAAAATAACCTACTTTGGGTGTGACATAGCATCGCTTTTGACATATTCTGTTAGTCACACAGCCTAGCTGTGGTATGAATTGGGAGGGGACTACACAGGGTAGGAACTTTAGGAGGGTGGGGATCATTGTGGGGCCATCCTGGAGGGTAGTTAACCACAATTTTCTAAGAGCCAAGGCTTAGGTGGAAATGAGAAGTGTGTTCTAAAAAGACTTTTTACCTAAAAATATGAGTTTCTTGGTTGAAAACGGTATAATCTTTATAACCAGATTTTTTAAAAAAATTTTTTATTGATTTTAGAGAGGAAGAGAGAGAAAAACCTCAATTTATTGTTCCACTTATTTATGTACTTATCTGTTGCTTCTTGTATGTGCCCTGACCAGGTATTGAACCCACAGCCTTGGCGTATCTAAGCTAAACTAAGCTTAGCTCTTAATTAAGCTACCCAGCCAGGGCACAGCCAGATTTGACTCAAGTGCTGTTTCTTTCTGTTTGCTAGATATTACTGCAATGTTTGTGACTGTGTTGTAAAGGACTCCATCAACTTCCTGGATCACATTAATGGAAAGAAACGTAAGGTTTGGAGTTAGTTAGTGACTGGTGCTGGGGTCAGGCTTGGTGGAGGATGGGGGGAAAGGTGGTTTCTACTAAGCCCTATCTTTAATGCCTGGGGAATTCTCCAGTTGCTTCAGGGCGGGTCATCCTTTACTTCTTTACCTAATGTTTCTGGAGGCTGTGAAGTGAGACACTGTTCTAGCCTCTCAACAAGCCCAAACCATGGTCTTCTGGGCTAAGCTGTCTCCACTGACACGCATCTGCTCAGTAAAGGAAGCTTAGAGCCATTTGCATCCTGTTAACCGGGGCTGCTGCCTCCGGGAGCAAGTAAAGCTAAGGGAGTTTTTTATCAGCTCTAATTATTTTTACTATGTGTTTTACAAGATGTTTTTTAAAAAATGTCAGCAAGGAGCAGTTGAGATTTTGCTCCCTGACATATGTCATCAGTTTGGCTCAAATAAACTCTTAAGAAACTTCTCAGAAAAAATTGTCTGGAAAAGACTTTTGAGGTGCTGAGGATATTGTAATGACCTTACCTTCCACTGTTTACCCCACCCAGATCAGCGAAACCTGGGCATGTCAATGCGTGTGGAACGTTCCACTTTGGATCAGGTGAAGAAACGTTTTGAAGTCAATAAGAAGAAGATGGAAGAGAAGCAGAAGGATTATGATTTTGAGGAAAGGATGAAGGAGCTCAGAGAGGAAGTAAGGCTCTGCTGTCCTGCCCTCCTCCTTCCCCCAGCTTGGAATTTTATGTTATGAGTTATGGGGAGGCTGACTTTCTCATTCCACTGAGGACACGCCTGGGGGGTAGAAGATAAGACTACCCCCCAGAGAATAGTCTTGTCTTCTGAATTTCTGTACATTGGAGGAACATTTATTGTCCTTGTTTGGGACTCAGGAGCTGAAGGAAATGGCTCTAAACCTGGGTTTTGTTCCTGGGTTCTCTGGGCCATACTTTTTTTTTAAATGTATTTATTTTTGAGGAGAGAGAGGAGTGGTGGGAGGGAGAGAGAAAGAGAAAGAGGGGCACTTGGATCTGTTGTTCCACTTACGCATTCATTGGTTGCTTCTTGTATGTGCCCTGGATGGAGATGGAACCCGCAACCTTAGTATATCTGGATGATCGTCTAACTGGCTAGGGCTAGGCCATATGTTTTTACTACAGGAGGGACTAACTAAATGTTCCTGGCCCCCAAGAGGCTCTTGGAACTAGGCTTGCTGGATCAGAATTCTGTTTCCTTCACTAACTGTCTGTGACTCTGGGGCAAATTATATAAACTGTGCCTCAGTGTCCCCATAGTGGAGATCTTAGTATATAGTATACTTAAAGCACTTCAACTAGTTCCTTCCAGGTACTACATTCTCCAGCATGGTAGTTGCTACTATATGGTTTTGTTCCTATTACCGTGTTCAAGAACTACAAATGAACTGGAATGTAGGATTGAGAAGTGCTCTCCTCAGCCTAAAACTTCTCTTTCTTGTCCCTTGTACTTTTTACTGTGGCTTTTCCTCTGCTTTTGAAATGTTACTTGTCTTTAACTATTTTCTCCTAAAAATAGAAAGGAATCTTGAAGCTCATCTGTTCTTTCAACAATGTTTGGCTGAGAAGTCTTGAACTGATTCTGAGTGATTTCCCCCCTAGGAGGAAAAGGCCAAAGCCTACAAGAAAGAGAAACAGAAGGAGAAGAAAAGGAGGGCTGAGGAGGACTTGACATTTGAGGAGGATGATGAGATGGCAGCTGTGATGGGCTTCTCTGGCTTTGGTTCCACCAAGAAGAGTTACTGAGGCTTTCTATGCTTGGCCCTTTGTTGGGCTTAACTTTGTGGGGGTGTATTTTGGGGGGAGTTACTTGGGAAAGTCCTTGAGAGTGGCAGTGGGGAGGGCTAGAGGCTGGGTGTTTGTCGTTTTCCTCTACCTTGAGAGAGCGCGCAGGAGGCCAAGGTAATGCTGCGATGTGTTCCTCCCGCCTCAGCATATCACTGGAGTCACAGGACCGCTGCCCATCGGAGCTCCCAATAAAGAAAAGTCTCCTTTGAGGCTGCTTTCCCAGAACTTCCCCTGCATCTTCCCTCTTCATCTAGCCAGTCTTCTCTGAGCATCCTACATTTATCCTGTGTTCTGCCTTTGTTTTAATTTTGACCCTTGCTTAGCCTGCAGCAGAAAGGTTCTCTGGGTCCCCAGTTTCCTGTTGAAACCATATCCTTGACCAGCCACCCCACCCCTGCTTCCCTCATTCCCCACTGTGGTTCTCTAGCCACCTGCGCATGCACGTGTTCTGCCTGGGTCAGTGGTATGTGTGAATGTGTGTGCATGAATTTGTCACGTAGGGGGAGCCTGAACTAGAACCTCAGAGCATTGCTGCCGTGGGTCCCAACGTTCTTGGTTTCCTCAGTGCATGTCACAGGAAATTAAATGGGATGAGTGTTTGGTGTGGTTTTTGTCTGGTAAGTCTTTTAACCTTTGTTTTTCATATGTAGGCTGTTCAGCTTTTGTTAGTTTTATTTTATTAAGGATTACTATGTTTTTGTCTTCCTTGTAAGCAGGCTCTTGGAAGAACCTGTTTGATGCAAAAAAGAAAAAGGAAAAAAACCCTCATGTGGGAGCCTTTGGGTCTCAGAGGCTGTTCAGCCTGTATAATAAATGCATCGACTGGGCCTATTTCACATTGGTGGGAACATTCCATATTCTTCCCTTTTCCTTCCCTCTCCCCCACACACACACTGAGGATTTCCACAGAGAGTTTATTCTCCCTTTATTGAGCCCTGTCACTTTTTCTCCTAGGTTCCTTCAGCATGAGTTGTGTTTTCCTCTGACAGGATCTGTGTCTGGGGGAGTCTGAACAGAACATTGCCTGTAATTTTAGTTTGCTTTCACCTTGTTCAGGAACAGCAGAGCTCCATGTTGAACTTTTTTCCTAATTACTGCAGTGAGGCTAAGCACAGGGTTACACACTTGGGCACTATCAACATTTGTTGTGTGGGCTCCCTTGTGCATTGTAGGCTGTTCAGTAGTATCCCTAGCCTCTACTCACTGGATGCCAGTAGCATCGCTTTCCCAAATTATGACAACTAAAGATGCCTGCCCCCAGGAGGAATGGAGGTGAAATTCTTCCAGGCCCCCTGAGAACCATTGAGAAGCTGTCTTCCCTACCTTGGTCTAACATGAGAATTAGGTGGCATAGATTGGGTAACTAAAGGAAAAACAGCTTTGATATTCCCTGGATTGGTTGCTATGGCAGATCCCATGGATGCAAAGGGGAAAAAATCAGTACTTTACATTACAGCAAACAAGTTACATAATTACTTTAGCTGGTTCTGTACCCTGAAAAGGCATCTCTGTTGGGGTAGCAAGGCTGCCACCATAGGGCTTGTTTACATTCTCTGCCCCAGGTAGTTCTCTGAAGTCTTTTATGTGGTATTTGTACCACTTATGGGTCCCCCAGAGTCCCATAGTCTTTCCTTTGGACTTTTATACACAGATCCCTTGCTGGGCCACATGTCTTTTGCCTGTTTTTTCTAATGCTAGATCTTGTCACTGGGAACTGTGAATGTGTCTCCAGGCCAGGATCAAAATTTGATATATTGTCCAATTGTGGGCTGACTAATGGGGTGCCTTCCTTGTCATGATTATATGCTCTACAGGCCCTGGGTAAGACTCTACCCTAATGGACTGGGTCCTTTTTCCCCACTCAAGGCAGGCTGGAGAACGTTATCAGTGAGCTGAGTTCCATGGTTCAGTGTTCATTCTTCAGGAAACTAATTCAAGTTGGTACAGTGGAATCTTCCCTTTGGCCACCTCCACTGAAAAGCAGTTCTAAATTTCAGGTTCCCTTAAATTCTCTTGGGACTGGCAAGTGGTTTGAGTCTCCAAGGGGCCTGTCTAGATCATGGGTACTTAAAGGAACTCAGAACAGTTAGGTGGAAAAGGGAAAAGAAGGCGATGGGGTGGAAATTTAGGAGCCCAGAGCAATCCCAGAGAAGTCAAATCCCTGGAAGGGAAACTTCTTTGATGTTTATAGTCTCTAAAATCCACAGAAATTGCTTTCTGGTTGAGGAACGTGCCTGTGACTGGCTTACGTGTGTTCAGTTACTCCCTGATAGTATCTTACAGGGTGAGTTATCAAGGCCATAACCATTGCAGGATTTACATTCTGGCAGAATGACCCATTTTCAGTATTTAGGGAACAAAAGATCGGTATGGTTTCAGATAATTCTGTGGCTTCCCATAACCCCCTCTAAAAACATACTTATGTAAACATACATAAAAGGATGTTTACTGCAATTTTTTTATAACAGCAAAAACATTGAAAACTACATTTATACTTGACTATAAAGCAGCCATTACACTATATATGAATTAGATCTGTATGTACTGATGAGAAAGATCTCCGAGACATACTGTTAACATAGAAATCATCCAACAAACCAATCCCCAATAAGACTAAACCCCCAGGCATAAAATTAAATTGTACAGTTAAATACATCAATTGAGGAAAAGGGTTGGAGGGGTACCCATTGAAATTCTAACTGGTTATCATGTTTTGCCGTGTATAATGTGCACTTTTTTTTGCCCAAAATTTTTGAGGGGGAAATAGCATGCAATGTACACGAGTATAGTGATTACATAACTTGGGCATAATCTGTGTATAATACACAAAAATGTGGGTGTGCATTATACACAGGAGCACATTATACATGGTAAAATACATGGAGAAAAGAATGGGAAGAGAAGGGTTAGCTACTTACACTACACATAAAAGGGCTTTCATGTGGGATTTAAAGCATTTGAAAAATAAAATAATGATAGAAAAACTTGCCTAACTTGGCAAAGTAAATAGATAACCAAGTCCAGGAAGCACAGAGTCCTAAACAAGATGGACCCAATGAGGAACACACCAAGACATCAATTAAAATGCCAAAGGTTAAAGAGAGAATCTTAAAAGCAGCAAGACAAAAGCAGAGTTACCTACAAAGGAGTTTCCATAAGGCTATCAGCTGATTTCTCAAAATAAATTTTGCAGGCAAGAAGGGACTGGCAAAAAATATTCAAAGTGGTGAAAATCAAGGACATACAACCTAGATCATCACTCTACCCAGCAAAGCTATCATTTAGAATGGAAGGGCAGAGCTTCCCAGACAAGAAAAAAAACTAAAGGAGTTCATCATCATCAAGCCATTATTACATTAAATATTAAAGGGTCTTATTTAAGAAAAAGAAGATAAAAACTATGAACAGTAAAAACCGAGAGCGGTTCAAGACCCGCGGGCGCTCCCCAGCCCTTTTGCCTCTGTCCCAACTTCATTTTCCCAGGAATCTGCTTAGATTGTTTTGAGATTCCTCCCCTGCCTAACACGCCAAAGCGACTGTTTCCAGGCGATTTTCACTTCCCTTTCCACCAGGAACCGGTGCTCCGTGGAGAAATGTTAGCTGGGGCAGGAAATACAGAAATGAACCCCAGAGTATCTTGTAGTGCCAGAAATTAAGAAAGTGCTAAACAAATTCACAACCATCAACAACTGAATCTAAAAAAAAAACCGTAAGCAAACAACTAGAACAGAAACAGAATTACAGAAATGGAGATCACATGGAGGGCTATCAGTGGGGAGGAAGAGGGGGAAGAGTAGGGGAAAAGGTTCAGGAAGAAGGAGTTTAAATGGTAGGTACAAAATAGGGGGAAATTAAGAATAGTATAGGAAGTGGAGAAGCCAAAGAATGTATATGCATGACCCATGGACATGAACCAAGGGTGGGGATTGCTGGAGGGAAAGGGTGGAACGGGGCAGAGGGGGGCCAAGGGGGAAAAATTGGGACAACTGTAATGGCATTAATATATATATTAAATAAATAAATATCTTCAAAAAATAAAATATTAAAAAACAGTAGCAGAAGTAATGCTACAGAACACCTGGAAGAGGAACTATAGGATTTATCTAGTTTAGCTGTAAAGTTCAAAGTTCAAAACAAGGCCTGAAATACAATTTGTAGCTTTAAGATTGCAGTCCTTATTAGGCATTGTGAAAGTTGCTTTGATCACAGAGTGACCTCGTGTGGTTGTCTGCGGGATCGCTGAGTTTGGAGCAAGCGCCCAGGGATTCGTGGTGGGCCATGTGACCGCTGCGTGTTAGGACGCATTAAGGCCGGAAGCAAGTACGGAAGAGCTCCGGGGGGGGGTTAGGGGAGACCTGAGTCTTTATTGCCAGGTGTTCTCAGGTGGGCACTCGCTAAGTGTCTGGCTGGGACGGAGAGGAGGAGGAGGGGAGATTGGGGGAAGAGTTAATTGGATGGCTTGATTATGAGTCATTCCAGATCACTCCTATTTTGATGACTTGATTGCGACATAAACTTCAGCAGTGAAGAGAGTATAATGTGAACACTCCCTGCGGGCTGGCTTTAGCTCAGCGGGTACTTCGTTCAAACAAGCTTCGCTTAGTTAGTCGCTCTTGCTTGCGAGGGCGGTTCGAGACCCGCGGGCGCTCTCCAGTCCTTTTGCCTCTGTCCCAACTTCATTTTCCCAGGAATCTGCTTAGATTATTGTTTTGAGATTCCTCCCCTGCCTAACACGCCAAAGCGACTGTTTCCAGGCGATTTTCACTTCCCTTTCCACCAGGAACCGGTGCTCCGTGGAGAAATGTTAGCTGGGGCAGGAAATACAGAAATGAACCCCAGAGTATCTTGTAGTGCCAGAAATTAAGAAAGTGTTAAAAAACAAAACAGCACACAAAAATTCCAACCCAAAACAAAAAAATTTACTTTTAAAATTGGTGTTTAGTGATGTTCCTGGTTTTGTTCCAGTAGCTCCTGTATGCTTGTATCTTCCCTAATGTCCTCAAATTCCTTTTCCTTGGGGTATATTATTTTGTTTGTCACCTGTGTTTTGACTGCGTTCTATTACTTATATAAAAATCAGTTATTTTGTCATTTTCCCCTTTCTCTCCTCACTTATATTTTTTTAGTCTTGTTGCTTGTACAAAAAGAAAATTTCATACTATTTTTCACCCTTGTCACTATCTTTATTTTAGTTAAAGATCTACAACTTAATATATTTAATTCTCACCATCATAAAGCTTTCTGAGTTTTCCTCTTTTCCCCAGTTAGTTAGATAAGCCCATTCTCTAGTGAATTCCTCAAGAGAGGCTCTTGAGCATAACATTTAGAGTTCTTGAATATTTATTTATTTAGTCCCCCCTATATATCTATGACACTGCTTTGCTCTGCTTTGTTTATTCATTTTTTAAAAGACTCCTTATATAAGTGAAATCACATGGTGTTTGTATTTCTCTGTCTTATTTCACTTAGCATAATACCTTCAAAAGTCCATTCATGTCACAAATGATAAGATTTCATTCTTTTTTGTTGCTGGATAATATTCCATTGTATATATGACCACATCTTCTTTATCCATGGTTGCTTCCATGTCTTGGCTACTATGAATAATGTAACAGTGAACACAGGGATGAATATATCTTTTCAAATTAGTGTTTTTGTTTTCTTTGGGTAAACACCCAAAGGTGGGATTGCTGGATGGTATGGCAGCTCCATTTTTAACTTTTTGAGAAATAACCATTCTGTTTTCCATAGGGATGCACCAATTTGTGATCCTCGCCCCCACAACAGTGCATTAGAGTTTCCTTTTCTACACATCCTTACCAGCACTTGTTATTTGTTTATTTATTGATAACAGTCATTGACAGGTGTGAGGTGACATCTCATTGTAGTTTTAATTTGCATCTCCCTGATGATTAGTGATGTTGACCATCTTTTTATGTCTGTTGGCCATCTATATGTCCTCTTTGGAGAAATGTCTATTTAGCTCCACTGTACATTTTTAAAAAGGTTTTATTTATTGATTTTTAGAAAGAGAGGGAGGGAGGGAGGGAGAAAGAGAGGGAGAGAAACATGGATCAGCCGCCTCTTGCACGCACATTGCCGGGGGACTGAACCTGCAGCCCAGTCATGTGCCCTGACCAGCCATCAAACTGGTGACCTTTTGGTCTGTGGGGTGACACCCAGCCAACTGAGCCACACTGGACAGGGCCCTCTGTATATTTTTTAATTGAATTTTTCCAGTGTTAAGTTGAAGGAGTTTTTAATGTATTTTGACTATTAACTCCTTGTTAATATATCATCTGCAAATATCTTTTTCCATTCACTAGTTTGCCTTTTTGTTTTGTTGATAGTTCCCTTTGCTGTGCAAAAACTTTTTAGTCTGATCTAGTCCCATTTGTTTATTTTTGCCTTTTTTGTCCTTGTCGAAGGAGACATATAAAAAAAATACTGCTAAGGTTGATGTCAAAGTGTTTACCGTCTATGTTTTATTCTAGGAATTTTATGGTTCTAGGTCTTATGTTTAAGCCTTTCATCCATTTTGAATTTATTTTTGTATGTGGTGTAAGAAAGTGGTTCAATTTAATTTTTTTACACATATTTGCCCAGTTTCCCAACACCGCTTATTGAAGAGGCTTATCTTTACCCCACTGTATATTCTTGCCTCCTTTGTTGCAGATTAATTGACTATATCAGTGAAGATTTATTTCTGGCTAGTTCTTACATATTTAAAACTGATTTTCTATAGCCTTGGTACTTGAAGGACATATTGCCTGGACATAAAATCTTGACTGACATTTCTTTTCCTTGAGGTTTTTAAAAACTTCTTTGCTTCTTTGTTGTGGAACTTGATACCAACCTGATTTTTGTTCTTTTATAAATGATTTGGTCTTTTTGCCTAAGGCCCAGAGGATTTTTCTTTCAAATCTAGTTTATTTTCTAAGATATATCTCAGGGTTAACCATTCCATATCAATTTTCCTAGGTTCACGGAAGACCCTTTTGATGTGTAGATTTAAGTTTTATTTCCAGAAAGCTTTCTTGTATTATAATTTTGAATACTATTACATATGTTCCATTATTTTGTTTTTCTTCTTCAGGACTGTATAATATGCTTGGGAAATTCCCTGTATCTAGCACCTTCTATCTGATTCTTCTTGCTGCTTTCTTGATTTTATTTTTATTTTCTTGGCTGTTTTAATATCTTTCCTCACTACCAGTGATTATATTTGAAGTAAAATCTCTTCCCCTGGGACATCTTCTAATGTAATCTTTTTTTTCCCCTGAGATGATTTGCCTTTTTCTTCCATTTCTCCTGATTTTGACTAACTCTTATCTTTGATCTTTGGGTTTTTTTGTCCATTCCTGCTCTGAGTTTTATTATTATTATTTACAGAGAGGGGAAAGGAGGGAGAAATAGAGGGAAAGAAACCTCATTGTGAGAGAGAAACATTGATTGGTTGCCTCTCAAACACACCCCAACCAGGGACGGGCCCACAACTCAGACATGTGCCCTGACTGAACCTGTGACTTTTGCTGTGTGGGGTGACGCCCAGCAACTGAGCCATGCCAGTTAGGGCACAGTTTTGGGGATTTTGGCAAGGGCTTCCACTATTAGAGTAACATACTCAGTAGTTTCACTGCTCTAACAAATGCCACATGCTCCACCTTCTAATCCCACCCTCCCTCCAAATTGAACTCTGGTAATCATCTTTTTACTGCCTCCATAGTTTTGCCTTTTCCAGAGTGACATATAATTGGAATCATATAGTATGTAGCCTTTTCAACTGCCTGTTTTGACTTAGCAATATGCATTTAAGGTTTCTCTTGTTTTTTTTTTTTTTTTCATGGCTTAATAGCTCATTTCCTTATCATTCAATAATATTCTATTGTATCAAGGTACCACATCTCGTTTATCCATCTATTGAAGGACACATTGATTTCTTTCAATTTCTGGCAATTATGAATAAAAGTGTTATAAATATTTGTATGCAGGATTTTTTTGTGGACATAGTTTCAACTCATTTAGATAAATACCTAGAAGCACAATTGTAGGATCATATGATAACCCTATGTTTAGTTTTTTAATAACTGTCAAAGTGTTTCAAAAAGTAGTTGTACCATTTTTCATTCCCACCAACAATGAATGAGAGTTTCTATTGGTCCATATCCTTGTCAACATTTGGTGTTGTCATTGTTTTGGATTTTAGCCATTTTAATAGGTATATGATGGTATCTCATTATTGTTTTAATTTGTAATTCTTTAAAGACATATGATGTTGAATATTTTTCCATACGCTGTTTTTGGGCCACTTGTATGTCTTCTTTAGTAAAATGTCTGTTCAGAGTTGTTGCCCATTTTAAAATTGAGTTGTTTGTTTTATTGTTGAATTTTAAGAGTTCTTTGTATATTGTCTTTGTTTGGGCTGCTGTAACAAAAAACAGAATGGGTGGCTTATAAATAGCAGGAATTTATTCCTCACAGTTTTGGAGGCTGGGAAGTCCAGGATCATGGCATTAGCAGATCCATGTTTGGTGAATGCTTCCTGCTCACAGATTCCCATCTTTTCACTTGGTGGGAGGTGGCCGGGGAGCTCTGGGAGGTCTCTTTTATAAGGGCACTAATCCAATGAATGAAGGTGGAGCTTCCCAAAGGTCCCATCTCCCTAAGACCCCATCTCCTAACATCATCACCTTGAAGGTTGGTATTTCAACAAATGAGTTTGGGGGGACACAGACATTTATTCTATAAGATATATAGGGTCCAGCAGAAGTAAGGCCTGCTTGAGTGTGGCTGGTAGGGTAATATATGGGTATAATAATTTATAACTTTAATTTGAACATTTCACTTAAAATGTCATATGGTGTGATTGAGTGTGACATTGTTATGTTACAGAATTACATGTTTATGATTTTATAAGAAAAGATTTTGTAGTAAAAAAGGGGTATTTTTTGTGCCAGACCCTGTACTTTAGATACAAGTTCTTTATATGTGTTTTGCCAACATTTTCACCCAGCCTGTGGCTTGTGTTTCTATTCTCTTAAAAGTATGTCTCATCCCTGGCTGGTGTGGCTCACTGGGTTGAGTGCAGGTCTGTGAACTGAAGGGTCACCTGTTCAGTTTCCAGTCAGGGCACATGCCTGGGTTGTCGGCCAGTGGAGGCATGTGGGAGGCAGCCAATAGATGTTTATCTCCCTCTCTTTCTCCCCCATTTCCCTCTCTCTAAAAGTAAATAAAATCTTTAAAAATATATATATTATCTTTTTAAAAGTATCTCTCATAAGGCAGGAGTTTTAAAATTTAACCAAGTCCAACATAAGTTTTTTTCTTTCTTATGTTGTGTTTTTGGTGTTATATCTAAAAATTCATGCCCTGGATGGTGTGGCTCAGTGGATTGAGTGCCAGCCTGAGAATCAAGGGGTCAGCAGTTCGATTCCCAGTCAAGGGGATATGCCTGGGTTGCATACCAGGTCCCCGGTTGAGGGTTCATGAGAGGCAAGCACACATTGCTGTTTCTCTCCCTCTCTTTCTCCTTTCCTTCCTCTTCCTTTATAAATAAATAAATAAACTAAAACCTAAAAAAATTTAAAAAATTCATCACCAAACCCAAGGTTGTCTAAATTTTCTTCCATGATACACTCTAGCAGTTTTGCATTTTACATTTAGACCTATTGATTCATTCTGAGAGTTAAGTTTTGTGACAGGCTTAAGGTGTGTATCTAGATTCCTTTTTGTTTGTTTCCATTTGGATTTCTAGTTGCTCCAGCACTGGATATTTGCTGAAAAGTCCCGTGCTGGATGTTCAATGGACGTTTTCTCCATTGAAATAGTTGGCTATGTTTGTGTGGGTCTATTACTGGGCTTTCTATTCTGTTTTGTTGATCTATTTGTCTGCTCTTTTGTCACACTGTCTTTTCTGAAACAGTTAAATTAAAAAAAATAAATATTGGGGTAGCATCAGTTAAAAACATTATATAAGTTTCAGGTATACAACTTTATAATACAACATCTGTATATTCCACTGTGTAATCACTACACCATATACAGGGTGGAGAAGTAGGTTTACAGTTGTATGTGAAACACATAGTTTATTCATGTATTAGTATTTATTAATTATTATATTATTTTCCATATGAACAACTGTAAACCTACTATTGCCCCTCCCTGTATTTGACCCCCTTTACCCTTTCATCTACCACCCCTGCCCCTCCTTCCTCTCTGGTACCCACCATACTTTTGTCTGTCTATGAGTTTGTTTGTTTTGTTTGTCCATTTGTTGCCTTTTGTTTTATATCCTGTGTATGAGTGAAACCATGTGGTTCCTGTCCTTTTCCACCTTACTTATTTCACTTAGCTTAATACTCTCAAGATACATCCATGTTGTTACAAATGGCAATATTTCTTTTTTTTATGGTTGAGTAGTATTTCACTGTATACATATACACACCACACCTTTTTAGTCCAATTGTCCATCAAGGGACACTTAGATTGTTTCCAAGTCTTGGCTTTTGTGAATAAGGCTGCAGTGAACATGGAGGTACATATATTTTTTTACAAGTGTTTTCAAATTTTTCAGGTGCATGCCCAGAAGAGGGATTGCTTGGTCATATGGTAGCTCTATTCTTACATTTTTTTAGGAACATCCTACTGTTTTTCATAGAGGCTGCACCAGTTTACTTCCCACCAGCAGTGTACAAGGGTTCCCCTTTCTCCACATCCTCCCCAACACTTGCTGTTCCTTGTCTTATTGATAATAGCCATTAAAACAGGTATGAGCTGGAATCACACTGATACCACACTGTCTTTATACTAAGACTTGAAGGCAGGCAGTGTCATTCCTCTGATTTTGTTCTTCTCCTTCAATATCATGTTCTCAGTCTTTTGCCTCTTTCTGTAAACTTTAGAATTGGTTTGTCAGTATCCACAAAATAACTTGCTGGAATTTTTATCAGGTTCCATTAAATCTATAGGTCATGTTGGGAGAAACTGACATCTTAATAATATGATTTTTTCTATCAATGAACATAAAATATCTCTCATTTAGATCTTTGATTTCTTTCATCACAGTTTTGTAGTTTTCCTGATATTGAGCCTTTGCATATTTTGTTTGATTTATACCTCGTTATTTAATTATGTTGGTGAAAATATAAATGGTACTATATTTTAAATTTCAAGTTTCAACTGTTCATTGCTGCCATATAAAAGAACAATCAACTTTTGGATATTAACTTTTATATCCTGCAAATAATCGCTATACTTGCTTATTAGTTCCAGGAGTTTTTTGTTGATTCTTTGGGATTTTTCTGCAGAGACAATCAATCATATCATCTGCACACATAGACAGTTCTATTTCTTCCTTCCCAATATGTATATATTTTATTTTACTTCTTTGTCTTATTGCACTAGCTAGGACTTCCAGTATGATTTTGAAAAGAAGTGGTGAGAGGGGACCTCATTGTCCTGTGCCCAGTCTTAAGGGAAAATCATCTAGTTTTTCACCATTAAGTATAATATTAGCTGTATACTTTTTGTAGATTTTTAAAAAATCAAGTGGAGTAAATTCCTCTCTATTCCTAGTTTTCTGAAAGTTTTTAAATTGGGAACGGATGTTGGATTTTGTCAAATGCCTTTTTCTTCATATTTTGATATAATCATATAACTTTTCTACTTTTAGCCTATTGATGTGATAGATTACATTAATTGATATTTTTATTGTATTTTTTTCCATTACCATGTATCCCCCATATACCCTCTTCCACCTCCATCCATCCTGCCCTCCGTAGATTAACTGATTTTCAAATGCTGAGTCATCCTTGCATACCTGGAGTAAATCCTAATCCTACTGGGTCATGGTGTATACAGTATTTTGCTGTGTATAATGTGCATCCATGTTTTGGGCCAAAACTTTCAGGAAAAAAACTATCACTTTAATTTTTAAATTTAATTAATTATTTATATGTATTTAGATATTTGGGGGGTTGTATTATAAAGGAATTTTGGCATTTATTTTTGAACATATTATGGTACAAGAAATTTTATATAACAAATAACTACAAAACACAAGAACAGATACAAGGTATTTCAGGTACTATCCTTATATACTGTGCATCCTTATTTTTCCCTCAAAAATGTGGGTAAAAAAGCACAGATTATACATGACAAAAGGCAGTCATTGTTTCACACATTGTTACATTTGATTTGCTAATATTTTTTGAAGTTTTTGCATCCATGTTTGTAAGAGATATTGATCTATAATTTTCCTTTCTTATTATATCTTTGTCTGATTTTAGTATGTGGATAATGTTGGCCTCATAAAATTAGGAGGTATTCCTTCTGCTTCCATTCTGGAAGAGATTTACAGAATTGCTAGTGTTTCCTCTCTAAATGTTTGGTAGAATTTGAAACTATTTAGGTCTGGTGCTTTCTGTTTTGGAAGGTTATTGATTGTTGACTCAATTTCTTTAATACATATAGGCTTATCCAAATTATCTATTTCTCCTTGTGTGAGTCTTGGCAGATTGTATCTTTCAAGAAATTGGACTATTTTATCTAGGTTATCAAATTTGTTGGTATAGAGTTGTTTATAATATTCTTTTGTTATTCTTTTACTGTCCATGGGATCAGTAGTGATAGTGCCTCTTCATTTACAATATTAGTAATCTGCATCTTCTATATTTTTCTTGGTTAGTTTGACTAGAGGTTTATCAATTTAATTTATACTTGTGAAGAATCACATGTTTTTTTCATTGATTTCTATCTATTGTTTTCCTGTTTATAATTTCATTGACTTCTACTCTACTTTTATTTATTGTTTAACTTTGGATTTAATTTGCTCTTTTTTCTTGTTTCCTAATGTGGAAACTTAGATTATTGATTCTAGATCTTTCTTCTTTTCTATTATGTGTATTTAATGCTATAAATTTGCCTCTAAACACTGCTTTTGCTGCATCCCACAAGCTTTGACATGTAATATTTTTATTTTATTTTTAAAAGTTTTAGATTTTAGAGAGAGGGAGGCAGAGAGAGAGAGAGAGAAATATCAATCTGTTGTTCTACTATTTATACATTTATTGGTTGATTCTTGTACATGCCCTGGCTGGGGATCAAACCTTCAACCTTAGCATATTGGAACAATGTTCTAAACAACTGAGCTACCCAGCCAGAGCTATTTTTATTTTCATTTTGTTCAAAGTATTAAAGAATGTTTTTTAAAGAAATGAATTTGGTATGATACATATTTACTTTGAAAAACTTTAAAAAAAATATCATACTTATTTTTAGAGAGAGGGAAAGGAAGGGAGAGAAATATGGATGTGTGAGAGACGCATCAGTTAGTTGTCTCTCGCACTGGCCTACAACCCAGGCATGTGCCCTGACTGGGAATTGAACCAGTGACCTTTCAGTTCACAGGTCAGCACTCAATCCACTGAGCCACACCAGCTAGGACTAAAATTTCTTTTATGACTAGTTTTTAAATTTATGTTATTTAGAGGTCTATTGTTTAATATCCATGCATTTTGGGATTATTCATGTCTTTTTTGTTACCAATTCTAGTTTAATTTCATTGTGGTGTGAGAGCTTGTTATGGTGAGAGCATTAAAGCTGTACTCTCATGGAAACTTTCAGTATACAATACAGTGTTGTGAACTGCAGCCACCATGCTATACATTAGATTCCCAGATCTTATTTACTGTATCTTATAACTGAGTCTGTACCCTTTGATCAACATCTGCCCTTACCCCCAGCCCTCAGCCCTTGGGAACCACCATTCTACTCTCTGTTTCTATGAGTTCAACATTTTTTTAGATTCTACACATAAAAGAGATTATTATGCAGTATTTGTCTTTCTCTGCCTGGTTTCACGTAGCATAATGTGCTCAAATTCTGTCCATCTTGTCACAAGTGTCAGGGTTTCCTTTTTTATGACTGAATAATGTTCATATGTACACATATTCATCATGTACACATATTCATCATGGTTGTTTTCATGTCTTGGCTATTGTGAATAATGCTGCAATGAACATGGGAATTCAGGTACTCCTTTGAGACAGTGATTTCATCTGCTTCAGAAATATACCTACAAGTGGAATTACAGGATCATATGGTACTTCTATTTTTATCTTTTTGAGGAAACTCCATTTTGTTTTCCATAGTGGCTGCATCACTTTACAGTCCTACTGACAGTGACCTAGAGTTCCCTTTTCTCCACATTCTTGGCAACATTTGTTATTTTGAATTCTTTGTTGGGCAATTACTCAGTTTCTTTGGGATCACTTACTGGAAGTTGACTGTGTTCTTTTGATGGAGTCATAGTTCCCTGATTTTTCATGATCTCTGTAGCCTTGTGTAGGTGTCTGCACATTTGAAGAAGCAGTCACTTCTTCCATACTTTATGGACCTACTTAGGCAAGGAAAAGTCTTCACCTGCAGTGTGGGTATGCGGGAGTGTGCTGTGGCTGTGTGTCCTTTCCCCTTTTATCTGGTTATTCTTAAGTTGCTTTTGTTCTTCTTTGTTGCTGAGATTCTTTAGTGGACTCCAGAGCTCTTCCAGATCCTTTTTATTTTTGTATGTGGATAGCTATCTAATTGTTGATTTTTGTGGGAGGATGGAGTCTGGGATTTCTTACTCCATCATCTTGGTGACATCACTTTTCCCCTCTCTTAGGTTAGACAAGAGTGCTACAGGAGCTGGATTTACCCTCCCCCATGTCAAAGGCTAGAAGGAGCTGTAGTTGGGTATTTATTGTTGTTTTTTTTTTAAAGATTTTATTTATTTATTTTTAGAGAGGGGAGGGAGATAGAGAGAGAGAGAAACATCAATGTGCGGTTGCTGGGGGTTATGGCCTGCAACCCAAACATGTACCCTGGCTGGGAATCGAACCTGAGACACTTTGGTTCCCAGCCCGTGCTCAATCCACTGAACTACGCCAGCCACGGCTTGTAATTGGGTATTTTTTCTTACCCATATTGGTTAGGCTCTGGCAAAATAATTTCTTTTGAGGGAAGACCTTTGATAAAAAGAACAGAATCTATTGAGTGTAATTCTAAATGGTTACTTTCCCCCTTTTTCTGGAGGTAAAACTCAGGAAAGTTGGGGAGGGGTTCCCCTAAGAGAGAGGCCCCAGAATTTTTAACTCTTAACCCAGTGCACACTGAGTCTCTAGCAATTTGTCAATTACAATTCAAGTGCCCTAGCTACTGTCTCCAGCAGGGGATTCCTTTACTGGGCTTCTTCTCCAGAGCCTGTGATAGGCTGTGATTCTCTGTATCCACTTTTCTCTCCAGTTTTTTCCCTGGGACCTCAGTTCTCTGACAGATCTAACAGGATTTGGGTTTTGATTTTCCAGCTGTCATCTTGTTGTTAGGGAGTGATGAATTGATTCCAAACTCTGTAGATGTCAGTGCAGACAGTAGAAGTCTCTTTTGTCTTTTTATACTTGTTTCAAATAAAAAAATTGGAGGTTTACTCTTTTATATGATCTGGAACAATTTGAAAAGGGATCTTCAGTGCATACATCATTTTCTTTTACTCTCTGTGATTCCCTGGAGCCTAGCATTTTGCCCGACACAATGCAGACATTGAAATAGAATGATACAGAAGGAATGGAGTGCCACTGCTGGAATTGTTCTCTAAACTACAGTGAGAACCTCACTGCTGGGTCGACCAGTGGCTAGGGCAGTGGTGCCTCCCTGTACTCTTTGAGTAGAGGCTAGAACACAGGAACTTTTGGTTCAGCCTCTTCCTTTGAAAAACTGATCATAAGAATATACAACTTTTTCTTGAGGAAGTTCCAAACCTGGGGGACACTTTTACTATCTCCTTTAAGAGAATGAGTTAGAGGTTGTGGCAGCCATGAGAATGTGCTCTTGGATCTCCAAATACAAGGAGAGTAATTGACCAAGGACCCAACCTCCGGGGCTCTAAAATCCATCACCAAATTTGCAGGCAGAAGCCATGCTTCACACAGGTTGCTACCTGCCAAGAATCGAGCTGAGCAAGGCTACTAAAACAAGTCCTTCCCTGGGAGACATGAAGCTTCTCTTTGGACATGACCAGCTTTGGTTTGAGGATTCTCCCATCACCCTGATGAACCTTCCTTAGACTGCTGGGAAATACTGGATATTTCCACCCAACCACCCTTCTCTCTCCTTCACCGGGGTCATAGTTTCACTGTTATCACAGCTTTCCTTGCAGATTTTCTTGACTCTCTCTCTAGTTTCTCTCATAGGTGTTTTTCCTCTAAAAACACTTGCACATTCAGTTCCACCTTGATGTTTGCTTCTTAGAGGACCCAAAGTAACATTATGGGTAGATGTGAGATGGGTATGAAAAGGCAGAGATTTGTGAGTAGAACTTACCTGAAGGAGCAAAAGTAAGGCAGAAACATTTTAGGGGAAGGAAATGAGGTGGAAATTCTCAAGTCTGGGGCTGTAGAAATCTGGAGCACTGGGATGATGCTGACTTTCTGGAATTTAATGCTACCTCTAGCTCTCCCCAGGCAGAGCTCAGGGAAGCTTGTTGTGTGGATGGAGTTAGGCTGGCAGAGCTCTGGAAACAGTTCATGATAACAAATCAAAGAGACTGGAAATAAATGACATAGGGACTAAAAAACAATAGGAAAGATCAATGAAATCAAGTTGGTTATTTGAAAAGATAAAGAAGATGAACAAACTTTTAACCAGACTCATAAAGGAAAAAAGAGAGAAGACCCAAATAAATAAAATCAGAAGTGAAAGAGAGAAATAACAACTGGTACTGTTGTGGAAAATCCACCCACACGCGGGGAGATAATGAAGCACAAACTTTATTACCTGGGGGCCCAGAGGGGGTGGTTAACATCCAAATCCTCTGAGCACCGATCCTCACTCTCCCGGGGTTTAAATAGTCCCGGGCTTCCTACCTATGTGGCAAAGCAAGGTTACAAAAGCTGAATGCGGAAGTTGGGTCTAGCTACCTTATATGGGAGACAAAGAGAAAACGCAGGAGGAATTTGCAGAAGCTACAGAGCACAGGAGCTTATCATGGGAGTCTGTGTATGACCTTGAGTAACTGGCCATTGCTTTGGTTACGACTTGTCAGCTTCTACAGTCCTGTGTGAAATTTTGCAAGTGTTACAGTTACAGAGCATAAGAAACTTTTGGAGTTTTCTTTTCCTGCCACAATACCACAGAAACACACATTGTAAGAAAATACAATAAACAACTATATGTCAACAAATTGAACAATCTAGTTGACATGGATTAATTCCAAGAAACATGCAATATTCCAAAATGATTCAAGAAGAATCAGAAAATCTGAACAGACCAAAAACAACTAATAAAATCAAAGCAGTAATCCCAGCAAACAGAAATCCTGGACCAGATGGCTTCACAGGTGAATTTTACTAAACATTCAAAGAAGAACTAACACCTATCCTTTTCAAACTATTTTTTAAAAAATTCAAGAGGAGAGAAGACTCCCAAGATCATTTTATGAGGCCAGCATTATTCTAATTCCAAAGCCAGGTAAAGGCACTTCTAAGAAAGAATAGCCCTGGCTGGTGTGGCTCAGTGATTGAGCACCCGCCTGTGAACCAAAGGGTCACTGCTTCAATTCCCAGTCAGGGCATATGCCTGGGTTACGGGCCAGGCCCCTAACAGAGAATGTGCAAGGCAACCACACATTGATGTTCCTCTCTCTTTCTCCCTTCCCCTTTCTTAAAATACATACATACATACATACATACATACATATGTAAATACATAAATACACAAATAAAATCTTTTTTTTAAAAAGAAAGAACAGCCCTGGCTGGTATAGCTCAGTGGATTGAGCGCAGGCTGTGAGCCAAGGGGTCGCTGGTTTGATTCCCAGTTGGGGTGCATGCCTGGGTTGCAGGCCAGGTCTCCAGTGGGGGTCAAGTGAGAGGCAATCACACATTGATGTTTCTCTCCCTCTCTTTCTTCCTCCCTTCCCCTCTCTCTAAAAATAAATAAATTAAATTAAAAAAAGAAAGAACATTATAGGCAAATATCCCTGATGAATATAGATGTGAAGAATATCCTCAACAAAACATTAGCAAATTAGATCCAGCAATACATTCAAAAGATCATACACCATGATCGAGTAGGATTTATTCCTGGGATACAAGGTTGCTACAATATTCAAAAATCAATTAATGTGTTACACCATATAAACAAAATGAAGGATAAAAATCATATGATCATATCAATAAGTGCAGAAAAAATCATTTTGATAAAATTCAGCACCTATTTATAATAAAAACTCAGCAAAGTGGAAAGAGAGGAAACATACCTCAACATAATAAAGGCCATACATGACACACATACAGCTAACATTTTACTCAACAGGGAAAAACTGAAAGCATTTCCCTTAGGATCAGGAACAAGACAGGGTTGTCTGTCTTCATCACTCTTATTCAACATAGTACTGGAAGTTCTAGTCACAGCAATCAGACAAGAGGAAGAAATAATAGGCATCTAAATGGGAAAGAACTAAAACTCTCATTATTCACAGATGGCATGATACTTAATACAAGGGGGGGGGCAAAAAATAAAAACTGAACTTATCTTCTGGAGGGCAGGCCCCTAGTGGTATAGGGTCCCCCAGCTAGATGAGTGTCCTAGGAACCCATCTATATCAGTGTACCAGCTGGCATTGTTGTGAGAGGCTGTGTTTGGTTTCAGTGAAGTTTTTTGAAGACTCTTTCAATGCATTTGTCTGTTTCATGATGGGTGACTTATGAGTGCACCTGCCGACATCGCACTGCATGTTCAGCAGTTTTGACCAAAAACAGCAGGACCCCCATGCCCCACCTTCCCTGCTTACCTGATCTTGTCCTGAGTGACTTGTTTTCCTGGGTGAAAGAAGCCCTCAAAGGGAAACGTTTTGCCAATGTGGAAGAGGTGAAACAAAAACGGCAGAAGTGCTACAAGGGATCAAACTTGACCAGTTCAAAAACGGTTTTGAGCAGTGGAAAAAACATCTTGATAGGTGTATTGCATCAAATGGAGACTTGGAAGGTGACTGCAATTTAAACATGTAAGAATAAATACACAATTTTTAATAAATAAGTTTCTGTTTTTTTGGGTCCACTCTCATATAAATAACTCTAAAGACTCCACCAAAAATTACTAAAACTGATAAATGAAACAGTAAAGTAGCAGGATACAAAATCAATACTCAGAAATCAGTTGTATTTTTATAAATCAATAGTGAACTAGCAGAAAAGGAGACTAAGAAAACAATCCTATATACAATGGCACCAACCCCCCCACAAATAAACAAACAAACAACAAAAACCACCCTAAGAACAAATTTAACCAAGGAGGTAAAAGACTTGTACTCAGAAAATTTTAATATACTTAAGAAAGAAAATAAAGAAGATATAAATGAATAAAAGCATACATCATGTTCACAGATAGGAAGAATTAATATTATTAAAATGTCTACGCTATCCAGGCCCTGGCTGGCATAGCTCAGTGGATTGAGCGTGGGCTGGGAACCAAAGTGTCTCAGGTTCGATTCCCAGCCAGGGTACATTCCTGGGTTGCAGGCCATAAATCCCAGCAACCGCACATTGATGTTTCTCCCTCTCTTTCTCTCTCTCCCCCTCTATCTCCCTCCCTTTCCTCCCTAAAAATAAAAAAATAAATAAAATCTTTAAAAAAATGTCTACGCTATCCCAAACAATATATAGATTCAATGTAATCTCTGTCAAAATACCAGTGGCATATTTTGCAGAACTAGAACAAATATTCCAAAAAATTATATGAAACTACAAAAAACCTTGAATAGCCTTAGCAATATTGAGAAAGATTAAAGTTGGGGGTATCACACTTATTTTATATCAAACTATACTACAAGGCCAAAGTAATCAAAACAGCATGGTACTGGCATAAAAACAGACACATAGATCAATGGAACAGAATAGAGAGGTTAAGCTGATCGATTTCTCCCTCACATCGGTATTGTCCACCCTGTCTCCCTCCCTTCCCCTCTCTCTAAAAATAAATAAATAAAATCTTTAAAAGAATAGAGAGGCCAGAAATAAACCCACATCTTTATGGTCAGTTACTATTTAACAAAGGAAGCAAGAACATATCATGGGGTAAAGACAGTCTATTCAACAGATGGTTCTGGGAACTGGACAGATACTTGCAAAAAAAGTGAAACTAGACCACCTCCTTACACCATATAAAAGAATTAACTTAAAATTGTTCAAAGACTGCCCCTGGCTGGTGTAGCTCAGTGGATTGAGTGTGGGCTGTGAACCAAAGCATCGCAGGTTCGATTCCCAGTCAGGGCACATGCCTGGGTTGCAGCCCACAGCCCCCAGCAACCGCACATTGATGTCTCTCTCTCTCTCTCTCTCTCTCTCTCTCTCTCTCTCTCTCTCTCTCTCTCTCTCTCTCTCTTTCTCCCTCTACAAATAAATAAATAAAATCTTTTAAAAATTTTTTAAAAATTGTTCAAAGACTTAAATGTAAGACCCAAAACCCTTCTAAGATAAAAATCTTAGAAGAAAATATAGGTAGTACAATCCCTGTTTGTTTTTTTTTCCAGATACATCGCCTTGGCCAAAGGAAACAAACAAACAAAAATAATAAACAAATGGGACTACATCAAACTAAAAGGCTTTTGTACAGCAAAGGAAATCATCAAAAAATGAAGAGACAACCTACTAAATAGAAGAACATGTTCTCCAATGATACATCCAATAAGGGGTTAATATCTAAAATTCATAAAGAACTCATACTATTCAACAGTAAAACAAACAAATAAACAAATAGACAATTTACTAATTAAAAAATGGGCAGAGGACCTAAATAGATACTGTTCCAAAGAGGACATATGGAAAGCCAACATACATGTGAAAAAAATGCTCAATGTCACTAATTGTTAAAGAAATTCAAATTAACACCACAATGAAGTATCATCTCACATCTGTCAGAATGAGTATTATCAATAAACCTACAAAAGACAAGTGTTGGCAAGGATGTGGAGAAAGGGAAATCCTTGTGCACTCTTGGTGGGAATGCAGATTCGTGTAGCCACTGTGGAAACAGTATGGAGTTTCCTCAAAAAACTAAAAATGGATCATCTGCCTTATGACCCAGCAATTCCACTTCTGGGGATTTATCCAAAGAAAGACAAAGCACTAGTTTGAAAGAATGCATGCAACCCCATGTTCATTGCAGTGTTACTTGCAAGAGCCAGGCTATATAAGCAACCATCAACAGATGAGGGGACAAAAAGCTGTGGTATATAGATACAATGGAATATTATGAAGCCACAAAAAAGAATGAAATCTTACCATTTGTGACAGCATGGATGGATCTAGAGGATATTATGTTCAGTACAATAAGTCAATCAGAGAAAGACAAATACCATATAATTTCACTTATATGTAAAATCTAAAGAACAAAAGTAAACAAACAAACAAAAGTGAAACAGACCTGCCCTGGCTGGTGTGGCTCAGTGGATTGAGTGCAGGCCTGCAAACTGAAAGCTCACTGGTTCAATTCTCAGTCAGGGCACATGCCAGGGTTGCAGGCCAGGTCCTCAGTTTGGGTGTGTGAGTGGCAACCAACTGATGTTTCTCTCCTCTATCTCCCTCCTTTTCCCTCTTTCTAAAAATAAATAAAATCCTTTTTACAAAACAGACTCATAGACACAGAGAGAGAACTGGTGGTTGCCAGACGAGAGGGGTTGGGGGAGTGGGTGAAAGATGGGAAGGAGACTGGGGATGTGGGTGAAAACGGTGAAGGGATTAAGAAGTACACATTGGTAGTTACAGCATAGTTACAAGGAGGTAAAGTACAGCATAGAGAATACAGTCAATATTAGTGCAATAACTATGTATGGTGTCAGATGGGTTCTAGATTTATCAGGGTGATCGCTTAGTAAGTTATATAATGTCCAATCACTGAGTTATATATCTAACACTAATATATGTGTACTGTAATTGAAAAATAAAAAATTAGTTAGTCAAATGTGGACAAAAAGGGGGCCACATACTAAACTTGTCAAACTCAGGGCAAGCATGCATGGCAGCTTTACAAACTCAGAGACCAAAAGTAACCACATAGGATAGCCTGAAATTAAAACTTTTTTAACTTATAGTGAGTCATGGTGAGTACTCATGTCTTATCCTGGTATCTTCCTTGAGAAAAGTCAATCTTTTTCTTAACAGCCTGTCTGTCATCTCTTTGCATCTAATATAACGTACCTTTGAAATGTCTGAGTAATCCCTTTTTCCAGATGCCTCAACACAATGTCCCACCAGAGCACAAGACCATGGGACCACTCACTGTTATCTGGTTCCCCCATATTCCACCTGTATGTGCTGTAATATTAACTGTTAACTATTCTATACCCACTAATGTAAAAGAAGTATTTGTCTTTTCATTTTACTCTATCTAATCCCAGAGATTTCCCCACTTCGCTTTCTCCCACCTCCCTAAGCTATCACCAATGTATTTTATGTAACACAGGGGTCAGCCCAAGTTACTGAGAGAAGGCAGGGAGAGGGAGAAAACCCTGAGGCAAAATTGAAGGTTAGAAGCGGCTTGCCCTCCCTGTGAAGAGAGGGGCTGCTGGAGAAGGGAGCTTGTACAGAGTGTGGGTGACTGGAGGCTTTGCCCCCTTGCTAAACACCAGAAGAGGGGCAAAGGCAAATATGGCCAACACTGGCCCTCATTGGTTAGAGAGCTGTACACTCCCATTGGCTTTCCATGTGCATAGGATCCTAGGAGAGGGGACTTTTAAATTGAGCGAGCTGGAAAGAAAAAAGTTAGTTGGTTCTTTCCCCTCCCCTGGTAGGGGGGCATATCAATGGTTGCCAGCAGGCCTGCCCATGGTGGCCAGCGTGGGCCTGCAAGAGGAGGCCTGGGGGCACAGACTCAAAGATCCCTGAAGCTGGACAGCGACTGGAGAACAGCTAAGCCACCTATGTTTAAGATACTTTAGGGTGGGAAAAGAGTTCCCTGGGGCAACCTTGAACTGAGCTGGCAGAGGATGACAGAATGATTTTTCTTTGGATGTCTTAGACCAAAGTTTATGTGCCTTCTTTAGCTGTATGGATTCTTGTTTTTGCATTATCTTCAGTTCTTGAACCTATGACATGGTTGTAAGGACAAATATTTAAATAGCTATTTTTGATGTCATACTCCGACTTTTTCCTTACTTTTGAAGATTTTATTTATTTATTTTTAGAGATGGGGAAAGGAAGGAGGAAGACAGGGAGAGAAAGATTGATGTATGAGAGCAACATTGGTTGCCTCTCACACGCCCCCAACTGGGAACCTGGCCTGCAACCTAGATATGTGCCCTGGCCCAGGAATCGAACTGGCACCTTTGGATCACAGGCTGGCACTCAGTTCACTGAGCCACACCAGCCAGGGCTCCTCTTCCTTTTGTTATGCAGATATTTAAGGCAGAAACTTGCTATTAAATAAAAGATTCCTTTCTTTTCCACCAAACTGTGTCTGGTAGGTGGTGAGTGGTAGGACCCCTCTATTCTGGCTGGGTTCAGTAACACTTATACCTCCTCCTTTGGCTGTAATGTATAAAATAAGAGGCAAAACGGCCATTCCCTGGAGCATTTTCTAAATTTAATGAGATTTCGCTTCCTGGAAATTGTTGGTTTGGCTCAAAAAAACTCATAAAAATTCTTAGAAGCTTGGATGCATTTTATGTTGACACAAGCCCCACCCCAAAACCCAATAATGTTTAGGCTTTAACTGCCACACATTATTATTAGCTGCTGGTTTTAACCCCAAAAAACCCTTCAGCATAGGTGTAGTAATCTTATCAGTCCCATTTTGCAGAAGGGGAAATTGAGGTACAGAAAACTAAATTACCCAGGGTTAGACAGTAAGTGAATGGTGGAGCCCAGCTGGCCCTAGAGTCTTTGCTTTTTACCATTACACAAGTACTTTTAAAGTTTAATGGACAAGTGATTCATATGAGGATCTTGTTAAAATGCAGATTCAGATGAAGTAGTTCTGGGTAGGCCCAAGACTCTGCATTTGAAACATGTATCCTGGTGAAGCTGAACTAGCGGGTCTGAGAACCACACTTCGAGTAGCATTATCCTCTCTATCCACCAGGGCTCTCCTTAGGCCCAGAAAGCCAAGCAGGCCCAGAAAGATTCTGTGAGGCTCCCTATACTTCTCAGATGACTTTTTGAAAACTGGGAGGATCCAACCTATTTATAACTTATTTACCACTAAAAATTACAGTGGACTCTTTTAAAAAATACATGGATCCTAATCTCTATTAATGGCCTTGAGAACTGTTCAGTGAGCAGTAGGTGAGAGCGTAGAGTGTCCATCCTGGGTCACACTGGAGAAGCTCAAGGCTTGGAGACTCAGGACAATCACAAAGGCTCAGCTCTCCCTGCATCTCCCTCAGAAAGGGCACAGCATGGGAAGCCAGGAGCTGCTCAGATTTTCCAAGGCAGTGTCTCAGTGGCAGAAAGTGATACTGTACCCAGATGGTAGGGTTAGAACCAGATTTATTGTATGGTAAAATCTGGTAGAATTCAGGAAAATTTCCACACTAGCCCACAATATTTGGGGGTTTATTTAATTTTATAAATAATATTTTAATTAACTTGGGCAATATGTCAAAATATGGAAAATTTATAAGTATATATTAATACTTCCTGAAAATAAATAAGATACAAATAAGCAGCCCAGCAAAAAATGAACAAAGAATATAAATCTTAAAATTTAAGCAAAAAACAAACAAGAAAAAGCAGCCCTGACCTGTGTGGCTCAGTTGGTTGGGCATCATCCCACAAAGTCACCAGTTCAATTCCTGGTCAGGGCACATGCCTAGGTTGCAGGTTCAGTCCTAGTCAGGGCACGCATGAGAGGCAGCCAATTGATATTTCTCTCTCACATTGATGTTTTTCTCCCTTACTTTCTCCCTCCCTTCTTCTCTCTCTAAAACAAACAAACAAACAAACAAACGAGTTTGAAAAAAGCTAGCGTGGACTTATGTCTGTTTTGTTCATTCTTATATACTCTGTAATTCCACCCCTAAGCATTCATCCTAAAATCATACTGGCACATATATACAAATATGTATAATAATGTTTCATTGTAACCTTTTTCTGAATAGTAAAACACTAGACATGACATAACTATTCAAATAAATTATGTTTGATGTGTAGATTACAATGTAGTTATAAGAACAGGTGGATGTACTGACACATTTCTAAGTACTACCGATAAATGAAAAGTTCTATAAATATGTTACAAACCAAGAGACCAGGAAAACAATCATACTATTATATAATATAGTTGTATACTTACCTACTTATTTATGTAGTTTTAAAAGGATATAAAAAGTTTTAAAAGGATAAAGGCTAAAGTGTTACCAGTGGTTAACTCTGGTGAGAGAAGTGGAAATTGAGAAGGAATAACATTTGCTCTATATATTCCTGGGTATCTTGTTTATTTTCAAGAATCAGTTGTAACTTAAAGAATTGAAATATTTAAAAAATAGAGGCAGAATAATTAATTCTTGCTTTCAACCATCATATACTATATGGGACTTCAGCAGAGAATAATAATCTATTGTATTTACTCAGGTAGTTACCACTTATTTTACTCTTCATTTCTGATATTCCAAATTTCTCCCTGGTATAATTTTCTTCCTGGTAATGAATTCTCTTAGTTTTTATTCATATGATAATGTCCTTATTTCACCTTATTTCCTGAAAAATACTTTTGCTGAATACTAAATTCTGGGTTGATAGTTCTTTTCTTACAGTACTCTAAAAATGTTCCATTTTTCCTGGCCCCAATTATTTTTGATAAGAAATCCATAGTCACTTGAATAGTTGTTCACTTATGTAAAATGCATTGTTTTCTCTGATTGCTTTCCATTTTTTGAGTGTCTAATATTGCTTGCTTATTTATTTATTTTTACTTTATTGTTAACACTATTACAGATGTCCCTATTTCCCCCCTCTTTTGTCCACCTCCACCCAGCTCCCACCCTCCCTTCCCTCTGGCCATCACCACAGGCTCTTTAGTTTTCAGAAGTTTGGTAATGATGTCTCTGGAAATGTATTATTTGATTTTATCCTGTTTGGGGTTTACTAAGCTTCTTGTTTATGTGTGTCTTTTGCCAAATTTGAGAAGTTTCTAGCCATAAATTCTTTAAATATTTAAAAAAGGATTTTAATATTTATTTTTAGAGAGAGGGGAAAGGAAGAAGAAAGAGGGGGAAAGAAACATCAATGTGTGGTTGTCTCTCACGTGCCCCCTACTGGGGGCCTGGCTCACAACCCAGGTACATGCCCTGACTGGGAATCAAACTGGCGGCCCTTTGGTTTGTAGGCCAACACTCAATCTGCTGAGCTACACCAGCCAGGACTAAATATTTTTCTGCTTTATGTTTTTTTCTTCTCTTTTGGGAGGCTGATAACACAAATGTTTTGACTTTTGGTATTACTGTTAAGGTTTCTGAATTTTGAAAAAAATTTTTTCAATCCACTTTTCTCTGTTTTTCAGATTAGATTATTTCTCTTGGTATGTCTTCAAGTTCACTCTCTTTTTTTTCTGACATATCCATTCTGCTGTTGAGCCATTTAGTGAATTTATTTTGGTTATTGTATTTCAGTTCTAATATTTGCATTTGGTCCTTCTTTATATCTTTTATTTTGCTGCTGAAGTTTTTCATTAATTACAAGATTGTCTACTCTTAATTCCTAGAGCACAGTTAGAATATCCTTTTCTGATAATTCCAACATCTGAGTCATCTTGGAATTGGTGTCTGTTATTGAATTTTCTCTTGTGATTTGAGAGTTTCTTGTTTTTTCATGTACCATATAATTTAGGATTGTATCCTAGACACTTTGAATATTATGTTATGAGATTCTTGGTCTTATTTCTATCATAAGGAGAATGTTGTGGGTATTTTGTTTTGTTTTAACAGATGATTGTCCAGGTTATATTTAGGCCTCAAGGTTTTTTTTTAAAAGGTTTTATTTATTTATTTTTAGAGAGAGGGGAAGGGAGAGAGAAAGAGAGGGAGAGAAACATCAATGTGTTGTTGTCTCTCATGTGGCCCCCACTGAGGACCTGGCCCACAACTCAGGCATGTGCCCTGATTGGGAATTGAACCAGTGACCCTTTGGTTCACAGCCTGCACTCAATCCACTGCACTACACCAGCCAGGACTACGCCTCAACTGTTAACTTAGTTAGCTTCTGTTGGCTGGAGTTCTATAGTCGGTTATGTTTTCAAAAGGATTGTGGTACTATTTGCATCAGGCCTGTAGGTGTGCCCCCTAGTGGTCAGCCTTGGATCCGGGCAGTGGTATGCTCCATATATCAGTGCTTAAAGTGGGTGACATGCTGTTCAGAGTGAGGTCCACATCTTGGAGGTAAGCCCATGAGTACATATACAATGTTATGGGATCACTCTTCTGATGTCCCTTGGTCTCAATGACACTCTGGAGTCTCTATTTCTAGTCCCTCACTCTGAAGGCTGGGGCTTCAGTTTCCATTCTCTAACCATGATGGTGTCTACATTAAGGACCAAGAAGACATATGACAGGAAGATACCTTTTGCAACAACATAGGAGGACCTGGAAAGTATTATGCTAAGAAAAATAAGTCAGTCAGAGAAAGAAAAGTACCATATGATTTCACTTATATGTGGAATCTAATGAACAAGATAAACTAATAAACACAGTGGAGACAGACTCATGGATACAGAGAAAGACTGACAGCTGTCAGAAGGGAGGATTGGGAGTGAGTGAGAAGGGGGAAGGGATTAAGCAAAGAAAAAAAGGAAGACTTGTGGACACAGACAACAGTATGGTAACTGCCAGAGGGAAGTGGGGAGGCAGAAGAAGGGAAAGGGGGATAGATGGTGATGGAAGGAGTGGTAAGCACACAATACAATATACAGATGATGTATTGTAGAATTGTTTACCTGAAACCTAAGTAATTTTATTAGCCAGTGTCACTCCAATAAATTCAATTTAAAACAGCCCACAATACTATTAAAAAAAGTGGGGAAAAAAAGCAACAGGGATTTGTTCAATGTTTTTGGGTCCACAGATCGTCTGGTCAGAGAGAGGGATCTCCCTTCCTCAGAGTTTTAGGCATCTCCTTGGTATCTGGGGATTTGGCAGGAAAAAAGGGAAAAAAGAAAAAAGAGAACCCCTACTACCACCTCTGAGATCTAATTCTCTTGTTTCTGGTTACAAGACCAGAAAGAGAAAGATTCTATTGTAACTCTTATCTTCAGCTGGTATACACTTCTGGATTTCAGGCTGTCTTTGAGTTTAGATTGGGCAGTATCAAAGGAGGAAACAGTGCTGGTTTAGTGAAACTTCAAATTTTTGTCTCTTTCACAAATCTGCCTGCTACATTCTGGCTAGCATGTATAATTGTATTCACTGGGAGAATGCAACTATACAGGGTGGAGTGTAATTACTCCATTTTCCTTGGAACCAAAATTTTCTTATTTTTTATGTAATAGGTTCTATCAGAATCTGTCTTTTAAAAAAACTGTATAATTTCAAAAGTCAGACAATAAAAATTGTCCAATAATTAGACACATCATTAATGCAACCAAGACCACAAGTGTATTATTTGGGAACAGATTTCATTTTATTATGTATGACAATCCCATCATCAAGAAGCATGAGTTGTATTTCATATGTGGAACCAATGCCTAAGATGCTCCTTAAGTGACTGGTCTGGTATCTATTCTTTGGGGCTCATGAATCTTAGCCTTACAAAGAATAAGGAACATTATTACTTATTGGCAGCCAAGGAATTGTAGCAAATTTTGGAAACCTAGAAAAAAAGAAAATATCACTCACATTCACTGGTGCTAAAGACAGAACGTGATTGAGATGAATATCTTGGTTTTCTGTTTTAAAAATATTTTATTTACTTATTTTTAGAGAGATGGGAAGGGAGGGAGAAAGAGAGAAACACCAATTATTTTATTCTTCAATGCACCCCTACCAGGATGGATCCTGCAACCCAGTCGTGTGCCATGACAGGTAATCAAACCAATAACCTTTAGCTGCATGTGGATGACACCCAACCAACTGAGTCACATGGGTCAGGGCTTGGTTTTTGTTTTCTAACATTGGAACAGGCGAGCAAACAAGACAGCATCTTGTGGAAAATAATTACTATTGAACATGCAATTTACATTTCTTACATGATATTTTGACAGTTGTTAATTCTATGGAACTAGTACTGGCTCAGTGCTGTATGACTTTGGATTTATTTACCATACCAAGACTCATGTGTGTTAGTGAATACCCTTTGTTTTATCTATAAATGTAGTCAAACCATCACTAAACAAAATCTGCATAAGACAGCCTTTTAATGATGAAGAATACTATTTCAGAATTATGTATAGTCACATAAATGGATTAAGAAAATATCCAAAGTGACTTCCGGCCAAGATGGAGGCATAGGTAGACACACTGTACCTCCTTGCACAACCAAGATAGGGACAACAACAATTTAGAAACAGAATAATGACTTCCAGAAAGATGGAGGCATAGGTGGATGCACCGTACCTCCACGCACAACCAAGATTAGAACAACAACAATTTAGAGGCAGAATAACACCCAGAACTGATAGAGAATTTATTTGAATGGAAGTCAGACAGCCAAGAAGTTGAAGTAGACCCGTTCATCCAGACTGGTAGGAAGGGCAGAGAGGAGGAGCCTGGTGCGGGGCGCGGCACGCAACGTGAGCGGAGAGCAGGGGGAATGGGGCACCTAAGGCAACTGGGAGCCCATTGGCCATCCGGGCGCGCAGGATTGCAGCGGGTAGACCCTGAGTACGCAAGCAGTGGCTGGCAGACCCAGTGTGGTGGCGATTGTGGACCAGGGCAGAGCACGCAACCCAGGATCCCAGGAGGGGTACTGAGGTGCCAAGAGAGAGGAGATACCACCATTGTTCCCTCCCACCCCCGCCCCCACATACAATGTCACAATCTAGCGACTAGGGTGCCCAGCCCCAGTGAACACCTAAGGCTCTGCCCCTCACCATAACAGGAGTGACCAGACAAAAAAGAGAGAGAGAGAGAGAGAGAGAGAGAGAGAGAGAGAGAGAGAGAGAGAGAGAGAGATGTCTCAAATAGAAAAACAGAGTGATGCCCCAGGGCTCATTCTTTTGAGCAACCAAGATATAGCCAATCTATCAGATGCACAGTTCAAAACACTGGTGATCAGGAAGCTCACAGAATTGGTTGATCTTGGGCACAAATTACATGAAAAAATGCAGGTTACCATAAAAGATATGAAGGAAGTTTCAAGGAGGACCAATAGTGATGGGAAGGAAACTGGGACTCAAGTCAATGGAGTGGACCAGAAGGAAGAAAAATACAACCAAACAGGAAATAATGAAGAAATAAGAATTCAAAAAAATGAGGAGAAGCTTAGGAACCTCCAGAACATTTTTAAACGTTCCAACATCTGAATTATAGGGGTACCAGAAGGGGAAGAGGAAAAGCAACAGATTGAACACGTATTTGAACAAATAATAAAGGAGAACTTTCCCAATCTGGCAAAGGAAATAGACTTCCAGGAAACCAGGAAGCTCAGAGAGCCCCAAAGAAGTTGAACCCAAGAAGAAACACATCAAGGCACATCATAATTACATTAGCCAAGGTAAAAATGAAGGAGAGAATCCTAGAAGCAGCAAGAGATAAGGGGACAGTCACCTACAAAGGAGTTCCCATCAGACTGTCAGCAGATTTTTCAAAAGAGACCTTACAGGCAAGAAGGGGCTGGAAAGAAATATTCCAAGTCATGAAAGACAAGGACCTAGATCCCAGATTACTCTATCCAGCAAATCTATCATTTAGAATGGAAGGGCAGATAAAGTGCTTCTCAGATAAGGTCAAGTTAAAGGAGTTCATCATCACCAAGCCCTTATTTTATGAAATGTTAAAGGGACTTATTTAAGAAAAGAAGATAAAGAAAAAAACATGTATAGTAAAAGGACAGCAAACTCACAATTATTAACAACCACACCTAAAGCAAAACCAAAAGAAACTAAGCAAACAACTAGAACAGGAACAGAACCACAGAAATGGTGATCACATGAAGGGTTAGCAACAGGGGAATGGGAGGAGGAGAGAGGGGTAAATGGTACAAAGAAGAAGTAGCATAGATGGTAGGTAGAAAATAGACAGGGGGAGGGCAAGAATAGTATGGGAAATGTAGAAGCTAAAGAACTTATGATGCATGGACATGAACTAAATGGGGGGAATGTGGGTGGGGGAGAGGATGTGCAGCGTAGAGGGAAATGAAGGGGGGCAATGGGAGAACTGTAATAGCATAATCAATAAAATATATTAAAAAAAATATCCAACGCATGGAAATAAAGCAAAAAGACAACAGTATGACTTTTCAAAATGATTTTAGGGTATTTTCTTTTTTTTAAAGCATTTTATCTCTTTATTATTAGAGAGAGGGGAAGGGATGCAGAAAGACAGGGAGAGAAACATCAATGTGTGGATGCCTCTCGCATGCCCCCTACTGGGGACCTGGCCCACAACTCAGACATGTGCCCTGACTGGGAATCAAACTAGCGACCCTTTGGGTCACAGACCAGTGCTCAACCAACTGAGCCACACTAGCCAGTGCTCTTTTCTTTTCTTTTTTTTTAACAAAGTTTTTATTTCCAGAGAAAGGGGAAAGGAAGGAGAAAGAGAGGGAGAGAAACATCAATGTGATTGAATCAGTTGCCTCTCCTATGCCGCCAACTGGGGACCCACAACCCAGGCATGTGACCTGACAGGGAATGGACCCTGTGACTTTTTTGTTCTAAGGCTGGTGCTCAATCCACTGAGCCATATCAGTGAGGGCCATTTTCTTTTTTTTAAGATTTTACTTATTTATTTACTTATTTATTTATTTACTTATTTATTTACTTATTTATCTATTTATTTATTTATGAGAGAGAGAGAAAGAGAGTGAGAGAGAGAGAGAGAGAGAGAGAGAGAGAGAGAGAGAGACATTGATATGAGAGAGAAACATTATTGATTGTGCTCTATATGTCACCCAACCAAGGACTGAACCCACAACCTAGGTATGTGCCCTGGCTGGGAATCAAACCTGCAATCTTTCAGCCCATGGGATGGTGCTCCAACCAACTAAGCCACTTGGCCAGGGACAATTGCAGGTATTTCTATTTGGGAGGATATTCATATGGGAAATTTTATGCTTACAAGCTTATTGGAAAGTTGTAGGTAGTAAGCTGCACAAAACTAACTTACTTGTAAAACTATTTCCTCCAAGAATGCTATTAGAGATATATCATTCTAGTTCTGGAGCTTTCTCTATCACCACAATAGTCTTTGAACTCAGAATTAAGGAGGGTGGACACTGAATATGTGATGTAGGAATTAAAGAATCAGATTAAGAAGTAATACACTTGACCTCAAGGACTCTAATTTTTGAAATGACTGAAAGTGTGAGAGCATGTTTGAAAGGTGTCAGGTGTCACAAAAGAATTTTTAACCCAAATTATTACCTACAAAAATGACCACATAGAATTCTGTCATTTTACAAAACAATTTATAATAAACAGAAACTCTAAACAATATCATAAATACAGTCTTTTTCAACATTAAGAGAAAATTTGCTCTAATGAGAAATGGTGTAATCAGCCCTGGATGGTGTGGCTCAGTGGATTGAGTGCTGGCCTGAGAACAAAGGGGTCGCTGGTTTTATTTCCAGTCAGGGCTCATGCCTGAGTTGTGGGCCAGGTCCCCAGCTAACTGCACATGAGGCAACCACACATTGGTGTTTCTCTCCCTCTTTCTCCCTCTCTTCACTTTTCTCTAAAAATAAACAAATACAATATTAAAGAAAAGAAATGGTATAAGCGTAAAAAATGTGGGATGACCTTCAGTAATGAATATTGATTTATTGAACTTCAGAGAACTCATACTGGTGAAAACTACAATGAATATTAACAATGTAAAAAGTGCTTAAATTTTATTCACGCCTAATCACACCAAAGAGAATTCATAGTGGTAAGAAATTTTATGAATGTTAAGAATGTGAGGAAGCTATTATTTGTGTGGATAATTTAGTGAACACCACAAAATTTATACTTTGGAGAGATCCTGTTAACGTAAGAAATGTAGGAATGTTTTTAAAACTAATTGAGTTCTTCACACCAGAGAACTTATATTTATGATAAACTGTGAATACTAGTAATGTAGAAAAGCCTTTATTGTGTGTGGACAAATTAGTTAACATCAAGAATTTATATTGATGAGATAGAAGGAGACTTGAATTAAGGTGGTAAATATACAACGTAATACATGGATGATGTATTGTAGAATTGTATCCCTGAAACATATAAATTTATTAACCAATGTCACTCCAATAAATTTAATAAAAAGGAGAATTTGTACTGTTGAGAAACCTGATGAATGTAAGAAATGTGGAAGAATGTTTAGACTTAATTCAGTTCATACTACACATAAGAGAATTCATACTGGTGATATGTTTATGGATATTAGAAATGCAATAAGCCTTAATTGTATGTGACAATTTCTTCACATTAGAGTATTCATACAGGTGAGAAACCATAGAAATGTAAAGAATGTGAAAATGCCATAGACCTAATTGAGTTCTTTCTTCACATTGGAGAATTCATACTGGTGGTAAATCTTATGTATGTGAAGAATGAAGGAAAGCCTTTACTGTGTATGGACAAGTTAATAAAAATAAGAGAATTCACACAGATGAGTAATCACTGAAATATAAAGAATGTGGGAAAGTCTTTAGACCTAATTGAGTTCTTTCTTCAAGCCAGAGAAGTCATACTGATGATAATAATTATTAATGTAAGGAATGTAGAAAGCTTTTATTGTATGTGGACAAATTAATATCAGAGAATTTTTACTGGTGAGATACCTGATTAATATAATAAATGTGGGAAATTATTTTTTTAGTTTTGTTTGTTTTTTGTTGTTTATTCTAGTTTTTTAAGATTTTATGTTTTTTAAACTTATTTTTAGAGAGAAAAGAAGGGAGGGAGAAAGAAAGGGAAAGAAACATCAAGTGTGAAACATCGGTTGCCTCTTGCATGCCCCCAACCAGGTACCTGGCCCAAACCTAAACATGAGCCCTGACTGGGAATAGAATCAGTGACTTTTGATTCACAGACCAGCACTCAGTTCACTGAGGCACACCAGCTAGGGCAATGTGGGAAGATATTTGGACTTACTATATATTAGAGAATTCATACTGCTGAGAACTTTTATGAATATAACAAATTCACTAAAGCCTTTACTGTGTGGACAACTTACACAACATCAGATCAATTAATATTGGTAAAAAACCCTATTAATGTAATAAAAATGGGGAAATGATTACTATATATCAACAAGTTACTTGAGAATAGAGTACTCATTTGGTAAGGAGCTTTTTGAATGCAAAGAACATGTGAAGGCTTTTAGATATAATTCAAACCTTAATATATGTTGATGAATTTATACTGGTGTGCATTATAATGGATATGGAGAGTATGAGAAATCCATTAGTCAGAGAAGACATTCCTGATATGTAAAAGAAATCATATTGATGAAAACTATATAAAATATGTGGAGAGACTTTAAGTAGTGGCTAGCAAGTTACTCATCTCGGAGAATTCATACAAGGGAGAAATCCTATAAGTGCAAGGTATGTAGTAAGACCTTTATTCATGTTAGAGGTCTTAATTTTTATTATATAATTAATTCTGGTAAAAATAAATTTAAGGAATGTAAAAAAACCTTTAAGCAACATTTATATCTTTCTGAGAAAAAGAGAATTTATAATATAATTTAATTAACTAAGAAAGCCTTCATTTTTCATGTTTTCATTTGTAAAATATAAGAATATCTATCCTAGAAAAAAATTGGAGAATGTAGAAATTCTGCATGTTAATTTAAGCTCATATATCTTAGGCACAATTTTACCAGGTACAATTTGGAATTACAGTGGTTACTTTGGAGAACATTTGATGTGGACTAGATTGTACATTTTTAATTTTTTAAATATTTTATTATTATTGTATTTTTCTATTACCATTTATCCCCCTTATACCCTCTTTCACCTCAACCCACCCCCTCCCCAACCCTACCCTCCTGCAATCACCACACTGTTATCCATGTCCATGAGTTCTTTTTCTTTTTGGCTTGATCCCTCTACCCCCACCTTCATTCCCACTCAGATTATACATTTTGAGTTACCTTAGAACAAAAAGGAAATAATATTTCTCTTTCCTGAAGGCATGCTTTCTTTAATTGGCAGAAAGAGTATTCCAACTTGAAATTGGACTTAAAACTGCCTTCATAAATAATTCCTTAGGTAAAGCAAATTAAAAACATGAGACACTTAGAACTATGTCATTTTTAGATCCATAAAGAACCCATTACATTCCTTTCCCTATCTCTTTTATTCTTTTTTAAAAGACTTTATTCATTAACTTTTAGAGAGAAGGGAAGGGAGGGAGAAACATCAGTGTGTGAGAGATACATCAGTTGGTTGACTCTCACATGCCCCCAACTAGAGACCTGGCCCACAACCCAGGCATGCGCCCTGAATGGGAATCCTACTGGCGACCTTTCAGTTTGCAGGCTGTTGCTCAATCCACTGAGCCACACCAACTGGGGCTCTTTTATTCTTTTATTAACCCTCCTTCACATCCAGGACCTTGTTCAATTCTCATTGATTCCTTACCTTTGCTGCTCCTTTGCCTTTTTTAAAAATCCTCACTGGAGGATATACTTATTGATTTTAGAGAGAGAGGAGGAAAAGGAAAGGGGGCTGGGGAGAGAGAAAGAAAGAGGGAGAAAAAGAGAAACATCAATGTGAGAGAGAAGGACATCAATTGATTGCCTCCCATATGCACTGGGGATTGAACCTACAGCCTAGGCATGTGTGGGAATGGAACCCACGACCTTTGATGTATGGGTTGACATTCCAACCAACTGAGTCATCCAGCCAGGGCATCCTTTGCCTTTTTTTAAACTCACACCATATCCCAAAACAAAAAGAAAAAAATGTCTACCAAGGTGATCATGTGATTTTTTTCTTTTATTGATATGGAATATTATACTAATTGATTTTCAGATAATGAAACAGCCTTGTATTATCAGGATAACTCACCAGTAGCCATGATTCATGATTTTTTAAAAATTTCAGTGGCCTCATAGAATGAAATGGGAAGTGTTCTATCCTCTTCTGTTCTTTGGAAGGGATTGTGAGGAACTGATATTAATTCTTCTTTAAATGACTATGTGGACTAGGGCTTTACCTTGTGGGAAGTTTTTGTTGTTTTTGTTACTACTTCAGTCTTTTCACTTGTTATAGGGATATTCAGAGTTTTACCTTTTCTTTAAAAAATATATTTTGTTAGCCCTGGCTGGCATAGCTCAGTGGATTGAGTGCGGGCTGGGAACCAAAGTGTCCCAGGTTCAATTCCCAGCCAGGGTACATTCCTGGGTTGCAGGCCATAACCCCCAGCAACCGCACATTGATGTTTCTCTCTCTCCCTCTCTATCTCTCTCCCTTCCCTATTTAAAAATAAATAAATAAAATCTTAAAAAAAATATATATATATATTGTTGATTATGGTATTACAGTTGTTCCAATTTCCTCCTTTGCCACCCTCCACCTGGTACCCCCCATTCCTTCCAGCAATCCTTTCCCTCTTAGTTCAAGTCTTTGGGTAATACATATAAGTTCTTTGGCTTCTCCACTTTGTATACTGTTTTTAACACCTCCCTGTCTATTTGGTACCTACCAATTTGTACTTCTTAATCCCTGCACCTTTTCCCCCATTCTTGCTCTTCCCCCTTCCAACTGATAACCCTCCACATCATCTCCATATTTATGATTCTGTTTCTGTTCTGCCTGTTTGCTTAGTTTGTTTTTAAGATTCAATTGTTAATAGTTGTGAATTTATTGCCATTTTAATGTTCATAGTTTTTATCTTTTAAAAAAATAAGTCCCTTTAATATTTCATATAATAATGGCTTGGTGATGATAATTCCATTAGTTTTACCTTGTTTGGGAAGCACTTTATTTGCCCTTCCATTTTAAATGATAGCTTTGCTGGATAGAATAATCTAGGATGTAGGTCCTTGCTTTTCATCACTTTGAATACTTCTTGCCAGCAAAGTTTCTTTTGAGAAATCAGCTGAAAGTCATATGAGAACTCCTTTGTAGGTAACTATCTGTTTTTTTTCTTGCTGCTTTTAAGATTCTCTCTTTATCTTTAACCACTGGCATTTTGATTATGGTGTGTCTTGGTTTGGTTCTTTTTGGGTCCATCTTGTTTGGGACTCTCTGTGCTTTCTGGACATGTATATCTATTTCATTCACTAAATTAGGGAAGTTTTCCTTTATTAGTTTTTCAAATAAGTTTTTAATTTCTTTCTCTTTCTCTTCTCCTTCTGGCGTCCCTATAATTCAAATGTTGGTACGTTTGAATCTGTCCCAGAGTCTCCTTAGGTTATCCTTATGTTTTTGGATTCTTTTTTTCTTCCTGCCATTCTGATTGATTTTTTCTTCCTTATGTTCCAAATCATTGATTTGATTCTCAGTTTCATCCCCTCCACTGTCGTTTCCCATAAAATTTTCATTATTTCACTTAGGGTAACCTCTGTCTGAGTCTTTTTTATGCTGTTGGAATACCTAATGAGTTCCTTGAGCACCCTTATAACCAGTGGGTTTTTTTTTTAATTTTTAGAGAGGGAGAAGGAAGGAGAGAAACACTGATGTGTGAGAGAAACATTGACTGGTTGCCTCTCACATGCCCCAGCTAGGGATCTGCCTGTAACTCAGGCATGTGCCCTAACTGATAATCAAAACAGAGGCCTTTCAGTTTGTAGGCTGACACTCAATCCACTGAGCCACACCAGCCAGGGATAACCAGTGTTTTGAACTCTGCATCTGATAGATTGCTTATCTCCATTTTATTCTTTTTCTGGAGTTTTGTTCTTTTCTTTCATTTGGGCCATATTTCTTTGTCTGTTCAATTTGGCAGCCTCCCTGTGTTTGTTTTTATGTATTAGGTAGAGCTGCTTTAACTCCCTATCTTAGTAGTGCAGCCTATTGTAGAAAAGTGCACAGGTAATTTGGATGGGAGTCTTAAGGAATCGCCAGGACTACTCATTTTGCTGCTCTGTGTCTCTGTGTGTGGGAGGACTCAGAGAGGGGACAATGCTGCTGCTTGGCCTCTGGAGTTTTGTCCAGGAGGAGGCTCTGATGCCAGTCACCTTAATTTCTCTCTGTATGCCACTGGTGCCCTTCCAACTGTTGCCCTGGTGCTGAAGGCAAGTGGGAGTGAGTCTGTGTAACCCCTAAGTTCATTGCAGGCCTTTTAAGAGGAGATCCCTGAGAGGTCTGAAGTTTCTTCTGTTGCCCCAATGTCCACTGGTTTTTACAGCCAGAAGTTATGGGGACTTATCTTCCTAGCACTGAACCCTGGGCTGGGTGGTGTGGTGGAGGCCTGGGATCCATTGCTCCTGATGTATCCCTCCCAATTTTTATCTACCACAGGTAGGTTTGGGACTGTTCTTCCTCATCTCTGTGCCTCTCAGCATCCCTTCACTTCTATGCATCTCTGCCCCTGCTACCCATATGGATGAATGTAGCTATTTTAATACCTTGGTTGTCAGATCTCCATACAGCTTGATTTTCTGACAATTCTGGATATTTGTCTTGCAGTCTAATTGTAATTTTTGCTGTGGTTGTGTGAGGATGTGAGCCATGTTTACCTACTTACATTTCTTCTTGAAACAGTTTGGTAGTTTGTGTTTTCCAGGAATTAAAAAAAAATTCATTTACATTATGTAATTTGTTGGCCTACAGTTGTTCATAAGACAATCTTATCATTCTTTTAATTTCTATAAGAGAGAAAATACATGACTAATGTCTCCCCTTTTATTTCTTATTTTAGCTCTTTGATTGTTCTCTCATTTATTCTTTGCCATTCCAGATAAGGGTTTGTTAACCTTATTTATCTTTTCAAAGAACTAACATTTGACATAATATTTACTTTATACTCTAGTTTATCAATATCCACTCTAATTCTTATTATTTCTTCTGATTACTTTGAGTTTAGTTTGGTTTTCTTCCCTTTTTCCTTTAGTGCCTTTTTAAAGAAGATTTTGTTTATTTACTTTTAGAGAGAAGGGAAAGGAAGGAGAAAGAGAGGGAGAGAAACAGCAATGTGTGAGAGATACATTGATCAGTTGCCTCTACACCCCCGCAAATGGGAATCTGGCCTCCAACCCAGGCAACCTGTGCCCTGACTAGGAATTGAACTGGCAACCTTTTGCTTCACAAGCTGAAGCTCAGTCCACTGAGCCACACCAGCTAGGAATCCTTTAGTATCTTAATGTGCAAGTTTGGTTTATTGATTTGAGATCATTCTTTTTTTGAATATAGCCATTTACAGCTATAAATTTTCATGTGAGCACTTGTATCACAAAAGTTTTGGTATGTTGTTCTATATTTTAATTTATACCAAACTATAGTCTATTTTTTTTTTTAGATTTCTTCTTTAACTCATTGGTTATTTATTAGCATATTGTCTAATTTTCACACATTTCCCAATTTTATTTCTGTTATTAATTTCCAATAAAAGGGAACACCTTTTTATGAGTTTAATTCTCTTAATTTTTTTCAGGTTTTCCTTATGGCCTAGCAATCCCTATAACCCAGAGAATGCATGTCAAGTGTACTTGAGCAGACTGTGTATTCTGCTACTGCTGGATAGAGTTCTCTGTAGAAGTCTGTTAGTTTGTGTGACTGTTGTTCAAGTCTTCTATTTCCTTGTTGATCTTCTTCATAGTTGTATTATACACTACTGATGATGGAGTATGACACCTCTGTTCATCATTGAATTATTTTCCCCCTTAATTCTGCCCACCTTTGCTTCATGTATTTCAGGACTCTTTTGTTAGGTGGATATATGTTTATAAGTTTTATAATTTCAAGATGTAGTGATCCTTTAATCAATATAAAGTATCACTCTTTAGCTCTGGTAACATTTTTGTTTTAAAGTCTATTTTGTCTGATATAAGTATGGCCATTTCAGCTTTTGTGTGCTTACTGTTTGTGTGATATATTTTTTCTAATCCTTTACTTTCAACCTATTTATAGCTTTGAATCTAAAGTTTGTCTCCTATAGACAGCATAGAATTAGATCATTTTAAAATTCATTATGACTCTTTTCCAGTTTTTGTGGTGTAAGGAGTCATGAGCAGCAAATTCTCCTGAAACACCCTCTAGGAGGTGGTGTGGGAAGTCCTGCACAGGAACCAGCACAAGTACTGGAAGTTTTTGGAGATGGTGGAGCTGCAGATCATCTTGAAGAACTATGACCCCTGAGAAGGACAAATGCTTCTTGGGCACTATCAGGCTTAAATCCACTCCCTTCCCTAAGTTCTCTGTGTGTGTTCTGGGGGACCAGCAGCACTACAATGAGACCAAGGCCATGGACATCCCTCACGTGGATATCGAAGCTCTGAAGAAACTCAACAAGAATAAGAAACTGGTCAGGAAGCTGGCCAAGAAGTATGATGTCTTTTTAGCCTCAGAGTCTCGGGTCAAGCAGATCCCAGGAATCCTGGGCCCAGGTCTGAATAAAGCTGGCAAGTTCCCTTCCTTGTTGACCCGCAATGAGAACATGGTGGCCAAAGCTGATGAAGTCAAATCCTCAATCAAGTTTTAGATGAAGAAGGTGCTGTCTCTGGCAGTGGCTATAGGCCATGTGAAGATAACAGATGATGAACTTGTGTGCCACATCCACTTAGCTGTCAATTTCTTGGTGTCACTACTCAAAAAAGAACTGGCAGGACATCCGGGCTTTGTACATCAAGAGCATATGAGCAAGCCCCAGTGCCTGTACTAAGGCACAGCTTAATAAACTATACTGCTACCTCTCACACACCCTGAAAAAAAAATCTGGACTCCCAGCCAAGATGGAGGCATAGGTAGACACACTGTACCTCCTCACACAACCAAGATAGGGACAACAATAATTTAGAAACAGAATAACAACTGGAATTGATAGAAAATTGAATTGTATAGAAATCAGACAACCAAGAAGTTAAAATAGACCCATTCATCCAAACCAGTAGCTGGGCAGAGCTGGGCGCTGGTTGTTGGTCGCAGTGCAGAGAGCAGAGAGCATTGGGACTGTGTGCGTGAGGCATCTGGGGCATGCAAGACCGCAGAAGGTGGACCCTGAGTGCACAAGTGGCAGCTGAAAGACCCCAGCCAAGGGGTAGAAACTGGCAGACCCAGCGAGGCAGCGATTGTGAAGCAAGGCACTGCGCACAACCCAGGATAACAGCTCTGGGAAATAGAGCCTTGAGACACTGACTGAAAACACTTGTGGGGGTTGAGGCACAGGGAGAGACTTCCAGCCTCACAGGAGAGGTCCTTGAAAGTCCCATGGGGTGCACAAGCCCATTCACATGGGAATTGGCACCAGAGGGGACCAATTTGCTCAGGGGAAGGGGTGGAAGAGACTGAGGTCCGACAGAGCGGAGCAAGCGCCATTGTTCCCTTTCAGACCCCACCCCCACATACAGTGTCACAACCCAGCAACTGGGGTGCCCCACCCTGGTGAACACCTAAGGGTCTGCCCCTCATGCATAACAGGTGCAACCAGACCAAAGGAAAAAAAAAGATGGCTCAAACAGATTTGAAAGCACCACATTCAGTACTTTTAAGTGACTGAGAGATAGCCGACTTATCAGATGCACAGTTCAAAGCACTGGTGATCAGGATGCTCACAGAATTGGTTGAATTTGGTTGCAAATTAGATGAAAAAATGAAGGCTATGCTAAGTGAAATGAAGGAAAATGCACAGGGAACCAATAGTGATGGAATGAAAGCTGGTTCTCACATCAATGGAGTGGACCAGAAGGAAGAAAAAAACATACAATCATAAGAGAATGAATAAATAAGAATTCCAAAAAATGAGGAGAGGCATAGGAACCTCCAGGACATCTTTAAATGTTCCAACATCTGAATTATAGGGGTACCAAAAGGGGAAGAGGAAGAGCAACAAGTGGAAAAGTTATTTGAACAAATAATAAAGGAGAACTTCCCCATTCTGGCAAAGAAAATAGACTTCCAGGAAGTCCAGGAAGCTCATAGAGTCCCAAAGAAGTTGGACCCAAGAAGGAACACAGCAAGGCACATCATAATTACATTAGCCAAGGTAAAAATGAAGGAGAGAATCCTAGAAGCAGCAAGAGATAAGGAGACAGTAACCTACCTACAAAGGAGTTCCCATCAGACTGTCAGCTGATTTCTCAAAAGAGACCTTGCAGGCAAGAAGGGGATGGAAAGAAGTATTCCAAGTGATGAAAGGCAAGGACCTACCTCCCAGATTGCTCTATCTAGCCAAGCTTTCATTTAGAATAGAAAGGCAGATAAAGTGCTTCTCAGATAAGGTCAAGTTAGAGGAGTTCATCATCACCAAGCCCTTATGTTATGAAATGTTAAAGGGACTTATCTAAGAAGAAGAAGATAAAAAACATGTATAGTAAAATGACAGCAAACTCACAATTATTAACAACCACACCAAAACAAAAAGAAAAGGAAACTGAGCAAACAACTAGAACAGGAACAGAACCACAGAAATGGAGATCACATGGAGGGTTGTCAACAGGGGAGTAGGAGGAGGAGAGAGGGAAAAAAGGTACAGAGAATCAGTAGCATAGATGGTAGGAAGAAAATAGACAGGGGGAGGGCAAGAATAGTATGGGAAATGTAGAAGCTAAAGAACTCATAAGTATGACACATGGACATGAACTAAAGGGAGGGAAGATGGGTGGGAGAGGGTGTGCAGGGTGGAGGGGAATGAAGGGGGGCAATGGGAGAACTGTAATAGCATAATCAATAAAATATGTTTAAAAAATAAAAAAATAAAATCCATTCTGCCTATCTCTGCCTTTTAAATGGAGAATTAATCCATTTACGTTTAGAATAATGGTATACTGATAAGGAAGTATTCACTTTGGTCATTTTGCTATTTGTTTTATGTATGTCTTATAGCTTTTTTTGGGTCTCTTATATACTCCATTGCCAGCTTCTTTTATGTTTAGCTGATTTTTTTGTAGTTACATGTATTGATTCCCATCTGATGTCCTTCTGTGTTTTTCTATAAATATATTTGTGATTACTATGGGAGCATATAACATCCTAAAGATGTAACAGTCTCATTTTAATCAAAACAAAATTAACTTCAATTATATACAAGAAGTTTATTCCTATGCACCTTCCTCTCCCCTTCCTTTATTTTTTTAAAGTTTTATTTATTTATTTTTAGAGAGGCAGGAAGGGAGGGAGAGAAACATTTATGTGTGAGAGAAACATTGATCAGTTGCCTTGTTCATGCCCCTAACTGGGGACCTTGCCCACAATCCAGGCATGTGCCCTGACTAGGAATTGAAGTAGCAATATTCCAGTTCTCAGGCCAGTGCTCAATCTACTGAGTTACATCATCCAGGGCTCTTTATGTTTTGATGTCACATATTACATTTTTATGCATTGCATACCCAATAACATAGATTTAAATTATGTTTATGTATTTGTCTTTTAAATTATGTAGAAAACAAAAAAGTGGAGTTATAACCAAAATCTCAAAAATATTGACTTTTATATATGCTCATGTGTTAACTTTCCCTGGAGATCTTTATATCTTCATTTAAATTTATTGTTTAGCATCCTTTGATTTTTTAAAAGATTTTATTTTTATTTATTTTTTATAGAGAGAGAAAGAGAGGGAGAGAAACATTGATGTGCCAGAGAAACATCAGTTGGTTGTCTTTCACATGCCCTCAACTGGGGACTGGCCCACAACCCAGGCATGTGCCCTGACTGGGAATTGAACAAGGGATCTTTCGCTTTTCTAGACAACACCCAATCCCCTGAGCCACACCAGTCAGGGCTAGCATCCTTTGATTTTGACTTGAAGGACTTTTCTTAGTATTTATTTTAGGGCAGGTCAAGTGGTAATACATTCCCTTACTTTTGTTTATCTTGGCATGTTTTAATTTCTCCATCATTTTTGGAGAAGTGTGGGAAGAGGGAAAACATTCTATAGTCCTATGATCAAGTCTCAGTTTTTTAGAAAGCCTATGCTTATGGACTGCAAATTTCACAAGTGTTTCTCAGTTTTTCTTTCCCACTAGGTAGGACAAGATGGCTGGAATGCACTGGAGTTGGGTATTTTCCATCTCCCTCATGAGAGACCAGAGCATACTTGAGTTTGGTATTTCCCTTCCTTCAGGTCTGTTAGGCTCTGATAATAACTCAACAGGTTAGTCTCTCATTAATTAGTTTACCCTAAGTGAAGACCTTGTTAATAAAAATGGAGCCCTCTTGATATTTCAAAATGGTTTCTTTCCCCCTCCTACTGTGGAAGCATGGAGAGATTTTTCTCTGATATTTACTGTGCGAATCTGGTCAAGATCCTGGAGGTAAATCTCAAAAGCCTAAGACTGCTTCCACATGGAGTTTTCAATTCTCAGACTTATCCACCCTTAGCCTCCAGCAACTTGTAAATTACAGTTCACATTGTACTACTGTTGCACTGGTTCCACAGCGGCTTCTGCTCTTGAATCTCTGCACCAGTAATCTGTGACTTCCTTATTTCCCAATCTGCATCCCAAATATTGGGGACAGTGCTTTTCCCTGTGTCCTCCTCTCTCTTACACATCCAAGAAGAGTTCCTGATTCTTCAGTCTGTTCAGCTTTATAGTTGTTGTTAGGATGGAGCTGGTTATTTCCAAGCTCCTTGCGCTTGGAACTGGATACTGGAAGTCCTTGATACTTTCTTTTCATGGGAAAATTTTAATTTTTATGAAGTCTAATTTGTCTAACTTTTCTCTTTTGTTGCCTGTGCCTTTGGTATTATATTAAAAAACTCATTGCCAAACCCAACATCATGAAACTTTTGTCCTATGTTTTCTTCCATTTTTTTTTTTACCATTTTAGGTCTTATACTTAGGTCATGAATCCCTTTTGAGTTAATTTTTATATGTGTCATTAATAATGGTAGATACGACTTCATTCTTTTCTATGCAGATATCCTGTTTTTCTAGCACCATTTGTTGAAAAGACTATCTTTCCTCCCATTGAGTGGTCTTATCTGACTATATACATGAAGATTTATTTCTGGACCTTCTATTTAATTCCATTGGTCTATATGTCTTTTAAAAAATCCTCATCAAGGCCTTGTTTGTTTTTTAAAATGTCATTTATTTATTTTTAGAGAGAGGGGAAGGGAATAAGAAAGAGATGAAGAGAAGCATCAATTGACTTTCTCTCCTGCACTCCCAATCAGCAGCCCACAACTCACGCTAGTGCCTTGACTAGGAATGGAACGGCCTACCGTTTGGTTTGCAGGACCAGGCCCAACCCACTGAGCTACACTAGCCAGGGCACAGATATTTTTGTTGACTTTAAAGAGAGAGGAAGTGGGGAGGGGCAGAGAGAGAGAAAGATATGAGAGAGAGATGTGTGTGTGAGAGAAAGATATGAGAAAGAAACATTGATTGGTTGCCTCCCATATACACCCTGACTGGGGATCGAACCCACAACTTTTTGGTGTATGAGATGACATTCCAACCAACAGAGCCACCTGGTTGGGGTTATGTGTTTCTGCTTATGCCAGCATCACAGCTTTGATTACTGTAGCTTTGCAGTAAGTTTCAAAATTATGAATGTGAATCTGCCAGTTTTGTTCTTTTTCAGGATTAGTTTGGCTACTTGAGTCCCTTGAGATTTCATAAGGATTTTAGAGTGAGTTTTTCTATCTATGCAAAAAAATTATTGGGAATTTGATAAGGATTACATTAAATCTATAGATCGGTTTGGGTATTATTGACATTATAACAATAATCAGTCTTCCAACCCATGATCACAAAATATTTTTCCATTAATTTTTGTGTTCTTTAATTTCTTTCAGAAATAATTTTGTATTTTTCATTATACTGATCTTCACCTCAGGTAATTTCTGAGTATTTTATGATATTCTAAATGGAATTGCTTTCTTAATTTTCTTTCAGATTGTTCATTCTTAGTGTATAATAATGCAACTGATTTTTGTGTGTACTGACTTTATTTCCTGATACTTTGTTGAGTATATTAATTTAAACTTTTTTGTGTAATCATTAGGGCTTTCTATAATAAAGATCATATCACCTGTGAACAGAGATCATTTTACTTGTTTCTAACCAATTTGAATGCCTTTTATTCATTTTTCTTGACTAATTGCTCTGTCTAGAACTTCCACTACTATGTAAAATAGAAGAGGTAAAAATAAGCATTCTTTTCTTGATCCTGAGAGAGGAAAAGCTTTCAGTCTTTCACTACTGAGGATGACGTTCACTTTGGGTTTTTCATAGACTGCCTTTTATTATGTTGGGGTAGTTTCCTTCTATTCCTAGGATTTTGAGTGCTTTTTTTAAATGAAAGAATGATGAATTTTATGAAATGCTTTTTGTGCATCTGTTAATATAATCATGTGGATTTTTTCTTCATTCTGTTACATTTATTTGCTTGTGTTGAGACATCCTTGCATTCCAGGAATAAATCCCACTTGCTCATGGTGTATAATCATTTTAACATGCTGCTGAACCCTGTTTTTAAACATTTGGGGGGGTTAGCATCAATCTTCATAAGGAATATTGATCTGTAGCTTTATTTTATTGTAGTGTCTTTGTTTGGCTTGGGTATCAGGGTAATGCTGACCTCAGAGGGTGAGTTAGAAGTGTTCCCTCCTTTTCAATTTTTGAAAGAGTTTGAGATAGATTGGTATTATTTTCTTCTTTAAATGTTTGGTAGAAGTCACTAGTAAAGCCACTGGGTCAAGGGCTTCTTTTTGTCAGATTTTAAAAATTGCTGACTCAATCTCCTTAATGGTTATAAGTCTATTCAGATTCTATAACTTTTTTCTTTGTAGTTAACAGGAAGATTGCATTTAATACCTTAAGGTAATAGATCTCCAATTTGGGGTTATACCAGTTTAATTTTAATACTATACAAATACTACTTTTTAAATAGCTCTGTCTGATAGTACTTTTTTCAAAGCATTTATGCTCTCACTTGTTTTTTTTCTTGAAGATAGTATTGTATAGTCTTTTATTTTCATGATCATTGCCATGATAATAAAGTCCATGATTAAGTATTGTTTTGTTTCAATTAAGTGTTATCTGACTATTGTTAATTACATTTTTCTAATATTGATAATGGGTTCAAATAGAACATTTTTAATTGAAAGAAAGGGGATGAAACATTATAATATGGTTTGTGGTTGAAATTATAAAGATATTGTAGTTCTCAGTATTAATGCATAATAATTACATAATTTTTAGCTATGTTAGGTATATTTTAAAAGGTAAATAAAGCTTTTACCTGGAAAATTAAGTATATGTAATTCAATAGTATTATGTTTAAAATATTTGAATGCCAGTGGATTGTGGTTAGCATTTATTCTGTTTTCTTAATAGTAATAAAATGTATTCCAAGAATATTTATAATACATTAAAAGTACCTTGTGCATTCAAGTATTGATAATATTGTTTAAATTTACTGATATTTAGAAAAGTTCCAAATTCTGAAGTTGCTTCATTTTGAGAGTAAGAGAATATTGATGTATCTTATATTGCTGTACCTTTTGTAATAAAGTAATGGTTACACTGAACTATTGATATTATATGCTTATTTAAAAAAAATAAAATGGCATCATGTACCCTGGCTCAGGGAGTGGCTCAGTTGTTTGGAACATGGTCCCATAACAGAAAGGTTGCAGGTTCAATTCCAGGTGAAGCAAATGCCTCGGTTGTCAGTTTGGTCCCAGGCAGGGTACATGTGGAAGGTAACTAGTAGATGTTTTTCTCTCCCTTCCCCTCTGTCTTAAGTGAGAATAAAATAAACCTTAAAATACCCCAGCTGGTGTAGCTCAGTGGATTGAGTGTGGGCCTGTGAACCAAAGGGTTGCTGGTTTGATTCCCAGTTAGGGCAGATGCCTGGGTTGTGGGCCAGGTCCTCCAGTGGAGGGGTTGTGAGAGGTAACCACACACTCATGCTGCTCTCCCTGTCTTTCTCCCTCCCTTCCCCTCTCTCTAAAAATAAGTAAATAAAATCTTTTAAAAATAAACCTTAAAAGAAGCATCATGTTTCATCCATATATTAATTATCAGTTTAAACAATGATTTGGGCTTTCTGATTAAAAATACATAATAGATTAATCCTTATAAATATTAATATCCTTAAAATCCATTATACTTTAAGTAGATATGCTAAGGACATTCTTTTAAAAATTAATTAGTGATAATTTACAACCACATACTCAAAATTTTGATGTAGGTATGGTGTTATTATTATAAATTGAACTGAAGTTGAAAAAGAAGTTTACTAATTTTTTTCAAGTAGTTTCTTTCTGAAAATCTAATTACATTAGATTTACATTTAAAATGTTGATGATGGATTATTTTCAAATCTTCAGATATATGAATGATGTTAATTCAATATTCATATTATTTTAACTGAAGTATGACAATATTTTAGCTTAAGAAAAAAAGGAAAAAGTTATGTCATTTACTTAAAATTGGTTCTAGGAATGAAGATCCAATGGACACGAGTTTGAGTTGGCATAATGATTTTTGGAGGTCAAAGTTTTAAGTTGAGCAATTAGATGTTACATAACAAGTAACAAATAGAAATGTTCCAAATGTCGTCATTCTAAGATTTAAAGTATCAAAAAATGGTTCTGTTTTTATACAACATTGAAAGAATCTTAAATATGTTTCTTCAAAAATTTCTACATATTTCATATATAAGTACTTGATAATGATTATAATTTTAAAAATAAACACCTAAACTATACTAGGACAAGGTGAATTTTAGTGGCCTAAGTGGCCTATTTTAAAACTCCAGTGTTCAGTTATAAGTGTTTAATAATAAAAATAAATGAGCTAAAGGCTGTGTTAAATAAAAAGATGTAGTTATTTATTGCAAATTGTTTTTCCCAAACCCAACTGTAATATTTTTGTGAAAACACCCAAAAGAAAATATTGAATTACATACTCTCAAGTGACATTTGAAATGTCTGGGACTTTAAAAGGACATAAAAATTGAAAATGATTGCCTTGACCAAATTGCAAATGAATATGAGGCTATTTTGGAAATCAATGAAGTCTAACACCATCAGCCACATGATGTCGCTGTATACCACAAAGTCTTGTCAATGGAAATGTGCTGTCCGTCAAAACTTAAGGAGGAAGCTCCATTTTGTCACCGCCTGAGAGAAGACAAAAACGTTAAGGAGGTAAATTATTAAAAATATGAAGTAAAAAGGCATGATTTTGACGTAAGGTGAGAGAGGTACGAAAGGTGTAGTGAGTGCTTTTGCGATGCTGTATCCCAGGCTAAGTGACAAGGGAGCCCGGTGCCTGCTGCTTTCTCTTCTGCTCCTTGCAGCCTGGAAGCCGGGGAGCGGCCAGGTCCACTACTCGGTCCCCGAGGAGGCCAAACACGGCACCTTCGTGGGCCGCATCGCGCAGGACCTGGGGCTGGAGCTGGCGGAGCTGGTGCCGCGCCTGTTCCGGGTGGCGTCCAAAGTCCGCGGGGACCTTCTGGAGGTAAACCTGCAGAATGGCATCTTGTTTGTGAATTCTCGGATCGACCGCGAGGAGCTGTGCGGGCAGAGCGCGGAGTGCAGCATCCACCTGGAGGTGGTGGTGGAGCGGCCGCCGCAGGTTTTCCACGTGGAGGTGGAGGTGAAGGACATTAACGACAATCCTCCAGTCTTCAGAGAGAGAGAACAAAGGTTATTTATTCCTGAAAATAGACTGCTGGATTCGCGTTTCCCGGTAGAGGGCGCTGCTGACGCAGACATTGGCACAAATGCTCTTCTAACATACACTCTCAGCCCCAGCGATTATTTCTCTTTGGATATACAGGCTAATGATGAACTGAGTAAGTCACTTTCACTCAAATTGAGGAAATCTTTGGATAGAGAAGAAACACCAGAACTTCTTTTACTATTGACAGCCACTGATGGGGGCAAACCTGAACTGGAAGGTACAGTCCAGCTGCTGATCACGGTGCTCGACGTTAACGACAACGCCCCGCTGTTTGCCCAGGCCGTGCACAGAGTGCACTTGCTAGAAACTGCAGCAGACGGAACGCCAGTGACCACGTTAAATGCCTCAGACGCTGACGAAGGTGTGAATGGAGAAATTGTCTTTCTATTTGGCAGTGATGTTCCTCTTAACATTAGAAAGAACTTCAAAATTGATTCCAACTCAGGAGAAATTAGGCTAATTGGTCGGCTGGATTATGAAAAAACAAAATCTTACGAAATTCAGGTAAAAGCAGTTGATAAAGGAAGTCCCCCGATGTCAAACCACTGCAAGGTTTTAGTGAAAGTGCTGGATGTAAACGATAATGCTCCGGAACTGGCGGTCACGTCCTTGTCCTTGCCGGTCAGGGAGGACGCTCCGCTCGGCACCGTCATCGCCTTCATTTCCGTGTCCGACCGCGACTCCAGCGTCAACGGGCAGGTGACCTGCACCCTGACGCCCGATGTTCCCTTCAAGCTGGTGTCCACCTTCAAGAACTACTATTCACTGGTGCTGGACAGCTCCCTGGACCGCGAGAGCGTGGCGGACTACGCTGTAGTAGTGACCGCGAGGGACGGGGGCTCGCCCTCGCTGTCCGCCACCGCCAGCGTGTCCGTGGAAGTGGCCGACGTGAACGACAACGCGCCCACGTTCGCGCAGCCCGAGTACACGGTGTTCGTGAAGGAGAACAACCCGCCCGGCTGCCACATCTTCACGGTGTCCGCGCGGGACTTGGACGCGCAGGAGAACGCGCTGGTGTCCTACTCGCTGGTGGAGCGGCGGGTGGGCGAGCGTGCGCTGTCGAGCTTCGTGTCTGTGCACGCGGAGAGCGGCAAGGTGTTCGCGCTGCAGCCTCTGGACCACGAGGAGCTGGAGCTGCTGCAGTTCCAGGTGAGCGCGCGCGACGCGGGCGTGCCGCCTCTGGGCAGCAACGTGACGCTGCAGGTGTTCGTGCTGGACGAGAACGACAACGCGCCCGCGCTGCTGCCGCCTGGGGCGGGCGGCGGGGGCAGTGCTGTGAGCCAGCTGGTGTCTCGGTCTGTGGGCGCGGGCCATGTGGTGGCGAAGGTGCGCGCGGTGGACGCGGACTCTGGCTACAACGCGTGGTTGTCTTATCAGCTGCAGCCGGCGGCGGGTAGTGCGCGCAGTCCGTTCCGCGTGGGGCTGTACACGGGCGAAATCAGCACGACACGCACCCTGGACGAGATGGACGATCCGCGGCAGCGCTTATTGGTGCTGGTGAAGGACCACGGGGAGCCAGCGCTGGCGGCCACGGCCACGGTGCTGCTGTCTCTGGTGGAGAGCAACCAGGCGCCAAAGACCTCTTTGAGAGCATCTGCAGGGACCGTGATCGCGGAGACCGCCCTGGTGGACGTGAACGTGTACTTAATCGTTGCCATTTGCGCGGTGTCCAGCCTGTTGGTGCTCACGCTGCTGCTGTACACGGCGCTGCGGTGCTCGGCGCCGCCCACCGAGGGCGCGTGTGGACCCGGGAAGCCGGTGCTGGTGTGCTCCAGCGCGGTGGGGAGCTGGTCGTACTCGCAGCAGAGGCGGCAGAGGGTGTGCTCTGGGGAGGGCCCGCCCCCGCCCAAGACGGACCTCATGGCCTTCAGCCCCAGCCTCCCTCCGGTTCCGAACATGTCGGAAGGAAATGGACATCCAGAAACAAATTCGGAACTTTCCGGTAATGTAAGTCCAACATTCAAGTTTTGGCTTTAACTTTTTTTTTCAAAACAAAATTTAACTTATATAACCACCTTATCTAATTTGACTTTTTAAAATGTATTCAAAGTGTTCACAGTAATTGAAACAAATCTTTTAAAAAAGATGTTATTTATTTTTTAGAGAGAGGGGAAGGGAAAGAGAAAGAGAGAAACATCAGTGTGTGGTTGCCCCCCAAGTGCCCCCAACTGGGGACCCGGCCCGCAACCCAGGCATGTGCCCCGACTGGGAATCAAACAGGTGACCCTTTGGTTCACAGGCCCGTGCTCAATCCATTGAGCTACACCAGCCAGGGCAGAAACAAATCTTATCATTTAATATAGATATTCTGTTATTTGCAGCTGCATCTTGAAGGGAACATGGAAACAAAAAACAAAACAAAAAAAATGTAGGGACAGATTGTCATATTATTTACGAAACTACCCTGCTTTTAAAAAATACTGGAATACTAAGTAGTCTTGATTATTAACGCAGGATCTCAACATAACTAAGTACAGTGACATTTTCAGGTTTATTTAGTACCTCGATCTTGTAGTGAAACGTCAGCCCTGGACAAAAATCAACTTCTCTCGCCCACTCATATCACTATGTCCCCATAGCTGCCTTCGCTAACGGCCATGCTGCAGGTTTCCTCTGCGGAGTTCGGTGTGCACGCAGGGACCCGTCCCACAAGCCACGGGGACGCCCTGCACGGAGCCTGGGACACAGCCCCAGCGGAACAGCGAGGGCAAGGTCGCTTCCGGCGGACCACACCGTACTTAAAATGATAATTTTAAATCTATTACTTAAAATAATAACTGGGTTATGAAAAGACTTAGATTTGGTGTAATGTTGCTTTTCCCATTTTCCTTGTACAAACAAGGTGTTTACAAAGAAAGATCTTCTTCTATTCATGACTTTAAAAAAAATACAGCAATAAAATGCTGTTATTATTAACAAGTTTTCTTAGAAACAAAGAAGATGAAGGTTTTTCCTGTATGTGTGAATAGTACACAGAAACTATATGTGTAATTCTCATTGTCTCAGCTAAAGAAAAATATAATCAAACAGGGGGAAATGTCCTGGAAAGAGAAATGAAAATGATGGAACCATTGAGATAGATAGAGGAAACTATATTTTGAGGCCAAACTAAAAATCATAAATAGTATGGCAAAAGTAAACATATATTTTCTTCTACAGAGCCAGAGGCTGGCATTTGAAGCTAAAATGGCACATGTTGTTTCTTCAAGAACTTGTATAGGTGAGGAGTTATCTAACAATACTCCACTGAGAGGTAACAATAAGATTGTTAATGGAACTGAGCATCATTTGAAGAATACCAATAGCCTTTTAATTTTTTTGAAAATTAACTTTAGAGAAAGAGGAAGGAAGGAGGGAGTGGGGGAGGAGGGAGAGGGGAGAGAGAGAGAGAGAGAGAAAGAGGCCGTGGAACACTGATTTGTAGTTCCACTCAACCAGCACTCACTGGTTGCTTCTTGACTGTGCCCTGACTGGGGATGGACTCCCAAATCTTGGTGCATCAGGACGATGCTCTAATCAGCAAAGCTACCTGGCCAGGGCAGCCTGAAGACATTTAGGCGTGCCTTTGCACAAATATATTGCGATCACTGACTTAAAAGAAATTTTAGATTGATGACTGACGGATCTAAGAACAGCTGAACAATTCTGTCTGTGTCGGGCTTGCTGTTGGGCTGGTTGAAGGTGTAGACTTGAAGGTGAATGTTAGTGAGTGATCATTGAAACAAAAGATGTGGCTTTGAAAAGGAGATTTTTTTTAAATGAAAAGGTAATTCTGGAATGGAGAAAAAGATTATCGTGGAGTGATATTGTTACTTAGTATTTATTTTAATATAAAGAAATATGAGTAGATTTCCCATTGGCAGTTAATATTGTTGTCTCATTCAGAATCTTTGGGTAGTTAACACAAATTTGTCTTGTTTAAATTCTTTTTGTAAAAAATTCTCACCTGAGGATAGGTTTTTTTGTTGGTTTTAGAGAGGGGAAGGAAAAGAGAGAAACAGCTATGTGAAGGAGAAACAATGATCCATTACATACTGTAGGCACCCCGCTTAGGTAGGTGCCTGATCAGGGAATGAAACTGTAACTTAGGCACGTGCCCTGACCAGAAACCGAACCCACAAACTGTTGGTGTGTGAGATGACTGTCCATTCAGCTGAGCCACCTGGCCAGGGTAACACAATTTTCAATAGTTTTGTCTTTCTTTATAAGATTTATTTCAGGAAAGGTATGTCAATTCCTCTCCTCTTTATTAAGATGAACCAGTTGCTTTATTTTCTAACTTTTCAACTGCTCTTTCCTATGAGTAATGTGTTATTCATTGTGTATTTTAGTATTAATAAAGGCATAGAATAATATAGACTCATGGCCAAACTTACTCTTTAGATCTTACTTCATGGTATGTTTACAATTCAAATTAGTCACTCATTTAGGAAATTTATTGACTTAAAAATGGTCATATCCTCAGAAGAGGAAGTTTTATATGATGAGATCTTTTACCAGATTATAATCATTGTTATACCACTGGTTTAATTTTACTTAATATTAATTATCCATTAAAGTTAGTAGCTTCATATTTTTGTTGTCTATCTGAAAACACTAGGCCATGATCACTGTGCTGAACATACCGAGAGTAACGGTGTTACTCTCACACTTCTGTGGAGGTTCCAACTTTCAAAGACACCAAGGAAAACAAAAGCTTGCTTTTGTAAAATCTTGTTAACCACATACATTATCTTTCAATTATTCAATTTCAGTAATTAGCTTTTGTTTCATGACTATGATTTTAAGAATTATAACTTTATTTTCAAGTTACCTTGGTATGATGATATGAACGTAATTCCAATAGTAGAGAAATCTTACTTTTACATCACCTAAAATACAAGACAGAACACTTGAGAACACTAATTCTTGGTATGTTTCTTCTTTAAAAAAAAAAACCTTCCCTCCCAGGATTAGGATTCTAGTTCTATTTTCTGGTATAACACTAAGTAATTAGAAAGTAAGGTACCACTTCAGGCACTTTTGAGACTTGTGGTCAGTCAAGAAGACAAATAAGAATGAGAAGTAGTTGTTTATTTTGATACCAGTATTTTTGTTCTCTTCTTTCTGGGAACACTGGAGGATTTCACTTCCCTGTTACTTTGAGGTGTGGCTTTCTTTCACCAATGAAATGTGAATGTGTCTCACTTCCAAGCAGAAGTGTGTAATTGCCAGTGCAAGCCTCTTCTGCTGTCTTATGCTGCTGCGGCAGTTATGAAAGCACAGGTTGATGTTGAGATGCCATAATCGGAAGGCAGCTTGGGATGCTGAGCCAGCGCGTGGAGGAAAGCTGTCCCAGGCAGTCTCCATAACCAAGAAGACTTTGTAGGAGCCAGAAATAAAAACTGTGTTTGTTTTAGAGGGAAAATTGAGATAGCGTATAGCAACATGTTCACTGTGGTTCCACTGTCATTAAGCTAATGTGAACAGAATAAATTTTGGGAGGAGAGCATTACAGCTGATAGATTATTATTCACCTCTTTGCTAAGATATCTGACCATTAAACAGATTACGTAACTTGGATTCCATGGAAAAATAATTGTGCTGTGATTTCTTTTTCTTACTCTATAGAAAAAGAAAAACAATAAACAATTTAAAATATCTTAGGCACCTCTTCTTTTTATGTCTTATCTAGCATACCTTCCCTTGTTTTCTTTTGTTTTCATTCTAGGGCTTTGTTGTAGTTTTATGAAATACTGGGGTGCAGCTGTTGCGAGAATAAATGCTCTGACACATAAACCTTAGGGAACTGACAGGTGGCTTTGATATGTGCAAGGGATATAATTTTGGCAATGGAAACCATATTAGTTTCAGAGGGCTGCTACAACAAGTTGCCACAAACTTGGTGGTTTAAAATAATAGAAATTTATTATTTTTTCAGTTCCACAGGCCAGAAGGCCAATGTCAAGGTGCTCGTTGTCAGGGCTGTGTTCCCTCTGGAGACTCTGGGGAGAATTCTTCCTTGCCTCTTCCAGTTTCTGGTGGTTCCTGGCATGCCTTGGCTTGTGGCAACATAACTCTAGTTTCTGCCTCGGCCGTCACATTTCTTTCCTGTGTCTCTCTGTATCTTCTCTCTTTTCCCCTCTTATAAGGACACCTGTTATAGGATTTATGGCCAACCTTTATCTAGAATGGTGTTAGGGTTAGAGTTACCTTAATTATGTCTGTACTCCCTTTATTCCAGATAAGGTCACATGCCAAGGTTCTGGGTGGGTATGTCTTTTGGGGGCTGCTATTCCTCCAACTCACTACAGGTGCCAAGAGATGTCAAGCTGGTGGCATTTGCGGAGCATGGCTTCTCAGTCTTCTTTCCCCGTTGGGGGAAATATGCTTGGATTTCTGGCAATAGCACTCTCTCTTTCTGAGGGAGGGAGAGAGATATGCTAGATCCTCAGAAACTCCAAATAACAGCAGAATATACTCTATAGCCGCAGCCATGTCATTCTGAAAATCCAGCAAAATCACCTCATAGGATCACAAAAATTGCCTCAAGTAAGCCAAGTTCCCTGGAGCTGACACCCAGATTCCAGGTATAGTTTCTGAATATGTCAAGAGTAGCCAGTATGCAGGCCACCGATTTAGTATATCAGCACTACTGGGCATTTCAGACACGCGGTCACACTGCACCTACACGGGTATGGAATGGCCAGTCTGCAGCTCTGCGCCATCAGTTTAAGATACAGGAGGATTTGGCTACATGAGGCCTTGCAATGGCCTTCACTTCACAAATACAACCTCCTCATGTTCCGTCCACACAACTTAGGCAGGGCTTACTTCACCTCCTGGCTGCAGCAGTGAGTAAGCAACCCATCTCTGGCCAAGTGAGAACAATTACATGTATTGACCACAGGAAAGCTATGTCATCTAAACTGGGTCAAGTGAAGTGATATTTTGGGATTTTCCCCCTGGGCTATTAGGAAAAGGACACTTTCCGTGGAGAGTCATAAATGTCACCTAAAAATACACAGCCTAAAATCTACTTTGGCCATTTGCCATCCCATGGGAAAAGCCTACCTGAGGAAGAAGGTCAGCAGAGGAAAATAAACTTAAGTGGGAGATACTGAAGCATGTATACACAGTCCTTCCTGAAACTAGTAATTATCCATTTCCAAGTATAAGACAGTAAATGACACTCTGCTTCATTAAGTTAGTTCACTTGGAGTTCATTGTTAGAATATCTTAATATAAATACATACTTCTGTATATGGTGTGGATAAATACCTTAAGATATTAGACTCAAGGGAGAAATTACTATTGGTTTTTAGCACCAGGAAAAGCTAGTTTTTCTTTAGCAAGGATTTTTATTTTCTTTTATGGACACTGTACATTTTGCAATTAATTTTGTTTTCTTCTTTGCCAAAAACAAAATTTATGACTTCCTAAGACTAACTAAAAATGATTACTGTGTATTTTGAACACTGACCCACCCCTAAATTTATTTATCTCATCCCTATGTTATCTTTATCTTATTTTCATATTGTTTTTATGTTAAGGGGCCAGCTGAGAATTAATAAAAGAAGATATTCACAAATAATTAACACTAAAAGGCATCAATTGTATTATTCAAATATCCAAATGTAGTATAAAATGGAATATTCTTAAATTAAAATCACATTATCCAAGTAAGAAACCAATTGCTAGCTTTTCAAACATCTGCAGTTTAGAAGACAAAGTTAAATCACAAAAAAAACAATAATAAAATATACAAATGTATTTTCAATTGACTGAAGTGCCCTTGATTTCTATGTGCTTCACTCGAAGGAACAGTTGAAACATAGAAAGAGATAATGTGGCCGAAAGAAAGCAGGGTCTCAGAGGTGGAGTTTCACACCTCTGTTCATAGCAGCGCTACTCACAATAGTCAAGAGGTGGAAACCTCTTGAGCAGCATTTCCATTTCCATGGAAATGTCCATGGGTAGATGGATAAATAGACAAGCAAAATGTGGCATATACACACACATTAGAATATTATTTAGCCTTAAAGGAAATCCAGTCACACGCTACAACACCGGGGAAACTTGAGGACATTATGCTAAGTGAACTAAGCCAGTCACAGGCAAGTACTGTATGATTCCACTAATATGAGGCATCTAAAGGGGCTGAACTCAGGAGCAACAACCAGAGCGATGGGTGGGCGTGTGGTGGAAAAGCTGGAGTTGTCTAATAAGTACAGAGTTTCAGATTTGCAGGGGAAAAGTTCTGGAGATCTGTCTCACAGCAATGTGAGTATACTAAACTGTATATTTAAAAAGGTTGATATGGTAAATTTAATGTGTTTTCAACACGAAAAGAGGGAGATGATATATTCCAGCGTTTTAAAATAGCTATTTTTCAAAGACAAAATTATGAATAAACTTAGATCAGACAACAGTCTAGTTTTAAATCTACAGGATGAGTAGCGGAGCCTACATTTTGGCCACATGATGTCGCTGTCCACCACAGAGTGTTGTCTAGGAAGAAAAATACCCAGAGCCCCATTGTCACTCCAGAGAAGCCGAACAATAAGAGAAGCAGCACTAGAAGAGAACCTTTCAAATTTTGCAAAACATGATTTTTTAATTTGAGCAACTCACTGAGGATTGGTAATGGTGTCTTCTATGAGAAGGGACCGAGAGGTCGGGCGTCTGCTGCTCTCGCTTCTGTTCCTAGCTGCCTGGGAGACCGGGAGCGGCCAGGTCCACTACTCGGTCCCCGAGGAGGCCAAACACGGCACCTTCGTGGGCCGCATCGCGCAGGACCTGGGGCTGGAGCTGACGGAGCTGGTGCCGCGCCTGTTCCGGGTGGCGTCCAAAGGCCGCGGGGACCTTCTGGAGGTAAACCTGCAGAATGGCATCTTGTTTGTGAATTCTCGGATCGACCGGGAGGAGCTGTGCGGGCGGAGCGCGGAGTGTAGCATCCACCTGGAGGTGGTGGTGGAGCGGCCGCTGCAGGTTTTCCACGTGGAGGTGGAGGTGAAGGACATTAACGACAACCCGCCGGTATTTCCAATGGCGGTAAAGACCATCCGCTTCCCAGAATCCAGGCTGCTCGACTCGCGGTTTCCTCTAGAGGGAGCAACTGACGCAGATATCGGAGTAAACGCTCTTCTTTCCTACAAGCTCAGCTCCAGTGAGTTTTTCTTTCTAGATGTACAGACAAGTGATGAGCTAAGTCAGTCTTTGTCTCTTGTTCTTAGGAAATCTCTGGACAGAGAGGAAACTGCCGCGGTTAATTTATTATTAGTGGCTACTGATGGCGGCAAACCTGAGCTTACAGGCACGGTTCAATTGCTTATTAAGGTATTGGACGTGAATGACAATGAACCGACTTTTGACCAATCAGTTTACAAAGTACAATTGTTAGAGAACATCGCAAATGGAACGTTAGTGATTAAACTAAATTCTTCTGATGCCGATGAAGGGTCAAACAGCGAGATTGTGTATTCATTTAGCAGTGATGCGCCCTCCACTATAAAGACCAAGTTCAGAATAGACTCCAGCACAGGGGAAATTAGAACTAAGGGACAATTAGATTATGAAGAAACAAAATCCTACGAGATTCAAGTCCTGGCATATGACAATGGAACTCCGTCAATGACTGGGCACTGCAAAATTTCAGTAAAAATTGTGGACATCAATGATAACACACCAGAAGTCTCAATAACATCTCTTTCACTTCCGATCCGAGAGGACGCTGCGCTGGGCACCGTAATAGCCCTCATCATGGTGTCGGACCGCGACTCCGGTGCCAACGGGCAGGTGACCTGCTCACTGTCACCCCACGTCCCCTTCAAGCTGGTGTCCACTTTCAAGAACTACTATTCACTGGTGCTGGACAGCGCCCTGGACCGCGAGAGCGTGGCGGACTACGCTGTAGTAGTGACCGCGAGGGACGGGGGCTCGCCCTCGCTGTCGGCCACCGCCAGCGTGTCCGTGGAGGTGGCAGACGTGAACGACAACGCGCCCACGTTCGCGCAGCCCGAGTACACGGTGTTCGTGAAGGAGAACAACCCGCCCGGCTGCCACATCTTCACGGTGTCCGCGCGGGACTTGGACGCGCAGGAGAACGCGCTGGTGTCCTACTCGCTGGTGGAGCGGCGGGTGGGCGAGCGCGCGCTGTCGAGCTACGTGTCTGTGCACGCGGAGAGCGGCAAGGTGTTCGCGCTGCAGCCTCTGGACCACGAGGAGCTGGAGCTGCTGCAGTTCCAGGTGAGCGCGCGCGACGCGGGCGTGCCTCCTCTGGGCAGCAACGTGACGCTGCAGGTGTTCGTGCTGGACGAGAACGACAACGCGCCCGCGCTGCTGCCGCCTGGGGCGGGCAGAGCGGGCGGCGGCGCTGTGAGCCAGCTGGTGTCGCGGTCTGTGGTCGCGGGCCATGTGGTGGCGAAGGTGCGCGCGGTGGACGCGGACTCTGGCTACAACGCGTGGCTGTCTTATGAGCTGCAGCCGGCGGCGGGTGGTGCACGCAGCCTGTTCCGGGTGGGGCTGTACACGGGCGAGATCAGCATGACGCGTGCCTTGGATGAGGAGGACGCTCCACGCCAGCGCCTATTGGTGCTGGTGAAGGACCACGGGGAGCCAGCGCTGTCGGCCACGGCCACAGTGCTGCTGTCTCTGGTGGACAATGGCCAGGTGCCGAAGACCTTGTCGCGGTCATCTTCTGGCGCTGGGGTCGTGGAGACGTCACTAGTGGATGTGAACGTGTACCTGATTATCGCCATCTGCGCGGTGTCCAGCCTGTTGGTGCTCACGCTGCTGCTGTACACCGCGCTGCGGTGCTCGGCGCCGCCCACCGAGGGCGGGTGCGCGCCGGGGAAGCCGGTGCTGGTGTGCTCCAGCGCGGTGGGGAGCTGGTCGTACTCGCAGCAGAGGCGGCAGAGGGTGTGCTCTGGGGAGGGCCCGCCCAAGACCGACCTCATGGCCTTCAGCCCCAGCCTACCTCAAGGTCCAAGCTCCGCAGAAGAAAGGCAACAACCTTCAGAATCAGAACACTTAGGAAAGGTGAGTCTTAACTTTTTCCTGTCAATTCTAAAACAGTAGTTTCCTTAATTCTTTATGAGTCTATTAATTATTTTGACGCAAAGCCCCACCTTTCATTTATACCGTTATCCTACTGTGCAACCCGTAGAATGGACTAGAGATGATTTTTTTTGCATTGAATACAATTTACTTAAATGGTTTTGTTATTTTTACATTTGGCTTTTCCATCATTAAATCTATCCATGAATAAAAGAAGCTTTAAGGATTGACATAACACTTCAGCAAAATTTGAAAACTTAACAGTACCTGTGAATACTTTTTCTCAAATTAAAAAACTACAATTGGAAAAATTTATACAATATGATTATATAATACATATTTCCCAAATATGCCCACACCATCCATTCTTTCAGTCAGAATATGTTTGAATAAGACTGTATTATACACCTGAACATGTCCCAAATAATTAATTCAGTCAAGAATTGATTCATCTTTGTGTAACAGTTAATAAGTTAGTTTTTCTTTTCCTTGTGTTTGAAAGCAGGCTTAATGGGTATTTTAATGCCAGCTCCTCCAATATTATCTTTCACAGGTCATTACTTTGGTACGCCTTTTAGTAGTAAAAATAAATTGCTGTTTGGGATAGAGATTTCACACATGCAAAGTCCTGGATGTTTTAAGGCACAACAGAGAGATCATTGAGAAAAGAGCCCCCATCTCTGTTATTTAATTACATAACATTAACCCAAAATATCACATAGTGGGGTGGTCAGGTGTTGGGACTTTTTCTTCACACAAATGGAAATTACTCTAATCCAGTCCTTATGTTTGCTGCTTGCTCAGTCATTCTTCCAATGTCAGTACCCCTGGGCTAGCAGCGTATGCTGGCTTCCCGCTGAGAAGAGATTGATCGCCTTCCCCTGGCACCACACTCCATGACTAGGGCAAAGTTTTCTATGACTGGGAGCTCACTCAGTTTCACCTGGTGGCACCTAAATTCCTAGTGAAGTTGTGCTTCTTTTTTTTTTAAGGTAAGGACTGGTATTGGTTTGCTATATTTTCAGTGGAAACCCCTGTCTTGGGTAATCAACACACTAAACTTGGCAAGTAAATTTTACACTTGAAAGTGATATTAATTTTTTTAAACCAAAGAAAGATGTCTTGGGATGAAATAACTGTCTTCTACTATTTGGTTCTTAGTTATTTACTGTTTTTTTTCCCCCAGATATGTGTGGATATTGATGAATCATAGAAATTATTTCCCATACGTGATCTTAGCTATAGCCACTTCACAGATAGGCCATCTGGGATCTGCTTTCATGGGAATTGAGGAGTTCAGTGGGGAGATTTTGAATTCCATTCAAGAATAGTCTGTTCTGCCCTGGCTGGTGTGGCTCAGTGGATTGAGCACTGGCCTTTGAACCAAAAGGTTTACTGTTTGATTCCTAGTCAGGGCACATGCCTGGGTTGCAGGTCAGGTCCCCAGTAGGGGGCACACGAGAGGCAACCACAGATTGATGTTCTCTCCCTCTCGCTCTCCCTCACTTCCTATCTCTAAAAATAAATAAATAAAATATTTAAAAAATAGTCTGCTCCTACAGGGAACTTATTAGCTCCTCAGCACTGATAAGCCTCAAAATTCAGAGTATATATTTCTCAGGAATCAGAAAAGTTCATCTGAGGTTTTATATATGTGCAGAGAAAAACAAATAGCTTGAAAAATGAGGAAGAAGCTTTTTCCTTGGAAGGAGTTGTCCCACCTAGAGCACTGTGGCTGCTCAGCACCTTAAGACTTGTGTGTGGAATGTGTGAACAGTTGGATGGAACCTTTCCTACTGGAGGGCGGGCCACTACATTTCTACTGTAGGTAAGTGGTAGGCTTTAAAAACTATCTCCAAGTGTGCCCAGCAGGAGTCAAATTTTATTGCTATACAAGTTCTTAAGGATTGTTATTACTTATTTACATTTTCCTTAAGTTCCTTTATTACATTCTTAAGTGTCTTGAAATGTATGGTATTACAATAGTCAATTAATAGTATTACAATTACTGTGAAGCCCAAGATGTTTTAAAATTTTAAGTTTGCCTTTCATTTTAAAACTCACTACTTTTCAAGATTTATCAAGGGACTAGCATATTGGTCTCTGTAATTATTTTCTAGATATATGCATTGCTGAAATAGTTCTTTTTTCCAAAGTCTTAAATGTTTACTTTTTCATGAACTAGTGCAATAGAATCAGTTAGAAATTAAGTAAATTTAATATTAATAAATATTATTAATGTAATTTACCTGTTTACTCATATTACTTGAAGAAATCAATACAAATATTTAATTATTTATTCATTAAAATATTGATAATTCATTGTATTCTAAATATAAATGATAAAATATGAGTAAATTGAAATCCTGGCTTGCATTCGGTGAGTACACAGGAAAACACTGGTATGAAAATTTTTCTCCTAATACTTAAATCACATGTTTGATTTCATTTAAAAAGGGTCTGACTATAAGCAAAACTTTGGACATTGCCTTACCTCTCTAAATTCAACCTCTTCCTACGGATTCTCTCTACTCAACTTCCGAATCTCAGAGAACTCATGCCTCTCACCAAATCCACAGAGATCTTTAGACTATTTCATTGCCTTAACTTACATATGCTGAGTAGTGAATCATGTGCTAAAATGACTTTTCTCTTTTTACTGATTGGTCAAATTACCAATACTTTCAAGTATGAAAGTTTTGAGAAACTAGAATCCAGACATTTATTATCCAGAGTGGAGATGATTAAATACACAATTCTCTCATGTTATGAACATTTTAGGATATACAGGTAAATCCAAACATATAAATGATGTGGAATTGTTAAAAACTAAGATACTCTTACTTGGTGTAACCTGAATGTAACAAGTATCCAAATCACACGGTGTTGTCATGCAGCAAAACAACTTTCCAAAAGAACTTCACTGTGAAGGACCGACTTCTTGCATCTTTATGTCTTTGTGTAAATAACAGCTGAAACAGCTAACAAGGATGTAGTTACTGGATAAAGGACATGAGAGTGACTTAGAGACATCCTACAAATAAAAATAAAGTGAACATATTTGGTAAATTAACAATTGCCAAAATAATATAGAAGGAAATATGTGTGCATCGTATATGGGTATGTATACACACGTTTTCGATGTCTCAGTGTTTTGATGGTCACAAATACTAAAGGCCTGATTTTTCTATAAAGTGTCAGCTTAGAGACCAAGTGGTTAAAATTATGGCTCTTCAATAGGATTTAGATCCTACCCAAAAACCACCAGTTTTTTTTAAGTTACTTAACCTGCATATATGCTCCCACTTCCTTGTTTGTAAAAAGTGAGACACATTAACATCCACCTTAGAGGATTTCTGTGAAAATGTAATGTGATGACTCCATTGAAGCAAGTAGAACTGTGCTGGTCAAACGGGCACTATTCCCAATAGCTGTCTGCTGCTGTTACAGCAGTGGTCACTATTTCATTATATTTTACACTATGTCATGAACTGGTAGGACAGAAAATAGTGAATTAGCATAAAAAGTTGTAAGAATATATTTTGATATAATATAAAGACTTTGAGGAGTGCTTGAAGGAAATTACAATGAAAAGAGTAATTTGGGAAATCCAAACGAAGTATATGGAAATGAAGACATTGGTACTTACAATACACTTTCGCCACATGATGTCGCTGTCTACCACAAGGTCTTTCACCACAAAAGATAATGCAGGGTGCTTTACGTACACAGAAGCCGCTTTTCCTCACCTTTTCTGAAATTCGGGCATGGTAAGGTTATTTAAAAAATGGAGAACAAGGAGCTCAAATTATTTTTTTAATTTTGGATCGATGCAAGAGAGACTAAGCATTTGGGAAAGGGTTGCAATGGTGTTTTCCTGGGGAGAAGTTCTAGGAGCCCGGCGACAACTGCTTTCGCTTCTGCTCCTCGCACTCTGGGAGACCGGGAGCGGCCAGGTCCACTACTCGGTCCCCGAGGAGGCCAAACACGGCACCTTCGTGGGCCGCATCGCGCAGGACCTGGGGCTGGAGCTGGTGGAGCTGGTGCCGCGCCTGTTCCGGGTGGCGTCCAAAGGCCGCGGGGACCTTCTGGAGGTAAACCTGCAGAATGGCATCTTGTTTGTGAATTCTCGGATCGACCGGGAGGAGCTGTGCGGGCGGAGCGCGGAGTGCAGCATCCACCTGGAGGTGGTGGTGGAGCGGCCGCTGCAGGTTTTCCACGTGGAGGTGGAGGTCAAAGACATTAATGACAACCCGCCGGTTTTCCCAATGGCTGTAAAAAAATTGTTTATTTACGAATCCCGGCCGCCTGGCTCTCGGATTCCGCTAGAGGGCGCATCAGATGCAGATGTAGGAGTGAATTCGCAGCTGACCTACATTCTTAACTCCAATGAATATTTTACCTTGGATGTTAAAAGGAATGATGAGGAAATTAAATCCCTTGGGCTCGTGTTGAAAAAACTGTTAAATCGGGAGGACACTCCTGAGCATCGCTTACTAATAATGGCAGTTGACGGTGGGAAGCCCGAGCTCACGGGCACTACTCAATTGACCATCACCATTCTAGATGTGAATGACAACGCCCCCGAGTTTGAGAAGTCGGTCTACAAAGTCAGATTATTCGAAAATGCATCAAATGGTACTCTAGCAGTGATTGTTAACGCCTCTGATTTAGATGAAGGAGTAAATAAGGACATTGTATATTCTTTCAGTACAGACACGTCTGCGGATATTCTGTCGAAATTCCACTTAGACCCGGTTAATGGATACATCAGTGTAAAGGGTAACTTAGATTTTGAGGAAACCAAGTTATACGAAATCCAGGTGGAAGCAACAGATAAAGGAATGCCCCCAATGGCAGATCACTGCACTGTCCTAGTGGAAATTCTAGACACCAATGATAATGTACCTGAGTTGGTTATCAAATCACTATCCTTGCCTGTATTAGAAGATGCTCCGCTCGGCACAATCATCGCCCTGATTAGCGTGTCTGACCGCGACTCCGGTCCCAACGGGCAGGTGAGCTGCACTCTGTCGCCACACGTTCCTTTCAAGCTGGTGTCCACCTTCAAGCACTACTATTCACTGGTGCTGGACAGCGCCCTGGACCGCGAGAGCGTGGCGGACTACGCTGTAGTAGTGACCGCGAGGGACGGGGGCTCGCCCTCGCTGTCCGCCACCGCCAGCGTGTCCGTGGAGGTGGCAGACGTGAACGACAACGCGCCCACGTTCGCGCAGCCCGAGTACACGGTGTTCGTGAAGGAGAACAACCCGCCCGGCTGCCACATCTTCACGGTGTCCGCGCGGGACTTGGACGCGCAGGAGAACGCGCTGGTGTCCTACTCGCTGGTGGAGCGGCGGGTGGGCGAGCGCGCGCTGTCGAGCTACGTGTCTGTGCACGCGGAGAGCGGCAAGGTGTTCGCGCTGCAGCCTCTGGACCACGAGGAGCTGGAGCTGCTGCAGTTCCAGGTGAGCGCGCGCGACGCGGGCGTGCCTCCTCTGGGCAGCAACGTGACGCTGCAGGTGTTCGTGCTGGACGAGAACGACAACGCGCCCGCACTGCTGCCGCCTGGGGCGGGCAGAGCGGGCGGCGGCGCTGTGAGCCAGCTGGTGTCGCGGTCTGTGGTCGCGGGCCATGTGGTGGCGAAGGTGCGCGCGGTGGACGCGGACTCTGGCTACAACGCGTGGCTGTCTTATGAGCTGCAGCCGGCGGCGGGTGGTGCACGCAGCCTGTTCCGGGTGGGGCTGTACACGGGCGAGATTAGCACGACGCGCACCTTGGACGAGGTCGATGCGCCACGCCAGCGCCTATTGGTGCTGGTGAAGGACCACGGGGAGCCCGCGCTGGCGGCCACGGCCACCGTGCTGCTGTCGCTAGTGGAAAGCAGCCAGGCGCCAAAAACCTCATTCCAGCCGTCTGCGGGAGCAGTGAGCACAGGAACTGAGCTAGTGGAAGTCAATGTATACTTGATCATCGCCATCTGCGCGGTGTCCAGTCTGTTGGTGCTCACACTACTGCTGTACACGGCTCTGAAGTGTGCGGTGCCGTGGACTGAGGGCGCGTGCGCGCCCGGGAAGCCAGTGCTAGTGTGCTCCAGCGCGGTGGGGAGCTGGTCGTACTCGCAGCAGAGGCGGCAGAGGGTGTGCTCTGGGGAGGGCCCGCCCCCGCCCAAGACAGACCTCATGGCCTTCAGCCCCAGCCTTCCAGCTGGTTCGTTTAGCGGGGAGAGAGAAGAACAACTGGATGTGGATGCTGATGTTTCTGCCAAAGTGAGTAATTTTTAATATTATTTCAGTAATGGCTTTATCTTTTATTCCTCGATGTAGCTATTCCTTTGTAAACATATTACAATTAAATACTTTATGTTTTTGGTAGTTAGAGTTTTCCAGTTCCTGATTTTGTGGTTGAAATGTTTGAAAATCTTTTTACTAATGTTTTTGAACCAAGTCGGCAATAAGTAGTCAAAACCATACTTGTGGTTTGTTTTATTTTGTAAGTATGTGCAGTAGTAGGATTACTTTTTATCACTAAAGGTCTGGATAGAAATTACATATATTTTCCTGCATGAATTGCATTGTTTAGAATATTCGACTCCAAATGTGGTGTATCAGCGCTGCACAATGCTTCAGGAGCTTTTGCCACTTTTCATTTGGAGTTCCTGCTAGATTTTATTTGTTTATTTTCAGAAAGGGAGGAAGGGAGGGGGAGAGAGGGAGAGAAACATCAACGTGAGAGAAACCATCGGTTGCCTCTCATGTGTCCCCCAACCGTGGGCCTGGCCCACACTCATCCCACTGAGCCACACCAGCCAGGGCATGGAGTTTCGGCTAGTTTTTCATCCCGATATCACTGGCCCATTTTATGAGCCAGCCCTGCATGCTTCCACTCCCTTTTTATTTTGCTCTATTACTTCACTTTCAAAATTAGTTTATTAAACCTGTCATCTTTTATGTAGCACCTACTGTCTCACTCACTCCTTTATCTGGAGTCTCAGTTCTTCCTCTCTGCTTGAATGTGATTTATTTCAGCCCTTGTGCTCACGTTTGGTAATGTGTGTATTGTTGCTAGTTTCCCAACTGGGTAAAAAAAATAAACAGAATAACTTTATTGCTTTGGGAATTGTATCTTTGTTCATCTTCATTTTCTCAGTACTTTTAATAGTAAGCATTAAAGTCAATAAGAAGTGAAAGTGTAACATTCCCTTTACATCATTATATAGAAAATATTCTTTTTGAAAGAATATTATTAATCTTGTTAAGAATTATTATTTCCATTGAGCCATTTGTTGAAAGTGATACTTCTATGTAATTTAAAAGCTATTCTACTAGAGAAGTTATTAATCCCGAACATCTTCTGCCTGTGGCACTAAGGATGCTAATGTCCGAACAGTTCAGTGAATCAATGTCGTCACTGGCCATCCCCCTGCCGAATACCAACCTGACCATTAAAGTGTGTCATGTAGGACGTTTAAAATTCCAAGTCATTTGCACCAAATTCAATAAAACTGAAGTGAGATCATTTTTCAGTCATTCTCTTATTTGATATTTGATCATTTCCCCCAAGCAAATAGTTGGCTTCCCATTCAAGTTTAGTTGCCACTGGAAACCTAAGCTCGGGCATGTCAGAGACTGAAGAACAGTCTAGTACTTCTGAATCATAAGAGCAAAATGAGAAAACCAACCTTGCTTGTGGAAGGTGAATGGATTCTAGTGTGTACCATTACATGAAATACTTTCCATGCAAGTTACATGCTATAACTTTCTACTTCCCTGTTCAAGCTTCTGTGCTGAAACCTGGTTGACACTCAGTGACACTGTGGGGGGAGGCTAACATATAGGACAGTGAGATAATTCTTCCCTTTCTCCTTTTCATTTCATTTTTCTGACACTATCCTTTCCTGCTCTCTCTGTAGCCAGTATTAGCCACAGCATTTCCAACTTCAGTTCGCTATTTTATTAGGCCTCATTTTCATCATATTATAAGTAATAGGGTCATGCAAAGTTTTGGTCTCCCAGGATATGGGACTTCAGTCTTCAAATGCATCCCTGTTCTTCAAATTGTTGACTAGGAAGTTCTCAGCTAATAAGACATTTTAAAGACCTGCATTTTTTCTCCTTAGAGATGTATTGTTGCTATACCAGATGAATACTCACTAGTTTCTGATTAAATATCCTTTATAGTCTGTTGCATTCCCGTCTATGTATTTGATTATTTTGCAAAATATATAGACAGGGTGTCCTTTTCACTTTCTTCCAGCATGTTTGACACCTATGATCCCTTTGTACAAATCTGCAGTTTGGGTTTTCAAAAGTTGAAATTGCTCTGATTTATGTTTTAATTCAGAAGGAAATTATGAATGCAGCTCTTCATAGAATGGGAGACTAAAGTCAGTTTCACTACACTGATTTTTTTTTTGTCCTAGACAACCATGGGGAAAGAGGCTTATGAACCTAAGAGGCAAAGAAAGTCTAAAAATGACTGCCAACATGTCCTATATTAAGTTTCTTTATGTCAGGAAATTACATTGTGCTGTATTAATTGGGGCTTATTCCTTGACTATTAAAACCCAGATGTCTTAAAGTTCATGATTACCAAGAATTGGAATGAAAACTAAGCTGAATTCCAGGTTTTCAATTCATATAGTAATTAGGGAAATATCTAAGGATACTATTTTTATATTTTTAAAAAATTCTAGAGGCTGCTGATACATCGTATTTTCCTGACTAGCTATGTGACCACCTTAATTTAATGGGTTTCATCCATCAATTGAAGAGAACGAAACCATTCTATTAGGTCCATATTCAGCAGATACTGCTTAAGTGTTCTGAACGATTAGACTATTAAGACAAAATGGTTCCTTTAGAAAGTTTGTATTTCAAAAAAGATGACTAGACATACATACTAAAATGCCATAAAAAAGAAATTAATATAATAAGTGGTCCAAGTGATCCAATCTGGATGCAATAGTATATAAAAGAAATTAAAGAGGTGTGCCCAATTGGTTTTAATCATAGAAGTCTTCATTGACCAAGAAATTTTAAAATAATTATAAAAGTGGGGAAGTTGCTTTGCTAAGAGTTTGGAAATGATGGATATTATACAGGCAGGGGGCAAAATGAATATGTATAGTGAAAAATTTTGTTGGAAGTAGGAAAGTAACCACTTGGATGAAAATATATGAGCAATATGGGAGAAAATACAAGTTTAGGCATATTAGACACTGGAGATTGAGCAAATATTTGTGAACCATGAGACAAAACGAGAATACCAGTCTTGATCACGGGGAGTGAATGCATTCCAGTGAATAATATTCTTTAGAATACTTTTTTCACACAAATTACATGCCACAATGCCTTACTTCTTTGTTAAAGCTTCTTTGCACCTTCAGCCCTTACATGATTTAAGGAAGACTTTCAATTAAATGCGGGTCTTTTCTTCCCTTTTTGAACATTTTCAAAATTCCCTTTCAATGGCTTATTGGAACCAGAGGTTCCTTATAGATGGCACCTCTGAAGATGGCAACACCTGGGATGTGAAATCCAAAGATGAAGGGTGTGTCTTCACTAACAACAACCTCCCTGCATTCTCGGAAACTCAGGAGTTCTCCTAAACATCACTTCACAGATGTGTGTGTACAGAGTGTGTGTACCTACAGGTGGGTCTCTGCAAATACTTAACACCTGTGGGAAAAAAAGGATTCCCACAGAAGTAAAAGCTGCTCCTGTGGTGAAACTAAGAACCACACTCAGTCAGTGGTTGAAATGTGTACCTCAGTAGCACAAAATGTGATTCTATTCTCCAAAGGCATGAAAGTATGCAGGATGGCTGAGAGAATAAATAAGATTTAGCAGCTTACGGTATGAATTTCCAGAATCAATTACTTACCGTTTGGAGCCACATGAGGTCGCTCTGTGCCATAAAATGATCTGATGGAGAAAGGAAGAAAAATCCCTTCTTACTGTGAAGAAGCTGCATGCACTATCCAGATGCTGAAAAATGGAGGATGCAGCGACATTGGAGTGAATGGTCAGAAGATATCTTTTGATTTTAAAATAAGATCCCTTAATGAGAATAAGTACTGCAGGCTTGAGATGGAGTTTTCCCCGGAAAGAGGCCAGGAATCCCGGCGTCTGCTGCTCTCACTTCTGCTCCTTGCAGCCTGGAAGCCGGGGAGCGGCCAGGTCCACTACTCGGTCCCCGAGGAGGCCAAACACGGCACCTTCGTGGGCCGCATCGCCCAGGACCTGGGGCTGGAGCTGGCGGAGCTGGTGCCGCGCCTGTTCCGGGTGGCGTCCAAAGTCCGCGGGGACCTTCTGGAGGTAAACCTGCAGAATGGCATCTTGTTTGTGAATTCTCGGATCGACCGCGAGGAGCTGTGCGGGCGGAGCGCGGAGTGCAGCATCCATCTGGAGGTGATCGTGGAGCGGCCGCTGCAGGTTTTCCACGTGGAGGTGGAGGTGAAGGACATTAACGACAACCCGCCAAGGTTCTTCCGACAAGAACAAAGATTATTTATTTTAGAATCAAGAACAGCAGATTCCCGGTTTCCGCTAGAGGGCGCATCTGATATGGATATCGGAGCAAACGCAGAACTGAGGTACAAGTTAAATTCTAATGAACATTTTCATTTGGATGTGAAAACAAGTGAAGAAGAAACAAACATTTTAGAGCTAGTATTGAAGAAGCCAGTAGATAGAGAAGAAACCCAAGAGCATCGTTTACTATTGATTGCAGTTGATGGAGGAAAACCTGAACTAACAGGTACTGTTCAGTTATTGATTAATGTACTGGATGCAAATGATAATGCCCCGGTATTTGGTAAATCAATTTATAATGTTAGATTAGTGGAAAATGCACCTAATGGGACATTAGTTATTAAATTGAATGCCTCAGATGCAGATGAAGGTATTAATAAGGAAATAGTGTACCTCTTTAGTAATCTTGTTCTGGACAACGTAAAATCTAAATTTATAATCAATTCTAATAGTGGGGAAATAACAGTTAAGGGAGAACTGGATTATGAAGACCATAATTTATATGAAATTAATATTGATGCTGTGGATAAAAGTCCATTCCCATTAACTGGACACTGCAAAGTAATAGTGAGACTCCTGGATGAGAATGATAACACCCCAGAGATGGTTATAACCTCCCTGTCTCTGCCCGTGAGAGAGGACGCTCCGCTGGGCACTGTCATCGCCCTGATTAGTTTGTCAGACCGCGACTCCGGTGCCAACGGGCAGGTGAGCTGCATTCTGTCGCCACACGTTCCCTTCAAGCTGGTGTCCACTTTCAAGAACTACTATTCACTGGTGCTGGACAGCGCCCTGGACCGCGAGAGCGTGGCGGACTACGCTGTAGTAGTGACTGCGCGGGACGGGGGCTCCCCCTCGCTGTCGGCCACCGCCAGCGTGTCCGTGGAGGTGGCAGACGTGAACGACAACGCGCCCACGTTCGCGCAGCCCGAGTACACCGTGTTCGTGAAGGAGAACAACCCGCCCGGCTGCCACATCTTCACGGTGTCCGCGCGGGACTTGGACGCGCAGGAGAACGCGCTGGTGTCCTACTCGCTGGTGGAGCGGCGGGTGGGCGAGCGTGCGCTGTCGAGCTTCGTGTCTGTGCACGCGGAGAGCGGCAAGGTGTTCGCGCTGCAGCCTCTGGACCACGAGGAGCTGGAGCTGCTGCAGTTCCAGGTGAGCGCGCGCGACGCGGGCGTGCCTCCTCTGGGCAGCAACGTGACGCTGCAGGTGTTCGTGCTGGACGAGAACGACAACGCGCCCGCGCTGCTGTCTCCTGGGGCGGGCGGCGGGGGCGGTGCTGTGAGCCAGCTGGTGTCTCGGTCTGTGGGCGCGGGCCATGTGGTGGCGAAGGTGCGCGCGGTGGACGCGGACTCTGGCTACAACGCGTGGCTGTCTTATGAGCTGCAGCCGGCGGCGGGTGGCGCTCGCAGTCCGTTCCGCGTGGGGCTGTACACGGGCGAGATTAGCACGACGCGCACCCTGGACGAGATGGACGATCCGCGGCAGCGCCTATTGGTGCTGGTGAAGGACCACGGAGAGCCCGTGCTGGCGGCCACGGCCACCGTGCTGCTGTCTCTGGTGGACAGTGGTCAAGCGCCAAAGGCCTCGCAAGCGTCTTCAAGTGCTGTGAGTGCAGAGACACAGCTGGTGGACGTGAACGTGTACCTGATCATCGCCATCTGCGCGGTGTCCAGCCTGTTGGTGCTCACGCTGCTGCTGTACACAGCGCTGCGGTGCTCGGCGCCGCCCACCGAGGGCGCGTGTGGACCCGGGAAGCCGGTGCTGGTGTGCTCCAGCGCGGTGGGGAGCTGGTCGTACTCGCAGCAGAGGCGGCAGAGGGTGTGCTCTGGGGAGGGCCCGCCCCCGCCCAAGACGGACCTCATGGCCTTCAGCCCCAGCCTCCCTCAAGGTCCCGGCTCTGCAAACAACGTGAGTCTCAAATATTTCATCCACTGCAATTTTTCTTCATAAATCTTTAATATTTCCCTCCATCTTTTAATTTGAAAGTATGGGGTTATATTTGCCATTCTTTTAAATGTAAATTTTCTGTGGTACTAACTCATATACTTAAAATTATGCTTAAGCTTAAAATTAACTTTAGTTTTTTGGAGGTAATTGCTTTGCACTATAGAGTTTATTTCTGTATCATTTCCCTTTTTTATAAAATTTTTAAGGTTGTAGTTAATGTATTCATTTTTCCATGATACAAAGTATTTCTGAAATTAAATGTTTATAAACATTTTAATTTTTGGTCTTAGGAAATGTAGGAAGATACTTGTAACATATTTTGAGTTATTACTTATTCCCAGAGCTGTATATTATGGTACCTCAAAATGCTTTGACATCATTGAATCAGTTTGCCTTTTGTTCTGTTGAATATTAATTTTTAAGGATTTCATTTATTTATTTTTAGTGAGGGGAAGGAGGGAGAAAGTAGAGGGAGAGAAACATCAATCTGTGGCTGCCTCTTGCGTGCCCCCTACAGGAGACCTGGCCGGTAACCCAGGCATATGCCCTAGACTGGGAAGGGAACAGGCCACCCTTTGGTTTGTAGGTGGTCACTCAATCCATTTAGTCACACCAGCCAGGGCAGAATATTAATTACTTTAGTGATTTTATTACACCAATGCAATTTCTTTTTAAGTATATTTTATTGATTATGCTATTACAGTTGTCCCATTTTCTCTCTCCTTTATCCCTCTCTACCCTGTGCCCCCTCCCTTGAGCATGCCCCCTCCCTCTTAGTTCATGTCAGTGGATCATTCATAGAAGTTCTTTGGCTTCTCCATTTCCTATACTATTCTTAACCTCCCCTGTCTATTTTGCACCTACCAATTATGCTTCTTATTCTCTGTACTCCCCCCCCCATTCTCTCCCCTCCCCCTCCCTATTGATAACCCCCATTTCTGTGATTCTGTTCCTGTGACTAATGTTTGCTGAGTTTGTTTTTGTTTTTTAGATTCAATTGTTGATAGTTGTGAGTTTGTTGCCATTTTACTGTTCATAGTTCTGATCATCTTCTTCTTCCTAGATAAGTCCCTTTAACATTTCATGTAATAAGGGCTTGGTGCCCTTATTACATGGCTCAGTGGATTGAGCACCAGACTGAGAACCAAAGGGTCACCTGTTCAATTCCCAGTCAGGCAGGGCACATGACTGGGTTGTGGACCAGGTCCCCAGTTGGGGGCATGTGAGAGGCAGCCACACACTGATGTTTCTCTGCCTCTCTTTCTCCCTCCCTTCCCCTCTCTCTAAAAATAAATGAGTAAAATCTTTTTTTTATGGGCTTGGTGATGATGAATTCCTTTAACTTGACCTTATCTGGGAAGCATTTTATCTGCCCTTTCATTCTAAATGATAGCTTTGCTGGGTAGAGTAATCTTGGATATAGGCCCTTGACTTTCATGACTTTGAATACTTCTTGCCAGTCCCTTCTTGTAAGTAAGGTTTCTTGTGATAAATCAGCTGATAATCTTATGGGAACTCCTTGGTAGGTAACTGTCTCTTTTCCTCTTGCTGCTTTTAAGATTCTCTCCTCAACTACAATCTTGGGTAATTTAATTATGATGTGTCTTGTTGTGTTCCTCCTTGGGTCCAACTTGTTTGGGACTCTTTGAGCTTCCTGGGCTTGCATGTCTATTTCCTTCTCCAGATTGGGGATGTTTTCCTTCGTTATTTGTTCAAATACATTTTCAATTTCTTTCTTTTCCTCTTTTCCTTCTGGCAGCCCTATGATTCAGATGTTGGAACATTTAAAGTTGTCTCAGAGGTGCCTTAGCCTCTTCTCATTTTTTTGAATTCTTATTTCTTCATTCTGTTCCAGTAGAATGATTATTTCTTCCTTCTGTTCCAAATCATTGACTTGAGTCATGGCTTACTTCCCTTCACTGTTGGTTCCCTACATATTTTTCTTTATTTCATTTTGTATAGCCTTCAATTCTTTCTTTATTTTGCATCCATACTCAATAATTTCTGGGAGCATCCTGATTACCAGTGTTTTGAACTCTGCACCTGATAGGTTGGCTATCCCTTCATCGCTTAGTTCCTTTTCTGGAATTTTGATCTGTTCTTTCATTTGGGCCATATTTCTTTGTCTAGGTGCACCTGTGAGGTTGTTAGGGGGCAGGGCCTTAGGCATTCATCAGGGTGTGGCAACCCTCTTTGCAGTGGCACTGTCTGTGGGCTAGGGGTCAGAGAGGGAACAGTGTCACTTGCTGGGCTCTTGCCCCACTTTCAGTCACTTTCCCTGCTACCCACAACCCATCTGGGCCCTTTGGTGCTGATTTCCAGTTGGGTGGGCTTGTGTATGTTCTAAGACCCTATCTGTCCCTCCAATGGACCCGCCTGTGAGACTGGAGTTTCTCCCATTGCTGAAAGCTTCACAGAATTTTACAGCCAGAGGTTTTGAGGCTTTAGTTTCCCATGCTGGAACTCTGGGTTGCATGGTCTGTCTCACAGTTGTTTCCCAGTTGTTTCTCTGGGTCTGCTAGCTGGCAACTTGCCACGTGTCCTCCCCACCCAAGCTGCCCAGCTCTGCCCCTCCTACCAGTCTGGATGAATGTTTCTTCTTCAACTCCTTGGTTGTCAGACTTTCATACAGTTCAATTTATGGCAGTTCTGCTTGATTTTGTTTTTAAATTAATTGTTGTCTTTCTCTTGGTTGTGTGAAGAAGCAATGTGTATCTACCTATGCCTCCATCTTGTCCAGATGTCCTCTTTCATAATTTATTTTTTCAGTAATATTTGTGCACTGAATGACTCTTTTCAAGTTTATCTAAATGGTTAGTCTTGCATACTCATGATGAATTTACAGTTTAAAATATTTAGCATCAGTGGCTTCATTTTTTAATAGAAAATACATTTACATGGTTTAAAATGTTTCCCTTTCATCTCCAATATCAAGCCACTTAATAAACTTCCTTGAATATTTGAAATACTGGGATAGCTTGCTTATCCCTCCAGAGAGATTTTCTTTATATACAAATAAACTGATGCCTCCCCTTTAAACCCATAATATTCATATTGCTTTTCCTTTTATTTTCTTCAATCAATATATCTTGGCGATCAAGACATATTATTACTTAAGGGGGTGTCTCGTATTTTTTTCATGTCTATGGTGTCCTATTTTGTAGATATATCATAATTTCCCCCTTAACATCAGCATTTAGTGGAACAATTAGTTTTTTTAACTTGAATTTTTTCAATTTACAAATTATTATGTTGGTGAGAAGTTATTGTGAAATCTCATAGTTTGGATAATCCTAAATCCTAACATTTTTGAATGAGAAAAATTTGATACTTATGGTTGCTTTTTTGTTTTCAGATTAAATAAGCATACCATGATACCAACCTCCCTCTTGAGTTGATTGTTACCAATGCAATTGAGTATAACAAAATTGTACACTTGAATCTACCATAGACAAGGGTGCTCTCCATCTCAAATACAGAGCATTATTTTTCTATACTTGTTAAAAAAACAATGTGAGTTTAGCAGGTAGTTAATATTTCACATTTCATATCATAAAATGTCAATTCCCATTTTTATTGCTTTGCCTATTTCTTGCATTCCTACATGTATTATTTTAGATATACACTGTATCATGGTATTCAAGTATTTCTAATACCCCATTACTTTGGGGAAATCCTAGAATTTGAGAAGTGAGTTCTTACCACTGTGTAAACTTGTGGTTAGCAATGGGCAGACTTTATGAAATAAAGTTAATGTAGTGTTAAAATATAAATTTTTTTATGTTATAACTGAAATCTTCCTTTACTGGGAGGAGAACCTTTTCATAAACTGACTAAACCTTTTTTTTATACATAATCTTTTCCCTTGACTAGAATGAATTATTTTTTTACAAATAAATTAACAAGTATGTAAGCTGTTTCTCATGAGAGAATCATTTTCCTTTCCTATGTTAATTTATTTTACATAAAGGATTTCAGTAACATTGTATATTTTCTATGAAAGAAAATAAACAGAATTATTATAATTATTCCACTTAATTGGATTAAATTATAAACTTTCTAGAAGTTGCTAGGAACTGCAGTGGAATAAGAGTTGATATTTAACTTTAATAACTAATTAGAAAGTTGAAGGTTGAAGAGACTCTTCACTTAGGGCAAAATTTATGAAACACCTTAACCACTCTAGACAACCTACAACAATAAGACTACAGGCTGATATATCTTTTTTCTAGGCTTAATCTTCCTGCAAGCAAAGGAACCTTTTCTTTTGGGGGTTATTATTGTTAGCAAATGAACTCTTTGTTTACCCAAAATAACTGTATTAGAAAGTCCTGATAAGGACTGCTACATAGATCTGCATTATTATTTTGAGGTGAAATGTATTGGGAGCAGCTTTGACTACAGTTGTCTGTGAGGATTTTACAAATATATGAGAATTTTGAAGGAGGGTGGATTTGGCATGCACCTGTTTGAAAAGTCCTTTTTTGTGACTCGGTTTTCTCCTTTGAGGAAAAGTGTAATGATGTACAGCTGATGACATTAAGGGTGAATTCATGGTGAAATTTGGGCTTTACTTTAATATGAAGGTAACATTTTTACAGGTAAAGATAGAGGTAAGTTTATTAAAAAGCTTGAATAAAGATTGTATTGAAGAAGAAGACAAGAAAGTGATCTATAATATCTTCAAAATAGAATTCACATTGGAGAGTAGTCAAAAACAACACTGAACAGTTGGCTTGTGATCACACATCAGGCCACGGAGAAGTGATTCTAGTGTCTTGGAATGTCTGAGCTGAGTGCAGTGCCATCAGTGGAAGCTGTGCTCATGAAGGCGAATATGGTGACGTGTGAGAAGAAAGGTGGACTATAGGCAGTTTCTGAATAGGGCAGGTAAGGGAGAGGGGGTAATAAAAAATTCATGTTGGTGACATGGAGAATGTTCATGCCATGAAAATGAGAATTTCAAGGGTTGATTTGGGGTTATTAATAATTTCTCTTTATAATCTTCAAGTTATAATTAAAATATTTCCTAGGAGTCATCATCATGATTGGGGGAAATGACAATTATAATCATAGAAATGAGAGATGTGGGTTTGGGAATATCTTCAATAAAACTATCTTTATAGTTTACTTTTTATGTATTTTTCCCATTACCATTCATCCCCCTTACACCTTCTTCCCTGTCCACCCATCACCCTTCCCCAACCAATCACTACACTGTTGTCCATGTCCATGGGTTTATTTTTGCTTAATCCCTCTAACCCCCAACACCTTCCCTCCAGAGCTGCCAGCCTGCTCTCTATAAGTCTGTCTCTATTTTGCTTCTTAGTTCAGTTTGTTGGTTAGATTATTCATATGAGTGAAATCATATGATATTTTTCTTTCTCTGGCTGGCTTACTTCACTCAGCACAATGCTCTCTAGGCCCATTCATGCTGTGGAAACACTGGAAGTGAATGAGAACACTTAAAGGAAGGCATACAAAAGGCTGAGGTTGAGAGGAAAAGATGAGGTGATTGAGGAGCATCTGGAAGACCAGGATATCAAAGTATGATGGGTGGAAACTTCACTAGATTTAGCAATGACTGAGAAGTATGTGAAGGAAAATGTTTTAAGAGGAAGGTGTAATATAAACTGCAGAGTAATTTAAAATGTAAAGAATATAAAGTAAAATCTTTATCTTCCATTATTAAAAAATCCACTGGAGAACTTGGATTTTATTGAACAAAGAAAGAATGAACTTCAATAATCTCTAAGTTTTTAAAAATTTTGATATAATATGTTAATTTAAAATTGAATTCCTTCCCCAGAGCAAAATATAACAACATGTTCTGTGATAGAAATATATGCAATGTTTTTCCTCTACATAAGAAGTGTAGGAGAGTTTTCATTTCTAATATCCAAACCTAGTTCAAATCATACTTGAATTTTCTCTCTTGGTTGATAACAGTATTTAAATTATTGGAAGGAAAGTTGTTTGTGAATAGTTTGATCCCTTAATTTACTCTAAATTATAAAAGAAGTCAGACAAGATACAAACATGAGGAGATTTACTATTAAAAATAAAGCAGGTTTTTTTTTTAAAAAAAGAACTCTAGCATAACGCGGTTATAGGAATTCATTTCTTGCTTACCCTTTGGCGCCGCGTGGTGTCGCTGTCTACCATGAAGTCAGAGCTAGCTATTATTCAAAGGTGTTCCTCCTATTTCTGTGTCGCTCAGCCAGTGCAGAATGATGGCGGGCGCAGGAGATTTGGATTAACAGACTCAGATCCTACAGTATTTCACCTCGATGCTGTGAGAAGATCTTCTGATGGAAATAAAACACCACCTATTTGACATGGTTATTACTCCGGAAGGCCTACTGGGATCTCGGTGTCTGCTTCTTTCGCTCTTGTTCCTAGCCCTGTGGGAGACCGGGAGCGGTCAGGTCCACTACTCGGTCCCCGAGGAGGCCAAACACGGCACCTTCGTGGGCCGCATCGCGCAGGACCTGGGGCTGGAGCTGACGGAGCTGGTGCCGCGCTTGTTCCGGGTGGCGTCCAAAGTCCGCGGGGACCTTCTGGAGGTAAACCTGCAGAATGGCATTTTGTTTGTGAATTCTCGGATCGACCGCGAGGAGCTGTGCGGGCGGAGCGCGGAGTGCAGCATCCACCTGGAGGTGGTGGTGGAGCGGCCGCTGCAGGTTTTCCACGTGGAGGTGGAGGTGAAGGACATTAATGACAATCCTCCTGTGTTCCCGGTAAAGGAACAAAGAGTGCTGGTTTACGAATCTAGGCTGCCAGATTCTCAGTTTCCACTAGAGGGCGCGTCGGATGAGGATGTGGGCTCAAACTCCGTTTTAACCTACAAACTCAGTTCCAGTGAATATTTCACACTAGATGTGAAAATAAACAGTGATGGCAATACACAAATCGGGCTCCTGTTAAGGAAATCTCTGGACCGAGAGGAAACTCCCGAACACAACTTACTGCTCATAGCCACGGACGCAGGCAAACCGGAGCTCACTGGCTCCCTCCAGGTTCTGGTCACTGTGCTGGACGTGAACGACAACGCCCCCAGCTTCCAACAGTCTGAATATGAGGCAAGAATATTCGAGAACTCACACAGCGGAACAGTAGTCATCAGACTGAATGCTTCCGATCCTGACGAAGGATCTAATCAGGAGATTTTTTATTCTTTTAATAGCCTTGTTCCACCCATGGTTATTGACCAGTTTAGCATAGATTCGAATACTGGAGAAATAACAATTCGAAAGAATCTGGATTTTGAAAGAGTGAATTCCTATAAATTCCGCATTGACGCCACAGACAGAGGCCACCCACCGATGGTGGGTCACTGTACAGTTTTGGTAAAGGTCTTAGACGTTAATGATAATGTTCCTCAGATTTCCTTGACTTCGCTATCCCTTCCAGTGAGGGAGGACGCTCCACTCGGTACTGTGATCGCCCTAATCAGCGTGTCTGACCGTGACTCTGGCGCCAATGGGCAGGTGAGCTGCTCCCTGAAGCCTCAGGGGCCCTTCAAGCTGGTGTCCACCTTCAAGAACTACTATTCACTGGTGCTGGACAGCGCCCTGGACCGCGAGAGCGTGGCGGACTACGCTGTAGTAGTGACCGCGAGGGACGGGGGCTCGCCCTCGCTGTTGGCCACCGCCAGCGTGTCCGTGGAGGTGGCAGACGTGAACGACAACGCGCCCACGTTCGCGCAGCCCGAGTACACGGTGTTCGTGAAGGAGAACAACCCGCCCGGCTGCCACATCTTCACGGTGTCCGCGCGGGACTTGGGACGCGCAGGAGAACGCGCTGGTGTCCTACTCGCTGGTGGAGCGGCGGGTGGGCGAGCGTGCGCTGTCGAGCTACGTGTCTGTGCACGCGGAGAGCGGCAAGGTGTTCGCGCTGCAGCCTCTGGACCACGAGGAGCTGGAGCTGCTGCAGTTCCAGGTGAGCGCGCGCGACGCGGGCGTGCCTCCTCTGGGCAGCAACGTGACGCTGCAGGTGTTCGTGCTGGACGAGAACGACAACGCGCCCGCGCTGCTGCCGCCTGGGGTGGGCGGCGGGGGCAGTGCTGTGAGCCAGTTAGTGTCGCGGTCGGTGGGTGCGGGCCAGGTGGTGGCGAAGGTGCGCGCGGTGGACGCGGACTCTGGCTACAACGCGTGGCTGTCTTATGAGCTGCAGTCGGCGGCGGGTGGTGCGCGCAGCCCGTTCCGCGTGGGACTGTACACGGGCGAGATCAGCACGACGCGCACCCTGGACGAGGCGGACGAACCGCGGCAGCGCCTATTGGTGCTGGTGAAGGACCACGGGGAGCCAGCGCTGGCGGCCACGGCCACAGTGCTGCTGTCTCTGGTGGACAGTGGCCAGGTGCCGAAGACCTTGTCGCGGTCATCTTCTGGCGCTGGGGTCGTGGAGACGTCACTAGTGGATGTGAACGTGTACCTGATCATCGCCATCTGCGCGGTGTCCAGCCTGTTGGTGCTCACGCTGCTGCTCTACACAGCGCTGCGGTGCTCGGCGCCGCCCACCGAGGGCGCCTGCGCGCCGGGGAAGCCGGTGCTGGTGTGCTCCAGCGCGGTGGGGAGCTGGTCGTACTCGCAGCAGAGGCGGCAGAGGGTGTGCTCTGGGGAGGGCCCGCCCCCGCCCAAGACGGACCTCATGGCCTTCAGCCCCAGTCTTCCTCCCTGCCCAGTAGTAGCGGATGTAGGAGAGCGTCAGGATTTAAATGATGATCACTGTGGCAAAGTAAGTCGAATTTTCATGTTGGATTTAATCTTTATTGTGAAATATTATAATTGTTTTTCCCATGTTTCTCTACACTTTTCTATTCTTAAATTTTTTAATTATTTCACATTATATACATCTTTTCATTTTCTTTTTAATTATGATCTTTTGGTTTCTTATTAAACTTAGTTTAAAGTGTTGTGAGACATTAACATCATTCTACACCACAATAATTTTTTTCCTCAAACTCAAAAATTTTTGATATGTACATTTCTCATGTATTAAAATGGGCATTCATAGTAGTATTTTTAATTCTGTAGAATTATCATATCTTTCCATTCAAACTTCAGGAGAGTTATTTCTCCTTTACTCATTTTAAAATAATATTTTAACATTTTAACACCATTTTATTACTTATTCTTTTACCCTTTCCATTTCTCTTTCTTTTCATTTCTTTTTCTTTTTTGCTGGTGAATTATATTTAACCAACAATATCAACTTATCCATTTTGTATACGGACTCTGTCCATATTATTCATTAAAATTTTTTAAATTTTTAATTATTTTATTTTTAGACAGAGGGGAAGGGAAGGAGAAAGAGGGAGAGAAACATCAATGTGTAGTTGCTTCTCACATGCCCCCTAATGGAGACATGGCCTGCAACCCAGGCATGTGCCCTGACTGGGAATCCTTTGGTTCACAGGGCAGCACTCAGTTCACTAAGCCACACCAGCCAGGGCTTTATTATTCACTTTTAAAAAAGGGTTTTAATATTTATTTTTAGAGAGAGGGTAAAGAAGGGAGAAAGAGAGGGAGAGAAACATCATTGTGTAGTTGTCCCTCCAGCACCCCCCACGGGTGGGGGTATAGCACAAACCAGTATTATGGCCAGACTGGGAATAGAACCAGCAACTCTTTGGATTGCTGGCCATCTCTCAATCCACTGAGCCACACCAGCCAGGGCCATTTTACTTGTTCTTTAGATTTCCTTTGACCCCAGTGATTCCAAGAATCTGTAGTGTTTGTTGCTAGCCTTTTAAACCACTCAGAAATAAAGGACAGAAGTTTAGTTACTGGACTTAATTTTTCTGATTGGGATGAAGGAGTGAGAGGGGAAACTTCATATTCTCTTAATTACCATGTGACACCCACATCATTGCTCAGTATATCAGGGATCCAAACATGGGAGAAATAGTAATTCAAGAGAATCTGGACTTTGATCAAGTAAATCCATCTAAAATCTATGTTCTTTAGACACTGCCAATCTTTTTTTTTTTTGATGGAGAGCTGTATCTTCTGATTTAATGCATTCACTATTTTTCCTATATTATGATTTAAACTATTCACTATTTCTTACATGAAAGCAGCAGATTATAGTGTTAATGTTGTAAATTTTGAAGCCATTCTTTGTTTCCTAAATTTCATTCCTGCCAATTTTGTTCTGTGCAATGAGGATAATGGTTTGAACCCCCAGTTTCCAGTTTTCTAACGGTAAAGTTGGGATGATAAACAGTATTTGTCACAAAGAACTTGAAGTATTTACTAAGTTGGTACTTATAAAGTACCCATAACAGCATTTTTTAAACAGTGTTTAGCAAATTAGCTACTATTTTGTGAAGAATAGGAAAATTTAAAATGTCAAAAAGTCACCATGGCTTCTACATTAATTTTATGTGAACATTATTACATGTTTTACTATTCATGGGGGAGCCATACTTACCAAATTAATACAAGATGTCTCTAGCATTTTGAATGCCATGTACTATATTGAAAAGATAACTTAAAACCCATTTTTTCAAAGTTGAAAGTTGAATTCAGACTTGGAAGTGAAAAAAATGTTTGCTTTCATAAAAGACATATAATCTGCTGAACCCTCAGTGCTTTCCTGAAGGTGATTTTAATTCCTTGTGTTGTCCAAGTTTTACCAGGAAATACTAGGTTATCTTTACCTGGAATGGTGTATTTTCTCACATTTAAAAGTTGCTCAAGATTATGAGATGACTTGGTTGGGGTTTATGTTTACCATAAATGTGTTCATTTTCCATTCTTGAAATTGCAAAACCATTAATAACATTTCTGTTTTTTAAACAAGTAAGCACACAGTAATTTTTAAACACATACTTAAAAGTGACAAAATAGGCCATGGTTATACTAATCAATAAAGAACATCATTTGGGTAGATAATTATATATAACAACCTTACAAACAACATGCTTTCTTAGGAAACAGAGGTGAGTCGTAGCCATTACTCTTGAAGAAACGTTTAAAAAAGGTTTTAGGCAGGTCTCCAAGAGCATGGTGTTGTGCCAAGACTCATTTAATTAACAGAACCCAGTGCCTGGCCTCAAGAAGTTTATAGAAAAATAAAGATATATGTCATAGAAAAATATGACCATTTTAGAAGGCAGAATATTGAGGTACAAGCAAAGTAAATCCCTATGGTTGAAATTGAAAAGAAAGGTCTGCCTATTTCTATTTCCCTTGTTGGAGAAACTCTTCAGTAGTTATGATATTTTAAGGGTTTTGTAATAGAGGAGTTTCCCCTGAAGAATAATGAATTTAATAGGTATTCTTGGAAACAGGTGAACTTAAATAAATGAGTACACAGAAAATGCCAAAGGTACCTGGAAAGGGGTAGTTTGTTTTCATCAAAACATATAGTTCTCATAGGAAAGAGTATGAAATAAGACAGGAAAATTAATATGAGAGAAATCTTTTCAGTAACTTTGAGCACTATACAAATAAATTTTAACTCACTTCTAATGTCAGTGTGAAGCAGTAAGAATAAAAGATGTTTTTCAGGAAGATGACTATCAGCATTAAGTAAATTATAAATGGGGTTATGACAAGAAAACACAATCAGATGCAATTGCAATAAATCAGGATGGCAGCAATATTTAGAACTTTAGGCAGAGATCAATCTTGGGAAGCATTAGAATGCAGATGCAGTTATTTTACTTGACGTTAGGAACATGGGAATGACCATTTGAAACTTGCTCTGTTAAGTACTATAAAAAGGATAAAACACCCCAAGCTTGATTAAAGGACTGCTCTAGTATGACAGATGAGTGCCAACATTTATCTAATGAAATAAACTTACATGATGAAATAAATAATCTAAGTCATATTGGAGATTATAAAGACAGTGTATATTCATAAAACATGAGGCTTAGAAAGGATGGAAAGAAAAAAGAGATATAAGAAATATAAACTCTTGAAACAGAATACTTAAATTCTGATGAAAAGAGAAATTCAGAGTACTTCTTCCTTACAAAATTCACATAATACAAATTATTTCTCTTCAAAGATCCCCCAAACCAACCACTGTGTTTTCTTAAGAAAAATATAAAAAGTACTTGCTTATATTCCTTACTTCTGAAAAACAACCTTTCTAAGATTCTTTTCCATTGGTAGACTCTTGAGATTGTGAATCCCTAGAGAGACCAAGAATTTTCTTATCAGAAGTCTAAAAAAATAGTGTTTCCTGAATCTGATCAAAGGATTTTAAAAGTAACATGATTTGGTTGTCACTTAGACTTTTAAAAAGGATTTTATTTTTTTACTTTTAGAGATGGGAAGGGAGGGAGAGAAACATCAACGTCTGAGAGGTACATCCGTGATTGGTTGCCTCTTCCATGCCCCCAGCTGGGGACCTGCCCTGGCCCCAACCCAGGCACGTGCCCTGACTGGGAATCCAACCAGTGACTTTTTGGTTTGCAGGCCAGCGCTCAATCCACTGAGCCTGGGAGTCACTTACACTTTTATCCTTATTTTAAAACTTTGTGGAAATACCTGTTGTCAAGGCACAAGGAAACCACAATTATGGTCACATGAAATATTCAGAAGTTAAGTTTCCTAAGAATGCCTTTAGCGAACATGAGAATGTTTCCTTTAACAAAAATAAAGGAAAAGTTCAGAGGTTGAAATAAAACTATGCATCTTATATCAAGTTGAGTTTTGTAACTCGAACTTACTATTTGGGCCACATGATGTCGCTCTTCACCGTGAAATTCTCTCATATTAAAGACGAAACTATGCCATCCATTTTCACGTTGGAAAGACTCCCCGCACTGTTACATTGTCCGGAAACTGAACAATGAGGAGCAAATCAGGAGACTAGAGAAGGAATAAGAGGATTCCTATGCATTTTGTGACAAGTCACGCCGACTAAAATTACAAAACAATAATTTGAAATGGTGGATTCTAATCCAGGCGACTCGGGGAACCGCAGTCTGCTGCTGTTGTTGATAATTCTCACAGCCTGGAAGCCGGGGAGCGGCCAGGTGCACTACTCGGTCCCCGAGGAGGCCAAACACGGCGCCTTCGTGGGCCGCATCGCCCAGGACCTGGGGCTGGAGCTGGCGGAGCTGGTGCCGCGCCTGTTCCGGGTGGCGTCCAAAGTCCGCGGGGACCTTCTGGAGGTAAACCTGCAGAATGGCATCTTGTTTGTGAATTCTCGGATGGACCGCGAGGAGCTGTGCGGGCGGAGCGTGGAGTGCAGCATCCACCTGGAGGTGGTGGTGGAGCGGCCGCTGCAGGTTTTCCACGTGGAGGTGGAGGTGAAGGACATTAACGACAACCCGCCGGTGTTCCCGAGAGCACAAAAGAATCTGTTCATCTCGGAATCCAGGCCTCTTGACTTTCGGTTTCCACTGGAGGGAGCATCCGATGCAGATATCGGGGAGAACTCTTTGCTGACGTACAGACTGAGCCCCAACGAGTACTTCTCTCTGGAAGCCCCTACCACAGACGAACAGGTAAGATCTCTTGGACTTGTGTTACGGAAACCTTTAGACAGAGAAGAAGCTCCAGAGATTTTCTTAGTGCTCACGGCCACTGATGGCGGCAAACCTGAGCTGACTGGCTCCGTTCAGTTACACGTCACGGTGCTGGACGCCAATGACAACGCGCCAGCTTTCGACAGGACACTCTATGCGGTGAAATTACCAGAAAACGTTCCCAATGGAACATTGGTAATTAAACTTAATGCCTCAGATTTGGACGAGGACCTGAATGGGGATATCCTTTACTCATTTTTTAGTGATGTTTCTCCAGATGTGAAATCTAAATTCTATATGGACCCAGTAAGTGGAGAAATTCTAGCAATAGGACATATCGATTTCGAAGAAACTAAAGCCTACAACATTCGAGTGGAGGCGATTGACAGAGGCTACCTTCCACTGACTGGTCACTGTACCGTTATTGTGGAAGTTATGGACGCTAATGACAATGCTCCAGAGTTGACTGTCACCTCTCTGTCTCTTCCTGTCTCAGAGGATGCTCAGCCCGGCACAGTCATAACCTTGGTAAAAGTGTCTGACCGAGATTCTGGCGCCAACGGACAAGTGACCTGCTCTCTGACACTGAACGTTCCCTTCAAGTTGGTGTCCACTTTCAAGAACTACTATTCACTGGTGCTGGACAGCGTCTTGGACCGAGAGAAGGTGTCTGACTATAAATTGGTGGTCACCGCGCGGGACGGGGGCTCGCCTTCGCTGTCGGCTACCGCCAGCGTGTCCGTGGAGGTGGCAGACGTGAACGACAACGCGCCCACGTTCGCGCAGCCCGAGTACACGGTGTTCGTGAAGGAGAACAACCCGCCCGGCTGCCACATCTTCACGGTGTCCGCGCGCGACTTGGACGCGCAGGAGAACGCGCTGGTGTCCTACTCGCTGGTGGAGCGGCGGGTGGGCGAGCGCGCGCTGTCGAGCTACGTGTCTGTGCACGCGGAGAGCGGCAAGGTGTTCGCGCTGCAGCCTCTGGACCACGAGGAGCTGGAGCTGCTGCAGTTCCAGGTGAGCGCGCGCGACGCGGGCGTGCCTCCTTTGGGCAGCAACGTGACGCTGCAGGTGTTCGTGCTGGACGAGAACGACAACGCGCCCGCGCTGCTGCCGCCTGGGGCGGGCGGCGGGGGCGGTGCTGTGAGCCAGCTGGTGTCGCGGTCTGTGGGTGCGGGCCATGTGGTGGCGAAGGTGCGCGCGGTGGACGCGGACTCTGGCTACAATGCGTGGTTGTCTTATGAGCTGCAGCCGGCAGCGGGTGGTGCTCGAAATCCATTCCGCGTGGGGCTGTACACGGGCGAAATCAGCACTACGCGCACCCTGGACGAGATGGACGATCCGCGGCAGCGCCTATTGGTGCTGGTGAAGGACCACGGAGAGCCCGCACTGTCGGCCACGGCCACCGTGCTGCTCTCACTGGTGGACAGTGGCCAGGCGCCTGTGGCCTTCTCCAGGGCATCATCAGGCTCCCCTGGAGCGGAGGCGGCGCTGGTGGACGTGAATGTGTACCTGATCATCGCCATCTGCGCTGTGTCCAGCCTGTTGGTGCTCACGCTGCTGCTGTACACAGCGCTGCGGTGCTCGGTCCCGCCCACGGAGGGCGCGTGTGGGCCGAGGAAGCCCACGCTGCTGTGCTCCAGCGCGGTGGGGAGTTGGTCGCACTCTCAGCAGAGGCGGCAGAGGGTGTGCTCTGGGGAGGGCCCGCCCAAGACGGACCTCATGGCCTTCAGCCCCAGCATCCCTCAGGGTCCCATCTCTGCGGACAAGGTGAGTCTAAAGAAATTTTATTTTCAGCAATTTAAAAACACATTTTAAAGGTATTTGGTTAAAATATTTCTAATATAATTTATTTTATTTTTAATTCAATTGCTCTATTTGCACTATTCCTTTACTTTGAATATAGTTATGTTAAATATACACTTTTGTGCAATCTTGGAGGTTAAAATTGGTGATTTATATTTGTGTTTTATTTTTGTATAAAATTTTTACTAACTGGAATAATAGGTTCACTTTGCGTTATATAGTGGAATTCCCTAACTGAATCTATACATGGCCACACTTCATTGTGAAGTGTATACATTTTTAGAGGCTAATGATATATTTGCCCTGACCGGTTTGGCTCAGCTGGTTGGGTGTAGTCTTGCAATGCCAAAGGTCCTCGGTTAGATTTCCAGTAGGACACTTGCCCGGGTTGCAGGTTTCATCCTGTCTGGAGCTTACAAGAGACAACTGATTGATTGATGTTTCTCTCTCACATTGATGTTTCTCTCTGTGTCTCTTTCCCTCCTTTCCCCTCTCTAAAAGTAAATAAAACCTTTTAAAATAAAAAAATAAAAACAAATTATATGTAGTTGACATATTATATAAAAACTTATATTTTGCCCTGGCTGGTGTGACTCAGTGGATTGAGTGCTGGCCTGTGAAGGTCACGGGTTTGATTCCCAGTCAAGACACATGCCTGAGTTGTGGACAGGGTTCCCAGTCTCATGAGGGTGTTGGAGAGGCAGCTGATCTCTCTATTTCTTGCACATCGATGCTTCTCTCCCTCTCCTTTTCCCTCTTTTCCCCTCTCTCTAAATAAATAAATAAATACATCTTTAAAAACCTATTTCAACATTATCTCTTCACTGTTGCCTTTTGAATGTTTAGGCTAATGTTTAGCCTAACTTCATATCACACTAATTTATTTTCTCTTTTTCACCTTATTTGTCTAGTAACGGACTTCTTTTTAACTTACCATGTAGAATTTTGCCCTGTCCATGGTGAATACTATTTATAACTTAAAATATAGTTTAAGTGACATTTCAATATTATATTTATTTTGTTCCTTGTTTGTATAGTTAATATATTCACATTCAAAATTTCAAGCAATCAAATCTACTATACAGTGATAAGTCTCATTATCTCCTTCAACCCTAAACCATTAGCTTTGAACTCTCTGAATTGCTGAAATATTTAGAAATTTTTTAGTTCCTGCCAGGATTTTGTATGTATATAAGTATATAGACTCTGCCTTTATTTTAGCAAGTGATTGCACTTAACCTAATATTCTGCACTCATTTTTACAATATATCTTGGTATTTATGCCATATTATTTCATTAAAAGATTTCTGGTTCTTTGATTGTTTTTGGTATTTAAAAATATCTGCATTTTTTATCATATGGATATATAATAATTCATTCATTCATTTCTCCCTTTATACATGAGTGGAACAATATCTTAATTATACAAACTAATCACCATTAGTATTGTCAACTTTTACAGTTTATAAAATATTAAAAAACTTTTTTGATTGGTTAGAAATTACTGTCAATTTTTATAGTTGGCAAAATCTTAGCATACCTTTGGAAGTTATTTTAGGGTGTCTGTTTATTGTTCAGTGTTCTTTAACACATAGGTAGAGATTTGAAAATTCAAGAACTTTTCCCAGATTCAATGGAATTATTTGCCATTGAGCAGTAATTTGTAGCCATTATAAGTAGACCAAATTTGGTGCTCTCATTGAAAGAATAGTCAATTTTGTGGGAAAAACCTATAAATATTCTAATTCTTGATGATGATAATTGTAATCCTATTTTTTACTGCTTTATTTTTATTTTATTCTCAGATACATTACAAACATTTTTCCAAGCATATTTAAAGAATATTATAAAATTCTCTTCTTGGGTGAGGGAATTTCTAGAAGTTGATAAAATTCCTCCTCCAAACTCCAATCTGTATTCACTTCCTTATTAAGGTACTTTGTTTTTAGAAATTTAATCTCTGATATACTGAGGCTATGAAATTTTCTTTTGTTGGTAAGAAGTTCTCATAGAGATATTTAGCAATGCAATTATCTGTACATCATCTTTCCCATTATTTTGAATGAACTATAAAGATAGTCTTTGAGTATGTTAAGTGAGGATAATGTAAGTAATTTCACAGAAAACGCTTATTTCTCTCTTCCCATTGCTTGCATTTTTGTAAGAAGTTTAAATAATATTTATTTTATTACCAGAAATGTCATTGTGATTACATGTTAATCACATTTTCACACATCTGAATTGCTAGGGACTTGAGTAAAAGCCATATGTGCTGCTTACATAAGCTTTAAAAATTAGAAATCTTCAGTTAGATAAGTCAATGAAATTCTCTTACCTCCCAAGAAAACCTTTAATGCAAAGGATGCTGGTTAAAACATATTTTATGAAGTCTTTTCTGATTTTAAGAAAAGGGTTTCTTTGTTGTCCCAAAATAACTAAAATAGAATAGGTCAGTGATAAGGATCTCTACAGAGATTCCAATTAAATATATTAAGACAGATCTCATTGGGTAAAGGTGTTTTTTAATCACAGTCGCCTTTGAGGGTATTTCAGGTATGCCAGAATTTTGAGTGATGGGAAAACCACAAGTTGTTTGAAAACTCTTTACCATTGAGAATTGCTAACATATGAATTCAAAGGAGAGCTTAATCACCCACTGTTGAAGCATTTAAGATGAATAAATTAAGTACTAACTTTTGAGGTGGACATATCAATGTTTAAAATATTGGAAAGAAATTTCTTTTTGAAGAAAGAGAGCCTCAGCTGGAACAAAATTAATGTAAGGAGCCAAACATATAAATGCCTCTATGACTGTTAAAGGTGAAGAGTGACTATTACCTAGGATAAGGGAAAAGAAAATACTCACTGGATTAAAAGAACCCCATTATAGAGAAGGTAAGTGAAATAAATAATTATTACCCTTCAGAGCCGCATGATGTCGCTGTCTACAAAGAAGTACTGACTAGCCAAGCTCCAGACTTCTCCACGAGTCCTGCAACGTCTCTAAATGCTGCACAATGGCGGAGACAGCGAGACTGGATTAAAGACTCCAGGCATTGCAGTAGTTCGTCTCATACCAGACAGGATCTTTGACAGCAATAAAACGAAAACTTGACATGGTGTTTTCTTGGCCAGGAGGCCCGGACGCCCGGTGTCTGCTGCTCTCGCTTCTGCTCCTGGCTGCCAGGGAGACCGGGAGCGACCAAGTGCACTACTCGGTCCCCGAGGAGGCCAAACACGGCACCTTCGTGGGCCGCATCGCCCAGGACCTGGGGCTGGAGCTGGCGGAGCTGGTGCCGCGCCTGTTCCGGGTGGCGTCCAAAGGCCGCGGGGACCTTCTGGAGGTAAACCTGCAGAATGGCATTTTGTTTGTGAATTCTCGGATGGACCGCGAGGAGCTGTGCGGGCAGAGCGCGGAGTGCAGCATCCACCTGGAGGTGGTGGTGGAGCGGCCGCTGCAGGTTTTCCACGTGGAGGTGGAGGTTAAGGACGTTAATGACAATCCTCCTGTGTTCCCGGTAAAGGAGCAAAAGCTATTTGTTTCAGAATCAAGATTGCCCGATTCTCGGTTTCCACTAGAGGGTGCTTTGGATGTAGATATTGGAGCAAACTCCGTTTTAACCTATAAGCTTAGCTATAGTGATTACTTCATGCTAGAGGTGAATTCAAAGAGTGAAGAGAATAAGCAAGTTGAGCTCATCTTAAGGAAATCTCTGGACCGAGAGGAAACTCCCGAACATAACTTACTGCTCATAGCCACGGACGGAGGCAAACCGGAGCTCACTGGCTCCCTCCAGGTTCTGGTCACTGTGCTGGACGTGAACGACAACGCCCCCAACTTCCAACAATCTGAATATGAGGCAAGAATATTCGAGAACTCACACAGCGGAACAGTAGTCATCAGACTGAATGCTTCCGATCCTGACGAAGGATCTAATCAGGAGATTTTTTATTCTTTTAATAGCCTTGTTCCACCTATGATTATTGACCAGTTTAGCATAGATTCGAATACTGGAGAAATAACAATTCGAAAGAATCTGGATTTTGAAAGAGTGAATTCCTATAAATTCCGCATTGACGCCACTGACAGAGGCCACCCACCGATGGTGGGTCACTGTACAGTTTTGGTAAAGGTCTTAGACATTAATGATAATGTCCCTCAGATTTCCTTGACTTCGCTATCCCTTCCAGTGAGGGAGGACGCTCCACTCGGTACTGTGATCGCCCTAATCAGCGTGTCTGACCGTGACTCTGGCGCCAATGGGCAGGTGAGCTGCTCCCTGAAGCCTCAGGGGCCCTTCAAGCTGGTGTCCACCTTCAAGAACTACTATTCACTGGTGCTGGACAGCGCCCTGGACCGCGAGAGCGTGGCGGACTACGCTGTAGTAGTGACCGCGAGGGACGGGGGCTCGCCCTCGCTGTCCGCCACCGCCAGCGTGTCCGTGGAGGTGGCAGACGTGAACGACAACGCGCCCACGTTCGCGCAGCCCGAGTACACGGTGTTCGTGAAGGAGAACAACCCGCCCGGCTGCCACATCTTCACGGTGTCCGCGCGCGACTTGGACGCGCAGGAGAACGCGCTGGTGTCCTACTCGCTGGTGGAGCGGCGGGTGGGCGAGCGCGCGCTGTCGAGCTACGTGTCTGTGCACGCGGAGAGCGGCAAGGTGTTCGCGCTGCAGCCTCTGGACCACGAGGAGCTGGAGCTGCTGCAGTTCCAGGTGAGCGCGCGCGACGCGGGCGTGCCTCCTCTGGGCAGCAACGTGACGCTGCAGGTGTTCGTGCTGGACGAGAACGACAACGCGCCCGCGCTGCTGCCTCCTGGGGCGGGTGGTGGGGGTGGTGCTGTGAGCCAGCTGGTGTCGCGGTCTGTGGGCGCGGGCCATGTGGTGGCGAAGGTGCGCGCGGTGGACGCAGACTCTGGCTACAACGCGTGGCTGTCTTATGAGCTGCAGCCGGCGGCAGGTGGTGCGCGCAGCCCATTCCGGGTGGGACTGTACACGGGCGAGATCAGCACGACGCGCACCCTGGACGAGGCGGACGAACCGCGGCAGCGCCTATTGGTGCTGGTGAAGGACCACGGGGAGCCAGCGCTGTCGGCCACGGCCACAGTGCTGCTGTCTCTGGTGGACAATGGCCAGGTGCCGAAGACCTTGTCGCGGTCATCTTCTGGCGCTGGGGTCGTGGAGACGTCACTAGTGGATGTGAACGTGTACCTGATTATCGCCATCTGCGCGGTGTCCAGCCTGTTGGTGCTCACGCTGCTGCTCTACACCGCGCTGCGGTGCTCGGCGCCGCCCACCGAGGGCGCGTGCGCGCCGGGGAAGCCGTTGGTGGTGTGCTCCAGCGCGGTGGGGAGCTGGTCGTACTCGCAGCAGAGGCGGCAGAGGGTGTGCTCTGGGGAGGGCCCGCCCAAGACCGACCTCATGGCCTTCAGCCCCAGCCTACCTCCGGGTCCTCCAGGATCTGTAGTTGCACCGGGAGATCCAGAAGCTTCTTTTGACTCCTCTGGGAAGGTTGGTTGCTCTTTATGTTATTTATTAATGTATTTCTTTATTTAGTCTAGAAAATATTACTTATGCAGTACATTTAAATAATTTTTTATCCACTTAATTTTAGACATCTGGTCCAATTTAAAAAAATTTATTACCAGAAACTGAATACCTTAAAATTGTAGCTGATTTTGTATTTGTTTCCACTTCCAACTGAGAATCACTATAAACCATACACTGAACATTATTTGTGAGTACTGAATCCCTTTTATTTGAAACCTCTTGTGGGAGTCATATTGAATTACTAAAGTGCTGGTGTCAGTGTACCTGAAAATCTATTTGGTGAAAATCAATTTAGCTGTAACACATGAAGTAAACTTCAACATCACTCTTATTCTTTCATTTCTAAGGTATGGATAATATTTTAGTCTAATAGCATTGTTTTTGAGTAATCTCATAGCATAAATATGTAGCAACTGTTACCTTGTCAATTATGTAGTTTTCTACCTTTCCCTGGATGCAGAACTTCTGGGGGCACGGTGGGTCAGCACACTCGTGTCTGTAACTCCAGCAAGAACCTCCAGCATACACCTGAAAATATTTAACTTTGGGAATGCAATTTGAACAATGTTACAAGTATAATTCTTATTAAAACTATGAAATGTTGCTATATGTCTGCCAATGTAGATCATAAAAATTTTGATTCAGATTCTTTTCTACATTTCAAAACTCTTTGAAATTTATGTTTTATCTGATATCAGAGAAAATACTTCCTGACTGATATATTCTTCAAGAATACTTTCTCCTTTTTATCAAACTTTTCTGGTAATGATGTAGAACATCTACCTACATTCTACACTTTGAATTCTCTTGAAAGTTATACCCTGGAACTTAAAAAATTACCCCTACAAGATTATATGAGTGTTTACTTTTTCTTTAATATCCCAAAAGATAGAAATCTGGTTAGTAGGTGATGGAGCTTTAATGTTACTACATGGCAAACTTATTCTTCCTAAGTCGTGGTTTGTGGCTTTCAAGTTGGTGGTTCTTCACACTCTTATTATTAGTTCAAGCATTTCTTTTCCAATTTATATTTAAAACTTCCTTTGTATTTGAGTTTTTGTCATGTGATTAATATTTCTGTTCAGGTATTTTATTTTTATCATGTTAGGTATTTTACAAGGTGTTCCTTAATTAAAAACCCAGTAGAAAAAGATCAGAGTGGCCTTTAGAATAGAGCCACAATAGTGTAACCATGAAAATGCAAGCAAAACTACATAAAACATTTTAATAATTTTTATTTCATTCTACAAAACACATGTTTGATATGTGCTACAAAACAATCTTTTTATTTCATGTTTTAAAACTTGAATAGTTTCTGAATATCTGTAGTAAAAACTGTCTATTTCTGTCCACACAACACACCTGAAATCTAGACTTACACCTTCAAATATCTCTGTCCTTGAACTTTTTTCCAGGTTTCATATTCTACTTGAACTTGGGCTGAGGTACTTGAATATATCATATGGCTTAAGGAGTGCTACAAATGTCACCCTTCCAAAATCCACCTTTATTCTCTTAGAGCTAGTACTATTTATTAAGTAGTTACTATTTCTTCCATAATTATACATCTTATTCTTTATTATTGATGGCTGTATTGATATAATTGGTAATTTAGTCCTTTGTATTAAAACCCTTATTCTCTCCCAGAATATGGGCTGCCTTCATATGCAAATTTTCAGAGGATAAGTGAATATCATAGTAAGAAATTTATTTTTTTGGTCACCAGGAAGTATGAGTATATTGGAATCCAGGAAGGTTAGAATTCAAAACAGATGAGAAGTTGAAAATACAGAAGTGAGGATGTAGAAGACACTTTAGTGTTGTGCCTAATAGCTGTCCCTCAGTGCTTCCACAGGTAGCGTTCCCCCATTCAAGCCAGGATCATGAAACCAGTCATGAAACTCCTCTGTGTCAGTGTGTAAAGTGCAGTTTCTAGATAGGGCTAAGTTACGAGCCAATCTTAGACACTTTTGTGAGCAAACAGGGCACTATAAATATGTGTGCAATACTATAGCATCAGTAAAGCACATCCCAGGCAAACTACAGTATATGGTCAGCCTGTTACTAGACCCGATAAAGCTAACTGTTATTAACGACTCTGGTTTTCAGACTCCACCTCAGAATTTCTGAAATAAGCATTACAGGCACCTTGGGTGATTCTTATCCAACTGAAGTTTTATTTTAAAAAATATTTTATTTATTTCTTTTTAGAGAGGAGAAGGAAGGGAGAAAGAGAGGGAGAGAAACACCAAGGTGTGGTTGCCTCTCATGCGCTTCCTACCCAGCACCTTGCCCGAAACCCAGGCATGTGCCCTGACTGGGATTCAAACCTGTGACACTTGACTTCGCAGCCTGATGCTCAATCCACTGAGCCACAGAAGCCAGGGCTTCAATAGAAGTTTTAGATCCAATAGCCCTATGAGATGCTGGACAAAGCAAATTCCTATCATATGATGAAATGTAATTTAGCCACACCCTACTTATTATTCATCGCTGGAGATTTATTTCTAGACATGTATGTTATTACCTAGCATAAAATGTACACTAAAATGGCTGAAGTTTAGTTTATGTCATTACCTTGTGTTGAGATAATTAATCAATGATAAGCTTATTTTGAGCTCAAAATAAACATTGGTATTGTGGTTGGATGGATAACTCATTACATTTTAACTTATGCTTTATAAGAAAAGTAACTTTTTAAAAAGAAAGGTAACTCTTAAAGTCAGCATTTTAATGTACTTTGACACCAGAGTCATCCTAAATAAGAAGTATAAAAACAGAATTTGGTAGCACATATAAGTTAATAAATCCAATAACCCTCATTTCCATCAGTTTTCTTATTTATAAATGTTGATCTATTTCAGCTATAAATAAAAACTAAAAGAGTTCAAAATTATTGATTTCTTAAAAGCATCTCTTATAAATCATAACATCTTTAAAGAAATAAACTTTTGGACCTGATTAATGGTCCTATTAAGTTTTCCTTAAAGAGAAAGTTTAAGTTTTTTCAGTTGCATAAATATATTAATGGAGAATTTAAGTTACTGCATATTTGATTCCAAAAAATATTTTTACAGCAGCTGAAAAACTTTGTTGACACTGATAAAACTATTAGATAATTCAAAAACTGTATATTTGGGAGTATTTGAAAAGCTTAAGTATAAGAAAGATGAAAGTAGTGGTCTATGAAAGTGGAAATAATGCACTTTTGAATTATTTTATTTATAAACATAAATTAAAGTTCTTTTTGCCCATGTAAGATGTATGTAACAAAGTGAAGCTTCTCTCTGTCTAACTGATTTCTCACAAGAGCCACTTATGTTTTCTTAAAGATGGGAGACGCTACTCAGTCTGAGCAGTAGCAGCAGTGAAGGCATTGTAGAGTTACAATATTCCATGGGTAATAATATTCCCCAAGGAATCAGTTTTGGTCTTCAGCATTATGAAAGTAACTGTGGCTGCACTGAGGCCTGAGAATAATTGCCACTTGTGAAGCATTCACTCTCCTGAAGGTACTATACTTGGCACTTAATTCATACAACCCCCATATTATTATACTAATGTTATAAAAGTGGGTACTGAGACTGATAGAGGTTACATTATTTTCCCCAGATCACACAAGTAGTAAGTTGGAAACTGGGAATCAGGTTGGAGAAATTTCTGCTGTTGAAGCTAGTGTTCTCTTTTAGAACCTGCAAGTACCTCACAGAGAACTGACGCTTAGGACTAGTGGCTAAATTAGGTTTATTTAATATCAAAATAATGACAAAGAGAAAGGAGTTAAGTGTCAGAAATGAAAGATACCTAAATGTGTCATCCAACAAAATATGAGTATGCTCATTATTATCCAGATATTAAGGGCATTTTCAAATTTAGCTAATGAAATGATAACCATGGTTAGGGAAAGAACTACTCTGAGATTCTGCATTTACTAGGGATTTGCAGTCATGATGGGCGGAGTAATTGTTATTACTCACAGAAGAGACATGGTGTGAGGCTTTGACAGTCCATACAGATGGAAACGTGTAAAGCGAAGTGGACGATGCAGACAACTGGGCCCCCAGCGAGAGCACCACCCAGGCCTTTCTGGGCTTCATGCATGTACCTATGTGGCGCCCACTGTCCTGGGCAGCTTCAAGGAGGGCTTCTCTGTCCAGCCTAAGCTGAGGTCCCCGAGGTGCCTCAACAGCAGCCCCCAGACCCCCATCAGCACCCTGAAGTTCTCATCCCTTGAGGAGTTCCAGCCCAACCTTGGCCCACCAGAGAGTATGGAGCCCTCTCTACCTCTTCTCCTGCTGCAGCAGCCAGGTCCCAGGCTGGGGACCTGGGAGCACTGTCCCCTGCCCCATCTGATCCCCACAGGGACCAAGAAGTCCAAGAGGGGCCGTGGGTGCCCTGGGCACTGGGAGGACGGGTAGGAATGAAGACAGCTGTTGAGGCTTCTCTCTGCAGGCGGTGAAGGCAGCAGGACCCTGGGGACTTTCGGGGTACTGGAGTGAGTGTGCGAGAGCCTGTTTCTGTGTTGGGAATGGCTGTGACCCTGAGTCATAAGCATGAAGGGCTGGCTGCGGTAATGGCTGCCCGTGAAGGAGACTCCCACGGCTGAACTGTACGCTTGCAGAATTAAAGTATCAAATCAGGAGGTAAAAGAAAAAAAAAAAAAGATTTGAATGAAAGAGAAGTTAACTAATGGAATTGTACTTACACGTTAAGCCACCGGATGTCGCTGTCCTCCACAAAATGGGTTTCTAGAACAAAGGCAGAAACCTGCCTTTCTCCAGGACTAGGAAGGAGCTTCATTCTGAGATCTCAGCCATTTCAATAAAACCGAACGTAAGCAATCCACCAGGAGAATCCAGGGCGTGTGACTCTTCTGGACCGCTGACTCAAAGATTAGTGAAAGAGGGGAAAGGTATGTATGATGTTCGCCTGCAGACTCAGAGGCCTGAGAACCCGGTGCCTGCTGCTTTCGCTTCTGCTCCTCGCGTCCTGGAAGCCGGGGAGCGGCCAGGTCCACTACTCGGTCCCCGAAGAGGCCAAACACGGCACCTTCGTGGGCCGCATCGCCCAGGACCTGGGGCTGGAGCTGACGGAGCTGGTGCCGCGCCTGTTCCGGGTGGCGTCCAAAGGCCGCGGGGACCTTCTGGAGGTAAACCTGCAGAATGGCATCTTGTTTGTGAATTCTCGGATGGACCGCGAGGAGCTGTGCGGGCGGAGCGCGGAGTGCAGCATCCACCTGGAGGTGGTGGTGGAGCGGCCGCTGCAGGTTTTCCACGTGGAGGTGGAGGTGAAGGACGTTAACGACAATCCACCCGTGTTCTCCGTCTCAGAACAAAAGTTCTCAATACCCGAATCCCGACTGCTGGACTCCAGATTTCCTCTAGAAGGCGCATCTGACGCGGATGTTGGAGAAAACGCAGTGCTTACGTACAGACTCAGCCCAAATGAGTTTTTCATTCTTGATATTATAAACAAAAAAGACAAAGGACAGTTCCCAGTACTTGTTCTACGAAAACTGCTGGATCGTGAAGAAAATCCTCAACTTCTGTTGTCATTAACGGCAACTGATGGAGGCAAACCGGAACGTACTGGATCTGTTTCTCTGCTGATTGTGGTCTTGGATGCCAATGATAATGCCCCTATGTTTGACCGATCCATTTATGAAGTTAAGATGTATGAAAACGCACCGAACCAAACGTTAGTAATATGGCTAAATGCTTCTGATGCGGATGAAGGAATAAACAAGGAACTGACATATTCCTTCAGCTCTTTGGTTACACCCAGCATAAGAAGGAAATTTCTGATGAATGAAAGGACAGGAGAAATAAGAGTAAATGATGCTATTGATTTTGAGGATAGTAACACTTACGAAATTCACGTAGATGTTACAGATAAAGGAAACCCACCTATGGTTGGTCACTGCACTGTCCTAGTGGAAATCCTGGATGAAAATGACAATTCACCTGAGGTGGTTGTCACTTCGCTCTCTCTTCCCGTGCGAGAGGATGCTCAGGTGGACACTGTCATCGCCTTGATCAGCGTGTCTGACCGTGACTCTGGCGTCAATGGGCTGGTGACCTGCTCCCTAACACCGCATGTTCCCTTCAAGCTGGTGTCCACCTTCAAGAATTACTATTCACTGGTGCTGGACAGCGCCCTGGACCGCGAGAGTGTGCCGAACTACCAGCTGGTGGTGACAGCACTGGACCAAGGCTCGCCCTCGCTGTCCGCCACCGCCAGCGTGTCCGTGGAGGTGGCAGACGTGAACGACAACGCGCCCACGTTCGCGCAGCCCGAGTACACGGTGTTCGTGAAGGAGAACAACCCGCCCGGCTGCCACATCTTCACGGCGTCCGCGCGGGACTTGGACGCGCAGGGAAACGCGCTGGTGTCCTACTCGCTGGTGGAGCGGCGGGTGGGCGAGCGCGCGCTGTCGAGCTACGTGTCTGTGCACGCGGAGAGCGGCAAGGTGTTCGCGCTGCAGCCTCTGGACCACGAGGAGCTGGAGCTGCTGCAGTTCCAGGTGAGCGCGCGCGACGCGGGCGTGCCTCCTCTGGGCAGCAACGTGACGCTGCAGGTGTTCGTGCTGGACGAGAACGACAACGCGCCCGCGCTGCTGCCGCCTGGGGCGGGCGGCGGGGGCGGGGCTGTGAGCCAGTTGGTGTCGCGGTCTGTGGGTGCGGGCCATGTGGTGGCGAAGGTGCGCGCGGTGGACGCGGACTCTGGCTACAACGCGTGGCTGTCTTATGAGCTTCAGCCCGCGGCGGATGGTGCTCGCAGCCCGTTCCGCGTGGGACTGTACACGGGCGAGATTAGCACGACGCGCAACCTAGATGAGGCGGACACTCCGCGCCAGCGTCTTCTGGTGCTGGTGAAGGACCACGGGGAACCTGCGCTTGCGGCCACGGCCACAGTGCTGCTGTCCCTTGTGGAGAGCAGCCAGGCGCCAAAGATCTCGTCGCGAGTGTCTTCCAGCCCCGCGAGCTCGGAGACAAGCCTGGTGGACGTGAACGTGTACCTGATTATCGCCATCTGCGCGGTGTCCAGCCTGTTGGTGCTCACGCTGCTGCTGTACACAGCGCTGCGGTGCTCGGCACCGCCCACCGAGGGCGCGTGCGCGCCGGGGAAGCCGGTGCTGGTGTGCTCCAGCGCAGTGGGGAGCTGGTCGTACTCGCAGCAGAGGCGGCAGAGGGTGTGCTCCGGTGAGGGCCCGCCCCCGCCCAAGACGGACCTCATGGCCTTCAGCCCCAGCCTTCCTCCCTGCCCAGTGCCAGTGGCGGAGGTGGAAGAACAGTCTGTTGGAGGGGATCACTCTAAAAAGGTGGGTATTACTTTTTACTGCTAATTTTCATATTTTGTTTTGTGAATATTTTATTTCACTACTTTCCCCGCTCACACACATATCTTGGGATATTTTCATCCTTTCTATATATAGCATAGATCTATAATACCTTAAATGTATCTAGTAATACCTATTGTAACAGTTTAAGTTCACTTTATATTTGTCTATTGTACTCTATGCATCGACTTTTGCTTGATACTTCTATTTTTAAAAATATACTATTTATCTTGAATTTATGTATATTTTAATACAAGTATTTAATGCTGGTTATAGGTTGTTTCATATACCATTATCTTTTTAATGTTATAAATATTTGTAGGATTAGTATTTTAATAAGTTTACTCACTTTTCAAATCTATATTTTAAAATGACCGTGTTACAGTAAGAAAAAAACTGATCTGATCAATTCCCTTCCTGATAAAAATGTACTTTTTGCTCCCTTAGTAAAGAATGTGTGGTGCACCCTGGCTGGTGTAGCTCAGTGGATTGAGCATTGGCCTGTGAACCAAAGGGTCACGGGTTCAATTCCCAGTCAGGGCACATGCCTGGGATGCTGGCCAAGTTCTCAGTAGAGGATGTAGGAGAGGCAACCACACATTGAATTTTCTCTTCCTCCTTCCCCTCTCTCTAAAAATAAATAAATAAAATGTTTAAAAAATAGAAAAGAATATATGTAGTGTAACATAACTTATAATGCATAATAGAAATTTAATATTCAATAATTATATTTTATTCTTAATAGTACAGTATGCAGACTGGAAGTTCATTCATAAAAATGTTCTAATCTGTGCAATTAAGTTGTGTTTCGAGCTTTAAACATTTTTTCATTTTATTTCAATATGGTGCTACTTGTGTTAGTGTGTGTTATCACTTATTGTAGCAGCAGCAGAAGTTTCATAGTTATTTATATAAATTTATCCAGTGTCTCTTTTTCTTCTACTCATTTATTAGGGAGAGGCATTGCTTGTGATAGTCAAGTATTAGCTCTTCCACTTTGAGGAAGGGGTCATGATTGTGTTTACTAATGGAGAGCATGTGAAAGTCACTTTTAATTTTAGGAAATTGAAAGTGATTACTTTCATCCAAATTAATGCTGGGAGTTTGAAGAAAAAATAGGATTACCCTTTTAGAATGTTTTCTACTTCTCTGGTGTCATATAGTGCAGATTATTCTGACAGCTCCTCTAGTCATCTGAAACAGGGTTGGGTTGGGTGATGTAGATTCGGAAATGCAAGGCGATTCCCTTTTGCGGTGGCCAACACTACCCTTTTAACTAGGCCCAATGTTTGTAATTCCATTTAAATGTTTTCATTAATTTCAGCAGTACTAAATAGCAATGCAAGTCCTTTATTATCTTGACTCTGGTTTTTAGCAATTACTTTTTTCTTTCTGGATGCAGACTGAGTTTTTACTCTATGTGCTTCATAAATAACTTCCACTAAAACTTGACATCTCAGCTCAAGTTTAGGAACACTAAAATGAAAATTGTGTTGAGAATTTAAGTGTGGTGTTGCCTTCAATGTTAATACTTTCCAGGGCCAGCCTCCAGCTCTTAGAGATTATAGGTGATTATAGGTAAGTTATGCAGAGTATTTCAACTTGGGGTATAGAATTCCTTCCCCTTATATCTGCCCTCTCTTTCAGACCTTTATAATGTCAGCATGCTCCTCTGCAGAAAAGCCTTGTCTTAAGATAACTCTTGATGTGAGCTATAAATAAAACTCAGAATTATGTGTTTACTGATTTAGTCCTATTTGTTTACTTTGCCTTCTTTTGGACATGTTTCCTCAAAAAATACAAGTACCCCCTGAATGTTAATATAACAAATTAGGATTTTATCCAGCAGTACAATAACCCTAAAGTCTATGGAAAAGAAAGTGTAGAAAGGAGAGGAAATGATGAAATAGTTCAGAATGAGAAGTTGAGAGATAGTAAAGACAAATTTTTCTGATGTTAGTTTGACAGCGTCTTTCTCTAGCTCTGTTAATAGAGATAAACATTCTTTAAAAGTTTGTGAGTAGTCTCTTGCATTCAATGCAGAATGATTAAAATTTCAGAACAAAAATAAATTTTCTCAGATCAAGGATTTCTTTTAATATAACTAACGCCAAAAGAAATTAGCCCATTTCTTTTAAAACTATAGCATCCCACAGAAAGTAAAACTATAGTATCTTATTTTATAATCATATTTAACTTTCTCTTTATTAGATGGTATTAAAATGAGGCTAATCACAGAGTACTCTTAAACTCTGGTGATATCATAGTTTTGATAGTCTATTTCAATATGAGTAACCAGCCCTTAGCTTTATTGACATATTGTAGTTATTTAGCAATATGGACACCTTGAAATTTGGGGGCTTTAAAAGTATCTTTAATATATACTTAATTAATGAAGCAGCTCTTAAACCAAAAATGGAATGGTTCTTCAGCATGGAGTCATTCCCAAGAAACTAAATTATTTCAATCAGCAAAAGAGGTTTATTTCTTAGTCATGCCTTTTTTTAAATTTAGTCACTTTCATGTGCTAAAATTTTTCTTGCTCTTCTTTAGGCCAATATGTTGGTCTTGAATGGGTGGCTTCCACAATTAAAAAAAATTAGAAGTAATTTGAATGATAAATCTTTGGCATAGATTCACAGAAGTAGCAGCTTAAAAAAGCCCTTAAAATGAAGAGTGTACTTTTACATAGAACCTTAGCTTCCCTTGGGTATCCACTAATAATTTTTTAATAGAAAAATTTGGGATTTACCCAGTGGCTGCTGTCTTAGTGGACAGATTTCAGATATTAAATAGTTCTTCAACAGCCTTGAGAATGATTAAAACATTTTTATTTTTTAAAAGATTTTATTTATTTATTTTTAGAAAGAGGGGAAGGGTGGGCCAAAGAGGGGGAGAGAAACCTCAATGTGTAGTTCCCTCTCATGTGTCTCCCACCAGGGACCTGGCCCACAACCCAGGCATGTGCCCTGGATGGGAATCCAACCAGTGATGCTTTGGTTCACAGGCCAGCGCTCAGTCTACTGAGCCACACCAGCCAGAGCTAAATAATTTTTCTTTTTTAAAAAGGCAACACTGATAAACTTTATTGCAATTGAACAATCATGAAAATCTCAATGTGTTTTTGTATTTGAGATGAAAACAGTAAAATAAAATTGAGTGTTTTATAATGGCCTGTATACCATAGTTGCTCTAAGCCAATTCTGGAATAAAATGGGTGTAAACAGACAAATACAGCAAATATATAAATATTTAGTAGTGTGGGCTTTTTAAATGATTAGAAGTAGCAATGGAGGTAATGCAAATTAAAGTTGTCCTTCAGGATAGAAACAACAACATTCACCCAAGAGAAAAGACAAGATTTGGAAAAAAAAAAACACTTTAAAATGAGACAAAGGTAAGTGTACTTTGTATTTCCAGAAACCAGTACTTGGTAAATTCATTAACATCAAAGCAATTAAATCCTTGGATGAACTTATGAGTAGCTTACACATCAGCAGTGATTTAAAATATCGTTATTTTAAAGAGAACTGGCATCTTGAGTTTTCCTCTGCACGACTGGACTAAATGTTTAGAATAATTTAACATCTTATAAGGACTAAGCAATAGAAATTAGAATATTAGCAATGGGGTAAACTTAGTAAGAAATACCAAAAATGATCAATTTCTAAAAGTCTAAAAAAACAGTATCACTGGCAACCTACAATGTAGTTTTCATCTTCATAGACATGGTAATATAGTTATGCAGAAGTACATCCTCTTAGATGTTTATATGCAAGGTAAAACTCTTCTTGGAATTCTTATTTATAAGAGAAGTCCATCTTTGAAGAGCTAGTGGTCACGCACAAGGAATAGATAAAGAATTAAAGGCCCACAAAGAAAAAACATGGACCGATATGAAGAAATCACAGAAGCAGCAATACAAGTGACAGAAACACTCCCCTAAACGCAAACGTACTTCCACTTTGAGCCACAGGATGTCGTTGTTCTCCAAGGAGAGGATTGTTTTAACAAAGAAAATTTACGGTTATTCCCAGGACCAGAAAGATTCTCCACGGTTCCGGAGCTTTAAAGACTATAAATACCACTCATATTGTTAGATCACCTGGGATCTCGGGAACCAAGACTCAAAGGAAAGTTCTCAAAAGGACTACATCGTTCTACTCCTGAAATGTTAGTTTACTAACCAGAATCAAGGCGTAATGTTAGCCTCAGGATCAGGTGACCAGGGAGCCCGGTGTCTGCTGCTGTCGCTTCTGCTCCTGGCATCGTGGGAGACCGGGAGCGGCCAGGTCCACTACTCCGTCCCCGAGGAGGCCAAACACGGCACCTTCGTGGGCCGCATCGCTCAGGACCTGGGGCTGGAGCTGGCGGAGCTGGTGCCGCGCCTGTTCCGGGTGGCGTCCAAAGTCCGCGGGGACCTTCTGGAGGTAAACCTGCAGAATGGCATCTTGTTTGTGAATTCTCGGATCGACCGGGAGGAGCTGTGCGGGCAGAGCGCGGAGTGCAGCATCCACCTGGAGGTGGTGGTGGAGCAGCCGCTGCAGGTTTTCCACGTGGTGGTGGAGGTGAAGGACATTAACGACAACCCGCCTGTGTTCCCAGCGACACAAAAAAATCTGTTTATTTCCGAAAGTAGGGCTCTTGACTCTCACTTTTCACTAGAGGGCGCCTCTGATGCAGATACCGGAGTCAACGCTCTGCTGACTTACAGACTGAGTGCCAGCGAATATTTCTCTCTGGAAGTACCGGCCAACGAGGACCAGGTAAAACCACTTCAACTGGTACTAAAGAAACATTTAGACAGGGAAGTAGCTTCGGAGGTTCTCTTGGTGCTTAAAGCAACAGATGGGGGCAACCCTGAGCTGACAGGTACTGTAGAGGTACAGATCACAGTGCTGGATGTGAATGACAACGCCCCAGTGTTTGACAAAGCAGTCTATCGTGTAAAACTACTGGAAAATGCAAGGAACGGTACCCTGGTTATTAGGCTTAACGCCTCGGATTTGGACGAGGGTTCAAACAGCCATATTCTTTATTCCTTTGCAACTGATGTCTCCCCGGATACAAAAGCATCTTTTTGCATAGATTCAGCCAGTGGAGAAATAAAAGTAAATGGAAAAATAGATTTTGAAGAAACTAAATTATGGAAGCTTCAAATAGAAGCAGTTGATAAAGGAAGTCCCCCAATGTTTGGTCACTGCACAGTCTTGATAGAAGTCTTGGACATCAATGACAATACTCCGGAGTTGCTAGTGACGTCACTATCACTTCCTGTCCCTGAGAATGCTCCGCTGGGGACTGTCATCGCCCTAATCAGTGTAACCGATCGTGACGCCAGTGACAACGGGCAAGTTACTTGCTCACTGTCACCCCACGTCCCCTTCAAGCTGGTGTCCACTTTCAAGAACTACTATTCACTGGTGCTGGACAGCTCCCTGGACCGCGAGAGCGTGGCGGACTACGCTGTAGTAGTGACCGCGAGGGACGGGGGCTCGCCCTCGCTGTCCGCCACCGCCAGCGTGTCCGTGGAGGTGGCAGACGTGAACGACAACGCGCCCACGTTCGCGCAGCCCGAGTACACGGTGTTCGTGAAGGAGAACAACCCGCCCGGCTGCCACATCTTCACGGTGTCCGCGCGCGACTTGGACGCGCAGGAGAACGCGCTGGTGTCCTACTCGCTGGTGGAGCGGCGGGTGGGCGAGCGCGCGCTGTCGAGCTACGTGTCTGTGCACGCGGAGAGCGGCAAGGTGTTCGCGCTGCAGCCTCTGGACCACGAGGAGCTGGAGCTGCTGCAGTTCCAGGTGAGCGCGCGCGACGCGGGCGTGCCTCCTCTGGGCAGCAACGTGACGCTGCAGGTGTTCGTGCTGGACGAGAACGACAACGCGCCCGCGCTGCTGCCTCCTGGGGCGGGCGGCGGGGGCAGTGCTGTGAGCCAGCTGGTGTCGAGGTCTGTGGGCGCGGGCCATGTGGTGGCGAAGGTGCGCGCGGTGGACGCGGACTCTGGCTACAACGCGTGGTTGTCTTATGAGCTGCAGGCGGCAGCAGGTGGTGCGCGCAGCCCATTCCGCGTGGGGCTGTACACGGGCGAAATCAGCACCACACGCATCTTGGACGAAGCAGATGCGCCGCGGCAGCGCCTGTTGGTGCTGGTGAAGGACCACGGAGAGCCAGCGCTGTCAGCCACGGCCACCGTGCTGCTTTCGCTGGTGGACAGTGGCCAGGCTTCGAAGATCTCATCGCGGATGTCGACGGAGACTACTGACCCAAAGCTGGCGCTGGTCGACGTGAACGTGTACCTGATCGTTGCCATCTGTGCGGTGTCCAGCCTGTTGGTGCTCACGCTGCTGCTGTACACAGCCTTGAGGTGCTCAGCCCCGCCCTCTGAGGGTTGGTGCGCGCCGGGGAAGCCGTTGGTGGTGTGCTCCAGCGCGGTGGGGAGCTGGTCGTACTCGCAGCAGAGGCGGCAGAGGGTGTGCTCTGGGGAGGGCCCGCCCAAGACGGACCTCATGGCCTTCAGCCCTAGTGTTCCCCCTGGTTCAAGTTCTGGAGATACAGGAGGACAACAGGAGATTTGCGGGAACGTAAGTACAGGAATTTTGGGATGTGTTTCATGCCTTGATTAATGTCAATCACATAGTATGTTGACACCAACATATGCTGTAAAGGTTATTGCTTCATTTATTTCTTTTGGCCTGTCTTTTCCAATGGCTTATTTTAAAGCACACTGGACGTCCAACCATTTTTTTTTATTACTTTTCACAACTGTCTTTATGGACACACCAGGAATGTTTGTTGGTAGAAATAATAATAGTAGTGATAGCAGTGATGAAATAGTCGGCTAAAGCTTCCTGTAAATGTGTGAGTTTAAGTGAGGAAGGAGGGCAGGATCGCTGATGAGAAATGGAGGGTGTGGGCAAGGCTTAATTATTTACTTCTCGATTCTGCCGCAAGGTCGTTCTTCCTACTGGTTCTCTCATTCCAAGGGGGGATCTTCACTCACTATGTTTACGCATTCAAAGTTATAAAATAATGTATACTTTATAACTTCATTCATTTAAGTTCAAACATTTAAATTCTTACCTTCCTATAATGCATAAGTTTACTTGGTACTAACCGGCATGGGCTGGTGAGGTGGCCTCCTTTCAGGAGCCATTTTGTCTCTTTATAATCAAAGGCATGCTTCTTTGAGACAGTGGGTGGAGTTCTTCCCGACTTTAGGGATGATTTTACTTCTTTTTGTCTTTATCCCTGAACGCAGTTTCAAGCCCATAGTCTTCAGTTGCTTTAGATATATATTTTTCTTTATTTCCTAACATAAGCTCAGTTTTGCTAATTGCCTGTTGAACCCATTGCTGTTTCTCCTCCAGATTAATTTATCAAGCTCCTCTATTGTATTTGGAAGATTTTTTTTCTGAGAATTAATTTTACTTACATTTCTTCCATTTATGGTACCTGCCATGTGGCTGTGTGGAAATAGTTTAGGGTAGGAAAATTTATACTTCCTTGTTCTTTGAGTTTAAGAGCATCTTCCCATGTTTGGGGAAGTGGGATACTGCTTCCTGTGTTTGCCAAGCCACTTGGTCTTCACAATGGCATTGCTTTAAATAGCTTAAACATAGCAATTATGGAACTTCCATTTGACACTTCCGCTTGCCACTAGTACTTGACAATAGTGTTGTTAATTGCATTACAGCATTTAACATTGAATACTTTAGGTGCATTTGATGCAAACACCCCATTTTGATCATAAAGCTATAGTTGTGTGGAATTTCTTTAAAAAGATCACAGAGACCTTTTATTTAGAGCTGTAAGGGTGTGAATCAAATAATGTGGAAGGTTTTTTTTGTTCTTTTTTGGCTGTAGTACACAAATTAGAGATCCTTTCATTAGATTATGTGGAGAAATAAATTATATATGATAATTTACCTGTGGGAGGAGAACTATGTTATAGTAGATAGGGTGAACTTCAAAGAAATGCTGAGAAGGCATTTGTGGTCATTTTCTGCCTAAAAAGTAGGATGATTTCCATGAAGAGGATCATCAGGGAATCTTCGGAAGGGGAACATCCATGCCCTGTTATTGCACTGGAATTGTCTTTATCCTGATCTGTAGAACAGAGCCGCAGTAAATGCCAGCCACTAACTACAGCAAACCATCACACTTTGAACTATTTCTACTTGTTAGACATGGTGTGAATGTGAAAGGCTTAAAATACATAATTTCATTTAATTCTTATAACAACGTGTAAATTATACGTGACTGTCCACATTTTAAAGATGATATAAGAGCTGACAAGACACCTGTCTTGTCCACTGCCATCCGGCTAGTACATGATAGAGATGACATTCAAATGTATACCTTTGAGATTCCAGACCCATTCTTTTATGTCATCAGAGTTTTCTGTGGTAAGTCTCGTCTCTGGCCAGGCATAGTTCTGACTAGGAAAATCAAGCACAGTTGTATACAAATGAACCCTCCTCTCTGTTTTGCTTAGAAAACAAGCCCATCATGATTATCTTCATGATTAGTTTTGTACAATGCCATGGGAATTAAGACTTTATGTTGTTAAGTGATTTTTCTTCAGAACAGTTGATGATTATCATTATCATTTTTGTTAATGTCATACTGAGATAAGTATTTACATTATTCAATCAGCAAAGAATTAAGAGTTGGCCCTGGCTGGCATAGCTCAGTGGATTGAGCGTGGGCTGTGAACCAAAGCATCGCAGGTTCGATTCCCAGTCAGGGCACATGCCTGGGTTGAGGGCCAGGTCCCCAGTGGGGGCCACATAAGAAGTAACCACACATTGATGTTTCTCTCTCTCTCTCCCTCCCTTTCCCTCTCTAAAAAAATAAATTAAATCTTTAAAAAAAGAATTGAGAGTTGTCTTATAAGGACTATGGATCAGTCATTTGGAAGTGATATGAATAATAATCATTTCCTATATGAGAGAAATCAGAAGACTGTGGTCTGCAATGTTCTTGCAGAACACCAAACCCAAAGGACACATACGAAGATGACCTTGTTCTTTTAACAGCTGATGAGGATGATATTTTGGACAAATTTAAGTGGTAATATGATTATTTCTGGAGCCCAGAACATCAACAAAGGATTCAGAAATGTTTCCAAAATTGCGTATTCTTTGAATGTGTTTAGGTCTTCCAGGATCCAGTCTTCTTCAGTCTTACTGTTGTCTGAGAGGTTTGTACCAAGTAAACAAATGGCCTGTAATCAAACAACTGTATCTAATGGAACAAGCCATGAGAGTGCAGAGTACAGCCTATGGTTTTGTTAGTACAATGTTGCATAGCACTTCTAATCTACTGATTTTGAAGAACCTCCTGGGTTTCCAAGAATGACTCCATGATTTATTTCTTTGTTTTATGTTTTCAATAAGTAGTTGTGCCAGACCCATTATGACATATTAGTGGATGATGAGGACTAGTAGAACATTGAACCATGCACTCTAATATATAACTAGCAGGCACACAGTTGGAATTTAAGACTAACCAGATTGGTTTAGTAAGGTCAGGCACAAAGTTCCTCAGTCTTTTCAATTGATACTACAAAATTGATTTATCAATTATCATATATTGATGTGGCTTCTTGGCATTAGCCTATTGCCAGATCACTGACCCATCCCCAAAGATGAGTTCAAAGACAGCATAACATTGAATACTTTAGATACATTTGATGCAAACACTTCTTTTTTTGTCACAAAGCTATATTCATGTGAATTTTCTTAGAATCTCTTCTAAGGGGACTAGTTGAGGTGGTGATAGTGGAAATATCAGAGCCAAAATACAAAATATGAGTCATTGGCTTATAAATATAAAACTGTTATGCCTCAGTGTAGGTCCAGTGTCACTTCATATAATCACAAAAGACTACATTACAGGAAGGTAATTCTTTTTTAGAAAAGATTATTTATTTATTTATTTTTAGAGAGAGGGGAAAGGAGAGAGAAAGAGAGGGAGAGAAACATCAATGTGTGAGAGACATCGATCAGTTGCCTCTCACACTCCTGCAACTGGGGACACAGCCTGCAACCCAGTCATGTGGCCCACCCTGGAATGGAACTGATAACTTTCTGGCTTTCAGGACAACACTCCAACCCACTACACCACACCAGTCTGGGCTGGAAAGTAATTCTTAAGTTAACATCTGGCTTTAATTCAGACATGTAACATCATCATTGCCTTTGGGTAAACTTTCTTATGTCCATCTCTCTATCTACCTTTGAAGACTCCACATTGCATTAGGGACTCTCAATCCCTAATTTCCATAATGAAGTGGTTGAAGGTCTGTTGCTTCCTTTTTCTCCAAAACAGACCTGACAGGCAGACTTTAAACATCATGTGAAATCTACTGTTATCTAGTATAATGTTATATTTTGACTAGCGGCACATATAACTGATTGTTTTACAGATATATAACACAATTCAATGTCATAAAAGGTGATGAGTCTGCTTTATTAGATTAAAGAAAGAATTTACATTTACTATAAGAGTTCTAGCAGAATGATAATATCAAGGCAAGAGTAAATTTGAAAAAAGTGGAATAAGACCTGAAATTGGAAATAGGATACATGGTAGGGCAAAAGTAGGTTTACAGTGATAAGTACATGAAACACAGAGTTCATTCTTGTATTATTTATTAATTATTGTATTATTTTGTCATACAAACAACTGTAAACATGTTTTGCCCCACCCTGTATTTATACACATGTGTGTATATTCAAGGGAAGGAAAATTAGTAATGTATAAATAAATATGCTAGTAATTTTTCATGTCATTGCAATATGTTTAGATTGGAGGTAAAACATCAAAACTATAGAATAAAATACTCAAACTGGAGCGATATATTCTGAATCACTTTCTACTCTTCTGCTTCCATTGCATCCTCTTCTCCCACCCTTAAATCTCAAGGCTATATGAAAATATAAAGGATGTGTAATCAGATTACAACTTCAGACAATGAAAATGCACATCAACAATTTCCATTTTCTACTTGTTATTTTTATGAAATTGAATTTCCACAGACACTACAGTCATTTTCCATTTAGTTAGATTGTTTGGTTACTTATTCTTTTGGTGCATTAGTAGGCACATAAAGGAGATATAATTAGAAATTCTTTCCTGTGGTTTAGATAAACCCAAAATTCTTTCAACAAGAAACAGGTCAGCTATTTTTACCAACATATTTTCAGTAGATATACAAAAAACAATGTAGGTGATTGGAAATACCAATATGCTATAGACATTTTCATGGTGACTTCTATTTCATTGAATGAGAATGAGATCCATTCTATAGTTGGAAGATGACCTCTGTCCTCTCATCAACACCATTATGTAAATTGTCATTTTGATACCTCATATTATACAGTTTGTAATGCAATTTACATGAGAATAGAAAATTTACATGAGATGTAAATTTAATCTACATCAATAAATGTTTCCCTTGTGAATTCTATGTTTAAGCTACCACATTTGAAAATATAATTTTGTTTTTCTTATTGTTTTTCAATGGATAGGAAGGTGTTTACAAAAAGATAACAATTAAAGGTAAATAATAAAGATTCAGAGCTAAGGAAAATGTGAGTAGAAGGCAAGTGCACATAGATGGGAACACAATATGCAGGACTTAAAGGCTAAATAGTTATTACAAAAACTTTAATTTTGCCTTTGAGTTTCCTAGCAGACAAAGTAACAAGGGAGACTAGAAGTAAAACAATTCAAATTTTTATATGAGGAAGAATATCTTTAAGAAGTGTTTAACCATAGTTTTTCATTATGTTCTCTTAGAATTGATCTCTCTGTATATATGTAGATAAGTAAAAATAATTTTATAACTCCAAATCAAACATAGGAACAAAAATTTAAATTGATGTTAGTCTAGACTAAAATGCCATTTCCCACATAATGACTTAAAATCTGAATATTACATGAGTAAATTCTTTGAAAATAATATTTTTGGGTTTAAATAGCATGAAACAGGAAATTAATTAATTTTTTCCCTCTTTAAGTAAAATTCTGTGGTATTGGATGTAGTTAGTGTACAGTACTCACAATTTCAGGCACAAGGTGTCGCTCTTTACTTGGTGGAAATAGTTCATTCAAGGAGTGGTCTGACCATCCACGAACGCCTCATTCAAAAACGACTCCATCATGCCGGTCGCTACTGTTAACGGATCCTTTAAAGCGTCTCAAAAATTCAGCGAGATTTTAAAACTGAAACTGGAGTCTCTGGTGCTGTAAGTGTAAAGAATCTTATTTTGCAAGTCAATGTCGTATGCGATGTTGGAGTTTCAAAAAAGGGCATTCGGCACTCAGCAATTGCTGCTGTCGCTTCTGCTCCTCACCCGCTGGGAGACCGGGAGCGGCCAGGTCCACTACTCCGTCCCCGAGGAGGCCAAACACGGCACCTTCGTGGGCCGCATCGCCCAGGACCTGGGGCTGGAGCTGGCGGAGCTGATACCGCGCCTGTTCCGGGTGGCGTCCAAAGGCCGCGGGGACCTTCTGGAGGTAAACCTGCAGAATGGCATCTTGTTTGTGAATTCTCGGATGGACCGCGAGGAGCTGTGCGGGCGGAGCGCGGAGTGCAGCATCCACCTGGAGGTGGTGGTGGAGCGGCCGCTGCAGGTTTTCCACGTGGAGGTGGAGGTGAAGGACATTAATGACAACCCGCCGGTGTTCTCGCTGAAAGAACAGAAGCTGCTGATTTCTGAGTCTAAGCAAACTGACTCGCGGTTTCCTCTAGAGGGCGCTTCCGATGCGGATGTAGGAGAGAATGCCCTATTGACTTATAGCCTAAGTCAAAATGAGTTTTTTTCTTTAGAATTACCAACAAATAGTAAGCAGACTAATAGACTGTCACTTGCACTAAAGAAGTCTCTAGATAGGGAGAAAACTCCCGAAATTAGTTTGCTACTGACGGCTGCAGACGGGGGGAAACCGGCGCTAACTGGCACGGTTCAGCTTTATGTCCACGTCTTGGATATAAACGACAATGATCCGGAGTTTGAACAATCAGAATACAAGGTGAAATTAATTGAAAACGCAGCTAGTGAAACGTTTGTGGTAAAGCTGAACGCTACAGATCGAGATGAAGGAATCAATGGGGAGGTAACATACTCCATGCTGTCGGTTAAGCCCGGTGGAAAATCCTTATTTACAATCGATGAAAATAATGGAGAGGTGAGGGTCAATGGAACTTTAGATTATGAAAAAACCAAACTCTATGAAATTGCAGTGCAAGCTACAGATAAGGGAAATCCTCCGATGGCAGGTCACTGTACAGTCTGGGTAGAAATCTTAGATGCCAATGACAACGCCCCTGAAGTCACCGTGACTTCCCTGTCTCTCCCAGTCCCAGAGGACGCTCAGCCTAGCACCGTCATTGCGTTGATCAGTGTAGCTGACCGCGACTCCGGTGCCAATGGACAAGTGATATGTTATTTAACTCCCAAAGTTCCCTTCAAAATCACGTCCACATTCAAGAACTATTATTCACTGGTGCTGGACAGCGCCCTGGACCGCGAGAGCGTGGCGAATTATGAGCTGGTGGTGACAGCGCGGGACCTGGGCTCACCTTCGCTGTCGGCCACCGCCACTTTGTCCGTGGAGGTGGCAGACGTGAACGACAACGCGCCCACGTTCGCGCAGCCCGAGTACACGGTGTTCGTGAAGGAAAACAACCCGCCCGGCTGCCACATCTTCACGGTGTCCGCGCGCGACTTGGACGCGCAGGAGAACGCGCTGGTGTCCTACTCGCTGGTGGAGCGGCGGGTGGGCGAGCGTGCGCTGTCGAGCTACGTGTCTGTGCACGCGGAGAGCGGCAAGGTGTTCGCGCTGCAGCCTCTGGACCACGAGGAGCTGGAGCTGCTGCAGTTCCAGGTGAGCGCGCGCGACGCGGGCGTGCCGCCTCTGGGCAGCAACGTGACGCTGCAGGTGTTCGTGCTGGACGAGAACGACAACGCGCCCGCACTGCTGCCGCCTGGGGCGGGCGGCGGGGGCGGCTCTGTGAGCCAGCTGGTGTCGCGGTCGGTGGGTGCGGGCCATGTGGTGGCGAAGGTGCGCGCGGTGGACGCGGACTCTGGCTACAACGCGTGGCTGTCTTATGAGCTGCAGCCGGCGGCTGGTGGTGCGCGCAGCCCATTCCGGGTGGGACTGTACACGGGCGAGATCAGCACGACCCGCACCCTGGACGAGGTGGAGGAGCCGCGTCAGCGCTTATTGGTGCTGGTGAAGGACCACGGGGAGCCCGCGCTTGCGGCCACGGCCACCGTGCTGCTGTCTCTGGTGGAAAGTGGCCAGGTGCCGAAGATCTCATCGCGGATGTCGACAGAGGCCGCGGACACAAAACTGGCGCTGGTGGACGTGAACGTGTACCTGATCATTGCCATCTGCGCGGTGTCCAGCCTGTTGGTGCTCACGCTGCTGCTGTACACCGCGCTGCGGTGCTCCGCCCCGCCCACGGAGAGTGCGTGCGTGCCGGGGAAGCCGGTGCTGGTGTGCTCCAGCGCAGTGGGGAGCTGGTCGTACTCGCAGCAGAGGCGGCAGAGGGTGTGCTCTGGGGAGGGCCCGCCCAAGACCGACCTCATGGCCTTCAGCCCCAGTCTTCCTCCGGGCCTGGATAGAGAAGATGGAGGCGAAAGGCAGGAGGCAGGATCAAATTATCATGGGCCGGTGAGTTCTATAGATTCCCTCTGTGTTGAAGTCTAAGTTAAAATTTAAAACAACCCAGTTCCTATTATAGAAAAAATTAATAACTACTGTGTGTATGTTGAGTATTCTTTCAAAGAACAATGTTTGTTAGTGAAGTGCCATATGATACAATTTCGATCATATGAAGAATCTGAACTTTTAGCAAATAAATGTCTTCTTTCTTCTAATATCTTGTTAGAACATGTTAGAAAATGCAAGATTGACTTTCCCGTTATCACTTTATTAGAAATATTTCTATTTATCACCACCTACTCAGGTCACTTTATCTCTAATCCTTGGCATTGTAGGTTATCACTATTCTCATTTTCCTTGTCTTTTAACAGACTTTTGCCTCGATATTTTCATATTATTAGATCACTTGGCTTTTCTCACTTCAGGCTTGTATTAAAGATACAACACTCTATTAGAATGGAGAGGATTTACATCTCCTTTTCTGTGGTGTTAGACATTCATCATACATTTATTGTCTATCAGATAACCTCTAGTTTTGTTCTACTGATAAGATAAAACTTGCTTTAATATTATTTGCAGTAAAAAGGCAGTCTTGCATTCTAGTGTGCTGCTTTCATGGAAATAATATCATTAAGAGTTCTGTTTATTTTTAATTTTGTTCCATGAAACGGGTAGGGATTTATCTACTACATACTCAGAACTCCCAGATTCAAGCTTCCAAAGTAAACTAGGGAAATAAAGTTGCTTATATTTCTCAACCAAGTCACTCAAACTTGCCGAAGGCATATGTTTAGGCTTATCATATCTGCAAAACATGCTAGTTGGTATTTTTCCTGTTTTTCTTTAGGTTTACTTAGAAAAATGTAAGTTAACTACCACATTTTGTCATGTATTATACCCTCCCATGCATAATGTACCCCCACGTTTTTGGTCCATACTTTCAGGAATAAAATCTTTCATTTAAATTTTTAAAAATTCAATTATTTATTTATATTCAGAAACAAAACCAATTATCGTATTCCAGGGTGTTATTTTTCATATGGATATTGTTATTACTTTCTAGAGTTATACTTTTAATGCATAAACATAAATAAAACAATTAAAAACATTTATATAGATACAGAATTAGTACTTCCCATGTATAAAAGGCATCCTTATTTTTCCCTCAAAAATTTGGGTGAACAAGTACACATTATACATGGCAAAATATGGTAATAATGTGAAACCTATTGGCAACAATTGATTTCATGCATTTCATGTTTTAAAGATTTTATTTATTTTTAGAGAGAGGAAGGGCAGGAGAGAGGGAGAAAAACGTCTTCCATAGATTGCCTCTCGGAATACCCCTTCTGGGGACCTGGCCAGAAACCCAGGCATGTGCCCTGGCTGGGAATCAAACCAGTGACCTTTTGGTTTGCAGGCCAACACTCAATCCACTGATCCACACCAACCAGGGTATTTCACCTTTTAAAGGTCCTATATTTTAACGCTTTATTTCAAATGTTCATGAAATTGTCCTTCCATCCCATATAACCACATCTGAAGATTGTAGCAAAAATCATTTATGTCTTGGTCATTTTTCTAATTCAGTGATTCTTAGCTGCATGTAGGGTGGTCCATTACTGACCTCTTTGGGAAACCAACAGAAGTCACAAGTGGCCATTCTCCCCTTAAAATTCCACGGCATACCATTTGGCATAATACTGAAGGACCCCATGCCAAAGCCCATTCTTGGACCTCCCATCAGGAATCTTTGTATCTTAGTATTAATTGCCTAAAAATTTTTTATTTCAAAGTAGGCAATCAGATTAAAATATGAAATATTTCAGACTCAAAGTGGTTAAACCACATCTTTTATGACACTGTAAATATAATAAATGTGCATGTTAGGTAGGGCATACAATGTTGTCAACATCTAAACGAAGTTCTTTGAATGACTCAAGGTCATTAAAACTTAATAAACAAAGATGTTGAGCCATGGCTGGTGTGGTTTAATAGATTGAGCGCTGGCTTGTGAACCAAAGGGTCTCCAGTTCTATTCCCAGTCAAGGCACATGCCTGGGTTGTGGGCCAGATCCCCAGTGTGGGGTGTGTGAGAGGCAACCATGCATTGATGTTTCTCTCCCTCTCTTTCTTCCTCCCTTCCTCTCTCTCTCAAAATAAATAAATAAATAAAATCTTTAAAAAAGATATTGAAATATTTTAAGTAGTCTAACATTTTGCAAATCATTGTATTTACAGTATATAAGTAATTAAGAACATTTTTGATCATTTCAAAGTACATGAACTAATCTTTAAAAACAGTGTTATTTTATTTATTCTATATGTTGCAGGATTATATTCTTAGTTGTATAATTATTTCAAACTAATTTTCTAGTTCAATTGTTTAGCTAGTAAACTAAATCTAGGTGTTCCTATATGTTGAATAATTTAATTATGTCTAACAGTATGTGAGAACTACCTAACACACCACTTTTATTTTACTCTGTACTCATTAAACAATAACTCCACAGGTCCCCCTTCCTCTGCCCCTAGAGACCGCCATTCTATTTTCCATCTCTATGAATTTGACTAGTCTAGAACCTTATATAAGTGAATATTATAAAAAACAGATATCATAGAGTATTTTTAATATTTTATTTATTTATTTATTTATTTATTTATTTTTAGAGAGAGGGGAAGGGAGGGAGAAAGAGAGGGAGAGAAACATCAAGGTGTGGTTGCATCTCACACGTCCCCAACTGGGGACCAGGCCTGCAACCCAGGCATGTGCTCTGACTGGGAATCAAACCAGCAACCCTTTGATTTGCAGGCCAGCACTCAATCCACCGAGCCATACCAGCCAGGGCATCGTAGAGTATTTTTTGTGACTGATTTATTTTACTTAGCATGGTGTCCTCAAGGACCATACAGGTAGCATGTATAGAATTTCCTTCCTCTTAAAGGGTGAATAATATTCTATTGTATATTTTGTATATATTCCACATTTTAGTTCTCTGCTCAGTAGAGTGGGAAAACTACAAGCTTGTTTCCTTACATAATGGTGGAGCAGGAATTAGCTCATGTGTGGAGTCTGAGAAACCCGAAGCTGTGACTAATTCAAAATTAGGAGTTGTTAGGGTAATATGTAAAACAAACTCATTTTGAACACACCAATTTTTTCAGTACAGTTCTTAGCATTTATGGCACATTGACTATTTTTGAAAATGGAAGATAGAAAATGAAGAAGCTTGGGGGTGATATTAGACAATTTAATAATTTGATAGCATTGAATTCAAAGTTAATCAGTGTTTTTGACTAATTAAGAGCCAGTTTTATAGCTGACTTGTTATCTTATGTTTGTAGAACCATTAATGGTTATTATTTTCTGGTTCTGTAAAGATTTCATATCTCGGTTCCCTTTATTCCTATTATACATGGAAGGAATGGTGACAAATTATTGGTTTAAAGACTTTTGCATTGAATTTTAGTAATTTTATAAAATCTACATTTACTTGTTCACAACTAGCTGTGGGATCTTACTAGTTTTATTTTCTCTTAAAGCTGGTTTTGAATTAATAAATAAAATTATGGAACATATTTTGATTTTTCCTTTTATCATAATTACCTAATCTTTGTAAAAAGATTTTATTTACTTATTTTTAGAGGGGGGAAAGGAAGTTGAAAGAGAGGGAGAGAAACATGGATTGGTTGCCTCTCGAATCTGCTGGACCAGGGACCAAAGCCACAAACCCAGGCATGTGCCCTGACCAGGAACTGAACCAGTGACCTTTCACTTTGTAACATGACACCCCATTAACTGAGTCACACGGTTGGGGCACAGTCACCTAGTTTTCTGAAGAGAGGCATGTTCTGAGTAATGAAATGTCCTGAAGGGGAGAATTTACAGGAAAACCAAGGGGTTATTAAGAAGATCATATTCTTTTGATTTTAGTCAATGAGCTTAGGCTCCAAAACATTTCAAGAGATCTCCACTACCACTTTAGAATGTTGTGAAATTTGGAGGCATGGACTTAACATTTTACATGAAAACCTTTATACCCGCTAGAGTAAAACTTTCCAACATCTGTGCCCAAGCCTCATCCTAACATGTTGTGGGAATGACAGCAATTGTATGAAAAGTCATTACATTCAAGCATCAAAGAATAAAAAACAATATTTCCTTCCATATTTATGAATTCTAGTATTCACCAGATTAGTGAGTGAAACAATTTGTGTGAATGGGTGAAATATTAAGTTTCTTTTCCTTTACTAAATGAGAGAAGTTTTTACTTTCTCCTGAAGTCCTATAGTGAAGTGCTTCTGTACAATAAAAGTCATTACAAATGTGAAATGTAAGCAATATAGTGGCAGGAGTGGTGATATTATTCTTCATTTTATTCTCTATAATAGCTAAACAGTAGTTTCTGACATACCTATGTCAAATATTATTTTATAATAGACTATGAAGCAGAATATTAAAAAAACTGCAGAATGATAGAAGTGTATGTGCATTGTCACCAGTAGCATATATTTAAAGACAGACATTTACAAATGGTTTATGAAAATATCCAAAAGTCAAAAGGATTTAAAGTGACCCAGAAAGTGGCTAAACTAAAAAAAGAACCTCAGGATTTTTCTTGTACATACACAATCAGACACATGATGTCGCTGCACACTCAAAAGGTGAAAAGAGAAAAATTTGCCTCCGAGCCCAGATTCCAGCCGTTCACAGAATACGATCGACTCCACTTCAACCGGAATTATGGGTAAAATTGACTAAATATACTTACAGTAAAGGGAGACGGCTCATAAACTTTCCCGAGGAGCGTTTCCTTACAACGTACACAGCTACCTCAGAGACCTCCTTATCTGCGATGGTGTTTACCAGGCAAGGAGGCCCAGGAGCCCGGTGTCTGCTGCTGTCGCTTCTGCTCCTCACGGTCTGGAAGGCATGGAGGGACCAGGTCCACTACTCGGTCCCCGAAGAGGCCAAACACGGCACCTTCGTGGGCCGCATCGCCCAGGACCTGGGGCTGGAGCTGGCGGAGCTGGTGCCGCGCCTGTTCCGGGTGGCGTCCAAAGGCCGCGGGGACCTTCTGGAGGTAAACCTGCAGAATGGCATCTTGTTTGTGAATTCTCGGATGGACCGCGAGGAGCTGTGCGGGCGGAGCGCGGAGTGCAGCATCCACCTGGAGGTGGTGGTGGAGCGGCCGCTGCAGGTTTTCCACGTGGAGGTGGAGGTGAAGGACGTTAACGACAACCCGCCGGTGTTCGCAGGAGAACAGACGGTACTCGTTTCTGAATCTGAGCCTCCGGACTCTCGTTTTCCTCTAGAGGGCGCTTCGAGGCGGATATCGGGGTAAACTCTCTTCTGACTTACAACTTAAGTCTAAATGAGCATTTTACTCTTAACAACGACAAAAAACAATAAAAGTATATTGCCAGAACTGGTTCTTCGCAAGTCCTTGGATAGAGACGAAACGCCAGAAGCTAATTTATTGCTGACTGTCTCGGATGGCGGTAAACCGGAGCGAACGACGAGCTCTGCTCCTATACAAATAAGCATCCTGGACGTGAATGACAACGCTCCAGCGTTCGATAAGCCCAGCTACAAAGCAGCGCTGTTTGAAAATGTCCCCAACGACACGAGAGTGATTCAACTAAATGCTTCTGACCTAGACGAAGGACTGAATGGAGAAATTTCCCATGGAATCAGAATGATTTTGCCAGCGAGAGAAAAATGTATGTTTTCAATACATCCAGAAACAGGTGAAATCAGAATTTTTGGGAAACTGGATTTTGAAGAGAGTAATGAATATGAAATTCACGTTAGTGCCATTGATAAAGGGATTCCGTCCATGGCAGGTCACTGCAGGGTTCTGGTGGAAGTTCTAGGCCAGAATGACAACACGTGCGAGGTAATGGTCACTTCGCTGTCACTAACGGTTCAAGAAGATGCTCAAATGGACACTGTCATTGCTTTGATCGGCGTGTCTGACCCTGACTCTGGCACCAACGGGCAGGTGACCTGCTCACTAATACCCCACGTTCCCTTTCAAGCTGGTGTCGACCTTCAAGAACTACTATTCTCTGGTGCTGGACAGCGCCCTGGACCGCGAGAGCGTGGCGGACTATGCTGTAGTAGTGACCCCGCAGGACGGGGGCTCGCCCTCGCTGTCGGCCACCGCCAGCGTGTCCGTGGAGGTGGCAGACGTGAACGACAACGCGCCCACGTTCGCGCAGCCCGAGTACACGGTGTTCGTGAAGGAGAACAACCCGCCCGGCTGCCACATCTTCACGGTGTCCGCGCGCGACTTGGACGCGCAGGAGAACGCGCTGGTGTCCTACTCGCTGGTGGAGCGGCGGGTGGGCGAGCGCGCGCTGTCGAGCTACGTGTCTGTGCACGCGGAGAGCGGCAAGGTGTTCGCGCTGCAGCCTCTGGACCACGAGGAGCTGGAGCTGCTGCAGTTCCAGGTGAGCGCGCGCGACGCGGGCGTGCCGCCTCTGGGCAGCAACGTGACGCTGCAGGTGTTCGTGCTGGACGAGAACGACAACGCGCCCGCGCTGCTGCCGCCTGGGGCGGGCGGCGGGGGCGGCTCTGTGAGCCAGCTGGTGTCGCGGTCTGTGGGTGCGGGCCAGGTGGTGGCGAAGGTGCGAGCGGTGGACGCGGACTCTGGGTACAATGCGTGGCTGTCTTATGAGCTGCAGCCGGCGGCGGATGGCGCTCGCAGCCCGTTCCGCGTGGGGCTGTACACGGGCGAGATCAGCACGACCCGCAACCTTGACGAGATGGACGAGCCGCGGCAGCGCCTGCTAGTGCTGGTGAAGGACCACGGGGAGCCCGCTCTGGTGACCACGGCCACCGTGCTGCTGTCTCTGGTGGAAAGTGGCCAGGTGCCGAAGATCTCATCGCGGATGTCGACAGAGGCCGCGGACTCAAAGCTGGAGCTGGTGGACGTGAACGTTTACCTGATCATCGCCATCTGTGCGGTGTCCAGCCTGTTGGCGCTCACGCTGCTGCTCTACACAGCGCTGCGGTGCTCGGCGCCGCCCACCGAGGGCGCGTGCGCGCGGGGGAAGCCGGTGCTGGTGTGCTCGAGCTCGGTGGGGAGCTGGTCGTACTCGCAGGAGAGGCGGCAGAGGGTGTGCTCTGGGGAGGGTCCACCCAAGGCTATGGCCTTCAGCCCCAGCCTTCCACAATCGGTAAAGAATTGTTTAAATTATTCCAGTGAAGTAAGTTATTGATATATATTTGTTTCTTTTTAGAACTTTCTGGTAGGGTATACATACACTCTTTTTTCCACCCCCGCACCATGCTATCCTTTAAACTGTCAATATCTCCACTTCTGTGGCATCACCATTCTTAGTCACTTGACCTTTCATGTATTTGCCCAATTTTTCATGTCTTGACGAATTAAGTATGTAGATGAGCTGGAGGCCATTGATCACCACGCTGTGAACATTTCTGTTAATAGTTCTATCACTTTTCCTATCATCTATGAATGACTGACCTTGAAAATATTAGTCCACTACAGTAAACCTGTCTAGGTGTTTGCTAACTCTTACACTTGTTTTTGATTTGAGCTTAGTTTCATGGATACAGAAAATTTGGAAGATGAATACAAAGCGTTTCCAGATACCATCTACTGGATTTTTTTTACTGTTTTTTTTTTTTTAATGTGCACAGGCTTGTAAAATAGTTTCCTTGGTCACCATTCACATCTCAGTACAATGCTCTTCCTCATATTTTATCAATAATAATTATATGTCATTAATTCTAAGATGAAATATTTTTGTTATTGTTTACACAAAGTGCCTTCTTTCTTTCAAGTGGAATTGGCTATTATATTATCTTTATTTACATAAAATGTAATAAAGTAATTTCCATTTAAAATGTTATAATCACAAAAGTCAGGATGCATCATATAATTGATGGTTTATAATAATTTACCTAGCTGCTTTACTTCTTTGGTAGCACATAAATGATGAGGCACCTTACAATTAATGACATTTTTAGTCAATAAAATCTTGGAATACTTACTGATCTCTTATTATTTTCCAGGACCTGTGTTAAGTATTTAATTGAATTATCTCATTTAATTATCAAATCATCTCACTTAATTATCAAATCAGCCCTAATATATCAGTAGAATATTTATCATGGTCATTTTTCTGATCAGAAACCAAAATATTAAGCCACATAGAAAGTTCAAAGTGGCTCAAACCCCATTTTGGAGGGTCCAAAGCCACCACGACATATTCCTTCTCTGAGACTATTATCAAGTGAATGTTCTAAGTGCATTTTGCATGTTACAACTTTCTTCCACAAAAATATCTGGGAACTCTGTTCGATCAGAGAGTAAGCCTTAAACCCCTCACCCTGGTAGTGAAGTCATCACGCTTTCCTGCCTGTTGCCTACCGCTCTCTCACATATCTTTACTTAGGCCGTGGAGAGCATATGTTCCATCAGTACTTTTGAAATGAATATATGGTATTAAATAAACTGCTTGGGTGATTCCCTCCCTTGTAGAAGATGGGATGGGCTCCAGAGATTAGGCAATGTTTTATTGAAGAGTGCCTGGCAGATGGCTAACGTTTCAACAGGAAGGTGGTACAGACGGAGAGATAAATATGAATGCATGAGCAGAGTTTGCTCTTTGCTCTAGTGAATGTGCACTTGAAGAACTGGAGCAGGGGAGATTCTGAAAGAAGGAAAGCTAATAAAAATATTGTATAATGCTGTAGGTATCCAGTAGTGAAGACTTAAATTGTGACAGTTGAAATGGATTAAGGGAAACAAGTGGAAAAGGCATGGGTAAAGGAGAAGCAGCCAGATAGTGACCAACTCAATACAATGATAATAAAAAAATACAAAAGTAGACACTAACTTCTTTAGTTTGGTCACTTGGGTGAATGAGATTCCCTTCACCAAGATGCAGAATAGAGTTGGAGAAACAGGTTGTGTTGTTTGTGAAGCCAGGGAGTGGAGAGTAAACATTTAAAAAATAGTTACTCTTGAGGTTCTAGGAGAATACAGTTGTGATTGGAAATATGGATCTGGAACTCTGGAGATTACAAATGTGTACTTGTGAATCATTCTCTTAGGGAAAAAATACATCCATGAAGAAACAAAATCACCAAAGAGAGATGGAAAAATGAAAAGTAGCCCTGTCCCAGTAGCTCAGTTAGTGAGAGCATTGTCCCAACACACCATGGTTGTGGGTTTGACCCCTGCTCAGGGCACATACAAGAAGCAACCAATGAAAGCCTAAATAAGTGGAACAAGACATCAATTTCTCTCTCTTCCCCTTCCTTTCTCTCTCTAAAATCAATCAACAAATTTTAAAAATTAAAAAAAGAAAATTGAAAAGTAATGTGTTCAAGTAAAGAATTTAGATGGGTAGGTATGTTCTTGGGGCCACTGTAAGAAATTATCAAAAACTGGGGGGGGGACTAAGACAACAAAAACTTATTTCCTCACAGTTTGGGGAGGCCAGAGATTCAAAATCAAAGTGTTGGCAGGGCCGTACTTGGTCTAGAGTTCAAAGGGGAATCTGTTGTCTCCTACAGCTTCTGATAGAGGTCAGAGTTTTTTGGCTTGTGGCCACACCACTTCAATCTCCGCCTCTGTGGTCACAATCCCTTTTATTCTCCTCCTCCATATGTTTGTTTGAAAAGGATACATGTGGCTGTACTTTAGGGTCCACCTGTATAATCTAGGATCAGTGCCTCCTTTCAAGATCCTTAATCTAATCATGTTTTGGGAGGGGGAGCTATATAAAAGAAATATTCACAGGTTCCAGGGATTAAGATGTGGGTATATCTTTTGGAGAGTCATCACTGAATCTATTATAGTAGGCTTAAAAGCATAATAAGATAGTTGACACCTGAAATAAAACTCAAAGTGCAATAGATCAAGTAAATGTTAGAAGTTAGAGGTAAAGAGGAGATAAAAGGACAGGCCTTTCTTTCAAAAGTATATATATATATATATATATATATATATATATGCATATGTATATTAGTTAAAGATATTTGAGTGTGAGAAAAAGAATCAAGACGATTTTGAGCATGAGATAGGCAGAAAAAGAATGAAGATTAAGGTAAAAAAAACATGAAGGAGAATAAAATATAAAATAACTTTAAAAGAGTGTAGTGTTGGCCTGAAAAGTGGGGAACATTTTTCCTTAGTAGGGAATGAAAATAGAGACTGTGAAGAAAATGTTGATATGAGAAGAGAGCTGTTGAGTTCATACTGATGAATAGAGTGATGAATATAATTTACCTCTTTGGGTAAATCATCTGAGAAAGAGCTGGTGAGAATGAGGTTGGGAATTTGAGACGAGAGGGAGAAGAATATGAAAGAATCTCTGTAAGCATGAGGGAATAATTAATAATTTCTTCACCTAAGGGCTGTATTGAGGTAAAAGCGAGAGTAAACCCGTGGAGATTATAGGCATCATGGCTAAGTGCCTATCTTATATTGAGAAGCTCAATAGGAAGAATGGAGAAAATGGATAGTTAGGTTGTGTGTTGGAAACTAAAGAAAATGTTAGAGGTATAATAGTATAAGTGGGCGAGTGCCTGGAAGGACATGCTTTAAATGGTTGACTTGGTAGTCCAGGTTAGGTGGAAAGATAAGTGAGACAAGGTAGGGCCGAATAAATAAGAACAATTAGAAAGAATCAAGGGATTATTCCCATTATAAGAGTAAAGCTATGCTAATAAAAGTAATGGAGCAGGAGAGGATGTTGAAGGGAAGAGAATACCAAACACTTTACCCACATTTTCAGAGTAGAGCAAAGATAGAGAAGTGAACCCAACTATTATTTCCTGCAGAGTTGTGCACGGAACAGATCAGATAATTATGGGAGCTATTCTATGTCTTTCATGGCACTATTTGGCCTGGAACTTTGGGGCCTGGTAAAGGTAGTTATAACAATAGATAAAAGTAACAGTTCCTCTCCTCTCTTCCTTGTGTTAACATCTGTGTCAATCAGTTGTTGCTTAGAAAATCAATCAATTTAAATAATAGTAAGACATTCCCCAGTGATGGTGTAAGATGGGGAAAGGAAGAGGGAAGTTTAACCTATTAATACTAATTTAAATTCTATCAAACACATAGTTCTCGGCATGCTAGTTCTTTGCCTGTTTTATACAAAGAGAATCCAGAACTTTAAAGCATTGTTATAGCTAAATGGTCTAAATTATTGTGTTTACACACACCCACCCACATATAAACCCCTATACACATTAGGCACTTAATTCAAATACAAATTCACATTTCATGATATATTTGGGGGGATTTATAAACATGATGTACTTACTTAAAACCTGGCTTATTGCGCACCATTATTTTCCATGTTCATCTGTTTTATTATGTAATTGGTCATGTTTCCATTTGGAGTCGATGGTGGTTGTGTGAGCAGGTCTCAAAATATATTACAGGAAAAGGACATTCCCACCAAAACTTTCAAAGCTTCACAGAAGTAGAGGCTGATTTCCAAAAGCGAATGTAGAGTATTCTTTCTCTTAAAATTCTGCATGGAAGTTTTACACATGCAAAAATATATTTGTGGAAAAAGAAAACTCATCAACCAAATTTCAACTAACATTTAATGTTAAGTAGAGTTCAGTAATTTACTGTTTCTGGAAGAAAAACATTTAATCCTTAATTTCGTATCTTCAGTGAAAATCATCACGAAATGCAAGAAAAAAACCCCCTATATAAATGAAGAGCGCAAAAACGGAATCATTTTACACTTACACATTCATGCGCATGGTGTCGCTCTTCACTGAGAACGGTTCCCCGAAGAAAAAGCCTCTGCTTCCTTCCTGCAGAAAATTTGGCATAGGGTAGAAAACCTCTAGCGAATCCTCCCACAATAGAAGGGCGTAAAATGGGATCTCGAGAGTCCATTTGAGGTATGATATTCTATATACTTAAGGTATCTCTGAGGTCTTTTGAGTGTACCATGCTGTTTTCCTGGCGAGGAGGCCCAGGAGCCCGACGTCTGCTGATCTCGCTTCTGCTCCTTGCACTCTGGAAGGCGGGAAGCGGCCAGGTCCACTACTCCGTCCCGGAGGAGGCCAAACACGGCACCTTCGTGGGCCGCATCGCGCAGGACCTGGGGCTGGAGCTGACGGAGCTGGTGCCGCGCCTGTTCCGCGTGGCGTCCGAAGACTACGGAGACCTTCTGGAGGTAAACCTGCAGAATGGCATTTTGTTTGTGAATTCTCGGATCGACCGCGAGGAGCTGTGCGGGCGGAGCGTGGAGTGCAGCATCCACCTGGAGGTGGTGGTGGAGCGGCCGCTGCAGGTTTTCCACGTGGAGGTGGAAGTGAAGGACATTAATGACAATCCACCGGTGTTCCCTGAAAATAAGAAAGGAATAATCATTGCAGAATCTAGACCTCTGGAAACTCGGTTTCCACTAGATGGCGCATCCGATGCAGATATTGGAATAAACTCAGCCTTGACCTACCAAATCGACCCCAACGATTATTTTGCTTTGGACACACGAAACAATCCTGAGCAAACATCTTCGTTATCGCTTGTGTTGAGGAAATCCTTGGACAGAGAGGAAATTCAGGAACATAGGTTATTACTGACCGCCACTGATGGAGGTAAACCCCAGCTGACTGGCACAGTTCAGCTGCTGATCACAATTCTGGACGTAAATGACAACGCCCCACAATTTGACAAATTCATTTACAAGGTGAGAGTTGTAGAGAACGCATTTAATGGAACATTAGTGTTCCAGCTAAATGCCACAGATCCTGATGATGGTATAAATGGAGACATAATCTACTCATTTAGAAGGCCCGTATCGCCTGCAGTGTTGAATGCATTTATTATAAATCCCAACAGTGGGGAACTTAAGACAAAAGGTAAACTGGATTTTGAAGAAAAGAAATTTTATGAAATACCCATAGAGGCAATTGACCAGGGGAATATTCCAATGGCGGGTCATTGTACCGTTTTGGTGGAAATACTAGACATAAACGATAATGCCCCTGAAGTTACCATCACTTCCCTGTCACTCCCTGTGCGAGAGGATGCTCAGGTGGGCACCCTCATCGCCTTGATCAGAGTGTCCGACAGCGATTCTGGAGCTAACGGGGTGGTGACCTGCTCACTAACACAACACGTCCCCTTCAAGCTGGTGTCCACCTTCAAGAATTACTATTCTCTGGTGCTGGACAGCGCCCTGGACCGCGAGAGCGTGGCGGACTACGCTGTAGTAGTGACCGCGAGGGACGGGGGCTCGCCCTCGCTGTCCGCCACCGCCAGCGTGTCCGTGGAGGTGGCAGACGTGAACGACAACGCGCCCACGTTCGCGCAGCCCGAGTACACGGTGTTCGTGAAGGAGAACAACCCGCCCGGCTGCCACATCTTCACGGTGTCCGCGCGGGACTTGGATGCGCAGGAGAACGCGCTGGTGTCCTACTCGCTGGTGGAGCGGCGGGTGGGCGAGCGCGCGCTGTCGAGCTACGTGTCTGTGCACGCGGAGAGCGGCAAGGTGTTCGCGCTGCAGCCTCTGGACCACGAGGAGCTGGAGCTGCTGCAGTTCCAGGTGAGCGCGCGCGACGCGGGCGTGCCTCCTCTGGGCAGCAACGTGACGCTGCAGGTGTTCGTGCTGGACGAGAACGACAACGCGCCAGCGCTGCTGCCACCTGGGGCGGGCAGAGGGGGCGGCGGGGAGAGAGAGCTAGTGGTGTCGCGGTCTGTAGGCGCGGGCCAGGTGGTGGCGAAGGTGCGTGCGACGGACGCGGACTCTGGGTACAACGCGTGGCTGTCTTATGAGCTGCAGCCGGCGGCAGGTGCTTCTCGAAGTCCATTCCGCGTGGGGCTGTACACGGGCGAGATCACCACGACGCGTGCCCTGGACGAGGTGGACGCGCCAAGACAGCGCTTATTGGTGCTGGTGAAGGACCACGGAGAGCCCGCGCTGGCGGCCACGGCCACCGTGCTGCTGTCGCTGGTGGACAGCGGCCTGGCGCCGAAGGACTCGTCGCGGATGTCAGCGGGGGCCACGGGCCCAGAAGTGTCACTGGTGGCTGTGAACGTGTACCTGATCGTTGCCATCTGTGCGGTGTCCAGCCTGTTGGTGCTCACGCTGCTGCTGTACACCGCTCTGCGGTGCTCGGCGCCGCCCACCGAGGGCGCTTGTGGACCCGGGAAGCCGGTGCTGGTGTGCTCCAGCGCGGTGGGGAGCTGGTCGTACTCGCAGCAGAGGCGGCAGAGGGTGTGCTCTGGGGAGGGCCCGCCCCCTCCCAAGACGGACCTCATGGCCTTCAGCCCCAGCCTACCTCCTTGTCTGATTTCCTCAGAGAGAACAGGTGAACGCGAAGCAGATTTAGAACATTTGAAAGAGGTGAGCTCCTATTTAAAGTTGTCTACTTTCGCCTTCCTCACAGTTTTTTGGTTTGATTCTCCAATGTCAATTTTAAGGTTATTTTTAAATAATGCTAGTTATTTTTATGGTATTTAGTGAGTGTTGTTGACAAGATTTATTTACTTATTCTTCAGATTGAAATCTCAGTCTGAATCAGTATTAATTGTCAATAACACTAATCCTTTGTTTTATTGTATTCTTAATAGTTGGTGTGTGTGTGAGCATTTGCAAAAAGCAACACATTGTGAATACTTAAACATTTTGAAAACATTCGTTTAAATGAAGCAAATTTAGAAAATTTAAAGCTCTTTATTTTAAAAATTTATAATATACCTACATACATGTTTTGTTTTAAAGAGTATAAAATTTTTTTATACAAATGTCGCTTTAAAGGTTCATTTTTCTTTTTAAGAAACCTTGGCTTGGTCCCACCCCATTTTCCTGCAGGCACAGCAGCGCCCCCTGTCAGGTTTCTATATGAAAACCTTTGTAATTTTTTCCTTTCACGTTTTGTTTACAGTCACATAAATGTGTACACCTAGTGGGTTTCTGTTATTGTTTCTTTTAGAAAGTTTATTACCATAGATGAGAATTCATTTTACATTTCTCAGTTACCAATCTCTCGTGGAAATTTCTACAAATCTGATACTTCAATAGCTGTATAGTACTCTCAAGTGTAGATGTATCATTTATATACTTGGTCATTCATCTGTACTATTCTGTACTATCATTTTACTACTACTCTTCATAAAACATTCTGCACTATCATTTTACATATTTCTAAAATTTGTGTTCTTTTATTTCTACAAAATTATTTTCAGATGTGGAATTGATGCATCAAATAGTATCAATAATTTAATTTTGAACTGTGTTGTTAGGATAGTGTTCAAGTCTTTTGTAGTACTTTCAAGTTCCATCAACAGGTTGTGAGCACTCTCCCTTTTGTCCCCAAAAGAAATAGTGACCTTACATTTTGAAAACAAATCTGTATAAAATGATATCTCATTGTTACTTAAATTTTATTCCTATATACTACCAGTGAATTTGAGCATAATCTCATTTGTATTTTTTTAATTTATTAATTAAATTCTTTACTCAGTTTTTAATTGTAACTTTTTTTGTTTTTCAGTTTGGAAAAATTCTCTGTAAAATACAGATATTAACTTTTATCTTCTGCCTATATGAAAATATCTTTTTCTTCTATATAATTTATATTGATTTGTTTGTACCACATTTTGCCATGTAAAAGTGTACTTAAATTACTATATTGAAATATGTTTTTTTTCTCTTATGGATTTTAAAATCTCCAGGTTTAGTTAGAAATATCCTCCCAACTCTTATACTGAACATTTGTTAATTAAATTCACTTATTAAACATTTATTTTTTAAATTTAATTTAATTTTAAATTGAGGTATAATTAACCTATAACATTATATTAGTTTTAGGCATACAGTGTAATAATTAAATATTTGTTCATATTGTGAAATAATCTCCATAAGTCTAGTTAAAACTTATCACTACACATAGTTACAAATTTTTTTCTTGTGATGATCTTTTAAGATCTACTCTTCAGCAACTTTCAGACATACCATATAGTCTTTTTAACTGCAGTCACCAGGCTGTATATTACCTCCTCTGACTTATTTATTTTGTAACAGGTTTTTACCTTATTTATTTTATAGCAGGTTTGTACCTTAAACAACCTTCAAGCATTTCACCCATCCATCATCTCCTGCATCTGGGAACCACCAGAATGAGAGCCTATGTGTTTGTGTTTTAGATTCTATATGGGTGAGACCATTTTTCTTAATGTATGTGTTTATTGCTATAAATTTGCCTCTTAGAACTGCTTTGACTAAATTTCATAGGTTTAGGTATATTGTATTTTCATTTTCAGTTGTTTCGAGATTTTTTAAATTTCCTTTTGACTTCATTTTTGACCCATTTGTTTTCAGGGATGTGTTGTTTAATTTTCACATATACATAAAATTTCCAGGTTTTTGCCTGTTATTTATTTCTAGTTCTGTACTGTTGTGGTCAGAAAAGATACTGCATATGATTTCAGTCTTACAATTTTCAAAGACTTGTTTTGTGGTCTAACATATGATTTATCCTTAAGAATGTTCCATGTGCACTTGAAAATAATGTACGTTCTGCTGCCATTAGATGGAATGCTCTGAATATACTTGTTATTTCCATTTGGCCTAAAGCGTAGTTTAAATTCAATGTTTCCATATTGATTTTTTTGTCTAGATGATCTATCCATTGACAAAAGTGAAGTATTGAGATCCCCTACTGTTATTGTAGTGTTTTCCATGACTTCCTTCAGACCTGTTAGCATTTGCTTTGTGTAGTATGTGCTCTGATGTTGGGTGCATGTATATTTATAACTGTTATTTCTTCTTTTTAAAAAAATATTTTATTTATTTATTTTTAGAGAGGGAAGGGAGGGAGAAAGAGAGAGAGAGAAAAAAAAAACATCAATGTGCGGTTGCTGGGGGTCATGGCCTGCAACCCAGGCATGTGCCCTGACTGGGTGTTATTTCTTCTTGATGAATTGAACCCTTTATCATTATATAATGACCTTCTTTGTCTCTTATTACAATATTTTTTTACTTAAAGTCCATTTTTTCTGATATGAATGTAGCTACCCCTGCTTTCTCTTTTCTTTTGTTTCCCATTTGCATGGAATATATATTTCCACCTCTTTAATTTGAGCCTGTGTGTATCCTCTAAGGTGCTGTAAATGTCTTGGAGGCAGTATATAGTTGGGTATTACTCTTTTTTTTAATCCATTCAGCCACTTTATGCCTTTTGAATGGATAATGTAAGCCATTTACATTTAAAGTAATTATTGATAGGTAAGGACTTACTATTGCCATCTTACTAATTATTTTCTGATTGTTTTATATATCATTTGTTCCTTTGCTCCTCTCTTGCTGTCTTCCTTTGTGAATTGATGGTTTCCCATAATGGTATAGTGGTGTACTTTGATTCCATTTTTTTTGGTCTTGGTGTTTCTAATATAGTTTTTTGTTATTGTTCTATGGTTACTCTATGGCTTACTTGAAACATCTTATAAATACAACAGTTTATTTTAAGCTGATAACAACTTAACTTTGATCACATACAAAGACTCTGCTCTCTTCTCTATTTTATGTTTTGGTTGTTATAATTTATAGCTTTTATTTATTGTGTATTTATTAAAAATTATTGTAGCTACAGCTGTTTTAATACTTTTGTCCTTTTCCCTTATACTAGAGTTAAGTGGTTATCACACCACCACATTATATTGTTAGAGTATTCTGAATCTGGCTATATACTTACCTTTACTGTTGTGTATTGCATATTTTCCTATGTTTTAATTTTTCCAGTTAGCATCCTTTCATTTCAAGTTGAAGAACTCTTTGCAACATTTCTTGTGCAGCAGATCTACTGGTGATAAACTCCCTCAGCTTTTGTTTATTTGGGAAAGTCTTTATATTGCCTTCATTTCTGGACAACTTCACAGGGTAAAATATTCCTGGTTGGCAGTTTTTTTCCCCTTTTAGCTCTTTGAATACATGAACCACTCTTTCCTGGCTTGCAATATTTCTGTAAAAATGTCACTGATATCCTATGGGGGTTCTCCTGTATGTGAAAATATTTTTCTCTTATTGCTTAAAAAATTCTTTTTGTTTTGAGTTATAAAGTTTTATTGTAATTTGTCTTGAAGGTGACTGTTTTGCATTGAAATTTGCCTACAAAGCATAAATATTTGAACATTTGGATTACTGTTTTTGAATGAGTAGATTAAATAGCTGTGAAACATTAATTTATGTTCTCTTAGGTATGATTGAAATATTACATTCAATCTTTAACCCCTAAGAAAGAAAAACACAGATCCCAGGGTTCTATGAAATGTTAAAAAAAAATCACTTCAATGTCTTACTTCATTTATCTGGTATCATTTAACTAGTGATATAATATGGCAACCATGTTGCAGTTGAGAATTTAAGATTTCCATTCTGTTCTGGAGAGGAATAGTACACAAGTGCACCCTACTTTCCCTAAAAATTATTTATAAATTGAAATTTATAAATTCAGAAGCAGAGCTCGAAAGCTAAAGAGTTTTTTTTAAAGGAAAGATTGTTTTTGCAATGTGTCTTATGTTTTGTAAACATTAAGAAATACCAAATCAAAGCCCTGACTGGGTATCTCAGTTGATTAGAGCATTGTTTTGGTATACCAAGGTTGCAGGTTTGATCCCTGGTCAGGGCACATACAAGAATCAACCAATGAATGCATTAATAAGTGGAACAACAAATTGATGAGTTACACACACACACACTCTCTCTCTCTGCCTTCCTCTATCTCTCTCAAATCAATACATTTAAAAAAATTTAAAAAGAAATAATAAAGCAAGATTCATTGCTTGGACTTCCAAGATCATGTACTGATCTAGCTTACAGAGGCCATATTAGTCCTACCTAAAAAAATATATAGTTCTTAGCAGATGGTTTTTTCAAATAGGAAATGATAAGCATTTCACCATCATAAAATTTTGTTATTATTACTGGATAAATAATACACACCATAGACAATTATATACTTTTCTACCCCTGGATAATGCATTTGCTAACTTCCCAACCAATGTGCTGCTATTGTAACTTATTTTAATATCATATATATATTATATATCATCTCACCAGACATAATAATTTATGCAGTTATTATTTATTAATGAACCAATATTGATACATTGTTATTACATAAAATCCAAAACTTATTTGGATTCCCTTAGTTTTTACCTAGTGTCCTTTTAATTGTTATGATCCCATCCAGGATACCATAATACATTTAGTTGTTTTATGTCCTTAGGAGCATCTTGGCTGGTGTTTTTCTAATGATTAGGCTAGGATTTTGGGCTTTGGGGAGGAAAACCACAGAGGTAAAGTGCCATTTTTATCATGTCATATCACACTATCAGCAGGATTCACTACTTTTGATGTTAACTTTGATCATTCAACTGAGGTAGTGGTTGCCAGGTTTCTCCACTATAAAGTTGTTCTTTTTTCCCCTTTCCACCCTGTGCTCTTTGGAGAGAAGTCACCAAGCACAGTCCACAATTAAGACATGTAATAGCTACATAAATGCAGAATAGTTGCATAAATTACTGGAATTCTTCTTCATTAGAGCTCTGTCTCCTCTTTCCCATTAATTTTGTTATTTCATTATTTATTTTGTGGACATTTATTTTTTCATTCTGTTGAGCATCCTTATAATCATTACTCTAAATGCTATATCTGTTAAATTGCTTGCCTCCATTTCACTTAGTTCTTCTGGAGAATTCTCTTGTTTTTTCATTTTGGACCCATTTCTTTGTCTTCCCATTTTGGTTGCCTCTTAGTGTTTGTTTTGATGTATTAGGTAGATCTGCAAAGACTCTGGTGCAGCATATGTCAAATACTGCTTGTGACTGGGCCTGGACAACCTGTTTGGAGCTATCAGAGATCCACAGTTTGTGTTTCCTTCTGCTGGACTTGTATGTGTGCAGAGAAAAACCAAGCTGTGCACCAAGGCCAGCTTTTACCAGCACTGGGCCCAGGGCAAGATCAGCTGAAGTCTCAAAGTCCCCCAGAGATATGCCTTTGCCTGTAGGCTTTCTCTTAGCCTTAATCAGTGAAAGTGCCTCCAGTGGTACTCCTCAGCAGTCCATCTTAAGCTCCACAGGTTGGGGTGAGAGTGATTTCTGTGGGGCAATTGCTTCCCCCAGGCTGATGCTGCATGGAGGGGAGTGCTGTGCTGGAGAAGGATGGCTTCTGCAGTATGGGAGATGACTGGTGGCTGACCCTTCAGCTCAGTCCCCAGAGCTACCGACCCCAGATTATTTTAGCTCTAATCTTCTCTGCTCTCTCTTTGCTGGAGCCCAGGGTAAGTGGCTATAAATGAAATTTTGTGTGTTGATCCTTTAAGATACCCTCTGCCTCTCTAGCTGTTTCTTCCTAGTGGACAGAAACCCCACTGCTTTTCACAGCTGGATGTTATTTGGGTTCCTTTCCTTGTTCTGGTGCTCTCGGCTGGGGAGCCCAGCTTGGGGTTTAGACTCCATACTTGTCAGGGGGAACCCCCCAGATGCTCAAATACCCTTTTGGAACTTTAGCTTCTGTCTGTGGGAACCCAGCTGGTCCTCTTGCACCTCCATACTTCCTACCAATCTTGATGTGGTGATGTGGTTTCTTCCATAAGTCCTTGGCTATAAGACTTCTCTCTAGCTAATGTTTGGTTGGTTATTTAGGATGATTTTTCTATAATTTAGTTGTAATCACAGTTTGGTCTTAGGAGGGTAGTTTCCATCTACCCTGCTGCCATCTTGGATCTCTCCTGGACATTTATTTTACACTTTGAGTTATAATGCAATTTTGCTCAAGTTGTTCCAGCTTTGGCCATTAGGAACTCTTCCATTTGGCTCCTTGTGTTCCTTTGATATAACACCATTATTGTGGACTTGTTGTTTTTGTGCTTTAAGAAAACCCCCTAATTTTCTGGTACTATAAGATCCTCCAAGCTTTTTTAAAAAATATTTTTTGCCTTAGTCCTAGGGTCAACCATTTATCCAAGGATCCCTGGTTTCTTTTATTGGATAATGGTATTAAAAATCAGGTTCTGAGTGCTAGGTATGCTAATAGCTACTATAGTGACATTGCTTCTAGTCTTTCTCATCTGACAGAGCCGCAACCTATATGTGTGTACACTAGTCTGTATATGTATAGATATCTATAAACAGTCTACAGTATATATACAAGTATAATACAGATAATGTAAACATATATTTATATATTAAGCTAAATATGAGTTTATACTAGTGTCTCTAATCTGTTAACCCATAGATTGTTCTAACTTTCTCTCCTTGCTTATCTGTAAACTCCCTCTCCAACAGGGAGAAACCTGTTCCAATTATCTGCCATTTACTCACTTAATTGTTCAGTTCCCATGTGCATATATAGTAAATTCAGAATTGTTAACCTGTATCCTGTGAGCCACAACTTTACCAACTAAAGGACCATGCTTATGTGATGTTTCTTTTGCTTTCAGTTGTACAGACTTTGTTCATTTAAAAAGTCGCTTGGGTCAGCACTTTTTCCTCCACTCTCTTCAATGAGGGTTTTTTTTTTTTTTTCATACATATGCAACATGATCAGGTTGTTTTGGTTCTTCTCTGTTTTTTTAAAAATTTTTTTGTCATGCTTTATTCTGGATAGTTTCTTCTGACCTCTGTTCCAGTTCATTAACTCTCTCTTCTACTAAGTTTGCTATACTATTAAAAACCATTGGGTTCTTCATTTTGATTACTATATTTTCTAGTTATATACTTTTCAACTTGGTGCTTTTTAGTAGTTTTCAGTTTCTTCTCAAAACTTTCAGTTAGGCCTATTATTTCCTTGAACATACTAAATATATTCTATGTCTCATGACTTTATTATTTGAATGCCATGTGAGGTTGCTTACATTGTTTTCTTTCTCTTTGTTTGTGATTTCTTTGTCTTATTTCTTCTTATGCTTGGTTGACTTTTTATTGAATTCCAGAAATTGTATTTGAAAAAAAGTCAGGTAAAATGCAGTCTAAGATGGTCTTCTTTGAGAGAGAATGTATTTTTGCTTCCAGCAGGGCCATAGGGCCAATTAGGGCCATTAGAAATCCCAGAAACCTTAACCTAAATTTAAGGACTGAGATAATTTGAAGCAGGACTTCTGCTGTTGTAAAGATTTATTTATTTATGGTGTGTTGCCCTTTGGGGGGCACCCAAACCAAAGCATGGCACATTTCCAGGGCTCTCCTTCCTGGAGTGCTCAGGACTCTAGTTTTTGTCTTTCTAACTCAACACTCTCAAAATCTCTGCTCAGCTTCTCAGTCACCTGTTTTGTTACTGTCTGGTGTCAAATGACTTATGTAAAAAGAGGTAGGTGGCTCAAATGATCCGTAAGACCCTTAAGTGCAGAGCACTGAGTTGTTCCTAGAAATAGTTCCCACCTATTTGTATTTTAGTCTTAAGACTAAAGTATACATAGGAAACATTGTGAGCCAGTTGTGTAGTGGAGAGCCAAATTTTGTGGTATAGACAAATACAGAATAGAAGAATCTATGGTAAGCTGGTACTGATAAAACATAAAGCTTTTGGGACAACTGTAATTGAACAACAATTTAAAAAGAATAAGCACAAAACATGTACATAAAGGAGAAATTAGTGAGGTTTGCTGTCTTCACCATGGAATTAGAATCACTGACTGCCTGCCCCCATTTTTACACTTCCTTGTCAGATACATACTTTGGTCAGATAGATATGTGACCCAATCTAACTGAATTTTAATTAAAAAACATTTAATAAGTGTGTTTTTTGTTTGGTGTTGGAGAGATATCTCTATTTTTAAGACATCTTTCCCCATGGGCTTCTAGAACTGGACACAATTTTTGGTTCTTCATCTTCCCTTTTCAGATTTTCCAGGAGCCTTGGTGTGGTTAGAATTCTAGCCTTAACTTTGCATATGTTTAACTATGTGGCATTTTGAGCTTCAGATCCTATATCAGTAAATTGAGTGAAATGTAGAAATGAATGTGAAAGCTTATTGAAAGCTGAAAAATCATGTGAATTATGCATTATTAGTATTTTGGGGGGACATGCCATCAGATTGTGAGCCACAGAGATAATGATAAGATTAAAAAGCTCTGGATATGGGAAGGTAATGATGATATTCTGTTAAAAGCTGATTGAGACCCTCGAAACCCCAAAATGGAATTTTTAAATTTATTTATTTTAGTATTTATTCATCCATTTATTTATTTAACAAATAATTACTGAGTATCTTAAATGGGCATGGCACCGTGCTGGATGCTGGGGATTAGAGAGAAAATATGCATACAATCTTTGTCCTTGTACGGTTCAGTGAGATAAAAGTAGTCAAACAATCAACCTAAAAGTGTAAATTTCCTTCAAAGTCATACTTTGAAGGAAAGGACAATGTTAGTATGACAGCACATAAGAAGGGGATAGAGTATTTGACTTGTTGAGTGAAGCGAAGGAAAACATCCTCAAGGAAGCGGTGGTTGCTGTGGGACACGAGCTATAGGAGTTATCACCGTGTGTGGAGGAGGAAGTAAGAGTGTTTCAGGCCAAAGGACTAAACTGCAAAAGTCTTCGGACAAGAGGAAGGAGGACATGTTCAAAGACCTTAAAGACCTAGAGTGTCTGGAAGGCAGGGAGCAAGGAGGAAGTGGGGCCTCTGATGGGGTTGAGAGACATGCAGGCTCCAGACTGTGGGGCCATGGTCAAGGTTCTGGCCTTCATCCCTAGGACGGTGGGGAAGCCATTGAAGGGGATGATGTAATAATGAGGATACTGGATGCCAGGCATCAGGTGATATTTGGGCAGAGTTGGTCTTCATCAGGCTTCATATCACCTAGTTGAATCCTTAATTTTATAACATTATGTTTACAGAGAAGAGTAATGTAAGGGGAACTCTTCAATACAAAAAGGGATTTGTAAATTCATGCCTGGAGTGCATTATCAAAAAAGGTACTGAATATTAATTCCAGATAGCATTAAAAAAATCATTAGACTGTGTTCATTTACCCAATGAATACATGGTGCCTATTATGCAGCAGTCATTAGGATAAAAATAAGCCAAACTGGACTTTGAGTTACATCTACTAAGTACTCATTTAAAAAACAAAATATTGATTTGTACAAATAATTAAGTTCCTACCTAGTCTGAGAATATGAATTTCAGTAAAATCTGACAAGAGACAAAAAGGAAAGCCTTATGTGTTCTAGAGAGTATACTGTGTGCAGTAGGGCCAGGAAGAGCAAAGGCCTCAGGTGGGAGCAGCATGAGTGCTCAAGGAGCAGAGGAAGTGAGCGGAAAACTGGCAGGAAATGTGGGAAGAGAGGAAGGTGGGAAAGATGGTTTCAAGCCTCCTAAGGTATTGTGAGCACTTTGAGTTTGACTCTGAGATAAGAGAACAATGGAGGGTTTAGACAGAGAAATAATATCACCTGACTTTTATGTCATCAGGCTCCCTCTGGCAGCTGCATTGAAAACAGGCTGAAGAGAGACAGGGTGGAGAGAAGGGAGATGGTTAGGAGGCCATTGCACTGGTCCGGGCAGGGGAGGACTGGGGCTGTGGTCACACAAGTGAATGAAGAAGGTGAGAAATGGGCTCAGGCTTTGCTGACAAGTCGGGTGAATCATGGATGGCTCCATGGTTTTTGTTCTGAAAACCGGAAGCATATAATGGCCATTCTAAAAGAGGGAAGACTCCTGCAGAGAAATCTCAATATTGAACATGTTGAGTTTGAGATGTCTGTTAGCTTCCACTGTGGAAAACTTTTTAAAGCTAAATATTTCTGTCTCTCTTAACAAGAAAATTCAGTGTTATAATGTTAACAAAGACTGCCTTTTACTTGGTCTTATCAAGGCTTCTGACCACGCAGATCAGATTACATCACTCTCCTACTTAAAACTACCCAATGGCTTTCCACTGACTTTAGAATGAAATCTAAATTCCTCACCACAATCTCCAAGACCCTCCCTATCCACCTTGTCTGCCCAACTTACCTTGTTAAACCCTCCTCTTCGTTCATTATACTACTTGTTTAGGGGCCTTATTTCTGTGTCTGGGACATGCCAAGGTCATTTTGGTCTTAGGAACTTGCAGTTGTCTCTTCAGGAGGAAGAGTTTAATAATACAGGAAGATTTTGTATTATTAATACAAAATCAATAGGTCAGACCATCTCCATTTTACATGTGAAAATGAGGCTCATACAGATGAGATAACTTCCTTGTGCTTACTCTGTTTTTAAGTGATAGTCCAATGTGACCTAGAATCAATGTATCCTGACTCTGAATTCGGTGTTCTTTGGGTATACCGTGGTGGTAGTTCTTTCTGATACCACTGGCACTTATATTATCTCAAAAAGCAGCATGTAACCAAATGGGTCAGATAAAATTAGAAGTGGTCTCATATTTTGCTGACAAGTCTTTGTCTATTTTTAAAACCAGTATGAGATTTATTAATGCCTTCTGGTTCTGGTATGTTTAAATAACTTTCTTTTATTTAAATACATATTTCTCAGACTAACTACTGGCAATGTAACTGGGAATACAAGAAATCTCCCAGGGAATACGCTTCTTCTAAAAACTTTACCTTATTTTCCAGTCTTGGGAGGCTTTATGATATCCAAGAAGCCTAAATTAACATGTTTCAATATGTTCACAAACCCCAAAGCTTTCCACACAGCATTCAGAGCAAGGTGAGGGACTGTGAATCCTTTCCACCTGGGACCTGGCAGAGCAGTGCAGAGGCGGACCCACTGCACACTGACTCTGCACGTCTGCTTCCTGTCAGTCCACCCGCGGGTGAGGATAGTGCAGGTGGAACGCAGGCACTGCTTCAAGGGGGTGGGGAAGAGTGCTTCTCCCAGGGATTCAAGTCTTCCTAGAAGTCTGGAAAGTAATATTTTTCTTTAGAATGATTTGCCTTTCCTTACGTCACTTCCATAAACATTGTACACAAAACTGTGTGTGTGTTGCTCTGACTGGTGTGGCTCAGTTGGTTGGGTGTCATCCCTCAATGCAAAAGGTTGCTGGTTTGATTCCCTGTTAGGGCACATACCTGGGTTGTAGGTTTGGTCCCTGGTTGTAGCATGTACAAGAGGCAACTGATTGATGTTTCTCTCCCTTTCTTTCTCTCTCCCTCCCCCTTTCTCTAAAATAAACAAATAAAAAAAATTGTGGATGTTGGGGGTAGTGTTCAGAAATGTAAAATCTAGCCAATAGAAAATGTTCTATTCTATTGGTATTATTTCTTAAGTACCTGTTAATATCATTTTTATAAATCAATATTATTAACTCATAGACTGGCAGCTTTTGTTGAACTTCTGTCTTTTTTCCTCTCTGAGTTTATTCTAATCTCCAACTTAACTTGTGAACATCTGTCTAGAACTGATGAAATGACCCCATTTGGTCCCAATCAGCTCAGCAACAGGGTCATGCTTAGGGGCTGAGTGTCACAGATGTAAAAATTAACAAACTAACATGTTTTAGAGGGAAAACCTTACAGGCTAATCCCTCTAAAGACACCCTTTACAGAAGCTGAGACTTTAGGAGAGAAATAGGAAAGGAAAATAATTATTAGAATAATAACTTACTATTAAAACACCCCGTATACTGAAAGTAGGGAGCTTTCTTTGAAGATTGGTCTGAATATAACCTGCCAGAGGCTCCCCCTGAGTGTCCTGCCAGCTCCCTCTGTGCTGCCATACAAGGGCAGAACTGGACCCAACATGTCACCTCACCCTTTGTGCTTCTGCAGAAGTGCACATTCTCCTTCTGTCACCATTTATCCCCTATTTACCGTCTTCCACCTGTCCCAACCCCCTTTCCGTCTGATAATCTCCATACTGTTATCTGTATCTGTGTGTCCATACTGAGGGTTTTTTCCTCTTTTGGCTTAATCCCTTTGCCTATTTTACCCAGCACCCCTCCCCACCTCTCACAGCTGTCAGTCTATTCTCTGTATCTGTGAGTCTGTTTTGTTTGTTTATTTTGTTCATTAGGTTCCACATATAAGTGAAATTGTATGGTATTTGTTTTTATCTGACTGTCTTATTTCACTTAGCATAGTACCCTTTAGGTCTATGCTGTCGTGAAAGGTAAAATTTCGTCTTTTTTATGGCTGAGTAGTATTCCATTGTGTAAATGTACCACTCATCTACTCATGGACACTTGGGCTGTTTCCAGATCTTGGCTATTGTAAACAGTGCTGCTATGAACAGAGGGGTGCATATATTCGGTCTTAGCACACCTGTTAAGTTGTATGGAGTAGAGCCTTATGTATTCTCCAGGGTGGGGCAACCCACTTTATGGCTCTGTGTGGGGGGGAGGGGTTGGAGAGTGGACAATGCTGCTGACCGGCAGCTGGAGGCTTGCTTGGCACTTGCCCTGTTTCACCCCCTTTCCATATGTGACTGGCGCACCTCTAGCTGCTGCCCTGGTGGTGGTTCCTAAAGCTGGTGGGTTTGTGTATGTTGCAGGACCAATCCGGCCCTTTAAACAGACTCTCTAGAGAGACTGGCAGTTTATTCTGCCACCCCAAGCCCCACTGATTTTTACAGCCAGAAGTTATGAGGCTTTATTTACCGGTGCTGGAACCCTGGGCTGCCCCGACTGGCCTGGGACTGCTTACTGCCAAGGTATCCCTCCCAATTTTTATCCACCACACATGAATATGGGACCGCCTTTTCCCACCTGCCACTGCTGCTGCAGCCTCGCCACTGCCACACCATGTCCTCTCCACCCCAGCTCCCCATCTTTGCCCCTCCTACCTGTCTGGATGAATATGGAGTCTTTAAATTCTTCATTACTGGACTCCCATACAATTTGATTTTCAGACAGTTCTGGGTGTTTTTTTGCTTTGAGGTTAGCTGTAATCCTTCTTATGGTACAAGGAGGTGAACAGTGTCTACCTATGCCTCCATTTTGACTGTAAGTTTCATCATGCTGTTTTGATTACTGTAGCCTTGTAGTATAGTTGGATATCAGGTTGCGTGATACCTCCAACTTTGTTCTTCTTTTTCAAGATAGTTGTGGCTATTTGGGATCTTTTGTGGTTTCATAAAAATTTTTGGATTATTTGTTTTAGTTCTGTGAAATACACCGTTTGTACTTTGATAGGAATTGCATTAAATCTATAGATCACTTTAGGTAGTATAAACATTTTAACGGTGTTAATTCTTCCTATCCATGAACATGGTATATGCTTCCATTTATTTGTATTTTCTTCAGTGTCTAAAAATTTTCTGAGTACAAGTCTTTTACCTCCTTGGTTGTATTTATTCCTAGATGTTTTATCTTTTTAGTGCAATTGTATATGGGTTCTTTTAGTTTGTTTTTTTCCTAATATTTCATCATTGGTGTATAAAAATGCAACCGATTTCTCAATATTTATTTTGTATCATGCCACTTTACTGAATTCATTTATCAGTTTTGGTTGTTTTCTGGTGGAATCTTTAGGGTTCTGTATACATCCCTGTATATATAGGGTTCTGCAGACATATCATGTTGTCTGCATATAATGACAATTTTACTTCTTCCTTTCCATTTTGGATGCTTTTTATTTCTTTATCTTTTCTGATTGCTGTGGCTAAAACTTCAGTACTATGTTGAATAAGGGTGATAAAAGTGGACATCTCCATCTTGTTCCTGATCTTAAGGGACATGCTTTTAGTTTTTCCCCTGTTGAGTTTGATATTTGTCATATATGGCCTTTATTTGAAAAATGTTCCCCCCACTCCCATTTTGCTGAGAGTTTTTAAAAAGTCATAAATGGTGCTGGATTTTGTCAAAAGCTTTGTCTGCATCTATTGGTATGATCATATGTGATTTTTATTTTATGTGATATATTACATTAATTGATTTGTGGATATCATACCAACTTTGAATTAATTCCAGGAATAAATCCCACTTCATCATGGTTTATATGTTTTTTAATATATTGCTGAATTTGGTTTGCTAATACTTTGTTGAGGATCTTTGCATCTATATTCATTAGGGATACTGGACTATAATTTTCTTTCTTTGTAATGTCTTTTACTGATTTTGGAGTTAGAATAATACTGACCTTGTAAAATGAGCTTGAGAACCTTCCCTCTTCTTGATTGTTTTGTGGGAATTTTGAGGATAGGTGTCACTTCTTTGGATGTTTGGTAAAATTCACCTGTGAAACCATGTGTTTCAGGACTGTTTTCTCTTTTCATTAAATTTATTGGGGTGACATTGGTTAATAAGATTATATAGATTTCAAGTTTACATTTCTATGGTACATGATCTTCATATTGCATTCTGTGCCCACCACTCAAAATCAAATCATCTTCCATCTCCATATATTTGACCTCCTTTACCCTTTACTACCCCCACTATCGTCTTCCCTCTGGTAACCACTATGCTGTTTTCTGTGTCTTTGAATTCATGTTTATTTGTTTTCCTTGTTTGATAATTTGTTGCTTTCATTTTTATATCCCACGTGTGAGTAAAATCATGTGGTTCTTAACTTTTTTTGTCTGACTTATTTTGTTTAGCATGGTATTTTCAAGGCCTATCCATGTTTTTGCAAATGGCAGTATTTCATCTTTTCTTATGGCTGAATAATATTCCATTTATATATATACCACAGGGCTTTTGTTTGTTGGGAGTTCTTTGATTATTGCTTTGATCTTGTTACTTGTAATTGGTCTGTTTAGATTTTTCTGCTTGATTCAGTCTGGAAGATTGTATGTTTCTAAGAATTTATCAATTTCTTCCAGATTGTCCAGTCTGTTGGCAATATTTTTTTATAATCCTTTGCATTTCTGTGGTGTTTGTTGTTACTTCTTCTCTTTCATTTATTATTTTATTAATTTGGCCCCCCCTTCTCTTTTTTTTATGAGTCTGGTTAAAGGTTTATCAATCTTGTTTAGCTTTTCAAAGAACCTTCTTGGTTTCATTGATCTTTTGTATTTTTTAAAGATTCTATTTAGTTTATTTCCATTTTGATGCTTATTATTTCTTTCCTTCTACTACTTTGGGCTTTGTTTGTTGTTATTTTTCTCATTCCCTTTAGGTGTAAGGTTAGATTGTTCCTTTAGGTGGCCTGAAATGCTATGAATTTCCCTCTTAGAATTGCTTTCACTGTGTTCCATAGGTTTTGGGTTGTTGTGTTTTCATTTTAATTTTTCTCAAGGTATCTTTTGATTCTTCTTTGATCTTATTGTTATTCCATTTATTATTTAGAAACATGTCATTTAGCCTCCGTGTGTCTGTGTGTTTTTCAAGGTTATTTGTCTGTTTGTTTGTTTGGTAATTGATTTCTAGTTTCATACCATTGTGGTTGAGGAAGATGCTTGGTATGATTTCAGTCTTCTTAAATTTTTGAGGCGTGTCCTACCTAACATGTGGTCTATCCTAGAAAATGTCCCATGTGCAGTTTAAAGGAATGTGTATTCTGTAGCTTTTGGGTGAAATGCTCTGAAAATATCAATTAAATTTATCTGACCTAGTGTGTTCTTCAAGACTACTGTTTCCTTGTAGATTTCTGTCTGAAAGATCTATCTATTGATGTCAGTGGGGAGTTAAAATCCCCTACTATGACTGCCCTCTCAGTTTATGTCCATCAAAATTTGCTTATATACTTAGGTGTTACTATGTTGGATTTATAAAAGTTTACAAGAGTTATATCCTCTTGTTTTATTGATCCTTTTATTATTATGCAATGTTATTCTTTGTCTTAAAGTCTATTTTGTCTGATATAAATATTGTTACCCCAGAGTTTTAAAAATTTCCATATGCATGAAATATCTTTTTCCACCCCTTTACTTTCAGTCTGTGCTTTTCATTCTGAAGTGGGTCTCTTGTAGACTGCATATATGGAGCACTTGTTTTCTTATCTACTTAGCCACTCTATCTTTTGACTGGAAAGTTTAATCCATTTACATTTTAGTAATTATTAATAGGTATGTACTTATTGCCATTTTTCTTGATAACTATATTTCTTTGTTTCTTTCTTTCTTTTAAAAAAGACTCTTTAAAAAAAAGACCCTTTTTTTTGGTAATGCTAGTTTGGCGTCTTTTAGCTTTTTCTGCCTAGATAGATCTTTATTTCATGTTCAATTTTAAATAATAGCTTTGATGGTTAGAGTAGTCTAGGTTGTAGATCCTTGCTTTTTATCACTTTAAATATTTTATGCCAGTCTCTTCTGGCCTGAAATATTTCTGTTGAAAAATCAGTTGACAGTCTAATGGGAGCTCCCTTGTAGTTAACTCTTTCTTTTGCTGCTTTTAAGATTCTTTCTTTGTCTTTAACCTTTGCCATTTTAATTATAATATGTCTTATTGTGGGCCTCTTTAGGTTCATCTTGTTTGGGAGTCTCTGTTCTTTCCAGACTTGTGTGTCTTTTTCCTTCACTGGGTTAGGGAAGTTTTTAGTCATTATTTCTTCAAGTAGGTTCTTAATCCTTTGCTCTCTTTTTTTCTCCTTATGGTGCCCCTATAATGTGGATGTTATTATACTCGATGTTATTCCTGAGGTCCCTTAAACTATCCTCACTTAAAACTTTTTAAAAATTTTCTTTTTGCTGCTTTAATTTTTTTTTTGTTACCTTGTCTTCCAAATTGTTGATTCAATCCTCTGCTTCACCTAACCTGATGTTGGTTCCTTCTGAAGTATTCTTCATCTCAGATATTTTGTTCTTCATTTCTGACTGCTTCTTTCTTTTGTAGTTTTTATGTCTTTTTAATGCTTGCTATCTCTGTTTAAATTCTCACTGAGTTTATACATTTTCCCACTATAAATTTCTTGAACATCCTTATAACCATTTGTTTTGAACTTTGTATGTGGTAGATTGCTTGCCTCCATTTCATCTAATTATTTTTTCTGGGGATTACTTCTGTTATTTTATTTGGGCATATTTCTTTGTCTTCTCATTTGGGCCACCTCTCTGTATTTGTTTCTGTGTATTAGGTAGATCTGCTATGTCTCTCAGTTTTGCTATGGTAGCTTTATATACCTGGTGTCTTGTGGGGCTCAGTGGCACAGTCTTTCTGATCACTTGAGCTAGATAACTCCAGTAATGCCCCTGCGTGGGTTAGGTGAGTGAGCCTTCCTGCTGTAATTGAGTCTTTATTGCTGTTGGCCTCCCCATGGGTGGGGTTGACCCTCAGGCTGACTGACTATGAGGAATGACCCTGACCACAGTGTATGAACTGCTGTGTGAGGGCTGACCCCATGAAGTGAAATTTGCCTCAGCGGGGTCTGGTGCCTTTCAAGATCTCCCTGTGGGAGTGCCACTTGTGGAGCTAATTGGGTGATGCTCTGATGTGGTCTGAAGCCCACCACCAGGTGTGTTGGTTCTGGGGCCTCTTGGGAGAGACTGTGATGCATTGTTTTGTGAAAGCTGCCAGATTTTTATCAAATTTCTTTTAAGCATCTATCATAATGGTGATCTGGCAATATTTTGTTTAGCATTTTAAGAAACTATTATATGATATTTGTGTAGATTCTTTTTTTGGAGACTGTTAATAGTATCTCTGTCAGATTTTTATTTCAGGTTAGACACCATCTGATAAACTTATGTCAGGTAGGTTGGGGGGTAGTAGTCACAGGTTTTCTTTTTCAGCCACATTTGATGAAAAATTTCATCTGTAGCTCAGAAGATGATCTAGTGTGACTGCTTACCAAATGTGTAGGAATATGAGACTTGAATGTAGGTAAAATATATTCTGTGATTAATATACTTAAAAATTTTAAGCAAAAAAAGTAAGCATAACAGTTTAGGATATTTTGATCTGTGGCTTAATAACACCTAGGGAAAAATGGATGTGAATTTTAGTTTTCAATCCATCATTAAAAAAGTCTGTGATGTAGCTGTCTAAGCACCACATGCAGTTTCAGCCTTCATTACTCGATATGTGGTATTTAGAATCAAAGGACTAGATCTCCTCTTCTTGGATCTGATTTAACCTATCTGGGGTATGACTTCAAGTTCTGAGGGCTACACTTTGAAGATGAAATGGAAAAATATTTTTATAAAAGGGTAATTTTTGAAAAATGAGCACATAATTATAAAAAGCAGTAAGTAAACACAGCGTAGGGTTCATTAGAGTGAAGATTCATGAAGCAAGGTCCAAGACACTTTATCTGGTATTGTATCATGGAGAGAAACTAGTTCTTTTGTACTAGAAACTTGAGAAAGAAATTCTGTAGTGATGTGTTATTGGTAAAGGGTTCAAGTGAAGAATGACATTGTGATACAAAGAATTCCCACTCTGTTAGACTTGATTTGGACACTTTATTAAGCTATTTTACTGAATTAAAATTTGCTTAATGTGACTGTGATGTCCTATCTTTTAACTTAGTTTTCATAATTACATAATAAACCCCCAAGGAATAATTTTGAGCACTAAGAAATCTTGTTTAAAGTACAATATTCTTTTGCTGACAAACTCTTTGGCGGAAATTAGATGGACTGTTTGTTTTCTTTTTTTGTTTGGCTTCAAGCAACAATGTGGATGTTGCCCCGACATCTTCCCTCCACTTCCCCACATTGTCCAGATTTCTGTTCAGGAGACTGGCTCAAAAATAGGAGCTTATCCATATGGCTAGGAATGTTTTAAATTTACAGCTTAAGGCTAAATTTGGTGGGAGAGATTTAAAATAACAGTCTTGGCAATAGAGCCCAAGTGATAATCAGGACTATGTTTTTGCACCAAGTCCACTTGGCGCACCAAGTCCACTTAACGTTGTACTTGCACGTAATTAAAAACTTGAAAATGCCCGACTAATGGAAACTATGGAAAATGCCATAAAACGGCAAAATGAAATATCAGAAAGAAAAGGTTCTGCTAAAGAAATATTTTGTTAATTCATGACTTTAATGTTTATCTAGTCACCTTATACAAAAGGAAAAATTCTTGAGACTGCTCATCTTTGGGATTTCCAAGTATATCCTAAATATTGCTTTCCCATACGTCACAGTTATGCCTAAACAAATGGAGTCATTTGGTGGGACAGATGCTACAGGCGAGTGCTATCTACTTATTCTTGACACAAATTAAATCCTTTGAAATTAGACTCCAGTGGCAGTTTAATACAGAAATGTGAAAAAAGGGAAGCCAAATGTCTGAGAAGTGTGTGAAGGGGGAATAGTTTTTGTCATGGTGATTTTCCTCCTCCCCACTTCCTAATCTACACGCACACATACTGTCCTAGATACAGCTCAGAATTCCTAAACTCTGGATAATTGGAAGCTGATAGGTAAAAGTCAGGGCCTTCCAGAAATTCAGTGCATCCCCTCAGGTGTATTTCTCCTGAGGCTAAGGGAAAAGTAAAAAGATATAACCTTTCACCCCAAAGCAGTTAGCTTGGTTAGAAGCATTAAATTAAAATGAGGAAACACAAATCCTGATCTCTGGCACTGAAGTAGGCAATTAGTTTTGGTTCTGAAGTATAGTGAAGAATTTTTTTTTAATTTTTATGAGTTATTTCACATATTAATGAAGATCCTCAAAGATGGCTATACTTATGACTCTCCCTAACACTTCAATGGGCTAACACGTTTCCTGCTTTCATTTTATCCAAGACTTGGTCCCTTAATTCAAAAAGAAAAATTAGACAGGAGCATTTACTGCTTACATTGCCTTATGTTGCAGTCCTCCCTTTTTCCCTGGAAGAGAGAAGGACCGGGTTTGTGATGTTCCAGGAGGTGATTGGTTCTTAGTGGCACAGGGGAGTTATCAATCCTCCTTTTAGCCGCAGGACCAGCATGCTGGAGCTGCCTGCCCCCCACTCCATTTTAATCAGTGATTAAAGCGTTATTATAGAAATATTTAAAGTTACGTTAGAGTTGAGAGAACCATGTAATTAACCCCGATGTATCCCACACTCAACTTTAATAATTAACAATACTTTTAGGCAGTTTTCTGATGAGAAAATAGAACGCCCTGAAAGCTTCTGTCCCTGGTGTGTAGTCAGCTTTTGTCTTTCAAATTTTGGTTCTTGGAACTTCGAATACTGTGATTAAAGGAAGGATTTGAGTGAGGAGTTTAGTGTTTAATAGTAATTTAAGTCAGTCTCTTTCGGCTCTCCCCCATCTCAGGGAAACCAGCTTGTTGTAGGGTACTAGGCGGAATTTGGAGGTGTTACTTGTAGTTCACAGCTGTTTCTCATAGAACTGATCATTGTCTGGATTTCTGTGCAGGAGACTGGCTTAAAAACGAAGGTGGAGAAAGTAGGGGCATCTAGCCTGTTCTTACTCCGCCTCATTGCTGTTTTTAAATAGAGTGTAGTTTCCTGGTCACGCTCTGAATAGTATCTCAGTACTTTTCTCTCCCTTCCACTTGGCAAGTCCTCTTTGGGGATAAGTTGTCCATCTTTGTGAGTTTCTGGTGTTTGATGTTGACTGGCTCCTGACCTCCTTTCTCGCCCAGAACGTTAAGAGCCGCTTGCAAAACACTCCCAGTCCGGCCTCCCAGGGAAAGAGAAACTGCTGACCCACTGAAAGTGGAACGTAGGACTCTGAGCCTTGCGCTCTCCCACTTTGGTGCATCGCAAAAGCAAGTCCGGGGGAAGTTGTTCCCCAACTTGCCCCCTTCTGGATGCTTTTATGGAAATATTGGTGGCTCCTGGGATTATTCTGAGGCACAGGAGAGACTTTAACCTGCAGCGGAGAGGATGGGAATCAAGCACGGAATGCACTGAAGCACTAGGTTTGGGGTTGCTGTTTCCTTAAGTCTTGAAGGGCTGGCTGGTCGTTCACGGTCAAGGTTGCGCCTCTCACCATCTCTGCCCGGCCGTTCCTCTTGGAGTTCCACCCTCTTCCGCGGGCACTTAGGGGGGCAGTGGGTCTGAGCACCGGGGACTGGACGCTCTGCTCTCCAACAGTTGGAGAGGGAAGCTCAGCTGCGCTCAGCCCTAGTTACAAGCAGTCCTCAGGCAGAGGTTGTGGAGGCTAAGTCCCGGGGGCAGGGCGGGGGGGGGGGGGTTTCGGGGCGTTGTCCTGGAAAGCACACGTTAAGGGAAGATGTTTCAGGTTCTCGGAGCGTCTTTCTTGCCCGCCCAGAGCCCCGCTGCCCCGGATCGGGGCGAGATCCCAGCTGGCTGGGAACCGAGACCGCGGTTCCCCACCCCGGCCGCTTGCCTCGTCTCTGCACCCCTAGGCGGCGCTGCGCTCCTCCGCACCCGGCCGGCTCCGCTTCCTCAGACGGCTGCCAAGCCTCCAGTCCAGCAAGTCTAGCTCCCCGCCCGCCAGTCGGGGCAATCCCGGGATTCAGAAAGCGGAGCCACTAGCCGCAGCGGCGGCCGGCTGGCTCTTGTTCTTTACCTCGGCTCGTGCTCTCCGGGAGTCCGGAGCATGGTCCGGGGTCACCGCCGGTGGAGGGGGGATGGCAGCAGGGAGGATGGTGGGCTGGAGGGTGGCAGTTCTATGTTTGTGGGTCTCCTGCGGCTCTGTCGCGGGACAGCTCGAGTACTCAGTGTTGGAGGAGACTCAGCAGGGCGTAGCCGTCGGCAACGTTACTGCGGACCTGAGGCTATCAGCAGCAGCTCTGTCCTTGCGGAACTTTCACTTCTTTTCCAGCCACAAGGAGCTCTACTTTGGGGTGGATCTGGCCAGCGGTAGCTTGGTTGTCCTAGAGCCGGTGGACCGCGAGCATCAGTGCGGGGCCAAAGCTACTTGCATCTTGACCTATGAGCTGGTGCTCCAGGACCCGCTGGAGCTGCGCAAGATTCGCGTTCACGTCCTGGATATCAATGACAACTCACCTGTCTTCCCTGCTGGCGACGTGCAGCTGCACATCCCCGAGTTCTTGATGCCCGGGGCCCGCTTTACTCTCCCTAATGCCCAAGATGCCGACGAGGGAAGCAACGGGGTGCTAAGCTACAGCCTGAGCCCCAGCCAGCACTTTCGCCTGGACATGGGATCACGGGTCGACGGCAGCGAATACCCGGAGCTGGTTTTGGTGAAAGCTCTGGATCGTGAGGAACGCACCACCCACAGGCTGGTGCTCACCGCTCAGGACCGCGGGCAGCCCACGCGCTCCGGAGACGCACAGGTCACCATCATTGTGGTGGACACAAACGACAATGCCCCTGTGTTTGAGCGCACAGTATATCACACCAAGGTGCCAGAGACTGTACCCAATGGGACTGTGTTATTCCGAGTTCAGGCCTCGGACCCGGATGAAGGCTCCAACGGGGAAATCCGGTACTCCTTAAGCAATAGCACGCAAGCAAAGCTTCGACACCACTTTCAGGTTCATCCCAGAAATGGGGAGGTGAGGGTAGCTGCTTTACTAGGTCCCCCTGAAACGCTGTTGGAAGCATACATCCAGGCGAGGGATGAAGGCGCCTTCGGTCTAGCTAGCACCGCCAAGCTGCTGGTGGAAGTGACTGACGTGAACGATCATGCCCCCGAGGTGAACCTGCTGACTCTCTCCAGTCCAGTTTCAGAGGACACCGCCCCTGGCACAGTGATTGCTCTCCTTAGTGTAAGGGATGAGGACCTTGGTCCCAATGGTAAGGTCACTTGTAGCTTGTCCAATGGAGGCCCTTTTAAGCTGAGGGCTTCTTTTGACAGTTACTACAGTCTGCTGACTGATGGGCCACTGGACCGGGAGCAGGTCAGCGAATACCAGGTCCTGATCACCGCCTCAGACGGTGGCTCGCCACCACTTAGCACCCGCAGGACACTGACTGTGTCAGTTGCTGATGTGAATGACAATACACCAAGCTTCCCTCAACCAGAACAGGAACTTTTTGTGGCCGAAAACAATGGCCCTGGAGCCTCTGTAGGCCATGCATTTGCCCAGGACCCAGACCTGGGGAAGAATGGCCTAGTCTTCTATAAATTGTTGGATCTTACCTCTGAAGGGCAGACAGCCTCTAGTTTGGTAGCAGTAGAATCATCCAGTGGGGCTATCACTGCCAAAACTTCCTTTGACTTTGAGCGGCTCAAGGGCTTTCACTTTCAAGTGGAAGCCCGAGATGGTGGCATTCCTCCCAGAAGTGCATCAGTGACTGTGAACTTGTTCGTGGTGGATAGGAATGACAATGCTCCAGTCATCTTGTTTCCCTTGACCAGAAATGGCACGGTCCCAGTGGAAATTGTGCCCCGCTCTGCCCGAACTGGACACTTGGTCACAAAAGTAGTAGCAGAGGATGCAGACAGTGGCTCCAATGCCTGGCTTTCCTACCACATCTCTCAGACTTCTGACTCTAGCCTTTTCCAAGTTTCATCTAATACGGGAGAGCTCCGTATGGCTCGCTTAGTTCTTCCCACTGATGCAGTCAAACAGAGGGTGGTGGTAGTGGTTCGGGATCATGGAGACCCACCACTCTCCTCCTCTGTCACGCTGGGCATGCTGTTGAGCAACTCTGCCCCTCAGGTCCTTCCAGACTTTGAAGATGCCTGGGAAACAGGAGGGCACCTTTCTGCCCAGAACCTCTATTTAGTCATTGCTCTGGCCTGTATTTCTTTTTTATTCCTGGGGTGCTTACTTTTCTTTGTGTGTATCAAGTTGAGCCAGAGCCCAGGGTGTTGCTCTCAGAGCTGCTGTCGTTCTCCAGAGGAGCTGAGGTACGGAAGGAAAATGGCTTCGCATCCTTGCATGGCATCAACCACAATAGATGTCACTACGGTCGAGAGACTTTCTCAGACCTATCTCTACCAGGCCTCCATGGGACTTGGTTCTGGTGATAACAGTTTGCTGTGGCGTGGAGAGTGCAGTGCTGCCGACCTGAGGAACCTGGCCACGGGGGTAGGACTGAATTTGCCAATATCTTGTATTCATATTCGGAACAGGAAAGATCATGCAAATGTCAATGCCATGGTAAGCAAATTTTATGGGATTTGATTGCCTACCAGGGGATGGCTGCCAGGTGTTTAAAAACATTTCTTAGATGATCCTTTGGCAACATTTAATTTATTGAGTTGAACACTCCCGCTTAGCAGACCCTTTACTAAGAATTCTGGGAGTACATAAAAAGTATTAAAAGGTTGTTCTTGGACTGAAGGAGATTATAGTTTATTTTTTAGAAACAACAGTAAGGCCCTGGCTTGGTGGCTAAGTTAGTTGGTTGGTGCATTGCCCCGTACATCAAAAGTTTGCGAGTTTGATTCCTGATCAGGGCACGTACCTACGTTGTGCGTTTGATCCCCAGTTGGGGTGCGTACAGGAGAAAACTGATCGATGTTTCTTACATCAATGTTTCTTTCTCTCTCCCCCCCTTCCTTTCTCTCTAAAATCAATAAACAAATCCTTGGACGAGGTTTAAAATAAAATAGAGTAGAAACAAGGATAAGAAATTAATACCTATTAAAGAACAATAAAAGTAATATAAAGGTCTAAAAGTAAAAATAATAAAGCACAAAAATTTTTGGTACAAGTAATAAATGAACCAAAATGTCTTTAAATCACTCCTTTTAGGAATTTTTTAAAGGAATTACTTTTACTTTTTAAATATTTTGACTTGCAGGGATTTAAAAAAAGATTTTATTTATTTATTTTTAGAGAGAGGGGAAAGGAGGGAGACAGAGAGGGAAAGAAACATCAATGTGTGGTTGCCTCTCACTCACCCCACACTGGGGTCCTGGCCTGCAACCCAGGCATGTGCCCTGACTGGGAATAGAACTGGCGACCCTTTTGTTCACAGACCGGTGCTCAATCCACTGACCCACACCACCCAGAGCTAAAGGAATTACTTAGAGCAAATATCCCTTCATTCAAAAAATACTTTTAGTAACAGGTATGTGTGTAAGATATTCTGATACCAAAAGAGGGAATGAAAGTATGTGAGTCTTTGTATAATACAAGCTTAAATTAATATCATGCAAGGTAAGACATTTACTCATACTTTACAATACATGAGTAAAAATGATGAAAACCTAAAAAATATTAAAATAAATCACAATGGATGTTCAAAGAAGGAAGAGAGAGAACATGAGAGCACATGTAGGCAAGGAGGAGGGACTCAGAGATGTATTTGAATTGGGTCTTGAATGATATATGACTTAATAAAATGCAGTATAGGCTGTACTTTACATGAATACCATTTAGGCAAAGTAGTTTTTTTTTTTTTAAGAATAATACCCCACACAATACCCTAATATCATAGCTAATAGCTCCATGCACTGTTAGTAAGAACACAGAAATTATAAGCATGTTTCAGAAAACCTATTTGTAGAAACAGAAAGACGATGGCATTATTGTGTATAGGACCCGGCAACCTTTTTTGTGTGTGTTTTAATTCATCTGTTTCCCAAGAAAGAAGAGTGGTTATTATGTCAGGAACATAGGTATGTTCAAAGGTTAACTTACCATTCAAAGTCCATTCAACTTGAATTTAATGTTATTATTTTAGAAGTCAATATACTTAGAAATAAGTAAATACCATATTTGAAAGTAATGCATCTAATAAAAGTTAAATTATTCAAATACTTCAATTTATCCATAGTGGCTCTTGGCATTTCAGAACTTTTTGGATGGCCCTGAGCAGTGTGGCTCAGTTGGCTGGGCACCATTCTGCAAAGCAAAAGGTCTCTGGTTCGATTCCTGGTATAAAGAAATTATGATGTATAAAGAGATGGGTAAAGTAAACTTTACAAATCTGGATTATTTGTAATTCACACACACATTTATTATTTACTTTTTCACATCCAATTGCTTATTGATCCAACCTTGATTCTTTAGGAAAAAAAGATTGTCATCAAATACCTTAATAACAATTACAGAATTTTAGAAATAAAATACTTATTGCTCAAATTTTATACAACAAAAGCCCTTTGAAAAGGGTATCATTTTATAATAATTTTAACTGTGTGTCTGAGTCGTACAGAGTCATGTAGATGCATGTGTTTACATTTTGTTCACATTCGAAGCTCTTCTGTCGTACTTTAGTGTACAGTGCGTTTTAACATAGTTTACAGTACTGAAATCTGTTGATTTGAGAAACTTAGAAAAGCATTCTCACCCATCCTGCTCCTGTTGGTAATATTTAACAGATATAATAAAAACGGGCTCGCTGTGTAGCAACGAGACAGCATGTGTCTCATGTCGATTTTCCTCTGAAGATTTTTGATGGACACTATCAGTTTGCTCTTCATTTCCACGTCTCTGGTTCTATTTTGCCAGCTTGTTTGTTTTATTGATTAGGTTCCACTTATAGGTGAGAGCACATGGTATTTGTCTTTCACCTCCTGGCTTATTTCTAGAGGGGAGAAGGGAGGGGGGTAATGGGGGGTAGAAGGGAAATGGTCAAGTCAAGGAACACATAAAAACACCCACGGACAAGACATCGGTGGTGGGGGAGGATTGATGTGGAAGGTGGGGCAGGGGAGAGTAATGGGGAGAAGATGGGGAAAAACTGTGATTGAACAGCAATAAAAAGTTTAAAAAAGATTTTTGATGGACAATTTAACTTTTTTAGATTGTTATCTAAGATGGTACCTCTGAGATATAAAGTTCTACTTAGCACTTAAAATTAATTTCATTGGAAAAATGTTTAGATAATATTTCTGTAGCAAAATGTAGAGGTGTACAACTGACTTCATTAAAAATTTCACATGAAAATGATAATTTAAATATAATAGTGTTATTTTAGCGTACTGTTATTCTCAGAGAACTTTTCTTTGCCAGGATACATAACACACAAGACATTCCCCTTTCACGGTGGCATTTATCAACAGTTGTAGAATGTTTTTGGCATTCTAGGTGTTTTTATTTGTTAACACGTGTTCTATAAGTAGACTTTTCCAAAGGCTAATTAGATGTTCCTTTATATTTATCTTGACTTTGAAGCTGGTAACCACACTGAAAAACTTCAGAGTGCTGTAACTAAGGAAGCTTGTATGGCATATGAAATATATTCAGATTTAGAAAAACACCATGTAGAGAGTAAAATAATGTTTGTTGTATAATAGAGAGACTTCAAATATGAAAAAGGAAAGAAAAGAGCATTATATAACTTCAGTGGACAGAAGGGAAAAGCAATGCCTGGGAAATGTGCAAGTGGCAAAGTTTTAACAACATGTCCGATAATGTTCACTACCTATTGATTTTTGTTGCCTTCAGTATTCTCAGTTAGAGGGAAGCAATACTATTTGAGAGACTAAAACCACTTAGCTGTATTGGGATTAAGGTGAACTAAATTGCTACAAGGTTTTTACATTGCTCAAATGCACATGACCTGAATATTATAAATAACACCTGGCAGAATGTCAGGTGAACATGGATGAGTCCACTGAAGTGTTACAGGAAGTAAGGAATTTGTGGGTAAGAATTATTCTTAAAAACATAAGCTAAATGATAAAGGTGGTTGCTCATTTTGTTCCTAATTTTAATTTATGAAATGAGAATAGTTCAGGATATCAATAAACTTCATGTCTCTTTTATACACATTTGTGGAAAAGATTTATGATAATAATTCCCTCTTTAAGCTATAAACGCAGATCATTATTTATTCAGCTGGAACCTGTCTTGGAATCCAGGAATAAGTAGGCAGTCACACAGTCTCCTGAGCTTCAGGAAAAGAGAAACACTTTTGTACCCCATCCTAAATGCTTGGCGGTTCCCAGAGCCCCTGGTTGCCAACTACACATATACTATTTTCGTAGCATAGCTCTTTGTGACATACCCTCTGAAATGTTCTCTCTGAATTCAGGTACATTATGCTTATTCTTTAGTATCTTTGAGCAAAGATTACAACTGTTTTATTTAGACTCAAGATGATGTTCATACAAAATAAAGCCAACTAATTAAGACATCTTAATGGTGGGTTTTTGCATCTATATTCATTGCTTGAGATTGCCTTGTCGTTTTTCTTTCTTGATATGCTGGCCCTATTAAACAAATTAGAAGTTTCTCTCTCTTTTTTCTTTTCTCTAAAGGACATATTTGCTAAGATTGGTGATATTTCTTTTTAAAGTATTTATTCGTATTCATTAGTGATGCTTTTTGTTCCTTAAGTTTTCTTTGTGGGAAAGTTTTAAATCATGATATTACATTACTTTATTAGTAATGAAATTATTCATATTTTTATTATTTCATTTTTGGAAATTCTGTTTTTCAAATATATTCATTTCATCTAAAATTTCATATATTTTGGCATAAAATTGTTCATAATGTGGTCCTGTAATCTTTTAACATTAAACATAATAGAGGGATCTGTAGTGATAGTTCCCTCTTCAATTCTGATGTTAGTAATTGTCACCTCTTGTTTTTCCTGACTAGACTTGGAAGCAACCATTTATTAATTATATTATGCTTTTCAAGGACTAACTTTTGGGTTTTGGGATTCTCTTTCTTGTATATCTGCTTTCTATTTCATTGATTTCTGCTTTCTTTCTTTCCTTATATTTTCTTTGTATTCAATTTGCTATTTGTTTTCTAGCTTCTTGTTTAGCTTACTGATTTTTAAGTTTTGTTGTTTCTAATGTATGTATTTAAAGCTGAAAACTTTCCAGTAAGTGTAGTATTAGCTGCTTCACATGAGTCTTACTTTTAAAAATTTTAACTGAAGTACAACATAAATAAAGGTTCATATATCAAAAGTGTATGGCTTGATTCAACACTCAGGGAACTACCACAGAGGAAAAGAAGAGCATTACGAGCACCTTCAACTCCCCTCAACCCTCCCTTATAATTACTCCCTCCTGAAGTGTAACCATTATTATGAGTTCTGACACCATAGAAATAGAATTGTATGGTATGATTATGTTGTTCTGTCTGGCTCTTTTCACTCAGTATTATGCATGTGACATTCATCCAGGCTGCTGTGTGTAGCAACACTTCATTCATTAAATTGCTGTATATGGCATTGTATGAATATATCTCAGTTTATTTATCCATTTTTATGTTAATGCGCATTTTTTTTCATTTTTTTGCTATTGTGAATAGTTTTGCTATGAACATTTTTCTCATGTCATTGGTGCACATATATTTGCATTTCTATTGGATACATAGCTAGCAGTGGGAATTGCTTGGCTATTAGGTGTGAGTATGGTCAGCTTTAATAGGTATTGCCAACAGTTTCCCAAATTAGCTGTTCCAATTTACTCTCCCACCAGCAGTACTTGAGAGTTCCCATTACTCCGTGTTCTCATTACACTCAGCATTATCAGCCTTTAGACTTTTCATCATTATAGTGGTGTGTACTAGTATCTCATTGGTTTTTTTTAGTTCTAGATTTGTGTTATTTCTTCAAGCAATGTAATAATTTAATACTGAACACTTTACATAAGTGACTATTAAAATGCTAATACCATTCATCCCTTCCTTACATTATATGCTTTTTTATTAAGTATTTTATTGTTGTTCTATTACAGTTGTCCCAATCTTTCCCCCTTCACTCTCCTCCACTCAGCCCACCCCCCACCTCCCACAGTCAGTCCCCACCATTTCCCTGTCTATGGGTCATTACATACTTTTCTTTAAAAAATATTTTTTAATTTATTTACTTTTAGAGAAGGGGAGGGGGGTAGAAAGAGAGGGAGAGAAACATCAATATGTGGTTGCCTCTTACCCCCCATCTGAGGACCTGGTCTACAACCCAGGCATGTGCCCTGACTGGGAACTGAATTAGTGACTCTTTGGTTCACAGGTGGGCATTCAGTCCACTGAGCCACACCAGCCAGGGCCATATATGCTTTTCTAAACATCAGGCTTATCAGTTTGGGAAATATTTGTTCACAGAGCTATACAGATTTCCAAAAGTAGACACATTTTATTATACAGTGACAAAAATATCGCATCTGTCAATACCACTACTGACCTCAGAGACAGACGTTTTGTATTGGGAAATAACAACCTCACAGTGGTGGACACAGGCTTTGTAAAATTATGATTCTCACTCAAAATCTTAAATGTCATTATTTGCAGCAAATACTGTCAGTTTTCCTTGTAGTGACAGACTCATTTAATTCATTTTTTATTATTTTTTAAGATTTTATTTATTTATTTTTAGAGAGGGAAGGGAGGGAGAAAGAGAGAGAGAGAGAGAGAGAAACATCAATGTGCGGTTGCTGGGGGCAGTGGCCTGCAACCCAGGCATGTGCCCTGACTGGGAATCGAACATGCGATGCTTTGGTTTGCAGCCCGCGCTCAATCCACTGAGCTATGCCAGCCAGGTAATTCATTTTTTAAAAAATAAAGGTACCACTTTTATTTTTCTCTTTTTTTATTGTTCAAGTCCAGTTGTCTTTATTTCCCTCCACCATCAGTTAATTCATTTTAAAGAGCATGTCTGTTTTCTGGTATTAAAAGTATTCAGGTTCATCTTGCAAATTTCCTGTCTCAGACCTGGAGTCAACTATTCTTGAAGGATCCTTCAGCTCTTTTCTGCGGGAGACAATAGTTAGGGATAGAATCTGAACAGTAAGTACACTTATTGCTACAGGATTGAGTCAGTGTTTCTAGATATTTTCAGTTACTCTGCATTTTTAAAAAGATTTATACATCACAAATTTAATTCTAATCTTTCCAAGTTAAGCACTATAAAGTGTTTACCTAATTTCATCAATCTTGCATTTGAATCTCCTTTTTCCCACAACAAAAATCCCGCTTTGCATTTACATCAGCATAACTACTCATTGTTACCCCACACTACTCAAACAATAGACTTTTAGAAAACAATACCAACACCACACCAACAATATGATCACAGTAACATTTTAACATTTTTGCCATTCTGTTCATTTTTAGGTCATATCTTGCTGGGCATGGTACATGTGGTACAAATTATTGTGTCTTAAAGTATTTTGAAATAGTTCATCTCTCCACAGTTAAGCTACCAACTACATACAAAGTTAGGTTCATTTTTTTTCAAATTTCTTTCACATTTAGGGCTTGCTTTAAAAAACAATTTTAACATATTTTTTAGATTTTATTTATTTATTTTCAGAGAGAAAGAAAGGGAGGGAGAAAGAGAGCGAGAGAAACATTCATGTGCAAGACAAACATCAATTGGTTGCCTCTCGCACACTCCCAACTGGGGACCCAGGCATGTACCCTGACAGGGAATCAAACCGGAGGCCTTTGGGTTTGCAAGCAGGCACTCAAACCACCAAGCTACACCAGGCAGGGCTAATTTTTGATAATTATGTGAAATATTTCATGGTTCTATAATAAATTTATAAAACAAAGTGCATTTAGAGAAATTTAGCATCTACTATCCCTGTTCCTTCACGCTAGTCCTTCTCTCCTCTTACAGATAATAGCATTTTAAGGTTCATCCTTTCATTATTTGTTTTTTAATGTAAGTATATACAGAGAAAATGTAAGCAAATATATGTGTGTCTATCTTCTACTTTTAAGATAAATTTTAACATACAATACACATTCTTTCCAATTTTGATTTTCACTTAAAAATATAAATTTATGACCACCCAATAGTAGTATATAGAATATACTAGTAGTGTAGTAGTATATAGAATATTCTTTGTTTCTTAATGATATATTTGATTAATAGAAGCTCCTAATTTTAATGAGATCCAATTTATCAATATTTTATTTTTTACTTAGCACTCTTTCTATCCTTTTAAGGGAAACGTAGCCTACTTCAAGGTCATGAAGATGTGCTCCTGTGTTGTATTCTAGAACACTCTTGTCCAGTAGAAACTTCTTATATTTTGGAAATATTCTGTTCCTGAATTTATATAGGACACATGGCTACTGAGCACTTAAATTGTTGCTGGTTGAAATGTGGGAATGAATTTTTAATTTTAATAACATTAAGCTTAAGTTTAAATAACCATATCTGATTGTTGGTTGCATAGTTCCAGCAGATTTCTTATTTTAACTTGCACATTTAGATTCTTAAATCCACCTGAAATGGTTTTTTTTTCTCAGTAGGGTGTAATGTAGGAGATGAGATTCATTTTTTTTTCTATGTGTAAATCCAGTTGGACTTTCTACATACACAATGCCATTTAATAAAAAGACTATTTTTTTTCTCACTACTCTGCAGTGCTACTTACATCGTAAAGCAAGTGAATGTTTCAGGACTCAATTCTGTTTCATTGGTTTGTTTCATTCTTAAGCCATGCCATCCTGTGTTAAATAGAGTAGCTTTTAATATTTGTTGACATACAATGTGTAAGTTCTCCCACTTTGTTCTTCTGCTTCAAGATTGATTTAGCTTAAGATTAATTTTTGGCCCTTTGCGTTTTTATATATATTGTGGAATCAGTTTGTCAATTTCTACCAAAAAAAACCTGCTCAGATTTTAATTGGCATTACATTACATTTATAGAAAATACAGGGCATATTGGCATATTTTATTTGGATTTTTATATTTACTCTGTACAAATATGGGGCTTATTGACATTATAATGGCATTATATGTCCATAAACATCTTTTACAGGAACATGGTATATTCTTCCATTTATTTTATTCATTTTCTTTCAATGTTTATGTGTTTGTGTGAGTGTGTGTGTAGAGAGATATTGCATAACTTTCATGAGACTTTTTTTATTGTATCCATTTTTAGTAATGATATGCTATGAAGACACTTGGCATTCCATCATAGCTCCTTTAAAAGGGAAGACTTTTTCTTTTGCATGGTGTCTGGCTGTGTAAACTACTGACAAAAAGAACACAGTATTCAGCCATGCCTTTTCATGAGATATTTTGATGCTATTTAAAATTTCTCATTTTATATTATGTTTTTGTTGGAGGTATATAGATATAAAATAGATTTTTTAGAAACTTTTTTCCAACTTATTTTTCCTTCTATTTTTTTAAAAATTTTATTTATTTATTTATTTTTTAGAGAGGGAAGGGAGGGAGAAAGAGAGAGAGAGAGAGAAACATCAATGTGCGGTTGCTGGGGGTCATGGCCTGCAACCCAGGTATGTACCCTGACTGGAAATCGAACCTGCGACACTTTGGTTCTCATGGTTCGCAGCCCCCGCTCAGTCCACTGAGCTACACCATCCAGGGCTTAAAACAGATATTTATATAACTCTATATCCAGTGTCCTTGCTAAATTTATTTTAAAAGCTCACAATTTTATATTATTTTGTATTTTCTACATGTACTGTGATGCCATCTCCACATGTTAGTTTTATGTTTTATTTATTTATTTACTTTCTAATCATATTGTATTTTTGTTTTATGGTTTTGTGGCATTGTTGAGCTGGAATGATGATAATAGGTAATCTTGTCTTATTCCTGATCTTAGAGAGAAAGTTTTAAATATTTAATATGAAATACATTTTTTTATTTTTTCAGAGACCTTTTATCAGGTAAAGGAAATTTCCTTCCCTTTCTAATTTCCTAAGAGTCTTTTAAATCATAAATGGATGTGAAGTTTATCATGTTTTAATGTTTATTGAGGTAATCATATGATTTTATCCTTTTACTTTGTTCAAATTATTATATTAGTTGATTCATTAATAACAAACCAACCTTGCATCCTTGGAATAAACCCGGTTTGTAGTGATGGATTATGCTTTATTATTAAATTTAGTTTTCTAAATTTTGGCTTAGAATTAAAAAATGTGTGTTTATAACAGAAATTGGCTTGTAATTTTTTATTCTTGTAATATTTTCATCAGAGTTTGTTATCATAACTATGTTGGTCTCATGTAAGTAAGTTGAGAAGTATTACCTTTTTTTCACTTATGTGAAAAGTTTGCATAAATTAGTATTCTTTTCCCTATAAACATTTACAAGAATTAAGAATAAAGCTTTAGTTCTGGTTGGTGTGGCTCAGTGGATTAAGTGCCCACCTGCAAACCAAAGGGTCATTGGTTCCATTCCCAGTCAGGACACATGCTTGGGTTGTGGGACAGGTCCCCATCAAGGGGCGCTGGAGAGGCAACCACATGTTGATGTTTCTCTCCCTCTCTTTCTCCCTCGCTTCCCCTCTCTAAAAATAATAAATAAAATCTAAAAACAAAAAAATAAAGCCTTAAAATGTTTTAATTATAAATTTAATATCTATAATAGTAAAGAAATATACAGGTCTATGTTTCTAGTTTTATCAGTTTGGTTAACTATGTTTTCAATAAATTTGTGCATTTAATTTAAATTTTATAATGTATAGACTTAAACTTGTTCATAATATTTATTTTAATACTGTAGGTACCATAGTGATTTTTTTTACATTCCTCATATTGGTATTTTTCCTTCCTTTTGTTTTTGGTGTAAATTTTGCCATAGATTTATTGATCTTATTAGGTTTTTTCTTCCCAATGAGCCATCTTTTGACCACTGGGAAAAAGAAGACACATTTTCTTTAAATTAACAATAATAAGACTAGTGACTAAGCTCTCAAGGAAAGAAGTAGAAGCCAAAAAACAATAGTGACATCTTCAAAAGACTTAAAGAAAACATCTACAAACCTAGAATTTTATACCCAGCAAAAATATCCTTAAAAAAAAGGAGATAAAAATAAAACTATTTTCACATGAACCAAAACTGAGGAAATGCATCCCAAGCAGATATGCAGTGAATGAAATAGTAAGAGATTTCTTTAAGTATATGGAAAATATTCCCAGGTGGAAGCACAAAAATGTAGAAAGGAAGAAAGGAAGGGAGGAAGGAGGGAAAGAAGCAGGCAGAGATGGAAGGAAGGGAAGAAAGAAGGAAGCAGAAGAGGTAATGTATTCACTGAATAAGATAACCATGATATATATAACTTAAAATATAAAAAGAACTGAAGTATGTTAAAACAATAACAAAATATATGAGTATGATGAAAGGTAAATAGTTAAAAGATTTTAAGGCCATTGCATCATTGCATTGTCCTGGAAGTGGTAAAAGTAAACATTTATGTTAGACTTTAATAAGTCAAGAATGCATGTTTTATCTTCTAGGGTAATCCATTTAAAATGTTAGAAGAATGTGTAGCCCATAAGTTAATAATGAAGAAACAATAGGATATAAGATACTTAATCTAAAAGAGGTAAGAAAGGGAAAAAGGACAAATTAGAACAGATGAAATTAAAAAATAGTAAGATGACAGATTTAAATCCAAGTATGTCTGTAGTTAAATGTAAACAGACTAAATCCTCCAATTAGCAAACATGGTCAGACTGGTTACAAATTAAACAACCATATGTGATTTTTAGACACACTTTTATTAAAAGAATAAGGAAAGATTTAAAGTAAAATGATTGAAAGAGATACCATTTTACCATGCATAAAATGAAACTGTATAGTTAACTTTAGAAATATAACTTATAGTAGACCTTAAGACAAGAAATCTTATGGATATAAATAGGACATATAATTAAGGATAAAAGGGTCTATTTACCAGGAAGATAAAAACAATTCACCAGGAAGATAAAAACAATTATAAATTTCAGTGCAATAATACCATCTTTAATTACATTAAGCAAAAATGGCTGAACTCTAAAAAAATGGAGAAATTCATAACCAGAATGGAAAATTTTAACATAATTTGTTCAGAAAAAGAACAGGGAACAAAACAAAATCAATAAGGATGGAGAAGATTTGAATAGTAAGAATGACAAATGTGCATGTGTATAAACTCACACAATAACTGCAGAATATACACTCTTTTAAAATGCTTGTGGTATGTTTACCAAAATTAAACATAGTCTAGGTTTAGGCCATAAAGGATGTTTCAGTAATTCCATCACAAATTTTCATATGTAATATTTTCTTTATCAAGCAATATATCTTCTAATTTCCTTTGTGGTATCTTCTTTGACCCAAAGGCTATTCAGAAATATGTTTTGTTAATATCCAAACACATAGAGATATTCTGCACATGCGGATAATCTATAATCTTTTGGCTATAGATTTCTAGTTACATCTCACTGTCATCAAATCACGTTCAGTATGATTTTAATTTTTGATACTTGTTGAAATTTCCTTTGTGGCCCTTTATAATAAGTCAACATTTGAAAACTTTTTGTTGTTGAAGTGTACTATACATATAGGAAAGTGTGCCCACCATAAATGTGCAGGTGGATAAATGTTCACAAATTGAATATACTTGTGTAACTAGCACACTGATCGAGACACACCATTGTCAGCATGCCAGAAGCTGCATCACAGTCCCCCAAGGGTAATCAATATTCTGGCTTCTAAGAGCCTTGATTAGTTTTAATGTTATCACACTTTACATATATGGAATTATACAGCAAATACACTTTGGTTTTGCCATTTTTCTACATATGGTTGTTTGTGAGATTCATCCATATTGTTGTGGGTAGCTGAATATCATTCATTCTCATCATATAGTATTTCAGGCTGTGAATGAATGGTCAATTTTTTTGTGAATGTTCTGCATACTCATGAAAAGGCAGTATTCTGAAATTGCCTGTAGTAGTAGTGCTCTGTATAGGTCTGTTAAGTTGTTTGCTGATTGTGTTCTTCAAATATTCCTCATTTTTAAAATTCTTTTTATTTGCTTTTTTATGTGACTAAGAAAGTCACGTTAAAGTGACCCACTCTGAGTGGTGAGTTGTTATTTCTCCTTGGATTTCTGTCCATTTTTTTGCGTCATATGTTTTGAGGCTATTTTATTTAGTTAAACAAATTTAAATTTGTAATCTCTTCTTGAAAAAGTGAAACTTAACATAATGAAATGACCCTTATTATGTCTAGTTCACTTGATGGTGGACTATTTTAGTTTCTGTTAGCCTGAAATGCCATTATTGGTAGGTATTTTTTACTAGGCATAGCATTCTGTATTGGCATTTATTTCCCTTTGGCACATCAAAGTTATTTCCTCACTATCTTTTAGCTTCCACTGTCTCATTGTGCTGTTTTACGAGTAACTTCTTATTATCTTTCTTTTAATGTTACTAATTTTGTCTTCATGTGTGTCCAATATGTTATTAAAAGTGTCCCTTGAGGTTTTCTATTGTAGTTATATTTTTCATTTAAAAATTCTAATAATTATTTTTCAACTTTGCTATGACATTTTATCATTTCTTGTTTCTTACAAATATTTTCAAGCTTGCTCTTGTTTTATTATATGAAATCTCCACCTGATAATTCTAGAGCCTAAAGTCTGCAGGCGTGTTTTTGCTGTGTGCTGCTTTGGCTGGTTTTTCATTGCAGCCCCCTAATTCCAGATGTGTCAGGTTCTATTTGGACTTGTAATGGTCACTAACCTGATAATAACATTTGCCAGAATATCCTGAGATCTTGAGTGAGAGTGTCTTCCTTCAGGATAGACTTTTACTTACATCTGAATACTACTAGTTGTAAACCACTTTTAAACAAGTTCAAGACTTGAGTGTCCTTGGCTGCTTAGATGACCGTGTATACCCAACTGAAGATCTGCAGGATATACAGTATCCAACCACAAGTTTGTAGGATTTTTTTCTTTCTTTTTTTCCCTATGTCCTGGTTGGGGCCCAGTCAAGCTCTCCAGCAGTTCTTTGGACTAGAGGATAGACAGGCTTAGTTTTGGTACATCATCTCTTGGAGAGTATGGTCCTTGGGTTCCTGATTAGTAGATGCTATAAGGCTCCTTATCTCATGTACATTCTGGTGCTTAATTTCTGTTTTCCTCACCCCACAAGTTATCTGAGTTTATGTCCAGCTTTGTGTCAGTACATGCTTTTAGACAAAAAGAAAGGTCAATATTCTGCTCCCCTCTCTGGGTTTAAGTTTCCTCCAGAATTTGTCCTTACAGTTCTCCGTCATCTTGTCAGATTTCCAGTGATTTTAAGTTAATTGTTTAAATATTTTATCCAGAATATTTAGTTACTTTTGGTAGGATGTCAGCTCTGAATAATGTAGTTCTGTCATTACCTGAAATTCCCTATCATACAGTTTTGTCACCAGCAGGTTACACCTAAGTAATGTAAAATGCTTTTAGGTATGCTTTAAAATATTTGAATTACCTTTCCTTTGAAAAAACTTGTATCTTATTTTTTTCTAAGCCCTGATAGGGAGATTTAAATCTCATTATTAATTTTATTATTATTTTTTATATTTTTGTTTATTTTGAGAGAGAGAGGAAGGGAAGGAGAAAGAGAGGGAGATAAGCATCAGTGTGTGGTTGCCTCTCACGTGCCCCCTATTGAGGACCTGGCCCACAACCCAGGCATGTGCCCTGACTGGGAATTGAACTGTCAACCCTTTCATTCCTAGGCCCATGCTCAGTCCCCTGAGCTACCAGCCAGGACCTCATTATTAATTTTAGAAAAAAATTCAGAGATCATATCTACTATGAAACTCTTAGTAACTGAACTAAGAGATCACATGCTTTCACTTAAAATATTCAGAGATAATCAAATTTTACTGAAGGTGGTATTTGTGGCTTTACTTGACATAAAACAACTTTTATATTTCTCTATTCTAGTCATTCTATGTGACATATTTTTTGAGGATAAGACACTCAAAATGTGGAGATAAGTAATTTATAATCAATAACATTAAAAATATTCAACAATCAACAAGTCAGCCATCAATCATGATGTAATCAGTTTTCAGCCACAACTGAAACCAATATGTGCTATCCAGGAAACACAGAAAGGAAGCAACTAACTCAGCATGGTGTTGGATGGAGTGTGGGGGGCAGGCAAGGGGATCTTTCCATGTAAGATGTCTTTTTAGCAGAATATTAATGGATGACTTGGGAAGCAAGGAGGTGGAGTAGAGAATGATTATTTCAGGCAGAGTAAAAGTCATAAAGGCCTAGAGGAATGAGAAAGCATACGAGAAGTTGAAAATAGTTTGATTTGACCAGAGCACAATATAAATGTGTAAGCATGGAAGAAGCTGAAGCTAGAAAACTACAGAAGAATCAGATTAAGAAAATTCCTCAAAGAAATGTTTAGGACTTTAGATTTTATCATGAGGAGATAGGGAACCAGTGGGGATGAAAAAAGATCTAAAACTAAATTTCCCAGTAAGGAGTATCACATGACCATTGCAGACATTTTAGGAAAAGAAATGATAGGTAATCCCAATATTCAAGCACAGTCACAGTTACATATTTCTGTAGCTTCTTTAAAAAAAAAGTTCCATGCATACTTTAAAAAATAGTTGTAGTTATACATAAGTATATGGTGTTTTATTATAAAGTTAATTTATCTTTATTATTGAATATAGTAAAATTTAGGAAAGCATATACATTTTAAATTCATGCTCTTCACTTGCTAAATATTGTTACACAAGGTCTTATGTTATTAAACTCTTTGTCAGCATAGTTTTAATGACTAGTACATTCTACTAACAGTATATATTATAATTTGAATTATTTCCAGATTAAAAAATATGACCATATAAATTATTTTTACATTAGTATATATATGCATTAAGAATGGCAAACTGTGTACTTAGGAAATCAAAGCAAATTAATTAAAGATTGTTTGAATTGTTTTGCACCCAATTACATAAAGGTGCCAAGGTAGATGATGTGCATCCAAATAATTATAGCTTTTATTCTTTCCAATAGTAAAAAGTAAAATAAAATAAAATGGAAAGAGAGGATTTCATTCAGAACAGCCATAAACATGAAATACCTAGGAATGACTTCAATGAGAAATGTGCAAGGAAAATGTAAAATTTTGTTGAAAAAATAGTTTAAAATCTTATATAGAGTGGAATGATGTATTCTTGGATGGAATGTTACAAAAGTATATTTTCTTCAAATTAGTTGGCTTTGGCCCTGTGTCAATGAAAATTCCGATGAAATTATTATTTTACCTTAAATTTACCTTGAAGAATAGCATGCAGATTAAAAACTGTAAGAGTTTAATATGTAGAAGTTCCATTATCAGAATTAAATTTTGGTAAGACATCATTAGTAATATTATATAGTCTTTGTTGGGTAGGGCTACCGTGGAGGAAGGGAGATTAAACTACCATTAAGATATACAGGGAAGAAAGATTTCAACTGAAGCTAGAGGGAAGGAATTTAATATAACATAAGGAGTAGACTTGATAGGGCTTCATTAGTAATTGTGAGGGATAATAGTAAAATAAATAGATGATATGGAGGTTATGGCAATGATGAGCTCAGTTTGGAAATGTCATCTAGGGAGAGGTAGAAAGTAGTCAGCTGAATTTGTTGATCTGAGGGAGGTCTGAATTCTAAATACAGACTTTGAGTCACCCTCTTAAAAATGATCATTGAAGCCTGGAGTGTGAATAAAACCATTTATGAACAATGTATACAGTGGAGGAAAAAGAAAAGAGGGGCAAGGTCAAAGGAGTGAGATGACTTTCTCAGGGAGCATGTAGGTATTTATGGGAGTCATATGACATACATTGTGATATAATTTTCTATTAAGGAAAACAAAATATTGCTATGAACATAATTCTGTGTTTCATTATAATTAAGAATTTGGGAGACAAATCAGAAGTAAGTGAATTGACTGATTTAACTTTGGTTGTGAGTTATAAATGGGCACAAAAAAATGGGGGAAACATTTTGGCATATCTAACTAAAATTAAAATACGCGTATCTTTAACTAAACACCTGTCAGAATAAACTCACAGCCATATACATGCACATACTTTTGGAAATGCACCTAAATATTCAATCACAGAGTAACAATAAATTATGAAATATCTGTATAATGAATGTTATGCAGCCATTACTAAGAATAAAACAGAATTATATGTACTGACACAGAAGGATGTCCATCATATATATTAATTAAAAGTAAAAAGTAAAGTTGCATTATAGTGTGTGGAGTGTGGCTATGTTTTGATAAAGTATATAAATGTACATATTATATATGCATAGGTAAAAGTCTGGAGGGATATAATTATAATTATCTGCTAATGGCATAGTCTATAGAAAAATGAGACTTGAAAGGACTCACTGTTTTTTGGGATTTTTTTTTTTTGCTTTTTACAATTCTGGAAAACTGAATTTTGTACATGCAGCATATATCTTTAATATTATTGAACCTAAATAAAATAACTAGAAAGGCAAGAAAAAAATAAAAATACATCACACAGGAAGTATAACAAAAATTTATTCCTTTCAAAACCCTCAAATCTATGGCTATTTGTTTTCACTTATTCAAACAGCACATATGTACAGGAGAGGCTTTTAAAAAATATCAGTATAAACAAATATACTTGCACTGGCCGGTGGTCCCCAGATGTTTTTGCCTCCATCAGTTGCTTCTAGGAATACCCAGAGCCCCAGGTACCCTTCGCTTTGGGTAGATCATTGATTTCAGACAACTTTGCAACCACTTCAGAAAGGGGCGTGTGTTTAAGAAATGAGGAGCATCACTGCAGTGGAAAAGGAGAGTAAGGCTAGGATAGGAGGTGCTATCAAAGGCTAAAGGATAGCTGCTACCATCCGCACTCATTCAAAAAATATGTATTCATTGGAATTTTAACTTCTTCAACCCAGACCCTTCTGCTGCGCTTCACACTTCATATCCCATTACCTAACCTCTCTGCTTGGCTCTCTCACAGGCAATTCACACATGCCTCAAACTAAACCATTGATTTCCAGACCTGCTCAGCTCTTCTCTTCCCACAGGGTTTTTAGAAGCTGATGCCACTGTTCACTTAGGTCTTCATGCCAGAAACTGGGTAGTCTTGTTGGACAGCTTCCTCGGTCAAGGGGAATTTGTCCTCTCATTAATCATTCCTGTACATTCTACCTGGAACTCAGCTCACAGGTGTCCATCTTCAACTGACAACCATTACCTTGGTCCACATTACCATCTAATTTCCTGTGCATGGGTGCAACAACCTTGTAACTGGGTTTCCTGCACCCCTACCCCTACCCCTACTTCTCAAAGACCATTCTCCATGCAGCAATTAGGATAATATCTCACACCCCTCATTAAAACCTACAGTGGCTTACCTGGGAATAAATGGCATGAAATTCAAACTCTTTATGATCACATACAAGACTTTTTAAGATCTGGCCCCTGGTTGTTCCTCACCCTTCTCTGCCACACTCCAATTGTTTCCTATGCTTTGGCCACACTGGCTCGCTTTCTGATCTTCAGGCACAAGTCCTCTCACACTGGCCAGTCCTTCTGCAGGGAGCGCTCTCCTCACTGTTCTTTCCATGGCTGGCCTCTTCTCATCCTTCAAGTTACAATTCAAATGTCATCTTCTCAGAAAGATCTTCCCTGACATCCATATCTAAGTATAGCTCCTTGAAGTCTCCTTTATCCTTATTTCTTGTTTCTCTTATGACATTTATCACTCTTGCCTCCTTTTTATTTCCTTGTTTAGAATTCACCTCCCTCAATGCACACTACTCCATGATGATCCACACCACGCCTGTTTCTTTTGCCACAGTGTCTCCAGTAGCAATCAGAAAATCTGACACACAATAGTCATTCAATCAACATTTATAGAATGAATGAGTGAACCCTGTCCTTAAGCATGCTGATCAGGAGAGAACAATTCTGTACACATAACTCTCATACAACATATAGATTAAAACTACACATCAAAGGTACCAGAAAAGTGCTTCAGAAGTTTCAGGTTTTTAGTTCAGTCATTGTCACAAAATTAATGTTCAATAAATGTTGAATGAATGAAATTTTCGGCAGGATCAGAAAGTGGACATGTTTTATTTTAATCAGAATGTAGTGAGATTGTTTGGTCCTGATTTATCTATGCAGTTAAGACTCTGACAGTCTAACTTAAGGCAATATTTTTTATTTATAAATCCTGAGATTTCAAAATAGCAAAAGAATAAAGAGCAGCTAAAAATAAATATAAATACAGTGCAAAAAATGTTACTCAAGGGTTAGGTTCTAAAAGCAACTGTGTATGGTGAGTATTATATTTAAGTAATAATAAGTTTGAAAAATCACATAAATCTTTCCAAGTACAATTTCCTAGTTGTATTGTTACCACTCTACCAAGAAATTCTCATGGACACTAAAGCTTGAAAACCACTAAGCTTATCTAAATCCAGGAACAATATAAATATCTATATCTGGACATTCAAACTATACTGCCTTTAAGATAAATCCTAAATGAGAATTGTTGGAAAATTATCAAGCACTCCTGCTTGCCTACAGGGTTCACTCCATTATCTTTTTTCATTGAGATATAATTAACATATAACATTAAGTTAATTTCAAGTGTACATCATAATGATTCAATATTTATATATATTGGGAAATGATCATCACAATCAGTTTAGTTAGTATCCATCACCACACATAGTTACACTTTTTCTTGTGATGAGAACTTTTAAGATCTACTCTTTTAGCAACTTTCAAATATACAGTACAGTATGATTAGCTATAGTCACCATACTGGACATTACATACCCTTGACTTATTTTATGAGTGGAGGTTTGTACCTTTTGATCACATTTCACCCATTCTCTACCCCTCTCTGGCATCCACCAATCTGTTCTTTGGATCTATGAGTTCAGTTTTTTCCAATCACTTTCGGTGTTGCCTCAATAACCTTGAGGAATATTAAAATGTTTCTCTAATGAGAATTAAATTTGGTGACATACGTGAAAGCACTTAGCTCTGGAATTGCCACATACTAGATCCTAAATGAATGCTTGATGAATTGAAATTTAAATCTTGCTTCATTAACTCAACATATAAGAGTTTTTAAAATAGTTATTATGAAGAAGAAGGGGATCACTGGCAACCTGCCAACCTGTATTTCCAGGTTGGCGTTTCCCGTTGTAACACTGTTGAATACCTCTGTGATTTTTTTCAAAATATTTGGGGTGGGGGAATAAGAATAGGAAATAATCAGTGATAATTTGCTGTGTCTACCCCCAGCCTACAACTGCCAACTTTCCAGAATTACAGCTGGCTTTTGCATCCAGGGATGCGATATTCGTCATTGTACCCAGGGAACTCACAGTCTGACTTTATCAGGGTAATTGTTACTTTCTTAATACATCATTATTGATCCTTGAAAAACATGGCTTTTTGTAATTTGAAAACCCCTTTCATTTCCCAATTACTTCTGGCTTATGTTACACTAAATCCACATATCCTAGGAGACACAGCTGTCCAATGTATTCTATGTATGCATTGATGTATGAACCAATAAATGTTTCATGTACAGTTGAGATTTTTAAATGAGCTTATCATAATTGGATCAAAGGAATACTAGTCCAGCTTGAGAGTACTGCAGAAAACCAATCATGGGAGGCTATGATGGAATTTTAATTACAAAGGATATTGCATATCCTAGGATGACAAGTCTGTTGTAATAGATGTGACATTGAATTAGAAAGAAAGTGAGATTTTCACCTAGTTCTGCTTGACATTAACTCTGTATTCCTAGTAAATTGTTGAATCATTCTACGCTTTAATTTTATAACTTTGTTAAAGTTACTACCCCACTGTCTTCTGTTAACTGGATTTATTAGAGAATTACCCAATAGATTTAGATAAAGAAAATTCAAAAGCTAAAGTGTTACCTAGTTGGAAAGTTTTGTGTATTTTTTTCCTATACAGTACTGAAAAGCTGAAGTTGGTATCAAGCAATTGCTAGTTGCTTGATGTAGGTGCATCAAGTTAAGTGATTTAAAAATCTTTGAGATCATTATTTTGGAGATGCTGTATAAATAGATCTATCACTAGATTTTCCTTCTCAATTCTGTCAGTCAAGTAGAGTATGCCTCCTTTCCTTGTGATAGGGAAAAAAAGGGTGTGCAAGAGCTTGGGCTTTCTATCTCCCTCCTCTCTCTCCTTAGGCTACTTGGATAATTTCATGAGACTTCTATCCCCATGCTGTCTCCTCTTTTTTCCTGGCTAATAATTGTCAAGAATTTATACAATGAAAATTTTACAAACTCCATCTCGGTAAATGTCTAGCAGCAACTGTAACAAGTACAATGTTTTCCTTATTTTATTAAGCTGAAGTTTATAGAAATTAAACAAGTTTCCGAAGGACACATAATTAATAAATAGTAGAGTCTGATTTGTGATTCTGGTTTTACATCAGACAGGATTCCTATAAGAGGCTCCAACCTAGGTTCATGATCTAACCACCAATATGATTAAAAACCTCAAAATTGGCCCTGACCAGTGTGGCTCAGTTGGTTGGGCATCGTCCTGTAAAGCAGAAAGTCGCAGGTTCGATTCCTGGTCAGGGCACATGCCTGGTTGTGGTGGTTTGGGCACATTTGAGAGGCAACTGATCACAACTGATCAATCTCTCCCTCTCTTTCTCCCTCCCCCCCTCTCTCTAAAAATAAATAAATAAAATCTTTAATTAAAAAAACCTCTTGAAGTGGGATTATGGTCTGTAATTGCCAGTGGAATTTAATTCTAGTTCCTACTATCTAAAGAATGGAAACATTTCTGAGGTTACCACAAAACTGAAGAATCTATAACTCTTTTCTAAATAACTGTGATAAAATGAGCTTTGATAAAGAAAGGTTTTAGGTAACATTAGTTATCTCATGAAAGTGTCTTAAAGGATCTTTTAATATTCACAGAAAACACAGTACATCTGCTCTTGGCTAATTTAGAGGATTTATATTTTATCTTCCTTATAATGTACACATAACTGCTGAAGGAATTGTGTAACAAAATCCATCACAAGGAACACATGAATGAGATTTACATCAGAAAAGTCAAAGTCACTTGTAAAACCCCATTACTTAGGCAAATATTGTAGGTGGGAAGATGGCACTGACAGGAGAGGTTGGGATGTAAAACACAAATCTGTTTAGCATCACAGTTTTGCTAAGTCCAGCCATTTAGAGAACATATACAGAAGGTCCAATTGAAGTCTCTAAAAGAAAAAGAAATTTGTAGGTGTGAACAGAATTGAATAGGATCTCATATAAAATATTTGGAAATTAATAGCTTGAGACCAGTAATAGAATTCCTTTTTTTAAACTGGGGTGTAATTGACATAACATTATATTAGTTTTAGCTGTACAACATAATGATTTGGTTTTTGAATGATATAATTCATAGTTAGGATTGCTTGTGTAATGGTCAAATGTGATATTACAATCTCATGGAAAAAAGCTTCCTAGAGATTCTGACAAATTGCTTTGTCTTTTTGGGATCCAGTTTATTCATTACTACCAACCTCACTGGGCTTTTGTGAGGATTAAATGAGATAATATGTATAGAAATAATATGTAAACTGTTAGTGTTAAGGCATCAGGATGCAACGGGGACCTAAAAAGCCAACAATTACTTGGCATACTGAGTATATGAACAAAAACTTTTGAATTGACCCTTCTAAGGCAGAGGTATAGGATGTTTAGTTTTTACCAAGCAGCAAACATGACGGGTATAGAAAGGAGAAATGGTGGCTTTTGTTTAGACTGAGCTTAGGTCATATCTTGGAAAACAGTTCAGATTAGAGGTACTTCAACAATACCTATATAATTTTTGAAATAGAAAAGAAAAATATCCAAATCAATGAATGCTTTGGCTAAAACCCACTTGGGAACAAGAATGTTCTTTGGTGCCAAATTACCGTCCAATTTTATTCTATGGCTAAAATCCCAAGAATTGCAGGGGCGAAACAGGGCCAAACAAAGTTTTCTATTAAAATAAAAGGCCCCAAGTGATGAATCGAAACTTGGAACAGGTTTTAATGGCAATACTAGAAGCCAGAAATGAACTTAAATACAAATTTACAAATTTCTGTCATGTGTGAAGTCTTAGAGAGAAGACTGGTAGTAATTTTAGTGAATTAGAAGCGTGGCTTAACCTAGGCAGTTGTTATTTGTATTCCGGAAAGCTCCACTTGCTGCTAGGTTAGCTTGGAAACTTGATGCTTCCACGTCATGAGTCACTGATGAAATGTTGAATGGGATGAGACCGGTGATGGATGCGTCTCTGCAGTTACCTACCAGACTTCTTCCAAGTTGAAGCATCCCATTAATAAGTACTCTTTGGCACAGTTATTCAAACAATTATAAAATTGCCTAACTATCCTGTCTTTCAGCCTTTCTTTTTTTCATTTTGTCTGCAAGGATATTAGGAGACTTTGCTTAATGTCTCTGTGAATTCCAGATAGGCTCGGCCTGTAGCATTTCCCTTATCAATGATTTCTGCAACCGAAAATCTAAAATGCCTATGCAAATGTTTGTCTAGGTGGTTGGTTTTATGTTCCCAGTGCTCAGTTAAAAAATAGTCCCTAGTATGAATGTTTTTGTTTCTAAGTGCTCATAAAGAGCCATGTTAGTAATATTGTAGTTTTGAAGAAATTTATATCAAGTTCAATGGAACTTTAAAGACAGGAAATTTGTTTCTTTGGTCATATTTGTAGATCATTATCTAGCTACATACTCTTGATTTCTTTACAGCACAATTATACTTCGTATCTCCTCACTGATCTTGAGGTTCAAGTTTCGCTTAAACATTTTCTTCAATGAAAAATAAGGAATTTGGATGGGATGGTTTCTAAATATCTCTCAACTTTTAACATTCTGTGATTTTTGTTAGGCCATCTCAGTTGAGAATATGGATAGAGAAGCAAAACTCTAAAATAATTGAATAGTTTGAGTTCATCTGTTCATATTGCAGAATCTGTCCCAAGCCTTCAACAGATTCTCCCTTTTCATTGTTACTCATTCAAAGATAGTTTGAGTCCTTTTGTTTATTCTGAGCAATTTTCTGATGCCTCATTTAAGAATCAACTAAACATTGCAGAATAAAACATTTAGAGGATTTGTCCCTAGAAGATAATGTGTTCCCTCTGCAGGGAAGGGAATGTGCCGTTGCCACATCCACCGGGTGCTGTAACTGCAGGGAACGCTGCAATCATACTGGAAAGTGTGTGCCTTGTGGGGCTGTGTGCAGGTCAGAGGTCCTGTTCCTTCCCAACAAGAGGGAGTTTTTTAAACTGCCTTGGACTAAAGGTAGCCCCAAAGGATGTTCATTTGTCTGTGTTTTAAAATTATATATCATGTGCTTGGTTTGTGGAAAACATAAATAAATGCACAACTTAAAAATGAAAATTAGGTTCTTCCCTATTTGGCAGATATTTTTATAATGGTCAGCCCAAAGCCTGGTCAAATAAATGAGCATGTGCCCTTGCCCTGTGGCCAAAAGGCTCCAGATTGTTTGGTTCCCTAAAGTAAAATGTTTTTTGATGCTAATAATGGAGAAAGGAAAATTTATGTGAATTAGGAGAGCTCACAGAGTGCCAGTATTTTTCTTATAGGCTTCATACAGTTGTACTGTGATTGGTTTTGCTCCTGTGCCCAGTAACCTCACGACAGATGCATTTTACAAATACAAGTGAGGGATACCATGGAGGGATGCTATTTCTGAGTTCCTTTCTAGCACAGCAGTAAGCAAAACCATGTCTTATCATGGTGCTTCTCTTATCATGTCACCTTTCTTGTTTGTTATGAGCAAGGAATACCTTCATTTTATAACTGTAATACAACATAGAAAGAGTGATAACATAATACTTTGGAGAAGAGTCTTTCTTCATGTCTCCAGGTTAGATATGCCTTGATTTTCAAATTTTAAAGGAAGGAAACTGTAGTAAAATCATCGCAGGCTCTCAAGCCCTACGTCTCTATTAGACGTAGTCTGACCATATACAACAGAGGGCGAGTGCCTGAACTGAAGCAGCTCTTTTTGAATTTTCTAAGAGATCTGAAGAAAATGAAACAATCATCACTTATTATTGAGAGTTTGTAAGGTTTCCCATGCTGCAAAGAATACACAGAAATGTAAGACATGGCTTCTGCTTGAAGGTTGCTTATAATTAAAGAAATAATATTACAGAATTTTGATGAATTAAAGAATGACACATGTCAGCATTCAGAGATATTTGGTAGACTGAGAAAGAGAAAAAGATTATTATGTTTATTTATTTTTAAATATATTTTATTGATTATGTTATTACCACTGTCCCATTTCCCCCCTTTATTCCCCTCTGTCTTGTGCACTCCCTCCCACTCTCATTCCCCCCCTTTAATTCATGTCCATGTGTTGTACGTGTAAGTTCCTTGACTTCTATATTTCCCATACTATTCTTAACTTCTCCCTGTCTATTTTCTACCTACCATCTATGCTACTTATTCTCCTTACCTTTTCCCCCTCTCTCTCCCTCCCACCCCCCTGATGATAACCCTCCATGTGATCTCCATTTCTGTGATTCTGTTCCTGTTCTAGTTGTTTGCCTAGTTCATTTTTGTGTTTGTTTTGTTTTAGGTTCAGTTGTTAATAGTTGTGAGTTAGAGAAACAGCCAATTTGTTTAGAATAGGCAATGTTTCAGGGGTTAGGTGGGTTTTGGGATGGACCTTGAATTAAATATAAGATTCAGAAAGGGGGAGAAAAAAAGAAGCTATTTCTGTTTGCAAGAATTGTGTAAGTAAAATTCTAAATTCAGTTCTTGATGATGTTAAAAAAATATTAATTAAGTATCTCCGTGCCAAGTCTATACTGGGCTCCGGAGATGATAGCATCTTTGGGAACTTGTTTGTACTGTGTTGCCAAAGTATGTTCACATATCCTAAAAAGTTGAATATCTCATGAAGAAATAAATCTCTTGACGTAATACTTATGCCAGAAGTCCCTTTTCTTTGGTGATGTAGAAAGGGACTGGTTTTCGTTTTCCAAATATAGGGTAACTCTAGAAATACTTGGAAAAGCATAATGTTGGTGCACGCTCCCCTTCCCATCATCACTGACTTCCTGTCTGGCATAGTTACAGGTGCTTCTCTGTGTTTGACACCTAAAGTGTCTTGCCACGTATAGATGGTCAACTAAGGTGTTATCTGATGATAATAAATTATTGCATTTTAATAATAATAGTTAATATTATACTCATCAGTCACTATGCCCATTGTTTCATGTATATCATCTCATGTAACCCTAATGACCCTATGAGTTTTACTTAATATTGTTGTCCCTAATTAACTTAGGTTAAGTAACATGGCCAAGGCCACAGAGTTAGTCATCAGCAGGGGTGTGAATGACTGCAAAGTCTGTTTTTCTAGTCACTGTGCTATCCTGCTTTGTAATAGGGACTTCTTTAAGATCCAAGGGAAAGAAATGCTTAACAGTGTGGTAGAGGCATTAGCATTAATCTGTAGATAGGGCACTGGCCAGCAGCCTAAGTAATCCCATTTCACCAACTTGTAAGGTTGACGAGAGACTAAGTACAACAGCATGGGGAATTAAATCACTGTGGCGCCAAGTATAGATTGTACCATCTCTTCAGAGCAATGTCTTTGCGGTGGCAGACTTGTGTTGGCTCTATGTGTGCCTTCTCAGTCTTTGAGGGAATAAATACTAGTTGAAGCTTATGATCCCAACACATCAAAATGGACAAGCTGGCAGATGTCCTTGCTGGCAGATGACAAAATTGCTAAAAGACAAGCCCTGGTTTTTCTCCCAAGATGTGACAGTTGGGGGCTTCCATTAATCTCTTCCTTAAGTGCCTGTGATCTTTTCTGGGGCACAGGGCCACACATGGTCAATACCCAGTGGCCACGTTTCTGAGCTGCAGGCAGAGGAGGCAGCCGCGGTGAGGGCCTGGGAGGAGATGAGGGAAGTAAAGGTCACTCTCCCTGACAATTTATAACTCAATTCCATTTATAAGCCATTTATTTTCAGAAGTAAGTAATGAGTGAAGACAAAGGCCAATTCATGCACTTGAGCATTTAAGGCTTTCTGAGATCAGATTACCACAGCAAACAGAGACAAGGTTACAGCAGGGACATTTTGGGAGAAGCCAGGGACTTAAGAAAGAAGATGGGGATAGAATGTGATGGAAATTGCTTTCCACTCTGCACTCTGGAGGGAACAGAGGGCAAATAGGAAGCAGCAGTGATAGCAGGAAACTGGGAGCTTCTCTGGAATACAATTGGTTAGTTTGTGGAGTGTTGTCAGCAAGTGCACTTGGTGGGTGGAAGGAAGGGATGTGCTAGTCCAGGCCTCTGAAATCTGGGTGTCAGAATCATTGCCTTGTGGCCTCTATGACAAATGTCAGGTCTTAGTCTGGCTTCGGTTCGGTTCATAACTGGAAAATGACCACAGAGGAAGATGCTAGGAGACCAAGAAGAGAAAGGACATTTTTGTGAGTGCTGTTTGCATGTGGGGCAATGGATTTTAAGCTCTTGGGGAAGAGATTACAGGGCTTGGGAAGAGTGTATTTTCAGAACAGAGATGCAGAGGCAGTGACACAGCATGGGAAGGATTCCTGTGACCCCTCTGCCTTCCTGTTCACCAAAGAGAAGTGGTTGTCTTTTTGTTGCCTCTGCAGCAATACGAGGTGGAGTCTGAGGGGAACTGAGACTCACAGATGTAAAGGAGCGTTATATTTTTGGAAGGTGAGCTGCAGCCATTGAAACTGCTGGCTGTTGTAAAATAAATCACAGCCTCCCACATTTTGCTTAATAACAGCAGGCTTTTCACTGCAGAGCATTATAATGGAGTCTGAACGAATTCCAGGCAGGTTTGGGAAATCAAGAGTAACTCTCTTGATTGAATGGTTTTGTGGGCTCTTGAGGACATTGTCATCCATTAAAGAACATTTAAAAAATTACTCTTGAAAGAACAAAGAAAATGTCTCGGGTGATAAATGAAAAAGATTTGAAGTAAAATAAGGAAAAGCTTGAGGGAAGAATCTCTTTAAAATTTTACCAGATTCCCTCACTATGATCAAAAGGGTAAAATAAGAGTTTAGCCTGCAACTTCATGGGGACAAATTTTTAAAGAGAGAATTTTGAAACCTGAACTCCTGTTTGTTTGCCAAGGCACCCGCTGAAAGGAAGGGCCACAAGGCTTGGGTCAGACTTGAGTGTTGAATCCCAGAACGCTAGTTCTAGGTTTCCTCCGAAGGAAGACAGCACTCCCCACCCCCTCCCTTTGCCCTAGGAGTTGAATACTTTATGCAGTGATCACGAGTTTTCCAGGAAAAATGTTGGGGTCAGGTAAAGAATCAAGCCCCATCACCAATAACCCCAGAGCGCCGCCGCCCCCCACCCGGCCCGCGTTTGTTTCCTCCGAAGGTGGAGCCTCCGCCCAGACGCCCTGCTCAGCTGAGGCCTTCCGTTTATTTTTCTCATTGCGCTTGGAAATCTTTTCCTGGGGAGCTGATAGCCGGAGTCCTAGGGACAACTGCTTTTCCCACAATAATCTCCTTACGAGACCGTTAAGCAGTCGAGGGACCTTGGAGGCTGGATGAACTGGACGGTGGGGGCAGGGAGAAAGGGAGTGGCCGTGTCCGCGTGGTCTGCTGGGATCCGGTGGGTCCAGAGTGCAGGAGTTGGGGCTGGAGTGGCTGGAGAGAGCGAGCAGTGCGGGCCGCCGGCTACCTCGGTGCGGAATCGGACGGGGACCAGCTGAGCACGACCCCCCTCCCCTCTGCTTCCTCTTCCCTCCCCCTGGAGCAGCCGCGGCGGCAGAGGCTACAGGAAGCGAAGCCAAGCTGAGCGACTCCGCGGCGAGCGGAGGAGCTGGGATATGGGGAGTCAGCGGGGCGGCGGGGCCAGGAGCCCTCCGGAGGGCCTACCGGGGGAGCGGCCGCCGGCGTTTGCTAGCGCGTGAGCCGTGGGGAGCGGGCGCCTGGCCGCAGGAGCGGAGGCGGAGGCGGGGCCCGGGCGTGGAGCGCGGCTGGGGAAGCTGCTGCCTCCGGCCCTGCCCGGCTGCCTCCGCCGCGGCCAGTGGCTATGGAGCTGGCGTGCAGCAGACCTGGGGCGACAGAGCACACACGACCACGGCAGCCCATGCCCTGGCTGCTGCTGCGGTCTCTCCCGCTGCTGCTGCTGTTGCTGCCGGGCCCAGCGGCCTCCCAGCTGCGATACTCAGTGCCGGAGGAGCAGGCACCCGGCGCGCTCGTGGGCAACGTGGCTAGAGCGCTGGGGCTGGAGCTACGGCGCTTGGGGCCAGGCTGCCTGCGCATTAACCATCTGGGTTCGCCCAGCCCGCGCTATCTGGAGCTGGACCTGACAAGCGGAGCGCTCTTCGTTAACGAGCGCATTGACCGGGAGGCGCTGTGTGAGCAGCGGCCTCGCTGCCTGCTCAGCTTGGAAGTGCTGGCGCACAGCCCCGTGGCGGTGAGCGCCGTGGAGGTGGAGGTACTGGACATCAATGACAACTCGCCGCGCTTCCCGCGGTCTGATTACCAGCTTCAGGTAAGCGAATCGGTGGCGCCTGGAGCGCGCTTTCACATAGAGAGCGCGCAGGACCCCGACGTGGGCGCCAACTCGGTGCAGACCTACGAGCTCAGCCCCAGCGAGCACTTCGAACTGGACCTGAAACCATTTCAGGAGAACAGTAAGGTGCTGGAGCTGGTGCTGCGCAAGGGCCTAGACCGAGAGCAGGCAGTCTGGCACCACCTGGTTCTCACAGCCGTGGACGGCGGCAGCCCAGCCCGCTCCGGCACAGCTCAGATCTCCGTGCGCGTCCTGGACACTAACGACAATTCTCCTTCTTTCGACCAGTCCACATACCGCGTCCAGCTTCGGGAGGACGCGCCGCCAGGCACATTGGTGGTGAAGCTGAATGCCTCAGACCCGGATGAGGGCTCCAACGGAGAGCTCAGGTATTCCTTGAGCAGCTACACGTCGGACAGGGAGAGGCAGCTCTTCAGCATCGATGCCAGCACAGGGGAAGTGCGGGTAAGTGGAGCGCTGGATTATGAGGAGGCCTCTTCTTATCAGATCTATGTACAAGCGACTGACAGGGGTCCAGTGCCCATGGTGGGTCACTGCAAGGTGCTGGTGGACATCGTGGATGTGAATGATAATGCACCAGAAGTGGTACTCACAGACCTGTATAGCCCAGTGCCTGAGGATGCTGCACTCAACACCGTGGTGGCCCTTCTCAGTGTCAATGATCAAGACTCAGGCCCCAACCGGAAAGTGAGCTTGGGCTTGGAGGCCACACTGCCTTTCCGGCTGAACGGTTTTGGAAACTCCTACACACTGGTAGTGAGTGGCGCGCTGGACAGGGAGAGGGTGGCTGCCTATAACATCACAGTGACAGCCACTGATGGGGGAGTGCCACAGCTCACGTCCCAGCGGACACTGCAGGTTGAGATCTCTGACATCAATGACAACCCACCAAGCTTCCTGAAGGACTCTTACTCCATCTATGTCCAGGAGAACAATCTGCCAGGGGTGTTGCTCTGCGCTGTGCAAGCCACAGACCCAGATGAAAAGGAGAACGCAGAGGTGACCTACTCCCTCCTGGAGAGGGAGATTCAAGGGCTGCCAGTCACCTCCTATGTCTCCATTGACCCTACCAGTGGCAGCCTTTATGCTGTCACCTCCTTTGACTATGAGAAGTTTCGGGAGTTCTTGGTGACTGTGGAGGCCCAGGACAAGGGGAGCCCACCACTGAGCAGCACTGTGACCGCCAACGTGTATGTGGTAGACATGAATGACCATGCCCCTTACATCCTCTACCCTACCTCAACCAATTCATCAACAGCCATTGAGATGGTGCCTCGGACTGCCCCTGCTGGCTACCTGGTCACCAAAGTCATAGCCATGGACTCAGACTCTGGGCAAAACGCTTGGCTCTTTTACCATCTGGCCCAGACTTCTGACCTGGACCTCTTTAAAGTAGAACTACACACAGGAGAAATTAGGACTACCAGGAAGATGGGAGATGAGAGTGGAACCACTTTCAACCTGACCGTGCTGGTCCGAGACAATGGAGAGCCATCACTGTCAGCCTCTGTGTCCATTACAGTAGCTGTGGTGGATAGAGTTTCCAGAATCCTCCCTGATACTCAGAGACACGTTCGGAGTCCTCGGACATACTCTGAAATTACACTTTATCTAATAATAGCATTAAGCACAGTATCTTTTATATTTCTTTTGACAATCATTGTTTTGAGCATCATCAAGTGCTATCGCTACACTGCCTACGGCACTGCTTGCTGCGGAGGCTTCTGTGGAGTGAGGGAGCGGTGCCGCGCAGACCTGTACAAACAGGCCAATAACAATATTGATGCCAGGATACCGCATGGCCTCAAAGTGCAGCCTCACTTCATTGAAGTGCGAGGGAACGGCTCCCTCACCAAGACCTATTGCTACAAGGCCTGTCTGACAGCAGGCTCAGGGAGTGACACTTTCATGTTTTACAACACAGGGGCGCAGACAGGACCTGGGCCTGGGGGAGCCCAAGCAGCAGCAAGTGACAGCAGGCACCTCACAGGTGGACAAAGTGGACAGAGTGCTGGGAACCTGATTATTCTAAAAAATGAGGCTGTTTCTCAAAATGAGGTGAGATAGTAGTCAGGGGGGTTTCCACAAAGTCATGAATTTTCACCCCCCCTTCCATATCATGTGCATGGCTTTAAAGGTTATTTCCCATGACAGGGGTTATCTGGCAAACTGAGTATATATAGTACGTGTGCTCTGATTGTAATCTGCTGTGCTTCCTCTCTGCAAAAGTGGTACTAGAGAATTGTTTTTACTTTCCATTTTCTTTTCAGATATATGAAGCTTTGACCTTAACATTGTGTGAGAAATGAGGATTAGCCTTAAATATTTGATATTAAATTCAGCTCTGTTGAGAAATAGTATAGGTTTGAGAATAAAACAATGCTATAGGGCATAACATTGAGATTCAAGGAGAAATGGCCTCTGCTATGTTACACACAGGGAAAGTTCTCCTCTGAAATGCTGTAGGAGTGTTGTTTTATAAAAAGCTCTGAAACCTCTAGGGGCTGTGGTGGTCACCTCTGTGCATGGTCCCTGTTTATGCCTTGAATTATCTACAGTGAAAATTATCCAGTTAATATTTCTAGTAATTGCACTGAACTCATGTGATAGAATATTCCAGAAATTCATGGCAGAGGTGATAAAGCCAAAGAACATGGACCTCACCCCGAAGCCCAAGTTTGCTTTGGGTGTTTGATGTGGTAACTCTTCAGCAGGGACCGTCAGAGGAAATGAATGGTGGTAAGCAGAGAGACAAAGAACCAATTTTTGTCTGGTCGGCCCAGGGAGATAACAGAATGAGTGGATTAGGGATGTGGGATTATGCTGAAGACCAGAACAAGCTGGGACTGGGGAGAAAGAGAAGGGGGAAAGAACTGTCCTGCTAGTCACTTCCCTGGCACAGTGTGAATTCATTATAAGAGGATTTCCCTGCATTTAGTTTAAATGCAAACTATATCTTTTCATTCCCTGTTGATAATTCCTAAGGTTCTGATGAGATGTGAAGTAGCCTTTTCAAGCCCCTCAAGTGTTTAAGTTATATGGCAATACGTCAGCATGTTCCATAGCACATGTTCATTTTCTGGGTCTGAAGTTTAGTTTGCAATAGCTACAAAAGCCTTGGAAAGTGGATGGCTTACTGTATGTGAAAAGACAGGTGTTAGTGAATACACTAGTTTTAAGGGGGCATAGGGCCAGCTTGCTCATGATTATGAAGAATGTTTATAAATTATTGGACAGTGCATGAATGTGTAGATGTGTTTGTATAGTGTGTTTGTCTCCATAAGCATGCTTGAAATCATAGGGACATCTGCTTTGTGGTACTTTAAACTTGGATTTCAGAAACCAAAATTTGTCCCATAAATAATGATGAATTGTTATCTTTTTACACAACTACTTTGTAGCTAGAACTTTCAGAGCTACTATACACTGAGTTAGTAGTAATCGTCCCTCCTGTATTTTAGCAATGCATTTTTCATTGCCATATTGCTGTCTTTTATTAATGTTCACAGTCTCAGATCCTAAATTCATGATAACCTTGAGGAAAGTAATGCATATGCACAGGGAAAAAAACCCGGAGATGGATTGAGAGAATTGCCCATGTATATTGTAGGCAGACTTATCAGAAGGGACTGATGTTAGTCAATGCTGAGCAGCCACGGGAGGTGGATTGGAGATTAAGAAAAACAAGGAGGAAAATCAAGGAACTTCTAGAATTCTTTAGATCACAGCTTTTGGAAGCATGTCAAAGGGATTAGCTTTAAATATGGATGCTGTAAGACATTTGCTTAACAAATTGCCATGAAGCCCCTTGGGCCTGGGGTGGGCCACAAATGGCCAAGAGGGGTAAGAGCAGGCCAGGCATGCTTGCCACCAGCTGTGAGCCAGAAGCTCAGGGGGATGACATGCTTACCCTCCCTCTCCAGGCTCAAAGCTTGGGGCACTTCCATAAAGGAACTGTTTGTTTTACTCTGACCTGTGTGTTAATATGTGCTGTGGTGCACAAACCTTTAATCTAGGGAGCAGAGTCTATGAGAAAAGTGCTTCCTTTTGTGGGATTTTGCCAGGAAAGTACATGATTTAATAAAGGCAAATTTCTGCCAGACACTTCTGGAAATCCAGCGAAGGGCCCTGAGATCTACAGCTCCTGAAATTGTTGCAGTGAGGGGGAGAGGCTGTCACACTGTTATAGCATGGCAGAAATGGGAACAAACGTCATTCAGCTCTGAAAGTCGTCACTACTAGATCAACCTGATCAACTCGCCTGTTAGTTTTTCTCTTTTCCACGCCTAGTTACTGCAGATGCAGGAGAGTCCTGGAGGCAGTGAGTGCCGTGTGCCCCCATTAAAATGAAATGGGGGTTGGAGAGGATGAGCAAGGGAATTTGCCCTCCCTGACTACCCTGCTGTATGAAAATGTTCTGCTCTGCAATATATGTATGGTTTCATTATCCGTAAGTCATGTTAAGTAAACATGTATCACTATCTAACGTGGGGAAGCAAGCTCAGAGAGGCTAAATGACGTTCATAGTCACCCTGCTAGTGGTGTTTTAACTGATGCCTGTTTGCCCCCAAAGACTGTGCTTTTTGAAATGGCATGAGTGGACAAAAATCTGTGTTTATACTTCTTTTGATATGGGATATGCAGGCATTTATGTTGCCAACGATTCTTCTAGTAGTATAAATTAACTGCTTTTGGAAAAAGAGTGATTCCTTGCCTAGAAGTAGGTCACAAATAGGTAGATCAATGAGTAAAAATGTTACTACCAAGCTACTACATTTTTGCTTATTTGTTTTACAATTGGCATAGCTTGTGAAGATCTTTTATCTCTGTTCTTTCTCTGATTCCTGTCTTGTTGCTTTTTAAACATCAGCATTTAACACCAGACCTTAATCTGCTGGTGAATTTTATCCCCGGTGAGCCACTCGTGCAATGAGGTCTTTGAAGTAGTTGTTTGGCAATAGGGCAGAATATCTCTTTGGAGATTCTGAAAACTTATTGGCACCGCTTTCAGAGTCTCCAAGAAAAGGAATCAAATCTTAAGGTGAATTCTGTGCATTGGTGGTCCTGTCACTACTGCTGAGTCACTTGGATTGTTCTGGGCAGTTTTATCCAGCTGTGCCTCAGTGGGACCAGTTGGTATGAGACGTGGAAGTCCCAAAAGACTACCAGAAGTGAGTCGTTTTGCATTCACTTTCACTTATTCTGAAATTTAGCAGTCATCAAATCTTTAGTTATTTCTGCCATGTGTGCACATATTTACCCTAATTCCAGGTGCACTGACCGGAAAGGGTTAACACTCCTGTTTAAGTGGCACCTAATTTATTTCCCCCAGGACTGACTTTTCTCTCTGGTGACTCTGTCCTGGATCAGAATTTACACTGAGTGTAAAGTGCTCTGGTGGCAAATTTATAAAAAGTGCACATTGATCAGAATAGTCAAAGAAATTGTACCTGTGAACTTCCAGTCCAGTGTATGGCTGGGGCTGTTTGGTTTGCCATTTCCATATTGATTATGGGGTTCTTCTTCTGAGAAAAGTTTTATTTTTTAAACTTTTTAAATTTTATTGTGCTGTTACAGTTGTCTCAGTTTTTCCCACGTTCCTCTCCACTGACCTGCCCACTCCCCACTCCCACAGTCCATCCCCACCCTGTTGTCCATGTCCTTGGGTCATTTGTACATGTTCCCTGACTAGACCCTTCCCCTTCTTTGGTCTGATAATATGATAATTTCTTCTAATTACCTCCTTCCTCCCTTTTCTGCTGATCTGCTGAGCCAGATGGAATTATGGGCCAGTTCTTCTCTGTCTCTTCATCTTGTACATATTCTAACTGATAAAGAAATCTATTTATTGTAGCTTGAATGTCATTGGCCTACCCTTTCCTCTGACCCAGGAGTGAGCAGTCATATGGGCATCTGGTCTACCTCAGAACACTCTGCAGGGACACAGTCTGGCATATTATAAATTGTCTACTGGCATGCTGTCAGAATAGCAGAGTCAGTTCTGGATACTTGCCTTGGTTGGCCACCAATTTTTGCTCTCAGTGGGAGGTCAGGATGATACCAGTTTATAAATGTTTGAGGAAAAGTTGTCATCACCAAGCCTGGAGGTTTATCTGAATTTGATGGGGATTTACAGGTGTCTTTGAATGTGACTTTTGTAGGACTTCACCTGGCTCCGTGTCCCTGTGCATATTATAGTGTGAATATAAATTTAGCTTATTCATATAATATTTTGAGCATTGTAACCTTCAATCACGATTTCAAAAATAAAGCCAAGAGAATTTCTTAGAGTTTTAAATCTGCTAGCCTACATAGTATTCATTGTTCTTCCGAGAATTTGTACTTAAGAGATTCAAAGAAATGTCTGACATTGCAAAAGTGAAGAGAAATGTTAGTTCCTTGGCACTTAAGCAACATCAGTTCCATTCTGGCCTTGCAGGGTTGGAACTCTGGGCTTCATGGAAGTGAAATTGTGAGTGAGAGAGTAAGTGCTGTGTTAGCAGGCTGTGTGTCCAGAATTAAGCAAACCTAGCATTTTTTGTTGTACTGAGACCCATGAGGTATGTTTTAAAGTCATGTTTATTTTACCTTTCTTATCTGTGGATTAGGGGTTGTGAATGACTTCAGAGGCTAGTATTTAACCTAGAATTCTCAATTTGCTTTACTAGAAAACTAATACATAGTTATATGTATTAACTAATACATACTGAAAGTAACATAACAATGATTACTTTAAATGTTATATTCCTTTTTGCCTTAGTATCCGACAGTCTGCATGCTCATTTTCTATTGCTTTGTGGGAAATCGCCACCAACTAGTGATTAAAAACAACAGTCGTTTATTATCTCAGGGTCCTGCACAATGTGACTGGATTTGCTGCTTAGGTTTTCACAAGGCTGAAATCAACATGGCAGCTGGGCTGAGTTTTGTTCCTAGAGCTTTGGGGCATAGAATTTGCCTTTAAGCTCCTCCAAGTTGTTGGCAGAATTCACTTGCTTGTGGTGGAGATCCCCATTTTTTTTACTGTTGGCTGGTGGTCACCCTCAGCTCTTAGAGGTTGCTCTCCGGCCCCTGCCCCATGGCCCCTGACGTCTTCGGAGCTAACAATGGAGCATCTTCCCTCATACGGAATCCCTCTCACGCTTCAATCTCACTGATATCTGTCGCTGATCTATAGACCTAGATTTAAAAGGCTCCTGTGACTAGGTTGGGCCCTCTTGGATGATCTCCTTTTCTTAAGCCAACTGTGCCATGTACCATACCTAATCACACAGTAAGATCCATCACACACAGGCTTGGAGATTATTCAGGGCATGCACACCAGGGTGTGTGGATCTTAGGGGCCATCTCAGGATTCTGCCAAACATAGTTTATATCAGTGTTCACAGAATATCACTGCGAAAAACCTACAGTGGATGCATCCTTAATAGAGTCCTATTAGGAAGGAAAATGAGATGCTCCATCTAGTCTCATGTCCCAGAGGGCCATTTATTGAGAGCGTCAACATGGCTTTCCATGATAAGAAGATAACATTTTATTTTCTGAGTGGTTCTGTGAGTTTATGAATGACATTGGGTATTTTTAACCTATTTTATTTTAAATCTGTCTTGGAAGAGGTGATTGACCTTTCTGTAAGCTCAAATATGCTATGGTATTATAATAAAAATACCACAACAGGATAAGATAAATCTTTGCCATAATTGATAGAAACTTAAATAGGTTCTTGTTCCTCAATTAAACTATATCACCCCTATGGACTGCCTAATTGGGTTTCTCCACATCTGGAATATTGTGCCCATTATTCTACTAAAAAGGACTAAGCTTTGGAACAACAATAACATACTGGGGCTTTTCACCAACAGAAATTAAGCAAGTTCTGGGATGTACCACCCAAGTATTAGAGAATTAAATAGTCACAGTTAGTTCAAGGCCTTAATATATGTCTTCATTGTGTCCAGTGTATCAGAAGTCAACCTTTCAACTTGAACTTTCCCAAGTTTAACCAAATTTGGATGAAACCCATGTATATTTTATTACTTTTAATTTTGTACCCTTTTAATATAAAGCAATATGTGGGAAACTCAAAAGTAAAAAGGAGGAAAAAAGAAAAATATCTATCATTTCATGTAAATGTATTTAAAACATAGACTTTTATGTTGAGGAGACCTGAGCATGACTATTAACCAAACCCACCAATTAGGCAAGTAACTTAATCTCTTTAGAGCTCATATTTCTCATTTTTGTCATTTTAGTGCAGTAATGTTGCCCTTGCTTGATAGTTCATTTATTCAAAAATATTTTTAAAAGCCTGAAAATACCTGAACCCTACTAGGCTCTGAGGACATAGCTATGTATTATGAATACCTCAGGATATTCATGTTTTTTTTTAATAAAACAGATATAATCCTTTATATAGAATGGAAAAAATACAATAAAGAATAAACTATTTTTTAAAAAAAAAGCATAAGATAAATGCAATGACATGTATAAAGTGCTTAGCCCATTGCGTACGTAGTATTGTGTGGATCCTTAAAAACATTAATTACTTCCTTTCTAATCTTTTGCCTGCCTGATCTTACTGACCATCATGACTATGATTCTGGCAAATGAATCTCAGAAGCATCTTGTTGCTGATGGACTAGTCTAGAAATTAGCAGCATGACAAATTAAATGTTGCTGAGGAAGGGAGTTTGTGTAATGAGCTGAATTTCCTGGTCAGTCCTGTTGGAACTTTGCCTTTCATCAAAATGAGGTTGGTGATTTCATTCCAAGGATCAAGTTGCGACAGTTTTCATCATGAATGTTCCCCAATCATTGAGAAATCGGTAGCATTGACTCAACAGATATCAAAGTCTTTCCTGACGGAAGGTTCTCAGAGCTGACAGGCTGACGCTCACACTGCTGACAGTGTGGTGAAAGATAATGATGATCTGATTAATAAAAAGTACTTCAGCTGTATTTTCAGGTTTGCAGAAGGATTTGCAAATATTTTCTCTTCCATTCTCTCTACCACCACTGGTAGAAAATGGCATCCCCTTCCTTTGGTCTGTACATGGTTTTCAGCTACTTTATAGGGACAATCTAGAGCATTTTGTGAACTTGAAAAACAAACAAAGATGAAGCAGCTTGCATATTCATATCTTGCCAATAGAGTGAAAGGGGCCAGGGACGGCAGTTAGGGTATGGTGGCATTTGAAGTATTCTAGAGCTGGAGCTTTTTCTGGGCCTTGACTTGGGCTGAGTCCTTGAATACCATTTAGCCATCCCAAAGGCTGTCTGGAGTTGAGCTGCTGATTGCTGCTTCTCTAGATGTTGTAAAGAAGTGTGTTTATGAAACATTGTGCCTCCCATGAATGAACTATACGAACGAGAATGATTGACATTTGGAAATAGTTTATTGGTATTACTGTGGCTTTGTGTCTACCAAATGTGATCATTGTAATCCAGAGAAAAATGTAGAATACAGCTTCTGTCTCTCATCTTTTCACTCAAATAGGCCTCAGGATTTAGTGACAAGACCACTTTAACCTCTGCCCATGATAACCCATTGAGAAGCACATCTATTACAGGCTTTTCATATAAACCTAATTGATACAATATAGAGATGGTCATTGATTTGTGTCCCCATTGATTCCTGAATAGCTTCAGCTTAGCACCTAATCCACTGAACAGTATTCAGGAGCCCCTATTTTCCTCTCTGTCCCCTCAACTTTGGACTCACGGTCTATAGACACAGGGCAACAGATCTTTCCAACACATCGGTGGTGCAGAATGAGTCAGCTTCTTCTTGGATGTCAGCTACTCCTTGTGACACAATTAGAGCTTAGTGAACAGTATTTGAGTGAGGAGGCAAAGCACACAGAGGAACAGGGAGCAAGTACAGTTTTACAAAAAGGGTTATGTAGCAAAGCAAGGTCAAGTTCCACCATGGTTTTCCTCTTCCTAGCATTCCTCTTCAGTCAGCAGAAGAGGCGGTTATCAGTTGCCGGTGTTACGACTGGGCACATCCGTCCTGGGTCAGACTTGCTGCAGTCTGCAAAGCCAGCAGTGGGTTGTAGTGCTCTGCAGTCCAGCCAGACCAGCAGAACTTATGCAGTCATGTGCCCTGTTACAGCTGGAAAACCAAATTGGGGATGTTGCTTTAATGGAGCATTTGAGGACAGAAACAAGAGCTTTTCCTGTCTCAAAACAAATTGCCTGTCCCTAGTGCTGCCTTAAGAACACAGACCTGTTCTGGGCAAGGTGAAGCCAAAGCTGGTCCTTGTGGCATTATTAAATCTGGTTTCCCATGCTATTTAGCCTGTGTGAGGACCCTGATGGGCTAATTTAACTTCCTCTTGAAGTGCTGTATATATGGGTATCATCTTAGAGTTGCACATGAAATGGCTCCTTCAGTGCTTGTTTTAGATGCATGGAGATATTTAAGAAATAACTAACCAGCGAACATCATTACTGGGAGACCATTGTTTGGCCATATTAACAAAAACTCCCTTTGTGATTTTGCAGCCACGGCAGCCCAACCCTGACTGGCGTTACTCTGCCTCCCTGAGAGCAGGAATGCACAGGTATGTATTTTTCTCCTTCCTTCCCTCCGAAGTAACTTGAACTTTGTAAGGCTCAGATAAATTACGTCTCCATAGACCGGAAGCAGCTGTCAAAACTGAGAAGCTTTAGACACTTTGCCAGGGGAATGTAATTATTTTTGTCTGTGTCTATTCCTTGAAACATTGGAAGTGGTCAGTGCCAGATGCCTCTCAAGTGCTGGCAAATAAGTCTCCTGTAAAGTCATAGAGGCTGGCTGCTGTGTGCTTGTTCTCATCAGAGTTTCTATAAGGAAGAAATTCCAACTTCCTTTATCCCTTCTCCGTCTCTACTTTCTGGCCCCCCTGCCTGCCTCCTCTCGCTTCCTTAAAGCTTGTAATTAACACTGACACTTTTGGACTTGAGTTCCTTGTGTAATGTGTATGTACATGTCGTCCACCTTGATTTTCTGTTGCTCATTGACTGTTATAGCCTATCACCCACAGTAATTGATAATTATTCTTGTTCATGTTCACCCCTATTAGAGTCTTTTTATCTTTGCCATCTCATTGCTATCCTATGGCCATCAATGTCATGGGCTTTTCGGTGGATGAGCCATGTAAAGGCCCTTTATTAAATATCTGGAGACCAAATCTAGCTTACTTTAAATTAATCTGGAGTAATAGTATTACTCAGAGAGTCAGATGAAATGTAATTTTGCTTTCTCTACTTTGTCTCCTTGACAGTAATTGATTAACAGCCATTATTCCCAGAGCTGATCTAGTGTCCATACCATGGGGCCACATCAAAGATTCATTATCTGTGAGTCTTTGGAAACCAGATGGGGGTGGGGGGCAAGAAGCTAAGGATCACTACCACTGAAAGGATTTGGTTTTAAGGAAGTAGTAAACTTCAGGCTTAAGCCCCTCAAAGTATCTGGGCAAATCTTAGGTTGAGCTTCACCAAACCTAGGTCAATTTCTGAAGAGACAGCTTACAAAGTATGTGTTGACTTCATGAAAAATTAGTTTTTGCCCATTGAAATGCATTAAGTTAAAATTAACATATCCTTAAGCCTTACATTACAAATTGAGCAGAAATCATTACACTGTCTGCTATTTCTAAACGAGAAGCACACAGTGAAAAACTAAAGATCGGTAGGTAGTTGGCTAGATGAGATGTTACTTTGGAATCTGGGTCATAATTTTAGGTCTATTATAATAGTAGATATCAGGAGGATTTTTTAGGTTTGTTGGAGACCAGCTTATGCTTTAGACTGCATCTGGGCTATTGTGTTGGAGCTATGTGATACAAAAGGCATGGTTTACCATACCAACTCTGTCCCAGCTGAATTCATGCTTTGCTTGGAAAGTGCCAAAGTGATGAGATCCAGCTTAAAAGCCACATTTAACTTTAATTTAATTTAATTTAAATACTAAAACATGTCCCATCCTTACCCTGTTTTTAAATGAAAAAAAAAAGCCAAATGTGTTCCTAGTCAGGTTTCAATTAAGATAGGAGATTTAAGTAGAATGATAAAGAAAATAAAAACTAAAGCTAAATGTAATTTATTAGTGACAATGCAGTACATCAACCATGCGTCAGAGTTGTGAACTTAAATAATACTCATCTTTTTCACTCATGCGCTTGGCCTCTTGGCTCTTCCAACCTCAGGCATCGTGTTGCTGTTCCCTTGAAAATTCTGCTTTGAGCCGAGCCGTTTTTGGGGGAGTTACACGCGTACTTCAGAATGAATCTGATTGAACCCATCCAAGAATACCCAAAGGATATTAATATTTGGATAAAAGAGAAGATTCTAGGGTGTAGATAAAGGCAATAATAGCAATAGAACACAGCTTAATGATCGAATTTCCAAAGAATGAGAGAATATTCAATTACATGGATGGCCTTCCCCCACAATAGTTCAAGTTTGGCTCACGTAACCCCTTCAAATAGTAGTATAAGTTTCATTTTAGCAGCTTAATTTGCAAGACAAACCAATGTTTAGTTTAAAAGAGTCCTCTAATTTTGGTGAGGGTTTTCTTGGATGATATTTACCCTTAGAGTCCCATTCGTTCCTTCCTTCATTCATCCAGCAAACATTTGAGGGTCTCATATGTGCTGGCATCACATATACACAAATGACTATGACGTCCTCTCTACCCTTGAACAGTTCCTGTGCGTCTCTGCTAGCCTCTAATGAGCTCCCGGTTCATGACACACTCCCTGCCTTCTTTCATGCCGAACTGATCTCTTCTGAACTGGGAGCTGCGAGTGGTGGTGTTAAGTTTCCTCTAGTCCCTAGATGTAGGATGGGTCGTCTATGGGTAAAAGACACAGAGGAGTGAAACAGAATGTAAGATTAAGAATTAATTGGGTAGCCAAAATGGAATAATACTACAGTTATCAGCAAATAATTTTCATGTGTTTCCCTTTTTGCTTTAGACAATCCAAAAACAAGAGAACCAGCAAGAGAGGCTTGGAGCTTTTAGAACAGTCTCCCCTCATCTGTCTCAGCATTAAGATGTTAAAACAGCATTAGCCCTCTGATGGGTTTCCAGTTGGATTAAATGAATACCATGGCATTAATGAAAACCAAAATCGCCATAAAGATAAAAAATGTTTATTGCCTGAATAGAGCAGGCGGTAAGTCAGCAATGCTTTTGCAGTTTCCACAAGGTGACTGCTTGGCAGTAATTGCTTCTGCTCGAGCACGAGTAGAACGCGTTAGCTGCAGCCCTGCCTCCAGAGCTACAAGCACTTTCTGAGGGAGGAACGAGCTCTGGAAAGGCGTTCACGGTCTAACTGTTATTTGGGTCTATGTGTTTACTCAGCTCTGTGCACCTGGAGGAGGCTGGCATTCTACGGGCTGGTCCGGGAGGGCCTGATCAACAGTGGCCAACTGTATCCAGTGCAACACCAGGTAAAGACCCAGGGTCTCTGCCTTCTTGCATGGGTTCTGGAAAGTGATCGGACGACCTGTTTTTGTAAGACCAAGGATGTTAATAGCTCTCTGTTTACTTTTTCTTCTTTTCCTTACATGTATGACTTCCTTACATATATGATTATTTTGATTTTCTACTTTGTGTCCTTTAAGAGTTGAAAACATAACATAAGGTGTGTGGGGGTGTAATCTTCTAAAATAACTAAGTAACTCTCAGATGCTTAGGTTCTCGGAGGTTCAGAGAGATTTGGTAGCCTCATGTGCAGAGATAACACTAAGTGAAGATCTTTCTGTGGAAGTCAATGGAAACCTACACAAAATAGGGAGCAAGAGGGAGATGATGGACAGACAGACAGGTGGAATGGGGTTCTCATGGAAGTGGAAAGTTATCCGAACCAAGGCACCACTCCCTTGGACTGAAAGTCAAAGTCAGATCTGCTTCTTTCCTTACAACTGCATCATTCTGTAGCCTGACCTTCACCACCTTAACGTGCATGTTGCCAAACATGATGTGACAGTTTCTTAGTTCAGAGGACCACGGAGACCAGTGCCTAATTCAAACTTTCAGGCAAAAGAATACACCAGGTTAAATCAAGAACCCAATGGCTGACTGGGCAAGTGTAGGAAAATCACTTCAAGTCATATTTCCTTAGTTGCCTCTTTCTTACTCAATCACTAAAGCAGTGTCATAGAATAAAAATATGTCTTTGGAGGCTCATCCCTATGGAGTTTTCAGAAAGGGAGGATTATGGAGATGGCAAATGGTGTCTACCATAATCTTCTATGAATACAACATGATGATGATGATAATGGTTAATGAATTATTGAGCCATAATATACCCAGACTCTGTGCCAAGCGCATTACATATGTGATTTCATTTATTTGTCACGACAGTCTTGCAAAAGATTTAGCATATCTATTTTGCACATGAGAAACTAGAGACACAGAGAGGTAAAGAAACATACCCAGGTTCATGGGGCAGAAGTAGGGTTCAAACCCAAGTGTGTCTTGCTTCAAAGCCAAGTGTATCTAGCACTTATATTCAGAGCATGGCTGGCTTGCAAGAATTCATCCAAATTTAAGTACATACCCACATATATAACAGATGACATAAGTTTGTGTGTAAAAAGTACTTTCCAAAAATAATCAGGTGCCTTTCAAGTGTTTGGGGTGTCCAAGTAACATGTGCAGTTAAGAGCCCGTTTTTGCTGGCAACTCTAAGGGCTTTCATTGATTCTAATCAGCCAGCATCTGCTATTTATGAATGTTGCATAATTCAACTAAAAGTCACATTTGTCAAAAAAAAACAAATGCACAAGTTAAAGCCATTCATTAGAGAGCTAATATTGCCAGATGGCAAGGGGAAGAACATTCATTGACAAATTTGCAGCTCCGGTGCCAGTGATGGAGTGAAGAGGTGACGGGAGAGTAGGTGGGTTTAGACTGCCGAGTACTGCAGGATGGGGAGGCATCTGGGAAGGTGAGAACACCCAGTCAAAGCAGCCACGTGAAGTCATGCCCTGCTATCTTCACGGCAGGGTTTTTCTTGTTCCCATAGAGGGTTCGTAGGTCAGTCTTGTGAACGAAGAACTAACTTTGAATACATTCTCCTTTTCATTGATGGCGCTGGTTGGTGTATATTCCTAGGCAAATGTGAAATAGGTACTGTCTACTGACTATTTCATTTGCATGTGGCCCAGGTCTCTCCTTCAGATTCAAAAGAATGCTAGGAGCCCATCTTCTTGACAGAAGATAGGCAAGGAGTTTCCATTGCTCCCCTGCCCTGCTGCCCCAGTCCCCATGTACAATCCCTTTTCTCCAGGACTGTGCCTGGCTGCTGACTCCTGAGTCACAGTCCTCATGGGCAGAGCTGGACAGAGCTTCCATCTTCCAGTCACTCCATGGGTGACCAAACCACACTTTTCAGCATACCTCGATACCAATGATACGGAGTTAAAGAAATCTTCCTCTGCCTTCTGCTCTGTCCTTTGGTAATTTCAGGTTTTAGGTCTCAAAATATGTTCTGCATTGTTTGGAGGAAATATGGTATAAAGGTTAAGATTATGATATGGTATCAGATCTGAACTGAATCACAATTCCAAGCTTACTAGCTGGGTGAGCACAAGCAAATTGCTTCATTTCATATTTTCTTAATTATACTGCCTGTAAATTGGATTTAATCATAACACCTATCATATCAAGTTGCCATGGTAACTAAAGAAGCAAAAGCTGAATATAGTGCTTGATATACAATGTTAATAGATGTCTAATCTTTTTACGCCTTTTTTTTCTGGGATACTTCTGTGCAATCTGTGATGTGGCTGGACTTGCTTCATCACCTGGTGGCTGGAATGCAGTAGTTCTCATCTGCAGGCCCAGAGACAGGCCCTCTAGGCCTTTCTGAGTCAGCCTGACTTCTGTCCCTCCCAGTCACCCTCCGGACATCCTCTTGGGGATGAAATAAGGAGGATTTATTGGTTCTGCCCAAAGAAAAGGAAAACGCTTCAAAAAACTTGGTTGTTTCTAGTAGAGCCTGCCTTTCATCGATTCTGTTGTCCTTTAGTGCTTCGTGATGAGGGTGCAGTTGCTTCCCAAAGGCTTCCCTCTGGAGCCCAAGTCCCCACCCACTTGCGTCTGAGACCGCATGAACCGGCACCTTCTCATACCAGCTCCCACAGCCGAGGCAGTCATGGGCAGAGAGGGAGAGACGCCTGCTGTGCCGTGATCCTCAGTCACCTGTGTTCCGCTGTTGGTTTTCCTCCACTGATGAATTCTCTTGCTTTGTCACTGAACTGTTCATTTATTTTTCACAGTCCACAAAAGCCTAGGATTGGATGCCCTGCTCTAAAGGGATCAACGGGAACATCACCACGTGATGTGTCCTGCAAGATAAACAAGTGGGACGTTAAATCTGTTAATCCTGGTCACCGGACCCTTTCTCCAGGCTCTCCGTGGGAGCAGGCCTGGACCCCGGGCCTCTCACTTCTTTTGCAGCTTACTGTGAGACTGAGCAGAGAAAGTAGATGAGCTAAATAGGGGGTGCAGGGCATCCAGTTAGGCCTCCCCTCTGGTGGAGGAATGTGTGTTGGGGAGAAGGGTGTTAAAGGGCCAGTCATTCACATTTAGAACTCTAATCTTCTCAGTGTGAATGCTCTGAAGAGGTTGTAATGAGTGCTCTCTTGTGACTGGTTCCTAGAGGGAATCCCAAGAGGTTATTAAAAAAGATTGCCTTTAAGGGAGCTGGTCTGGCTTCAGGGCGCCAGGCTGCTTTGCCATCTACCACTGGTTCATCCGGGCTCCTCTTTCTGCAGTTGATGGGATCCCAGGACTTACCCAAGGCAAGGGTAAATTATTTTTGGAATGGGAGCTGTTCACTGTTTTCAGAAGAGCTCTGGGAATTCCCAAACACACAACACTACCAAAGATAACTTTATAGCTTGTCAAGCAACACCCCAGGGGATCCAGGACTGAACAATGAAAGATTCATTAGGTAGGGGAGGCAACTAAGGCAGTGAGGGTTAGTTAGACAGCCCCAGTTTGGAGAGCGCCGAGGCTGTGGTTCTCGGAGGATGGTTCTCGGAGCAGCAGCACTGACACCACCTACAGAACCAGCAGTTCTCAGGGTGGGGCCCAGCCATCTGTTTTAACAAGCTCTCCATGAGATCCTCCTGATGGGCCCTAAAGTTTAATAACTGGTCTAGGGACTTGAGAGTAAATATTCTTGAGGTTGCCTTATACCTTTGGAGGCTCGGAATCCATGCAGGGAAGCATCAACTTATGATTCTTGCAAGAAGCAGGACGCTTTGTCCCATATCTGACAGAGAATCACAAGAGCTCAGGCTCTGGGTAAGCATAGCGCTCCTTTGGGTTCTAGCTCTGCTACTCGGCGGTGTTGTGTCCCCGGGACCATCGCTTCACTTTCTTTGATTCCCAGTTTCTTCTTCTGCAAAGTGGAGATAATAGCCCTGTCTACTTTATAGGGTTGTTGCAAGAATTAAATGAGGTAATACATACATATTACAGAGCCTGGTACATGGTAGCTGTTTCTGTGATTTTTCAAGATGTGAGTCTGTCTTTCAGCTTCGGAATGTAGGTCTGAGTTGTTTCTTTGGCAGGGCTGTCTTATACAGAAGAATTTTTTTTTAAGTGCCTGTCTTTTTGTGTCCTTGGGGGACGTTGTTGCCCTGGTTTGCCACATCTCTTTGCTCTGTGGAAAATGGACAGAGCTTCTGTGTCCTAGTTTTAAAGGAGGGTTCAGGCTCTTAATTGTCTTAGGAATTAGTACCCTTCTGACAAAACCAATTCCCTGTGGAGGCCCTCCACAGAGACTCCACCTCTGACTCTCCCCCAGAAAGAAGCCACGATCCCTAAGCATTTTGGAATCTGTTTAGGAGAACTGTCAACATGAATTATTCCACTTCGTGAGTGAGTCCAGCCTCGGGCCTTGTTTGAGAATTTAGAAATCACGCTCGCTGTTCTACTAACCCGCTCACCCTCAATTCCTGCTGTTGTCATGGCAATGGAGTCCTGGGAGGTGTGTGCAAATCCTTATTAGGAAAAGAAATGAGATCAGTGATCTGTGTGGGTGGGGCACTCCCCCTGTCACCATCCTCACACTCACCTTGCCTCTCACAGCGCAGCAGTGCCAGCTGGCCCCTGGGTCTCGAGCTAAGGAAGGTTGAGTCCTTTAAGATGCACTTTTACTTTGTGGGGTGCGGAGCTCATCACGTCTATTGGAGGTCTGTCTGTAGCTTACCGTGTGTATTCTAACCTGGCTTGGAGAGAGAGAAAGCGAGACAGTGTGGAGGGGGAATCAAAATCCTCTACCTGGGAGAAGCCATCCAGCTTGAGTCTGTGCCGCTTCATCCATCCGTCTATGACTTCGTTTACCTCCTTCTTAGAAGAACACCGCACCTTCTAGTTTTAATGGTCGTGGGGATAAACAACTAGAGTGAAGACTTTCTGGGTTTTCTGAAGGTAAACATTTCTGTTTAATAAATGGATTCTGAGATAGTTCTTCCTCTCTACCCTGTACTTCGTGCGCCTCCCTCATTTCTCCTACATCATCTCTTCCAGAATTGGTGGCCCTAGGCAGAATACAGTCAGGGCTGGGGCCACAACGCATGATACATCCATTTCTTCTCTAACAGTGGCCCAAAACAGAGATCACGTGCCTCCTGAGACTCCAGGCCCACGTGTCCTCAGAAGCATGCTACTGGACTGAGCAGAGAAGAGCAGTGGGAACTGTTCTCTTAGGCAGCAGTTCCCTTCAAGTCCCACAGATGCAGAGAGGCGGCTGGTGCAGGGTCAGGAAGCAGAGACTCACTGCAGCCCTTCGGCTGTCATTGATCCCTCTAAGGGACCACTGCAGCGGTACAGTCTGGCCCTGAAAACTGCATCATGAGAATCCACTGTCCAGTATGTTTTGGAAAAATAATGCACCTTATCCTTCTTTTTTTTAAAAAAAGAAAAAAAGTAGGGAATGGGGGCCTAGTCGATTGGGTGTCATCCCGCAAAGCGAAAGGTGGCCAGTTCGAGTTCGATCCACCGTCAGGGCACATGCCTGGGCTGCGGGTTCAGTCCCCTGGTTGTGGTGTGAGAGGCAACCAATGGATGTTTCTCAGGTCAACGTTTCTCTCCTTCTCCTTCTCTTTCTCCCTCCATTTCCCAAGGTACCCTTCCTTCTAGCCTACTCTACACGCCAAGCTTTGTAGCTGACTTTTTAAGCCTTTTATCAAAAGGGGAATTCAGGTTTCTCCAGGGGAGATCCTAGTGTCACAAAGGGTCAAGGAAGGGGGGTCACCAGCTCTGCCACCTGACTTAGCTGAAAGATGATAGGCTACCTGTGTGTTCGAAAGCTTTGTAGGGAAGGGGAGGAGGAGCATGGGGGTCTGCACTTCATTCTGTGGGAAAGATTGCCTGGATTGTTGGAATTGGTGGGCTTGGAGCTCTGTTCTGGGAGGTATGTGGTGGACAAGAAGGACCTACCTATGACCTGGGTCCAGGGCAGAGGAGGGGTGACAGCTTGTAATCCCTCTAAGCTTTGCAGCCGCAGCAGGCACTGCCCTCAGCCGCACTGACTCCAGTAAACTAGAAGGGAAAGCCTGTCCCCCCCAAAACAAGGATGTTTAATGACAAATATTTTCAGAGAAACTTAGCCCAGATTCCAAAAGAGCTTGAAAAGTTCACTTTCACAAAGGCAGTCAACTTTGCCGTTGAGAAGGTCACTGCCTAATCTGGAGAAACATATTCAGGCCAAGCACTGCTAGAAACTAAGGGCCTCAGGGGAAGGGTCACAGCAGAGAGCTCACTGCCTAGAAGCCTGTAAGTAAGCACGTGGATTGGAGAGGGGCCTCTCCCTGTCTCCGCACCGGGAGCTCGTTGCCCACAGTCAGAAAAAGGAGAGGAGCAAGGTTGGATGCCATTCTGCTCAAATTAGAGTGAGACCAAGAGCTTCCTCAGCAGCAGCCCTGCCCGGAATGGCCCACCTCCCAAGGAGGGGACTAGGTGAAGGCAGGCCCGAGGGTGGCAATACTGAAGGACATAAGGGGGGGAAAAGGATGTTTGTGCTGGCATTAAAAGAAGAAATTGAGAACTTTGTAGAAGTCAGACTCCAGAGGTATAACTCTGGAAGGTTAGGGTATGAAAAGGTGATTTTTAGGACCCAAATTTGGAGCCACAAAAGGACAGGAATGCTGAGAAGTTTATTGATACTGGAGCTGTGTCCCTTGACTACTGAATCCCAAACAGGGCACCCTGGGCCTCAGATTATAGCTGCCGCTGAATGTTAAAGAACAACCAAACGAACTTAGAAAATATGCAAAGCCTCTTCTGTACAGAAGGTCTGAACAGGCAAGCGTGGTGTTGATGGCCCAGGAAAGTCGGACAGCTTCGGCTTACTTCCAACACCGGGCCAGTGCTGTGTCCACAGCTGTCTCCAGGTGACAGCGTGGGCCAAGCCGAGTAGCATTCGAGGTGGCATTCCCCAGGTCTTCTCTCTTTTCTTTTTCAACTCTGCATCATAGATACTGTCTTAGCCAAGAACCCATGTGTCACATCTCTGTTCCCATAATCACTGGGGGACACCTAAATTTCTGTGGCAACACTGGGAGAAGCCTCGGCCGGTCTGAATGATTTACAGTAGGTGCGTGCACCATGCTGCGCATCAGAGAGTTCTGGGGGAAGAAGAACATCACCAGTTAGGTGACCAGGCCAGAGCTGGACACGCTTGTGCCTGTGAACTTGGCTTTGTATTTGATGATGAGCCATGGAATATAGAAGTTCCTTCCTCTCAGCCAACGCCTATTAGCAAGGATGCTATGTGTGTTTGTGTCAGTGTGACTGTCTTTGTTGTTGAAGTTGTAGAGTCTTTAAATCCTGTGCTGTTGTCCCCTGGGTTGTAGAAATAGTCTTTTAGAACAAGAGAAAGAAAGTCTTAGTAATAGCTACTATTTATTGAGAACTGTAATACACACTTTACATGCATTGCCTCTTTAAATAGAAGAGAAGTGCATTATAATTCCCATGTTTTAGATAAGAAACTTAAAACTCAGGAATTAAATGACTTCTTTGTAGTCACACAATTCGTGTCTCTAGGTCACCATTATATTTACAGTGTCAAGCAAGGTGTGGCACACACAAGGGTGCTTAACAAATATTTGTCGAATTTGTTAATTAACATAATAGCAAGAGCAATATTTAAACTCCTGCCTCTCTGAGGCTGAACCCTAACCCATAACTAACACACTGCTGTTGTTTTGTCCCACGTGCCAGTGAAGGATACCTCACTTCCAGACACCACACTCTGCATTAGTTTCCTGGGGCTGCTGTAACAAATCACCACAAACTGCATGGCTTAAAACAATACAAATTTCTTATCTTATAGTTCTAATGATCAGATGTCCAAAATGGGTTTCACTGGCCTAAAATCAAGATATAAGCAGGGCTGCATTCCTTGTGGAAGTTCGAGGGGAGGATCCGTTTTTTTGTTTTTCGCCTTTTCCAGCTTTAAGAGGCTGCCCGCATTTCAGGGCTCCTGGCTCCTCCCTCCACCTTCACAGCCACCAGCAGAGCATCTCACATCTCTGACTCTGGCTCTCCTGCCTCCCTCTTTCCCTTACAGGGACCCTTGCGACTACATGGGACCCATCTGGATAATCCAGGAAAATGTCTCTGTCTGAGAATCACATCTGCAAAGTCCCTTTTGTCATATAACATTTTCACAAGTTCCAGGAATTAGGACGCGGGCATCGTTGGGGGACCATCATCCTCCTACCACAGGGTCTTTCATGTTCAGGCAGAGACGGCTGTGTGTTTCTCTGTGTGTGTAAACTTCAGTAGAGGTGGAGCTAGAATAAAGTGCATATGAGGACTATGAAAAAGGGGGTAGTCAGTGTTAATGAGACTTTAAATGCTTTCTGAAGGCTATTAATTGTTAGGAGTTTGATGGAGACTAATTAACCACCTTGCTTTCTCCGCAGATCTTCATTAACTAAGAATAGATGCAAAGAGCTAACTGAGGGACCAGTGTTCAGAATCAGGTTTATTATTGGTAAAGGTGGTCTGGAGCATAGGAAAGGGTGTCCAACCTCCCAAATGCAAGGGGAAAAAGTGAGGAATGGCAGAGCATTTCCTTGGTGAGAAGGGAGACCTTTCCTGGTGTGATTACCTAACAGAGGCTGAGCTGGGAAAGAGAAAGAGAATTAATTAGAGAAGAGGTATCTCACGAAGGAATAGTGACTGTTGATGCTAACTTTGTCCAATCAAGAAACACAGTATTTTAAAGCATGGTTTACAAAAATCTCCCTAATCAGATAAACGACGCTTTCTTATTGGGGAGAGTAAGTAAGGAGGTGGAGCTAAAGGTACAAGCTCCCTTCCTAACCCACCCCGACAGGACGGAAGTATTGGTTTGGTGGTGTTCCCTTTTCTATGAGCAGGGGCAGAAAGGAGGGGCAGGAGCTCCCTCCTGCTATGAGCACGTGGAGACAAGAGGAAAATAGTTCCCACTGCATATTAAGAGATATTGTTCTGTCCCAGGCTTATACATATTTTTCCAAAAGTTGGGGAGCAGTCAGGAGAAGACAATACTCTTTGAATCATCCATAGGTTAATCTGGAAAAAGTCTATCAAAGGGCATGGCAGCTGGCAGAAAAGTTACTGTCACCAGGGGCAACATATAGTTCGTGTCCTGTATGCATCTAGCATCTGTGTCTAGGTGAAAGCAGATTAAAGTGTATATCCAGGACTTCCCTGAGAAGAAAGTGCAGAGCCCGATGGTGTGTACGTGTGTGTTGGGAATTATGGGAAGTGGGGCAGAGGAGGTATTTCAGTTGATATTCTTAAATCTCACTTGCTTTTCCTCAGTGATGCATCTTGTGTCAGGGTCTGCAGTCAGGGTGGTTATGGGCCGAGTCTATAGATATACATGTACTCAGGATTTGTTTGTTTGTTTGCATAACAAACCTATTCTCATACTAGCTACTTCCTTGAACAGGCTAGGCACCTCCAAAACCTAGAGCATCTCAGCACCCTCCGCAGCTGTGATTGGAGAACAAATCACCCCTCATGTCTCTGGCAGTGGTTAGGCATAAGACCCATGAAAGAGCTGCCTTGGAGTCCAGTACCCCTGTAGGCTCCCTGTGTCACCACGATGTCAATAAAACTGCTGCCCCTGTAGTCTGCAGCGAGTGGGGCTGTGCTTAGTCAGTGACCGGTGTCTCATCAATCTGCCTCTATCGCACCAAGTGTAAATTCATTCTAAATACCTGCCTTGGTGAGGGTTTTTTTGTTTTTTTTTTTTTTGGAGGATGAGCTCTTTAATATGCTCTTGCTAAATCTAAATCTAGGGATTCAGAGATGGACATTAATTGCTTTGGCCCTTTCTCACTCAGGGTCACAACCTTGTTTCCAGGACACTAGCCTTCTAAATGGTTAGAATTTGAAGGGTACTCTGAAGGTCCCCAAAAGCCTACTTCATAGGCAGGTCCCTAGAACTCCACCTTAAACCACCACCACAAACATTCTCTTTAAAATCTTTATTCATTCATTTGTATATATTCTCTCTCTCTCTCACACACACACACTCACAAAGACATGAAATACTCTCATATTAGAATATCATGTCCAAGGGTATTTTTCCTGACTTGACTTCAATATAGAATTTGGTTAGAACCTTCAGTATAGTCACTAAACAAATATATTTATTTATTTTTTAATGATTTAATTATTTATTTAGAGTGGGGGAAGGGAAGGAAAAAGAGAGGGATAGAAACATCAGTGTGTGGTTGCCTCTTGCATGCCCCACACTGGGGAACTGGCCCGCAACCCAGGCATTTGCCCTGACTGGGAATTGAACTGGCGACTCTTTGGTTCACAGACCCACACTCAATCCACTGAGCCGGGCCTCAAATATATTTGTTAAGCACCTGCTTAAGGCCAGTCTCTCTTCTAGGTGATACAGATATAATATTAAATATAACACAGTCTTGTCCTCATAACCCATTGTGGGGAGACAGAAATGTAAAGAAATAAGAGAAAAATATTTCAATGTCATGTGATAAGGACCATAATAGTGTCATGCAATAATAGTGCCGTGCAATAGTGCCATGCACAGGCCAATGAGGGGCTAGGAAACTGAGACAAACCACCATGGCCTGTCAGTCCAGAATGGGACTCGGAGTCTATGTTGTAATCAAACAAACCCAGTGTAAGGATGGCAAGCCAGTTCACCTTGCCTGAGAGAGTCCCCCAAATTGTTTTCACGGGACCCAAAGCCTCCCTCAATAATCATGAATACTAGATGTTGTAGGGACCCAGAAGGTGAAACTGGGGATTTAGGGGACCAGGTCAGAGATTATGTGGCATGTAACATGGGTGTGAAGGATGGCAAGTAGGATGTGGGAAGGAAGAGAGTTCCAGCCAGAGGGAGCAATACATGCATTCTTTAATAAAAAAAAAATCAGAAGTGTGTGGTCTGGGTGAATGGGAGGAGTGCATTGCGGGGTTGGGATGGAGGACTGTTGGGAAATGAGATCACCGGGGCAGACTGGAGTCAGCTTTTGCAGGGCCTTACAAATCCAGCTGGAGAACTTGCACTTTCATTTGCTGGCCATGGGAAGCCAACAGATTTGCTTGTTTGTTTTTAAGAAAGGAGGCTCTATGAGCCCCCTTTGCTCTATGAATCTTTAAAAAATTAACCTATAATATATCAAAACAGGCTCATGAGCTATCTACCAGCTTAGTGTTTTTCTCTCCATAGACCAAGGATTGGAAGGTTTGAGTATCTAGAAATGTGGGACCAAATGGGAGGTGAATGCAGCATTTTTGTAAAAAGAACTGGCCTTGGAGATGTTCTTAGGTGGTCCGAGTGGACTTGGTCTTGATTACGTATGAGAAAATATGGAGAGTGAAGGGCAGGTTTATTTTAACTTTGCTGTGTGAGCATAGGGGAGGCAGCCTGGCGTTGCATGGGGCCTCAGATCCCTGAGGTACCACTTCATCATTGTACCTCAGATTCACTAGTGCGTGAAAGATGCAAGACTGTGGGCTGCACTAGGGATTAAATGAGACGGTGCATGCAAAAAGGCTCAGTACAGTGCTTAGCTTATGGCAAGCGCACAAAAATGTTAGCGTTTACTCAATTTACTATCCTGGCATTTAGCACAATACCTGGCACACAGTAAATAGGATTCACAGTGTTTTTATTAGATGCAGTGGAATGGCACTGAAGTCCGGGGAGGCAGGTGGTGGGGCCAGAGGGCTTTCCCCAGGACTCTCATCCTCTTGCTCTGCAGTGTTCTGATGGCACCTCCATTTCACACCCTCAAAGGAGGGATACCGCTGCTTGTCTAGAAACGGTTGCTCAAGGCTGAGACGTGATACAGCATCACAGAGCCTGGGATTGCTGCCAAGTGTAAGAAGCACAGATTGTATCAAAGTAAGGGGGGAAGATGGAGAAGAAAAGTTTGAAAACCCAGCCAAAGCCAGAAGCAGTGTTATCATTAGGTGAAATGATTCTGCTCACACAGGTTTGGGTGGGCCAGGCCGGGGGTGTGAGACCCTGGGGAGAGTCACTGTCAAGTTGTGGTGCTGAAGGAGGAACCCAGCAGTGGGCTCTGCGGCCCAAGCAAGGCTGCTTTCTGGGACCCAGCACTTAGAAAAAGCCCCATTTGGTTTAATGTTATGCCGTCGCCATCTTGAAGTCCTTAATGATTTTTTTTTAAAAGGAGCCCCATTTTCATTTTGCAGTGGGCCCTGCAAATTATGTAGGTGGTCCTGGGTCTAGACTATCTGGGACAGTGACATTTTATCCCAGCTAGTTTTAAATTTGCAGCTGATTAAACAAGTAGCTGCTGGGCTAGTATTCTTTTTAATCTCTCTCTGATTTAGTTATAAGTGGGCAAAAATCAAAAGGAATTAAATCTGACAGAACTAAAAGTGAGTAGTGCCTCCTTGCCGCCTCCAATCACGCTCCCCAGAAGTGACCACTGCTAATAGTTTAGTGTGTGTCCTTATTTTTTATGAGTATAAAATTTCAAATATTGTACTATAAAATAATATGCAGTTACATTGTTGATGTAAATATTAAACACTACAGCACCCCGTGAATGAAAATATTCATTTTTCTCAATTCTACTCCTCCTCAGTGAGGCGACCACTGTTAACAGCTTTGTGTGTATCCTCCAAATATTTTTTCAATGAATATACTTTATTTTTTAGAGCAGTTTTAGGCTCACAGCAAAACTGAGCAAGAAAGACAGAGTCCCCGTGTACCCCTGTGCCCGCACCTGCACAGCGTCTCCCACGATTGGTGTCCAGCACTGAGTGGGGTGTTGTTACAGCCGATGACCCTGTGCTGGCACATGACCACCTAGAGTTCATAGTTCACACTGGGGTTTACTTTTCCAAATGTTTTTCAAATTGATTTTAACCATGCGATTGATGTATGAATGTTTTTTCCATGTTTATTTATAAATATGTAGCCTTTTGAAAAGCAAAGTGGCATGATGTTGTGCATATTAGTACTGTATATAGCTCTTTTAAAGCACCTTTCCAAGTCAGTACATACACCCCCCCCATTCTTCTTTAATAGGGGCATGGTGTGTTTTGTCCCTATATTACAATTCTTTATCTAATTTCCCATTGATATCTCTGCAATGCACATTCTTATACATATGTTTTATCCACTCCTCCTAGCATTATGTAGGATAGATTTCCAGAAGTGGGATTACTGGGTTATAGGATATGAACACATAAAGTTGGCATTCTCTTGTCTGGGGTTGGGCTGCCCCACCTCTACCTGGTGCTGCCTGTCAACTCAGTGACACTGTCACCAAGGGACTTAGTCCTCAGGTTTGAGAATAGTGGAGCAGACAGAGGAGAGGGAGGAAAGATGAATAATTGTTAATAGCTAACCTCTATTGAGTACTTAAACCATGCTTTGTGAATTTAAGCCAGGTATTGTTCTAACACCTTACAGGTATTAACCCTTTTAACCTGTATGGGCACCCCCCGAGATAAGTCTGTCATACCCATTTTATGCTTAGGAAACTGAGACACTTGAGGTTAAGTAAAGGCCTACATCCCTCTAGTGAGTGGTGGGGCCGGGGTGGGAAGCAGGGCTGTACCTGGAAAGTGTACCGCCATCTTTACACCAGAGTTGTTTTTTACCTTGTTTATTCCTTAAAGCAATATTGTATTTATTCATTTACTTGTCTTTTTCTACACTCTACCTCTTTGAGGGCAGGGTACCTGTCCTAATATTATTTATATCCCTTTCCCTGATTCCTAGCACAATGCCTAACTTATGGTACATAATAAATATTAATGCATTTAGTTGAATGAGTTACAATGCCTCTGGGAGGTATCTGCTTCGTCCATATTATAGCTGAAGAAACTGTTACCATCCATGTGGGCTCTTGGTTCTTGAGTTTGGCAGAGAAAGAATTCAGAACCGAGAAGTGTACCACAAGAGGAAGTTGCTTTAGCATGCAAAGTCAAAGTGTTCTTGAAGAGAAGATTCGAGCAGGCTGCTTAGAGAGCTGCCTTGGCATTTTAGAAAGAAAGTCACAGAGGCAGAAGAAGCGAGCCAGCTGGGCTGCATGGTTTCAGGAAACAAGTTACAGAGGCAAAAGGAGGGTCTTCAGAGACAGGTTCAAGGGGTCAGCCCTGGGCGAGCAGCCACTGCCCACTGCTCCCCTGGTTGCGAGTCTTGTGAGGACCCTTAGAGCTTAGGAGGGAGAAAACAAAAATATGACCCTGAAAAAAGAAGGTATGGGTGTGCTCTAGAGATAGAGCACACACTGGGCCCTTTCCTGAAAGGATTTTATCTGTTTTCTACAGGCAGAAATTTTAGGGGAGGTCTCAGGGAATATTAGCTCAACAGAATATTCATCAGCTTTCCAGGTGTGTCCTCTAATATGTTGATTCATCAAAATGAGCATATAGGGTCAGGTTCTTGGTTTCTACTGATTGGCTGGCACTCAGGTATGGGGTCATTGGTAATTACATCTGGTCCTGATGCCAGCCATGGCGTTGCTTTATCTGCTTTTGCTGCTTTTCTGGACCTGCAGCTGAAACACAACTGAAGCCTAGGTGTTATCTCTAGTTTGACCAAAACTCTTGTCTCTTTGGTCAACAGACCTGAGGCTTCGTTCCTAAGATTATTTGACCTGATTAGAACCTCATCATCCTGAGGGCTTTTAATGCCTAAGGGAGTGAGTGGCCAGGCACTGGAGAAGGAGGCAGGTGAGTCAGGGCTCTGTGTGAGGCCAGTGTGAATCAGCCATCTGTCTCAGTTTCCCCATTTCATTTGCCAAGGAATTTTTCTAGCTTCTCACTATCCTGCCTCCAAATTACAAGTCAGTGTCTCTCAAAATAGTGTAGAAGAAAAGAGTAGAAAACAGAATGTTGCATCTGTGATTTGAACCCAAGACTTTTGATGCCTGGTCCAGTGTGCTGTCTACCATGTCCAAGCTGCCACTTCCTGCCTGCTGGTGAGGGCTTAGGGGAGTGGCTCCCTACCTAGCAACCAGCTCTAAGCTGGAAAACTTCCCAGCTACACATCTTTAATGGTCCCTGGGAGGGGCAGGGCCCCAGGGGAAGAGGACCTCTAGAAAAGAGAGGTCCTGGTAGGACAGCGTCCAGGAATAGGTTCGTGAAGGGGAGTTGGCTTCCTCAGAGGAATTCTACACAGTAATAATACCGACCCTTTATTCCAGTCCTACGTGTCAGACATTGTTCCGTGTGATTTATGAGCATTGTCTCTTTTTAATGCTCACAATCCTATCACCGTATTTTTCAGACCATAAGACGCACCCAGGTTTTAGAGGAGGAAAATAGGGAAAAATTTTTTTGAAGCAAAAAATGTGATAAAATATTTAATAACATAACACAATATTTCACCAGTGTAAATGTAAATCTACATTCGGGCTATAAGATGTACCCCCATTTTCCTCCCAAATTTTGGGGGGAAAAGTGCATCTTACAGTCTGAAAAATACAGTAGATAGATATCATTATCTCTATTTTGCCTCTGCAAGAATGGGGCTGAGAGGCCGAGTGACCTGCTCAAGGTTATACAACAAATGAGTGGTGAAGCTGAGATTCCAGCTCAAATCTGTGTGATCCCAAACCTCCGTGTCACGGATCTGCTGCTCCCAGGCTGTAACACAGGCCGAGGCAGGGGCACTGTGAGAAGAAGGCTGGAAGGGGACATTGCCCTCCCTAGACTCTGGGGGACTTGAGCGACCAAGAAATAAAGTAGAGAAAACCAGATAGCCTGAGCCCTGCTGGAGTCACAGAAAGAAGAAATGTGATTATTTTTATTTTATTTTTATTTTTAGCTGACTATGGAGAGCGAGGAAGATTTGAGACTGGCCATTCTGATTTTTGAATCTGGGTTCCTAGCACGTGATGTCTTTATAGTCTTAACCTAGAAATGGCAGAGTTATTTTGGGCACAAAGCAAGAGCTTGGCTTTAAAAATATGCCACTCTATTTATCTCTTCCGCTCCAAGATTACTGAAAATTAGCCCAGCTGTGGTCTGAGGCATCAAGCAGCCACGGAATCTTCTTCCAGATCGCTCAACCCACCTAAAGCCTGCAAAAGGACCGGGAGTGGCAGCCTCTGGGAGGGGAACCAGACCAGCTTCCCCAGCACCCAGCCTGCCCTCTGGTCTCACACACACCGCCCCTTTGCAGCTGCTCTGGGGGCCGGAGCGCTGGTCCTGTGAATGGAGCTCAACTCCATCTGCTCCCCCACCCAAAGCTTCAAGAAGTAAAATAATAGTAATAGTTATTATTATTTTGTTATTATAAAACTCTAAAATAATAATAATAATTATTATTATGGAATTCTATTATTGAGGGGTGAGTCAGTCTAAGAACCATATTTTGGCTTTATTACCAAATCCCTTGTGATCCAGGGCCAATCATCTTGCTGTAATGTAAGCCTTCAGTTTCCTTATCTGTAAAATGGAAATCTTTAAAATATATATACATGTATATAACATATTTACAAATAAATATATATGCAAAATGTTTAATAAAGTGCCTGGCCTGTCATAAGCAGTCGGTCAGTATTCCTTAAAGGAATGAATAAGTCTGCTGTTCTGATCTCACCAACAAGTAAAGTGTAATGAGTTGTTACTTTGTGCCGGGTACTGCCATATGTGCTCTATAAAGATAATTACATTCAGTCTTAAAACAACCCATGAGGTGTGTGCTGTTGTCTCCTTTACATGAAAACTGAGGCCTGGAAATATTAAATATTTTGCTAACTATCACAACATTTACATGATGTAGCCAGATTGAAACCTAGTAGTCTGAGTGCAGAGCCTTAAAGTCTTACAGAGAACAGGGGATATATTGTTACATTTCTTGTTTCCATGGAAAATTCTTTCCACTGTCAACGGAAGGACTGAGGACCCTGGGGAAATGCTAGCCCAGGTGGTTTGAGCTTTCTCCCCGTCTCTGATCTAGACAGGATTTGGGTTTCAGATTATGGTTCTCCTGTGTTTTGTAGGCTGTAATTACTGAAATTAACGTTGCCCAATTCATAAAGGATTGAGGGAGGGAGAGGAGGTGGAGCTTGTCCAGGCAGTCCGCAAACCCGGCAGATGGCAGGATGGGGGTGGGGTGGAGGAGCTAGAGATGTTTCTACAGCCTGGGCTTTCAGCGGGTTTGATGGCGGATGCTTTTTGCCTTTCGGTCAGGTTGAGCGTGTATAATTCTACAACCTGCCAAATTCTAGTACACACACACTCACATTCACGCACAGAGGGAGAGCGAGACAGAGAGAAGAGACCGAGAGATGAAATGGTTGCTCAAAGCCAAAGAAGGCTCAAGTGAAGTCAGAGCTGCTTGAAAGGCTGCGGGTGGCTGGCTCTGGTGGGGAGAGGAGTCAAGGACGGGGCTGAGGCAGGTATATCTGCGCAGAAAACCAGGATGTTCGCTTGCAAACCCAGAATCTGCAGAACCTTCTGCGTCCTGGCTCTTCCTAGCACAGCCAGAGACAGAGCATCTGCGCCGGGAGAACGTGTGGTCCAGGGGAGCTGTCTGGCTGAGCCGGAAATGGCTGTAATCATTTAATAGCCTTTGCTGGCTGCACTAACCCAGCAGAGTGGGCGGTAGGCAGGCTCCAGAGCGCTGTCTGGCAAGATAGTCCCTGGCTTTAATAAAAATGATGGGTTTTCTGGGAGCTCTTTATTAGCTTTAGCACCCAGATCTCAGAGATGGTAACAAAGGGATGAATGGGGCGTGAAGGGGAGGGGCTGAAACCTGCAGACTGGGCTGCGCTTTCCCTGGGCTTGTCCCGCCCACATCCACACCCCGGCCCCCACCTCTACTTCTCCCTTCAACTGTTTCTAGCTTACAGACTCCTGCCTGCCTCTCTGTTTCCCAAATGGTGACAAAACCAACAGGATTGTCGTGATTGCTACATTTGGGTACTGCTTCAGGGTTTTTAAAGAGCCTTCACATACAGCCCAGGATGTGGGTCTCATAACTGGAGGGAGATTGCCCAGATTTGAGTCCTGGGAGCCACCATTTAGTAACTGTGCGACCACCGGTCTGTAGTCTTTGTATTCATAAACAGACATATCTATAAAACAGACATGGGTATTGGCAACATCTACTTCGTAGGGTTCTTGTGAGGAGCAAAATTACACTGCATGCAAATCTGCTGAGCCCAGTGCCACGCACATAGGAAGGGCAGAGTAACTGTTCTCCACACCCATGCCCTCGATGTGGACAGGAGGGTGACAGTTGATCATCTGTTTTATGAATGAGGAAACAGGCTCGGAGATACTTATAGACATTGCTCAGGACGATGCCCTGTCAAGTGATAGAGCCAGGGCAGGCCCTCAAGTTCAGAAGAGTAACACAAGGTGAAGAGAGGAGAGTTAAGTACTGTCCGTAATTCTCCAGCCCATGCCCTCCTCAGAGCTTTCCTGAAAGAAAACATCCTTGGCCAAACGCTGTTCTGTTAGGGGAAGTCTGTGCACATCAGATAAACCTCTCTGGCCTTAGCTGATTGTCCAGGGCAGTTCAGAATAGGGTTTATGGGGTGAGTTTACAAGTCTGCCATTTGCTTCGCCATCTTCAGGATGTATCTGGGCATTGGCATTGGAATTGGCAAAGCCTCCAGCCCAATCATTCCCAGTCAGGGAGGCTGAACCTCAGCCAGAGCTGGTTGGCATGAAAGAGGAAGTGAGGAGTGTTGCCCCGAAGACCCTGGGTGGCGCCCAGAGGGAAGTGGCTGCCCTGGATTATAGGGTTAAGTGAGGGGTCAGCTACCTCCAGAGAGCAGTTTTAAAGTCGCAGATGTGTGCTTTTTTTCCCCCTTAATGTAGGTTGTTCTGATTTTTAAATGTATTCCTGCCTGTTGTGGAGAAAATTTTTAAAAAGCAGCAAAACCATTTGCTGTGACGATCACATTTTATTAACATTTTCAAATCCTATTGGGTTTTAATCTGAAGGTCAGGGATGCAGACCTCCTCTGGCTTGGTGTCTGTCTGAAATCCTTTCCAGGCTCTGATTGGTCCATTCATTTGGGCCTTGGCTGCATTTCAGTCTGGCTTTTGTCTGACCCCGAGGTGGTGCCCGGGAGCAGAGGGCGGGCACTTGTGGGAGGTCTAGGAGGGGGGAAGGGAAACGGTATTGAAGGAGAAAACATTCCCTTGATTGACCTTTGCAGGGACTGGCCCTGAGCTGGGGTTAGGGGCATAAAAGGTGTGTCTTTCTTTTTCATCTTCTTCAGAGGGGAGGATCTCCTTGATTCGACCTCAAAGTCATAGCATTTTATAGGCAAAGCTGGCCAAGGGTTTCAGTGCTCTGGGCCAAAAGGGACTCGGACTAGGAGGCCAGTAAATATTGTTAGATCCTTGAGCTATTATTTCACTTGAATGACCCCAGAAGTGTTTGCTTACACACCAGCCAGAGCAGGTTAGGCACAGCTGCCTGTGAGGGATGGAGAAAGCAGATCTTGTTCTGCTCTGCAGAAGCTGAGTATGAGGAGGTTGCACCTGAATGGCTGTCTCATTCATTGCTTCTTGGAGTTTAGGCTGAGTCAGACCCAACCCAGCTCCCAGCAAATGACAGGTAAAAGAAACTCATTAACTCTTAGCGACCCTGCTATGAGGGGACTGTGAGGCACGACCATTAATGTTCCTCCGTTCTGCAAGATAAAGATATCTCTGAGCTCTGCATCTCCAGATGGCAGTGGAAAGGCCTCATGCAGAGTCCCAGCTGTGGTTGGAAAAAAAATTTCCATCCTGGGCTCCCGTGAGAGCCACTAAAGGACTGAGGAGTGGCGTTGAAACCTGATTCCCCTAGATGCCAAATCAGAGGCTTTTAAATCCATTTCCCACTTCTGTCTCAGTCTTTCAGGGTCAGGGCCTGTGTCTGAAAGGTAAACAGGCAGATTCCGGCTGAGCTCAATTGCAGATCTGATTGTCTTACATGAATCAAAGAAAGCTGCCTCAGAGAAAAATATCTGTTGCCTTCTGCGCAAAGACCTATCGTGTCAGTCAGCTCTGGCAGGGGAAGCCTGGTGCAGGGAAGGGGCTTAAGGGAGAAAGCACAGTTTCTTACTCCTTTCCCACTGCCTGCTGGTGCTTGGACGGCGTTTGCAACATCCTTGCCCTGCACCAAGAGCCTGCACCACATACGGGGTGGGCAAAAGTAGGTTTACAGTGGTGAGTACATGAAACAGTTTATTCTTGTATTATTGTTTATTAATTATTGCATTACTTATTATTAGTATTAACCCACTTTTGCCCACTCATGTATAGTTGCCCATCTGAGATCTTATTTATTGAGCTTTCACACCGTGCCCAGGTCAAGCTTAGCACTTTACATTGTCTTCACACGCATTTTCTTTAGGGATTCCGAAAGTGCCCTCAGTGGAAGGCTGTTGGAGCCACTAAAGAGTGGGCATCGCTGCCGCTTCTCACATCAGTCCTTTCATTCGGTTCATCCAACAAGTATTTGTTAAACACCAGTTGTGAGCCAGGATGTGTGCTAGACACTGTTAATACAGGGGTGAACACATCGGATACGTTTTCCGCCTCTGTGGACCTTACAGTGTAGAGACGGAGGTGAAGGGGGTGCTGCTTGGCTAGGATGCTCACGGAATGCCTCTCCGAGGAGGTTGCATTTAGGCACGGATTTGAAGAATGGGGAGTCATGCCAAGAGTGGAGGGGAGATCATTCTGGGCAAAGAGAAACCCTGTGTGTGCAGATCTCGAGGCAAAAGCAATCCCATGGGTGTTCGAGGAACTGAAAGAAAGCCTCTGTGGACGGAGGGTGGTGGTGAGAGGGAGACTTGTCGGTGTGACTGGAGAATAAAAAATATCCGATTATTGAAGGGCCTTATATACCATGGTAAGGAGTTTGATGGGTTTTTTCTCCCCCTCATGGCAGTATAAGGTCTCTGAATCATTTCAAACAGGGGAGTGACATAATCTGATTTCTATTTTTTAAAGGATCTTACCGTATTATGTTATACTTCAGTTTTTCGAAAATGGAGGAAGATTTGGAGGAATAAAGATGACTCTGGCTACTGTATGGAGTGTTAAGAGAGAGGAAGAAGTAGAAGCCACTTGAACGAGAATGAGGCTATTGTAATTCACCTGAGAAAACATAGTAGCAGTGAAAATAAGGGGAAGAGGACAAAGTCAGGATATATTCAGGAGGCAGAAATGACAGGCCTTGATCTGTTATAAATGAAGAGTGAAGACTAGGGAAAAACAAAGAATAGCTCTGAGGTTCCTGGTGTGAGCACTGGGGCGCATAGAGTGCCATTTATTGAGAATGCAGAGATTTAGAAAGAAGTAGAGGGCCCTGACTGGTATAGCTCAGTGGATTGAGCGCCGGCTTCGAACCAAAGTGTCGCAGGTTCGATTCCCAGTCAGGGTACATGCCTGGGTTACAGGCCATGACCCCCAGCAACTGCACATTGATGTTTCTCTGTCTCTCTTTCTCCCTCCCTTCCCTCTCTAAAAATAAATAAATAAAATCTTTAAAAAAAAAGAAGAAAGAAGTAGAGGAAGCATAAGTTTGATTTCAGATTGCTTCAGTTTCGGATGCCCATGAGACCTCCAAGGGGAGACACCAGTCAGGCAACTGGCACAGAGAGACTGGGGCTTTAAATGTAAATTTCTGTCTCATCAGCATATTGGGATAGTATGTATACCCATGGGGGTGGCCGAGATCCAAAAATAGAGAAAGTAAAGAGAATAAAAAGAAGTTCTAGAGACAAACCTGAGGAAGCTCTTACACGTGGGTGAAGGAAGAGCTCCAACCAGGAAACTGAGAAAGAACAGCTAGGAGGGAAAGCTCAGGAGAATGAGTGGACAAGGAACTCACAAAAATGAATGTTTCAAGAAGAGGATGACAGATGCTGCGGGGAGGTTCAATAAGGTGAACGCTAAGAGGTGACCACTGGCTTTGGAAATAATGTAATTAGTGAGCTCCGACCGCAGCTGAACATAAATGGTTTATCTGGCGGACTTCTGGTGACTCCAGCGAAGGAGCAGTGTCAGATACATGAACACTGCTGTGGTGTCAAAGGTTCCAATGTCATGGCCACTGGGATTACTTTGCCCAGACAGACCATTACTCTTCCTCTCTAGCTCTGACCCCTACTCTTTAGAAGTCATTGGTGTATTTATGGTGTGTCTTCCAACTAGTCTCTTGGGAGAGTCTTGCATTGAGAACCCTTGTGGGTGTGTAATCATGTCCCCAAGTGTAAATTCCTCCTTTCCTCTGGAATGTCCTTTGACTTTTTCAAGAATAATTAATAACTGTCTCCTCTGGAGTCCCATAATACTTTACATGTGACTTTGTTATTGCAGTTACCGAATTGGCTTGTAATCGCCTGAGTGAAAGTTCCAGCTAAGCGCGTTGGGGGTGGAGACTGGGTTTGGCAAGTCAGGGTAGCTCCCAGAGCTCTGTCCAAACAGGCCTGATTTACAGCAGGAGATTCCATTCTCTCACACTCTGTGGTGTCCCTCTGTACCCACGCGTCTTCCCGTCTCTTCTTCGCTTCACCCCACAGCCCCTCGAGGTTATTATAAAAGATTCAGGATCAGATACGGTTGACCCTTTAATAACATGTGTTTGAACTGCATGAGTCCACTTCCATGTGGATGTTTTTCAATAAATGTACACGGTACTGTAAATGTGTTTTCTCTTCCTTATGGTTTTCTTAATAACATTTTCTTTTCTCTGGCTTAATTGTAAGAATACATTATATAATACACTTAATATACAAAATACATGTTAATCAACTATTTATATTATATTCGTAAGGCTTCTATTCTGGTCAAAAGTGGGCCATTAGTAGTTAAGTTTTTGGGGAGTCAGAAGTTATACATGGATTTTTGACTTGGATGTTAGGGTGTTTGGTGACTTTAAACTCCCATTTGTTCAAGAGTCAACTGTAATTAATTCAACTAAATTTGTTTTTTGTTTTGGACAGAGTAGATGTCAAAATACATTTGTAGCCAAAGTAATTTCTCAAATTCTACGCTAAGAGTAACATATTCTGCTTTTTTTTAACATCTCCAACTGCACCATGTAGCTCTAGTTTGGGTTTCTGTTCTCCGTTAGCTGAAGGTGATGAAAACATTCTGAGTACAGCTGTAGACGAGGGTTCTGAAGTCCCCTGGCAGCTGATGCAGAATGCGGTATGTCAGCTGCCTTGTAGGTGACCATTGTTATTGAACCCTCTGACAGAAGACCCCAGAGGTCCCTAGACCGGCTTGAGGAGCAGTTCTGTAGTACCTGACGTCAGGCGAGATTCAGGTATTCCAGTGCGTGGTTACAACCGAACAGCATCACAGGGCATCTCTCACAGTAGAAGGTTAAAAGAAGGTTAATGGCACTGATGGCCCCAGGGAATGCCCTGTGCACAGTAGCTCTTAGGACCTCAGGGGGTTTTGGTTTTGTTTTTCCTTCACCTTGGAAGCCAGGCCCACCTACGTGACATGCGAAATGTGTGTTGGCTCTGTTACTGACTTGTGGTGCTCTGTCTTTCAGAACCAGAGGCAGGAGAGGTGTCCCCTCCAGTCGGTGCTGGTGTCAACAGCAACAGCTGGACCTTTAAGTACGGACCAGGCAACCCCAAACAATCTGGTCCCGGTGAGTTGCCAGACAAATTCATTATCCCAGGATCTCCTGCAATCATCTCCATCCGGCAGGAGCCCACTAACAGCCAAATTGACAAAAGTGACTTCATAACCTTCGGCAAAAAGGAGGAGACCAAGAAAAAGAAGAAAAAGAAGAAGGGTAACAAGACCCAGGAGAAAAAAGAGAAAGGGAACAGCACGACTGACAACAGTGACCAGTGAGGTCACGTGATGGGAAACAAGCCACTTAGCCAGTTTTTGTAATTAAAGGCAACTCTCTCCCTTGTAGCAACTCCCTGCCCACTCTGTTCTCCCCTCCACGCGAGCCCTGTCTTAGAGACCTCAGAAATCTGCAGCAAGTGCCCTGTGTCTGTTTAGATCACATTTAGCGGGTTTTGTCTTGAAAGCTTTACTAAGTCTGGTGTTAACTCTCTCTCTCCGCTCTGGCTTGTTTTCAGAACCTAAAAAGCAGACCCAAGTTTCCTTTCTCCTCCGCCGCAAAGGAGAGGCTTCCCAGCCCCGCCAGTGAGAGGTTGGACTCTCTGCCCTGTGCTCCGGGGATCCTGTCTTGATGACACTTGCAGGGCAGGCTGAAAGATTTTGAGATTGAGCAGCTTGGGTATCTGTGGCCACTAGGTATGTGTGGCCACTGGGGGTGGGTGAGTGCCAGACCTTGCTTGGCTGGGATGGGCCAGATTATAGACTAGGCGGTGCAGGGAGGGCCGGGAAACAAAGGCAAACAGAGAGAGTTACCAGTCTGGACGGGAACTGTGAAACTTAACAGGGCCCAGACTTTCTAAATTTTACAACTCAAGAGGTTTGGGCCACCCTCAACCAGACAAAACTGCCCTCGAGGACAAGGCTTTAGCAATCCCTACAGGTGGCACCTGCAAGCCGATAGATAGTTGAGCGTTCAGCAAGGGGCCAGCCAGGGCGACAGAAGCAGATCTGATGTGTTTCCTGTACATGTCCTTGTGCTCACTTTATTAAAAATTCTTTTGCACACACTGTTTGTGAAAAGGCCAGATCCTTTTCCAACGACACATATGCAAAAGCAAAAGAAAAAGAAGAAAACCCCAACACCTCACTTTAAGCTGTTTGTCGTTTGATAGATTTATTTAAAAAAGAGAAAATCTATAACTATAAATCTTTAAAGAGAACTATGATGAAGACAATTCCCCTAAACTCTCCTCAAAAGCGAGTTCAGTCTACAGCCATTTAAACGATCACCGCTGCTACAGAAGTGCTTTAAGAGAATTGCCTATAACATCTGTATTATACCGGCCACCCACCAATCACAGCTTTACTCTTTCAGGTCACTCTGGGGCTGCCTCTTGCATGTATTAATTACTAAATAAAAGGATCTTTCTCTCTCTCTCTCTTTTCTAAGAAACAATTACGTGCACTTTGTATACACAACCTTGTCTAGCCAACACTATCAAGACCCAGAAATCGAAGAAAAAGATTGTTTTCTCATACACACAGTGAGCAGACTTTGCAGTCCTCTGATTCTGTGATTTGTCTTGGTGTGCTAGCTGACACCTCCGCTCTGGTTTCGTTTGCCTTTTCTATGACACTCTGACTTGCTACTCTTGCTAACACATACGATGTTACCTGAGACCGATCTCCCATATGTATGCTGTATGCTATTATAAGACTCCCGAATATACTTACTCTGTGCTTGTGTATGTGAATGTTAATGCAACTATTACCTAGAGTGAACTTTAAGCTTTACCGTTGAATGTAATTCCATTATATTTTCTTTGGTACACCTGTGAAAAAGTGGAGTAGTGTTTTTTTTAAGTATTGTTAATCAGCTTTTGTGTATGTAAGACACAGTAAAATTTATTTCTCAAATCAAGATACTGGTGATTCAAGGAATTTTATTTATGGTCAGCCAAGAGCTGTCTCTTGCCAAGACTCCTGCTGGCAAGGGAACAGATAAAGCTGTTTTTTCCTAGTAACAATTCTGGAATGAACACTGAAGATATTCCCTGAGGGTGCCAAGCACAAAATTTACCAATCTGACCTCTTTCGAGTTGCAGAATGCTTTGAAATTCTAATGATGTCTGGAATATCAGCTCCGAGAGAACAATAAAATTTACTGTCACCTTAAACAAGAAATTTTAATTTTGTTAAAATGTACAATTTAGAAGTTTGAGTGATTATATTTTAAAAGTTAACATAAAAGAGGTAGGAGTCTGTTTCAAAACAAAAGTAGTAAATCTCAAAAAAATCTGTTTTGTCTATTTGAGCTTCATTCTCCCACATTTTGAAGGGTGTGTAACTTCAGCTCTGCAGGATTGCATGGGGTAAAACATGTTGCCAACACATCTGAACCATTGCCACATTGTAGGTCGTGATCATTTTGCCCCACTGAAACCCATGTATCTGACCTTACGTGCCTTTTGAATACTAGGAGAATCGGGCTAATTTATTAATGATGATAATTATAATGTATCTGTACAGCACTTTAGCACTTTTTACCTTTGCAAAGTGCTTTCCAATCCATGTTAGTTACTAGTTATTACAGCTGTAAGGATAAAACACGTCATGTGGATTCATTTTTGATTGGTGCTATTGGTATTTCCTCTGTTATTGCTAATAAATGGACAATGGTGGTATGAAAGAAATGGTGGTCATTTCATAGTATAAGAGTAGGAGGAAGCAGAACACTGATTATGCTTAGCTGTTATTTTTAAAGAAAGTTGCCGTTTGAAGTTGACCGTAGCACTTCTTGGCTGTCTAGCTCCCTGGCTTTTATGTTCGTTACTAAAGCACAACACCCAATGGAGTCAAGAATCAGACACCACAGTGTTACTCAGATGGGCAGCCAGGAGGCTTCTGGGTTACTTCCCAAGTACACCATTTCAGTCTTCTCTAATGAGAATGGCAACAAACCAATTTTTGTCATTAAAGCCCTCCAGTCCTCTCATTCATTATTCGGTTAGCCCTTGCACTTCTCTGTAATTGGGAAGTCAAACAATTCCCCCAAGAGATGGGCTTTTCTTGAGTACCGTGTACGTGCCAGCCACTGTGGAAAGGAGGTTCAGTTCAGGGTACACGTGCTGTAACAAATAGACTATCTTTCCTTCTGTGGTTAAATTTTCCTGAGCACGGCCTTTCGATGCAGTGATTCTCAGTGGGGAGCAGATTTGTCCCTCGGGGGAAAACATCTGGAGACATTTTTGGTTTTCAGTACTTGGGTGAAAGCTGCTTGGGGCATCCAGGGCGTGGAGGCCAGGGATGCTGTTAAACACCCTACAGTGCACAGGGCAGCCCCCCACAACAAAATATTTCCAGCCCGAAGTGTCAGTACCAAAGCTGAGAAGCCTTGAGATAGAGTGACCATATAATCTGTTGTTGAGTCTGTTTAATAGTGACTTCAGGACACAAGTAAACCGGGACCATTCCAGGCAGACCGGGATCTATGGCGACTCTTCTGCAGAAGGAAAGAAACCTTCGCAGCCCTGCTGCTCACTAGCCAGGGAGCCTTGCGCAGCCGCTCCTTTCAGTTTTCCAGCTTCAATTTAACTGCCTGTAATGTAAGAGGAATCATAGTATTTGTAGGGAAGATTCAGTGAGATAATCTCAGAAAGGTTTTGGGTGTCTGGCACACCACAGTGCTCCATAAATAGTTATTATTATTACTCATAGTCATTTTCTTCCCTCTCCTTACTCCTTTTTCACAGATTTAGCTATTATACTTAGGACACTTTCTCTGCAGATTAAAATGTGAATGAGGATGGTAAAATAAATCAGTATAGACTTTGCAAGGAAAATATTATTTTACTCCTCCACATTTTTGCTCGCCCCTGAAGGAAAAGAAGTCAGGTCAGTTTCATAACTCTTTACGTATTTCTATTATAAATAATAATCAGATCTCTAAGTAAGTGGTCAAGTGACCAGTTTTTTTATAGCATTTCCACAATCGGTGACCTGAAAGCCAGGGACCAAAGGACTCTGCTTGTTCCAATGAACACATTTCACATGAACCCAAGTACAACAGCTTGAGAGAGAAAGAGAAGAGTCACTTCCAACAATTTCTTGTGGCACATGGGCAAAACACCAAAAGATCCACAGAGCTGCCGACTGTCCTACTAATCAAGGACAACCCAAGTTCCATCTTGTTAAAAGGTCAGGCTACTGGATAGGGGGTTTGCATGTACAAAGGGCAGGATTCACTCTTTAGGAGAATTGCAATTCATGTCATTTTAGAGGGCAAAGTTCCCCAGCGAGTGTTCAGAGCCTTCCTTGACTGTTGGTTTTTAGGCTCCTAGATAAGATTCTGAGTTTCGGGATCTCGTGTTAATGTATTTTATGTTTTGTAAATCCAAACCCAATCCTAAGGCACAAATGTAATTGATCAAACACTAATGGAATTCTAGTGTTAAATCTAGGTGTTTAAAACCACCAAACCATCAAGAAGTACTCTAGACGCACACACAAAACCACAAATGATACTTCCCTAGTAGCTGAAAGCCCCAAGAGCTTGCCCCCAGAATAGCAAGTGGGCCACTCCTTGACCTTTTTTCATCACCTTTTCATGTGCCTCCTGTCCTTGCAGAAGAAGCTGATCATATAGTTTCCCCCAGACTTAGCTTGGCTGTTGACTAGCAGGGCATACAACTGGCAACCTGAGAAATTCCTTCTATGCACGTGCACGTGCGCACGCGCGCGCACACACACACACATTTATTATAATTAGGAAGGGGGGTTAGTAAACAAGTCTGGTGCTGTTCTCCCTTTGAAACTGCCTAAGAGTCGTATATAGCAACCTTTTCAGAACTAGCTAGGCAACACGTTTGCTGGTTCCCATTTTGTCTTGGGTTGAGCCGTGGGGATATGCCTGCTGAAATATTAAATCTTAAGTCTTTTGTCTGAAAAAAAAAGTCTGTGAGTTTGTCTGTGAGCTTAAGTTCCTGTGAGAGAGACACTGGTAACTTTAGTTCCATTGTATGGAGTCTAGTCTCCATAAAGAAATGAGGGAACTTGGGTCATGAAAAACATAAAGCCCAACCCTGGCTGGTGTGGCTCAGTGGATTGAGCACCAGTTTGATTCCAAGTCAAGACACATGCCTGGGTTGTAGGCCAGGTCCCCAGTAGGGGGCACACAAGAGGCAACCACACGTTGTTTCTCTCCCTCTCTTTCTCCCCCCATTCCCCTCTCTCTAAAAATAAATAAAATCTTAAAAGAAATAAAGCCCAGCAATTAGTTAGCTTATGCATGTACCATGTGACTTGGGCCTCGACAACCCACAAAGCACATGAACAAGTCAGGCAAGTGCTCAGCCAGTAGCTGGTCTTAGAGCAAAAATATTTTTTTGTTTTATTTTTGACTGAGACAACTGAGACAAATATACAGTAGATTGATGAAACAGTTCCATTTTTAAGATTTCTTTCACTAACTAACTTAAATTTTGTGACACTGAATTTTTATTATAAAAGTAATGCATGTTCTTTCTTATAAAATCAATGAATCCAGAGGCATAGAAAGAAAAATTATTAACCTGATCATCAGTTTCTTTCAACTTTCCCTCACAAAGGTATCCAGTGTTAACACGTTCAGGTGTGTTTTTCCACATCTCTCTCCCCACGCGCACGCACACACACACCTACTACAATTAGGATGACTTCGGTCAGTGAGCCCGGTGCTATTCTCCCTTGGAGATTGTGCCTATTGCCATAACCAGTTAGGGAAAATGCAGAGAACTAAACATGTCTCATATATATCTATTTGACATTTATATCTCACATATATTATATATATCACAGAAGTTTAATTGCTTTTTTAAAAAATAAAAAGATAATGCCATGCTCATTACCCCAAAGGCTCTTTTTAAAAAACTTACAATAACAAAGAGATTTCTCCAGGTCAATTCTAAATCGTTCTTGTTGATTCCTGTACGGTTCCACATAATGGCCAGATCATAATGTCATAATGCATTCAGCTTTTCTTCTATTAATGGACAGTTGGGTTCCATCCAGATTTTTGCTGCTAGAAATGACAAACAGCACTGTGTGCAGTGATAAATTCAGGACCTGAGCTTTACGCATCCAGGGCTCAGTGTATCCCAAACAGAAGATTTGAAAGGGCTTTGTGAACATTATGTGTCTTTACACGTAAAACTCAAAGGAGCCCACATGTCAAAATTCAAGTAGTTTCCTGTGTAAAAACTCATAAAATCAGGACAGTGCTAGTTTGACTTTTTGTTGCATACTTTTCCCCACATGAATATAAATATAAATATTTTAAATGATTTATACATATTCCATAATATGGTTATGATATAATTTATTTAACCAGTCCCTGTTAATAAATATTAAAGGTTATATGAAACTTCATTACTGTAAACAGTGCTACAATGAACAATTTTCTTAAAAAGAAAGCCACATTTGGCATTTTAGTTCAGTGTTCCTTCAGGATAAGCTCCAAAAAGTGGAATTACTAAGTAAAAATATATGCACATTAATTTTTTATACATATTACAAAATTGACACTGGAAAATACAGTATACTCCTACCAACAGTTTCCAAGTATTTCTATACCTTGCCTAACAATGGATATTATCAGCTATTCTCATCTTTGTAAATATGATAAGCAAAGCATTGTGGTTTATTTTATTTTTTTTAGAAGACTGTGTTTATTTTTTAGAGAGAGTAGAAGGGAGGGAGAGAAACATGGATCAGTGGCCTCTCACACGCCCCTAATCTGCGGCCTGGCCCGCAGCCCCAGCTCTGCCCTGTTGGGATCCAACAGGTGATCTTTGGTTTGTGGAACGACGCCCAACCCACTGAGCCACAGCAGTCAGCGCCACAGAATTGTGGTTTAATTTGTAGGGTTTTAAGTATCATGAACTGCACAATTTTCCTATCTCTTCTATCAGAAGATTCTATGGTTGTAGGGTAAGCCCTGACAGTTAGCTTTTCTTTTTGTAATGCAAGTGCCTGACTTAAGCTTTGAATGGCAAGGCATCCACTTCAAAGGGTGCTATTTCAATAAACACACTGTCAGCCCCTTGACTGGATGAGGAGCCAGGCCACGCCCCTCCATCCCTCCCAGCCCCCAGGCTCCTTTGTTTCACAGATCTTGGCTGATTTCCATAACTGATCTTTCAGCCCGATTGCCTTTTCTCTTCTTGCACTTTAAACCACCCATAAAGGAGTGAGCCCACGAAGCCCTGGCCCTCACCCACAATCTCAACCAAAACAGCACCCCAGGCCTGTGCTCTCAGCTTGTTCTCTCCACCTGCTACCTTCACATGTGGCCCCATGTGTAACTGTGTAAATTTTAGGATGTATAAGTAATACAAGTTCTTGATGGTTATTGTTGAGGGCACCTTGCTATTATAATAATCACAAGGATGGGGCCAGCCACAACATTGGTTGTTGCTAGGCTGAGATTGGCACAAAACAGGTGTCAACTATTTACCAGAATACAAGATGCCTTTAAGTATCTGAGTAGCAAATTTGGCTTTAAAACAGTGTGAAAAATTCATGGTGTTATTTGGCTGAGCAGACAGATTACAGTGTGTGATCTCAGAATCAATGTTCATCCATATATTTGTGCAATGGATAATTACTATAATAAGTGCAGACTGGATGTTTCAGCGAAAGGAACATAGTACATTAAGCCTGTGTCCCAAAGGACTTGCTAGATCAGGAGCTTATAAACCATCCAGTACAGGCCAGCTGCCTTACTTCTAGAGCTATACCCTTGGGTCTTCATAGTGACTCAAGACCAAACTAGAGCATGCAAGATTTTGTCTTCCATTGTCCAGAAAAGGAGCCCACATGTCAGGGTTCAGATGTTTCACTAACTCCCCAAGTAGCAGACCTGGGTCTTAGGTTTATTGAAAGGGCTGGGAAGGTGTGTTAACAATAACAATAAAGTGAATTTTGACACTAATATCTAATTATATACCAGGAGAGATAAGTAATTTAAAAGAATTCATATCTGTAAAGATCTTAGAACAGGGTCAGGTACAGAGGAAGCACTTAATAAATGTGAGCCATTTTTAAAAAGTTAACATGGCAACAGAACCCATTTTGAATGGGTGGAAATAAATTTCTATTTCTTTCTCTTTCTTTCTTTCCTTTTCCTCCCAACTCTCCAATTCATCCTCTTTTCCTTGTGCTTTCCCTTCTCCCTGATTCTTTTTACTTCTCACCATTTTTCCCTCTCCTTCTCATCTGTCCTCTGCTCTCCTTCCTCCTTCCCATACTATGGTTATTAGACCTTCTCACCTCATCTCCGGTGAGAGTCAGGTTATGATTACAACTCTCAGTGAGAAACCAGATAGTCGGCACACTGCAAAAAGTTCACCTACATGAAGTGAATCTACACAATGTTTAATTGGGTTAACATTTAATTTTTCCAATTCAGTGTGCTTCCTATGGGACATGCTGAGTGTACTCTTCTCCTGTTTACATGCTTTAACCTTAGGTTAAGCTGATTTTCTGCCTTAGATTTCAAGGGCTTCTACTTTCAAAGAACTTTTATCTTAATGTCAAGAAAACATGCGCATTGTAGGCTACTAGAGAGAAAGGAAGAGTGTCCAGAAAAAAGTTGGTTGCTTACAGAGGTAACTAGGCCCTTCTAATTAAAGGAACAGAAACCAAATAATTTTATACTCCTTTTCCACTTCACTCCCTCACTCTTTGCATGCCTGTAGAGTAAGTGAGAAAGCAGAGTTTAAGAGAAGGAAACTTGGAGATATAGATGGGCTGAACACAGACAAAAAAAGAAAGAGTTTTCACCCATACCATACAACAAAACATAAATGTCATTTGGACTAAAGAGTTAAATATAAATTAAACCACAAAAAATTAGAGTAAAATAAAAATGTAGGCCTATTAAAGACCTGTGGGGAGAAGAACTTTCTAAGCTTAAAAACAATCAATTGAAGCACAAAAAATAGAATAGATTTGATTATACACATTTATTTTATGACTGTAAGTTAAACAGCAAATAGGCTGCCAAAAATATTAACAGAAAATATAAAAAAGAATCATTTTTATTGTAGAAAGAAATATACAAATTGATAAAAATGCTCAGGTTCTAAGAGACATAAACAGACCAGAGAATTTTATTTCATTATTTTTTTGAAAGATTTTATTCACCCATTTTTAGAGAGAAGGGAAGGGAGGGAAACTGAGAGGGAAAGAGACATCAATGTGTGGTTGCCTCCAATGTGCCCCCCACTGGGGACCTGGCCTGGAACCCAGGCATGTGCCCCAAGTGGGAATCGAACCAGCAACACCCTGCTTCTCAGTCCAGTGCTTAGTCCACTGAGCCACACCAGCCAGGGCCAGACCACAGAATTTTTAAAATATTTTGGAAAATGTTCAACTGTTCAACCTTATTAATAATCAAAGGTAAAAATAATAATAAAACAATTAGGTACTACTTGTCACCTATCAAATTATTAAACATTTTTTAAAAATCATAATTTCTGACCTTTACAAAGGTGTAAGATGATACTTCTTTACTCCTTCCACTCTGGGAAAGCTCTAAGGACTTGATCCTTCCAGCTTCTACCTGGTCCTTCACTTCTTAGGGATGTCTATTCCATGTGTTTACTTTTTTAATTTAAAAACTAGCCCTGGCTGGCGTAGCTCAGTGGATTGAGTGTGGGCTGCGAACCAAAGCATCACAGGTTTGATTCCTAGTCAGGGCACATGCCTGGGTTGCAAGACACAGCCTCCAGCAACTGCACATTGATGTTTCTCTCTCTCTCCCTTCCCTCTCTAAAAATAAACAAATAAAATCTTAAAAAAATAAGCTACTGTTTTAAAAAAAAAGCTAAAGAGGAAATATTTTTTAAAAATTTAAAAACTATACCAAAAGTTTCAAATACCTAAATCAGAATGAATAGTACAATGAACCCTCAGGTAGCCATCATTTGGCTTTGAACAAATACCATCATTTTGCTAATTCTGTTTTATTAATCTCCTTACTTTTCCCCCTGGAGTGTTAAATCAAGTCCCAGATATTTATTATTTCACTTGTAAACAATAACAGCAAGCAGCAAAAAGGAAATAGACACTCAAAAGGGTTAAATTGGAAGAACCACATGAAACCTAACATATTAAAACATTTATCAGAAATATGAAAATTATAGATATTTAATAGTCTATATTTTATAGATATTTAGCTACAAACACACAAGCTAAAAATGAATTTTTGAACTGCCTAGAAATGGAAAAAAATGTACTTTTAAAAAGATGCAAAATTATTCAGAAAGTGTTAAATAAGCCCAGTTCAACTTGTATGATCTGCATACACCTGAACAGTGGTTGCTAGCCCTGGCTAAACTTAGGGTGCCAGGTAGATTTGTCAGATTCAACAAACACACACATAGGGCAGCCAGCTAAATTTGAATTTCAGATAAATAGCAAATAACTTTTTTAGAATAAGCATGACTCATGCAATATGTCCCGTGCACTAGTTGGAACATATTTATACTAAAATATCATTATTTGTTTTATCTGTATTATTTGTTTATCTGAAAATGCCTGGGCTCGACCACAGGAAACTGAAGCAGAGCCTTCGGGCCTGTGATCTGGGCATTCGTATTTTTAAAAATTCCCCAAGTCAGAATCACCTAACTCACAGTGAGGATTAAGAACTAGCGCTCTAGAAAATGCGAATTTTAGCTGAATAATTAGGTAAATGGACATCAGAATTGACTATAGGTGATTTGGTATCAGGTGAGCTAAATCCCCACTACCATCTCAGCATGCTACTTGCAAAGTGCTGTCCACCCCTCTTGGTGCACTGCGTCCTTCTAAGATCCTAATTCATTCTGAAGACCTTCCTTACAACGCCCCGCTTTGAATCTGGCATCTGCCTCCCTCGGTCCTCTTTGCATTAAGTGAGGTCCCTTCTGACAGGAGCAGTTTGCTTTCCTTGCCTGTTCCCTAAGGCCTGCAAGCGAAGATGTGAACGTGCTCTCCAGCTTGGCGGTTGAAGCACCCTGCTCTCGAGTCAGCAGTGGCACAGACATCCCCATGGACACTTTTGGGCACTTTGATTATTCACGTGTGTGGATGGAGAAATCGTAAGTAAGCTGGTGACTTGTAACTGTTAGGGACATAACCAGAGGCAAATTCAGGTATCCTACCTCCTACCTAATTAAGTTGATTTAAGAAAAGATGCCCTGGCCAAACTCTCCAAAATTGTTTAGCGTAGCTCAGAAAAAAACAGGCCAGACTTTTACATTTGCAGACTTTTTCCAAAACAGAATGTCACCTGAAAGCACTTCTTTCTCCTTCTCTGTGGCTAAGGTGCTATCTGCCTCCTCATCAGCTCCCAATGAACATGGTGGCAGAGAAGAATGGGCTGTTATTTGATGCCAAATTGGATCTGCAGAGATTCAGTGAACTAAGACTAGAAAATTATTACAGTGACTCAGTATGTGTGTGTCTGTTTGTGATTTTTAGCAACGATAGCAAGCAAGACTTCCTTTTAATTTCCTTTTAAATATTAGGATGTTTCAAAATGTCCACAGTTACTGATTAGGCCACTGTATTTCTGATCTTGGTGATAGAAAGTAACCAACTTTTAAACTTACAGAAAAAATTCATCTGGGAGGCTATAACTAAACTTTCCATATTTCAGGAGTGCCCTTCCTAGAGAAAACTATGGAGAGACATGAGTACTCTTCAGCTCAGTGCTACTTTTTAGACGTCCTTGTTGTCCTCCGGCTGTCGTAGCCCATGGCCCCGTGTGAGAACTGGCAGCATTGACAGACAGCTGTCTTTCAGTGTTCCGATCTCCTGAGAGGCATGGGCTTCAGGAGCAGCTTAGTCTTCCAAGTGGGTTGAACGCCAGACCCCCCATTCCTCCCACTGTGGATAATACTCAAAGCGGCAGAAAGAAACTTCCATGCCAATGTCAACTGACCCTTGTCTCTGACCTCCAACCTGCATTGGCAAGGGCCAAAGGGGGTTTCTTTGTAGCCCTGTGCTTAAAGGAAGCCACCAGTTTTAGCTCATAATTCTGGATGTTCCCGACAAGTTCCCCACCCCTTGCCCCCAAGTTGTAGCCTTACCAACACCGCCTGCCATGGGGACTAGCAGAATTAATGGTACAGTTTATGTCAGTCTCCAAAAGCTCAGAACTCCCCCATCAACTCTTTTGCCCCAGAGAGTCACTCCCTTGTTGTTCTGTGGATTTCTTTTTCTTGTGTTATTTCCACTGTCTTCAACTCCCGGAACCCTTCCACTGTGCTCTCTCTGGTCAGTCAGCAAAGTCCTTTATATGCTCAGTCTCTTCCCTGAAAACTCACCTTCTTACTAAGAAATATCCTCTCTTTTATTTTTCTTAAAATGTAGTAGTGGTTTCCCCTTAGCACTACTGTTACTGGGCCTAGAAAGAAGAAATTCTCTTCTTCCCCCTCATCACTGCTCCCAGATCACCTTACTTCTCTTCTGCCTAACAACATTCAGCTTAGAATCTCACATCCGCAAATTTTACCACCCACTACCTTGTGGCTGTCATCTACTGACCCCATGTCACTTACCCTCATTTCCTGAAGATTTTAACTGCTAGTTCTTCATGTTGGTGGTATCAATATACATATAGATATTTCCCTAATAGTCTGGTCTCCATTCCTTTACCTTCTCCACTCCAATTAGCCAACCCTCTACCCACCTCAGCCACTTACTCCCACTCAAGTCAGATAGAGGCTTCAAGTTATCCACACCTGCAACACTCCCCTACTATCAGTTTCAAGTGTCACATAATCTGGCTTCCCCCTTCAATTTGAAAGTAAGTTTTAAAAATCATGATATATCACCATTAAATAATGCAGTATGCATCTCCTAAATATCAGGACATTCTCCCACACAATCATGATGATATTTGCACACACGGGGCAGTTAACATTATTTCCATGGTTCTACCTTCTATACAGTCCATGTTCAACTTTCATCAATTGTCCTCCAAATGTATAGTTTTCTTTTCATTAGTGATCCAATTGTGTTTCACTCATTGCACTTGGTTATTATTGATGTTCAGTCTCTTTCAAGCTAGAGTGGTTCCCCTATCTTATTTACTTTTCATATAAGTGACTGAAAAAAAAAAAAGCCCTGGCTAGTTATCCTGTACAATGTTCCACATTCTGGCCTAGTCTAATTCTGTCCTCTCACAATTAGACTGAAGTTAGACATTTTTGGCAAAAATACTATATATGTGTATATGCAGCACCCCTACATTTTTATTGCCCCTTATCAGGAGGTATTAGTATCAGGTTGTTTCACTACTGGTGATGGTAACTTTGGGACTTAGCTAAGGGAAGGACTGGTGCATCTCCCCTTTGTAGAGATACTTGTGTATTTTCACCTTAGAGTGAGTAGGTATTTGTGGGATGATACTTCGAGGACTTGTGATTGTTATGCTCCCTAAATAATTTCACTCAGGTAAAACAGAAGTTTTAAGATCTTCTTGTTTTGTTCATTGATAATATCTGTTATGTTGGAGGTTTAAAATGTTGATTTTCTAATTGTATCATTTCTCCTTCACTTATTAGCTATTTCTTTTTCTGGGCAGAAGAGTTTCTCCTATTTCCTTTCTCTCTCTCTTTTGAGTATGAATGTGGAAAAACAGACTTATTTTTATTCAAGGTGTTATAATGCATTACCATCATTATTATTTTTAGTGTTCGACATCTCCTCAGTTTGGCCAGTGATATCCCTTTCAAGTAAGCTCTGTATCTTTGAGAATTATTTGAGAAAGCCCCATTTTTTGAGAATTCCTTGCTTTCTAAAAATATAATGCTTTAGGCTTAATTTATACATTTCTTGCCCAAGACTAGAAGCAGGTCTTTCTCTACGGATTTCTGGTTTCCTTTAGTGGCAGATGGTGTTTGAAACCCAAATCTAGATGATAGGTGTTTATTGCTACTAAGTGTCTGTGTTTCTGGGCTCTTTCAGTGGACTTGCATCCATGAGTTTATTCTAATACTTCCAATTAAAATACAGTGGCACCTGGTTCTTACATTTCCTTTCTCCTTCAGTGAAAGTCCTGGTTCCAAAGAGCACTTAAACATTTACTCATTTTTTCCTATCTTACAATATACACAAAATCACTTCAGAATTATACCATCAATATTACTGGCAACCACAAACCTACTAAGTACACGTTCTACCCTCTCTGGAGCCCACTCTAATCATGCTTTTACCATGACTGCCTCACTAAAATGTTCTTTCTAATTCTCACTTCCCGTTTGCTAATTCTCACTTCCCATCTGCCAATTCTCGCTTCCCTTTCTGCAACACTGACCACAGCTAGTCCCCTCTTCCCCCTGGAAACACGTTCTTTGCACGGGTTTTACACATTACTGGTTTTTCTTCTGTATCACTTGATTAGTTCCTGCATCTTCTTGGTTATTTCTTTGTCGTCACCACAACATTAAGATAATGTTGAAGGGCTACAAGAATTGGTTCTTACACCTCTTATCTCTTTTGTCTTCTCTCATACATTCCTCCTACAGTCCCGCAGATTTATCAACCGTTTACTCACTGACCACGTCCCAGTTTTATCTTAAGTCCCACCACCATCTTTCTTGTACTCCAGACTTACATATCCATTTGGCTACTCAATATTTCTTTTTTAATCTTTATTGTCTTTTTCTCATTACCATTTAGTCTCCTTATAACCCCCTCCTGCCAGCAAATTGCTACACTGTTGTCCATGTCCATGAGTCCTTTTTTCTTTTTGCTCAACCCCTCCCCCAACCACACCCCCCACTACCTGTCATCTTGCCTCCATCTATGAGTCTGTCCCCATTTTCCTTGTTAGTTCAGTTTAACCTTTCTAAATGGCTGTCTAATAGGTATATCAGATGTAATATTTCCAAAAACAAATTCTTGATCTTTCTGCCCCAAATCTCCTCTTCTCTGTGCCAATTAATGGCAACTCATCCTTCCAGTTGCTCAGGCCAAGTTCCAGAGTTATCTTTGCCATGTCATTGCTCTCTCTCTCTCTCTCATCTAATTCATCAGTGAATCCTATTGTCTCTAATCCTCAAAACTTACTCAGAATCCAAAAATTCTAATTATAATCATTTTTACCACTCTGCTCCAATATATTGTGATCTTTCACAGGTTATTACAATAGCCTCCTAAGTGGTCTCCATGCCCTTTCTCCCGCCCTCTTCTTCAGTCTGTTCTCAGCACAACAGCCCTAATTATTAGTCTGAAACATTAGTCAGTTTCAATCATTCACCTAAAGTCTTTCTATCTCACCCAAGTAAAAGCCAAAGATACGATAATCATATACAAGGTGGTACACAAGCTACTCCTTTCTAGCTTCTTATATCCCACTATCCTACCTCTTACTTTGATATAGCTACACTGCTTTTTATCTAGAATTTTCTCACATATCCACATGCCTTGCATCTTTCCATTGTTCTTGTTTTGATGCAGATTTTACCTTTTTTTGTGTGTGTCCATGCCCTTAAAATGTACCCCTTATCCTCTTTCCCTATTTTGTTTTCCGTTACAGTGCTGTTCCCCATCTAATATATTATTTTCTGATACTTTGTTTACTTTTCCCTCCTCCCTTCTCATCCCCAAGAATATAAACTCTATGAAGGCAAGTTTTTTATTGCCACTCAGCTTTTTAACTACATTTGGTGCCAGAGAGCTGTTTTCTGAAAGGTAGAGATGCTGTCTTTATTATCAGCCATAGCCCTCTGCCATTGCCATGGGGTCTAATAGCTAAGTTCACTTCATCTACATGCATTCTGGAATAAGAAATTTCTATCTGGACTTCCAGCCAAGATGGAGGCATAGGTAGACACACTGTGCCTCCTCATACAACCAAAATAAGGACAACAATAATTTAGAAACAAAATAACAACTAGAACTGATAGAAAATTGAACCGCATGGAAGTCCAGCAACCAATGAATTAAAATAGGCACATTCATCCAGACCTGTAGGAGGGGCAGAGTTGGGCAGCCAGGCAGAGAGGGGTTGCAGCAAAAAAAAAGCAGTGGCACCAGGCACACAAGGCAGCAGCTGACAAAGCCCTGATGCACAAGACAGCAGCAGGCAGACCCAGTGAGGTGGTGATTGTGAAGCGGGGTATGGCGCACAAGGTGGCTGGCTAACCGGGTAGTCCCACATTTGTGCGCATTTAAACCAGGAGACACTGGGGAGTAAGACAGACCTCACAACCCAGGGTCCCAGTGCCTGGACATAAAGCCTCAAAACACCGATTGAAAACATCTGTGGAGGTTGAGGCACAGGGAGAGACTCCCAGACTCACAGAAGAGTTCATTGGAGAGACCCACAGGGTCCTAGAATGTACACAAGCCCACCCACCCAGGAATCAGCACCAGAAAGGCCCAGTTTGCATGGGAGAAGTGGCAGAAGTGACTGAAATCCAGCAGAGAGCGGAACAAGCACCATTGTTCCCTTTCAGACCCTCCCCCTCAGACAGCATCACAACCTAGTGACTGGGTTGTCCTGCCCTGGTGAATACCTAAAGCTCTACCCCTCAACGTAACAGACTCGACAATAAAATAGACCAAAAAAGTAAAATGTCCCAAACTGAAGAACAGATCAAAGCTCCACAGCAAATATAACTAAGAGACCAAGAGATAGCCAAACTATTAGATGCACAGTTCAAAGCACAGGTGATTAGGATGCTCACAGAATTGGTTAAATTTGGTCACAAATTAGATGAAAAAATGAAGGCTACACTAAGTGAAATGAAAGAAAATGCACAGGGAACCAATAGTGATGGGAAGAAAACTGGGACTCAAATCAATGGAGTGGACCAGAAGGAAGAAAGAAACAACCAAACAGAAAAGAATGAAGAAACAAGAATTCAAAAAAATGAGGAGAGGCGTAGGAACCTCCAGGACATCTTTAAATGTTCTAACATCCAAATTATAGGGGTGCCAGAAGGAGAAGAAGAAGAGCAACAAGTGCAAAAGTAATTTGAACAAATAGTAAAGGAGAACTTCCCCAATCTGGCAAAGGAAATAGACTTCCAGGAAGTCCAGGAAACTCAGAGTCCCAAGGAAGTTGGACCCAAGGAGGAACACACCAAGGCACATCATAATTACATTACCAAAGATTAAAATGAAGGAGAGAATCCTAGAAGCAGCAAGGGATAAGGAGACAGCTACCTACAAAGGAGTTCCCATCAGACTGTCAGCTGATTTGTCAAAAGAGACTTTGCAGGCAAGAAGGGGCTGGAAAGAAGTATTCCAACTCATGAAAGGCAAGGACCTACATCCAAGATTGCTCTATCCAGCAAAGCTTTCATTTAGGATGGAAGGGCAGATAAAGTGCTTCTCAGATAAGGTCAAGTTAAAGGACTTCATCATCACCAAGCCCTTATTTTATGAAATGTTAAAGGGACTTATCTAAGAAAAAGAAGATAAAAACATGTATAGTAAAATGACAGCAAACTCACAATTATTAACAACCACACCTAAAACAAAAAAAATGAACTAAGCGAACAACTAGAACAGGAACAGAACCACAGAAATGGAGATCACATGGAGGGTTAGCAACAGGGGAGTTGGGAGGAGCAGAGAGAGGGGAAAGGTACAGAGAATAAGTAGCATAAATGGTAGGTAGAAAATAGGGGGAGGGCAAGAATAGTATGGGAAATGTAGAAGCTAAAGAACTTGTGACACATGAACATGAACTAAATGGGGGGAATGTGGGTGGGAGAGGGTGTGCAGGGTGGAGGGGAGAGAAGGGGGAAAATGGGACAACTGTAATAGCATAATCAATAAAATATATTTAAAAAAGATATTTCTATCTTTCAAACCTCTGAAAAGATGCTCTCACATCTCTAGTTGAAGACTTCTATGCTGATAAAGTAACTGTTAATCAATTTCTATCAAAGAGTTCTGTGGTTAATAAAATAGATAAATGATTTTTCATCTCTTGCAAAATCAACCCAGCATGCCTAAAGAGGAAAATCTGGTTAATGAAAGATTATCAGTAGCAAGTAACCATTCCTACATACAATTTACTAATTACCAGTGTTCAAAAATTAGAGTAATATACTACTAAAACTAGGCAAACCAGAAGATGACGTAGAACATATTTTCAATAATTTAGGTTTATCTGTATGCAAATAATGATTATTTTATGTAGTTGTGCATGGATGTGGCTAATGTAGAAGTATAAGAATGAATGCTAGACACAGCCTCATTGATTATTTATTTAAATTTATGATAACATAATATAATATAATATAAGGAAAACATCTAATCACTTCTTTTCATTTACCTCTTTCACACCCAGTAATAATAAGGGATAACTCATCAGTTATGTGTTATTAGTAGCTTATTAAAATTTAGAAATGAATTGCATTTCTTTCCATTTCAGCACAAGAACATATTAGAAATGAGGCATTGTTTGATACATATTTATTAATATATTGTACTTATCATAACTTTTATTGTAGAATTTGGATAAAGAGAAGTGCTTAATATTTACAAGTATTCCCCAGAGCCACATGAGAGTGAATTAATGAACAGTTGCATTGGTTAGGCAATCTTGGAAGAGTTAGAGAATAATACTTTTAACATATTCCTAAAATTATCTGGAAAAAATTAATGAAATCTCTAGTGCTTATCTGTATTAGCTATTATGTATTAACTAACAATGAATATTGATTGCTGTGTAAAAATAAATACCCTTTAAAGTTAAAAAATAAAACTTGATTTTCCATAATATGGATAATTTAGATTATTCATATTTATTCATGTATTATCCATAATAACAAAAATCAGTCTTTAAGGTAGTTTGAACGTCTCTAAAAGTATTGAGACAGATCACCCTGAAGGAGAGAAAAATAATGATAAAGTTTATTTCCTTTTTCACACTGTTCTTCAAATGCACTATCCTTCCATTCTTTCATTGGTTCTAACCCTGTGCTGTGCATTTCTCTCTCGCTAGATCACTGTTTCCCTTCCTGGATAACTCCTCATCTTTCAGAGCCCAGCCTTTCCTAACCTTTCAAGCCCACCCCACCTGCTGTTTGAGTTTTTCTAGTGCCCTGTGTCCTTCTGATGGTAGTCTGTAACACACTTATTGTAACAATCTGATTGCTTATATTGCCTGTGGAATCCAAGCTTTGTGAAGTTGGAATGGTGCCCATCTCACTCCACATCATACTTCCTGGCCCTAGGATAGGCCAAACACATAGGAGCTACTTAATAATATTTAGTAATGTGAATGACTACAGTGCTGATTGAATGTTGAGTGAAATGAAACAGTTTTTAGAAGAGAAGTCCCTCCCTTTAACACTTCTGTGAGAAAGAGCCAGCACAGGTCATTTAGTGGCTGCGTTCTAAAACTGCTGGGCATGTGCAAAGGACTTAAGAGCTCTGTGGAGTGGACAGTGTGCAAGATTAAGAGGCCTAATGATCCTGATGACAATCATTGGAAACAGCCTCATTATGGTATAAACACAAGTAATACAAAGAACTAGTTTGCAAAGATCAGTGTATCGAGTGGAGGTCTTGGAAAATGCTTTGAAAGCCACAGGAAATTCAACAAAGGACCTCCCTCTTTCCCTCTCAAGGTTCATCTTCCTAAACTCTCAGCAGTCGTTCCTTCCACATTTTTGACATAGTTCCTCCACATGACTTACAGGGCACATTCTGTCCCGAATTTCCTCCGACCACACTGCCTATTCCCTCAGTCTCTTGTGCTGGCTTCGCCCCATTCTGTAGACCTCTGAATGTCGCAGTGCCCTAGGACTGGCCATTTTCTCTATCCTCACTAATTCCCTAGATGATCGCATTTAGTTTCATTGCTTAGTTAGGGTTTTTCTAATCTTTATTCTGAAATTCGTATTTCTAGATGTGATATCTCCCCCAAATCCTCAGACCCAAATAGTCAATTGCCTCATCAACATAACTTCGATGTTTAACATGTTTTTCAAATTTAACATGTTTAAAATTCCTCATTTTTTTCATCCCCAAAACTAACCCCAACTTTCCCCATATCAGTAAATGGCACCGCCAATCACCAAGATACCCCCAACCGAGGGCCATTCTTTCTTTTGTTATTTAACATTCTACACCCAAGTCTATCATCAAATTATATCAATTTTATTTTTAAAATATGTCCCAAATCCAGCCATTTGTAATGAACTCCAGCACTATCATCCTAGTTCAAACTACCATGATCTCATCTGTATTAGTACAGTGGCCTTCTAACTGCTTTCCCTTCTTCCACCCAGACAGCAACCAGATTTATCCTTTTATGACATAAATCAAATCTCCATTCAAAACCTCCTATCACTTTCTCATTATTGCCTTTCTTCTTTATAACACTTGCCATGCCTCACGGAACATTATGTAACTATTTGCAGGCTCTCTAAAGGCAGGACTTCTCATTATTCATACTGTGTGCTCGACAATAGATGGCTGATAAATATTTGCGGAATAAATGAATAAATCACCAAGAATTAAAAAAACCTCTGGTATCTGATATTATAACCTGGTAAAACAGAGACAACCCATGATTACCAGGTGATATCTGTCTGCACAGCTACATCCTAGTTCACACGCAGAGCTCCACGCACCGCATCTTCTCACGTGACCGTAACAGAGAATCCCAACTTGTCATCATAGATTATCTTTCTTCAGCAGCATGAGCCCTGTGATATGTTTGTGTCTAGGAGGAAGTAACTTATAGACTATCCTTTTAAATACAATAAAAGATGAAGATACATATGAGACACAGATAAGCTTTTATCAGTAGGCATGATTTTTTTACAGTGAGTTAGGAGAGCTTGAAAAATCTATGCTATGATTCCTCCACAAATTCGCCTCTCAACAAGACACAATATATATTTTTATATGAGAGGGAAAGATAAAAACCAAAGAGAGCTGTTAGGTATGGAAACATAGACTTAAACTCATAGTCATTTAGTTACGTCTCCCACAGATACTTACTGAACTCCCACAGTGCGCGAGGCATTGCGGTGAGCACTGAGGAGCCAGCACAGGACAAATCAGGTAGGCTTGGTGCTCTTACAGAATTTACATTTGAGCTGGGACAGTTAGTGAGCAAATGAACGAATATATAAAATGATTAAAAATTGTGGTTAGAGCTTTTCAGGAAATGAGCATGATGCTGTGCCAGAACAAAAGAGGGGGACCGTGGTAGGGAGAATAATGTCCCTTTCAAATATGTCTAGATTCTAGTCTCCAGAGCTTGTGAATAGGTTATATTACATAAGGGGGTGGTGGTGAATGTTGCTAATTAACTGACCTTGAGATCAGGAGATTATTCTGGGTTATCTGGGTTTATCACAGGGGTGGAAAAAGAGGCAGGGACAGAGTGTCAGTCAGGGAGGATTTAAAATGCTGCCCTGCTGGCTTTGAGGATGGAAGAAGGGGCTGCAGGCCCCTAGTGCAGGCAGCCTCCACAAGCTGGGGAAGACAAAACCAAACCAGACAAACAAGGAAGTGGATCCACCCTAAGAGCCTCCATAAGGAAAGAACTCCTGCCAACAGCTTCTCTGATTGCAGCCCAGTGAGACCCACTTTGGACTTCTGATCTTCAGAAGTCTGAGAGAGAAAATCTGTGTTGTTTACTGGCACTAAATTAGTGGTAACTTTTTACAGCAGATACAAAAACAACACAGGAATATTAGATAGGAAAGTCCAAGAGAGCTTCTCTAAAGAGGTGACGGTAATTTGAGAATTGAAGGATTAAAAGGAGAGTGTCATTCCAGGCAGTGAAAACAGCCCAAGGGCCTATGATGAAAAAGAGATAGACATGCTCTAGGAACTGACAAAAAATGCTCTCGGGTGGTGACGGAGAGAGATATGGCTACGGAGAGCCTGGGAATTTAAGCAGGATTGGCTCATGCAGGGCCTTGTAGGCTGTGTTAAGGAATTCGTATTGTACTCTCGTTGTCATGGGAAGGCATTGACCGGTTTCACCCATGAGAATGCTATAATCTGCTTTTGTCTTTTTAAAAGTATGCTTTTTATTGCAGTATAACACACTTAATATGTGTAAATCATAGTGTACAGCTCAACAGATTTCTAGAGAGTGGTTACCTGTGTAACCAACACCCAGATAAAAAAAAACACAGAAAATTACCACCGTCACTGAGGCCTCCCACCTGCCTCCATTTAGTGTTGCTCGCCACCGAAGGTAAGCACCCTCCAAATGTTATCACCTTTGTTTCTCCAATTACTGAGCTTTATAGAAATAGAATCATGCAAAAATATTTTTATATATGCCTTTTTTCCTGCTGAAAATTACATTATGTTTGTGAGATTTATATACAAGATATTGTTGCACAGTCATAGTGTGTAAAAATTGTCATTGTAGTACATATTTCTATATGTGGCAATAACAATATACTCATCCATTCTACTGTTGAGATGATTTGAATGGCTTTTGAGTTTGGGCTGAAATAAACATTCTCATGTATGTCTTTTTGTACACACGTGGAAGCATTCCTACTGGGTATACACCTAAGAATGCAATTACTGAGTCATGGGGTATGTACATATTGAAATTTAGGAAATGCTGCCACTTTTCCAGGGTGAGTGTACCAATTTATACTCCACCAGCAGTGTGTGATGGTTGCAGTTTCCCCATCCTTTTCAACACTTGAAAATGTCAGCTTTTAATGTTAATTAATTAATTAAGTTATTCTCTTGGGTGGGTAAAGGCATTTCATTATGGTTTAAAATTACCTTTCTTTGATAATTAATGATGTTGAAAGACTTTTCCTGTGCTTATTGGATATTTGGATATTCTCTTTATTAAGTCCTTGTTCACTGACTTAGTATTTTGGTTTTTAAAAGATAATTCTGGCTTCCATGGGGAGATCATAACTGGTTTTAAGCATTTGCTTGAATCTTGGTACAATGCATGATAACTGAAGTTCTATAAATGCATAGAACATTTATTTTACAAGGGATCATGTACAGAAGGAATACTACAGAAACACAGGTGTGCAATGCAACACCATCAAAGTGCAATTTATATGTAGGATGAATCATAAAATTGTGACTCAAAAGTGCTTTCAGAAACATATTGATCTACCTTGTTAAGACACCTATTCTTGTTCTTTCCATTACCAACCTTATGAGAGAATCACTCTCATGAATTGAATTCATTAATGAAATAGTGTCCTTTAAACACAAGATTTACAGAAATTTAATGATTGAGGGAGAGAAAATGCAATCTGCATACAATTTAATTTAATGGCCTCCAGAAAAAATTAATTTTACTTCTATGAAACCGAGTTAGATGAATTCCGAGACATAAATATACGAAGTAGAAAGGGCATGTCCAATTAATGGGATTTCTGGCTGCCTGCCCAAGGACATTCTGCAAAAATCTTGCAAGGTAAAACCCCCTCTGGAGCAAGAGGCATGCCTGTGCGGAATGCGGAGGGGTCCGCCCTGCGATAAATTTACTCTGTACAGCATGCTTTATTGCTCTGCCCTGCATTCCGGCAGGCTTTCTCTCATTGTCTCTCCCCCTGAGTGGCTTGCTTTGCTTGTACTCTTTTAATCTCCGCTTGTACCCCATTTTTGTTTCTAGAGTAGCAAAGCCAAGGCAGAGCCTTTTCTGGGGGTGTTCCAGCATACTGAACTATTGGTCCTGAGAAGTAAAGTACTTCTTTTCTCTTTTGAACCTTCACTGGTGACATTCATCATCTAACTAGGATCCCTCTGGTCTTCTCAGTTCTCTGCAGCTAGTGATCCCCAATGCCCACGGCTTCTGAGGGTGGGGCTGCTTTTCATCCCTACCCCCTCCTGGGAGGGACAACCATTGCAATTCTCTCTGCAGCTCCATCCAAGGAGTCGAGAGCAGCCGCAGATCCCAGGTTACCAGGGCGGGCACTCTGCCACGTTCTGGGCGCAGCTCTCTCCACTACACCTTCCTGGGTTGGTCTGCGTTTGCAGAGCGTAGAAAATTAATTTCCCTGGGGCGAGGGGCCGCTGGGGGCTAGGAGGAGGAGGGAGTGTCCCAGGTTCGAAAAATGCAGTCGACTCGCCCTCTGCTGGTTAAAGTTCTGAATTATCACCGACAAAACAAAGTGGGAAAGAGCAATCCCCGTTAGCATGGTGAATTACAGCTGAAACTCGGTTTAATTTAGTGTATTTGTCCATCTTGAATAGCCTCCCGTTTCCCTTTGGCCTTATCTACTTGCCCTATCGCTGAGATTCCATTAGACTCCATGCTAAGCCCTAGTTCTAGTTAATATATTATTTTGTCCTCCGTCCATTTTCCTGTTCACTTAGATTTTTGCCGTTCTAAGATAAGAATTAAAAGCTGCAAACGTGCTCTTTGTCTGATTTGTTGCTAGGCAACTGAAAATGACGCCTTAACCAGCACTTCTAGACCACTCTTGTGCTGCAGCCCAATCAATCCTTTTGCCTAAAACAGCATTTCATGTGAGCAAAAACAGCTGCTGATTGTGTGTTTGAGACTAATTAATTGAAAAACAATACAGCAAAAGCAGTCCGTCCCCACGCCGGTTTCTTAGGAAAGCTGACAGGCAGCTTGGTGCAAGACCAGGGACTGGCCGCCATAACTCACACAGAATTTTGTACCGCCTTCGCGGTCCTACGCATTTTGTCGGAATAAACCAACACATCGAGGTTGGTTAATCTACTGTCTGTGGCACAGCAAGACAGCATTTACGATTATGCACTTAGACTTTGGCGGGTAGGGAGAGAGAAAAATATCAGGATTTTGCAATATGGGATATTATTTAATATCGGCTGGTTCCCTGCCAGTCTAAATGTCCCGAATCAAGAGCTTCTTACCCCCCTCCGTATCTGGCATTGTAAATTAGTCTGTTACGCGACCCTTGGAACCGGCTGGTATTGGCCAGTTCCTTTGTCAGGTGAAAATCTCTGCAGCGAGTCATGGGACTCAACTGGGGCGGTGTCGCTGTCCGCAGCTCCGGTGCTGAACTCTAGGCGTGGCCAGAGAGATTTTCTTTACATGACAACTTCCGGTAAGGCGGGGTCCGGTCTGGCTCCAAAGAGTGGATCCATCTGCCACCTGGTGGTAGATGAGGAAAGTGCTTTCGATAAAGTATAAAAAGGATTTTGGATTGAAATTCTAAACTCTGAAGAAACAAATTGAAGGGGTTTGGGATATTGGACTTCAGAATGTAGATTTTGGGAGACCTATTTTTAAAAGCCATAGAGAGATGTACGAGAAATGGAGAATTTTCAGAGTGATCTCTCACTTCTGCCCAAGAAAATAATTCACAAATATGTTTAAATTTCCCGAGTATTTCTTCCAGCACATCTTGTTGCCAGATAGGTATTTGGAAAGTATTTGTATATTTGTATATTTGGAATTTAGACATATTCACTAAAATATTCACAAAGTAGATTTTACAAAAGAAATACTATTGACGCTCTATCTTGTTAGCCAACTACATTCGAGGAAGCTTAGCTGAAAGTGCTGCTTTGGAAGGAAAAAAAAGTGTAATTACATGTAGGAAGTGGTAAAAGGTCATAGGAATTCTAGAAGAAAAACTCATGTTTCTTTTCCTTCCAAGACTAACATATAAACTCTCAGAGAATTGAAAATCTAGGAAGCTTATGGTATGCTTTTTATTTTTACCCTGTGTATTTTTAGACTGTTTTACACCATGTACTTTTACACAGTGTGATTAAGTACTGTGCCATATGTAAATTTAACTTCAGATGGGAGATCCTGAGGTTGCTGGTTAGGTAGAGATTCCTTGATACATAAACAAAGGAACAAAAAGAAATGAAATATTCAAGTGTTGATGTTATAAAAATACTATGAAAAGTTGGGTACTTTTTTTAGAAGTTATGAAGTCAAAGTTTCATCTGATCATAAATTTCTACATATCTCATGGTAACTTCTTCTTCCTAATTAGTTTAATATCATTCTCCTGATCTTTTGAACAAGTGACCGCTTTATACTACAGTTTTCCCATATGTTCAGATATATGAGCTACAGTGTAAATATAACACATTGAGAGTAAAATGAATTTCTTCCACAAACAAATTGGCCAACCTCAGAAAACAATAGGCCTATCCAGGAAACAGTTGGCTTTGTCAGCCAACCCAGGTCGTATTTAGTATTCTTATAGATATTTTGTCATTTACTCTTCTGTGAATTTTAACACAGAAAATATGGTTATCACTCCTGTTTTAAAGTAGAAAACATTTTAAAATATTAATTTCAATAGAAACTTAGATACTGACTTGGGGTTGTCTTTAATTATAAAAGAAAGAAATTTGCCAGAATTTAAAGAAGAAAATGATTATCATTCTATCCTAGTCTCCATTTGATTAAATTGGGAAGTTTCTGAACACTTATCAAATTTCAGGGAAAGACACCTATAGTCTCTGTTACCAGAGTCAGCATGGAGAACAAATAAGCATGAATAAGGGCATGAAAGCCATCTGTTTAAAATAAGAGTGTAATATAAATCTTGCCTGTAAATGATTTTGGTTTAGATTATGGCTTCTTATGTTACTGTGGAAGACAGAAACAGCACACACACTTGCAGATGGCAAACAATAGGGGCATTGTCACCTGAAGCAACAGATGGTTGGTCAGGAGCAGCTGGGATAAATTGAGCTGCCTAAGAAAGACTTCTACACCTGCAAAGCCTCATCTTCCTGCCAAAATGAATTTAAAAATCTAAAGTTCATGAAACAACAATGAAAGAATAGCATTCTAAAATAGTAGTAAAGTCTAAAACTGTGGGTGTGTACTCAGTGTTTTAAAAACACTTCTCCTAAAAAGAGACAGCTTTTTTTTTCAAACTTAAGGAGTATAGATGAAAGGAAATGAAAGGGGACAGGTACTAATATGCTTATAAATATGACTATAGCAATAAATATCATAGCAATTAAAACTCTAAGACTACTTGAAGTTTGGTACAGTGATAGAAATAACAAATGGAAGATTCCACAATATTCTAGTTAGGATATTTCCAGAATTTTTTTCTGGAAAAAGTTGAAAATGGTAACAAAATTTTTAGCAGAACAGTTTCAGAAGCATTTAAATCTGGAAATTTCAATGATGGAAAGGTAAATAAATAAACATAAAGGCACATTTTATGTAAATGTTAAAATAGTCTTTAGTTCAACATCATTTCACTATAATGTCAATGAGCTACTATAGGAACTTAACTTTTGTTTATATCATTTAGCCTATGGTAAAGTTGATCTCCTTATACATTGCTTTGCTTAAAGTTACAGAACCTATCAATGTTAAGTGAGAACTTACTGTATAAATACACATTTATTATTAAAAAATAATCACTCCCCCTCAACTGGTATGAGGGGAGTGTCCCTCTCTGTTCCAGTGCTGCTGGGTTTGGTCATGTTGTATTCTTTGGCCTCACATTGGGGAGAGCTGCCCCCCGCTTTGACTTTGTACTTGTCTGTGTGAGTTGCTTTGGCCAATGGGACAGTAGCAGAGTGGACTGAATTGTGTCCCCGCAAAAGAGATGTTGAAGTCCTAATCTCTATGTTTATAATGTCTATGTTATATAATATATTAAGTAGTAATATTATAATAACATATATATGAAAAGGGGCTTAAGAACAGACACATAAACCAATGGAACAGAACAGAGAGCCCAGAAATAAACCCAAATCTCTATGGTCAATTAATATTCAACAAAGGGGGCAGCAGCATAAAATAGAGTAAAATAGCCTCTTCAATAAATGGTGTTGGGAGATCTGGACAACTATATGCAGAAAAATAAACTTGACCACCAACTTACACCAAACGCAAAAATAAACTCAAGATGGATAAAAGACTTAAGTATCAGTCACAATACCATAAAAGTTCCAGAGGACAACATAGGGAGGAAATCTCAGATATTTCATGCAGCAATTTTTTCTCTGATATGTCTCCTAGAGCAAGGGATGTAAAGGAAAGAATAAACAAATGGGACTTAATAAAAATAAAAAGTTTCTGCATGGCTGAAGAAAACATCAGCAAAATGAAAAGGGAATCAGCCATATGGGAAAATATATTTGCAAATGATACATTGGACAAGGGTTTGATCTCCAAAATACATAATGAACTCACACAACTCCACTCCAGGAAGACAAACAACCCAATTTAAAAAATGGGCAAAGGACCTGAACAGACACTTCTCCAAGGAGGACATACAGAGGGCCCAGAGGCATATGAAAGGATGCTCAGCATCACTAACTATCAGAGAGATGCAAATTAAAACCACAATGAGATGCCACTTCACACTGGTCAGAATGGCCATCATAACCAAATCAATAGGTGAGGTTGTGGAGAAAAGGGAACCCTAGTGCACTATTGTTTTCTACAGACTGGTGCAGCCACTGTAGAAAACAGTATGGAGTTTTCTTAGAAAAACTAAAAATGGAGCTGCCTTTTGACCCAGCAATTCCATTGCCAGGATTATACACTAAGAATCCTGAAAAAACAATTCAACAGAACCTATGCACCCTAATGTTCATAGCAGCATAATTTACAATGGCCAAGTGTTGGAAGCAACCTTAGTGCCCATCAGTAAATGAGTGGGTTGAAAAACTATGGTACATTTACACAATGGAATACTATTCAGCAGACACAAAGAAGGTGCTCCTAACCTTCGTGACATCATGGATGGATCTGGAGAGCATTATGCTAAGTGAAATAAGCCAGGTGGTGAAAGACAAATACCATATGACCTCACCTTTAAGTGGAACCTAATCAACAAAGCAAACAAGCAAGCAAAATATAACCAGAGACATTGAAATTAAGAACAAACTGACAATAACCAGAGGGGAGGTGGGAGGGGATAATAATGAGGAAAAAGGAATGGTTGTCAAGGAACATGTATAAAAGACACATGGACAAACCCCAAGAGGGGTAGGATCAAGGGCGGGAAATGGGGATAGCTGGGAGGAGGGAGTGGTGGGGAGAAAATGGAGATAACTGTACTTGAACAACAATAAAAAAAAGGGTCCCCTAGAGCAATGGACATAAAGGAAAGAATAAACAAATGGGACCTCATCAAAATAAAAAGCTCTGCACAGCTAAAGAAAACAGTATCAAAATAAAAAGAGAACCAAGTGTATGAAAAAACATATTTGCCAATGATACCTCAGACAAGGGTTTAATCTCCAAAATATATAAAAAACTTACATGACTACACTCTAAGAAGACAAGCAACCCAATTAAAAAATGGGCAAAGGAGTTGAACAGACACTTCTCCAAGGAGGACATTCAGAAAATCCAAAGTCACATGAAACAATGTTCAATATTGCTAGCTATCAGAGAGATGCAAATTAAAACCACAATGAGATACCACTTCCAACCAGTCAAAATGGCCATCATAAAGCAACAAACAGCAAGTGTTGGAGAGGTTGTGGAGAAAAGAGGACCCTTGTGCACTGTTGGTGGGACCGCAGACTGGTACAACCACTATGGAAAGCAGTATGGAACTTACTCAGAAAACTAAAAATGGATCTGCCTTTTGACCCAGCAGTTCCACTGCTGGGACTATATCCTAAGAACCCTAAAACACCAGTACAAAAGAACCTTTGCACCCCGATGTTCATAGCAGCACAATTTACAATAGCTAGGTGCTGGAAGCAACCTAGGTGCCCATCAGTAAATGAATGGATCAAAAAACTATGGTACATTTACACAATGGAATTCTATGCAGCAGAAAGAAAGAAGGAGCTCCTATCCTTTGCAACAGCTTGGATGGAGCTGGAAAGCATTATGCTAAGCGAAATAAGCCAGGCAGTGAAAGGCTAATACCATATGATCTCACCTTTAACAGAAACCTAAACAACAAAACAAAGAAACAAGCAAAATATAACCAAAGACACTGAAATAGAGGACAGGCTGACAGTGACCAGAGGGGAGAGAAGAGGGAATTTTGGGGGAGAATGGGAAGGGATTACAGGAACAAATTTAAGGACACATGGACAAAAACTAGGGGGAGGGTGGTAATGGGAGGGAAGTGGGGAGGGTTGGGTGGGTGGGTTGGATTGGGAGTAAAAGGGAGAAAACTGTACTTGAACAATGATTAAAATAAAAAAAATAAAATAAATAAATAAAAAGTATTTAAATCCAAAAAGAAAAAAAAAAGAAATACAAAGAGTAATGTTAGAAACTCTGTGCAACATGTTTAATTAAACCTGTTTTGTTCAGGGGGGGAAAGGGGGAAAAAAGAAAAAAGAGAGTACACAAATGTAGCAAAATTGGGGAATGAAGAGTATCTAGTCATTTATTATTACTTATTATGTCAAATATAAGCAAATCTGGACTTAGGGAAGGAGAAAGATCTTACTTAGGTAAGGATTCAGAAAGACTATTGTAGGGCCAGAACACTCTAACCATAAAACCTGCAAATGTCTCAAAATCAAATAGAAAAAAGTTGTTTTTAAAAAATAGGGAGGGGACCCCAGCTGGTGTGGCTCAGTGGATTGAGTGCCAGCTTGTGAACCAAAGGGTCACCGGTTCGATTCCCAGTCAGGGCACAGGCCTGGGTTGCAGGCCAGGTCCCCAGTGGGACCTGATGTTTCTCTCCCTCTTTTCCTCCCTCCCTTCTCCTCTCTCTAAAAATAATAAATAAAACCTTTTAAAAAATAGGGAGGGGTAAACAGGGCTACCAGGAACTTTGTGTGGGAGTAGGGCAAGGGCATAGAGCAAGCAGATGGCATAATTAGGGTGTTTTCACAAGAAATTTTTTTCTGTGGTTGGACAGTTCTCAAAATGAGCCATTTAGAAGGATGTTCTGCATTTTCAGGGCAAATTAAAGGTGGGGGGCCTTTGCAGAGAAAAGAAGTCTGATTAAGTTTGGTCAAGCCAAATCAGTGGGTAAGTAGGAGGCCATTGTAAGTGCTCATAACTTTAAATTATTTAAAAATAATATTTTAAAAGCCTAAAAGTCAGTACTTAGGTATAGTTTCGGAATGGGTTTTTTTTTGTTCTCCTCAAACCTCATGCTATACCACTAGCTAGGGTTTGCACCTCTTCCCAATTTCCAGATTCTGAGTAAAGACCCTGACATTACAACCTAAACAGTTATATATAGATTTATTCTGTGGGCCTCTAATTCTACCTCCACTGGAAAGGATAAAGACTTTTCAAAAATACCACCATGTTTAAAGTTCCCAAGGTTTTCAAAGGAAAATAAAATGTTTTGGAATTTAATCCCATCAAGAGGGCATTACTACACACCCAGGGGACTAGCCAAACAGATTAAGATTCAAAGAATCCAGTTGAGGAGCATCATTTCTTGTGTTTTAACTCATAAAATGTATTTTTTTAATTATGGGTTTTGGATAAGTTACTTGGAAATCGATTGTCTTAAAACTTCCTAGCCGGTGACTCTAGTTAATGACACTGCATTGTGTATTTGCTAAGAGACTAGATCTTAAAAGCTCTCATCACAAGAAAGAAGTTGTAAGTATGTGCAGTGATGGATGTTAACAAGACATACTGGAATGGTCATTTCATAATATGTACAAATATCAAATCATTATGTCATGTATATGAAACTAAGATAGTATTATAAGTCAATTACATCTCAATAAGAAAGGCTTTCTAGGATGCCATAAGCTTCTACATAATGTGTGAATCCTTAGGCAAAATATCTCCTTTTTTAATAAAAACCGCATAGACATGTTATTGACTTGGGATAAACATGTCTCTTTTTCCTACATATAAAGAGACACTCAGGATTCATATTTAGAGTATATGAAGAACTACTACAAAGCAATGGGAAAAAGACAAATGATACAATGTAAGAATTGGGCAAAAGAACTGAACAACCCTCCTCTCACCCATTCACCCACAGGCTACCCACATGACTAAGAATCTATTAAATGGTGCTCTATTTGACTAATTAATAAGCAGAGAAATGCAAATTAAGCACACAGTGAGATAGCAAGAATGGTTAAAGTTTTAAAGGACCAGTAATGCTAAGTGTTGGTAAAAATGTGAACAAGTAGAAGCTACATTGTTGATAAGAATGCAATTGGTACAACGTCTCAGAAAGCAGTTTGGTCATATCAGGTAAAGCTGGAAAAAACAGACCCTATGACACCAATGCCACTTCTAGGCATATGATCCCTCCCCCCAAATGTAGACACATGTGCACAAAATTACATATGATGGCATACTGCTGTGCACAGTAGGACAGTAGAATGAGTAAGTAAGAGAGTAAGTAAGTTTTGCTGCATTTATACTGAAGAAGACAAAAGTCCCTGACAGCTAGGAGCTGGCCTTGTACTCTGGGCTAGACTATGGTGTTCTGTTGAACAAAAATAATTTCATAGACCAACGACATTAGAGAAGACCACTCTGTGACTGTGATGGGTCAAGAGAAAAACAAGAGCATGACATAATCATGTCTATACACAGACAAAAAAGAACATTGTTTAATGCACAAAAATGATAAAAATATCTCTCTATTCTGACTGATATGACTTACCAATCACAGCCTGTTTACCAATCACAGCTATAGCCTCCTCCCATTCTCCCCACCTTCCACATAAGAATTATTAGTATACTCAATCGGAAAATCAACTGTTTCTGGCCCTGGCTGGTGTAGCTCAGGGGATTGAGTGCTGGCTGTGAACCAAAGGGTTGCAGCTTCGATTCCCAGTCAGGGCACATGCCTAGGTTGCAGACCAAGTCCCCAGTAGGGGGCACGTGAGAGGCAACCACACATTGATATTTCTTTCTCTTTCTTCTTCCCTTCCCCTCTCTCTAAAAATAAATAAATAAAACCTTTAAAGAAAAGAAAATCAACTATTTCTGACAGCATCCAGTGTGCGTAAAGTCCTGCTTCAAACCACCCCAAATTATTTGCACAAGACTAAATACAATAAATCCTTTCTAAGACGCTCTTAGTGAGATGCCTCATGATCTTCTGTGGTTTGCAGTCTCCCCTGTTGCAATAAGTCGGAAAATAGAACTTTGTTCATCTACAGGCATTTTCCTGATGGTCTGTGGCTGAAGGGAATTGGCAATACACTGGGATTCTGTACAGCAATGGGGATGAACAAACTAGAACTAAACATGGCAACGTCAGTCTCACCTTGAGCTAAAAAGTGAAGGAAGGAAATGAAATTCAAAAGATTACTTACTGTGTTATTTTTTATTTTATAATAAAAAGATTACCTACTGTAAATTTTATATTAAAAAATTTTAAGAAACAAAATTAAATTGTTTAGAGATGCACCTGTAAGCTAGATGTTAAGAGAGCTGATAGAGACTGAGAGATCTGTTAACTTCTTCATGTCAGCGTGTCATTAAGTATTTTATGCACCTTTTTCTTACTTGGAAAATGTGGTTTAGGCTTCTCTTAAGTGGCAGTAACTGTTTCTACAGCATGTAGCATATGAAATGTTGAGCACAAATGGGAAATCACCAAATGCTCATGATAATGAGCATGAGACAGGATGTCAGAAGACAGGCTCTAGTTCTCACACTGTCATGAGTGTGAACTGGGCAAGTGATTTCATCACCAGAGGTCTTAGTTTTTTCCATATAAAAAAAGAGATGGGGATATTGGGCCTCATGTTTCCAAGGTGCCTTATCATTCTCAAACATTCTATGATCTTGTGATTGTAAAGAAAACTCTCCACAAATGGCTTTTTCAAGACGTTAGCCAAATTGCAAGTTATTTTCAATATAACTATATAATCTATTTTTTATTCACTTTATTTTTTAAAAGATTTTATTTATTTACAGAGAGGGGGAGGGGGAGAAAGAGAGAGAAACATCAATGTATGGTTGCTTTTGGTGCACCCCCAGCTCAGGTCCAGGTCTGCAACCCAGGCATGTACCCTGAATGAGAATCAAACAGGCAACCCTTTGGTTTGAAGGCCAGTGCTCAGTCCACTGAGGCACACCAGCCAGGGCTACTTATCCACTATATTTTTCTGACAAGCAGAATAGTATACTGATTAAGAGCATAGACTTTGCAGTCAGGCAATATTGAATTGAGTTTCTTCTCTAATATGTATTAGGTAGGAGATCTTGGAAAACTGAGAAAACCTCTCCAGGCTCAGCTTCTCCATCTGTAAAAAAGAAATAATAATGTGTACTTCAAAAAGTTGTTGCAAGGATTAAATTTAAAATGCATGTAAATCACTCAACACAGTGCCAGTATGTAGAAGTCGTGCACAGTAAATATTACTGCCATCATAATCGTTTGAGTACCAAACTTGCTGCTTCCCAAGTATTTGAGAACACTGGGAAAAAGAATGGGTTTGTGCAAGCCAGGAGGCTAGCTGGCCAATTTCCCTATCAGTGTACCTACTGGATCCCAGTTTCCTGAAAGATGTCTGCTTGTCCACCCTTTTTCTCTCTACTGATCCCTTACTCCAAGCCAACCTCCCCCATCATTTGGGACTCAGAAGACACTGCAAGATCTTTTTGCCTCTCTCTTGGTCTCTGGCTCACTGTGTGGGGTGTGCAGAGTAGCTTACTCCTTGGGTTGCAGGTTGCTTCAGTGGCCCCAGCCGGCTCACAGAAACAGTGACTTCAGCTTGAGCGAGAATTCTCCATTGGCTTCTCAATTCCCATGGACTTTTCTTCTGAAAAGGATTACAAGGCGAGTCTGCAGTTGCTTTGGCAACAAACTTCCAACCTCTACTTAACTCTCTGGAATGAGAGCATACCTATTAATACACTCGATAGACTGGGGAGTGCAAATTTTCTTCCAAGTGCAAAACAGCTTACAGGACTCAGCTAGCCATTGGCGGCGCTGCGCTGAGAAGCTAGCAAAGCCGGGAGCAGCAGATGCAGGAACCTGTAGGCAGAAAAGTGAAAGTATATCCTATCCGCAACAGGTGGCTGCTGCAGAGAGTGAGCTTTTAAGAACGGATGGCAGTGGCGCGCAGCAGACTCTTGCAGAGCAGGCAAGTGGAGTCTCTTCTCCTTTTTCTGTGCATTTCTGTGGGGGGTGCGGCAACCATCCGCTACTCGGTGGCGGAGGAGATGGAGAGTGGTTCTTTTGTGGCGAATGTGGCTAAGGACCTGGGGCTGGAGGTAGGGAAGCTGGCTGCGCGCGGGGCGCGGTTGGTTTCCGAGGGCGACAAACTGCACTTCCGGCTCCACCGCAAGACAGGTGATCTGTTCGTGAAGGAGAAACTGGATCGAGAGTCGCTTTGTGGCAAAGCTGACCCATGCGTTCTGCACTTTGAAATAGTCCTGGTGGAGCCCCTGCAGTCCTTCCGTGCCGAGGTCAGGGTATTTGACATCAATGACAATGCCCCGATTTTCCCAAACAAGGAGCCTCTATTAAAGATTCCGGAGAGCACCCCGCTGGGCTCCCGTTTTCCTCTGCAGAGCGCACAGGATCTGGACGTGGGCCTCAACGGTCTCCAAAACTACACCTTGAGCGCCAATGCTTATTTCCACCTGCACACCCGCTTCCGTAGCCACGGACCCAAATACGCAGAGCTGGTACTGGATAAACCCCTGGACAGAGAAGAGCAGCCTGAAATCAACCTGACAATCACGGCGGTGGATGGTGGGTCCCCGCCCAAGTCTGGCACCGCCCACATCCGCGTGGAGGTCCTGGACGTCAATGACCACGTGCCCCAGTTCTCCCGACTGGTGTACCGCACTCAGGTGCCCGAAAACAGCGCCAACGGTTCTTTGGTGGCCACGGTGACTGCCACGGACCTAGATGAGGGCTCCAACAAGAAGATAACGTACTCTTTAGCTCAAAACCCAGAAGCAGTTCTCCAGACATTTCAGATTGACTCTGAAACTGGAGAGGTTCGACTGAGAGGGCCCCTAGATTTTGAAGCCATTGAAACCTACGACATTGACATTCAAGCTACCGATGGAGGAGGCCTCTCTGCGCACAGCAAAGTCCTGGTGGAAGTGGTGGATGTGAACGACAACCCCCCTGAAGTGACTGTCTCCTCGGTGTCCAGCCCTCTCCCCGAGGACTCCCCACTACAAACTGTAGTGGCCCTTTTTTCTATCCGAGACCGGGACATTCGAGTGGGAGGAAAAATCACCTGCTTCCTCAGAGAAGACCTTCCCTTTGCAATCAAACCTACATTCCGGAATGCTTACTCGCTGGTCACTGACAGAGGCTTGGATCGGGAGGAGGTCTCCGGCTACAACGTCACTATTGTGGCCATGGATACCGGACCGCCCAATCTGTCCACAGAGACTGTGATAGAGGTGCTAATATCTGACATTAACGACAGTCCCCCAGTGTTTCAGGAAGACTCCTACATCTTGACTGTTCGGGAAAACAACAGCCCTGCAGTTTTTATTGGCAAGGTCCATGCTGAGGATTTAGATTTGGGCGAGAATGCCCAAGTCACATATTCTCTGCTGCCTCCAAAAAGTGGAGATTTATCAGTCTTTGCTTACATCTCCATAAATTCAGACAATGGGAAGCTCTATGCACTGAGAACCATGGATTATGAGGCCATTCAAGATTTTCAGTTTGTGATAAAGGCAACTGATGGTGGCTTCCCCTCACTGAGTAGCCAGGTTACTGTCCGAGTGGTTGTCCTGGATGACAATGACAACCGCCCAATGATCTTGTACCCACTGCAGAATGGCACCTTGCCTTGCAATGACCTAGTACCCAGGTCTGCAGAGGCAGGCTACCTGGTGACTAAGGTGGTGGCTGTGGATGGTGACTCAGGTCAGAACTCTTGGCTTTCATATCATCTACTTAAGGCCAGTGACTCTGGGTTATTCTCTGTTCAACAACAAAATGGGGAAATCCGTACATTGCGGCAGATATCTGAGAGAGACCCCATGATGCAGAAACTGATCATTCTTGTTCAGGATCATGGCCAACCAGCTCTTTCCACTACTGCTTCACTCAACATCCTGCTGGTAGATGGCTTTTCTGAGCCCTATCTGCAGTTCCGGGGTCCATCCAAGCATCCTGCAAGGGTAAATCCAACTACTAGATATTTGGTCATTTCTTTGGCTGTGCTTTCCTTTCTCTTTCTCCTCTCTGTCACAGTGATCTCCATTATACACATCTACCAGAAAATTAAATATAGAGAAAAGATCACCATTCAAGAGCATTTCTATGATGACTGTAATTTCCCTAACCACCTGGTACAAGGAAGAGCCAATGGATCCTTATCCCAGGCTTGTGCCTATGAAATGTGCTCAGCCACTGGCACCAGCACCAGTGAGTTCCGGTTTCTTAAGCGCTTTATGCCCAACTTCCCCTTTCCCCAGGGCAATGGAGAGGTAAAAACAGGGGCTGGCTCCAGTTTACCACCCGATTCTGATAGGAATAGGTCTCCGGGGTCAGAGGGTCATGCCTGAGTACCTGATGACTTCATGTAACTCATGTTCATGCACTATATGTAGCCATCATTCATGTCTCCCTTGGAAGTCCATTAGTGCTGGTCCTGGAAATGCTTAGTTCCATAGAGGTATCCTTTTACTTTGCCTTTAAATTATTTTCTAGTAGAACGATATGCATATACAAGAGAGAAAAAACTAGCTTCTAGTTTTGATATAGCATCAGAAAGCAATTAGGTTTGAGAAATGTAGTTTATTACTCAGAAATTTCTAGATTTTTGTCCCTTGTGAGTGGGACATCACCCCAATAAATTTAATTTAAAAAGAAAAGAAAAAGAAAAAATTAAGTTAGACGTAGATTTCTTAATGGTTGTTTGGAGCCTTAGGCAAGTCCCAAATCTCTCTTTATACACAGATGTCTATGTGACTCCTTATCGCAGAGTAGTTATTTGAATGTAGGGAATGAAAGGTGGATGACAAAATAATAAATTAGGCTTGTTGTAGTTAATGACTGCTATTGAACAACTACAAAATAAAAAGATATTAGAGGAAAAAGAGTTCATTAATACCAATTAAGTAGCCTTAAGAAAATAATACACTTTCAGTTGTTACCAGATTAGATTTTAAGTCATTTTCCCCTCTGAACATTCTGAAGGGATGACATGGAAACTGAGAAAAAGAGTTATTTCCTAGCAAATTATTCACAAAGTGAAATGAAGTAGGGACACAAGTAAGGTTTCTTTTTAATTATTGTTGTTTGCCTTCATAAGCTATTTTAAGTTTTCTAATTTTCTTTTTTAAAGATTTTATTTATTTATTTTTAGAGAGAGGGGAAGGGAGGGAGAAAGACAGAAACATCTGTGTGTGGTTGCCTCTCTCATGACCCCCTACTGGGGACCTGTCCTGTAACCCAGGCGTGTGTGTTGACTGGGAATCAAACCAGTGACCCCTTGCTTCAAAGGCCGGTACTCAATCCACTGAGTTTTCTTATTTTAAAATTAAAGAAACCAATGTTGAAACATTAACATATGTCAAGAATGCTATCAATACTACTAACTGTGCCTTAAAAGTAAAAAAAAAAAGTCTTCTTTAATGAGGCTTTAATTCTGTGCCTTATTTTATAAAATGTGTGTAAATTCTGACCCACAAGGATGTGTCCCACATAGGGGGGCACCATATTTGTGACTGGAATTCCAAGGGTAGGGCAGTACCTTTCAAAATATTTCTCAGATATACTAGATCCTATTTTTTGATATATGTCTTATTCTTGGAATTATGACTGACTACTAATTGTACCACCTCTGGCTGTCTACCTAATGGTTGGGATATACTACAAATTAATGCTAAGTTATTTTTAGAATGTTGGAGATGTTTAGGGCAGAATTGATGTAACCTATCCTGACTTCAATATTTTCCTTAATATTTTGAGAATAAATGAAGGAAATGCAGGATATCAATAAATTGTCTCTCTTATCAATATTGCATATTTTCCATAAATTGATATATAATCCTGCTCACTGGAATAAAGGTATTTCTTGCACAAAACATAGAACAGTGTTTCAGTGTATTTGGGTTAAGATAATACATGTTGAAATCAGAGGCTTTAAGAAAGAAAATACCATAGAATTATTTTTTTTTTAGTTTTTTAAAAAGATTTTATTTATTTATCTTTAGAGAGAGGACAGGAGGGAGAAAGAGAGGGAGCGAAGTATCCATGTGTGGTTGCCTCTCGCATACCCTTAACTGGGGACCTTCCCAGCAACCCAGGCAAATGCCCCGACCAGGAATAGAACTAGCGACCTTTTGGTTTGCAGGCCAGCACTCAGTCCACTGAGCCACACTGATCAGGGCCACAGAATTAAATTTTAGGGGTAAGTGGTAAATTGTTAAAATGTTATTAACTATAAGCCACTGGATTAAATGTATTTGATTACATAATTGTATTTGATTACATTTGATGATGTGAGCATAATTAGTGGAGCCTGGCTTGATGTCAGTGATAACAAAAGAAAATGGTGTAGATTAGTGATTTTAAGACTGAACTTCAAATAGCAGTAAAGTTCAAACACACACAAAATGAACAGAGATGTAGATTTGTCAACTTTTTATTTTTCTATGCATGAATATTAAATTAAAATGTTTAAAACTTATTTCATAAAAGAAATGTTAATGCAAAATAATAAGACATCAACCTCATAAAGGAACTATCCTTTAAATTTTAAAAAACATAGTTTTATAAAAATGTATTTTGCCATTTTTTTTCATTTTTGCCTTAGACCTGTGAAAATTTTGCCACTGACTGCAGATTGGGAACTACTGGAATAAATAATGATCTAGTCTCATTTTTATTCACACTTAAAGTTCCCAAGAAAATTTCAATTGTACCTGATGATTAAAAATGAACATCTCTGTATCAATCTTCTGAGTATGATGTGAGCCATTTGTATTTGTAGAGAACTATATATCAGCTGAGATTAAGTCCAGGTTTTCATCAGCAAATTAATGCAAAGAATGGAAATGATTAGGGCACATACTCTCCCCTAAATGTCAGGTGACATTAGAACTATTTGTATATATTCAAAACTATAACCCAAAGGCCTTGAAGTGCTCCTGTATAAAAAGGCCCTGATAAATATTTAATAAAAAATATCTAGCTGGTTTGGACAAATTGTTTCAATGACCAATTTCACTTTGAAATGCACATAGATCTACATTTCCACTGGAAGTTTTAAGTTATAAAGTGTTTAAAGCCTTTCAAAACTTTTTATTATGAGATATAAAACTGCGAGAATAGTATGGAGTTCCCATATACACTTCACCTCGCTTCCCTTAATGTTAACATCTTACAAAACCATAGCACAGTTATCAAAACTAAGAAATTAACCTTGTACCATTCTATGAACTAAACTACAGACTTTATTCAGATTTTACTAGTTGTTTCATTAGTATCCTTTTTCTTTTCAAGGATCTAATCCAGGATCCCACAATACACTTAGTTATGTCTCCTTAGTTTCTACCACACGTGATAGTTCCTTAACCTTTCCTTGTCTTTCATGACCCTGAGACTTTTGAAGGGTACTAGTCAGTTATCTGTAAAATGTCTCCCAAATTTTTCAGTTTTATTGAGATATGATTGTCATATAGAACTATATAAGATTAAGGTATGCATAATAATGACTTAACTTATATTGTGAAGTGATTACCATAAAAATTTTGTTAACAAACATGACCTTCAGTTTGAGACTGTCTTTGTTTTCTTATGATTAAATTGATGTTATTCACTACTGGGAAGAATGCCATGGGAACAATACTGTGTCCTCAGTGCATCATATTAAGGGGCACCTGATGTCACTATGTCATATTAACTGGTGATGTTGGTCCTTTTTTATTGTAGTAGAAAAATAACATAAAATTTATGAACAGCTTAGTAGTGTTAATCTTGATCACTTGGTCAAGATAATATCTGCCAAGTTTCTTTACTAGTATATTCCCCTTGGCAATTAATAAATACTTGGAAAGAGACACTTTGAAACTATGCAAATACCATGTTTCTGCTTGAACTTTTGCTCACTAATAATTTTAGTACCCATCGCTGGGTATTTCCTGTAGTAATTAATACTGTGGCATTTGAATGGTGATTTTCAATTTTCCTGAATCTTTTACATTAATTTAAATTATTTTGTAAGAAAAACTTGTTACTTCTCCCCCATTGATTATTTATTTAGTTATTTCTTTATATGTGGAGTCATGAATATTTACTCTATTATTTGGGCTATAGTCAAATGCTATCATTATTTATTTTGTTGTTCAGCAAACCCTTTTATCTAGGATGAAGAGAAGATTTTGAGGACTGGAATTATCCAGATAAACACAGTTTGATCAAAATTAGTATTTCTTTGTAACACTATATGTCAGATTACCTTAAACAAGCGTAAGTTTCTTTGATTTTGTTAAGGTTTATTTATAATGATGTTTTAACTTTAAATGAAGATACATTAACTTGATTTTAAATTTCCATATAATCATAAAACTATTAAATAGATACTAAATTATAAAACATTTAAACTTTAATACATAGACATGTTTATATATTTAAAAGATATGTATAATAGATATGTTATTTGAAATAGATTTATATGCTGGAATTAGACATACTCATATATAAGAAATGAAAATGGTCTGTTTTTTTTAATTCTCCTATAAATAAATAAATATATTGCTTTCTCTGTCACATATATATGTTGTTGTTATAGTTGTTTTCTATTTAAGATTAATTTTGCCTTATTCTTGGAAATAGAATTCATCCATATAATTCTCCCATATAAAGGCCTATTTTCTATAGAGTTGAATATCATTAAATGTGGGGGAGCTTTGTCCTCAGAGCCCCCCATCTGCCACGGGTGAGAATAAGTCTACCAAGACATAATCTGTTTGGGGAGGAAAGGTGGCCAATCCCTCACAGGAGAAGGGCCAGGAGCCTGTTCCTCAATGGGCTTTTATTGGGTTCATTTACACAAGAATTTAGGTAAAGCTCATTAATCATTGCCAGGTAGTAAGGATTAAACAATAGATAACAAAGAACTCTGAGGGCCTATTTTGAGTCAGGGTCAGATAGCTAAAGAGCTGTAAAATTTTGAGGAACAAACTTCTTGCTTGGACCCTTATCATTTAATTGAGAGCATTCTAAACAAAGCAGGTTTCACAGGATTTCACATATTCTTTCTTAGGCCTGATTGCATGAGGAACCCGCCCTTTCTAGCACAGGGCTGTACCACCCTCTGTCATTGTTTCAGGCTTAGGTGGAGCAAGGGAAGTAAGGCAGCCAAGAGATTAAGAGATTTCTTGCAGACAATAAGGACTCAGGCTTTGTCAAAGCCGAGGGGTGAGGGTACATCACCCCCTTTTGCTGTAGCCCCCAAAGTTTTTCCTTGGGGGCCTCCCATGTGATTGTGCCTGTTTTAGATCATTCCCCCCTTTGGGGAATCTTACCCATCATTGGCTAACTGACCGAGCGTTGGGGGCCACTTATGGATGAAGTAAAAGGAGCAGAAGCAGGGCTTCTGCCAGGGAGATAAACTTTGTCTCCTCAGTGGCTTATGGTCCTAAGGTCACTCATCCAGCCTTAGCATTGGCGGGGGTTACAGCTTTTGAAACCAGGCAGGGCAGTTCCCAACAATTAAAGTATGAGACAATCAGAGACCCATTCTTCAACCAGAAATTTGACTTTATTTCCAAATCCATGTAACACTTTAAAAAAAAATTTTTTATTTATTTGTTTTTATAGAAGGGAAGAGAGGGAGGAAGAGAGGGAGAGAAACACCAATGAGCAGTTGCCTCTTGAGCACTCCCCACTGGGGACCTGGCCCGCAACCCAGCCATATGCCCTGACTGGGAATCGAACTGGTGACCCTTTGGTTTGCAGTCCCATGTTCAATCCACTGAGGCACACCAGGCAGGACTGTGTAACACTTTTAAATAATACTACTAAACTATTGATTGTCCTTATTTAACATTTAAAAGTAACATTAATAGTAAAAATAACAGGGGTTTTCTGGCTAAGCTGATAAAGCACGCTTATACTCCTGTGCACTGTTTTAAACATAGAAATTATAGGTAATGATTAAAATAGAAAATTTAAGAATGCAAAACTAGAAATGGAAGTGACTAGATGGGAAGTTGGCACTAGTTGGCATTAGTTTGGCTCTTAATGGGCTATCAGGAGAAAAACGTTCTCCATGAAAGATGGAGAATAAAAATCAGGATCACTGCTTAGAGCCAGGAGCTAGGATGGGTCTCACTTGTTCACAAAAAAAGATTGAAAAACTACTGCCAAAAGACTCCTGAAGTTGTACATTATAGTAGGCTTCAGACTGATGGAAGCTGGAGGACACAAAGCAGGTACTGAACTTATAGTGAGCAGGCTCACTGAAGTTAACTGTACTATTTTTAGTGCCATGTTGTGCCAGAAGCCCAAGTCACTATTATTAGACCTGGCTCTAGACCATGTTTGTGTGGTCTAGTAGATGAATATACGTCAGGAGAGCAAGTAAGAAGAGGACAGCACTTTAAAAACAGTACTGTTCAAAATAAACAAAGATACTTATAGAGATGAATTCAGGACTTACACCCACAAATGGACAATAAATTATGAAAGAATAAAAGATAAGAGACTAAAATTTAAAAAAATAGATGGATGTAGCCCTGGCTGGTGTGGCTTAGTGGGTTCAGTGCCTGGCCTGTGAACCATAAGGTCACCAGTTCTATTCTCCATCAGGGCACATGCCTGGGCTATATGCCAGGTCCCCAGCAGGGGGCGTGCGGGAGACAACCACACATTGGTGTTTCTCTCCCTCTTGTTCTCCCTCCCTTCCCCTCTATCCTAAAATAAATAAATAAATAAACCTTTGAAAAAAATTAAAACCTTTAAAAAATAGATGGATATAAATATAGCCTATTAGAAATTTAAAAAATGAAACACAGTCATGTAACAAAACCTCAGCACATGGAATAAAATTTAGCCCAGGAACTATTGAAGAACAAATTAGTAGACTGGTGCATAACTAAGTAGTTCAGCAATAGCACAGAACAATAAGATAAAAATCATGAAAGAGCAGTAAAAGGTGTTACATTACAGTTATCTATTGTTATGTGACAAACCATCCCACAATTTAGTGCCATGAGACAGCCATTGCACTATGCTCATGAACTCTGTGGGTCAGAAATTCAGTGGGAACACAGCAGGGATGGATTGTTTGCACTATGGTGTTTGAAACCTCCAGTAGAAAAGCTCAAAGACTGGGGTGACATGGTGGCTGCAGTCTAGAATCATCTGGAGATGACTTCTCTTTCATGATTGATGCTGGTAGTTACCCAGAAAACTTACATGTGACCTCTCCATATGGTCTGTGCTTCTTTGCAACATGGTGGCTGGGGTCCAAGAGCAAATGCTTCTTCCATCACACTTTCCTGACTTTAGTCAAGCAATCAGAAAGCAGATTTAAGCAGAGGGGCAGAGGCCCTACATTTTGAATAGAAGAGTGTCAAAAAAATCATGAAATCGGGTTTTAAAATTGTCACATAAGACCTGGAAGATAGGTTGAAAAACTTGAACCTACACCCAATAGAAGTTCCAGAAGAAGAGAATGGAGGGAAAGGCAGAAAGGAGAAAATGATTTTTTTTTTCTTGCCAAGATGACAAATTAGCACAGACTGCAGATACTTTATTCTACCACCAGTCCTGGAGGAACCATAGATTCTTATGGACCTCCCAACAAAGAAAAGGCCAGAACCAGATGGTTTATGGATGAATTCTAGCAAACATTATTACTAATCCTTCTTAAACTCTTTCAAATACAGGAGAAACCACTTCCAAATTCATTTATGAAGCCAGCATCAACCTGATACCAAAGTTAGACAGGGACACCATGGAAAAACTACAAGTCAATATCCCTGATAACCATAAATACAAAAACCTCAAAAATAATAGCAAACAAAGTTTAAAAGCATAGGAGAAGAGCCCTGGCTGGGTGGCACACTTGATCAGAACATTGTTTCATACACCAAAAGGTTACAGGTTCCATTCCCAGTCAGGGCACATACCTAGGTTGTGAGTATGATCCCAGTCTGGAGGCAACTAATCGATGTTTTTCTCTCCCTGTCTCTCCCTTCCTCTCTCTAAAATCAATAAACATACCCTTGGGTGAGGATTTTTTAAAAGCATATTCGAGTCCTGGCTGGTGTAGCTCAGTGGATTGAATGCCAGCCCATGAAACAAGAGGTCACAGGTTCAGTTCCCAGTCAGGGCACATGCCTGCGTTGCAAGCCAGGTCCCCAGTTTGGGGTGTGCAGAAGGCAATTGACTAATGTTTCTCTCCCTCTGTTTCTCCCTCACTTTACCTTTCTCTAAAAAAAATAAAATAAAATATTTTTTGAAATAAAAGCATATTAGAAAAATCATATGCCATAACCAAATGGGATTTATCTCTGGGATATAAGGATAGTTCAACATATGCAGATGAATGTGATACAATACATTAATAGAATGTATAAAGGATTAATAGAATGTATAAAGGATAAAAATGACATAATCATCCTAACATGTAGAAAAAGCACTTGACAAACTTCGACACCCTTTTATGATTAAAAAACACCTCAAGAAATTAGGTATATAAGAAACTCAACACAATAAGGATTATATATGAAAAGCCCATAATTAACATCATACAAAATAATGAATAACTGAAAACTTTTCATTTAATATCTGGAACAATGCAAGGGATGCCCACTTTTGTCACTTCTATTCAACATAGTACTGAAAGCTCTAGTCAGGGCAATTAGGTAAGAAAAAGAAATAGGAGACATTAAAATCAGAGAGAAGATAAGACTTAAAAACTAGTCAAATAAAGAAAAAAAGGAAGCTCCCCAAATTTAGCAAAAGACATAAACCTGGATATTCAAGAAACTGATCAAATCCCAAGTAAGATAAACCCAAAGAAATACAGACTAAGAGGCATTGTACTCAAACTTCTGAAAAGTCAAAGAAAAGTTTTGATAGCAGCCAGGGAAAAATGACACCTTACCTCAAGGGGAACAAAACATTCAAATGATGTGGGGTTTCTCATCACAAACAATGGAGGCCAGAAGGAAGTGGTATGATATTTTTAGTGACTGGAGGAAAGGACTGTCAGCCCAGAATTCCATACCCTGTGACAATATCCTTCAGGAAAGAAGGGAATGTCAAGACATTCTCAGATGAAGGAAAACTAAGACACTTCATCATCATCAGACCTACCCTAAAAGAATGGATAAAGGAATTTCTCTAAATGTAATAAAAATAATTGAAAAGGGAATCTAGGAAAATAGGGAGGAAGAAAAAACACAGTCAGCCAAAACAAAAAAAAAATTGAGCACATACAATAGGCTTTCTCCTCCTGAGTTTTCTAAGTTATGCTGAAACAAAGCTTTTAACACTGTCTTATGTGGTTCCAAAGGTATGTAGAGAGAATAATTAAGACAATGACATTATAAATGAGAGAGAGACAGAGTAAGGAGACATGAAGGGAAGTAATATTTCTGTACTTCATTCAAAGAGGTGAAGTGATAACACCAGGAGACTGGGGTGAATTATCTACATATACATGCAGTACCTAGAGCAGCCACTTTAAAAGCTACATAAAGCAATATACTCAAGAACACTATAGATATATCAAGTTGAATGTTTAAAAATGCTTAAGTAACCTATTGTAAGGAAGAGGAAAAAGAAAACAGAACAAAAAACACAAAACAAATAGAAAACAAAAAATAGCATATCAGACTTAAGCCCTAACATATGAATAATTACATTAAATATATAGTCAAAATGCACCAGTTGCAAAACAGGTTGTCAGAGTAAATTTGAAAACATGACGCTGTATAATACATTCTATAATAAACTCACTTCAAACATAACAGGCAAATTGAAAGTAAAAGAATGGGAAAAGATATATTTTGCAAAGGTTAATAAAAAGAAAGCAGGAGTGGCCATATTAAATTAACCTCAGATAATGTACACTTCAGAGAAAGAAACATGATCAGAGATGGAGAGGAACATTATGTAATAATGATAGAAATGTCAACTCACCAAGAAGCAATTCACCAGTTCACAGTCATCCTAAATGTATATGCATAAAACAGCAGAGCTGCGAAATTTGTGAAGCTAAGCCAGACAGCTGAAAGGAGCAGTAGACAAATCCACGATGGTTTGGGGACTTCACTACTGCCCTCTCAACTGTTGAGAGACAACTAGACAGAAACTCAACAAGAACTCAACAATACCATAAACCAACAAAATCTAGCAGACATTTACGGAACACTCCACCTAATGAGAGTAGCATTATACTCTTCAAGTGATCACAGAATATATATAAAAATACACTGTAGCCTGGGAAATAAAACAAACCTAAATGAATACAGAAGATGCTCTTTAACCACAATGGAAGCAAACTAGAAATCAATAATGGAGGGTGAGATGAATATCTCTAAAACACTTGGAAACTAACACACTTCTGAATAATCCATGGGTCACCCTGGCTGGTGTGGCTCAGTGGATTGAGCACCAGACTTTGAACCAAATGGTCATGATTCAATTCCCAGCCAGGGCACATGCCTGGGTTGCAGGCCAGGTCCCCAAAAGGCGGGTATGCAAGAGGCAACCACACACTGATGTTTCTCTCCCTCTCTTTCTCCCTCCATTCCCCTCTCTAAAAATAAATAAATAAAATCTTAAAAAGATAATCCATGGGTTAAGGAGAAAGTAATCTCAAGGAAATGCATTGAATTGAATGAAAATAAAAATACAACTTATCATTGTCTCACAATGAAAATCATACTAGAAGGGACAGTTACAGTGCCAAAGACATACATTAGGATAGAGGAAAAGTTTCAAATCAATAATTTAAGCTCCCACTCAAGAACTAGACAAAGGACAAAATAAACCCAAAACAAGAAGTAAAACTCATAATTTACTATATGCTTCAAGTTTTTAGATTTTTATATAAATAAGAATGTGCTGTATTTTTTAGTGAATTAAGGGGGAAGATGATCGAATGTAATTTGAGTCATTTATTCATTTTTATAATGCAAAAGATATTTATATTGGCAAAGCACTATAGCCAAAGGTTAACATAACTTGAATACATTTATGTAAACACATTGGGTTGTTTTCTCAAATTTGCCAAGATTTATGAAGTGTGACAATAACTCCTTTGCATTTTTAATAAAAACAGCTGCTGCTCTGGCTGGTGTGGCTCAGTGGATTAAACACCTGCCTGTGAACCAAGGGGTTGCTGGTTCGATTCCCAGTCAGGACACAAGCCTAGGTTGCAGGCTGGGTTGCCAGTTGGGAATGTGTGAGAGACAACCACACATTCATGTTTCTCTCCCTCTCTTTCTCCCTCCCTTCCTTTTTCTCTAAAAATAAATAAATAAAATCTAAAAAAACAGCTGCTAATTGCCTCTGTGATGTCTAACAGCCCAATTTATTAAAAGTTGAATAAATGTGAATGTGGTAGACATTCCATCCAAGAGATAAAGTTCAAAAATAGAATCATCTTTGGGTTAAATCTGTCTAGGCCCAAAAGCTGTCCTTCTGCTTCTGTTTCTTCTAAATCCCTTCCAGAAACAGAGAGTCACTAGTCCATCAGGATTTCAGCCTCAGCTGGGAAATAACTTGCCATCTCACCTAGGGCCAGTTCTTCCCTCCTTTAGCTCTCAGATTCCTCAAAATGGGTACACAGAACTAGATGATTTCTAAAGTTCAACCCAATGATGCTGTTGTTTGTTCTGTGGTTCTAATGTTCAATAATTACCTAAGGCTGTGCATTTATAAAATTTTTCAAAATAAATCAAAAGAAGCCAGAAAGCCAATGTTGTTTCCTAATAAACTTGTAGTTGGAAAGAACTTAACTTAAAACACATTTTTAAAGGATTTTATTCATTTATTTTTAGAGAGAGGGAAGGGAGGGAGAAAGAGGGAGAGGGATATCGATGTGTGAGAGAAACATTGGTTGGTTGCCTTTTGTACATTCCCTGACCAGGAACCGAACCTGCAACCCAGGCATGTGACCTGACTGCTGAGCCACACCAGTCAGGGCTTAAAATACATTTTAACAGAAACGAACAATAGCTCTCCCCTCTTTCCCATCAAAGTCTGATTCAAGTAATTGAAAGAGTTCTTTTACACCTCACATAATTACCTTTTCTTTTTTTGACATGGAACATTTAAGATTTAAATGTTTAAGATTTACTTTCCTAGCAACTTTCAAGTGTATAACTCAGTACTGTTAACTATAGCCACTGTGCCATACATTAGATCTCCAGGACTCATTTATCTTATAGTCAAAGTTTATTCCATTTGACCAGCATCTCCCCCCTTCCCCTAGCCCTGGGCCCTGGCAACCACCACCAACTCTCTGTTTCTATGAGTGCATCATTTTCATATGTCACATATAAGTGAGATTATACAGTATTTGTTTTTTCTGTCTGACTTATTTCACTTAGCATAATGCCCTCAAAGTTCATCCATGTCACCACAAATAGCAGTATTTGCTTTTTTTTTACAGTTGAATAATATCTCATCACACATACATATAACACTTTCTTTATCCACCCATCTGCCCATGGGCACCTAGGTTTTTCCACATCTTGGCTGCTGTGAGCAATGCTGCAATGAACAGTAGGGTGCAGATATCTCTTCATGATAGTGATTTAATTTTTTTCAATTACATACCCAGAAGTGGGATTATTCTGTCATATGGTAATTCCAGTTTTGATTATTTGAGGAACCTACTCACTATTTTCCATAATGGCTGCACCAATTTACATTCCCACCAATACTGCACAAGGCTTCCCTTTTAGGAGTCATTTAGACTTAACATTTGTTTGCAGAAGTTAACAGAAGTATGTAGGCAAATTCTTCTCTTTATGGTATAAACACTAATAATGGCATTTATGAAACACCACAATGTTCCGGTGACTAGGCTGAACATTTCATAAGCAGTGTTTCACTTAATCCTCAAGCTTCAAGAATAAGGAAACATCACTATATCCATTTGTTTTCAGCTGAGGAAACTGAAGTTTGGAGAGACTAAGTAACTTTTAAAATCTTACATGTATGAAGTAGCAGAGCTAGGACTTAAATATGAGACTTCCTGACATAAAAGCCTGTGTTCTTAACCACCATTTAAAAGTGTCTCCTAAAGATACTGTTACCAGAACAAACCACTCACACATGCACTTGCTCAAGCTGCAGGACTCTCCTTTAAACTGAGCATTAGGTACATGGGCCAAATTCAAATAGGAAAAAAGGGCTCACCCCTAGTCCTTGTCACCTCACACAGGTGAGGGGTCTGTGCTGTTGAGGACTGACTGAAAGACTGCGTTCTACATATGCCATGATGTTCCCATCTTTTGAGAAAATGTTATTTCCTGCAAAATCAGAAATACTTTATTTATAGTAAAAAATCATTTCAATGGGTCTGTGTTTAAGTTGGTACCATAAAATTCAACTTGGCTTAAACCTCACCTCCTCTGGTAATCTTTCCTGATACCCCATTTCTGTTCTTACCTAAATAACCCTTTTGAGTGCCCCACAGCGCCAGTGCAAATCTGTATCTCAGCGCTTACCACTCACGACAGTAATCCTCTCTCCTCTTGGGTCTCCCCCAGTAAAGGCTGTAACCTCCTGGTGTAGACACCAGGCTTTATTCAACTTTACATCCCCTGTGCCTTTCCCAGTACCTGAGTACAATCTGACATAAACACCTGCCGATGAATTTATAAGTTCAATGAATGCATAGCCAAATGATCGGCCGACCTGATATAGAACAAATACTACAGCTATGATACTATGATGATCAAATAATTGATAATATGATAATAAAGCGGTATACTAACTAACAATTGTTTTGTTCACATTGGCTAAACTAAAAACCATAAAAGTAATTGAACCTATCAGGAGATAAGGAATGCGCCCATAGACGAAGAGACCACGAACAGGCTCTTAACATCGTCTGGAGGCGCTGTAGACCCCCAGGTCCCCGGTGCGGACGCCTGGTGGCGCTATAGGCTCAAAAGTGGGAGGAGGAGCCCCGCGTTCGCCACAGACTCCATCTTAGAAAAGACTGAATCCGCGGGGTGCTGGGGGTGCCCGCCCGTTAGAAAATGCTTCCGGCGAGCCCACGTTTTACACCTTTTTGCCAGTGAATGAGACTAGACAGAAGTTGATGTGATCCCTCTTACAAGGATTCCGAAGGCTTCTTTTATTAAAGACTACGCAGTCAGGACGGGCAGGAAACCGCGCGGGGGAGCTCTGGCAGAAAAGGCAGGTGGTGAGTTTTTCTTTCCTTCCCGGGCGCTGCGCGGGGAGAAGCAGCTGCGTTTCTGGTCGGAGCGTCTGCAGGTCTGGGGCTCGCGACGGCGAGGGGAGCGTGCGCGTGGCAGCGGGAGGACGGGTGAGAGCTCAAAAACTGTTTTCGATCCAGCCAAGAAGAGCCTTTACTCCCGAATTTAAAAGAAAGAAAGAAAGGACAAAAGAAAGAAAAGCAAACTCATATGCGCTCTGCATTTCCAAATATTACGTGTAAACTTTTGTTTTCTGAGAAAAATCTGTGAGTCTGAGATGTCTACCCTTTGAAAAATTCTTCTGAACGTTCCAGAATGCGCTCTGGGTGCGTGCATGAGATTTGGGTAAAATTTTCATCATTGGAAACTACACAATCAGTTTAATTTCCGTCTGCACAATAATGAGCAATGCGATCGTGAGGTAAATAATTTGCCGGTTCGTGGGGGAAGGTCGCTGGATGAAGACCAACCCAAGCAAGGTAAGTCTGACGCTCACCGAAAGGAACGGGAGATATCGACACTCCCTGGGACGCCTGCGGTCCAAATCCTGACGATCGATCGGAGACACCCCCTGAGATACAGGCCCCTCAGCAACCTGGCTGTCGAAGCCTTGGCTGAAGATTGAGTCTCGGTAAATAAGAAACGGCTGGATGGATTTTCCAGGCTCACTGAATTCTCTAACTTCTGGAAAGTACTCACGAAATATTTTAAATCTACTGATATTTGTACATTATAGATACCCGATGCAAGAAAATTATCAGGCAGTTTCATGGCTATGTGGCAAATTCTCAGGCAATTCACTTTGGAAATAGTTTCAGAAATATCTTTCTTCATGTGAGGGATGTCGGATGACATGTCCACAGATTTGGTCATTTTGACACTTGTCTGCTCATCCTGGAGTCCTTCCAGAAACAGGCTTCACCTCTTTCAGGATCATAATCTCAGTGCTCTGGAACAACAAGAAAATGCTTTGATCTTTTCTTCCAGAATTTTCTTTTCATTTCATTGAATATGAAAAGAAAATATTCCGTATTCTGCCAACCTAATGCAGGAGAGAGACGAGAGAGATACATGCAACATCACTTTCTCTCCAATGAAATTAGGTTCCTAGACGCTGAAAAATAGACAATAGGTGAAGACAAGCATCATCCTCAGCATTTCTGTTTTAGGGGTCTGGGTAAATAGGAGAGGAAAGGATCGCTTTTCTGAATAACATTAGAGTTGTTATTTTATGGCTGTGACTTCAGTATTGTTTTCTTCTGAAACACGATAATTGTTCATTTATATTCAACAAGTACTGATGGCTTAGCTATTCTATCTTTTCATTTACCTCACAATGGTCTTTGTTTAGAAGCCATTAGCCTCTTTATTGTTAAGTACAGAAAAAAACCTTTTTCTGCTCTTACTTAATTTTCTTTGATCTTCCAAAGGCAAGTTACCTCTAAAACTGGCAGATATATAGAAGCTTGACAAGGAAACTCATCCCAGGTCTATACATAAAATGGTAGTCTTCATAACTTCCCAGGGAATGTCTGGCTATTTATTTTAGAGTCATATATTTCATATGTGATGGCTGATAAATTGCAATAGTCTACTTTTCAGCAAAACTGATCTCCATCTATTAAATTCAAGTAATAATTTATTTGAGATGGTTAATATCATGTAGTTGTTATTTTATATTTGAAAAAAGTCATGTGATAATTTTTGATGACATTGGTGACACAAAATCAAATAAAACTATATTTGACCCTTGAACAATGCAGGGGTTAGGGGTGCTGACCCCCACACAGTCAAAATTCCCATATAAGTTTTGACTCCCCTCAAACTTAAGTTGTCCCTAGGTATCCACAGGGGATTGGTTCCAGGACCCCTGAAGATACTGAAGTCCACAGATGCTCCTGTGTAAAATGGTGTATATCAATTGTGCACAGCCAGCCCTCCACATCTGCAGACGCCCAACAGCAGATCAAAAACAGCACAGGTATTCACTGAAAAAAAAAAAAACCCATACAAGTGGACTCATGCAGTTTAAACATGCATTGTTCAAGGGTCAACTGCACATTGAAAAAAATAATTGACACAAAGAAATCTCTCTCATCATTTAAGGCATAATTTACCGAGTTGCTGTTTATTGCAATGCTAAATTTGTATTTGTTAATTTTTACAATTTTCTTTTTTATTAAACATAAAAATAATTAATTCTTCTTATCAATTAATATCTTAGCATCTCCAGTGAATTAAAAGGAAATGTCATGTAATATGGACAGGCAAAACAACCTGTATGTACTCAAATCAGGCTAGAGCCCATGGTAGTGGCTGGTCAAGACTTTTTTCCCAAGGAAACAGTTTATGTCAGTAGACTTCGGTGATTTTCCTTAAACTACAAAAGCCAAGATTCTTATGCAAGGATCTCTTTCAAAGCCATTAGTTGCACATTTGTCCTGGGGAGGAGAATACAACCCTTGAATCACCTTTACTTTAAAATCCTGCTTGCTTGAGCTTTGTGAACTGTATGTCTTGACAGATTACAGAAAAACACATTTGTTTATGTCCTTAAAAAGGCAAAAGCAAATTGTTTGAGTGTTACTACAGGCCCAAAATTTCTACCCTAAGATGATAAAAGGTGCCAGAATACTCCCTTCCCATGCTGGAATATTGCACATGTATTTCCCATAGGACCTCAGTGGTAGGGCACTGAAAAACCCCTCTTCTTTTGCCATCTGATTGCTGAGTGAGTAAAGCATTTGTAAAGGGTACTCAAAAAGGAATTTGACCTGTCATCAAAGTTTAAGAATTTAGGTGACCTGAAATAACATACTGGATCACTTCTCCACCCTTTGGCTAAGATCAAGTGTAGTAAAATAACATAGTGGGTATAATGCATTGAAATCTGGAAACTATTGACAATTATAAAATATCAGCACTGGTTCAATAAGCCCTGAAGAAGAGAAACTTCTTTTTATTTCTAGATGTATGAAGAGCCTTGAAATGGAAAGAAGGGTGAAAGCTTGTGCATGGTGAGAACACCTATGACTCGAACATGGGGAGGGGGGGGTTAAATTTTTTTCTTTTCTCACAGCAAAACATAATATGTTCCTGAGTATTTTTTTCTCTGAAATGTCTTAAATATTAAGTTTTTAATTCTTGTGAGAGGTGATGGAGTTTGTAATTTTCTTCACATTTCCTACTTTTCTCTCCTTTATGTTATCCCAAAATTCACCGTAACTGCTCTAGTTCAGAGAACCTACCATAACTAAATAATCAAATGCTTGGTTAGATGTAAAATTTCAAGTGCTCTACTAGTCATTATTTTCCTTTATGAGATACATGATCATCACTATATCTTCATATGACCTTAAGTTTTGTAGCCTGCATAAAGACCTGTTTTTAAAGACTTGATCTTGGGTTTTATTCATCTGGGTGAAGTGTGTTAAATGTTCAATGTCAATGAATTAAAATATTTTGAATGATAATATTAATACAAAATTAATCATGAAAAGCAAAAATAAAATCAACAAATACCAGTAGGAATTTATTTCTAAATGTTAAGAAAGGGAACCTGTGATTGCCCAAAATTTAAAACCCAATCATAGTAAATAAATGAGAGCTTTAAAAAATGTGATGCCGTTGTTACATTTACTAAATCATCCATTCATTTCCTGGAAATACAGAGGATAGAGGAACAGGTGACACCATGAGGAAACAATCAGACAAACTCTTAATGTAGGACTTTCTATAAGACAACTGGTCTGAACACTTCAAAAATTTAAATATCATAAAAGATGTAAAAGATGGGAGACTTTTCTAGAATAAACAGATGTAATACCCAATACAATCATGAGACTTGATTAAAAAACAAAATTTCTAAGATATTTCTTATAACAGATAGTTAAAAGTAAGTACCTTTAAAAAAAAAAAAACCTCAGGAGTGAATGTGAATTCTTACCAAGTTGAAGAAGTCAGGGAAGAGTAATGGAAAGATAATGAGATTTCATAGGAACTGGATTTTTTATACTAGGGAATCATTGTTAATTTTGTTGGGTGTGATACTGGCATTATGATTGTGTGGGACAATGCCCTTATATTTGGGAGATGCCTGATGACTTTTTTGGCAGTGAGGTGTCATGATGTCTTCAAGTTACACTCAGATGGGTCAGCAAAGAAAGAGGGAATGTGTTTGTAGAATAATGTACATGGATAGAACAAAAGTGACAAAATGTAAATAACTTTTAAATTTAATTAGGGTAGAAGTATGTTGGTATAGTTCTTTTTAACTTTTCCATACAGTATATTTGAAACATTTCTTAATACAAATATGTAATTCATAGGCTTTATTTTTTAGAACAGTTTTAGGTTTTACAGAAAATTGAGCAGATAATACCGAGAATTCCCACATACCTACTTTCTCCCACTCACAGTTCCTCCAGTTGACATCTTGCATTAGCGTGGTACATTTATTATAACGGATGAATCAATATTGAGCCATTATTATTAACTAACATCTGTAGTTTACGTTAGGTTTCACTCTTTGTGTTGTACATTCTGTGGGCTTTGACAAGCGTATAATGTCATGCATCCACAGTTCATAAAATTTTAGTTCCCCCAAATCCCCTGTGTGTTTCCTCTTATTCACCCCCCCTTCTGTCCCCCACCCCCACAACCACTAATCTTTTTAATGTGCCTGCACTTTTGCCTTTTCCAGAATGCCAGGTAGTTGCAATAATAGCATATGTAGACTGGCTTCTTTCACTAAGAAATATGCATTTAAGATTCCTCTGTAACTTTTTTGATCAATAACTAATTTCTTTTTATCACATTGTTAAAAAATACACAAAATGAGAGAAGCTAAAGACCCAACAACAAACCAATATATATACCTTGTTTGGCACTTGATTCAACAAATTATCTCTAAAAAGACATTTTAAAAAGATAATTGGAAATTTTTCAATATTTATGGGGTATTTGATATTATGAAACTATTAACACTGCTAGATGCAATTATTAAATGGAAGTTATGTAAAAATGTTCTTATCTGTTAGTAAGAAAAATAAAAATATAAAAATATCAACATTCACAAGAATAATTATCCAACTATGTTAGATTTTTATGTGGCTCAAATGCACCAAATTTTAGGAAAATGTGAAGTTGGACAATGCAGGAGAAAAATCTGAGTAAAAAAAAATATTTCAGTGTCCACAGGAATGTTCTCATGTGAATTCTGTGTTTTTTCTGCATCTCCATACTTTTCTGTTGGCTTGAGTGTGAGGATGGTAACCTAACCCTAACCACCACAGAGATGTGCACATGCCAGAACTCTGAATAAAAACTGGAAACTGACTAGTCAAAGCCTCCTTTCATCCTAGGACCGAAGTGACTCCCATTCTTCGAAGTTGATTTTTTTCCAGTTTAAAGAAGAACTGCTTGAATCTGTGAGGACACTGGAATGGACATTTGTCTATGTTTTCCATGTCGTTGTGGATGCAATGAAAAAGCCCTTCGAAAAGCAGATAAGACTTCAGTACACTAAGAGATGCTACCTGTAAATATTCCATTTAGATTACCATCAGTCTGAAGGGAAGGGTTGATTCTGTGAACGTTTTTGGAGAAAGTAAACATTCGGAAAGGACGCGGGGTGGCGCTGCAGCATTAGAAGTAGAATGAAGAAAGCTACCAGTCCGCCCTTGTAGCCAGACGCTCTGCTAGAAAAGCAAGCAGGAAGGGGAGGCTGTCTAGTGTGGTCGCTCCGGGATATCAGGGCCTTAGGCGTCTCTACTCCTCCAGGTATCTGGGACTTACCCAGAGACAGAGTCCGCGGCAGTGCGACCCCGAGCTGGGTCAGGTTTGCTGGGAGACCAGAAGGCGATGGAGGCCAGAGAAGGAAAGAAACGCTCTGTGAAACAAAGGCAAGTCTTGATATTCTTTGTTTTGCTGGGTATAGCTCAGGCTGGTTCAGAGCCTAAACACTATTCAGTGGCCGAGGAAATGGAGAGTGGCTCCTTTGTGGCCAATTTGTTAAAAGACCTGGGGCTGGAGGTAGACGAGCTAGCTGCGCGGGGGCCCCGCGTCGTTTCCAAAGGGAAAAAAATGCGTTTGCACTTGGATAGGCAGACCGGGGATTTGTTGTTAAATGAGAAACTGGACCGGGAGGAGCTGTGCGGCCCGTAGCGAGCCCTGTGTGCTGCCTTTCCAGGTGTTACTGGAAAATCCCTTGCAGTTTTTTCAGGCTGAGCTACAAGTTAGGGACATAAATGATCATCCCCCGGTTTTCCTAGACAAAGAAATAATTTTGAAAATCTCAGAAAGTATCACTCCCGGAGCTGCTTTCTTAATAGAATGTGCCCAGGACTTAGATGTAGGAAGCAACAGTCTCCGAAGTTACACAGTCAGCCCCAGTTCCCACTTCCATCTTAAATTACAAGAGAGTCCTGATGGCGTGATATTGCCACAGCTGGTGCTGGACAAGGCTCTGGACCGCGAGGAGCGGCCTGAGATCTTGTTAACTCTCACAGCGCTGGACGGGGGCACTCCGCCCAGGTCTGGCACCGCTCTGGTCCGCATTGAAGTCTTGGACATCAATGATAACGCCCCGGAATTTGCAAAACTGCTCTATGAAGTCCAGGTCCCGGAAAACAGCCCCATTGGATCCCAGGTTGCTGTCGTCTCGGCTAGAGATTTAGACATTGGAGCCTATCGAGAAATATCGTATGTATTTTCCCAAGCTTCTGAAGATATTCGCAAAACTTTTCAAATAAATGCGAAATCGGGAGAACTCCTTTTAACACAGAAACTGGACTTCGAATCCATTCAGACTTACACATTAAATATTCAGGCGACCGACGGAGGGGGTCTATCTGGAAGTTGTGCGGTGTTTGTCCAGGTGATGGACTTGAATGACAACCCTCCGGAACTGACCATGTCAACGCTGGTCAATGAAATCCCAGAAAACCTGCAGGAGACCATAGTTGCTGTGTTCAGTGTTTCAGATCTTGACTCCGGAGACAATGGGAGGATGGTTTGCTCCATCCAAGATGATCTTCCGTTCTTCCTCAAACCCTCTGTTGAAAATTTTTACACCCTGGTGACAAACACAGCCCTGGATCGAGAGATGACATCCCAGTACAACATCACCATCACCGTCACAGACCTGGGGACTCCCAGACTAAAAACCCAGCAAAACATAACCGTGCTGGTCTCTGACGTCAACGACAACGCCCCAGCCTTCACTCGAAACTCCTACACCCTCTTCATCCCCGAGAACAACAGCCCCGCCCTGCACATAGGCAGCGTCAGCGCCACAGACAGAGACGCGGGCGCCAACGCCCAGGTCACCTACTCGCTGCTGCAGCCCCAGGACCCCAGCCTGCCCCTGGACTCGCTGGTGTCCATCAACGCCGACAACGGACACCTGTTTGCCCTGAGGGCACTGGATTTCGAGGCCCTGCAGGCATTCGAGTTCCTGGTGGGCGCCACAGATCACGGATTCCCGGCGCTGAGCAGCCAGGCGCTGGTGCGTGTGCAGGTGCTGGACGCCAATGACAACGCGCCCTTCGTGCTGTACCCGCTGCAGAACGGCTCTGCGCCCTGCACCGAGCTGGTGCCCAGGGCGGCCGAGCCTGGCTACCTGGTGAGCAAGGTGGTGGCGGTGGACAGCGACTCGGGCCAGAATGCCTGGCTGTCTTACCAGCTGCTCAAGGCCACAGAGCCCGGGCTGTTCAGCGTGTGGGCGCACAATGGCGAGGTGCGCACTGCGCGGCTGCTGAGCGAGCGCGACGCGGCCAAGCACAGGCTGCTGCTGCTGGTCAAGGACAATGGCGAGCCTCCTCTGTCAGCCAGTGTCACGCTGCACGTGCTGCTGGTGGATGGCTTCTCTCAGCCCTACCTGCCGCTGCCCGAAGTGACGGCCGCCGCAGCCCAGACAGACCCGCTCACGGTCTACCTGGTCATCGCGTTGGCGTCGGTGTCGTCGCTCTTCCTGTTCTCGATGCTGGCGTTCATCGCAGTGCGGCTGTGCAGGAGGAGCAGGGCTGGCCTGGTGGGTGGCTGCTTGGTGCCTGAGAGCCACTTTCCGGGCCACCTGGTGGACGTCGCCGGTACTGGGACCCTGTCCCAGAGCTACCAGTATGAGGTGTGTCTGATGGGAGGCTCAGGGACCAGCGAGTTCAAGTTTCTCAAACCGATTCTCCCCAGCTTTCTTAGTGAAGGTGAGGTGAGGGTTAGTGAGGCAAAGCCCAGTTTCAGGGATAGCTTTGAATTCAGTTAAGATTTAATAAGGGTCTACTAACACTAGTCTCATTTGTAAAATAATTACTAATTAGCCCTAATTAATTTGTGAAAATTCCCTTTGTACTGCTTTGCCCATTGGGGTTGTGTCTTTTTATTTGAAATGTAAATATTTCAATTCAGTGCATGCGAATTACTAGAGTTTCTAAATGTGTTGTTTTGTGGTGTAATGAATGCTAACTTTCTTTGTATTTTCATTGGTGATTAATCTCCTTATAACTTAATTCCATTTAAAATGTGTAAGTAGCCCTGGCTGCTGTGGCTCAGTTGGTTGGGCATCAATCATCCTGCCAACCAAAAGGTCACAGGTTCCAGGTTCCATTCTGGGTCAGGTCACATGCCTGGGTTGCTGGTACAATATTGCACATGTTTCTCTCCCTCCCTTCTTCTCTCTCCAAAAAAAATAAATAAAGTTACAAAAATAAAACGTGAAAGTAAATTTTTTCCAAGGTCTGAATTTTTAAGTTAGAGTACCTTTTTCCAAACTCACTTCCCAGGGGGCCTAGGTAATTTTGCAACCCTACATTTTTAAATGTCTGCTCTCACTATATAGGGTTATTCTTTTCAGGCCCAGAGTGTTTGTTTGTTTGTTATTCTCTTATGCTAGTGTAACTTCTCCTGTGAAGTCACATTGGCTAAAACCATTAATATAAGTATCTTAATCAAAAACAAAGGGCTCCCTCACATTTTTCTAAATATATATTTTGCAAAGTGTCCATACAGGGAAATTACGATTCTTTAGAGATCATGAGAACTTTGACTATTGGATTCCACAAACTATCACATCAAAAGTGTTCAATGAATCAATGACTGGTGTTCCAAAATGTAATTAGATATATATCACATGTACAGTCATTTTCAAAGACATGCTAATTCTTCATGTTTTCTATTTCAAAACAATTTTATACTCTGTTTATTTCAATCCCCCTTTAAAAAATCTCAGTTGTAATTATTAAAAACTATCTATTAACTTTGAGCACTTAATACCCAAAAGTCTGAGGGAATGTATGTCTTTGTCCTCAACCAAAATTTATAAACTTCAAATGTAGTTTGGCATTGCATTTAAAAAAATTCTTGAGTATTATGATTTAACTGGATATAAGCTCCTGGATAATATTTATTTTGGTCTGTCTGCTCATTCCATTTCTTTTTGTATTGAGTACTTCTCTTTACCCCTTTCAATTTTCTACTTTTCAATGCTTTTTTCTTTTTAGGTGCATGAGTTACATTTCTCAATAGCTCCCAATTCATTGCATAATTAGCATAATGACTTGAAGATTATAGACTCTTTAATTTTTTGAGTGAGAGGAAGAAAGAAGTATCTTTATTTCACCCATGATATATATTGCTATATATTTCACCTGTGATGTGATGTATATTTAAAAACTCACAGGACAAACTTTTGCTGGAATTAAGTGCTCTCTGATGCATAATGAATTTATGTATATAATATATGTGTTATTAACTGATATAGTCACTGTTATTCAAACAGTATGTAGTTATCTGTCCCTGGTATCTCTTTCCAACAAAATATTTTTTCTTCTTCTCTTCCTGCTTGACTCTCCTTTCCTGCTCACAGCTTAGGGATACAAATGGAGAAATTATGTTTTATATTTTATAATTTAAAATTTCTTTTATAATCCTCTACAGGATTCATCCAACTTCTCTATTTCTTGCAGTTCAATTTTTAATCCATACATTAAAATAAGAGTTTATTTTTTAATGTTTTTTAAAAGATTTTATTTACTTAGTTTTAGAGAGGGGGGAAGGAAGAGAGAAAAAGAGGGAGGGAAACATCAATGTGTGGTTGCCTCTTGCATGCCCCGCACCGGGGACCTGGCCTGCAACCCAGGCATGTTCCCTGACTGGGAATTGAACCAGTGATCTTTTGGTTTGCAGGCTGGCACTCAAGCCACTGAGCTACACCAGTCAGAGCTAATGTTCTTCATTTAATACTTGAGCTATACTATTAAAATTATAAGATGAATTTTAAAGGTCTTATTTTGAGATTAACAGTGGTGTAAACCACTATCTTGGTATTCAAAGTCTCTGATTAACCTGTAGGGTCTTGGATAAGTCACATAATTTCTGTCTCCCTCCAAATGAGAATAATAGCTATTTCAATATCTTGCAGTAATTTATTAAGTAATTTAATTATACTAAGTAATTTAATATAAAGATACAGAAATATAATTGCTGTTATTTTACAGATCACTAATATGAAGACTAAACTTAATAGGTGAGCCTTCATATAACATTACTGATTATTGTGAAGGAGCTAGATTGAACATGATGTTTGTGTTGTTTCATTTCTCTGCCTAAAATCTTGCAATAGCTTCCTTTTAGTCTTGGAATAAAATCCATGCACCTATTATTTGGCCCCAGTTTACTGCTCTAGCCTTCTCTTCTCACGTACTTCTGAGACAGTGAGTTTTGGGTATGCTGACCTTCCTTCGTTTTCTGGAATAGCTGTGCTCGACTGTCCCAGGGCCTTTACATATCAGTTCCTTGCATATAGAATCTTCCCCTTCCACAGTCTTAGCCCAGCAAGCTTCTCATCCTTAGTGTTTCAGATTAAATGGCACATCTTTGGGAAAACTTTCTCAAATCTCCCCACCCCATTAAATTACATCCTGCTATCTGTACTGTCAATGCACTAAGTACATTTCCTACATAGCACTTTTCACACTGTTTGAACATCTGTGTAAAGTCTGTTCACTCTATTAGGTGGAAAACTGTGTAAGGTATATGTCTGTCTTGTTACCACTGTATGTCTAACTTCTACAAACTCAGTAAGTATCTGTTCCCACAGATGAAATAGTTATACTGATGAAACCAGTAATTGAAGAATTACCGTGAAATAAGAAGAGGAGAAAGTTTTGTATTCCTTGACTGAGTGTGAAAATGTGGAAGGAATTAGGCATTTGTGGTCTATGGGTATACCTCCTGAAATGATCTATTATAATTTTTTATTATCTTGCATGATTTTGTCTTCTCATAACATTATTTTCCTTACTATAAAAGCAACATGCACATATTACAAAATTTGGGTAATAAAGGAAAACATAATACTATAGTGAAGAATGTCATAATTTAGAACAAAACATTTTCAAATTTATATGTAATAATTATAGATGGGGTGGGGTAGTCCTAGCAGGTGTCCACATCCTCAAAATCATAAAAATGAGGTCTCTGACGGGACAGTCATGTCTCTTTGGATAAGAACACATTTAATTTCTAGGTTGTGTTTTTTAACACAAGAAACTCCTCCAGTAGCATCAACTTGTTTTAACAAGGAGAATAAGCAATTAAAAATATCAAAACAACAAAAACCCTAAAAGTACCTTCTTCTCTAAGGGTTTGAAACTGAGAGCGAACGCATGGTGGCGCTGTTGACTAAGAAGGAGAATTAAACCACGGCAATGCGCTACTCAGTGACGCACTGATTCAGTCTAGTACGCCAGGGGTGAGCTTGGGCGGATTTTTAAGCAAGCAAATCCGAGCCCTGGAAGGGTTTTCCTCTAGACTTTCTTCAAAGGTTGGGAGGCAAAAGACTTTGCATTTTCCAGCGCTGTCGGAGGCTCAGGTCGGCAATATTTCTTGGAAGAACATGGCAGAAAATGAAATGGAGGCTGGAAGGGAGCGATTTCTTAGACAAAGGCAAGTCTTGTTTCTCTTTGTTTTTCTGGGTGGGTCTCTGACTGGGTCCGAATCCAGACGCTACTCTGTGGCTGAGGAGAAAGAGAGGGGTGTTTTAATAGCCAACCTAGCAAAGGATCTGGGGCTGAGTGTAGGGGAGCTGGCCGCGAGGGGCCCCCAAGTTGTGTCTAAAGGGAACAAACAGCATTTTCAGTTCAACCATCCGACCGGTGACTTGCTCCTGGATGAGAAATTGGACCGGGAGGAGCTATGCGGCCCTACAGAGCCATGTATACTGCATTTTCAGATTTTACTGCAAAACCCTTTGCAGTTTATTCCAAATGAGCTCCAGGTCATAGATGTAAATGACCATTCTCCGGTGTTCTTTGAAAATGAAATGCAGGTGAAAATCCTAGAAAGCACCCCACCAGGAACAATAATTCCACTGGGAAATGCAGAGGACTTGGATGTGGGAAGAAATAGTCTCCAAAACTACACAATCACTCCTAATTCCCATTTCCACGTTCTCACGAACAGTAGGAGGGATGGAAGGAAGTACCCAGAACTGGTGCTGGACAAAGCTCTGGACCGTGAGGAGCAGCCACAGTTCAGTTTAACACTCACGGCGCTGGATGGTGGGTCTCCACCCAGGTCTGGGACTGTTCAGGTCCACATCCTGGTCTTAGACATAAACGACAATGCCCCAGAATTTACACAGTCCATCTACGAGGTTGAAGTTCTAGAGAACAGCCCCATTAACTCTGTTATTGTCACTGTCTCAGCTTCTGATTTAGATACAGGAAATTTTGGGACAATATCATATGCATTTTTTCATACTTCAGAAGAAATTCTCAAAACTTTTCAACTAAATCCAATTACTGGTGATATCCATCTAGTCAAACATTTGAATTTTGAGGCAATTAAGAGTTATGAAGTCGACATAGAAGCCAAAGATGGTGGAGGCCTTTCAGGAAAATCAACGGTGATAGTGCAGGTAGTTGATGTCAATGACAACCCACCAGAACTGACCTTGTCGTCAATCACCAGCCCCATCCCGGAAAACTCGCCAGAAACTGTGGTGGCCATTTTCAGTGTTTCTGATCCAGACTCTGGTGACAATGGGAGAATGATGTGTTCCATCGAGAACAATCTCCCCTTCGTCCTGAAACCATCTGTAGAAAACTTTTACACTCTAATGTCAGAAGGAGCCCTGGACAGAGAGAGGAGAGCTGAATACAACATCACCATCACCGTCACAGACATGGGGACTCCCAGACTGAAAACCCAGCACAACATAACTGTGCTGGTCTCCGACGTCAACGACAACGCCCCGGCCTTCACCCAAACCTCCTACACCCTCTTCATCCCCGAGAACAACAGCCCCGCCCTGCACATAGGCAGCGTCAGCGCCACAGACAGAGACGCGGGCGCCAACGCCCAGGTCACCTACTCGCTGCTGCCACCCCAGGACCCCAGCCTGCCCCTGGACTCGCTGGTGTCCATCAACGCTGACAACGGACACCTGTTCGCCCTGAGGGCACTGGATTTCGAGGCCCTGCAGGCTTTCGAGTTCCTGGTGGGCGCCACAGACCATGGCTCCCCAGCGCTGAGCAGCCAGGCGCTGGTGCGCGTGCAGGTGCTGGACGCCAATGACAACGCGCCCTTCGTGCTGTACCCGCTGCAGAACGGCTCTGCGCCCTGCACCGAGCTGGTGCCCAGGGCGGCCGAGCCTGGCTACCTGGTGAGCAAGGTGGTGGCGGTGGACAGCGACTCGGGCCAGAGCGCCTGGCTGTCTTACCAGCTGCTCAAGGCCACAGAACCCGGGCTGTTCAGCGTGTGGGCGCACAATGGCGAGGTGCGCACTGCGCGGCTGCTGAGCGAGCGTGACGCGGCCAAGCACAGGCTGCTGCTGCTGGTCAAGGACAATGGCGAGCCGCCTCTGTCAGCCAGCGTCACGCTGCACGTGCTGCTGGTGGATGGCTTCTCGCAGCCCTACCTGCCGCTGCCGGAAGCTGCAGCCGCTGGGGCCCAGACTGACCCGCTCACGGTCTACCTGGTCATCGCGTTGGCGTCGGTGTCGTCGCTCTTCCTGTTCTCGGTGCTGGCGTTCATCGCTGTGCGGCTGTGCAGGAGGAGCAGGTCTGGTTTGGTGGGTGGCTGCTCGGTGCCTGAGGCCCAGTTTCCGGGCCACCTGATGGACGTCAGTGGCACCGGGACCCTATCCCAGAGCTACCAGTATGAGGTGTGTCTGATGGGAGGCTCAGGGACCAGCGACTTCAAGTTCCTCAGACCGATTCTCCCCAATGGTCTGGTTCAAGGCACTGAGCAAGAATAGTGCAAAACTCCAGTTGTAGGAATAGCTTAGATGGTTAACAAAAGAATAAAAAGTCGTTATTTGGTGAATGTTTTCTTTTTGATTTTTGTTCTGTTTAGTTAATCTTTGCATATTCTCCTTTTTTCATATTTTCTATCTTATACTAATGCAGTCTTAATGCCTTCCTTTTTTTTCTAATAGGTGTGTAAAAATAGTCATTATCTTTTAGTGGTGATTTTGTATGGGTTTATTTTAAGGAATGCATTTCGAATTCTGTATGCAAAGCACAGTCAGCTGATGTTCTTTATAATATCCTTAGAGCATGTTCTCTGTGGTTTCTGAAATTTGTGGATAGATTGGAATGTGTTTTCTTTCACACGTGCCATCTTTAAGGCACAACACGATTTTTAGGGATATAGTGCCCAAAAGAAAGTAATACCCTTAATTTATTTTCTGTTTTTACATTTGCAGTTAATATTTCAATATTGTAGATGATAAGGTGTATTCATGAATGAGAAAAAAAGTAAACTTAAGGCATTTTGAACAACTGATTGTGCTTTTCCATTTGGTGTGAAGACATTGTTTAGTAAGGCATGTGGTGGTATGACAGTTTGGTATGTAAATTCTGAGATATAAATGTTATCAACCTGAGGGCCTTTTTAAAAAATTTCAAGGAAGTACATGTATATATAGTCTATACATGATTTATGGTAAAAGTGTTCTATCCTACTTTTTAAAAGTTAACATCTACTTGGCATTTATATAGTGTGACTGAGGAAAATCTTGTCTGTGTTTCCTGTCTCACTTCCCTCCTCCGGTTTCAACCTGATGTGATTTAGGGTTATGTATGGGATAAACACTGACCGTGCACATCCGCATTCTGCCTCCTCAGTGTAATTAAAAGAAGATGTGTAAGAATAGGAAATTCTAAAAAGAAGAGAGCAGCCCTGGCTGGTGTAGCTCAGTGGATTGAGCAGGGGCCTGCAAACCACAGGGTCACTGGTTTGATTCCCAGTCAGGGCACATGCCTGGGCTGTAGGCCAGGTCCCCAGTGGGGGGCACGTGAGAGGCAACCACACACTGATATCTCTTTCTTCTTCCCTTCCTCTCTGTTTAAAAATAAATATCTTAAAAATATGTTTTTAAAAAATAATAAAAGAAGAGAGCAATATCATCACAAAAGTGTAAATTAGCTACAGCTAAGAATAAATCCTGGAAGCAACCAAAATGTCAAATTTCATGGTTATTTTAAGTATATAGAAAAACTTATTTTTAAGTAATAAAATATTTACTCCTCAATTTAAAAAGTTAATTAGCAAAAAAATATATTCTCCTCAGACATTTTCTCATCCAGGAATTAAATACTCATTACGAGAAGAAGGGGAACTGAAGTTTCTCAAAGATTTTCAATACTCCTAAAAGAGAAAAAGAATTTAAGATTGACATGGCTTCACACATTAATGTGTAGTTATAAATTGTGTCATTTTATGTAACTGGAATTGAATGCATTAATTATTAATAATCAAAGGAAGAGTATTTCTTTTCATTCATTCATTATGTTACAGAGATGTTTGAATCTGGCTCTTCCTTTTCTTCTTTTAAAGACTATATTTATTTATTTTTAGTTAGGGAAAGGGAAGGAGAAAGAGAGGGAGAGAAACATCAATGTGTGGTTGCCTCTTGTATGCCCCATACTGAGGACCTGGTCTGCAACCCAGGCATGTGCCCTGACTGGGAATTGAACTGGCGACCCTTTGGTTCACAATCCGGTGCTCAATCCACTGAGCCAGAACAGCCAGAGCTGAATCTGACTCTTTCAATGAGATGTTTTTCCCCTTCTTTTCATACTTAGTGGAAGTGTCATGAAGAGAGGAAAAAGGCAAATATGATCAAGACTTCTCTTTACGTGACTGGGTTCCAGGTAATGTCTGAGCCAGGGAAGTATTCAGTTGTGAAAAGTATAGAGGGCAGTTCCTTCTGGGCCAATATGGTATATCCCTGGCCTCTAACTGTTTATATTATTGAACTTCAGTCAGCCTTCATGGTACTGAAATTAAGTGAAATTAGCACAATACCAAAGGCATTGAAAACTTTAAAATAGCCATTTATTTTCAAAACATAGTTCTAGATAGTGTACACTTGCACTTTTTCCTCTCTGAAAACAGAATTCAGAAATAATTTAAACGTTTTCTTGACAGTCACAATCTAGTTTTTAACACTGAAAAGCAAATAGATGAAAATGAATTTTAAACTTTTATGTAGATTGTTAAAAGAATGAACTATATTCGAACATCACTCATTGAAACTAGTGAAGTAACTTACATTTTTAATCAATCTTTCTTAATCTTTAAATATGGCTTCCTTGAAAATTAGGATTTTCTAAAAATACAAAAATGATTCTACACATTCCACTACTTTACTTTGAGAGTCTTTTGTTTCTTACATTAAACTGTTATATGCTTTAAAGCTGGAAATCTATAGTCATAATTCAGAGTAATTTTTAAGTTATTTCTATATTGTTCTGAGTTTCAATTTTTATGTATACATTCTTTTATCTGTTGAGCCCACTTTTTCAGCTGTCAGTCTTCCTCGTCTGCTTGGTGATATTTTATTGAGACCTTATTTCCTGCTGGAGGTTTCCCTCATACCTGGTTTTGATAGTCTTGTGGAAGGGAAGAAGAGCCCCAGGCTCTACAAATCCAAGCCTTAATTAAGAAGCTTAGCTCAACTTTGCCACACACACAAGTAGAGGTTTTGGACGAACACCTAATGGTGTGTTTGAGTTGGGCCCTGGCCTCTCTGGAGTGGCACCACTCGGTGAGGCAAAAATCTCAGGGGCTGTCAGTCTCTGTTTGGTTGTCGTGTGTCTGTTAAGGCTGTAGACACGGGAGCTAATGAAGACATTTTTACCTTTTTAACATTAAAAAATTATTTTAAAAGGTTTTTATTGTTGACACTAGAAACATTTTTACTTTTCAGTCTTCAAAGTAAATGAGCTGATTTTAATCAGAAACAAGCTGGTTTTGAGGAAAATTGTGTTGTGACTGAAGGATACATGGGGGTTACCTATAGGAAAACATCTTGGTCTTGATTAATATGCATGACAGTGCTGCGCATGGGGTCCTAGACAACACACAACAACAACAACAACAACAACAACAACACACTCTGCAAAGCAATCCTGTATTGTGCACTGAACTAGAAGCCACCTTTATTTGGTATGGTCATGCTACACCTGCTCCGGTACCTACCCCAGACCTGCCTGCAGTTCCTTGAACAACCCACAGAAATCTGCTCAAGCTGACAGGTTCTCTGTCCTCTTGTGCACTGATTTGACTCAGCTGTTCAGTGATGCTCAGATATGGAGGATGAACAGGGAACCTTCGGTGGGCTGCTGCTCATAGGCAATTTTCTGAGCATTTTGAGGATATCAACATCACTGGGACATAGTTCCAGATCTACTGTTGTGAGGTTTCTGACTGGAATGTCAGAGACAAAAGGGTTCAGATTTCTGAAGTCACTGTTTCCAACTTATATGGGCTATGGACAAGGAAAGACCTTCATGAAAACCTCAACTTATGGAACAATTTGGGGTTTATAAAAAATTAAAATTATACTCTCTAAATATCTTTTTGAGGGTTTTTTTGCTTAAATTTCTTTCCCTGCGGGGGAATGCATTTCTTCATCCCAAATGCCTCATCCTTTTCAAGAAGATTTAATCAGCAATCAAAACACTTTCCACAAAAAAAAGCCCAGGACTAGATGGCTTCACTGGTGAAATCTATTAAATGTTTGAAGAATTAACACTAATCCTTCACGAACTTGTTTTTAAATTGAGGAGCAGAAACCACTTCCCAGTTCATTCAATGAGGCCAATATTGCTCTGGAGCCCAAACCCGGCAAAGGTAACACAAGAAAACTGAGCACCAATAACCTTTATTAATGTGGATGCAAAACTCAACAAAATATTAGCTAATGGACTCCAGCAACATGTAAAAAGGATTATACACCATGACCATATGGGATTTATCCCAGAAAATGAAGGTTGGTTTAACATATGTAAGTCAATCAATGAAACACATCAAATTGAATAGAAAAGGACAAAGCCATACAACCATCTCAATACATGGAGAAAATTTTTTTTACAAAATCCAACACTTTTTCATGTTAAAAACACTCCACAAATATGACACAATTGTGCATAAAGAAAATTCAAAGAAATCCACAAAAAATTATTTACTGATAGATGAGTTCAGCAAGGTTGGAGGGTACAAGGTTGATAGGCAAAAATCAATTAGTGTTTCTGTTCACCAGCACCAAATAAGCTCAAAATGAGGGAAACAATTCAGTTTATGATCACATCAAAAAGAATAAAATACTTAGGAACTAATTTAACAAAATAAATGCAAGACTTGTACACTGAATGCTACATCCTTGAAAGAAATTAAAGAAGACCTAAGTAAATGAAAAGTGTTCATGGATTGGAAGACTTAATATTGTGAAAATGGTAATTAATGCCCTTCAGACTGGTCAACAGAAGTCAACCAAATCACTATTAATATCCCAGTTGGTTTATTTCTTGGCAAAAAATTGGCAAATTGGTCCTAAAATTAATATGGAAATGCAAGGACTCAGAATAGCCAAAACGGTCTTGAAAAAAGATTGTTTTTTTTTTCAAACAAAGTTGGAGGATTCACACTTCCTGATTTTAAAGATGTATGATAAATTAGACATCAGATATTTGAATATTTTTCAAATTAAAAATACAAATACTATCTTTTAATTTAGTATGTGCTATAGAGAATTAGTAGAAATTGTCTTAGCTTTTATTACAAATTTCTCAACCCACTCTTCTTGATTTCAACTTTATACCTTAATGCCATTTCAAAAGATCTACACATAGATATTTTTCTCCAATATTTACGATGACAGGGAATTCATTATATGTCACTCTTTAAATATTTTAACCTAATTAATGACCTCAACAAAATACTATCAGTTTTCCTTCCTATTTCTAGGTTTTGTAAGCACCTCCCTTTGCTGTACATATCTCTAAAAGGACACAAGTCATTTGAAAGATTCTTATACTAATTAAAAACTTGAATACAAAGATATTTTACCTTTGATATACCTAAAAACTTGAATACAAATATATTTTACCTTGATTTACCTATGTACCTTTGGGTACATAGATATTCTATGTACCCAAAGCATGGCTTAAGTTTGGATCTAAATGATCTAAAAAGTTGTTTGCCTCTCCAGATCCACTGAGGTAGATAAAAGAATGAATTCTGGAGCCACACAGTAACAGTCTGAATCCTACCTCTGCCATTTCACTCGATGTATGGCTATAAGCAGGTTATTTATGAGGGATATTTTTACTTAATCCCTTCACCTTTTTCACCCAGCCTCCCCAACTCCCTGACCCTCTGACAGCTGTCAGCCTGTTCTCTGTGAACATGAGTCTGTTTCTATTTTGTTTTGAGCAGGTTATTTAAACTGCTTGTGCCTCAATTTCTTTGTTTGTAAAATGTGTCTAATAAGATGCCTATGTCATAAGGCTTTGAAGGGATAAATGAACTCATGTATATAAAATGCTTAGCATAAAAATCTGGACTATAATGGCACATATTTGTTTGGAACTCTTTAACTTGAATCTAACTAGAACTTGGTTACCATATTATGAACAATTTGCTCTTTGCTTTTCCCAGGAGATTTGTTTTTTGTTTATATCTAAAACAATATTCTTTATTTTTCAGTATGTTTTAAATTTTACTTAATGTTGATATATAATGTAGCTCCTCTCATTTGTCTTAAATATGACATAGGAAATAATTCTAAAGTGTTAATACTATTTCAATTACTATATCTCTTTCAGGAAGTAAAATATAGAACTAGAATCAAAGTAAATTTAATTAAATAGTACTTAGCATGTATTATACCCTCATGTCTCAGAATTTTACATTCAGTTTCAGACATGTTCGTGGCTGAATGTTTGATCTGAAAATTTTTTTATATAGGTAGAAACATAATCATTAGAATGAATTATTTATTCAACTGATATTTACTGAATGAATACTATAATTCACTCTAACTTTTGAGAGAAAGAAGGCTTTCTTTCAAAAATAACTTTTCCTAATAATTTCTTTTAGAATCAAAAATTACTGGCTTGCTTTAAAAATAATTCATTCATCATGAATTATAATTTGTTAAGTGAATTGACTTACTGTATCAGGATAATCACAACAGCTGTACACTGTGCTGGGGTCCACTTTATAAACAAGTCTCTCCCTTCACCATATATGAGTAGACAAGTCCACAGACACCCTTTGCTCACATATTAAAATATTTTAAATCTGGGTTTCTTATTTTCAAATCATTGAGTTGAGATGATATCTTGGACACAAAGAATGAATGTGGTAAGATACAAAGTCATAAAATAAGTTTTTAAAATTTAGCTAGATACTCTCCTACCTAAATAAGCATAAGATCTTTATCTTATAAAATTCTATAATTGTTTTTCTTTTTCACAGTTGTTATGATTTTTATTCACTTGATTTTGCCTTGATATTATCCTGGTAATAGCCAAATAAAATAATCAAGTCCTATCACCCTCTGGGTTCCTTATCTGTAAAACCTCCTTTCATTTCCTCTCCAGTTCTAACACTCTGATTCTAACCCTACTTGACTTCCTTCTAAATTTAATGTGAGTTCAAACTGCAAAAGGACATAACAAAGCAAGATGCCTCTTCTTTCAGCTGTATTGCTATTGGCACACCAGTGCAGGAGGATAGAACCTTTTCTTTTGAAAAATAGTCTCAAGGCCACGTGACATCCAACACTTTAACAAAGTTTTGCATCATCCTAAATTCCTCACATACTTGGAAACAAACTGTATAATTACTATAAACTAGGGGAGTTTATGTCCCCTAGGTAGATTATGCAAATGAAAAATGGAGTTCTTTGAAGTTCCTCTGATTAGGCTGTGGGGGAGACAGAGCTACACTCTTGTTTTGTGCTCACAATTCTTCCAGCTCATGCAATGTAATGGAATAACCTCATAAATTATGCAATTTAATGGCATAACAACCCTGTAAAAGTTCTATGCACTTCAAAAATGAATTACTTTTGGACACTTCCAAAATATCCTTTGACTTGAGACTATTTTCTCAATCAAGACGCAGGGTGGCGCTGCAGGCTAAGATTGTGACTGAGCCCTAGAAAGCTCACGTATTCCTTTGTTCCAATACGAAATCAAAAGCTCAAGGAAGAAGCTTTGCCAGCGGTACTGGGTTACCAACGAGTTTGCAGAGCGTTATACTAAACGGATTTAAGTTTCAAAGCAACTTTGTGAGGATTCCACCAAGCAAGAAATCGAAATTGAGTATCTCGAGTCGTTTTTGGTTGCTGAAGAGATTGGATGTAAGCAGCCGGGTTCCAACATGGAGATGCTACAGAGAATTCAACCAAACAGGCAAGTGACAGCTTTTATTCTGGTGGTGCTCTTGTCTCAGGCTCGACCCGAGCCTGTTCGTTATTCTGTGCTGGAAGAAACAGAGAGCGGCTCCTTTGTAGCCCATCTGAGCGAGGACCTGGGCCTGGGAGTCGGGGAACTGGCCGCGCGCTCCGCCCGGGTGGTGTCTGACGATGATCAGCAGCGCTTGCTGCTGGATCGTGAGACTGGGGATTTGCTTTTGAAGGAGAAACTGGACCGGGAAGAGCTATGTGGCCCAATTGAAACGTGTGTGCTGCATTTCCAAGTGTTGCTGGAAATGCCAGTGCAATTTTTTGAAGGAGAATTATCAATCCAGGACATAAATGACCACTCCCCAGTATTCCCGATTAGGGAAATGCTCTTGAAAATACCGGAAAACAGCCAGCCAGGGACTATTTTCCCGTTGAAATTAGCTCAGGATTTGGATGTGGGCAACAATGGTCTTCAAAAATACACTGTCAGCCCCAATTCACATTTTCACGTTCTTACTCGAAATCACAGTGAAGGTAAGAAATACCCAGATCTGGTGCAGGACAAAGCGCTGGATCGAGAGGAGCAGCCCGAGTTCAGCTTAACCCTCATGGCGCTGGATGGCGGGTCTCCACCTCGGTCTGGCACTGTGGCTGTGAGAGTCCTGATCATGGACGTTAATGACAATGCTCCTGAGTTTGTGCACGCCCCATATGAGGTGCAGGTCCTGGAAAACAGCCCCATAGACTCCCCAATCCTTACTGTCCTAGCTAGGGATGTAGACGCTGGAAACTTTGGGAGAGTTTCCTATGGCTTGTTCCAAGCATCAGATGAAATTAAGCAAACTTTCTCACTAAATGAAGTCACAGGAGAAATCCGACTGACAAAGAAATTGGATTTTGAACAAATTAAGTCTTACTATCTGGAAATTGAGGCTACAGATGGAGGAGGCCTTTCTGGAAAAGGTGCTGTGGTCGTAGAGGTGGTGGATGTGAACGACAATGCCCCTGAACTGACCGTATCCTCACTCACCAGCTCCATCCCAGAAAATGCTCCGGAGACTGTCGTCTCTATCTTCCGAATTAGAGATAGAGACTCTGGAGACAATGGAAAGATGATTTGTTCTATTCCAGAAAATCTGCCATTCATTCTAAAACCGACTTTCAAGAATTTCTATACTTTGGTAACAGAGAGCCCACTGGATAGAGAGAGCAGGGCCGAATACAACATCACCATCACCGTCACAGACATGGGGACTCCCAGACTCAAAACCCAGCACAACATAACTGTGCTGGTCTCCGACGTCAACGACAACGCCCCAACCTTCACTCGAAACTCTTACACCCTCTTCATCCCCGAGAACAACAGCCCCGCCATGCACATAGGCAGCGTCAGCGCCACAGACAGAGACGCGGGCGCCAACGCCCAGGTCACCTACTCGCTGCTGCCACCCCAGGACCCCAGCCTGCCCCTGGACTCGCTGGTGTCCATCAACGCCGACAACGGACACCTGTTCGCCCTGAGGGCGCTGGATTTCGAGGCCCTGCAGGCATTCGAGTTCCTGGTGTGCGCCACAGACCGCGGGTCCCCGGCACTGAGCAGCCAGGCGCTGGTGCGCGTGCAGGTGCTGGACGCCAATGACAATGCACCCTTCGTACTGTACCCGCTGCAGAACGGCTCTGCGCCCTGCACCGAGCTGGTGCCCAGGGCGGCCGAGCCTGGCTACCTGGTGAGCAAGGTGGTGGCGGTGGACAGCGACTCGGGCCAGAACGCCTGGCTGTCTTACCAGCTGCTCAAGGCCACAGAGCCCGGGCTGTTCAGCGTGTGGGCGCACAATGGCGAGGTGCGCACTGCGCGGCTGCTGAGCGAGCGCGACGCGGCCAAGCACAGGCTGCTGCTGCTGGTCAAGGACAATGGCGAGCCGCCTCTGTCAGCCAGCGTCACGCTGCACGTGCTGCTGGTGGATGGCTTCTCGCAGCCCTACCTGCCGCTGCCCGAAGTGGCGGCCGCCGCGGCCCAGACTGACCCGCTCACGGTCTACCTGGTCATCGCTTTGGCGTCGGTGTCGTCGCTCTTCCTGTTCTCGGTGCTGGCGTTCATCGCGGTGCGGCTGTGCAGGAGGAGCAGGTCTGGTTTGGTGGGTGGCTGCTCGGTGCCTGAGGCCCATTTTCCGGGCCACCTGGTGGACGTCAGTGGCACTGGGACCTTGTCCCAGAGCTACCAGTACGAGGTATGTATGACAGGAGACCCTGGGACTGGTGAGTTCAAATTCCTTAAGCCGATATTCCGTAACCTCTTGGTTCAGGACACTGAAGGAGAAATTAAGGCAAATGCCAACTGCAGGAATAGCTTTGTATTCGGTTAAGTATTGTGTGGGTTAAGTGAGCTGCTCCTTACTTTTGGTAAACCTGCCATTGGCAATGCATTTCTTTTAAGAAATCGCATTGGTCTCTAAATATGTATATATCTATTTCAAACAAATGCATATCCCTTATCATGCTAAATTTCTTCCTTTTGTTAATATTCATTGGACTTAAGATTTCTAGCTACACTAAATATTGAGTATGTATTTTCTCCAATTTGACTTTCTCTTTGTGATTAATCTTTCCATAACTATAAATTACTCAAGTAGCATAAGAAGAAATTTTTGTTTAAATCAATTTCTTAATTGTCAATGTCTTTTTAATGAAACTTTTTGAAGCTTTTATGTAATCTTGCATTTCTATATATTTGTGGTTCTTGTCTTTACTAGATATTTCTATGTTTACAAGGCCAGAGTGTTTGAAATTTTTAATAGCTACTTAGGCCTTTCTTGTTGGCTATTCTACTAGGCTATGCCCCTGGAATAACCACAAGCATACAACTGAGCATACTTGCTTCTCCCAAATTGTACATGAACATGCACATAATTAAATAATTAATACACTAAAATTGTAACCTCCCATTGTGAGCAGCACACATGCTAGAGATTTTCTTATTTATTTGATTGGTACTTGTCTTGCACATTCTACATGCTCCATTACCACTCACTGATGTTACAATTTAAAAAATTATTCTTTTTGTAAATAATAAAGAGAAAATCTCATATAATCTGCCATCACTTTCTCTAAATAAAACTAAATCATTGCTTGGTAAAATCCTTTAAAATGATCTCAGTACCTTAAATAAAATTTAAATCCTTTCATAGGATTTATGATGTGGAAGGCATCAGATACTTCTTTGACCTTCCTTTTTCACTATGAGTAGAAGTTCAAGTGTAGTTTAATGTGTGTTTCTCTTGGTTCCCCTGCAGCTTCTCTTCACCTCTTAAAAGAATCAAATATTTTTTTTTCTGAGTTCCAGTTGTTCTGTTTAAGTCTGATTATCAGGTGATATCAGATTTTCACTTTCATTTACTTTGCAGACATGGACCGCCTTTATCAACAAAATAATGATTTACTTTTAATGTCAACATTATCTTTTGGTTTGTTCTTCAATGTAGTTTTCAGATATTTTGTGTAAATTACTGTATCAACTATACTGAACTTTCATTTGTAAGAAATAAGCATTATTTTGTCCTTTAGGACAAGAAAAGTAGAAATTAAAAAAGATAAGAAATGAACTTACCTGAATTGTTATTGTTTTATGTTGTGTTCAATAAGCCAAGTAAACTGATCGTGTGATTTCCAACTAAATTTATATGAAATGACTATATGAAATGACTATAAAACCACTTAGTTGAACTTTTGGCACAATATGAGCAATTAAAGAGCTTGCTTTATAATCTACACATTTATTTTGACATCTCAAATGTCATCCTATCAGAATTTAATTACTTGCACTTTTTCATGAATTATTTTTTCCCTAGGCATTATAATATACTAAAAAGGAAAGTGACTTACTGTTTAAGTTATTCTTGAAACAGCTTTTTAGGCCTCATCCAATCTAAAAATTGAATGACAGAGATAAAAATGAGAACAAAATTAAACACAAATATATAAGACATGGATATGGTAGTCAACTTTCCTGACTTCTCCATTTATTATTAGCCATTTAAATGAAATAGCTTTTATGTACAATAACAAGAAATCTGATTAACATTTTCACTAATATATTTCACCTTTATGAAAATTCAAGTTCACTTTTTCTATCTATGCCAGGAAAGTTCAACTTGTATAATCAGTGAACTGAGACCAGCCCAACAAATAGTCAGAGTGCAGCTTTATGAATTTATGTCACAAACTTATGGATTACTCTGTGTATTACTTTATGAATTACTGTGTGTATTGATAAAGCATGGGCCAATCTTTACCACCTAGGGAACACTACCAGACTGGTATAGACTAGATCATCATTCTCAAATTCAGTGATCAGAATTTAGTAGTAAATATTATTCAAATAACTTCCACAAAATACATACCTTATGGAAAACAAAACAATTCTATTGTTGCAAAACAAAAATATAGAATGGAAGCCAAATATCTTAAATAGAGGGATGTATAATGTCCAGGAGCTGAGAAACTCAGTGTTGGAAATTATGTTGATTCTCCCCAATCAATCCATAGATGTAATAAAATCCTAAACAAAATTTCAGATTTATTTGTGAAAGTTTACAAACTACACCTAAAGTTTATATGGGATATAAAAGGACAATAATAACCAAAGCAGTCTTAAAGAAAAAGAATAAAACTAGAAGACTTATCTATCAAATAATAAACCTATGGTAAAGCTATCGTATTTAAGACAATATTGTACTGCAGGATACACAAGAGAAAAATGAAAAAAGGAGCCTTAAATAGACCTATGGTTACCTAATTTATTACAAAATGACACTTCAGAAACAATGGGGAATAGGCCCTCTTTTCAATAGATGGTGCAAAGTCATTTGGATATTTATATGGAAAAATAATTTGACACTAACTTCATTCCTATGAAAAAATTAGCTTCAAAAGGACTATAGATCTAATGTGAAAATTAAAGTAATTAATTCTTCAAAACACCATACAAGAATGTTTTTATGACCTTGGGGTATGCAAAGATTTAAAGAGCAAGCAAACAGTCCTAACCATAACCATTGCAAAATATTCACAAATTAGACTAACTTAACATTTAAGAAGTTTTGTTCATCAGACATACCTTAAGAGAGTTAAAATCCAAGTCATAGAGTAGAAGATATTTGCAATACATATTTCTGAAAAAGTACTTATACCCAGAACATACTAATAACTTCTAAAGATGGATTCTCTATTTCTCTATTCTCTAAGATTTTTAAGCACTTCACAAGAATGTATCCTAATAGCCAATAAACATGGAAATGTGCTCAATTTAATTAATCATCAGAAATACTAAAGTAACCATATGATATCACCACACAGTGACCATAATAGCTAATATCAAAAGACAGTATTAAATGTTGACAATGATATGGAGCAACTGGAACTCTGGAGCAACTGGAGCAACTTTGCTGCTTTTGGTAAAACTGTTTTTGAAAACTGTTTTTTCAATATCTGTTAAAGCTAAATATACATGTACATGTTAATGCACAGCAATCTGGCTCCAAAGAATATATTAAATGTAAACACACACATAGACACCAAATGGCAGGTACATGAAGGTTTACAGCAGCACTACTCAAGATATTCCCAAGCTGGAAAGCCCCAATTCCATAAACTGAAGGACAAATAAACCAATTATGGTATAGCCATACAATATAATGGTATAAAGCATTGGGGATAAAATAAATCAGAACAATATGCAACACATAAATATTACAAACAAAATGTTGTGTGAAAGGAGGCAAACACAGAAGAGTAATACTCTGTAACTCCATGGGTATAAATATTCCTTTGGTCTCCATAGAGACCAAAATTCTATGACAGTAGAAGTTAGGAGAGTGCCCACTTTTAGGGGAAGAGGGTAATAACCAATGGCAGGAGTCTTGTAGGTTTTGGTAACATTTTAGTTTTAATTCAGGTTCTGCTTATAGGAGTGTACTTACTTTGTGAAAAACCTTTAAATTGTTCACTTATGATTTGTACCCTTTTCTGATGTATGTTATTTTTAAAGATAGCAGTAGTTCAGTTGGTTAGAGCATCCTATGGATAGTCCAAGGTTCCAGGTTCATCTCTGGTCAGGGCGCATAGAAGAAGCAACCAATGAATGCATAAATGGGTTGAATAGCAAATCGGTCTCTCTCTGTCTCTCTGTCTGTCTCCAAAATTAATAAATTAAAACAGTTAGTTTTTGTAAAATTGTAAACTTCATAAAAATCCATTATTGGAAAAGTTAAACAGAAAACCCTCAAGAAAAAGTTTCTTCATGTACTCAAAAGGTACTTTTATGAGGAATGCTAATGTATCATTTTAGTTCTGAAAACTATCCTTTACTTAAAGTTAACTCAGCAAATGTTTACTTAGAGCTTCCAATAACTAAGAATTGGGGATAAGATCGGGAGCATTTCTGTGACTTAAAAAGATATTGATACACAAGGTTTATAATTTGGAATGAAACGGCAAATACTATTTGCAATAGTAAATAAGGACGCCTGGTGGCGCTGCAGGCTAGGAGATTAAATGAAGAGCTCCGTGGGTACCCGGAACGCCATTACGCTGGGAATCAGAACTGTGAGTGCTTCCTAAAAGAAGGGAGCCTTTTAGGGAAGGTCTAGGGGCAGAGATCTTCAAAGAGGGCTTTGTTCTAGTGTGAGTCAGTCAAAAAGATCTAATGGAGGATATTTAACGAAGCCACCTGGGTTGATTGTACAGCAAGTTGAAGAAATTGCACCTTCTTGAACTGGGTCTGAACAATGGAGACTGCGCTAGCAAAAGCGCTACGGAAAAGGCAAGTTGTCTTTCTTGTTATATTGTTGTTTTTGTGGGAGGCTGGCTCTGAAGCAATTAGGTATTCCATGCCAGAAGAAACAGAAAGTGGCTCCTTTGTAGCCAACCTAGCAAAAGACCTGGGGCTTAGGGTGGGGGAACTGGCCATTCGGGGCGCGCGAATCCATTACAAAGGAAACAGACAGCTCTTGCAGCTCGATACTGAAACCGGGAATTTGCTTCTACATGAGAAATTAGACCGGGAGGCGCTGTGCGGGGCCACAGATCCCTGTATACTGCAATTCCAACTATTACTGGAAAAGCCGGTGCAGTTTTTTCAAGCTGATCTGCAGCTCACGGATATAAATGACCATTCCCCAGAGTTCCCAGATAGGGAAACGCTCCTAAAGATCCCAGAGAGCGTCCAGCCAGGGACTGTGTTTCCTTTGAAAATAGCTCAGGACGTTGACGTAGGCAGCAACTCTGTCCAGAACTACACAATCAGCCCCAATTCCCATTTTCATGTTGTCACTCACAATCTCGGAGACGGCAGAAAATACCCAGAGCTGGTGCTAGACCAAGCGCTGGATCGGGAGGAGCAGCCTGAGCTCCGTTTAACCCTCACAGCGCTGGATGGTGGGGCTCCGCCCAGGTCTGGGACCACTACCATCCGCATCGAAGTCGTGGACATCAATGATAATGCCCCTGAGTTTTTACAGTCTCTCTATCAGGCACAGGTCCCAGAGAACAGCCCCCTAAACGCCGCAGTTGTCACCGTTTCCGCCCGAGATTTAGATGCAGGAATGTATGGGGATGTAGCTTACACTCTAGTCCAAGATGATGACATTACTCAACCATTTGTAATAGACGAAATAACAGGAGAAATTCGTCTGAAAAAGGCATTGGATTTCGAGACAACTCAGTATTACAACGTGCAAATTGCAGCCACAGATGGTGGGGGCCTTTCAGGAAAATGCTCTGTAGTTGTACAGGTGGTGGATGTGAATGACAACGCCCCTGAACTGACCATGTCCAAACTCGCCAGCTCCACCCCAGAAAACTCCCCAGAGACTGTAGTTGCTGTTTTCAGTGTTTCGGATCCAGACTCTGGGGACAATGGCAGGATGGTTTGCTCCATCCAGAATGATCTCCCTTTTGTCTTAAAACCCATGTTTAAGAATTTTTACACCCTAGTGACGGAAAGACCACTGGACAGGGAGAACAGGGCAGAGTACAACGTCACCATCACCGTCACGGACTTGGGGACTCCCAGACTGAAAACCCAGCACAACATAACCGTGCTGGTCTCCGACGTCAACGACAACGCCCCGGCCTTCACCCAAACCTCCTACACCCTCTTCATCCCCGAGAACAACAGCCCCGCCCTGCACATAGGCAGCGTCAGCGCCACAGACAGAGACGCGGGCGCCAACGCCCAGGTCACCTACTCGCTGCTGCAGCCCCAGGACCCCAGCCTGCCCCTGGACTCGCTGGTGTCCATCAACGCCGACAACGGACACCTCTTCGCCCTGAGGGCGCTGGATTTCGAGGCCCTGCAGGCATTCGAGTTCCTGGTGGGCGCCACAGACCACGGGTCCCCGGCACTGAGCAGCCAGGCGCTGGTGCGCGTGCAGGTGCTGGACGCCAATGACAACGCGCCCTTCGTGCTGTACCCGCTGCAGAACGGCTCTGCGCCCTGCACTGAGCTGGTGCCCAGGGCGGCCGAGCCTGGCTACCTGGTGAGCAAGGTGGTGGCGGTGGACAGCGACTCGGGCCAGAACGCCTGGCTGTCTTACCAGCTGCTCAAGGCCACAGAGCCCGGGCTGTTCAGCGTGTGGGCGCACAATGGCGAGGTGCGCACTGCGCGGCTGCTGAGCGAGCGCGACGCGGCCAAGCACAGGCTGCTGCTGCTGGTCAGGGACAATGGCGAGCCTCCTCTGTCAGCCAGTGTCACGCTGCAGGTGCTGCTGGTGGACGGCTTCTCTCAGCCCTACCTGCCGCTGCCCGAAGTGGCGACGGAGGTGGCCCAGACAGATCCGCTCACGGTCTACCTGGTCATCGCTTTGGCATCGGTGTCGTCGCTCTTCCTGTTCTCGGTGCTGGCGTTCATCGCAGTGCGGCTGTGCAGAAGGAGCAGGGCTGGCCTGGTGGGTGGCTGCTCGGTGCCTGACGCCCACTTTCCGGGCCACCTGGTGGACGTCAGTGGTACTGGGACCCTGTCCCAGAGCTACCAGTATGAGGTGTGTCTGACAGGAGGCTCAGGGTCGAATGAGTTCAAATTCTTGAAACCAATTATCCCCAACTTCCCACCCCAAGACACTAGAGAAGAAATAGAGGAAAACGCCATCCTCCGGAATAACTTCGGATTTAGTTAGGAATCTCATCACCATGCAGTGTCTTTGTAACACCTCTAATTTCCCCAGGGACAGTTTGAGAAGGTAATGGACAGAAATTCCATCTTCAAGTGTAGCCTGGATTTGCCTTCACAAAAGATGTATTTCTCCATTGCCCTTTATCTTGTCCAGTTTTGGAAAACTCAGTTCCAGGCGATTGCATTATTTGCTTAATGCCACTTCAGACCCCTGCATAGTGTGGGTTTTGCTGTAATGTTTGCCACATTGTTGCCCTTTGTTTAGATCAACTGTCTTAATAAAATCAAATGTTAATGTCTTTTCTCTGTGTTCGGTCCATTTTTTCATCACACACTAAGTATATGGGATGCTAATAGCAAAAATTAAAAAGCATTTTTACATGTTTTTAAATTTTTGTTTTCAAATGAAAATATACATTTCATAACAAGTGCAATGTGTTGCCACTCTTTCTTTGCTCTCATCCCCACTGGCAAGCATTTTTAAGCATACATTTTAATGAAATTTTAACATACACACAAAAAAGGGAACAGATCCTTAATTTCAGCACAATGTATTGATATTTTCAGGAAGTAAACATACTTAGTATCAACATCTTGATGAAGAAGTGAAATATAACCAATATCCCAGGCACCACATAAATTGTCATTAAAATCACTACCAGCAGAAGTATAACAAATGTCCCGACTTCTAATGCTATAGTTTAGTTTTGCCTATTTTGAATTTATTTAAATAAAATAGTAGAGTATATACTGTTTTGTGTCTGGCTTCTTTCATTCAACATTATGTTTGTGACATTTATCCTTGATATTGCTTGTAATTTTAGTTATTCATTCTTATTTCTGTATAGTATTACAATGTATGAATATTTCAGAATTTATTACTCATCCTATGTAGATCAATATTTGGGTTGGTGTAAAGTTTGACTGTTTAAATAATACTGCTCTGAACATTTTTGTACCTATCTTTTGGCAAACATGTTTACGCATTCCATTGGGTATATACCTAGGGGTAAAATTGCCACTTATTTAGTAAGTAGATGTTTACTTTAAGTAGTTATTTTAAAATAGTTTTCCAATGTATTTGTACCAATTTACACAGTTATCAGCAGTGTTTGGATGTACCAGGTCCTCCACATTCTTGTCAACACTTGGTATTATCTGTTTTTCACTTTACCTCATTGGAAAACACTTTTAAACTTTTATTTTCATAACATTTAAACATTTTCATAAACTTTAAACAATTAATGTCCTGCTATTATTGTTTAGTACCTAGAACACAAACCTGTCATCCCTCCTTCACATATAATTATCTCACTATTTTCTGCTACTTCTCTACACAAACTGAAACCATTTTTTAAGAAGATTTTATTCAGCAATCGTTTGGTTCATAGGCCAGTACTCAGTCCATTGAGCCACACCAGCAAGGGATAAATGCGTGCATTGTAAAAGAGAATAAGACTCAGTCCTCTCAGCTCCCACCTCAAGAATGTAGAAAAGGCCTGGCTGGCGTAGCTCAGTGGATTGAGCACAGGCTGCAAACCATAGTGTTGCAGGTTCGATTCCCAGTCAGGGCACATGCCTGGGTTGCGGGCCACAGCCTCCAGCGGCCGCACATTGATGTTTCTCTGTTTCTTTCTCCCTCCCTTCCCTCTCTAAAAATAAGTGAATAAAATCTTTAAAAAAAAAGAATGTAGAAAAGGAAGAGGAAAGTAAACCCACAGCAAGCAGGAAGAAGGAAATAATAAAAATTATAGAGGAAATCAATGAAATTAAAAAATAATAATGAAAACCAATAAAATAAAATATGCTGATTCTTTGGGGGGAAATCAACAATATTGACAAACATCCAGGAAGACTGACAAGCCTTTCTTCCCAACTCTTTCAGATTTCAGATGTGTTCAGCCTCACATCCTTGATGTTTTCAAAATTTTCTGCAGCATATCTCCCATTGCAAGATTTCTTTAAGTGATATATATATATATCACTTAAAGAAATATCACTTAAAGATATATATATATATATATATCTATATTTTCCCTGAATTATTGTTTTCTCTGCATGTAACTAAATTTTAAAAAATTTTAGAGACATTCAATTCATCCTTGAAAGCTAGTCTTCACCTTTCACTTTAAATACACTTGAAGAATTTTTAAATGTTTAATGAATGAAAGGAAAAAAACATGTATAGCATAAAAATGGAAGTCAGTTGGATCAGCTATTTAATAATTATAAGCTAAATAAAATTAAGTTTAACTCACTGGTAATAATCCAACTGAATTAATGTTGAAATTAATTTGTCACTTCGCATTAGCATATGTGAGCATAAAGAGCATGAGGCATGGTGCTTTTTTAACACTGTTTGTCTCCCCATGTTGTGTCCAAAAGAAACCAAGTTTTGCCACCTAATTATTAAAAGTAAGCTGGAAAATATGATTCCCAGTGAATGCTGAAAATGTTCTATATCTTGAAAGAGGCGTGGGTTACATGGATGGATCCATTTTTTAAAAAATGCTACTGTTAAGATTAGTGCATTTCAGTTTGTGTAAGTGTTACCTGAGGAAAAGAACTATGCAAAAGTAAACATGAGTTGAGGCTGAGAGTGGAGGGAAATGTAAAAATGGAAAAAAAAACACAGAATGTTGTGAAGCTGGGTGATATGTAGATGGAAGATTATGATGTTTATCTTGTTACATGTTGAACTATTTTCATGATTAAAATTTTAAATAATTATTCCTTGTTAAATAATGTTTATGAAAACAAAGTTGGACCTGGCTGGTGTGGCTCAGTGGATTGAGTACCAGCCTATGAACCAAATGGTCACTGGTTCCATTCTCAGTCCGGGCACATGCCTGAGTTGCCTGCCAGGTCCTCAGTAGGGGGCGCATGAGAGGCAACCACATGGTGATATTTCTCTACCTTTCTTTCTCCTTCCCTTCCCCTCTCTCTAAAAATAAATAAATAAAATATTTTTAAAAATTTTAAAAACAAAGTCAATTCACTTCTACTCTTGCAAATCAAATCAAGGCAGAAAAGGATAAAACCAAGAAGCATTCTCCTGAGGGAATCCAATGTATCCACTTTCCATAAAAAGACAGTTTCTTCACATACCCAGCTGATACCTTTCAAGGGTACATTAAATAGTATCTTCTTTCTCTCTGCCATAACAACCAACATTTTCAAAGGCATTTCCGTGATCTAAATTGAATTTTACACATACTGTATTACTCATAAAATTTTCTTTAAAATGAAAAAAATAATTTGGTACGCTGTGTTGAGGATACCTGGTGTTGCTGCAGGCAGAGTGAGCAAAGGACTCTGGATGCCAGGGATGCCACTAAGCTGGAGTGGGAATGTCCACTGAAAGAAGGAAGCATTATGATTGAGCTGGAAATAGCTTTGTTTCAGAGACCAAATTAAACCTATCTAAGATGTTTATGGTTGTTGGCTTACTTCATCAGTTTGTTATTGATATCCTTGAGAAAGTCTATTCTCAGTAACATTGTCAAGTGAACCATGGAAGCTGGTCACAGCGATCTTATTTTTATTCTTCTAGGTAGATAGAGGTGCATTTCAGCTACACAATTAGTTTTACTTAGCTTTATTTATTTTACCTGGAATTGAAATATTTCCAAAGAAATCCTGATTTTTAATCTCCCATCATTTGAGCTCTTACCTGAAGTGGATTTTGCTTGAACGCAATTGATTTCACCTCTTAACAATCTGAAATTAATTCTATTTGGTGTTTTGTGTTTTTATATATACACTAACCTATTTAATGTATTTTCGGGATATTTAGACATACAGTTTCCTGCATATTTGAGCAGAAACTGGTGAGTTAGAAATAGATATAACCATGATAAATTATTATTGAATTCCCTGGTATCCACTCAAATGTAATTCACCTTTCCCACTACCTTATTTCGTCTGTAATCATAGGACCTCAAATCACCCTTGTTGTGAGAGGGTGGTAGAAGTGAGTCTTGAATGTTCGTTTTCTGCATTCTGTTACATTCTTACAACAGGGTAATCTATTTGATCTTGATTAATTAACAGAGGAGGGGAATTTGATGTTAAAAGTTACAGTAAGTTGAACAAGTCTAATAAAATCACGACAAAATTCTACCCAAATAAAAATGAAGTGGAACCCTAAAATGCTTACTTATGACAGAAACTTGACTCTTTCTAGCTCCTCTTTTAAATCATTTAATTTGATAAGATGTTTCTATGATAAGTATTCCTTGGCCTCAGTTTTCCTCCTAATAATCTAATTGTTTTCTTGATTGTGCAGGTGTAACCATAAAAAAAAATTCAGTCTATTGTTCATGCCATTTTGTAACTTAGAGACATGATTGTTTATTTTACCACCAGTGTTGCTAACCCACTTTTACTTTTGTATAGTTTGTTGGGATGATTAAATAGTGTACTTCATGGCTTCACAAATTACACTGGTTATCAGCAATAAATTGCACTGCTAAAGAGTAAAATAAAGTTGGTTACAGGAAGTTTAAATTTCCTGAGAGAGTAATTCCTAATTAATCGTTGGTGTGCATGAAAATCACTTAAGAAGATAAACTGAAGTGCAGATTTCCATTAGCACCACCAGAGATTTGATTCAAGATTAGGAGACGAGCCCAGAATTGACTTTGGGGGAAAAAACTCCAAACTCCCAGGTAATCCTTTGTGCAAGTGGTTCCCACACTCCAGTGTGAGAAACACTGACTGGACTGAAAAGTCTTTACAATGCTCAAGTTTTGGAAATGGTATTGACCTGCAAACATCTCTTGAAGTTATTGATTTGAACGCGTGGTGGCACTGCAGGCTAAGAGAGTAAATCCAAGCTCTGCGAATTCGGAGGACGCCCTTTCACGGAGAAACCCAAAGGGGGAAAAATACACTTAAGCTAAAGCCAAAATAAATGTGTTTGCGAAGGCAGTCACCGCCAGACGAGTTTTTTAAAAAAGAATTAGAAAGTCTTTAGCAAAGATATTTTGGAGGGTCGACGGTGGACCTGGTGACTGGGAATTAAAAAGGATTTTTCCTCGGATCAGACATAACAATAGAGATGGCGCGAACAAACGCACCTCGCAACAAAAGGCAAGTGACAGTTTTCATTATGTTGATGGTTTTGAGGGAGGTGGGTTCAGAATCGATTCAGTATTCTGTATTGGAGGAGACAGAAGTTGGCACGTTTGTGGCTAATTTGACAAAGGACCTGGGACTCAGGACCGGGGAGCTGGCCGCTCGGGGAGCCCGGCTTGTTTTCAAGGGGAACAGACAGCGTTTGCAGCTTGACCCACAGACATATGATTTGCTGCTAAATGAAAAACTGGACCGGGAGGAGCTGTGCGGCTCCACTGAGCCGTGTCTGCTCCCCTTCCAGGTGTTGCTGGAAAATCCCTTGCAGTTTTTCCAGGCGGTCTTGCGAGTCAGGGACATAAATGACCACACCCCGGAGTTCCCGGCTAGAGAAATGCTACTACAAATATCAGAAATTACTACGCCCGGAAAGATATTTCCTTTGAAAATGGCGCAGGATTTAGACGTGGGTAGCAACAGCCTTCAGAGCTATGTAATCAGCTCCAATTCTCACTTCCACGTTCTCACCCGCAATCGCAGTGACGGCAGAAAGTTCCCAGAGCTGGTACTGGACAAAGCGCTGGACCGCGAGGGGCAGGCGGAGTTCAGGCTAACCCTCACCGCGTTGGACGGTGGGTCTCCGCCCCGGTCAGGGACCGCAGAGATTCAGATCCGGGTCTTGGACATTAATGACAACGCCCCTGAGTTTGCTAAGGAGCTCTATGAAGCACAAGTCCCCGAAAACAACTCCCTTGGCTCTCTGGTTATCACCGTCTCAGCGAGAGATTTAGATGCAGGATCCTATGGAGAAGTATCTTATGCTCTATTTCAGGCTGATGATGTTAACCAACCCTTTGAAATAAACGCAATCACAGGAGAAATTCGACTGAGAAAGATGTTGGATTTTGAGAAATTTACATCTTATCATGTGGATGTTGATGCCACAGATGGTGGGGGACGATCAGGAAAATGCTCTGTAATCATCAAGGTTCTGGACGTGAATGATAACGCCCCTGAACTGACCATGTCGTCCCTCAGCAGCCCCATCCCTGAAAACCAGCCCGAGACAATAGTGGCGGTTTTCAGTGTATCAGATGCAGATTCCGGACATAACCAGCAGGTTATTTGCTCTATAGATGACAACATCCCCTTTCTTCTAAGACCGTCAGTGGAGAATTTCTACACTTTGGTAACACAAGGAGCGCTGGACAGAGAGCGCCAGGCCGAGTACAACATCACCATCACTGTCACAGACATGGGGACTCCCAGACTGAAAACCCAGCACAACATAACTGTGCTGGTCTCCGACGTCAACGACAACGCCCCAGCCTTCACCCAAACCTCCTACACCCTCTTCATCCCAGAGAACAACAGCCCCGCCCTGCACATGGGCAGCGTCAGCGCCACAGACAGAGACGCGGGCGCCAACGCCCAGGTCACCTACTCGCTGCTGCCACCCCAGGACCCCAGCCTGCCCCTGGACTCGCTGGTGTCCATCAACGCCGACAACGGACACCTCTTCGCCCTGAGGGCGCTGGATTTCGAGGCCCTGCAGGCATTCGAGTTCCTGGTGGGCGCCACAGACCATGGCTCCCCGGCGCTGAGCAGCCAGGCTCTGGTGCGCGTGCAGGTGCTGGACGCCAATGACAACGCGCCCTTCGTGCTGTACCCGCTGCAGAACGGCTCTGCGCCCTGCACCGAGCTGGTGCCCAGGGCCGCTGAGCCTGGCTACCTGGTGAGCAAGGTGGTGGCGGTGGACAGCGACTCGGGCCAGAACGCCTGGCTGTCTTACCAGCTGCTCAAGGCCACAGAGCCCGGGCTGTTCAGCGTGTGGGCGCACAATGGCGAGGTGCGCACTGCGTGGCTGCTGAGCGAGCGCGACGCGGCCAAGCACAGGCTGCTGCTGCTGGTCAAGGACAATGGCGAGCCGCCTCTGTCAGCCAGTGTCATGCTGCACGTGCTGCTGGTGGATGGCTTCTCGCAGCCCTACCTGCCGCTGCCGGAAGTGGCGGCCGCCGCGGCCCAGACTGACCCGCTCACGGTCTACCTGGTCATCGCTTTGGCGTCGGTGTCGTCGCTCTTCCTGTTCTCGGTGCTGGCGTTCATCGCGGTGCGGCTGTGCAGGAGGAGAAGGGCCGGCTTGGTGGGTGGCTGCTCGGTGCCTGAGGCCCAGTTTCCAAGCCACCTGGTGGACGTTCGTGGCACCGGAACCCTGTCCCAGAGCTACCAGTATGAGGTATGCCTGACCGGAGGTTCAGAGGCCAGCGAGTTCAAGTTCCTGAAGCCGATTCTCCCCAGCTTCCCTTCTCAAGGGACTTGGGAAGGAATTGAAGGAAAACCCCACCTTTTGGAATAGCCTCCTATTCAGTTAAGTATTGGATTGTTCCACTAAACCTTACTTAATAAATATGGAAATCTCTTACAACTTTACATTACATGTTATTGATGGTGTCTTTCTTGATTAATTTACTACTGTTCCTTAGGGTGATATTAAAAGAAATTCAAATGTTGCATATGCACAATATTTTCCCTATATTATGTTTAGTAGCTTTAAAATTATTCATTCAGTTTTATTGAACAATCTGAATAAAGAGTAAAAATTAATTTGAATAATTAAAAAATTTTGAAGTTCAGTCATCTCTTTTTACAAAAGCTATATTCCAAAATTCTTAAGTATGACTGCCTTTCTAGCTATTGGTGACTACTGTAGTTACTACTACCATTAGGAAAAAGCTTTAAATGTGAGTGTTTCATATTATTTAATTTGCCAGTGTAGGGGGTACACTGCTCATTTGGGGGTAACTCCTACAATGTGATAAAATAAAGATGAATGCTAATGATGGCTAAATGCTAAGATAGCCAGTCATATTTATGTGTATTTCAGTAACTAATCATAAACACATATTTTCTGTGAATATAGACTTTAAAAACTGTAAACACATTAAATTATAGTTTGTGAGCTTCATGTAAGAATATGATTTTTTAAAAACACTAGTCCGATTATAAATGCTTAATAAACATTTGATAAGTGTTAACATTCCTATAGTGAATTAAAAAATAATTTTCAAGTGATGCCGAAATGTTAATATTCTCTTTACACTCTAGTACCCTTGTCAAAAATGAAATTATTAAGGACCACTCTTTTACTTTTCCTCTAAATTCGAAACAACTTCCAGTAACTCAAAGCTCTATTACAGAATGTAAAATGCTCAAGAGTACATTTTCTCTCCTTGTCTTTGTCCAATGATTTGAAAGTTCAAAAGTATTGTTAAGTAAAATTCAAATTATATTTTGCAAACCCCTATTCCTAGCCTCTTAGCTTTTACTAATATATATGTGAGGCCTGCCAAGACCTAAGTGAGTTATTAGTGCCAGGTTATTGGGTATATAATGTCATATTTTCCTTCCTAGCACTGTGTATACATCATTTATCTTTATTAACCATAATATCATTTACTTTTTACAATTTAACCTTATTTGACTGTATTTGTAGTCTTTTATGAAAAACATTCATCTTTTCAATTTCCCATCAATATTAGGCAGTTTATCCTTTATAAAGTGAAAAGTGAGTGAATATTGTATTTTTATCCTTAATTAAAATGGAAGTGAGCTTAACTGAGTTGTATTTGTCTGTGGTTTGTACCCAAATAGGTGAGCTGCTGTGTCACTTGTCTTTGATGATGACGGGTTGGTTTGAAGCATGTGGGGAACACTTGCTGTTTCGTATTCTCATGTCTTCACGCTCTCCTTGGAGCAGTGTTCTTCCTCAGGGGATACTGCTCTGTCTGACACTCTCACCCCACCTCACATGGCTTTGGGGGAGGCAGTCGTGGTTTCCGATAACCCTATCTCTATTATCTCAGAAGATGCATGCTTGGACAGGCCCTTATCCAAAGCTGATAGGTCAAAACCCTTCCCTGGAAAGTACACATTTGACCTCATTGACGTTAGTGCCTTCTTCATGTTTGTTGAAATACATTGCCTGAATTCTGAGCTTTTATTGACTTCTGATAAAACAAGTGGCCATTTCCTCTCAACTTTACTGGGCCATACACACAATGAATTTATGAAGAAAAATTCTCAAAAGCTATGTAGCCCAGAGACTGCCACAACATCACATTTTTTTTTCAGATGTTACAGACACATTTTAATTTGGGAGTAAAAACTGGATTTAAAAATTCAACACTTCTAACACAATAGAACAAATTAGTATTTTTGTAAGAGAATGCTTCTCAAGAGCAGGAATTTTTGCGTTTACCGTTTTATCTCCAGAAGCTACAAAATTTTCTGCACAGAGAAATGCTTATTGAATGACCCAATGAATTTGTCTCCAGCTGAATTTTGTATACTGAACGTGTACCTTTATAAAGAAGATGAGTGTAGATAAATAGGCATCACTGTGCTCTCACAGCTCTTGTTAGCTACCTGAACAAGACTGCATAATAGGTGAGGAGGAAAGGAGTTTATAACATTCTCCGACCCAAAAAGGCATTCGAAGCATTTTAGCTATTAAATTGTGCTTGGAAATGAAAACTACCTGAAGTTGTAAAACAGAACGCTTGGTGGAGCTGCAGGATAAGAGAGTAAAAGCTGCCTCCGGGATTCCGAGACTACAGAAAGCGGAGCAGTCTCCGGCAGCTGGCAAAGGAAACATTTTACACCACTGGGGATAATACGGTTCAAAGAGGCAGCCATCGCCACCCTCATGCCAGTCTATGTTAAGAAATAACTCAAGATTATCGACCTAAAATAGCAGAGTTCGCTACAAAGCAATGATTTTGTGCTTTAGTACTGGAACTTTTGGACCTGGAGGAAGGATGGAGATGCCGCTACTCAAAGCGCCCCGGAAAAGGCAAGTGACCGCCATTATTATTCTATTACTGTTGTGGGAGGCGGGCGGTGCGACCCTGAAATACTCTGTTCTAGAAGAGAGGGACAGCGGCTCTTTTGTGGCCAACCTAGCAAAGGATCTGGGGCTAGGCTTAGGAGAGCTGGCCGCGCGCGGCGCCCGGATTCTTTCCAAAGGGAACAAACAGCATTTGCAGCTCGAGCAGAAGAGTGGGAATTTGCTCCTAAAAGAAAAATTGGACCGGGAAGAGCTGTGTGGTGACACGGATCCGTGTATACTGCATTTCCAGGTGTTACTGAAAAACCCACTGCAGTTTATTCAAGGTGAACTGCAACTCCGAGATGTAAATGACCATGCCCCAGAATTCTTGGAACAGGAAATCCCCCTGAAAATCCCGGAAAGTAGTCATCCAGGGACTGCATTTCCTTTGAAAATAGCTCAGGATTTAGACGTGGGCAGCAACACAGTTCAGAACTACACAATTAGCACCAATGCCCACTTCCACCTTATCACTCGCAATCACAGCGATGGCAGAAAATACCCTGAGCTGGTGCTGGACAAAGCGCTGGACCGTGAGGAGCAGCCAGAGCTCAGGTTAACCCTCACGGCGCTGGATGGGGGGTCACCACCCAGGGCTGGGACTTCCCGTGTCCTCATTGTAGTCCTGGACATAAATGACAATGCCCCTGAATTTGATCAGCCGCTCTATGAGGTGCAGGTCTCAGAGAACAGCCCCATAGGCTCTCTTGTTGTCACTGTCTCCGCTAGGGATTTAGATGCTGGGACCCACGGAGAGCTCTCCTACTCATTTTTCCAATCCTCAAATCAAGTCATTCAGGTGTTTGAAATAAATTCAGTCACGGGAGAAATTCGATTAAAAAGAATGTTGGACTTTGAGGAAATTCAGTCTTACAGTATGGAAATTGAGGCCTCAGATGGAGGGGGGCTTTCAGGAAAATGCACGGTGGCCATAGAAGTGATGGATGTAAATGACAACGCCCCGGAACTGACCACCTCATTACTCACCAGTGAGATCCCAGAAAACACCCCTGATACTGTGGTAGCCGTTTTCGAAATTTCAGATCCAGACTCGGGAGACAATGGCAAAATGATGTGTTTCATCCAAGACCATCTCCCCTTCCTTCTGAAACTTACCTTAGAAAACTTCTACACCTTGGTAACAGAAGGAGCTCTGGATAGAGAGCACCAGGCCGAGTACAACATCACCATCACCGTCACAGACATGGGGACTCCCAGAATGAAAACCCAGCACAACATAACTGTGCTGGTCTCCGACGTCAACGACAACGCCCCGGCCTTCACCCAAACCTCCTACAGCCTCTTCATCCCAGAGAACAACAGCCCCGCCCTGCACATGGGCAGCCTCAGCGCCACAGACAGAGACGCAGGCGCCAACGCCCAGGTCACCTACTCGCTGCTGCAGCCCCAGGACCCCAGCCTGCCCCTGGACTCGCTGGTGTCCATCAACGCCGACAACGGACACCTGTTCGCCCTGAGGGCGCTGGATTTCGAGGCCCTGCAGGCATTCGAGTTCCTGGTGGGCGCCACAGACCACGGGTCCCCGGCACTGAGCAGCCAGGCGCTGGTGCGCGTGCAGGTGCTGGACGCCAATGACAACGCGCCCTTCGTGCTGTACCCGCTGCAGAACGGCTCTGCGCCCTGCACCGAGCTGGTGCCCAGGGCGGCCGAGCCTGGCTACCTGGTGAGCAAGGTGGTGGCGGTGGACAGCGACTCGGGCCAGAACGCCTGGCTGTCTTACCAGCTGCTCAAGGCCACAGAGCCCGGGCTGTTCAGCGTGTGGGCGCACAATGGCGAGGTGCGCACTGCGCGGCTGCTGAGCGAGCGCGACGCGGCCAAGCACAGGCTGCTGCTGCTGGTCAAGGACAATGGCGAGCCGCCTCTGTCAGCCAGCGTCACGCTGCACGTGCTGCTGGTGGATGGCTTCTCGCAGCCCTACCTGCCTCTGCCCGAAGTGGCGGCCGCCGCGGCCCAGACTGACCCGCTCACGGTCTACCTGGTCATCGCTTTGGCGTCGGTGTCGTCGCTCTTCCTGTTCTCGGTGCTGGCGTTCATCGCAGTGCGGCTGTGCAGAAGGAGCAGGGCTGGCCTGGTGGGTGGCTGCTCGGTGCCTGAGAGCCACTTTCCGGGCCACCTGGTGGACGTCAGCGGTACTGGGACCTTGTCCCAGAGCTACCAGTACGAGATATGCCTGACCAGAGGCTCCGGGTCAAAAGAGTTCAAATTCTTGAATCCAGTTGTCCCCTACCTCCCTCCCCAGGGCACTAGAGAGGAAATGGAGGAAAGTGCCAGCTTCCGGAATCACTTGGTATTCAACTAGAAATCTCATCAGGATGCAGTCTTGTTTTGTAACATCTCTAATTTTTCCCAGATACAGAGTTTGGGAGCATCATGGACAAAAATCCCGCCTTCAAGGATAGCCTGGATTTCCCTTTTCAATTTCAGCGGCCTGGGCATGGGGACCCTGCCTCTGCACTACCAGTTTGAGGTGTATCTGAAAGGATGCTTAGGGATCAGCGAGTTCAAGTTCCTCAAACCAAGGGTCCCAACTTTATGGGTGGAGGGGTTCGTAGGGTAACCAAGGAAAACTCTAAAAATTAATTTGAATTCAATTGGAAATTTTCTCTTAACAAGACAGGACAAATGACAATATTCATTAATGTATTATTTCTTAACCCCTTTTCATTCACAGAAATAGCTTACATGGCCACACACTCATAATTATTGCCATATTTATAGTTATGCCAATCGATTGGAGTATTTCACATTCTAAGTTTCTAGGTGTTTTATTGTGGTTTTGTTCCCTCATATTTTGCATGTTCATATAATAGCAGAGCAATCATGTTTCTCCAGCTTTGAAAGTAAGATATTTGGAAGTTTCAGATTCTTGATATTTGAGCTTGTTTATTGATATCTTGTTATGATTAAGAGTGCTTGTTATGATTAAGTAGTGCTTTATAATTACCATCAGCATGAGTCCATTGTAAATGATGGCTTTCAGTTTTAAAAATAATTTTCATTTATGCAAAAATTTTGTTGCCTCGTAAATTACTGCATTCCTGTAGTTGTTTTAAAAATACTTTCATGCCCTGGCTGGTGTGGCTCAATGGACTGAGTGCCCACCTATGAACCAAAAGGTTTCTGTTCAATTCCAGGGCGAATGTTTGGGTTGCAGGCCAGGTGCCTGGCTGGGAGTGTGTGAGAGGCATACAATTGATGTATCTTTCACACATCAATGTTTCTCTTTTTCTTCCTCTCTTCCCCTCTCTTTAAAAATAAATAAAATCTTTAAAAAAACACTGTTATATTTCCTCAGGAGAACTAATATTTCAGCTGGATGTATTATAAGTTGAGTATTTTCTTTCAAAATTGATAGCATTTAATTACACCACCTGCTATAATTTTAAAGGATACAATGCCTGCTAATAGAAAAAAAAAGAAAAACATTGATAGACTTATGATTTTTTCATAAGTGGTTTTGAGTATATAAATGATGACTCTTATTCTATTAATATATATTCATATGGTTGAAACATATTCAACAAGAAAAAGAAAGCAAATTAGCTTCATTATTCTAGCACTCAGAAATAGTTATCATTAATATTAAGTCAACATTATTTTAAAAATATTTATATGACTTCATATAAGAATAAGTTAATACATGGAAATAATGTTGTAAAATGGACCTATAATAAATAACTAGTTTCATAATTAAGACTATCAGATTTTACTTGAATATAATGACAAAATAATATGAGACTATAGAACTTGTTTAAGCTTAAATAAATAATCCCTACAAGGTTAAAAACAAAATTATTGTATTAACAGAACCTAACTGCCTTACACTTTCTTTTTACACTTTCACCCTCTTCTCACTTCACTTTACACTTTTTGTTACACACAGTTACTTTATTGTGTTTATAACATTTACAATGCACATTAAAAGGATAAATCCCATACTTGTTTAGATACTTTATACTTTAAAAATTTGTCATACCCCTGGCTGGCGTAGCTCAGTGGATTGAGCACGGGCTGGGAACCAAAGTGTCCCAGGTTCCATTCCCAGCCAGGGTACATTCCTGGGTTTCAGGCCATAACCCCCAGCAACCGCACATTGATGTTTCTCTCTCTCTCTCTCTCTCTCTCTCTCTCTCTCTCTCTCTCTCTCTTTCTCTCTCTCTTCTCTCTCTCTCTCCATCCCTTCCCTCCCTAAAAAATAAATAAATAAAATCTTTTTTAAAAAAGATAGTATCCTATTTAAAAAAAAATTTGTCATACAATGCTACAAATCTTTCAATTTTATTCAAGTCTGTATAGAGGTAATAACTTTTTCATGATATTTACTTATATATTTTTAAATAATATGCTTATAAATGCTTTTTTGCAAATTTTAATTTTAGATATGGTCCACTTATTTATTTTCTTAAGTGGCATTCACATGAACACACACACACACATTTCCTCTACCCCATCCTCTCTCAAAACAATGTCATTAAAAATTCTGTTTTGATAGTTTATAGAATTATGACTATATAAATATCGCTTATCCCTGAATCTCATGATGTACTGAAATTTTATTTTTCTTTACCTCAAGTAAATAACTGCCTCATTTCACTTTACTTTTCTTACTTACATATTTTTAATATATCCTCATACTTTCTAAGTCTAAACTCCTCATTGTACTATTAAACTCATCAAGAAATCTCTCAATTCCATTATTTTTTTCTTGGATTCATCCCAGAACTATTCGGACTCCTGCTCAATTGTATACTATTTGATCTGTAGATCAATTGCATAGCTGGCAGTTTGGAACTTGCTTTAGCCAGCATTCTGGGAATTTCTTTTGTCTTTCTCCTAAGTTTGATTTCATTTTATAAAATCAAATTTTTATTTTCTTTGATATGGAATTTTAAGTTAGGAATTACTTGCTGCTAGTATTTTGTTTTTTAAGATTTTACTTATTTATTTTTAGAGAGGGAAGGGAGAAAGAAAGAGAAGGAGAGAAGCATCAACATGTGGTTGCCTACTGTGCGTCCCCCACTGGGGACCTGGCCTGCAATGTGTCCTGACTGGGAATCAAACTGGTGACCCTTTGGTTCGCAGGCTGGCACTCAATCCACTGAACCACACCAGCCAGGGTTATTCTCTGCTAGTATTTTGAAGGCATTTGTTGACTTGTCTCCCTGATGTTTATTTATTCTTCTCCCACTCTTTTTGTCTTTATAGGGCCACTTATTTTATATCTTTGCTCGCTATTGCTTAGATGATGTTTCAGGAGGGAATTGAGATAAACTGGTATGCTCAGACTGGAATGAAATGCATTCTTTACTGTCATTTTATCCCAGCTTCCCCAGACCTCAACCACGTATATATTTTTCAACCTTTTGTTTGTTGAATTTCATTAGTTATAGTGCTTTAAAGATGAATCTATATGTGCTGTATTGAATTCTCATATACTTGACAAGTACAGTTTAGCTGGGTATAAAATTCTTCAGTCAAATTTCTTTTCTTTAGAGATTTGTTGACATAAAATATTACATTAGTTCTTCCATCATGATTATATTCTTCTATAAGTTGGCTAAATTTCATCCTTAAGTAGTTTTTTTACAATAAGCACTCATGAGTGCTAAAGGCATATTTTATTAATTCTTTTCTCTTTGCTGCATTATCTTTGTATTGAGCAACATCTTGGCTAGATATAAAATTATTGAGCCACAATATCTTTCCTTCAGCACCTGGTAAATATTTCCATTGTGTTCTAGTATTGAAGGTTGATGAGAGTAAGTCTGAAGCCTATTTTCCTTACCTGTAGGTGACTTATTTTCTATTTTTGAACTTCATTATATTTTTCAGGTTATGTCTTGATTTTGATAACTTTGTTTCATTTTTTTTCCTGGAATCCAGTGTACCATTTCAATCTGTTCTATGCAGATATTTTCAAGTATGTCATTTATTATTTATATCTAGTAAATATAACTGATTTTTAAATCTGTCTGATACCTCCAATATGTGAAGTTTGTGTGGGTCAGTTTCTTCTGCATTGTTTCTGAACCTTATTCATGCTGTCTTTGTTTCTTTGTGTGGCTTACATGTTTGACTGCCCTTACATTTTTATTTGTAGTGTGTCCTCAGAGCAAATGTTATATGTTCCATGTTTCAAAAACAGATTTTCATTAGTTCCGGCCAGCATTCCAGAAACACTATCAGTAGGGGACCAAAACAAACCAAGTTCATGGCTTGAGATTCCTTGCAATTCAATTTATGAATAGTCAAAATACAAACACACATGAGGACCAATCAGTAGGTACAATTTCCCAGGTATCGTTTCTTTAATTTTCTTCTGCTCTACTTCACACCAGAGATTTTTCTATATAATTCCCTGGAGTTAGAGGGAGGGGTCAGGTTTAGATTTGTTGGTGTTATACTGTGTTTATACTGTGGATATATTCCTGTAGGGTCCCTTAAAATTGGAAGGGTCTTTCTACAATATGCCACACTTTTGGTTGGCCCTGAGTTTTGACTTGTATTTCTTTAATCCCATAGAGCTTCTAGTCAAAGCCCAAGGGAAAATATTTTCAAATGCTCTGAGGGCATAAAAAATTTTCTTGTCCCAACATACTGTTTACCCTGTATTACCAACTTTTATCAAAATTAGGCTATTTTCATTGTTTTCTACTATGTTTTTAGCTCTTGATCTTTTTAAAGTTATTTTTTAAAGTCTTGTACAGACTTTAAAAATTTTTTATTGTTGTCCACAAAAAGGTCATCTGAATTATTTATACCATCAGGTTCAGAAATGAGAAGCTCTGCCTAAAGTACTTTTAATGAGGATTAAATTTTGCTATTGTTTCAGTGATATATTTGACTATTTTTTCTTTGAATTTATTTAACCCAATGTTCCACTCATTGGGTACTCTGCCCAGACAAATCAATGATCTTCTTTCTCCACTAAACTATGATCTTTTTACAGAGAGGGCTTTTTTTCTATTGCATCTAGAAAAAATATGCATTGAAGTAAATACAGATGGATGAGTGTTGAGTAAATTAATGAATGAATTTTAGTCTGTTATTTTATCATCTTTGCCTGACTTCTAAGGCTCACTGCAGGCATCTCATTGGTGATCCCTAATTTACATCCAGAATAGTCATTCAAAGGAGTCTGTAAAATCAAGTTTTAATATTTCCAGACCTGGAATTTTTAAAAGTTCATAAAAGGAAATAGAAATAGATGACAGACACTAAAGGCAAGAGGCCGGTGTGACTCAGTGGATTGAGTGCAAGTCTGCAAACCAAAGGGTTGCCTGTTCGATTCCCAGTCAGGGCACATGCCTGGGTTGTGGGCCGGGTCCCGAGTAGGGGGCACTCAAGAAGCAACCACACATTGATGTTTCTTCCCTTTCTCCCCCCCTTCCCTTCTCTAAAAATAATAAACAAATACACTACAAGGAAGCATTATTGATTGGTTCAAAAGATCTTGTTTCAGCAAAATGAATTCACTACTTTATTGCTTTGGGGACTAAACTTTCTTTAAAAATTCTTTTGGCTACAAAACATACACCAATATGAAGAAATAAAATCATATGTTCTGCTAATAACCAATTAAATCAGATAATTTATTTGACCCTAACCATTTCTAAAGGGCAATGGGAGCTACAGCTGAAGTCTGAGTGGATATGATATACACTACTAATTTTACTCAAATGTATGTCTCCTCCTTTTATTCATTACTAATGGACCTCCACTTTTTTAGCTACCCATGTGGATATGTGGGCTATAGATTGTATTTCACAACCCACTGTTGTGGCTGGAAGTGGTCTTGTAACTAAGTTTCAGAGAGAGACATATAAGCACTACTGCCATGGGATACTTCATGAAAGCAGTCTTTAAAAAGGAAGGCACAGCCTTTTCTTTCTCTCATTAGTCTGAATGGAAATGTAGTTGCTGGGTATTAGACAGCTGTCTGGACTATGAGGTGAAGGCCGAGTCCTGAAGATGGCAGAGCAACCACATGGAATGAGACGGGGTCCCAGATAACATGGAGTGCATTGCAGCCGCAAGCCATCTTTTATAAGAGAAAAGTAAAATTCTATTTTGTGTAAGCCACTGCTGTTATGGGTTTGTGTATAGTTTCTGGCTGAAATTATATATAACATATACATTTATATAGATATTAAATATATATATTTATATATATGCGTGTTATATATATATATGTATATATATAAATTACATAGAAGGTAATTCTAGCCAATATAGTAAACTTTTAATAAGGTGACATTTAAACTAAGAACCAAAGATTGAATAGAAAAAATTGTGAGGCTTACATGTCTGTCTTAGAAATTAAGGTTTATTGAGAACAAGCAAAGCAAACAACTAAAGATTTAAGGAAAAAGTTACCTGTTAATACCATCAGGTAAGAAAAGAAGTGGTTACATCTAAGAAATAAGTACAGAAAGCGGGCTTTTGGAAAGTATGAATGTAATAAATGAGAATCTCTATAGAAGGGTTTGAAGATAGGGTTAAGAAAATACCCCAGATACTGTAAAAATAATAAAAAATGGCAAACAAGAGAAAAAAAGAAAAATAGAAAAATTAAAGTCTGTATCAGAGGTCCAACATCTGAATTGTAGTACTTATAAAAAAAAAGAGCAAGAAAAAATTCAGTGAAGCAATTCATGCAAAATTTCTAAGAGATGGAGGAAATTAGTCTCCTAGTGGAAGGGCTTTACAAATTGCTCCATACAATGGATGAAAATAAGTGCAAACCAAGACATCAGTGTTAACTTTAAAATGCTTGGGACAATGACAACATATTAAACAAGGAATAAAAATACAGCTGACATATAGAAGATATAAAATAAGATTTATTTTAGACTTCTTAACAAACACATTGGTTTATGGAGCTCATTGACAAAATATTTTAAAATACTGAAAAAAATATTTCCAACCTAAAACCCTATAATCAGTCAAACTCCCAGTTAAGTTTGAGGGTAAAATTTAAAAATTTTTATACACTCAGGATCACAATATAATTTAACTCTCATATACCTTTATTTGGAAACTACATGAAGATATCAAAATGAGAGCGTAATCTAAGAGAGAAGAAGTCTGAAGAAATAGAAAAAAGAAGATCCAAGACATAGTAGAGGTGAAGTGAACCTCCAGATGATGTGGAAGGATGGCCCCAGGAGAATCACGGCTGTACCACGGCTGTGTCCCAGGTACAGGCAAGGCGAGTCTGGAACTGTACCAGTCGGGCACTTTGAAGGATATCATCATCCAGTCCCCTGATATATATCAATTGGATGAAACTGTTGAATGATGTGATCTATTAAAGCCACAGAGTAAACAAAAAAGAAGAAATAAAACCCTAGAAAAAGAAGATCCAACCAGAATGAAAGGCAAATAAAATTCTAAAAATGACAACAAAGGAAAGTTCCAGAGTGATAGCTGTGCAACAGATTTAAATACCACCTGCCTAATTTAAGGAGAAATTGATACCTCAGGAGACATTGGAATGACCATGTGGAAAATTGTACTGAGAGACAATAGGAAGTATGGGAAGAATAAGTGATATATCTAAAGAAAACCAAGTAAATTAAAAAGCAAAGCAATTATTAACCACGAAAAAAGTGAGAAAAATATAATTAGTACACAACAATGTTCTCAATGATAGTGACAGTGAAAGAAGGTATTGAGATCCTTGGAAGTGTACAAGAACTAAAACTGAATTTAACATAATAAAGAGTCAACTAATAAAGTCTAAAATGAATTAATCAAAATAGGGTAGAATACAGATTAATGACAGAAGACATAACCAAAATAGTTTAAAATGGCTGCCTATTGGAAAAGAAACTAGGATACTGAGGAGGGAATGAGCAGAAAATTATTGCATTTCATTATAAGCCTCTTAGTATTATTTGATTTTGAACCAAAGTTATATATTATTTTTAAATGTGTTATTTTTATAAACAGATCTTGGAAATCTTTCTAAGAATAAAAAGGAGGTATAATGCTATTACTAATAAGAGTAGAGATATAACTAAAGTTATATAATATAATGAAAACATAATAAATTTGTTAAGTGGGTTTTAAATGAATGGTTTTTTAAAAATAAAATACAAATAACTTTCAAAGAAAACCTGTATAAATTAATAACCAAAGTAAAGTGGAAATCACAGATTCACCATAAGCAAAACCACCAAACCCAACCCATTTAAAAGGCAAGTTGTAAGTAAGCATGAAGAAACAGATGACATAAACATAAAAGTTATGCTGTTGCATAGAAATAGATGAAAATCTTCCCAACCCCTTCTACAAGGCTGGATAGTTTGACACAAAAAACATAGATGTTAAACACACACACATACATGCATAGAGCAACATGGGCCAGAAAAATACTAAAACAAGGTCGACACATCAAATCCATCTTTGCATTAAAGCAATAATGTGTCATAGTTAACTACCATCATATCAAGAACTCAAGAATTAAAAAGCTAAAGAATAAAGGTACTATTTCAACACATCAAAATTACTTTAAAATATGAAAGAATAAAAAAAGAGGAGAAAATTTTCTCGATCTGGACAAGGAGCATCTACTCCAAATCGAGCGCATTTACCCCAAATCAAGATCAAACATCATAGCTAAAATTGAAACACTAGGAGCAGTTCCACAAAGCTAGGAATGATCTAGTTGCTATTGTTAATTTTAAGAGTATTTATTGCATACCCTTGGAAATGCTGGCCATTGAAATGATATGTTAACTATAATTTAAATTATATTGTTACTTAAAGTGGGAACAGAATGTGTTCCAGAAAATATCACAGTTAAAGAGTGAACATCTTGAAACCAGAAGGATCATTTAATTCACAAGAAACTGAAAAAGGCCTTTACTCCGCAGTATGAACTCACTACTGTGAGGCAGTTAACAAACAGAGGTAGCCTTCTTGACGAGGGCTTCGTTTTCTTACACAGTTTTTGCAGTCAGTTTTAAAAGCGGGAGGTTTTCTTAGGTTTTACTCCTGATGGGGATTCGGAGTTTAATTTCATGCCCCTAGATTAAGGAAAACAACGTATTTATTTTTTCTATGAACTCAGATTATAAGAGGGGAAGACGATATAAGCACTCACTAGCATTCCTGTGACTGTTTGAGGAGAAAGATGGAACGGAACCTCAAAGACGGGGGGACAGAAAACCTCGCCAGCTGCTGCTCTTTCAACCCACCGTCTTTCTGTTCTCTTCTTGAAAACGGGAATGACAACCACAAAACGCAAGGTGGCGCTGCTGCCTAAAAAGAGGGGGAAAGACTCTCACAAAGGACGTTGCAGATTCCAGGGTTCAGAGGAAATCTGGCGAGTCAGGAGGTAGAGGAAGGAAACCGTGTAACAGGAGCTGTGGGAGAGTGGGGCTCCCTCTCCACAAGCATTGCAGTTATAAGCTCATTTCTAAGAATTAGATTGCTGCCATCTCGGAAAGCTGCGTGGGGCCGGGCGACAGTGGTTCTGCGAGGCCGATGAAAGGAGGCATGGAGGCCCGAGCGGAGCGCGCGGCGCGGACCAGGCAAGTCCTGCTTCTCTGGGTGTTTCTGGGAGTGTCTGGGGCCGGCGCGGAACCGCTCCGGTATTTTGTGGCCGAGGAAACCGAGAGAGGCACCTTTCTGGCCAACCTAGCAAATGACCTGAGGTTGGGGGCGGGGGAACTGGCTGCTCGGGGATCTAGAATCGTTTCAGACCAGAACACGGGATTTTTACTCCTCAATCCGCTCACTGGTGACTTACTGCTAGGTGAGAAATTGGACCGGGAGGAGCTGTGCGGCCCCACGGAGCCCTGCGTGCTGCCTTTCCAGGTGTTACTGGAAAAGCCTTTTCAGATTTTCCGTGCTGAGTTATGGGTCAGAGACATCAATGATCATTCTCCAGTGTTTCTAGAGAGAGAGATTCTCTTGAAAATATTAGAAAGCACCACCCCAGGGGCAGCATTTCTCCTAGAAAGGGCACAGGATTCGGATGTCGGAACCAACAACTTGAGAAACTACACCATCAGCGCCAATACCTATTTCCATATAAACGTGCACAACCGTGGGGAAGGGAATCTCTACCCCGAGTTGGTACTGGACCGAGTGCTGGACCGCGAGGAGCTGCCTGAGCTCAGTTTAACCCTCACCGCCCTGGACGGCGGCTCTCCGCCGCGGTCCGGGACCGCCCTGGTGCGGATCCTAGTCGTGGACATAAATGACAACGCCCCTGCGTTTGTACAGCCGCTCTACTCGGTGCAGGTGCCGGAGAACAGCCCCGTGGGCTCCCTGGTGGCGGCCGTGACAGCTAGAGATTTGGACGCCGGGAGTAATGGAGAAATCGTTTATTCATTTTTCTATGCCACTGAAAGAATTCTCAAAACGTTTCAAATCAATCCAACATCTGGCAGTCTTCATCTTAAAACCGAACTAAACTATGAGGAAATGCAAAATTACACGTTAACTATTCAGGCCCAGGACGGCGGAGGGCTTTCTGGAAAATGTACCGTGGTGGTTCAGGTGACAGATATAAACGACAACGCGCCGGAACTGCTCCTGTCCTCGCTTATGACCTCGGTCGCTGAAAACTCAGCTGAAACCATCGTAGCTGTTTTTAGGATTAGAGACAAAGATTCAGGTAACAATGCAAAGATGGCGTGCTCCATCCAAGATGATCTCCCCTTCCTCCTGAAGCCATCAGTAGAGAATTTCTACACGCTGGTAACACGGAGACCGCTGGACAGAGAGACTACGCCTGAGTACAACATCACCATTACTGTTACTGATATGGGTTCCCCCAGACTGAAAACCCAGCACAACATAACCCTGCTGGTCTCCGACATCAACGACAACGCCCCAGCCTTCACCCAAACCTCCTACAGCCTCTTCATCCCAGAGAACAACAGCCCCGCCCTGCACATGGGCAGCGTCAGCGCCACAGACAGAGACGCGGGCGCCAACGCCCAGGTCACCTACTCGCTGCTGCAGCCCCAGGACCCCAGCCTGCCCCTGGACTCGCTGGTGTCCATCAACGCCGACAACGGCCACCTGTTCGCCCTGAGGGCGCTAGATTTCGAGGCCCTGCAGGCATTTGAGTTCCTGGTGGGCGCCACAGACCGCGGGTCCCCAGCGCTGAGCAGCCAGGCGCTGGTGCGCGTGCAGGTGCTGGACGCCAATGACAACGCGCCCTTCGTGCTGTACCCGCTGCAGAACGGCTCTGCGCCCTGCACCGAGCTGGTGCCCAGGGCGGCCGAGCCTGGCTACCTGGTGAGCAAGGTGGTGGCGGTGGACAGCGACTCGGGCCAGAACGCCTGGCTGTCTTACCAGCTGCTCAAGGCCACAGAGCCCGGGCTGTTCAGCGTGTGGGCGCACAATGGCGAGGTGCGCACTGCGCGGCTGCTGAGCGAGCGCGACGCGGCCAAGCACAGGCTGCTGCTGCTGGTCAAGGACAATGGCGAGCCGCCGCTGTCAGCCAGTGTCACGCTGCATGTGCTGCTGGTGGACGGCTTCTCTCAGCCCTACCTGCCTCTGCCCGAAGTGGCGGCCGAGGCGGCCCAGGCTGACCTGCTCACGGTCTACCTGGTCATCGCTTTGGCGTCGGTGTCGTCTCTCTTCCTGTTCTCGGTGCTGGTGTTCATCGTGGTGCGTCTGTGCAGGAGGGGCAGGGCTGGCTTGGTGGGTGGCTGCTCGGTGCCTGAGGCCCAGTTTCCGGGCCACCTGGTGGACGTCAGTGGCACCGGGACCCTATCCCAGAGCTACCAGTATGAGGTGTGTCTGAAGGGAGGCTCAGGGACCACAAGCGAGTTCAAGTTCCTGAAGCCAATTATTTCTAATGTGCAGTTCCAGAGCACAGGGAGGGAAGTGGAAGAATATCCTGCATTTCAGAGTGATTTGGGTTTCTGATAAAGAATGAAAAATAAATGTATTGTGTCTGTGAATACACACCTAAGAAATGTACCCTGTGTTGCATGTAGATAAGTGCTTTCCCTAATGGGAAAATACTATTCAAGTATTCTTAGAGTCACAGAATAAATTTACACAGAAATGGATACAGCTTTGGCCCTAAGAAACGTCCACAAAACATGGGATGTATGTGTCTATTTTCTCTCTAGCAATTATACACTGTCTATTATGTGATAAATCTTGTTTGAGATGTTGTAAATTAATGTTCATCATCTTCAAACTTTACCGCTTTTTAATTTTCTTCTTTGATTTCACTGCTGCAGTTGTATACTCTCCCTAAGTTTTAGAACTACAGATTATACAGTATGTTTTAAAGTTTTAAAAAACTACTTACTGTACATCATACACTATTTTAACACTTTCAGTCTTAGAAATAAACCTATGAGAAGTATTTTTGAAATAAGCAAACAGAGGTTCAGTAAATTCATTAAGGTCACCTACTAATACAGGGGAGAACTATGTATCTTTTCTAAATCTTTCTGCCATTGGGGTCTTGCTATGACGCAGTACTCCTTTTTCTGTCAGTAGATATCACATTGCAGGTTTCTCCATAATTAAAGAGAAGCAACCTTTTCTTCGCTTATATTTCTGTTTAGTCTTTTTCTCTCTTTTTAGATTTTATTTATTTATTTTTAGAGAGAGGGAAGGAAGAGAGAGAAACATCAATGTGTGGTTGCTTCTCATGTGGTCCCCACTGGCCCCCAATGGGGACCTGGCCTGCACCCCAGGCATGTGCCCTGATTGGGAATCAAACTAGTGACGCTTTGGTTTGCAGCCCACACTCATTCCTCTGAGCTACACTAGCCAGGTGTTGTCTTTTTCTATATTTGGAAATAATAATGTATTTATTGGCCTGACATTTTACACTCTTATAAATTAATAATCAGCTTTTCTGAAGTAATTATTACTGTTAAAGCTCTGATCTAACCAAATCTCAAGTTTAAAAAATGGAAAGATCAACTTGTGTTTTTTCCTTTTCTCAACATATGACCTTCATTTCCCAGAAAATATTAATGACCCTGAATAGAAATATCACATAATTTTGATTTCTTAATTGGTTTATTAATTTCCTCACACTGTAGTAATGTTCCTACAGTAGTCCTTACCTACCTTTTAAAACACATTTTCCTCCTTTAATTAAAAAATTTATTTTCAAAGCTTCTAATTCAATACACTGCAGTGTTGACTGGGAAAGTATAAGAAAAAGAATTGTTTTGAATGTGTAATATTAAGAATAGACAAGTTACACCCTGGCTGGCATAGCTCAGTGGATTGAGCGTGTGCTGGGAACCAAAGTGTCCCAGGTTCGATTCCCAGCCAGGGTACATTCCTGGGTTGCAGGCCATAACCCCCAGCAACCACACATTGATGTTTCTCTCTCTCTCTCTCTCTCTCTCTCTCTCTCTCTCTCTCTCTCTCTCTCTCCCTCTCCTCCCTCCCTTCCCTCTCTAAAAATAAATAAATAAAATCTTTAAAAAAATAGACAAGTTACAATTAAATTATTTTAGATGCTGGAGAGTTAAGGAGAAACTTTGTTATAATCTGTAACTGCATTTTCTTAAACATTCTTCAGATAATTTTTGCAGAGCAACATTGAATATATTATAAATTGCTGCTGGTAAGTTTTAAAATAGTACTATTACTGTGCATTAGTAATGGGATACAATCTAAGAACAAAAAAGACATCAGTGCAGTAAAATTTTACATTGTTCTCATAGTGTCAGGATAAAATTATCCAGTTTTAAAAAAACAAATGAATGACATAGGAAAGGGGAGGAGGGAATTTTCTTCAATGAAGAAAGAGTAATTAATATGTGGTGAATCTTGTTTGGATCTTGATTTAAACAACTGTGAAAGAACTGGAGAAAAATTGAATATAGATGCATACATACTCTGCCGTTGGGATCTCACCATGTGTCTGAAGCCAATAATATTAACCTAGTTTCTTAGAAATGGTATGGCATTGTAGTTGTTGTTTAGGTCATTAAAAGTTAGAGGTGTTTAATGAAATATTTATAGACACAAATTTAGTTTGTCTGGGATATGAGAATGTTAGTGAGATACACAGTTTTGGAAAAAAATATTTATAATTGTTGAAGCTAGTTATGAGTTCCTGTGGGTTCATCATGTGATTCTCCTTCTTTATGGCATTTGAAATTTTCCAAATAAGAGGTTTTTTAAAAATTGACACTGTAAGAAGAGGAGTTAAGAAAAATAGGAATCCTTCTGAATGCAGAATCACTACAGCTATCACAGATTATACCTCTATTAGACAAACTCCCAGCCCTTTCTCGTGTCATCAGTTAACATGATAACTTCTATCTGACCTAATTCTGCTCATGCATGCTTCTACCACGTGAATATTGGGTGTTTTTCTAGCTGTGGCAATGGATTCATGCAAACTCAGCTACCTGGTGGCATCAAATTACGTGCCTGGTTTGTGTGTGTGTGTCTATAAGGTTAATCTGTCTCCACTTCAGTGTCCTAATTTGTATGGGGGGAACTCACAGCAGCCTCATGTCCTAGGTACCATTATAATCTCCATCTTACAGATGAGAAAACTAAGGCAGAGGTTAAATATTTTTTCCAAGTTCCATAGACAGCTACTAATTACTCCCATAGTCCATGGCGATAAAAATATACTCTGAAAGCTTTCTATGTTATTCCAAATATATATTTAAAAATTTTCTGTATATATTTCTTCTCAGCCAGACTGTTGCATAAATATCTTCTTTTTGTTCCAAACTCAGGTAGCATTATTAAAGGTAAAAAGTTCCTACTAATGTCATTTCTCTTGTGTGGTCTTCAGACTATTGTCTGCATCGTAAGGTCCAGCGATAGTAAGGTTAGTGTTATAACCTGTACAATATAGGCTAGGTTAGAAAAAGTGAGTTCGTTTTCATCACGGAAAAATGTAAGATCCTGTAAGGACGCGTGGTGGCGCTGCAGGATAAGAAGGTACAAACCGGATCCGCAACTGCGGCTCCATTAACAGGCAAAACTCACCAGCAGAGCCTGGAAACCTTCGGGAAGCTAGGGTGTCACAGAAGGCCTGGGTCCTCCAAAAAGTACGACTCCCTAGAATATTTCTGAGGTATCTTGTGCAATAATCACAGTCTCGGATACCGAGTTCTTCACAGCTCGGCAGAACCAGCCTTGCTAGAGGCTGCACCAGGCAAGAACAATGGAGGCCAGCAGGAAGCTCATCCACAGACAAAGGCAAGTCCTTTTCTTCTTTCTCATCTTGGGCTTGTCTCTGGCGGGCGCGGAGCCTAGGCGCTATTCTGTGGTGGAGGAAACTGAAGGGAAAGCTTTTGTAACCAATCTATCAAAAGACCTGGGTCTGGGGCAGAAGGAACTCTCCAGGCGGGGGGCTAGGGTCATTTCCAAAGGGAACAAATTGCATTTGCAGCTCGATCAGGCTACTGGGGATTTGTTGCTAAATGAGAAACTGGACCGTGAGGAATTGTGTGGTCACACAGAGCCCTGTGTGCTGCGTTTCCAGGTGTTGCTAGCGAATCCCTTAGAGTTTTTTCAAGCTGAGCTACAAGTAATAGACATAAATGACCATGCTCCGGTGTTCGTGGAAAGCGATATGGTGCTAAAAATATCAGAAAGCAGCCCTCCTGGCTCGGCATTTCCGCTGAAGAACGCTCAGGACCTGGATGTAGGCCGAAACAATATTAAGAACTACACACTCAGTCCAAACTCCTACTTTCGGGTCCTCACCCTTGAACGTAGCGATGGCAGGAAATATCCCCAGCTGGTGCTGGACAAAGCACTGGATCGTGAGGAGGAACCTGAGTTCAAGTTAACCCTCACAGCGCTGGATGATGGCTCACCGCCCCGGTCTGGTACCGCTCAGGTCTACATCGAAGTCCTGGACATCAATGATAATGCCCCTGAATTTGAGCAGCCTTTCTATAGGGTAGAGATCCCTGAGGACAATCCCATAGGCTTCCTGATTGTCAAGGTCTCTGCTACGGATGTAGACATAGGAGTCAACGGAGAGATTTCCTATTCACTCTTCCAGGCTTCAGAAGAGATTAGGAAAACCTTTGAGCTCAACCCTGTGACAGGAGACATTCAACTGAAAAAACAACTTGATTTTGAAGCAATTCAGTCCTATGAGGTGAATATTGAGGCCAAAGATGCTGGAACCTTGACTGGAAAGTGCACTGTTCTAATTCAGGTCATGGATGTCAATGACAATGCCCCAGAACTCACCATGTCCGCACTTACCAGGCAGATTCCCGAGAATTCGCCCGAGACCGTGGTTGCAGTTTTCAGTGTTTCTGATCTTGATTCAGAAGAAAACGGAAAAATAAGTTGCTCCATTCAAGATGATCTACCCTTTTTCCTAAAATCTTCTTTGGAAAACTTCTACACCCTAGTAACAGAGACACCGCTGGACAGAGAGGCCACAGCCGAGTACAACATCACCATCACCGTCACAGACCTGGGGACTCCCAGACTGAAAACCCAGCACAACATAACCGTGCTGGTCTCCGACGTCAACGACAACGCCCCAGCCTTCACCCAAACCTCCTACACCCTCTTCATCCCCGAGAACAACAGCCCCGCCCTGCACATAGGCAGCGTCAGCGCCACAGACAGAGACTCAGGCGCCAACGCCCAGGTCACCTACTCGCTGCTGCAGCCCCAGGACCCCAGCCTGCCCCTGGACTCTCTGGTGTCCATCAACGCCGACAACGGACACCTGTTCGCCCTGAGGGCGCTGGATTTCGAGGCCCTGCAGGCATTTGAGTTCCTGGTGGGCGCCACAGACCGCGGGTCCCCGGCGCAGAGCAGCCAGGCGCTGGTGCGCGTGCAGGTGCTGGACGCCAATGACAACGCGCCCTTCGTGCTGTACCCGCTGCAGAACGGCTCTGCGCCCTGCACCGAGCTGGTGCCCAGGGCGGCTGAGCCTGGCTACCTGGTGAGCAAGGTGGTGGCGGTGGACAGCGACTCGGGCCAGAACGCCTGGCTGTCTTACCAGCTGCTCAAGGCCACAGAGCCCGGGCTGTTCAGCGTGTGGGCGCACAATGGCGAGGTGCGCACTGCGCGGCTGCTGAGCGAGCGCGACGCGGCCAAGCACAGGCTGCTGCTGCTGGTCAAGGACAATGGCGAGCCGCCTCTATCGGCCAGCGTCACGCTGCACGTGCTGCTGGTGGATGGCTTCTCGCAGCCCTACCTGCCGCTGCCCGAAGTGGCGGCAGACGGGGCCCAGACGGACCCACTCACGGTCTACCTGGTCATCTCGTTGGCGTCAGTGTCGTCGCTCTTCCTGTTCTCGGTGCTGGTGTTCATCGCGGTGCGGCTGTGCAGGAGGGGCAGGTCTGGCTTGGTGGGTGGCTGCTCGGTGCCTGAGGCCCACTTTCCGGGCCACCTAGTGGACATCACCGGTACTGGGACCCTGTCTCAGAGCTACCAGTATGAGGTGTGTCTGATGGGAGGCTCAGGGACCAATGAGTTCAAGTTTCTGAAGCCTATGTTGCCCAATTCCCAGGGCCATTACCCTGGACCAGAAATAGAAGAAAACCCCAGTTTTAGGAAAGAGTTTAATTTTAATATTCAGTGACAATAATTGTTTATCTTACTCTAAATATGTAAAATTGGTAAGTTCAAGGTGATAGTTTTTCTGGCAACCTATTATGAATTTTTAAATTACACTAAACTTCCTTTCAAATTTTCTTATATTATTCCTTTGTTTTAAAGAATGGTATCTTATCTTTTCTTCATTTCTATAAAAGATGAATGGTCCTAAATCTTGCCTCTTAAAAGACTGATGAAGTCAGTAGTTGGACAAATCCTTGTTCTGGAATAGCTCTTGAACATGTTATGGGGAAACAGTGAAAAGTTAATCCTACGTGGTTGATTGTGTTTTCCTGAGACTTTTAGTTTATTAGTTTTGGAACTTACAAGGTCTATAAAAGCAGAAACACACTAGCACGTGTAAATCTGTCTGACCGGGAAGGCAGGAGAACCTGCACCGTGAGAAGCTGGTTCTTGCTCTATTCCGATCTCCAGGACGTGTCTTTGATACTGTGTTCTCTCAAAATTTCTCACTAATCGTGCTTCTTGTCATTAGTATATCAGTGTTAGTTTTAATTTAATTATTTTAACTACTTTCCATTTAATTTCATTGATGTTTAAAGGAGGGGGAAATCTACACAGTGTTTATCTAGTGAAGTAAAACAGCATAGCAATGAAATTGGCTTTTTCCATTTGAGAAATAGCAATAACCTGTGACAGAAAAATGCAGTGGCCAGCCAGTATCCATTCATCTCATCTACTTTCTAACAGATCCCGAATTGCACTTAGGGCATTACTGGGCTTATTAAAATATATTTAAAAAAAGCATTTTGCCAACCTCCTTGGCAGCTAAATGGAGCATTTGACCAGGTTTTAGTCAATGAGATATACATACAGATGTTGTAGAAAACTTCCAACAAAGGTTTTTAAAGGTAGATGACTCACTAGGAAGGGGTCCATTTTTATCCTTTTCTAACTAGTCGTTGTTGTTTAGAATGTGTGAATCATGGGTGGAACACAATGAGACCAGTTGGGCCACAGGGCAGCGATGAGAATGGAAGTAGTGCATAAAGACAGTCAATACAGAATAAACTTCAAGGATATGAGGGTCCCTGGTGATCACAGTGTCATCTCTGGGTTGCCTGCTTCTGAACTCTTTTACTTGAGAAATAAAGGAATTTCTATCTCATTTAAGCTACCATCATTTTGAAGCACCAATCCTAATGCTTTAACATTAAGATTTTTCATTAAAATAGTATGTAATAAGTAAAAAGCACAGATCTTAACTGTATAGTGTGAGCTAACAGATCTGTTTTAAGCTTTTATTTCTTGGTTTCTAGTGTAGTTAAAAGTAGTATACAGAGTGCTTTACATTAATTGCCTTTTTAATCCTCTGCCAAACCTTAAGAGGGTTGGCATATTGTTCCCTTTTTTACATATAAGAAACTGAAGCTGAGAAAGGTTAAGTAACTTGCTCACAATTCTGAGTGACAGAAGGAAAAATTGGAAATATATGGTAAGCACACTTGAATTGTGTGTCCCAGTCCTTAATCTGTGTGCTATGATGGTGGATGTTAACTGGTGGCATTGTCTTCCTAACCGAGGAAATGAAATCCATCTGTCCCATGAACTGAACTCCTATGTAAAAATGTAAAATTTGGTCTGTAGTTTGTACTTGCTTCTAAACCAATGGCCACACTGCTCTGGACCAATAAACTCAAAGTTCTTATAGAAGCACTGACTATCTCAACTAGCTAGCTAGGTCAGGGCCCACAATTGATCTTCATCACAAATGAATTGGCCCAAATATCTGCCTGCACATTCGCAACATATCACATTTAGTACTGCAGAAATGAATGTCCTGAACAGGGCGTAGAAATTCCTATGGTGGTATCTTTTGAATTTCTTGTATTATCCCATGAGTGTTTTTCTGTCATCCTTAAAATGTATTTTTCACTTTATTTGGAAAGTTGAAACTTGCTTTATTGTAGACATCTTTGTAAGTCTTTATTGAAACTAAAATATACTGTATTAATTTTAACATACCATTTGATTTAAAGTAGCTATATTCTGGTGTTAATCCTAAATGAAATAATTTCAGGAAAGTATAGGCAATGGTGTGGAGAAATTTTTACCACTAACTAATTTAGATATTCTGTAAATTTAATAGGAAAAAATGGCAGGTTCCAGGTATTTTCTGTTTAAATTAAGCACTTGTCTTTGGCAACTCTTCTTAAAAAGTATGCTGAAAAAAGATGTCAGGGGTCATGAACAACTTTATTCTGAAAGAATGGTTCACTAGAACTGAATGAGACCTTCTTCAGCATTTGTTGTGACTACACTATTCTTGTGGATTGATGAATTTTTGTTGACTCAGCTGCTGGGTGCATGAGAATCTGTGCTTGTGTTATGTACTAGCATTCTATTGCTGCTATAAAAGATTAGCACAAATACAGTTGCTTAAGACAATCAAATGTATTACTTTACAGTTCTATAGATCAGATCTCACATATGGGTGTTACTGGGCTAAAATCAAGGTGTCAGCAGGAATGCATTCCTTTCTGGTGGCTCCAGAGGAGAATCCGTTTCTTTGTCTCTCCTAGTTTCCAAATGCTGCCTACATTATTGACTCATGGCCCCACTATTCCATCTTCAAAGTCAGCAGCATCCTATCTCTGGTACTGTTCTTTGTAGTCATGTTTCCCTTTGACAAGTTCTATCCCACCTTGATAATCCATGATGACCTTCCCTTTACAAGGATTTCAACTTACTTATATCTGGGAAGTCTCTTTTGCTATGTATTATAACATATTTACAGATTTTGGGAATTAGGGTGTGGATGTCTTTGGATGGGTGGCCAATATTCTGCTTACCACAGATTGGCTGCTTGGAAGAAAATTACCTAGTCTAGTAGTACCACTTGTGGCCAAAGGAAGGCACATAATGGTCTTTGTGCCAGGAGTTTTGGCCTCATTGATTAGCTGTTTAACTCCAGATGAGGTAATTAACAAACTTTTACTAATCATTAACAAAACACTTAATGAATAAAGATATCATAAGTCTCCACTGAAATTGAATTAAAATATTTGACATGGAAAAACTGAACAAAAGAACACAGATCTGATAAGGGACTTGTATCTGGAACATATAAAGAATTCCTAAAACTCGATTATAAAAAGACAAATAACCAAGTTTAAAAATGGGTGAAGATCTGAAAAGACATTCCTCCAAGGAAGATATACGAATGGCCAATAAGCACAGGAAAAGATGTTTAACAACATTACTCATTAGAGAAATGCAAATCAAAATTGTCCACAAGGATGGCTGGGACCAAAATGTTGGACAATAGCTCATGTTGGGAAGATGAGTAAAAACTAAAATACTGATTCACTGCTGGTGGGAATGCAAAATAATGCAGCTGGTTTGGAAAACAATCTGGCAGTTCCTCAAATAAACATAGAAACATTGTGTCCTGGCTTTTGTGGCTTGGTGGATTGAGCATTGGTCTGTGAACCACAAGATGAAAGATTGCTGGTTCAATTCCCAGTCAAGGCACAAGCCTGGGTTAAGGGCCAGGTCCCTGGTTGGGGGCATGCGTGAAGCAACTGATTGATGTATCTTTCACACATTGATGTTTCTTTCCCTCTCTTTCTTCCTCCATTCCCCTCTCCCTCCCCCCTCTCTAAAAATACATAAAATGTTTAAAAACATTAAACATAGAGCCCTGGCTGGTGTGGCTCATTGGGTTGATTGCTGGCCTGTGAACCAAGGGGTCGCCAGTTTGATTCTCTGTCGGGGCACATGCCTGGGTTGTGGGCATGGTCTCCAGTTGGGGGCATGTGAGAGGCTGCCACACATTGATGTTTCTCTCCCTCTCTTTCTCTTTTCCCCTCTCTCTAAAAATAAATAAATAAAATCTTTTAAAAATGAATAAAAAATTAAACATAATAGACATTATAAGAGCTAACAATTCTACTCCCAGAGAAAGGAAAATATGTCCGCACAAACATTTGTGTGTGAATAGCAGCATTTTTTACAATTTTCACAATTTTCAAAAGGTGGGAAAACTCAAATGTCTACCAACGGAAGAATGGATAATCACAACGTGATATATCTATACAGTGGAACATTATCTCACCACAAAATGAATGAAGTACTGACACATGCCACACTTGGACAAACCTTGAAAACATGCTAAGTCAAAGAAGCCGGTCATGAAACTCCATGTATTGTTTTAGTTCATTCATATGGAAGTCCAGAAGAGGGAGTCAGAAAGTAAATTAGTGGTTGATGAGGGCCTGGAGCGTGAGGGATGGGAGAATAAGGGGGTGATATAGCTGAAGAGGGTGGGTTTCTGAGTATTGAAAATGTTCTAAAGTTGACTGTGGTGATGGATCCCTTATTCTGTGACTATAAAGCCACTGAATTATACACTACAAATGTACAGTATGTGAATTATATCTCATTAATTATTTTTAAAAGAATAAAACAAATTGTTTGTATCACAATAATGTTTTTTTTTAAAAAAAAGGGATCCAAAAGCTTAGCAAGGCATAACCTTGAGATCTTCCTATTCAGAAAATAATTTTCCATTAACTTGAAAACTGCAAAACCTCACAGTTTTCAGGTTTGGGTGTTGGAAAGAGGAAGATGTAATCTACATTTTAACAAGGTGTTGGTTCAACACTCTCTTTAGAGCCATCACTGATTGCAGTTGTGCAGCGTCCACTCACTTGTAATTCTATAATATGTACCAAGAAAAATATGTACTTGTGAAACTGTTCCAATGTCATTTTGGAAAAAAAATTGTTCCAAAGTGTAATGTCATTTTTAGCTTAATGTTAATTAAATTATTTAATCATTATACTTCAACAACTTTGAACAGTGGTGTGACAATTTGCTCTTTGTACTTCTTCTGTGTAACAACACAGAGTTTTATCTGAACACACAAAAACCACATGAAACTAGAACTCAGTGTTTAACATTACGGAACACAATTTACTCAATTTATTCTATGTATTAGGAGAATCTTGCATCCAATGTTAAACCAGAAAATGTAAGACTTAGTGAGAACGCATGGTGGCGCTGCAGGTTAAATGATGGAAAATAGAATTGCCTACGTAACTCCGGTATACACACAGTTTCACACTGCCTGGAAGCTAAAGAGCAGCTTCCTCAGCCAGAGCAAAAGTGAGTGTGAAACCTCTTTAAAAGCTGTATTTTCGGCGTAGTTTTGCCGTTCCGGGCGGCAGGACCGGGCTGCTAGTATCTTGGGCATACATATATGAAGCTCCTGTAACCAAATTTTCAGGAAAGAGCAATGGAGATTGGATGGATGCGCAATCGGAGACAAAGGCAAGTCCTTATTTCCTTTGTTTTGCTGAGCATGTGTGGGGTGGGCGCCGACTTAGGGCCCTATTCAGTAGTGGAAGAAACGGAGCGGGGATCCTTTGTGGCAAATCTGGGAAAAGACTTGGGACTGGGGCTGACGGAGATGTCCCGCCGTGGCGCCCGGATCATTTCTCAGGGGCGCGGAGAGCACTTGCAACTCAAGCTGCAGACGGGGGATTTGCTCACAAGTGAGAAACTAGACCGAGAGGAGCTATGCGGTTCCGCGGAGACTTGTGTGCTGCATTTCCAAGTGCTGATGGAAAACCCCTTGGAGATATTTCAGGCTGAACTGAGGGTAAAAGACATCAATGACCATTCCCCCGTGTTCTCTGAAAGAGAAATGATTCTAAAAATACCGGAAAACAGTCCCCCAGGAATGGCTTTCCCCCTGAATAATGCTCTGGACTTGGATGTAGGAAGCAACAATGTTCAGAACTACAAAATCAGCCCCAACCCCCATTTTCAAGTTCTAACCCACAATCTGAGTGATGGTAGAAAATACCCGGAGCTGGTGTTGGACAAAGAGCTGGACAGGGAGGAGGAGCCTGAAATCGCATTAACACTCACAGCGCTGGATGGCGGCTCTCCGCCTCGGTCTGGGACCGCCCAGGTGCGCGTTGAAGTGGTGGACATCAACGACAACGCCCCTGAGTTTGGGCAGCCGCTCTACAAGGTGCACATTCCTGAGAGCAGCACCGTGGGCTCCCTGGTTGCCACCGTCTCTGCCAGCGATTTAGACAGCGGAGTCAACAGCAAACTAGTGTACTCGCTCTTTCGGCCTTCAGAAGATACTAGCAAAACTTTGGAGGTAAATCCTACAACAGGAGAAATTCGACTGAGAAAACCAGTAGATTTTGAAACAGTTCAGTCTTATGAAGTGGACATCAAGGCCACTGATGGGGGAGGTCTTTCAGGAAAATGCACTCTTTACCTGCAGGTGGTGGACGTGAATGATAATGCCCCAGAAGTGACCATGTCTGCACTGACCAGCCCCATCCCAGAGAACTCTCCTGAGATTGTAGTTGCTGTTTTCAGTGTTTCAGATCCTGACTCTGGGGACAATGGGAAGACTGTTTGTTCCATCCAGGATGGCCTTCCTTTTCTTCTAAAACCTTCAGCCAAGAACTTTTACACCTTGGTAACCAAGAGAGCACTAGACAGAGAAGAAAGAGCCCAGTACAACATCACCATTACTGTTACTGATATGGGTTCCCCCCGACTGAGAACGGAGCACAACATAACGGTGCTGGTGTCTGACGTCAACGACAACGCCCCTGACTTCACCCAAACCTCCTACGCCCTCTTCATCCCCGAGAACAACAGCCCCGCCCTGCACATAGGCAGCGTCAGCGCCACAGACAGAGACGCGGGCGCCAACGCCCAGGTCACCTACTCGCTACTGCAGCCCCAGGACCTCAGCCTGCCCCTGGACTCACTGGTGTCCATCAACGCCGACAATGGCCACCTCTTCGCCCTGAGGGCGCTGGATTTCGAGGCCCTGGAGGCTTTCGAGTTCCTGGTGGGTGCCACGGACCACGGGTCCCCAGCGCTGAGCAGCCAGGCGCTGGTGCGCGTGCAGGTGCTGGACGCCAATGACAACGCGCCCTTCGTGCTGTACCCGCTGCAGAACGGCTCTGCGCCCTGCACCGAGCTGGTGCCCAGGGCGGCCGAACCTGGCTACCTGGTGAGCAAGGTGGTGGCGGTGGACAGGGACTCGGGCCAGAACGCCTGGCTGTCTTACCAGCTGCTCAAGGCCACAGAGCCCGGGCTGTTCAGCGTGTGGGCGCACAATGGCGAGGTGCGCACTGCGCGGCTGCTGAGCGAGCGCGACGCGGCCAAGCACAGGCTGCTGCTGCTGGTCAAGGACAATGGCGAGCCTCCTCTGTCAGCCAGTGTCACGCTGCACGTGCTGCTGGTGGACGGCTTCTCTCAGCCCTACCTGCCTCTGCCCGAGGTGGCGGCCGCCGCAGCCCAGACAGACCCGCTCACGGTCTACCTGGTCATCGCGCTGGCGTCGGTGTCGTCGCTCTTCCTGTTCTCGGTGCTGGCGTTCATCGCGGTGCGGCTGTGCAGGAGGAGCAGGGCCTCCTGGGTGGGTGGCTGCTCGGTGCCTGAGGGCCACTTTCGGGGCCACCTGGTGGACGTCAGTGGTACTGGGACCCTGTCCCAGAGCTACCAGTATGAGGTGTGTCTGAAGGGAGGTATGGGAACAGAGGAGTTTAAATTTCTGCAGCCGATTATTCCCAGTCTTCCAGCCCATGACACTGGTAGGAACGTAGAGGAAAACGAGAACTTTAGGAATAGTTTTGGATTCAACATCCAATGAAGAATTATTTTAAATATTTAATCTTTTATTATTCTTAGCATACTGGGGATACTAAGGTTTTTTGGCTAGAGATTCAGGGGCCAGCGAGATAAAGTTTCTAGAACACGTTATCCCCAATCTCACACCCCAGAGCATGGGGAGTGAAGTGGGATAAAATCCCTTCTTTGGGAATAGTGTTGGGATTTCATTATTGATAAATACCTATTTAATAAAGACATTAACTTCTAATGTATTTTGTCAACTAACTAAATTGTTTATGCCTACCACCAATAAGGTGCTGTTTTATTTTTTCTATTTGGTTTATCCTCAGTTTCCAATTTTATGTTTAACTTCAGAAGTTTTCTTTTCCTCTCACTTTAGTCCATTGAAGTTTTTCCTCAATGAATTAAATAGGTTTTACCTCCAAAATTGATACAATTAAATTTTTCCACCCTATAAATGTTCTTATTGACTTTCTACATTTCATTTCTGTTCTTTTTTCCTACAACTACAATTATTAAAATAATCTGCTGCTTTTGATATGTATATTTATAATCTGATACTTCAATTTCCTCTTACAATATTTTTGTTGCTTTGTCAACCTCAGTTTTTATTATAGCAATTTTCTGAAATTGTTATGTTTTAAAAAAATCTTCTTCTCCCTGTATTGTTATCTCCCTATTTAATACATAATAATTCTGTTGTGATGTGATAAATAATTATCTAATCAGCTTTTATCTGAAAATAAGAAGAAACAGCAATATAAGACATCAAATGTGTATATATGTGTTTAAGTTTGCAGACCACAAAAGCAAAGTTTAGGCATTATACAGTATCATATAGAAATATTTAATAAACTTCCCCTTTTCTGTATGCAAAAATCAGAGATCCTTATTAAGTTTTTAATTTGTTAACAATGCAGTCCCAGTCAGGTGAAAGAAAAAAACAGCAGACATCATCAAGCAGAGGTTTATATAGTGCAACTTTTATATTTAACAATTAGAGTGTTTTTTTTGTCAGTATCAAGTTCTTTCCTTGTATAACATACCCCAATTTACTCTGTTTCTCTTACTATGGAAAAATTGAGCTTATTCCTAGATATTAGACTTTTGAATTAAATCCTACATGAGGCCACTGTTATAATGCTGTTCTTATTTTCAGTGGTGTTAGGATAGGTATTAATGTGGTCTCCTCTGTTTTAAAAGATTTTATTTATTTCTAGAGAGAAGGGAAAAGAGGGAAAAAGAGAGGTAGAGAAACATCAATGTGTGGTTGCCTCTCATGTGCCCCCAGTTGGGGGCCTGGCCCTTAACCCAAGCATGTGCCCTGGCTGGGAATTGAACTTGTAACCCTTTGGTTCACAGGCCAGCATTCAATCCACTGAGCCACAGCAGCCAGTTCTAGTGTGGGCTAGTTTTTACCTCCATTTCTTTAGTGAGGAGAAATTAGATCCCATTAGATTTTAATTAAGAGGGACTTTAAAATAAGAGTCAGCTCCTTCTGTAGTTCTGTAAGTAATTTTAAAGCTAGTGTAAGGAAAACAAAGACGTATTAAAGAAAGGGGACAAGTTGTAAATAATAAGTAAGTGAAAGAATACACATTTTGAACAGTAAGAAATTAAAGGCCCTGAAAATTGCTTTTATCCTACTCGAGAGTTGCTTCATGCATGTCTGAATGAAGTTAGCATTTGGTGAGTGTCCAATTTGCCAACCAAAGACGACAAGGACACAGTGTCCCTACTTAAGAAGGGACAGATCGGCATGGCACAAGAAGCAGTAATATTTACAGGGAAGGTATACAAGCTTTTAAGAATGCCCAGAGGAGGTACAACTTGAATGCTCCCTCCTGGATTATAGAGTGGTGACTCAACTTAGGCAATGTAAGTAGGTTTTGAAGAAATTTGTTGAAGAAGGTGTGAAACAAGTTTTTGTAAGTTTTTGGTGATCCTATCCACGATGTTTTAGAAGAGGACAAGCTATTATCTGGTGGTCTCAGAAGTCATCACCATTTTCCCTTTGGTTCCTGACATTGCATGGGGTTCGTTTCAGGGGGAAAGGCCTGATTCAGAGCTAAATATAGCATAATGAGGCACACAGAGTTCAATGCTAGGAACATTCTTTTTGCAACTGTTGAATATTTTACTTCCCCCATGAAGCGGTGAAAAACATCTTAACAACATGAACAGTTCTCTATATCAACGTTTTATTTGACAAAACAAAGGAAAAATGAAATATGTGGATGAGCCACTAAAGAAGAAATTTATAAATACATACACATACAAATTGGGTGCAGCCATGTGAGTCTGTGGGAGGCCAGGCGGTGGCGCTGCAGGCTAAAGAGACAGAAGAAAGAATTTAACTGCGAGTGCTGCAGAAGTCTCTAACAGAAAAAGGAAGAACGAGGTTGGACGACGGAGAGAAAAGTCATAGCTGCTCAAGACCGCAGTAAAACCCCAGACCCCTGCTTCTACAGGGGCTAAGTCTGGGGTTGCAACTACTCCCTTCTTGTGCTGGGAGCTGCGACTGGGACTAATACTGACGAAAGACGTGTTCAGAAGAAGCTATGGAGGCTGGAGGATTGCGCTGCCCAAGACAAAGGCAAGTCCTGTTTATCTTTCTGTTTTGGGGAGTATCCTTGGCAGGATCTGGGTCTGGACGATATTCGGTGACAGAGGAAACAGAGAGAGGATCCTTTGTGGCTAATCTGGCAACAGACCTGGGACTAGGGGACCGGGAGCTGGTTGCAAGGGGAGCCCGGGTGGTCTTTGATGATAACAAACAACATCTGCTCCTGGATTTGCATACTGGGGATTTGCTCACAAACGAGAAACTGGACCGGGAGAAGCTGTGCGGCTCCACAGAGCCCTGCATGCTGAATTTCCAAATTTTAATGGATAACCCTTTTCAGATTTACCAGGCTGAGCTGAGGGTCAGGGACATAAATGATCATTCTCCAGTGTTTCAGGACAAAGAAACAGTCTTAAAAATCATAGAAAATACAGCTGAAGGAACAACATTTCGGCTAGAAAGAGCACAGGATTCAGATGGAGGACTTAATGGTATTCAAAACTATACCATCAATGCCAACTCTTTTTTCCATATTAACATTAATGACAGTGATGCAGGCATGATATATCCAGAGCTAGTTTTGGACAAGGCACTGGACAGGGAAAAGCAGCAAGAGCTCAGTTTAACACTCACGGCACTTGATGGCGGGTCCCCACCCAGGTCTGGGACCTCCACTATACGCATTGTGATCCTGGATGTCAATGACAATGCCCCACAGTTTTCTCAGGCAATCTACCAGACCCAGGTTCTAGAGAACAGCCCGGTAGGTTCCATAATTGCTAAAGTTTCTGCAGGAGACATAGACCATGGAGTCTATGCAGACATATCTTACTCATTTTTTGATGCTTCTGAAGATATTCGAACAACCTTCCAAATCAATCCTCTTTCCGGAGAAATCATTCTCAGAGTGTTGCTTGATTATGAGCTAGTAAAGTCTTACAAAATCAATATCCAGGCCATCGATGGTGGGGGCCTTTTTGCAAGATGTATGGTTTTGGTTGAGGTTCTAGACACTAATGACAATGCCCCTGAACTGATCCTGTCATCACTTTCAAACCACGTTCCTGAGAACTCTCCTGAGACAATATTGGCTGTTTTTAGGATTAAAGACAGAGATTCTGGAGAAAATGGAAAAATGATTTGTTACATTCAAGATAATCTGCCATTCCTTCTGAGACCCTCTGTGGAGAATTTTTACATTCTAATGACAGAAGCAGCACTGGACAGAGAAAGTCAAGCCGAGTACAATGTCACCATCACCGTCACAGACATGGGGACTCCCAGACTGAAAACCCAGCACAACATAACTGTGCTGGTCTCCGACGTCAATGACAACGCCCCTAACTTCACCCAAACCTCCTACACCCTCTTCATCCCCGAGAACAACAGCCCCGCCCTGCACATAGGCAGCGTCAGAGCCACAGACAGAGACGCGGGCGCCAACGCCCAGGTCATCTACTCGCTGCTGCCACCCCAGGACCCCAGCCTGCCCCTGGACTCGCTGGTGTCCATCAACGCCGACAACGGACACCTCTTCGCCCTGAGGGCGCTGGATTTCGAGGCCCTGCAGGCTTTTGAGTTCCTGGTGGGCGCCACAGACCGCGGGTCCCCGGCCCTGAGCAGCCAGGCGCTGGTGCGCGTGCAGGTGCTGGACGCCAATGACAACGCGCCCTTCGTGCTGTACCCGCTGCAGAACGGCTCTGCGCCCTGCACCGAGCTGGTGCCCAGGGCGGCCGAGCCTGGCTACCTGGTGAGCAAGGTGGTGGCGGTGGACAGGGACTCGGGCCAGAACGCCTGGCTGTCTTACCAGCTGCTCAAGGCCACAGAGCCCGGGCTGTTCAGCGTGTGGGCGCACAATGGCGAGGTGCGCACTGCGCGGCTGCTGAGCGAGCGCGACGCGGCCAAGCACAGGCTGCTGCTGCTGGTCAAGGACAATGGCGAGCCCCCACTGTCAGTCAGCGTCACGCTGCACGTGCTGATGGTGGATGGCTTCTCGCAGCCCTACCTGCCGCTGCCTGAAGTGGCGGCCGCCGCAGCCCAGACTGACCCGCTCACAGTCTACCTGGTCATCGCGTTGGCGTCGGTGTCGTCGCTCTTCCTGTTCTCGGTGCTGGCGTTCATTGGGGTGCGGCTGTGCAGGAGGAGCAGGTCTGGCTTGGTGGGTGGCTGCTCGGTGCCTGAGGCCCAGTTTCCCGGCCACCTGGTGGACGTCACCGGTACTGGGACCCTGTCCCAGAGCTACCAGTATGAGGTGTGTCTGACAGGAGGCTCAGGGACCAGTGAGTTCAAGTTTTTGAAGCCGATTCTCCCTAATATTCAGGAGCATGGCTTTGAGAGGAATAGTGAAGATACCCCTGCCTTTCAAAAGAGCTTTGGATTTAATTTTCAGTAAAAATTCCTTTTCTATTTACATGTACTTTTGAAGTGTTTTACAACCATATAAATATTAGTGTACTTTTAAAACTCCAAATTAAATTATTATGCCTAATTTTAAAGTACTATATATATATGTTTTTGCACTGTTATTTCATAATTTTTGCATTAATCAACATTTAGATCGAATAGTACCCATTTGTAAATAATCATTTTAAGGTTTAGTTCTTTCAAAATGTACAATGATTTAGTTATTATTTTTTTCATTCTAGAGAACTGAGGATTTCATTTTTCTGGTAGTATATTTCACAGACTGTATCTCATTATTCTATCCACCTCTCTATTGTACTTCCTCTATGTAAGAAGACATACAAACACTTCTGACCTTATTCTAACCTCATGTTTAATCATGATAGAAATCCATGTCATCTAGTTTTAAATCATAACATTTAAAAAAGTATTTCTCCATTATTCTGCTCATGATAAAATAAAACATCATTTTGAGAGTGATGTTGGGCCCCAATAACATTCTTGTTTATATTATTATTCCTTTACATATAGTACTTTTACTCAGTATTTTCAAATGTTCACTTTTACTGATATGTGAAACAGAACATGTCTTATAATTAAAGCAAAGTGTAATAACCTGCATGAAAATGATTACAAATGAATCATTTTGGAAGTTTGAATGTGAGGTTATTGGTGGACTGATGGAAAGATATCTTTCCTTTCACTTGATTTGTAAATGTATGTAATTACTGTCAAACTTAAAAATCAAGGTGTACTAAAATCAAAAAGAAATATAATAGATTTTTTTGCCTCCAGATACCTTCTGTGTGTGGTTTCTCTAGAACTGATTTCAATATTTCCAAGTAATATGTTTCTATTGCCCTATCTTGACACTCAGTTTTATAGATACTTTAATCATCTCTGCATATGACAAAAAAATTAAGTTTTTTACTTTCCAACTAACAATCACACATACAAACATTGTGCATTTCCTTTGTTCTGTTCTCCCAGTGGAGTTGTCAGAGGGAAGTTTTAATTAAACTAGTCATTTTTGTTTATATAGGTAAGAGTATTTCAAAATTCATGTGGGTGTATTATGATTACACTTACTTTCTTAAAAACCTTTTTTTCTAGAGCTGGTAACTTGTTTTTACATTCATAATTTTCTACTTACTGCTGTTACATTTTCACATTTCTCATTTGAATATTCATCTTTCTTCTTAAATAGTTAAGTACACCCGCTATTATCAATTATATGTATTTCCTTGAGATCTTTCACCCAGATCCCTCCACATCCCTGTTGCATTTACACTGATTGCTCTATAAGCAGTCATTCTATGTCTTTTTTCTTTCATTACTTTTCTGTATTGATCCCCTTTTACAAATTCCAGTATATTCTTCTTTCTTTGTTCACTCCCTCATTCAGCTGACACACAATCTCTCAATAGCTTTATAAATATGGGTGCAGAGATCTGGCCTTCTGAATGTATTGTCAGTTTCTTTCCATTTCATTGATAGTTTGACTGGGTATAAAATTTTAGGTTGAAAATCATTTTCCTTCAGATTTTGAAAGCAGTATTCCTTCTACTGGTCTTACATAGAGTTGCTGTTCTTTTGTTTCCTTTCTGGCTTCCATCTCTTTTAATGTCAACCCACTTTTTTCACTGTGGATACATTAGAAGCTGTCCCCTCAATTTCTGAAAATGCCTCAGTGTCAGCTATTTACTCATTAACCCGGTCACATGGGTGTGCCCTGTTAATGTTTAGACACTCATTCAGTTCTGAGAAATCTTCTCAGTATGTTTCCTTCATAATTTTCCTCTTAAATTTTCTGCATTCTCACTTTAACCAGAGTTTCTTTAGTTAAATAATAGATCTCCTGGATTAAATCTCTAATACTCTATTTTTCCCTTTCTTATTTTTCCTTTGTCTCTTTTTCTACTGTTTGGACAATTTGTTTTGTCATCAAATCCTTATTTGAGGGGGCTTACACATAATTTTCAGAGCTCTTTGTTTATTTTCTTAGTGTTTTCCATAGCATCCTGATACAGACTTGTAAATGGAAAATCTTCTCTCATCTATAATCAATCTAGTTTTTTTTTTCAATCCACTATGCAAAAATGCATTATTCAGTAAAAACTATTATAGCTATTTTAAAAATGGAAGAGTCACAGGACATTTAAGAACTTACTCAAAATTATAATGCTAGTAAAGGGCACTTAAGCTTTAATCTATTATTTATCTTACAATAAGATTACATACTTCATAGAATTACTGTTAAGATTAAATGGGTAAACACATATATGGCACTTAAAACAATGAGTAACACAAAATAAATACTCAATAAGTATTAAATCTTAGTAGATTTCCCTACTCTCGGGCTATTAGTCAGACATTTTAAAGACCTTTCTTCTGTTTTCTCTATTATATCTCTTTGTTTCCTGCTGTTCTTTTTTGTGGTGGTTTTGGCTTTTCATGTCACATTGTAGGCATTTCCTCAAGTGTTTTGTGGTCCTTGTCTCTCTTCTCATATTTGAGACTGATGAAGCCTCACAGTGAGTATATGAGGCCTGTTGATGGCAGGGCTTCACTCTAATGTAACCATGTAGGACAGGGCTTGGGAGATCCTTGGACATCAGTATGTGTGAATTTTTATCTGAGTCTTCATATTCTCCAGCTTAGAATTCTGCAATATCTTCTGTGCAATATCTTTTGTGTGAGAGGGAGTTAGGAAGGGAATCAGGCATATACTTTGTGTCCTACAATTAGAGTGTATTGTATGAAAAGGAGCTAGAAAATCTCATTATTCAGGATATAATCTTACTCTTTCTGTTTTTACTTTCACACCTCACACTTGCACTCAGCTCTGCCTAGGGTCTTCAACAGTACACATAACCCCTTTTAATTTCTCCATTGAATAAACTTTCCATTCTCTGGCCATGAGTTTCTTTCCTGCCTATGTAGGATGAGAGACGAGTCAATTCAACTCTCCTACAATGTACATCCAACTAACAACTTATTTTTAGTTCTCAACTGACTTCAGTTTTTTTATGCATTTGATTCCTTCATATCTTGTACTTAAGTGAGGTTATGTGACACAAATTCACTACTTTCTTGTGCATATCTTCAGTGCAAGATCTTTACTTTAGACATGTCTTGGAACTGCTAACTCAGCTGACCTTCCATCTGGTCTTTGTCATCAAACATGAATGTGCTCACTTCACATTCTTAGTCTATTGCAAGTTTATACCATTTTTATTTCTTCTCATTTTAATGGGTATTTTTAAAATGGGAGAATAACTGTGTAATCAATCTATTTTTTAGTTTCTATCCTTTTGTAGTGTTTGCTTTTCAACCATGCAGTTAACTTACATTTTTAAGAATGTAAATTATATTTAACATGTTAAAAATGCAAACCTGTTACATAGATTTCTTCCATCCTTCTCTGGAGCATTTTTGAGACCTCCTATAATGCACATAATTGCTGAGCTTCTAGCATTTATTCCAAACAATCTCTCTCACTATGTAGTGACCATGCTCTTCAGCTAGTCAAAGGTGGTCAGAGACATGATCAAAACAAAACAAAAACCAAAGACAGGTCTTCAGATTCTAAGACTAAAATCTCCACATATACTTCTACAACTTTTGAAACACTGACTGCTTCAGTAGCAGGTATATGATCTTAGTTGTCCTAATCAGAGTAAAACTAAGTTTTTGTTCTATAATTGGTAAAGACAAACTCTCTCATCTCCCACTCTTTTCTGGGCTGAAAGAAAAAGCAGAGGACCATAGTTGTAGTCAGAAGAAATCTTGCAAACCTGAGGGAAACCAGTTTTAGGAGTAACCCTGCTTCAAATAAAACCATCATGTTTGTGTTTGTGCACTCTCAAATCTTTTAAACATTATGAGAAACTAGAACTAAATTATAGACTTACATAGTGTGTTCCACCCCAACAGATTTTACTTCATTTTCTTCCAGTTCCCAGATCATTGATATCAAGAAAATCTACTGAAATGTCTTCTTGTGCTACAAGAACCATCTAACTACATATTCCCATCTCACGGTTAATCCTGTTTCCTGTCCTCTGAGGGAACTTCTGAAATGACCTGTGCACACTTTCCCTTTTCCTTACCAGCTAAAGAAGGCCAAGTAGTCATGAGATTTGGCTCGGTTTAACAGTCACTTATACTCTCCTTGTTTCAGGCTTTAAATCTTCTCAGAAAAATCACAAGCCCCTGGGGCCATGAATTTTATCTTGTATTCCATTATTCACCACAACTGAGCACTTTAAGGTGGTTTGAGAGGAGGGGTGGGGGGACATTTAAATGTTTTAAAAAGATCGTGACAGCATCACAAACTACAAAAGGTATAAATGAATTCTTGTGGAAGATGGAATGTATTTGTAATCACTTAAACGCAATGAATAAAATAACGTTTGTTTCTGGAAGACTTTCATGTGAATGGAATTTAGGCAGCTTTCATCGAACACTGAAAACCTGTACAAACGCATGGTGGCGCTGCAGGATAACATCGGGGAAAACTGCACTGGATGACGTTTTGGACACTTACCCAGGGCACACAAAGCTTTGGGAAGACAGAACAAGCTTTGGAGAGGCAAATTAGAAGCTATTCAAAAGGGATTAAAATCTTTGGGTCTCCAAAAATTCGGTGGACAGCTGAGACACGTCTGCCAGAACTGCAAAGTGGAGCTGAAGCGATTCTGCAGGAAGCCTTGGGGAAAGGAGCTATGGAGAACGGAGGGGCACGGACTCTGCGGATCAGGCAAGTCCTCCTTTTTGTTTTGCTGGGAGTGTCTCAGGCGGGATCTGAGCCCGAGCGCTTTTCTGTGGCAGAGGAAATGCAGAGCGGGAGCCTTGTAGGCAATTTGGCAAAGAACCTGGGACTAAAAGTGGGTGAGCTCTTCTCCAGGGGGGCTCGGGTGGTCTCTAGTGATAACAAACACCATTTGCAGCTGGACTTAAACACCGGGGATTTGCTCGTAAGCGAAGCGCTGGACCGGGAGGAGCTCTGTGGCTCCACAGAGCCCTGTGTGCTGCATTTCCAGGTACTAATGAAAAACCCCTTGCAGTTTTTACAGATTGAGCTCCAGGTCAGGGATGTAAATGACCACTCTCCTGTCTTCTTAGAAAAAGAAATGCTCCTAGAAATCCCAGAGAATAGTCCTGTTGGCTCCCTGTTCTTGCTAGAAAGTGCGAAGGATTTAGATGTAGGAATCAATGCTCTAAAGAGCTACACAATAAGCCCCAACTCTCATTTCCACATTAAAATGAGAGTTAATCCAGACCACAGAATATATCCAGAGTTAGTTCTGGACAAGTCTCTGGATTATGAAGAGCAGTCGGAGCTCAGTCTCATACTCACTGCTCTGGATGGCGGGTCCCCGCCCAGGTCCGGGTCGGCCTCGGTTCGGGTGGTGGTCTTGGACATTAATGACAACACCCCGGAGTTTGAGCAGCCATTTTATGAGGTGAAGATTCCGGAGAACAGCTTTCTAGGCTCACTGGTTGTCACTGTCTCAGCTCGGGATTTAGACGCGGGAAAGAATGGGGAAATATCATATACATTTTCTCATGCTTCTGAAGACATTCACAAGACATTTGAAATTAATCAAAAGTCTGGAGAAGTTAGTTTAATGGCATCGTTGGATTTTGAAACAACTGAATCATATTCAATAATTATTCAAGCCACAGATGGGGGAGGGCTCTTTGGGAAATCAACAGTCAGAATTCAGGTGGTGGATGTAAACGACAATGCTCCTGAAGTCACTGTGTCATCAATTACCAGTCCAATCCCAGAAAATTCACCTGAGACTGTAGTTGTGGTTTTTAGTATCCGAGACAGAGATTCTGGGGACAATGGGAGGATGTTTTGTTCCATCCCAGAAGACCTCCCCTTCACGCTAAAACCTTCGGGAAACAATTATTATACATTGGAAACGGCCGGAACACTGGACAGAGAAAGTAGGGCCCAGTATAATGTCACCATCACCGTCACCGACATGGGGACACCCCGACTGAAAACTGAACACAACATAACCGTGCTGGTCTCCGACATCAACGACAACGCCCCGGCCTTCACCCAAACCTCCTACACCCTCTTCATCCCAGAGAACAACAGCCCCGCCATGCACATAGGCAGCGTCAGCGCCACAGACAGAGACGCAGGCGCCAACGCCCAGGTCACCTACTCGCTGCTGCCACCCCAGGACCCCAGCCTGCCCCTGGATTCGCTGGTGTCCATCAATGCCGACAACGGACACCTGTTCGCCCTGAGGGCGCTGGATTTCGAGGCCCTGCAGGCATTCGAGTTCCTGGTGGGCGCCACAGACCGCGGGTCCCCGGCGCTGAGCAGCCAGGCGCTGGTGCGCGTGCAGGTGCTGGACGCCAATGACAATGCACCCTTCGTGCTGTACCCGCTGCAGAACGGCTCTGCGCCCTGCACCGAGCTGGTGCCCAGGGCGGCCGAGCCTGGCTACCTGGTGAGCAAGGTGGTGGCGGTGGACAGCGACTCGGGCCAGAACGCCTGGCTGTCTTACCAGCTGCTCAAGGCCACAGAGCCCGGGCTGTTCAGCGTGTGGGCGCACAACGGCGAGGTGCGCACTACGCGGCTGCTGAGCGAGCGCGACGCGGCCAAGCACAGGCTGCTGCTGCTGGTCAAGGACAATGGCGAGCCTCCGCTGTCAGCCAGTGTCACGCTGCACGTGCTGCTGGTGGATGGCTTCTCACAGCCCTACCTGCCGCTGCCTGAAGTGGCAGCTGCCGAGGCCCAGACTGACCCGCTCACGGTCTACCTGGTCATCGCGTTGGCATCGGTGTCGTCGCTCTTCCTGTTCTCGGTGCTGGCGTTCATCGCGGTGCGGCTGTGCCGGAGGGGCAGGGCCAGCCTGGTGGGTGGCTGCTCAGTGCCTGAGGCCCACTTTCCGGGCCACCTGGTGGACGTCAGCGGTACTGGGACCCTGTCCCAGAGCTACCAGTATGAGGTGTGTCTGACAGGAGGTATGGGAACAGATGAGTTTAAATTTCTGAAGCCGATTATCCCCAACATCCCGCCCCAGTGCCCCGGGAAAGAAATAGAGGGAAGTCCTACCTTCCGTAATAGCTTTGGGTTCAATATTCAGTGACCATAATTACCCTTCATACCCCGAATGTATTTTGTTTTTGTGCCACTTCTATACATGTTATCCCTCAATTTGTGGGTATTTTAAATTGTACTGTTGTTAGTTTTATATTTTCACATGTTCTCCCTACCTTTACTTTTAAGTGAGTGTTCATCATTATCTGTGGTTGTAATGAGGTGGTAACTTATTCTCTAACCCAGGAGGTCTTGATTTGTAATTAATTTGCCTCCTTAAATAATATTAATACCAAATCACTGTTTGTTTCTGACCCTCTCTCCAATTGAACTTTCACCCACAATTATACCTATAGTAAAATAAAGCACACCACTTTCAACTTATTTAACTGTTTAAACATTCCTTCATTTTTTTAAGCAGTGTTTCTTGGGGTTTAATAATGGTGGCTATTTAGAAATGTCATTTTCTGTCATTAAATCCACTGCATTTTAGTCACGTTTTAACATGTGCTCTGCCTGGTCTGGCTCGGTGGGTTGAGTGTCTGCCTGTGAGGAAAGAAAGGTCACTGTTAGATTCTGGCCAGGGCATGTGCCCCATTTGTTGGCCAGGTCCCCAGGTGGGGGCATGTAAGAGGCAGCCAATAGATGTTTCTCTCCCTCTCCTTCTCCACCCCTTTCTCTTTCTCTAAAAAAAATAAAATTAAATAAAACATAAGATGGGTGTTACTAGTGAAAATATACCTGAAAGATCATGTCCAATGATACAAGCATGATGCAATCACCTCGTTAGAAAGAGGCAGAGGGCAATTTTCTTAGCATCTCTTCATTGCTCATCCTAAAGCATGATTGTGAAGACACGTTAATATTGTGACCACTCACAGAATCAATGGAATGTGAAGTTATGACTTTCCAGATGTATCGTGAATGTTACAAAGCTATAATGCAACCCTGTTGAAAGCAGGCAGCTGAATAATATTTTGTATAGTGTAGAGTAGACTTGTGTGCTACTGTGTATAATTTTTGGCCTCCTGTGTACATATATACACACACACACACAGAGGGTACTAATTTTCAAATTTAAAACTACACAATCAATAGAAAAAATATTTTGTACATATTATGTAACATAGAAAAAAATGTTTTAAAATAATGCTTAGCTTTCCTGTTGATGCAATCTAAGATTGCATATATTACTCCGTTCTATTTAGTTGTCAAATGTGATCATCATAATTTGATTTAATGACATACTCATGGGTAGCAATCCAAAGTCTGAAGTCCCCTTTTCTCAGAGATACATGTAGAACATTGAAAAATATAAACACATAGTGCTTTAAGATTCTTTTTTTTTTAATTTTTAGAGAGAGGGGAAGGGAGGGAGCAAGAGAGGAAGAGAAACATGATGTGAGAGAGAAGCATTGGTTTTCCCTCTTGTGTGCACCCCAACCAGGTATGTGCCCTGATAGGGAATGGAACCAGTGGCCCTTTGTTTGTGAGACGATGCCCAACCAACTGAGCCATTCTGGTCAGAGCAAGATTCTAATTTTTAAAGAAAATTCAAACCATGGTAGAAGGAAGCTTTCTTTCCTGCTGCACAGGAACCAGCCAACACTCTTGCCCGTAGTGATGTGGCTACATTACAGAGGAAAAAAGCCTTCATTTTGGGGGGTGGAGTTTTTCAATAAATTTTATTTAAAAATCTAAAACTTATATGTTGTGGCAAGAAAGTGTAGATGGACAAAATGAGTGAGGGTGTAGAGGGAAAGGGAGCGTGTGCGTGTGTGAGAGGCAAAGACAGAACAGAGGTATTGGAAAGAGAAGGTGAGTAAGAATGAGTGAACTGGTTGTTTCTATTGCTTCTAGTGCCACAGACTAGAATCAGTGCCAGAAACCGCCTCTTGAGGATATTTTAAAACTTTATCTTAACATTGTAGAGGGGCTGGGTCAGTTAACATTGCCAGGGAGTACAGTCTCTAACAAATCAAAAACGATCTGATGTTTAAATTCCTTGAAAGCCAAGATTTCACTACCAGTTCCTTTGAACTGTGTGGGCTGATTAATTGGTCTTTGAATTCAAGAAAAATGGAGGGTACCAAAGTCTCTATATGCAGTCTAATTAAATTCTAATTTTCCATTTTCAGAATTGGAACTAAGAGCAAGCCTTTCTCCCCTAAATGAAAGCTGCAACAAAAACTCATATAATATTAATAAATCAGTTGAGTATTAACATTACTTCCTGTCTTTCCTGTACTTAGTCGGGGAAAGGAAGGAGGACCACTAGCTTAAAGAGATATAAAGTGTTATAGATCCTTACCATGTCAGACGATGATAATACTAGGAGCTAAATACTATTATTACCCCAATTTACAGATTGGGAAATAGAGGTACATAACTTGCCCAAGACTGCAGGTAGTAAGTGGCGGACTAGAATTCTAATGTAGACATTTTGGTTTTTAAATCTATGATCCTAATCATCATGCTCTGCTCCCTCCTAGTTCTAAGATGTTCCTTCTAGGTCTTTCTGTATTACTCTTCACTTATGCATACGTTGTAACATATTTTAATTGCTTACCACCAAATTTTATAGCCTGTGAGCTCCATAAAGACAAGGATTATCCCTATCTTATATGCTATGTCTTTACATGTGCATTTCTAAAAATATATAAGTGAAAAAATAATGATGTTACTAACTATAATTGACTGAACTCAAGTATTTACAAGAGTTGAAGGGAGAATATATTCGCAGTTAGTTAAGAAATGGCCTGAATAAAATATCATTTATTCAGTTCAAGACATTTGTATGGATTCCCCTTGTTGGGCATTCAAAACAGTGATAATTAAAGTCACTATAGAGACCTTTATGGATCCAAATTCAAACAAATCAACAACTTAAAAAAACATTCTTGGAGGAAACTGGGAAAACCAAACACAGCATGAGTATAAATTATATCAAGGAATTATTGCTAAATGTGTTGATTGTGATAGTAGCATAGTAATTATATTTCTGAAGTCCTTATCTACTACAGATACTTAATGAAGTGTTTAGAGGTAAAAAGATGCTGTCTGGGATTTGCTTGAAAATACTCCAGATGTATTCATGAATTCTTTAGAGAAAAAAAATTACTGAAAAAAACTCATAGAGACACATGGTGGCGCTGCAGGACAAGACGAAAACAGGACACGCTGTGGGCTCCTTTATTCCAGAGAACAGAACATCCAACCCATTGGAAAGAGAGGTATTCAGGAGCTTCACTTTCAGAGCTGCTGGGGGGCTATGCACCTTCCAAGGGTTACCTATAAAATAAATCAGAGCTCTATCTTCCAAAATTGGGACTAAACTTACATTTTTCCACAAAAGAGATTGCTTGAAGGAACCATGGAGATCAGAGGAGCGCTCACTCTGCGGAAAAGGCAAGTCTTGATTTTCTTTGTTTTGCTGGGATTGTCTGAAACGGGGCCTGAATCGGTGCGCTATTCTGTGGCAGAGGAAAAAGAAATTGGCTCTTTTGTGGCCAATCTGGCAAGGGATCTGGGGCTTGGGGTGGAGGAGCTGTCCTCACGGGAGGCCCGGATAGTTTCTGATGATAATGAGAAGCATTTGCACCTGAATTTGCTGACTGGGGATTTGCTCCTAAGTGAGAGACTAGACCGAGAAGAGCTCTGTGGCTCCACGGAGCCCTGTGTGTTGCATTTTCAGGTGTTACTGCAAAACCCTTTAAAGTTTTTTTTGGTTGAGCTGCACATCAGAGATATAAATGATCACTCCCCTACATTCTTGGATAAGGAAATACTTTTGAAAATATCAGAAAGTACGACTCTCGGAACCAAATTCCTAATGGAGAGTGCCCAAGATTTGGACATAGGAAGCAACAGTCTCCAAAACTACACAATCAGCCCCAATTCTCATTTCTCCATTAAAGTTCAAGACAGTGGTGATGGAGAGATATACCCAGAACTGGTCCTGGACAGAATGTTAGATCACGAAAAGGAGCCTGAGGTCAGATTAACACTTGTAGCGCTGGATGGTGGATCCCCACCCAGGTCTGGGACAACTTCGGTTCTCATAGAGGTCTTGGACGTCAATGACAATGCCCCCGAGTTTCCTCAGAAGCTCTATGAGGTGCAGGTCCTGGAGGACACAGCCATTGGCTCCTGGATAATCACCACCTCGGCTAAGGATCTGGATGCAGGAAACTATGGGAAGATATCTTACATATTTTTCCATGCATCTGAAGACATTCGTAAAACATTTGAAATCAACTCTACATCTGGGGAAGTTCGTTTGAGATCTAGCTTGGATTTTGAAGTAATACAGTCCTACACTATAAATATTCAGGCAACAGATGGTGGGGGTCTTTCAGAAAAATGTACTCTTCTGATAAAAGTATTGGATGTAAATGATAATGCACCAGAAGTGACCATGTCATCAATTACAAACAGAGTTCCAGAAAATTCGCCACAGACCCTTGTTGCTGTTTTTAGTATTCGAGACCAAGACTCTGGGGACAACGGAAGAATGGTTTGCTCTATTCAAGATGATCTCCCATTTATTCTGAAACCCACGCTTAAGAATTTCTTCACTCTGGTTACTGAAAAAGCACTGGACAGAGAGATGAGAGACAAGTATAGCATCACAATCACCGTCACAGACATGGGGACTCCCAGACTGAAAACTGAACACAACATAACCGTGCTGGTCTCTGATGTCAACGACAACGCCCCGGCCTTCACCCAAACCTCCTACACCCTCTTCATCCCAGAGAACAACAGCCCCGCCATGCACATGGGCAGCGTCAGCGCCACAGACAGAGACGCGGGCGTTAACTCCCAGGTCACCTACTCTCTGCTGCAGCCCCAGGACCCCAGCCTGCCCCTGGATTCGCTGGTGTCCATCAACGCTGACAACGGACACCTGTTCGCCCTGAGGGCGCTGGATTTCGAGGCCCTGCAGGCTTTCGAGTTCCTGGTGGGCGCCACAGACCGCGGGTCCCCAGCGCTGAGCAGCCAGGCGCTGGTGCGCGTGCAGGTGCTGGACGCCAATGACAACGCGCCCTTCGTGCTGTACCCGCTGCAGAACGGCTCTGCGCCCTGCACCGAGCTGGTGCCCAGGGCGGCTGAGCCTGGTTACCTGGTGAGCAAGGTGGTGGCGGTGGACAGCGACTCGGGCCAGAACGCCTGGCTGTCTTACCAGCTGCTCAAGGCCACAGAGCCCGGGCTGTTCAGCGTGTGGGCGCACAATGGCGAGGTGCGCACGGCGAGGCTGCTGAGCGAGCGCGACGCGGCCAAGCACAGGCTGCTGCTGCTGGTCAAGGACAATGGCGAGCCTCCGCTGTCAGCCAGTGTCACGCTGCACGTGCTGCTGGTGGATGGCTTCTCGCAGCCCTACCTGCCTCTGCCCGAAGCGGCGGCCGACACGGCCCAGACAGACCCGCTCACGGTCTACCTGGTCATCGCGCTGGCGTCGGTGTCGTCGCTCTTCCTGTTCTCGGTGCTGGCGTTCATCGCGGTGCGGCTGTGCCGGAGGGGCAGGTCTGGCTTGGTGGATGGCTGCTCGGTGCCTGAGGGCCACTTTCCGGGCCATCTGGTGGATGTCAGCGGTACTGGGACCCTGTCCCAGAGCTACCAGTATGAGGTGTGTCTGATGGGAGGTATGGGGACAGATGAATTTAAATTTCTGCAGCCGATTATTCCCAGTCTTCCAGCCCATGACACTGGTAGGAACGTAGAGGAAAACGAGAACTGTAGGAACAGCTCTGGATTCAACGTTCAGTATAAAGTCTGAACATTTAATCTTTAATTATTCTTGCCTGACTGGAAACATTTTGCCAAGTTGTAGTGAATTTTGGTTGTATAGTAGTTGCATTCATTATTTCTCATGCTCTTGCACTTGCTTTAAAAATCATTTTTAGTGGCTATGATGAAATAGAAACAATTTGTGTGTTTTCTGGTTTTGTTTTGTTTTGTTTTTTAAATTTGCCCTGGCTGGTGTGGCTCAGTGGATTGAGTGCCAGCCTGGGAATCGAAGAGTTGCTGGTTCCATTCCCAGTCAGGGCACATGTATGGGTTGCCTGCCAGGTCTCCAGGTGGGGGCGCACAAGAGGCAACCACACACTGATGTTTCTTTCCCTGTTTCTCTCTCCCTTCCCCTCTCTCTAAAAATAAATAAATAAAATCTTTAAAAATTTTTTTATTTTGTCAAAAAAGGCATATCAGCCTTGGCCAGATCACTCAGTTGGTTAGAGCCCAGTACTGACATGTCCAAGCTGAGGGTTGGATGTGGGTCAGGGCACATACAGGAGTCAACCAATGAGTACAGAAATAAGTGGAACAACAAATCAACGTTTCTCTCTCTTTCAAATCAATTTTTAAAAAGTTAAATGGTATGTTAATGAAGTTATTACTAATTGTTGTTATGGTAATGGTGTTATGCAAGAAGATGTTGATTATTTGGAGTCGCAAATGAATGTTTTAAGAGCGAACCCCACAATGTATGTGATTTACTTCTAGACCTTTCATTAAAGCATAGATAAAGCAAAACTTAAAAATGCTGTTGAATCTGGGTGAAAGGCAGATTGTTTAAATTGGTTGCAGCATTATGGAGTTGACTTAGTATTGATTATTTCTCTTTGCTCTTGAGATCAGTTGCCCATGCCCCATGGAAGCTACCAGTTTACTTGTAATTTTGAGACACAATAACATTCTGGATATTTTACACTTTTAATAAGAATGATATAGATTCTATAGACCAACACTTTCACTGAAAACAATGCTCTAATAAGACACATATACTGTCAGGTTGCAGGTACTACTTAAAGGTAGCCTAGAGAGTTGGCCCTGAACCAAGGCCAGCAGTTTGCTGAAGCTGCTGGTTTCAAGCAGGAGCCTAAAGCATTTGTCTTTCTGTGGTCTGTTGGCCATTCCAGAACTTAGGAAATGTAATGGTCAATTCATTAGAAAGAAACATCTGGAAAAAGAAAAAAAAGTTTTTGCCTGTTTTTGAAACAGTCACTGGATTGAGAATATCATTAGGCATGGTTACACTAAAGGTTCCTCAAAAAAATAAAATAAAATAAAAGTAGCCTAGAGAGATAAATGAGCCCCAAGTCCACTTTTTCCCTGGGAACATCTGGAATCCTGGGAAATGTGAGCCTCTATTTTGATGGTTTATATAAAAAGGGAGACAAAGCATAACAAATTGAGAAGTTTATAGGAGACCCTCATATTGATAAATATAAATCCCTAAGAGCTACAGCTTTATGAATGGGTAGGTGAGCCCTTGTGTGTATTATTAGCTTTGAACTTGATTTTTAGCAGTGAAATTCATTTGAGGTGGTCATTGACAGATAGTGCTCCCAGGCCCTGATAGAACCAAATGCAGACATTCTTTAAATGTTTTTTCATCGTAAGCCTAGAATTATTTATATAAATAATTTTGTGTTCTTAACTTGAACACAAAGATAACTGCATTCACAAAGCAACATAACACTGTGAGTGAGAACCCAGAAATTAACTTGCAAACACTTCAAATTTTTAATTATCAAACATAGTCTGTAATATGCTAACTACTGCAACGGAAACAAGTTATACTTGAAGATGTACAGACAACAAGAAATAATAAATTCAAAAGAATAGAACAGAACTTCTAAAACTGAAAAATATGATTATCAAAATTTAAAAGTGAATCAGAGTTTTAATATAAAATTAGATACACCCAAATGAAGAATTCATGGATGAAAGAGGTTGGAACATAATTTACCCAGTATGCAGCTCAAGAGTTAATAAGATGACAAATGCCAAGAAGATGGTTAGAAACACAGGCAAATGGTCAAAACGGTCAACATGCATTTAACTAGAATCACAGAAGGATCAATGAGAATGATTTGTTCAGAAGTGATATTTGAAAAAAGTTATTGCTAGGAATTTTATGGAATTGATACACCCATCAATGCAAATTCAAGAGTTCCAAATAAATCTAGCAAGATAAATACAAAATAACCATGGCTAGAAAAAGCATTGTGAAATTTCAGAAAACCAAATACAGAGAAATCTTTTTCTTAAAGGGGAAAAAACATTTAACCTTTGAACACAAGACTGTTAGACTGACAGCTACGTTGCATGTTGACAATTTCTCAACAGCAGCAATGGAAACTAAAAGACAACAAGCTTTTTTCAGCGTGCTGAAAGAAGTTAGCAAACGGTCCTGCCTAAATAGTCTTTGCACATTAAAGTCAGCAAATGAGAGAATCAAATCAACTGGATATCAGCTTGGTTTTAAATGAATCAAGATCATGAGAAAGAACTGCTATAAAGACATTTTACTCTCAAATATAACTTCTTATAGTTTTTCTCTGTGTGAGTACGAGAGTTTGACCTGTTTCTAGCCTTCTTCATCTAGTCTGCATCTAATCTAGTCTCATCACTTACAACTATGGCCCCTCTCTGGAGATGGCAGTCTCTAAGAGCTAAAATCACAAATTCAAACATACTTTTCTTAATCTACAAGTTACACTCTTTCTAAAATAACTTCAATCACCACATATACCAGTAAATTCTAATTTTGTCTTTGCAACCCAAACCTATTTTCTCAACTGCATTTATGTAATGAAATCTCATCACATAACTACTTATATGGATACTCTATGGGCACATCGAACTCAACATGTTTTAAGTTAAAGTTTTCCCTTCCTCAGAATGAAATCTTCTATAGCTCTATATCCATTTCTCTCCTCTCCTCTCCCTGTCTTTACTTTATCAGTTAATAGCACCATCACTTATTCAGTTCCCTAAGCCTAAGAAAAAAGTACATTTACTTTCACTCCTTCTTATTCCAGTGCCTCTATATCTAATCTATCACCACATCCAATATAGTGTACCTTGATCATTTTAATTACTGCATTTCTCATTGAGGCCAATCTCATCACTTGCCTGCATTTCCTGCAACAATGTCTAATCAATTTCTTGTCTCTAGTCTTACTTCTTTCCAATTTATTCTCAATTATGAAATACGATGATCTTTTGAAAAATAAAAACATGTTCATGCCATTTTTCTGTTTAAAACCCTTTAATACTCTTACATTTCCACTGATGTCGAGTCCAAATGCCTTGGCATGGCTCACAGAATATCTGCTTATCTTTCCAATCTCAACTCTCAAAATTTATCTCCTTTTGCTGTAGGGCTCAACCATACCAATGCTATGTCAGTTCTTCCAAAACACTTCTTTCATTTTGGATATCATGTTTTTAGTTTTCCTGGAAATGAAAGTTAGTTTTACTTCACATGGAATTTTTGTTTAGATTACTCATACTTGTCTTTCTTGTATCAATTTAGAATATCCTTTTTCCATAAAAGTCTTTCCTGGTACTTCCAAATTCTGGTTGGATAACCCTCATTTTTGCTCTTATAGTAGCATAAACATTTTCCATCATGGCATTTGGTATGCTCCATTTTAAATGCGGGATCACTTTTCTTCCTCCATCCTTCAGGACAGAAGCTATGTCTGTCTGTTCACCACTCTATTCTTAACACTTATCACCATGCCTACCACAAAGTGTATGCTCAGTAAATATCTGCTGAACAAATTACTGAATGGATGAATAAAATATATAGAATTATGCCTTTGGAAGACCTGGGTCTGCAAAATGGAAACCAGTTCCACAACTAAACTAGGGTCTAGTTTGGTCAACTTTTTTTAATGTTCAGAAACTGAATACATCTTACTTCTCTCACTACTGTTGAGTATTTACTTTCTACTGTTGCCAGATAAGCCTCCTATGGAACATACCTGAATAAATGGTACCATTTACCCAGCCAGAAATGTCAGCCTCCCCCAAACAATAATTTGCATATACCAAGTTCATTTCCCGGTGCATGACCTTATTGTCTTAGAGTATTTGCTGATAGCCAGAGACAACTGAGACCTCCAGTGTCTCTGGGAACCTCTTGCTCACTAAGTCCATTACATAAAAGAGTCATCTTAACTATGTTTAGTTGTTTTATATAATGTCCCCATAAATTATTTGAAGCCAAGAGAGCATAACTCATTTGAGTTTGGGGCTGTATCTTAAATATGCTTTTTATATCCAGCACAGTTTTGGTTTATTGTGTTAAAGAATGAATAGCAGCAGCATCACATATCACAAAGGATGCAACTCAGAAAGAAAATATGAATATACAGGAAAATACACTTTAAATCTATCAATAAACACACAAGGTAAATTAATATTTTGTCTCAACTTTACCAGATTTGTTTAAAGTCTGAGGATCTGCAGAGTCGCGTGGTGGCGCTGCAGGATAAGACAGGGTAATTTCTGTTACAGCAGAAGCTCTGGCTTCCGTTGACCAGTGGAACTGAGAGCGCGGAAGAAACAGGGAGGGGAAAGAGGCTTTCAAAAGCAAGCTAGGCAGCCAAAACACCCTCGCGATAGGATTATAAATCTATAGAGTACCAAAGGTTTGGACTGATAGAGAGGAGCATCTCCCAGAGCTGTTTGAGGTTGAGTTTCTGCAGAAAGGCATTCACCTAAGGAGCCATGGAGCTGGGACGCCCTCAGCATATAAGGCAAGTGCTGCTTTTCTTTGTTTTCCTGGGAGGGTCTGCAGCGTGTTCAGAGACCTTGTGCTATTCTGTGGCAGAGGAAACGGAGATGGGCTCCTTTATAGCCAACGTGGTGAAAGACCTCAGTGATGAGGGTGTGGTGGAAGACCTTGCTGCGCGGGGAGCCAGAGTCATCTTTGATGATTATAAACCATACTTATGGCTGGACCAGCAGACTGGCAACTTGCTCTTAAATGAGCAGTTGGACAGGGAGACACTTTGTGACCTCACCGAGCCATGTATATTACATTTCCAGGTATTATTTGAAAATCCTTTGCAATTTTTTCGGGCTGAGCTTTGGGTCAAAGACATCAATGATCACACTCCCACGTTCCTAGATAAAGATATACTTCTGAAAATCTCAGAAGGTACTGCTCCAGGAACCTCATTCCAAATGGAGAGTGCTCAGGATTTGGATGTAGGAAAGAATGCTGTCCAAAACTACACATTAAGTCCGAATCCTCATTTCCACCTTAAATTACAAGACAGTGAGGGGGGCAGAAAATATCCAGAGCTTGTGTTGGACCAATCCCTGGATCGAGAAAAGGAGCCTGAGCTTAGATTAATGCTAACAGCCTGGGATGGAGGGTCTCCGCCCAGGTCCGGAACTGCGGTGGTTCGTATTTTGGTTTTAGATATCAATGACAATGCCCCGGAGTTTGAGAGGCCTGTCTATGAGGTTCAGGTACCAGAAAACAGCCCTCTGGACGCTTTAGTCATCAAGGTGTCTGCCACAGATTTAGATGCAGGAATAAATGGAGAACTATCTTATTCATTTTCCCACATCTCCAGAGACATACGGAAAACATTTGACATCCATCCAATTTCTGGCGAAGTCCATTTAAAAGCGCTTCTGGATTTTGAGTTAATTCAGTCTTATACAATAAATATTCAGGCCGTAGACGGTGGGAGCCTCTCGGGAAAATCAGCAATTTTAGTTCACGTTGTAGACGTGAATGACAACCCACCTGAAATAGTCATAACATCTCTCACCAGCCCCATACCAGAAAATGCGTCACCTGAAATGGTGGTCGCTGTTTTTAGCTTACGAGATCAAGACTCTGGAGATAACGGGAAGATGGTTTGCTCAATTGAAGACAATCTCCCCTTTCTCTTGAAGCCCACTTTCAAGAATTTCTACACCCTGGTAACAGAGCGGCCACTGGACCGAGAAACCAGTACCAAGTACAACATCACAATCACAGTCACAGACCTGGGGACTCCCAGACTGAAAACCCAGCACAACATAACCATACTGGTCTCCGACGTCAATGACAACGCCCCAACCTTCACCCAAACTTCCTACACCCTCTTCATCCGCGAGAACAACAGCCCTGCCCTGCACATGGGCAGCGTCAGCGCCACAGACAGAGACGCAGGCGCCAACGCCCAGGTCACCTACTCGCTGCTGCAGCCCCAGGAGCCCAGCCTGCCCCTGGACTCGCTGGTGTCCATCAGTGCCGACAATGGCCACCTCTTCGCCCTGAGGGCGCTAGATTTCGAGGCCCTGCAGGTATTCGAGTTCCTGGTGGGCGCCACAGACCACGGGTCCCCGGCACTGAGCAGCCAGGCGCTGGTGCGCGTGCAGGTGCTGGACGCCAATGACAATGCGCCCTTCGTGCTGTACCCGCTGCAGAACGGCTCTGCGCCCTGCACTGAGCTGGTGCCCAGGGCGGCCGAGCCTGGCTACCTGGTGAGCAAGGTGGTGGCGGTGGACAGCGACTCGGGCCAGAACGCCTGGCTGTCTTACCAGCTGCTCAAGGCCACAGAGCCCGGGCTGTTCAGCGTGTGGGCGCACAATGGCGAGGTGCGCACCGCGAGGCTGCTGAGTGAGCGCGACGCGGCCAAGCACAGGCTGCTGCTGCTGGTCAAGGACAATGGCGAGCCGCCTCTGTCAGCCAGTGTCACGCTGCACGTGCTGCTGGTGGATGGCTTCTCTCAGCCTTACCTGCCTCTGCCCGAAGTGGCGGCCGCCGCGGCCCAGACTGACCCGCTCACGGTCTACCTGGTCATCGCGCTGGCGTCGGTGTCGTCGCTCTTCCTGTTCTCGGTGCTGGCGTTCATCGCGGTGCGGCTGTGCAGGAGGAGCAGGGCCAGCTTGGTGGGTGGCTGCTCGGTGCCTGAGGCCCACTTTCCGGGCCACCTGGTGGACGTCACCGGTACTGGGACCCTGTCCCAGAGCTACCAGTATGAGGTGTGTCTGACCGGAGGCTCTGGGACCAGTGAATTTAAGTTCCTTAAACCCATTATTCCCAACCTCCCACCTCAAAATCCTGAAATGGAGGAAAGCCACGCCTTTCTGAATGGCTTTGGGTTCAATTAGGGATTTCATTATTATGTAAAACTTTGAGAATGAGTGCTACTTCTTTGTAAATTTATTCATCTTAATGTAAAATTCTTTCTTTTGGGAAACTTCACTAGTAGCTCAGAAATTTCAATGTCTACATCCTGCTATTCTTTATGTTAACTGTGAAAAATCCGAGGGAGCTAAATTTTGTTTAGTTTTTTTTTTCTCAAATAATTTATTTAAATACAGGGTGAAGCACAAGTAGGTTTACAGTTGTTTGTATGGAAAATAATACAATGATTAATAAATATTAATATGAGAATAAACTGTGTTTGTGTACTCACAACTGCAAACCTACATTTGCCCACCCTCTAGTTAGCATTTTCCCTTCAAGCTTAATTGCACACTCTGCTCAGTCATCTTCTGTGAGTGTTCTGGGCTCTAGATGTTCTCTCTAAAACAGTTTTTATATGTTTAGCATTATTGTTTTAAAGAAAAATGCATGATCTGAATAAAAACATAATTGCTTTCTCATCTGATTAGGTTGATTTTTAATGTATCTTTTAAAGATTTTAAAAAATATAATCTTTCCATTCTCTTCTGTCAAGTATCTCAGATAATTTTTTACCCATTTAGGTATTCTCTGCAGAAATATTTTGTGAACTGTGTGTACTACTGGTAAGTGGTGCTGTATTAAAATAAATTCTGATCTTGTTTGAGTTAAGGGATATATCCAGCCACACTTCTTTACTGAGAGCTTCCCAGTATGACCCAAGGGAGAGAATTACTATCAAGATGTTTGTTCTATTTTTCTTTACTTCTTCTGACCACTTTTGAATGGTCCAGTGATAGATTCCTGATTAAAGCAGAAGTAGTCACATTCTCCAAGCCCATAAATTGGCAATGGAGATGTAGTTCATCTATTTTTTTCTTGATTGCTTGTAAATGGGAAATAAATGTGGGCCGAGGCAACCATGTTTATTCCTTTTTGGACTGGCAGCACAGAATCTCATGCAGAGATGGGGAAAGAAGGAAGGAAAGGAAAGATAAAGGTGGGAAGGAATAAGGGGATGAAGGAAGCAGAACAATAGAGACTGAGATGCCTACTTGGTTCTAGACCTATCAGCTTCTGCCTGAGTCCCCAATGTCTAATTGTCCTTGACTTCTACAATAAGACTGCAGTTTCCTAATAATAAAACTTTTATTTACCCCATATTGGTGTTGGGGGGGAGGCAATACTGGAACCAAAAGAAACAAGAAAGATACATGCAGTCTTGAGTACTCAGTTAGATCACGTACCAGCAAACCCAAGTCTCTTGTCACATGCTTGTATTATTAACCGATGAAAAAATAAAAAACATACAAGCTTAGAGATAACTAATTTATATTAGAGAATTTTGTTACAAAATTTAATTTCATAAATAACTTATGAGGTCTTCCAACAGAAAATATGCTACAAAAAATTAACAGGTTTCCTTCTATTATTTTATGTGCTCCAGGACCAGTTTTCAAAGGTAACACTAACACTGTTATTGTTTAGGGGTCTATACCCATACCATCTTTAGTATCTATTTCTTTTAAAAATTATTTACTGTGAACAGAATTATTTTATTATTTAATGTAAAATCTTCAGTATCTACAATGTATAGATTACTATAAGGGTTGAATCATGATTTCATTAAGAGTAATAAGTATTTGATTGACACATACTCCATTATTAAAAAGCCTCATGAAAAAATTTTAAGCTTCCTGCTGAGCTTGCAAGCTTGAAAATTTTCTCCTTAGTAAAGAAAAATAAGGAGGAATTTTTTATGGGAAGTGACAGATGAAAATAAAAAACTAATTTTGATTCATCTGTTCATTGATGTAGATACCAGCTTCTATTGATTAATGTTTTTAATGCATGAACATTAAGGGCACATTTTATTGCATATTAATTTCATAATAAGTGTTTGGATCCATGACCAAGGTCTATAAAGACAATTATCAAGTATAACTATAACCAGCATGTTCTTATATTTTGAGGGTTTACTTAACTAAATGTCTTTTACTACATAGAGGAAAACATTCTAAAATAGAATGTCAATTTGAATAATTTGTACCTTAATAGAATGAAACCAATACTTAACACAATGTTTACACTTGGCCCAACCTGTTTTCTCAATTAGCCAGGAAATTGGAGTGCCAAAATATGTGATAATGTCTATTGTTTAAACAATATTAAAGTATTGTCTGGAGTTTGATGCAATTGGTCCTTGCCCACAAGATATTTTTTCCATCCTTAGGAGTAAAAGGACTTCAGTTCCATGCTAGAGTGACAGGGTCTTATGCTATCCACAGAAGCAATGTGAGTTGCTTGCTAAACATAAATTGTGATCTGTGGTACTTGGGAACAAGTTTAATCTGCTCTTTCAGATGAACCTAACTTATTTTCTTCTGCACTTTAATTTTTACAGTAACTTCAGCCCTTTCTCTTATGGCCTTGACTTTCCTACTTTTCAAGATCTCAGTGACTTTTGGTAATAGATGTAGATGCTCTTCACAGATTGTTTTAGGTAATGTAGCAGTCAATACAACAACACTTACAGAGATATGGAGACAGCCTCCTTAGACAATATTTACAAATAAGTTATCCCCAATTCCTTGAACTATCTATTTTGTTTGCATAGTGAAACAGTTCTAGCTTGTGTGTCACCTAAATTTATACTCCTGAAGTATGTAAATGAATTTTTTCATTCACAGTGCTGGCAAAGTGTTGAATTTTATTTCTTTAGGAATAGACTGATAGATACACATCTTTTTCCACTCAAACCCTAAGAGTACAGACTATACAATATTATAGACATTATATTGTAAACTCCAGGAAAACAAGGAGGTATTAGTATTCCCAGCACTTAGTATACTGCCTGACATATAAAATGAAATCAATGTTTTGTTGAATAAACAAATAAATAATATAGTTAGCTTTGCTCTTGTATCATTTCCAAAGTGGCTGGCACCGTGTCCACATTCACAACCTCACAGGAAAATAGACGTTATCATTGTATTTATAAATCACCCTATGTATAATCCGTGGTGGTTGCTTTGTGTGTGTGCAAAAATCTAAACAAGTATGTTGTGTAGCATTTCCAGCAAACTAGGTTTTAAGTACAACACATGGTGGCGCTGTAAGCTAAGGCTGTGAAAAACAGACCCGCGGAGGGCTCCTGTTCCGGCAGTCGTAACACAGACCTAGGCTGAGAGAAGAGGATTCTTCACGGAATTGTCTTGCAGTAAGGATCGATTCCCAGGACCAGCTGCCTACAGACCCAACAGGCATCCGGCCCTAAAGGCTTCAGGGGCTGGAAAAATGGAGGCTGAAGAGGAGCGCTTTCCCACACTAAGGCAAGTCCTGCTTCTCTTTGTTTTGCTGGCTCAGACTTGCGCGGAACGGGAAGCTTATAGTGTCGCAGAAGAAACAGAGAGTGGTTCTTTTGTGGCTAATCTAGCAAAGGACATAGGGTTAGAGGTAAGAGAGCTGTCTCGGAGGAGGGCTCGAGTCATTTTTAACAACAACAAAAAACACTTTCAGCTGAACCTTCAGACGGGAGATTTACAAGTGAATGAGAAACTGGATCGGGAAGAACTGTGTGGCCCCACTGAGCCGTGTGAGCTGCAATTCCAGGTGCTACTGGAAGAACCTTTGGAAGTATATAAGTTTAAGCTTTTGGTCAGTGACATAAATGACAACCCACCTGTGTTCCCAGAAGCAGAAATGATTTTAAAAATCATGGAAAATACTCTTCCAGGGGCGGTGTTTCCCCTGAAAAATGCACAAGATTTGGATGTAGGCATCAATAACGTTCAAAACTATACCATCTTCCCCAACTCCCATTTCCATGTTCTTACCAGAAATGGCAGTGAGGGCAGAAAGTACCCGGTGCTGGTTCTGGACAAGGCTCTAGATCGAGAGGAGCAGCCTGAGCTGAGGCTAACTCTCCTGGCCGCAGACGGCGGAGCTCCGCCCAAATCTGGCACCGCCCGGGTCCTCATTGATGTTTTGGATGTCAATGACAACGCCCCCGAGTTTGCGCAGCCACTCTATCGTGCGCAAATCCTGGAAAACAGTCCTCTGGGGTCCCTTGTTGTCACCGTTTCTGCTAGAGATTTAGACACGGGAATAAATGGTGAAGTGTTCTACTCGTTTTTTTACGGTGATGAAGAGATTACTAGGACATTTGCACTTAATGAACTCACAGGAGAAATGAAAATAATTAGGAAACTAGACTTTGAAAAAATTGTGTCATATGAGGTGGATATTAAGGCGTCTGATGGGGCAGGTCTTTCTGGAAAATGCACTGTCATAATACAGGTGGTGGATATAAACGACAACACCCCAGCACTGACGGTGGCTTCACTTACAAGCTCTATCCCAGAAAACTCCCCAGAAACCATGATAGCTCTTTTCAGTGTTCGAGACCCAGACTCTGGGGAAAATGGCAGGACGGTTTGTTCTATCCAGGAAGGTGTTCCTTTCATGCTGAAACCTTCCGTTGAGAATTTCTACAAGCTGGTATCAGAGGGACCTCTGGACAGAGAGCGCCAGGCGGAGTACAACATCACCATCACCGTCACAGACATGGGGACTCCCAGGCTGAAGACCCAGCACAACATAACCGTGCTGGTCTCCGACGTCAACGACAACGCCCCGGCCTTCACCCAAACCTCCTACACCCTCTTCATCCCAGAGAACAACAGCCCCGCCCTGCACATGGGCAGCGTCAGCGCCACAGACAGAGACGCGGGCGCCAACGCCCAGGTCACCTACTCGCTGCTGCAGCCCCAGGACCCCAGCCTGCCCCTGGACTCGCTGGTGTCCATCAACGCCGACAACGGACACCTCTTCGCCCTGAGGGCGCTGGATTTCGAGGCCCTGCAGGCATTCGAGTTCCTGGTGGGCGCCACAGACCGCGGGTCCCCGGCGCTGAGCAGCCAGGCGCTGGTGCGCGTGCAGGTGCTGGACGCCAACGACAATGCGCCCTTCGTGCTGTACCCGCTGCAGAACGGCTCTGCGCCCTGCACCGAGCTGGTGCCCAGGGCGGCCGAACCTGGCTACCTGGTGAGCAAGGTGGTGGCGGTGGACAGCGACTCGGGCCAGAACGCCTGGCTGTCTTACCAGCTGCTCAAGGCCACAGAGCCCGGGCTGTTCAGCGTGTGGGCGCACAACGGCGAGGTGCGCACCGCGAGGCTACTGAGCGAGCGCGACGCGGCCAAGCACAGGCTGCTGCTGCTGGTCAAGGACAATGGCGAGCCGCCTCTGTCAGCCAGCGTCACGCTGCACGTGCTGCTGGTGGATGGCTTCTCACAGCCCTACCTGCCGCTCCCCGAAGCGGCGGCCGAGGTGGCCCAGACCGACCTGCTCACGGTCTACCTGGTCATCGCGTTGGCGTCGGTGTCGTCGCTCTTCCTGTTCTCGGTGCTGGCGTTCGTCGCCGTGCGACTGTGCAGGAGGAGCAGGGCCGGCTTGGTGGGCGGCTGCTCGGTGCCTGAGGCCCACTTTCCGGGCCACCTGGTGGACGTCAGCGGTACTGGGACCCTGTCCCAGAGCTACCAGTATGAGGTGTGCCTGAAGGGAGGATCAGGGACCAGCGAGTTCACGTTCCTGAAGTCTGTTGCCTCTAACCATCCAGGATCTGTGAATGGTGTGGAGGAAAACTCACATTTTGTAAATGGTTTTGGATTCAATTAGGGATTTGTGAATTTTTCAGAGCATTCAAGATGAAGGTTAGTTCTTTCTAAATATACTAGGTCTTTATTACCTTTTGGGGGGTCCATATAAAATTTGACTTCATTTTTATAGTTAAGAGATTAGAAACTTTTAGTACATACTCATATTTACCCTCTCTTTACCATTTCTATTTTGATTAGGGCAAAGAACTTTCAACTTCATTACTAAAATGCTGTGGATATTTGTTCAATTTATCAACTTTTCATCATCAACCACTATTGATTTGAAGATAACTCTAGCACCATTCTCTGTTTGAATGTTGTCTAGAAACATTTTTAAAATTTTAGTTGTGGTTTCTTAGCAGATGAGCATGATACAAATATAGTGAGTATTACTGTATCTTCAGTTTAATATATTATGCCTTCCTGTCTTAAATTTTTAAATGGAGAAATGTCTACAAAAATTGCATGTTTTTTCCACAGTGATATTAAATAGAAAAAACTACATTCTGCCATGCTTGAAATGTTTTCACCTCTTTCTATCAACCTTTCATGTATGATACTTATGAGTATTATTTTTAATTGCATTTATTGGTGTAACATTGGTTAATAAGATTATATAATTTTGAAGTGTACATTTCTGTGATACATGATCTATATATTGCATTGTGTGCCCACCACCCAAAGTCAAATCATCTCCAGTCACCATATTGCAAGAGTATTAGAATATTTGCAAATGTTTAAATAATAGATTCCACCACATCTCTTCCTGGAAACTTCTCTCTTCAGTTGATGTCTGCTGTTGCAGCCATGTTTATTTGAATAAATCACCTTTTTTGGTGATTTCAATCAGAAAAGGTAGTAGACGTTACTGATTCACGCTCTGCCAATCTGATTCTCTCTGTTTAAAAAGTAGCTTTAGACACCAGATATAAAATGATCTCTTTGTTAGGAACTTAATAAGAAAATGGTATCATGTTGGCTAAATACATGGAAAGAAGTATAGAAAATCAATTCACTTAGAGACAAGAAGGAAGAAGATACATTTTTTAGTTTCTCCCAAGTGTGCTTTCTCCCTTGGGTTTTTGAAAGCAAATGCTCTGTTAATAAATTTTCCTCTAATTAAGATAATTAGGTGGGTTTTTTCACTTTTCAAAAGCATGTATAGATATTCTTGTATGGCATGAAACTTACTATTAATTTGACATTTAAAAATTTCAGTTGTCAGTAAATTTAACAATATTTAGGTCAAAAGGTGGTGGAGTTCTGGCTGGTGTGACTCAGTGGATTGAGCACTGGCCTGTGGACTCAAAGGTTGCTGGTTTGATTCCCAGTCAGGGCACATGCCTGGATTTCCAGCCAGGTCCCCAGTTGGGGATGTGTGAAAGGCAACTGATCCATTCATTCTCTTGCACATTGTTTACCTCCCTCTCTTTCCCCCTCCTCCTTCTCTCTAAAAATAAATAAAATATTTTTAAAATAGAAGGTGGTAGAATAGTAGTAGTCTATAAGGGACAAACACAAGCTTTTGTCAGGCTACATAATTTTAATGGATATTTCCAAATTGTATAGTTTATGAAGTATTTATCAGAGAGTCTTAGAAAATTCTATATAAGAAATAGTTTTTAATATCATTAGTGTCATAATAGCATTAGTGTAAAATAACACATTTTAAAGAAATGTATGCCTTATTTGTAAAATCATTATAACCTGCTTGTGATGTTCTTTCTTTTTCATAATGTATCCTTTTATTTAGGGGGAGCCAGGGTATTTTGCCATTCAAGGAAAACCATTTTAGGTTATCCTGAATTATTTAAAATTATTATTCAGAAAAAGCATAGAAAATAGCTACTTAGAACATGGTGTCTCATATGATGAACTAAGATCTCAGCAAAAAAAGTAGGCTTTTATGTTAGAAGGAGAATTCATCTGTCAAAAATTTTACATTAGTTGTGATTTATCCATTGATCTATTCAACAAATATTCATTGAGCATCTACCATGTGCCAGGGACTAGCTGTTTAGGGACATAAAAGAGAACAAAACAAAGTACTGGATCTCAAAGATGACACAGAGAAGAAATAATCATGTGTGTATATGCTATGTCTGATGGTGATCAATGCTAAAAAGAGGAAGCTGGCTGAGAGCTACAGAAATGCCCTCATATGCATTTTCCCGTAGCTTGAAAGTCATCAAATCATAACTCTCTAACTATGTAGAAATGATATGTAAACTGCAATTAACTAGTAGCTTTTTCCTTGAAATTATTTAACCAATGAGAGCCACAATTCCAGCACATAGGCTGCCTAAAATTTGAAAGACAATCTAGAGAAATTCGTCCTTTTTATTGTACTGAGAGAATTTCAAGAAATCACATAGGTATACACTGTTATTTTTACAAAAGGACTGATCACCACTAAGTCTTCTTTCATCTCTTAGTTCTACTCAGAGCACCCCACCCAGACTACAGGTTCTAGAAGACAGAAACCATGTCTGGAGTTTTTACTAATGTATTTCATAATCGACACATAGATATCAATAATACATCGTTGATGAAGGAATAACTAATTTTAATTACATGGTTTTCTGATTACATTATATTCCCAAGACATTTCCTAACTCACAATAGATTATTGGTATTACTGGATAGGTAGATTGCTGGGATTACTTGATTATTACAGATACACAGAGAATACAATTGTAGGAGTTCTTTTAGAAAGCAACGCATGGTGGCGCTGCAGGCTAAGGCGTAGGAGAAAAACAAAACAAAACAAAAAAACCCCAGGAAATTCAACTGACTCTACCTCAGATCTCTAGCGGAGGAGAGAAGCCTGTAAACGGAGCTGAGGACCTTGAGTCTCCAGATAATGCAACCCACCGACATTTCCGGACAGATTACCGACAGGGACATTCATCACTGTCTCAGTGCCTTTGCTCCCTAACGTAGAGCTGGGCCCGGTTCCTGGAAAGGTGCTTGTGGAATAAAGATGGAGGCCGGAGGGGAGTGCTTTCCTAAACAAAGGCAAGTCCTGATTCTCTTTCTTTTGGTGGAAGTGGCTCTGGCTGGCTGGGAATCCCGTCGCTATTACGTGGTGGAGGAAACCGAGAGCGGCACGTTTGTGACCAATCTGGCCAAGGACTTGGGGCTAGGAGAGGGAGAGCTAGCTGCGCGGGGAGCCCGGGTGGTTACTAAGGATAACGAACCCCAATTGCAGCTTGATCTGCAGACTGGGAACTTGATATTAAATGAGAAACTGGACCGGGAGGAGATGTGTGGCCCCACCGATCCATGTGTAATGCATTTCCAAGTGTTACTGAAAAAACCTTTGGGAGTATTTAGAGCTGAGCTACTGGTGAGAGACATAAATGATCATTCTCCTGAGTTTCCTGAAAGAGAAATGACGCTGAAAATCCCAGAGGCTAGCCCTCCTGGGGCCGTGTTTCCTCTGAAAAAAGCCCAGGACTTCGACGTGGGCAAGAACAACATCCAAAACTACAGCATCAGCCCCAACTCCCATTTTCATGTTTCCATCCGCAACCGTGGAGATGGCAGGAAATACCCAGAGCTGGTGCTGGACAAAGAGCTGGATCGTGAGGAGCAGGCTGAGCTCAGACTAACTCTCACAGCGCAGGACGGCGGTTCTCCACCGCGGTCCGGCACCGCCCAGGTCCACATCTTGGTCTTGGACGTCAATGACAATGCCCCGGAGTTTGCTCAGATGCTCTACCAAGTGCAGGTTCCAGAGAACAGCCCTGTAGGGTCCCTAGTTGTCAAGGTTTCTGCTAGAGATTTAGACACTGGGACAAATGGAGAGATATCATACTCCCTTTCATATAGTTCTCAGGAGATAAGCAAAACTTTTGAAGTAAACAGCCTTTCTGGAGAAGTTCGACTAATCAAAACACTAGATTTTGAGACAATATCCTCATATGAGCTGGATATAGATGCTTCTGATGGCGGGGGACTTTCTGGAAAATGTTCAGTCTCCATTGAGGTGGTGGATGTTAATGATAATTACCCAGACCTAACTATTTCATCACTTACCAGCCCCATTCCTGAAAATTCCCCAGAGACAGAAGTGGCCCTGTTTCATATTGGAGACCTGGACTCCGGGAACAACGGAAGGATGACTTGCTCCATCCCAGATGATCTCCCCTTCCTCCTCAAACCAACCGAAGAGAATTTCTACACACTAGTTACAAATGGGGCTCTGGACAGAGAGACCAAAGCTGAGTATAATGTCACTATTACAGTTATGGACATGGGCACACCCAGGCTGAAAACAGAGCATGACATAACGATACTGGTCTCTGATGTTAACGACAACGCCCCAGCCTTCACCCAAACCTCCTACACTCTCTTCATCCCCGAGAACAACAGCCCCGCCATGCACATAGGCAGTGTCAGAGCCACAGACAGAGACGCGGGCGCCAACGCCCAGGTCACCTACTCGCTGCTGCAGCCCCAGGACCCCAGCCTGCCCCTGGACTCGCTGGTGTCCATCAACGCCGACAACGGCCACCTCTTCGCCCTGAGGGCGCTGGATTTCGAGGCCCTGCAGGCTTTCGAGTTCTTGGTGGGTGCCACAGACCGCGGGTCCCCGGCACTGAGCAGTCAGGCGCTGGTGCGCGTGCAGGTGCTGGACGCCAACGACAATGCGCCCTTCGTGCTGTACCCGCTGCAGAACGGCTCTGCGCCCTGCACCGAGCTGGTGCCCAGGGCGGCTGAGCCTGGCTACCTGGTGAGCAAGGTGGTGGCGGTGGACAGCGACTCGGGCCAGAACGCCTGGCTGTCTTACCAGCTGCTCAAGGCCACAGAGCCCGGGCTGTTCAGCGTGTGGGCGCACAACGGGGAGGTGCGCACCGCGAGGCTGCTGAGCGAGCGCGACGCGGCCAAGCACAGGCTGCTGCTGCTGGTTAAGGACAATGGCGAGCCGCCTCTATCGGCCAGTGTCACGCTACACGTGCTGCTGGTGGATGGCTTCTCACAGCCCTACCTGCCGCTGCCCGAGGTGGCAGCCGAGGTGGCCCAGACCGACCTGCTCACGGTCTACCTGGTCGTGGCGTTGGCGTCGGTGTCGTCGCTCTTCCTGTTCTCGGTGCTGGCGTTCATCGCGGTGCGGCTGTGCAAGAGGAGCAGGGCCGGCTTGGTGGGCGGCTGCTCGGTGCCTGAGGCCCACTTTCCGGGCCACCTGGTGGACGTCACCGGTACTGGGACCCTGTCCCAGAGCTACCAGTATGAGGTGTGTCTGACGGGAGACTCTGAGAGTAATGAGTTCAAATTCTTAAAGCCTATCTTCCCCAATATTCTAGGCCAGGACATTGGGAGGAAGTCAGAGGGAAATCCAACATTCCATAACAGTTTAGGAATCTGAGACTTCCCCACTTGCAACATTAGTGTTGTCTCCTTTTCCTTTTCTTTCAAATCCATTAGTAGCCTTCAATTTTACTTGTTTTTTTCTTTTCTTCATTATTTTCCTTAGAAAGTTGTTCTTTGTTTTATTGTCTTATATTTTCCAGTTATTGTATTATTAGTAAAAGTATCAAAAATGTCATATTTCTGACTAAATTTTTAGCACTAATGGGTAATAATGAAAGTTAACCTTTCAAAAAACCATAATTCTAATTTTAAAATTATTCACCTATTACTATATGACACTACATATAAATATCTGAGTCCCTTCTATCATACTTCATTTTTAAATTATCAGAGTTTTTTGTGGGTTTTTTAGTTTTTATTATTTACACCACTATGATTTGTTTTACAATCCATTTTCTGTTCAGGGCAGAATTAGTTTGTATTCACCCATGTTCAGTTTCTTTTGAGCTCTGCTTGCATTTTTGTTTTATCAATAGGCAGTCATTATAATTTTATGCTGTTTATAAAAATTACACTTGTAATTATTAGAGTTTCACTGTAAAATACATACTATCGCATGAAAATATATCTTTGTTATCTATTTTATTTTATTCAACTTATTGGGGTGACATTGGTTAATAAAATTATGTAGGTATCAGGTATACATTTCTACAATACAACATTTATATATTATATTGTGTGTTTACCATCCTGAGTCAAGGCTCCTTCCTTCCTTTTCTAATGTTGAAAAACTCCTGAGTTCTTCCTCATGTTTAACTGAAGCTATAATCCTGATAAGAGTTCTGTGCAGTTTATTGGTACCCAGATTGACTGTGTTTAACTTGTTTCTATAAACTCTAAAGGTCAATAGACTCTAGGGTCAGGTAATGCATTGCCTGAAATTGTGTCTTGCTATTGGAGAGAAATTATGGGCCTAGAGGAGCTTTGGATGGTACAGCAGGCCAGTATCTATTTACTTGCCCTGGGCCATGATATTATTCTGGTTGATATGGAATCTGAAAAAATGCATTAATATTAATTAAAGAAAATGTATTAAAGATATGTTAATGGGAGTGATGAATGATCTGAAGAAATAATCAGCTCCATTGTCAAGACTCCTCTACCTCCAGGAGCCTCTTACCTTTGTAGATACTTTATAGAATGGTGTGGTGGGCAGATTAATGGCCCCCTTAAGATGTTCTCATCTTATTCCCCAGAACCTGTGAATATTTTATGTTATATTGCAAAAGGGGTGTCAGGTTCAGATGGAATTAAGGTTGCTAATCACCTAACCTTAAAATAGGGAAAATATCCTAAATGATCTGGGTGGGCCTGATTCAGCCAGTTGAAAGGATTTAAAAGCATAGCTGAGTCTTCCCCTGAGATTAAAAAAAGAGAAGAAGAAAGGAAATTATGACCATGGACAGCAGCTGCAGCTTGTGCCCAGAGTTGCAGCCTGCCCTTTTTAATTGCCTGCTTTTTCTATTTTGGACTTACCTAGTCAGCTCTCACAATTGAGTAAATCACTTTTGTGCAACAAATCTCTTAATATGTATCTCCTGCTGGTCCTGTTTCTCTGGTTGAACCCTGACTGATATGGAGTCGGCACCTGGAAGTGGAGCGCTGCTGTAATGAATAACTGAAAATGTAGAAGTTGCTTTGGAATTAGGCAGTGAGCAGAGGCTGGAAAATTTTTAAAGAGCATGATCAAAAAAAGCTTGGATTTGTTTGGACAGACTATTAGTTTAAATATGGATGTGAACAACTCTGATAGCAAAGATTCTGAAGAAAGTAAGGAGTATGGTGGGGAAAACTTATACTGCTTTACAGAAATGAGGAAAATGATATTGGAAGCTGGAGGAAAGGAAATTCTTGTTATGTAGTGGCAGAAAACTTATGAATTGTGTCCTTCAGTGGAAATGTGCAAAGAAGGACTTGTGAACAATGAACTAGGATATTTTGAGAGAAGGTTTCCAGGCTAGGGCTGAAGTTGCAGCCTGGTTTCTTCTTGCTGCTTTTAGCAAAAAGTGAGAGGATGAGATAGTGTGAGGGAAGGATTTGTAAGCAAAAAGGAACCAGAATTTAATGATTTGGGGAATTTATGGCCTATTTAAATTGTGAAACATGCTAAAACGAGGAGATTCATGATCAGGAAAGCATGTTCTGGTCAGAAAACCAGGGGTGTTATGTGGTAAAGGGGAATTAAGGTTGATACCAGCTGGCCTTTAAATAAGGAGATTGCTCTAGATTACCCAGGTGGTTCCAGCATAATCACAAGAACCCTTAAGAAGAAGTGGAAGTAGGAAGCAGAAGAGTTGGTATCAGAGTGAAATCACGTGAAAAGGACTGAACCAGCCACTACTGACTTTGAAGATGGAAGGGAGCTACAAGTGAAGGAATTCAGGTAGCATCTAGAAGCTAGCAAGGGCAAGAAAATTTTATTTTTACTTAGAGCCTCAAGAAAGGAGTGCAGCCTTACCTTAACTTGAGCATAGTTAAACTGGTAAGTCCTGCAGACTGGGAATAGAAGAGTACTTGCATGACTATGATTGCAAGCAAATTGTTTATGTTTTTCTTCCAGGTGGCATGCAGCAGTGTGAAAAATATTGTATATTAAGAAAATTCAATTTACTACTACACTATTGAGAATTTTTGCATTTATGTTTATGAGACATATATGTATATATATGTAATTTTTCTTGTTATTCCCTTGATAGATTTTAGTTTCAGAGTTGTACTGGTCTCAAAATGAGTTGGCAATTGTGTCCTCCTTTTCTCCTTGAGGAAAGACTTTATATAAAATATCCAGAACTGTAAGATAATAAATATATGTTTTTAAGCCACTAAGTTCATGGTAATTTATTACAGCTGCAATAGGAAATGAATGCATGTGTCTACAAAAAAAAATCCATTTCCAACCCCACTTGTCTTTTCCTAGGCCAAAATATTCATGTTCCCATAATTCCCTGCAAGACAGTACATCATTTAACTCCATTATTGCTAACAATTTAAAAATATCATTGAAGGATTGGGCTTAAAGGAAATATATTTGAAAGGTCTAGTCTGGGGTGGCATGTGCCTAAGGTCTTTTCCCATTTCCTTTTTTCTTAACTGGCATGGGTATTGAGGAGGAAGCCTTGAGCTGAAGTAGTCGACCTGCAGCCATAAGATGAGTACTATAAAACAAAGGTCTGTATGCTGAGTACGATAAGATGGAAAGTCGCTTAGTTTCTTACAGCATTGTTAAGCTGCTGCAACAACTGCATACTACTTTCTCCCAGACTGCATAATATAAACAAACCCCTATGTGACTAACAACTCTAATTGGGGTTTCTGTTGATCACAGACAAGTGCATTCCAAACCGACACATCTCTCTTCCTCACGTGTAAGCTTCACTTGCAAGCTTCACTTGCATAGTTGTCTGACTAGGTCTCAGGTTGCCTATTAAAGATGTTTGAGATGTTTGTCAGAAAAGTAGTTTTGCTTTCCCTTAGGTATTAACTAAGCACAGTATTCTGAGCTACTGTGGCTGAGTGTTTATCTTCATGCAGTTTGGCTAATACAAACATCTACAGGTAATTGAACTTTCAAAGAAATATTCCTGGATGGTAGCAACCCAAAACACTCAGTTTTTGAGAATAGAACAAGATGAGCTGATAAATGCCAGTCAAACATTTAGAACTGTGTTAGTGGTATCCTACAAGATGGCTACAGTGTTTATCCAGCAATCCAGAACACTGGTTTCCCTCTCAGACAGGTAAATAGCAGGGCCCAAAATTTTACTTAGTAAAATGAATTGACTAAGTATGAGTCTTAAAAATTTCATAAGCATATCAGTAATCTACATGCTTTGGTAGAACCTGCCTGGAGGGAGGAGCAGAAATACCTAGCAACCTTTTCAATATAAGGAGGTACATGTTCTGAAACAGGCCCAGCGACCACAATGTGTCCATCAGTATCCACTACTCCTTTTGCAACTCACTTTAAAAATATTTTATTGGTAAAGTGTAGAATTTAAAGGCATCTCCAAAGGATTAATACTTACATCTTTCATGGATTGATCTGGAATACCTTGAAAAGAGCATTACTTTGTTTATCAGCATAATCATGAAAAACTCAATAGGACTCTATCATTATTTATGAATGGTCATGCCTCAAACAATTTTTGAACTTTACGGCTACACCCAGTGTTTGTGTGTGTTTGTGTACATTTGTGCATTTGAGCATGTGTGCATGTGCATGTGTGTGTCTAGGGAAGTAGCATTAGTAGGTGGTGGGGATGATTTTATATATATATATCAGAGAAGTGTTACTTTTCTATATTTTTCTTATATTGTAAAGCTATTTTCCTTTAATGTTGGCATAAATGTTGGAAAATTGGCATTAGTAACATATTCTACAAGAGGTCATATTAGCAAACTAAAAGGAGTTCTTCTTGCAAATGTAACATCGCAGCATTATTTGATTTAGAGTTTTGTAGCCTTCTTGACCTTGAAGGAGCAGCCTAGCAGAGAGAGAGAGAGGTACAACATAGATATGGTTTCTTATCCCCCAATGAAGTTGGGAAACAATAAGTTTGACATCAGGATGTGACAAGACTGGGATTAGGGTGAGGACAAGTTGTGTAAGTGTAAGACTGAATCCTGTCTTTATTTAAACACTGAAATTTTGTTCATCATGAATTTTTCATTAAGTTTGATATTTTGGAATATTGGATTAAACAGTGTCTGTCTTTACTACCAAGTTTTGGGGTGACCCATTGATTTTGCTTCTGAGATATTTGCCTTGTCCCAGTCCTGGTCCTGTTGGTTGTTTCCATTTTTTTGAACAACAATTTAAAAAAAAGAATGAAATCCAACTTCTAAATTCAAATGAACATCACAGCAGTGGTGATGGTGGTCACAACTGGAATCTGAACACTGGATGTGAATGAAGTTCCTCTCCACTCTGAATATGGGATAGCAGCAGCAGCAGTGGAAGAATACAAAGATATCCAAGCAGATCTGATGAACTGAATTCCTGCAGACTGGGAATGGAAGAGCACCTGTATAACTGTTATTGCAAGCAAATTGTTTATATGTTTTTCTTCCAGGTGGCATGCAGCAGTGTGAAAAATATTATATATTAGGAAAAGTTAATTTGCTACTACACTGTTGAGAATTTTTGCATTTATGTTTTTGAGATATATATGTGTATATATGTAATTTTTCTTGTTATGCCCTTGATAGATTTTAGTTTCAGAGTTATACTGGTCTCAAAATGAGTTGGCAATTGTTCCCTCCTTTTCTCTTTGAGGAAAGACTTTATTTAAGATATTTATTAGTTCTCCTTTATGTATTTGATAGAATATATCACAGAAGCCTTCTATGGCTAACTTTTTTTGTGGGAAGAGCTTTCAATTGCAAACTTAATGTCTTAGGTATACTGTAATTCCAGCTTTTTATCCCCTCTTATGTAGTTGGTGACTCCTGTTAAGTAATTTGCCCATTTTATCTACAGTGTTAAAGTTACTGGCTTGAAGTTATTGATTATATTTCTTTATCATATTTTCTGTATGTTTATATGATGCCCTTCTTTCATTCTGGATATTGGAAAAATATGTATTCTCTCCTTTTATTTTTATCAATATTGTTGTGAGTGTATCAATTTTATTAATCTTTTTTTAAAAAACCTCATTTTTGTTATTTTCCTATTGACTTCTGTTTTATTTCCTTGTCTTCCACTCTTATGTTTTCATTTCTTTTTTTATACCTAGTTTGGTTTTAGTTTTCCTTTTGTAGTTTCTCTGAAAGTTTAGATTTTTGACTCTGTGCCTTTCTTTTCTAATATAGATTAAATATATAAAATATAAATTAAAGCTATACACTTTTTTCTATATATTACTTAAGCTGCATTTCATGAATTCTGATATCATGGTTTTACTACCATTTAGCTTGAATTTATCTGTAATTTCTTTCATGATTTCTTCTTTGACCCACTGGGTAACTAGAGGTGTGTTGTTTAATTTCCAAATATCCAGGGATATCACTTTTATATCCAGAATAATTGTTTTGGTTTGAGAACATAGTCTATATCATTTAAACCCTTTGAAATTATTGAGTTTTGTTGTTTTGTTGTTGTTGTCTAACATACAGATTATCTTGGTGAGTTTCCTTGTGTATTTGAAATAAATGTATGTAGTGTTCTATAAATATTGATTAAACCAAGTTGCTTGATAATAATGTTTAAATCTTCTTTATTCTTACCATTATCCTACTTGTTCTATCAACTACTGAAATAAAAATGTTAAATTCTTCAACTATGATTGTGGTTTTATTTCTTTTATTTCTAGAATTTAAAAAAAACCCATGTTATTGAAGTTCTATTATTAGATATGCACATATATAGGATTATTTTATCTTCTTGATGAATTAACACTAATCATTATGAAACATCCCTTTCAATCTCTAATAATTCTTTAAATCTCAGATTAATAGTCACCTCATATTTGTTACACTTAGAGTTTGTATGACATCATTTTTTTATCCTTTTAATTTCATCCTCTTTTAAAAAAAGATTTTATTTATTTTTAGAGAGAGGGGAAGGGAGGGAGAGAGGGAGAGAGACATCAACGTATGGTTGCCTCTCAAGTGGCCCCCACTGGGGACCTGGCTGGCAACCCAGGCATGTGCCCTGCCTGGGAATTGAACCAGCGACCCTTTGGTTCACAGCCTGTGCTCAGTCTACTGAGTTACACCAGCCAGGGCTTCATCCTCTCTTTTTTTAGTAACTTAAAAAAAAAATACTCACCTGAGGATATGTTGATTGATTTTAGAGAAAGAGGAAGGGAGAAAGAAACACTGATGTGAGGGAGACACATCTATCAGTTGCCTCCCAGTATGTACTCCAACCATTGATCAAACCTGCAACCTAAGCAAATTCCCTGACCAGGAACTGAACCCACACGCTTTTTGTGCATGGGATGATGCTCCAACAAACTGAGACACCAGCTAGGGCATTTTCATTCTCTCTTTATAATTAAGAACATATTTTGTAAACTATGTAGAGTTGGATCTTGTTTTTTTTTTAAATCCACTCATCACACCTTTTAATTGGATATTTATTTCATGTATATTTAATATAATTATTTATACAATTGTGTCTGTTGCATTTTTATTTATACTCTGTTTTTATTCCTTTGTTTCTCATTTTCTTTCTTCTTTTGGCTTACTTGTGTATTTTTTGGTATTCCATTTTATATCCTAAATTGACTTTTACCTATACTATTCTGGGTTTATTACCTCTAAGGATAAGAATATATAGCCTTTACCTATAACAATCTACCTGAAGTAGTATTATAGTACTTCACGTACAATGTAAAAAAAACCCTACCTATTATGTAATCCTCATCTTTTTCAGTCATGACACAAAAAATTATTGTAAGACACCTGAGAGATTTAAGAATTCATATGGTGGAGAACCTCAATGAATATAACCAAATTAGAAAATATTTCAGAAAGAACTTACTATCTACTGTGTGTAAGATATTCTATACTGGAGAGAAATATAATGAGGGTAATCAGTGTGGAAAAGCCTTCAGTCAGGTTCCAAATTTAATTGTGCACAAGAGAACTCATACTGAAGAGAAATTGTACAAATTCATTGGATGAAAAAAAACCCTTCATTAATTATTCACTTATTAAGACTCAAATGGAACCACACACTGGACACAAATCATAATGTAAGGGATGCCAAGAACAGTTTAGCTGTTCTTTGTATCTTGGGACTCATGAAAATTTGCACTGGAGAAAAATATTATGGATATACATATGTAGTAAAGTCTTTATTCATTTTTATCTTTTGCTTTACATGCAAGAACTCATGTTATACTTATATTCATATAATGTAAAAAATATGAAGAAATTTTCCATTTGCTTCCATCCCTCAGAAATGCAATAATTCTTACTGGAGAGAAATTCAATGCATATAAAAAGTGTGGGAGAATCAGCTGTTCCACACTCTTTTAGGGCATATGTGAGAACTTACATCAAAAATATACCATACCACATGACTATAAAAGAATGTGAAAAAACCTTTATTTCTTACATATTCCTTACTGTACATCTAAGAACTCACAATCCAGAGACATCAAATATAAGGAATGTGGGTAAACTTTCACTTATTCCCCAAAGCTTACTCTAAAATGGGAAAACATAACAGAAAGAAGCTCCATGTATGTAAGGAATATGGGAAAGTCTACAGTTTCCTCTCTTCCTTTATTCCCCAAAGCTTACTCTAAAATGGGAAAACATAACAGAAAGAAGCTCCATGTATGTAAGGAATATGGGAAAGTCTATAGTTTCCTCTCTTCCTTTAATAGCCACATGAGCACAACTGGAGACAAACATTTCTTCCATTCTTCAGATTTCACTGTACATGTGATAGTGCACATTGGTGAGAAACACTGTGAATGTATGAAATGCCCTCAGCTATCATCATGCTTGAGGAAACATGACAACTCATACTAGAGAGGATTCTATTAATATTTGGAGTTTAGGAAAGTCTTAACATACACTGATTTTTTTCAAAGCAATGTGAATAGTCACATTGGAGAAAACCCATGTAAGAAATGTGGGAAAGTATAATTGCTACTACATTAGTGAAAATGTGAGAACCCATACTGTATAGAAGCCATAGGAATCTCAAGAATGTGGGGAAGCCTTCAAGTCTTTCTCATTTCTCTGTCAGCAAATGAGAACTCATACTGGAAGATAGAAATGTAAAGAATATGGAATATCTTTTAGTTTTCCCTCATCCTTCAGAGACTTGTGAAAACTCACATTAGAGAGAACCCCAATAAATGTAATCAAAGTGGGAATGCCTTCAGGTGCACTTTTTCTCTTATTATGCATGAGGAAATTCATACTGGAGGAGGAATCTTTAAAATACTGTAAATATGGAATTACTTATCAGTGTCTCATCTTTGAAGTGATTCTTAGGTCATAATTTATAGTTTCCATTTCTTAATATAAACCTCTGCAGTGATAATTATTGTTCCCAGCACCCTTTCATTTCTATCACACAACTTTTGATATGTATTTTGTCAAAAGTGATGTAGCCCTGGCTGGTGTAAGCTCAGTGGATTGAGCGGCAGCCCATGAACCTGAGGGTTGCTGGTTTGATTCCTGGCCAGGGCTTATGCCTGGGTTGTGGGCCAGATCCCAGGGGTGGGGGCATGTGAGAAGCAACCACACACTGATGTTTCTCTCCCTTTCTCCTTCTCTTCTCCTCTCTCTAAAAACAAGTAAATAAAATCTTTTTAAAAAAAGTAGTTGAGGTAAATAAAAATGTGAAAGTTACCAAAAAAGGGTGGTTCCTTCAGTAGGTAATTTAATCTTTTGTACTTTGCTCCTCCTTCACATTGAACATAACACTTTAGGTTGCAAGAGAGACCTTGTGACCATGAGTACAAAATATAATGGTAATGATGGTCATGCTGGATTATGTTATATGAGATTTAGAACTACATTTTTCCAGAATTATCTTTGCTTTATGGTTATATTTTAGAACTGGACAAAAGAGAAGCCTGAATGAGTTTGGAATGCAGAAATTAAGAAGCCCTTAATCTCAAAGGTATATGGAAGTAGCAGATTGACAAACAGATTCAGAACTGTTCATACATTCCAAACATCAGCTCTAGGCCAATCACCAAGCACTTTAACTTTTCATCAGAGGTGGCATCTTCCACAAACATCTCTGTGAGCTTACTCTCCATGGTCCCACCTTGGTGGCTAGGCATGCACAGCTGTTTGAATTTCCTTGCAAACCCTAACCTGCCCATTCATACTGCTGTTTCAGGTTATAATGATTAGTGACTTTCTCCAGTCCTCTGATGCCCTCTTTCCCACATTTGTGAAAGGTCTACCTTCTATAGTGAACACATACTTCTCAGAATACTTCTAATGACTATTTTTTCTGAGTTACACAATGTTGCAGCAAAAAACAAATGAACAAGCAAGTGAGGTACTTTGTTCCCCTATTGCATTGTTAAGTGGTTACTGCTGAGTCCTTTCTCCATCACCTCCATTCCACAGGTATTAATCCTGAAGAATCTAGCAAACACCTTCCACTCTAACTGTGTCTTAGAGCTTGCTTCCTAGAGATCTCAATGTAATAACAAAGCTTCTAGTTTGCCATTGGACCATGGTAGAGACTAAACCCCTGACTATGGGACACTAAATGAACATGTGATCTGAGGTGCCTTTAATTTACTAGATGTTACCTTGATTCATCAAACCAGAAAATTGGTTTCATGTATATCGGCACTCCTTGTTCAAGTGGAAGTAGTAATACATGATCATACATGAGCAGGTCTGAACAGCAAAAATATGTCTCATGAGTGGATGGTTTACTCTGACAATGTACCTACTGCTCCTACATTACCACCACTCTTTCAGTGCACATCTATGGTCTCATTGGGAGTTTCCTGTGATCATATTAATAAAGAGGGAAAATCTGGGTCTTATTTAAAAATATTTCCACACAGAAATCTGGCACAAGCCATAGAGGACTGCTAGAGTATTAGCTCCTACAGAACCGACTTAAAAGAGTTCTCTTCCTGCTAAGAAAGAACTTCAAGCAGTGCATCTGACTGTTCACTTTTCCTGAAAAGAAAGATGGAGAAAGGTATGGATTTGCATTTGTATTCATTTTCTAGGGCTGCCATAACAAAGTACTGCAACAGGGTGGCTTAAATAATAGAAGTTTGTCTTCTTACAGTTTGGGGGGGCTACAGGTCTGCTATCAAGGTGCTAGCAGGGTTGGTTCCTTGTGAAGGCTGGGAGAATCTATTTCAGGCCTCTTTCCTTGGCTTTCAGGTGACCATCTTCTCCCTGTGTCTCTTCACATAATCTTCCCTCTATGTATGTCTGTCTCTGTGTCCAAATTTCCCCTTCAATGAGGACATAGCCATATTGGATTAGTGCCCTCATGTTGGACTAATGACCTCAATTTAACTTGACTACCTCTGTTAAGATCCTTTCTTCAAATAAGGTTACATTCTGAGGTACTGCATTTAAGATGCCAATATAACTTTTTCAGGGAGGACACAATTCAACCTATTACACTGTTTATGTGTGAGCAGTGGCTAATGGTTTGGCCAGAATGTCACGGAATAAAAAGAAATAAGATTATGCCCTGGCTGGTGTGGCTCAGTGGATTGAGCACCGGACTGTGAACCAAAGGGTTGTGGGTTCAATTTCTAGTCAGGGCACATGCCTGGGTTGCAGACCAGGTCCCCAGCTGGGGGGTACATGAGAGGCAACTACACATTGTTTCTCTCCCTCTCTTTCTCCCTCCTTTCCCCTGTCAAATAAACAAACAAACAAATAAATAAATGAAATCTTTTAAAAAGAAATAAGGTTAGAACATTGGTAACAAGAAAGTTTGAGTATCTTCTCTTGCTCTGAGCCTCTTTTGGGGTGTTAATATAATGTTGGATTTCTCTTATCCTATAATCCCTTCAGTCCTTTACCCATAGCAATTTTTTTCTTCTTTCCATTTAATTGTAAACATTTCTACCTTTGGAAGGGACATCAGGTTCAGTCACTCTGCTGGTTTAGATTGAAGGCAGCAATACCAGTCTAGCGAGTGTCTCCCTGTTACAGAACTAGTGGGCTATCCTTACCACCAGGCAATGTAGCTGCACTGTTAATCCCAATTTTGCTAGATGGAGTGAAAACACATCCTACCCAATAAGGCCCTTAAGAATTCTAACAAAAGATTAAAAACATCAGTACACTTTCTGCTTAGGAATCATCCCTGCTTTCAGCCCTAGAGTTGCAGCCCTGTTCCTCCAATTATTGTGTCAGATAGAAAGAAAAAAATAGTTGAGGTGCAATGGGGAAAAAACTATACCAGCGCCTCTCCCAAACCTCCTTCTCAGATCCACCAGAAACAGACAACTCTGTCCAGTGGGAACACTCTTTTAGCCCCACTCATGTTCATGTTGAGTGTGAGTGCACTCTCTTTAAGGTGTGTAAGGCAGCCCCTTGTGCTTTTATTTCCCATTTTTGACAAACGATGTTTTAATTGCCCAGTCCATTTTCTGTCAAACTATTAGCTAAGGAGGATATCTGTCTTCCCATTGTTGGACATTATGTGAGAGCCATAAAGTGACTTTCTAGGTCTGAAGATATGTCAGTTAGCTGTCCAAATCAGTGCATTATCTTTTGTTCTGGTTGTTTCATTTTACCGTGAGCATCTGCATCTACCACCAGCTAAGCTCAGCCCAGTCCTAAGTTAGTGTCTATTCCTGTCAGGACCCCCAGGTCCTGCTTGTAGCCCCCCAGGGCCACCAGCATCAGTATGACTTGCCAGCTGTCAAGGCCTTGCTGTCTTCAGGGCCTTCAGAGTGGGAAATCTGCCAAATAGCCATCTGCAGTCTCTGTCTCTTTTGTTAGCAGGTAGAACAGTTTTCACTGGCATTTTGTGTCTCAGAAGGTGCATGAGGGATATGTCTAGATTAAGCCCATCTCCACATTGCTGCAGCAGCCCCATTTATTGTATAGACCCAGGTGGCCCTTTCAAGATGGCAAATGGGTGATATACTTTCCAATTACCTTCCAAACCTACAAGGGAGTTATTCTGATGGGCATCAACATGTCATACTTTAATGCATACCTCAAATATCCATAGGGCTTTGTCCTATATGGGCATCCCTGTAATAGTCCACCTGCATGATCAAATGGCCAGCAAAAAGTCCAACACAGAGTTTTTTCTGCTGTCCTATTCTTCCATAACTGTGGGAAAACAGCATGCAATTCAGCCCATGAAGCTGATATGTTTTTACCTCCTTTCATCAGAGTGGCAGCCTTTCAAACAGGATCTTGTCCATTTACCTTGGAACTGTCACCCACAAACCAAGCAGCTTTTTGTCAGTCAGTTGAGGGTTCTTCACAAGGGCACTACCCATGTGACAATAAAATCCAGTAACTCCTCATATAACTCCACAGTCAGGCCTATGGGAAAAGATCACCCATACACACACTTGTGAATATCTTGCATTCCTCTGGCAGCATAATCCTGTGTAAGCCATTTCCACTGTATTATGGCACTCTTCTGGGCACTGCCATCCCCATTAGAGCATTTCTCCAACATTGTCCTAGACATGGTGGCTATTTCAGCTTTTAAGTTCATCTTCACATAGCAAGGCACAGAAAGCATTCACTGTCTTGCTCCAGAGCTGTGTTAAATTTTTGGCTTTCTTTTGTAACATACTCCATGAAGACCTCAACATTGAACATTCTGCAGAACATAATGTTAGACAACAATATTGATGACATCATGAAAATTGAACCTAGTGAGCAGTAGGTGGCAAGGACCCTGGATGGTCTACATGCATGTCAAAGAGTAAGAGATTAACCCCATGAAGGTTCAGGGGTCTGCCACATCTGTGATGATTTTAGGGGTCTGAGGAATGTCAGCAAATCCCCTCTGAAGTTAAATACAAACTATCTCTTGCATCTCTTGCCATTAAGAAAGACCTCTTTGGATTTTAGAGGCAGCATGTACAATATTTGGAATGCAAAATGCTGCCAGGTTTGAGCAGGACCTGGAGTGAGAGTAGGATATACAGCAGATCCAGACTACAGAACTAGCCAATCTGATATGATCCAGCCAATCTGATGTTGCTAGCAATGCCCATGGTAGACAAGGATGTTGTGTGATGTTTCTGGCAAGTCAAAATAGGAGAATTACAGTGCAAATCTCACAGTGCAAACCCATGCCTACTACAGCAGATAACTTCTCTGTGTTACAGATAGAACCTATCATGCTGATAGGATGAGTTGCTGACTATGAAACACCAAATGATTATGCCATCATTATTGGGTTAGGTAGGTACAAGAGAAAACCTTATACAATAGAAATGGTAAATTTAGAATTGGCTCCAATCAGATTCAGGAGTTTCATGAACAGGTGATCTTGATTCTCATTTCACCTACTTCTATTGCAGCAAAGTCCTAATTCACACCTACAGTTTCACCAGAAGATTCTCTAGACCAGTTGCAGAGGAGAAAAGATCTTGGCCCAAGTTCACAGATGGTTGGTTCAAGCCAACAATGTTTACCTGCTGAATTATAGGCCTACTCAAGGATGGCCCTAAAGGACCACCCTTTCAAATAAGCACAGCTGTAAGCAATACACTAGTCATCCCTTTTAATGGGAAGAGAAGTGGTCTGAGCTATGAATATATATACAGAGTCCAGCACAAATAACACACCTTTTTTATTACAAAATCGTAAGCATATAATACTGTAACATAACAATATCACACTCAAGCACACCATATGATATTTTAGGTGAAATGTTCAAATTAAAACTATAAATTATTGTAACCATATTATTACCCTACCAACCACACTCATGCAGGTGTTACTTCTGCTGGACCCTGCAGATAGATGAACAGTGACAAATGAATTGGCTGGTTGGCTCATCACCTGGAAAAAACACAACTACATTAGAGACAAGAAAACTGACTCACTAGACATATGTAGAACATCAAATTCAACAAGTATAAAAGGAATATTATTTTCTTCATAATTTATAAAAATTGACGGTCTTCTGTAGAAATGTTTCAAAAATAGCTAAAGGTGAAAACTATATGAACATATGATCTTATCAAAATGAAACTAAGCTAGAAATCAATAACAAAAAGATACAGAGAATAGTCCATGTGTTTGGAAATTTAAGAGGATTTTTTTTCTCTCAGAGAGAGGGGAAGGAAGGGAGAAAGAAAGGGAAAGAAAAATCAATCAATTGGTTGCCTCTCACATGCCCCCAACCAGGGACCTGGTCAAAACCCAGGCATGTGCCCTGACCAGGAATCCAACCGTGACCTTCCACTTTGTGGGATATGCCCAACCAACTGAGCCATGCTGGTCAGGGCTGTTTGGAAATTCAAAAAATTCAGTTCTAAATAACCTGTGAGTAAAAAAAAAGCATCACACTAAAATTAGAAACTATTTTGAACTGAACTATTTTGACACATCATAACAAAACAAGTAGGACTCAATTAAGCAGTACTTAGACAAAAGTTAACAGCCTTGAATATATTAGAAGAGAAAAGTTAAGATTAATGAATTAGCTGTCCCTCTCAAGAATTGGAAAAACAAGAGACAATAAACCAAAAAGAGGACAAGGGAGAAAAAAATTAAGAGAACAAATTAATGAAATAGTAAACAGGTATCCAAGAATAAGAATTCAAATACCCAGAAATTAATTCTTTGAGATATTAATAAAAATTGATAAATCTCTGTCAATGTAGAAGGAAACCACAGGGAAGGCACATATAACCAATATTGTCATTGAAAGGGGAATGGCGACTCAAATATCGCAGAAACAGTAAAAAGGTAAAACAAAATATTATACACAAGTCTATGACAAGAAGCTACAAAATTTAGTTGGAAAACAAATTTCTAAAAATATAATCAAACTGATTCATCAAGACTAGAAAAACTAAAGTCTGATAACTGTTAAATAAGTTAAATTTCAGGACCATCTGGCCATGACTATTACCAAAAATAAGGAAGAAAAAATTCCAATCTTATACAAACACTCCTACAGAATAGGGGAAAAAAAGAGAGAACACTCGTTAAAAATGTTATTTGTTTAGCATAACCCTGATATCAAGAAAGGAAAGTTAAAAGCCAGTATCACTCAATGACGTAAATCAAAGGAGAAAAGTCACACAATTATCTTTATAGACACATAAAAAGCATTTGTTAAATTCTGCTTATCATGGGGGAGATAATCTTTCTAAGCCAGAAACAGAAGGAAATTTCCTTAGTCTTTAAATAATATGAAAACATTTAATGCAAAACACATGAATTGTGAAATGTTAAAAGCTTTCCTCTGAGATTACCAACAAAGGCCCATTATTACATCTATTTCACATTGTGCTGGAGGTTTTGGCCAGCATGATAATACAAAGAAATACAAGTTACACAGATTGCAAAGGAAGAAACAAAGTTGTCATTATTTTCAGATGGTATTAAGGAATGCACTGAAAATCCAAAAGTGCCTACAAGTAAAATATTATAATTGTTTAAAAGTAAGGTTGAACCAATTCAAAAGAACCTATGCATCCCAATGTTCATAGCAGCACAATTTACAATAGCTAGATGCTGGAAGCAACCAAGATGCCCATCAGTAAATGAATGGATCAAAAAACTATGGTACATTTACACAATGGAATTCTATGCAGCAGAAAGAAAGAAGGAGCTCCTACCCTTTGCAACAGCATGGATGGAGCTGGAAAACATTATGCTAAGCCAAACAAGCCAGGCAGTGAAAGACAAATACCATATGATCTCACCTTTAACAGGAACCTAAATAACAAAACAAAGAAACAAGCAAAATATAACCAAAGACACTGAAATAGAGGTCAGGTTGACAGTGCCCACAGAAGAGAGTAGAGGGAATTTCAGGGGACAGTGGGAAGGGTTCACAGGAACAAACTTAAAGGACACATGGTCAAAAACTAAGGGGAGGGTGGTAATGGGAGGGAAGTGGGGAGGGGGGGGGGGGGGGGCTGGATTGGGAGTAAAAAGGAGAAAACTGTATTTGAACAATGATTAAAATAAAATTTTAAAAAAAGTAAGGTTGGAGAATTTGAAAAATTAATATAAAATAATTTTATTTTAGGAACTAGCAACAAACAGAAATTGACATTTAAAAATGTAGATACAATCATTAAAAAATCAAGTACCTAGGAACAGTATAATAAAGTGTAAGATCTCTATGGGGAAATTATATAACTTTATAAAGAGACATTAAGGTGACTTACATTTATGGAGAAATATATGATGTTCATGAACTGGAAAATTCAATTCATTTAAGGTTATCAATTCTCTTCTTCCCCAGTACATTACTTTAAATATTAGAATCCTACTTTAACATTACCTTAAAATTCATATGAAATAATTAAATGTCAATAATAGTTAGGAAAGTTCTTTTAAAAAAAAAGAGCAGAAGCAAAAACCTGCCCTACTAATAATTAAGAATTCTTATAAATCTATATTAATCCAGACAGTTTGGTATTGCTGCACAGACAGAAATATTTCCAAATGTAATGAGAGGTGAAAAATAGATTTACATATATATGGAATGTTTGAGTATTAGAGAGATGGCAAGTCAGCTGGTCTTAGTCTGCTCAGGCTACTCTAACAAAATACCATAGGCTAGTGGCTTAAACAAAAGATGTTTATTTGTCACAATTCTGGAGGCTGGGAACATACTTCCAGAATCAAGGTGCCAGCAGATCCAGTTCTTGATGAGGGCCTTTTTCCTGGCTTTCAGACTGCAGGGTTCTCTCTGTATCCTCGCAAGGCTGAAGGAAGCAGCTCTGGAGTTTTGTCCTCTTCTTATAAAGGCACCAACTCCATCATGAAGCTCTACCCTCATAATGTGCTCCAGACCTACTTACCTCCCAAAGGCCCTACTTCCTAACACCATCACATGGAGAAAAGATGAGATGTTCAATTAAAAATAGTTATTTGTACAGAAAAAGATTAAATTAGATCTTAATGTTAAAATCAACTCCAAGTTGATCTAAGACTTAAATGTAAAAAAAAAAGCCTTTAAAACTCTTAGTAGGAAATATAGTTAAATAAAGTTTAGACCTTGGGTGTAGAAATTATTTCTTTAAGAAGACATTGACCATAGAATAAAGGATTAATAAAGAATAAATTTGACTGTATTAAAATCATAGACTTTGACTATCAATAGGTACCATAAAAAAGTGGAAAGGGTAAGTCCTGGGGAACAGTATTATATATTTGAAAGTTACTAAGAGAGTAGATATGTGTGCGTGTGTGTGTGTGTGTGTGTGTGTGTGAGAGAGAGAGAGAGAGAGAGAGAGAGAGAGAGAGAGAGAGAGGGAGAGAGAGAGTCTTTTTAAGATTTACCTCAGACAGCAAAGCAAAGTGGAGGAGCAAGCATAAAAGTAGAAACAAAAAGTAGAAAAATACAGGCCAGTGTATCTTAAAATCTTGTACTTCATTACAAAGACAGTAATAGTACCATGCAGTCTTGAGACTTGGAATGGAAGACTCATCTTGCTGTGTGGACTTTGTGACCAAATGGGCACATGAGCCTGAGGAGATTTCTATATATAGTGCTGAGAAGATGGGGAAGGCTTTTTAGGGACAATATTTCTAAGAAGTGAGATCAGGAACCTGAGCACTGGCTAGAGAAGAGGCCATCTGCCATTTCTTCAAAGGCAGAAGGAGCCTTTCCTCTGAATGCACAGAAGAGCTATCTGTATATAAATCAGTGAGCAAGGTATGTGGAAAGATGCCCTAGTTAATGTCTGCTGAGAATCCAGGTTGCTGAGGAGGACCCAGTGAAACTCCTTTGGGTTGGAGTAGAAATACTACATAGACACCTGGAGGAACAAATATCCTTTCTGGGGACATTTTTTTTTTCACTCACAGAATGTGCAGGATTGTTAAGGGGGGTCAATTTTCTACAAAGCTACTTACTACCTGTGAAATTTTTCATCTCAAGGTGCAGACTAAAGCCACTAATACCAAATGTTGTGATCTGGTTTTGAAAAAGTCATTAAGCCTCATGCAATGAACAGAACATCAGTGCTGATGACCACTACCAACCTTGAAGAGGCTGACTGACAAGAAGATGCTAGCCCATTGACAAGGATCCAGTATTTAAGTGCTGGCACTAAAAGGGAGCTGAGAACACTGTGGATGGTGGGGCTCATGGCAGGTCCCAGGCTGAGATGACAGTTCCAAGATTGAAACAATTTACTTCTAAAATGTCTCTCAGAGAAGACTTCTGGGCCATTTCTTGCGGATCTGAATAAGATCCAAGAGAACAAAGAGTTACAGAATTTGGAAACAGGGATTTCAAAACTCAGATAATGCTCAAGCTGGAAATGCAGGCTTTGGACAGAAGGCTACTTTCTGGCCTTGAGTAAAAAACCTCTTGTGACTATTTTATATACACACAACTTTCTAGAAATAATTATCACTCCTCCTTAGAGCTCCGGGACAGAAGATAAAGAAACTCCTTTCCTTCCAAGCTCAGCAACTTGAGGGTATCTTCTTGTTCAATTAAAGAACATGGCAGGTTTAATACACCTTTGCTAGATTTGATCCTTCTGAGATGTCACATATACCTAACAATTGCTACAGCTCGGTATCCTATGACAGCTAGGACAGAGAATGAATTTCTAGCTACAGTTTCACTGTAGCATGCGGACCACCTGGCCTTGACCATAGGCCAAATAATGGAATAAATATCAGAAAGATTTTTCAAAGTTGAGGAGTAAAGTATGCCATGTGGAAGTGAAGTTTAAAATAAGACTAGGCATCAGAAAAATGGATTTGATCTATTTAAATCTTAGAAATAAATATCACCTTACCACACAAAATAAGTGGATGTTATATGTCAATTATACCTCAATAAAAAAGGAAACACTATGAGTTAATGGATATGCTACACTAAAAAACAATATTCAGCTGAGTAAATTTGAAGATCTAACAGGCTTTATTAAGTGATTTATAAATAGGACATCCCATCTAGCAGCTAGAAGGATGCTCAGAGGAGATTTACAAAATGGAAGGTTTTTATAAGCAGGAAGGTCTGGCAGGAGTTACTATCAAAAAAAAAAAAGAAGAAGAAGAAAGAAAGAAAGAAAGAAAATTATTTTTGAGAACAGAATCCACATATTAATGTCTGCATACCCAGAGGTCAATACAGTATATTGTAAATGGTGTGAATTAAATATTTTATTTAGGTAAATAATTTAATGACATGACACTCAAATTCCTTTAAATACAATATTTCAGATTATTACATTTTTGTCTGGAATACAGATCCAAAATGGTAAAAATTGTACCCAAATACTGGACCATGATTTCAGCAGAAGCTTTACAGATAGCAAAAGCTAAAGGAAACTGGAGATTGTACACAAGATTAACGTTCTGCTGACAGTGATACATATACATTGTGTGGACTATTATTAAGACTGGTAGCGTTCTGACATGTGGGCCAGTTGGTTGGACATTGTCCTGCAAAGTGAAACATCACTGGTTCAGTTCAAGGCTGGGGCACATGCCTGGGTTGTGAGCCAGGTCCCCAGTTGGTGCCTTGGTGCCTGTGCAAGAGGCAACCTCTCACACATTAATGTTTCTCTCCCTATCTCCTTCCCTTCCCCTCCCTCTAAAAATAAATAAATGAAATCTTTTTTTTTAAGAGAAGAAAAAGAACTACAAAGTATTTTTTTAAAAAGACTGGTAGCCTGTTTGCTTTTAGCTTTACAGGCTGCTTAAGACTTTTAATTGAAGACTCTGCTGGCCTCAGAGCAGCAAGGGATGATGGGGCTTATTTTAGTGGTGGCAGTTTGTAGGATCAGATGAACTATGTTTTTTTTGTTTATGCATATGTACATACATATGGTATAGTTTAATAAAATTGTTTTTCTTACATCTCATTGCTTTATAAAGTCACACTCCACATACAGTTATTATTAAATTTTACTGATAGTACAAAATTTAAAGGATTCCAATACTGTATAACCATGACCTCAAGGTACACTTCAGGATGGTTCAGCCTTAACATTCCTCACTGTGGAGTATAAGCACTAAATTCTGTCTAGTTCTGCCTGAGAGGAGAGGACTTCACCCATGAATATTGTGACTTGAACACCAAATAGGGAACAAAAGCTTTTCTCTGTTCCCTGGAAGGGTTTATGACTGCGGAAATAATCCAAAGTGGATCAACAACTCCCTGGAGAACACCCTGGAATCCTACCCAGACCAGGACTCTGAAACTAAAAGCAAAGAACTGTTGTTAGCTACAAGGGTCTTCATCAAAGTATAACAGCACAGAGCCTTCCCCTCAACCCCTTCCTCAACCTAAAGCCCCACAGAGGGGAAGCTTTTTGGGAGAGAAGTGTGGAATATGACCCCACTTTGAAAGTGGATAGCAGTATTTTAAGAGCATCTTAGAAAAATCCAGGATGCCAACTCTGAAACTCAAGAATATGGAAGACACAGCCATATTTCTCTTCTTAAAAATCTAGATGGGTATTTTGGTTTTCAATTACCACACAAAAACTTTTTAAAAACTTTAATTGCTTAGCACAGAGCACAGTTTTAAATAGAAACTACATCTTCAATAAGTTAAGCAAACATTAACCACCTTCATGAAACATAGCTAACGGTTTTTCTGGTGACACGAAATTAAACAGATCCAAACTGTGTTTCACCAACACCTAACCAACCAAACTATATGTATGTACAGGTTTATACAAAAGCTGTTATAACTTTATTTAGCCTTTCAGATTAGGTAGATAGGGCCACCTGCTCACTCTGCATATCCTACAAAACACAAAAGCAGCAACTTTTCTATTTCAGTACCGTGATGGGCAGAAATTGTACATGAAAAATAAATGTTCTTCCATAAAGTTTAAGATTTAGGGTAGGAGACAACACAATTCCCATGAAGTAAAAAAATAATTCTACATTAGTCCAGTACTCCATGAAACCTTGAGATAAACTATAGTCCTCAAAGATGTGTATTTGGAAGCATGCTTCAGTATGCTTCGAACTGGCTCATCATCGTCCTCCTGCTGTATTCATAAGCCAAAACCAGTGACCCATTGGCAGGGAACGCTCGAATCAGAGTAGCTGACAGTCCAGAATACAAGGCTGCTATCCCCTCACTTTCCACAACACTTAAAAGAGTTCCAATAAATCCTGCCTGTTTTCCAGACATGGAAAGAACCTGAATTCTGGATTTGATACAATCCACTGGGAATATGACAAGCCAAAGGCAAATCCCAGCTATTCCACCACTTAACATCAAAGGGACAGGACCGAGTTCATCTTTTGATCTCCCTGAGGCAAAAAACGATCGGCTCAGTTCATAGCCACCGAAGAAGAAGAAATAGCCTGGTACTTCTTGAAGGAGAGTGCCGGAGAGTCCGCGGTAGAAGCCCCGGGGGCCATCCTTCCTAAGGATGCCCTTCACCACGGACCAAACTGTGTAGCGGCTTTTGGCTACCTTCCCTGACACTTCCATTTCGTACATGGTCTGTAGTCGGCACTTCACAAGCTCGGTGGGACACAGGGTCAGCGCAGCGAACGCCGACGCCATGGAGCCAGCGGTTGCAGTCTGCAGATCACTCAGCTTTGCCTGCTTGTCCAGCCCCACCACTTTCCTCACAAACTGTTGGCAGAAGCCGTAGCACATGAAGAGGACGGAGTTCTCGGCGACGTAGGCGATCAGCGCCGGGCCGGTCCCCCTGTAGAAGCCGCGCAGGCCTACTTGGGAGTACGTCTTCAGGAAGCAGTCGGCGAAGCCCTTGTACAGGCCCGGGAAGGTCTGCATCTTCACTTTCATTGTGTCGAAGGGCTGCCCGGTCAGGACGCACACGGTGCCGCCGCAGGCCCCGGCCGTGAGGTCGATGGCCGCTTGGATGGCAGGGTTGGACCTCATGTTCTCCCACTCACCCGCTGTCCTCGCGGAAGGCGACTCTCTGGAGCTGCCGCGGGCGGGCGTCTCTGGCCCCGCCGCCTACTCTTCCCTGACACTCCGCTGCAGGAAAAGCCGCTTAACCCCAGGCCAGGCCGCGGCCGCCTCCCGCTGTCCTGAAGTAACTCCCGGCCCACGGCCTCCCGCGAGCGAGCTCTCCCCCCCACGCCCTGTGGGCCGGCCTGTGGGACCACGGTTCGGAGCCACTGCGCAGGCACGCGGAATGAATATGTAAACCTTTAATGAGCACAGCAACTGAAAGCTACACGATTCGTTTTTGCAGGGACCCGGAGACTCTTGGTGCTGCTCTCGCAGAGGCAGAGGTGGAGGCGGGGCGATATGTTCCTGTTGAGCCAGACCCCCCACCTCCCCAAGTGTCCCCGAGAGAGGCAAAGTGGGAGCTGCTACCAGTTGTTGGAGCCTGGAGCCAAGGGCCAATCTACCCAAAGAGAGGTTTAAATAGGGAAGACAAACCAACCATTGGGGGGCGGGGAGGGGGGGCGGCGGTTACATAACAATCGGCGGCTGCTTTGGACTAGAAAGCCCTTCATTGCCTCTGGGATGAGAACAGAGGCTCAGCAGAGGGACGACCTCCTCAGGGCCTCTCAAGGTCTGGCTCCTGGGGTTGCTGGAGGGGCCTGAGCGCTACACCAGGCCTGCGGAGCTGGAGAAGGGCTGTTTTGTGGCAACATCGCCGCGGACCTGTGGCTAGAGCCCTGGATGCTGGTGGGACTGAGTCCTCATCATTTTTAAAGGTAGGATGTGGCATTTTACTCGGCTTGGAAAAGAGAGATTTATATATTGCTAAGAAACTTGGTAGGAAAAGGGCTGTGTGGTTCCAGCAGTCTGTGCTTGCTAAGTTTGAGGTTTCTTAAGCCATAGTTTTTGCACAATAGCAGCATAAGTTCGGGATATATATGACTGCATTAGCTTCCAAGATAAGGTGAGGTTTGGGACATTAGTGAGGGTACCGCTTTTAGGACACACTTTTTCTTCCTAGAGGCTCACATTCCAAAGCCTAATTGGGATTTTACTATGGGGGTTAAAAACAAAATGGGGGAAAGGGCAGAAAGTATACTGAAATGATTTTCTTTTCCATCTCGAAGGTTTTCCTTATCTGATTATCTTTGGCTGTCAACATTTAAAAGTGAGGCACTGAAAAGTAGATTCTGCATTGGTAGAATTTGTCAACAGATTATATTATCATAAATAATGTGACCTGGCTTCATGTTGGAGAATGCCTACATGTATTTGGTTGTATTTTCTCAGGAACCACATGGTTTCTTCAGAGAATAATCTTCCAATTGACTCTGTGTGTGTGTGTGTGTGTGTGTGTGTGTTGGGCAGCAGAGGGAGAGGAAGGGGTATCTTTTGGATACTGATTTAATAAGACCAAGATGGGGGAAGATGAGTGACATTCCTGCAGTAAAGGATATAGATTTTAACATAATTCCCTTGTTTGATGCTATACACCCCAACCTTCATCTGCCTTTCTCTGACTTTGAGTCTTTGCTTCAATTTACCTAGAAAATAAACTTTCCAAAATATAGTAAAATGAAATGAAACATTCCATCTGTGGATGGGGAAGGGAGTCACCTAGAATGCTAGGGTGGGATAGGGATCTTGGATATGCAACCGCTCTGAACACAGACTTTAATGAATCCCGTTTCCAGCCCCACACCATTTCCCTTTCTTGGAAACATGCCTGCAAAAAATCCCACAGGTTCTATGTCATGTGGGTTTGTTCTTGGTGTTCCCCCTTGCAGATATTTCACATGTAACTTTCTGATTTCTGAATTATCATTTATTTATCTGCTTTGACCTTCTGAAAATGGTTTGACATCTATTTTTTTAATGTTTTCTTATCTCTTCTTCTCTTAACCTTGGGGGTTACTGTTATTTTGGCAGCCTTTTTGATAGAGAAAAGATATATGAAAACAATCTTCCATTTTAAACTAGAAAAAGATTTTTAGATCTTCCATGTCGTATTTGAGGGAAGCTTTAATGTTTTGGTAGACCTTCAGGGAAGATAGGGAAAAAAAAGTATATTTTAATATTTATTGTGGAGTCCTTATTGAGTTATCTAGAAATGCACTCAATGTTTTAATAATGACCACCAATTTTCAATTAATTATATCTGAGTCACTGTTTTCCAAAAGCATACTGAGTTTTTATAAACACAAGAAATGCAGGATTACTGCAATAAATCATCAGCTGCTTTTGCAGTAAGTTCATATGTGTTTTGGAGAAAACAGATTGGTAAAGGCCAGGGATCACAAGAACATTAATAGGGAAATAGTGTATATCTTCATTGAATTGTCAGATATAGCTGCATAAATAGTAAGAGAAAGTAAGTTTCACTAAACAGCTGGACTTGGAGAGAATAGAGCCCAGCATATATTAAACAATGCCCAATATGGGAGACAAAATTAATACCTATATTGTGAAAAAAGCAGATCTACACATGCTAAGAAAGGATACTCATAATGTTTTAAGATATTTATTTCTTTTTAGAGAGTGGGAAAGGGAAGGAGAAAAGAGAGGGAGAGAAGCATCACTCTGTAATTGCCTCTAATGCACCCCTCTCTGGGGATCCGGCCTACAACCCAGGAATGTGCCCTGACTGGTTCACAGGCCAGCACTCAATTCACTGAGCCACACCAGCCAGAGCTCATAATGTTTTTTTTTAAAATTGATTTGAGAAGTGGGGAGAAAGAGAGAGGAAGAAACATTAATTCATTGTTCCACTTACTTATGCATCCATTGATTAATTCTTGTATGTGCCCTGACTGGGGATTGAACCTGCAACCTTAGCATATTGGGATGGTGCTCTAACCAACTTGGCTACCTGGCCAGAGTGCACAATGTATTTTTGAGAAAGTTACAGAATCATATCTCTAACAAACTAGTATTTTTATTTTGCTTTACAGAACTACATATATGTATACAATTAATTGTATAACAAATAAAGATCTAGAATGACACATATCAAAATGTTAACAGTTTACCCTAGAAAGTCTGTGTGAAAGGGAGTTATTTTTTTTTTGTAAAATTGCTGTATTGTTTCATTTTTTTCAGTGACTCTCTTCTATATTTTAAAACACTAATTTTAAAGATTTCTTTATAACTTTTGCTCATGAACCCAGAAATACTGAAAACTGTAGCCCGACCACACCCACACTCATTAGCCAAGGAAGCTGTAGTAAAGATGGATCTTTTTTTTATAATTCTGAATTTATTTGAAAGTAAATGGACCACAATCTTCTTCATTGAAGTCCTTTCCTTTTTAAGTTTATATAACAGGTAATTACTCTCCATTGTGGAGCTTTTAATATTAATACAAAGGCAAGCCATAAATAAATCAAATAAAAAATAAAGTTACAAATAAGTTGACTCGATTTATTTATGCTGCAGGTATATTATAAGCAAACCGTTTCTTTGATTACTGTAATTTACACTTTGATTACTTAATTTGAAATCAGTCGTCCACATTTTAAACAGCTTTTTGTACATTTTTCTACCATCTTGATAACTCTTTAATTCAACTAATTATTTAATTCTCTATTATGTTCAGGCCTTAGTTAAGTAGGCAATAATAGTGTTTTTATTGTTTACTATATTCCAGGCACTGTTCTAAATCCCTTATCTATATCAACTCAATAGCCAACAGCCAAAAACTCAACAGGCCTATGAGGTAGGTAGTATTATCACCTCCATTTTAGAAATGAGAAAATTGAGGCAAACAGATTGTTACTTGTCTAAGATAACATAGTAAGTCATTGAGCTAGGATAGAGACCCATGCACTACATCTCTTGACTTTGAAATTTTAATGTCTTTATGATGTATTAAGTTCAGTGACTAATAAGCCAAAGTGCCTACTTAGTGAATTTATAGCAGAGTGGAGGATATGAGCAACAGGTAATTTACACTTTAGTGTGATAAATGCGTAACAGACCAGTTATCCCACTAGACTAATAGAGTTCAAAAGACTACAGACACTAAATATTTAGTTCAGGACTTCATATAGTGTCTGGTATTGCTCAGCACAATAAATACTTGTTGAATAAAAGGGAAACACAGAGTATAGGCAAAGCCATAATAGAACTGCTTAACCTAAATGGAGCTTAAGAAAGACACTGGGACCAGTGATACTTAGGTTGAGACTGAGAGTTAAGTAGGACATGGCCAAATAAAGGGGAGAGTATTTTAGGTGAAGTGAACAGCTTGTTAAAAGGTTCTTAGGCCCAAGAGAGGAAAGGGAGTAATTAAACTCCTTGAAAAATGTAATTAAGCTCAGTATGGATTGAAAACAGTGAGGATGTGGTAAGGCTAAAACACACACACTCATGTGTATCTCTAAAAAATATAAACTTAATCCTGAAATAATGATGTACCACTGAATGGTTTTAAGCACAGGAGTGACATGATGAAATATATCTTATTTTGGTGGCCAGATCAATGAAGCTACTGCTACTCGCTAGATGAGAATAATGGCTTACACAAGGACAGTACCAGTGGGGATGAAGTAGAGTGACTGAAGAGTTTTTTAGAAAAGTAAAATCAATAGTAAGGGGGAGTAGTCAAAGATGATGGGTTAAATTTCTAGCTTTAGCCCTGGCTGGTGTGACTTAGTGGAATGAGCACCTGCCTGTGAACTGAGAGATCACTAGTTTGATTTCCAGTCAGGGCACTTGCCTGGGTTGTGGGCCAGGTGCCTGCAATCATCCGCAGATCAATGTTTCTTTCTCCTTCCCTTCCCCTCTCTAAAAATAAACACAATGTTAAAATTTTTTTTCCTAGTTTCAGCAACTGGGATGGTGGTAGAAACACAGGAGGAAGAACAAGCCTTCAAGAGCAGGAATAAAGGGCTCCATTTTGAACATTTAGATTTGCATTGCCTGAAGTAACACTTATAAGTGAGTGTTCCCAACACACAGCTGACTATAGTAAATCTGAAGTTCAAAGATACCAGGCTTAGAAATATGGATTTAAAAATCAGCAGAGCTTATAACTGAAATGAGGGTAATCAAATCACTAATTCTGCTTTTGTGTGCAGATCTCTCCTTCCATTAACGGAAATTAACCATCATTAGTGTTAAGGTCTTCCTAAGAATTATTTTGATAAATGATTTACTGTAAAGCCAAGTAAGAAGAAAGCTTTTCAGGTGTCAATCTCATAGCAGAATTCCCAATGTACTAAAACAGAATTTGTTACCTACCACCCTCTTGTACTAGGAAAACTTGCCTGATTATTTGCAAACCTCAAGAAATAATCCAAAGCCTAGATATTGAGAGAAACTTTGCCTAAGCCTCCATATTTTATATTGAAATCTTAAAATTATGGAAACATTTTGGTAAAAGAAAAATGATCAGCTAGCAAGACAGAAATTATCTGCAAGTATGATTGTAGACTTGAGAGGTCTGGAAAATTTGTTTACCATTTCTAATGTTTCTTGTCAAATATCTTGCTAATATGGGCTTTTTAAATGTTTGCTTCATGAGGCTAGTATTTTCAAACCAAAGATTTTCTTTATGAACTAATGCTGTAAGTGAATTGTAGACAACTCTGCATTTTGTAAATTCTATCACTGAGTCTTCCAAATAGCTCAAGTGGAGGCATTAGATTACAATCTTTAGCACATATTGAAAAAAAAAACATGAAAATCATGCTTAAGGAATTTTGAAATATCAGACTATGTACCAACTTCCTTTATGAGCAATTTTGATAAACTGATATGGACAAATCACCTAAGTTCTCAGAATATTAAATAATTGCAGAAAGTAAGTTATTTAAGTATATAATCTTAATTCAAGCCAATGGATTGTTGATTTCTTCCTCATTTCATTCCTTCCTAAACTCAACAGTACTTGATAACCCTGGCTTTGTTTTGTTCCTAATATACTAAGCAGATGACAAAATGCTCTAAAAAAAAAAAAAAAAACCCAACCCACAAAGCATTAAAAAAAGACCTTCATGTATAAAAATTAGGGTAATTTAGGAAGGTTTTGCATCTAGTTTTTCTTAACCTTCAAATGGAGCTGGTGGATCAGAACCTTAATGAAATACAAAGACAGCATTTCCCAATTTTTTTTGCACCTGCTGTGTTTGTCTTTTTCTTAAAATCCGACATAACTGCTTCTTTCCCTACAAAACAGGATGAAATTCTCAGTCATTAAACCTCACCAACAAACCATGTCACAACAGGATATGACACCCACTACCCCTAAAAGTGCAAGACACATTATGAGGTAAAAACTAGTTTTTATTGTTAAAACTTTATAAAATGACATATAACTCTACATGTTGAAAAATAGCTACTGCATGGGAAAACATATGCAAATTAGATTCACTAGCCTCTAGGCTACTCTTACTGATCTCAGATAGCATCACAGGCCAGCAATAGCAGATCCTGGCAAATGAGAAACAGCAGCAACGTCCTGCAGTGAAGTAATGACTACTAAGGTTGAATGTTCATTCCACTAATCCTATAATTTTCCTACACTTATCTATCATACATTCCTACTTCCTATGGGATAAACACCCAGGAAAGCTGTAAGAGACAAATGAAATAGACATGCACATTTATAGCTGTCTATAATACAAATTCAATAGAAGCAGAGGAAATGGGAATGACTGCTAAGTTATATCTCATCCAGGTGATGAAGCCAAAATTTTTCTTCTAATGCTGATCATTCTATGGAATGGAATTAAGTATCAAAAACTCTTACTTCTCCAGGAGTGATTCTAGCTCTTCTTGCAAAGAGCTGAGCTGCTCCTTTTCTCGGTCTTCCTTTTGTTTGAGTTCATCTAGCACAGCCTGGAATCTGTTCTTGAGAGCCAGGTTTTCCACTTTCATGATGAGATCTTCCTGTCGTTTCGCCCTGTCCTGGGTCTCTTGGAGCTTCCCTTTCATGTTATCAATCTGTTTCTGAATTCCCATAACCAGCTGACTGGTTCCTTCATTTTCTTGGTGCTGTTCATCTGATGTATTTAGCTTGTCCTGTAGCTGTCTTTCCAGATCTTCCTCTGTGTCAATGATGTTGATATCTTCTTCATCTTGATGCTGTGTCTCATCTTCATCTTCACTGCTGCTGCTGAGGTCATTGAATATCTCCCGAAGCTCATCATGTTCTAATGAGTCATGGCCCTGCCTGTGGCCTGACATTCCTGGAGAAGAGATATCAAGGCCTTGATTTTCTGTTTCTTTTGTTTCATCTTCAGCAATTATTTCCCAACGAGTACTGACAGCTTCAGCATCTGTACTCAGCAAACGCTTCACTTCCTTTTCCACATCTGGAGATTCGATATACTTCTTCTTCGCTGTCTTCCGGAACCTTCTCTTTCTGACATTTTTTAGAGGCAGAGTGATTCCATGGTTCCATATAAACTTTTTCTCTTTGTCCTTATCCTTTTTTTTACTTGCTTTGGGGTCAGCAGCAGGAGGTGCTGCTGCAGCAGCAGCAGCAACTGGTTCCTCCACTGGAGGATAGAGATCACCATCAACTGTGGATACAAGCATCTGACAGATATCTGCTGTCTTGTAAAAGGTTTTTTTATCAATAGTTTTCAAGCTTTCAATAACACATGGCAAATCCACCAATTTTGAGGCCAGTGGAACCCGGTCCACTCTGACAATTCCATGACGCCCATCCGGGTGTAACTCTATTGTCAGTCTGTCCTTCAGGTTGACATGACCAGACTGTACTGCCCGCCTCACAGTAGAAGCATATTCCGGAGGCAGACGTAAGATAAACTGGCTCTCTAGTTCGTGAGGAGCATCATCTTTGCTCTTACTCATCTTTCTTTCTTTGCGACTCACTTCTCCAATAACCACTTGTTGCACTAAAAAGTTCCAGCTTTTGCAACAGTCAGAAGGATCAGTTTGTAATTAATTGAAATATTTAAGTACTACAGCAGGTAAGCGTCTATTTTCTTAATTTTGAACTAAACACCAAGTCTTTTTAAACGAGCTGTGACTGAAAACCAGTTGTTACAGACACTGGCAAATTCAGGTCCATTTAAATATATAAGCTGCAATGCCAAGTTCCAACCTCTAGATGCCGCTGCCGGACAATGCGGAGAGCTAGCGTGCAGGAAAGCAAATGGCGAATCCTGCGGAATGATTTACAGCACAGAAAGTTAAGCAAAGCCCCAGCAGACACGCCCAATCCACAAACTTTCCCAAAACAAAGTGAAAAAGCAGGGGGCAGTGAGCTCTCTTCACCTCGGATACTTACAATCCTGTGACGACTGTAAACCCAGCTTCTCCGGACAGGAGCGAAGAAAAAGCCACTCGGAGCACAGCGGCCGGCGGCCCACAGTCTCCTTCCTTATTCCTTTATTCCTTCCAACTCTTGGCAAAGCGATCCCGTACTGACTGGCAGTAAAACGGCCTGAGGCGCGCAGCGTAAAGCCTTTGCAGCTCCCAGCTCCGCAGACCTCCGTCCCAGGATGCACACCAAGCGGAAAGGAAAGCGCTACGTCACGGCACTGGGCGGGAGACGGCTGTGAGTGACAGCACTCCTCAGGCGGAAGTGTGGGTTGCCTCACAGCGCGCAGGCGCAACGCGCAATTACGCTGGCTGCAGTACGGCTGTCTTCTCGCGATTTCTTGGTTTTAAGCGATGGGAATAATTTCTTAAAGAGCTATTGGTTTGAAAATATGTCCAGTATTCAGGCACAGCTCCAAGAAAGACCTACGTCCTCTAGGATCCGCCCTTCGCCCCGGAACTTTTGTTGGGTCCCTGCGGGGCCGGATAGCTCCTCAGCTTCCGGGTGATTGTCGGATATAGGGCGTCCGTGCAGAAAGCTTCTTTGCTTCAGGAAACATCTTGGATGTTCCTCAGGGTATATCCATTTGAGAACCGATGAAAGAATTTATAACTAGTCATGCACTGCATTTTAAAGTACCCACATCAGTGGAGTGGAGAGGACATGCTGCCCACTGTATAATTCCGTCATAACACTGGTTATGAAAGTGACTGGAGTGGACCCTTGCCTCAGGGTCTGTTTCTTTTGTGAAACAGCCGAAGGGAACAGGAGGACGCCTTTTTAATGTTTGAAGTAGATATAAAATGTAAACAAAGAAGTGTTCTCCTAAAGGCACATGTCCCTTTAAGACAGAGTTGTCTGACAGACAAATGGGTGGATTGAGGCAGAATGGAATTGAAATATTACTCTCTGCCACTCATCAGTAAATTTTAGTTAGGAATTTTTCCATTCCACCTTTACTGTTTTGCTGTTTTTCTGCTTGTTTCTTCTATATGTAGTCAGGTATTCATCAACACGTATCTGCAGTATTTAAGCCAAATTGTGTAACAGTTTCCACTTCTCATTTCCATTTATTTTTTTTATGGGATCAGTTTGGTAGAGCATCAAAATCATTAAAAACTTAATTTCTATCCTCTAAAATATTAATAATTTAATACAAATTTAATTTAAATATTAATTTAATACAAATAATTATACAAATTTAATACATCTAAATTTAATACAAAGTTTTTATGTGATCAACATTTTCAAAATTTGCTTTATTTCTTTATGTATTTATGGGTATTGTCTCCCTTCCCCCAGCTTGGATGCCCCATGACAATCAGGAGTCTTCTATCTTGTACATCATGTCCCAGTGCCTACTACCAAAGCATGGGGGAGGGGGGTGCACAAAACATATTTGCTAGTTGAATGAACCAATTGATCCATCTAGAAGGAACATAAATATAGCCTAACTCCTATATTAATTTGTAAGAGAAAATAAAGTCTCTATCACTTAAAAATGAGATAGAGTAATTTCATAGACATTTCCTCTCTAGTCCAGGACAGTGCTAATAGTTATGAGCAGAAAGGTTTGCTATGTGAATGTGCTCTCCTTGGTTTTGGTAGACTGTGTATCATAGAAGGAAATTAAAATGGCCTGGCGCCATTTTTTTTTAATGTTAAGTTTGAAGTTGAAATTATGCTCTTTGAGGCAACTGTACATTAGTTCTCTGTGTTCTATAATGTGTTGAAGAGAGCTGATTTATCTATAATTTCCCAGATGATCTAGTTCCTCTTTTGTTTTTCAAGACATTATTTTTATGTTTTCACTTCCCATTTCTATTCTTATTTTTACTTTTTTATTTACTCTTTATTGTATTTTTCATTACCATTTATATTTCTTCTTTTCAAAGAAAAAGTTATTATTGTGCCTCCTCCTTAATATCTGATTTTACTTATTTTATATATATAAGAGTTTTAACATACTACCCTTTGCAGAATGCTTTATTTAATTATATAAGATGTGAGGCTATACTTACACATGAAAATAATCCAAATATTGCTTTGCATTTTACTGGCCTATGAGTTTTATGATGCTCCAATATCCTTGTCACAGAAAATAACCTGAGATAAATTCTATGCCCTTCCTATTTGCCAAAATTATAATGTATTTTAGTTAGTAAACCTTTAAATGGGAGCTTTAAATGGAATAAGAGATCATTAAAAGGATTAACTGAAGTTCTCCTAAAGTATTTACCTCCTTCAATCTTGAAACATATTGTCTGCTTTTCAGTTTAACAAATAGTAGTCTTTTATATCAAGTATGATGTTTTCTACAGAAAAAAAGACCAACCTAATTTACATGGGGTTAAACAATAAGAAAATTAATTATCTCAAAAACCAGGTAGTCTAGAGCAGCTCTATACAATAAAAATGTAATGTGAACCTCTGATGAAAGTCACATATAGCATATTAATTTACTAGTAGTCACATTGAAATGGCAAAAAGAAACAAGTGAAATGCATTTCAATACCATTTTATTTAACCTAAACATCAAAAACAGTATTTCAGCCCTGGCTGGTGTGGCTCAGTGGATTGAGTGCTGGCCTGTGAACCAAAGGGTTGCTGGTTCAATTCCCAGTCAGGGCACATACCTGGGTTGCAGCCCAGGTGCTTGATAGGGAGTGCATGAGAAGCAACCACACGCTGATATTTCTCTCCTCTTTCTTCTTCCCATTCCCTCTCTCTAAAAATGAATAAATAAAATCTTTAAAAAAAATAACATGTCAACATATAATTAATGTAGAGTTATTAATAATATATTTTACTTTCTTATACAAATTTTTCAAAATTTGGTGTGCATTTTATACTTACAATACATCTCAGTTTGGACTAGCCACATTTAAACTGTTCAGTGGCCACATGTGACTGGTAGTTACTGTATTGGACAGTGTAGTTCTAGAAGTATGGTTGCCTCTAAGTATGATAGAACCATGGCCTGGCAAAAATTGTTTCCTCATAAGTTTGAAGAATGACCCCTTATTTATACTTTTTCTATTTGTTTCCAGCTTTCCCTCATCTCTTTGTAAACTTTCAACATTTGTGGTCACAAGAAACCTGCCAGCAGTAACCAGGGAACTTCTTTCCTTGTCCATGGTAAGTTTAGAGAGTGGTTACCCCCAACCAAAGTGTGTCTTTCAATCAGATTGGACTAACTTAGGTCATGTACCTATCTATCCCTGGCTCAATAAGAGTCACCATTTTGATGGTGGGGAAGAGGTGATATTTGGTAATGTCTGAAGACAGTTTTCATTGTTACAACTGTGGGGGTGGTATCTACTGGCATCTAGTGGTTAGAGGCCAGGGATTCTGCTATATACACGTGTCCTATAATACACAGTGTACTGCCCCCACCCAAACACAACAGGAGTTATCTGGCCCAGTAGTATCAGGGCTGAGAAACCTTGCCTTAGCTTATTGTTTAAGCCTATATTTCTAACTAAATACTGACAAGTGGATAGAGCTTACCGTTATTTGGTTTATCTCTCTCAGAACCTACTACAGCTATGAATAGGTTCAACTTTGCCTTAGGTATGCAGAGAGGTGGGCCCCTAAATTAAAAATAAAGTATTAGAAGAAAGGAAAGTGTATAGGCAACTGTCTTAGTCCATTTGGGCTACTGCAACAAAATACCATAAACCAAATGGCTTGTAAACAACAGAAATTTATTTCCCAGTTCTGGAATCCGACAAGTCCAAGGTAAAGACGCTGGCAGATCTTGTATCTGGTGAGGGCAGGCTTCCATATTAATAGACAGTAGTTTTTTTAAGATTTATTTATTTATTTATTTTTAGAGAGGGAAGTCGGGGGAGAGAGAGAGAGAGAAACATCAATGTGCGGTTGCTGGGGGCCATGGCCTGCAACCCAGGCATGTGCCCTGGCTGGGAATCGAACCTGCGATGCTTTGGTTTGCAGCCCGAGCTCACTCCACTGAGCTACGCCAGCCAGGGCTGTTTTTGTTTTTTTACTGTGACCTTACATGGTGGAAGTTGTGTGGGGGCTCTTTGCCACCTCTTTTGCAAATACATTCATACTATTCATGAGGACTCCACTCTCATGACCTAATCACCTCCCAAAAGCTATACCTCCAAATATCATCATATTGGGTATTAGGTTTCAACATAATGAATTTGAAGGGGATACAAATATTAAGTCTATAGATAAAACCAATAGTGTCCATGAAAGAGCTAATTATTTGGAGGATTATAATAGTATATATGTAATTCCATAAATACACAAATGACTGGTAAGCATATGAAAAAAATGATCTTCAACATTGCTAATCATTGGGAAAATGCAAATCATAACAACAATGAAATACCACTTCACACTCACTAGGACGATTACTATTGAAAACCCTGCAGAAAATAACAAATGTTGGCAAGGATGTGGAGTAATTGAAACCCTTGTGTCCCCTATTGGTGGGAATATAAAACCGTACAGCCACTGTGGGAAACAGTATGGTGGTTCCTCAAAGACTTACAAATAGAATTACCTGATGATTCAGTGATTCCACATCTGGGTTTATATCCAAAAGAGTTGAAGTCAGAGTCTTGAAGAGATATTTGTACACCCATGTTCATAGCAGCATTATTCACAATAGCTAAAAGTTTTAAGCAATCCAAATGTTCATCAACAGATGAATGGATAAGCAAAATGTGGTGTATACATACAATGGAATATTGTTTGGTCTTAAAAAGGAAGAAGTCTGACATATGCTCCAACATAGAACCTTGAGGATACTATGCTATGTAAAATCCCAATCACAAAAAGACAAATACTGTATGATTCTACTTATATAAGCTATGTAGAGTGGTCAAAATCATAGACACAGAAAGTAGAATGATGTTTGCCAGGGGTTGGAGAGAAGGGAGAATGAGGAATTATCATTTAATGGATACAGGTTTCAGGTTTACAAGATGAAAAGAATTATGGAAATGGATGATAGAGATGGTCACACATTATGGATATATTTAATACAACTGAAATATACACTTAAAAATGGTTAGATGGTAAATTTTAAGTCAAATATATTTTGCCATAATAAAAAAGAAAAAAGTTTATATGTATTTAAAACTATGGATGGGCATAGAATATAAATTCTTTAAATCAGTAATTATATAATGCAATTTCTAGTGATTTAAAATTTTTATCTATATTTTCTACCTTATAGTGAAAATTTTTCTATATTGTAGAATTTACAGTGAGAATTTTTTTGTAATGTAAAGTTCTTTTTACAATGGACTTTGCTTAGTAAGAAGGTTTTATAAGAAAATGAAGCTTCAATAGTATATCATCTTTTTCAAAAAGAAATGTCAAGAGGGAAAATTCTGTGAGAATTTCGATATGCATTTTAGTCAATTTAAAATGTTTTATTTAAATTTTGTGGGAATACCATTTTGTTGATACTTTGTCAACAAGAAATAATGACTTGCAGGCTGTGTACTAAACCAACTGGTATTCTAAAATAAGTCCTGGAAATAAAGCAAATGCAGCCTCCTGTGAGGACTTTCAGAAATGAGAATAGACATCGGTCTGGGCCTCTGGGTGCCGCTGTCGGCCAATCCGTGGGTGGAGTGAAGCACAGTAATCCACTGGCTGCTGACGCAGCGATTCCCGATTCCCGCAGACTTTGGAGAAAGACCTGCGGAGAGGACTCTGCGTGCCATCTTCCACGCAATGTTTCAAATGAATGTGTAATCATCCAGAGTGAGGCGCTGCCTTTTCTTTCCAGCACAGCTTTGTAATCTGGGATCAACCGTAGGAGGCGTATTCGGATCGGAGAAGCAACATTGAGAAGCGATAGGAAGGAGCCCCCCCGCAGGGAACGCGCGCAGAGTGCAGAAGCACAGTTTGCCTTCTTGCTGTCTTTGTTCAGCCTAGTGACGCACCAGATCCACTTGGAGACCCGGAAGCAATGGCTAACGGTTTAAAAATGGGAAATCTCGTCAAAGATCTTCATCTCAGTGACCAGAACCATGGGTGAGTGCTGAGAAGTCTTCCTTTACTGCCAGCGAGGAGAGCAGGGACAAAATCAGGAATGAGGATAGATACAGTGGATATGCCAAAGGAAGTCCTAAGCCCCTTGAATATCAAACCTTCACTGGAAATCCTAGAAATGCTTTTCATAGAAACGTATTCATCCTGAATATAAATAACATAGGGTTTAGGGCAGACATTTTGTTTTGAAAATTCTAGAAACATATCTTAATAGAAGCAAAGTTTACTCCTAAACCACAGTAAATTTGGATGCTTCAAGTAATTCTCCATGAATGTATTAGATCAATTTCAATAACTATCTCCTCCATCCCAGAAGTAAAAGAGAACATTGGCGCAGGAAATACTCTGGTTACTATTGGAGAATCTCGGACCAGAAGAGCAGAGCTAAGTACCACTTAGTGGTGGGGAGGGGACAGAACAGCTCAGGGCAAAATGCAGGCTTTGAATGCCAAAGCTATTCCTCGCATACTGAGCCACAAGGAATGCAGCAGAGCTTGCCTGCAGGAGAACTGCCCTCCACCTCCCTTCAGCATTTTTTGGGTGATCCCCACTGACCTATATGACACCCTTAGATAGAGTTCTCCTACACGTTCCACACAGTCGCACAGGGCATGCAGAAATATCTGGTGTTCAATAATGACAGCACCATCTTGACTTGAAAGAGTGACATTAAATCATGGTATAGAAGAGACGAGTGGAGGCAGTTTAAGGAAAATTTTAGAATCCTGGCTGAGATAGAGGTTTAGAACTATAATGCAGTGCAGATGACTTTCAGCTGGGTATCTAGTTCTATTAGAGGCAAGAAATGTGGTTGCCCTAACCAAAACAACAGGACTCAGAGACTTTGCTTAATTGGAGAAGTGAAAGATATTTAATTTGGCATTTAAAAAAATCAACATGAAGGGTTGGTTACCTCTCATACACACCCATCCAGGGACCGAACCCACAACCCAGGCATGTGCTCTGACCCAGAATCGAACTGGCAACCTTTTGCTTTGCAGGATGACACTCTACCAACTGAGCCACACTGGTCAGGGTGAGAAGTAAAAGATACTGTGGAGAGTAATAAACACACAGCCAAACAATTAACCTCTAAAAATTACTGTGTAATTTTTTGTAAGCTACTGGCAGAAGAAATTCTAAACCGAGAGCAGACTCCAAAGTACAATGTCACCATCAGAGTCATGGATGAAGACAGGCTATCCTTCTGCTTCAACAACATACCACTCTGCATATAACCTACCTCAACCAAACCTCTCTGGTTTTCCAACAGGCTTCCTATATAGTTCAGGAGACTGGGAACAACTATCCAGAACCTCCATCACACACATTAGTGCTTCCAGTCCACATTGAGGGTCCTGAACATCTCCTTTTTCTTCCTTATGGGTCATCCATCTGCAGTGCTGCTGGCACTGTTGTCTGACATGCGGGCGAACACAGAGCACAATGGTGTTCACTGCAGCCTACCTCTGAGTTGACTCTCTGAGCTCATGACCAGGGTTCGAATGAGCTCAGTGTCATCCTGAGAATATCTGTACTGGTGAACCATCATGGCGAAAATGCACAGAGAACACTATGCCAGGAGATTCAGCTGGAAGTCACAGCCCTCTTCAGTGCAATACCATTCACTGTGGGGCCTGGCTACCTGATCACCAAGGTGTACACTGACTTAGTGCAGTGCTTGGCTGTCTTATTCCATGTTTCAGACCACCAACTCTAACTCTTCAACCTAGGGATGCACAAGAGGGGGGTGTGCACTATGAGTCTATGGGTGCAGAATTCTGCTCTCCAGGTTGCTGTGGGCAATGGTGACAGACATCATGCTGCACCTGGTCTTTACCTACAGTTTGCAGGAGTTGCTGCCAGACCTCAACAACAGCTGGGCACCTGCCTCCAGGCAGGCAGAGCTACAGTTTTACCTGGCTTTGGCTTGATCTCAGTGTCCTCACTCCTCCAGTGACTGGTCATCATCCTGTGCCTACAGTGCTCCTTGAGCCCTGCTTTTGTCCTGGTTCTGATCCAAGCTTGCATTTGGAGTTGGTCCCACTTCAGCAAGAGAGATTTGTCCTATTCCTGTAATCTGCATGTGGCTTTGGATATTGCAAAATCTTAATTTGAAGTTAACTCAAGAAACATGCATCAACTGTATATTTTCTGAACTGCCAACATTGAAGTCTTAAATATTACATTGGATTCAAATATATACATGTGAGTTTTAATGCTTTTATTTCATAAATATCCTGTTATAAATCAATTTTGTTGTTTTTTCTCTTTTTGGTGGGGAAAGAGCTCTACAAGTTTACCTGCTAGTTTTTATGTCTATTTTGATTTGTCTCATTAACCTGGACAATTCATTTAGGGAAAGATTTGTGCCTATAAAGATATGTTCTCAAAAATTCTGTTTCCTACTAAAGAGTTCTTCCCTTTCAACATTGAAGAAGATTCACTGCATCTTTAAGTTTCTGCCCTTGAGTTCCATATACTTGCCTTTGAGAAGCTGAGAAACTATAGATTTTGTTATACAGGACAGAAATTCTTCTTCCAAGAATTATTATTGTGGCTTTTAATTGTTTCCTTTGTTTCCACATTTTCCAAACTCTTCTCAGTCATGGTGTCCAAGGGTGGGCTGCCAACATGTGGCCCAACAACATTCTTCCCTAACTTTTAGTTAAAGATAAATAAATCACTCTAAGCCTGAGATATTTTACTTAGTGATCTTTTACTAATTTTGCAATAAGTAAAAGAAGGAAGACAATCTACTCTAAAATTCCTGCTATTTAAGGAAACCAGCTTCTCTTGGAGAAAGTGAGTGTGTTTATAGGGGAGTATATATTATTTTAATAGCTTGTCTAAAAATAAAGATGCGGCCTTCTTTTCAGTTTTGAAGAATATTACTACCTTTTGTGTTTCTTAAATTTGAAGTTTACATTAGACATTTGTGTGACATTTTCCAGTGAAATTCCAAGAGCCCAGTGTTGTTTTATCCAAAATATATTACCTTTGAGTGAACTAAAGGTCTTTTAAAAACTGATACCCACATAATAAACAGATACTTCAGAAAAAGATGAAAAAATGAGGATGTAGTAAAACATATTCTCCAAAAATGCCAAGGTTTCTGATACATATTCAAAGCACAATGGAGAGTAAATGGGATAGTCCAATCTTTTTTAAAGCCTGACTTACGTTCAGAAGTTTATTTTTCCTTTGATTTTTCTCATCCCCACAGGCAGTTGCTATTCTCTGTTGCCTGAGAAATTATCAAGTGGTCAACATATACAACACAGTGGAGGGATGATTTTTGTCCACTTGGTGATATTCCCTGAGTAGAAAACAGTGATAGCAGGTTTCTACTCCATATTGAAATTTAGCAACATTTAGACATGATTAATTAAGTGAACATAGTAGTTTTTCCTTTTCATATGTACATTGTACAATGCTTAATTATTTGCTTTACGAATAAACTAAGAATTAAGGGAATATAGATTAGGCTAATGAGAAGATAGTTCGTTATATGAGAGTGTAGTAACTGGTTGTGACTCTAGGCGCCGCTGTTCACCAGTCTAGAAGATAACTGGCTTCACGAGCGCGCTACAAACTCCTCCCCGCCATCCCCCCGAAATAAAAGCCTCTTAGAACCTCACCGCCAGATTGAAAACAGTCTCCCTGAGGCTGCCCAGACCTGGACCACTTTCCGATCTGCATTCTCCTGAAAATTCAGTTAATGTAGGCTCAGAAGAGCAGACAAACAATACCCTTGGTACCGGAGTGTGAGAAAACTGTGAAACGAGAAAGCAATGGCGATTTGGGTGAAGCTGTCCGGCTATAGCAGGCAGGTCCTGCTGTTCCTTTTTCTAGAGCTGTTGTTGGAAGTTCAGGCCGGGAAGATCCGCTACTCCGTGCCAGAAGAGGCAGACGAAGGTTTCTTCGTGGGCAACATTGCCAAAGACCTGGGGCTACAACCCCAGGAGCTGGCAGAGAGAGGAGTCCGCATCGTCTCCAGAGGTAGGACGCAGTTTTTTGCTCTGAATACGCAAAGTAGCGGCAGTTTGGTCACAGTGGGTAGGATAGACCGGGAGGAGCTCTGCGCTCAGAGCGAGCAGTGTCTGGTGAATTTTAACATCTTGGTAGAGGATAAAATGAAGCTTTTCCCTGTTGAAGTGGAAATAATTGATGTTAATGATAACGCTCCCCAATTCCAGTTAGAAGAAGTGGAATTTAAAATGAATGAGCTAACCCCTCCAGGTACCAGGATCCCTCTGCCTTTTGGGCAAGACCTTGATGTGGGAATTAATTCACTCCAGAACTACCAGCTCAGCTCCAACTCTCATTTCTCCCTGGACGTGCAACAGGGAGCTGATGGATCCCAACACCCGGGGATGGTGCTGCAGAGTCCACTGGATAGGGAAGAAGAAGCTGTCCACCATCTCCTCCTCACTGCTTCTGATGGGGGTAACCCAGTCCATTCAGGAACCCTTCGTATTCATGTACAGGTAGTGGATGCAAATGACAATCCTCCAGCATTTACTCAAGAACAGTACCACGTAAGTGTCTCGGAGAACGTGCCACTGGGCACTCGGCTGCTCATAGTAAAAGCTACTGACCCAGATGAAGGAGCCAATGGGGAAGTAACATACTCCTTTCATAATATAGACCAAAAAGTAGCCCAAGTATTTCAGTTGGATTCTTACACAGGAGAAATAACAAATAAAGAACCCTTGGATTTTGAGGAATACAAAGTTTATCCAATGGAAATTCAGGCTCAGGATGGTGCAGGCCTTATGTCTCGAGCTAAGGTGCTGATCAAAGTTCTAGACATAAATGATAATGCCCCAGAAGTGACCATCACCTCTGTCACTACTGCAGTCCCAGAAAACTTTCCTCCTGCAACCGTAATTGCTCTTATCAGTGTGCATGACCAGGACTCCGGAGACAATGGTCACACTACATGTTCCATTCCTGGAGATTTACCCTTTAAATTAGAAAAGTTGGTTGATAATTATTACCGTTTAGTGACAGAAAGAGCACTGGACAGAGAACTTACCTCCAGGTACAACATCACAGTAATGGCAGCAGATCAGGGAACTCCGACTCTATCTACTGAAATGCACATTTCATTGCAAGTGACAGATATCAACGACAACCCCCCTGCCTTTACCCAGGACTCCTACTCCACCTACATACTGGAAAACAACCCCAGAGGAGCCTCCATCTTCTCTGTGACAGCCCATGACCCTGACAGCGATGAGAATGCACGAGTCACTTACTCCCTGGTTGAAGACACCATCCAGGGGGCACCTCTGTCCTCCTACATTTCCATCAATTCAGATACTGGCATCTTGTATGCACTCAGATCTTTTGACTATGAGCAGTTTCAGGACCTGCAACTGAGAGTGACTGCACATGACAGCGGGGACCCACCACTCAGCAGTAATGTGTCGCTGAGCATATTCCTGCTGGACCAGAATGACAATGCACCAGAGATCCTGTACCCCATGCTCCCCACTGACGGTTCCACTGGTGTGGAGCTGGCACCTCGCTCTGCAGAACCTGGCTACCTGGTCACTAAGGTCGTGGCAGTGGACAGAGACTCAGGCCAGAATGCCTGGCTGTCCTACCGCCTGCTCAGGGCCAGTGAGCCAGGGCTCTTTGTGGTGGGGCTGCACACAGGTGAGGTGCGTACCGCAAGGGCCCTGCTGGACAGAGATGCACTCAAGCAGAGCCTGGTGGTGGCTGTTCAGGACCACGGCCAGCCCCCTCTCTCAGCCACTGTCACGCTCACGGTGGCTGTAGCTGACAGCATCCCAGATGTTCTAGAAGAGCTGGGCAATCTGGAGCCCTCCACCAATCCTGATGACTCCAGCCTCACACTGTACCTGGTGGTGGCAGTGACCACAGTCTCCTGCATCTTCCTCGCCTTTGTCATTGTGCTGCTGGCACTCAGGCTGAGGCGCTGGCACATGTCACGTCTGCTCCAGGCTTCAGGAAGGGGAGTTTCGGGCATACCTGCCTCACACTTTGTGGGTGTGGAAGGGGTGCAGGCATTCCTGCAGACCTATTCCCACGAGGTCTCCCTCACTGCAGACTCACGGAAGAGTCACCTGATCTTTCCACAGCCCAACTATGCTGACACGCTCATCAGCCAGGAGAGCTGTGAGAAAAATGATCTTCTATCAGCACCTCAGTCTTTACTTGAAGGCAAAAAGGAAATGTTTTCTCAGGTAAACTTTTTGTGGTAAATTTACCTAGTTAAAAATAATCCCTGAATTTACTTACTTGCTTTCTTTCACTCTTTACTACTAACACTTCTATTTCCCAATTATCTTTGTAGATTTCTATTTACAAATCCTGGGAAATCATTATTAAGTATTTATATCGAGTATATTAATAATTGTTCTTTTATTGAAGAGGCAACACTGTAGGAGGTTGGGATGGAGAGTGTGGGTAAGGTGCCACCTCAGTGGTAAAAAGAGCACTTGCTGCCTCAGAAACAAGGAGATCTGGCTTCTAACATTGTTTTGCTTGCCTCTGGCTGAAGAGTGTTATATTTGAGAGGTTTATCTGGCAAGGATAGGGATTGACTAGAAAAGACCCACTGATATTTATGTTACTAATAGTGTTTTAAAATTTATTTTCAGTTACATACACCTCCTAATTTATCCTTAAATGTAATGTAGATGTCATCTATCAGGTGTCAGGGTGCTATTTTATCTGAGGACATTTAAAGAGGTAAAGATTGTCTAATATAATATTTTAGTTGTGTTAGTATAAAATTATGAAAATTTGTGTAAGTTGCAAATTTAAGTTAGTGTTGAACATCTTAGTCCTTTGTTTAATCTTTTATTTTGAGATATTTTATGCAGGCTGAAGAATACATCATATGTTTGTTACCTATAAAATAATGAAATGAATGATAGAAAATTGACCATGCAATTTGAGACTTAATATTGAAGCCTACTGACTTGTAACATTGTTCTTCTAATGGAAGCAACTAACAAAAATCAAGTATGTATCCCATTTTAATGTGTGTGTTAACTCTTCACAAGAAATGCATCATAGGGGAGTAAGTCCATGCTTCAATTTACTTACTCTGCTCCAATAAATTACAGAGTTATATAAAATATAAAAAGAGGAAAGCAAAAGCATAGTAAGGCACAAATAAAAGATAAATATCTAAATGGATGAAAGTAAAAAATAAAGTGGTGAGCCAGGCTAAAGCTGTGGGAGTCCTAGTCTTGGACTTAGATGAAGGCAGTGAAGGTCGGGAGATTGTTCCAGCAGTGTAATAGATACAAAAGTGCTTCAGGCTAAACAAGGGACCTGAGCCAGGCTTGCTACTTAAATGCAAAATAAGCAGTTAGGTCCCTCAGCTAGTTAACAAGGGGAAATCACATAAAAATGGTGCCTACCAATTCCCATGGTCATACCTTGTTGCAAGCCTAAGATCAAGGGAGAGTGGTGGGCACAGATGGTGGGTTTCAGGAAGTAAACTGAAAATATCTGTTGTGAGCTGTAATGTTCAAATCATGGAACCCAGGAGTGAGTAAGAAAGGAAGAGGAAGGTGGGGGGCTCTTCCACTTAAAATAAATGTACAAACCAAAATGTTGAAACACATTGTCTTCTGGAATTTATTGTTGCTAATGAGAAATTTTCTGTCAACAAATTGTCACTAAGTTTTAGGTAATGTCTGTTTTCTCTCTGGTGGCTTTTAAATCTTTCTCTCATTCCTGCACAATGTCTAAGTGTGGAGTTTTAGTTTTCTTTTGTTTGGTACCAAGAACACACTCTCAATTAATAACATAACTTGTTAAAATTTAAACTTTTCTCAGTTCTTAAAATATTCCATATGTATATATATTAACTAAGTTTACCTATTAAAACAAAGAGATTATCAAGTTGGATGATTTTTAAAATCCATCTGTATTCTGTTGACAAGAAACATGCATAAAACAAAGATTTACAGCACACATCTTTATTTTTAATATCTCAGTGTAATTCACACATACAAAACAAGGCAGTTATGTCAATATTAATATAACAACAAAGTAGTGTTTAGGCAACATTAGTAGTGATTGTTTAAAAATAAACTGATCATTCTTATTAAAAGAACAGACAAAAGGATATAAAAATTATGAGCTCCCATCCTGGCTGGTGTGGCTCAGTGGATTGAGTGCTGGCCTGTGAATCAAGGGTTTGCCAGTTCAATTCTTAGTCAGGGTACATGCCTGGATTGTGGGCCAGGTCCCCAGTTGGTGGTGTGCAGCAGGCAACCATACATCAATGTTTTTCTCCCTCTCTTCCTCCCTCCTTTCCCTTCTCTCTAAAAATAACTTAATAAAGTCTTTTTAAAAGATGAGATTTCATCTCTGAACAATATGGCTTCAGAAGCAATACCAGGAGATTTTAACCTAATTCCATAAGAAACGATAGATCCCACAGACAGAAAATTACTAAGCATACAGAAAATGTGAATAACAGAATCTGTAAGAGTGATCTAATAGATCTATATAGAATGCTAACAAACATAAAATAGTCATTCTTTACATGAGCATATGGAAAATGTACAACAGTTTTCTATGTAAATAGCCACCACAAAGAAAGGAACAACAAATTTCCAAGTACCAATAATATGCATGCCTTTATAAATGTGTTTAAACCAGAAAGCTGGGGATGGGAAAAATAGGGAGAGGCTGGTAAAAAGTAAGGTATAAACTTTCAGTTATAAGATGAATAAAGTCTGAGCTCTGATGTATAACATGATAGAGACTATAGTTGATGACACTATTGTATAATTTAAATTTGCTAAGAGAGTAAAATTTAAATTGTCTCATAAAAAAGTAGATATGTAAGGTTATGGATGTGTTAATTAACTTGGGAGGAATCTTTTCACAATATATACATATATCAAATCATTATGCATACTTTAAATATCTTACTATTTTATTTGACAATTGTACCTCAATAAAGCTGGAAAAAGTCAGGAGTCAAACATTTAAAAATAGTAAAAGAAAACAAAAAAGTGTAGATATTTAAATCTACACTAAATTACTCTTGGACTTAAAAAATTACAATGGATTCTCACTGGCGTGGCTCAGAGGATTGAGCACGGGCGGGCCTGTGAACAGAAAGGTCATTGGATCAAAGGACATCCCTGGGCTGTGAGCCAGGTCCCCAGTTGGGGATGTGCGAAATGCGAGAGACAACCGATCTATGTATCTCTTGCGCATTGATGTTTCTCTCCCTCTATTTCTCCCTCCATTCCCCTCTCTCTAAAAGTAAATAAATAAAATCTTTAAAAAATAATAAAATTAAAAATCACAATGAACTGAAAATTATTTAGAAATAAACAATAATTAAAATATTATTTTTTTAAAATTGTGGAATGCATCTAAAATAGTATTTAGTGGTAAATTTGTAGAAAAATCCAATACTTTTTAAAAAACAAATGATTTAAGATAAATAAGTTTAGCTTACCACTTAAGAAACAAAGCAAAAAACATAGCAGCATGAACTGAAAGAAAATAGTAGGAAAAGTAACAAAGATAGAAGTATTAGTTATTGAAATGCAAACAAGGGAGAATTTTGATGATGAAACAATAGAAGCAGACAATAAAGTTCATACAAGTGGGAAGAAAATGAAAATTCTGTCAAGTCCAAGTTGGGACTAACATAATCTAGACAGATGCCATGACTAAAATTCTTTTTAAACATCCTAAAGAAAAATCCAGTATTTTTATCAAAAACAAAGACCTGGAGAAGGAGAAAGAAAAGGAAAAGCAAGGGAGACTGGGAAAAAATTACTTGATATGAATCATGAAGCATGAATTGGGAATTAATATTATACTGAGTAAAACCATATTATTGTCAAAGACAAAGGAAAAAAGAAAGAAATCTAAAAAATTGCATTGATGAATGTTGAGCAGTTATTTAATGAGACTGTAAAGCATTAAAACAATGTTGATGAAAAGGTTTTTACAAATGAACTAGAGGCTCTACCAGGAAGTGTGGTGAGTTGATATCAATTGTTCCCAATAAATACTTCATTCGTGTTCTTGGAGGACTGGGAAAGTGAAAATGAAAAAAGTTCAACAGGGAAGAATCCAAAAGGCAAACAGACTGAAATGAGACTAAAATGGGCAGTCTCACTTAAAAATGTTGATTTGAAATCTCAATTATTATCAAATACTATTTGCTAAATATTTTAAATAATATTTGTAGCTATTTATGATTAAAATACTATTTATAGCTTATAACTTATAGTTATTTGAGGGATGCAAGGATACTTTAATAATATTTGTTGATCTAATAATGTAAAACTCCATATTAAGAGATTAAAGATAAAAAGCCATATATTCACTTCAATATAGGTATAATAAAGTTCTTGAGAACATTCAATACATAATTAAAATCTTTTAGTAAACTGGAAATTGAAGAAAACATTTTAACCTGATAAACAGTATCTATTAAAAACTTATAGACTACACAAAGCAATCTACAGATTCACTTCAATCCCTTTCAAAATCCCAATGCTTTTTTTGCAGAAATATAAAAATATCCATCCTAAAATTCATATGGAGTATCAAGGGACCTTAGATAGCCAAAGAAATCTTGTAAAAGAAGAACAAAGTTGGAGATCTCACTCTTCCTGATTTCAAAACTTACTTTAAAGGTACAATAATCAGAACGATAAGGTATTAGCATAAAGACAAACATATAGACCAGTGGAATAGAAGACAGACAAAAAATAAACTGTTACATGTATGATCAAATGATTTTCAACAATGGTGCCAAAACTGTTCAATGAGGAAAGGACAATTTTTTCAACAAATTATTTTGAGAAAACTGGATGTCTGCATGCAAAAAAAAAATATTTGGAGCCCTTACCTTACACCATATACAAAAATATACTGAAGGGGGAGTCAAAGACCTGCACACAAGAGCTAAAATTATAAAAATCATAGAAGAAAAATAGTGGAAAATCTTCATGACATTGGATTTGGCAATGATTTCTTAGATGTGACACCAAAACACAAGTAACAAAAGAAAAATAGACAAATTGGACTTTATCAAAATTAAAAACAATATCTACAGAGTGAAAAGCCAGCTCACAAAAATGGAAGAAAATATTTGCAAGTCATATCTCTGATAAGGACTGACATCTGGAACATATAAAGGTCCCCTATAATTTGCAACTAAAAACAAACAACTGGATTTTAAAATAGACAATGGACTTGTATAGACATTTCTCCAAATAAGATATACAAATTGCCAATAAGCACATAACATGATGCTCTACATCACTAAACATTAGGGAAATACATATCAAAATCATAATGAGATACTTCAAACCCATTAGGGATGGCTATTATTTAAGAAATATTTAAAATAGAAAACAACAAGTGCTGGTGATATATGAAGTACTGGAATATTTGTGAAATGCTGGTGGGAATATAAAATGATGATGCCACTGCTATGGAAATGGTATGGTGATTCCTCAAAAGAAGTAAACAGAATTATATGATTTAGTAATTCTACTTCTGGATATATGCCAGAAGAAACAAAAGCAGGTAGGTACTTGGGTAGATACTTATATACCCACATTCAAAGCAGCATTATTCACACTAGCCAAAAAGTAGAAGCAAGCCAAGTCCACTCACAGACAAATAGATAAACTATGACTACATAGATATATATTCAGCCTTAAAAAAAGAAAGGACTTTGACACACATTGTAAGATGGATGAACCTTGAAGATAGTATGCTAAGTGAAACAAGCCAGCCAAAAAAGGACAAATACTGTATGATTCCTTTTATCATGAAGTTCTTAGAGTAATTGAATTTATAAAGATCGAAAGGAGAATGGTGGTCGCCAGGGGGAGAAGGGAATCAGGAATGGGGAGTTAATGTTCAATGAGTATAGGGTTTCACTTGGGAAGATGAAAAGTTCTGGAGATCAATTGTGGTGATGGTTGCACAACAATGTGCATACACTTAATGCTACAGAACTGCTCACTTGAAATGGTTAAAATAGTCAATTTTATATTGTGTATATTTTACCACAGTTAAAAAAAAAAAGCCCAGTTACTCTGCTGTTAAGATCATGAGAAAACTTTCCATGCCAATAGCCCCCTCAGAAACATGGTGAATGTTCCTAAAACCTGCTGAACTTTCTGGAAGAAATGTGGCAAACATCAACTCCACAAAGTAACACGGTACAGGAAGGGCAAGGGTTTTCTGTATGCACAGGGAAAGTGGCCTTATGACAGGAAGCCAAGTGGCTGTGTTGGGCAGACTAAGCTGATTTTCCACAAAAAGGCTAAAACTACAAAGACTGTGCTGAGGCTTGAATGAATTGAGCCTAACTGCAGATCTAAGAGAATGCTTGGCTATTAAGAGATGCAAGCATTTTTAACTGGGAGGATATTAGAAGAGAAAGGGCCAAGTGATCCAGTCCTAAGCTTCATATTTTGTGTTACTATGTGATAATAATATCTTGAGGATATGTTCAAAAAAGATCATGAGGGAAAAACAGAAATGGAAAAGCCGTATGAGAAGAGAGAGGCCATGCAACTACCTATAAAGAGTCGCCCAGATGTCTCAGCACACCAACTGAGCCCAGTTCCCAGATGATGTTGCATGGATAACTACCAGCAAGGCCAGCAGAAGAACTGAAATAGATGATCCCAACTCAGATAGAAAATTCTGAACAAATGAAACCATGTCATTTTAAGACACTGGTTTTGGGGTGGTCTGTTATACTCCATGATTACCCAGGTAATATGCACACAGTTTTACCCAGAAATCCCATTTTCAGCTTAATATCCTCATCCTAGTGAGATGTGTATATGAGGAGATATGTCCAGTAAGGTTCATTGCCTCATTATCTGCAATAGTAAAGAAGGAAGGGGAGGGAAACAGAGAGGGATGGAGGTGAGTAGAGGAAAATGGGAGAGAGAGGAAGGAAGAGAAAGAAGCATAAGGAAAAAGTAACCTAATATCCTCCTACAGATAATAGGAAAATAGGTTTTAATATTTTTCACAAAATGCGATAGTATACAACAGTTAAAATGAACATTATCAACATAAATAAATATCAAAGGTGGAATGCTGAGGAAAGTGCATTGCAGAATAAGCATAGCATACTACCATTTGTATGAATTTGAAATAGGCAAAAGTATTTATGGATGCACCCATATGCAGTTACAAAAACATGCATGGGAATAATAACTGCTATATTCTAGATGGTGATTACTTCTACGGAAGGAGGAACAGGACTGTTTGTAAGGCAGGATACTGAAGGGATTTGAATCTTTCTGTGGATTTGTTTTTTAAAAGTCGATCTCCAACAGCCATGGTAATAATTTTTTCAGGCAAGAATAGTCAATGGTGAAAGTTCATTTAGAAACACATGTACATAGTATTAAAGCATCACCTTACAAGATAGTAATTAAAACAAAGGGAGAACAGCGATTTTACTAGAGATATTATTAATAGAAAAAACCCCTGGCTGGCGTAGCTCAGTGGATTGAGCATGGGCTGGGAACCAAAGTGTCCCAGGTTCGATTCCCAGCCAGGGTACATTCCTGGGTTGCAGGCCATAACCCCCAGCAACCACACATTGATGTTTCTCTCTCTCTCTCCCTCCCTTCCCTCTCTAAAAATAAATAAATAAAATCTTAAAAAAAGAAAAAGAAAAACCTAGAAGTCACCATCTTAACCAATGATCAATGTTAACATTAGCAGTAATGGAACAAAGATACCATGTGTCCCATGATAAGATGCACAGAGAAGACTGTGACATCATTTCTGTAGCATTCCTGCCCAAAACACCAAAATCTGAAAGGGAGAAAAAAAATGAATGGATATTCTACTGACTGACTGGCTACTATTGAAGAGTAAAGTCATGAAATATAAATAAAAGGCTGGGGAACTGTCTCAAATTAAATGGAATTAAAGAGAAATTATTAAAATGTAATGTGTACTCCTTGATTAGAGCCTAGACCATACTTTTTTTTTCTTTTTGCTATAAAAAGGTATTGTTGTGGCAACTGGAAAAATTTGACTAACATTTGTAGATAAACTATTACATCAGTGCTAAGTTGCTGACTTTTATCATATTTTGGTAATGAGGGAATGTTACTGCTCTGAAGTACTTAAGAGGTAAAGGAGCATCAAGTCTGCAACATACTCCAATATAGTTCAGAAAGATTAAGAGAGACAGAGACAAAGCATGAAATAAAAATGTTACCCTTTGGGATGATATGGATGACAAGTCTATGGAAATGCCTTTGTACTATATTTGTAACCTTTTTATAACTTTGAAATTGTTCAAAGTGTTTAAAAACTGATCTCAAATATGGCAAAATATTAAGATTTGATTAATATTAAATGGTATGTACACAGACTTTCATTATTTTCTATACTTGTGTATATATTTGAAATGTTTCTGAGTTAATTTTTGAAATAACAAATGCAATATTTATAAGTACATAAAAATGAAACAGGAGTAAAAAGACATCCACTGCATTGTATTTTATATGCCAAAAAACACTAAACATCAAAAAGAGGACTTGGAAAACTGTAAGAACTTTGAGTGCCTTATTCTTCATATGGCAAAATCCCTTCCTTGTTTCTTTGATGTATCATGCTGCCTCTCGCCTCCAAGAATTTGTACTGAGGTTCTAGAACACTATTACTGCCTCTTTCTTGATTCAATCCTACCCTTTAGGATTCAGCTTCAATCATGTCCTGGATAAGGACCCCCAAATCAAGGCTGGATTCTCTTCCTATGTATTCCCCCATTGCCCAGTGTTTCACACCATGACGCCAGTTATATTCTGTTATAATATTCTGTTTACATTCCTCTGCCCTCCCCTATCCTTAAGCTTCCTGAGGGCAGAGACTGTTAATCAAGGTCACCATTTCTATCTCCAGCATCAGTCAGACAGTGTCAGGGACACCACAGTCACCCAGTTAAATTTCTGATAGTTCAGTATTTTAAATACAGGTCTTGAAGTTAAGTGCTAAGCCATCTAACACAGAAATTCAAAAAATATTACCTTAGAAGGTAATGTAGCTAGTGTTTTAAAACTGATCTTATTGTCTCTGCATATAAAATAAGAGGTTGAAGATGTTTGGAGCAAGGGCAGCAGCAACCTTGATGAATGCCTTGAACTTCAGTAATCCTTTCCTAGTAACTACTGTCAAGGTCACATTCGTTTACACCATTCTTACTTATTCTAAGAGAAAGGCTCCTGACTTGAAAGAGCTACTTCTAAGCTATCTTAGAACTGTAAGATTCTTCAAAGAAACTTGAAGTCACAAAGCTAACCTAAACAAATTACCGGAACTTGGATTTGCCTGATAGGGTGCAGATATTACTTAGGCCTCTGAGCGTCGCTGTTGACCACCCAAGACGTAAAAGCCTGCGAGACATCCAATCCTACACTACCGCTGCCACAACACAAAGGGCTGGGCATTTCACCGCAAGCTTCCGGGTAGCTAGGAAATTCAGTCCAGCAGCCCACTAGTTCTCTCAACGGTGAGTTGGGCCCGTGAATGCTGGTCACCCCAGACCCTGAGGAATAAAGATCCCGCACTGGATGCTGGAAGTTGCCTCGGGGAAAAGACTGTGACAGAAAGAATGGCGGTTCTGCAAAAGTTGCCACAGCACAGAAAACTGGTCCTGCTGTATCTCCTTTCGGCGGCTCTGTGGGAGGCTGGAGTTGGGCAGATGCGTTACTCTGTGTCAGAAGAGATCGACAAAGGCTCCTTCGTGGGCAACATTGCCAAGGACTTGGGTTTGGAGCCCCTGGTACTGGCGGAACGCGGAGTCCGCATCGTCTCCAGAGGTAGGACGCAGCTCTTTGCTCTCAATCCGCAAAGCGGCAGCTTGGTCACGGCGGGCAGGATAGATCGGGAGGAGCTCTGCGCTCAGAGTGCACCGTGTCTGGTGAATTTTAACATTCTTTTGGAAGATAAATTGACTATATATTCAGTAGAGGTGGAGATAACAGATATTAATGATAATGCCCCTCGGTTTGGAGTAGAGGAACTGGAGCTGAAAATCAGTGAAACAACTACGCCGGGATTCCGGATTCCTTTGAAGAGTGCTCATGATGCGGACGTAGGAGAGAACACTCTCCAGAAGTACGAACTTAACCCAAATGACCACTTCTTCCTGGATGTGCGAAGCGGAGCGGATGGGAACAAATACCCAGAGCTGGTGCTGGAGCGCTCCCTGGACCGAGAGGAAGAGGCTGTTCACCACCTCGTTCTCATCGCTTTGGACGGGGGTAACCCAACCCGATCTGGCACCTCCCGCATCCGCGTAATGGTCCTGGATGCGAACGACAACGCGCCTGTTTTTACACAGCCTGAGTACCATGTAAGCGTTCCAGAGAATGTACCCGTAGGCACCCGGATACTCACAGTGACCGCCACTGATGCAGATGAGGGATACAATGCTCAAGTGGCGTATTTTCAAGAGAAAACCCCTGCAAAACCCTCAGAGGCATTTGAGCTCAAGTCAGCATCTGGAGATATAACAATCATAAAAAATTTAGATTATGAGGATGCCAAATTCCATGAAATTGATATTGAAGCTCAGGATGGTCCAGGCCTTCTGACAAGAACAAAGGTTATTGTCACAGTTCTGGATGTGAATGACAATGCCCCAGAATTTTACATGACCACTGCTACCAGCTCGATCTCTGAAGACTCTCCTCCAGGAACCATAATTGCACTTTTCAATGTACATGATAGAGACTCTGGGCAGAATGCATTTATCACATGTTCACTTCCAGAGGACATTCCTTTCAAGTTAGAAAGGTCAGTGGACAATTACCACCGATTGGTTACAACCAGAGCCCTTGACAGGGAAGAGTTTTCCTCTTACAACATCACTGTGACCGCTAAAGATGGAGGGAGCCCATCTCTCTCCACAGACGCTCACATTTTGCTGCAGGTGGCAGATATCAATGACAACCCACCCACATTCCTTCACTCTTCCTACTCTGCCTACATTCCTGAAAACAACCCCAGAGGAGCCTCCATCATCTCTGTGAAGGCCCATGACCCTGACAGCGACCACAATGCCCATGTAACTTACTCCTTGACTGAGTACACCTTTCAGGGGGCACCCCTGTCATCCTATATCTCCATCAACTCTGACACCGGTGTCCTATATGCACTACGCTCCTTTGACTATGAGCAATTCCGTGAACTTCAATTGTGGGTGACAGCACAGGACAGCGGGAGCCCACCTCTCAGTAGCAACGTGTCTCTGAGCCTGTTTGTTCTGGACCAGAATGACAACACACCAGAGATCCTGTACCCCATGCTCCCCACTGATGGTTCCACTGGTGTGGAGCTGGCACCTCGCTCTGCAGAACCTGGCTACCTGGTTACCAAGGTCGTGGCAGTGGACAGAGACTCAGGCCAGAATGCCTGGCTATCCTACCGCCTGCTCAAAGCCAGTGAGCCAGGGCTCTTTGTGGTGGGGCTGCACACAGGTGAGGTACGCACTGCACGTGCCCTGCTGGACAGAGATGCGCTCAAGCAGAGTCTGGTGGTGGCTGTTCAGGACCACGGCCAGCCCCCTCTCTCAGCCACTGTCACACTCACAGTGGCCGTGGCTGACAGCATCCCAGACGTTCTGGAAGAGCTGGGCAGCCTGGAGCCCTCCACCAATCCTGATGACTCCAGCCTCACACTGTACCTAGTGGTGGCAGTGACCACAGTCTCCTGCATCTTCCTCGCCTTTGTCATTGTGCTGCTGGCACTCAGGCTGAGGCGCTGGCACATGTCACGTCTGCTCCAGGCTTCAGGAGGGGGGTTGGCAGGCATGCCCACCTCGCACTTTGTGGGCGTGGAAGGGGTGCGGGCGTTCCTGCAGACCTATTCCCATGAGGTCTCCCTCACTGCGGACTCACGGAAGAGTCACCTGATCTTTCCACAGCCCAACTATGCTGACACGCTCATCAGCCAGGAGAGCTGTGAGAAAAATGATCTTCTATCAGCACCCCAGTCTTTACTTGAAGATAAAGGAGAAGAAACAATTCCTCAGGTAAACTCTCTTCACAATATACATATAAGCTATCACTAAAATAAATAAAATTACCTATTTACTTAGCTTTCTCCACTATTTACCATCTCTCTTCTATTTCCCATATTTCCTTGAGAATATGTTCAATTTTTAGGAAATGAGTCCTGGTGAATTATTTCTCACTACTTCTAAGTATTTGCACATTGTAAGGAGGAAGAGGGACCAGAATCCTTGTGTCATAAGTGTAAATCGGGAGTTACTAGGTGAAGATGGTATTTAAGAATTCAAAAGAGCATTGGGAATTGGGATATCTTGCTTCTTATACTTTGTTTCCCATGCTTGTGTGAATCGCCTCATCTACCTGGATCAATAATTCCTTCTCTCTTAAAAATACAAAAGTTGTTTTCTCAAGTGCTTTAAAATTTAAGATTTTTATATTTTATATTTGGTTTTGTACATGAGTAATGAAACATTTGATTTGGTTACTTTCTTCTCACTCAATCTTATTTTTCCTTCAGCTTGGAAGTGAGGTTCTTCATCTTACTTGACTTGTATGGCCTTTCTCATTTAAAAGATGCAAATTTAGAAATACACATGCTTCACCATGTTTCAGGAAGATATGCCGTGGTATCTCTGCTTAGTTAAAAAACCTTATTTACCTCTACTAGTAGCTTTGTGGTTCTTGAAGAAGTTATTGAATTATTGTTTGCTCTATAATAAATTGGTAATATAATAGTGAACATGTTTCTCTTTGATGTTATTTTTCTGGTATCTGATAACTATATTGCCTTCTAGCTTTGGAAATAATATATATTCTCAAGGGATTTAGAGACGATGTCAATAATTGCCCCTAAAGCCTTCTTTATACATGTCTCTGTCTTTTAAAATGTTACTTATTTGTTTTTAGAGAGGGGAAGGGTGGGAGAAAGAGAGGGAGAGAAACATCAATGTGTGGTTGTCTCTTACATGTCCCCTGCTGGGGACTGGACCACAACCAAGGTATGTGTCCTGACCAGGAATTGAACCAACCAGCAACCTTTTAGTTTGCAGTCTGACACTCAATCCACTGAGTCACACCAACCAGGGATGTACATTTCTCATTTCAAATCTTCCTTCTCATACCATTTGAGGTTGAGGATGGTCCCAACCTCAAATAACCCCTCTTCACTTGGAGTCTGTATTTGGGGCCCAGGTAAGACACAGAGGAGGATTCAGTAAATAAAAAGCCCAATAAAAAACCCAAAACATTTCTAATCCCTCACCTAACCTCAGTTCTCACAAACACAGCTTTCCTTCCCCACTCATATTTCCATATTGGCTTTTAGTATGTTAGCCATATACTTAATAACAGAGAACAAAGATATGCTAATATTCTATATAACCGGGATTATTTTTATTTTTATTTAGAAGTAATCATGTACTGAGTCTTGTATTTAATGGTATCATCTTTCACTGTGCTGTGATTATAATATTTAAAGGCATCTCAGGCAAAATTGATCTGAGACAATGTATTCCATTATGTTTATTACTATTATATAATACTCTATAAGATAAGTTGGAGCTCACTGTGGAATAATACCCTACAGCATCTTGGAAGTAATTAATAAATTGTGAATTGAGTAAAATTAAAGACAGTTTCTTTTAATGTGTATAGTAACAAGAATAAATACCTTATGTGTGGGTATATGATGCCTCATAATTTAGGTGACCACTGTATTGCTGTATTCCTCTTTTGTGCTTGGAGAGGAAAACAAATACAAATAAAAGTTTCTGGGACATAAAACAAATGTTTATCTCTACTAGTTTGTTTGGGTCTTAAAAACCCTCCTCGCACTCCAGATTTAAGCAAGGTGAACTACATTCAGTACCCTGAAGTTCTGTGACTTCTTGCTCACACCCAGGCATTGCCATTCTGTTCTCTCACTTCCAGGCCTTTCCCCCAATCCACTCCTCTCAAAGCCTTTGCTAAACTCCAAGGCAGAAATGATAATGCACTGTCATTCCTTGTTTGCATTTATATCTTCTTAATCTCTGTGAGGGTAGTGGCTTGTCCATATTGTTCATCTGAAATCCCCAGATATTGTCTGACATCCAATTACATGTTTGTTTAATGAATTGGTTAAATAAAAATATTAAAACTAAGATGTAAGGCTCTCGGGAACAAACATCAAGAGGGATAATGCATAAATATGGCTGATGTTTCTATGTGGTTCTTAAACTTTGAGTATTTCAAGAGTAACTCCAGCATTTTTTAAGCAATATTGGTGGCATTGAGGTTAGTGCATGGCTTCTCGAGGAAATAACTTGAAGTCACATCTTTTCATATAAAGCATTTCAATTATGTGAAGTAAACACCAATCCCGTTAACTATGATAAAAAGGATTTTGGGTGTTGGGTAACTTTAAAAATACAAACTTGAGTTTGTCTGAAAGGGTGCAGTGAACGGTTAGTCCTCTGAGCGTCGCTGTTGACCACTCAAGGAGAAAAAGGCGACTGGAGAGCTAGTCCACCATTTCCTTGTTCCTAAAAAGCAAGGAGTTAGCAAATCAGACTCAGAAGATCCCGGGCTGCTACACTCACCCTGTCGGTCAACCAGCACTGTGACCTATGAAACTGGCCCAAAAAGGGCTTAGCTCGTTGAGAAAATAAGAGTGGATTCCGTTGTGGGAGATTGGAACCGGGTAAAGAAAAAATAATTCACCGAAAAGGAAATGACGAATTATCTGATCAGAAACGGCGGAGGACTGGCCCTGCTGTGCATGCTCCTGGGGACGCTGTGCAAGACTGGATCCGGGCAGATCCACTACTCAGTGCTGGAGGAGCTGGACAAAGGCTCCTTCGTGGGCAACATCTCCAAGGACCTGGCGCTGAAGCCTCCGGAGCTGACAGAGCGCGGAGTCCGCATCGTCTCCAGAGGTAGGACGCAGCTCTTTGCTCTGAACTTGCGAAGTGGCAGCTTGGTCACCGCGGGCAGGATAGACCGGGAGGAGCTCTGTGCTCAAAGCACACGGTGTCTAGTAAAATTTAACATCCTGGTTGAAGACAAATTGAAAATTTTTGAAGTAGAAATAGAAATTAAAGATATTAATGACAATGCTCCTGATTTTCTAACGGAGGAATTGGAAATAAAAATCGGTGAACTAACGGCTCCTGGAACTCGATTTCCACTTAAGACTGCATTTGACCCAGATGTAGGCATGAACTCGCTGCAGAAGTACCAGCTCACCCCCAATGACTACTTCTCCTTGGCTGTGAAGATTGTGTCTGATGGGGCCAAGTACCCAGAGCTGGTGCTAGAGCGGGCTCTGGACCGTGAGGAAAAGAAAGTTCATCAGCTTGTCCTCACTGCTTCTGATGGTGGGGACCCTGTTCACTCTGGCAACTTGTGCATCCAAGTAATAGTTCTGGATGCGAATGACAACCCACCAGTATTTACTCAGCCTGAGTACCGAGTAAGTGTTCAGGAGAACTTGCCAGTGGGTACCCGGCTGCTCACTGTGAATGCCACTGACCCTGATGAAGGATTCAATGCTCAAGTGTCCTATATGCTAGACAAAATGCCTGGAAAAATTGCTCATATTTTTAATCTCAACTCAGTCACTGGAGACATAACCATATTAAAAAATCTAGATTATGAGGATGCTATATTCCATGAAATTAAAATTGAAGCACAAGATGGACCAGGTCTCCTCTCAAAAGCTAAGGTTCTCGTGACAGTTCTGGATGTGAATGACAATGCTCCAGAAATTACAATCACTTCTTTCACAGGATCAGTCTCAGAAGAGGCAACCACTGGAAAAGAAGTTGCCCTTGTCAATGTCCATGACCGGGATTCTGGGCAAAATGGGCAAGTCACAGTTGTTGTCCTGGGCAATATGCCATTTAATTTGGAAAAATCGATAGACCAATATTACCGATTAGTGACAGCCAGATCCCTGGACAGGGAACAGACTTCTCAATATAACATCACTCTGAGAGCAACAGATGAGGGAAGTCCACCACTGTCTACAGACATTCACATCACGCTGCATGTGGAAGACATCAATGACAACCCACCTGCCTTCACTCACGCCTCCTATTCTGCCTACATTCCAGAAAACAACCCCAGGGGTGCTTCCATCTTCTCTGTTACTGCCCAGGACCCTGACAGCATCGAGAACGCCCATATCACTTACGCACTTACTGAAGATACTGTCCAGGGGGCACCTCTCTCCACTTATATCTCCATCAACTCTGATACAGGAGTCCTCTATGCTCTTCGATCTTTTGACTATGAGCAGGTTAGAGACCTGAAGCTACTGGTGACAGCCAGTGACAGTGGGGACCCTCCTCTCAGCAGCAATGTGTCTCTAAGCTTGTTTGTGTTGGACCAAAACGACAATGCACCTGAAATCCTCTACCCCACCCTCCCCACAGATGGTTCTACTGGTGTGGAGCTGGCACCCCGCTCTGCAGAACCCGGCTACCTGGTGACTAAAGTGGTGGCAGTAGACAGAGACTCAGGCCAGAATGCCTGGCTGTCCTACCGCCTGCTCAAGGCCAGTGAACCAGGGCTCTTTGTGGTGGGGCTGCACACAGGTGAGGTGCGCACTGCACGTGCCCTGCTGGACAGAGATGCACTCAAGCAGAGTCTGGTGGTGGCCGTCCAGGATCATGGACAGCCTCCTCTCTCAGCAACTGTCACACTCACTGTGGCTGTGGCTGACAGCATCCCAGACTTGTTGGCTGATATAGGCAGTCTTGAGATCCCTTCAACCCCAGAGGCCTCGGACCTCACATTGTACCTGGTGGTGGCAGTGGCTGCAGTCTCTTGTCTCTTCCTTGCCTTTGTCATTGTGCTGCTGGCACTCAGGCTGCGGCGCTGGCATAAGTCACGTCTGCTCCAGGCTTCAGGAGGGGGGTTGGCGGGTGTGCCCGCCTCGCACTTTGTGGGCATGGACGGGGTGCAGGCTTTCCTGCAGACCTATTCTCATGAGGTCTCCCTCACTGCGGACTCCCGGAAGAGTCACCTGATCTTCCCCCAGCCCAACTATGCTGACACACTCATCAGCCAGGAGAGCTGTGAGAAAAGTGAGCCTCTCCTGGCAGCTCAAGATTTACTGGAAGCAAAAGGAGACTCCAAGCTACTTCAGGTGAGTTTATTTCATTTTTTGAATATTATAAGACACAATTATGCCAGCATGGTTATTATAAAGCTTAGTCCTGTTGTTTAAATATTTGTTCCTCTCTCCTTTTGGGCCTGTGGTAGGGCTGCACTTCCTGGTCTGGGTAGCTGAGTGGACATAGGTAACTAGGTCTGCCAAGATATTGTAAATGGAAGTAGGTGTGTCTCTTTTTGGAGGAAGCTCCAGGTTCCTTTGTGAGAATTTCCAGATCTCTGATACTCTTTGAAATTGTGGCTGCTCCTCTATCTGAGTCCTTGAAATGCTACGATGAAAAAATAATCCTGTGGTTTACCCAGTATGACCTATATCTGTGACAGATAGACCATGTTAAATCCGTGTGGCTTGAAGTTTGTCACTCCAGCCTACCTAACCTATCCTGTTACAAACAAGTGTATGCATGTGTGTGTATATATGTGTGTGCACCATATATATGTATGTATGTATGTATATGTATAGTTAGTTAGTTATTTTAGGCTCCCATAAAATTATTCTTAACTTCTTCCAAGCCAGGCCACAACCTTCATCTCAAAGACATAACAATTGTGTGGTAAAAAAATGTAGATGGTCAAATCGTTTTCACTTGGCCTGTAGTCCCTATTATGTATAACTAAAATGTGCGTGTATGTGTGTGTTCATGTTGATTTAAGCTGTTTGCCTGAAAGTGAAATCAATCGCCTAAACTGTTAGTAGTCTTGGAGTGGTATGTCTTGTCCTTTGAAAAGAAAAAATATCTAAGGAGATATGTCTAAGGCTTTGTGAGAGATTTCCAGACCATATGCTGCAATACTGAAACAGGAGTCTTCAATTTTCTTGGGCCAGAAATACTTGGTTCATTTTGAAATTTATAAAATTACTTCTACCCATAAAGTCATCTTGGAGAGTCATCCAAAGTTAGACCAAAATATATTTCATTAGATCTCAAACTAAGGAGCAAATGTCTTCCTCAATATGTTAGAAAGAGGCACATTGAAAAGTGTGTGACAACAGGGCCTGAACAAAATAACTGGAAACAGAGAAGGGTGTGTTCTTACTCAAGCATGCAAATGGAAAATGGGAGAAATGGCACATAACCTTTGGAATATCTTTTTAGGAAAAATCTTTATAATATTAACATCACTTTTTTGTAAGGAGAAAAAATTGTTAAATGGCTAGTGCCAGGAGAACTTTGGATGTTCAAAGAGAAATAATTTCTAAGAATCCCATACAAAACATCACCTACATATATGTTGTAAAGATGCAAATAGAAGGAAAGCTCTCAGACATCCTGTTTTCACTACAGAAAGAATTCATTACCAGAGGATGGGAGAAGGGATTCTAATAAAAGGAAGAGAAAATATAAAGGTGTGAAGTAGGGAAAACAAGGGAAAGGATGTCTTAGGAAAACAGGTAGTAGTCTGTTTTGCCTGGAGTGTACGATGCATATGGGTCAGCACTGCCAAATCATAGAACAAATTGTTGAGTTGGTATCTATTTGATGGTGCATTGGTTTGTTTTAGTTACTCAAGACCAGTTCAAGGATTGCAGGTAAGTTCTAAACTGGAGTGTCTAAGGACTCTCAATGCCTCTCTAAGGTTAAAACTAGTAATCAAGTCAAACTCATTTCACTTATCAATGATATACATTGACTGGAGATGAAAATTGGCATTATGGAGCACTACATATACATTCTAATAAGAAAGAAGCACTGGTTTCCTAAAATTAAATATGACTTACACAAGATTCAGCCTCATAGATGCATGTATGTGTGCCCAAATGCTAAATAGGTCCCTTTAACAAAATATCGGTTTCTACTGTACATAACAGGAAGATTATGTTTTAAGACGGTGAGCAATGTGTTAAAAATAAGCCTACAGCATTCTTTGAAAAATATTACTGAATTGATGAAGTGTACATGAGGAGAGTTAAAATACAAAATAGGGGAAGTTATGGATTTACAAAAATGCAAAGATCATAGTTGATCAAAATGTGGATAAAAAGCCAATAACTTATTTCATTATATTCATACTAGTCAAACCAACTTTATAAATACAGTGAAATCATGGAAGATCTTTTTGCCACCCCCTCCCCCACTGAAAAAAAATGCCTATGCTTCATGAAATGTTTTAATAAAAAATAATAACGTACGATGGTGGCAACTCTTATGAGATGGCAAAAAAACCTAGAAAATTTCACATTTAAAGGGAAAATTTAAATGCTTAGTTCTTTCCAACAAATAAAAGGACAATGCGTAAATTCAACAGCTTACACTTTGAGGATAAATAGCTAGGCAAGATGCAGTTTTCCCAGACAACCTCTGGGCGCCGCTGTAGACCAAAGGGAAGAAAGGGATTCTCTGTTCTGCGGAGTTTCCGGCAGAGTGCTTTCCAGCTTTGTCCTGCGCACAGCAGAACACCACCTACTCTGCTCCTGTGCATCCGCAAGCGCCTAGCAAGTCTTAACATCAAGTCCCAAACATCCAGGGTATGTCACTGATTTTTTAAACATCCCAGAGACATCTTGAAAAGAAGCTTCTTCACGTACAAGAAATGCAAAGGAGCTCCAGACAAGCTGAAATGATGAAAAGGCAGGTACTGTTTCTCTTCTTGCTGTCTTTGTTGTGCGGGGCCATCTCCCAGCAGACACAGTACATGATTCCAGAGGAGCTGGCCAAGGGATCCAGGGTGGGAAACCTCGCCAAGGATCTGAGACTCAGTGTCCAGGAGTTGCCAGCCCGAAAGCTGCGGGTTAGTGCAGAAGAATTTTTCAATGTGAATATGGAGAGTGGGGACTTGTTAGTGAGCGGTAGGATAGATAGAGAGAAGATTTGTGGGAGAAAATCTAAGTGTGCACTAGAATTTGAAGTTGTCGCTGAAAACCCAATGAATGTGTTCCATGTGATTGTTGCAATCCAAGATATTAATGACAATGTGCCACATTTCATTGCAAAAGGCATTGACTTAGAAATCTGTGAGTCAGCATTACCAGGAGTAAAATTCCCACTGGATTCTGCACAGGATGCAGATGTAGAAAGTAACTCATTGAAAGTTTACGCCATCAACCCCAATGACTACTTCTCTCTGTCAACAAAAGAAAGTCCCGATGGAAGTAAATACCCAGAATTACTGCTGGAAAAACCTCTGGACAGAGAACAGCAGAGTTTCCACCGCTTAACCCTGACTGCCGTGGATGGCGGGGAGCCCCCTCTCAGTGGTACCACCCAGATCCAGATCCGGGTCATGGATGCCAATGATAATGCTCCAGTGTTCAGCCAGGACACATACAGAGTTAGACTCCAAGAAAACGTGCCCTGGGGAACCTCTGTGCTGTGTGTGAAGGCCACTGACCAGGATGAGGGTGTTAATGCACAGATCACCTATGCCTTCCTCAATGCCCCAACAAGTACCAACTTCCTCTTTAATCTCAATCCAAACACTGGTGATATCACAACCAATGGTACATTGGACTTTGAAGAGACAAGTATATATATGTTGGCTATAGAAGCCAAGGATGGAGGAGTACACACAGCTCACTGCAATGTTCATATTGAAATTGTCGATGAGAATGACAATGCACCGGAGGTGACATTTATGTCCTTTTCTAACAAGATTCCCGAAAACTCAGACCTTGGAACTGTAATAGCCCTCATTAAAGTGCATGACCAAGATTCTGGGCAAAATGGTCTGGTGACATGCTATATTCAGGAAGAAGTTCCCTTCAAATTAGAATCCACCTCCAAGAATTATTACAAGCTGATGATTGAAAGTGCTTTAGACCGGGAGCAGATAGCAGAGTACAATATCACCATCACAGCTGCTGACAAGGGCAAGCCATCCCTCTCCTCCAGCACCACCATCACAGTACACATCGGTGACGTCAATGACAACGCCCCGGTTTTCCAACAGTCCGCCTACCTGGTTCACGTAGCTGAGAACAACACACCTGGAGCCTCCATCGCCCAAGTCAGCGCCTCTGATCCCGACCTGGGACCCAACGGTCAAGTATCCTACTCCATCGTGGCCAGCGATCTGGAGCCTCGGGCGCTGTCATCCTTTGTGTCCGTGAACCCACAGAGCGGCGTGGTGTTCGCTCAGCGCTCCTTCGACCACGAGCAGCTGCGCGCCTTCCAGCTGACGCTGCAGGCTCGCGACCAGGGCTCACCCGTGCTCAGCGCCAATGTCAGCCTGCGGGTGTTGGTGGCCGACCACAACGACAACGCGCCAAGGGTGCTTTACCCGGCGCTGGGGCCCGACGGCTCTGCGCTCTTCGACACAGTGCCGCGCGCCGCGCAGCCGGGCTATCTGGTCACCAAGGTGGTGGCGGTGGACGCCGACTCGGGACACAATGCCTGGCTGTCCTACCACGTGCTGCAGGCCAGCGAACCTGGACTGTTCAGCCTGGGGCTGCGCACGGGTGAGGTGCGCACAGCGCGTGCTTTTGGTGAAAGGGACGCTGTCCGTCAGCGCCTGCTGGTCGCTGTGCGAGACGGGGGACAGCCGCCTCTCTCAGCAACTGCCACGCTGCTCCTAGTCTTCGCTGACAGCCTACAAGAGGCCTTGCCGGACCTCAGCGAACGTCCCACACCCTCTGACCCCCAGGCTGAGTTGCAATTTTATCTGGTGGTGGCCTTGGCCTTGATCTCCGTGCTCTTCCTCCTGGCGGTGATTCTGGCGGTGGCCCTGCGCCTGCGACGCTCCTCCAGTGCTGCTGCTTGGGGCTGCTTTCAGCCTGGTCTCAGTTCCAAGTCTGCACCTGGGGTTCTTCCCAATTACAGTGAGGGGACTTTGCCCTATTCCTACAACCTGTGCGTTGCTTCCCAGTCAGCTAAGACAGAGTTTAATATTCTCAACGTGACCCCGGCAGTGGCTCCCTCTCAGGATCTCCTGTTTGAAGATCCTGTGGATGTATGTGCCAGTAATGAAGACCCCCAAGTGGCATATGACTCCTCTCTTTCCTCACACGTGAGTTTCTGCAAACCTACTTAAATTTAATATCTTGTACTTTATTCTCAGAGTGCATAATTAGCTTTGGTCATTGTTCACTGTTCTAGTAGTGGTAGTAGGAGAGGAAGTGTATTGGGTGGGTGGAGCTGGGCCCCGTGACTGCTCAGTACTCTTGGCAATTACCTAATTACTACTTCTCTGTCTGTATGATTGGCATTTCTGTGTGGTCAGCATATCTTGCTAACGAGAGCTTTTCTTGATTGTCACTGCTTCTAGTAATAGCACAACCATTTCTTAGTTGATGTGTGATACTTTTTTTCCAAGCTTTACTCTTTATAAATGTGCTGGCAGTTCTTTCTGCCTACATTAAATATCAAATACATCTTAGTTGTTATTTTTCATTGCAATGTGTATTTTTAATATAACTTTTGAATTGATAAGTGTCTTAGCACTTTTTGACCTTACCGCATGTAGCAAGACTGTCAGATTTATACATTTGAATCACTACCTTTGGGTCAATTTATTCCCACTTCATAATCTCATTTAAGAGTAATTTTCTTAATCTTCCTTTAATAATTTATTTTCATACCCATTCTATGTTGTCATTATTTTAATAATAAATGTAATGAATATTTTTTTCCTCCCCATCCCTGGCAATTTGTGGATCTTTTGAGAATTGTTAAACCTGCCTTTAATCTACTCTACAAAGTCTGAAGATTTAAAAGCTCTGAATAGTCAATGGACTTTTGCATTTGGTTAAAATTTATGAGTAATTTGTAGAGGTTAATTATTATGTGGGGAATAATCTAAAGAACTGGGTACTTGCTCATTTATCTCAAGTTTTCCCAGGTTAGTAAATTACTCTAAGTTTTCTTGAATAATAAAACTGAGAAACATGCAAAGACAATATATATATAACTATTAAAATGTTTCCTTTTACTCGTTATGTCTGAAATCAAAGCTAAAGTAAACTTAGAAATAATGGTAAAATAGTACCTTCTGGATGTGTCCTTATGTTGAAAAAAGGTGAGTGAAGTACTGTCTGCTCTTAAAGTTCTTCACTCTAACCTTTCTGTCTTTTTTTTTAATTTTTAAGATCAGAGTTATTTATCCATTGTTTTAGGCTTTGCAGTTGCTTTAGTGACTCATTCATTAAACATTGAAAAACTATTTGCATGAGTACTCTATGAAGGGTGGTGTTCTAAAGTCTGAGGATACATTGTGAACCTGATAGTCACAGACATAGCCCTTGGCCTAGAATCTTTTGTATAGAAAATTAATGAGCAAATTCTCTTCCCAAACCAATTACTATATTTGCCAATCCCATTGGCACAGGGATAAAACTAGCTCTTGAACCATTGATATTGTCTTTCTGGAGAACTAAAACGTCACCCTAGATTCTAAAAGATCCATTCCTGTGAAGAAACATGTTTCTGCATAGGTTGGGACTAGAGTCCAGATTTCCAACTTCCCAGACACTGGTGTTTCATGTATTTTTCTGTTCTTCAAGTCCATCCTCATTCCTGGCTGGGACAAATGTGTCTCTCACACAATACACTGTCCTGAAAATAGACTATGAAAATAAATGATGCAAAAACTAAAATTTTCTTAGCAAAAAAAATCACCAGATTTTCTCTGAAAAATTAATTACTTTATAAGGATTATTGCACAGGAAGAATTTGATTGTTTCTGTTTTTATTGCAAATAAAAACAGGAGTTTGACTTTTATTCTTTAGGGAGAGATAGGATACGGAAAAGAAATAGGGTACTCAGGTGAAGTTTTACCAAGAACAGCTTGCAATAACAGGTTAGGACTCTGGGTGTCGCTGCTCACCAATCAGGGAAACAGCAACTGGGAATTTCACGTGAGCCACAAGATTTCTGCATCACAAAGCACTGACCCTGGGGCTTCACTAAAGCTCCAAACTGAACCCCCGAGATCCAGCCGGCGGTGAAAGTACGTTATCTTGGAATACTACGATCCTGAGGCTCCTCAGGCCTCCACCGAGAGGAAACCCAAGCGCAAGCTTCTCTGCGGTGGGGTTACAATGGCGGCTCCTCCTTATCGTCCAGTCTGCAGCAAGCTGAACAGGCTGGTTGGGATTTGCCTTCTCCTGGGGACCCTGTGGGAAATCCGGGCCCAACAGATCCGCTACTCTGTGCCTGAGGAGCTAGAGAAAGGTTCCTTCGTGGGCAACATCGCCAAGGACCTGGAGCTGGAGCCCCGGGAGCTGACGGAGCGCGGAGTCCGCATCGTCTCCAGAGGTAGGACCCCGCTCTTTGCTCTGAACCCAAGAAGCGGCAGCTTGGTCACCGCGGGCAGGATAGACCGGGAGGAGCTCTGTGATAGATCTCCAAAGTGTGTAGTAAGCCTGGAGGTTCTCCTAGAGGACAAAGTGAAGATTGTTGGAGTAGATGTGGAAATAATCGATGTTAATGATAACGCACCCAACTTTGGGACAGAGCAAAGAGAAATAAAAGTCGCTGAACATGAAAGTCCTGGGACAAGATTCCCTCTTCCTGAAGCTTTTGATCCGGATGTAGGGATAAACTCCCTGCAGGGTTACCAGCTCAGCTCCAATGCTCACTTCTCCCTGGACGTGCAGAACGGAGCTGATGGCATAAAGTACCCTGAGCTGGTGTTGGAGCGCGCTCTGGACCGCGAGGAAGAGGCGGTTCACCACCTGGTTCTCACTGCCTTCGATGGAGGCGACCTGGTTCACTCTGTCACTACCCGGATTCGTATAACACTTATGGATACCAATGACAATGCCCCCCTATTCACTCAGCCCGAGTACCACGTGAGCGTTCGGGAGAATGTGCCGGTGGGCTCCCGCATCGTCACCGTAAAAGCCACTGATCCAGATGAAGGAGCCAATGGAGAAGTGACGTATTCTTTCCGGAAAGTAAGAGATAAAATATCACAGCTATTCCAGTTGGATTCTATGACTGGGGATATAACAATACTGGGGGATCTAGATTATGAGGACTCTGGATTCTATGATATAGATATAGAAGCTCATGATGGTCCTGGTCTCCGAGCCAGGAGTAAGGTACTGGTGACAGTCCTGGATGTAAATGACAATGCTCCAGAAGTCATGGTTACATCTCTCACCGGCTCTATCCAAGAAACTTCTTCTCCAGGCACAGTAATTGCACTTTTCAATGTGCATGACAGTGATTCAGGAGAGAATGGCCTTGTCACCTGTTCTATTCCAAATAATCTGCCATTCACACTTGAAAAGGCCTATGGAAATTATTATCGATTGTTGACACACAGAACTCTGGATAGGGAAGAAGTCTCAGAATATAACATCACAGTAACTGCCACTGACCATGGAACTCCACAACTGTCTACAGAAACTCACATTTCACTGAAGCTGACAGACATCAATGACAACCCTCCTGCCTTTTCTCATGCTTCTTACTCTGCCTACATTCCTGAAAACAACCCCAGAGGAGCCTCCATTTTATCCATGACTGCCCAGGACCCTGACAGCATTGAGAATGCCAGAGTCACTTACTCCCTGGCTGAAGGCACGCTCGAAGGGGAGCCTCTCTCCTCCTATGTCTCTATCAACTCTAACACAGGGGTCCTCTATGCGCTGCACTCCTTTGACTATGAGCAGGTTAGAGACCTTCAACTACTGGTGACAGCCAGTGACAACGGGGATCCTCCACTCAGCAGCAATGTGTCTCTAAGCCTATTTGTTCTGGATCAGAATGACAATGCACCAGAGATCTTGTACCCCTCTGTCCCCACAGACGGTTCTACTGGTGTGGAGCTGGCACCTCGCTCTGCAGAACCCGGATACCTGGTGACTAAGGTGGTGGCAGTAGACAGAGACTCAGGCCAGAATGCCTGGCTGTCCTACCGCCTGCTCAAGGCCAGTGAACCAGGGCTCTTTGTGGTGGGGTTGCACACAGGTGAGGTGCGCACTGCACGTGCCCTGCTGGACAGAGATGCACTCAAGCAGAGTCTGGTGGTGGCCGTCCAGGATCATGGACAGCCTCCTCTCTCAGCAACTGTCACACTCACTGTGGCTGTGGCTGACAGCATCCCAGACTTGTTGGCTGATATAGGCAGTCTTGAGATCCCTTCAACCCCAGAGGCCTCAGACCTCACATTGTACCTGGTGGTGGCAGTGGCTGCAGTCTCCTGCCTCTTCCTTGCCTTTGTCATTGTGCTGCTGGCACTCAGACTGCGGCGCTGGCATAAGTCACGTCTGCTCCAGGCTTCAGGAGGGGGATTGGCTAGCTTGCCCACCTCACACTTTGTGGGCATGGACGGGGTGCAGGCTTTCCTGCAGACCTATTCTCATGAGGTCTCCCTCACTGCGGACTCTCGGAAGAGTCACTTGATCTTCCCACAGCCCAACTATGCTGACACACTCATCAGCCAGGGGAGTTGTGAGAAAAGCGAGCCTCTTTTGATAACTCAGGATTTACTTGAAACAAAAGGAGACGCCAGTCTTCAGCAGGTAAGTCAATGTTGCCACACTGAGACATGGGCTGGCAGCAGTGTCTTTAATTGTATAAGCTCCAATTGTACGAGATGTGTACCAAATCACAGAAAGGACTTCTTTTCAGTATTCTATTGCTCTAAAGGGGAGGGGTAGATGACCCTTCAATAGTGATCAAGGAATCTTCAGCATCTAAAAGGTATTTGTTTTTAACTCATTCGTTGTAGTCTTCATCCAGTAATGGTTTCAGCAACAGTTTCTTTAAAAAATTTTTAATCCTCACCTGAGGACATTTTCCAATAGCATTTAGAGAGAAAGGAAGGTAGGGGGAGAAAGAGAAGGGAAAAGGGAGAGGGGAAAGGAGAGGAGGTGAGGGGAGGGGAGAGAGATTTGTTGCTTCCCTTATGTGCCCTGACTGTGAATCAAACCCGCCACCCTTCATTTATGGAACAATGCTTCCCAGGGCTTAGCCACAATTTTTAAATTTTATATCTCTAGCCATATCACTTCTTTAAATGCCATTATCCTTTAAGTGTCACGGAAAGTATCAAAGTGTAAATAGAAGGCAATTGTGAAAATTCATGTTAAAGCATTCTCTGTTATGAAGCTATTGTTGAATCTGGACTGAGTAATTTTTAAATTTCATCTTTTTAAAAATTTCCTCTTTTTATACCCAACATATTGTGCTTGAAGTTTTTTTTTTACTTGAAGGGGTATTTTCCATTATAAATAAACAATGGCAGTTTATAAATACTGGGGGAAATACTTCACATTTAGGTACAACTTTAACAGTGACAGTCTCTCAGTTGAACTGGTATATTGTAAATACTTTGCTGTTGCAGCTTGTGCAATGCACCAGCAATGACTATGCACACATAGTCATTGGTGCCCTTCTTTGGTGCCCTTCTATGGCCATCAGCAATACTGCCCATTTTATTTCACTCATTTCATTAGGTTGTAGGAGTAATTTTAATAGTATCTAAGTTTCCTATTATGGTATCACTATAAGACACTCCTCTATTTCTTAAAAAAACAAAATTTTGAAAAATCTTTCCTTTTTCATCATGAGAACCTCTTATAAAGGTTGGGTAACTTGAATTCTGAACTTATATAATTTGTGCTACTTAGTAAGTAGGCCTTATCCCTGTTCCTGAAAATTGCTCTCAGGTGTCCCTGTGACTGTGTGACTCTGCAATGATCTGATATAGGCAGAAATACTTTGTGTGCAAGGGATATGCAACTTTCATTCCTTATGCCTTCATTTAGTTCTGCTAATTTGGAATTCATGAATGTCTAGGGCTACACACATTAGTGATATTTGGATACCTGGAAATTGTAGCAATAGCTTGAGGGCTATCCCTGAATTCAACTTAGGAAGGAAGGTTTCAGTTTCTAGATGCTTTTGTCTTCACGGGAGGTCATGGAGTCGTGGCACAGTACACAGGGTAAATAAGAATGTGATATGATATGACCAGCTGGCATGGAGAGAAGAGGAAGTAACAAATGAATATTGGGAAAGAAATCACATCTAGGAGAGAGTATATACAATACTGAAGCTTTAAAATATAATTTGGAAATATCCATTGGCCTCAAACTGTGTCAAACATATTTGGATGGTGTACTAGGAATACATTCCAGAATCAGAAAGATACATATTTTAAATGACTAGGAGAGCAATATATGCAATAATAGCACATGGAAAATATAATTTTGTTTGAATGGGTAATGGGTTGCTTTTAGGAAATATTATTCCCAGTTAAATAAATTATTGTACAACCATATGGTGGGCTACTACACAACTAAAAAATAAATGGAAACCCTCTTTATGTACTGACATGAAACGATCTTCAAGATGTAAAGAATGAACAAAGAAGGCTGAAGAGCATGGTGTACATATATATACTTCTATATATGTATAAAAGTAGGGGTGAACATTTATAAAATTCTACTTCACTATACAAAACCTCTCTCTGAAATAGTACACACAAAAAAGGGAAAAGAATTTCTTCTGGGATAAATGTGTTACTGAAAGCGGAGAGGAAAAGTATAGGATATGCTGAACTATGTGAATGTATACCTATTTAAAAACAAATAAATACAACTCCAAAAGAGAGAAAAACGTTCTTTGCAAAACATCTGCAAGCTATTGGAGCAATTTCACGGGAAAACCTCTGGGCGTCGCTGCAGGTCAAAAGAAGAACGAGAGACTGAGACGCATTTGGGAGCCTTTCAGAGGGTAACTTCCTGCTCAAGCCAACCGCTCGGGAGAGGCCGATACAGATTTGGTTACAGAAAACAAAAGCAGAAAAACTACCCCTACCCTGGATTTTGCCACCCACGCAGCGGAGCAGTAGCAGAGGGAGACAGAAGATGAGGCTGAGCGCAGGGAGAAGCAGCCCAGCGCGGTGGCGGCAGGTATTGTTGCCCTTTCTGCTGTCTTTGTTCCGCGGAGCCCTCCTGGACCAAATCCGCTATTCAGTTCCCGAGGAGCTGGCCAAGAACTCGGTGGTAGGTAACCTCGCCAAGGATCTGGGGCTCAGTGTCCGGGACTTGCCCGTCCGGAAGCTGCGGGTTAGCGCGGAGAAGAAATATTTCACTGTAGACCCTGACAGCGGGGACTTACTTGTGAGCGACAGAATAGACCGAGAACAGATTTGCGGGAAGAAGCCTGTGTGTATTCTGGATTTGGATGCTGTCGCTGAAAAACCGCTAAATATTTTCCAAGTAGCAGTAGTCGTGCAGGATATAAATGACAACATTCCATTATTCAAACAGAGGAAAATTGATTTAAAAATTGTGGAATCCACTAAGCCAGGTAAGAGTTTTCCACTAGACCCAGCCCTGGATTCTGATGCTGGTCCTAATTCACTGCAAAGATACCACCTTAACGACAATGAGTACTTTGATCTTGTGGAGAAACAGACTCCGGATGGACATAAATATCCTGAGTTGATTCTGAAACATTCCCTGGACAGAGAGGAGCAGAATTTTCATCAACTGATCCTAACAGCTGTGGACGGTGGAGACCCACCCCAAAGTGGCACCACCCAGATCCAAATTCAAGTCACCGATGCCAACGATAACCCCCCGGTGTTCAGTCAGGACGTGTATAGGGTCAGCCTGCAGGAGGGCGTGCCCCCAGGCTTCTCCGTGCTTACAGTGACAGCCACAGACCAGGACGAGGGCATTAATTCGGAGGTCACCTACTCCTTTCATAATGTGGATGAACAAGTGGAACGATTTTTTAACTTAGATAAAAGAACAGGAGAAATCACGACAAAGGATAATTTTGATTTCGAAATTGCTAATAGTTACACTCTCGGTATAGAAGCAAAAGATCCCGGAGATCTAGCAGCCCACTGCAGTGTCCAAGTGGAAATTCTCGATGAGAACGATTGTGAACCTGAAGTGATTGTGACCTCAGTTTTTACTCCACTTCCAGAGGATTCACCACCAGGAACAGTGATTGCCTTGGTAAAAATAAGAGATAGAGACTCTGGAGAAAATGGAGAAGTTTACTGCAGAATATTGGGAAAGACAGAGTTTACATTGAAATCTTACTCAAAGAACTATTACAAACTGGTGGCGGATGGGGCTCTAGACCGAGAGCGGACTCCAGAATACAACGTCACCATCACAGCCACAGACAGAGGAAAGCCGCCCCTCTCCTCCAGCACCACCATCACTCTGCACATCTCCGACGTTAACGACAACGCCCCGGTTTTCACACAGTCCGCCTACCTGGTCCACGTGCCAGAAAACAACCCGCCAGGGGCCTCCATTGCTCAGGTCAGCGCCTCCGACCCCGACCTGGGACCCAATGGCCTCATCTCCTACTCCATCGTGGCCAGTGATCTAGAGCCACAGGCGCTGTCATCCTACGTGTCCGTGAACCCACAGAGCGGCGTGGTGTTCGCTCAGCGCTCCTTCGACCACGAGCAGCTGCGCGCCTTCCAGCTGACGCTGCAGGCCCGTGACCAGGGCTCGCCAGCGCTCAGCACCAATGTCAGCCTGCGGGTGTTGGTGACCGACCGCAACGACAACGCGCCAAGGGTGCTTTACCCAGCGCTGGGGCCTGACGGCTCTGCGCTCTTCGACACAGTGCCGCGCGCCGCTCAGCCCGGCTACCTGGTCACCAAGGTGGTGGCGGTGGACGCGGACTCGGGACACAATGCCTGGCTATCCTACCACGTGCTGCAGGCCAGCGAGCCTGGACTGTTCAGCCTGGGGCTGCGCACGGGTGAGGTGCGCACAGCGCGTGCTTTGGGCGACAGGGACTCGGCCCGCCAGCGCCTGCTGGTCGCTGTGCGAGACGGGGGACAGCCGCCTCTCTCAGCAACTGCCACGCTGCTCCTGGTCTTCGCTGACAGCCTACAAGAGGCCTTGCCGGACCTCAGCGAACGTCCCACACCCTCTGACCCCCAGGCTGAGTTGCAATTTTATCTGGTGGTGGCCTTGGCCTTGATCTCCGTGCTCTTCCTCCTGGCGGTGATTCTGGCGGTGGCCCTGCGCCTGCGACGCTCCTCCAGTGCTGCTGCTTGGGGGCTGCTTTCAGCCTGGTCTCAGTTCCAAGTCTGCACCTGGGGTTCTTCCCAATTACAGTGAGGGGACTTTGCCCTATTCCTACAACCTGTGCGTTGCTTCCCAGTCAGCTAAGACGGAGTTTAATATTCTCAACCTGACCCCAGAAGTGGCTCCCCTTCAGGATCTCCTCTGTGAAGATGCCTCTTGGGTACCAAATACAAATCATGGAGATGGTGAGGGCCTATTTGACTCAGATACGGGTTTAAAGGTAAGTTTAATTAACTTTTTTTCATTTGGGTTTCAGTGTTTCTTAATAGATCACTTATCTGGAGTAGGAGTCTCCATTTCATATTTGTCTTGTGGGTTGAATTGAGGGAGTCTTCTGCCCTAATTATCTTAATCTTATCTAATCAAATCTTGATGCAGTTTTCTGCCTAATGTGTGAGATTTATGTGTTTATAATTACAAGGCTTTACTACCTGAGATACTTCTTTCCTCATCTTTACAATCCTTCCCTCTGAAGGTTTATGTGTATCACATTCAGGGATTTTATTTCTCAAATTTTTGTTTTACTGACTCTTTAAATCGTAGTACTTCAGAATAAAGAGAACTTCCCATCTTACTAGTTTGGGGAAACTGGGAAGGAAACAAAGAAAGGAAGAATTTTCTCCAATGTCATGGTTGTTGACAGCAGAGCATGAGTAGGACTGACTTGAACACCAGACTTCTAAGTGTCTTTACAAGCTAAGTGCCTTTCTAGATCTATTTTAAAAGGATGGGCAAAGTTTGAGGTCTGCAGTGTCAGCTATTAAGAATGTATTTAATAATGTGAGAAATCTTTCTCTCTCATGCATAGTAGCAAATTACTCTTGTGAAAATTGTACATTGAGAAAAATTTTGAAACCCATGCTCACATTCTGTACTTAACACTTTATTTTTGAAATTTTCTATTTATAGATATAGAATATCTTCATTTTCTTCAATGCCCTATGAGCATATCATTAAGTAAAATTATTTCCTCTCACTTAATGCACTCTCTGAAATGTTCTTTTTTTGGTAGTCATGAGGTTGTTCTTTTTCTGCTACCATCTAAAGGTGATAATATTAAGTATCTGCCTCAATGTAGAAAGTCCACTGGCTGTTCACTGTTAAGTTATGGATATGTTTTTCTGCGTGGGTGATGAACTAAAGCCCTTTCCTCTGCAGTCACTATATGGATTCCCCCCCAAGAGTCTGTCACTGTATAATGTCTAACTCCAATTTAGACATGTTAATAAGAAAATAAAAATAATGTATAGCTAACCCAACTCAAGCGCTCAGTCTAATATAGTATAGCTGCAATATTTCTAGTGTGAAAAACTTTTTCAAAGACCTCACAACTAACAAAGTGGGCCCTTAATTCTTTCTGCATATGACAACTAATGCAATTTAAATGAATTAGTAGGCCTTTTTTGCAAAGGTGCATTGAGAGCTAGACTTCTCTTATTTCCTTGGCATTCTTACGTACAAATGGGCATGTTGTCATAAATATATCCTAATACAAAAATGAAATCTTAAACCTACAAAAGTAAGAATTACAAGGTTCTAATTTAATGGACTCAGCATAGGTAAGAAGCAAATAAGGGACAAAGGCTCAATGGCATATTAAATAAAACTTTTCTAAAGAAGTCAAAAGAATCTAATAATTGATCTCAGGGGTTTGTGGAAGTCTTGCTATTTCAGAATTAAATCTTAATTAAATGTAAACAATGCCACACAGTAATACATGAAGGTTATGGCTAAATTATTAGAAAGAAAATATAATTAAACACTTAGGAAATAAAAACAGAATTGGTGTAGTAACTGGATAGGACTCTGAGCGTCGCTGTTCACCAAAGTGGGGAAGACGCTGCTGATGCAACCCGCCTCTGCTCCTTCCGCACTAAACACAGCACAGACCAGACAAGTTCCAGGGAGAAGCCTTCTACCCGCGTTCCTCTCCCGTGTCCAACAAGGAATATGTACCCTTTAACTTTAAAGAAATAAGGAAACAGCAGGCTGGAACCAGGACTTAGAGAAAGCTGGTCAGAGAGAAGGCAATGGCGGATCCATTGAGGGGCTGGGGCCGCAGGGAGCTGCTCCTGCTCTTTCTGTTCTTGGGGATGCAGCCGGGAGCCAGGGCCGGGCAGATCCGCTACTCAGTGAGGGAGGAACTGGACAAAGGCTCCTTCGTGGGCACCATCGCCAAGGATCTCGGGCTGGAGCCCCAGGAACTGGCGGAGCGCGGAGTCCGGATCATCTCGAGAGGTAGGACGCAGCTTTTTGCTCTAAACCCGGGAAGTGGCACCTTGGTCACTGCGGGCAGGATAGACCGGGAGGAGCTCTGCTCTCAGACGGCGCGGTGTTTGGTGAGTTTTAAGATCTTGGTTGAGAATAAAATGAAAATCTATGGAGTGGAAGTAGAAATCATCGATATTAATGATAACTTCCCACGTTTTCGGGATGAGGAAGTAAAAGTAAAAGTTAATGAAAATGCAGCTACAGGGACACGGTTAGGGCTTCCCTTCGCTAGAGATGCGGATGTCGGTGTGAACTCCCTCCAGAGTTACCAGCTCAGCTCCAATATACACTTCTCTCTGGGCGAGAAAAGTGGAAGCGATGGACAGAAATATCCAGAGCTGGTCCTGGAACAGCCCTTGGATCGAGAGAAAGTGGCTGTTCACAACCTCCTCCTCACAGCTCTAGATGGCGGAGACCCCGTACTCTCTAGCACTACGCACATCTGTGTGATGGTCCTCGATGCAAACGATAACGCACCCCAATTCACTCGATCAGAGTACAGAGTGAGTGTTCTGGAGAACGTACCTGTGGGCACTTGGCTGCTCACAATAACCGCCACGGATCCAGATGAGGGAATAAATGGAAAATTGACCTACTCTTTTCACAATGAAGAAGACAAAATTTCACAGACTTTCCATCTTGATTCTAGCCTGGGTGAAATTTCAACAGTGCAATCACTGGATTATGAGGAATCCAGATTCTACCTCATGGAGGTGGTAGCTCAGGATGGAGGTGCTCTTCTTGCCAGTGCTAAGGTGGTGGTCACAGTACAGGATGTGAATGACAATGTCCCGGAAATGATCCTCACTTCTCTCACCAGTTCAGTCTCTGAAGATTGTCTTCCTGGAACTGTAATTGCGCTGTTTAGTGTACATGATGGTGATTCTGGAGAGAATGGAGAGATTGCATGTTCTGTCTCCAGGAACTTGCCCTTTAAATTGGAAAAGTCAGTAGATAATTACTATCACTTATTGACGACGAGAGCTCTGGACAGAGAAGAGATCTCAGATTATAACATCACAATAACTGTCATTGACCGAGGAAATCCACCCCTGTCTACAGAAAACCACATCTCCCTGAAAGTGGCAGACATCAATGACAATCCTCCAATCTTCCTTCATACCTCATATTCTGCCTACATCCCAGAAAACAATCCCAGAGGCATCTCAATCTTCTCTGTGAATGCCCATGACCCTGACAGTGGCCACAATGCCCAGGTCACTTATTCTCTGGCAAAGGACATGTTTCAGGGAACACCTCTTTCCTCCTATGTCTCCATAAACTCTGACACTGGAGTTCTGTATGCACTGGGCTCTTTTGACTATGAGCAAGTTAGAGACCTGCAGCTGTGGGTGACAGCCAGAGACAGTGGAGATCCTCCACTTAGCAGTAATGTGTCACTGAGCCTGTTCATCTTGGACCAGAATGACAATACTCCTGAAATCCTGTACCCCACACTACCCACTGATGGTTCCACTGGTGTAGAACTGGCACCCCGCTCTGCAGAAACTGGATATTTGGTGACCAAGGTCGTGGCAGTGGACAGAGACTCAGGCCAGAATGCCTGGCTGTCCTACCGCCTGCTCAGGGCCAGTGAGCCAGGGCTCTTTGTGGTGGGGCTGCACACAGGTGAGGTGCGTACCGCAAGGGCCCTGCTGGACAGAGATGCACTCAAGCAGAGCCTGGTGGTGGCTGTTCAGGACCACGGCCAGCCCCCTCTCTCGGCCACTGTCACGCTCACGGTGGCCGTAGCTGACAGCATCCCAGACGTTCTGGAAGAGCTGGGCAACCTGGAGCCCTCCACCAATCCTGATGACTCCAGCCTCACACTGTACCTAGTGGTGGCAGTGACCGTAGTCTCCTGCGTCTTCCTTGCCTTTGTCATTGTGCTGCTGGCACTCAGGCTGAGGCGCTGGCATAAGTCACATCTGCTCCAGGCTTCTGGAGGGGGGTTGGTGGGTGTTCCCGCCTCTCACTTTGTGGGTGTGGATGGGGTGCAGGCTTTCCTGCAGACCTATTCCCATGAGGTCTCCCTCACTGCAGACTCGCGGAAGAGTCACCTGATCTTCCCGCAGCCCAACTATGCTGACACGCTCATCAGCCAGGAGAGCTGTGAGAAAAGCGAGCCTCTTTTGATATCTGAGAAGAAAAATGCAAACGAAGAACTAGACGTTGTTCAGGTGAGTTTCTTTTTTCAATAGGAATGCTTTGAGCATTGTGCTTATTTGTTTTCTTAATTATTTTTCTTTCATGTTCAAATTTAATTATATAAATTGTGAATCATTATTTGCTTCATTTAGAGGCTAGTTTAATTTGAGAACTCATATGTTCTCCATTTATTTTCTAATTATATTTTGGATATAGTGTCTTATTATTTCAATATGTGGAGATTTTAGAAAATCTAGCTGATGTCCATAGACTTAAATGAAATAAGTACTTTATTATTTTTAAACAAGAACTTTAAAAGTGGTAAAGCATAATCACTTTGCCCAAAGACTTTCTTACACTCAAAACAATTATTATCTTAATATTTGAGTTGTTCGATTATTCTAAATTGTTAGATATAATATTTTATTTTGAATATTTGCCTAAACATGAACACCAGATATGTTTTAGGAAGTATATCTGCTGCTTGCATAAGGAAATAATTTACATACTTAGATAAATCACTGGAAGAATACAAAAAAGTTTTGCATGAAGAATATCAGAAAAATAGATTAAATTTATATTGATGATAATGTCTGTGACATTCTGATATCTGGAAAGTTTGGATTAAGCCTTAAAATTATTAGAATGTGTATTAGTTGAGAGAAGAAATCAGTGAGGAGCCTTAGAATTGTGCTTTATTCTGTAGTGCAGTTTAAAACCTCAGAAAATTTAGATACTGCTGCACTCATTGAATTCAAATATGCCACACACCTGGCACCTTCTGGTTACAGGTAACCCTTTCACTTTTCAGAATCAACAGATACCTGAATGTTTGTATACAATTCTGCTGTATTTAAAAAGTCTAAGATTTGTGTTTGGAAAATTACTTAAACTTTAAAATGGTTTCAAATTTTAGTCCTGGCTGGTGTGGTTCAGTGAGTTGAGTGCTGGCCTTCAAACCAAAGGGTCACTGGTTTATTCTTAGGGCACATGCCTAGGTTGCAGGCCAGGTGCTCAGCTGGGGGCACACAAGAGGCAACCACACATTGGTGTTTCTCTCCCTTTCTCCCACCCTTCCCCTCTCTCTAAAAATAAGAAATATATATATTCTTAATTGTAAAAGAATAAAATGGTTTCAAATTTTAAAACTCATTTCTCAGGGGCTGTGCTTATCTTAAATTAATAGATATTTCTTAACAAAATTGTTCATCTATGGGTCTTAAACTTCTTGAGTATATGCTGTGTATACTTTACACAATAAAATGCTTGACTCACATACTGAGTGTATATATTGTATTATATATACTCTATTCTCTTTTAAATGTTTGAATCTTTAGTTGCATACATGTTCTGAAAAGATAGCTTTCCTGTACTAATTTAAATGTTCATAGTGTTGGAAAGGCACTTGTCAGTCATGTTTTAGAACAAAGTCATGCATCATTAGTGTTTTTAATGTTGGAATAGAAATACCAATGAGTTTCTGTCTAGAGTCCTGAATACAATAAGCAGTTTAAGGTGCTCTAATAATGATAGTGAACTATATGAATGAATGAATGAACTATATGAGTTCAATATCACTACACTCCTGTCAAACTTTAGGATGACAATATATTATGTAAGTTTAAAACACAATTTGGTATAAACAAAGTTAAAAATAAATAAAACAATTGCTTTGTGAAGATTTCTAGGGTGGAAATGGAATAGAAACTGTAAGACATCTATCAGAAATGTGGAAATTCGCATGCCTGTTGATGAGGAAAGAGTGTCAATAACAAAGCATTAGACTGATCAGATTATGACCTGTGGACCAAGGAAAGCTGGGTGGCATAGATTACCCTCTTTGGGATATATAATCATAAGGACTTATACTTGATCCCCATAATCCAAATAATTCACCACTGTTAAGCTACTTGAGAAGAAACAATGCAATTAAAAATGATTGCAATGTATTGTGGAAAAATAAAATGAGTAGAATAACTTTTAAGTGATAGTCACTTAATTAAAAGTAGACACTTGGAAACTAAGGAAAATGAGTATCACCCCGGCTGGCGTAGCTCAGTGCATTGAGCATGGGCTGCGAACCAAAGTGTCGCAGGTTCGATTCCCAGTCAGGGTACATGCCTGGGTTGCAAGCCATGACCCCCAGCAATCGCACATTGATGTTTCTCTCTCTCTCTATCTCCCTCCCTTCCCTCTCTAAAAATAAATAAATAAAATCTAAAAAAAGAAAAAATCTAAAAAAAAAAAGGAAAATTAGTATCTTGCTTCCTACCACACTTCTATTTTGTAAGGACAAACAACTTCCTTTATGCCTATCAATTATTTGGAGAAGAGTATGATAAATATAAGATAGAAGAAAGTGAAGCATAGGATAAAACTAAAACCTATGAGATTTATTACTTTTATGCATTAAAATAGAGTGGAATAACAATACGCATCAAATTTTTTAAGAATTTACATATTACACCTTCTGTCACCACCAAAACTTTCATTTGTATTATTTTCTATATATTATTTTATTTGGTACTCAATTCTACTAAGGCAAGCAGGGAAGATGTTATTACGATCATTTTATGGCAATGGAAACTAAAAGCACAACTATGCCAATCAATATCTTCAGCAAGGTATCCCTGCTCTTTGACGAGTAAAACTCACTTGATTTGAGTGAGTAAAGTTCACATTCAAAGAAATGACAGCCAGAAATAAGATGTAGTAAATATTTTAAATGTTATATCCTTGTAAAATGGATACAAAAAGTATCTGTATCAGACACAGTGGAATTGTCTTGTAGGAGGCTTCGTATTTGGAGCATATTTAGTAATCACTACTGCAGTTCTGCAGTCGAGACGCAGGGTGTCGCTGTCGGCTAGTACTAAGGGAAGTGCCAGCTGCTTCTGACGCAAAGGAATCGCCATCAAACTGCAGAACCGGGAGAACCGCGCACTTTCTCTCCGGCTCTCTGCAGAAGAGAGATCTATCAAAGGACCTGCTTGCCAAGACAAATCAAGGAATCGCTATTGCTCAGAGAATTCTTCGGATCGTTTACGATCGCTGTTCTTCGGAATCAGTAAGGCAAAGATTCAGAAAAGGGAATGGGAAACCTCTGCGGACCTCAAGGCCGGGCAGGGTGGAGGAGAATGCCTTTTTTCCTGCTGCTGCCTTTGTTCTGCCCGGCGCTTTCCGAGCCGATCCGCTACACTATTCCGGAGGAGCTGGCTAGGGGCTCCCTAGTGGGGAACCTCGCCAAGGATCTGGGGCTTGGCATTCGAGATTTGCCTACTCGGAACCTGCGGGTTAGTGCTGAGAAGAAATTCTTTACAGTGAGCAGGGAGAATGGGGACTTACTTGTGAGCGATCGTATAGACCGTGAGCAGATTTGTGGCAAAAAGTCGACGTGTGTTTTGGAATTTGAAATGGTTGCTGAAAAGCCTTTGAACTTTTTTCATTTAATTGTGGTAATTCAGGATGTCAACGACAACTCACCAACCTTCAGCCAAAATATCACTGAACTGGAAATTAGTGAGCTGGCCCTAACTGGAGCCACCTTTGTCTTAGAATCTGCACAAGACTCAGATGTAGGAGTCAATTCTCTGCAGCAGTACTACCTCAGCCCTGACCCACACTTCTCTTTGAACCAGAAAGAGAACCCTGATGGCAGTAGGTACCCAGAACTGGTGGTGAAGGCTCCCCTCGACAGAGAAGAGAAGTCCTGCCACTACCTGGTCCTCACCGCTGTGGATGGGGGTGAGCCTGCCAGGAGCTGCACTACCCAGATCAGGGTGGTTGTGGTGGATGCAAACGATAACCCCCCAGTGTTCACCCAGGACATGTACAGGGTCAGCATTCCAGAGAACCTGCCAGTGGGCTCCTCTGTGCTAAGAGTGACAGCCACTGACTTGGATGAGGGCATCAATGCTGAGACCACCTATGCTTTCATCAACATTGGTAAAGCAGTGAGACAACTGTTCAAGTTGAACAGTAAAACAGGAGAACTCTTCATTGGCGGAGAACTGGACTTTGAAGAGAGACAGCAGTACATAATCGGGGTAGAAGCAAAGGATGGTGGACATCACACAGCACATTGTAAAATACAAATAGATATTTTGGATGAAAATGACAATGCTCCTGAGATAACCCTGGATTCTGAGTCTACACTTATACAAGAAGATGTAGAGCTAGGGACTGTGGTTGCCCTGATCAAAACACATGACCTGGATTCTGGATTTAATGGGGAAACTCTGTGCCAACTAAGTCAAAGTTTCCCGTTTAAAATAGTTCAAGAAACAAAAAATACATACAAGCTGGTAACAGATGGAGCCCTAGATCGAGAGCAGACTCCAGAATACAACATTACCATCACAGCCACCGACAAAGGCAAACCTCCCCTCTCCTCCAACAGAAATGTCACCTTGAAGGTAGCTGATGTCAATGACAATGCTCCAGTTTTCCAACAGTCCGCCTACCTAGTTCATGTGGCAGAAAACAACCCGCCTGGTGCCTCCATTGCTCAGGTCAGCGCCTCCGACCCTGACCTGGGACGGAACGGCCAAGTCTCCTACTCCATCATGGCCAGTGACCTGGAGCCACGGGCGCTGTCGACCTACGTGTCCCTGAACCCACAGAGCGGCGTGGTGTTCGCTCAGCGCTCCTTCGACCACGAGCAGCTGCGCGCCTTGCAGTTGACGCTGCAGGCTCGCGACCAGGGCTCGCCCGCGCTCAGCACCAATGTCAGCCTGCGCGTGTTGGTGACCGACCGCAACGACAACCCGCCAAGGGTGCTTTACCCCGTGCTGGGGCCCGACGGCTCTGCGCTCTTTGACACAGTGCCGCGCGCCGCTCAGCCCGGCTACCTGGTCACCAAGGTGGTGGCGGTGGACGCGGACTCGGGACACAATGCCTGGCTATCCTACCACGTGCTGCAGGCCAGCGAGCCTGGACTGTTCAGCCTGGGGCTGCGCACGGGGGAGGTGCGCACAGCGCGGGCTTTGGGTGAAAGGGACGCTGTCCGTCAGCGTCTGCTGGTCTCTGTGCGCGATGGGGGACAGCCGCCCCTCTCGGCCACTGCTACGCTGCACCTGGTCTTCGCTGACAACTTGCAGGATGTACTGCCAGACCTCAGCGAACGTCCTGCACCTTCTGACCCCCAGGCTGAGCTGCAGTTTTATCTGGTGGTGGCCTTGGCCTTGATCTCGGTGCTCTTCCTCCTGGCGGTGATTCTGGCGGTGGCGCTGAGCCTGCGACGCTCCTCTGGCCCCGCTGCTTGGAGTTGCTTTCGAACTGGTGGTGTCTGCTCCAAGACTGGACCTGGGATTTCCCCCAACTACTGCGAATGGACTTTGCCCTATTCCTACAATCTGTGTGCTGCCTCACACTCCTCAAAAACTGAGTTTAAATTTCTCGATATAAACCCTGATAATGCTCCACCACAAGACCTTCTATGTAATGAAGCCTCTTGGTTTGAAAGTACCAGCGATGACAATCCCAAAATGACTTCTGATTCAGTCCATTTGCAACAGGTGAGTTACTTCAAAATCCTTTCCTCCCATGAGCATGATTAGGTTTCTGTTCATTATTTTAGAGGTAAAATGTATATGGGCTAAATATATCCTGATTTTGTGTTTCATTGATTTGGGGAGGGCATGCAATGGGCGTGTTAGAAATTCTTTGTTCACTTATCTGTGTTGCAGTTGATCTTTTATGCAAAGTCATCTTGTGATGGTCTTGAAATTTTTTATTAATCCTAGGGTAATATATCCTGAAACATTTTAACACTTTGGTACCTCATACTCTCATTGTGAGACACGTTATCTATATATAAAATTAAAAGTAAATCTAGACAATTAAGTGGTTTTCTTAATTTCAATGCTGTCAACCCTAAATTTTGTTCTATATACGATACAAATATATTTGCATTGTAGCTCATATATTTAACTACACATGCTTGTTTTAAAAAGAACAAACAGATACTGGCTAAATTAGGGAAGTTCTAATCTATGTGTTAATGAAAATTGATAAGGAAATGTAAAAATGACAATACTTAACTGACACTAAGTGGTTCAAATATGTTTGTGATGGTGCCCTTATTGAAAGTGGGATACCTGGCTGGCATAGCTCAGTGGATTGAGCGCGGGCTGCAAACCAAAGTGTTGCAGGTTCGATTCCCAGTCAGGGCACATGCCTGGGTTGCAGGCCATGGCCCCCAGCAACCACACATTGATCTCTCTCTCTCTCTCTCTCTCTCTCTCTCTCTCTCTCTCTTTCTTTCTCCCTCTCTTCCCTCTCTAAAAATAAATAAATAAAATATTTAAAAAAAGAAAGTGGGATAAACTAAGGCATGGTGGGGTGTGATAATTCAAGATTTACAGAAAAGTGTAATATTTCTGTTCTTCAAGGCTGTAAGAGATAGTGCCACAAAAAAGAACAGTGAAGTTTAGAGAACAGATACAATTATTTAAAAATAAGCTCTTTTATTTTTCCAAATGCTTCTCATTCTTGGGGAGAGGAATTTTATGAGTGTTATCTCTGCAGAGTTGGCAGAATTAAAATCCTCTGTGTGATTTCACAAAACGTTGTAGTACTAAGTTAGGACTCTAAGCGTCGCTGTTCACTAACCTGGGTAAGCAAAGCAAAGAGTACTGGAGTCATACCCTCCAAGCACAGAGCAGGTCAGACACAAAAGCTCTGCAGCTGCGTAAAAATTCTGACCTAAAACGCTTCGCATCTGATTTCTGCTTGTTTATGGACTTTAAACTTTAATTCTGAGAAGCCGGAGAGCGATGTGGCCCCCTACTCATAATACTTCCCGCAGAGAAGTCCGTAAGGAGCCAGTAATGGCTCTGCAAAGGCGCCGGTGCCACAGTGGATTAGTCCTGCTTTTTATGCTGCAGGGGACGCTGTGGGGGGTCCGGGCGCAGGCCGGGCCAATCCACTACTCTATTCCTGAGGAACTTGACAGAGGCTCCTTTGTGGGCAACATCACCAACGATCTCAGGCTGAAGCCTCAGGAACTGGTGGAGCACGGAGTTCGCATCGTCTTCAGAGGTAGGACGCCCCTCTTTGCTCTGAATCCCCAAAGCGGCAGCTTGGTCACTGCGGGCAGAATAGACAGGGAAGAGCTCTGCGATCAAAGCCCACAGTGTGTGGTGAGTTTTAATATCCTTGTTGAGGACAAACTGAATCTTTATCCTGTAGAAGTGGAAATAGTGGACATTAATGATAATGCACCCCGATTCTTAAGGGAAGAAATGGAAGTGAAAATTCTCGAGAATGCAGCCCCATCCTCTCGTTTTCCACTAATGGAGGTCTCTGACCCGGATGTGGGAATGAACTCTCTTCAGGGCTTCAAGCTCAGCGGGGACAGTCACTTCTCAGTGGATGTACCAAGTGAAGCCCCTGGGCCCAAATACCCAGAGCTGGTGCTGGAGCATGCTCTGGACCGGGAGAGAGAGTCCATTCACCATTTGGTTCTTACTGCAATGGATGGCGGTGACCCTGTCCGCTCAGGTGTGGCACGAATTGTGGTAACTGTCCTAGATGCCAATGACAATGCTCCCATGTTTACTCAGCCTGTCTATCTTGTGAGTGTTCCTGAAAATCTGCTGGTAGGTACGCCAGTGTTGTCAGTAAATGCCACCGACCAGGATGAAGGAGTCCACGCTGAAATAACATACTCCTTTGTAAGGATAACAGAAAAGATCTCAAAACTTTTCTCTTTGAATGTGTTCACTGGAGAAATATCAACTTCTGCAAATCTAGACTATGAGGACTCCAGTTTTTATGAGCTAGATGTTCAAGCCCAGGATCGGGCAGGCCTACAAGACAGAGCAAAAGTCTTAATAACAATCTTGGATGTGAATGATAATGTACCAGAAGTAGTAGTCACATTTGGAAGCAAGTCAATTGCTGAGAGTATGCCTCCAGGAACAGTAATTGCTCTTTTTCAAGTATATGATCATGACTCTGGAATGAATGGCCAGGTAACATGTTCCATCTCAAGAAGCCTGCCGTTTGAGCTGGAAAAATTAGTTGACAATTATTATAGATTAGTGACCAATACAGTTCTAGATCGAGAACAGGTATCCGTGTACAACATCACCGTGACAGCCGCAGACAAAGGAGTGCCACCTCTTTCTACAGAAACATTCATTTCCCTAAATGTAGCAGACACCAATGACAACCCACCTTCCTTTCCCCACTCCTCCTACTCTGTCTATGTCCCTGAGAACAACCCCAGAGGGGCCTCCATATTCTCTGTGAATGCTCACGACCCTGACAGCAATGAGAATGCCCACGTCACCTACTCCCTGGAGGAAGACACTATCCATGGTGCACCTCTGTCCTCCTATGTCTCCATCAACTCTGACACTGGTGTCCTGTATGCATTGCACTCCTTCGACTATGAGCACTTCCATGACTTGCAGTTGAGAGTGACTGCACATGACAGTGGGGACCCACCACTCAGCAGCAACGTGTCACTGAGTCTGTTCGTGCTGGACCAGAATGACAATGCTCCAGAGATCCTGTACCCTGCCATCCCCACAGATGGTTCCACGGGCGTGGAGCTGGCTCCTCGCTCTGCAGAACCTGGTTACCTGGTGACCAAAGTGGTGGCAGTAGACCGAGACTCAGGCCAGAATGCCTGGCTGTCCTACCGCCTGCTCAAGGCCAGTGAGCCAGGGCTCTTTGTGGTGGGGGCTGCACACGGGTGAGGTGCGCACTGCACGTGCCCTGCTGGACAGAGATGCACTCAAGCAGAGCCTGGTGGTGGCTGTTCAGGACCATGGCCAGCCCCCTCTCTCGGCCACTGTCACGCTCACAGTGGCCGTGGCTGACAGCATCCCAGACGTTCTGGAAGAGCTGGGCAGCCTGGAGGTCCCACACAACTCTGATACCTCAGGCCTCACGCTGTACCTGGTGGTGGCGGTGGCCGCTGTCTCTTGCATCTTTCTTGCCTTTGTCATCATGCTGCTGGTGCTCAGACTGTGGCGCTGGCAAAAGTCACGCCTGCTCCAGGCTTCTGAAGGAGGGTTAATGGACGTGCCTGCCTCTCACTTTGTGGGTGTGGACGGGGTGCAGGCTTTCCTGCAGACCTATTCCCATGAGGTCTCTCTCACTGCGGACTCTGGGAAGAGTCACTTGATCTTCCCGCAGCCCAACTATGCTGACACCCTCATCAGCCAGGAGAGCTGTGAGAAAAGTGAACCTCTTTTGATTCAGGAAGATTCAGGGTTTTGTAAAGAGGAAGACTCCTTTACTCAGGTGAGATTATTGTTTTTATTGGTTTTATTTGAATAAGAAATTTAAAAATTCTCTTTGATTAGTGCTTAGTTTTCTCAGTGTTTTGCAGTGAATCATAATTTTGAGAAGATTTTTGACAATAAAGTTATATTAAATCTTGGTTTTCTCAAATTTTACCAAAATAATCTTACATATATCTTAGATTTTATGTATTTATTTACTTATTTATTTTTACTTTTCTACTCTTGGCAAGCTCTTTATGCCTGTGGTTACATACATCTCATTTCTTAGGGGTATTTTTCCCATTATGTGACATTTCCGAGATTTTTGTCTTTAATCCTCACTAGAGGACATGCTTAGAAAGGGGGAAGGAGGGAAAGAAACATGGATTGGTTCCTTCTCTTGTGTGCCCTCACCCTGATGGGAGGGGTGCTGGGGGTACCCATCACCTAGTCCTGTGCCCTGACAAAAGTTGAACCAAGACCTTTCAGTTTACTGGACAATGCTCCAACCAACTGAGCTACACCAGCCAGGGGTCTGAGATTATTTTTCTAACATGAAAAAAAACTGAATTACAGTCTCAAAGATCAATATCTTGGTTACCCCCCTCTGTCTCTTTTACTTAATAGCAAGCATTTTTTAAAATTATGGAGATCTGTGAGAGATATTTTCTCTTTCACTACTTCTGAATCAAACATTATTTATATAAAAGATTGAAGTAATTAGGAAGACATAATCACTGGTGTTTGAAAACCTGAGTAATATCCCTGGAACTGTCTGTTACTCATCTTGGGCTGGTCACAACATCTATAGCTCTTAAACTAAAATAAATTTAAAAAGACTTGTCTTATTTACCTCACAGAAATTATGGGGAAATAAAATATAAAAAGTTGCCTAAAGTTTATCAAACTATAAATCAGTATAGTGAACAAATATTTGTTGACCTCACCATTGTTATAACTACTCAATTGCTAACAAATAAATATATGTGTCTGATGCTGTATGCCTACTACAATGCCTTCTTCAATCTTCTGCTGCCTTTTGACACTATTTAAAAATTAAAATTAAACTTTAAAATATGCTCATTAGTGTCTACTTATAGGATGTATCTCTAAAAATAGAGAAGTGACTAGCGAGTGCAAGAATGAAGACTTACTAGTGTCCAAGTAAGGATTTAAACAATTAGCATACTTAACCCAGATAAAATAAGGCTCTGTCACGTAGAAACTCTATTCAAATATTTAAGGAAAGGAGGGTTGTCATTTGAAAAGAATAACTAGTCTAATATATTGTGGCCCAAAGGTGTCATTGAAACTATGGCTTGATGAATAGGCAAATAAAAAAGCAAAGATTTGAGATGTCAAATTTGTTTTATCAGAAAATGGATTGCTAAGGAGGTAAGAGATTCTATTATTGGTGCTCTTCAAAGGTAAGTTGATGCCCATGGAATTAATAGACTACTAGGATAATATAATTTGTTAAGTTGTTGAACTACATGATAGTCAAGTTCTGTTCCAGTTATGAGCTGGAGTATTCTATGATCTGATATATAATCAATTGGTCACTTGTGCATCTAAAATAAACAATTTCACATGTGAAGTAAACAATTGAGAAGATACTTTGAAAATTAGTGAGAACCTCTTCTGTAACCTGAAATTGTCAGTCTTCATACAGACTGATTTAGTTAATGTCCTTAAATTATCTTCTAAGGGTAATATATGTTTTTTCAAATCAATATTGTGGTCATTACATTTCAGCAGTTATAGAATTATTTATCTCAAGAATTCAAATATATATGACTAGCCAAGAGACTCTAGCTATACACATTGTCTAATCTGATTTGCTTAGACATTTTTTATATAATTCTTTGATGATTTTAATCAGAATTTAATAGTAAATGATAATTTTAGAGAACTTGAATCTTGGGTTTTGGTCAAGGGAATCAAATGTTCTTTCATACAAATATTATTATTTATTTTATACATTCTGAAAGTGTAAATGCTATTTGATTATATCACCAGTTCTGGATGATTTAAAGTACCATATTTTGCCATGTATAATGCACTTTTTTGCCTAAATTTTTTAGGGAAAATAAGGATATGCATTATACATGGGTATGATGATTACATGCCATGGGTATAATAATTCTGTGTATAATGTGCAGAAAACATGACATTGTTTTTTGCACATATAAAAAACATGCACATGTAAAGGTGCACATTACCTACAGCAAAATATGGTACATCCTGAACCATCATGTTATAAGCAATGCTCACAAACTAGTTCCATGGATAATATAGTGGTTTATTTTTTTCTCTGCACACTAACTGGGACAGTAGGCTGGTTTCTTTTATTCTCTTACCTGAGTCAGCTGTGACCATTTTGTTTAAACAAAATATTTCACTGACAGAAAAACTACCAGATTCTACTCTCACAATGGGAAATCACTCATGTGGACTGACTAAGTGTTAAATCCTGGCAACCATGTAATTTGCTAAGTTCTAACTAAATGAAGCTCTTTGACCTATGTACATTACAGGTTATATGAATAAGATAGGCAGTCTGAGATTTTGAGCATATACTAAATTTTGAAGCATCAGGGAAAAATATACCAAATAATTGGGCTATTTTATCATCTGTGAAAAGCACCAGTTTCTGATCAAACTTCTGTTGAATTGCCAATTATTAGAGAGGAAGGAGTAAAATCTCAGAGGCAATCATTGGAAAATACATATATCTGCCTGAGAATGACAACTTAAACATAAGTCAAAACAAGTGGTTCTTCAATTTTAAAAAAGTTCTATAAAGAAAGGGGAGAAGATAACTTAATGCCTGGGAAGTCAAATAAATCTTCCATGTAATTTTTTAATGCAAGGAAACAAATGAAGGTCAAAATTCTGCCCCAAAACTTCAATAATAACATACTCCCTTTAAAACTATAAAATTCTAAAAGTAAAACTATAAAATATTTTAACTAGATAGTAGGCTTATATGTAAGCATATTGTGGTGCTCTAGTAGAGATACTTAATATTTAATTTTAGGTTGTAAAATAACTTAGAAAACTTGATACTAGAGATAGTGCAGCCATTTACTCCCTGAAATATGCTTTATGTTCAGAGTACATCTATAATCTCATTTGTCTATATATTATTTATTTATTTAACTCCAAGAAAGGTGCCCAAAGTAATGTTAATTGAGACTTTTAAGAAATAATAGAACAAGAGACAAATATATGATGACACTATGAGTTTTGAAGTATCAGATAGAAAGAGATCATGGCATTGGGAGCCATAGTATCCAGACATGAAAGTTTTGTTTGCAAATGTCTGCAAGTACTCGTGATCTTTGATGACCATATATTTTGCTTACATGAGCAAGAATTTCAAAATTGCTACTAAACAAACAATGTATAACTCTTGTTTATGGAATTAATCTGTAATACTCATATTGGTCCCCTTAATCAAAAAGTTCTTTCATCTACTTGATGAAAACAAACATGACTATTAGTTATTTTAACAGAATGAAACAGCATTTCATTCAAAGTATTCCCTATATTTTGGAGCAATGCCATCAGAGAACACCAACTAGGCTAATCATTTTCAATGTTACCTCTGGTCCCTTCTTCTGGCGCTGCTGGCTGCTCTCCTGGGGCAAACACAATTTACAAACCAGGGCTGTCTTGCTACATCTTCATTCCAAAACACCTTTTTCTTCCTGCAACTATGTGGAAGGAAGATTTATTTAATTCCTGCCAGATAAAAGTAGCCTCAGGTCAATCAACAATTGAGTTTCACTTAATTAACATCAGTGTAGAAATGAGTACTTTTAAGGATCCTCTCAGGGCAGTCCTGCTTGTATGCTCAAAGGCTGTCTGTCTAGAGACACATTTTTCTTCAATTATTCTAGAATAGGGTAGGATGATTATTTGAATTGCATAATGAAAAAAAAGCAGTCAAACCCACTGTCTTATGAATCAACAACCAGTAGAAGCTCTGCTTATTTTGGCCTTTTGCACAAAATGTGTTGCTTCTATAGCTGATTGTTGCCACTTGGATTCTCATCTCTAACAGTACTTTTTGAGCATAAAACAGCAACTAAGGCCAACAGTGATTCCTCTTTTTTCTCAAAAGACTGGGAGTGAAGATACCCATATTCTAACATTGGTTCTACTATTACATAGTCCAGGACAAGGCAATTCCCTCTCATTTTTAAAAATCATAAAAATGAATGTGTTGGACTAAACCATCTCCAAAGTTCCATCCAATCTAAACTTTCTTGAATTATCTCTTCACATTTTAAAGAAAGTTTTTGACTCTCTGAGTTTTATGTGGTGGTGTCTACAGCACAGTGATATTCAATAGCATTGAATTAATTTATTTTACTTCGATGTAAACATTTTCTATGTAACATTTATCTTACATATACACACACCATTTAATAAATCATGCTTTTTAAACCCATAATGGCTGCGTGTAATGAAATGTGAAGCAGTGCCCAAGAGTCATTTCAAAGTTGCAATGCAAGCCAAAGAATTTTGAAAAAACAAAAGGATTAATAAACACAAGTGAACATTGTTACATCAATTCACAGTTTCTTAAAATTGATTTTTAAATGATGGAGCAGATATATGGGTTAAAGAAATATAAACGGAAGAATTTTGAAGAATGAAACAACTTTTCTGAAAAATCAGTTACTGGTATTTTGCTTCAATATGGTGCAGTAACATAGTAAGGACTCTGAGCGCCGCTGTTCACCAACCGGGAGAAAAAGATACGCCGCCGGAACTACCGAGTTTTACAACACAAAGAAACACCAGGCTGAGAAAAACTCTTCCAAGAGGCACCAAACGCAGACCTCTATTCTACTGGATTTGGGGTTCCTTTTCCGAATACAGAGGCTCCACATCGACACACCAGCACCCAGAAACACAGCAGGAGGTAGTCCAGCGTCTAATGATCTGCAGGACAGCAATGGCAGCTCCAAAGAGGGGCGGGGATTATAGAGGATTCATCCTGCTCTCCATCCTCCTGGGGACCCAGAGCAAAGCGTGGGCAGGACACATTCTCTATTCTGTGCTGGAGGAGACAGACACAGGGTCTTTTGTGGGTAATATCGCCAAGAGTCTGGGGCTGGAGGCCCAGGAGCTGGCGGAACGCGGAGTCCGAATCGTCTCCAGAGGTAGGACGCAGCTTTTCTCTCTGAATAAGCGGAGCGGCAGCTTGGTCACCGCGGGCAGGATAGACCGGGAGGAGCTCTGCGCTCAGAGTGCGCGGTGTCTGGTGAGCTTTAATATCCTGATGGAAGATAAAATGAATCTTTACCCTATAGAAGTGGAAATAATGGATATTAATGACAATGCTCCTAGGTTCTTGACTGAAGAAATGAATGTTAAAATAATGGAGAATACAGCTCCTGGGGTGCGGTTTCCGTTAAAAGAGGCTAGGGATCCGGATGTGGGTACAAACTCCCTCCAGAGCTATCAGCTCAACCCCAATCGCCACTTCTCCCTGGCTGTGCAAACTGGAGATGACGGAACTAAGTATCCGGAATTAGTGCTGGAGCAAGTGCTGGACCGGGAGGAAGAGGCAGTTCACCACCTTCTCCTCACAGCCTCTGACGGTGGTGACCCACCCTTATCTGGCACAGCCCGCATCCAAGTAGTGGTGGTGGATGTGAATGACCATGCACCAGTCTTCTCTTTGCCCCTGTACCAAGTAACTGTCCCAGAGAACGTGCCAGTGGGCACAAGACTGCTCACAGTAAGTGCTGTTGACCTAGATGAGGGAATCAATGGGGAAGTGACTTACTCTTTTTGGAAAATTATTCCAAAAATTCTACAGATATTCCAGCTGAACTCCCATACAGGAGAATTATCAACTTTAGAAGGCCTAGATTATGAAGAATCCAGCTACTATGAAATGGAAGTTCAGGCTCAGGATGGTCCTGGTAGTATGACAAGGGCTAAAGTACTGATCACCATTTTAGATATGAATGACAATGCCCCAGAAGTGACTATAACATCTGTAAGCAGCTCAATCCCTGAAAACACGCCTCCTGGAACAGTAATTGCTCTTTTCTACCTTCAAGACCGAGACTCTGGGAAGAATGGTGAGGTGACCTGCACTATTTCAGAAAATCTGCCTTTTAAGTTAGAAAGATCAATAGACAACTATTATAGATTGGTGACAGAAAAAAACCTAGACCGAGAAATACTCTCTGAATACAACATCACATTGAAAACCACAGACAGTGGAACCCCACCCTTGTCCACAGAAACTCACATCTCACTAAGGGTGGCAGACACCAATGACAACCCACCTTCCTTTCCCCACTCCTCCTACTCTGTCTATGTCCCTGAGAACAACCCCAGAGGGGCCTCCATATTCTCTGTGAATGCTCACGACCCTGACAGCAATGAGAATGCCCACGTCACCTACTCCCTGGAGGAAGACACTATCCACGGTGCACCTCTGTCCTCCTATGTCTCCATCAACTCTGACACTGGTGTCCTGTATGCATTGCACTCCTTCGACTATGAGCACTTCCATGACTTGCAGTTGAGAGTGACTGCACATGACAGTGGGGGACCCACCACTCAGCAGCAACGTGTCACTGAGTCTGTTCGTGCTGGACCAGAATGACAATGCTCCAGAGATCCTGTACCCTGCCATCCCCACAGATGGTTCCACGGGCGTGGAGCTGGCTCCTCGCTCTGCAGAACCTGGTTACCTGGTGACCAAAGTGGTGGCAGTAGACCGAGACTCAGGCCAGAATGCCTGGCTGTCCTACCGCCTGCTCAAGGCCAGTGAGCCAGGGCTCTTTGTGGTGGGGCTGCACACGGGTGAGGTGCGCACTGCACGTGCCCTGCTGGACAGAGATGCACTCAAGCAGAGCCTGGTGGTGGCTGTTCAGGACCATGGCCAGCCCCCTCTCTCGGCCACTGTCACGCTCACGGTGGCCGTGGCTGACAGCATCCCAGACGTTCTGGAAGAGCTGGGCAGCCTGGAGGTCCCACACAACTCTGATACTTCAGGCCTCACGCTGTACCTGGTGGTGGTGGTGGCCGCTGTCTCTTGCATCTTTCTTGCCTTTGTCATGGTGCTGCTGGCACTCAGACTGCGGCGCTGGTCCGCCTCGCGCCTGCTCCAGGCTTCTGAAGGCGGGTTAATGGGCGTGCCTGCCTCTCACTTTGTGGGTGTGGACGGGGTGCAGGCTTTCCTGCAGACCTATTCCCACGAGGTCTCCCTCACTGCGGACTCCCGGAAGAGTCACCTGATCTTCCCGCAGCCCAACTATGCTGACACCCTCATCAGTCAAGAGAGCTGTGAGAAAATAGATCCCATGTCAACACCCATAGATTTTCATGAATGTAATCATGAAGCCCAAAGCATTCAGGTGAGTTCAGTCATTCATTTAACTTGATATCCTCGAAAAATGATATTTTGTGTAAATGTCTCCATTGTTTGTGAAGCCAGTGTTTTGAAGATAGCATGGAAAAAAACTTTAAAAAACAAAAGCATGTTAAATGGTTTATTTCAGTAGTGATACTTTAACATGGAACACTTATAAATATAGGATTTGGTGTCATTTCCATAGTGAATGCCTATGGACAAGATTGTGAATAAGTGGACTACTACATTTTTATACCTTCCACCTATTTTCCTCTTAATGTTCTTAATTCATGTAGTTTATAAATGAGAATGAATTATGTCTTTCTCATTGTACCAAGTTAGCAAAAGACTTCTCAGAATTCTCTGTAGATCAGATCTATAAAAGGCTGTTGCTAGTTGTCAGAAGTTTTTTTCTGTCTGGATTCTGCCTCCATGTTCCTCAACTTGATGACCTTGAAATATCTCACTTCATTTCTAACCTATTTAAAGCATAATTGTCTATTAAAGTTGGGTGCTGGTGGAAGATCGGTAAATGTCTGACAAAAAAATGTGTGTCAAGCTTCACTAAGATCTATATCAATGACCAATATGGAGTCTAATGCAACACTGCAGGCCATTGTTCAAAACCAATAAAATATGACAGGAAATGAAATGTCTTTACAACTATTATAAGTGGCATTTGTGAAATAGGCAGTTACATGTTTTACCACAAAATGTCTATGTCTGGTTTTAGCGGTGCAGCCATGTGAGGTGTGGCTCTCCAAGTAGGATAGTGGGGTTCCTGGCTTTATGAAGCAAATATCTCACATGCTCAAGTCCTAGGCCAGTAGTTGGAATTTACTCATTTGGTGTGCTGAGAAATTCAATCCCAGTCAGGGACTAACCTAATCTGGAACTAATGACTACTTCCATATTCTAAGTATAATATTTCAGTATAGCTCATCATACCAGTTGGTTAGCATCTTGTTTGCTGGGACCTTTTGAGTGTTAATTCCAACATTTTTTCTAGTATAGTGTTGTGTTTTCTGGTATTTTACATGTAAATAAAATATGCAATTATGTGAGTATACTTCATGTGTTCTACTATATTCAGATATACCATCACTAGGGGAGCAGACAATGTTACTGACACTTTGTGAGGCAGAAATGTAGTTATTGAGTACTTTTAAAGTATATTTTGTTGATTATGCTACTACAGTTGTTCCAACTTTTTTGAAAAAGAGTATTTCCCTATCCAACTTATTAGACGCTTCAAAAACATTTTTAAACAATCAGAAGAGTCACTAAATTCAGTGAGCTACTGGAAATAAACTTCCTAGGAACTATTTTCTTCATTTCAAGTCATCAGAGGAGGTTATATAAGTACAGGAATGGGAACCATGCCTCAGTGCATAGGCCACAGTGACTTTGTGTTGCAAGGCGAAATATTCTCCTGGTAACTTTGAGGATTGATGTTACATTTGGTAACTAGGAAAATATCGTACAATGGGAAGGAAAAGAAAAGGCTAACTCTTTCCTGGTTATATTATTTCTTTGAGTGAGGAAGAAGAAAGGTATTGGATGGTAATATCCATTGTGCCCTTTTTAAGACAGTGTCAGCATTACTGATACTCTCTGAAAAAATTGAAATGAATCATTATTGAGGTACCCAAAAAGTAAAGGAAAACAAAGAAAGAAGCACAAAACTTTAGTCAGTGTGTTTCTAATTAATAAGAATTCAAAATTACTGTACCATAAGATCGTTCAGACGAAGTCTATGTTACAGTCATCTTTCTATTACTAGTGCGGAATAATTATGTTGACAATTTATGTGCCGAATATATGTGATTTCCCTAAAACCTGGGATAATGAAGTTTCTGGTGGTGCAAATTAAGTATTATTAAATACATAGACATAAAAAATGTTCCAGTCAAGCACAGGATTGTATTCGAAATGCCTGTAGCTGGTTAGACTGAAGAGGCAGAGGCTGCAGTTTCCTACCGCGGGCTCCGGGCGCCGCTGTTGGCCCGAGTGCAGAGCTTGGAGGGCGACCGCCTCGCGCAGCCGCAGCTCACTTTCCTCATCTCAGACTCGCTAGAGCCTGCCTTTCCACCGCTTCCTCCTCTGGAAAAGAAGAACCCTGACCCCCACGCAGGAGGTAAAGCCTGTTCGGAGCTCCGGACATCTGCAACCCGGAGATTACTGGTCATCGGCGTCTTCGGGCCGGTGAGCAAGCCGAGGGGAGCTAGAGGGATGGGGAGCGGCGCTGGGCTCAGGGGCTGGGCTGAGCGGCGGCCGGTGCTCTTTCCCTGGCTGCTGCTGTCTTTGTTGTGCCCGGTGCTGTCGGAGCCGATCCGCTACACGATTCCCGAGGAAATGCCCGAGGGCTCGGTGGTGGGGAACCTCGCCAAGGACCTGGGACTCAGTGTCCGCGAGTTACCGACTCGAAAACTGCGCGTCGGTTCTGAGAAGCCTTACTTCACTGTGAGCGCAGAGCGCGGGGAGTTACTTGTGAGCAGCAGGCTGGACCGGGAGCAGATGTGCGGGAAGAAGCCAGTTTGTGCTTTGGAATTTGAGGCGGTTGCTGAAAATCCGTTGAACTTTTACCACGTGAGCGTGGAGATCGAAGATATTAATGACCACACCCCCAAATTCTTGCAAAGTTCCTTTGAGTTGCAAATTAGTGAGTCCACAAAGCCTGAGGCACGATTTATCTTAGGATCTGCCCAAGATGCAGATATTGGTACCAACTCACTACAGAATTACCAGCTAAGTCCCAATGATCATTTCTTACTCGTGAATAAGGAAAAATTAGATGGTAGTAAATACCCTGAGCTAGTACTGAAGATGCCTTTAGACCGGGAGGAGCAGAAGTCCTACCACTTGACCTTGACTGCCCTGGACTGCGGGGATCCACCCCTAAGCAGCACTGCACAGATACAAGTCCTAGTGACTGATGCCAATGATAACCCTCCAGTGTTCAGCCAAGAGCTCTACAGGGTGAGCCTACTGGAAAACGTGTTCCCAGGCACCACTGTGATTCGAGTGATGGCCACTGACCAGGACGAGGGTGTCAATGCTGAGATCACCTTCTCTTTCACTGAAGCAGGCCAGATCACTCAGTTTGACCTGAATTCTACTACTGGGGAAATTATTACTCGACATATGTTAGATTTTGAGGAAGTCAAAGAGTATTCCATAGTTTTGGAAGCTAGGGATGGTGGTGGAATGATTGCCCAATGTACTGTGGAGATAGAAGTCCTAGACGTAAATGATAATATCCCAGAAGTGTTATTCCAGTCTCTACCAGATCTTATCATGGAGGACACCAGGCTCGGAACATATATTGCTTTACTTAAAATCCATGACAAGGATTCTGGAGATAACGGAGAAGTAACTTGTAAATTAGAAAGTGATGTTCCGTTTAAATTGCTAACTTCTTCAAGAAACACGTATAAATTAGTGACAGATGAAGTTCTAGACCGGGAGCAGATCCCTGAATACAATGTTACCATCACAGCCACCGACAAAGGCAAGCCACCCCTCTCCTCCAGGACCACCATCACAGTACACATTGGAGATGTCAATGACAACGCCCCGGTTTTCCAACAGTCCGCCTACCTGGTTCACGTGCCAGAAAACAACCCTCCAGGGGCCTCCATAGCACAGGTCAGCGCCTCCGACCCCGACCTGGGACCCAACAGCCAGGTCTCCTACTCCATCGTGGCCAGCGACCTGGAGACACAGGCGCTGTCGTCCTACGTGTCCGTGAACCCACAGAGCGGCGTGGTGTTCGCGCAGCGCGCCTTCGACCACGAGCAGCTGCGCACCTTTCAGTTGACCCTGCAGGCTCGCGACCAGGGCTCGCCCGCGCTCAGCGCCAATGTCAGCCTGCGCGTGTTGGTGACCGACCGCAACGACAACCCGCCAAGAGTGCTTTACCCGGCGCTGGGGCCCGACGGCTCTGCGCTCTTCGACACAGTGCCGCGCGCCGCTCAGCCCGGCTACCTGGTCACCAAGGTGGTGGCGGTGGACGCGGACTCGGGACACAATGCCTGGCTATCCTACCACGTGCTGCAGGCCAGCGAGCCTGGACTGTTCAGCCTGGGGCTGCGCACGGGGGAGGTGCGCACAGCGCGGGCTTTGGGTGAAAGGGACGCGGTGCGTCAGCGCCTGCTGGTCGCTGTGCGAGACGGGGGACAGCCGCCTCTCTCGGCCACTGCCACGCTGCTCCTGGTCTTCGCCGACAGTCCTCAAGAGGTACTGCCAGACCTCAGTGATCGCCTCACACCCTCTGACCCCCAGGCTGAGCTACAGTTTTATCTGGTGGTGGCCTTGGCCTTGATCTCGGTGCTCTTCCTCTTGGCGGTGATTCTGGCGGTTGCCCTGCGCCTTCGACGCTCCTCCAGCCCCACCACCTGGAGTTGCTTTCAGCCGAGTCTCTGTACTAAGACTGGACCTGTGGTTCCTCCCAACTACAGCCAGGGAACATTGCCCTATTCCTACAATCTGTGCGTTGCCCAAGCTGGAAAGACAGAGTTTAATTTTCTAAAATGTAAGGAACAGTTGAGTTCAGAACAAGATATACTTTGTGGTGATTCATCTGGGGCCTTATTTCCACTTTGTAATTCCAATGAGTCGACTTCCCATCAGGTGAGTTTCCTTTAAGCATAACCTGCTTCTTATGGTCTACCCAGTTCTCCATACTCACAGGGAAACATACAATTTTCAAATCTAAAAGTTGTCTTAAGAAAGCTGTAGCAAGTCAAAAAGCTGTCATATCATTGTTCAAGGGATATTGAAATCAGAGCAATAATGTGTCTTTCAGGGATGTCTTATCAGGCTCAGAAAGGAAGAAGCAAGCGTGTGATTTTGTCTACAAAGGAAAATATTAGGCAATGGGATAGGCTCTCTCATAAAAGCTTATGAGATTTTTCCCTAAATTTTCCTTCCTATCACTTAGTAGGTGGTTTTTTTTAAGCTTGGACATATTGTAAACGTAAAAGTAGGCAGTCATTTAAATAAGTCTTTAGAGCAAAAGTAAGCTAAAATTCTACATTTTCTTAACTGATTTAACTTGTGGTTTCCATACTAATCTGATGTTTTCTCTCATATTTACCTCCCTTTTATTTCTAAAGCATCTAGAACACTATATCTTACCCTGGATTTTTATGTAGATGAGCCCATTGTAACTCTATGCAATGTATTGTGTGTGTAAAATCCTTTGGTTTAGAAGTTATGTCCATTGTGTTCACCAGAAGACAAAAAGCATGTTCTCCCTACTTGCAGCATAGGTTTTTTTTTTAGCTTAATTTGTATTGAAGTTCATTCTGTAGACTCTTTCATCAAACAAAAAAGTGTTTTGAACTGTGTTTTTTTTCTTTTGCAACCTTAAACTAATATAGCTAGATGTCTTCTAGTTATTATATTATCTCTAGGAGAAAAAGATTTGAATTCCTCAAATTCTACACAAAATGGCTAATCTGATGTGTAAACAAGTATATACACATGATAATACATCTTTTCAGCCTTTTGCTAGATTTCCCTTAGCTTCCCCTTTACATACTTCTGAAGACACGTTTGTTTGTATCAGCACTTTTTAAATTTACTTTATTTTATTGTTGTTCAAGTACAGTTTTCTGCCTTTTCCCAGCTCCTTCCCTCCACCCCAGCCATCCCCACCTCCCTCCCCTGATTCCACACCACCCCTTGGTTTTGTCCATGTGTCCTTTATAGTTGTTCCTATGTTTGGCACTTTCTGACTCCTTGGTGATAATTATGTGGTCCTCATTTTTTTCTGGTCCTTTTGATCAAAGTACTCATAAAGGTACAAGTAACTTTAGACATATGTCTCCCTTAAGAATTTAATTAAGTCTCTCACTGGTGGAAGAATGGATTGGAGACTTCATTTTAAATACCTTTCAAGTGTCTTGAAATAGAAAAAGTATAAATAATAAAACAGGAAAACCATACAATCTCTGATAAAACTAGAAAGTACAATAACTTAACCTGTTGAGATTTTATAATATTAATTTGAAATATTACCAATGTGACATTTTAAATGAAAATTAAAAAGCAAAAAAACTATAGATATCTTACTATAATGATTAATTAGTTCAAACCAAATAAAACAACTTCTGAATCAATCATCTTTAATTCATCTATTTTAGTCTAAGAGTGAATTACCTGCCAGTGAAGACTGGAGTTTTTACTTATATGAAGACATTTACAATAAAGCTTAGAGCATAATAAATAAAATTTGATAATATGTTTTTAAAAGAGTAAATGTCTTCCAGAAATGTGAGTAATTTAATGTAATGCTAACCCATATATCTAATCATTTTATAATACTTTGTAAAACTTTAACTCTACTTCATCCATCCCATACTTCTTGGCACTTACTTTTAAAGTATGAACTCAGGGGCAAATCACATAAATACAAAGCAAACTGTAAAAAAGCGAGTCGTATTTTTTTCTCTGTAATCTAGCAAAAAGTATTACAAATTTAAGTCGGTGCAGTAACTGTTTAGGGCTCTAAGCGCCGCTGTTCACCTAGCTTGGAGATAAATGTAACCAAATGCCATCCGGATATTGAGGGTTCCCACCTCACAAAACCCTGCAGATCCCACAAATCACCTGCAGGGCTGCAGCGAGCTCCAAACTCCATCCTAATTTGGGACATTCCAGCCTTCCATTGGGTGGTCTCCATAGCTGCAGCATAAAGATAAACAAGACACATCTGCTCAATGAAGATTCTGAGTGGATTCCATAATGAAAGAGCAATGGCCGCTCCAAACAATTACGGAGGACGCGGTGAGCTGGTCTTGCTGTGCGCGCTCCTGGGCACGCTGTGGGAGATGGGGAGGGGACAGCTTCACTATTCTGTGCCAGAAGAGAGCGACAAAGGATCCTTTGTGGGAAACATCTCCAAGGACCTGGGGCTGGAGTCACAAGAACTGGCAAAGCACGGAGTCCGCATCGTCTCCAGAGGTAGGACGCAGCTTTTTGCTCTGAACCAGCGAGGTGGCAGCTTGGTCACCGCGGGCAGGATAGACCGGGAGGAGCTCTGTGCTCAGAGCACTCGGTGTCTTGTAAATATCAACATCCTGGTTGAGGATAGAGGAAAACTTTTTGGGATAGAAATAGAAATCACTGATATCAATGATAATAACCCTAAATTCCAGGCCGAAAATCTAGAAATAAAAATTAACGAAATCGCTGTGCCTGGCACACACTATCCACTCCCAGAGGCTGTTGACCCAGATGTGGGCTTGAATTCCCTGCAGAGCTACCAGCTCAGCCCCAATCACCACTTCTCCCTGGACGTGCAAACTGGGGAGGATGGGACTATAAACCCTGAGTTGGTGCTAGAGCATGCCCTGGACCGTGAGAAAGAGGCTGTTCACAACTTGGTGCTCATCGCCTCAGATGGAGGGGAACCTCGTCGCTCCAGCACAGCGCACATCAAAGTGATAGTGTTGGATGTGAATGACAATGCCCCAGTGTTTGCTCAACCGATTTACAGAGTGACAGTCCCAGAGAACGTGCCCCCTGGCACCCTACTGCTTACTGTAAGAGCTAGTGACCTGGATGAGGGAGCCAATGGAGAAGTGGCATATAAATTCTGGAAAATTAGTGAAAAACAATCTCCATTATTCCAGCTTAATGAAAACACTGGAGAAATATCAACAGCAAAGAGTCTAGATTATGAAGAATGCGTGTTTTATGAAATGGAAATACATGCTGAAGATGTGGGGGCTCTTATGGGGAAGACCAAGGTGCTCATTTCAGTGGAAGATATAAATGACAATAGACCTGAAGTGACTGTTACATCTTTATTTAGCCCAGTCTTGGAAAATACTCTTCCTGGAACAGTAATTGCCTTCTTAAATGTGCATGACCGAGACTCTGGGAAGAATGGGCAAGTTGTCTGTTACATACATGACAATTTGCCTTTTCAATTAGAAAAGTCAATAGATAACTATTATAAATTAGTGACATGGAAATATTTGGACCGAGAAAAGATCTCCATGTACAATATCACAGTGATGGCCTCAGACTTAGGAACCCCACCTTTATCTACTGAAACTCATATCATTCTGCAAGTGGCAGACACCAATGACAATCCACCCACTTTCTCTCATGCCTCCTACTCAGCCTATATCCCGGAGAACAACCCTAGAGGAGCTTCCATCTTCTCTGTGACTGCCCACGATCCTGACAGTGGCCACTATGCCCAGATCACTTATGCCCTGATGGAGGACACTACCATGGGGGCACCTCTCTCCTCTTACATCTCCATCAACTCTGACACTGGTGTGCTGTATGCACTGTGTTCCTTCGACTATGAGCAGATCAGAGACTTACAGCTACTGGTGATTGCCAGGGACCATGGAGACCCTCCACTCAGTGCCAATGTGTCACTGAGTCTGTTCATTCTGGACCAGAATGACAACATGCCTGAAATTCTGTATCCCTCGATCCCCACCGATGGTTCCACGGGTGTGGAGCTGGCACCCCGCTCTGCAGAACCTGGCTACCTGGTGACCAAGGTGGTGGCTGTGGACAGAGACTCAGGCCAGAATGCCTGGCTGTCCTATCGCCTGCTCAAAGCCAGCGAGCCAGGGCTCTTTGTGGTGGGGCTGCACACAGGTGAGGTGCGCACTGCAAGGGCCCTGCTGGACAGAGATGCGCTCAAGCAGAGCCTGGTGATAGCAGTCCAGGACCATGGCCAGCCTCCTCTCTCAGCCACTGTCACACTCACTGTAGCCGTGGCAGACAGCATCCCAGATGTCTTAGCTGACCTGGGCAACATCAAGAACCCCACCAACTCTGATGATTCAGACCTCACGTTGTACCTGGTAGTGGCTGTGGCCATTGTCTCCTGTGTCTTCCTTGCATTTGTGGTTGTGCTGCTGGTGCTCAGACTATGGAGATGGCACAAGTCTAGTCTCCTTCAGCCTTCAGGCAGAGGGTTAGTGGGCCTGCCAGCCTCAAGTTTTGTGGGTGTGGAAGGAGTACAGACGTTCCTGCAGACCTATTCACATGAGGTCTCTCTCACTGCAGACTCAGGGAAGAGTCATCTGATATTCCCACAGCCCAATTATGCCGACACACTCATAAGCCAAGAGAGCTGTGAGAAAAATAATTCTTTATTAACATCCATAGATTTTCATGAAGGTAAGGATGAGGCTGCCTCTGTACAGGTGAGTTCAGTTTTTCTTTACATTTATTTCTGATGAATTTTAAAAAATAAATTTATGTGTTTTGAAACATATTGTGAAGAAAGTTTAAAATATTTTAAGTTATACCACAAAATTTTAGGGGTTATTTTAGTAGTGGTATTATAAAATTGAGCTCTAATTGTCATAGTTTGCTTAATTTGCTTCCCAAAAGATTGGACACAACTGTTTAAATGTGAACTCCCAACCTTTTAAAGGCTTCTGTATTTTACTGTAATTATGACTTATCATTCCTTCACTTAAGAAGGAGTTGCCCAACCACAGAAGGTAAGTTTGTTTTATATATAGGAATATGTATGTTCCTAAATTAGAGCTGAGGGGAAATTTTTGAGATTCCTAAATCCTTGGATAAGTTTAATAGAAATAAAATACATCAGAATTTTTAGCATTGTGTTCAAGGTTTGAACCTAAAACTAAGCTCTGAAAGATTCCTTCATTTTAAACTGCTTTTCTGAACACTGTGTATGCATTAGTGCCCTTTGAAACTTTAATGCTTCTTATATTCCCAAATGTAAACATATTTTCAATGGTGGATCCTGGTGGTATGTTTGACTGGTCTCTAAACGTTGAGTTTGTGTGTCAGTGGTCACCCAGCCTCATACAAATAGAGACATGGAATCTAAAGTCTGAAAGAGCCATTGCTCTTTCCCCAAAAACAAACCAACAAAATCGGATTTGAAGTAAAATGTATTTTAAACTGTTGAAAGAGACTTTTGTAAAATACAGAAGACCATGTTTCAGTAGAATTCCAATGAGTTGTTTTGATGGCGCAGCCACGTGAAACGTGCTATGTTCTGTGGTAAGAGAGTTTGAGAATGTCAGATCAAAGAACAGAAATTGCATGTACACAAATTCTAAACAAGCTAATCAATTCAATTAAATGTTATTCTGTCTGAACTCTGTATATGTCTTCTGTATTCCTTGTTATAGCATTTTTAAAGATTTTATTTATCTTTAGAGAGAGGGGAAGGGAGAGAGAAAGAGAGGGAGAGAAACATCAATGTGTGGTTGCCTCTCACATGACCCCAACTGGGGCCCTGGCCTGCAACCCAGGCATGTGCCCTGACGGGATTGAACCCTCTACCCTGTGGTTCACAGGCCAGCACTCAATCCACTGACCTGCACCATCCAAGGCCCTTGTTATAGCATTTTAATGAATGCCAATCCCTGATTTTCACCATCAGGTGAAAGTAGGAAATAATTCATTTGTTAGTAATAAAAAAGGCATTTCCCAAGGATGGTGCAGTGTTTCCTCCTATTTTGCATATACAGTTGATGGGAGTTTCTAATTTTCTGTAATGTTTCTGTAACTTTCCATTTTCTGTAATGTTTGGGTGCACAGTCATTTAAGGCGACAGCTATATTATTGATACTCTGCAATTTTAAAAAGTATGTGGAAAGTTGCCTTGATAAAAAATAAAATTCTTATCCTTAGTCAAAACATTCACTAATTTTGAAAAAATAAAATTATAAAAGTAAAATAAAAGTAAAGTAATTAGAACAAAATATCTCTATATTCAGTAAATTTATTTAAATATACTTATCATGAGCTCAATTCCTCCAATTCCAAAGTCATTACTTCAGTATAACATAGGTACATAAATAAGAAAGTAATGCAGCCTATTGGAATATCCCTTTGTGACTTTATATTGAAGAATGGACAAACACTTCCCCAGTAACTTTTAAGAGTGAACTTACACGTTGGGTATGACATAAGCCAAGTAATTTTGAGATATGAAGAAGAGGGTATAGCCATGCCTTGGCTATATCATAAGGATGGTTTTTACTGAACAAATACTTCCTGAGGAGTCAGAAGAGTAAAAAGAAATTATTTTAATAAAGATAGTACTGATATTAACAAAAGGAGGAGATGTTTGAGGACTGGCACAAAGTCACATAACTTTACCAGTAATTTTAACAGTACTGATGTTATGTTAACATCAATGTGATATGAAATAGCATTAATTATGTAGAAATGTTGGGGCAAAACATAGGGATCAGTAAAAGAAAGTCGTAATTTATTTCACATGTCATAGCTAATAAAGATATGAATTTGTGAGATCAGTAGATGCTAAACTCTACTGATTGAGGGCAATATCTGTGTCTTACCCATTGTTATATTGCCATGAATAAGGGCAGAACTTAGTGCAAGGCAAGAGTTCAATATAGGGGCCTGGCTGGGGGTGCCTGGCTTGTGTAGCTCAGTGGATTGAGCTTGGGCTGCAGACCAAAGGATCACTGGTTTGCTTCCCAGTCAGGGCACATGCCTGGGTTGCAGGCCATGGCCCCAATGGGGGCGCGTGAGAAGCAACCACACGTTGATGTTTCTCTCCCTCTTTCTCCTTCCCTTCTCCTCTCTCTAAAAAAATAGAGAGTTCACTGTAGGTTTGTAGAATGGTGAAATGAATGCACCAATACAAGGTGAGGAAAAGTAGGTTTACAGTTGTGAGCAAGTTTGTTCTTGTATTACTATTTATTAAGTATTGCATATTTTCCATAGAAAAAACTGTAAGCCTACTTTTGCTCCACACTATATATGTAGGTTTGTATAAAAACCCAACATGATATGTCTAATAATTTGAAAACTACAGTAAAGGTACCTGAGAGAAGACCTTATAATGTAAGATATAGATATAATAACTGAACAGGGCTTGTTCAGTCAAGCACAGGATTGTATTCGAAATGCCTGTAGCTGGTTAGACTGAAGAGGCAGAGGCTGCAGTTTCCTACCGCGGGCTCCGGGCGCCGCTGTTGGCCCGAGTGCAGAGCTTGGAGGGCGTCCGCCTCGCGCAGCCGCAGCTCACTTTCCTCATCTCAGACTCGCTAGAGCCTGCCTTTCCACCGCTTCCTCCTCTGGAAAAGAAGAACCCTGACCCCCACGCAGGAGGTAAAGCCTGTTCGGAGCTCCGGACATCTGCAACCCGGAGATTACTGGTCATCGGCGTCTTCGGGCCGGTGAGCAAGCCGAGGGGAGCTAGAGGGATGGGGAGCGGCGCTGGGCTCAGGGGCTGGGCTGAGCGGCGGCCGGTGCTCTTTCCCTGGCTGCTGCTGTCTTTGTTGTGCCCGGTGCTGTCGGAGCCGATCCGTTACACGATTCCCGAGGAAATGCCCGAGGGCTCGGTGGTGGGGAACCTCGCCAAGGACCTGGGACTCAGTGTCCGTGAGTTACCGACTCGAAAACTGCGCGTCGGTTCTGAGAAGCCTTACTTCACTGTGAGCGCAGAGCGCGGGGAGTTACTTGTGAGCAGCAGGCTGGACCGGGAGCAGATGTGCGGGAAGAAGCCAGTTTGTGCTCTGGAATTTGAGGCGGTTGCTGAAAATCCGTTGAACTTTTACCACGTGAGCGTGGAGATCGAAGATATTAATGACCATACCCCCAAATTCTTGCAAAGTTCCTTTGAGTTGCAAATTAGCGAGTCCACACTGCCAGGCACAAGATTTATATTAGAAGTAGCGGAAGATGGAGACATTGGCCTAAACTCTTTGCAGAATTATAAACTCTCTCTCAGCCCTAGTTTCTCATTGATAAATAAGGAGAAACAAGATGGTAGTAAATACCCAGAACTGAAATTGGAGAAACCCTTAGACCGGGAACAACAGAGTTATCATCGTTTAGTTCTTACTGCTTTGGACGGCGGAGATCCACCCCTAAGCGGCACTACAGAGCTCAGGATCCAGGTCACTGATGCCAATGATAACCCTCCTGTATTCAGCCAGGACATATACAGAGTCAGTCTACCAGAAAACGTGCCCCCAGGCACCTCTGTGCTGCAAGTGTCAGCTACGGACCTGGACGAGGGTGCCAACTCAGAAATAACTTATTCCTTCTACAGGACTGGGCAAGTTTTCCGTCTGAATTCAAAGAGTGGGGAAATTACCACTTTGAGGACACTGGATTTTGAAGAAATCAAAGAATATTCTATAGTAGTGGAAGGAAGGGATGGTGGAGGATTAGCTGCACAATGTACAGTTGAAATTAACATTCAAGATGAAAATGACAACATTCCAGAAATTACATTCCATTCTCTGGTAGAAATGATTTTGGAAAATGCAGTGCCGGGAATGTTAATTGCATTGATCAAAATACATGACCAAGATTCTGGGGAAAATGGGGAGGTTAATTGTAGATTAGAGGATGAAGTCCCTTTTCAGATAATCTCTTTGTCCAAAAGTTCATATAAATTGGTAACAGCCAGAGCCCTCGACCGGGAGCAGATCCCTCAATACAACGTCACCATCACAGCCACCGACAAGGGCAAGCCACCCCTCTCCTCCAGCACCACCATCACAGTACACATTGGAGATGTCAATGACAACGCCCCGGTTTTCCAACAGTCCGCCTACCTGGTTCACGTGCCAGAAAACAACACACCTGGGGCCTCCATTGCTCAGGTCAGCGCCTCCGACCCCGACCTGGGACCCAACGGCCACGTCTCCTACTCCATCGTGGCCAGCGACCTGGAGACACAGGCGCTGTCGTCCTACGTGTCCGTGAACCCGCAGAGCGGCGTGGTGTTCGCGCAGCGCGCCTTCGACCACGAGCAGCTGCGCACCTTTCAGTTGACGCTGCAGGCTCGCGACCAGGGCTCGCCCGCGCTCAGCGCCAATGTCAGCCTGCGCGTGTTGGTGACCGACCGCAACGACAACCCGCCAAGAGTGCTTTACCCAGCGCTGGGGCCCGATGGCTCTGCACTCTTCGACACAGTGCCGCGCGCCGCTCAGCCCGGGTACCTGGTCACCAAGGTGGTGGCGGTGGACGCGGACTCGGGACACAATGCCTGGCTATCCTACCACGTGCTGCAGGCCAGCGAGCCTGGACTGTTCAGCCTGGGGCTGCGCACGGGGGAGGTGCGCACAGCGCGGGCTTTGGGTGAAAGGGACGCGGTGCGTCAGCGCCTGCTGGTCGCTGTGCGAGACGGGGGACAGCCGCCTCTCTCGGCCACTGCCACGCTGCTCCTGGTCTTCGCCGACAGTCCTCAAGAGGTACTGCCAGACCTCAGTGATCGCCTCACACCCTCTGACCCCCAGGCTGAGCTGCAGTTTTATCTGGTGTTGGCCTTGGCCTTGATCTCGGTGCTCTTCCTCCTGGCGGTGATTCTGGCGGTTGCCCTGCGCCTTCGACGCTCCTCTAGCTCCACCACCTGGAGTTGCTTTAAGCCGGGTCTCTGTACTGAGACTGGACCTGTTGTTCCCCCCATCTACAGTGAAGGGACTTTACCTTATTCCTACAATCTGTGTGTTGCCCAAGCTGGAAAGACAGAGTTTAATTTTCTAAAATGTAAGGAACAGTTGAGCTCAGGACAAGATATACTTTGTGGTGATTCATCTGGGGCCTTATTTCCACTTTGTAATTCCAATGAGTCGACTTCCCATCCTGAAACACTAACGGTGAGTTTTGTTTAAGTGTCTAGTCCTTTTCATCATCTACCCAATTGTTCACATCTATATGAAAACATACTCCCAATTCTAGTGAGTTGTCTTAGCCTGACAGAAAGCTGTACTTCCATGCTTTGAGGGAAGTGGTGAATTGAAGGAAGTTATGTTCGGCAAAATAGAGTTACCTTACCAAAGTTTGGATTTACAAAATAGTGAGAGTGTGGTCTTCTTTCATAGCAAAAGTATTGTACCAAAATTTTTTTAATCCTCACCTGAGGATTTGTTTCTTGATTGTAGAGAAAGTGAGAGAGAGGGAGGGAAGAGAGAGAGAGAAACACCAATGTGAGAGAAACACAATTGGTTGCCTCTCTCCTATGTGCTGAGACGGGGGTGAGGGTGAGGGTGGATGGAAGCAACATAGGTATGCGATGTGCACTGACCAGGGATGGAACCTGCAACCTTTTGATGTATGGATGAGGCTCCAATCAGCTGAGCATCCAGCCAGGGCAATTTTTTACTAATTTCTTACTTCTTTTTCAGAGCCATTGAAAAGTACTCACTAGTTTTCTTATTCCTTATTTAACATGTTAAAAATTTTATTATAAGTAAGCATTAAAGTAGGCAATCATTTAAACCATCCTTGAGTAAAGAAAATACTACCAGGTATTTTTCTTCACTGATTTCACTGGTACTGTTTCTGTCCCCTTTTTAATGTTAATTCATCATGTCTAATTCTTTATATCTACCTATTTATGAGTCTTTGAATGCTTTAAAATTGTAAGAAAAATAACCTGCATGTGTTGTGTGTGTGTGTGTGTGTGTGAGAATGAGACTCAATGAACTCATTAGAAAAATCCAAATCAGTATCTAAGTTCCTTCAAGTTTTCTTGAATGTAAAATCTTCCTCTTCCTCTTCATAGTTATCAGAAGGAGAAACTTGATAAAAGAAAAGGAAATGCTGTTGCTTCTATCACGTACTCTCATCCCAGACCTATATATTTTTAAAAAAGATAAAGGGGGAAAGGCACTAGATCTGTCTTATTATTCAGAGCTTTAAACATCAGTGACTAGAACTTTTCTCATCATCATTGTATCTCTAGAAGGCAAGGAGGATGCTAAATTTTCCATTTTAAAGGCAAAAAGTTCCAATTTCATGCATACACAAATTTACCATTCAATGAGTACCAGTCTTTTGCTTGGTTTCCCCTAGGAACTGCCTTAGTAAATGGTGTCTTTACAAACTGCTGAAAGAAATGTCTTATAATGGCACTTATTTTTTTACTTGCTAGAGGTAATAATTTGTCTATATCTTGTGTTCTTTTTTAAAATTTTTAAAAAGATTTTATTTTTATTTATTTATATTTAGAGAGAGGGGAAAGGAGGGAGAATGAGAGGGAGAGAAATATCAATGTGTGGTTGCCTCTCACATGGCCCCCACTAAAGACCTGGCCCACAACCCAGGCATGTGCCCTGACTGGGAATCACACCGGTGACATTTTGGTTCACAGCCTGTGCTCAATCCACTGAGCTACACCAGCCAGGGCTGTCTTGTGTTCTTTTCCCCAAATTATTACATAAGTTTCAGTAACTCTGAGAATAAGAAGTTTAAGACTACTTTAAAACTGTGTGATTTCTTGATGAAAGGATTGAAATGAAAACCTGCTTTTCAGTGTATGTTTATCTGAATGTTCCAAATGCACTGGGTATTCATATAGAACACTTTTTAAAAATGAAGTAGCATAAATTTTACAATTGCAAATATGTATAATTTAAAAACCAATGCTTTTTAAATTTAGCAATGTTAGGTGAGAAAGTCTATCACTATTGCCTAATTTAAGTTATTTTTGTAAATAAAAATTTAAGGAAACCGTACTCAGGAAATTTTACTATCAAAATAATTCACTTTATAAAATAACTTGAAAATGAAAAATCTATCCATATATATTCATTCAGTATAAGTTATGTACAATACATGCATGTCTAAAATTAAAAATAGCCAATTTTACCCAGAACTAGAGTAAGTTAATTTGATATTAAGAAAAATAGCAATTTAATAATATATTTAATAGAAATTCCATTCCACTTCACTTTCATCTAAGATATCCACAAAGATGATTTCTTTTGAAATATGAATATAAGAAACAGAAATCTAAAAATCATAATTAGACGAGAGTAGTGTTGTCTTTCAGTCATCTCTGATAAATACTGAATTGCGTATCTCAGCGAGTGTAGTAATGGCTTAGGACTCTGAGCGTCGCTGTTCACCAACTCTAAGAAAAGCTCAAACGGCTGCATCCGGATATTATAATTTGCAACTACACAAAGCCTGGTGGATCCCTCAGAACGACTCTGGGACTGCAACAAAACTAAGAGTCTTAATCCGAGCACTCCGGGTTTCTCCTGAAGAAAGACATCACCACAATTTGCAGGAGGAAAAAAGAACCTACGGAGTTAGCATACACAGGAAGCAGTCTGAAAAAATCCGGAGTGAAGCAACAATGGCGGCTCCAATAAATAGCCGGAACCACAGAGGACTGGTCCTGCTGTGCCTTTTCCTGGGGAGATTGTGGGAGATCCGGGCCAGTCAGATCCACTACTCCGTGCCTGAAGAGACAGTAAAAGGCTATATTGTGGGCAACATCTCCAAGGACTTAGGACTGGAGCCCTGGGAGCTGGCGGAGCGCGGAGTCCGCATCGTCTCCAGAGGTAGGACGCAGCTTTTTGCTCTGAACCCGCGAGGTGGCGTCTTGGTCACCGCGGGCAGGATAGACAGGGAGGAGCTCTGTGCCCAGAGCGCACGATGTGTGTTTAACTTTAAAGTCCTGGTTGAAGACAGAGTGCAACTTTATGGAATAGAAATAGAAGTCACTGATGTGAACGACAATGCTCCAAAATTCCAGGCCGAAAATCTGGAAATAAAAATTAATGAAATCACTGTGCCTGGCACACGTTATCCACTCCCAGAGGCTGTTGACCCAGATGTGGGCTTGAATTCCCTGCAGAGCTACCAGCTCAGCCCCAATCACCACTTCTCCCTGGACGTGAAAACTGGGGAGGACGGAACTATGAACCCAGGGCTGGTGCTAGAGCATGCCCTGGACCGAGAGGAAGAGGCTGCTCACCACCTGGTGCTCATCGCCTCAGATGGAGGGGAACCTCGTCGCTCCAGCACAGCGCACATCAAAGTGATAGTGTTGGATGTGAATGACAATGCCCCAGTGTTTGCTCAACCGATTTACAGAGTGACAGTCCCAGAGAACGTGCCCCCTGGCACCCTACTGCTTACTGTAAGAGCTAGTGACCTGGATGAGGGAGCCAATGGAGAAGTGGCATATAAATTCTGGAAAATTAGTGAAAAACAATCCCCGTTATTCCAGCTTAACGAAAACACTGGGGAAATATCAACAGCAAAGACTCTAGATTATGAGGATTGTGCATTTTATGAAATGGAAATACAAGCTGAAGATGGTGGGGGGTTGAAGGCATGGACAAAAGTGCTCATTTCGGTGGAAGATGTAAATGACAATAGACCAGAAGTGATCGTTACGTCTCTGTTTAGTCCAGTCAGGGAGGATGCTCCTCAAGGAACTGTAATCGTTCTTTTCAATGCTCATGACCGAGACTCTGGGAAGAATGGTCAAGTTGTTTGTTCCATCCAGGAGATCCTACCTTTTCAGCTAGAAAAGTCAATGGAAGACTACTACAAATTGTTGACATCCCAACTTCTTGATCGAGAAAAAACCTCTGAATATAACATCACAGTGACTGCAACAGACAGAGGAACACCACCTCTGTCCACAGAAATTCACATCACTGTGCATGTGGTCGACATCAATGACAATTCACCTTCCTTCTCTCAAACCTCCTACTCAGTCTGTCTCCCTGAGAACAACCTTAGAGGCACCTCCATCTTCTCTGTGACAGCCCATGACCCTGACAGCAATGAGAATGCCCGAGTTATTTATTCCTTGGCTGAAGACACCATCCAAGGGGAACCTCTCTCTTCCTATGTCTCCATCAACTCAGACACTGGTGTGCTTTACGCGCTTTGCTCCTTCGACTATGAGCAGTTTCGGGATCTACAGATGCAGGTGATTGCCACTGATAGTGGGGACCCACCACTCAGCAGCAATGTGTCTCTAAGCCTGTTTGTTCTGGACCAGAATGACAATGCTCCAGAGATTCTATACCCCTCGCTCCCTACTGATGGTTCCACTGGGGTGGAGCTGGCACCCCGCTCTGCAGAACCTGGCTACCTGGTGACCAAGGTCGTGGCAGTGGACAGAGACTCAGGCCAGAATGCTTGGCTGTCCTACCGCCTGCTCAAGGCCAGTGAACCAGGGCTCTTTGTGGTGGGGCTGCACACAGGTGAGGTGCACACTGCTCGGGCCCTGCAGGACAGAGACTCATTCAAGCAGAGCCTGGTGGTGGCTGTTCAGGACCATGGACAGCCTCCTCTCTCAGCAACTGTCACACTCACTGTGGCCATGGCTGACAGCATCCCAGAAGTCCTGGCTGATCTGAGCAGTCTTGAGCCCTCTGCCAACCCCGATGACTCCAGCCTCACACTCTACCTGGTGGTGGCAGTGGCTGCTGTCTCTTGCGTCTTTCTCGCCTTTGTTATCATGCTGCTGGCGCTCAGGCTGAGGCGCTGGCACATGTCACATCTGCTCCAGGCTTCTGGAGGGGGTTTGGCAGGTGTGCCTGCCTCAAACTTTGTGGGCGTGGACGGAGTGCGGGCTTTCCTGCAGACCTATTCCCATGAGGTCTCCCTCACTTCAGACTCGCGGAAGAGTCACCTGATCTTCCCTCAGCCCAACTATGCTGACACGCTCATCAGCCAGGAGAGCTGTGAGAAAAAGGATCCTTTGTGCCTTTCAGATGATTCCAGGTTTCCTATAGAAGACACTCCTTTGGTTCCAGTGAGTTCAATTTTTTTCTTTACTTTTGATTACAATTGGTTTTCTCTGCAAGTGTTTGCACTCTCAAGGGAGGATACATTGATATTTATGTTTCTCAACATTTAAATTTTTACTGGGCCCAATTTTTGTTCTGACAACTCTAGAAGGCATTTATTAGTTACATCACTGACATAATTTTCATTTTCTCATAATAGTTAACTGGGCCAATGAAACCTTTGGGGGCTGCTCATGAGCTAGCATTAACATGAGCTTTTTGGATGGGGTTCCTTGATTAGTTATCCTGGGTCACTATTAATTTTAGGACTGGTTTTCCCTTCCTGAAACTTATTGTTATCTCCAATGGCCACATTGTGGAATTCTTACTTGAAAAAGATTACTACAGAGTATACTATTTTTGTAAGGGTAAATCAATGAGAAGGCAAATGCATTATTCTCAGATAAACAATTGATGGCCTAGGTTTACTGCTTCATCATCCATTTCCAAGCCTTATTAAAGCATGTTTTATTCTTTTAATGGTGAAAATTTAACACTCTTGTTTTCATGCCCTCAAGGTTTAATTTCCTAATGCTAGCAAGTCAAATCATTGATAGCTTGAAACTCTTATTTCCTATACTTTATGCCACTCAAGAGGTATTTCTGAGACTGAACACTCTGAGTGGACAAAACAAGGAAAATAAAAATCATTCTCCAACTATGTTATCTATGGCTCAATTCATCAACCTTTGAGGCTTGAAATAAATCTAGATATGGGAGATGATTTAGGAAAATACCCTCAGGAATTGCTAGGGAGGTTCTAAGAATACTTTACTGACTTTTAGCTATCAAGGAAAGAATTATGTATTGTTTAATTTGATTTTATATATACTGTCATTTCAAGTAATAAATGATACTCTAGATAATTTCATAATGATCTAGAAGACTTTCATAATAAGCTTTGAAGCTGACTCAAAATGCTATTCTAAACATGCTGAGTATAAGGGCTAATATGTGAATCCATTATGACATATAGACAGTATAATTATTTCAAATACTTTCTATTCCTGAGCTACTACAGAAAAAGTAAATCATCATTCATGGTCACATGTTTAACTGTTTAACTATACAGTAAAGACATCTTTCAGTTAAAGTTTCTGCCCTGGGGGATAATCTTTAGTACTCAGCATTCATAAATATTAAAAGTGTGTATAATTTGAAAAAGCTTAATAACAAGTATTGATGAACACTTTTATATCATGGTAGGTAACTACTATTCTCTACTATAAAAATGTCACTGCCTGTAAAAAGAGATCACAAGGCTCACTGGATGGGTAATTGGGCACAGTGTGGAAAACGGTAAATTGTAGTTTTCTTAAGATAAGTAGGGCTTTGCATTGGTAAGAGATTATATAACATAGCTTATATAGCTATATATATAGCTATATATAACATAGATTATATAACATAGCTTATATAGAAGATAAAATTCCTGCTCACTTTAATATCTCATCTTTTGAAAAGCTAATTAAAATACGTTGGATTTGCTTCAAAATAATGAGGGTAACATATATTAAACAAGATGGTCTTGTGTTGATCATTTTTGCATTTGGGTGTTGGGTATATAAAGATTCAGTAATAATGATCCCTACTTTTGTATAAGTTTGAAGCCTTTTATAGTGAATTTTAGGAGCATATAGGCATCCTATGAAAATAAAATTCGGGGCTATTATACAAATGTATTTTTGAAGAGAGAAATATATATTGTGGAATATAAATTGAATTCAACACTAAAAAGTCAGACTGCAGTTCCACACGGGGACTCTGGGCGCCGCTGTCGGCCAGTGCAGGGCAAGCGCTGACGCCTAGGATTCCACAGCCTCTAGCCTAGGATTTCCTGCGCAGCCTCCAACACAGAGGGAAACCCGCTGACCCTAGGGCTCCCGGCTGCGCAGACTCGCCCAGCACTAGCGGAATCCCAGCCCCAAGACTGGGGGCTCCGCGTGTCCTGGGCTGAACGCTCTTCCAGTGCGATAGTAAGCACTTTCTCCAACTGGAAAGACTGAGACTCAGCGGCAACTGGAGCGCAAGATGGGAGGGAGCTGCGCGCAGAGACGTGGAGCTGGCCGGCTGCAGGTACTGTTTCCCCTCCTGCTGCCTTTGTTCCACCGCGCGCTCTGCGAGCCGATCCGCTACTCGATTCCCGAGGAGCTGGCCAAGGGCTCGGTGGTGGGGAAACTCGCGAAAGATCTAGAGCTCAGTGTTCTGGATGTATCCGCTCGGAAGCTGCGAGTTAGCGCGGAGAAGCTGCTTTTCAGTGTAGACGCGGAGAGCGGGGACTTACTGGTGAAGGACCGGATAGACCGTGAGCAGATTTGCAAAGAGAGAAGAAGATGTGAGTTGCAGTTGGAAGCCGTGGTGGAAAATCCCTTAAATATTTTCCATATCATTGTGGATGTCGAGGATATTAATGACCATGCTCCTCAATTTGATAAAAAAGAAATATATTTAGAAATTATTGAATCTGCATCCGCAGGTGCACGAATATCCCTTGACCCTGCCATTGACCCTGATATAAACGTGAACTCCATTAAAGATTATCAGATAAATCCTAACCCTTATTTCTCATTAATGGTTAGAGTTAATTCCGACGGTGGCAAATACCCAGAGTTGTCCTTGGAGAAACCCCTAGACCGGGAAGAGCAGCAGGCTCACCGCTTGGTATTGACTGCCTTGGACGGAGGGGACCCGCCGCGAAGTGCCACAGTGCGAGTAGAAATTCTTGTCAGGGACACCAATGACAACCCCCCAGTGTTCAGCAAAGATGAATATAGAGTCAGTATAAGTGAAAATCTGCCCCCTGGGTCCTCCATATTGCAGGTGACAGCCACTGATCAGGACGAGGGGATCAATGCCGAAATAAATTACTACTTCAGGAGCACTGATCAGCGAACGAGGCACATGTTCTCACTGGATGAGAAAACAGGCATGATTAAGAATAACCAGTCATTGGATTTCGAGGACATGGAAAGATATACTATGGAAGTGGAAGCAAAGGATGGAGGTGGTCTCTCTGCCCAGTGCAAAGTAATCATAGAAATCTTAGATGAAAACGACAACAGCCCAGAGATAATCATCACTTCTCTCTCTGATGAGATTTTGGAGAATTCCCTCCCAGGAACGGTTGTGGCCCTCTTCAAGACAAGGGACCGCGATTATGGAGGAAATGGAGAAGTCATATGTAATATAGGAAGATATGTTCCTTTCAAGATTTACTCCTCTTCTAATAATTACTACAAGCTGGTGACCGATGGGGCTCTAGACCGAGAGCGGACTCCAGAATACAACGTCACCATCACAGCCACAGACAGAGGAAAGACGCCCCTCTCCTCCAGCACCACCATCACTCTGCATATCTCCGACGTTAACGACAATCCTCCAGTTTTCCAACAGTCCGCCTACCTGGTTCACGTGCCAGAAAACAACCCACCTGGGGCCTCCATAGCACAGGTCAGCGCCTCCGACCCCGACCTGGGACCCAACGGCCACATCTCCTACTCCATCGTGGCCAGTGACCTGGAGCCACGGGCGCTGTCGTCCTATGTGTCAGTGAACCCGCAGAGTGGCGTGGTGTTCGCGCAGCGCGCCTTCGACCACGAGCAGCTGCGCGCCTTCCAGCTGACGCTGCAGGCTCGCGACCAGGGCTCGCCGGTGCTCAGCACCAATGTCAGCCTTCGAGTGTTGGTGACCGACCGCAACGACAACCCGCCAAGGGTGCTTTACCCAGCGCTGGGGCCCGACGGCTCTGCGCTCTTCGACACAGTGCCGCGCGCCGCTCAGCCCGGCTACCTGGTCACCAAGGTGGTGGCGGTGGACGCGGACTCGGGACACAATGCCTGGCTATCCTACCACGTGCTGCAGGCCAGCGAGCCTGGACTGTTCAGCCTGGGGCTGCGCACGGGCGAGGTGCGCACAGCGCGTGCTTTGGGCGACAGAGATTCGGCCCGCCAGCGCCTGCTGGTCGCTGTGCGTGACGGGGGACAACCGCCTCTCTCGGCCACTGCCACGCTGCTGCTTGTCTTTGCTGACAGCCTACAAGAGGCGCTTCCGGATCTTAGCGACCTCCCCATGCCATCTGACCCCCAGGCTGAGCTGCAGTTTTATCTGGTGCTGGCCTTGGCCTTGATCTCCGTGCTCTTCCTCCTGGCGGTGATTTTGGCGGTTGCCCTGCACCTTCGACGCTCCTCCAGCCCATTTGCTTGGGGCTGCTTTCAGCCTGGTTCCTGCTCCAAGTCTGGACCTGTGGTCCCTCCCAACTACAGCGAGGGAACGTTGCCCTATTCCTACAATCTGTGCGTTGCCCAAGCTGGAAAGTCAGAGTTTAATTTCCTACAATGTAGTGAGCCCTTGCATTCCACTCAAGACATAGTTTGTGGTGATTCTCCTGGGGCCTTAATTTCACTTCAGGGTGAAAAAGATTTGACTTCACATCCTGAAACCCTCACACCGGTGAGTTTCTTTGTCATGTCTTTTGTAATATTCTACTGGTTTCTCATAGTTCATTTTTAGATCTAGAATCATTTTTAGAAAATCCATAACTAATTACTATCTTGTCGTCTCAGTGTTCACTTTTGGCTGGTTATATTTTTCAAGATTTACTTAATTCATAAGTTTCAGAAAGAATGTTACTAAATTGGAGATATCTTGTCAAGTTCAAATTAGCAAATGGAGGCTTGGCTTCTTGCCAAATAAATAAATAATAACCTATTAGTGTAAATCCTCTAAGATTTAAAATAAATTTTCTATATCCTTCTATGTTTTTAAAGTTTAATGACATTGTTACTCATTGGATAGCAAAGCACGTGCTCCTTTGAAAGACACATTTATTGCACACAATCTTGTACGTGCATTTATGTATCTTTCTTCATTATTTTAATAAGTTTTAAGACTGTAAATGTTTGAGGGGTTGATGAATAGATCCATGAAGTCCTGAAATTTTTGCAAGGTTATAGATGTATACATTTTTCTTGGGAGAGGAGTCAAAATTTTGTTTCCATTGCTGAGGTTTCCATGGTCCCCAAAACGTTATACTAATTACCTTAGAGGAAATTTTCTCTTCAATGTTTGGTCCTTGTAGCTTTCTTCTTTTATTTACTTATCTTTTATTGGAGCTCAATCTGTACTCTTTCCCAATCTTCTTTCCTCTACATTGTAAGATCAAGAATTTCCAAGAAAGCAAATGAATGTTCTTGCCTTTACATTCAGTGTCTGTCTTGGATTGTCTGATATAAAATCTCTGAAGACAAAAGATAAAAGATAAAATCCTTGAAAAGTTCCATACTTGGGGTATAGTACATAAATACTTCTGAACAACCTTTTCTCTGTGTGAAAGGAGTGAACCTCTAAACCCTTCACGTTTGAGGTAAGAATTGCTGCTGGATCTGATGAGCACATATGGCTGAAGATGTGTGTACCACTTTACTTTGGGCTTCCAGACAAAATGCTAAGAGAAGAGGTTATTTAAATTGGCATCAGTGCCCGTGATGAAAACAGGTCATTTGATGTAAGCACTTATTTCTTCAAAACCCACATCACTATTTCTAACTTCATTTTTGAAAATTGTAGCACTGGAAATTCATGAACATGTATCTCTTCCAATTACAACACAAGCATGTCCCTCTTAGATTATTACCTGCTTGATTCATTTAAATAGATCAAACCAACTTTCAATATTATGTGCCTAAAATTAAAAATACATTTTAAAAGATACATTGAAGTTCAATAAAAGTACTTTAGAAAATAATATTTTGAAAATCCTTTATACAGTCTTAACGCTAAACACATTTAATTAGTTAATTAATTAAGTCTAAAATAAAAAGATTCTAAGTGAATTGTTGGGGTATATCTCATAGTTTTTATATGAATGTCTAAATATAATTGAACCGTTTAAATCTAAATCTCATATAAAATTGTGAGACTTCAGAATATATCTATAAGCTCATAGGAAATAAAATAATTACCTCTTAAAGTGAATATATTTCTGTTGGAAAAATAAGTGTTGAAATATATATCTAACCAACTATTTTCATTTAATATTTTATAGTACTTTCATTTCACTTTATCCCACCCAGTAAGAAACGTCCTAATAGTAGTTGATTTAATAATATTAGCCGAGCAACCAAAGAAGTAATGTAAAATAAAATCAAAGGTGAGTTGCCTTTGTTTTCTGTGGCGTACATACACAGTGGGTGCAGTAACTTCTGAGGACTCTGAGCGCCGCTGTTCACCTACTAGGAGAGAATCGCAGCCAGCGCTCGGTTTGGATTCTCTAGCTACACAAAGCTCCACATTCCCACACGCCGGCTCCGCGGTTGGAGGGACACTTACTCCAGAATTTAAGGCGCTCAGGCTACAGAGACTCCCTGCAGTCAGAGAAAGAAAAAGGAAGAGATCAAAACGCACAACGTGTCCAGTGAGGACACTGCCAGAATTCCGTGACCACTCAACAATGGCCGCTCAAAGGAATCGCTCCCAGCGCGGCGCGCTGGTTCTGCTCTGCCTTTTCTTCGGTGTGCCATGGGAGGCTGATGCCCGGCAGATCCGCTACTCAGTGCCTGAGGAGCTGGACAAAGGCTCCTTCGTGGGCAACATCTCCAAGGACTTGGGGCTGGAGCCCCAGGAGCTGGCGGGGCGCGGAGTCCGCATCGTCTCCAGAGGTAGGACGCAGCTTTTCGCTCTGAACCCGCGGAGCGGCAGCTTGGTCACCGCGGGCAGGATAGACCGGGAGGAGCTCTGCGCGCAGAGCGCGCGGTGTCTGGTGAATTTTAACCTTCTCGTGGAAGATAGGGTGAAACTTTTCGGGATAGAAGTAGAAGTGACTGATATCAATGATAATGCCCCCAAATTCCAAGCGGAAACTCTAGACGTAAAGATTAATGAAAACGTCGCCCCAGGAATGCGTTTTCCTCTCCCGGAAGCTGTGGATCCGGATGTGGGCGTGAACTCCCTACAGAGCTACCAGCTCAGCCCCAATAGGCACTTCTCCCTAGCAGTTCAGAGCCGTGCCAATGGTGCCAAGTACCCGGAGCTGGTGCTGGAGCGCGCCCTGGACCGGGAGGAAGAGGCACAACACCACCTGGTCCTCACAGCCTCCGACGGGGGTGACCCTCTCCGGTCTGGCACGGTCCTCATCAGTGTCACGGTCTTCGATACAAATGACAACGCACCGGTCTTCACCTTACCTGAATACCGAGTGACTGTTCCCGAGAACTTGCCCGTGGGTACACAGCTGCTCACAGTCACGGCCACAGACAGGGATGAAGGAGCCAATGGAGAAGTGACATATTCATTCCGAAAATTACGTGACACGCAGTTGTTGAAATTCCAACTAAACAAAAATACTGGAGAAATAAAAATATCGGAAAATCTAGACTATGAAGAAACGGGTTTCTATGAAATAGAAATACAAGCAGAAGATGGTGGAGCATATCTTGCCACTGCAAAAGTGTTGATTACAGTAGAAGATGTAAATGACAACAGTCCAGAGGTGACCATCACATCTCTGTTTAGTCCCCTGAAGGAAGATTCACCTATGGGGACTGTGGTAGCTCTTTTAAACGTGCATGATCTAGACTCTGGGCAGAATGGACAGGTCACCTGTTCCATATCAGAGAATCTGCCATTTAAGCTAGAGAAGTCCATTGACAGTTACTATAGATTGGTGACACACAGGGCTCTGGACAGGGAGCAGGTGTCCTCCTATGACATCACTGTAACAGCCACAGATGGAGGAAGTCCACCCCTATCAACAGAAACTCACCTCACCCTGCAAGTGGCAGATATCAATGACAACCCGCCCACCTTCTCTCGCATGTCCTACTTTACTTATGTCCCAGAGAACAACCCCAGAGGAGCCTCCATCCTCTCAGTGACTGCACTAGACCCAGACAGCAAAGAGAACGCTCAGGTTATTTACTCCCTGGCTGAAGGCACTACCCACGGGGCTCCTCTATCCTCCTACGTCTCCATCAACTCTGACACAGGAGTACTGTATGCACTTCGGTCTTTTGACTATGAGCAGTTTCGGGATCTACAGATACAGGTGATTGCCACTGATAGTGGGGACCCACCACTCAGCAGCAACGTGTCACTGAGTCTATTTGTGCTGGACCAGAATGACAACACGCCAGAGATTCTGTACCCCTCACTTCCCACTGATGGTTCCACTGGGGTGGAGCTGGCACCCCGCTCTGCAGAACCTGGCTACCTGGTGACCAAGGTCGTGGCAGTGGACAGAGACTCAGGCCAGAATGCCTGGCTGTCCTACCGCCTGCTCAAGGCCAGTGAGCCAGGGCTGTTTGTGGTGGGGCTGCACACGGGCGAGGTGCGCACGGCGCGCACCCTGCTGGACAGAGATGCACTCAAGCAGAGCCTAGTGGTGGCTGTTCAGGACCATGGCCAGCCTCCTCTCTCCGCAACTGTCACATTCACTGTGGCTTTGGCCAACAGCATCCCAGAAGTCCTGGCTGATCTGAGCAGTCTTGAGCCCTCTGCCAACCCTGATGACTCCAGCCTCACACTCTACCTGGTGGTGGCAGTGGCTGCTGTCTCTTGCGTCTTTCTCGCCTTTGTCATCGTGCTGCTGGCGCTCAGGCTGAGGCGCTGGCACATGTCACATCTGCTCCAGGCTTCTGGAGGGGGTTTGGCAGGTGTGCCTGCCTCAAACTTTGTGGGCGTGGACGGAGTGCGGGCTTTCCTGCAGACCTATTCCCATGAGGTCTCCCTCACTTCAGACTCGGGGAAGAGTCACCTGATCTTCCCACAGCCCAACTATGCTGACACCCTCATCAGCCAGGAAAGCTGTGAGAAAAAGGATCCTTTGTCTTTGTTAGATGATTCAAAGTTTCCTATAGAAGATACTCCTTTGATGCCAGTGAGTTCAATTTTTACTCCTTTCCTTTCACTTAAAAAATTATGATTGGATTTGCTTTTAGGTTTGCAGCATGGTGATGGGAATTTTTAATCTTCATTATTTCACTTTTCCTTAGTTTCAATTTGCTTCTTGCTAAAATGCTCCAGAGTAGAGCTTGCCTGTTATTAACACTATAATTTACTCTCTGGTAAATGTGTGCATAATGACAATGAAGGTCTTCTGTCTTAAGATCGTAACAATTAGCTTTGCAGAGCCTTATATTTTATAGTTTTGTGTGCTTTGTTGTTGGCCACGTGCTGAAACCCTATCTCTGGTTTTGAAGGTAGGTCTGGTAAAAATAGGTAAATGTCAGAAACAAATGCGTAAGCATCACTGGAAACATGACTCAACACAAAGCCACTCAATGCTGTTCTTCCTAAAGAGAAGGGACCTTTTCCAAATGTACCTTGTGATGACAGTTACAGGTGAATATACTTCCTAGAGATTTAAAATTTTCAAAAATAGTCTATAAGAAACCATAAGAATGTGTGCTTAAATTTTTCCAAGTGATATCATGCCTGGTAACACTGCAGCATCCTTTTTGCCTGTGATTCTAGTTTCATACTGTTATGTGCTCAACTGGGTTCCTGGGAGACATAGATAAGGTTAAATTAAGCAAATGTTGTATTATGCCCTCTTTGTATTTTTTGTTAGGTTCTCCAACCTCTGAGGCTGAAAATGTATGTATATTGATTAGGGAGACAGATAGATTTGTTCATGTTCCCAAGAACAAGAGCAAGGGATGTGTACCAAGAGTATTTCTGTGTCTCCTTAATGTAGTGGAAGAAAGATCCACCTGAATCTCTGAAATTGAGTCAAAATAAACTTAAAGTCAAGAAAGAGATATTATATCTGTGGGAGATCTGATCAAAATATAAGCAGAGAAGTACACAAAATAATTCTAATCAAACTATCAGTGGAATTACTGCTGAACCTATCTGGGTTATTGTGGATGGTGATGTATTGATTTGATCTCTTACTTTTAATTTATTGCTAATATTCTTCTAAATTAATATGGTGGCATAAAGGCAAAGAGTGTCCCAATGTGAGAACATTACTTTTTTAATGTTATTCAATGTTTGTTCAATGATAGTTCTGCAGAACACACATCCTTTAGGGTCATAGTTATTAACTTTTCAATCATTGAACTGTCACTTAAAATTTCTGTCCATGAGAGTCAAAATTATTATGCATCCACCTCAAATAATTATTTTATTTTGCAAAATACAGTATTTTAAAAACTACTCTGACATGTTAAGCAAATGTTTTTTTGATATAGTTACTTAAAAGCAACACAGGACACTTTGAATTATTGCAATCAATATGGCAATGGTTACATTCTACTTTCTAACATTCTAGCCAAATATAAGATCAAAGATCAAAAAAAAGTTTTTTGCTTATCTTCAGTACTTCCCTTTGTGGATAATAATTCTTAAAAAAAACAATGATCACCTCTGGATGGAAGAACTGGGGAGCAGTGGGCCATGGAATAGAGACCTACTTTTCACTTTATAGTCTTTCATGCCTTATTTGACTTTAAAAAATACTTTTATCTATTCAAATTTATATAAAGTTTTAAAATATAAAAATATATAGTTTTGGTCATGTGAAAAATGTGCTTCGTGGTAAAAATGGAATCATGAGGGGATAGGATTCAAATATTTTAGCTGTTATCTTACATTCAAAGAAAAAGATTGCCTGAAAGAGAAAATCTAGCCTGCAGTTCCACACGGGGACTCTGGGCGCCGCTGTCGGCCAGTGCAGGGCAAGCGCTGATGCCCAGGATTCCTCAGCCTCTAGCCTAGGATTTCCTGCGCAGCCTCCAACACAGAGGGAAACCCGCTGACCCTAGGGCTCCCGGCTGCGCAGACTCGCCCAGCACTAGCGGAATCCCAGCCCCAAGACTGGGGGCTCCGCGTGTCCTGGGCTGAACGCTCTTCCAGTGCGATAGTAAGCACTTTCTCCAACTGGAAAGACTGAGACTCAGCGGCAACTGGAGCGCAAGATGGGAGGGAGCTGCGCGCAGAGACGCGGAGCCGGCCGGCTGCAGGTACTGTTTCCCCTCCTGCTGCCTTTGTTCCACCGCGCGCTCTGCGAGCCGATCCGCTACTCGATTCCCGAGGAGCTGGCCAAGGGCTCGGTGGTGGGGAAACTCGCGAAAGATCTAGAGCTCAGTGTTCTGGATGTATCCGCTCGGAAGCTGCGAGTTAGCGCGGAGAAGCTGCTTTTCAGTGTAGACGCGGAGAGCGGGGACTTACTGGTGAAGGACCGGATAGACCGTGAGCAGATTTGCAAAGAGAGAAGAAGATGTGAGTTGCAGTTGGAAGCCGTGGTGGAAAATCCCTTAAATATTTTCCATATCATTGTGAATGTCGAGGATATTAATGACCATGCCCCTCAATTCCATAAAGATGAAATAAACTTAGAAATCAGTGAATCTGTCAGCCCAGGAATGGGAACAATTCTTGACTCTGCAAAAGATCCTGATATAAGTATGAATTCACTGAGCAAATACCAACTAAGTCCTAATGAATATTTCTCTTTGGTGGTAAAAGACAATCCCGATGGTGGCAAATATCCAGAATTAATACTAAAGAAGAACCTGGACAGAGAAACGCAGAGCGCCCACCACTTAGTACTAACAGCCTTAGATGGTGGGGATCCACCACGAAGTGGCACTGCTCGGATCCGCATCCTGGTGGTGGATGCCAATGATAACCCCCCTGTGTTCAGCCAAGATGTGTATAGGGTCAGCATTCCAGAAAGCGTGCCCCCGGGGACCTCTGTGCTGAGAGTGAGCGCCACAGACCAGGATGAAGGCTTCAACGCAGAGGTCACCTATTCCTTCTTTGGTGTGGCTGATAAAGCCCAGCACGTGTTCTCTTTGGATTCTGCTACAGGAAACATTATAACTCATCAACCCTTGGATTTTGAAGAAGTGGACAGATATATAATGGATGTAGAAGCAAAGGACCGAGGATCTCTCTCTACACGATGTAAAGTAATTATAGAGGTTCTAGACAAAAACGACAACAGCCCAGAAATAATCATTACTTCTCTCTCTGATCAGATTTTGGAGAATTCCCTTCCAGGAATGGTTGTGGCCCTCTTCAAGACAAGGGACTTGGATTCCAGAGAAAATGGAGAAGTTACATGTAATTTAAGTAGAAATATTCCATTTAAGATTCATTCTTCTTCTAATAATTACTACAAGCTGGTGACCGATGGGGCTCTAGACCGAGAGCGGACTCCAGAATACAACGTCACCATCACAGCCACAGACAGAGGAAAGCCGCCCCTCTCCTCCAGCACCACCATCACTCTGCACATCTCCGACGTTAACGACAATGCCCCGGTTTTCCAACAGTCCGCCTACTTGGTCCACGTGCCAGAAAACAACCCTCCTGGGGCCTCCATCGCCCAAGTCAGCGCCTCTGATCCCGACCTGGGACCCAACGGTCAAGTATCCTACTCCATCGTGGCCAGCGATCTGGAGCCTCGGGCGCTGTCATCCTTTGTGTCCGTGAACCCGCAGAGTGGCGTGGTGTTCGCGCAGCGCGCCTTCGACCACGAGCAGCTGCGCGCCTTCCAGTTGACCCTGCAGGCTCGCGACCAGGGCTCGCCCGCGCTCAGCGCCAACGTCAGCCTGCGCGTGTTGGTGACCGACCGCAACGACAACCCGCCAAGGGTGCTTTACCCAGCGCTGGGGCCCGACGGCTCTGCGCTCTTCGACACAGTGCCGCGCGCCGCTCAGCCCGGCTACCTGGTCACCAAGGTGGTGGCGGTGGACGCCGACTCGGGACACAATGCCTGGCTATCCTACCACGTGCTGCAGGCCAGCGAGCCTGGACTGTTCAGCCTGGGGCTGCGCACGGGGGAGGTGCGCACAGCGCGTGCTTTGGGCGACAGAGATTCGGCCCGCCAGCGCCTGCTGGTCGCTGTGCGCGACGGGGGACAACCGCCTCTCTCGGCCACTGTCACGCTGCTGCTTGTCTTTGCTGACAGCCTACAAGAGGCGCTTCCGGATCTTAGCGACCTCCCCATGCCATCTGACCCCCAGGCTGAGCTGCAGTTTTATCTGGTGTTGGCCTTGGCCTTGATCTCGGTGCTCTTCCTATTGGCTGTGATTCTGGCCGTTGCCCTGCACCTGCGACGCTCCTCCAGCCCCGCCGCTGGCGCCTGCTTTGGGTCTGTTCTTTGCTCCAAATCTGGACTGGAGATTCCCCCCAACTACAGTGAGGGTACTTTGCCCTATGCCTATAATTTGTGTGTGCCTGGGGATCAAACTAATGCAGCATTTAATTTTCTCACGTCTGCTGATCATTGTCCAGCCAAGGAGGATACTCTCAACAAAGACAGCTCTTCAGCACTATTGGCTAGCATTCTAACTCCTAGTGTTGAAGCAGATAGGAAGACTTTAAAACAGGTAAGTAGTTAAAATAGTGCTTCTTACATTCCAAAGTGCTAATATATACCAACATGTAGATCCTGTGTTCAATCTCTTGATAGAGTTCCTAAAATAAATCTTGGTCAGATCTATCGATATCAATGTTAAGACTAAAGTTTACAATGCTGCGATCCTTCTAATATTCAAATGCATCTTAAAGGAAATATATAGAGAGATCTCAGGTGAAATTTTCATGAAATAAACAGCTTTTAATTAAGGATGTGGTATACAGGTACTTGTATATTGTGGTATTTTAAAATAACCCTAATACCATCCAAATTTTCTCAAACTGGGACCGTGCTGGTTCCACATGCAAAAATGCTGTGCTCTTCAGTTGGCAAAAATTAACAGGAACCAAACGTAACCAGCAAGTTTTTAGTTCCAGTAATAGTTGAAAACTTTTTAAATAATTAAGTACTGCCTTTTAATAATTACTCCTTCCAAAAGTGCTGTTGGTAAACTTTTACCATCATATTATGTAACTCTTTGTTGTTCTGCAATTTAAGCTTTACCTACTCTGTATGAATGATTTTCCAAGAGGTGAGTGTTATTTATTAACTTCTAGAACGGGCACATTAGTTGGGGTTTTTTTACTCGTTGCAATAATAAAATTGGACTCCAGGCGCCGCTGTTCACCAACCAAGGAATGGGAAGCAGAGCGCTAGAGTCCCTTCCTCCCCCACCTCTATAACACAAAGCAGAGTGAGATGAATACTCACGGATCCTGATGCTGGAAACTTAAAGTACGGACTTCTCTTCGCTCTTTAATATATTTTGGATGCAGTTGGCGCGGGACTTCGTAGATGCGTAAGCTGGATCACAACAAGCCGGCACAAGAAACCGCAGAATACCGGCTCAGCCATCGCCATGGGGAATCAGCTACCACGCCTGGACCGCAGCGGGCTGGTCCTACTGTGCATTTTCCTGGGGACACTGCGGGAGTCTGGGGCCGGGCAGATCCGATATTCGGTGCCCGAAGAGACAGACAAAGGCTTCTTCGTGGGCAATATTTCCAAGGACCTCGGGCTGGAGCCATGGGAGCTGGCGGAGCACCGCGTCCGCATCGTCTCCAGAGGAAAGACGCAGCTTTTCGCTCTGCATCCGCGAAGTGGCAGCTTGATCACTGCAGGTAGGATAGACCGGGAGGAGCTCTGTGAGACAATGTCCTCCTGTTTTTTAAATATGGAGGTACTTGTGGAAGATACCCTGAAGATTTACGGAGTGGAAGTGGAAATAATGGATATTAATGATAACGCCCCCAGCTTCCGGGAGGAGGAAATAGAAATAAAAGTCAGTGAGCACGCAACACCGGGATCGCGATTTCCCCTTCCTAACGCTAGGGATCCAGACGTAGGAATGAATGCCCTACGGCGCTACCAGCTCAATCCTAATAGTTACTTTTCCTTGCAAGTGCGAGGCGGAACCGATGGGGCCAAGAATCCCGAGCTAGTGCTGGAGGGGAGCCTGGACCGAGAGAAAGAGGCTGCTCACCTCCTCCTGCTCACAGCCTTAGATGGAGGAGATCCCATTCGCCAGGGCACTGTTCCCATTCGTGTGGTAGTCCTCGACGTCAATGACCATATCCCAAAGTTTACACAGTCTGTATATCAAGTGAGTGTCCCGGAGAACCTCAGCTCTGGAACTCGGGTGCTCACGGTAAACGCGACTGATCCAGATGAGGGAGTCAATGGGGAGGTGGTGTATTCATTTCGGAATGTAGAAAGCAAAGCTTCTGAAATATTCCACTTGGATTCCAGAACTGGAGAAGTCTCAATACAGGGGCCTCTGGATTTTGAGAAATATAGGTTCTATGAGATGGAAATTCAAGGCCAGGATGGTGGAGGTCTCTCAACCACTGCTAAGATGTTGATCACAATTGTGGATGTGAATGATAATGCCCCAGAAATAACTATCACATCTTCTACCAACTCAGTGCTGGAAAACTCTCCTCCAGGTACAGTAATTGCTCTTCTAAATGTGCAAGATCAAGACTCCGGAGAAAATGGTCAAGTTTCTTGTTTCATTCCTAAACATCTGCCTTTTAATTTAGAAAAGACCTATGGAAATTACTATAAGTTGATAACAAACAGAGCACTGGACAGAGAGCAGATCCAAAGCTACAATATAACATTGACAGCTACAGATCAGGGAAGTCCACCCTTGTCTACAAAAACTCACATCTCACTGAATGTAGCGGATGACAACGATAACCCACCCATTTTTGATCACTCCTCTTACTCCGCCTATATTCCTGAAAACAACCCCAGAGGAGCCTCCTTTTTCTCAGTGACAGCACTTGATTGGGATAGCAAAGAAAATGCCAGGGTCACCTACTCCCTGGTTGAGGACACCATTCAAGGAGTTCCCCTGTCCTCTTATATTTCCATCAACTCAGACACTGGTGTCCTGTATGCACTGTGCTCCTTTGACTATGAACAGCTCCGAGACCTGCAGCTACAGGTGATGGCGCAGGATAGTGGGGATCCTCCACTCAGCAGCAATGTGTCCCTGAGCATATTTGTCCTGGACCAGAACGACAATGCACCAGAGATCCTGTATCCTGCGCTCCCCACTGATGGCTCCACTGGGGTGGAGCTGGCGCCCCGCTCTGCAGAGCCCGGCTACCTGGTAACCAAAGTGGTGGCAGTGGACAGAGACTCAGGCCAGAATGCCTGGCTGTCCTACCGCCTGCTCAAGGCCAGTGAGCCAGGGCTCTTTGTGGTGGGGCTGCACACAGGCGAGGTGCGCACTGTGCGCACCCTGCTGGACAGAGATGCACTCAAGCAGAGCCTGGTGGTAGTGGTCCAAGACCATGGCCATCCCCCACTCTCAGCCACCGTCACCCTCACTGTGGCTGTAGCTGACAGCATCCCAGAGGTCCTGGCAGACCTGGGCAGCCTGGAGTCTCCCACCAACCCCGATGATTCAGGCCTTACATTGTACCTGGTGATGGCGGTGGCTGCAGTCTCCTGCGTCTTTCTCGCTTTTGTAGTCATACTTCTGGCACTCAGACTGCGGCGCTGGCACACATCACGGCTGCTCCCGGCTTCAGGAGCTGGGTTGGCAGGTGTGCCTGCCTCTCACTTTGCGGGCGTCGATGGGGTGCGGGCATTCCTGCAGACCTATTCCCACGAGGTCTCCCTCACTGCAGACTCTAGGAAGAGTCACCTGATCTTCCCACAGCCCAACTACGCTGACACACTCATCAGCCAGGAGAGCTGTGAGAAAAGCGAGCCTCTCTTGATAGTTGAAGATTCAGTTACCGGTTTAGGCAAATGTGATCCTACAACTAATCAGGTGAGATTTTTTTTCCCTGCCTCACAATTATTAGTGTCTCTACAGAAGTCCATTAAATTGCTTTTTTTCTTTTTTTGATGAGTCTCTTTTTAAAAGTGTTGGGGGGCATATTCAGTTCATACAGACTTAGAGCAATACATGTGAGTTTGTGTATTTTACCTGTAATCAAATCACCATTTTTCAGAAAGGTCTTGTGAAAGTCATTTTTTTTTAGTCTTGGTTTTCTTTTAAATCCAGAGGTCTCATTTTGCTATCATGGCCTGTTCTATAGTAAGTTGAATTTAGTAATACTTTTCTATCATCAGTGTCTGTGGCTATCAGTGTAAACTGGTTGTGACTCTCCAACATTTATTTATTTCCCTATTTAAACTTTGCATCACCTCCATGATTATAATTATATTTTACCATTATTTGCTTTACTTCTGATGCTCAGATTTGACCCTGTTGATTCAATAGCGTACTCTCTCTAGCTCTTTTTCTTATCTATCTACATACACATAGTCACACATATGTCTACATTTATGCATGTAAGCTTTTTTTTAGCACAAAACAATTATATTTTCACTTTTGATGGCTGCTAATGTGTTTAGAACCTGTTGATCATTTCAACATTGTCTCACTTATTTATCCCACCAAAACAGACATGTTGACTGCCTTTTAATTACTAGACTCCCTTGTGAGAAGAAATGTAGAACACACATTTCCCCTTATGTTCTAGACATCTTTTCTATTTCTACAGTGAAGTCATTAGGTAGTTTGAAGAGATAATTGAGTTGTTGAGCTGGTGTTATTTCCTTTTATTCTTTTACTTATACTTTAGTGTATGTGTTGAAGGTTTTTTTTTAATGTAAAGTCACAGAAATAATTAATTTTAATCCAGTGCTTCTCAAAAAATTATTTTCAAATCTGTTAAGCATGTTTACATTTTTCATATTTATTCATAGGGAATAGTTTGTGAATATAAGAGATGGAGTGGGTTTTTGGACTTAATAATAGACTGATTTAGATGGTATTCCTTTGGATATTTTTGTTTGTCTTCAATATGCCCATGAGTTGTAGATTCCCTGTTTCTGTCCTTCGTAAATTCATTTTGTATCATGTCTACGTGTACTCAGTTCTTATATTCAGAGCCAACCTGTTATTGAAGCCCTAAGAGTTACCTACTAACACACACATTACCTGAAGCAAGGTGTAGGAAAGTCAAGTGTGGCGAGGAAACCAGTTAGGGTACTCGATCACAGGAGTCATCTCCATAATCAGTCCAGCTCCTCACTCTCACACCGCTTCTAGATATTTGGTGCAAATTATTTGTATACTCGTGTTCCCTTTTAGGAATTTGCCTTAATGTAATTAACTGTACATAGCATATTTAATAATTGGGCAAAAAAGAGGTTCAACTGTAGGAAAGGGAAGTCTTGTAACAGATGCCTAAATTTGTCTTGAATCAAGAAAATGTTCTTGTGTTCAGAGCATCTCGGGATAGAATTATGTTTATAGAATTCCAAACTGGGACAAAGATTGGACACATTTCGTTTGAACTGAAATTAGATGAATAAAAAGGATACGAGGTATTTTTCTGGAAGAGGGAAGTGTTCTGTGTCTTTTAAAATGTAGTCTATCAAGATCTTGGAAAATAAAAAGGAAAGGATGGTTTTGAAACTTAAGCTTAAGAAGGTTATTTTGACCCAAAGGTAGTAAAGTTCTGGTCAGGAGCAACATGTGGTCCAATAAATACATGGGCAGAGCCCTGACCAGTATGGGTGTGGCTCAGTTGGTTGGTCATTTCCCACAAAGCAAAAGGTGGCCAGTGGGATTCCAGGTCAGGGCACATGCCTAGGTCCCTGGTTGATGCATACAAGAGGCAACCTATCTATATTTCTCTCACACATTCACTGTTTTTCTCCCTCTCTTTCTCCCTCCCTTCCCCTCTCTCTAAAAATAAATAAAATCTATAAATAAATAAATAAATAAATAAATAGAAAGAAAATACCTTCACATTTCCTGTCATTAAATTCCTATGGTGACCTACTAGGGTATACTTTTATAAGTAACAACAAAGACCTGGTGGCAGTGGCCGTCCTCACCCTGAGTGCACACTATATAGCTTTGAGATCTCCTCCAGTTTCCTCTGGTAAATGAAGAAGGGAAATTTATCTGCACATACGATTGAATCTAATACTGGGTGTCATTGCATGGCTGTCAAAATTTCTCCATACCACTTGGTGGGGCTATTTTCTCACGTGGTCTTTGTTCGAAGTCTGGAGAGAAGACTGCTTTGTTCTTCCAGTATCTTCACTGCCTCCGATTAGAAAAACACAAACTTATCTCATTCGTGGGTTAGTGGCTCTCCTACAGGATCCCATCTCTAAGGAACTTGGGTAGTAAACACTGGAAAACAGATCCATCCAAAACTCACAAATTGACTCCTTTCCTATGCAACAGTCCAACATAGCTGTTGGAATAGTAAATCCCAATTGTCTGCAAGGCTCTGGCTGCAGTTTTCAAAACAGACTCCGAGCGCCGCTGTTGGCCAATGTGCTGCAAGAGCTGGAGTCCAGGATCCACCCCAGCGATTTTCTGCGCAGCCACAAAAGCAAGTGCAAAAGGAGAGGGAGCCGGACGCCGCTGCTCCGCAAACCTGATTTCGGAATACCGATTGGAATACCTTCAAACTGGGAGCCTTGAGTTTTCGACGCGGTGGAAGTAGGTATTTTAAACGCAATTTGTAAAGAAAACGTCTCAACGCCAGAGGCTGCGGCAGGACGGAGAAGGATGGGAAACCGGGCGAAGCAGAGGAGCAGTACCCGGCGGCGGCGGCAAGTACTCTTTCCCTTCCTGCTGCCTTTGTTCTGCGGGGCGCTCTCCGAGCAGATCAGCTACTCCATTCCGGAAGAAATGGCCAGCGGCTCTGTAGTGGGGAACCTCGCTAAGGACCTGGGGCTGCGTGTACGGGATTTATTGACCCGCAACCTCAGAGTTAGTGCAGAGAAACAGTACTTGACCATAAACACGGAGAATGGGAACTTACTTGTGAGTGGTAGAATAGACCGGGAGTCGCTGTGCCCTCAAAACCCCGTATGTGTCCTGCCCTTAGAGATTGTCGCAGAGAACCCTCTAAATGTTTTTCACATAAATGTGATGATAGAAGATATAAATGACAATCCACCTCATTTTCCCCAAAATAGCATTGTTTTACAAATCAATGAATTTGCAATTCCAGGATCTCGGTTTGGTCTGGAATCCGCTATAGATGCAGATGTAGGGCCCAACTCTCTCCAGAGTTACCAACTCAGCCATAATGAGCACTTCTCTCTGATGAAAAAGAGTAAGACAGAAGGCAAGAACGCCCCAGAACTGCTGTTGGAGAAGCCCCTGGACCGAGAACGACAGAGCTCCCACCTCCTGGTCCTGACAGCAGTGGACGGGGGTGACCCAGTCCGAACTGGCACCACTCAAATCAGGATCGAAGTCACTGATGCCAACGATAACCCCCCAGTGTTCAGTCAGGATGTGTACAAAGTTAGCCTGCGTGAGAACTTGCCCCCAGGCACCTCTGTGCTAACAGTGACAGCCACTGACCAAGATGAGGGCATCAATGCAGAGATCACCTACTCCTTCAAAATAGTAGGAGATGTTGGAAATATGTTCACACTAGATCATCAAAGTGGAGAAATTAAATCCAAAGACCCTATAGACTTCGAAAACAGTAGCAGTTATACCATAACCATAGAAGCCAAGGACGGTGGAGGCATGGCCACCGAATGCAAAATTATACTAGAAATTCTAGATGAGAATGACAACGCCCCAGAGGTGGTTTTCACGTCGGTGTCTAGTTCCATAATGGAGGACACAGAGCCTGGGACAGTAATTGCTTTGTTCAAAACATATGATAAAGATTCGGGAGAAAACGGGCAGGTCTCATGCCTCATAAAAGAGAAAGTTCCTTTTAGAATTCAGTCTTCCGCCAATAATTACTACAAGCTTGTAACAGATGGGACCCTGGATCGGGAACAAACCCCGGAGTACAATGTCACCATCACAGCCACTGACAAAGGCAAGCCGCCCCTCTCCTCCAACAGAAGAGTCACCCTACACATCGGGGACGTCAATGACAACCCTCCAGTTTTCCAACAGTCCGCCTACCTGGTTCACGTGCCAGAAAACAACCCGCCTGGGGCCTCCATTGCGCAGGTCAGCGCCTCCGACCCCGACCTGGGACCCAACGGCCAAGTCTCCTACTCCATCCTGGCCAGTGACCTGGAGCCACAGGCGCTGTCGTCCTACGTGTCCGTGAACCCGCAGAGCGGCGTGGTGTTCGCGCAGCGCGCCTTCGACCACGAGCAGCTGCGCGCCTTCCAGTTGACCCTGCAGGCTCGCGACCAGGGCTCGCCCGCGCTCAGCGCCAATGTCAGTCTGCGCGTGTTGGTGACCGACCGCAACGACAACCCGCCAAGAGTGCTTTACCCAGCGCTGGGGCCCGACGGCTCCGCGCTCTTCGACACAGTGCCGCGCGCCGCTCAGCCCGGCTACCTGGTCACCAAGGTGGTGGCGGTGGACGCCGACTCGGGACACAATGCCTGGCTATCCTACCACGTGCTGCAGGCCAGCGAGCCTGGACTGTTCAGCCTGGGGCTGCGCACGGGGGAGGTGCGCACAGCGCGGGCTTTGGGTGAAAGGGACGCGGTGCGTCAGCGCCTGCTGGTCGCTGTGCGCGACGGGGGACAACCGCCTCTCTCCGCCACCGCTACACTGCACCTGGTCTTTGCGGACAGCCTACAAGAGATACTGCCAGACCTCAGCGACCATCACACACCCTCTGACCCCCAGGCTGAGCTGCAGTTTTACCTGGTGATGGCTTTGGCCTTAATCTCGGTACTCTTCCTCCTGGGGGTGATTCTGGCCATTGCCATGCGCTTGCGACGACGCTCCTCCAGCCTGGCTACCTGGCGCTGCTTTGAGCCTGGTCTCTGTACTAAGACTGGACCAGGGGTTTCTCCCAACTACAACGAAGGAACTTTGCCTTATTCCTACAATCTGTACGTTGCCTCCAATTCTCAGGAAACGCGGTTTAATTTTCTCTCTAGGACGCCAGAAACTGCCCCTCCACAAGATCTTTCTCATGAAGCATCTTTGGTAGTAAGTGTCACTGAGAAGAATAACAAGTTAAGCTTTAACTCTGTTACTTTTACTCACGTGAGTTTCAATGAATGCCTTTTATCTAGAAATGGTTTGGTTTATTTATTTTTTTACTCTATTAAATACAAAGAGATGAGAATGCATGAGAAAGGGCTTTTTAAAAAAGATTTTGTTTATTTCTAGAGAGGGGAAGGGGGGAGAAAGAGCGAGTGAAACATCAATGTGTGGTTGCCTCTCGGGCGCCCCCAACTGGGGACCAGGACGGCAACCCAGGCATGTGCCCTGACCAGAATGGAAACAGGGACCCTTTGGTTGGTAGGCCTGCACTCCATCCACTGAGCCACATCAGCCAGGGCACCTTTGTAAAGGACATAGTAATGCTTTTATAATATTCAGGTACATTTGCTAGGGATTCTTTGAATACCACTGGGTAGGTCAATTTTATGCCCTGTCTTTTTTCATAGCCACTTGTAGATTTCTTCCCAATTTAAAAAATATTTTATGGTATGCCTACCAAATGTACTGAGACTCGGAATAGAAATATTTACATTCATAAAACTACAGCACTGAGAATTTTTCCTTATATTTTGATGGGCTTCCAAATATATTGCCAGTAATTCTCAGTAATTGGAACTAGGTTTGTTAAACAGATTAAGGTAAGTTTATAATATTCTTTGGATTACTAATTTTCTTGCAGTCTTTTGGAATATAATGTGTTAGTAGATTATAGAGTACTACCCTTATTTCAAGTATATGCACGTTGGAATGCTTCTATTTGTTCTTAAAATGTGTCTTTTATTAACTTCTGGCTATTCTCATAATGTGTACAATCACATTTCTTATTTTTAGGTTTCCATATTATTATGAAAACTTGGTTTTTAACCTTAAGTGTTAGCAACCTGTTAAAATAATCCTTTCACTTAGGTAAATTTAAGAACCTATGAAAAATGCCCCAAATTGAAGCTGAGTGAGAAGTTTTAAATTATTCTAATATTTGATTTTGCAACATGGAAAACTCCTAGGGGGATGTCTCATAATAAGGATGTTGGGGGGTATTGGCAATATTAAAGCAGGTGCACTAAAAGTAAGGATAATAATTACTGTGTATAGAAATTTCAAGTTCATTTAAAAGCCTATTAGGAAAATCAGAATGTTCCCACAGCTACAGAAAATAATCTCAAGAAAGTAGCTCTGTGTGAAACATTTCAGGGAAATACAAAGAAGCTCCCTAAAGTTTCAATGAAAAGAAATGCTGTAGTTTTAGTCGTCTTTACTTCCAGCCCTATTTGAAGAACAGTAGGTGGAGCCGTTTGAGGTCTAAAAACCAACAATCCTTTCCCGGAGTTAAGATTGTGCAGTAATTGGTTAGGACTCTGAGCGCCGCTGTTCACCAATCAGAGAAAAGCAGAGAGATCCTGCTTGCGGTGCACGCGCCAGAAGCACAAAGCACGGAGAGAAACTAACCATCGCCTCTCGGACTGGGAGGAGACTGAACGGAGGAGCCCTGGTCCGCCAGCTGACGGATAAGGACGAAAGTGTTGATCCTGACTTAGGTGATCGAAGGAAGAACTGGAAATAATCCTCCAGGAAAGTGACAATGACTCCTGCGCGACTGCACCAGGACTGCAAAGGGATGGCCTTGCTGGGAGTTCTCCTGGGGATTCTTTGGGAAACGGGATGCACTCAAATCCACTACTCAGTTCCTGAGGAGCTGGAGAAAGGCTCTAGGGTGGGCGACATCGCTAAGGATCTGGGGCTGGAGGCCGGGGAACTGGAGGAGCGAGGAGTCCGCATCGTCTCCGCAGGTAGGACGCAACTTTTCGCCCTGAATCCGCGAAGCGGCAGCTTAGTCACCGCGGGCAGAATAGACCGGGAGGAGCTCTGTATGGGGGCCATAAAGTGTCAACTAAATCTGGAGATCCTGATGGAGGATAAAGTGAAAATTTACGGGGTGGTGGTAGAAGTGAGGGACATTAATGATAATGCCCCCTACTTCCAGGAAGGTGAATTAGAAATAAAAATGAGTGAACACGCAGCCACTGGGATGCGGTTCCCCCTTCCCCACGCTTGGGATCCGGATATCGGGACGAACTCTCTCCAAAGCTACGAGCTCAGCAGTAACAGTCACTTCTCGCTGGAGGTGCGGAGCGGAGCGGATGGTAACAAGTACCCGGAACTGGTGCTGGAGCGCGCCCTGGACCGCGAGGAAGAGGCGGCTCACCACCTGGTTCTCTCCGCCTCGGACGGAGGCGACCCAGTGCGCACGGGCACCGCGCGCATCCGCGTGACGGTCCTGGACGCGAACGACAACGCACCGGCGTTTGCGCAGTCCGAGTACCGGGCGAGCGTCCCGGAGAACGTGCCGGTGGGCACTACGCTGCTCCAGGTGAACGCCACCGACCCAGACGAGGGAGCCAACGCGGAAGTGACGTATTCCTTCCGGTATGTGGACCACAAGGCGGCTCAACTTTTCGAGCTAAATTGTAATTTAGGAACAGTTTCAACAATAGGGGAGCTGAACCACGAAGAATCAGGCTTCTATGAGATGGAAGTGCAAGCAACGGACAACGCAGGGTATTCTGCAAGAGCCAAAGTCCTCATCACAGTTTTGGATGTGAACGACAATGCCCCCGAAGTACTAGTCACCTCTCTCTCCAGTTCCATTCTGGAAAACTCTCCCAGAGGGACATTAATTGCCCTTTTACATGTAAATGACCAAGACTCTGGGGAAAACGGACAAGTGATCTGTTTCATCCAAGGGCATCTGCCCTTTAAATTAGAAAAGTCATATGGAAATTACTATAGTTTAGTGACAGACTCACTCCTCGACCGAGAACTGGTTCCTAGCTACAACATCACGGTGACCGCCAATGACCAAGGAAGTCCACCCCTGTCCACAAAAACCCACATCTCACTGAATGTTGCAGACACCAATGACAACCCGCCTGCCTTCTCTCGTTCCTCCTACACCGCCTATATCCCAGAGAACAACCCCAGAGGAGCCTCCATAGTATCTGTGACCGCCTATGACCCTGACTATGGAGAGAACGCCCAGGTCACTTACTCCCTGGTTGAGGACACCTTCCAGGGAGTTCCCCTGTCCTCTTACATTTCCATCAACTCAGACACAGGGGTCTTGTATGCTCTGTGCTCCTTCGACTATGAGCAGTTCCGAGACCTGCAGGTACAAGTGATGGCGCAGGACAGTGGAGACCCTCCGCTCAGCAGCAATGTGTCCCTGAGCCTGTTCGTGCTGGACCAGAATGACAATGCCCCAGAGATCCTCTACCCTGCCCTCCCCACAGACGGTTCTACTGGTGTGGAGCTGGCTCCCCGCTCTGCAGAGCCCGGCTACCTGGTGACTAAGGTGGTGGCAGTGGACAGAGACTCAGGCCAGAATGCCTGGCTGTCCTACCGTCTGCTCAAGGCCAGCGAGCCAGGGCTGTTTGTGGTGGGGCTTCACACGGGCGAGGTGCACACTGGGCGGGTTCTGCTGGACAGAGATGCACTCAAGCAGAGCCTGGTGGTGGCGGTCCAGGACCATGGCCAGCCCCCTCTGTCGGCCACCGTCACGCTCACCATAGCCGTGGCAGACAGCATCCCAGAAGTCCTGGCTGATCTGAGCAGTCTTGAGTCCCGTGCCAACCCCGATGACTCCAGCCTCACACTCTACCTGGTTGTGGCGGTGGCCGCTGTCTCTTGCATCTTTCTTGCCTTTGTCATCGTGCTGCTGGCGCTCAGGCTGAGGCACTGGCATAAGTCACATCTGCTCCAGCCTTCAGGAGCTGGGTTGGCAGGCATGCCCGCCTCAAACTTTGTGGGCGTGGACGGAGTGCGGGCTTTCCTGCAGACGTATTCCCACGAGGTCTCCCTCACTGCGGACTCGAGGAAGAGTCACCTGATCTTCCCCCAGCCCAACTACGCTGACACGCTCATCAGCCAGGAGAGCTGTGAGAAAAGCGAGCCTCTCTTGCTGTCAGGTGACTCAGTGTTTTCTAAAGATAACCATGCATTAATTCAGGTGAGTCCATATCACATACTCTTCTCTGAGCTTTGAGCAAAATATCACTTATTATATGCAATGAGTATATATTCGAAGTTTAAAAAGCAGACACCAACAAAGTTATGTGTATGCAGCAGACACCAATGACAACCTGGCTGTTTTCCCTCAGGCCTTACCTCACGCCTTATTGATAACAAATTGTTATATATTTGTATATGTTACATATAAAATATGTATTAATTCATAAAGTTCTTGTTGATACTATCTAGTTTTTCTAATTTAATTTGCGAACTATAAAATTCTTCCTGCTTTTAGTTGGTCTTATTTTCCACTGGCCTTGCAACAGTTTTATGCTGAACATCTGATGCCAGTTTATGTGCTAAGACCACAAATTCTTCCAAAGGGTATAAATCTAAGTTGATGAAGTTGATAAATATTTTAAATCAACTTTTATAAATAGTGACTTCCACTATATGTTAAACGGCTAACAAATTCATAAAGTGCTTTCAGTTTCTTCTAAGTGCAGTGATTCCTTCTGGTCATTAGGGACGCACACAGTATACTTTCTCAGGGTCCTTAATCATTTCATGTTTGAAGTCATTCTTGAACTTCCAAACACGGCAAATTGATTTCTTATACACGTGGAACTTTCTCACAGTATAAGTATTCTCATGAGGAAAAACTGAAAAGGTGGTTTTTTTTCACCCCCTTTATAGATTTCAGGAATAAATGTCTATATGTGTTTCCAAGTTAGATATTGTTTTTGCCCATTTTATCCACACTGATGATTTTAATGATGACTTTGTGGAACACTCAGAATTAACAAATTGTGTTTTGAGCACATTTTTGGTACTTTGTTAGATTTGCAGTAATTCTCTTCTTATGTTAAATTTCCCACAACTTTCACACACATGGAAAATTTTACAGACAGTTCACAGATTCTAGGTGTTTCCTGAGAACTTTATGCTTATTGTAGAATGTTGAACAGAAATTGAATGCTAAAGTGCATTATTCATGAGAAAGCATTGCAGAGACATGAGAAACCTGGTTTCTTTTGGTGAAATGTGTTATAAGGTAGAGAACCATCCTATCCTAGTTATTTCCTTTATTTCTTGCCTATCTACTTTCAAAAATACAATAGTTAATTAAAACTTAGACTTATAAAAGAGATTGGAAACCATTTAGAGGGTGGCCCCAAAATAAGACAGTTACTGCTCCTGGGATTCACATGCCACTTTATGCTTCTTGACAACTTATATAATTGAAAATTGTATATATGTGTGTGATCTTTTTAAAAGGAAATTTTGAGCATACCTAAATATACAATCTGTGTTGACATTAAGTTCCAAATGTAATTTAATAAGTAGAGCTTTCTTAATAATATCGAGGAGAATAGAGGGCAATGTCACTACTGTTGTTTTGTAAAAGCTAATCAAAATGTTTATCACAAGGCCAGTTTTCATATGGTGGTCAATTCCAAATGAAAGATGGAACACACAACAAATTACTTGGGAGGCTAACCTAGTATTGCCCAAATATGCTGACTTCTGTTTATTTAACCCAATTTAGTGATAATTGTTAAGAGCTAGCGCAATGAATAATCATGACCCATAGGCTATATCCTGAATATCAGTAATCTTAACAATGCTTCCAGTTTGAGCTAAATAGTCTTCATTAAATGGTTGTTGAGTGAATGAATGAACAATTGTCTGTGCTCTGGGGATTACCTGATATCAGTATTCTAAAATGTAGTATGATAGAAAAATACCTTTGCAATGAGGTAACTTCTAACTGTGTGACCTTTGACAAGTTATTTAATCTCTTTCAGCTTTAGCAAAATAGGGATAACAATATATAATTTGAAAAGCCATGGCAAGGACTAGTGATAACATTTCACTGGTTCATACCATGCTTCATACATAATATATACTGAATTAGCAGTAGCCGTGTTTTACGTTGTTGATAGAAAAAAAGAGGAGTCATGCTTTCCTTGTCAGCACACTTAACATTTCTGTTGGGAAAAGTAATAACGGTTCGCATGCCTCTGCAGATGGTGCAATGGGGCGACCTGTGGGTGGAAGTAAAACTGTTCTAAACTTGTTATGAAAACAAGTTTAAAAATCCTATAAATGCCTAGAAACATTTTTGATTGAGCAGCCCCTATTTGTGGTCATAAAAGATGGGGAAAGGTTTTTTTGCAAGAGATAATTGCATGAGTGTTAATTTTTCTCTGTCTGAACCATAGCGTAATCTAAACAAGGATCCTACTCTTCCAATAGGATTGCTAGGATGATTTAACTGGAAAATGGATCACCAAAACCTGAAAGTTGGAGTTAATTTTGTTTGGACTGTGTGAGTTTAAGCTAATGGCTTTGCAAAATATTATTCTTAGCTTTAGGACATTTGTTGATAATTTAGGATTGATAATTAGTATATTTGTTGATTGATATTTTTATTGGTTTGAAAGTTTACATTTCTTATGGTTCCAGAAATGAAATTATGTCAAGGACTTTTCTTATTTTCCTATGCTTCACTCAAAGTAAAGAAAGTAGAGACTTACTTGTGAGTAACAGAATGGACCCGGCGCAGATGTGCCTATGTACTATAGTTTGTACCATATGTTTAGAAACAGTAGTTGAAAATTCTTTAATTTTCATATTAATATAAATATTTAATGTATAAATTATAACATCCCCTGGTTCAGCAAGAGTGTTATTGAGTTAAATATATGTGTTGACCCAGCCTGGAGCAAGATTTGCAATAGAATCTACAGAAGGTCCTGATGTTAGAAGCAATTCCTTTACAAAATCACCACCCCAGCAGCAACTCTACATTTGTCTTCGAAGTAAAAGAAAATGAGAGTAGAAACAAACATTTTGAACTTGTGTTAGAGAAGCTACTAGACCTGGAAAAGCAAAGCCCACATCACTTACTCCTGACAGCTCTGGATGGTGAGGACCACTTGGAAACAATGCGATACAACACTTCCACCCCTTATTTTGGCCAGAATGTATATGGGGCCAACCTTTGAGAAGCCATGCCCTGGTACCTCCATGGTGAAGATGACAGCCACTGACCCGGATGAGGGCCTCAAAGTGGAAATCAAGTATGGCTTTGCAGCCCAGAGTACCCATATCCAACTTGGCCTTAATCACCAGAGGGGAGAAAAAAAACTTTAAGTACATTGGACTACCAAGAGATTAAAAGATATTCTACAGTTTAGGAAGCAAGGAACCAGGGGGTTGACTGGTTGTCCAGTATAGTTGAGATGAAAATTCTACACCTCCATCTTGGCCGGAGCCAAAATTCTAGATGATAATAACAAAGTCCCAGAGGTGATATTTACTTCTGTTTCCACAATGTTTCCTGGAGATTCTGCATGTTGGCCAGTAGTCTGTTTAAGACACAGGATCCAGATTTGGGAGAAAATAGGGAAGTACAAGAAAATGTATCTTTCAGAATTTAATCTTCCATGAATAATTGCCACAAGCTTGTAACAGATGGGGCCCTGGACCTGGAATAAACCCTGGAGTACAATGTTACCTGTGTGACCACTGACAGAAGCAAGCTACCTCTCTCCTCCAGCATAAGCATCACCCGACATCTTAGAGACATCAACAATAATGTGCCATTTCTCCACTAGGCCTCTTATGTGGTTCACATGGTCAAGAACAAACCTTTTGGTGCCTCCATTGCCTAAGTCTGCACCTCGTATCCAATGGGACCTACCAGCTATTTGTCCTACTCCACTGTGGCTAATTCAAATACTGTAAGTGAATTTGAACTAGCACAGAATGCTGGATAGTTACTGTTCCTTGTAATCAAATGTTTGTACAAATGAATCCAAATAATGTTAGCATGGCTTTTCATTGAACGTACAGTTTACAAACACTTCAAAAATTATAGAATGATATTTGCATATAAAATTCCCCATTATATATCACTGTCAGTGATTTAGAAGCTTGAAATCTAAAATATAACAAAAATAAAAAGGAAACAGTTACTTTCAGAAATTAGGTAAAACAGTGAAATTAGGTAAAGTGGATAACATAGAAACTGAAAAAAGTGAAGGGAGAATTATTGGTAAGTCAAAAGAAAGAGAATATTAGCAGTGAGATGCTTAAGATCAGTAAGTCATGGTAGGGTTTCTTTTGGTGTGGATTCTGTTTTCCACCTAAGCTATGTTAGTTTTATTATAAATGCTACCTGGATGTTAGTCTGTAAAAAGAATTCAGCAAATCAGATAACTTGGCATCTTCAACCTGGATTGCTACATCTTGGAAACCAAGAATAGACAAGCATCTCCACAGATATGTGTCACTTGCATGGTTTGGCTTTATCTTATGTGATACTTGACCTAGCAGTATGTTAGGAGAGGCAGTGAATATTTTCTCATGAGGAACTGAATATTCCTGGTGAGAAAAAGGCACTTATCTGACACTTATTGACTCTTCTATTTACCTTATTGAAAATTGACCTTTACATGTGGTATGGGGTAGCAATTCAATGAGGTAATGGTCAAGGTTCTGTTTTCCCATATGGATGTCCAGTTTTTGCAGCACCAGTTTTTGAAAAGATTTTTTCCTTTTCCTATTGAATAGCTTTGGCACACTCGTTGAAAATCATTTGATGCTATATTTGGGTCTATTTCTAGATTGTCATGTGCCATTGATCTATTTGTCTATCTGTTTGTCTTGATTATTGTAGTTTTATAGTAAGTCTTGAAGTCAGGTAGGTAGTCTACCAACTTTCTTCTTTTTTAAACATTGTTTTGACTATTCTTGGTTCTTTGTCTTTCCAAATAAATTGAAATCATCTTGCCACTTTCCAAAGGGGAAAAGCCTGCAGTGGTTTTGAATGGAATTGCTTTGAACCTATACATCCATTGGGGGAGGGAGTTATCTCAACAATATTGAGACTTCCAATCCATGAGAATGGTATATATTTCCATTTACTGAGGTCTTCTTTAACATCTCTCAGCAATGTTTTGTACTTTTCAGTGTAGGGGTCTTGAATATCTTTCATTAAATTATTCAAACATACTTGATAGTTTTAGATGTTACCATAAATTGTGTTAATTTTATTTACTGATTGCTTATTGCTAGCTTACAGAAAAATTAATTCTTTTTGTATATCCCATGTGCTTTTGAAAAACAAGAGGTGCAGGGTGCTCTGTTCTTATACCGTGTGAAAATATCATGTGAGAGGATATAGCATAAGCTTAAACCACCTTTTCATAAGTTCAGGCTTCAATTCTCTGTAGTGTATAGGTTTGAAGAGCCCACCCAGAGACAAGAGCCTGCCTCAAGTCAAGTATTGGGTGGTTCATTCATGCATGTATATAGCAAACATTAACTGTCTGCTTTATGCAAGGCAGTTTCTTAGGTGCCAAAGGTTCATTAATGAACAAGGCAGACATGATTCCCTCCTTAATGGGTCCCCATTCTAAGATATGGTCTTTCACAAGTCTGCTAAATGCCACCAAGAAAAACAAGGATGTTAAGAGAGTTTGTAATAGAGAGTCTTACCACAATCCAAAGGGTCTAGGAAGACTTCTTTCAGGAAGTGATATTTAGAGTGAGATCTGAAAGATAAGTAGAAGTCAGCTAGGTAATGAGAGGATTAAAAAAGAAAAAGGCAGGGGAAATTGGATGTGTAAAGGTTCTAAAAAAGAAAAGGTGAGCAACTGAAAAGGGCTAGGGAGGCTAGAAATGGAAAATAAGTAGAGCCTTGAAAACCATATTAAATATTGTGGATTGCATCCTAAGTAGGAGCTATTGGAAGGTTTTAAACAAGAGAGTGTCAAGTTATGATTTGAATTTTTAAAAGATTACTCTGGCTGCTGTGTGGTGACTTGATATAGGAGGGTTATAAATGGAATAGGGAGAACAGATGGGAGACTGTGGTAATGTTCCTGTTAAGAAACAGAGCTCAAATGTATTAAAAGGAAGACAGTAGATGTGGAAATAAATGGAAGGACTGGAGATATATAATTTTTTAAGCTCTTTTTTTCAGAATTTCTTATTCATTCATTTATTTAATGATTCTTTTTATATTTTTTAAAGATTCTATTTATTTATTTTTTAGAGAAGGAAGGAAGGGAGAAAGAGAGAGAGAGAGAAACATCAATGTGTGGTTGCTGGGGGTCATGGCCTACAACCCAGGCATGTACCCTGACTGGGAATTGAACCTGGGACACTTTGGTTCGCAGCCTGTGCTCAATCCACTGAGCTACACCAGCCAGAGCCTTGGAGATATATTTAAGAAATAGATTCAGCAAGACAATGATGGAAAGGCTGAAATGTAAACTCCATGAGGACAGTGACTTTTTTGTTTAATATATTCCTCAGTGTCATTTATTATATTCCTCAAGATCATTGCCTGGCGAATAGTAGATCCTCAATAAAATATCACTGACTGAACAAATACAATGGATAAAAGAGAGGTGGGATTGAGCCATTTCTAGGTTTCTGAATTGAGAAACTAGATGGCCCAAGGTACTATTTTGTAGGATATAGAAGACTATCGAAGGATAAATTTCAGAGAAATCAAGGGTTGAATTGTGAACATGTTAAGTTTGAGATTCTTTGAAACATCCAAGTGCAGATATTGAGAATGTGGTTGGTCATGTGGTCAGCATTCTTTTCCTTTGATCTCTTCCACTGTGATAATCTATTCAGATGGGTAGAACCTTACCAGGCTGATTATGATTAGCTTCCTGATGACTCTACACTGGTATGTTTTGGGGCTCATGGCAGAGCTACCTGTGTTTTATTTTTCTTCCTGATCTCTTTTTCAATATTAGAAACACGGAGAACCTCACTGTATCTAATTCATACTCAGCCCACTCTTCAGACTGGTCCTGGTGCCCAGTTCTTTTTATGCCTCTGGAATTTTGTTTGAATTAAAGTTTATCAAGCTGCTTTAATTTGTTGCTATTTAATTTTATTTTATTTTATTGCATGTTTTTCATGGAAAAATGTAAGCTCTGTTTTTCTTCACCATCTGTTTTTGGCTTCCAAACAGTAAAATTTTAGATAAGGAATGTTTAGGATAAAAGATACACAACAACAATAATAAAATTTTTGGAAGATTGTATGAAGGGGGGCCCCAAAATCCCAGAAATAATTTATAAAAAAACTGTGTATTTATTCTTACATGTTTAAACTTCAGTCACCTTCAAAGTACTCTTAATTCAGTATACCCATTGAGACTTTTTCCACTGCTCAAAACAGTTTTATTTATTGTTTGTTTCTATGTATTAGGAAGAGCTACTGTGTCTCTCAGGCTTGATAGACTGGGTTAATGTAGTAGGTATCATGTAGAGTCCAATGACACAGTCTCCCCTAGTACCCCAGCTGTGTACTCAAGGTGCGCCCATGTGTGGGCTACTACACCCTCATCTTGTAGTTGAGCCTTGATTGCTGTTGACACATCCAAGATCAGCCACTGCCTGTGTTCTCTCTGGGGTCACGCGGCATGAGCTACAAAGCGATGTGCAGTTGACTGCTACTTATGCTGGGCTTGGAGGTGCCCAGAAGAGGCCAAGCTGTGAACCAAGGGTGGCTTCTGCTAGTGCCGGGCCTGGAACTACTTAGCTAGGGGGACAGGGCTTGCTGAAGCCTGATGCTGCTTGTTTGAGAGAATTTAGGAAAATATGAAGCATGTGCCAAGAAAGGCCCTTTGTATGGAAAAGTCACTGGAAACAGCTTAGGTGGACCTAAAAGTTGGGTGTGGCAGGGCCTTACCAGGGTAGGGCAAATACTGTAAGCCAGGTTGATGGAATCTCAGATATGGCCCCCACCTGCTGTCTCTGTGGGTTGGGGGAGAGCTCAGAAAGGGAATAATGGCCTCTGCCAGCACTTCTGTCTGGGAAAAAGATGCCCTGAAACTCTTGCTCTGATGCCAGATAATTCAATTCCTCCCTCTATGTCTCTGATGCCTTTCAATCTCCTTCTCTGGTGCCGAAGTTCAGAGGGAGTGAGTCCAACTAAGTTTGTGTGCAGACCCTTTAAGAGGAATTGCCTAGGGTTCCAGAAATTTCTGTCTTCCAGAGTCTCAATCTCCCCTGTGTTGTACAGCCAGAAGATATGGAGACTTATCTTCCTGGCACTGGAACCCTAGGATGGGGGGGCCTGGTGTGGGCTTGGGACCCCTCACTCCTGAAATAGCTCTCCTGATTTTTATCTGATTCACCACATATGCATATAGGACTGGCTCTTTCTGCATGTCCACCCCTCCTACCAGTCTCCTACCAGTGTGGTTTCTACTTTAATTCTGTAGTTGTAGGACTTCCATTCAACTCATTTTCTGATGGGTCTGAATGATGGTTGTTCTATAGTTTAGTTGTAATTCTGATGAGGCTGTGCAAGGAGGTGAGCTATGTTTACCTATACCACCATCTTAAATTCTTTAACTCTCAGTAGTTCTGATATTTCGGATTACAATGTACTAAGTAAATATTATTTTATTTTTTACTTCACTGTGAGAGTTTCTTATTTTCATAAAAATTTTAAAGGTCATGACACAATCATAATTTCTTCCATTGATTACTAAGATCACTTTACAGTCTCAGCTTGCACGGTCATTTTTACAGCCCTGCATTACCATGCAAAGAGAGGAATGCCTGTATGTACTCCTTTGCAGTCTGCTTTTTTAAAAATTTTAATCAGTTTTATTGCAGTATGATTTATATGTAATAAAATATATAAAACTATACAACTCAATGAATTTTGGCAAATGTTTGTACTTGTGTAACCACCACTACAATCGAAATACAGAACATTACTATAACCTTCAAAAGTTCCCTCATGCCCTTCCCAATCAATTTTCCACATCCCTCCAGGCAACTGCTGACCTGCTTCCTGTCACTGTAAGTTAGTTTTGACTTTTCCAGAATTTCATCTAAATGGAATCCTACAATGTGTGCTGTTTTGTGTTTGCCTTCTTTTGCTCAATATATTTTTGAAATTCACTCACATTGTTGCATTTATTAGTAGCTTATTTCTTTCTATTGCTGAGTGGTATTGCTTTGTATCAATATATCACAATTCCTTTAGCCATTTACCTTTTGCTGGATATTTGGGGTGTTTGCAGTTTGGTGTTGTTCTGAATTAAGGTGATATGAACATTTATGTAGAAGTTTTGTTGTGGGCATAGATTTTTAGTTCTTGGTTAAACACCTAAAAGCACAATTGCTGTCATATAAAATGAGAAGTATATATTTAGCTTTATAAGAAGCTGCAAAACATTTTTAAAGTGTAATATCACTTAACATTTCCATCAGCAGTGCATGAGAAATTTCATTTGATCCACACCCTCCCCAAATGCTTCTTGTTGCTAAACTTTAAGTTTTAATCATTCTAAGGGTGTGTAGTTACTGTCTCATTGGGGTTTTAATTTGTGTTTTCTTGTTGACTAAAGATATCGAATACCTATCTTTTCATGTGCTTATTTGCTATGCGTATATCTTCTTCTTGAAGTCTATTCAGATCTTTTGTTCATCTTTGAGTTATTTGTCTAATAAATTGATTTATGACAGTTTTAAAAATACATTGTAGATGTGAATGTTTGTTACATATATGTCTTGTGGATATTAGGACTTAAAGACTGGCTTGGCTTTTTTCTTAGTAGGGTCTTTTGAAGAGCAGAAGTTATAAGTTTGATAAAGCCCGATTTATTCATTTCTCCTTTTACAGTTTTTATTTCTTATGTCCTATTTCATAAAGCAAATATTTTCTCTTTTTTTCCTAGAATTTTTATAATTTTACCATTTATAATTTGGTATATGATCCATTTTGAGTTGATGCTTTGTGTATGATGTGAAGGTTTATATTTTTCCAAAGGGATATCAAGTTGTGCCTTTGGAAAAATTTGCTGAGATGATTATCCTTCCCCATTAAGTAACCTTGGCACCTTCCTCAAAAAAATCATTTGACCATAAATATGTGTCTTTTTAATGGGATCTCTGTTCTAATGCATATATATCTGTAGTATTGTAATAAAGTCTTGAAATCAGGTAGTGTTAGTTCTCTTATCTTTGTTTTCCTTTTCCAAAGTTATTTTTGTTATTCTAGATCCTTTGATTTTCATATAAATTTTGGTATCATGCTGTCACTTTCTTTAAGAACAAAAAAGACTTCTGGATATTGATTAGGGTTACACTGAATATATAACTTCAATTTAGGAAAAATTAATGATATTACTGAATTTTTCAATCCATGAACATGACATATCTCTTTATTTAAGTACTTTTTAATTTCTCTAAGCAATGTTTTGTGGTTTTCAGTGTGCATATTTTATATATGTTTTGTTAAATTCACTGCTTATTATTTAATGTTCTCTACTATTCTAAATAGCATTTAAAATTTTTATTTTCAAATTGATCTTTGCAAGTATATAAAAATACAATTGATTTTTTATTGAACTTATTGAGGTGACATTGATCTTCTATTCTAGGCCCTTAGTAAATTGACTTATGAGTACCACTAGGGTTATTTTTTTAGAATTCTCTACATACACAAATATTTTCTGCAAAAAAAAAAGACTTTATTTCTTCATTTCCAATCTGTATTTCTTTTATTTCTTTTTTTAAAGTTTTATTTATTTTATTTTAAGAGAGGTTGTACGGGAGGGAGAAAGAAAGGGAGGGAAACATCAGTATGTGATTGCCTCTCATGTACTCCCTACTGGGGACCTGGCCCACAATCCAGGTATGTGCCCTAACTGGGAATCAAACCAGTGACCCTTTGGTTTGTAGGCCAGCACTCAACCCACTGAGCCACACCAGCCAGGGCTCTTTTATTTCTTTTACTTGCCCTATTGCATTGGTTAGAACTTCCAGAGCAAAATCAAATAGAAATGGTGAGAGTGGACTTTCCATTTGTAAGCAGTCTTTTCTGAGGGAAAGTATTTAGTCTCCCACCATTAAGTTTCCATAGATACAAATTGAGGAAGTTCCCTTTATTTCTAGTTTGTTGAGAGTTTTTTAAAAAATCATGAACGAGTGTTAAATTTTGTCAGATGCTTTTTTGCACCTCCTGAAATGACCATATAACCTTTCAATTTTACTTGTTAATATGGTAAATTATGGAGATTAGGTTTTAAATGTTTGATTGTTTGCTGTCTTTGTACGGACAAATGTTTTTATTTCTCTCGGGTATATATGTAAGAGCTCCATTTTATTGGTTTCTGAACTTGCATTTATTGTTTCTTTGTTTCTGCTTGCTTTGTGTTTATTTTGCTCTTCTTTTTCAAGTTTCTTGAGGAAGATCATAATTTATTCATCTGAGACCTTTTCTCTTATCATTAGTGCTATACACTTACCTCTCAGGACTGCTTTAACTGAATTCCATAAATTCTGATATGTTGTATTTCTACTGTCATTCAGTTCAATGTATTTTTAAATTTTCTTTGAGCCATAGATCATTTAGAACTGTGGTGTTTTATTTTCAAGAGTTTAGAGACTTTTCTGTTATCTTTCTGATTTTTATTTTAATTCTAAGATTGTCAAAGCATATATTCTGTGTGATTTCCATTCTTTTAAATTGGTTGAGCTTTGTTTTCTGACCTGGGTGTGATCAGAATATGTACCTTTGGGGTAGTGTGCTCTATGTGTCGATTAGGTCCTGTTAGTTAACGGTGTTCATTTCTATATTCTCGTTAGTATTCCTATCAATTCTTTAAAAATTTTTATCAATTACTATTCACTTCTGTACACTTATTAGTAGTTCTCTCAGTTGTCAGATTGTTGAAGATGGCAGCTATAATGGTGGGTTTGTCTATTTTACTTTTCAGTTATGTCAGTTTTTGTTTCATGTATTTTTAAGTTTTGTTGTTTGGTATATACATATTTAAGATGGCTATGTCTTCCTGGTGGATCAACCCTTTTGTCATTGCATAATGTCCCTCTTTGTCCCTGGTAATTTTCTTTGGATAAATAAGCACTTAAGATTGTTAAGTCTTCTTGATACTTGATAAATTGACCTTTTGTCATTTTGAAATGTCTCTTTTTCTCTGTAATATATCTTATCCCAAGGTCTATTTTCTTCTGATATTAATGTAGCACTAAGCTTTCTTATAATTAACATTACATGACATATCTTTTACGTGTGTGTGTGTATTTTATATATAATGCATTTTCTGTAGACAGGATAAAATTGGGTCTTGCTTTTTATTCACCTCTTACTTTGAGTTGGAATGTTCAGACCACTTACATTTAATGTAATATTGATATGATTATGTCTACCATCTTGCTCTTTGTGTCTCCTTATCCCATCAGCTTTTTATTTCTTTCATCTTTTCCTACTTACTTTATTTTAGATTAAGTATTGTTTAATATTCCATTTGTCTCTGATAATAGTTTATTAGATATCTTCTTTTTTATCTACTTAATTTTTTAAATAGTTGTTCTAGGGTTCACTATGTATTTACCTTATCCTTTCACTTATCACCATAAACATAATTCACAGAGGTATAGCACTTCATATATAATGAAGTATCCTTTACCAATATACTTCTATTTCTTTTTTTTAAATCCTCACCTGAGGATATATATTTTTATTGAGTTTAGAGAGAGAGGAAGGGGGAGAGAGCAAGAGAGAGAGAGAAAGAAACATTGATGTGAGAAACATCAATCAATTGTCTTCCACATGGTCCTTTACTGAGGATCAAACTCACACCCTAGGTATGCGCCCTTACCAGGGATGGAACCTGCAACCTTTTGGTGTATAGGACAACGCTCCAACCAGCTTAACCACCCAGCCAGGGCAACAATATTCTTCTTTTTTAAATTACATTTTATTGATTATGTTATTAAAATTGTCCCAGTTGTTCCTCTTCTGTTCCCCTCCACCCACCCCACCACTCCCACAGGCAATCCCCAAACTATATACTTCTATTTCCCATCTTAGTTTTTTGTGCTATTGTTATAACACATTTTACTTCTGCATACATTTTAAGCCCCACAATATGTTATTTTTGCTTTAACTAATCAATTTTCTTTTAAATAAATTAAAAGGTGAGAAGAAAGATCTTTAATATGTAACCTACATTTTTATCATTTCTGTCACTAATTTCCATGCATAGATCCAGATTTCCATCTGGTGTCATTTTCCTTCAGACTAAAGAACTTCCTTTACTGTTTCTTACGATAGCAATCTGCTTGTCACTTATTTTCTTTGTTTTTGTTTGTCTTTAAAACATCTTTATTTCACCTTTATTTTTTTGAGAGATACTTTGGCTGGATATAAAATTTTAGACTGACAATTTTATTATTTCAGCATTTTAAAGATGTTTCTCTCTTCTGCCTTGCATTGCTTCTGATTAGAAGTCTATAACCTTGCAACTGCTTCCAAAATTTTCTCTTTATTAGTGGCTTTCAGAGATTTGATTGATGGGCCTTGGTGTGTTTTTCTTTATGTTTATTCTACTTGGAGTTCATTGAACTTCTTGATTCTGCATGTCTATGATTTTAAGTTTAGGAAGTTTGGGACTGTATTCAAATGTTATTTATCACACTCATACAATTATGGAACTTCAATTTCAGTTATTTTAGTGTACTTGATATTTCCCACAGGTTGCTAAATCTTTTTTCATTTTAAAAATATATTTCAGTTTGGATAGTCTCCAATGCTATGTCTGAAAGTTGGGTGATCTTGTCTTTATCAGCATCTAGTCTATGGCTAATTCCATCTAGTGAAGTTTTTATTTCACAAATTGTTCACTTCTAGAAGATCAGTTTCATTCTTTCATTTCACTGCATTTCTCTCATTATCTTCATTTTTTCCTTTAAATTCTTGAGAATATTTACAATAGCTCTTTTAAAGTTCTTGTCTGCTAATGTCATTGCCTCTTCCATTTCTAGGGTTGATTTTCTTCCTGGTTTTAGGTCACAATTTTCTGCTTATTTGCATATCTAGTAATGTTTTTATTGGATGGCAGACATTGTAAATGTTACATTATTGAATGCTTGGGTTTTGTGGTGTTTCTGTAAGTATTGAAGGTTTGTAAGTTTTCTGCAGATCAGGTTGGCCTTTTCAAGGCTTGTTTTCAAACTTTGCTAAGGACAGGTCTGTAGAAGCATTTATTTGCCTTGAGCTAGTTAAGACCTGCTGCTAAGTTGTGCCTTTTTTTTTTAAATTTCTCTGAGTGTTCAGCAGGGTCTCTGTATTCTGACTGAATGGAATTCAAATATTTCCCATCCTTGTGTGAGCTCCAGGAATTCTTCAGCGAATAGCTCCCTTGACAGTTGTTTTTTGCCCAGCTTTAAAAGAATGTCAGTCTGTGTATGCTCGGATTGTCATTCTGCCAAAGACCCAAGGGAATCCTTATCCAGATTTCTGGAGTTCTGTGTGCAGCCCCATTCTCTTTGGTGTTCTGCCCCACACTCTCTGGCTGCCTTAGTCTCCCAGATTCTAATTTATACTCCTCAACTCAGTAAGGACACCGTGTTATTCTTGGGTTTCTCCTTTTCTGCAACATTTTCTGAAAATTGCCTCCAATAAAAAAACCAGAGATCCTAGAACTCATCAGTGTTGCACTCCTTTTGGGCCCATGTCTAAAAGCACTTTTCACATATTTTCATCAATCTTCTAGTCATTTACAGTGGCATGGCTAGTTCCAAATGGTCAAAATAAAAAATTTCCACTTTGTTTTTTTACACTAACAATATATCCTAGAAATCTTCTATATCAATTTATAGAGCTCTTCATTGATTTTTAAAATATGTAGTCTCATGAAACCCCATTGTATATATATGTACATAGTCTATTCAACCAATCTGTAGTTTGTCATTTAGGTAGTTTCTAATCTTTTTGCAATTACAAATAATTCCATAATGAATAACCTGGCACATATGTGTTTTCATAATTTTTATGATGTATATTTAAGGCAGATTCCTAAAACTGTAATTGTTAGGTCATAGGCTAAATGCATATGTAGTTTTGTCAACTATAGCTATTTCCTTCCATGTAGGTAGTACCATTTTGTATTTCTACCAATAGATGAGAATACTAATTTGCCAAAATCCTCATCTATGAAATATGTTATCAAGATTTTACATTTTTGTGCCCTGGCTGACGTAGCTCAGTGGATTGAGTGTGGGCTGGGAACTAAAGTGTCCCAGGTTCGATTCCCAGCCAGGGTACATTCCTGGGTTGCAGGCCATAACCCCCAGCAACCGCACATTGATGTCTGTCTGTCTGTTTCTCTCTCTCTCTCTCTCCCTCCCTCCCTTCCCTCTCTAAAAATAAATAAATAAAATCTTTAAAAAAAAAGAAACACTAAAATCTCTTTATTTAAAAAAAAAGATTTTACATTTTTGTTAGTCTTATCAATAAAAAACTCAAAGTAGTTTTAATTCAAATATCTCTCATTATGATTGAAGTTAAACACTTTTTCATATGTTTGAGTCAGTTTATCTCTTTTTAAAAATTGTTCATGTCTCATGTTCATATCTCCATTAGATTTTTGTGTTCCATCCTAAAATTTAAAAATTTATTTATATGTTTAGAGATACCAGCTCTTGTCCAAGATACAAGTTGTGAATATTTTTTTTTGGGATTTCCTTTGCCTTTCATATTTGTGGTATTTTTTGCAATGCAATCCATTTTTCCCTTTATTTTTATATAATCAAATGAATCAGTCTCTTCTTGTATTGAATTTAGGTTTGGAGTCATAGTTAGAAAGCTTTGTTGTACACTCAGGTTATAGAAATATTCATCAGCTTTCTTCTAGGATTTATATGGTTTTTAGATTTTTCCTTTTAGATCCCTAATCTATATGTCCTTTATTCTTGTGTGTGTTGAGGTATAAAACTAATTTTATCTTTTTTCCTAAGTGGCTATCCAACTGTCCCAACCCCATTTACTTAAAACTTCATCTTTGCCCCAGTAATTTGAAATAGCATCTCTATTACCTACCAAACTTCTATATTGCCAGAAGAGTTTAGTAATCAGAAAGCCACACTTATTTCTCACTAAAAATTATCATTATATGTTGAAGTACTTAATAGAAAACAAATAGACAACTGGTGAAACCTAATAATAATTTAGATAATATGATAACAACATGCTTGGGAAAAATTGAACAAATTCTCTCTAAGGATAATTTTAGGTCTCTTGGGAGTTTTGCATGTGGACAAATTTAGTAGCATTTTGCAGGTAATTTCCTGGCATATCTAAGTTTGTGATAAATAAGCAAAAAGAGAGTACTATGCAACACTAGAAGGGAATAGCACTTAGATAAGAGAAGAGCCAAATGCCTTTTATTTTTCTTAAGCTTTAGATGTCCAAAATCAGTGACTGTAGTTCCAAAATATTTTAATGAGATCATTTCTTCTTCTTCTAAAGGTAGATAGAATGAAGGTCTTAAAAAACTTATTCTGAAGATTCATAGATCATCATTTAAAATCCAAGAATGCAAAACATTTTTGCACAAATAACATTCATATAAATATTAAGGCTAAGCCATTCTGCTTCTTCACCAAATCCCTGTGTCTCTCACCTGTTTAAATTGTGATATATACTTGATTGATCTGTTGGTTATCTCTTTTTATGACATTTCTCATCAAATGATCCCTTAATTTGACCTTAGGATGTTTCTCAAATAGGCAAATTATGTTGAATTGAGGGATTATTAGCTGATACTTAGGATTTTAAGGGGATAATACATATATTTTCCCTTGAGTGTAGTAATTTAATAGTATCATGAGTAGACTTTTTTTACATTACTGGCCCCCTGGGAATAAATATTGGGTAATCACCTAATATTCAAAATAATATTAGCCCTGGGTGGTGTGGCTCAGTGGATTTAGTGCCAGCCTACAAACCAAAGGGTCACTGGTTCGATTCCCAGTCAGGGCACGTGCCTGGGTTGTGGGCCAGGTCCTCAGTAAGGGGCACTTGAGAGGCAACCACACATTGATGTTTCTCTCCTTCTCTTTCTCCCTCCCTTCCCCTCTCTAAAAATAAATAAATAAATAAATAAATAAATATTTGCAAAAGACAGATCTGATAAAAAGATTATTATCCATTCCAATAAATTAAAAATAATAATAATAATAGGAATATTTATGGAGAGCTTCCTCTATGCGAAGCAAGGCCAGTGTCATGAATTCACAATGGCCCCCTTTTTCAGAAGGGCCCTGCATTTGGGTTAATGTTCTGCTGTTGCCATATTGAAATTCTTAGTAATTTTTAGTCTCCTATTTTTGTTTTGCATTAATCCCACAAATTATGTAGCCAATCCTGGTGGCAAGCACTATGTTTATGAAAGAGTGTATATCATTTAATTTATACTTTTGAAAGCTCTCTCAGGTTTCTGCATGTGAAATAGAGTTTAGGGAAAACAAAAGAAGAAATAAGATGAGAGAGGAAGCTATGACAGTATTTAAGGTGGTTTTGATTCAGGTAGTGGCTGCAGAAAGGGAGAGTAATTGATAGATTCAAATACATTTTGGAGGCAATAAGCATTGGCATGAACCTGTAATGAGTGGAATGTGGGGATTCAGAAAAAAGATATTAAGAATGATTTAGGAAATTTTTACTGGAAGTGGCCCCTATTAGACAAAAAGTGTTGGAGAAAGAACAGGTTTGAGGGTGTAGTTAACAGTTGTGTTGAACTTTATGCTAAGTGAAAAAAGCCAGCTACAAAAGACTATGTATTTTATAATTAACTTATATGAAATTTCTAGGAAAGACAAAACTATATAGAAAGTAGGTAAGTGGTTGCCTGAAGCTGGGGGTAAAAGCAAACATTGGCTGCAGACAGGCATGAGGGAATTGGAGGAAGATGATGGGAGTATTCTAAAACTGGATTGTGGTGTTGGTTGCGTAACTGTATACGTTTATTAAAAATCATTGATTATCTAGGTAAACTCTCTGATAAGTATAAAGTTATTAAAAGATTAAAATAAGAGATTAAGATGCTTGTGGTTATGTCATGGAGTACTATTACAATTCCCATGTAATAGATCAAGAAAATTAAAGAAGCTAAAAATAAAAGTTTCATGGTTACATAGCTACTAAGTGTAATTAATATCCAGTATTGGAACTTGAGTCTTTTGGATGCTAAGGCCTTACTCTTGACCACTATAATACATTTACTTTCTATTTAAAAATTATGTTTGTACATCTGATTAATCATAAGTTCTCTTAAAGTCATAAAACAGAGGGAGAAGAAGATGGGGATTGGAAAATTGTGTTAGTCCTGTACACAGTGCTTCTCTTTCTCCTGCATATAAGTGGCACAGCAAGTGACACCATCTTTGTTTTTCTCCAGTGAGTTGTATTAGCACACCTACTTGGTTCTTTGGCAAACTGTATTTTCTCTTTCAAATTATTATGTTAAGAAATAGTTTCATTAGGCCCCCTGGTAGCTTGAAAGAGTGACTATATCTTCCAAAAATGCTTATGGATACACGTAAATGAACATATATATATATATATATATCCTTAGTACCTTTTATGATTACTATGCATTTGCATGGCGATTTGTATATTAATAAGCATTAAGTATAGGAAAATGTTGGTGAAAGAGTGCAAGCTTTCAGTTATAAGGTGAAAAATTCTGGAAATCTAATGTACAGCATGGTAACTATAGTTAACAGTACTGTAGTATATACTCGAAATTTGCTAAGAGAATAGATCTTATAAAAAGTTCTTCACACATGCACACAAAACAGTAACTAGGTAAGGTGATGAGTGTGTTAGCTATGTTGTAATCCTTTCATTATATATGTATGTTAAATCACCATGTTGTATACTTTAAATTTATATAATTTTACTTGTCAGTTATAACTCAATAAAGCTGGGAAGGGGGAAGCATAAGTGCTTACTGTACTAGATGCCAGGGATACAAGTGATCATTAAAATACGCACAGTGTCTGCCCTCCTGTAGCTTTTTTTATTTTTAGTGAATGAGGCAGATATTATGCTAAAACAAAAAATAATTACAAAATTTTTTAATTGGGCTAGGTTCAACAAAGGAAAAGGTAAGGTATTCTGTGAGAGCATGACAAAGATTCCTGATTTTAAATGGAGCCTAAAGGGAAACCTCTGTTAGGAAATAACATTTAAACTGAGACCTGACAGATTCCTAGAAATTAGCAAAGCAAAGGGAGGAAAGGGCAAGAATCTTTCCTAGGAGAGGAACAGAGGGTGTGAAGGCCCCGGGGCACCAGAGAGCTGGACTGCTCACCACACTGGAAGCCTGAGAAGATAAGAGAACTTGGACACTATGCACAGTGGTGACATGCTACTGACAATTTTTGAGCTGGAAATTCATGATCCAATTAAAATGTGAAGATCCTTCTGGCTACCGGGAAGAATAGATCCAAGAGGGTTCTGCTGGCTTATGATGAGGTTTTTAGGAAAACTATGGGTCTTATGAATGGCAAAACTGTTTCAACCTTTAAAAGCTAGTTTTGAAAAGACATTTGTCAATTAAGTGATAGTGAATGGAGAACATGATTGACAAATCAGCACTGACTGGTGTGGCTCAGTTGGTTGGACACTGATCTGCAAAGCAAAAGATCACCAGTTTGATTCCCAGTCAGAACACATGCCTGGTTTGCAAGTTCTGTCCCTGTCCAAGGTTGGGTGGGTGCATATGAGGGGCACCCAACTGATGTTTCTCTCCCTCCCTTCCCCTCTCTCTAAAAATAAATATATAAAATCTTTTTAAAATGACTGATAAATCAGTTTACCCCTGATTAACTCACTAGATCAGTACTTCTCAAGCTTCAATATACATTCACATCACCCAGGCATTTTTGTCAAATGCAGATTCTGGTTCTGTAGGTCTGAAGTGGGGCACTTCTGCATTTCTAACAAACTCCCAGGTGATACCTATGCCATCAGTCCTTGGCTCACACTTTGAGTAGCAAATGACTGGGCTATATCCCAAATTCTAAATATATTTAATAGAATATATTCTATCTTTTAGTGCCTCTCAATCTTCTTGTGGTCTAGCCAGTTGTCAAAGTTGAGTATTTAAAACTGGAGGTCTCAAGAAATGAATTAAAGTATTGAGGACATGGCCCTGGCTGGTGCGACTCAGTGGATGGAGTGCTGACCTGCTAACAGAGGGGTTGCTGGTTTGATTCCCAGTCAGGCCACATGCTTGGATTGTGGGCCAGGTCCCCAGTAGGGAGTGCATGAGAGACAACCACACATTGATGTTTTTCTTCCTCTCTTTCTCCCTCCCTTCCCCTCTCTCTATAAATAAATAAAATCTTTTTTAAAAAGTGCTGAGGACATGGAGAAACAGGTCAAATAAGGCTTTTCATCTTTTCAATAAATATCCTATATATACTTATTTTTTATCTACCTATCTAACCTGTCTGCCCACATCCCTGCCTCAAGGCTTAGTTACACTTCAGAAAGAACTATACACAATCAAAGTAATGCCCAGGACAGTTATACAGAAGTAGTGTGTGGGGCTCTAAAACTTCACCTCTAATGGAATGGTTTGCATCATTAATGGAGGCTTACTCCGTGCCAGGCATTTTACCCTGCCTTATTCATTTATTAGATAGGAACCCAGGAACCCTCAGAGAATAGTTTCTTGCCAAGGATGTACAACTCAGCTCTGATATTTCATACATGACTCCCTTATTCATTATCCTAATCATTGCTATTTTGTTTGTTTTGCAACTACAGTCTCAAATACAGAAAACTCAAAGCTGTATTCTGTGGGTAAAGGCTTTGTATTTCTCTAAAGGCTTTGTGGCACTTTGCAGCCATATTTCAATCATTTTATAAACATCTCAAGTGGTAAATAAGTCTGGCTCCCTGCCCCCACCCCCACTTTTGGGGAGAGGGGTACTGTCCTTTATTAGCAATGCAACTTCTCTTCCTCAAACATGAACCCCAGATCTTGGGAAATGCATTGATCAAGTAAAGGGAAACGTTTGAGGTTAAGGTCTATGATAGAAATGATGGTCGTTGGGAAAGACAGTAGGAAATTTCACATTGTTCCCTGGTTCTTAGGAAATGAAAGCTAAACAATATCCAGTTTTAAAAGGAAATCTGCATTGAATTTTTAAATTTCTTAAAACAGAGTTAAACCAAACAGAGCAGGTCCTGTTGATTTGCTTCACTGAGGAAGCGACAGGGCATTCTACAGTGTCATGTGGTAAGAGATAAAGCAGCAATGTTAACATCTCCACAGAAATGTTAAATTATTCCTTACAAGAAGGGTCCAGCTAAATAGGTTTTACCCAGTTCTCCAACGAACCAAAATTGTTGGTGTTTTTTCGGGACAGCGTTGTATCCTCTTCGGTTTGTTTTGATCCCCCGTCTTGCGATTAAAGAGAGCCATTAAAACATTTACTTGGACGACAGGATAGGGATTGGCTGTGGGAGAGGGGGCGACGGGTGGGAACGGGGACGGGGTAGTGGAGCAGCGGGGGGAAACAGGGAAAACTGTAATAAGACAGTAAAATAAAATGTAAAAAAAACATTTAATAGGCCTTGGTTTGGCTAGAAGACTTGTAGAACGGTCAGCTTCATCCCCCTGCAATTGGCTTTCCGGGCTAAGGTAGGTTTCCGATGTACCGACACTGCCAAGGCGCTTTGGCCGTGAACTCTGGAAGGAAGCCAAAGGAAAGTGAAGTTCCTGGCGCTAAGCTCTCGTCCCGCTCGGAGAGCCGGGCGCTAGCGCGCTCTCCGTGCAGTTATTGGCTGGGACTCTGCGTGCCGCTGTCGGCCAATGAAGACGCTGGAGATCTGGCCCCGGCCCGTCCCCTCTCGGCGCCCCGGGATGAGGCAGAGACTGAACAGCCGGCGAGCAAATCAACGGCATCCAGAAAGCCATGTCCGACTCGGCGCCCAGCGCCCAAGCGCTAACCCGCTGAAAGTTTCTCAGCGAAAACGCCGGGACGACCTGGACCCCGCGAAGAGGAACTGCCTTTGAGTGAGATGGTCCCAGAGGCCTGGAGGAGCGGACTGGTAAGCACCGGGAGAGTGGTGGGAGTTTTGCTTCTGCTTGGCGCCTTGCATAAGGCTTCCGCCGTCATTCGCTATGAGATCCTGGAGGAAAGAGAGAAGGGTTTCGCGGTGGGCAACGTGGTCACGGACCTTGGCTTGGATCTCGGCAGCCTGTCAGCCCGCAGGCTCCGGGTGGTGTCCGGAGCTAGCCGAAGATTCTTTGAGGTGAACCGAGAGACCGGAGAGATGTTCGTGAACGACCGCCTGGATCGAGAGGAGCTTTGTGGGACACTGCCCTCCTGCACCATAACTCTGGAGTTGGTGGTGGAGAGACCACTTGAGCTGTTCAGTGCGGAAGTGGTGATTCAGGATATCAACGACAACAATCCCGCTTTCCCAACCCGGGAAATGAAATTGGAGATTAGTGAGGCCGTGGCGCCGGGCGCGCGCTTTCCGCTGGAGAGCGCGCAAGATCCCGATGTGGGAAGTAACTCTTTACAAACCTACGAGCTGAGCCGAAATGAGTACTTTGCGCTTCGGGTGCAGACGCGGGAGGACAGCACCAAGTACGCGGAGCTGGTGCTGGAGCGCGCCCTGGACCGGGAGCGAGAGCCGAGTCTCCAGTTGGTGCTGACGGCATTGGACGGAGGAACCCCGGCTCGCTCCGCCAGCCTTCCGATTCGCATCACCGTGCTGGACGCGAATGACAACGCACCCGCCTTCAACCAGTCTTTGTATCGGGCGCGCGTTCTGGAGGATGCAGCCCCCGGCACTCGCGTGGTGCAAGTCCGTGCAACCGATCTGGATGAAGGCCCCAACGGTGAAATCATTTATTCCTTCGGCAGCCACAATCGCGCCGGCGTGCGGGAACTGTTCTCCCTAGACCTCGTAACCGGGGTGCTGACAATCAAGGGTCGATTGGACTTCGAAGACACAAAACTCCACGAGATTTACATACAGGCCAAAGACAAGGGCGCCAATCCCGAAGGAGCGCACTGCAAAGTTTTGGTAGAGGTTGTGGACGTGAATGACAATGCTCCGGAGATCACGGTCACTTCCGTGTACAGCCCGGTCCCCGAGGATGCCCCTCTGGGAACTGTCATCGCTTTGCTCAGTGTGACTGACCTGGATGCTGGGGAGAACGGGCTGGTGACTTGCGAGATTCCACCGGGGCTCCCCTTCAGCCTTACTTCTTCCCTCAAGAATTACTTTACTTTGAAAACCAGCGCAGCCCTGGATCGGGAGACTGTGCCAGAATACAACCTCAGCATCACTGCTCGAGATGCCGGAGCCCCTTCCCTGTCAGCCCTTACGACGGTGAGGGTACAAGTGTCCGACATCAACGACAACCCTCCACAGTCTTCCCAATCTTCCTATGACGTTTACGTGGAGGAAAATAACCTCCCCGGGGTTCCAATACTAAATCTAAGTGTCTGGGACCCCGACGCCCCGCAGAACGCTCGCCTTTCCTTCTTTCTCCTGGAGCAAGGAGCTGAAGCCGGGCTGGTGGGTCGCTATTTCACGATAAATCGCGACAGTGGCGTCGTGTCATCCTTAGTGCCCCTGGACTATGAGGATCGGCGGGAGTTCGAATTAACGGCTCATATCAGCGACGGGGGCACCCCCGTCCTGACCACCAACATCAGCGTGAACGTATTTGTCACCGACCGAAACGACAACGCCCCCCAGGTGCTCTACCCCCGGCCCGGCCGGAGCTCAGTGGAGCTGCTGCCCCGAGGTACCGCGGCCGGCCACGTGGTCACGCGGGTGGTCGGCTGGGACCCGGACGCAGGACACAACGCCTGGCTCTCCTACAGCCTCTTGGGAGCCCCCAACCAGAGCCTTTTTGCCGTGGGGCTTCACACGGGTCAGGTCAGTACTGCCCGCCCTGTCCAGGACACAGATTCGCCCAGGCAAACGCTCACGGTCTTGATCCAAGACAATGGGGAGCCGTCACTGTCCACCACCGCCACCCTGACTGTGTCAGTAACCGAGGAATCTCCAGAGGCCCGGGCTGAGTTCCCCTCGGGCTCTGCCCCTGGGGAGCCGAATAAAAACCTCACCTTTTATCTACTCCTCTCTCTAATCCTGGTCTCCGTGGGGTTCGCGGTCACAGTATTGGGAGTGATCATATTCAAAGTTTACAAGTGGAAACAGTCCAGGGACTTATACCGAGCGCCTGTGAGCTCCCTGTACCGAACGCCAGGGCCCTCTCTGCACGCGGACGCCGTCCGCGGAGGCCTGGTGCCGCCGCACCTGTACCATCAGGTGTACCTCACCACTGACTCGCGCCGCAGCGACCTGCTGCCGAAGAAACCTGGGGCCGCCAGCCCCCTGGCCAGCCACCAGAACACGCTGCGGAGCTGCGATCCCGTGTTCTATAGGCAGGTGTTGGGTGCGGAGAGCTCCCCTCCTGGACAGGTAAGGGTTAGCAAGTCATTCTGGACTGAGATGAAGGCTTTTTGAGGAACATGTAGAGCCGTTTTGTTGTTGTTGTTGTTTTGTTTTAGTGATGAAGACGTTTTCCTAGTGATGCATCCATATTTCTACCTGGCTCTTCCTAGATGTTGTCTCTTTGCACAGGGGATGGCCTAGCCAGAGTGTGGTTTGTGGTCACTCAGTATGGAGTTAATTGACTCATCTGTGGGCCCAATTCACACCCTCAGCGCTCACTGGCTTGCCATCAAAACTAACCAGTCTTGCTAAGGGGCAGCTAAACTATAACCCAAGATCTCAGCACTTGGGTTATAGTTGGGTGTCATTTGCACTGTTTACCTCTAACCAGTGGCCGCTGCTAGGGATACAAAAACTACCTCATTCACCCATTTTCCAAGTGATTGCACATAGGCATTAAAACTAATGGTTTGATGGTAGATTTCCTTTGCCTGCACAGATCCTGTACTTCAATCTTTGATGATTTTCTGTGAAAGAAATAAAATTCTAGGTATCTTTTAAATTTTATTTTAAGCACACTGGTGGGAATGATGTGCGCGTTACTTATAAACTATTTTTATCTTATAATACTGATCCATGTGCAATATAGAAAATTTGGAAAATAGAGAAATTTACAAAGAAAAAATGTAACTAACTGTGATCCCCAAATCCAAGGATAACCACCATTAATTATAAAAGTAAAAAAAAAAGTAATCAGTTTAAAATAAATCCAGACTGTCCAAAACAACATAAAGTACAAAATGAAAGTTTTTTATACCCCCCATGTAATTCCTTATCTTTCCAGCATTATTTTTCTTAGATAGACACACAATGTGAAAGGTAGGTAAAGACACACAATGTGAAAGGTAGGTAAAGTCACATTCTGAGAAAAGTAAAGCTTTCATTTATTCAGGACGATGTGTAGACCGCAAGTCCTCTGTCCTGGAATGAAAGTTATATACACTCTCAATGGTGAGATAGCCAGAGTTTCCGGTGCTAGTAAGTGTATAATTGCTGTCAGCCTTGGACTTGGCAGTTAGACAAATGGGGCTCCACCACGTACCAATCAGGAGTCCTTGGCCAGGTCAGTCCTTCTAAGCCTGTCTCCCATGTGAAAGAGGAAGTGGCAAGGGTCTTGTAAGATCAGTGCACAAGATCATGGATGCACACTGCCTGCTGCATCATAAATGTTAAAAAATTCTTATCTATTACTATTATTATTATTTATTATTATTTTTATTAGCTCTTTACCCACCCCAAATCTTAAACACACCTTAGAAATGAGCCAATTTGGAGATGGTCAAAGAAGACAATAAATAGTTGCTAAACGACAATATCAATAGTTCACCGAAGTACAGGCATGTATGGAAAGGCTGTGGAAGGATGAAAGCCAGAGAGAAGCAGCTGCTACTCTTCTGGTCATGCCGCCAGAAAACAACTGACACTTTCCCTAGCTCAACATTCTCAAATTTGGTTGCACACACTAGGGACCTTTTAAAAATTCTGAAGCCCAGGCCACATCCCAGACCAATCAAAGCACAACCTCTGGGGGTGGAACTCAGGGACCAGTAATTTTTAAAGATCCCTAAGTAATTTCAATGTGCAAAGAAGTTAGAAAATAATTGCCCTAGAACCTGCCAGTCTATCAAGTAGCATATTTATGAAACAAAGTGTTATTCTGGTGTTTACAGAACCAAGAGCCAGCCTTACTGAACCAGGCCAAATTTTTTTTAAATTCTGTGATATTATTTCCTATGCTTAAAATATTACATGGAATATCTCCAGAAGAGCATTGTAGGGAAGACAGAAGGTGATATTTCAGTCATCTAAAGGGACAAACAGTCTCCCTAAACTTCTAGCTATCAGGCGACTGTTCTTTAAAAATCTAGAGCTGGGCAGTGGGTATGGGGTCTCTCTTGGGACTGGCAAAAGGGTTCTGCAGTTAGAATGTGGTAATGGTTGCATTGCTTTAGTATATGTGAATATAAGGATTAAGGCTTTATGATGCTTTAATTCTAGTAATACAGACTGTATGCCTGTTTGTTTGGGTGTGAACTTGCAAAGATAAGAGGTTGAGACCTATAAGAAGCCTAATTCTTGGGTATTAAAAGCATCCATAAAGGTCCAGTTCATGGTTATAGAGATGACAAACTGGTAGAAAAATCATTTAAGATGTTCTAGAATGAGGTTTCCTTTCTTCCAGACAGACCCCAGAGTTCAGAGTGGGGCAGATTCTAGTTCTGCACATACTAGTTGTTTAGCTTTAGACAAGTCTCTTAACCTCTCCGAACTCCAGTGTCCTTGTCTGTAAAATAAAGATAAGACCCCCTTTACAAATTGTTGAGAGTGAAAAGTAATGCATATAAAGTGTCTGTACTTAACATAAAGTCATCATATAAAGCACAAATACTCAATAAGTAGTTGCTAAATGATAATATCAATAATTCACCATTCGTTGAGCACCCCTTCATGCCAGACCCTGTAAAAGGTGAAAGACACGGTCCTCCCATTGTGGCACACAGAGTACCATAGGACACAGACATGCCAAAAATTTATAATACAAGAAACAATGGGAGCAAAGAGAAAGGGACACCTAAGCCAGCCTGGGGAAATCAGGGAGACCTCATAGAGGCTGCAGTGCTTCAGCTTAGAAGTAAAGATTGAGCAGTAATTTGTTAACTAGTAAAGGGGGAAGTGGGGGCGGAGAAGGGATCTTGCAGGAAATTCCATGCTGGGGAATACTGATATTACATCACTGGTGAACTTTAAAGGATGTTTGTAAAACAGTTTTTGCAGGAGATAAATTGAAGCAAGAAAGCAGAAGTCAGATCTTGAATCACCTTTAGTCCAGGCCAAAGGGGTTTTACTGTGTTCTGTATCGACAATGTCATTGCAGAATCCTGAACTGACATCTGTATGATGTCATCTGAGGTTTTTTGCTTGCTTGTTTGCTTTAGAAAGATTATGCTTGCAGTCATGAATGAGATGGATTGGGGCTACTGAGACTGGAGACAAGGTGAACCGTTAGAAGGCTATTACGCTGTTTGAGGAGAAAACTGATAAATGCTTGAACCACCACAATGGCAGCATAGATGGAGGGAGATGACCATTGTGAAATCATCAGGACTTGTTGATTGCCCTGATGTAGGTAGTCAGGGAGAGGAATGAGTCAAGGATGATCCTCCCTTCCCCTCCCTCATTTGGATTGAGGCAGCTGGGTGGATGGCAGTGTCTTCCCCAAAGTGAGTCCCAGCATAAACACCTAGTCGGTCAGACCAATGTACAGCTCCATCATTCCCCTGGGAGGAGGTTTAGGTGCCTCTGTAAAAGAACACAGAAAGCAGACCCCTTCCTTTGAGGCCAGAATGTTGGTTGCTGGCCTCACCATACCCCAGGGATATTCCTGAAGCTATGAGGGTTTGGGAAGAACGTGTAGGGAGGATAAGAAACCCAGCTTTTGCTACTGGTTTTGGCATCCAGTGGTAACCTAAGTGAGGATTTGAGTGAGTTCAGAAATATGTATGTCCAAATCAGGCTGATTTTTTCTTTGTGTTCAGGTGTTTTTGTCACTCAGATTACAGTTTGCAGGTAACTACAGTGTGAAATGAGCTGTGTGTTTCCGAGTTGGTGCAAGGTGGTGGCCAGGCTCCTGGGAGGGCCTGGATCTGGGTGGGGGTGGGGTGAGATGAAGTCTGCAGCTCCAAGAAGCCCCCTGGGGCTAAGTGAAAAGCTTGCTCTTTTGAAACAGTCTCTGCTGGTAATTAGCAACATATCAAGCATACCAGGGTGTCAAATAAAGGGGATTTGTAGGCACAGTGCTGTTGGTTGCTTGATCCCAATCATTCATGGGAGCTATTAAACCTGTGAACATTAGCATTCTGCCAGGTAATGAGATCTAGTCCTTAGCACCTCCCAGACACAACTGATTCTTTACTGATTTGGAACATCTCCCTCCTGGCTCCCTCCACTCTGCTGCTTCTCCTTCCACACTGCCCTTGAAATCAATGAATGGTAATTTAGTATGTCACTAACACGCCTCTGAATTAAAAGAGGCTTGGTTTCCGCTGCGCCTCCTGTTACAACAAAAATGTGTACTGCATACATTTAATTGGTTACATTTATGTGTAAGCCTTTTCTGCAAAGAGGTGGATACGTTTCTGAATAGTCTGAGAGAGGCAGAGTTTTGTGTTTATGGCAGTGCTTCTATTTAGCTGTTGCTTGAATACAATTGGACTGAGGCACAAGCTACTCATTTAGAGTATTGGTGGATGACAACACTGGGTTGAACAAAGTGACCAGTCTCAAATGGCTACTCCTCCCTGGGCTGCAGGTTGCTAAGGCTCTGGCTGTAGCTGTTTTCCCCGCGGAAAAGGGGCGGGGGAGTTGGTGTGTTCGAGAGAGAGAAAAAAAACCCACAACACATATATGTTGTCTTCCACTCCATAGAGGTAATAATAACCCGTGGAAAGAAATGCTGTTGAGCGTGAGGAAGGCGAAAAGAAAGGTGTTTTTTTTTGTTTTGGGGTTTTTTTTTTTCTCTCCAATGCTGCGACGCATTAACCCTGCTGCTATTGGGATATTCTCTGCTCAGCCTATTGGCTGAGCCCAGGAGCTGCTGTCTGCCAATCGGGTGGTGGAAGGCAGACAAATCTACCCCGCCACCAGCAAAAAAACAGCGCGTAACCCTTGCGGCGCCGGCCCAGCCGCGCCAGAACTGGCGCGGGCAAAGAGAGATAGGTGTCTCCAGCTGCTGTGGCCGTTTGGGGCGGGTCAGCTTCTTCTGCTTCTCAAGACCAGGTAGAGAACTAGCGGGCGACAGCAATGCTCCGCAAGGTGAGAGACTGGGTAGAAATCTGCCCGGGGGCTACCCTTTTGTTCCTCTTTTGCTACCTGGGTTACGTTTGTGGGCAGATCCGCTACCCGGTCCCAGAGGAGTCACAGGAGGGGACTTTTGTAGGGAATGTCGCCCAAGATTTCCTGCTGGATACAGAGAGTCTGTCAGCTCGCAGGCTGCAGGTCGCTGGAGAGGTGAACCAAAGACACTTCCGTGTGGATTTGGACAGCGGAGCTCTGCTCATCAAGAATCCAATCGATCGAGAGGCACTGTGTGGGCTCAGTGCCAACTGCATCGTGCCCCTGGAGTTTGTAACCGAAGGGCCTTTGGAGATGTACCGGGCGGAGGTAGAGATTGTGGATGTGAATGATCACGCCCCCCGATTTCCTCGGCAGCAGCTGGACTTGGAAATTGGGGAGGCAGCTCCTCCAGGACAGCGTTTCCCCTTGGAAAAGGCTCAGGATGCAGATGTGGGGACTAACTCCATCAGTAGCTATAGACTAAGCTCCAATGAACACTTTGCACTGGATGTCAAGAAACGCAGCGACGGCAGCCTGGTCCCAGAGCTGCTCCTGGAGAAGCCTTTGGATCGGGAGAAGCAATCAGACTACCGCCTGGTGCTGACGGCTGTGGACGGAGGTAACCCTCCAAGATCTGGCACCGCGGAGCTCCGGGTGTCAGTGCTGGACGTGAACGACAACGCCCCAGCCTTCCAGCAATCCAGCTACAGGATCAGCGTGCTGGAGAGTGCACCAGCCGGCATGCTGCTCATCCAGCTCAATGCCTCTGACCCGGACCTGGGTCCCAGTGGTAACGTCACCTTTTCTTTCAGTGGTCACACCCCTGACCGTGTGAGAAACCTCTTCAGCCTGCACCCCACTACTGGAAAGCTTACCCTTCAGGGGCCCCTAGACTTTGAGAACGAGAATTACTATGAATTTGATGTTCGGGCTCGTGATGGGGGTTCTCCAGCCATGGAGCAACATTGCAGCCTCCGAGTGGATCTCCTGGATGTCAATGACAATGCCCCCCACATCACAGTGACCTCAGAGCTTGGGACTCTCCCAGAGAGCGCAGAACCTGGCACTGTGGTGGCGCTCATCAGTGTGCAGGACCCCGACTCGGGGTCCAATGGAGATGTGAGCCTCCGCATTCCTGACCACTTGCCATTCGCCCTCAAGTCTGCCTTCAGGAACCAGTTCTCCCTGGTGACTGCTGGGCCCTTGGACAGAGAGGCCAAATCCAGCTATGACATCATGGTCACTGCTTCTGATGCTGGGAACCCTCCTCTGAGTACCCAAAGGACTATTTTCCTCAATATTTCAGACGTGAATGATAACCCACCTTCTTTCTTCCAGAGGTCACATGAGGTGTTTGTTCCCGAGAACAATCGCCCAGGGGACCTGCTTTGCTCCCTTGCAGCCTCTGATCCAGACTCTGGCTTGAATGCGCTCATCTCTTACTCTCTCCTAGAGCCCAGAAATCGAGATGTGTCAGCTTCCTCCTTCATCTCTCTGAACCCCCAGACGGGAGCTGTTCATGCAACTCGATCCTTTGACTATGAACAAACACAGACCCTGCAGTTTGAGGTGCAGGCCCGGGACCGGGGCAACCCCCCGCTCAGTAGCACCGTGACAGTTCGCCTGTTCGTGCTGGACCTCAATGACAACGCCCCAGCTGTGCTCCGCCCGAGGGCCCGGCCTGGTTCCTTATGTCCCCAAGCACTGCCCCCATCAGTTGGTGCTGGTCACCTAGTCACAAAAGTGACCGCTGTGGACTTGGATTCAGGTTACAATGCTTGGGTTTCTTATCAGCTCCTGGAAGCACCAGATCCCAGCCTGTTTGCAGTCTCCCGCTATGCCGGGGAGGTGCGGACAGCCGTTCCCATTCCAGCTGATCTCCCACCACAGAAGCTGGTCATCGTGGTAAAGGACAGTGGTACCCCACCACTCTCCACTTCCGTTACTCTCCTAGTGTCCTTGGAGGAAGACACTCATCCAGTTGTCCCTGATCTTCGAGAATCTTCAGCTCCAAGGGAAGGAGAATCCCGCCTGACTCTCTACTTGGCTGTATCACTAGTGGCAATTTGCTTTGTCTCCTTTGGCTCATTCGTGGCACTGCTCTCTAAGTGTCTGCGAGGGGCTGCCTGTGGAGTGACCTGCTTTCCTGCTGGCACCTGTGCCTGTCTCACTCGCTCTCGAAGGAGGGAGGGGCTTCCTCCTTCCAATGGGATCCTCCGAATCCAGCTAGGGTCAGATGATCCTATCAAGTTTGTTGATGTGGGCGGCCACTCTCATGGCTGTACACCCTTGGCTTCTGCGCCCACTCGGAGTGATAGCTTCATGATGGTGAAGTCGCCCAGTGCACCTATGGCAGGGGAGCCTGTTCGCCCAAGCTGCCCACCCTCTGATCTTCTCTATGGGCTAGAGGTGAGATCTTCACAGGCTCAGCCAATGCTTGAGGGTTATTCTAATCCAGGCATGTGGCTGGGCCTTGTCCCAGAGAGTACTGGCCTCTCGGTGAGAGCCTGTAGTGAGGTCACTGTTTTTGTGAGTGGTTACTCTGTGATAGATGCTGTGCTTTCGAAGTGTTTTGTGAATTAGCCAGGGAGTTGTCACAGGTTAGGACTTGGGTTTGGGTCGTGCCCCCACCTGAGAGTAAGAAATGAAAGTCAGTGGTCAAGAGCTAGGGTCTATGGAAGGATGCTGCCAGAGTGCGGGAGCACAGAAGGACGTGGCACACTCAGGTAGGGTGCACCGGACAGTCACCGGAACCCGGGTGGCTGCCTTCTCTACTCTTCCTGAGTGAGGGGCCAGACTCTGGACTACCTCACCTCTAGATTACAGTCTCCCAAAGGCCTGAGGGAAACTAGTATCTTTGCCTTGCAGTGTGGAGTACTCCCTAACCCACTGCAAAGGGGACTCTCTGCTGGAAACAGACGAGAGCACGAGGAGGAAAGACTCTAAGGAGCAGAGGCATCAAGGTGGAAGGAGAGACCTGCCAGACAATATCTTCGGGACTCCCAATCAAGTCCCCTTTGGGATTAGAGCTAGACGCAGTAGGTTGAGGCCAGGGGAGCATTACCTCTTAGGGAAAAAAGCAGTAAATGAAATCGCTTAATGTCAGAAATCTGGTTTACAGATGAGGAATTCATAGAGATAGCTACACGGAGCTGGGGGTGGTCTCTAAGTAGAGTTCTTCTGAATTGGTGGAACCATAAAGCCTAGAGGCCATGCCTAGGTTCTAGTTGCCTTCCTGGGCAACCCGGACCAGTCCTGGAAATGTTTCCCCTCCCGGAGCTGTGATGCCCACTCCACAGCCCAGGTCTGGGGTCTCAGGAAAGCTGAGTCCTATAGTCATCAGCTGCCACTGGGATCCCTTAAAGCATTGCTGGAGAGTCAGAGCGAGATTCTACATAACCCTAACAAATCTCTTTTCTCATTTTAGCAGCATTGGCAGGATGGGGGTGGGAGGGGGAACACGTGGGCTTTGCTTCCCCTGGAAGGACAAACTTTTGTTGGTTCAAGCGAAGTAGTGGAAGTGTCTGAAGTCATGCAGAAAGTTACTGGGACAGAGCGCTGAGAAGTTTTGTACCACTTTGTCTTCCCTGTTGAGCACCATCTGAGCTGTCAAATTTTGCTGCCAAGGGGGCTGAATCAACCTGCAGCACAAAATAAGTGGGGAAGTAGGAGGCTTCTGTGACACAGATTTGCAGCCCGTTCCTAAGGTTTCCGGGAGTGAGGACACTTTCTAATTGGTTGAGAGCAGACAGACTTTTTGGCCAATCAGACTCAGAGCTGAGGTGGGGGATCTGCTCTTCCTGCCCGCCTCTCCTCCCCCAGCTCCCCAGCTCCACTCAGATTCAATTCCCCTTCCCCCCACCCACCCCCGCCATTTGGTGACTAAGAAGAGCTGCTGCAGGCAGACAAACCTCGGAGCAGTTTTTAAGAGGCTGGAAGGAGACACAAGAGATCTCAGCCGCTACATTCCAAGCCCTGGGTCTGCCTTGGATACAGGACAGCACAGAGTCAGTGTCCAGGAAGGGACTCCTGGGTCATGGGGCCCAAGACACCCTCACAGCTCGCTGGGAAATGGCAAGTGCTGTGCATGCTGTCCTTGTGCTGCTGGGGCCGGGCGTCTGGGCAGCTTCGTTACTCAGTGGTGGAGGAGTCTGAGCCGGGGACGCTGGTGGGGAATGTTGCTCAGGACCTAGGCTTAAAGGTGACAGATCTGTTGAGCCGCCGACTGCAGTTGGGATCTGAGGAGAATGGGCACTATTTTTCCCTGAGTTTGATGACTGGTGCTCTGGCAGTAAATCAAAAGATTGACCGGGAGAGCCTGTGTGGAGCCAGCACCAGCTGCCTGTTGCCAGTGCAGGTGGTGACCGAACACCCACTGGAGCTAACCCGGGTAGAGGTAGAGATCCTGGATCTCAATGACAACTCTCCCAGCTTTGCCATCCCTGAGCGAGAGATACGCATCTCAGAATCAGCTGCATTTGGGGCACGATTCCCTCTGGATAGCGCCCAGGACCCAGATGTGGGCACCAATGCTGTGAGCTTCTACACTCTGAGCCCCAACAACCACTTCTCACTGAATGTGAAGACCCTAAAAGATGGGAAGCTATTCCCAGAGCTGGTGCTAGAGCAGCAGCTGGACCGTGAAGCCCAGGCAAAACATCAGTTGGTGCTCACTGCTGTGGATGGGGGCATCCCAGCCCGCTCAGGGACCACTCTCATCTCTGTTATTGTGCTGGACATCAATGATAATGCTCCAACCTTCCAGTCCTCAGTTCTTCGTGTGGGGCTCGCAGAGAATGCACCCGTGGGCACACTGCTGCTCCGCCTCAATGCCACTGATCCAGACGAGGGCACCAATGGCCAACTAGACTACTTTTTTGGAGACCATACATCTGAGGCAGTGCAGAATCTCTTTGGCCTAGACCCTAGCACTGGAGCAATCCGTGTGTTGGGTCCCATAGACTTTGAGGAGTCAAGTTTCTATGAAATTCATGCAAGAGCCCGTGACCAGGGACAGCCAGCTATGGAAGGCCACTGTGTGATTCAAGTGGATGTGGGGGATGTCAACGACAATGCCCCAGAGGTACTACTGGCCTCTTTGGTCAACCCTGTCCTAGAGAGCACGCCAGTGGGCACAGTGGTGGGATTGTTCAATGTGCGGGACCGAGACTCAGGGAGGAATGGTGAAGTGAGCCTTGATATCTCTCCAGAACTGCCATTTCAGATTAAGCCCTCTGAGAACCACTACTCACTGCTGACCAGCCAGCCCTTGGACCGGGAGGCCACGTCCCACTACATCATTGAGCTGCTGGCCAGGGATGCTGGCTCACCTCCCCTGCACGCACATCTCACCATCAGGCTCAACATTTCAGATGTTAACGACAACGCCCCCAGCTTCACCCAGAAGCTCTATACTGCTTACATCCCAGAAAATCGGCCTCCAGGCTCCCTTCTCTGCACTGTGGCTGCCTCCGATCCAGACACTGGGGATAACGCCCGTCTCACCTACTCCATTGTAGGGGATCAGGTTCAGGGAGCCCCAGCCTCCTCCTTTGTGTACGTCAACCCTGACGACGGGCGCGTCTTTGCCCAGCGCACCTTTGACTACGAATTGCTGCAGATGATGCACATTGTGGTGGGCGTTCGAGACTCTGGCTCCCCCCCATTGCATGCCAACACATCTCTGCATGTGTTCGTTCTGGATCAGAATGATAACGCCCCAGCTGTGCTGCACCCAAGACCCAGCTGGGAACTCTCCGTCCCCCAGCGTCTCCCTCGCTCTGCGCCTCCTGGCTCCTTGGTCACCAAGGTGACAGCCGTGGATGCTGATGCAGGCCATAATGCATGGCTCTCCTATTCACTGTTGCCGCAGTCCACAGCCCCAGGACTGTTCCTGGTGTCCGCACACACTGGAGAGGTGCGCACGGCCCGGGCCCTACTGGAGGATGACTCTGACACCCAGCAGGTGGTGGTCCTGGTGAGGGACAATGGCGACCCTTCACTCTCCTCTACAGCCACAGTGCTGCTGGTTCTGGAGGATGAGGACCCCGAGGAAATGCCCAAATCCAGCGACTTCCTCACACACCCTCCCGAGCGGTCAGACCTTACCCTTTACCTCATTGTGGCTCTTGCAGCCATCAGTCTGTTATCCTTAGTCACCTTCACCTTTCTGTCGGCTAAGTGCCTGCGGGGACACGCGGATGGGGGTGGGGGTGGGGGCCGGTGTTGCGGGCGCCAGGACTCACCCTCCCGGGACTACTATAAGCAGTCCAGTCCCAACCTACAGGTGAGCTCCGACGGCACGCTCAAGTACATGGAGGTGACACTGCGGCCGGCGGACTCGCACAGCCACTGCTACAGGACGTGCTTCTCACCAGCCTCGGATGGCAGTGACTTCACTTTTCTAAGGCCCCTCAGCGTCCAGCAGTCCTCGGCTCTGGCGCTGGAGCCTGACGCCTTCCGGTCCCGCTCTAACACGCTGCGGGAGCCGAGCCAGGTGAGGGGCTTGGCGCGACCCCTGGGCGCGGCGATGAAGCCGCCCATCCACTTAGGGGCTTTGAACTTGCATCTACTCCTCTCGTGCGGGCTCGGCTGCCTGCTGCGCGCCACCCGATTCGGACAGACTGCGCGGGACCAGAGGTGTGGCCAAACCAGGGGTGGGGCTCTGAGCCCCGGGAGGTGGTGGTTATCGTGTCCGAGGGGGCTGGAACCGACCCCAGCTCCGCCCCTCAAACTCAGAAAAGGCTGGGGCTCGGCGATCTTGCCAGTGATTTCCAACGGGTCCCGGGGTCCCGGGTGGAGGCAGTCACAGATCCACGCCCACAGCCAGCCCCCTGGGCTCTGGCGCCCGCACGCTCCGCCGCTCTTTAGGTTTCCTAAGTTTCTTCCCACTCCCTGGACCTGGGACTTCGCTGTTCCTCTCAGCCCTCCTTATTCCCAAATCAAACAAGTGCATCTGTAGACAGGACAGAGGTGCGCGCCGGGCTCCAGGGTGTCCTCCCTGCAAGAGCCACACACCCAGGAGCGACAGCGCCACGCCCGGCGCGCCTCACCTGTACACACGCCCTCGCACTCCGGCTCGCACGCACGCTGCCCCCGCACCTCCTCACAGCCTCAGAGGTACTCAATCGCCGACCTCGCGCCTTGGCGATACTCACCGCGACCTCGCGCCTTGGCGACAGTCTCGGGTCGGGGCCGTCCCGGGCCCGAGAGGACTCGGGAGGTTCTTTTCACCCCTGCCCCGGGCCGGACCGGGTCATCTGGGGGTGAGCCTGAGGCCAGCTGAGGCACCTAGAGCCAGGCAGCGAATGTGGGCGTGGGTGGGCGTGACTCTTTGACGCTCGAGTAGGCCGGTGGGGCTGGGCAGGGACGGCAGCGGCGCCTCCAGCACAGAGGCCCCGGACAAGTGGGCGGAGCTGCCTTGGGACCCCAAAGGGGCGGCGGGGTTGGCCTTCGCGGGTGAGCAGGCCACTACAGGACCCGCAGCCTGGGACCTCAGTGCCACCCGCGGCCCCTTCCCCTTGCGGGAAGTGGGAGCCTGCCACAACCGTCTCTGGACTCGCAGAGAGGTTTTTGGCTCCGTCGTGACCACAAAGCGTCCAGCGATCTAGGATCTAGGCTTTCAGGGGTGACCAAAGCACCTGAGACTTTGGCACATCCTTCCTTCTCTGGCTAAACAGTAAAAAGCACAAGTTGCCACAATCCCAGGAGCTTTTATTCAAAGCCTATCTGTGCCCCACCCACCCTGCCCCCACTGAATGAGAATTGTATTTTGAAACAACACCCCATGTGACTCTGACAGCTGACAATCTTACTACACCCCCCCCCCCCCCCAAAGAATCGCATCTCCTCTGCTCTTCCCAGCACTTTGCTGGGTAGGTTGGAGCACCCCCATCACATAACTGAGTTTCGCAGAAGTCAAGTGACGTGTTCAAGTTCTCATAGTAAGCGATAGAGAAAGACCTACCCCAGGTCTGCCTACCATCAGGAGAACGAGGCAGTCGGAAAGCTGGAGGACAGCAGGGCGGGCCTGCATCTGCTGGGCTGGGGCAGGGGTGGCTCTGACAAGTGGAGAAAAGTCTTCAGGGGCTCCTCATCCCTGAGCAGCCCTCGCTGAATAAACCTGGACCCGGCGTCCTTTTTCGGGCTGTCCATGTGGCCCAGCTCCTCCCCTCCCATCTGTCAGGGTACCCGCGTCTCTGTGTGCAGTGGCTGAGGGTCGGACATCCCTGTGCCCTTCCGCACCGCGGGCCAGCGTGGCGCTGGTGACACCTGTTGCACCTGGGATGCTACGGCCCTGCTCACAGCACTGCCACCTGTGAGCCTGAGAATGAGTCATTTGGCAGCCGTGGGTCTTCCTTCTCCCCAGTGGAATCAGAGGTGCTCACACCTCCTTCTCTGCTCCTGGGAGTGAGCATGAGAATTAATTACTGGCACACCCCAGAACTGGCGAGGAGATGGCTCGAGGAGTGCTGCATGAGGAGTGTGTGGTGGGCTAACACACCCTGGGGAAAGGCTCGGAGGGCTCAGGAGGGAAGTGGCTGGCCAGGGTCCCACACCTGCATCCAGATGGGGGTGGCCGCCGACCAGCCCCTTGGGAGCCCTGGAGACTTGGTTGGCTCTGGCTGGAGGCTGTGGGAGCTTGATCTCTGCTGGGCTGCATCCAGCAGTTTTCTGTCCCAGACAGAGCAGCCTTGTTCTCTCCTCCTTAGACACAGTCATTGTCTGGCACGGAGCTCTGGGGGTGAGAGGTGTCCCGGGGCTTGGATGCCCTGCAAAGGCCCAGTCTGGCATGACTCCTAAATTAATAATGTATTTAGCTGTGGGAAGGGATCCTTGGTTGCCAAGGGCCTGGAGGAGGTGTCCCCCTGAATGCATCACAGCACAGCCTGGCTCGGAAAGGGTTACCGGGAGCCGCAGCCATCTTGCTGCGGAGGATGCTTTGTTCCCAGCTGAGAAGCTGAATAAATTCTTTCTAGGGCTGGTGGAATTCTCATCTAAAAGCCTCATCTGCCACTTTTGGGGGGCCTTTTCTGCACCCCTCCCCCAGCTTCTGCAGAAGACACTTTTAGCCCTTGAATCTCAGTGGAGAAGTTCTGAGTCGGGGGCAAGAGGCAGAGGCTGTTTCTTTAGCAAAAGAAGCTGGGTTTGCTCACTGTGGTCAGATAAACGTTATTTCATCTCGTTGTCTCCTGTATGTACCTCAGGCCTCTGAGACCTGAGGTATATTTTGTCTTTGAAGATGAGTCTGCCCCTCCCCCATCTCGCACCCATTTCTTCTTCCCTGTGCCCACACCCCCCTGCCCCCTGGGTCCATCCCCAGGGGTCCGGTGACCGTCTGACTTCTCCAGGGTACTCAGCCCCTTTCCCTCTGTTTTCTCCACAGCAAGCCCCACCCAACACGGACTGGCGTTTCTCTCAGGCCCAGAGACCCGGCACCAGCGGGTAGGTGACTGCCTCTCCAGCCCACCCTCTTCTCTGCGGCATTTTCTCAGCGATGACGTGGGAGGGGAGGGGGGAGGGCTTAGCATTCGCTACAAATGGCTTCTTCCCTCAGTTCCAGATTTCAAGGAGGTTTTGGTGTATTGGGGGCTGTCACACAGATTCCAGAAGGAAGAGGCTATTTTGGAAGCTCAGTTCACACGCTCATCCCCTCCCTCCTCCCACCATGGGAACCTGTCCAACCTCCTGGGGCTCTGTGGGACCACAAGATGGTTTTAAGGTGGTCTCTGGGTGGAGAGGAAGCGTATTATACCCATCTACTGCCCACACCCCCCCCCCCACTCTGGGCTGAGCTGAGCTCCATCCTGACCTGGGGTCCAGGCAGAGAAACCTGGGGCAGGAGGGGCAGAGGAGGAGCCTGCTGGAAAGAGCGGAGCTAGAGGAGGGCGGTCAGGCAGTGGTGGGGGAAGTGGGCACCGCACAGCTGGGGCTGAGGGGGAGCCTTCCTAGGGCGGCCTCCCTGGTCCTGCCCCTCCTCCGGCCCCCTGGGCCGCTCTGGCCTGGCCCTCTCAGCCTGTAGGCCTGTTGTCTCTGCCACTCTCTTATTCCTGCACCTTCTCTCTCTGTCCGTTTGCGTTCTCTGACTTTCCCTTGGTCTCTGTCTCAGTTTCTGTCCTTATTGCTGCCTCTCTGTCCCGCTGTGTGTGTCCACTTCTGCTGGTCTGTGCCTCACACTGAGCCTGCCGTGGCTAGGTGCTCAATAAATGTGGAATCGAATAAATGTGACTTCCTAGTCTCATTCTGTTTCTCTTTTCTCTGTTTCTGCCTCCCTGTCTCCATCCTTTTTCTCTTTCTTGTCTCTTCTTTCATCCTTTGCTAGTGTCCTTGTGTTCCTCCTCTGTCTCCTGTCTCTCTCTCTCAAGCTCTCTGAGTCTGTTGCCTGTCCCTTTCTGCCTCTCAGAGTCCCTCTCTCCATTTCTCTTTCTTCATCACTCTCTGTCTCTCTTTTATCCTGTTTGTTACTCGGTGACCCTGCCTGTCTCTCATTTCTTTGTACTTGTGGGCGAGCCAGCACACACATGTGCTCCCACCCCCTCCCTCCCCGTGCCCCTCGCACACAGAGCCTTTGATCTGCGCTTTCCACGCACACCCTCCCATCCAGGCTACCCCAGCTGCTCACTTCAGTCTGGTATGAATTCCTGCTGGGACAGGAACCCCCTGCGGGCGGAGGAGGAGGGAAACTTCAGCGGAAAGACCTTCAGTTGGTCTGAGGGAAGTGGGATGGGCCCTGGGCCAGGCCTCCCTGTTAGAAGTCGGAGCCAGTAGGAGTCCAGGGATCCCTGGAGAGAGGGGGGACAGAGTTGGCTGCCTCGCCGCCCCTCCCGGATGCTACAGATGCTGAGCCCTCGCAGCCACAAGAACCCAGGAGCCCGTGGTGGAGGGAGGGTGGAGGCTCCAGCTCCTGGGCAGGTGCAGTCCGTCCCTGGTATCGGGATCTGAAGGTGCTTCCTAGGAGGGCAAGAAAGCAGAGGAGCTGGACTGCCCTGGCCCTGCCCTGCACCCAGCGGTCTCCTTTCTCCCCACTGGCCTTGCCAGCCTTCCCATAAGTTATCCACTAGATCATTCACATATTCATTCATATATTCATTCAAAAATATGTATGGAGCATCTACTGTGAGCCAGCCCCCATGCTAACCACTGGCCTATAGGAATGAACAAGAAGACATGATCCTTGAACTCATAGACTTTCATGCCACCAGGGAGGCTGGAAATTGACAACAAATCACACACGAAAAGCACAGCAAGTTCTGAGAAGAGGGTAGTGAGAGTGTGGTGGTGGAAGGGGACAGGGAGGGCCTCCAGAAGGAAGTGACATTTGAGCTGAGGTGATGAGTGCCCCTTTCCCCACCCCCACCCCAGGCCATATACTAGCCCTGAAGCCGGATTCGGATTCATCGCTGAGCCTGGGAGCCTCACCAGTTGCTTCTGGTGTGCCCCCTGGGTTGAGCACCTCACCCCCGCCTCCCGCTCCTTTCCACCGAAGGAGAGACTGGGTGGCCTGAATACACACAGGGGCTCTTGGGGAGGCGGAGAAGGCTCGGGGGCTCTCCCATCCTTAACTCAAGCACGATGGGTCAGACGTTTCTGAGTCGGCTCTGAAGTGGCCCAGATGAGATGAGCATGAAGGGCCCGGTCCAGCAACTGCAACCTCCCTTCTCCATTCAATGAGGAGCAAGACCTACGATAGACCAGGTAGTATTCTAGATGGAGGGTATAAAAGGACAAACTCTCTGTCCTCGGGACTTTACAGTGTTGAGGGAGACAAGTATTAACCAGTTAATCACCAAAAAAACAAAAATAAGCATGATTGCAGCTGCCACAAGTGCTATGAACAGTCCCGATAGCGAGAGCCGAGAACGGGCACTGGACGGGATCAGGGAGCAGGAGGACATCCAGGAGGAAGTGAGGCTGTGCTGGGATCTGAATGAATAGGAATTACCCAACCAGGGGAGAGCGCGAAGAGCATTCCAGGGACAGGGAAGAGCATGCGCCAAGGCCCCTGGGGAGGCATCTCAGGACAGAGGATGACAGGGAGCTCTTTCTGGGCCGCCGTTCTGACGAGGACATTGGAGTCTGACTGTGGTTCCAGTCTGACTGTGCTTCCTCCATTGCTTTTCTGCCCCACTCCTTCCCCACCGTCTTGGCTACTGGCACAACAGGTTCAAAGCAGGGCTAGCCCTTCAGTAGACCTTGTTCAAGTTCAAGCCAGCCCTCAGTCACATTGCCTAGACAAAAGGGGAACAGACTAGCGCTCTGAATGAAGTTCTTGCTTGCCAGGTGCTCCTCATCCCCACCACTGCCCTCCTCAGATCCTCCGTCCAGTTCCTGACCCCGGCAGCCGTTGTCTCAGCCTCTCCTGGTCCCCACTCAGTCCTTGAGATGGTTTCACCCCAGCCTCCGCCTCCCCTCCACCCAGCCACCCCTCCAGACGCTGCCTCCGCTGTCCCTCAGTGTGGGCGGTCATTCAGCAAGCAAGAGGCCGCTCACTTCTTTTCTGCTTGTAAAATAATACATGCTAATTATAGAATCATCATGAGAGAGAGAGAGCGCGCAATTTTTTTAAAGTACTCATAATTTCACAACCCAGGGAAACCACCACTGACAATTTTTTTTAATATGGAAAATTTCAAATCTATACAAAAGTAGAATACCAAAACGAACCTCCAGGAGCCCACTGTTCAGCTCGACTAATTCCTGGTCTTGCTTTCCTTCTCTTCACCCCGCCCTCTCCTGGTTTACTCTGAATGCGCTCAGCCGTTATGTGACTTTATCTCAGTCTTCACTATCTTTAACAATTTTTTAAACGTGTAAGCACTAAATATATTAACAAAATAAAAATTAATATATTAGTAATAAATAATATTAATGAGCTAATATCACATTTTCCCAATTATATTTCTCTTTTCATTAACTTATTTACATGCTTATCCAAATTGAGGTCTCCAATTTGTCTGTGTTTGGTTGAGTATCTCGATTCTCTCAAGCTCTTTTAATACTTTCACGTGTGTCTTTCTAAACCCTTTGTGCGGTCAAGCCACATGCACAGGCTTCCTCTTTTTAAAAAAATATAATTTACTTAAATAAACTGTTTATGAATTTGTTCACAGAATACTGAGAACTTTCATTCCCAGTAAGCTGGTATATTTCTCACCATGTTTTTTCTTTGCAGTAATTGAGGTCACACTCTTCATTATATTGTAGCTTTTTTTTGTCTTTGCAATATATAACAAAAATTCCACAAAAATTTCCTGAAGTCATTTAACTATCAGAGAGTAGCCCCATGTATAGGGTGGGGCAACAGCAGGTTTGCAGTTGTGACTACGTGAGACGGAGTTTATTCCTGCATTATGTGTGACTTATCAGTGATGGTAGTATTTCCCATAAGTTCACGGACAACGGTAAACTTACTTTTGTCCAGCCCTGTATATGTGTATTTTTAAATGCTAATAGGCTTTTACAGCATTGAAAGTGTATCCGTGCACTTACATTTTATCAGTTACTCCAGGCTGTTATCAGGGGCGACTTCCCCAGATTTCTTCTTTTTTTTTTTTTGAGCCTGACTGTACCAGAGCCCACCTCTGGGATGCTCCCAGCACATGCCCAGTACCGGGGTGCAAGCTCCTTGGGGCGAGGGCGGTATCTGTCATCTCGTGAGTCCTCGGGCCTGTCACGGGCCCTGCCCCGGAGTGGGCGCTGGGAAAGTGGTCGGTTAGATGTAGTCTCTCTCCTCCACTCTCACGTTTTCATTGCTTCCCAAATCCTGGAAGAGTCCCCTGTGCTTGCTTCTGGGGGTCCAGCCCCTCCCTGCCGAAGCCCAGTGTGTTGTTGTGTGTGAGATCGTCAGCTTTAGGGTCCCTTCAGGCCCGTTTCAGGGTGTAGGTCCGCCCGTTACCGGCTATGTGACTTTGGGGGAAGTTCGTCAACCTCTCAGAGCCCTGGTTGCCTCTGCTGGAAAATAGGGCTAATCACAACACACATGGTTCTGAGATTAAAATACACCACACACACACACACACACACACACACACACACACACGTGCCAGTCATCCACTCATCTCCTGCCCAGCTTCAAAGAGCTGGCAGCCTGCCCACGTGCTTGGCCTCCAACCTTCAACTGTTTGCCTAGAATCCTCCTTACAGCCCAGCCCTCTCCCTTCCTCCTACCTTTACTCCCTCAACACCACCGCCCGCCTCCACAGGGCGTCCTCCTAACCTGGCATCTGACCCCGTTGTCCACCTCACAGCCCCGGAGTTCTTCTCCTGGTTGCCCGCCCCCAACCTGCTCCCCGAGTGTCCGCATTAGGCCCTATGCTGAGGGCTGAGCCCCCCTGTCTGCACCCTGCACCCTAGGCAGGCCCAGGGAGCTCAGCCAGGCTGCCAAGCAGGACTTCTGGGTTTTCATGGAGACTGGGCCCTGGGTCACCTCTCACAGGAGCAAGAGTGATCCATAAATACTTACCCTAAAGCCGGTCATGACAACTCCCCCAAACACCTCATGGAGTCCCAGGGCTCTTAGCAGGAGACCAAAATCTTCCATGTGGCTCTGCAGCCACAGCCCCCGAAGACACCTCCCCTCTTGCCCTTAGTCCTTTGAACTGGCCCAGCCTCCCCCAGCCTCAGGGCACGCAGCTGTCTCCCACACCACCACCCACACCTTCTCCTAGAAAACGTAATCTTTTTTACTTTAGAATGTTTCAAACCTATGGAAAAGTTGAAAGAATGGCGTGACGAACATCTGCATAGTTTTTTTTTTTACCTAGATGCATCATTTGTTAATATTTTGCGCACTTGTTTTATCTCTCTCTGTACTGACACACTAACAGACTCACACACCCACACACACTCATACACAGACTCACACACTCATGCTTTCAAGGCCTGGTGCCAAATCCTCATCGTGACCTAACCCGTGCCACAGGCTTTTTCCCGTTTGTCTGGCTCAGGCAACACAGGTTTATTGAGGAACTTCGGGTGCCAGCCGGTGCCAAGAGTCGCCTGATAGACGGTGTGTGTGTGTCAGGGTGCTTCCCTCTTTCCTCAAAAACGGAAACGATTTGGTCCTTGATAACTCCGAAAGAGCGTGGAAATAGCCGCCCTGGGAAAAACCCAAGTTGGGTTGGAATTCTTTTGGGCTCTTTTCCCGGCTAGCGTTCCTCACAGTCACTCCGTGCTCTTCCCAACGCTCAGAGCGTCCAAAGGTCTGGCTCGGGGCTGCAGTAGGGAGCAGGCCGACACCCGGGGCAGATCTGGGGGGCTGGGGGCCCTCTGACAAACTGTGTTGGTTTTACTGAGGTGGAGGGGGCCGGAACTGGCATTCCAGAGAACAGGAACAGGCCGGAACTGGCATTCCATCTGCCCGGGCTTTGCTGTAAGGGAGAGCTTGAGGAATTAGGGAAGGGAATCTGAAAAAGTTTGGTGGTGGGTGTTTGGGAGGGGCCTGGGGTGTTCTTGTAAAGCCGAGGGGCGGGTTCTCGCCTGCCCTGCGTTCTATCCCGAGGGCTTCACGCCTCTCTGCCCCAGGGTCCCCGGCCTCTCCCTCTAGGCTCTCACACCTTTCTCTGGCTCCGACACACTCTTCCATCTCCCACCTTCCCTGCCCGGAGAGGCCGACCCCCTCACCGTGACAGTGAGCGCTGCTCTGTCACAGACAAGTCACAGCCTACGCGGCTGTGTGTGTCCACGGCCGCAGTGTCTGCGGCGGGTCTGAGACGGTGAGGCTCGGGTGCAGGGGCCTGGTTCCTGAGGGGTTGTACAAACTACCCCCACCTTGCTGACAGGGGGTGTGAGGTGGGGAGAGGGTGCAGGGGGGCGGGGGCTAGGCTGGCCTGGGGCGCTGTGCTCACCATCCCACTCTCTCCAGCTCCCAAAATGGCGATGAAACCGGCACCTGGCCCAACAACCAGTTCGACACGGAGATGCTGCAAGCGATGATCCTGGCCTCCGCTAGCGGTGAGTGGTGCAGGGCAGTGTATGCGGGTGGGGGGTGAGATGTGGAGTGGGAGGTGGGAGGCCTGGGGTTCTGGGGCGCCCCACAGCCGCCACACCCAGAGGCTGTCTGTCCACCTGCACGGTTTCTGTGGATCTCTCTGCTGTTTGAGAGGACCTGTAACTGTAGGACATAAAGGGGGGCTGAGGGCCAGCCGAGGGAGGGGTGGGAGGCTGGGGTGCCCAGAGGGGAGCGAACAAGGAAAGGCCCACTGAGGACATGTGCGGAGGAGTGGTTGAGGATCTGGCTCTGGGAGGGGACAGCGTCAGTCCAGTCCCAGCTCTGCCACTTAGGGTCTCTGTGACTTCCATGAGTTTGCTTAATCTCTCTACACCTCAGTTTCCTGGGCCCAGAAAACAGGGGCAGCCACTAAAGGGCTGTTGTGAGGCCCAGAGGGGAGGGCGCCACAGAGCAGGAAGTCACGCCAGCCCTCGGTCCACGGGTGGGGGTGGGGGGTGTTCCCAGCAAAGCGAACAGGCTTGGGTGCTTGAGACCTTCTCTCTGGTTTGCTGACCCCACCTGCAGAGAAGGATTTGGTCTTCTCACGCAGCTAACAAAGAACGTCACATGCAATGGGGACGCAGAGGGTGGCTGTTGTCCCAGAAGAGTCACGAGGGTCCCGAACAGGGAAGCAGGGTCATCTCACCAGCACTTAGGCACGCAGGCAGGCCTGGAGACAGCCCAGCATGGACTCCGGTCCTGGCGCCGCCGCCTTACCTGAGAGTCCTCGGGCACGTTCCCAAGCCCCTCCGGGCCTCACAGGCGCTGACTCTGAAATGGGCGCAGTAATAACAGGTCTCGTGTGGGGTCGAGAGGGCCGGTATCAGGCCTCGGCACAGAGTTGGCAGAGAGGAAGGGCACAATATGTAGTGGCCAAAACTGATTAGTTACGATCTTTATTGATCCATACATAGGAGTAGAAGGAAGACAGAATTAGAATACTGCCTGTTCGTAAGGACTGGCTCCTGGAGCAGCAAATCCCGGGCTCACACAGAGGCCGGTGGGGGAATGTACAGTGGCTGAGAGCCCTGCCCTCCTGCGTGGAGGGCTGGGGGGTGGACAGCGAGGTAGAATCAAACACAGTCACCACACCCACGCCTGCGTACCATCCCAGGCGCGTGTTAGACACCCTTCATGGGCCTCATGCCGACCAGCCCCTCAGCCGCTCTGCAGGGCACGTCTGAGTACTTCCACTTGACCGGAGAACTGAGTAGTCACTTCTCCAAGGCAGCAGACTGGCCACTCTAAACTGGCCCGACTCCCAGGTTCATGTCCTCTCTGCTCCAATGACCATGTCTGCTTTGAGATCCAGCCTCAGTGTCCCCTTCAGCTAAACAGTTCTAGAGGCTGAACTCTCACTGCCCTGCCTTATTCCCCCAGGTGAGGGTGGCCAGATAGAACACAAGATGGTCAGTTAAACTTTAACTCCAGACAGACAACAACTAATACCCAGCGTAAGTGGGCCCGCACGCTCGCTCGCAGCAGGACAGACAGCGCTGAAACCTTGCTCGTCGTCATCGACCTGAAGTTCATATTTAACTGAGCGCCCTGTATTTTTGCCGCTAAATCTGGCCAGCGTCCCCCAGCTGTCTGCGGGGCTGGGCAAGGCCAGGACTGCGGCTGGGAAGGGTCGGAAGTGGCCCGAGAGGCCAGATGCTGAGTGTGAACAGCGGCGGCGCCGGCTCTGGGGAGACGCCAAGTCGGGATCTTGAGGGAAGTAAACAGACAGTCAGGTATATTTAGCTCTTGTGGTGCTGAGCCCTAAGGCCAGGAAGCAGGCTTTCTAGCCTAAATCCAGACTTTAAAAACAGAAATGGAGTATTTATGGCCCCAAACCCTCCTAGAAGTTCCCCTGGGTCATTGCAGGCTGCCTCCCTCTCAGGACTCCGGCCTCCGGCCCACGCAGGGCCTGACCTGAGTGTAAGCCGGGCCCTGGGGACAGCCCCTGAGGGCCGAGGGGTCGGAGGGGTCGGGTCAGGCCCCACTCTCACTTTCACACCCAGTGCCTTGCCCTGGAGCCAGAGAGGTTCCTGGAGCCCAGCCCAGCCGGTCTGTGGGGCTGCTGAGGGGGAGTGAGTATGAGGGAGAGAGTAAGGACACTTGGGAGGCTTCTTAAATAAACATTTCAGGGAGGAGGTGTGCTCTCAAGGAGCCTGTGGTTTGCAGGTCATCTGGCTGAGGTCTAGCTTGACCAGACCTCGCTGGGCTGGGCTGGGCTGCTCTGGAGTGCTGCCTTAGTCCCCGGGAGGCGAGGCGGGACCTGCGGGAGGTTGCAGGTTACTGGGCCTGGAGCCGGTTTCCCAGGTGAGGCTGGCGCAGGAGAGGAGGCCAGCACCGCTTCCACCTCCTCCAGAGCAGAGGGCACTCAGGTTCTTTCTTGCTGCTCCTCAAAGTCGGTTTCTCTCAGGACCGAGGGAAGGTCCTGGCCCCAGCCCGGTGTAGGGTAGAAGGAGGGGCTGTTGGAGAACCGCTTCTAAGGAAGGCCAGAGCCTGCAATCCAACGTCTCCCCCTCACATTTGTAGACAGGGAAACTGAGGCCCCAGTCATGCAGGGCCTGGGTCAAGGTCACACAGCCCAACTCCACTGCACCGTGTAAGGCCCGGCTGGTGTCAGGGCTGGCTCTGCCGGTCTCGCTCACAGCGGGGCTCCTCAGGGGTCTTGGGTGCATGGGGGACGTGGGTGGGCCTAGCTTCCAGCTACCAGTCAAGCCCATCCTTCCTTCCTGTTTCTGCCTCCCTCCTCCCTGTTTCTCTCTGGCTCTTCTCTACATCACTCTGCAGTCCTGGCTCCTGAGGCCAGAGCTGGCCCCCTCCCCCAGCCCCTCCATTCCCAGGCGGGAAGAGGGAAGGTGGGAGGGGAGGGGGCCAGCAGTCGAGGTCCCAGCTCCCTCCTGGAGTCAATTAGGGAAACAGAGAAATGTCCATGGGGCCAAGGGGCTGGGGGAGGGAGGAAAAGAGAAGGAAATGGGCAGCTGCTCCCTCCCCACCCCCAAGGTCCTCTGATCGGGGATTGGGGATTTGAAATGGAGCCAATAGAAACCTGAGCCGCTGGAGTGAGAAGGCGGAAAGACGAGGCTCATCCGTCCTTGCCTTCTCTCACGCCCCTCCCCCCTCATGCCATTCTTTGAAAATACTTCCTGTCTCTCTCAATCCCTGGTCGGTGTCCCAGGATTACTCAGCTTCTCCAGGCTTTAGTCACCCTCTCTACTCACCCCCAGGGTTGGGGCGGGGGCAGAGGGAGGCCAGGGGAAAGCTCCTTTGCCGGCCTGGGGCCTTAACCCTCCCACGGCCGGCAGGAGGGCTCCGTGGCCCGCGAGCTCAGGCGAAGCCATCCAGCTCCCAGTTCCTTCCCCCTAACGCACACGCGCGCGGCGCAACGACGCGCCGGGTGGGGATGACGACCGCAGCAGCGAGCACGCAGTGCCTGGGCCCTGGGCGAAGCGCTGCCTCATTGACGCCTCACGAAAGCCCGCTTCTGAGCGTCTCTCCCTGGGACGTGCACACAGACCGCCCGGAGAGCTGTTCGAAGGCCGACTCCGGGAGTCCGGCTTTCTGACACGCTCCCGGGTGAGGCTGAGCCGAGGCCAGGGTGTGTGCTGCCCTGGACCCCTGTGTCTTCTGGGGCAGGCCACTGTCTTTGATGTCATCTGGCTCTGACACTGTGAGCCTGAGATGATGTCCCGAGATCGTCACCTGCTCAGCCCCGTAGAAGGCTGCGCGCTCTGTCTCCTCTCCTCTCCTTTACCCAGAGAGGAGTTTTGGGGGCCATGCTGCTGCTGCTGCTGCTGCTGGTGCGTGCCCTCCCTGCACTCACACACACTCAGGCCTCACCCCTGTTCGGCCCTGTGCTGGCTGGTTTGGTCACGGGCTAGTCTTACCTTCTCGGAGCCTTGCTTCCCTGATCTGTGAAGTGCGGGCCTCACCGCATGCCTGGCTGGGCTGTCGAGCTGAGGTGAGAAGCGTCTTGCACGTGCACCATCTAGCAAAGGGCTTGGCGCAGAGCAGGCTGCAGTTGCGGTTCTGAAGTGAATGCCTGGAAGAGCGCCTGCTCCTGGTCAGTAACAGAACTGCAAAGTACCCGCTGTGTGCCGGGTGCTGGCTGGAAAAGGGGGAGAGGAAGATGGACAAGCCATGGCGGAAGGGCCCCAGAGGCCCACAGCCCCGTGTGGAAACCCGAGCGGCTCCCTTGAGAAGGGCCGGGGCGAGGGTTTGAGAGCCAGTGCCTCAGCCCAGAGAGAAGGAACAGCTAGCATCTTTTTAGCCCCTGCCTCGGGTGAATAGGTAAAAGAACTAGGGATCAAATCTAGGCTGTTAGTCCAGAAACCCTTACCTCTGCCCCCTGTGATGGAGCTGGTCTTCCCTGGGCTCAGGGGGGTCCGGGCTTCGTGATTGGCTGGCATTCATTAACTGCTTGTCCTCCAGGAGAGTGACAGTGGGGGACCCAGAGGTTAGCCCCTGACTTTCTTCTGTCTCTGCAGAAGCTGCTGACGGGAGCTCCACCCTGGGAGGGGGCGCCGGCACCATGGGCTTGAGCGCCCGCTATGGGCCCCAGTTCACCCTGCAGCACGTGCCCGACTACCGCCAGAACGTCTACATCCCCGGCAGCAACGCCACGCTGACCAACGCGGCGGGCAAGCGGGACGGCAAGGCCCCGGCAGGCGGAAACGGCAACAAGAAGAAGTCAGGCAAGAAGGAGAAGAAGTAAAGCGGAGGCCGGCCTGGAGCCACAGGGCCCGCTCCCCCCAGCCCGCCCCGCCTCTCCCACCTGGACCCAGGACCGGGGTCTCCAGGGCTCACCCCCAGGATCCTGGCGGCCCGGGACACGCTCCCCTTGGGAAACAGAAACAAGTGCCCAGTCAACACCCCTCTCTGCCCCCAGGGGATCGAATATGCAAAGGGAGTTCCGCAGGGAACCCCCGTCCAATCAACGGCTGTGCCGCGGGCCGCGGGGCAGTGCGCGCAGCACTGGTCGCGCTGCTGCAGTCACAGCTGAACTCCTCCACCTCCAAACCCAGTCAGGCCCCAGCAGGACCACCGCCCGCCCCCTCCCGCCCATGCCACCCCCTCCTTCAGCAGCTCCTCTTTCTTCAGTAAGGCGGTTGGGGTGTTGAGGTACCTGGTGACCTAAAAAGGTTCCTAGTTCTGAAGAGTTGAAAGGGCATCGTGACCTCTTGGCCTATCCTTCAATTCTCAAACTTCCCCCAAAGCGTGGTTTGGTGCCAGGCCTTCGCCTCCTTCCTCAGCCTGAGACCCAGCTCATGTTTTGGGAGACACGGTCACCATTCCATGGTACTGATGCTTGCTGGATTCAGGGAGGGCATTTTGCTGCCATGCCTCTTCCCGATGCCCTAGGGACCAGTTGTTTCGTTTTGTTTTGTTTTTCATTGTTTGATGTTCCCACTGCATGCTGTGGCTGCCCCTCCCTAAACCAGAGACTTCACTGCATGTTCCAAGACGGTGTGGGGTGGTCGGACAAAGAAGGAAAGAGTATGTATGTGGCGGGGAGAGGGTGGATACACCTTGACCCATCAGTTAACAGTTATCAGGAGGCTCTGTATGTCCCCAGGGTACTGACCAGAGCTTTCCAGCCATAAACCAAGAACCGGGCTGGACCCTCATCTCCCACAGGCTCGGGGCTGAGCGGCCAGCACCAATGATCTCAACTGGCGTTACAGTCCGAGGAAGGTCTGAGCAGGTTCGCGACCAGGTCCCCTGGAGAGATCAGAGGGGCCTCTGTGGGTGCTGGGTACTCCGGAGGTGCCAATAGTGGAAGGATCAGTATGCCCCCCCCACCCCCAGGCCAGCTAGGCCGTTCATGGTTCCTGGGCTGGGGAGGCAGAGGGGCTAGAGCAGGGATTAAGTGGACAGAACGTCTCAGCCGCAGGATCAGTCTTCTCCACGGGGCCCCTGCATTCCCCAAGGCTCGGTCCTTCACCTTGCCAGGTGCCATTTCTTCTCTGTTAAGGCCACTGCCCAGGCCCCCGGTGTGCCCCCTAGTGGCCAGGGCCTGGTTCAAGTCCCTAGTGCCTCCTTGTGCATAAACCTAACTCTGCCCACCCACTTCTACCCCCGAGTCCCGTTCACGCACCGGGGCTGAGTGAGAACCCCACCCTAGTCCTTACAGTAGTGTAGAGACCCCTCCCTCCCTCCCTCCTTTGGCTGGTGTAGAATAGCCAATAGTGTAGTGCGGTGTGCTTCCCTGTGATGGCGAGGTGGCAGCGGGCAGCGGGCCCCGCGCAGCCGTCTGTCCTCGAATTTGCCTGCGGCGGCCCGTGCTGTGTTTTGTGCTGTGTCCACGCGCTGCGGCGACCCCCTCCCCAATACTGACTCCTATAAGCGCTTCTCCTGGCATAGTCACGTAGCTCCCCACCCCTTTCCTGTGTTTCACGCAAGTTTTATACTCTAATATTTATATGGCTTTTTTCTTTGAAAAAAAATAAAAAGGTTTCTTCTGAAAGTTTGAACGTTTCTGTTTAAATATGGAAGCTCCTGAGTCGTCTGGATGAAGTAACGAGCTGAGGGGTGCATGCTGGGCGGAGAGCGGGATCGGGAGGCAATTATGGCGTTTGCGTGTTGGTCTGGTGTGGTCGCCGTGAGTCTGCGTTTGACTATCAAACGTGACTGTGTATGCTCGCAAGACCCTCTTGCATATGTAATAGCATGCGACTGACTCAGTGTGCGGGCGGATCTGGATACCGCGTGTGTCATCGGCTCGCGGGCCCGTTGTGGGGGAGGGACGTCAGCGCGGCGTGTCGGTGTGCAGTTGAGTGCGCAGTGGGATGCGCGGCTGTCTCCGTGCCAGGGCTAACAGAGCGCCAGTCTCCAGGCAGAAGAGGAGACCCGAGCGCGGGGGCGGACGCGGGTTGGCGCCCAGCAAACCGCGCTGCAGAGGGGGCGGGGAATGTCTCCTTAGTGCCAGCCCCTTCGCAGCCGCGCCGACTACCTCCGAGCGCCTTAGCGGGCTTGGCGGAGGGGGCGGGGGAACTTTCTTTGCCCGTCTCCCTCCGCCCCCGCTGCCTCGGCGATTTGGGAACACCGCCAGAGAGGCAGGGGATGCCCGAGGCGATTCTTCGAAGTCCGCGTCCGCGTCCGTAGCGTGGGCCTCAGTTTCCCCGCTTGGAATTCACCTTCCCGCGCGTCTCTCAGCAGCGGAGCCAAGGAAATTGGAGGGCTCGCCTTCTTGTGCGGGGGTGGTCTAGGGGACTGAAAGGACTGGAAATGAGATAGCCCACTTCAGGTCGCCCTCCCACCTTCCCCTCTCTTCGTGCTTTTCCATTCACTGGTCCGCTCGCCCGTCTCTCTGCCTGCTCAGCCCGTCTCCTCGAAGCACAGTGGGATTCCTAGGTGGCCGCAGCCTGAGAAGCCGCAAGAGGCACAGAGGGAGGGAAGGCCGGGAGGGGCAGAAGGAGAGAAAGGCAGACCCACTGGGGTGAACGGGCGGGCCAGTGAGGGTGTGCCCTAGCACCGGGAGGGAGGAGGCCGTTTCTGGGCCGCCTCGGCGCGGAGCCTCTCAGAGCTGGGTCCTTCAGTCTGTTGTCATGGAAACCAAGCCTTCCAACTAAGCATCCGGGGGTGACTTTCCTGCGTGGGAGAGAGGGTGGTGTGCGCAGCTGCTGAGATGGAAGCAGGGTTTTGCGTCTGAGAGCCAGGCTGCAGAGGGTGGGGAGCCGGGCGCCTGGGTTCTATTCTAGGCACGGCGGTAGACTGGCAGAGCGTGAGCAGCTGTGGCCGGTCCCCTAATTGGTATGTGTGCCTATGAAGCTTTGAGCCAGAAACGCGTGGCCTCTGGGGTGGAGGGAAAGAGGAAGCAGGCAGCCCACCCCACATCTCCAGCCTGACTAGGGAGGCAGCTGCCCAGGCTCCAGGGCTATTTAAAAGGCTCTTATTTCCAGTTCCAGAGCCTGCCCAAATGGGTTTGTGGTCCCCTCCAGGCCCCTCCCTGCCTATTCTGGGCCTGCGCATAGATTGTAAGGTTTCTTTGTGCAGGTCAGCACGTGCTCAGACATGTATGACTCTGGAGCAGCAAGTCATCCGGAGCATGACCTCTGGCGTCTGACCTCCGCTGGGCAGGCTCAGGCTTCCACCCGTGTCAGCCCCTCCAGTCTGGATCTTGGTGTGTGGCCATCAACGGGGGTGGGGGGAGGGGAGAGGAGAATAGGAGTCAGATGTTTCCCTCAGGGAGAGGCACAGGTATTGCCAGGAAACTATGACACCTGGGAGCAAGGGAGCTGGGCAGAATTTAAGGGTTCCAGGCAATTCCAAGCCAGGAGGCAGCAATGACGAGGGGCGTTGGACTGAACGGGGCCCCACTCCTTTATGCAAACCGCAGGCAGAAGCCACCACATGTTAACCATCAACGCCAGCCAGCGTCTGGCACAGGAAGGGCACCTGGGACTTCTTGACAATGATCTGTCAGGCTAACCAGGGATTTGAGGCAGGACAAGACGGAAGAGCCTGGATAAGAGCAAGAACAGCTCCGACATTCACACAGGAGGCGGTAAAGCAGTAGTTTCAATGCTTTATTAACAGTTGGAGACAAACCCAACAAACTGGAGGTGATGACATCCCAGAAGCCCAAGAGGTGAGGGAAACAGGTTTGCATTTTGTCCCTTATTTACTTATTTTTTTATGAAATGCATCTTAGCAAAAGTAGATTAAAAAAGAAAGGGTCAAAGCCCCAGATGTCAGCAGGCAGAAGGAGGGGACCTAGGGAACAGCAGGCCCCTCATGCCAGGCTTCCCGGGAACAGCTCCGAGCAGCTGCCGCTGCCCCCACACAGGCCGGGCAACCGGAGCCCTTCTTCCCAGCCACTGGGCTTCCTGCAAGTGCCCTCCGTCTCCCTAAGGACTCCGGCATGCTGGAGCCACGGTTCTGGGCCTAGTCCTAGCAGTGCTTTCCTCTCTCCCTGCCTGGCGGTGGGCAGATGAAAGCAGCACAGGGAGGGCACAGCGCCACCTGAGCCAGAGTCTGAGCTTCCCGAGGCCGGGGCCACGGAACAGTGTGGCCTACCCACTGTTTCAGAAGGGCGCAGGGCTGCAAAGTGTGGGGGCACTCCTGTGCCCACTCCCCCAGAGTGTCCAGTTAGCATCTGCACATTTGGCTTGATAAATATATTAAATTTATAAAAACTCTGTGGTCTCAGAGCTCCCACTACCCTCAGGCCTGGTTCAACTCAACCAGAGAGGAGCTTCCTCCTGTGCACACCCGACGCTGGCGGAGCAGCTGCACCGCCCCGAGGGCCCAGAGGCATGGCAGCTGAGGCGCAGGTCCCAGGGCCTGGCCAGGACTGAGGCCCGAGGAGAGTAGCCCCAAAGACTCTGGAACCTGCCATCAAGCCTCTTATATTATGGAGGAAAAGGGGGAAAGGAAGATTTATTTTTCTTAAAAAAAAAAAATCTCATACAAAAATAGATCCATTTGCAAAACAATTTCTCAGCCAGGAGGCTCCACCTCCCATTTTCTTGGAGACAGAGGGTGAGGTGCTGGGACGGTCATAATGCAGCCCACACTCCAGATGCAACGCACCAGAGCTCCGGGGAGGGCACGGGGTGAGACCACGGCTCGGTAGCCGGGGGCTGGTGCAGAGGGTCCAGAGAGGCAAGGGCCCAAAGCAGGGCAGCAGGCTGGGGCAGACCCCATGGGGTCTCTGTGTCCTTCCTGCCGGCCCACACGCTCTGGCCAAGGCCACAGTGGAACGGATAAAAGTGGTCCTCTTTGCTGTGGGAGGCCTTTCTCAGGAAGGTGGAGTAAGAGTGGGATGTGCCCCCCACTTCCTTAGAAGCAGCTCCCCATGCCACACCGCTAGCAATAAATAACTGCCAGGAGAAGAAAGGGTGGAAAGGCGGAGAGGTGACAGCAATGAAAGGCGGGGTAAAGCCCAAAAGTTCACAAGCCCCATGCTGTTCTCAGGGCCAGAAAAACCACAAAAGAAAAGCACAAACTCAGCAAAATTGACCTACAGGAAGCCCACTGGAAAGCCAGGGGCTGAGAGAGCAGGCAGGCCTTGTCTGAGACAGGCCTCCAAGTAACAGAGGGGAGACACTTGGGGTTAAGGCAGCAGCAAACACGGAGCCTGCTTTGGTAATGCAACAGCCAGGGCCGGCTGGGTTGGGCTCAGGCCTCCCCTACACTGCCCCTTCCTTCTGGCCTCCAGGCAGTTGAAGCCGAATGTCATGTACAGAGAGCAGCAGGCCAGAGAGGAAGACAGGGTCGGGTGATGGGAGCGGCCACCCCATGGGGAATCTCCACGATCCTTCAGGCACAGGCTGCAGGGCAGGACGGTCTGCGCCTCACCGAGGAGCTGCCACGGCCACAGGACCCAGATTAGCTGGCACGGCCAACCAGCTCCATGGCTTCCTCCAGGATCGTGGGGACTCCGTCACTGCCCTTGGGCACCTTGGCAGGGACAGCAGTCATGGCATCATCCTTGGTCAGCTCCGAGGCCAGCAGAGAGGTGACAGCACACCCAGCCTTCCTGTTGGCTGCAAGAGAAGACACGAGAGATTTTGTTCACAGAAAGCCCAGCCTCTGACCCGCTCTGAACTCTAGGGCAGACGTTTATAGCCAGATGCCACACAAACGTGGCTGCCCTGTCCAGTTCTCAGAGGGTCCTACTTTGAAGGAGGAGCAGAGACCTAGGAAGATGTGGAATACACCCCTGGGTCAGGGTGCAGCAAATATTAAGAGAGTATGGCGCAGGCAGGAGCGCAAGCCACGCTCTTGCTTTCCGTGTGAAAACAGGACAAAGGTGAGGGTTCGATGCTGGTCAGGGCACGTATAAGAATCAACCGATAAATGAGCGAATAAGTGGAACAACAAGTCAATGTTTCTCCTTCTTTCTCTGAAATCAATCAATAAAATATTTTTAAAAACAGCATAACCCCAGCCAGTGTGGCTCAGTTGGTTGAGTGAAGTCCCACAAACCAAAAGGCCAGGGGTTCCATTCCCGTCGGGGCACAGGCCTCGGCGGCCGGTTTGGTCCCCGACTGCGGCACCTTCGGAAGGCAGCCAAGTCGATGTTCCCCTCTCACATCGATGTGTCTCTTACTTTCTCTCTCCCTTTCCCTCTCTCTAAAATTGAAGCTTTTTTAAAAACTAAAAAAACAACACAAGGGTTTGAAGACAGTGAGACAGAACAAGGCCCAAGCGCTAACTATGTCACTCAAAGAGAGAGAAAGCCCCCAAAGTCAGTTTTCTCCTCGCAATGCTGTTGGAATTAAACAGCCTCGAGCCTAGCAAACAGTGTTCCTCTTGTTCTGTGGGCACTTCCCAGGAAGCTCCGAGGCTGAGGGCAAAACCCCAGGGGGGCTTCTGCAAAGAGGAGCGGCAGCCCATGCTGACATCACATGCCTGTCACACTGCCGCGCATGCCCCCAACCCTCCCGCCCTCCCCCCAGATGCGCACACACCTAGCTCACCCCCCCACCCCGCAAGGACAGCAATGCCAAGGGCCCTACTGCGTGTCTGGGGGGTGGGGATGGGGAACGGGGTGATGAAGCGAAGTTGGGGAAAACAGAGCTAGGGTCAGGGATGGCCGGAAGTGGCCTCTACAAAGAGACACCAGGCCAGTGGGCTACGGGACTGTGAGGAACCAATCAATCCACGAGCTGCTGTTCTAGCTGCTGGAAGCTGTTCCCGGGACCCTCACATTCATTCGGGGAATCCAAATTTACAGCCCGTTCCCTGAACACAAAGGCAGTCCCCTGGCACTGTGCTGCCTGCCTCTCCCCACGGCCGGGGAGCCGCATGGACAGACCGCAGGCACACCCACAGCTGCCTGCCCGGGGAGAAGGCAGGACACGCAAGAGGCCACGAATGCTGATTCCATTTCTGCCAAGTGTCTGCAATGGGCAAAGCCATAGAGACAGGGAAGTAGATTAGTGGTCGCCAGGGGCTGGGGGAAGGGACAATGAGGAGCGACTGCTAATGGGTGTGGACTTTCCTTCTGGGGTGATGAGAATATTCTGGAATTAGATAGTGGTGATGGGTGCACGGCCTTATGAATATACTGAAAAACACTGAATTGTATTCTTTAAAAGGGTGTATTTAGGCATGTGGTCTGTATCCCAATTTAAAAAACAAACACTTGCCGGGTCATGGGAAAGCTGAGTGGAGAAAGCAGCATGTAAATCCGAAAGGAGCAGGGAGAGAGGAAGCCTGGTTCTCCTAACCGCAGGCTCCACCCCTACACGCAGGCTCCACCCCTAAACACAGGCTCCACCCCTACACGCAGGCTCCACCCTACACGCAGCTCCAACCCTACACGCAGGCTCCACCCCCCACACGCAGGCTTCACTCCTAACATGCAGGCAGCTGCGCCCCGCTTGAGGGAAGGGGTCCAGAGGAGCCAGTGAACAAAGCATCCAGAACACCTGTGCCTTCTTCAGACCAGCAAAAAGCTTTAGAGAGGGCAGAAGCCAAAAGGGTTAGAGGGCCCAAGTCATCACCAGGGCTGTTAGCTTCTCTGCAGAACCACTGTGTTCACACGGCAAAGGCGACCGACAGGGCAGCAGGGAACGCATAGCATGCCCACCGGTTACCAGTTTGCGGGTGTCCTCCTCCTCCTCCTCCTCCTCCCAGGGGCACAGGGGGCTGTCTAACAAGAGGAGAAAGGAGAGTGAAGGCCCTGACCGACAGACAGACACGAGGCCACCTGGTTGCAGGTGGGGGGTGTGACTCCGGGGCTGTCACGGGAACCACTCCTTGGACCACACACATAAAATACTGCCTCGGGCCAGGAGGAACAGCGCCCCGCAATGCGACCAACATGGTCTGCAGCACACGCTTCTCCCGTCTTCCTTCTCAGTCTCTCCAGCAACTTCTTCCTCAGACCCCCTAGTTTCCACTCTCTTCTGAAAGCCTGCCCTCTCCGGTCCTGCTCCTCACGTCTGGGAAAGCAGTAGTACCACTCCATTGCTCCTTTGAATTTAGTCTCCAGAGGCTCAGAAAATCTGCAACTATCTGTGTGTGAGAGTGTGTGACGGGGGAAGTATGTGCACGCGTGGAAGTGACTTCTGACTCCAACCCCAGGCCTCCGTCCGGGACACCCGTCCTCGGCCATGAGGGGGACGTCAGAGTCCACGCGGGGCGGGTCTCAGCCTCCTCTCTCTGGCTTCTTCCTCCCGACCAAGGCGACACCAGTTGTACCTGATCGAACAATGCTTCCAGATTTTAACAGAATCGAAAAGCTTCTGATGCGTGAGAGTTCACACAAACCAGAAGTGGATGGTCAGCGGGGAGCCAAAGGCCAGCATTGGCCACGAGAGCTCTCATCAGAACCGGGAACAGAACCAAGGACACCGCTCCCACTGTGTCTTCAGGGCCCCGGTGAAGCTGGGCAGCTCGGACAGTCTGGAAAAACTGACCCTCCCCTCACTTCCCCAACTGGAGCACTGCTGGGACGACTGAACAGCAGCCGCGGAGGCGGACACCCCTTCTGCCCACCCGAGACCAGGGAGCGCTTCTAAGTCACAAGGGAACGAGCCGCCCCGCAGACGGGGGCGAAAGGGAACAGTCTCGAGACCTCGGTCGAAGCTGAGGCCAGATTCCCAGAAGTTGGGGGTGAAACACCAGCAAAATCAACCATACAACACTATGTAGATGAATCAGAAAAAGGTTAGTGGCCTGGAAAAAGACATTTATAAAAACACAGGCTAGGAACTACTACTGAAGAGGAAGTGCTCTTGTTAATAAGCTTCCTTAGGGAAGAGGAAAGTAGGACAGATGGGGCGATCATTACCCTCCTAAAGAACTCATTACTGCTCAGTCTCCTAATTACAATTCCTGTCCCACTTTCACGGAAGTGGAGGAAGAGTGAGTAGTGGTACACGAAACACTCTTCACCTGCTATGGACAGTGGTCGTCGGAACACTGTCTGAAGCAGTTCCACCACGCCCAGGGCTCTCCCTGCTGGGAGGCACGGAAGGGTATTTGTGGCCTACCCCGAAGGTCACTGCCACCTGCTGTCCAGCGGTGCAGGCTTAGTGCAAGTAGCCCTGGGCGCGGCTGCGCAGAGGCGGGCCAGCTCTGCAGCCCTGGGCTAGGCCGTATCTGAGTCTTAATTCCTTTTGGGTCTGAGGAGGTGAGGTGCTAATCGCTAGCGGGTTTTAGAGTCCTTCCCAAGTCTAAGGTTCTGTTCGTGCAGGCAGTCTTCAGGGGAGCAGGGAAGTAGGAGAGGGAAGGGAAGGGAGGGATGAATGTCTTTCTTCCCTTGACTTTCTCCCAGTGAGCAGATGGCCTGTATAGAAGAGACTGCAATTCAGACATGGACATAAAGTTGAGTCATTAAACCACAAGCAGACTCAATCATGAGCCTGAAATAGGAGCAGTAACATAATCACATGGATTCTTCCCCTGGACACTCGAACCATTGTCCCCCCACACCCTGCGGTCACCGCAGTGTGCGTGTCACTCTGAATGTGCCGGCCCCGATAGTGGCCCTCCTCTTCCGACTGCTCAATGTGGGCTTTGTGTGCTGGTCCCTCCCTCAGGTCTCCAGAGACAGAAGATTTTTTTTTTTTTAACATTCCTTTAAATCCTAGGGAGAAGGTTAGTGTCTTCCTCTGAATAGGACAGCTGCCTCTGCAGGACCCAGGAGGGCCGCAAGGCAGGTCTGCTTGGCAGCGCTTGCTTCTTGGCTCAGAGCAACTGGCCCGGAGCGGCAGTCAGAGACAGCCAATCCATCCCGAGTCCCAAGGCCACTGCGAGAACCTGGGGCCACCAGAGCCTTTACAGTTTGAGAGTGGGGCCCCTGGGTCCAGCCTTTTTTTATCCTCTTAACCCTACTGTCACTACACTAACAGCTATTAGAGCTGGAAAGGGCCCCAAGGCCATTTCCGTCCAACCCTCCCCTCTACACATGAGATAGAGCCGGTCCCGCAAACTTGTTGTGCAAGGTCGCCAGGACGGCACCAGTTAGACTTGACTCAGGGTCTTTTGATCCTAGTCCTGTGTTTTCTGCACCCACTTCAGTGCCTTGTCTGGTATTACACTCAGTCCAGGGCCTCACCGCTCTGCACGAGATGAGCGCACCAAGGTCTAAAGAGCTTACGGGAGTGACTACAGACGCCCCCCTGAGCGATGCTCCCCGATGTGTTCAGCCATATTCCGTGAGCCCAGGGCCCAGAAAGATACGGTTATAGGGTGCAGCCAATTTAAAAAGTATGTAGTTCTCATTTTCACCTTCTTTTTGCATCAGTATCTCCTATCATAAGCCTCGTCCTACTCCTTCTTACACTGGGTAACGGTACTTTGACTAATTCGGGTCCTCTGTGGAAAAGTTAGGTTCTGACAAAGTCGCTGCTTCCTCCACCCGGGAGCCCTGGCTTCCCCTCGGGAAGAGTGGGGAATGCACGCCCCGCCCCCCCCGCGCCCCCCCCGCTGAGGGAAGCCACCGATGTCTGGCTGCCTGTGGACGGGAAGCATCTGGGATTCCAGCACACTTCCACAGGAAGAGGCTTGAAAGGGAATTCCCCACCAAATCTGATGCAGGTCGGCACTTAGCTGAGAGGACAGAGGAAATCCATGAGGTGCAATGTGCTTTCGTTTGGCTGGAAATGCTTAATGTACGGCCACGTCGCCTTATATGGCGGGTGGGAAACCACGGGGCAGAACCTCTAAAGACTAAACACAAAAGAAACACTACCAGCTGCATTTTCTACCCAAACACTGATCTATAGACTAAACGCCCCGTCCCATCTAATCCCCCGCTCTTCCCCTCCAGAGGCGGTACTCAGAGGATGTCAGACGAGGGTAACAGTCATAATGCGGAGAAGATTCTGAGGTGCCACAGAAGAGCCCTCTGAGGGGAATCTGCCCCTGGTATTCCCAGTATGGGTAGAGACAGGCAGTCGGTCAAAACAGGCAAAACTCACAGTGACCCATGACGTCTGCGCCAGGACTCTGAGTGCCTGCGAGCTCTCGTGCTCCGTCTGGGCCCTCGGCCCCCTTTCCAGGCTGTGCCAGGCACCGTAGGCGCTGCAGATACCACTGCGTTAATAGCCAAGCAGTGGCCAAAGCAAACTGCACCACTCCTCCTCTTTACATAACCTTCAAGCACAGTCCATGCCCATCAGGCCTACATGTGTGCCCGAGCCAGGGCCTCGGGAACACAGCTCAAATGCCCTCAGAAGTGGAAACCCTCAATAAGGCCTTTTCTGTATTCCCCACCCTTCGGCCTGGAAAGAAGCCATCACTCCTAGTCCCCAAGGGGCTTTGCTGACATGACGGTCAACACCACATGAGGGGCACCTTGGATAAATCTTTTTGTGGACTAGTCTGCAGGCCACTGCACACTTCCTTCAGAGAAAACTCACTGCTGACCCTTCCTCCCACTAATGCCTGAATCGCTTGTCCTCCCAGCCCCATAATTCTTCTTGGAGGCCCTGGCTCAGCACAATCCATGTACATCCTCTGGAGGCCAGGCTGGGAGAGGAGACTGCATGGGCGTAAGTGGGGAAGGCACGTGCCGTGGGTGCGCACTGCGCCCAAGGAAAAGGAAGCCCTGCAACACAGCCCAATCCTGTTGGCAAGACGCTCCTCTGTATGGAGATATCGATGCCCAACCTTCTCTCTATAGGATTTATACTTTTTATTCTCTCTCTCTCTTCTGCTTGTGAAGTTGACAGTAAGGACTCCTGACGTTTTTTCTTTGCACTTCGGTCAATTTTGTTTATACACTCAAACGCCCACCCAAATCTCTGTGTCCTGCACCATGGTTGGCTCGCTCCAGGTCACTGCTTCAAGGATGGGGAGAGATGCGAGAACCAGCCGTAACTGACCTGCGGGCAGTCCCTCAAGCCCGGTTCTCCAGCTCGGCGCTCTCTAGCACGAGGGAACTACACGAACCACTGCACAGGCAAGGACTAGTGTGGGGAAGTTCCTAACCTCTCAGAGAATCGTTCCCGGCTCTTCAGCCCAAGACAAGATGGTCGTGGGATAGAGAGGCCCCTTTCCCAGGGGGAGGCTCCACTTGCTTACTTACCCTGACGGGGTCCTCTCTTCCTCCGGAATGCTGCGCCTGACTGCAGGGCTTCTAGAAGACTGTCCATCACACCTGTTTCGTCACCTTCTGTCATGAACAAAGATGGAGAAGCAAGCTCTTCAGCGCGAGCAGTGTGCGTGTGCTGAGCCCCACACAACCCGCATGGTGTCTACCTGGCTCCCCCCTTGTCTGTGCTGGCTGGGGACTCAAAGCAGACGGGAGGCTCAACCCCCAGCCGCAGCCCAGGTTCAATGTTTGTGAATGGCTCCAACACAAGGTTTCACCATCTACTAGCCACTGCAAACGCTGGGACCTTCTCCTGCAGCGCCCTCTTCTTCCCATCCCAGTCAGGACAAACATGGAGAACTGCCCAACTCCAGGACCAGGATCAGGACAGAGCCTGGGACTATGGAATTAATGAGTAGCTATACCTCACTTTCTTTATCCTAAAGTATCTTAATAAAATTTACATAAACCTTCCATGTAGCGCCTGGTTCCTGTTTCAGAGCAGGGCTGAGGAAAAGGTAAGAGAGAACCACTCCAGTGCATTTCACTGAAGTGTTACCCCACCGGGCTGCATCTTCCCAGGGGCAGCTGGGTATGTTAAGAGGAGCATCCCGGCCAGAATACAAAGAGTTAATGTAGAATCCTTGTTCCAGCCTGGCTCTGTTTCCATGGCAACAGCTCAGGGTGGTGAAATCTGAAACTGTGAAATCCCAAGGAGCCTGAAGGCTGCCAGCTACATGGCAGGGCTCACTGCTCCGAGCGCCACCTGCTGGCTAACATCACCAATGCTACTGACCTACATTCCAACCTCATTTGCTTGCCCTGGGCATCCAAGAGCCAGGACAAGGCCGGCTGTGTCACCTGATGATTGGTACAGCCCTCAACCCACACACCAGCTGGACTCTATCTTTACCCACTGTGTCCTAGACAGTACCTGGGGGCAAATCCTAGGAGCCTGGGGAGAACAGGGGAAGGAAAGGAATATTTGCTGTGGGCTTAAATAGCATTGCTAGAATAGTTTGTGGCTCCTATACAACTGGGTAAGAGTAGGGAATTTCTCCCCAGAAGAGTATAAAGAAAAGATGAATATTACAACAGGGGATTCCAAAGAAAGGCCCCTGGAGCAGGAGGTGTTGGAGCAGCCCTCGCCTCTCGTGCTCAGCACAGCACTCTCATTCTCACCAAGCCCGGCAGCCCTGAAACCCCTCGCTTAGGTGGCTCATAGCCTCTCGGTTCCAGAAGGGCGGCATGAGCCCAGTGCCGTGCACAGTGTGTGCTGCATTTCCACTGGAGCAGCCAGAGGGGGCAGGGATCAGCAGCAGGAAAGAAGCAGAGACAGGAAACAGAGGGCCAGTAATTGAGGCCATATGTTTCAACAAAGACATGCTTCTGGTGGTAAAACAGAGATTCTGCTGAAGGAAGAAGAGGGTGGTCAGCTCCCCTGCCCCCTTCCGGAAGTTCAATCCATTCACAATCTGAAAGGTGCGTGTGACAGTGCTGAGGTACTGAGGACACAGTACTTAGAGAAATAAGCAGAAAGGGAGGGCCAGCCACCACGAAAAGACAGCAGTGCCAGGAAAACACTGTGGGGAAAAGAATAAAAGCCTTAGCTGAGGGTGTGAAAAGAGGCCAGCGGCACTCCGGACAGGCATAAGGAAAGAGCAGTATTACAGCAATCCTGAAGTCACTGGGGAGATGAGACAGAATGCAGGAACCAGCGAAGGAGAGAAGAGGGTTTGAGCACAGAGAATTGGCCTGTGCATGTAACTGAGGTGGGCTCAAAGTCCAGCAGCAGGATCTTGGAGAGACAAGGCTGCCAACAGTCACTTGCCAGGAGCTGAGCTCAGACAGGAGCTGTTCTCTCTGGCCTCCAGATTCTAGACAGAGAAACCGTCCAGATGCTTCTGTCTCAGCCCACCCAGCCTCCACTTCTTACCTGCATTCATGTCTATGAGCTGCTCTCTCTTCTGCTGCTTCTCCAGCCGCTCCTTCTCTGCCTTCTCCTTGGCTAGTTTTGCCCGCCGCATCTTTTCCTCTGTCTCCCGCCGCTTCTGGTTCTCCTTGACCGCTTGCTGGGGAGAAAAAAAAAGAACACATGGGTGTGTTTGCACTCACACATACGCTCACCCACCACCAATATAAACCCACCCACCACCAATATAAACCCACTGGAAAGTGAAGAATGTGCTCAAGAGTCAGTCAGCAGGTGTTCCTCACTCACCACAAACATATTCTTAAAGTTGTTCAGATCCATGAAGAATTCTTCCACAGTCACCTTCTTGGGGTCAAAGAGGAAGTACTCGCCCAGCTCCTTATAGAGGGTCTCCATGTTAGAATGCATCATCCGCAGCTTGTTGTACTGCTCCTGTGCATCCTTCACGAAGCTGTGCAGCTGCCGAGTCAAGGACCCGTGCCAAGAAGCAGACCCACTTCTCCGCCCAGAGGGAGACTCAAAGATGTGCACTGGCGTGCACGAGGATGTTCAATACCGCACTGTTCATCTTGAAGCAAAAGCCAGAAGCAGCCTCTCTATCTAACATAAGGGCATGGCAAACACCAGTCGTGGCACGCCTAGGAGGTGGCGGTTATAGGAGAAGCTATTCTGCACACAGCTGCAGAGACAGCTAAGATACAGTACGGGCAAAAAGCGGTACAATGAGTACAGTGCAATTTCTGTATAAAAGAGATTCATGACGTGCAAACCAGAAAGAAGTCCAGCGGCAGTGGGCACCTTGGGAAGGGGAGTGTGGAGGGAGCGCCCAGGCGCACACAGGCATGGCAGATGGGCAGGGGCAGGGCAGATGGGCAGGGGGACTTCCAGCTCATCTACATGGTTTGCTTTCCCTGCCGTAACAATGAAAATACCTTCAGGAACTATGTACTTAGTGAAAAAAATATTTTAAGGGAAAAAAATTGTAGTGCCAGATCTATCCTGTTGGCCACCCTCTCCAATCCTCCCCCCACAAGATCTGCCCCTTCCTAGGGGCAACTCCCTCCTTTCAAGAAAGGATATGGTCATTTTTTCAACAAACTTGTCTTTCTCATCTGTGGCTGCTGGGAAATTCTGAACATCGCGTTCCACATCGGAAACCTGTTTCTTCATCTGATCTAGATTCTTTTGCAAGTTTTCAGCAGAAACTTAAGGAAACACAGAAACAGACAAGAAGAGCTTACTAAATCCTGTCCCCAGACCCTCAGCCTCCACCCTTCGGAGCACCCAATCTACACACACAGCTGGCACTCCAGCGCCCCCACGCACTCTCTCGTCCTCCTCCCGTCTTCCCAGTGGGGCCTCCAGCCTCCCTCGGCAAGCTGTACGGGATCGAGCAGAGACGAGAGGCTTCATTTAACACATTGGTTGCGGGTAGTTTTTATCGCGCGCTCTACTACCAGTCAACGTAAAACGTATAAATACGTTTTCCGCATACAATGTATTAATTCAACAAAAATCTATGAAATCCCCTGGGATCTTGGTTTCCACTTATTTTCAAAAACAGGGTTTGGAGGCAGAAGACCCACAAAAACATAGAGGCAGGAAAGAAATCTGTTCCCTGAAAGCTGCTTTTTGTTCACCTAATTCCAGGATGGTGAGGCCTGGTTTTTGTTAGTCCCGTCTATGTTTTCTGAATGAGAACAACCATTGCTCTGGACTAAAAACACCCACTGTTCTTCCAGTTGTGCTTTATGGCTCCCTGGGAAGGGAAAGAGTACCTCCCACTGCTATACATGCAGACCCTTTTCTGCCTGATACTCCTCCCTCATGGCTTAGACATCAAGCCTGCACCTTCTCTAATTCCCACTTAACACAGTCTGAACTGAAAATGATCTAAAATCTAAACTGTCTTATTTCCCTCCCCGTGCAGAGACGAGTGGGGCTTAGAAGCGCCTTCCAGCTTCGCCCCAGCCTGCCCACCTCGGCTGGCTTTCTCCACGTGGGCAAGCTCATCTGGAAACTTGAGGATGTCGGGATACTCGGTCTCACACAACTCCGCCAAGAAGTGCAGCAACGTCATCTTCTGGTCTGCGGACTTGGTGTCCCGAAGCTTGGGGAAGAGAATCGTTCGCGCGAGGTCACCTCAGGCCGACAGTCTTCGCCACCCTGTGCTCACAGAGGCCAGTGACCTCCCCTCTGTGGTTCTGCTCTAACCCTCGGGCTCACCTTACAGAGGAAGCTGATGTTGAAGCCAAAAGCCCCCGCATTCCTGGAACCAGCATTCATATAGTTGCCGACAAGCAAGGTGATCTCCAAAAGGCTAGAGAAGCTCTCGCTCTTCCGCAGCTCCTCACACGCGGCAGTCACGGCAACAATCTCAGGCTTGATGTTCTCCACCTGCTCACTGAACTGCAGCTTGAAGAGGATGGCGTTGAGGCGCGGCCGCAGGCGGGGTACAGTGCCCATCTAGGGGGAGACAAGCAGTGCCATTACGACCAGCGAAGACAAAAGTGAGAAGCTCCGGGCTTGAGTCACCTCTGGGAGGCTCTGAGTTCCAGGGCAGGAAGGAGAGAGAGAGAGAAAGGTAGGTTCAAAACAGACAAGAGGCAAGCAGCAAGTGCCCCGGTCGCTCCCGGGAGGAGGGGGCATGGGGGTCCCAGAAGAGACTATGGCCAGAGGCCTCACTCACCACCACGCCGAACTGCTCTGACTCTGCTAGGTCATCATATTCGTCCTTCAGTTCGGAAAGCATTTTTAACTGCTCTGGCTCTGGCATCTGCTTAATGAGGTTCTGAAAGACAGAAGGGACTGTCTCAGTTTGAGGGGACGAGATGACAGCTTGAGCCTCCGTCATGCCCTCGCTCTGCCCAAGGACCACCACTAAGAAGGAAACGTGGACATGGTGGGGGGTGGGGGGGAAGCAGCCAGTGAGATGGCAGGATAGCACCTGAACACCAAAGATGGACGCTTACCCAAAGCTGGCATTCTTCAAGTCAGCAAGGCCAGAGGAGGATCCCTGCCCTCCAAGCAGAGGGGGTGAGGCCAGTGCATAGGGACGCACAGAGCCGGCTCCAGCACGTCTGCCTCGCTCCTTACCTGGATCATGGACTCGGTCAGAACAGCCTCGTTCACCTCCAGGATGACATTCTTAATCTCTTGATAGGGCATGCGGAAGGAACCCAGAAAAATTGCTGCCGGAAAATGAAATATAAAGACATGTTCTCAGTTTCTTCCTCCTTCCAGCCCATCTTCCAGCCCTTTGCTGGACAATTTTCCTAACAGGACTCTAAAAGAGTCACTACCAGAATCCCCCACCAGCCCCACGCTGCCCACTCAGTTAAAATCCAAGCTCCCGGTCCAGTCCCGCGTTTGGGTTCCCCACCTCCCAGCTTTCCCGCTCATTGGCCCCTGCACTGACGTCCCACGCCAGCAGCACCAATCCAAGCTCCTCACTCTGCGAACACTGTGACTCCTCCCTTGCCTGTCTTCCCAGAAGTCTTGGGTCTTCTCTGTCTACGTATATTGAAGACGTTCATCCCACTCTCTTTTAGTCAGTTCACCACTCTCATGACTCCATCCCCAACGCAAGCCCTGCCTAGAAACGCTCGGGTTCTTCACTGTCGCGTCCCACTTCCTAATAAACACTGCCTGTCCTTCCAGCTCTCCCACTCCCCAATCTCTGAATGGGAGTGTGCTCGCGCTCTCTCTCTGAAGAGAGCTAATCACTCCATTTTCCGTGAATGCATCAGTTCTACTTTGTCTTCTCTATTTAACCAAGACTCTATACAGTCTACCACTTCATTCTCTACTGCTACTCCCATTTCTATTACCCTTATTTCTGTTTTCTGGCTTCCTCCTCCCTCCAGCCCCTGGTTAGTCCAGATGTCTGACTTCTCTGCTCTTACCCCGGGGTCGGTGCACATGCTCGCAAACACCGCAGATCAGAGTCTATGAATCCTTGATGGCACCAAAGGCAGCTGGGGCTTCAGCGCCGCCTGGTAGCCTTCCAGTGTCCCTCCCCACGCACTCTCTCTGGGCTGTCTTTGCAGCTCCACCAAAATGTCCCCATTCTCCCAACTGTCCCACCGCTTTTGCATTTGTTCTAAGATCTTGCTTCTCGTAACTGAAAAAAACCTGAAGCCACTGGTGAGCTGCTTGCTCAGCTTTCTCTCACACCACTTACACATTGAGCACTAGGGGCCCTCGGACAGAGCTGGACAAGAAAAGATTTGGGTAAGGACTACTTTGGAATTGTCTAGAAGAAAACTTGTAAGCTTATCAGCAACTACACCCATGGACCCATCCTTTCCTCACGTTTCAACGGAGCAGGTGGCCCTAAGGACCTTTTCCTCCAGCACAAATGCATACTCCAGTCTCTCCTCCCTCAAAAAACCCTCTGACTTAATATTCCTCTCTGATGACCAACTTCCTCCTTTCTATAATTTAAAAAAATATAAATTTATTGTCTCTCACTTCCAAAACTCTTATTTATTATTTATTCTTTATTCTCCACAAAGATAATGGAAAGATGACAATCATTTATTGAGGGTCCACTCCGTGTGAGCAAGAGTCCCTTAAACACAGTCTGCATGCCCCGTCTCACCTACCCCATTCGCGACAGCCCTGTAAGGCTGCATTCTTGGCCTCACTGGACAGAAAAGGAAACTAGTACTTCAAGAAGCTAAGCTACCCACCCAACGTGCCACTGCTCCTAAGAGGTGAAGCCAAGATGTAAATACAAAGAAATTCCAGGGCCTCTGTTCTTAACTCCCATGCTGTACTGAAATAATTCTTGCTTTGGCTACCGACTTTCCTAATGCCAGCTCCAAGAGATGCTTATTCTGTCCTGATTTTAATGCTCCCACTTCTGAGGACATTTCATACCATTTTTCTTGCGGTTCCTTTCCAGCCCTTTTCCTTTGAGGCCTCCCCCTTTTATTCTTTGGCCCTTAAATATTAATAGCCATCAAAGCAAACTCATGGCGTCAGTGATGACTCATGTAATGTCTCCTAAACTCCTACCTCCAGCCAGAACTCCCTTCTGCTTTCTATGCCCAAATGCCTAGTGGACCCATCCTTTTGGAGGAGTCCCACAGGCACCTTAAATTCTACCCTAAAATTAAGGTAACCTGCCCTGGCTGGTGTGGCTCAGTGGATTGAGTGCCAGCCTGTAAACCAAAGGGTCACCAGTTCGATTCCCAGTCAGAGCACACGCCTGGGTTGTGGGCCAGGTCCCCAGTCGGGGGGCATGCAAGAGGCAACCACACAGATGTTTCTCTCCCTCCCTCCCTCTCTCTAAAAATAAATAAATAAAACCTTAAAAAAATTAAGGTAACCATTTCTACCAACCACCTGCTCCCTCTCACCATGTCCACTACCTACCACTTCTCCTACAAAAGACAGAGAACTGCTCCTGCTGGGTTTCCCCGTTTCAGTAAATCAGGAAATGGCTGCATCCTCCCAGGGATGTCCAACCCACAGCCCAGAGTGTCTAAGAGTGGGGCCCAACACAAAATCGTAAATTTACTTAAAACCTCTTTTTTGCTTATCAGTTTTTCATTAGTGTTTGTGTATTTAATGTGTGGCTCAAGATAACTCTTCTTTCTCCAGTGTGGCCCAGAGACACCAAAAGGTTGGACACCGCTGCCTGGAAAACATCTCCTTTATCCTCTCAGTTAGTCACTAAGGTCTGCTAATTCTATCTTCTTACCTTCTACCTTCCCATTCATTTTCACTGCTTTAGCTCCCTGTCCTGAGCACCTCTGGGGTAGTTTAAAGCAATAACATAACTCATCTCTGTGCCGACAGTCTTCCTCCACCCTAGCACTGCAGCCTCACAATCAGTGCTGAAGTAGCCTTCCCCAGAATCACATAGGCTTGTCCCATTCACTTTTTTCTTTTTTTTTTTTTCAAAAAAAATTTTTTAAAGATTTTATTTATTTATTTTTAGAGAGGGAAGAGAGGGAGAGAGAAAGAGAGAGAGAGACAGACAGAAACATCAATGTGTGGTTGCTGGGGGTTATGGCCTGCAACCCGGGAATGTACCCTAGCTGGGAATTGAACCTGGGACACTTTGGTTCCCAGCCCGTGCTCAATCCACTGAGCTACGCCAGCCAGGGCCCATTCACTTTTCTGACTGAAATCCCTTCAGTAACTCCCATAGCTTTCAGGATAAAATACATACTTCTTAGCCTAAGCCTACCAGAATTTTTATGATCTAGCCTCTACCTATTCCTTGAGAGCTTCTTTACCCTCCACTCCCCCAGCTATACTTAAGAACCTGTAGATTCTGAGATGCACAATATTATCTCATGCCTCTGTGCCTTCACACACTCTGATCCCTCTGTCCAAACAACCCAGCCCTTACCCTTGAGAGAGAGAGAGAGAGAGAGAGAGAGAGAGAGAGAGAGAGAGAGAAACACCAATTTGTTGTTCCACTTATTTATGCATCCATTGGTTGATTCTTCCACATGTCCTGACTAGGGATTGAACCTGCAACCATGACATACTGGGGCAATGCTCTAACCAACTAGCTACCCGGCCACGGCTCACCATTAATAGTTCGACTCAGTTTAAGCAGTACATCCTTTATAACAATCTCTAGGATGTGTTCCCTCCAATACTGCCCCCTTTGACTCAGATGCCCCCCTTCCCTAGTGCTCTCAAAGTACCCTAGTACCCTCCACCACAGCACTTACCACACTGTGCTACTACTACTGTTATTTACTTTTATGCCTTCACCCAAAGCACAGTTCATGAGGAGAGGGGCTATGTCTCACTCAGCTCTGTATCCCCAGCACGTAAAAGGCACTTAATAATTTCTGAGTCACTAAACTGCATCTCCTAGACCATCCTATCCTAAACTAACCTCAATTCTCTCCCTGAATTCTGTCTTCCATATCGCTATCAGGAAATAACACTGCACTGCCCCATCATCTTGCATCATCTTCTGAAATAACAATTACCCATGTTTTACATTCCCAAAGATAAATCCTGAGAAGAGGAATTTCTTCGCATTACTTCAGTCCCCACAGAAGGACTTACCCACAGATCCTATTTAGTAATATTTGTTCACAATGATGCAAGATTATGTAGCCAAGAATAATGTAAAGGCTTAATATTGTCACTGTATTATTGACTTTACTTAACGGGGGTATGTACTCATTACTTGTGTGGCCTTGGCCAAGTCCCAACAGCCGAACTTTAGTTTTCTCACCTGAAAAATGGGGACAGGAGCTACAGCACAAGATTGTGAGCGGGGTGTACAGACTACACACCCTTTTACATCCGAAGCGCACTCCTGGCATGTGCCAAACAGAGCCCGCGACACGGCAGGCCCTCAGATATTTGTGGAGAAAATATTTAAATCTATATTGTCAGGGAGATCAACAGTTGAAAGGAACAGAAAATGAATGTATATGCTGACCATCAACTAGGTAGAACCTATATCAACTTTGCAGGAGTTTCTGGTCTGAAATTCTGCCACCAACCAGAACTGTAAGTAGCAAGTTCAGAACAGAACTCACTGGAATTTTTGTTCCCACAAAAATCCCACTCTGAGAAGTCCAGAATTTACATTATTTATCCTAAACCACAAAGTTATTTTAGATTTAATTGAAGTCAAGCCAGCGCCTGCATTTAAAAGGAAATACTTAAAAGAAAGTAAGAAAGAAGGAAATGTACAGCAGCTAGAACATTTGTGACAGGTTTTCTGTGGATGCAGCGGAAACACTTAATGGCTTTGAAATAAGAAAATCCAAGGTTCAAAGCTCAGACCTGTCTTCTACTAACTACGTGACTAGGCAAATTTATCAAAGTCTTAGCCTCTATTTCCTTGCCATAAAACTGTATACCAACAATCTCGCAGTGCTAATAAGGGAATTAAACAAGATTGAAAATTCACTGTACAATGCCTGGCATACAGCGGGAACTCAGCACAGGAATTTTCACATATCAAGGGACCCTGGATTCACCAAAATTAAGCTCTTAGAAGAAATCCTTCACATTTCAGGTAGTTCAGATCACAGAATTACTTACAGAGATTCTGCGCTGTCTTTGAATCCAACACCTTTAACTCTTTTACTTTTTTCTTTTGCACAGATTTCTTTTCTTCTCCACCTTCCTGATCCTTCTTGGCTAGGATGGAAAAGATTAGAAAAGCATGATTAAGAACAAGCCACATCTGTACCTTACTGAACGACTGTCCCACCCTGAAAAGGCCCCTTGCTTCCTCTCTAATAATAATGGTCTCCCTATTATATTCCTTCAAGGCAAACTTTCTCTTTACCCACCCTTTTATTACTGACTTCCCCCTCCAACTATTAAAAATCTCACCTTCAACTTCCAGTCAAGGAGGCATGGGTAGACACACTTTACCTCCTCACACAACTACAGAGAGAATTACAACTAAACCTCAAAATAAATGACACCCAGAACTGTCAGAAAATCAAACTGTACAGACGCCTGCCAACCAAGGATTTAAAGAAGCCACATTATCCAGATGGGTGGGAAGGGTGGAGACTTGGAGGTGGGAGGAGAGGTGAGAAGACGCAGTGTGATGTGGAGAGATGGCGGCAGCATAGGTGCTCACACGTTTACGTGTAGTGGATAAAAATCAGGAGGGATACCTTGGGAGCAAGAGATCCCAGCCCAAGGCCAGACCGCACAGCCCCAAGTTCCAGTGCCAGGAAGATAAATCCCTATAACTTTTGTCTATAAAAACCAGTGAGGGTTGGGGTGGAAGAAGAAACTTACAGCTTTTCAGGAGATACCACTTAAAAGGACCCACATGGTCTTAGAACATATGCAAACCCATCCACTCTGGGATTTAGCACCAGGGCAACAACTGGAAAGGTGCCAGTTGCATACAGGGAGTATGTGAAGTGACTAGAAATGGGGCGAGTGCTGGGCAAACCTCCAGAGGCTAGGCAGCATTACAGTCCCTCTTCCAAGCCCTAGCCCCATACAGAGCCACAAAGTGGTGAAGCGGGTTGCCCTGCCCTGCAGATTACCTATGGCTCCACCCCACGCAATTTACAGATGCCTTTTCTACAACAGGTCACACTACTAAGACAGGGAGTCAAAGCAGGTCTACCTAATACACAGAAACAAACACAGGGAGGCTGTCAAATTGAGGAAACAAAGAAACATGGCTCAAATGAAAGAACAGAACAAAACTCCAGAAAAAGAACTAAACAAAACAGAGATACTCAACTAAACAAAACACTGATACTCAACCTATCAGAAACAGAGTTCAAAACACTGGTGATCAGGATGCTCAAAGAATGCATTGAGTACAGCAATAACATAAAGGAAGAAATGAAGGTTACACTAAGTGAAATAAAGAAAAACCAACAGGGAACCAACAGTGAAGGGAAAGAATCCAGGATTCAAATTAATGCTTTGGAACATAAGGAAGAAATAAGTGTTCAACCAGAACAGCAAGAAGAAAGAAGAACTCAAGAGAATGAGGGTATTATAAGACAACTCTGGGACATCTCCAAATGTACCAACATCTGAATCATAGGGATGCCCAAGGGAGAAGAGCAAGAGCAAGAAATTGAAAACTTATTTGAACAAATAATGAAAGAAAACTTCCCTAATTTACTGAAGGAAATAGACATACAAGTCCAGGAAGCACAGAGAGTCCCAAAACATGTTGGACCCAGACAGGACCACACCAAGACACATCATAATTAAAATGCCAAAGGTGAAAGTTAAAGAGAGAATCTTAAAGCAACAAGAGAAAAGCAGAGAGTTACCTACAAAGAAGTACCCGTAAGACTATCAGCTGACTTCTCAAAAGAAACTTTGCAGGCTACAAGGGACTGGCAAGAAGTATTCAAAGTGATGAAAAGCAAGGACCTACAACCTAGATTACTCTATCCAGCAAAGCTATCATTTAGAATGAAAGGGCAGATAAAGTGCTTCCCAGACAAAGTGAAGCTAAAAGAGTTCACCATCACCAAGCCATTATTACATGAAATGTTTAAGGGACTTATTTAAGAAAGATCAAAATTTTGAATATTAAAATGACAACATATTCACAACTATCAACAACTGAATCTAAAAAAATAAACTAAGCACAAAACCAGAACAGGAACAGAATCACAGATATGGAGATCATTTGGAGGGTTATCAGCTGGGTGGGGGGGAGAAGAATGGGGGCAAAGGTATAGGGATTAAGAAGCATAATCGGTAGGTCCAAAATAGACAGGGAGATGTTAAGAATAGTTTAGGAAATGGAGAAGCCAAAGAATGTATATGTACAACCCATGGACACAAACTAAGGGGCAGGGGGGATTGCTTCAGGGAAGGGGGTTACTGGGTAGAGGGGGGCAAAGGAGGGAAAATTAGAACAACTGTAATTGCATAATCAATAAAATATATTACAAAAATAAAGTTAAACTAGGTTGGAAAAAATCTCATTTTCCTATCTTTAATAGTTTACAATGCTTTCCCACCTATATCTTATCTACCTGCAGAGAGCGGCCAACTTTCTGTAAATGACCAGTTGGTAAATTTAGGCTTTGTAGACCACATGGTCTGTCTTAGCTCTGCCACACAGCATGAGAGTGCTCACATACAATACATACACAACATGGCTGGGTTCCAATAAAACTTTATTTTTAAAGCAGGTGGTCAGCCTGAGGGGCTATTGTTTGCCATTCCCTATACTAGGGTCTTCCACTGTGTTATCCTTTTGTGCCTATTAAACATCCTATGTATCTTTCAAGCTCCATCTTGAACAGGAGTTCCCCGTAACATTTTTCTGGATTTTCCCAAGTGCCTATGATCTTTCTCTATCTGAGCCCCTGTTGATTTTGCTACTTCTTTATATCGAGTGCTCTCACCGACTTTGTCATAAATCTATAGCATGTCTCCTCAACTAGATAAGGACATTGTTATTTCTCTTTGCAAATCTCATGGCATAAAAATATATTTCTCACTGAATCTTACTGCTTAATCATCATGGTGCATACATGCACAGAAAGTACAATACATACTTTCTACACTCTTTTCAAACTGTTCAAAAACCAGTATTTTCTTCCTTTTCTGTGAAGATTTCTCTGATAAATGTACTCATTCTCTCCTTTGCCGAACTAATTTTCATGGTATTTGCTATCTATACCTCATATGACAATTATTCAATGTTAATTATTCAATGTTTTGTGGTATTTTGTATGCATCATCTTGATCTTTTAAAACCTGTGTTACTTTATAATTGTGGATACTTTCCCTACCTAGGCTTTGACCTTCAAGAACATGAACAAAGTAATATTTTCATTATCATTCTCTCAGCAGCTGGTATGACAGCAATATGCACTAAAAAATAGGTTATACTGGCTAAAGAGGAAGGCCGAGTAGTAGATAGAAATGGAAATACAAACTGTTCTGGACGACATTAATTGTAAAGCATTCTGTCCTCTAGTGTAGCTTGGTATCAACTTTTTAGAAAGCCATACAGGATATCTCTGCACAGAGTGTCAAGAAGCTAAGGAAGCTCAGTGCTTGTGAGGAGAGGCATGGGTACCTGAATATGAAAGTGGAAGGAAGCCCTGGCTGGCATAGCTCAGTGGATTGAGTGCGGGCTGGGAACCAAAGTGTCCTAGGTTCGATTCCCAGCCAGGGTACATTACTGGGTTGCAGGCCATAACCCCGAGCAACCGCACATTGATGTTTCTCTCTCTCTCTCTCTCTCTCTCTCTCTCTCTCTTCCCTCTCTAAAAATAAATAAATAAAATCTTTAAAAATAATAATAAAAAAAAGAAAGTGGAAGGAAAACTGTTCAACATAAACACATTTATACTACACAAGAGTATACCAGAGTATTTAAACGTTAAACCACACAAACACTATTAGTCAGTACAAATAAGTAAGAAATAGAGCAAACCAAAAAGAAAGTTATATGGCAAAAGTTACACAGAACTACAAAAAAAATTTCATCCTTTGGCTTGATAGTGCCAACTTGAAGAAGAAAAATGCTAAATACATAAATACTCATTGCTTAAATAAATACTGATTGAGTATCTGTATGTGCCAGGCTCTGTTCTGGGTAATGCGAATAAAACAGTGAACAAAATGGAAAAATTCCTGTCTTCATGGAACTTGTGTTCCAATAAAGAGAAACAGATAATGAACCAATTCACAGATAAAATAGTGTAACAGATGGTCAGGGAAGGTCTTAGTGAGAATGTGACATCTGAGTGAAGACCTTTTACAAAATGAGGGATCATGCCACGTGAACAACTGGGGTCCAGGGCGGGGGGCACACTTTAGACAGAAAGAATACAAGTGCAAAGGCCTGAGAAAGAAGCGCACCTGGTATGGGACTAGATGGAGTAAGGGGGAAGATCAGCAGATAAAATCAGAAAGCAGGAAAAAAATACCACATAAAAAAAGAAAATTATGGGTATTCAGATAAGAATGCAGACTTAAAACATCTAAAATGTATCACAATTTTGGCAGGGAAGGAGAAAAGTAAAAGTATTGTATCTCAAAACTGAGGAGAGAAAGGGCCCTGAAAATAAAGTTTCTACACTTCATTCAAATCAGCAAATCACCGATGTTATTAGACAAGGGTCAATTAGGTGTGTATAGTGTTACACCTAGAGCAATCCACCTCAGCAAACTGTACAAAGCAGTATACTCAAGCATTATAAATAAATAAAAATAGAACCTTGAAAAAACATTCAAAGAAACCACAGATTAGTTGGGGGAGAAACAGAAAACAATACAATGGCCCACTTAAGCCCTAACATCCATTAATATAATGGTCTAAATACAAAAATCAACAAAGACTTGCTCTAGTGCAGGTGATTGGCAATTAGCTTTTCTGACTGCAATGTAAGTGCCTGACACTAAGCATTTGATTGCTGAGGCATCCACTTCAAAGCCATCCATTTGAATAAACCTATTGCCAGCTACACAACTACACAAAGAGCCAGGCCGCCCACCCATGAAGTTCCCCTTTCAGAAAGTCTTGGGCTACCTACATAACTAACCATTTCACTGACCCTACTTTTCCATTCTCATCCTTTAATTTCCGCTTTTATATTTTAAATTCACCAATAAAGAGGGAACCTCTTTATTGAAACCCTAGGCATCCCACCTTAACCCCAGTAAAGGCAGAACCCCAGGGCTGTCCTCTCATAGAGACAGGTATGAAATGCCTAAACAAAATACTAGCAAGCTAAGTTAAACTATATGAAATAAGAAGAAAGTAGATCATGCCCAAGTTGGACTTATTTTAGGAATGCAAGACTGGTATAACAGAAGCCAGTTAATATAATTTACAATTACAGTACAAAAAGCATCTGAACAAACTCAATATTCTTTCATGAGAGGAGAGACTTCCCGCCAAGATGGAGGCATGGGTAGATACACTTTGCCTCCTCCCACAACCAAAGGAAGGACAACAACAAATTTAAGAACAGAAGACAACCAGAACTGCCAGGAAATTGAACTGTATGGAAGTCTGTCAACCAAGAAATCATCCAGATTGGTAGGAGGGGTGGGGATGGGCAGTCAGGGAGGAGAGGACACACAGCAAGAAAGTGGTGAGTGGTGGTCCCACATTTGTGTGTGTATAAACCAGGAGGAACAACTGGAGAGCAAGACAGACCACATAACCCAGGGTTGCAGTGCAGGGATTTAAAGCCTCAAAACCTCTGGCTTAAAAATCTGTGGGGGTTGAGGCAGCAGGAGATATACCCAGCCTCACAGAAAAGTTCATTGGAGACACTGACAGGGTCCTAGAATGTACAGAAACCCACCAACCCATGAGTCAGCACCAGAAGGGCCCAAATTGCTTGTGGATAGCAGGGGAAGTGATTGAAAGCCAGTGGAGAGCCATGCAAGTGGCATAGTTCACTCTTCGACCCCTCCCCCACATACAGCATCATAACCCAGCCACGTGGGTTGCACCCACCCCCAACTCGAATACCTAATGCTCTGCCCCTTACAACATAACAGGCCACCGAGAGAATGAAATATGGCCCAAATGAAAGAACAGATCAAAGCTCCAAAAATGGAACTAAGCATTGAAGAGACAGCCAACCTATCAGATGCAGAGTTCAAAACACTGGTAATCGGGATGTTCACAGAAATGGTTGAGTACGGTCACCAAATAGAGGAAAAACTGAAGGCTATGCAAAGTGAAATTAAGAAAAATATACAGGGAACTCACAGTGACGGGAAGGAAACCAGTACACAAATCAATGATTTGGAGCAGAAGGAAGAAATAAACATTCAACCAGAACAGAATGACAAAACAAGAATTCAAAAAAAAACGAGGAACCTCCAGGACAACTTTAAACGTTCCAATATCTGAATCATAGGGATGCCAGAAGGAAAAAAGAAAGAACAAGAAATTGAAAACTTATTTGAAAAAATAATGGAGAACTTCACCAATCTGTCAAAGGAAAAAGACTTCCAGGAAGTCCAGGCAACTCAGAGAGTCCCAAAGAAACCCAAGGGAGCATATACCAAGGCACAACATAATTACATTATCCAAGATTAAAAACAAAGAAAGAATCTTAAAAGCAACAAGAGTGAAGGAGACAATTACCTACAAAGGAGTGCCCATAAGACTATCGGCTGATTTCTCAAAAGAAACCTCATAGGCAAGAAGGGGCTGGAAAGAAGGATTCAATGTCATGAAAGGCAAGGACCTACACCCAAGATTACTCTATCCAGCAAAGCTATCATTTAGACTGGAAGGGCAGACAAAGTGTTTCCCAGATAAGGTAAAGTTAAAGGAGTTCATCACCAAGCTCTTATTATATGAAATGTTAAAGGGACTAAAAAAAAAAATGATAAAAACTATGAACAGTAAAATGACAACGAACAATTATCAACTACTGAACCTAAAAACAAACAAAACAAAAAACAAAAACAAACTAAGCAAACAACTAGAATAGGAACAGAATCACAGAAATGGAGATCACTTGAAGGGTTATCAGCAGGGAGGGTGAGGGGGGAGAAGAAGGGAAAAGGAACTGGGAATAAGAAGCATAAGTAGGTACAGAATAGACAAGGGGAGGTTAAGAATAGTATAGGGAATGGAGAAGCCAAGAGACTTTTATGTACGATCCATGGACATGAACTAAGGGAGGAGGGGAATCCTGGTGGGAGGGGGGTGCAGGGCAGCGGGGTATAAAAATGAAAAAAAAAAATGAGACAACTGTAATAGCATAATCAATAAAATATACTTTAAAAAATACTCTTTCATGCAAACTAGGAATAGAAGAGAACTTCCTTAATTAGACAAAGGGTATCTACCAAAAGCTGAAGGCAAAAAAAACCATACTTAGAGGTAAAATGTCAAAAACTCCCTTTGAGGTGAGGAGTAAGAAAAGAATATTCATTATCACCACTTCATTTAACAGCACTGGCTGGAGGTCTGAGCCATTGTAATAAGGCAAGAAAAAGAAACAAAAATTCTAAGAATTAGAAAGGGATAACACTCTTATTTGAAGATCATGATGGTCAATATAAGAAATCCAAAAGCCCTGGCTGGTGTAGATCAGTGGACTGAGCGTGGTCTTGTGAACCAAGGGGTTGCAGTTTGATTCCCAGTTGGGGCAAATGCCTGGGTTGTGGGCCAGGTCCCCAGTGGGGGACACGTGAGAGGCAATCACACATTGATGTTTCTCTCCCTCTCTTTCTCCCTCCCTTCCCCTCTCTCTAAAAATAAATAAATAAAATCTTAAAAAAAGAAATCCAAAAGAATCTATCAATAAATTATAAGCAAACAAATAAAAAACACAAAAAAATTATCCCTAAAGTAAGCATTTGAATAAATATTACTTAGACAAAAAAATGATACAAAATATCATATAAATATGAAGTATCTAGAACTTCCAGCCAGGATGGAGGTGCAGGTAGACACACTTTGCCTCCTCGCACAACCAAAAGAAGGACACAACAATTTAAAAACAAAAACAACCAGAACTGACAGAAAATCGAACTGTATGGAAGTCCAACAACCAAAGAGTTAAAGTAGACACATTTCTCTGGACAAGCAGGAGGAGTGGAGATGGGCAGCCAGGCGGAGAGGACTCGTGGCAAGGCGGTGGCTGGTGGACCCAGCGAAGAGGTAGATTGTGGAGAAGGCAGTTCCACATTGATGTGTAGATAAACCGGGAGGAACAGCTGGGGAGCGAGACAGACCTCGCAACCTGGGATCCCAGCACCCGAGAATAAAGCTCAAACCTCTGAGTGAAAACACCTGTGGAGGTTGAGGCTCAGGGAGAGACTCCCAGCCTCACAGGAGAGTTCATTGGAGAAACCCACAAGGTCGTAGAATGTACACAAACCCACCCACCTGGGAATCAGCACCAGAAGGGCCCAATTTGCTTGTGGGAAGTGGGGGAAGTGACTGAAAGCCATCAGAGTGGAGCAAACACCACTCTTCCCTCTTGGACCCTTCCCCCACATACAGCATCACAACCCAGTGACGGGTTGTGGGTTGCACCACCCTGGTGAACACCTAAGTCTCCACCCCTTTATTGTAACAGGTGTGTTAAGACAAAAAAAAAAAAGGCCTAAATGAAAAAACAGATCAAAGGACCAGAAAAAAAAATACAACTAAGCGATTAAGTGATGAAGAGATAGCCAACTTATCAGATGCACAGTTCAAAACACTGGTAATCAGGATGCTCACAGAATTGGTTGAATTTGCTCACAAATTTGATGAAAAAATGAAGGCTATGCTAAGTGAAATAAAGGAAAATGTACAGGGAACCAATAGTGATGGGAAGGAAACTGGGACTCAAATTAATGGTGTGGATCAGAAACATCCAACCAGAACAGAATGAAGAAACAAGAATTCAAAAAAATGAGAAGAGGCTTAGAAACCTCCAGGATATCTTTAAACATTCCAACATCCAAATTATAGGGGTACCAGAAGGAGAAGAGAAAGAGCAACAAACTAAAAACTTATTTGAACGAATAATGAAGAAAAACTTCCCCAATTTGGCAAAGGAAATAGACTTCCAGGAAGTCCAGGAAGCTCAGAGAGTCCCAAAGAAGTTGGACCCAAGGAGGAACACACCAAGGCACATTATCATTACATTACCCAAGATTAAAGAGAAGGAGAGAATCTTTAAAGCAGCAAGAGAAAAGGAGACATTTACCTACAAAGGAGTTCCTATAACACTATCAGCTGATTTCTCCAAAGAAACCTTACAGGCAGAATGGGCTGGAAAGAAGTATTCCAAGTCATGAAAGGCAAGGACCTACATCCAAGATTACTCTATTCAGCCAAGCTATCATTTAGAATGGAAGGGAAGATAAAGTGCTTCTCAGATAAGGTCACGTTAAAGGAGTTCATCATCACCAAGCCCTTATTACATGAGATGTTAAAGGGATTTATCTAAGAAAAAGTTAAAAAAATATGAACATTAAAATGACAGCAAAGTCCTCAAAAATAACAATTATTAACAACTACACCTAAAACAAAAACAAAAGCAAACTAAGCAAACAACCAGAACAGAAAAAGAACTACAGAAATGGAGATCACATGGAGGGTTATCAACAGGGGAGTGGGAGGAGGAGAGAGTGAAAAGATACAGAGAATAAGTAGCATAGATGGTAGGTAGAAAATAGACAGGGGGAGGGTAAGAATAGTATGGGAAATGCAGAAGCCAAAGAAGTTATATGTATGACACATGAACATGAACTAAAGGGGGGGATGTGGGTGGGAGGGGGTTTGCAGGGTGGAGGGGAATGAAGGGGAAAATGGGACAACTATAATAGCACAATCAATAAAATATATTTAAAAATATGAAGTATCTAGAAATAAACTTAATAAAAGTTTTACAAGACCCCTACCTATAGAGGAATATAACTTTATCAAAAAGCATTAAAAATGCTAAGTGAATCTAGATGAACAGATTAAAAGACTCAATAATGTTAAGACGTCAGTTCTTCCCAGACTGATTTACATAGTCAGTAGAATAAAAATTCCAACAAGTTTCTTTTTTTAAGTTGGCAAGCTGATTCTAAAGTTTATATGGAAATACAAAGGGCCAAAAAGAGCTAGGATACATGAGAAAGCAGCAAAAAATAGGAGATAATGTATATTCTAAAATCATGATAATCAAGATCATGTGCTATAGGCATGTCAATAAACAAGATGACCGCGAGAAGACTGAAATGCAGAAAACAGATCCATGATGAAGGCCCTTGATATAACAGACTGAGCATGTCAAAAGGCAGGGAAAAGAACATACTTCCCAATAAATGGAACCGGAACTAAGTATCATTCATTCATATATATATATATATATATATATATATATATATATATATATATATATATAGAGAGAGAGAGAGAGAGAGAGAGAGAGAGAGAGAGAGAGAGAGAGAGAGAGAAATTGTATCCTTATGCAAATGAATCAATTACAGGTCAATCAAAAACCTAACTGTGAAAGGCAAAACTATAGGATTAATTATCTTGGTGACTAAAAGATATCTTAAACAAGACACAATACATATGAACCACAAAGGAAAAGACTGCTAAAGCTAATAAGCATTTTTTAATAAACAATTGTTGTTCATCAAGACACTATTTAAACAAAGTGAAAAGACAAGCCACAGAATCAGAGAAAATGTCTGTGATACACTTAAGTGATAATTAATATCTAGAATATATAAAGAATTTCTTTTGTGTGGAACATCACCATTTTGCAACCCTAATGAGCTAAAAGACGTATGCAATGAAAATCAGCACTGCGAGCACCACAGAAGTGACACCATGACGTGCCTCTACAGAGGACCTGAATACTGTGTTATGCTGAAAGTCTTGGCGGAAAGACAAATGGAGCCTGATTCTGATTGAACCTCTAGATCCAATTACCAATTTACAGTAAATACAGGAGACAGAAACGATGCTACAGGAATACAATTACAAAATCCATGTTATGGGAAACTCCCCAGGACAAATGAATTTCAAGGAAAAGAGAAAGAGAAGCTATAGATTAGGAGAGACAAAGAACACAATTCAAACACAGGCAAAACCAAACTACGATGTTCAGGAATATAAATTCGGGTGGCAAAACAAAAAACAAATACAGTGACTGCCACACCAGTGGGGACAGTGACTTCTTTTACCAGGTAAGGGGCACACAGAGGCTCCTGGGGGCCTCTGGACAGCTTCCATCCCCTGACAGGTGGCGTTTACAAGGATATTCGCCGTATAATGATTCACTACTTGTACATGTTTTATAGAGCTTTCTAAACATTTTTTTTTGCATTTAATAACTGAAAGTTTAAACATGAATAGATGACCTAAAAATTAGATAATGATAATTTGGAGAAGTGGAAAGGGGAAAGGCAATATAAGTATCAATATCCTCACTTTCCTAGCAGGAAGGCCATAGATAAAACCTTCAATTTGTAAATCAAGAAAAACAGGCAAAACCTTATTATTTTTTTTAAATATTACTATACAACAGAGAATGGCTGCCACCGAGACTGATAAAAACTAAAAAAAAAAAAAAAAGGTTTAGCATTCCAGGTAAGAGATGAAAGCATGGCCTGAGGTTATAGCAGAGCTGGAGAGAGAAAGAAATAGATGGATTTGAGAATATCTGATGAAAAGAATCAAACAGGCTTGGTGGAAACAAATACTGAGCTCTAATTGAGCATATCTGTTTCAAAGTGGGGCGAGTTGGCACCACTGAAAGTGCTCACGGACTGCAAGAGTGAGCAAACGAGCACGTGCGAGTGGACAGCCAGAGCAGAGGGAAAGAGCGCGTAGTGTTAGAGCTCAGGTCAGTGGTTGCTCTGGGTCAGGGGTGGGAGGGGTAAGTCGTCAGTTTTAACTGGAAGGGGATACAAGGAGTTTCCAGTTCTTAATAATATTCTGTTTTTTGATCTGGGTGTTGATTACATGGATGTAAATTTCATTTTTAATTTTGTGAAACTTCACTGACTCTTACACACATGATCTGTATACTTCAACTTGAAATAAAAAGTACCCACTTCTGATTATAAGGTTAATGTTATATACAGAGTATAAGTAAAGATTATAAGGGAACATGGGCAAATTAAAATAATTTGATTTGTCACTGTGGTGAGATAGTATAATAATTACGTGCACATTTTCTAAGCTGTCGCCTTCCAGGGAACTGAGAAGGGGAGACAGGCGTGGTCTGGACACCACCTACAACAGTTTCAGACCCTCAGACAGCTGGCTCTGGTTCTACTTTTACACTGGATTGAGAGAGGGAGGGACCCCACAAACTACCAGCAATAGAAAGTCAAATGTAGAACTCACAGAATACTCCCATTAGCAGCTCACCCAGCCTTGTAATAGAAATGGTGCATTAACTCAGCATACAATTATTGTAACATTTAACATATAACCTTATCAATGCTTGGGTCCCAGCTCCCCATTTTTTCCAGAGCAAGGATGCAGAAGTGGGTACACACAGAACCTCAGCACAGAGGGAAGAAGGAAAATCTTATTTGCAAATGACTGTGACTCTGCTGACAATAGCGGAAAAGAGACCCTTATTACTCAGCTGACTCTGGTGAAAAAAAAGCCAGTCAATGCCAGGGTCCACGTTTCTAGCTGCTGTAACTCTTGACCTCCTCAGTAGATTCTAAGCACTTTTGCTAATGAGAAATACAGCTTCCAAACTGGCACACGACCAACCTAACCTCCAAGGACCAGACTTTACCATTGCCCTGCCCGCCTTGCCAAGAAGTCAGACCCTGCAATTTCCCTTCTGTAACCTGTGCCCTCCCCAGGAGCAAGGGCACCGGCTGCCTGCTGAAGGTCAGAGTCACTGACCCATTATGGAAGGGGGAGAATGAGCATCAAGCAGGAGCTTTCATTTCATCACCTGCATTTAACTCAGTCTCAGGCTTAATATCTAAAAGGTCATGGGTTAAGAGTTGGACGTTAAAATGCTGAAGCTATGAAAGAACTTTTGAATGTGCCCATCCCCAACATTATATCTTTTTTTCCCGTGACACAAGTCTATGAAGTGCTGTTAACTCATTAGGTCTGACCAGGGAGAAAGCTACCAGTGAAGTAAAAAGAAAGTTGTGGGAGGATCACACAGAGGGTCTGGAATAGCCCTAGGGATGCAGCTATCATCCAGCAGGTAAATCCAGTGTCCCAAGGCTTAAAAGCTCTCCTTTATTTTAATTATTTATTTTAACAGATTGGTTATTTAGTTAGGTTCTTCGTAAGAAATTCAGAACATCAGTGTGTGAGGATAAGGGCCATCTGCGAGAGCAAACAGAGAGTGGAGGTCGCCCTGGAGCTGAGGAACAGCCTTGATTTTTGGCAGAATTTGCAAGTCTATGGCTTTCTGATCAACCTTGTGCTGCTCCATAATCTTGTATTTCTCTTTCTCTGTCAGAGATCTCACCACCCCCCTGGCATCTGCGTTTGTCCAGTTTCACCTTCTTGAAGTAAGCCTCAGTGAGATGTTTGGGGATTTTTACACCACTGACATCAACTTCAGTGACGGTGGCGATGACAAATTTCTGGTCTATTCTATGCAGAGGCACTTGATTGAGGGACAGAGGTCTAGTCAGCAGCATGCCACTGCTCAGCTGCTCCAGGAAAACCACCCTCTTGCACTGTGGCTCCCAGTGAGGAAGATCAGAATGGTCCCAAGAGTGATGCTGGCCCAGTTTTCTCACGTGCTCAACAGCTTTCAAGGCACATCTTCAGCAGGACCACATCTAGACATTCTGCTAAGTTTAACCACTCGGGTATGACGACTCCTGTCACCACCAACTGCTTTTGTGACAGTAGCAAGAACCTCCTCCTTTTTGTTTTCAATCCTGCATTGAGCTGATGAATACTTTCTCTTGTGCACACACCTGCCAATTCCTCTGACCAGGACAGGGTTTCGGCTGCAGTGGGGCTCCCCTTTCTTAGGCGACTTGGCCTTGAGGTGACCCTTCCGACTCGTGCCACCATCACTAGCCTTCCTGGCTTCATGTTTCATCTCCTCAGTATCCAGCTTCTCAGTTTTTTTTCACCTGCCATTTTGTTAGGGAAAGGGCTTAAAAGCTCTGCTTTAATTTCCAGGAGAGAACACAGTCCACTTCAGCCATGTTTTCTGTTGAGAGCAGCCTTGAACTTTTCTAAAGACTTTGGATGACAGGCTGTGTCAGGAGGAACAAGCCACTGTCCCAGTAAGACACTGCAGCCTCTTCTCCCTCTGAAGGCTGCAGATTGTTGCCCCTTCGCTTCCTCTGCGGCCACCTCTGGGGAAGCCCTGACGACGGGACGCTCCACCCCTCGAAGAGGAGAAGCCCGGCCCTGGAGCTTGTGTCCTGACCTGACAGACGCTCCCCATGCCCATAAGAAACCACGTCTATAAATGAATTGCAAGATAAAAAAATGAGAGAGGAAAACATAGCTGGAGAGGAAAACACAGACACACCAACCAACTGCAGTATCTCTGACACAGATGAACTATTAAAAACATTGCTACTATAAGATAATTTGAGAAATTTAAACACTTTAATATCTAATGATATTTTCTTTTAAAAAAAAGCCCATATTTTTTGATACACATTCTAAACTACTTAAGAATTAAATGATATATTCTCTTCAGATAAACATAAATATGGAGGCATATATGTATTAATGTATTATGTGCGTGTTTTTGCATTTCAAACATGAAAGCTTTTTTTAAAGTTAGATGGTTCCCCTGGAGTTACCAAGGTATCTAACTCTTCTCTGATAACTGAGTGAAAGGCCTTTTCTTCTCTTCTTAACTGATCCCATACCTGAAAACACCACCCTGCACATCTCTGTAACCCAAACCACCTAACCCCAGGCTCAGACTCTCGGTGAGACAAGGGGACACCCTGGCTGCTGCCTCAGAAACTGGTCCCCCGTCACTGTCAGCAGGTGCCGGGAGCCAGTCACCGCCCGGCTCCCTGCTCAGCTCACAGGGACTTGCAGCATCTGCTGCTCAGGATGCAGGCAGCAGCCTGCAGCGAGGTGAGCCTGGGAACGGTGCTGAGTAAGGGAGCCGGGCTAGGCCTCCCTGCCCGTCAGGCTCCTCCCTCGCCACACTCTTTTTCTCCTGCGTCACACACACAAAATGGAGTTAGCTGGGAACAAAACAATTTGTCTAAAATGGCTGAATGCAGCAGGGAGTGCCCGGGAACCAAGCGAAGGGAGAGGGCACCCCCTGCTGTCCAACAAAGGGACCCCGCTTTTCTTCATTATTTTTGAGTATGTCTAAAGAATCAATCCTGCAGAGGCCGAGCTAATTGTCATGAATCTTGATACCTGTGTAGAATACTAAAATCAAAGAACAGAAACTGAGGCACAAGAAGGAAAAATAACGATCAGTCTCTAAAGACAGAGAATAGTTAAGGTACAAAGCCCCAGTTATTGCTTGCTTGTGATTAGTAACAGTTTCTAAGAGCCCACAGAACGGAAGGGAGGTCCTTCTCTGCACAGTATTCCCCAACTCCTATACCGAGCTGCCGGCCCCCACGGCTACAGCCAGCACTTCCCCAGGAATTCCTGCCGCGGGCTCCCCGTAAGGGCCGCAGACAGGAAGTGCAGGCCCGGGGAGTTAGTTGTCTGACATCCTGGAAACTGAGTTCTTAAGAACTGCAGGTGGGAATGAGTAAGGCAGGCAGGGAAAAGGACTTGGGGATCTGAGCCAGTCACACAGGCAGGGCTGACAGACTCAGGCTGACTTACAAAGCAACTCCACCTAACCTTAATTCTCCCTCACTGACTCAGCGCCACATGCTACTCGCTCTGCCCAGGATCAAGCCTGCGGCATTTGTCCCCATCCGGCAGGGAACATAATTTTATGCTACATCTCCCTTGAGCAAGCCAAGTACCTTATGACTAAAAGAGAACACATGAGAAAGGTGGAAAAAGCAGAAACACGTTTAAAATTCTGTGGGTCCAAGTCACCAATGGTTTCCGCTCCTTAAATGAGGTAGCACAAAGTGCAGACAGTGAGATAACTGCAGGACATGTAACATATACGAGCACAGAATCAACGTGGGAAGTTTAAAAACTGGGCCCCAGCCAGGTTGCTCAGCTGGTTAGACAGTCATCATGATACATAGAGGCTGAAGGTTTGATCCCCAGTCAGGGCACATGTAAGAATGAATCAGTGAATGCATAAATAAGTAGGACAACAAATTAATGTTTCTTTCTCTCCCTCTTCCTCTGTCTCTACAATCAATGAATTTTAAAAAAAAGGGGGGACTCTGGTACCACTTCAGCTTTCTTCAAAGAAACAGGGTCATACGGTCTTTGTGGAAAAGTCCTAGATCTCCCAGCATACCGAAATATTAGAACACTTAGTAAGATCCTCAGGAAATAACAACAAACTTTCTGTGGGGGTTAACAGAGCTCTGGAATCATGGAGGCCGCTCAGCATACAGTAAGCCATGGCTATCAAGCTCTACACAAGTTCTCTGATTCTAGGAAGAGGACAGAAGAAGAGGGTCCCATCATGTGACAATGTAAGAAGCTGCCCACGTGGAGGATTTCTACTTTACATTCCTTCAAAGCTGTAATAGACATGATAGAAAAATTCAGCACCACAAAGCCATTCGCAGGTACACACCATAAGAGGGAAAAAGAGATAAGTAGCATGCCAACTGATCAGCTGTCATTCCTGCCCAAAGATAACTAGATTCCTGCTGCTGGCCTCTTGGCCAAAACAAAACCGATTTGCTAAATCCCACAGAACTACATCATCATGGATATGCAAGCTGTAAGGAGGGATGGGGCAAACTGGCAGAAATGGGTAAATCTGAAGGACAGGAACAAAGCCAGACAGAGTTCCAAGTGACAAGAACCAAGTGCTGAGAGTTAGGAAGAAGGGGGCACACATGGGAATCCGAAATGGGAGCCGCCAAACAGTATTAGAAAGCCGGGCACTTCACAGAGCATGGCTCATTCGGACAACACAGTCACTGCGTTTCTAGAACACAGACACTTTCCCAGCACACCCAGGAAGGTGACTCAATAAGGCAGTGCTAAGAAAGAGATTAGCTGCAGAGATCTGGCCAGGTGTGGACTGGAAGGACAGGCGGTGCCCTGAGCAAGTCAGCAAAAGGGTAGGACCGGTTTATGCAAGAGAACAGTTGGCTAGAAGGCAGGGAAAAAAAGGATCAGAATAGGGTACCAGGAATAAAACCTTTTCCTTTCTTAAAAAATGGATCAGGTTCTAAATACTGCAACTGACTGACATATTTAAAAATTCTCTTTTAACCTCTATATTCCCCTTGATCTCATTTTTGAACCTTGAGATCTATTTTTTGAAGAAATCAGGACACTGATTTCTGGTGAAAAGCAAAGTGTCACAGAACAGCGCTGTGACAGTCCCCAGGCGCAGGCATCTCAGGTGCCTCTGAACTTTCCTGCCTTGTCATCCCCTTTCACTAAATGCTGGACTCTGAGGCCAGCAGATCTGGGGGCCAATGCTGGTGTGGTGTTTATTTGCTATGAGATCTTAATAAGCAAAGGACATATGAATTCTGTACTGATATTTCTGTTATAAAATGAAGGTAATACTTATCAGGCTGTACAGTTTAATAATTAGAAATAGTAGGTGATAAGCCCCTATCACACACAGTCACTGACAGTGGATAGGTATTCTTGAATAAGACAGAATGAGAAGGCAAAATACATCTTATTCTGGGTGCTTGAAGCATTTTTAACCTGCACCATCTCTTCTGCACCCACCTAAATACTGAATAAACTGCCGAGTTCTAAGCCATTCTCTGTAACAAAGGATCGTAGAAACACCCTCCATCTCATTCATGGGGCTGGGAGGGGAAGTCCAAGCATACAAAGGGAACAGATGGAGTAAACACCCAGCCCCAGCCTGCGTCTGCAGATGCAGCTGCCGGTTTTCGTCATACTGCTGTTTTTTTCCCTTCTTTGTTCCTAAGGTAGAAGCCAGGAAAGGGTGGGGAAAGAGGGGGGGAGCCAGGGTGGGGATAAGGGCAGGACCATCGTCACAGTTACTGAAAGTCACCTGATGTCCTCCTCCAATCCCCAGTCTCTGACCTCACAAGCTGGAACCTGAGCCAAAATAGCTCAACTGCGCACACCCCGTGGCTGAAAAGAAAAACGCAAGCAGAACAGAAATGCAAGCAGAAGAGGGGCATTCTTCTTGGAAGGACTTTAGCAGTTCTTCTTGCCAAGGGGAAACTTAAACACACACACACACACGAGTATCTCATCTCCCAATCTAATAGATACAAAAGAAAAAACATCACTGGCTCTTAGAACAGAGATACCGTAGATACCGTAGTATCAGGAGGGAAGGATGACAGCTCTCCTTTTGCACACATGGGGTACCAATGCCCTTCTGCTGTACAAAAGGGGCTCCCTTCCCCGAGGGAGCTGTGAGTAGAACAGCTTTTTCCACTGAACTGTGACTTTTCAACAGGGGGTCACTGTGAAAAGTGCAATAAAAGACACTGCACCTGCCTGGTAAGACTGCCCTCTGCTCTGCACACAATAACTTATTAGGTCCAAGTGCTTCCAGAAATCCCCCTTCCAAGCATCCTGGACCAGGCAAATTTCCTTCTTCATTCTTTTGTCCTTCCCATCATAAAAATAAGATGACCACATCATAGAAAAATTGAAGGAAAAAACTTAGCACCCTAGGAAAAACTCTGTTATAGTTTTCTGGTAACATAGCCTTCCAATCTTTTGCTTCTGCATTTTTTTCTGTAAAAACACAATTGCAGTAAAGCTTATACATAATTGTTTCCTGCTTCTCCCACATAGCACTGTATCATGAACATTCTATGTTGCTCCCAAGGGTTATGACACGAGCCAGGGTTATAACATGGGCCAGTTAAACAGTACTAAGTTCTAGAGCAATTACCTTCAGAACAAAAACTGAGAAGTACCCACCCTGGCCGGGTAGCTCGGTTGGTTAGAGCGTCACCCTGATACACCAAGGCTGTAGCTTCCATTCCCAAATCAATGCTTCTGTCTCCCCACCCACCTCGCCCTTCCCCTCTCTCTCAAAATCAATCAATCAATAAAAAACTGAGAAGCAAGAAAAAATTAGGTAGGTCACCCCTTTCCTATAAAGACTACACCTCTTTATGAAGAGGTGTCCTTATGCTAGTGATACAAAGCTCTGATCTACAGTATAATGTTCCAGTGAACTAACTAGAGGCCTGGGAGTCCCTTAGCCTTACTTTTCAAGTCTCTCTTCCTCATACCACAATGGCTAAAAGGCTCTAGAATGAGCTGCTGTATTTTTATAAAATTGGTATGGGTCACTAACTGTTCAGTCATGACATGAGAGAGACTGCAGGAAAAACAGAAAAAAAAAGATATATACACGCTAAGATGCAGTCAGATCAAATGGCTTATTGCAGTACTGTTAAAAAAGGACCGATTATTTCCCTATTATATTTTTATCATAGTTTTCATTATAAAAGTAATACATACTTTGGAATTTTTTTAATGATGAAAAATCTCTAGGTACTGATATAAAAATTCTCCAGGATATAGATGGTATGAAACAGCATAGATAATATGCTACCTTCTGATAAAGGGAGGGAGGATAAGAATCTATATTAGCATTTGCTTATAAATGCATTTTTAAAAGACACCGAAAGGAGAATCAAGAATTTAATAAAACTGGTAGACTCTGGGGCAGGGGGATGGGATGGGTGAATATAAGGATGGGAAAGAGACTTTTTAATAATCATCTTGACTTCTGAACTCCCTATATTACCTATGCAGGAAAACAGTAATAGAGAAGCTGAAAGAAAAGTCCCAAAGAAGAAAATCTGGTGGAAATACCCTTACTACTCCCTGAAAACTAGTCTCGCTACTCCCTTATGTTTGGAGGGAGATTTGTTCCCTATAAGAGGACAAGTAAGTTCAGATCCAACAACTCCCAAAGTGTCAGGGATCCTTGTGGTAACAATGGTTTTTCCTTGAGGCAGCAGTATGCAGCCCAAGAGCCCTGGATCACTCTTCCGCTTCTCTCAGAGCCTACCTCTGCTCTGAAATTTCCTGGAGATCTCATTCCTCCTCCTAATTGCATCTCCAATTCCTACCAACTCCCGGTCTCCACAGTGAGAAAATAACCCAGCTTGAACGAGAGTTATGTCTGCACAGCCACAGTACTCTTCGTCAGGACCTGGACTTCCTCCACCTTCTCATCTTTGTTGCACAAGCCCGAGGCCTCTCATCATCTGTCCTCCATCCATCCTCTCCAGCCCAATCAATCCCTCGGTGGGTCCCAGCTACTTCACTGACTCCAGAGAACCTCTTTAAAATATCCTTCAAACATGCCTGCTGAGACCTGGCTGGGGAAATGGCAAGGGAGGAATTTTGCAGAAATAAGTGCCTTCGGAGTAGAGGCTCCAGAATGTTAGCACTCGGTAGACAATGTCGAATTGTTTCAAAAGTGATCTCGTGTGACCTTTAGAAAAACAAAGATAATACTTGTACAATACCTACTCTGACAAAGACATAAAAATGTTATCACGAGAAAAAGTAGAGAGCAACTTAAAGCTACAGCGGAGAAAGAGAGCAAGCAGAAAATGGAAACATAGAGACTGAAGCAATGAGTCAAGGCGAGTTAATATATCTATGACGAAATTACACAAGATACTTGTTAAAAATACACCCTTCTACGGTCCTTGTAACTTGAACTCTCTGACCCTTTAACAAGCTCCTCATGTAATCTTATGCACACTAGCAGTTGGGAATTACTGGTGGAAACAGACATATAAGTGCAGGAATGACTCCATGAAGATGACAGGGAGTTAGGCAAAACAGATCCCTATGAGACAATATACAAAGGACATTTGTCAGAAGTCAGGACTCAAGACAAAGGACTTGACATGAGAAAGGACATTTGTCAGATGTCAGATTTAGAATCCGCAGGTTACGGTGGACGGTGTCTTGGGTTTGAAAAACACAGCATCAGTCTGCACGTCTAAATAGTAATACAGGCACACACCAGTTTGAATAGCTAGAAAGAGGCTCTAAAACTGAGATTATCTTGGGATAAACACAAGCCAAGGAGTCACAGAAAGGTGGACTGTGAAAACCTTTCTGTACCAGTGAATTCTACCCAAGGTAGGCCAAGGAATTCCCTGAAGGAAATAAATCCAGTAGGGTATCTCTGGGCAGTTATCAGTATATAATCAGTGGATAGTTCTATTATGGGCTTGAAGTTGCTATTTGGTAGAAACTGAGACAGAGATGGAATTATGAATGTGTATATAATAGGGTTACAAGAATATTTATAATGAACTACCAAGCTGGGAAAATGCAATCCTCTATTAAGTACTCTGAAAGGAAGGCTATGCTTTCCTGAAGCTGTCAGACTAAAACAAAAACATTCTTCAGACTCTGGGCCCCCAAAAGAACACTACATTGCTCCTATTAAAACCACCAGCTGCAATAGGACAAGATCCTTTTGTGAAAGGGCAAATACAGCTTCCTGTCTTCATTTTACGGATCAGTCCTCCAAGTAAATTTCCTTACTGATAGAGGGCAGCATACGAAGCAGGCTGTATCTGAAAACAACAGGGGCTGCCTCTCTCTAACGTGACTGCGTCACTAACAGACGTAACAATGACACATCTAAAATAGAAGAGATCCATGTGCCATCTGGTGGCGAAAAGGAGAAAGAGCACACTGCAGATATATCAAATTCCTCCAGTTTAGAAAGAATTAAAGTTTAATTCTCTTTATCTGATGACTCTCCCTTAAATCTCCACTAGTACATGGAAAAAGAAAAATGAAACTCAGATCAGCACAAACAAAACACAAGAACCTTTTAGAAAGCTGTCTAAAGAAGAATTTGAGATGAGATGACAGATAACACCAAAGACAGTTTATGCAAGGAAAAAAAATATATATGTACATATGAGTATATATACATATATTTTTTTTCCAAGAAGATTCAAAAAGAATCTTACCCATTCCTTTAGTAGATATGATAACCACAGTAACTGTGGGGGGAGAGGGAAATTTTTTACTTTATATTTCAGTGTACGCCATACATTTGTTGAAAATGAGGGTATCTACCACATTAGTCTAGGACCCATTGTAACAGAGAAGAAGGCCCCAAAAAGGGGGTGAAAGCAATAGTGGAAGTGTATGGAAGTTCCTCCTCTGTTTCAATTTTCTCAGTGAAGAAGAAGGAAAACAAGATGACGGAGGTGTTGGGTCTTTGAGGAGAGAAAAGGTGTCAATCGTTTAGGAAAGTAGGAAAGAAAAGTTTAATACCTGACTGCCTGGCGGCATCAAAAGCAAAGCAACACTGCACAGGGAGCAGAGGAGAGCCTGAAGGAAAAACAGACCATGAAGTAGGAGAAAGAGTAAGAACATCTGCTGTCGTGAAAGCCAAGTGAAGCCGGTGTGTCAAGGTGGGGGACGTGATACGTTTTCCTCCACTCACGTTCACATGCAAGGCTGCCAGTACAGGGTGGATGGAGAGAGGAAATTAACCAGGACTGTGGTCTTACCAGTCAGGTATGCTGAAATGAGAGATAATGGAAGAAAAAAACGAAACAAAACCAATGCGGTGATCACGGTTAAGCACGGAATTTCAGCTGAGGAGGTGACACGTAGTGAATGGTGGTGGGAGAAGTGAAGTGGAAGTCACAGTGCAGCTGGAGGACTGTTGGGGTCAGGGTGCGAGAGCGAGGCAAAAAGATGGAACGTAGGTGGTACGAGACTGAGACTGCAGAAGGGCTGCGGTTGCCGGGGCCTGACCACCGGGTAAGGCAGGGTAGAGGACAAGATCACTGGGAAAGGATCATTCAAGGGATTGCGAAGCAAGAAAACTGGTAGGATCACAATCCGTTTGTATCAGAACTGTTAAGAAAAAAGACAAGCAGGTTGGGGTACTGCAGAGAGTGGCCAGGAGCTACACTAACTGAGAGACAAGGAGGAGTGGGTCAGGGTGTTCATAGATAAGAGCACAAAGAGAGAAGGTGGGCGATATAATTTCATGTCATGAGATTTGAGATGATGGGTTTCTAGGAAAAAGGAGGAATGATCTGGAAGCAGCAGTAAAGAAGAAGAGGACATCTATCCCATCTCCAGACCCACTGATGTGAGGGTTACCACAGAAACTCCTGTGGCAGGCCCCCCGCCCCCCCCACCAGAGAGAGAGGCAAGAGGGAAAGTGGTGTCGAGGGAAAAAGCCAGGTCTCTGTTAGAGCAATGAGGTGAAGTAGATGACAGCAGACTTTGCCAGTGACAGACCCTGAATTCCAGAGGGCACAGTGGACAGGTTTCAAGAGTTCCGGTGGGATGGCAGGAAACAAGACAGCAGTTCCACAGAACTTAAGGGAGGCGAGGGTGACCTGTGAGCCTGGGCAGCTTCCTGTGGTGAGTGACATAAATGGCACAATATTAGATCCAGTGGATCCGAGGCAAACAGTGATGGTAAAGGAGTCGTTTAGGTCCTTTTTTTACACCACTGAGGACAGGGAGATCATGACCCGGGGGACATGTGGTAGTCATGCCCTGTGCAGGACTCCTGGTAACCCCAAGTGACAGTGGTAGATTTATGTACATAAATTACAAGGAGTGCTATATAATATTTTGGAATCTCCCAACTACTCTGTACTAACAGTCTGACCCTACTCAAAATCCAAGATAAGTCAGTAAATAAAAGGATCCCAACAACTGTCCTAATTTCATGTACTCAAGAGGCGAAAGGAACTGACCAGACATCTGTCTGCCACAAGACTCACCGAATAAGGTGGAGCACACTGAGCTCCTATGGAATCTGATTTCTAGAGGCCACAGGTGCAGAGGCTGTAAAGATTCAGCAGGGCATTTCCTGATGAAGACCCAACTGGGTGGGTGCCACAGACTGGACAGAAGAGGATCACAGGGAAAAGAAGACCCCTTTGCAAAAGAGGGGACTGCTTCCCCACCATGGGCTCCCGCTAAGGCCTGAACCCTGAAAGCCCCGGGAGAGCAGCAGACAGGTAAACTATCCATGGCTGCCGACAGCTCTGACTTGTGGGCAATGGATCTGGACCCGCACAATTCGAACCTGACTAGGAAACTGTTACTGTTTATGGAATGCTCAGCTCTTGGTCAAGATCTTGCTTTTCAGCCAGAGTTCCTTCTAAATTACTGTTATTAACCACTTGGGCTGTTCTGAGGCTCACAGCTCCCATAAAGCACTTTGTATTTTAACATGGAAGAGACCATCTAATGCTATACATTGTCCTCTACACACTGACCAAGGGGCATTAACTTGTGAATCTTAAGAACCCAAAAGATTTCTTAAAAGGATTAAACCTAAAAAGAGTATCGCTTATCACTTACCACGCTGTTTTCAAATGTAACCATTTTAATGGGATCATGTCATCCATGAAGAGAGTAAGCATTGGAAGCAAGGCGTATAAAAAACCACCTTGTGCACGAGACAATGACCCGAGGCCACCACAGTGACCCGGAAGACCCCTCGGGGAGGATGGGAAAATCACCTACTGAGCCTGTTTCCAAGGAATTAAAGAAGCAGAATCAACAAAGAGACCATGATGATAAAAGACTCCTTACTGATCACCAAAAGGGAAGTGAGAAAGTACTAGAAGTTTTATAGCACTGCCTATCAAATCGCAACTCAAAATATTCTCCTGGCAACATATCTATAGGAAGTCAAGAGTTTAGGAACAAGAGAGTAACCTTTGAGAGAGAAAAATGTGCATGAGGACAGGTAGTATAAATCTGAGGACCATTCCTTTCTCTTAGCTCTTCTCTTAGAACAAGGTACATGCCTCCTTGAACCTTAATGAAGCAGTGGCTGACGACCTTTGACTATAGAAGGCAGATGAAAAGAGGTGGATGTTTTCTTTAATGTCCATTCCTGGAGAAGCCAATAGGTATATGGGAGTTTTTAGGTAGAAATAAAATGTAAGGGAGATACAGCTATGTTTAACAAATACCAGTTGTGTTTAGCAAGCAAGAGAGGAAATAATGCAATATTATGAAAACCTAGTGTCCAAATAACTTCCTCATCGAGACTGGCAGCTACTGAGCAGAAATCATCTATGCAGAACTTCTACTAGGACCAGATAAGCGTGTCTTACTTCTCTAACTGAATTAGTTGTGCTACAGTTGAATGCATGGTAATCAGAATATGGCTCCTCCTCTTCAACCCTAAATATCCACTATCTCACTTTTCCTAATCTAATGTTATTCCTTTTTGTACTCCTAAGAGTCACACAACAATGACATCAGTAAAACACTAAAAATCCCAAGAAGAAATGATTTGTTGAAGGGAGAAGCGTTTGCTCCTTGGGGGGAAATGAATGAAAACATAGATGTGGTGTGGCTGGGAGCTCTGTTGCATCCAAGTGTTACAGATAACTGTTTGAGTTTATCTTTTGATAACTGTTTATAGATTACTTAGTCAGATTACTTATGACTATAGTTGATGAGAAAAAAATCTAGGAGTTTCTTAAAATGACTACGATTTAGGTGTCTGGAAAATTGCTTATGATTTCATAATTTTCTAGAACACCTTCTTAGTGCTTCCTAATGAAAAGATGGGAAATTAAGACACTGTTCCAATTTAGCATCTGAAAGTCCTACCTAAAAGTAAAGCTATTTACAGACTAAAATAAAGACTAATCCTGGCTGGTGCAGCTCAGTAGATTGAGTGCTGGCTGTGAACCAAAGGGTCGCCAGTTCAATTCCCAGCCGGGGCACATGTCTGGGTTGTAGGCCAGGTTCCTAGTGGGGGCCACGTGAGAAGCAATCACACATTGATGTTTTTCTCCCTCTTTCTCCCTCCCTTCTCCTCTCTCTAAAAATAAATAAATAAAATCTTAAAAAAAAAGACTAGTTACAAATTTCCTTCATCAAAACAGAAGCAATCTAGTGATGATTATTACTACATGAAAATCCACACTGCCAATAAACTATATGGACAAATTCATACTTATTCTCTTCAGATTAAGATACAGAGATTTCTGCACCAGCGGGTAACTCAGTTGGTGAAAAAATCATTCCAAAACACCAAGGTTGTGGGTATGATCCCCAGTCAAGGTATAGGTTTCCCTCTCCACTTGCCTCTCTCTAGAATCAGTCAATAAATAAACCTTAGGAAAAAAAGATACAGATTTCTAAGAATAATTTAAGGGAAAAAAAAGCCAAAGTTGTTAGGAAGTAAGAACCTTCAATGAATAGAAAGTGGTTTCCAGGGCCAAAGTTGAAAGCTAAAGGAGCATTAATAAGTCTGGTTACACTGTTGAAAATAACAAGAAAATAAGATAAGGTCTTAGGGATATAACGCCAAGGAAAACCACCACACCGCAGCAAACCCCACTACAATCAGTGGGAATGCAAACATACAGGACAAAAGGAGGGTGGGGAGGAGAGGCATGTGCCCAGGAAGTACACATCTGCAGTGGCACTTAGAGCCCCGCCACAAGAAAGGGATTTACCCCAGAGGCTAATACAGGGACAGATTCCGAGGTTCTGATGTTCACTGTCAACTAGTCTTTGTGGATGTACTACAGCAGTATAAGTGATCATTATCACAGCATTTTAAACTTAGAGAGCAAAAGTAATTCCCTGAGCTGGACTTGAGTTGGGAAGGTGACAGCTCTCAGAAGAAAAGGCACTCTGCCCTGGAAGCTAGGGCAACAAGGCAGGCCTGGGCACTGTGATCCTATGCTCCTATACCCCCACGTAACTACGGGTCGCCAAAGGCACCCAGGAATCTGTCAGCCTCCTTACTAGAACAAAGTGTAGCCTGGTCCCATTAGATCACTTCAGGAAAAACAATAATCCCCTTTAAAATACTTATGTACTGGGCGGGGGGTAGGGAATGCTCCTGAGCTGGAGTGTTTATAATAAATAATAAACCTCTAAATAAACAAAAAAGCTAGAAGAAGATGGAAACATAGAATTATCATAAGGCATATTAAAGGAGCACAAAACCCAGGAACTAGGAAGTGAAAGAAGAGGGCAAGAAAGATCAGCAATACTAAAATAAAGGTGAAGAAATGAAGGTGAAAAAGAATGTATATAAAAAAAAATGGACCAGAATTATATAAAAGAACGGACCAAAAGTCAAGACTCCTAGATCTGGTTATATAACCTTGGGCAAGCTACCTAACTATTCAGCTCATATATTCTACAGAGTGGAGATAATACACATCCTGCCTGTCTCATAAGGCTTCTTTGCGGGCCAAAGAGGTCAACTTATGTTAAAACACTGAAAATTATAAAACACAACACAAATGTAAGATAATAGTATTATCACTGAATTTGTCCTTCACCTTCCAAAGAAAAAATAAGTATATAATAGCTTAATTTTTCCTGTCAGTTAACATCCCAGCTACTGTTCCTCCTGTACTCTTAAAAACAAAACCAAAAAACGACCAAAAGAGAAGTCAAGCCCCATTGCTAGTCTCAACTGTCTGAAGAGAAATTCCTTTGCATTGGTTTTCTCTAATATTCAAGAGACCCAACTAAAAGGCTCTCCCATATTCTTACCTTTTGATGCTGCAGGAGCGAAGGTCCAGGAAGGAGAAAATATCAGATATTGGAAAGAAATAGAAGAAAGAAAATGAATCACATATGGTTTGTTGTTACTGTAGATAGTCGCCCAACCCCCTGACCTATTAAAGACTCTGCCCAACCCTTATCAATTATGGATGTAGGTCTGGGGATAGCACCTTCAAGTCGGTGCCAGAATCGGTTCAAGAGCATCATCAGAATGGGCCCAGACTAAGCTGTCACCTTAATCTCATATCAAGTTATAATGACATAAAATACCTACCTGAAAAAAAACTGGGGTGCAGGTAGGGGAAAAGACCAACCTACACGCAACAGCTCTCTTTCCCAAACCCAGCATCCCCCAAATATAAAAATACTGTATTTTCTTCCAAACTGAAACCCCATCTCTCATCAACCCTCACCCAGGGAAGGGAAAGGAATGGGAAACCCACTTAAAGAACATTCTAAGTCCTACGCTGACCCTTTCTTTGCATGAAAGAGAAAGGGACTCACTCTTGGTCTGGGCAGAGAAGGCATGGGTAAGTTTGGCAAAAAGTTCATTGTTCTCAAAGCGGTCCTCCTTCACCTTTGTCCAGAAGCAGTTCTGGGAAAGGTCCTCAGCGACAAACTGTGGATACAGGCAGGGTGTTAAGTTACTAAAGTGAGCCCGTACTTTCCACTCTAGAAAACTGATGAAGATGCAAGCGGTGTCTGGCCGGTTGTTAGCACTGTCACACCAGAGCGAGAATGACCTGAGGTACAGACAACAGCTGTGCTCTTCCTGATGAAATCAGGAGATGGCGCTTCCATTTTGTTTGTTGATGATTATTCAAGTTATGCTGCAGATCCACCTTAAATCCACTAGTTTTAGAAGTATTAACACTTATTTCACATCTTGTTCTATATTACATATTTTCCCATCAATTTAGCTAACTGTACCAAATTCATTCGTTTTCTAATCCCTAACTTGGTTTCTGGAAGCAAAAGGCTGGTGCAGAAACACAGGGGTCTCCAACACATAGTGGGAGCAATACTGTGTCATGGAAACATATCCTGTGTGCAGCTTATTTACCAAAGGGTGAAGGTAGGGGGCTGTACCCATAACCCATGACTTGAAATCAGCAAAATTATCAGTACTTTGCAGATTGGTGAAATGACTATTATCAAACTGTGTTACCCTGGCACTCATATCCTCAAAGGCCAAAACCACTACTAACTTAAGTTTAGGTTCTGTAGCAGTTTGGACTCAAAGAACTCTCTAAAGTGATGTCTAGCATATAGGAGATGCCTAGTATCTGCTGAATATACATATGCATGAGTGGCACTGAGACAGACAGATGCGAGCCTCTCTCTCGAGGGAAGCCCAACCATGCACAAAGTACAAAGTAGGAAAGTGAAGTGGTTTCTGAATAGGTACTGATGAACACATAGACAGAAACTCTCACCTTGGACCAGTTTGGCCTCCGGAGCTGCACTTCTGGCTTATAAAGCTTCTTTGGGGTTAATCCATATGGCAGAACTGGGGCTGCAGGAACTCCAAATCCAAAAGGGGGAGGTGGAGGCATACCCATTCCTGGCGGAGGTGGAGGAATGCCAGGGCCTCCAGGAAATGGAGGGGGTGGGGGGATTCCAGGACCACCAGGAAGAGGGGGAGGGGGAGGCGGCATTCCTGGTCCTCCAGGCAAGGGAGGAGGGGGTGGGGGGATGCCAGCGCCCCCAGGCAAGGGAGGAGGGGGTGGGGGAATGGCAGCACACCCAGGTAAAGGGGGAGGTGGTGGGATGGCAGCACACCCAGGTAAAGGGGGAGGTGGTGGGATGGCAGCACTCCCAGGTAAAGGGGGAGGTGGTGGGATGGCAGCACTCCCAGGTAAAGGGGGAGGTGGTGGGATGGCAACACTCCCAGGCAAAGGAGGGGTTGGGGAGGTGGCAACACCCCCAGGCAAAGGAGGGGGAGGTGGTGGAGGAGGAGGAATGGTGCCACCCTCAGGAGGAGGAGATGAGGGTGAAATAACAGTGCCAGAGTCACTAGGTAAGGGTGGGGCAGGGGGAACAGTAGCACTGCTGGGCGGGGCTACAGCAGTAGCTGCAGCAGAGAGCAAAGCCATTTCTTTCTTGGCATCTTCCAGCTCCTTAGACAGCTTGGCAACCTAGAAATGCAACATCAATGAGAGCACACTTCTCACTGCACCTTGGGAACAACTGGGGTTTGAGGGGACCTACACAACGACCTAATTCCAACTTCTCATTTTATACGTAAAGGCCACGAAAGGAGACATGAAATGACTGGCTTAAAGTCAAACAGCCATTTAGTGACAAGACGAAATTAAATGTAGGTCTTTGTGTTCTTAGTTCAGCACATTTTTATTAAAAAGGCAACTGCAACATTCCTGTTAAACTCTCTCTTTGATTAGAAAATGCAAAACTGAAGTAAATCAAATATTCCAGTTATATAAATAACACATGTGCTGCCATATAAGTAATTATATAGCCACATACCGTATTTTGCCATGTGTAATGCGTATATTTTTGCCCAATTTTTTTTTAGGAAAAATAAGGATGCATGTTATACATGGGTATATACCCATGGTATATAATCATGGGTATAAAAATCCTGTGCATAATGTGCACAAAACCATGGGTGCACATTATATGTGACAAAATATGGTATGTGGTCAAATGATCAGATCACAGATCACCAAACATTTATGACTGCAGAGAGAATGTGTAAGGATAAATCTGTCCAGAGATGACAAATAGCAGAAAATAAGCAAATATGAGAACAATTTCTTTAGTTTCTACTCCTAAATTCATCGGAAGAGTATCATCTTTATTTCTGAGTAGAACTATGACTTATTTTATTCTTTATGTTGTTCTGTATTTTTAAAATTTTCTATCTTACATATTACTTATCCCTAACACAACACAAAACAAAACAGTAAAAGATTTTTAAAACACACACAAGGTAACTAGATGACCAATTAGTAGCTGACCCTCCCCTCCCCCGGGGAGCAAGGTGACTCCTGCTACAAGACAGGCTTGCCCTGAGGCTGCTGGTGGCAGCCACAGGTCACTCTGCCTCCTCTGCTCAGACCAGACCTCACCTCTCCTGTGAGCTGAGACACCTCTGCTTCCAGGCTCTGCTTCTCTGTGGTAATGTGCTGCTTTTCAGAATCCAGTACATCCTTTTCTCCTTGAAGATCCTGGAGCTTCTGCTCGAAGTCACTTTCCATCTTTTTCATTTCCACCTGTAGCTCATGTCGGGCTGTTAACTCTAAGTCCAGCTAAAGGAGAGAGGAATCAGGCTCCCAGTAAGCTATCTGGGAAAGGAGGACAGCATCATTCCCCATGATTTACTGCTTTTTGCCAGTCTTGGATCTATAGAGATCATTGGCCCAGGGAACGCCTTGGAAAAAAGAACACCATGATTTTGATCTGAAAAATCATGGATAAAGGAGGAGTAAACTAAGGACCATTTCCATAGTTTATCTATTTTTAGAGTAATATTATTTTTTTTAATAAGATTTTAAAGACATTTAACCAGGACAGCCATGGCATGTAATCCGAACCATAAAAGGAGTCTTTAACAATCAGAGAGAAGAAGAGAATTCAGACATACTACCACTCCTACTGTTCCAGGCAGAAGAGGCCTGAGATGCCAGGAGAGCCTGAGAGTGCTTTCAGCACCACAGGAGTGTCATCTAAGAACTGCTATTGTGTGCTGAGTGCTTTAAAAATATCTCAGGTATGCTTCACATGTCAGAAAAATAATAATCCTCAGACAAAGAAAGATACACCCTGATTTTTTTTTATTTCTTGCACGCACCTTTTTTTCCAGCTCTGTAGCTTTGGCTTCAGATTTCTCTACCTTTGTTTTATCAATCATTTGATCTGAAAAGAAGAAGAGTCAGAAAGTTAAGTTCCCAATCTCTTATTTTCCTCTCTTACTACCTAAGCCCTTCAATATAACCACAGGGCAGGGAGGTCTTTGGCCCTTTTGCTTATTTTTATTGCCCTTCTTAACATTCTGCACCAGATAAAGAAATGGAACCATCAGTTTAATTCAACATAATATTTCTGAGTGTCTATTAAGACCACCATGCTGGGTGGCATGAAGAATGCCTACAAGTCATACTTACAAATCTTAGAGACCAGCAAGAGTCCTAGCTTATTGTTGAAGTCCCTTCAAAAGGTGGGGTAGTGTATGAGAAGGAGTTAAATTTTTAGAAAATTGTGTAGAATTAAACTAAAGGTTTATATATTCTTAACACAGATGCTGGTTAACAACTAAGAAAGGGCCAAAATACAAATACCTGGGGACCAGAAAGAGACCTCTGAAATTTTCACTGAAAGATTAAAAATGAAAGGTAGAGGCAATATTTTAAGGAAGCACATAGAAAAGTACACTTACCAATCAGTCCCTCAATATCAACCTCGAGGTGCCGGCACTTGAAGTCAGGATCAGCCCCATTCTTGCGCAGAACTATCTGAGAAATACATTCTTCAATCAGCCTATAGTACTGCGGTCTACAACAGAAACAAATCAAGATTATTAAAGAAAAACCACAATCTAGTTTTCGGAAGTACAGGATCAAGAAAAGGTAACTGCTCTGACAACACAGGGACCCGAGGATACGTGTTCTGAAAGGACCTTTCCGTACCATGAACAGAAGCACTGCTGCCACGCTAAGGACCTTCTTCCACGTCAGCTACCCCAGCTCCTTCAGATGATCGACACGTCTTGGCATCTACCTCCTAGTGCCAATCCCTTCCCATCTAAAACCCCAGGCTGACCCTCTGTGTCATGGATGGCTAAATCTCTACTTTCAGGCAACCTGAAAGACCTTTCAATTTATCTCCCTTTGCTGCCCTCCTCACTCTACACTACCAGATCCCTCCGAAAGAGAACAGGCACTTCGCCTTACACACTCTGTGACCTCTTCCCCAGGGGTGCCTTTCAGTTGGATAAGAGAGACCAATGACGACTCCCTTTATACCCATGACTAAAAATGAAACCTAATCCTCACCCTTTTTTTCCTTTACAGACAATCTTTGAACTTAAGGGCTTTGCTCTTTCCGCTCAGGCTGAAGTTCAAAACCTCCCACAGGTATGCCATCTCACCTGGCTTCATAGTCATTTCGGACCAAGAGTAGGTGCTGCAGGATGGACAGGAAGTATGGCTCTGCCTTCGAATCCTTCACTGTGTTTAAGAGAATCTGGAAGACTTCACTGAAATCAGTGGAAAACAGGAAGAAGCTAAGGAAAGTATATATTTAGATACTATGACAGGTGGCTTGCCCAAGTCTCAGGAAAAGTAGCAAGATGCTCTTCTATTCTAACAGCTGTTCTTCCTGTAAATATTGCTCGAAACTTGAAGCTCTATAAACTTCCTCTAGCAAGGAGACCAGTGAAATGGCTTGAAGATCAATTAGAAACTCAAAGATAGATGCCTCAAAGTCACTTGTGGCAGTATGAATGGGTAAGCAAATTACTCCCTCTGCCAGTCTCTGGAATATATACCAGAAAGCAAAAGATAACCCCACTCCCTGACTTATGTGTGTTCTCTAAAAACCGATTCTACATCTTAGTAAGCTAAGCTACTGTGTTCCAGGAGGTCTGAACTAATTTTGAGGGCTGCTTCCATGCTGAACCACCCTCGGATCACTTTTCCTAACTTCGCTGGTCCATGCTTTACCAGGTCAATAACTTTACCAGCAATTAGAAGACACCTGCCTTATCTACTGAGAAGACACACGGGCCGATGTCAACTGAATATCTCCTGCCTAGATTGAACCCAGTCACAGCAAAAGGATATTCCATCTCCATTCGAATGTCATCCAGCCGTGCCTTCAGGTCGTAGGAGTCTTCCTCCGCATGCTCATCAAACACATTGAGCTGTACTCTCATGTCTTCGTTTTCAATCTTCCGAAGGGCCTGTCCACGACAAAACCGGGAGTCAGGGAGCCCAGCAATGTCCTGTGCTGGCCAGAAACCCAAGCCTTTCGGCTTGGTTTTCCAACTGAAAACCAAAGTTACCCCCGGGATGACTGGGCTGTAAGAGCAGGAAGGAATCAGCACAGCCTTTCTAACAAAGGGCTGAGTCTTACCTGCAACACCTGGTGCAGCCCCAGCCGCATCAGCTCACTCCGGATGTGAACTCGGAAGTCAAGTTCTTCAGCTGGGGTGATGAGAGCATTGATCAGCTGTAGGCATCCCACCTAAAATTTTTAAATTCAGCAGCTATGTCAGTGTTAACACCTAGATACCAAGATTCCATTCTCTTTACGTGTATTTTGAGGACCCCAGGTGCAATCTAGAAAATACAGCACAGGACTACAAGAACGAATTTGTGCCAGAGCAGTAAGGCCCAGTTTGAGCAGATCTGGAGAGGACAGAGGTCTAACAACCTCAAGAATTTGATGGTATACTTTGTTCTAGGCCTTGGTTTTACTAACTTGTAAATAAATACCATTCCTTTTTCCTGCTTCGTAATGAGGAACAGTTCTTTCTCTACCTTCTTGGAGAGAAGGATAACCATTTTCCCTTCCTAACAAATTCTGAAATGTAAAACATATTGTTGGAGACTATACCATGTGCTCTATTAAAGGGTCAAACGAACATAAGTCTTTCCATGTTGAATTCTACTCTTAGGCCCGGGTTCTGGGGAGGTACATGCCTTGAGTGCAATGGAGGTCCCACTTTTTAGTCCATCCAGCAGTGGCTGAAAACGTTCCACCTCATCCATCTCAGCTTTCTCTGTCATTGCCTCCAAAACCCGTACATTCCTGCCCAGGAGAAAAGAAGAGAGCTGAGCAGGCGCTCTGACACAGATAGGCACAGCAGATTACACAGGGACACCGATGAAACAGGAAACAGAACATGGTCAATGCTCCAGATTTCTCACGGTGCTCTTCTGGCCCCCAGAACAGGGGCTAGAATCCACTGGAAGCTAAGAATTGTCTCTTCAGAAAAAATGTGCCTTAAAACTCATCCCGAGACTCCTGTCTATGGGTACCAAAGTAAGACCCCTCCTCAATAAAGTATAAATTGGTACAGCTTCTGGAGGGCATTTAATAATAGCAATTTTGAATGCAAATAATATTTGGCCTACTTCTAGAAATCTACCAAACATAAATGCATAAATGTGAAAGAATATATGTTCAAGCACGTTCATTACAGCATCATATGTAAAAGTTAAAATTCTATTACCTAAAGCAAGAGCCACATATGCTTTTTAAAAAGTCTACTTAAAAGTCTAGCAATGAGAGAACCGTTAAATAAATTATGGGATATACCATATTTTTTTTTAACTATAGGACACACTTTTCCCCCAAATTTGGGAGGAAAGAGGTGTGTGTCTTATAGTCTGAATGTAGCTTGCCTGGCTCGCTGGGTGGGGGGCGGGGCGGGGGGCTGGTGGGGGTGGAGTGGGGTCACAGGTTATTAAATATTTTATCACATTTTTTTGCTTCAAAAACTTTTCCCTATTTTCCTCTAAAACCTAGGTGCATCTTAAGGTCTGATGCGTCTTATAGTTCTAAAAATATGGTACATACTATAGAATGCTAAATAGCCACTAAAGATACCTATAAATGTTGACATAAAAGGATGCCCAAGATCTACTGTTAAATAAAAAGAAACAAACTGAAAAACATAAATGGTATGATTTAACTTTTGTTAGACCCCTCTACAAAAATAAAAATCTATCCTGTGATTGGTTGCATATACATAAGCCATCTTTCCTTAGTTCTGGAATACCACATATTAAAATGTAGGAAATGCAATATATTTGTCTGTGCTAGAAAAAGATCTCTGAGACAGTACCAAGCCATTAACAGTAATTATCTCTGTAGAACAGGATTTGCCAGAGGCACAAGGCTGTTAAATTTTACTTTATATACTTCTGTATTATTTGCATTTTAAAAACAATGTTGTGCTGCTCTAAATTTTTTTTTTAATGGAAAGATTGTTAGCTCCCATCACCTAAAAATTTTTCTTAAATGTAAGATTCAGTGTTCACATCTGGGAAAGAATAGTCTTACCTAGTATTTAAGACCAAGTGGCCACCCAAGCAACTCAGTTTTCCTCCAGACTAGGGAAGACAGTAAAGGGAGAATGGAGGGGGGGAATAAGCCCAGTCACGTACATGTCCTCTGGCTGTGGCAGGATACAAAGAGCAGAAAGCAGCTTGGCTGCATCGATCATCATGTTGGGAACCGCAGGGTCCATGGCCCTGACCAGCAGCAGGATTCCTTCCTCTGTATCTAACATGGTCTTGATTCCAAACTGATAGGACAAGAACAGAGAAAGCAGGCTTAAGGACGACAGCATCAAACCCCAGGCAAGGCTAGGAGTCATTATGGGTTAAACGGTATTTCCCCCCCAAATTCATCTGTTGAAGTTTTAACTCCCAGCACCTCAGAATGTGATCTTATTTGGACATAGGATCATTGGCAAGTGTAATTAGTTGTTACAAGGTCACACTGGAGTAGGGTGAGTCCTTAATCCAATGACTGCTGTCCTTATGAAAAAGGGAAACGTGGACACAGACATGTACACAGAAGAATGCCACGTGAGGACGCAGGCAAAGGTCGGGGTGATGCATCCACAAGTCAAGGAAAGCCTAAGAGTGCCAGCAGGCCACCAGAAGCTAGAGAGAGGCATGGGGCATATTCTCCCTCAGACTCAGAAGGAACCAACCCTACCAACCCTGCTAGCACTCGATCTTGGACTTACAGCCTCCAAAAATGTGAGACAATACATTTCTGTTGTTGAAGATGCCCAAGTTATAGTACTCTATTATTGCAGCCCTAGCAAACTAACATACGGTAAAATACTTTTCCCAAAAGAGCGAAACAGAAGTAAGCATAGGAAAAGAATTTGCTCGTAGATAACAGAACAGAATTCTATGTCTCCCAAGAGTTAAAAATCTTGGATTTTTATGCTTCTTTTTAATGCCCCCCCAACCCAATGGAATAAGTTAATTATAATAAAATTAGACAGTGAGGAAGATAAATTTGCATCCAGGAACAAATAATCATGGGCTCCCTGGGTTTAAATACTGGAAAAAAAAATTTCTATATATGACTGAAAAAAAAACCTTCAGACATAAACTTTTCAAAAACAGTAACTGAAAGTCAGGAAATTCAAGAATTAGCATTAGAAACTATAAAAAGAGAAAGAAAATTGAGCCTACCCTCTGAAACAGACATTACAACTGGAGGGAAGGGATCTAGAGAAGCATGTATGTGTGGCAATCAAAAAATTACAATACTAAAAGGGAAAGCTAAAAGTCTTGAACCTCATACTCCTAAGTCCTGTTTGGAGTTTGCCAATAGAAGAGAAAGAAAGGTCACAATGGGGGTTGGCATGAAAACAGGAAAAGTCTTACCTTGTTATTCATAAAAGCTTTCAAGCAGCGAATGATCTCGTGCTGGTTACGGCTATCATAGCTCCTGCATGCAAAAGACACAATCACTGAAGTCCCTTTATTCTATAACCCTCTCCCCGATCTGACTTTTCAGTCGTGCAAACAAGGGTCTCAGGAATATCCCCAAACAGCAGCTGAGTAAATTCTAGCCCGCAGCACTTTGTCCTGAAGCACTGGCAAAAACAGGTAGCTGAAGAGGGACTGCCACCATCAAAGACCTTGGTTAATCCTCTCAAAATCCAAGATTTAGTATTACATTAAAATCTTCCCACTCATTCCCTCTAGGCTCTTAAGTGCTAAACTGCCAGGATAACATTGCATCTATGACTGCCTTCATTACTTCAAAGGTTTGAAGTTTATACACTCAGGAGGTACAGGCCCTATGCTTTATTTTGGAAAAATTACAGGAAGTAAAGAAGTTGCTTTGGGTCAGCCTGGCTTTGAGGTAAGCTAAGACAGTCCAACGTAACACCAAGAATTATTCTAACTCTGATGACCGTCATAAAGCTACTTCCAAAATGATGAAGTATACTATAAGACTTCCACATGAGATCTGCCCCAGATCAGACAACAGGACAGCGCTGAACTAAATCAGACCCTATTTCCAGGTTTGATAAGGACCTATGCTGAGAGATTCATAACCTTATGTGGTATATATAGCCTGTGTTATTCACCATGAAATTGAAGTTCCTCCTCCCTTTCCCGTATCTAGAATCATCACTCATCCTCTAGTCACCTGCACAATAAACTCCGTTTTTGGCTAACAGCATATTCCCCCAGTCTATAACTTTACCTTTAACTGCTATTTTCTCCTTTAGAGCAAATGGCCAAGTCCCCTACAAGATGTCAAAATGTGAAAGTCCTTACCCAGGAGTTTCCTCCTTCTCATCGTGGAGTCGTTTAAGGATGTCCAACAAGGAGGCCAGGCCCTCCGCACCAAACGTTTGCACCCAGCTGCAAGGAAAAGACACAGACAATGCAATATTAAATCAAATCAATGAATTCATCTGCAAGAAAACAAAGTTCATCCTGGCAACTCCTTACTCCCTATCCAGAACATTCTCCTTTGATCTCCAATCCCCACTGCTAAACTCCAACCCTGGGCTTTCACTCCTGACACCACCTGAGAAGCCTCACCTGACAGGGTTGTTGTTGAGGGAGACACGAAGGGACTCCAGGCAGTTGAGCAGAGCCATGTCCCGCAAGCCTGACCTCAGCTCCTGAATGTACACCATGGCAGACCGAGAGCTCTCCTTTTGGCTCATGCCCTAGACAGAAGCATATAGAGAGATTAGTAAATCCTGCACCCAGTCATAAATTGGACTAGTATTAGCCAATACAGTTTAAATAACATTAAGGCAGATACCCATCACACACACCACCCAACTATGTGGGACTCAGAATCTCCCATCTCATTCCCATACATACTTCATTAAAACTGAATCAAACAGAAAGTACGCGAAAATGCTAGCAAGTGAAAAGTATGAAATGAGTAGGCTCATATAGCAGAATGAAACAGAACTGATGTAGACATTAAACGTTCTGGGAAATTGATAAAACAAACAGGTCCAAGATCAGGGTGGCCTCCCATGTCACGGCTGCCCGCTCCTGAACTCACAGCCTTGGACGTGTGCAAGTACTGGGACACCATCTCCCTCTTGATGATAATGTCCTTCTCCCTCAGAGGCTGCTGTTTCTCCTCATTCAGGTTCATATCCACCTAGTAGAGGGAGGAAAAAAGGGAAAAATAAAATTGCCTTGATTTCTTCACAAGCTTTCAGTGTTTAAATATTTTGTATACCTAGTGAAGAGCTGAACACATAAATCTAATTGAATAAATGTCCCTGATCCCAAGAGATTTAAGCTATTAGATGATACAGATTGCTCAGGGACAAATGTGGTGAACATTTTAGTATAAACCCTTGTAGACATCTTTATATACATACAATTAACTTTTTTCCTAACAAAAATGGACTCAATATAGATGAAAACTGCATTTTGTATTATTAAAAGAAAATCACACATGATGATTTCTGCACTTAGGATGGACCTTAATAATCTCTTCAGACTGAAGTACTGAATAACTGACATCATCCTAACACCAGCAAAATCTACAGCAACTAGGGCCTAAACACCCATTTCCCTAGTTTAACTCAGTCCCTGTACAAACTCCTCTCCTATGAAGAGAGAACTGGAAACTGTGCTGAAGTCCCTCAACAGACACAGCCTGGAGTGTGTTATGGGGAGGGGTCTACTCGAGCCTATTACATGTATAACCATGTGTCTGAGCCCAGCGTCTCAGTGAGCACGAGTTTAACCCTAAAAAGTTCAGAAGAGTATTTGAAATGAGGAAAGTATAGGAGGAAAATGAGTATAATCTATTTCTTCTTGGTGTGTTGCGTGTGTGTGTGTCTGTGCGCGCGCGCACATGCATGCAGTGTGTAGGAATCACTGCCCCCAAATAGCAATTTTAATTTGACATTTTTCTGACTCAATACCTGGTGCTCTTCCCCTCATTTTACAGGTGAATTGAACAAGAAATTGCAAACTGCTGGACCCTCTGGTTGGATCACCCAAAAAGAAAGTGTGTTTTGCTTGGCTATTCAACATTTTAAATTTGGGAGACTTCAAATAAAAATGTGGATTTCTGGCGTGAAGGGATGTAATCATCCAATTTCAGATTGTGGGAAGCTCTACAAATCAAAATGTTTCTATAGGAAAACCTATAGATTAAATGAAACTTAAGAGACTATTAGGTACAATGAATCTTATATGCAATTGTGATAGGAATAAAAAATTATTTTTTTATAAATGACCTAATTGAGGAAATCTGAATGTTGGCTATGATATTTGATACTATTAAAGAATTATTGGTTTTTTTTAATTACAGATTTTTTACTTCTTTTGAAAAATAGAAATATCTGGCACTACTGGGCCAGTGTTCCCAAATGGAATGTTACAAAACCTATTGAAACTAACAAAAATGCCAAGAGTCTTTCTTCAATTTAGCACAGTCCCCATTTTTATCATTGTCTATCTAGTCTGTTTAATTTATTTACGCTACCTCCATGGCCCTAAAGACATCTAAATTTGTAATCAAATGCCAAGGGATTATCTTGATAGAGCATACTCTTAGACTCTTAATACACTTGGATTACTGAGAGACAAATTAAAAGCTTCAGTGAAAAATAATAAAAGTATTACTTGTTGACTGCTACTGTGTACCAGGTCCTGTCTTAAGGATTTTAAACCCATGCTTTTAATTAAGTTAGGCTTGCACTAGCCCCTATTTGAATCTGCAATCATATATCTAGGCAATATACAGGTCTCATGAAACCTTGTGAGCATGTACTCAAAAGTTTCCAAGACTTACACTCATGGACATTCACTGAGTGTCCTCCTCACTAAGAACAGCAAAGTAAGCCACATCCATGTATACATCATGACTCAACTGACTTTAGCCACAATCTTTAAAGGTCTTGTAGTAGTTACAGACAGCATCAGAAGACCTTGGGCAAATGATGCTTTTCCATTCCTCAGCCTCTTCTTCGTGACTGTTTTAATACTTTATCTACTCTGGCTAACCCAAAGTCTCTACACTACCACAGGAGCTGATCCACTCACCCTATGTGTTTGTGGCTAAAATGTTGCTGGGTGGAAGGACATTAACAAGGTGGTCAGTGATCAGGCATTTCCAAGCCTAACTCATAGAGTTCAATCTTATGTGCTGGTGCTTGTGCATTTAGTCTCTTTGTTAATGGGACTGCTATTAGAAGTTCCCTGTTAAGCCTGGAATTCTTTGTACTTACGGACTAGTTATGGAGACTGTGCACAAAAAAGGTCCCACCATGACCATAAATGCATAATCAGAAAGTAACATGCCCTGGCTGGTGTGGCTCAGTGGATTGAGCACCCGTCTACAAACCAGAGAGTTGCTGGTTTGATTCCCAGTCAGGGCATGTGCCTGGGCTGTGGGCCAGGTCCCCAGTAGGGAGTGCGTGAGAGGCAGCACACTGATGTTTCTCTCCTTCTCTTTTTCCCTCCCTTCTCCTTTCTCTAAAAATAAATAAATAAAATCTTTTTAAAAAAAGGAAACAAATAACATTTTAGGGTGGGAAACTTACCAGCATCTGTTCAAAGAGTACTAAAACTTGCTCATCTGAAATATCTTGCAATGAATGTGCTGTGGGATCATCCCCATACAAGGCAGAATTTCTGTGAGCAGAACTGGACTTCTCCTTCTCCTTCTTAATTCTCATGCTGGTAAATCTCTCCAGCTGAGAAAGAGAAAACAGTATTAGCAGCGATCCATCTTCCCACACACAACAAACCACCCATCAAATAGCCAACCCTCTAACCTCATACATGCATGACTCCTCAGGTTTGTGGGCAGTCCAAGACTCTTCTGACATGAAAAGAAGAAACCAGTCTTCTTCATATCTAATTTAGTATCCTGACCCTTTACTCTCATCTTTATCCAAAAATAAAAAGACTGGAGTATTAAGATTTGGACCTCTCTATAAAGAGAAAACTTTGTTCTTGAACTTCCCTGCCACTTCTAGGAGCGCAGAACTGAAAGCATCTCATGTGCTGAGCCATCCCAATAAAATGCCCTTTGTTTCCCCTAGATATCCAGTAAGAAATCTGGCCAGGCCCTCGGAGGATCCCGCCCTTCAAGAGGTAAATATGACCACAGGCTGTAATAGATATAAATCATGGAGAGTAAATGTATAAATTCCTTTTCTTCTGTACATGCCATAGCACTTGTGTTATGTAGGCAGCAAGCATTCAATACATAGTCTTCAAAATCCCCTTTGCAAAGACTACAATGTTCTTCAGGGGTACATATGCCATCTCCGCCAACAAAATGCCCATGAACCACTCCTCAAACCTCAAGTAGAGATGTTCAAATCAAAAAGAGCCACTGGTAAGCTGCTGCTTACCAGCTCTGCCTGTTTGAAAATAATAGTAAATATCTGCAAGGACCATAGAGCTCCAAGTGATACGAGTAGCATCCAGACTGCAGGTCAGCTTGGAGTTTAAAGAAAGTGCCTAACCTTGAAAGCCAATGACTATGCCAGGGAAATGCATGCAATGAGCCAAACGCAGAGCAAAGAGTTAGGAAAAAGCTTTGAGATGATCCAAGAACAGAATCTATACCACCATTACAAGTTATATAAAAATCAGAGTTATAGGAAATAGTAACCATCATGGTGTAGAAAAGGAGCTAGAACATGCGCATGCTGAACAATATGTCCTTACCTCATCTGCCATGAGCCGCTTCAGAGTCTAGGAAACAGGAAAAAGGAGGGAGAAGGAAGAAATGAGAGATCAGCGAAATGCCAGGAAACCTCCCAAACACCAGATGGGTTGGGGAAAAAAGAAGGGAAAATGAGCTGAAAAGATCTAAGTTACTTCCCACAAGCTAAAAGATTTCTGCCAAACTATTCCTTAGCACACTTCTTAAGTCAGGGGCAGGAAAAGTTTTAAGGTCACTAACACATAGCTCTTTGAAGGGGAAAAAAAAGATCTGAAAGGACTCTGAATCCAATGACCAATAAACCTATGAAATATGCTCAGCTTTATCGGTAAACAAGGAAATGCAAACTAAAACCACAGTGAGATATCGTTTCGCACTCACCAATACTGGCAACAGTTTTCACGTCTGTCTAGTCGCAGAGCGGCAGTAGCTCCCACACAGTGTTGGTGGTAATGCAAATTGCTATGGCCACTTTGGAAACTTTATCTAGTAAAGTTAACATATCACACCTCAACAGATTGATTTTCATATATCTATCCTGCAGAAACTTGCACATATGTAGTGGGATGGGTATAATTAGAATGCTTATAGCAGCACTATAGTATCTGAAACAGAACCATTCAAATAGCCATCAAGAGCAGAACGGATAAACTGGTGCATTGGTACAGTGGAAATAGATTAATTACACAAAGAAAGTGAATGAACTTACCACTACTCAAACATAAAAATGAATGTATTACTTAATCTACATTGAGTTTAACAACATGTAAAACTAAATTATATTATTTAGGATATAAAATTATAAAAGAAATGATTACCACAAATGCCAAAACCATGGTTGCTTGGGATGGGTGAAAAGCTGTGACCATGAAAAGAAACGAGAGGGCTTCCGGGATGCTTACAATACTCTATTTCTTGACATGGATGGTGGTTACATGGGTGTTTGGTTTATAATTATTCTCTGTGTTTTATGTTCTCTTCTGTATACATGCTATACTTTACCAAGAAAGAAAAGTCTGAATGAGCAGCTATAAGAAAGCAGGAATTCTTTTTCACCCTAATTTTGAAGCCACATTCTTCTCGCTAATGTCCTGAGAAGACAGTGAATACCCCTTAACTAACCTTCCTCCACTTCTGACCCTGACACAAAGCTGTTTTACTAACCTTTTTATGAACAAGAAAAATCTGTATCATTATGTTCTTGCTCCTCATGTCAAAGTTCAGTTAAATCTAGTTAAAATGTGAATCTTAACTTTGCCCTCCATGGTCCAGAGGAGGTCAAGCTTCTGCCGACTGAGTGCTAATCACCTGAAACCGTAAGATCAGAAACCATAAGAAATTCCACGGTTCAGCAGCAATGGGATGTCAAGTCACTTGGTGTGCGCCGCTTACTGGGAGTGAAGGCAGAAGGGTGATGAGGGAGGGAGGGACGGCAACATTCAAGGAGACCAACAGTCCCTTTTATCACCACCCTGCATCACCCGGCACAGAGAAGTGACACAAGCCACAAAAAGGATGAGTTGAATGTGTACAGTTTAGGTTGCCATTGCCAAGGTCAGAGTTATTTGCACCTGTACTCCAAACACAAATTGTTCCCAGAGAACCAAGCAAAACCTACACAATTCTTGGATGCCTGTAACACAGGGGACAGAACCTACATGTAATGAATCAGTGTTAGCCAGATTGTTCACAGCTGCAAGGAAACCAGTAACCTGTTCTTTCTGCCTACAGACTCTTATTTCTCTTCCATCCTTCCCCACTACTACTACCCAAGTTCACGCCATTATTATCTCCTGCTTGATTTAATGCAATGGCCTACTACCTGAATTCTCTGCCTTCAGTCCCACCTGCACCACACCAAATCCATTCTCCATACTACAGATCCAAGAGTAATCTTTCGAAAATGTCAACTCTCCATGTTATTTCCCCATTTAAAACTCTTCAATAGCTCCCCGTGGCCCTCAGGTCAAAATCCAAATTCCTTAGCATGGCACATAACACTTCTGGTTTCTTTCCCTGATTCATCTCTCAACAGGCCCTCCACTGGGCAACTCCTCTGGGTAACTTGAACTAGCTGCAGTTCACAAACAGGTCATGCTGTCTCACCACCCCAGACTTTCCACAGGCTGCTGCTTCCCTCAGCCTAGATTATGCAGTCAAGGTCAACTCCAAGATGCCCTGCAGGATGACACCTCTTCTCATTAAATATGTACTGCTCCTGGTGTTTCCACAGTAATAGGTGATTGCCTGTCTCATAGCACTAGAAGTGAATAACAATTGTCTTTTGATTGTCTGCCTCCTCTATCCCTTTCCAGACTCAATTCCTTCAAGGCAGAGCCTGAAACTTAGTCATTCCCTCTCCTGTGAACAAATACCATAATCTGGGGCCGCTTTCCTAAAATGACAGTCCCTGGAGAAGCCCTTAAAATCTATTCCTCCTCTTCACTGTGTCAGTGAAGAGACTGAAGCTCAGACAGGTGGAGTAAATCATCGAGGTCACATGATTAGAAGCAAGGTGGGTATGGAACTCATCTCCATATTCCAAAGGCCTAAATCTTTGCATTCCCCAAATTCTTGTCTTGTCTTGTTCCCACTTAATGCCTATTAACGCTTGCCTTCAGATACAAAAGTAAACATGGTTTTATAAGAAGGAAGAAAACAGTTTCCCATGGTGCATCATTAAAAGCATTTAATTCTTCTAAAAATTATCCACGTTTTAGGGCTAAATTTGAGTAAGGACAGCAAAAAAACAATCCATGCAGGACCGAAGCTGCATTTCCTCAACTAATCCAAGAGAGGGCAGCCAACTACCGGCAAAGAGAATCACAGGACAGGCAAAATTGTTTCAGAACCAGATAGAACACCAGAACAGCAAGCCCAATTCAATTATTGAAATGGAACCTGTTGCTATAGTACCTTGAGGGTGTAACATTTATTTATTTACTACTGTGTGTTTTCCTTACAGATCCTATGTATAATGTGTTCCCAAACAGTGTTTAAAAATCGTATTATTAGTTGTTTTGTGGTTTCTCTGAAATACAGAATAAGAGGCTCCTAGAGTATGAAAAGCAAAAAAGAACTAAAAATAGCGGAGTCCAGGAAGACAAATGCTTCTGGAACTATATTGATGCCTTATGCTTCAGATTTCCAAGCTTTTTAATGAGGACTCGAGTCATTCCAAACTACCTCTGTGTATCTCCACTCTCACCACTGACCTGTTCTCCATCAGCTCTCTTCTGCCCGCAAACCAGCCCCTTATTCTCCTAGCCTCTCTGCATTAAATACTTCATTTTCCTGTCCCTCCGATGCAGTTTTCCACTAAAACTATCACTAAAACCTTTAACTACACATATAGATACCAAAGGAAATACAAACACTGAATAAAACTTTTTAATAGCAAACTCTGCTCACAAGTACAGATAAACAGAAGCTTCCAGGTAAAAGATGGTAGGCTGAATCAAAACATCTAATTGCTCCCCTTCTTGAAACCCTTCTAAATGTATAGAAAAGGAATTTTTAGAAAGAAAACAACAATGGCAGGATGGAGACCACAAGATTGGGAAGAATAAGAAAAGTGCAACCAAATTTTGAAGTTGGGAAATAAAGGGAAGGACTAGTGGTAAACTCAGCAGACGTAAGAAGCTGAGTCCTAAACCAGAAGTAGGAAAAGCCAATAACCAATCCAAAGTATACTTAAGGATCCTCAAAAGGCTCATAAATTAGCAGTACCAGGTATCTATGGAAACAGGGGTTGGAGGGGGTAGGTGAAAAATAAGATTGGTTGAAAGCTGTTTAAGAAGGAGACCTGTAGATTTTCCTGCCCCTAACCCTACACGCCACTGGGAGATTGTCCTCTCTTACTCCAGCTGAAGTCTCTGGAAGGCTATTCTTAGAAGAGGGTAAAACAGAGGGTCTCTAGATTGGGTGATATCAGGCACAGTTGTAGGTAGGGATCCTATACAATAAAGAAAGACTAAGTTAGTCTATGCATACTACATGCTGAGACACCCAGCACCTTCTCCCTTCTAGTTTCTCAAAATCCCGGCTGTCTGGCCCTTACACCCTGGAGGCAGAAGGTTGGAAAAGTCTCCTCTGGAGAACTGAAAAATGACCTAACACTACTGACACAGTCTCAGCAGATCACCCTAGAGCTCTGCGGTCCAGCTTACCGAGCACTTCTCATGTGTCTAGTGCAACCGAGGAAGGAATTTCTAATTTTATTTAATTTTAACAAAATTTAAATTTAAAAACTAATAATTTATTATTACTGTTAAACAGGTATATTTGGAACACCCTTGGTACATGAACCTACTTTTCACTTGTAAATTTTATGAAGTCTAAATACACATCAAGTTTTTAATGAAAATTTAGCATCCGAGTTGAGGTGTGCTATAAATGTAAGATGAACATTGGAGTATAACTTAATATAAAAACAGAATGTAAAATATCACAGTAATTTTTATATTTCCTACATATTGAAGTATCTATTTTAGATATTTTTAATTAAAGAAACTGTAGTATTAAAATTAATCTCACGTTTCTTTTCTGCCTTTCTCTGTAGCTACTGGAAGATACATAAGCACATATGTGATTCACTTTACACTCTAAGGGCCCGGACGTCCTGCAGTAAAGCACACCGCCACCAAGCCACAGCCACCCAGAGCTTCCCATCAAACTTTTAGTCCCTCATTCTTAAACACTAGCAGATAAAACTCAGGGCTATCAGATATTTGAGAAAAGCTACTAATATAAGAGGAAAAAGAAAAAGCAACTTAAATAGATACATGCAAGAAGAAGATTAAAAAAAAAAGCATTAATATCCACAAGAGAAAACATACCATTTTAAAAACAAACATTCAGAGGAAAAAGAACTCTTAGAAGATGAAAATATGAGAACAGAAACTCAAGAAAAAGCTCGATAGAAGGACATGAAGAACGAACTGAGGAATCTCCTAAAAAGTAGAGCAAAAACACAGAGATGGAAAAATAAGAGAAAAGACAATTAATTGGAAGATCAGTTTGGGAGGTACAATACCCAAATAATAGGAGAAAACAGAGGACAAATTATCAAAGAAATAATTCAAGAATATTTCCTAGTACTGAAGGATGAGTGTCTAGTGCAAAGGACAAAAACAGATCACACAAAGGCATATCATGCGACATTTCAAAGCCCTGGGAGTACAAAGAAAATTTACAAGATTCAACAGACAAGAGGAAAAATGGTCATATATAAAGAAATCAAGCAAGCTTTGGATTTTTTTACACAATATATACTAAAAGCTAGATGACAATGGAACAAAGCGTTTAAAATTTAAAGAAAAATAATTCCCAACCTAGAATTCTATGTACCCAACCAAAATATCCATCAAATGTGAGTTCAGAATAGACATTTTTGAACAGTCAAGCTTTCAAAAAATTTATCTCCCTGTACTTCAGGAAGCTATTTTAAGTACATGGTCCACCAAAATGAGGGAGCAACCCAAGAAAGTGGAAGACCTGTGGTACAGGAAACAGGGGAACACACACGTGGAAGAGGGAACACAAATCCCTAGGACGAAGATTCCAGACGACTGCTCTACGCCAGAGAGCACACTGGGATGAAACCGTGCAACTTAGCCAGACCCTCAAAGATTGTCACCGCTATCAATCACTTTTGTTCTGGCTTTTTAAACTGACAGTACCTGCTGAGCATGACCCAGATTCTTGGCTTGTCTGAACATATATTAATATCGGGTTGGCCAAAAAGTTCCTTTGGTTTTTTACGTAAGATGGCTCTAGTAGTGCTTAGTTGTCCTCAACTTCATTCGAAACAATTTTGTTAGATTGCATTGTGACAGCTGTGCATTTTTGGTGTGCATATCAATGTGCATTTTTTAAAAAGTCCAAATTGGTGAATTTTTGCATAGCTGTTTTAATATCAAAGATGGAAAAAAATAAGCAACATGTTCGGCATATTATGCTTTATTACTTTAAGAAAGGTAAAAATGTAACTGAAACACACAAAAAAAGATTTGTCCAATGTACGAGAAGGTACTGTGACTGATCAAACATGTCAAAAGTGGTTTGCAAAGTTTCATGCTGGAGATGTCTCGCTGGACGATGCTCCACAGCTGGGTTGGCCAGTTGAAGTTGATAGCAATCAAATCGAGACATTGAGAACTATCGACATTATACCACATGGGAGATAGCCAACATACTCAAAATATCCAAATCAATAGTTATTGGTGAAAATGAAAAATGTGTCTTTTATTTTATGGAAAAAACTTAGCGGACTTTTTGGCCAACCCAATAGTCTCTTCCCATCCTAGCTCTACAGCCTGCACTGTCGAGTACACTCAATCCACCCCACAGAATTTTTCTACTCGGACTTATTCAGGAGCGCTGAAGGCTGGCCAAGGTAAGCTAAGGAGCGGAAAATGCAGAGCCACGTATTCCCCTGGCCATATTCCTGTTGGACGTCCATTACACGGCTCTCACAGCAGCCTTGTCAGATGCTCAGCTGTGGTGAGCACTACGTTCCCAAATCCCTGTGACCCGCTGATATCCTCAGAAGGGACCCTTGTGAATACTTCGAGAATCTGAAGTCCGAGTGTGACTCCAAGACAGTATTCAGTGTATCTTCTCGGGGTGCCTCCATCTAAGAGTGGCAATGCTGTCGGTTACACACAAAGTATAGGTGTTTCCTTGCTACTCAGCTTTTATAATAGTTTTTCATTTATATGCAAACAATTATTGGTAGAAGCATATATTATTTTTAAAAGGGGTAGAACAACATTTATTCCATAGGAATTTTTTATTCAATAGAATTAAATGAGTAAATAAATTTCTAAAGGTCATTAGTTGCATGCAAGAAAAGACCTTAACAAAATTGCATTTATTAGAATGAGCTTTATCTTCTCCAAAAGATTCTCAGTATTTTCAAATCATATGTTTATCAAATTACTCAAAGGTACACTGTATCAAAAATAAATATGCTTGGCTTGGTATGCTCTGCAAAAAGACCATCAATCAACATTAAAATAAAAAGCTGTTCCCTCAACTCAGCTTCCAAAGAGTAATTCAAAGCTCTAATTCAGTCACCACATCCTAATGTAATATGTGGTGAGATATATCTTTTGCTTACCATCTACAGGAAATAAGAAACCTCCTAGGTACTTTACAGTTTGGTTTCTATAAGAAAACAAAAACAAAAAGTCAAAAGATCCCAAACTACTCCCTGTGAGGTCTAACAAATTAAAGTAAAATGATTGAATGAGTTTGAAACATACCCTGATCGATTATTATCTTATTAAATGCAAATGAACTGTAAAACTTCCTTTCCACAGCTGGATTTGTTGCAGTGGTGATGGTGGTGTATCTATTAATACCTCAACTTTTAAAAACTGGGCCAATGGGACTAAACTTGGCAGTCTTTTGAACAGAGGTTCCCTCTGCCTAATAAAAGAACTGGACCTATTATAAACTCAAGGATATTAGAAAATTCATCCAAGGGGCTAATTCACCCATATCCAATTCCCTGAATCTTTAACTTTTCCCTCCAGTCAGAAAAAAAAGCACAACATTATCAGACAATTAAGGACGATCTCTCGGCACAGGATACTTACATAGCCAAACAAAAGGTAATTAGGTAGTGTCCTCAGCAGCAGAGAGGTTAGAAGGGATTTAATAAGGGAATATGATTAAATAGTATTCTGAATATGGAACACATCACATAGCAAAAAGAGTTTCTAACTCCTACTACTATGCTTCATAAGAACAGTTAATTAGGGACAAAATCCCATAAGCCATGTGGCTAGCACATGGGTAACAGAAGCCTACAACTGCAAGCCTGTATCTCAGTATTTTCTAAGATTCTGTTCAGGCTAACTTATACAGGACAACTACAATGACACCTGAGCTCTTGGCTAAGTGACTACCACCAGAATACCACGAATGAATGCTACCTGGCCCCTGCTCTGTGATGGTTCTGGAAGGCCCAGAATCCCGGCACCTTATAATACCTATAATCAAAATGCAATTCACTCACTGCCTCAGAACACTCAATCCCATCCTCTTCCCCTGCTGACACCCACCCTGGCTAATGGGCTAGCAGGGCGAGGGAAATGCTCAATGTGGTAGGCAGACTTCTAAGACATCTCCCAAGATTCCCAGCCTGATGTACACACCCTGTATAATTACCAGGATTGAAAATACGACAGGGTATCACTTCTGTGATTAGTTATTTGGCACAACTGACTTTTAAGAAAGGGAAAATTATCGTGTGCACTTGACCCAATCACATGAGAGACACCAGGAACCAGCAGTGTGCCAATGCTGGTTAGAACATGAAGGAGGCCAAATGTCAAAGACTGCAGGCAGCCTGTAGGAGCAGAGAGGCGGTACAGAGGCCGGGACCTCAGCCCTATAACTGCGAGGAACTGCATTCTGCCAGCACCCTGAATGATCTGGAAGCCGATCTCCCCCCAGAGCCTGCACATGAGAAGGGCTCTGTGATGCTGTGAACCCAGCCATGCTGTTCATGCTGCACTTCTGATCAATGGAACTGCAAACCAATAAATGGGTTTTGTTTTAAGCTGCTGAGTTTGTCACATAATAGTAGGAAATGAATACATTAAGCAAATTGACAAAAATCTAAAATTTATCTAGAAGTCTGGCTAAAAAGACTATGACTCCTCTTTTTTCCCTTAATTTCTGGCATCTTAAAAAACTGCATGTATGATTTTGAGCAAATCACTTTATGTATGTATGCATATATTTTAGAGAGAGGGTAAAGGAGGGAGAAAAAAAGGGAGAGAAACAATGATGTGAGAGAGAAACGATGATCAGCTGCCTCTCACACATGCCCCAACCGGGGACCCGAACCTACAACCTAGGCACGTGCCCTGACCAGGAATCAAACCAGTGACCTTTCACTTGGGGGGACAATTCCCAACCAACTGAGCCACACAGGTCAGGGCTTGAGCAATCATTTTAATTATTCATATTTCAGTTTCCCTATTAAAAAACAAAACAAAACCAGGCATATCTCTTAAGATCATAAAATGAAGTGGTTAAAGTTCATTCTGTAAAAGCAACTGTGCTGTTATTACTACAGAAAGACTTCCTACCAAATAAATACACACCTGGCGACTTAACTAGGTGACTGACGCTGCACTCCAAAAACATGGAAGAAGGAAAAGGCTACTCCGCATCTATAAATTATACACTGAGCCATAGTCAATCATATGGCAAAATGAACTAGAGGACCTACCTGAGCTAGGCTCTGAGTATTTTATGTGAGACCCTTCTTTACACCATTTATCGTAACTGTTTCTGTGGACCAGATTGTAAGTTGTTCAAGGGCAAAAACCCATGTCTTGTGCATTTGATATACCCAATGTTTAATAAATATTTTTAAAATTAGCATTACTATAGATTTAGGAGCACCATCCTAAGCACTGTATATTCACGCACTCATTACCTCATTCAAATTGGGCGAACTGAGGAAAAAAGGGTCCAGTCGAGGTTTATGACAGTGCAGTGTGATTGCCACAGACAGCTCAGGAAGCTTCAGACCAAACCTTCCAGTCATGCCTTTCCCTGAGAATGAGAGCAGGGGGCCCCAACTGGTGCTTCAGCCCACATGGATATTGTCCTTGAGGAAAATACCCAATTAGGGGACACATGTCACCTGGGGAGTCTTTTAACTCCTTTGAAAAGCGACAGACCCCAAGTAAAGATGCAGGCTATTTATGGTTAAAACGGAAAGTGTTACCACAGCCCACAACAATTTTCTTCCAAATCCTAACCTACCTACCCAAGAAGCACAGGTAAGGTACCTGTCATCCAGAATCATAGGGAATAGAGAGCAGGGTCGGGCTCTATTCATTTACGTATTCTATCACAAAACTGACACTCAGTTCCTTAGGGCAGTGAGGCAACATAGGGTCATAACACGGACTTAAATTCAATTTCTAATGCATCCTATTTCAGCTTTGCCACAAAATATGCTACCATGCTACTAAAGGACAGCAAGAGCAGGGTAAGCTTTTCTTTACCTACTACAGTTTCAGTCTTCTTGTCTTCAGGACCATGTTGTCTCATAGGACTAGTGTAAACAGGACTAGAGAATAAATAATAAAATGGCTGTAAAGTACTTTGTTTTGCAAAGTGCTTTGTAAAAGATAAATAATATATGAGGATGAAACCAATGAAACTTGCTGGTCTCCCTGCAATTCCCTTATGCAGAAGTCAGTTACAACTACAGAGAAGGATGTAATGGATACTTTCAAATGTAGAGAACATTCCCTTCCATTTTCAAAGAATGGCCCAAGGATTACATGGAATGAGTCAACAGCTCATCTACCATTTACAGAGAAACAAAATAGATCCTGACATCACTACTTACTGTTGCCAACAGCCTAAACAGGAGTTGTATACAACTGAAGCAGCCACTTCAGAAAAGAAAATAAAAGAAAACGAGTATGTCAAGGAAAGGAAGTGTAAGAGAGAAACACAAAATGACTGATGACTGAAGGAAAACTGAAGATTGTCCAGCAGTCCCCAGGAAGGGGGATAGCACACTCATGTTCTCCGTGATCAGAAGCAAAAAGTGCTAATAGAATAAGAGTCCGGCAGCTCATCCATTGAGTTCCATGCCACCTCGGCAGCCGCATAGCTAAACTCAGTATTGGCTCGTTAAATTCGCTAGAATTCACACAGGAGACAACAAAGAGAACACATTAGGGTCTAAAACCTCCATTCCTAATTAAAAGAGTTCTTTCAATCAGCCCCTGTCTTCCAGAATCAGTATCTTTTTCCTGTACCACTAAGCAGCCCTGAAAAATTGCTTGTCAAACACAAGTGAGAAATGCCACATTAAGAGCATTAGGTAACTAATCCATTTCCTGTTTCAATAATTCACTGATAATATGAAACAACTTCCTTATAAATTAAAGGCAACAAACTCAATTTCCTCACAACTGTCTAAAACTGTTTGTGAGAGTGTTTTCCAATAAACCATATTTCCCAACTGTAATTAAAATGAGGGAAAAACTACATGAATATTAAGATTCAATCCTCTAACAAAGAGGCCCAAAATATGTTTTAATAATCTTCTAGTAGTCTAAGAAGACAAGTCCCATGGGGGAACTTTCTGCCCACAGCTTAGCTCATCTTGAGGCCCTGGCACTGGCATGGCCTGCATCACAGATAGCTGATAGTGCAGAGAGAAAAAGGAAAGTCCACTCAGGTTTCACTATTCCAGCTCAGCAGAACAGGTGGAAAGCAGGCTGAGAACACTTCATTCTCACTACAAGTCCCTCCAAACAAACTGCCAGCCCCTTGTACTATGAAGCACTCGTGCACTGGGGAAAACAAGCTGTCAGTAGACAAAGTGCTCAGATTCTGGAAGTCCTAGTTTCATCAAGTGTCACAGGTGTGGCTGACACACCCATCTCCTTTGCTGTCAGGAAGAAGATGCACATATATTCTGTCATCTGTTGAAAGAACAGTAAGCAAAGCCTCCTTACTTTTAAACATCCTAAGGTTCTGATAAAACCTTAGAATACCTATATAGAAAACTAGCCAATATTAACCTATTTTTCCAAAGTTTCAACATATTTCTCAAGCCACAAATACTGATACTTGTTCTTTACTTTCTTACTAGTGCTCTCTCTTTACTGCCTGAGTTTAGAGATGGTGATTGCTCCTTTAAAAACGGGTGTTGTCCATTCATTTGGAAACAGTGACTCAGGAATGCTGTTTCACAATCTCTATAGCAACTGTCTTCTCCCCTGTTTGTTGTGATGTCAGTAGCAGGACATCTACTCTTCCTCAAGGGTGGACATGAATCTGACACACCCAAAGCCTGGTAGACAGGAAGTTCCTGCAGCTGATGCAGCTTCTACATACAGGCACCAAGTAGGCAGCTACCTTGGTTTAAATCCCAGTCTCCAACCCTTCATTTCTAAATGATGATTACATCTTTTTTTTCTCTCCTCACATCATTCCTGAACACCCAGAAATAATCACAGCCTACTGATAATAGCTTCACTGATCCAAAAATTACATTACTACTCAAAAAGCCAGACTTGATTTTATGAAACCACAGTAAGAATTTTCTGACCGTTTACAAATCTGGAATAAGATTTTATTTTGAGAAAATCTTGGGCTGTGAGGAAAGCATGGGGTGAAATCATTACTCCTCCATCAGTACCAGAAAGATAACCCAGAGTTAAAATAAGATCTTTCTGACACTTCTAGCAATCAGACTTGTATGGAACTATGTCTAACACAAACGTATAGAACTGCATACCAAAGTACTTAGTTTCCAAAGAGACTACCATGTATCATGCATTTTTCTCTTTGGTTCTAACTATTTAAAAATTATAATTTCTGGAAAACAAGATAAGGGATTGGTTTACTATATTTTTATACATATTTATAGTTTCTTAGAAAAATGTGATCACTTTTGTAATAAAAATACATTTCTGTTTCAAACAGAAGTAACTATTTTTAAAGATTAGAAAGCTGAAAAATGTTTGGCATACTACTTTAACAGCAGAAAGTGTGTAAACTATGACTTTAATATTGTAAAAGTATCTGTGCATAAAGATAATGACAGGAATATTCAAATACTAAGTGAAATGAATATGAAAAACAGAAATTTGAAATCCTTAGATATTCTTATTTTGAAAATCTGTGTATATATGTCTCTTTTTAAAAAAAAGCATAAAAAAATCATTAACACGGCATCTAAAAGCAAAGCAACATCATCCAATTCCCATATTCAAAATGCCCACCAATTTACTTTTCTCCAGCAGTACTTTGTTTAAGAAAACATTCTGGCAGGGCACAGTTACAAAATTTAGGGGTGACAATGCAACGTGAGAAAGAATAATGAATAGTTAGTAGAGTCTAAAAGCTAGTTCACCTAATTACACGATCTTGAGCAATGGAATACCTCTAGGCCTCAGAGTCCTCCTCATTTTAAGATGAGGAGCTGGGTTACATCATTTCTAGGGTCTCTTCAAAGGTCCTAAAAGACTGGGCTTGGTGACTGCTGCCCTTTTTGAGGGCAGCCCAATGCCTGCTGCTTGCCCGATAGTGCATATCCTACAGCGGCTCCCCACCACTTCTTCTTGTGGTTTCAATCACAGGAAACAGACGTCACCCATGGGCCTAGAAGCAACGAACGAGCCCTGGCGGATACGAAGAGCTGCCAACTAAGGCCAACTCCCATCTCTTTAAAATACAAGAATTAAAAAGTCACTAGAAACCTCTATGCCTAGGAGCCTTCATAAAAACTCTCAAAACTAAAACTATCTCTGGAGACCCCATGCAAGCATGATGAAATAGTTTTAGAACAGTCCAAAACTACTTTGCTTCTATGGCCAAATGAAGGAACTAAAGCAACTCCATAGCTATGGATAGGTGTATATGAGTTTAAGAAAAAAAAAATAGGGCGCTCCCATTGCCACCAGCATTTTTTGGTCCTGAGGACGTGAAGACTCAGCCTTGTCTTCTGTGTTTAACACTCTATATAAACCTTCCTGTAACCATGGAACACTGTGATACTAATAGAGTCATATAATATGGAGACAGCAATCATTCACTTTAAATGTATGTTAACAACCCCTAGAGCACCGAGTCAAATACTGCTCTCATTTATAATGATAAAAGTTGGCAGCCCTGTACTCCGAAAATTAAGGTAGCAATTTCTAACCCTATAAATATGTTCCTTCATTAAATACAGACAAAAACTATAAGATACTATCTCTAGAGAAAAACAGTAATCTTTTCTCAAAAGAGTTCTTCTGGTCGGGTATGGTTACATTAGTGGTTCTCTTTGCCTCATAGTTACCTTGGTGAGAGGACTAATGTTTTCAAAACTGTCAATCTCCTACATTAGACTGTAGAAACAGAGAGCCTTGAAAATAATCTCAAGATTCCCAAGACTAACATTAAAACTAAAATACATAAAAGAATATTGCTACCACAAGCTAAATATCATCCTGCTCTTAAACACCTTGCAAGCTAGGTAAGACCCACCTCCCCAAAAAAGATTGATTCATTTTTGCTCTCTTCCCCTCCCTCCCTCTGTATAATTTATTTTGCATTCACCAAAGACTAAGGACACTTCAAACAAACATGCTCTCAAAACCTGTACTGCACTGTACCAGAAGATTTTCAGAACAAATAACAGGACCCAAAGATAAGTCTCAGATTGTTCCCACAGTGGAATTTCCCAACTGAGCCCAGTTTGGCTAGGTGAAGAGTCACATCTTCTCAAACCTAATCTCTGACAGTCTGAAGAGAGGGATGTATTAAAATGAATAAGGGCTGGAAATTAAACAAACTTAACTCTCTAAACTCCATCTAGGTAGGAGAAATGACCTGCCGGAACCTTAACACTAATCTATTCTTGGATATGCTGATTTACTAACTGTCACCATGACATGGTCACATGGCCAAAAATTGCATTAACGTTCATCATGACTTGCTACAAAACGCCAATAACCAGCCTGCTTTTCTGCAGGTTTCTACAAAAGAGAACCTAACATCCCTTCCTAGGACTAAAATAATCTCTACAAAGTGGCTTCACCTTCCTTAAATGACTTATCTCCCACTCATCCTCTTGACTGCTGTATCTGGGTCATTTCTCTTCACTACTACCACACACTCAAACCCCTAGCCTCTGTCCACACTGCTCCCCACCCCATAAAATCCCTCTCCTCTTCTCTACCAATCTTCTCAATTATTTATTTATTTGTTTTAGAGACTGTGGAAGAGAGGAAGAGAAACATCTATCAACTGCCTCTCATACATGCCCCAACAAGGGACTGACCGGAGACCAAACTCACAACCCAGGCATGTGCCCTGACGGGAATCAACCAGTGACCTTTCACTCTGTGGGAAGATGCCCAACCCACTGAGCCTCTACCAATCTTTTGATATCCTTCCAGGACCTGTCATATTCCCCATCTTCAATGAAGCTAATGAGCATTGCCCACAATGCTCTAACTTTACAGAAAAAGACCAAGAAAAGTGGAGTGTTTTACCCAGAGTTTACATGGTTAATTAGCAGCAAAATCAGACTAAGCACAATACAAGGGAGGACCCTAAAAAATGGAATTATCTTCTGGGAGGTGGGTCCCTTGTAGTACAGGCTTCCCCTGCTAGGTGAGTATTCTAGTATTCTAGAGACTCCTTTGTAGTCAATGTACCAGCTGGCATTGTTGTGAGAGGATGAGTTTGGCTTCAGTGAATTTGTTTTGAAGACTCTTAATGCATTTGCCTGTTTCACCATGGGTAATTTGCAAACTCACTTGTTCACACTGTGCTGGATGTTGAGCAGTTTTTGACCAAACAGCATGACCTCCATGCCCCACCCTCCCTATTTACCTGATCTTGCCCCCAGCAACTGTTTTTGTTTCCTGGGATAAAAGAAGTCCTCAAAGGAAAATGGTGTGCTGCTGTGGAAGAGGTGAAACAAAAAAATGGCAGAAGCACTAAAAGGAATCAAAATTGACGAGTTCAAAAACTGTTCTGAGCAGTGGAAAAAGAAAGTCATGATAGGTATATTACAACAAGTGGTAAGTACTCTGAAGGTAACTGAAGTTTAAACATGTAAAAATAAATACACAATTTTTTATATATATATTCCATTTTTTTTACGGAATCCACCCTTGTATGTGGAAAGAATATTGCAGTGGAGTGGGAGGTAAGGGTTCTAGTCCTAGGTCAAACTGTAAACTTGGACAGATCACTTCTCTAGGCCCATATTTCCTAATCTATAAAATAAAGGGTATGGACCTGGCTGGTGTGGCTCAGTGAATTGAGCACTGGCCTGCAAACCAAAGGGTCACTGGTTCAATTCCCAGTCAGGGCACATGCCCGGGGTGCGGGACAGGTCCCCAGTAGCAGGAGCACAAGAGGCAACCACACATTACTGTTTCTCTCCATCTCTTTCTCCCTTCCTTCGCCTCACCCTAAAAAAATAAAAAACCTTAAAATAAAATAAAATGTTTGAATTAAATCATTTTTAGCACCCTTCTCACCTCCAGCAGTCTAAGATTCTGAAACCTAGGTCTTCTAGATTCTCAGTCCAGTAATTTTTCCACTTAATTCCTTCACTTCCCTTAATTTCTACAGCTTTTAAAATCTATGCTCAGGGCCTTAGAGCTTTTCCTACCCATTCTACAACCCTGGCTGAGATTTACAATCTTTTAAAAAGCAAGGGCTGAACCTGATAGGACAACTGTGTGACTTCTTGATCTTCAGCCTTTTGGATCTAGGGTAAATTTATGTAAATTCAGACAAACAAGAGAAACTATTCTCTGCTCTTTCCTACCTGGATCTCTGGTAATGTTAATAATTGACCATAGGCAAATAACTGCCAGATCTACAGAGCAAACTTCTGCAGTCCCCAAACTCAGAAGAGACTCTTCCAGAGTTAGCCATTTGTAATCCTTACAGGCACGTGTCAGGGCCACCAAGAGAGGTCTTCAAGAATGCCACATGCCAACTCTAAAATAGAGAAAAGACAACTATAGAGATAGTCGAACAACAACTTCCTCCTCCTCCCACTGCTTTGCCAACACTACTTGCTGCCCTCAGCAATTTAAACAACTAAAATTCCTGACAGGTAATGTTAGAACTGCTCTACTTACAAAGGAGATAAGGTTACCTTTCAAAAAATAATAATTTAGACAACTTCTTAGTAACTCATGAGTCAGGGAAAAGATAGGCTTTTGATGTACTGTAACAGCTGCTCTCTCATGCCTAAGATAAGAAAGGTTTAATGAAGGTTCTTGCAATGGTTTCAAAGTCTAAATTACTAAAGCAAAAAGCAGTTAGGCATTTAGCCACTGCACTTTGTACATCCAGACCAGGGGTGTCAAACTCATTTCCACGGGGGGCCACATCAGCCTTGGCGTTGCCTCAAAGGGCGGAATGTAACTTTAGGACTGTATAAGTATAACTGCTCCTTAACAGTTAAGTGAGAGCCCTGCGCTGCTGCCCACGGGTAGAAACACGGTGCCAGACCAGATGAAACAAGGTAGAGGGCCAGATTCGGCCCTCGGGCCTTGTGTTTGCCACCTGTGATCTAGACCCAATCTTTCTTTCCCACCAAGTGAACTGAAAGAGAGTTTAGTTTTTTTTTAATGGACTGAAATTGTCAAAGGCCTCCGAAGAAAATACCATCAAAATTGTCTAAGAAATTCCTAGCAGAGAACACTCTTTTCTACAGGAAGTGCAAAAAGTGGAAACCTGTAAACTGTCAGTACAACATGGTGAATAAGACCACGGGAGTTTTTTTTTAATCAGCTAGATCTAGGTTTGAATCCTATTCTATGACCTAAAGCAAGTTGCTTGATCTCAATGAGTTTCTACTTAATTACATATAAAATGGGAGTAACACCAGTGCCCTATTTTCTAAGGCTGATGTAGAGAGTAATAAGATGAATCTAAAGCTCTTTAGCACAGTGCCAGGTCCATAGCAATATGCAATGGTTGTTATCATTACTGTTACTGTTATTACCATTATTACTCCCTGTCCTTCTAGTCTAGAATTAGTTGATTTTCCTATATGAAAAGCTAAACATTCATTAATATTTACAGATAGAGAAAGACTGGCATTATACAACCTGTAGCACACCAAGTACAGAAAAACGAAAGTCTTCCAACGCCACGTAAGAGGAAAATGCTTCCAGGATAAATGGAATCTGAAAGGTCCTTCTCCCTCCCCTCTGTTCCATGTATCCATGAAATGGGCAAAAATTTGGAACAGAGACTTCAGGGACGATATACAGATAGCCAATACACACACAAACAATGGCTCAACATCATTAGGGAAATGCAAATTAGAGTCATACTGAGAGACCACTATTTACCCACTAGGATGGCTAAAATTTAAGACTGTTCACACCAATAGTATTCAAGAAACTGTAACTCATATATTGCTTCCGAGAATGTACAATGTTACAACCACTTTGGAAAACAGGCAATTTCTTTAAAAAGTTAAAAATAGCCCTGCCATATAACCTAGTCATTCCACTCCTAGGTATTTATTTACAAAAGAAAAATGGAGGCCTATGTCCAGACAAAAACTGGTGCCTGAGTGTGCACAGCAAAAATAAAAGAAAAAAATCTGGAAACAACCCAAATGCCTACCAACAGGTAAATAAACAAATTATGATAAATCCATACAATGTAACACTATTCAGCAACAAAAAAGGATAAGCTATTAACAAATGTAACAACATACATTATGCTGAAAGAAGCCAGAAAAAAAGGGGTCATATTGTATGATTCCACTTATATAAACTTCTAAAAAATACAAACCAACCTATAGTTATAGAAAGCAAATCAGTGGTTACCTAGGGATGGGAAAACAGGGAAAGGGGAGGAGAGATTACAAAAAGGCAGAGGAAAACTTTTGTTTTAATCCTCACCTGAGGATACGTTTTTATTGATTTTAGAGAGAGAGGAAATGAGGGACAGAAATAGAGAAAGTGAAACAACTGATCAACTGCCTCCCGCATGCACCCCAACCAGTGATGGAACCTGCCACCTAGGTATATGCGCTGACCAGATATCGGACCCACAACCTTTTGATGTAGGGGACAATGCTCCAATTAACTGAGTCACCCAGCCAGGAGAGGAGGAAACCTTTGAGGGTACTGGATATATTCATTATCTTTACTGCGGTAATGGTTTCACAAATTGTGCACTAAACACATGCAGTTTATTTATGTTCATTATACATCACTAAAGCTGCAGAATAAAATGGGGGGGAGGGTGTGATATCCAAAGAATCTATGGCACAAAAAAAAGTAAAGACCCCTGAATAAAGTGTGAGCTACTGGGGGTGGGGGAAGGGAAAGAAATGAAGATTATCTCTCTTTTTGATCCTCAAGTTCTTAAAAAACAAAAAAAAGAAAGAAAAAGGCAGGCTCCTTGTTTTTCTGTGACCTTTAGGATAAAAGGTTTATAAATCACCCTCTGTTGGGTCCATCAAATATGTTAAATCTTAAAAGAAAATGCAAATCCTATTCCTAAAACAGGAAGTAAGTCATATAATCAGAAATCCAGAAAATAATTCAGGACATCATAAATTCTACCTGTATCTGCTACTTACCTGCTACCCTAACAAAATGCCCAAGTACCTCTGGCCAGGTAGCTCAGTTGGTTAAAGCATTATCCTGATATGCCAAAGTTGCAAGTTCCATCCCTAGTCAGGGCACATACAAGAATCAACCAATGAATGCATATTTAGTATCTCTCTCTCTCCCCACCCCCCTTCCCCTACCTTCTCAAATCAGTAAGGAAAAAAAAATGTTCTTAATGCCAAAGTAGCTACTGCCTACGGACCACTTATAATCACCACCAAGGATGGAATTTCCCATCTTCCATGTAAGAATGCTTTCACATAGAGAACCAGTTTTTTCAATTTTTCTTCCTCTCAGTTTCATAGCTTCTAGAGTATCTGTCCCTCTTATATCCTTTCTACTACTCTAGCTATTCCAAGATCCTGAAATTTACTAAAGGAAATGTAGAATCCAAAATTTATGCTTCTCTTCCTCCATTCATTTATCCAATTTCCACCCCTCAGCCCCTTGATGTTTCCAACCTACGACTGTAAGGATTGCTGCACTGAGTGGGTGTTTGGGCTTGATGACATTTAAAGTCCCTTCCAACTCTAAAATTTAAGACTGCCATTCATATCAAGGTTTAATAATGAATGGAAGTAAGACTCGGAGTTGGAAGAACAGTGATTCACCCAGTTATCCTGTGACTGGTGGTGAAAATCATTAAAATACTGGTCTCAATAATTCTCTTTTCCTTCAGTAATTCTTTTACTTCCTTAAAAACGGTTCCTTGATTCTAAAAACTTTGTTTAAGGAAAAAAAGAGGTTAAAAAAGGTAGAATATATTCATAGTGATTAAAATACTCTTTACTTCTCAATTTCAGCTTCCAGGTTTTCAGAAATTTTAGTATCAACGGCTTTTATGCTCCTGATTCCTCAAAAGCCTGGCTTTTTCCTGAAACTAGAACCAGACCCCACAGGAGCAGGGAGGGAACAAGACAAAGAGGGAGGGGATTACAGGCAGTCGGGGAGAACACTGGCTGTGTCTCACCTAACTCCAAAGAGGAGCAAACACCCATTTTGCTGGTTAGCAAGAGGTAAATTTTTTCCTACTGCTTTCAAATAAAAGTGACTGGGAACAGGCGGCTCAAGATAATACATAAAAACACTTAGTAAATGACACAAAGTTTGTCTCAAACTTCAGGTGCTTTTTGTAGCTTGAATGATTTCAGCTACCAAACATAAAATTGGAGAAAACCCACCTGCGTACACAAACCTTGTATAATATCTAGTATTTCTTGCTAATAAACATGATTTTAACCTGTCCTCCTAAATCATATGTGGCATAACCTTATCTTTTAAGCCTCTATTACATTCCACTGAAAATATAACACTCTCCAAGAATAACTTGGCATTCCACTTATAAAATGCACCAAGGGCCCCAGGGAATAACAAAAGGTTATGCGCACAGGAAATAAGATGAGTCTTTTCTGACCCACATGCCCATCAACAAAGTGAAACCACTTTTGGCTTATTACTATTCTCCTAGTTTTTATAATAAACATAATGTATAGGTAATAACATTTTCAACTCTTTTTATAAAAGCATCCCAACATTTACCAACTCTCCCAAGGCAGAGACTTTAATTCGGAGGCATTCCCTGAGGGAGGATTTCCTTTGAGACAAGTACATGTAACATCCTCAAGTAAATCCTTGTCTCTAAAGACAAGGAAGAAGGGCAGAAATTTTTAAGGTATTACCATGTCATCTCAAGCATCTCAATAACATTCCTGTAGGCTCCTCTCCCTTTTTTCTAAACTAAGTAATAATCCCTGTGTTTATCATCTTTCAAAAAAGAAAACACATAACTTGTATAAAGCTTTCTGTGACCTTTTGTATCAAAGATCTCCTTTAAGAGAAGAGAAGCAGAAATCTTCATGAACAACTCCACTTCTTTTACATTCTCTACCTTCCTAGTATCTGCTTTAAATCCTGCCTGGCATCCTGTACCTATGGCTGCTGTCATTTGGGACAGGGATCCACAACTGAACATTTATACTTTCACTATCGCTTTCCTTTTAGAAGGGCATCAAACTGCAACCTGGTAACAATTCAACAGAGGCATCGAGAATTAAACAAGATTTTAAAAACTATCTTCTATTTTCTCTACTCCCACTCTGAAATTCATGTTTTACAAAGTTATGCTCCTAGCTGAATCAGGGAACAATATTCTTTCTTAGAATGTATCAATTTTCTTGATTGGTTGAGAAGACATGGAGTCTATAAGATACAAGAATAATGCTCTGCAGTCCCCTAACACCATTATACTTACTCCCCTTACATATTTCAGAAATCACCTGGCTGGTGCGGCTCAGTGGATTGAGTGTGGGCCTGTGAACCAAAGGGTTGCGAGTTCGACTCCCAATCTAGGGCACATGCTTGGGCTGCAGGCCAGGTCCCCAGTAGGGGGCACGCAAGAGGCAACCCCATCAAGAAACACTGATGTTGTTCTCCCTCTCTTTCTCCTTCCCATCCCTCCTCTCTAAAAATGAATAAAATCTTTAAAAAAATAAAAATCAAAAAAAAATCAGTCTATGTGGGGGAGCTTTGCCCACAGAGAGCCCCACCTCTCTCCCCCTGTTGATGACAATAAGTCTACCAAGACACAGTCTGCTTGGGGAGGAAAGGTAGCCGATCTCTCAAGGAAGGATCAGGAGCCTGTTCCTTAATGGGCTTTTATTGGATTAATTTGCATAGGAATACAGGGTGTATATGTAAGCCTCATCAATCATTGTCAGGAAGTAACGATCAAACAATAGGTAACATTCAAAGAACTCTGAAGGCCTATTCTGAGTCAGGGTCAGATAGCTAAAGGACCATAAAACTTTGGGGAACAAACTCACTTCATGGTTGGACTCTTTATCATTTAAACTGAGGGTATTAGCAAAGTGAGTTTCATAGGATTTTATGCATTCTTTTTTAGGCCTGATCACCCCAGGGAACCTGCTCTTTCCAGCACAGGGCCTACCCACCCCTGGCATTGTTTCAGGCTTAAGTCAGGTAGGGGGAGTAAGGCAGCCAAGTGATTAGGAGACTTCTCCTAGACAGAATGAAGACTCAGGCTATGTCAAAGCCAACGGGTGAGGGTCCATCACCCCCTTTTTCTGTAGCTTCCCCCCACCCCCACCGTGTCCTTCCCTGAGGTCCCCTTTCCAACCGTGACTGTCTTAGGTCGTTCCTCCTTTGAGGAATCTTACCCATCATTGGCTAACCAGTCATCCACTTGGGCCAAGCAGGGTAAAGTAAAAGGGGGCAGAGGCAGTGCCCCTGCCAGGGAGATAAAGCTTCATCTCCTTAGTGGCTTATGGTCCCAAAGTCTCTCACTCAGCCTTAGCCATGAGGGGTTACAATTTCTGAAACCAGGCAGGGCAGTTCCCAACAAGTCTATTTGGCATCCACATTCACCACTGCCGAAAAGTCAGAAAACATAGTTCATTTGGAATTTTTATCTTCCTTTATCTTACGGACTTCTGAAAGTAACCAGAATAAGGCTGGAGAAGGGGTATGTTCCTGGCCCAGGAGAAGACTGACTCATGAAGAACCAAGGAGGAATACCAGCAGCCCAGCTACAGCCACACATCAGCATCCCTCACAACCACATTTTTAAAGGATGCCCAACCACTGCTCAACTTACACCCCATCTCCTTGCCACACAAGATGCCTCAGAGAGTAGAAGAGATGCCTCAGAGAGCAGATCTTAGGCACTCTGTGAGTTCCATGTTATCATCAGTTGATCTGTACTATACTTAGAACCTGCAGAAGCCTGGAAAGGGAGGTAGCAACTAAAGGGATTAGTAACCCCTCAGATGCAAACAAATAACCTTTGGGCACACTAAGAACAAACCTGTACAGCTTTGTAAAGTACATTCTTAATGGAGCTCCAGAGGACACACTCAAGAAAATACTGAGGAGGCGAAACAGTTTGAGTTCACTTTCAGCCAGTAGCTCAAGAAAGCGAAGCCAGGGGTAACAAAAGCACACCAGCAATCTCACCCACTCCCCCCACCCACGTATACATACACTGACACAAAGAGAACCGAACTGCAATGCTCCTCTGGTCTCTCACCTCCAGGGTTTTCATGAAAAGATCAATGAGGAAGACAGAATATCCTAATGCCTTGGGGTATGTTAGGGTTGGCAATAAAGGGGTTAAGCAGCATCTCTTTCCTGGAAAAATGCAGTTTTCCTTCCTCCCTGTGTAGCATTTTTTTTAATTCAGCAAGTTAAGGGTTAAGACCAACACCTCAGAAAGAAAAAGAGAACTTGGTTCAGCTCCACCCTCTCTGAAGCAAATGCCAGCAACTCTGAGCCAAACCACTCAGCACATACAAGACTTCAGGGGCATTCCAAAAAACAGGTGAAACGAAGTCAAAGTGGTTTCCTCAGGTATCTCACCTTTTAGCACCACTCGCACTTAATAGATTTCACACATTTGTGAAACACACAAGTGTTACATCAAACAAAAGCACATACAGAATTCTATAAAGGACTTGAAAAATATTTACAAGTCACAGAGGTCACTATAAATCAGCAGGAATAGCTGGAATTGGGTGAGGAAGGTCAAACAGTACCCTTGGTAACAAAACCAAAACAAACAGATACAGGAACAGAAGGAGACTGAAGGCCCTAGACCTTATGGACTTCTCTGCCTGGAAGATCAATTCTTAACCTAAAGAAACACAGGGCAATGCCGCTTTAGTTACCATAGAGATGGGTCATCACTACCATCAACCCTACATTTCTGGGGACAAAGATGTACTGCCAGATCAAAACCGTTTCTGACAGCCTGTAAGTCACTGGAAAGGCCAGTCCAGAAGCACCTGCCTTGCTAGAAATCTGTAGGAAGAGACGAGTCGCTATTTTAATTCTGTTTAGTACTCTTCACATCTCAATCCTCTAGGTCCCAAAGCAACATTTTCTTCCTCATTCTATCACTTTATCAATTTTCTTCCCAAACTCGTGGAGTTGGGTCAGAATGCTAAGGGATGGGGGTATGAGAAAAGAGGAAGAGGAAAGAGAACCCATTTGGTTAGCAGAAAGAGATACTGAGGTGGGGGGCAGAACTACCTGGGAGAGGACTAAATAACCACAGTTACAACAAGCAAGTGATGATCAAGATGCCAAGACCCTTTCCCTCTCTTGGACAGTGTCCCATAACTTTCAAAGCTTTACAATAAAAAGCAAACAAATAGCTCCCTGGAGAGTGGAATAAAAAAGATTCAGTGTGAGCAAAGGTAATGAAATATGAGACAGTTACATGAGTATCAATATTCCTTCAGATTCCTATTGTAAGTAATGGGCACCTAAAGAAGCGACACTGGTCTACAGGTAGGAAGAGGGATGCCAGGAGGTGGGCACAGGTGGTGACAGAAGAGTTGAGATGGTTATCGTGGGAAATGTAAAGAATGCAATTCATTTACTCACAAACTTCTTGGACTTGCAGTCTAACCTCCTCCCCATGGGGGGAGGTTTATCATCATCCTACGTCAAGAAGGGCATAATCATGAGCAGTTTTAACTCCCTGAAAAGTGATAAGCAACAGGGTAAAGTGACGGGTTCTCTGGATTGAGAAATACTGGGAGGAAAAGTAACGTCATGCCAGTGACCATAGGACCTCGGCATGAACCCAGTCCGGCAAGGGCAAGGACAAACGTCCAAGGGAGGAGGGAAGGTAGGGCCCCAGCCAGGTAACATTCCTGAGAGGAAGGATTATTAGGTGACACCGGGCTGAGGGCCCAGAAAGAGGGTTGGGCAGTAGGAAAGTTAGCAGGTGAAAGCGATCAATCTTGGAGAAGGAAATGACCTTTAGGAGAAGCAAATAAAATACCAAAAAGCGAGGTAAGGGTAACAGGAGAAAATGGACTCAGAAAAGCACAGAGGACCGAGAGAGAGGAGGCGTGTTCGGGTAAGAGAGGAAGAAGAAAGGAAGTGGGGCTGAGAGGAAAGAGATGGGGTTGAGACCCGCCCGGGCTATGGGGGCGAAGGGCAGGGCGCGCGGGCTGGGGGTTGAAGAAAGCTCCGAGGTTGCTGGGACAGGCGCCGGGTGGGACGCCGGGCTCCCCCAGGTCCTGGAGGGGTAGGAGGTCGCGCTGTGGAGCCCAAGACCCAACAAAACGAGGGAGGGAGGCGCGGGGGAGGCTCCCTAGAGACAGGCGTGCATCTCTGGGGCCGACTGCGGGGATCTCCGGGGTCCAGAGAACGGTAACCGGGCCGGGCTGAGGGAACCGGGTGGAAAGGACACTCACAAATTTCTTGGATTTGCCGCCGTCGCCGCCCGCCGGCGGCAGCTCGTCCGGGCTCCGGCCCTTCTTCTTGTCCCGGGCCCCGCGGCCGGGTCCCAGACCCCCACCCGGCGGCTCCATGTGTGGCTTCGCGCAGACTGGTGACCCCGCGCCTACACTGCTCCCGCCCGGCTGATCCCAGCCCGCAGCCGCTGCCGCCGCCGCCGCCGCCACCCAGCAGCTACTTAGCCCGCCGCCGCGCCCCGCCTCATTAGCATGCCGGGCTGCGCGCGCCTCATGAATATACAACGGTGACGCCTTGCTCCCGCCCTCTTGCCCCACTTCCGCCCGGATCTGCAGCCCCTACCAATGAATGAAAGGAGGGGGGTGGAGGGAAGCCGCGGAAGCGCGCTACCTGCCCTTCGGACCTAACCATTCAGACTCACGTGGGGGGCGGAGAGTGACGAGTAGGCGGTGCAGCCTCTGCTTGGCCTCAACCACGAAAAGCGCCCCCTGGCAGTGAAAGCCGCGCAGGCCTCCCCACTCCCAGGCAGTGCCCACGTGGCCATAAAGCCTGGACTCTTGTACCCTAGACCAGATGGTATCTGAACCAAAAATTGCAAGAGAGAATTATCTTGGCAAAAAATGTACTACTGCTGGGCGTTCAAAGATAATACAGTTTTCATGTGTGCAGTATCCATGGAGCATGTGGAAAGAACAAAAAAAGTGACAGCTATCCTTTATTAAAAGCTGTGTGCCAAGAACAGAGCTTGGTAGAGCAAGTACTATGTGGAACTTGACAATCTCTGGAGTTAAGATTACCTAGCTTTATTTTGTCTTTTTGTGCATCCATCTTTGTAGAGTTTTTTTATTCAGATACAAATCAAATATAATGTCTCCCCTTTCTTACACAAAGGGTATTGGTGTTCTGCAGCGCTCATACCTGGACAACTTTCTGCATAAGCATTTCTTTCATACCTTCTTGCAGCCGGATGTCCAGCTGTCCTGGTCCCTGACTGTGGCATTTTGGGCAACACCTGCACCTGCCTGGGTCAAGCTTCAGCAGGGACGTGGGGCTTTGAGTCCATAACACTCTCTGGAAGGGCCTTTTTACTGCTGCCAGACTTCCCAGACTTCTTTTCTGCTTGGCAGCCTCCTTCCCTGCTCCTGACCCCTAGATAGCACCACACAGCACAGTGTTTGGTAGAAGTGGCCAAGGGGCTTTCAACTGAGTCCTGGGAGCGTCCAGGAAAAGAGAAAGGCCAGACACACTGAGGGGAAGGAACTGCTACTGGCCATATGAGGTCCCCCCAAATTCACCTGTTCAAGTTCCATCACCTTTAAATGTACAAAAGGAGTTTAAAGAGATGATTGGATTAAAATGAGGTCAAAAGGATGAACCCTAGTCCAATCTATCTGGTGTCCTTATAAAAAGAGGAAGAATCACCCTGGCTGCTGTAGCTCAGTGGATTGAGCGCCAGCCTGTGAACTGGAAGGCTGCCAGTTTGATTCCTTGTCAGGGCACATAGCTGGGTTGCAGGCCAGATGCTTGGTTGGGGGCATGTGAAAGGCAACCAATGTATCTCTGGTACATTGATGTTTCTCTCCCTCTCTTTCTCCCTTCGCTACCCTCTCTCTAAAAGTAAATAAAACCTTTTAAAAAAAGAAGAGGAAGAGTCATCAGGGGTGTGTATGAACAGAGAGGAATGACTACTGAGAACACACTGAGAAGGCTGCCAACTACAACTCAAGGAGCGAGGTCTTAGAAGTAATCAATGCTGCCAACACCTTGACCTTGGTCTTCCAGCCTCTAGGACAGTGAGAAAAAATTTTACTGTTGTTTAAGCCATGCAGCCTGTGGTATTTTGTTACAGCAGTCCTAGCAATAAATATGGAAACCACCTTGAAGAATGTCCCCAGAGCAACAATAAATGGCCAGGCAACACAGAGATGCCACCTGGCACAGTTAGGTGCTCCTAGCAGTATATCAGTGGCCCACTGATGCCCACCGGGTGGGACTAGCTGCATCTGAACACAGGCACTTCACCACCTGGGAAAGTGGAGACCAAAGATCAGACTTCAACAGTGGGTTCTGGCGCGACCACAAACACATCAAGAAGGGTGAGCAGTCTCCCATCCACAGGACCTGCACAGGGTACCAGACACCAGTGAGGTCAGCCACACCACAGCAGGGTCCATGGGATCCTGCAGTGAGGAGCCCCACCCTCTGCCACAAAGCTACCTGAGCATCCTCTGCCCCCAGATAGATTACCTACTTTTGAATCCCAGGTCTGCTACTTCCTAGTTGTGTTTCTAACACAGGAAAACTAGTTCCTGCCAATGTGTGCCTAAACAGTAATAAGTCACCATTTACAACACACTTGCACTACGCCAGGGACTATATAAAACATTCTACGTGTATTTCCTCGCTGAATCCTCACAATGCCATGTCAGTTTCCAGGAAATTTGGACTTTGAGAGTTGAAGTGATTTGCCCAAGGACACATAATTGATAAAAAATTTAAAACCAAGTTAATCTAACTGCCAAGTCCCGTGTTTCACCAGGATTCCGTACTGACATAAACCAAACCTGAGTGAAAAGAATAGGTGTTATCCAAGATTATGTTCTTTGCTCTACTGGTTTGATTTCTCTCTCAGTACTTTAATTCTCCCAGCTACAACTGTTCCTTGAGGGAAAAGTATGTGGCACCCAGTGGGCCGTCAAGGTATGGACTGAATCACCTAGCCCGGAGCTGGCAACTTATGTTCCTGGAGGGAAGATTCAGTGACTCACTCCCTCTGTAGCCCCTACTGTGCTCAGTCTAGGGCTTGGGAAGATTACAGGAATGCTGCCAACCTGTCTGGCTCCTAAATCCAGCCTTCATCTCTGAGCTCCACTTTCTAATTGGCTGAAGGAAAGTTGCATAGAGCTGTCCAGTGCACACTTTAAACTCAAATTTGTCCAAAATGGTTTGAAAGCTGCATGCTTTATAAGCTAATGAATCAGGGTCAAAACACAGAAAAGTGATCTATTCGTTACTCTTCTTTTCTTGTACCACCATCTACACCTGCTATAGCATTTACCTCGCCCCTTACTGCATTATAACCCGCTTCAGGGAAGGGCCTGTGTTTGCAGCTGCTGGCATCGTTCTACACGTAGACAGTTAAGATAATGGGAAACAACTTATGTCAGGCACTGTCCTAAGTAAGCACTTGACATGTTTTCTCCCATGCATCTTCACCAACTTGCATCACCATTCCAAACACACAGGTTAAAAAATCTGAAGTTGTCTTCTATTCCCTCTCTTAAACTAATAATCTGTCCAGGGTTGTCTAGCTCAGGGATCCCCAGCCCCCAGGCCACAGATCGGTACCAGTCCCTGGCCAGTCAGGAACTGGGTGGCAGTGAAGCTGGCCTGAGCACCCCCTCTTCCTCCCCCAACCTGGCCCTGTGGGAAAAATGGTCCCTGGTGCCTAAAAGGTTGGAGACTGCTGGTCTAACTCTTAACCAGAATGCTCTATTAACTGCCTATAATATGAGCAAGATAATCCATGTACGGTACATACCTAGGGCCTAACATATGGTAAGTGCTAAGTGAATATCAACTGTGATTTTCATTACATACATCATCACTCCCATTCCCTCTCCCTTTACACATACGTAGCTAGCAAAAATTAAGACTGCCCAGAAAGGCAAAAGGTACAAAAAATACCAACTTGGTTTATTGGATAAAAACAGTGGTAAAATGGACATAAACCCAAAAGTCAGAACAGGACATTTTCACATCCTCCCCCAACTCAAAAAACGTTCTTCCTGTCATTTGGGGCTAAGGTATTTGGGAACCAAAGCCCCCTAAAATCCCTCACTTTTCATTTGCACTGGAAGCAAGGCCTATGTAGGAGAGCCCAGGAGAGACAGAAGTCAGAGGTGATCTCAGTCCTGATTACTCATTCACCCCTAAAACTCTCAGGGTTGGAGGGAAGTCGGTAAGGAGTAAGGGGCCAGAGGAGCAGGGACTGCCATCTAGGGCCCACTGCCCAAGATGTTCTAGAGATAGCTATCTTTGTCCCCATCCAATCTCAAGTAGGTACCATTGTCAGGCCTTGGGAGGGAGAAGAAAGAGGATACTTGGTTTAAGAATAAGATGTGACCTCCAAATAGTCCCCCAGTATTGGTAAAACCAGTGAAGGTAACCACTTCAGAGCTGGGGGACCCACACCTTTTCCCTCCCACCCAATCAAGAGGTAAAAAGCAATTCCTTGGCGCACAGCAAGCCCAGCTGCTCTTAAATCTCCACATCGCTTTCCTTGTCGTTGTCATGGTCTCCATCATAGAACTCATTGGGTGCCTCTGGCCTGCAAAGCAAGGGGAGAGAGGTGAGGGCCCACACTCCGAGCTCCAATACTTTCCCACAAAGACATCGTCTCTGGAGCCACTTGGCAGGCCCCTTTGTCAGGGAACCACCCCTCCCCTTGTGTTGGTACAGAATGACTGCTAGTCATTCCTCCACTCACGCAGAGTCAGTGAACATTTATTGAGACTGCTCTGTGCTAGACACTGTCACAAGCCTCAGCAATACAGTAGGGAATGAGCCAGACAAAATTTCTGACAGTCCTCAAAAACTTACCTAATAAATGAAAGTGACAATAACTGACAAAGCAAATAAACAAATATGATAACTTCAGATGATGGAGAGTGCTAGGAATATTTTAAAAAGAAAGAAAGGGAGGTGTGACTGAGAGTGATGGAGGAAAAAGATAAAATTTCAGACAGGATTATTAGAAAAGGCTGTTCTAAGAAAGTAAGACTTGAAGTCTGACAAGGAACTAGCCAGCCAAAGACCTCAAGAAGACCTTTCGGAGCTGTAAAACAAACACACAAACAAAAAACCAAGTACCAAAGTGGTAAGGTAGAAGGAGACTGATGTGTTTCAGCAAGAGCAAGCAGACCAAGATGGCTGGGAGGAGTGTGCATGGAGGACAATTAGTTAAAAGATGAGACCAGGGACGTGGGTAAGGGCCAGCATGCAGGACCATTTAAAATCATGGTCAGAAATCTGGGTTTTCTTCTGAGTGCAATGGACAGGAGAGTTTTAAGCAGAAGAGTGGCATGGTATTATAAACCTGTAGTGAGAGAAGGGATGTGAAAGCAACATAGGCCCAGTAAATACTCAATAGTAGTTTATTTCTTTTTGAAAATTATTCTCTAGGAGAATAGGAATAACTGATAACTGAATTATCTTGCTCACAGCTGGTAATTAAGAAGAGAGAAAGTCACCAAAGAGGAGTTGGAGAACTAAGTCAGGAAAACTCTTATTATCACTATCCTGCAAATGATATGCAAGCTGAAGACAGAGGCATCAAAGAACAGGCACTCCACAGGCAGCCTGAGGAAGGGCCTAGGACAGGAAGAGGCCTGAGGCTTCTGCTGGCTGTTGAGGGCAGGGGATACTGAGCAGAGACTAGGCCCAGGCACCAGATTGGAACTATAGATGAAAAAGCCACACTTTGCCAAAAGGAAGAACTTAAACAGAGGTTTTTTACCTTTTTTTTAAAGACAAAGAAAATCAATTTCCAGAATTTAAGCCTCAGATACCTAGAGAAGTTGAGAAGGACATGATGGGTCAAAAAGGAATTCCTGAGGCCAGAACTTCAGATACTTCCTCAACCAGGAGTAGGAATAAGGGGGTATTCATGGATGAGGAAGCTTGGAGTAGTTCCAAGGGTGCAAGCAGTAAAGCCGAGGTCCAGAGGATGGATCTGGAAGCTTAAACTCTATGAGAAGTAGCTTCTGGAAGGGATTGAGAAGCCCATCAGACTGCAGCAGGGCCAGCTCAAAGCTCCAGCCCTGCTTGGGAGCAGGGCCGATGTCCTGCAGGCGTGCAGCTGCAGCCTTCCTTCAGTCACATCAGGAAATCTGTTCTCCATTAAGTGTGTCTGTTTCTGCACTTCTGGATCCTATTCTTTCCCCTTCATTTTTCAGAAACGCCTATTTTGAGATTAAAAAAAAATTCTATCCTAGTCTTTTTTCCCCTAATTCATTGCATCTGTAAATATTTTAGTATCTAACTCAGAAAGATATAAAGACTTTTTTAAAAAACACCACAATATAATGATCATACCTGAAAAAATTAAGAGGAAAGAAATCAAAGGGCCTTAGAGAGCAGTGTATGGGCAGTGACCTGTCCAGCTCAGAACCTGGGAGTAAGACGCTCGCAAGAACAAAAACCGTTAGACTTTCTGGAAGCCAATTTGGCAGCAGATATTAAACACATAGTGCACACAGCCTTTGACCTGGCAGCGATAATTCCAGGAATCTAACCTACTCAAACAAGCATGCAGAGTCATATATGTAAAGGGGTCCACTGCCACATTCTTTGTAATAATGAAAAAATGGGAAATATGTAAATGTCCATCAATGGTTAAATGAGGCTATATCCATACGATGGAATATTATACAGCTGATAAAACAAGAGGTCTATATATACTGACATGGGAAGACACACATTACTTTGTAAGGAAAAAAAAAAAAGAACCAGTTGTAAGAGTTGTAAGTTGCAGAGCAATTTGTATAGAATGTTCCGACTCATACTTAAAAAACTACGCACACTCTGAGAATGAATGTGTATGTCATTTGTGTTTACCTGTGCACGTCGAACAGTATACTTAATAATCTATAGGGGAAAAAATCTATCTGAAAAGATACCAAACTAACAGTAGTTACATTGTGGAATGGGTCGGGGATTGTGTAAATGCAAACTTAACATATTTTAGTGCTGTTTAAAAATTTTACAATAAATATATGTTATTTATGTCATTAAAAACAGGGCAAAAAAAGTGTGAAAAAGCAGCACACCAGAGTAAAGACAGAAAAGGACATAAGCCAGAGACACTTCAGCTAGTGCCTCAGCTTACCTGTCCCCTCTTCACCTCCCTGACAAGCCTGCTAGCACCCCCGCTCTCCACTCCTGCCCCAGACCTGCTGTAGTTCTCCTCGGGACCCCGCTCTTCTGCATCCGCCTCATCAGTTCTGTCATAGGTCAGGAGGTCTGCAGGCACGTCGTGAATCTGGACACTAGGCGCGTGGTTTAGCATCTTCAGGTTTTCAAAGATGGTCTGGCGGATCTGGTCCAGATACTGGTTGGGGATGAGGAATAGAGTGAGCAGCCCCCAGAGATTCAGGGCATCCACCATTCTAGCTGCTTTTTGCACCCACTGTCCTAGTTTTAATCCCATTTTGAATCTTAGTTTGAGTCCCCCCACTGAGAAGTGTCCCTCTTCCCATCCCAGATTGCCTCTGGGCTGCCTCCTCGCTGCCAACAATGCAAGTAATGACTGAGAACTTTCTTCTCTGATTTCTCAGATTTCCCACATCCTGGACCTCCCCAGGGCTCCCCGACTCTCATTCTCAGCTTTTCCGAACTGCTGACCTGGCGTGAGTTCTGATTCTCAATGCGGGTACTGACATCTGGATGGAGCGTGAAGTCTGGGGCAAAGTACTCGAAGTATTCTTAGGAGGGAAAAGAAGATTAGAAGGAGAGGGTATGCCTTGGACAGAGAGGTAGGTCCCAAGATTTCCCAATCTCTTTCCTTCCCATCCAAAATTCCTACATAATAGTTGCCTAATCTTTTCACTGATCTGAGCTCAGAGGTTTAGTCTGCAGAGCTCCAAGAATATCAATTTCCTCTCTGCCTTCAAAACAAGCTATTGTGGGGTCTTGTAAGAATGGCTTTCCTGGGGTCGGGGGATCATGGGGTGGTCCTTACCACTATAGGGAAGCTCCTCACTAATGGCCTCTTCTACCAGCAGCGATGTTTCATACGTCCTGAAACCAACCAGCAGAGGGGAACAGGCTGAGCAAGTGGGCTTGGCCATCTCTCAGGAGCCCCCAGCTCACACGGGACAAGGTGGAGGAGGACGATCGCAGGCGTGCTTACCAGCAGCGGGCAACATTTCGGACAGTATAGCCACCACCACCTAGCACCAGTAGAGGGATATTGAAGCTCTTCACGTATTCGACACATTCCCTGTTAAAAGAAACCAAAGGAATGGATAAAGGTGGTTATCAAAAGCCAAAGTATACACCTCTCGGTATTGTCTGGAAAGGGGCACAAGGAAACCAGAAAGGCTCTGAATCTTGATCTAGGCCGTGACATTCACTGAGTGATATCCTTGAGATACGTGCACTTTATTATGTTTCTGTTGTGTCTCAATTTTATAAATAAAGTGCACTCCCATTTCTGTCCTGCTCTACACCCACCCAGGCACCCTACATGTTAATCCACTATTTTCATCTTTGCACCAGCAAGAGGTATCAGTTCTAATGTCAAAACAGAACTCAAATCATCTACTTCTCTCCATCACCACTGCCGCCACCTTGGCCCGGGCACCGCATGCTCCGCCCAGACAACACTAGTGCTTCCTAACCGGCCGCCCGCCTCGCTCCTGTCTCCCTAACCCAACCTTCCTCCAACTGGCAGTCGGAGAAATCACTTTAAAACATGAGTGGGATCATGGCACTTCCCTGCTTAATATCTTTCAACGGTTTCCTACCACATTTGAAATATGATCTAGACTCCTCACCAGGGTCTAAAGGGCTCTGGTCAGCCTCGCCACTGCCGACCTCTCAGACCTCACCTTACCCTGCTGCCATCTTGCTCCCCACGTTCCTGCCTCACACCCCAGCTCTTCCCTGCATCAGAGCCTCCACAAGGCCCACCCGCCGCTTGGGACAGACTGTTCTCTGCTCTTCTTATGGCTTGCTCCTTTCAGCCTCCAGGTCTCAGTCCAAACTTCAGCTCCTCAGAAAACCCTTTCCAAATTGGGCCATCTAAAGTAGGTTCCCCACTGTTATCCTGAATCTCAGCTTCCTATCCTCTCCCTTCATAGGATTTATAACAATCTGCTTGGCTCGCTTACTCGTGTTTCGTCTGTTTCTTACACTAAACTGTAGAGTCCACAGGAGTTTCCCCAATGCATCCCCACCTCCTTGTATAATGCCTGAAACATAATTGCTTCATTTTAAGCAATTGTAACTAGGTGCTTAATAAAAATCTATTGAGAATGAATGACCAGCTGGGGAACCCTGTTCAAGGTGACCTTTCTGGTTCCAGTACAATTTGTAGCTATTTTTGATTTCCAAGAAGAGGTGAGGCTCATTCTCCATCTATGCCCTCTCCCTGTACTAAGGTCCAACGCCACTTGGAAACCTGGGAGAGTCTAAAGAGAGCAAGTCTCACCCATGTCCTCGAATGCTGAGGTTGAAGCAGCCCAATCGATCACAGCCTAGAGAGTCAGCTCCACACTGCAAAAAGCAAAAGCCCAGGCCACTGCAGTAAGGTAACTGATCAGAATGCCCAGACATCCTTCCCTTCCCCACCAACCTAGAGGTTCTCTTCTTCCCTCTTCTCTTCCCCCAGGCCTAGGCAGAGCCCTCCTGACAAGGCACTGGAAGTATTACCTGGAGAACAATGCATGTGGGTTGGTAGAAGTCCACCACTTGGTTGATAACCGGCTGGAAAAGGTGCTTGTAACCTGGGAGAGGGCCAAAGATGGGTACCTGGCACCCCAAGGGAATGGGGAGACAGGGAACAAAAGGAAAAAGGGGGTTGAGAGAGCATATAGCCCAGGAAAGGGGCAACCCAAGGAACCAAATCATTGGTTCTGAAGTTCTAGAGGGGGTCCCAGACCACTTGGAGTTACAGATGAAAGCTAATGACCCCTTTCCCACAAAAATGCACATACACAAAAAATGTGCTGCACACAATTTCCTGCGGGGGGCGGGGGAGGTGGGGTTCATGGTCTCTCTGAAGGCCATTCATCCTTAAGGACAATACAGGGCAGACAAGAGTAGACAATACAGGGCAAAAGAGGTTAATTCAGGGAAAGGAACAAGGGCCCAGTGAACAGGGAGAAGACTTCAGTACTTACTTTGGTCATCAATGCCATCCCGCAGGGGCACATTAAGACAGTAGTAGCGGCCACTCTCTGCTCCAACTTCATACATGTCACCTACAGGGAAGTGGGATGTGGGAGGTGGCAGCCAGGGATGGGGAGGCGTCCACAACACAGCTGCTTCAACCCCACCCAACACTGAAGGCCTCTCACTCCATCTACGTACCTGCACCATGCACCCTCTAGAGCCACTAAGTCTCCTGCAGCTTGCATTCATTCAACAAACACTTTCTGAGGGCCTACTGTGAGCCAAGCTGTGTGCTAGGCATGGGGGATACAGCGATAAAGGGAACTAATGAAATGAAGGAGATCCCGCTAAGCTTTTACTTTGGGGGGTGAGCACAACAAGGAGGAAGGCAGTAAATAAAACACCGCAATAAATACAAATAGCAGTGTGTGCCCTGTGAGAAATAAGCACAGTGATGTGAGAGAGTAATGGGGAAGGAGGCAACCACTTTAACTTGGTGGCTAGGGTGGGGCTTCTCCGAGAAGGGGCATCCGAGCTGAGACCTGAAGGCTGAGGAGGACGCAGTCACGGCAAAGAGATGAGGGCTGCGAGGGGGTGGACATTTCTATTCCCATACCTGTGCCAGGGAAGAAGTAGTTTCCGTACTTGTGGAAGGACACTGTCATGACCCGGTCAGTGAGGTAGAAGGCTTCCTGAACCCCGTCGCCATGGTGGATGTCGATATCAATGTAGAGCACCCGAGGGTGGTACCTGGGATGAGGGCAAAGCCAGGGCCTGAGGCAGGGGTGAGCCCCAGAGAAAAACAGACATTCCTCACAAACACAAGGTCTGGGTCTGCTTCCACCCAATTCCATCCAAGTCACTCAAAACCTAACACCACCAGTCCCCTAAAGGCAAGCTGGGGCTCCAGCCTGGAGGCAGGGACAGGAGAGAGAGGTGTAGAGAAAGTTGAAATATAAGCAGGCAACAGGGAATCTGTAGCAAAGTGCAGGAAGTAGCCAGAGTAAAGCATGGAGAACTTGGGAGAAGCTGGTATGGAGGTGGAGGTCAGGGTCAGGGTCAGGGCCAGGGCCAAGGCAGTCTGAGATCTCAGCTAAGAGTCTCATAAGCCCCTGCATCTCCTCCCAGGCTACTTACTTGAGCAGCTCCAGGATGCCAATCACAATGTCATTGACATAGCAGAAGCCAGAGGCCTATGGCAAGACAGTGGTCTTACAAAGAAAGGAACAATTCTCCCACCCAGCTGCCCTCCACTGTCATCCAGAACACCAACCCTTGGGTTGCCATTGTCTCCCCCATCACCTCCTCACTGACCTCAAACTTCTTGGCATGGTGCAGACCACCAGCCCAGTTAATGGCAATATCACAGATCTGAAAAACAAACACCCAGCTCACAATCCTCCTCCTGCCCACCCCCAAAGCACAGAGCTCATGGTCAGGGTCAAGGCCTTGAGTCCAGTGACCTACAGAAGGGGAAAGGGGACTCGGGGCTGTGGTCACCTTGTTGTTCAGCTGGGTTGCTCCTTGCAGAGATGCGCCTGTGTAACGGGAACAGAACTCAAAGAGCCCGGGGAACACTGGGCTGCAGGGAAGAGGAGCAAGTTGAAGCCCTTTACATCTGTCCAGGCCTTCCTCCACCTCTCCCTCCACCCAAGCCCCACCAGTTTCCATTCTTCAATAACCTGCTCCCCCTCCTGCACGTCCAAGTTATCTGCAAATTTATTCAACAAATATTTTGGACCAAACCATGTACCAAGTCCTGTATGAGGCACTGATGGAAAGTAAAGCATTTAACTCTGTCAGGAAGTTTGTACCCTCGCTAGAGAGAGAAGCAGGCAGCTTCTAGGTATTTGAGCGTACATGCGAAAAGAATATAAGCTGAAGGAGAACATGAGTTCTATAGTTCTTAAAAGCTTCTTCTAGGGTCGCCAGTTCAATCCCCAGTGAGGGCACATGCCTGGGTTATGTGTTCGGTTCCCGGTCGGGGTGCATGTGAGAGGCAACTGATTGATGTTTCTCTCACATCGTTTCTCTTTCTCTCTTTCCCTCCCTTCCCCTCTCTCAAAAAATAAATAAATAAAATCTTTAAAATAAGATTCTTCTATGGGTCCCACATTTTTATATAATGTTCAATAATATTCTTTCTAGTTACACATTTTAAAGTTCTATCCCTATAACAAACACAGAATAGTGATAATGGTGAGATAACCCACAGAAAGCCTTTATCACAGTGGGTGGAAACTAGTAAGCCTTTAATAAGCGTTAGCCATCATCATTACCATCTTTATTCTTTATAAAAAAGAGAGGCTTGAAACAGAGAGACTTGAAGCCAGACACAAAAGGTTACACACTATAGGGCTCCATTTAAATGACACTCCAGAAAAGGCAAAATATTGGGGCAGACGTCGGATCAGCAGTTGCCTAGAGTTGAGGTGGAAAGAAGAGATGGACTCCAAATGGGCATGAGGGACCTTTGTGGGAAAGCTGATCTCTCTACCAAAACTCTCAGAACTGTATATCTAAAAAAGGAGAATTTTAATGTACTCAAATTATACCTTCATAAACTTGACCTTCGGAAAAGGAAATGCTTCAAAATTCCCTCATTTTAGGTCACCAAGAAAACAGTGCAGCTGACACATTTGACTATGTGAAAAAAAAATTGTAGGGAGTTTAAGAGTTTCTCAAAGACTCTGGGAAGGACTCATTATTGACATATAGACAAGTAAGCAAATGAATAAACAATACAATTATCAGCTCCAGGAAAAACAAAAAGTTGTACCAGAAACAGATTAAATCACAGCATACTATTGGGCTCAATGGTAAAGAATTTTCAGAGTTATAACAATATAAGCATAGAGTATTTATTTGCAGTGCAAAGGGCCCAGAGATAGGATGTCCTAAGTCAGGGGTGTCAAACTCATTTTCACCAGGGGCCACATCAGCCTCGTGGTTGCCTTCAAAGGGCCGAATGTAATTTTAGGAGTGTATAAATGTAACTACTCTGTAACAGTTAAGTGAGACCTCAGTGCTGCCACTGGGTAGGACGTGGTACAGGGCCGGATGAAACAAGGTGGAGGGCCGGAGTCGGCACTCGGGCCTTGTGTTCGCTGCCTGTGCCCTAAGTGCTCAAATAGCTCTCAGAGGGCCCCAGTTGTGGCCTGAGGGCTGATTCTGCATTCACAGACCTGGAAAGTGAACTCAGAAATAGCAGCAGCAGCAGCAATAACAAAAAACAAAGTAACTTCCCAAGGCAGCGTGTGACTGAACATCAAGTGACAGCCCAGTGTGTGCGGGACAGACCTCTGAAGCTGGCGTGGTCAAGGCTTTGTGGTGTGAAACTTCCTGGTGGTGTGAAGGCTGGTAGGGCCTTGGAGAGGAAAAGGGGAAACATAAGGCATTCCAGGGGGGACCTATGCAGCAGGGGCGTGGGGATAAGGCTAGAGGGTACTCAATGCCAGCCTGCAGAGTTGGCATCTGTTTCTCCAGCCCAGGCTACTTCTATTGGTAGGATACTTTAGGGAAACAGATTAATGTAGTATTTAAAAACCTAGGCCCCAGATCTGAATTCTGCCACCTCCACTGACCTCAAACTAAATTACCAAAATCTCCTCTAAGTTCAGTTCACCCAACACCAGGAAAAGGACGATTACATCTTGGGGTTGGTGTGAGAATTAAGTGGATGTAGCAGCAATCCTCAGCACAGCAGAGTAAGCATTCAGTAAATTGTAGCTGTTGTAGGAAACTCTACAGGCTGATCTCTTCAAGAAATCAAATCAAGGGAAAGATACATTACAGATTAAAAGTCTTAAAAGATAAATTAACCAAACACAATGTGTGAATCTTGTCTAGATCCTAGTTTAAAAAATCAACTGCAAAATAGAAAAATTATAAGAAAATTGGAGAAATTTGAATACTGATTGCATATCTGATGATATTGAGGAATTACTGCTCATCTTTTAGGTGTGATAATGATATCGTGCATTTTTAAAGAGTGTCATTTGGAGACACAACAAGTATTCACAGATAAAAGAATGTGACATCTGGGAGTTGTTTGAAAACTGTCTAACATGAGGGGAGACAGATGAAGACTGGCCACCTGCTCATCAGAGTTGCAGCTGCATGACAGATACACGTATGGGGTTTGCTGTACTGTTCTTTCAGAAATGTTTGAAATTTTCCCCTAATAAAAAGTTGAAAAATAAATTGCGTGAATAGTAGCTCTTCTGGTCGATATATTTTCATGAATGGATACTAGAAGATAAGCAAGGATCATGGCTTACCTTTCTAGTCCACTCCCTTCCCCACAGGATCGAACTCCGAGTCTTCCTGGTGTGGTACAAGCCCAACCATGTAAACCTATCATATCTACTCACTCTTCCTCTTTAAAACCTTGAATACTTCCCTCTACTCTAGGGGTGAACACTACAATTCATCACAGGGCTGTCTACTTTTGAAAGGCCCTGCCCATCACTTCAGTCTCAAATCAGATCACTCTTCTCTTCATCTGCTGCGGTCGGCCATTTTTCTGTTCCTCAAATGAGTCATCTTCTATCCTACCACAGACCCCAGGACATGTCGTCTGTCCCTACTGACCATGACGTTCTTCCTCTCACACCTTCTCCTCCCAACCATCTGTTACCTAATTACCTCCTACTCTTTCTTCAAATCTCAGCCCAATCTTCACTGCTTCTTCTAGGACGCGTCCACTGACCAGAAAGAGCTGGGTAACTTTCCCCCATATACATGCTCAGACACGGGCACGTGCCTCTCTTTCACAGGACTTAGTGTAGCTATAATATTAAAATTGTGCTGTTGGTGTTGATCATGGCAGCATTTGGCACATGGCCTGGCCCAGAGCAAATGACCGATAAATATTTGTTGAATAAACCAATGAGTAAATGATGACTCCTTGACTCATCATCTCCCCACTTACTGCCTGCAAGACCTCACTCAAGCATTCTCCTTGAAATGCCTGGCACCGAAAGTCCTAGTCCTCTCTCACCAGTCATCGCCCACATTGAAGGCGTTAAGGCTCTTGGTGAAGCCTTGCATATTGGTGGGGCTGACTCTCTGCAGGAAGTCAATGTAGTCTTCAGAGTGGAAGCGGCACATGTCATGCTGCGAGGCCTGGTACGGCTTGAAGACCTCAGGACAGAAACACAAGGTGAACCCGGGCAGGGTTGGTCCCAGGCATGGGCTGAGACTCCCCACACTGTACCAGCCCTGGGGACTGTCCAAAACCACACCCAGCAGTCCCTTTACCCCCAATCCTTGTTACATTATGAGGCAAAGGTCAATGAAGAAAAGCAGCTCTGATAAGCAAGATAGTTTAGGATGATCAAGCCCACTTGATCATCCACTGGGCTTACTTTTTCCTTCCCACCTCTATCCTAGCCTTCCTACCCTCTCAACCATGTGCCCAGATCCACCTGCCCTGTTTCCTGGATCTCCTATTCCTGATTCTCTCCATACTCATCTCCTCCCCTGGGCTCTGATTCTGCCCTTTCTGTGTCTGAGTTTTTAATTTTGGAATCAAATAATATGGAATGTATGTCAATCTTCTAATTAAAACCCCAAGTACCCACGTGCTAAGCCAGACTTCTCTTTTGAGGGGGTTCACACATGTGTTAGAAATTGACTAAGACCAAAAAGCTTTCTCTCCCCAGAAAATGTACACAGTACACACCAGCAAAAGGTTTCAAGGAATTCATAGATTTATGTACTAATGTCCCCTCAATCTTTTCTATGACCAATTCACTTGTCTGTGCCTCAGCACAAGCAGTGGACTCTCATTCATACTGTTGACTAATTCCCCTTGCAACACATGAGGACTGAGCTTAAGTGTTACAACTGCATATCACAGTTACAAATTCCAAGCTGAGAACAGACGGCATGTGTGTATCCGGGAGATAAAGAGCTGAGTAGTGATTATCTGTGTACAGGTATTCTAGGTTGAAAAGGGAATACCCAGGACATCTGCTCTCCTCCACACACACATACACATTTACACACAGGGCCATGGTCCTCCCTGGAGCTCCAGCTCCTGTTGGTGTAGAAGCGTAGCAGAAAAGGGATGGAAGCTGAGGGTAAACCTCACATCCAGTTAGATACAGTAATCCAGCTCCCTCTCCCTTCCCTGAGGCCACAGCACTGCCCACATCCTAAAATGCTAGCGGGAAAAACACCTGTGTTCAAGCCAGCCCCACTCCGCCCTACCTCTAGGCCAAGTGTTAGTCCACCTGAGGTCAAAGGGCGCCTGACCTTACTAAGATGAAAGAGTAACTCTCCTTCAGTCGGTGGATGCACTCACCAACACTCTGCATAGGGGCGGGGGGCTGCTCTTGGTTCCTTCTACCCAGCCTCCCCCCCATTCTAGGGGTGGGTCTCACTAGGTACTTTCAGTGTGGCCTACCTAGCTCTAGGGCCGCAGCTCGCCCCCACCCTCAATCCCCGGTAGAGGCGGCGGAACTCACGATCATCTTCTTATAGAGACCGTAGTGCAGGACCAGACTATGGGTCAGTGCCAAGCGATGGGGCTTCATAGGGTGCCCAGCCCCTGAGGGAAGGAGAAGAGAGTTCGTCAGTTCTCATCCCTGGAGTTGTAGCCCAAGCCTCGGAACCTCCGCGTCCCTAAACTCCTCGCGTACCACCTTGGCCCCTCACCATAGTGGAAGTTGCCCACGTCGGGGTCGTAGAAATAGGCCACAGTTTTGGCCATGGTGCCCGAGGGACCAGGCCCCGCGCCTCGGCCGCCCGCCTCCTGTCTGCCCCACCTCTCGTCATACGTGCTGCGTAAGCACGCAGCCTGCCACTGCGGAACCGGTAGCCCAGGCCCCGCCTCCCTAGACTACGCCCAGACCACGCCCCCTGCGGAGTTCGGCCCCTGGCCTCGCTTTCAGGTTCTGGGGCGGAAGCGTCTGGGCTTGGGTAGTGGACAGGTAGCATCCGTCCTAGGATGCGAGGGCCATTTCCTTCCGGGCGGGGGTCAAATCCTCTAGAAGCTGAGCCATCCCGTCCAGACACCTGCCCCAAATGGAGTGCAGGCCGTGGTCACCACTCTAGGAAGCTCCAGAGAACCGGCCACAGAGCCACTCTCGGATGCGGAGAGCCGTCTTTCCCGTGCCCACTGGGAAGATTCCTAGCTATCCACCCGGCCGGGGCATCTGAGGACAGGAGCCGCGCCAGGCGAGCCGGATAGACTAGAGGAGAGCACACTCGCCTGACTGCCTAACCATCCCACCCGGACCCGGACTCGGCGCTGCACACTCCCTCGGGGCGGGGGGGCCCGGCGCAGTCACGCGCGCACCACCCTTGCGCTCTCTGCCCCACACACCTGCGCTCCGTCCCCTGATCCCGGGGCGGCGACGGGCGAAGGCATTTGGGAACCCAAGGTGGCTGCGGCGGCGCCCCCCATCTCTTCCCCTTTCCCAGAGCAGGAGTTGTGCGGAGCTTGCCTTCGTTCCCAACCAGCCTGCATCCCTCTCTGTCCTTCCCTGCCCCCCGCCTGCCGCGGCACCGGTATCTGCAGTCGCAGCCCGGAGCCGGTGAGGCAGCGAAGGGGGGAAGGGAAGGAAGCAAGGGATGAGAGCCGGGAGGGCGTCGGGGGCCCTGAGCCGGACTAGGACGCCCCTGGAGCCGGAGCCCGAGCAGGAGCCGAAGCCGGAGCCAGAACCGAACCACCGGTACTGGGTGGGCCAGGTGGTCAGGATGGGAGGAACCGAAAATGGGGGAGGGCTCTGGAGTACAGGCAGGTGAGGGGCTGCAGAGGCCTGGTTCAGACCGGCTCAGAGGAGATGCAGACGCTTACTCAGGCGCGATTCTTGCTCTGACCTCCTGAGAATCCCGTCCCATCTCACTCTGCAGTGTCCTTGAGAGGGACGGAAGCGCAGGACAAACTGGAAAGGGAAAAAGCTGTGGGCGTCGGGGAAGCGGGACCGCGGTAGTGGAAGAGGGACCGCGGTAGTGGAAGAGGGCTTGCGCAGCCGCGGTTTGGCACCCCTGGCCTGGACCAGCACCCCAGGCCCGGACAGCTCCCTGGTGGGTGGGGCCGGACCTTAGAGGCTTGCCTGTTTCAGATCCTGAGGACTGCATTCCTATCCCTCCCCCTATCCCTAGCTGCAGCCCCCTAAACCCAGGAGGCGCCCTGGCCCGCGCTCGTCCCCCAGGGCCTCATGTCGGAACCACAGCCTGACCTGGAGCCACCCCAACATGGGCTGTACATGCTCTTCCTGCTTGTGCTGGTGTTCTTCCTTATGGGCCTCGTAGGCTTCATGATCTGCCACGTGCTCAAGAAGAAAGGCTACCGCTGCCGCACATCCAGGGGCTCGGAGCCTGATGACACCCAGCTCCAGCCCCGTGAGTGAGAAGCCTAGAACCTGGCTCAGTCACCTTTCTTCCTTACCCCTATCCCCACACCTCTGTCTGCCTTCCTGGCCAATGGACCCAGGCCAAGCCTTCAGGCCTAGTGATGCTTTCTTGAGTCAGCAAGTGGGATGACACCATCCTGAAAGCAAAGCTAGAGAAGGCACCATGGGTGGGTAGGGCCCACTCACTGATGGTACTCTTGGGCTTTCATTGACTTCCTTAGCTTTTCTGCCCTGGTCCCTGAAATGCTAATGCCCAGCACAATGACAAATAGGCACAAGGTATATCTTGAGCAATTAGCTACAGAAGACACCTGGTAATGTCCCCCAAAGCTGACTCATTTCCCAATTCCTTGCCAACCTCTTCCATCCTTCAGCTGAGGACGATGACATGAATGAGGACACGGTAGAGAGGATTGTTCGCTGCATCATCCAAAATGAAGGTGGGTGTAGGCTCCCCCCACAACTTTCTCTTGCCCTGACCTCCACTGACTCCCTCTTTTCCTTCTCTCAGCCAATGCTGAGGCCTTGAAGGAGATGCTGGGGGATAGTGAAGGAGAGGGGACAGTGCAGCTGTCCAGGTGAGCTGGAAACAAGGGCCAGCATGACTTAGCTTGCCTTGGAGAGTACCCTCTCCTCCAGCACACTCCCCTCCCAGTCTCCTTGCATGTCTGGGGTGGGGGGAGGGCAAGGCTGGGTAACCTATAGGAGGAAAGTTTTGTAGAAACCCCAGGTCCTTCAAACCATACTCCCATCCAGACATCATCAAGGCTACATTCACCCTTTGTGCCACTCCTTTGGGTTAAGCATCACCCTCTTTTTAGGAAACAGCCCTGAGAGGGAGAACATGTGATCACTACCATCTTAATACTGAGTTTATTAGATAAAGACAAGAAAAGAATGCTGGGCCTGGGGAAAGTGGGCATCTGGAGGTTGAAGGAGCATGCTGGAAGAACAGGAACAAAACAGGATGTTGTAATGTCACCCCTGCTCCCTTCCTCCTTGCTGTCCAGTGTGGATGCCACTTCCAGCCTGCAGGATGGAGCCCCCTCCCACCATCACACAGTGCACCTGGGCTCTGCAGCACCTTGCATCCACTGCAGCCGCAACAAGAGGCCCCCACTTGTCCGTCAGGGACGCTCCAAGGAAGGAAAGAGCCGTTCCCGGCCTGGGGAGACCACCGTGTTCTCTGTGGGCAGGTGGGGATAGAGTGCCCCAGAGCAAGGGAGGTTAAGGAGGAGAACCCAGTGATCAGCCCCTGACTCCAAAAGTGGGCCCCAGCTCTTTTCTCCTGGACTCTGACCTACCGCAGGAGTCCAGTTACATAATGTGCCCCACAACACGAGAAGGTCTCCCCTGCCCTAGGCCGGAAGGAAGTGGCCATCTAACCCAGGATGTCCCTGGTTGGAGGGAAGGGCCAAGCAGCCTCTGAGCTGTGATCCTAAGCCCCAGTGTTCCGTTCCCTCCCAGGTTCCGAGTGACGCACATTGAGAGGCGCTATGGGCTGCACGAGCACCGTGATGGCTCCCCTACGGACAGGAGCTGGGGGTCCGGTGGGGGGCAGGACCCAGGGGGTGGTCAGGGGCTTGGAGGAGGGCCGCCCAGGGCAGGGATGCCAGCCATGGAGAGCCTGCCCCCTGAGAGGCCACAGTCCCCGGCCCTGGCGCAGAATGGAGGACTCAGGGACAGTAGCCTAGTCCCTTGTGTACTTGGGGGGAACCCTGGAGCCTCTGCAGAGCCTGCACTGGGGGCTGGAGGGAGGGGCCCAAGCCCAGGGCTGGCCAGTCAAGAGGCAAATGGACAGTCAAGCAAACCGGACACCTCAGATCACCAGGTATGAAGACGTGGCTAGGGATGTGGTGGGCTGAACTCGTACTGCCCCTGCTCTGGGAATGAGGGTGCACTGATATGACCTATATCCTGTTCTCCCATTGTTGACCCCTCCTCTCACTCAGGTGTCTCCAGCACGGGGAGCAAGGGGTGTGTGAGGTGAGTCTGCCTGGACTCCAAGTCAGAAAATCTCATCCTCCCACCCCTACTTACACTACTTAAGCCCATTAGTTGGCTCCCTGTACCCCCAGGGTAACTACAGGCTTAGTCTTTGCTACATATTTTTGGTTTGTTGGTGGGGAGCAGGAATGTGCTACAGGGGGTAGGGAAGGTCCTGCAGCCCTCAGGAAAAGCTGGAGTACAGCTTGAATAGGAGGCAACACTATTACCCTTCCTCTCCTCCAAGCCTCCTTCTTCATTGCTGCAGAACTACCAGCTGGCAGGGACAGGGGGTGGGTGGCCATGCAGCACCTCCTCTCCACTTGGACAGGACTGCCCCCGCAGCTGAGGGACCAGCCCTACTTCCACCTGGAGTTGCATGGTCTAAGGCTGGGGGACCTCAGGAGAAGTGCCCCACCCCCACCCCTGGGCCTCAGTCTTCCCCTTCCCCTGCCTGCCAACAGGATGCCTGACCCGCCCTCCCCATCACCTTGCTCCATATGCTAGAGCGTGGCAGCTGGGAGCAGGCCCCTGCCCTTGGTGGGCCCCTAAAGCAATAGCACCTTAGGCCCCCTGCCCTCTTGGCACAAGATGCCCAGGCCCTGGCTTGGGCTTCGTGCCCTTTATTCACTGTCAATAAATCCGCTCAGACCATTACAGTTGTTTCACATACTGGCTCCAGCTCCTTCTCACAGGTCTGTCCCATCCCAGGCCCCAGCCCCAGTGGCCCTGGCCTTTGGAGTGGGGTGGGTCACAGAGCCAAAGAAGAGACAAGGATGGGCCAGAGCCACACAAAACTCTGCGGGATGGGGTCCAGCCCCAGAGATTTCAGGGTATTTCACCACCCCAGAGCTGGAGTGGTGGCAGAAAAGAAAGGGTAGTTCCAGCCCCAGAGATGGCAAGAGGACGGACAGTGGGGAGAAAAGAAGGAGTTCCAGCCCCAAAAGTGGGGAGAGGAGAAGTTTCTACCCCTAGAGGTGAGAGTAGAAATGGGGGAGATTCCAGCTTTTGGCTGCATCACTCCAGATCACTGAAGGGTGGTCTCTGACAGCATGGACACAGGGCAGCAGCAACATCCCGGGGGGCAGTGATCCCCCTGGCATCAGGTGAGGGGATCTGGGTGGCCAGGATCTGGGGCTTTAGCTGGTGGGGGAGGCGGTGGCCGCACCTGTAGGGAACACACAGTCAGCGCTCCAGAGGCCTCTTGGGGATATCACTGTTCATTCCTGCAGCACTACAGACAAAACAGGACAAGATGGAATGACCCCTCTCTGCACAGTCTCCTCCAAGGGAGAGGCCCTTACCGGCCTGAGTCGAGGCGCCATCGTGTCCAGGGGTCCAGGGCAGTCCAGATCTTGGTCTGGAAACAAAAACCACAAGTCAGTCTTCAGACTTTGTTTTGTTCACCACTCCATCTCCAGCACTTAAGACAATGGCACTCTGTAAATACCTGTTGAATTAACAAATAGTCACATCCTGGGCCATGAACCTCAACATTTACGGGGGACCTGCAGTATAATCAGCCTTGTTGAAGGTATCAGAGAAGGGGAGCTGGGATCCATAGCACCCCCACCCCCAGTGGCTGTCAAGAACCCACTAATGAAACACAGGCACCATGAATGACTCAGTGCTAAGTCATTCCAGGTGAAATAAGGTGCTAGTGAAGAGAATTCAGATAATGCCCACAGGAGTCTCCAGGGTCACACAGGAAGGCTCTGTGAAGAAAGTGCAAGCACTAGGAGGCTTTAGAAAAAGTGAACACTCTAAGGAGGAAGATTATGACACAAGGTGTTTGTGGGATTCAAAAACACTTATAAGCACAGGATATGTACTAGCAAAACTCTGTGGAAGAAGCTGGCTGATTTTAAGAATAATAATGAGAACACAGCTACTGCTTGCATGCTATGTGCCAGGCACAATGCTGGGCCCTCTACGGACATCTTTTTAACTCACAGCAGCTCCACACTGTTAAGACCCAGACAGGGAAAACATCCCATCCCAAGTCACTCCCTAGGAAGTCAGAGAGTGGAGTTTGAACACAGCCGGGCTCTGCAGGCTGCCCAAGCTCTTCTGGGTCACACTTCAGTGAGCCTGACTGCAGAGGTCCCCAAGGGCAGGCAGAGAAGCCAAGTGTGACTCAGGAGTCCCAAGGTTCCTTCCTCTACCCGCCTCTTTCCCTTCCAGGGCCCCCAGTTCCTTCCACTCACCCACAGGCAGGACAGGTGCAGGGGGCCCATCCAAGGCAGAAGTGGGTGCAGGAGGGGAGAAGCTGGGAGGAGAAGGGGATGGCAGCATCTGAAAATAAGGGGGCACAGTTATTTCCGGCATGTGGGACCGTTTCACCAGCTTGTCCTCTCACCCCATCTTCAGTTCCTATCCCATCACTCGCCAATACCAAGAGTGGCCAACTGCTTGTATGTGGGTGGGAGCTGTAGCTGTCAACACATTTCAACAGCCAATATGTACTGGCACTATTACCCAGGCATTCGCTAACACTCCACGTGCACCCGTTCATTCATGCCTCACCACCACTCCACGAGGTAGGGATTCACGATTCCTATGTCAAGGGCAAGGCTCAGGTTAAGCCATCTATTCAAAATCACAGAACCAGCTAGTGGCAGAGTCCTAGCTATAGCCAGGGTCTCCTGACTCCCATTGCTATGCTCTGCCCGCTGCATTATAACAACAGGTACCATATTTTAAAGGACCTCCTGTGGGCCTCTGTGCTAAGGGCTTTACCTCCATTATCCCTGCTCAGGATAGTTTTCCTGCTGAAGAAGGTATTTTTCTCTTTTTACATGTTAAGAAAGAAGCTCAAGAGGTGCAATCACTGCCCAAAGTAATGCAATGGGAATCTGAGTTGAGATCAGTCCAGCACTAAAGTAGCACCATCAAACTCGTAGAAAGCCTGCCCTTGGGTTCCCTTTTCTCCACCCAGCCAAAGGACATGGGGAGGCCCGAGCCATTACAGGAGGTAAACCTGGAGAGGGGAGGGAGCATTAAGATAAATATGGGGCCTCAGTGGGGTGGGAGGGTCAATCTAGAGGTGCCTGGGGAACCAGGGAGAAGGAAGCCTCACCTGTTCAGGGTCTGAGAACTCAAGTGGCCCAGGGGGACCTAGTAGCTCCTCCACCAGCAATGAGGGGAAGACCCCAACATGGCCCCCAAACTCTCCCCTCCAGAAGCCATCATCCACTCCATCCTGGGCCCGGGGCAGCAGGCGGATGAGTGCCCCCTCGGGGAAGCTCAGCTCCTCTGCACTCTGTCCCGTGTAGCTGTACAGGGCACGGGCCAGGAATGCTGCAGAAACCCGGTAGAGATGGTGAGGGGAGGGAGGAACAGTGCCGTCCCAGAACCATGACACCTTAGGGTCACAACCACTCAGTCACTCTTCCCCATACCAGCGTCCCCCGACCTGGGATCTTCCTTTCTTACTTGTGGGCTCTGCCCCTGAGGGATTGTTGCTGCCGTGGCCAGTCTCAGGGAAGGAGAGGTCCGGGAAGTTGAGATACCGCTCAGGAACAAAGCCTACCTCGCCATGCTGGTTCCGAGCCTGCTCACCCAAAATGAAAACAGATAACGTCAGTGGCCCTGGCCCTCCTCCACTCAGACTTCTAGCTTTGCCTGGCTCAGTCCTTGGGAGAAGTCCCTCCCATTGCCCCCACCCGGCAAGGTCAGAGCCCAGGGTACATACCCACCTTGACCCATTCTTCGGCATCTCCCTCCTCTATGACCTCCAGCCACTCGCCTTCTGTGATAGTCAGCTCGTCCTCACGCCCTGCCTGGGCCCCACAAGGAAGGAGTCAGGACTCCTGGCTATCTCCCATCCCCATGAGTCTGAGGTCCCTACCCCCATTCACACCTGATAGCCAAACACCACGTGTGCAGAGCAGGGAAGAGTTCTGGTGGCCAGGGCTGCGGGGACAGGCTCCTCGAAGAGCTCTCCAGCCTCCTCACATTCCTCAAAGTCGGAGAACTCAGCATCCTCAGCCTGGCGGTGCAGGGGACAGAGAATGGATATCATTGTCACTCTCAAGTACCCACTGTATCTCCCACTCCCCCATCCTACCCTTAAAGATCTCGTGGCTCCTCCTTCAAGGTAGTACCACTCCTCCATTCACCAAGTACCACAAGAAAACCACCACAGCGCAGGATACCACTGACGGCAACCACAGAGCTGCAGTCCTGGCCACTTACTGTGTGCCAGGCACAGTACTAAGTGTCTTATGTATATGCTCTCGTTTAATCTTCCTCATAACACAGTGTTATTTTGTGTAACTATTAACCTCCTTTTACTTATGAAAAAACTGAGGTTCAGAAAGGTTAAATCACTTTCCAAGATGACACAGCTAATAAGTGACTGGCTGGTACTCAAGCCACTTACGAGCCCCCATGACCTTAGTTCATAACCACTACCTTACACCCATAAAACAAACTTGTTGAGGACTCAATATGCTATAAACTAGGCAAAGAATTATACTTAATATGATTTCATTTAAGCTTCAGAACAATCCTTTGATTTAGGTCTATTGTGGCCTGCCCTCCACTGGGGAGTTTTACCCTCCTGGAGGCATATGGGCAGGGAGCAGAAGGAGCTCACCGTGGGAGAGAGGTCCCTCTGGGACAGCCGGGCCTCGCTGAGCCGTTGCTCCTGCTCCACCTCGTCCTGTGCCTGGGTCATGGCTGGCTTCAGCCACAGCTGTACATCCAGGCCAGCCCCCTGCAGCAGGGCCAGCCGGGCAGCTCCCTTCACCTGGCTCACCTGGCATGGGGAAGATGGATAAAGTCTATGGCTTGGCTTGCTTTGGGGAGGTAAGTAGAGCCTCCCCAAACGTGTCCCCCCTCTATCTCCTACCTCTCCCTCCCCCGCCATCAGACGGAGATGTGGAAGAGATGTTGGCTCAGTGAACCTAACCCCCAGGGCCGTGTCTCACCTGCGCCCGCAGGATGCTCTGCCTCACTTCCTGCAGCCGCTGCTCTAGGCCCGGAGCCTCCCGCTCTGAAGCCTGCTGCCGCCTCTGCTCCAGCCGCTGCAGCACCTGGATGGGAAATGGAGGACAGGAGTGGATAAAGACACAATGGGTCACAACTTACTATGGACCTGGTGCTTTGCTAGAGGCTTCACATGCAATTATATCATTTGATCTTCCCTATGAAATGGGGGCTATTATTGGCCCTGCTTCAGTGATGAGGAAACTGAGGTCCAAAGAGGTAGAGTCCCTTCCTTACTCAGGGTTACATCACTAGGAAGCAAAAGAGCAGAATTTGAACCCAGTGGATCTAGCTCCTAAAGCTCTGCTCTTAACTACTTTGCCACACCAACAGTGTGGCAAAATACCTGTCTCTCTCCTCCTGCCGGCCACCCTGGGACATCCCTAGTAACTCCAGGATCCCCATCTCTCAGACATTCTTGCCTAACCACGACACCCGGAACCCCCATCTCACCCGAAGCCCATGGTTCTGGATCTTGTAGTCTCGGGCAGCTCGACTCGTCCAGCGCTGAACCTCTTTCTCCAGGTCACTCTCTGCTGCCACCCCCTCCAGCTCCAGGGCACACACCTGAATGAAGGTGGCTGCTGTGAGGAGGACGTGATGCTGCTCCTTCTCTACTCCCCTTCCCTCCAGTTCCCTCCCTTTTTCTTCCCTCCGTCCTGACCTCCAGGGACAGGGACAAAGAGGTGGGGGTACACACCTATGTCCATGGACACAGGTGTGCATTCGTGTGAACACACAGACACAGAGAGTCCCGGAAATGGGATCCAGGTTGAGAGACAGAGGCAGAATGATGCGGATAGTGCAGTGATGAGATAGAAAGCTGGAATGAGGTGTGTTAATTTGCATCCTGGTGGGAGGGAGGTAAACTAGAGTCTGAAACCCCATCTCCATGATTTAATAGCCACTAAGTAAATAACATCAGAAGAACAATGGGGAGGGGCCTAAATGACAGTCCCCTTTACATGTGGCCTGGTTCCAACAAGCAGGGAGGTCTCACCTGATCATTCCCCGCTGGCTGGAACTTCTGAGGGGGTATGGGGGAAAACACCCCGGGGTCTTGAAGAAAGAGCCTCAGATCCTGCTCCCAGCTTACCTGGGGGTTGGAAGAAGTCAAAGTCAGTCACCCGCTGGCTCTCTGTCCATGCCTGTCCGCTCTTGGAAGAAAGGTAAGAAGAAAAGGGGCAGACAGGCAGTGGGGTGGTCGGTATCAGGAGAGAAGGGTGAAGAGGATCTCCGGGGAGTTCTCACACGGCTCAGCCCTTACCTGGGAGGTGGCCTGTGCCCCGCGGCGGGCATGCTCCAGGGCTATCTCTGCTGCTTCCAGCTCAGTGCGGCTCAGTAAAGTCAGGGGTTCCCGCAAATGTTCCAACAGCTCGCTGACCAGGGCCTGGAAAGAACCCCAAGAAACTATGACCACCCTTCCGCCAGGCCTCTAGCACAGAGTGGGCTCTCTGTCCAGGTTTGGATGGGTATGAGGTAGGGGAAAAAGGAAAGGAATGAGACATTACTATTGCTTCTAATAATAGGTCCTCATGTGTGCACAGTACTTAACCAATTTAAAAGCATTTTCACTTCATTCTTTCCCTTGAGCTCCACTAATCTTAAAAGGAGGCAGAATAGGAGTTATTCCTGATGAAGAAACTGGGATTCGGAAGGATTGACTTTTCCGCACAATGTTGTGCAACCAGTTAGAAGCAGAACTGGAACCCAAGTATGAGTTTTCTACCCACTCTAAGCAGGTTGGGTCCCCAACACCACCCAACCTGCTGGTGGTGGGAAGCAGGGAGAGGCCCTCCCCTCCTTTCCCGCTGAGAGGCAGGGGGATCTAGGCTGGGACTGGCCTTGAGCAGGGCTGGCAGTTCTTCCTGGTAGTAATGGTCAAGGTGGGCGTTGGTGGACACCAAGTTGAGCAGATACTCATTGCGGGCAGCTTTCAGCTGTTGGGAGTAGTGGGCCGACTGTGTGGACAGCTAGGAGGGGAAAACAGGGTGTCAACAGGGAACCCTGGGCCCTTGAGGTCCTTTCAAGGCCAACCCAACTCCAGAATGGATTCTAACATTATTAAGACTCCTGACACCATACTAAAAATTTTACATAATGTCTCCTGCTTAAAATCCTCTAGTGCCATCTACATACATTTAAAATAAAGTCCCAGTTGTTCTTTACTGAGGTCTACCAGGTCCAGTGATAGCTGGCCCCTGCAGCCTCTCTGATCTCGCTCACAGTGTCTGTCCCCTTGCTCACAGTGCTCTGGCCACACTGGCCTTCTCTGAGTTCCTAGAACCTACAAAGTTATTCCTGCATCAGGGCCTTTGCACCCCACCTCCTCTCTCTGGCACATTCCTCCCCTAGGTCTTTGCGTGGCTGGCTCCTTCTTGACACTCAGGCCACCTGTTCAGAGAGGCTGTCCCTCTAAATTACACCCCTTGTTAGCCTTTATCATAGCACTTTGTTTTCCTTTCGTGTAATTTGTTTGCTTGTTTGTTTTTATTTACTCTCTCTCTCCTCACCAGGCTGTGAGGGTAGGAACTCCACTGGTAGTGCTCTCCACTGAATCCTAGTGTTCAGAACAGTGCTTAATACACAGAAATCCTCAATAAATGCATATCAAAGGAATGAAAATGAAAGGCACTATTTTCATTTTATAGATGAAGAAAATGAGGCTCAGAGAAATCAAGTTAACCAAGGTCACTCACCAGGGAAGCAGGGAAGCCTGGATTCATCCCAGCCTCTCTGACTTATGCCCCTGGGCTTCAAACCACTAGACTACTCTGCCCACCCCCTGCCTGTCCCCAGTTGTGCCTGCATCCCCAAACCTTGGTGCTGAGTTTCTGGAGACTGGTCCGAGTGTGGAAGAGCCCATGGTCACTTCGGTTCAGCCTGTGCAGGCAAGGGAGACGAGTCAAGGTTAGGCCCTGCTGAGATGCCTTGGCTCTGTCCTCCCCAACCCCCCACCCCAGACTTACTAACTCCCTGTGACCCCACCTGGCCTGAACATCAGCCGCCTTCTCCTGTGCCAAGGCCCACACACGTTCCCGCTGCCCATACAGCTTCTGACTTCGGCTCAGCTCCCGGACAGACTGCAGCACCTCGGCCTGTGCCCTCTGGAAGTTCTCTGCTCCCTAGGGGCGTGGTCACAGAGTCCTGACCCAGACCACCTCCAGCCCTGAGCCAGCCCTTCCTTCACCCCATCGACTGAGCCATACCTTCCTAAGCACCTGCTCCTTGGCACTCCTTCCCGTGCCTCCTGCCAGGTCACGGTATCGGTCAGACACTTGGAGCCGGGCTTGGCCCCCAGCCACAGTGGCATCCAGCAGGCAGCGCCAGGCCCCAAACACCATCCTGCCTCTCCCCAGAGAAAGTCTGTGTTGAAGAGGGGAGCACTCCAAAGACCCCCTCCCCCTCAGCACCACTGAAGACAGAGTGCTTTCCCATCCCCCTCGTCTGGAAGCCCTCAATCGATCAGCCCATTAGCTCAGCCACAAGGAGCGCTCATGCCCTCCACCCCCACCCACAGTGTCCTTGCTGGGTCAGCGGCCTCTCCCACTGCTGTATCAGCTAACATGCCTTCCCCCCTCACTGGGCCCTCATCCCCACAGGTTCTTAGGACTGAGCTCCTCATCCCTTCTTGGTGCCTTGGCCTCCCCCTCCAGGGGACGCACCTGCTGTCCATCTCCCCGCTCCTGTGACCTTCCCTCTTCAGGAACGGCCCGGCCAGTTTCTGGAGTGCCTGACGGAAAAGTCATCACAGACCTAGTCCCCTTTCAAAGACTCCCCCCAGCTGGGAGAATACAGAATCAGAGTATAATAATGCCATTCCCTGGGTGTGTATTATGTGTCACTAACTTTGTATCTACATGCACCAACTTATTCTAGCCTTACAGCAACCCTACATGAAGGTACAATTACTGTTATTCCCATTTTACAGAGAAAGAAATTAAGGCCAAGAAAGGTTAAGTAACTTGTCCAAGGTCACACATCTAATATGTAGCACAGCAAGAATTTGATGCCAACTTGACTGACTGGAGGCATTTGCTCTTGACTAGAATAGGGGTATGTGTGGAAGGTCATTACTGAAGGTGTAAAGGAGGCTAGAACAAAAGGGGAGGTCTACAGAAAGAAGTCCCATACCTGCCCATACTCCCGTTCAATGGCTGCCCTCTGCTTGCTGTAGGATCTGTGGAGATTGGGGGTGGGGGGTGGGGGGAGTGTTACTGTTTGGTCCTTTTCTTCTACTCCCAATCTTTTTCTCAGCCAGGGCAGAGGAAGAGGGGAGCCAGGCCTAGAATGTGACTACACCAGGAGGGAGTAAAACTATGGAGAGTGCTTGAAATCACTGCAGGCAGCGGCAACAAAGGTCAACCTCACCTTATTGCTCAGAGCCTCAGCAGGATCCTCCCCACCCCTGGAGAACCATCTGTGGGCTTGGAGGTGAGGCCTGATGGGGGCCTGGGTACAGTGTCCACCAGCCTTCCAACAGGTCTGGAAGAGGGAGGGGGATTCTACCCTAAGAATGATTGTGGGGGCTGCTGGGGTGGGAGTGTGGGGGGAGTGATGCGAAGTCAAGGGGTTGAAGGAGGGTTCCTGTGTGTGTGTGCTGGGGTGGGAGGAAATATCATTTCTAACCGGGATCTGGGGAGGCAGGCCTACGGTGAGGACTGTGAATGGGCAGTTTAGCGAGTTCTTCACCCTTGCTTTCCGCCCCTCACTCCATGTACTTCGGGGAGAGGCGGAGCGCGACCGCGACCGCAAAGACAGGAGTATGTGAAAGGTGCAAGGCTACCTGATGTCCTCCAGCAGATCCGCCTCCCTCTGCTGCCGGGTCTGAAGGATGCTCAGCTGCTCCAGGAAGCGAAGCTTCACCTCCTGGGCCGGCTTCATCTTAAGGAGTAAGAGAAGGATTAAGACCCCTGGACCAGAGACCTGAAAAACACTCCGCGCAGGCAGTGGTGAGGAGGCGGGGCCCGGGAGCGGTTGAGCTATTTCCTCGGTTACTTTGGCGTTGGGCCCTAACCCCTTCCTATCATTCGTCCCCTACCGCGAGTCCGGTGCCCCCTCGATCCCCATCACTCCCCCAGCCCACCGGGAGTACCCATCCCAGGCCAAGCTCACTTTTCGGGAAGGCGGCTGCATCTCCAGTCCGGCGGGGTCAGCGACTGGACTCCGGAACTCCAGGAAGCCCCGCCCATGCCAAAGCCCCACCCATGCCTAAAACTCCGCCCTGGACTTAGCTCGCTCCTCCCTCGCCCCGCCCACGTCTGGTCTGGCAACAAGTAGGGTCGTGAGGCTCTACAGGGCCGTGGAGGAACTAAACCTCAGTTACAGCTTCCAGTACCCCAGAAAAGGCCTGGATCGCGGATGGGGTGGACGCCGCGTCCGCTGGGCAGTAGGGGGAACACCAGGTTTCTGAGTCAAGACGCCTAGGTTCTATTTCTAGTGGAGCCGCTGACTCAGCCCGCAATTACTTCTAATTATTCATTTACATATGCAGATCTTCAGTCCCCCAAGCTCTCCAAGGGTAGAGAATAACGAGGAACTGTGTGTGACCCGGGAAACTGAGTCACTGGATGCCTAAGTGAAGATGGATCTGACAAAGGAAACAGGACTGGTCTCAGATATTTTCCCACTTCCCACTGAACTGGAAAAGCCAGAGTGAGCTCAGGTGAGAAAGATGCCTGGAGCCAGAAGGGAACCAGTCTCAGAAGAAGACAGGCACATCCCAGGCCAAGGGAAACTGAAAGACACCACTGAGTGGGTGTGAGCTGGGAGATTAGTGTGGGGCCTTCGGTCCCTGAATGCTCCAGTCACCTTCAATGTCTGCCCTTCAGCCCCTGCACAGCTCTCTGAGGATCCACACGCCGTTTCCCACCCCCATCACCTATTCTTGGCCCACATCCATCACCACACTCCAGACTTGGAAAAGTTGCCCCAAACTCCAGAAGCACATCCCCAGCAGCCGAATGACATCTCCACTTGTATACCTAACAGGTGCGTCAAACTTTTTTAAAAAAGATTTTACTTATTTATTTTTAGAAAGGGAAGGGAGGGAAAAAGAGAGAGAGAGAAACATCAATGTGCGGTTGCTGGGGGCCATGGCCTGCAATCCAGGCACGTGCCCTGACTGGGAATCGAACCTGTAATGCTTTGGTTCGCAGCCCGAGCTCAATCCACTGAGCTACGCCAGCCAGGGCCAAACATTTTTTTTTTTAAGATTTTATTTATTTTTAGAGAGGAGAAAGGAGGGAGAAAGAGGAAACATCAGTGTGTGGTTGCCACTCACATGCCCCTGCTGGGGGCCTGGCCTGCAACCCAGGCATGTGCCCTGACTGAGAATTCAACCTGTCAACCTTTTGGTTCACAGGCCAGCACTCAATCCACTGAGCCACACCAGGCAGGGCAGTACCTCAAACTTTGAAAACAGATTCTTCAACCTGATTTTTTCCCCAGTCACCTCCCCCAAGTAACATACTAAATGATACCACTCTCCAACCATTTGGGAAAGTCAGAATCCCAGGGTCGGTGTGTCCTTTCTCCTACCACTACCTTCCAGCGAATCCTATAGGTTGTTTCTTAAAAAATATCTCCTGCCCTGGCTGGTGTGGCTCAGTGGATTGAGCGCCGGCCTGTGAACCAAAGGGTCGCCAGTTGGATCCCAGTCAGGGCACGTGCCTTGGGTATAGGCCAGGTCCCCAGTGGGGGCCACTTGAGAAGCAACCACAAGTTGATGTTTCTCTCCCTGTCTCCCTCCGTCCTCTCTCCGAAAATAAATAAATAACATCTTTAAAAATAATTTTTAAAAGTCTCCTCTTGATCCAGCTCTCTTGGTTTCTGAAACCACCAACCTAGTCCAAGCCCTCATTGTCAGTCTCCTCGTCTAATGTCTGGTCTCCTTGCCTCCAATCTCTCCCCATCCCCACCACAACCCATTGTTTATAAACAGCCAGAATGGCTGCTTTTTTATTAAAAAAAAAAAAAAAGAAAGAAAAGGAATTAAGATCTCATCACTGTCTTAAAACTCCTCTGTTGCTTCAGAGTAAAATCCAAATGCCCTAGCACGGCCTACAAGGCTGTGCATGCATCCTCCCCGCTGGGGCCCATCCTCTTCTCCCACTCCCCACGCACTGTGCTCTGCCTTCCTTGCTGTTCCCCCAAGCCAAGTCCCTTCCCACTGGCAGGCCAAGAGTCTTCATGCCTGCTGCTTCCCCTCTCCTTCTGGAGTACTCCTCCCAGCTCTCCACATGTCCTGCTTCTTACCCTTGTGTTTCAATGTTTCATCTCCTCACGGAGGCCTTCCCCATCCACCAGCCTAAAGGCTTCCTCCACAGACATATCACTTTGGTTTGGTGTCTTCAAAGCACTGAGTGTATGTGTGTGTTTTCTATTTTGTTGTTGTTTCCTCTCTACAGTGGAGGCTCTATAAAAAGCAGGGACCCCATCTGTTTTGTTCATACCAATTCCTGGCAACAACTGGGTACTCAATATATATTTGTTGAGTGAATGCATGAACAAAAGAATGAATACAAGAACGGTAACCTTTGGGTTCCAAGGTTTATCAACAGTGTCCCATCCTTTCTGGCTCCTCTTTTCCCCAGCTCCCAACTCTAATCAACTTCCCTACTGTTGGGCTTCAAGGTAGTCCCCAAATGTAGGAAACGGAGTAGGACAGACTTGGAGATCATTCAGATCCCTGGCCTCCAAACTTTTTTATTTAATGCAATAAAACCATTGTTTTCAAACCCAAATTTCCCACAGAACCCCAAAATATTAAATATATGAGGCAGGAGTTGCCCTTGTTGAGGAAAAATATGTGGGGTTTACAGCTCTGAGGAGCAGTGACATCCACTGCTCTCCTTATTTCAGTTGCTTTGTGGTGCAGACAAGTGAGCAGAGGCCCAGAGAGGGGCTGTGACCTGTCCTTCCCTGGGCAGCACACAGCCTCTGGAGCCCTCAGTTCCTGCGCTACTTCCACAGCATCACACTGGATTCTCGAGTCTTTCCAGCCAGGACAGAGGAAGTTCCCAATGGTGTCTGCCAAGTTGAGAGCTTGGGCCTTCTGGTTACCTTCTCTCTCAGAGTGCTGGTCATGTGAGGGGCTGGCTGGAGGGTAGACTGGAAGTGCAGGGAGGTGGGGTGGGGAAGCCAGGTGTCTGTGTTGGGTGGCTGTTGGGGCTCGGGGGCTGAGGAGTGGAGGGCTGGGAGGGGCTGCCCAGGCCTATGGTGGTTTCTCCCTTCCTCAGGATGAGGCTGCTGAGCTCCTGGAGCAGCTGTTCCTCCAAGGACGAATGTGTCTGGGAGCTGTTCTTTGAAGGGGGACCTGGAGGGGGCTCTGGTGGCCTCTCCTCCCGGCCTGCCGTGGAGGGAAGGGGTTGATCAGAGGACCTCTGGCTGGTGAACCTCCGGGGGGTCTCTGGCTTGGCCGTCTGCTCCCTCGTGGTGGAGAAGGAAGTGGAGGTGTCCTCTGTCAGCTCCGAGAAGTCCCCCACTTCCTCGTACACTGGCTCCTCATACACAGACCCCTCCAGTTCCTCTTGCTCCTCCACAGACCCCTGGGATGACTTCATCGGCTGCATGGGAATGGGTTGGCAGGGGGCAGAGTTAGAGCTCCCAGATTCTCTATCACTATCATTTCCTGAGCTCCTGCTCTCAGCCAGATGCTACAGAATAGTTTGCACACATGGTATCAAAACAATTCTGTATGATGGGATACACTGAAGATGAGTGAACTGAAGCACAGGGAGGTTAAATAAGTTGCCAAATGTTGAAGCTGGGGCTTGAACCCAAGTCTGTCTGACTCTAAAATGTATTCATTTGCCCTGACTGGTGTGGCTCAGTGGATTGAGCACAGGCCTGTGAAACAAGGGGTCACTGGTTTGATTCCCAGTCAGGGCACATGCCTGAGTTGCGGGCCAGTTTCCCTATTCCCAGTAGGGGGCACTCGAGAGGCAACCACACATTGATGTTTCTTTCCCTCTCTTTCTCCCTCCCTTCCCCTCTCTCTAAAAAAATAAAATCTTAAAAAAATATATTAAAAAAATAAAATGCATTCATCTAACCGATTTCTTTCTGTTTCTCAGATATTGTAACCACTTCCCCCTTTCCTCACCACACCTCACCATCCCTCATTTTCTTCACTTTTTCTGGCCACAACACCTTGTCACTTTTTGTCTCTCCCTCTCTCTCACACACACACACACACACACACACAAACACACACACTGACAACCTGCATCAGAACACATACAGAGAGCACACTAGCTGAGGCAGCAGCACAGAAAAACACAGCTGGAGCGGGCACAGTACTCACAAAGAACATGGACAGGGTCCTCCGATTGTGAAGTCGCCTCTGGGCACAGGTGGGGTGGGGATTTGGGGAGAGAAAGACACAGAGACACAGTGAGGCCTGGCAACAAAAGGTGGAGAGTGGGGACACAGAGAAGACAGAGGGAGGACACCGAGCTGGCAAGTGCGCCACTCCCTCCTGCAGTCCGGCGAGGGCACAGGCGGGGTGGGGTCAGGAAGGGGCTGAGGTGGGCTGGGATCTCACCAGGGTCTGATTGGCAGAGAGGAGGGTGGCCCCGCTGTCATCCCCACGGATGGGTAGCAAAGGCATGGTGCCAAACTTCTGACGGGCAAGGTCAGAGGAGGAACGGCGTCGCAAGACCACTGGCTGCTGGTCATCGTACTGGAGGGAGAAGGGAGGTTGGCACAGGTGGGCATGGGAGGTGCCAAGGGGCAGAGCTGGGACCACAGACCTAGCCCTCTGCTCTTCTCCTTCTGCTCACCTGGGCTTTGAGGATGCTGGTGGTCCAGTCCCACATCTCATCCTCGTCAGCACAGGATAGGTAGCTGGGAGTGATAAGAGGGGAATTTAGGGACAGGAAAGAGGTCACAGCTACAGGGATGGAGAATAGAAAAATGGAGGAAATGGAGCACAAGGAGCAGGTTTGGGCCAGAGGAGAAGCCAAACTGGGAGGTACTCACAGATGCATCTTCTCCAGTATCAACGTGAAGCCCCACCTGGGAGGTAAAGGAAAACGGTTGATGGGGTGACCAGAAAGACCAGAGGGGCCCTAGAAGTGTGGGCTAGGGAAGGAAACTCACGGTGTTGGAGGCTTTAACTTCTTGCGGATCCCCAAGTAGACCTTGGCACCTTCCAAAGGCCACTCCCGTTCTGGTTTAGAGCTCTGAGAACACAGACGGAGTCAGTGAGGTTGCGAGGTGAGAGAGGGATCTCGGTTCGTGAGCTTGAGAAATCATGGAAGCACTGGGGTTATGTGATCACAGGGCCAAGGGAGCAGTGAGGCTGATGAGGTTATGGGCTGTGGAGTGAGGGTCACAGTAGCCATGACGCCCTCCCCACAGCCACCCAGCATCCCTCCCAAGAGCCCCAGGGCCCCACCTTCTTCTCCTTGAGCAGCAGCAGGCAGCGACCACGAAGCAGAAAGAACCTCTCCTGGAAGCGGTTTCCCAGCAAGCGAGGTGGTTCCTCTCGACACCGCAAGAGCCCCACCTTCGGGCTCTCCCGCCGGACACCTGGGTACAAATGGGCAGTACTAAGGTGGGGGGGAGCAGTCCTGAGGGAGAGGCCTGGGGGTGCTGGGCTGAAGAAGGAGGCTCACCTGTAAAGAGGCAGCTGGCCAGGGCCAGGGAGACTTTTCTCAAGAGCAAGGAGGCTGAGCAGGGCTCTGGGAGCTGACACCACTGTAAGGCCTGCTCCAGGACCCTTTCCTTGGGGTGCAGGGGCCGCTCTAAGGGACAAGGTGGGGGTGGGTATCAACCAGAATATCCATCCACAGCCTGGAACTCCTTTCCTCCCAGTCACTCATTCATTCGTCCATTCCACCATCCAGCCACAGACACTTGTCTTAGCACTGACTCTCTGCCAGGCCCAGTGCTGGCCCTGGGGATGCAGCGGTGAGCACAAAACATGTGACATGCTTTCACAAAGCCCACAGCCTAGCAAGGGAGCAGACGGTAAATAGGCAAGTAAACAAAACAATGAAAGACAAGTAATTATTTGGAAAGAAACAAAAGAGCTGAGAAAGAGACTGATGCGGCAGGTACTGAGAGACCGTGATCACGCAAGGCCTTTCAGAGGGAGCGTTTGTAGACAAGACCCAGAGGCCTGAAGAACTAGGAAGAAGAAGTCATGCTAAGATCAGGGGGAAGAAGACTTCAGGCAAGACAACACGCAAGAACAAAGGCCCCGAGTCAGGAAAAAATGCGTTTGAGGAACTGAATAGCCGGGGTGGCTGCAGCAAAGAGAAAAGGATAAATTATGTGAGGTCTGAGAAATAAGCAAGGGCCGGATGCTCACTCAGGCTCTTGTGGACCACAATAAGGAACTTGAATTTTAAGTCCAACAGAATTCTATTTTAAGTTCAATGGGAAGCCATTGGAAGGTTTTAACCATGAGAAGGGCGCAATTAGATTGATTCGTGCTTGAGATGCCCATCTGGCTGCTGTAGAGAAAATGGTTTGCCGGGAGGCAAGAATGGAATAGTGGCCAGCTATTTCCTTTCTGGGGCTGTAGATATTCGTGGTTAATGTTGGGGAGCAGAAAAATAATGGTGACTTTGATCAGGGTGGTGACGGTGGAGATGGAGAGAGTGATAGATCTGAATGGAATCTGCAGAACTGGTTGGTTGGGTTGGGTAAGAAGGCAAAGGAAAGGGAGGCGTTCTAGAGGACTCTCAAGTGCCTGGCCTCTATGTGAATGGTGTTGCCAATGACTGAGTTAGGGAAATGGCCTGTGTTTTTTGCTAGGGGAGGGGCTGGGAGTTGAGTGTGGTCTTAGACATTTGACATTTGAGAGGCTTATGAGACGTACAAGCAGAAGTGCCAAGGAGACAGTTGGACATGTGAGTCTGGAGCTCAGAGGAGAGGTCTGGTATGGAGATAAATATTGGGGGTGGAGGCAGCTTATTAATGGCATTTAAAGTCACGGAGATGGATGAGCTCATCCAAGGAGAAATGTAGACAGAGAAAGGAAAAGGGTCCAGGATCGGAGGCTGGGTCCAACATTTGGAATCTGGGCAAAGGGGGCACAAAAGCCTCCTTCAAGATGGAAGAAAAACCAAGGTTTTTGCCCTGGCTGGTGTGGCTCAGTGGATTGAGTGCCAGCCTGTGAACCACAGGGTCACTGGTTCGATTCCCAGTCAGGGCACATGCCCAAGTGTCGGGCCAGGTCCCCAGTAGGGGGCACTCGAGGGGCAACCACACACTGATGTTTCTCTCCCTCTCTATCTTCCTCCCTTACCCTCTCTAAAAATAAATAAATGAAATCTTTAAAAAAAAAGGTTTTGGGGGACCACAAAAACCAAGAGAGGAGAGTACGGAGAATGAAGAGTGGCCAACTGTGTAGACTGACCCTCACATGCATGAGGAAGTGTCTACTGTAACCAGACCATATAGAAATCACTGATAACTGTGGCCCTCCACCACAGAGGGTCATACTCACCAAGCTCCCCATGCTCGACGATCTCAAACGTCACCCACAAGTCAGTCCCAGCTGCTGCTCCCCGCATCTCCAGTACCTGGTTAGTCAGCTCCTCAGCAGTCAGTGTTGGGGATACCTGGGGTCAGGGCAAAAGCAGAGGACCCTTGCTGGTCAGGCCATTGCCCCTGTCCCACATCATTCTTTCATCTCCCCTCCTGTTGCCTCAGGACTGACCTTGAGGGTGACACAGTTGTCTGGGAGCTGCTGCTCTATGTAAACCTCCATGATGAGGTCTCCAGCCTGGGACAACTGAGGGAAGGGGCCAGAAGTCAGAAGGGCACGAAGGATGTAAAGAAGCAAGGCCAGAGGACTCTTCACGTTGCCTCATAAATATTCCTCACCACCCCAAAGAAGTCTCTTCCCAACCCTCACCCCCAACATGACTCAGGCCCTTAACAGGGAGAGCCCCAGGAGTGGTGGGACCACATCTTCAGGCTGCTTAGGTGCTTCCCAATACAGCGCTCAGGAGGACAGGTTTGGAGTCAGACTGTCTGGGTTCCAGCTCTGCCACTCACTATAGTGTGACCTTGAATAAGTGACCCCCTCAGCCTCAGTTTCTTTATCTGCAAACTGGGACTACCTACTTCATGGAGTTGTGTGATACTAATGTGAGATTACAGGTGCCTGGAATAGTCCTCAGCTATTTACTATGGTATTTATTATTCCTCTTCTAACTCTGTCTAATTTAGCTAACTCTTCCATGGATCTCTTACACATGAAACTCAAGTGCTTCTGCCACTATTTCATCATGGAGAATCATCATGGAGGAACGAATAGATCAAATCTTAAACGAAACCCCTCTCTCCAAACTACTCCCCTCTTTGGGTTTCCCCTATGTCCAGAAACAGAAGGTTAGTTTCCTATCTTGATGTCCCCTCCTGACCTACTCAGAAGCCAAGGTCAGGACAAGTTACCTGCACATCCTTCCAGGTGGTGATAAGACTGACCTCCAAGTCAATCTGAGCTACCTGGTCAGAGTCGATCTGTGGAAGAGCCAGAGAGAGTGTGTTGGGGGGTGGGGGGCGAGGTTTGGATACTGGGAAAGGAGGGGAGCAGGGAGAGATGTGATGACCAGAGAACCTGTAGGCGAGGGTTAGAGGCTAGAAGAGCTAAGAACTAATTGGGCAAGGATGTTAGGAGCGAGGTTATGGGTGAAAGGGGCCCAGGACTCTGGGAGGGGTTCCTGATGCTGAGGCTTTCAGAGGGCCGGAGGCTTGCTGGGGTGAGCAGGCTCCAGCGCTCGGGAAGAGGGACTGTGGACCAGGGGTTGAGAGAGCTTACCTCAAAGACAGAGACATAGCCGTCAATGAGTTCCTGCAGGACCCGCACCTCATGCTCCCCACGCCCGTCTGTTTGGAACACGCTGGGTGCAAACAGCAGGGCCAGGTTCCTTGTGCACATCTGGTTTAGAGCAGCACACTTCTGCACCCTGCAGAGGGGCACAGGGGCGTGAGGAACACCGTGGGTGCTCACCCGTTTGTCAACGCATCTATTCATCCAGCAAACACTTATCGAGTCCCTGCTGTACACAGGCCCTGGGCTGAACGCTTGGGATGCAACAGTGAGTGGGACACAATACCGGCCTCAAGGAGCAAAGATGTCTGTCTAGGGGAGGGACAGACGGGGACTGGGTGATTATAAAGACAGTAGGGTCAGCAAACTTTTCGTGTCAAGGAACAGACAGGAAATATTGTAAGCCATACAGTCTCGGTCACAGCTCCTCAAGTCTGACGCTGAAGTGTGAAGGCAGCCATCAGAATGAACGGGCATGGCTTTACACTTTCTACACAAAGCTTGATTTACAAGACAGGCTGTGTGTGGGCTGATTTGGCCCATAGGTCGTAACTGGCCAGTGCCTGTGATACAGTGTAGTTAGTATATAATATAGCAGGGGTTAACCCTCAAATCATTTAAAGACCTGTCACCCCAACACAGACTGGGAAAGATAGATCTGCCTCTTAATCTTTTTTTGTCTCCTACAACTACTCCTTTGCTTGGCACAGAATAACAAAACCAAATAATACTGACTTCTCACCATTTCTGAAGGCTTACTGCACACGTGCCAGGTGCTGTAGTTAAGAACTCCACAAGCATTATCTCACTTAACTCTCATATCACCAGTGAGGCGATACTCATTACATCATTACATCATTACATCGTCTTTACAAATGAGGAAACTGAGGCTTAGGTCTGCCTGACTCCAAAACCCACATGGACACTTGCTGCTTGTGGGATGGATGAATTAATGAAAGCGAGGGGGCTGGGCAGAAGTGACGACGGGCCAGGGGGGGCGGGGAGGGGTCTGCCAGGCTGACCGATAGAGATGCCCGATGAGGGTGGCCAGTGTGCGGCGGTTGACCCTCGGCAGGCAGCCAATCACTTCTTTGTACTTCTCCAGGCGCTGATTCTTCTGGGGCAGCTCTGAGATGGAACGGAGAAGGGTTAGAGACGATCGGGGAAGGGAGAGTGGAGGGATTTTTAGAGAAACAAACCCAGAATGGATGTGTTTCTGCCCCCTTCCCACCTTGCCCTGAGCCGAGTCCCTGGGTGATCCTCCAGTGGGGGCAATGCTAGGGAGAGGGGCTGTCCGATCCCACAAGAAAGCCTCAGGGATTCTGGTGGGGTGGGTGGAGTTCCTGGTTGCCCGTGAGGAGTTCTTAGGGGTCTTGGGAGTACCGGCAGCCTCCCTCCAGCGCGGCAGCAACCGTGCAGAGGTCACGGGGTCATCGAGCTCTCGAAAGAATCGTTTGAGTGTGTCAGTGACATCCTCCACAAAGTGCTCCCCTGGTCGGAGCTTCACGGACCGGGCATCCCGCCGGAACTCAGCCAGGAGCCGTAGGCTGCGGGCCCGGGCACCCCCTTTCCGGTATACACCCTCCAGCCGGAGTCCTGTGAACAGCCAGCATCTCAGCTTACAACCTCCCGAAGACCCACCAGCACCCACCCAGCATCCCATCTGTGACCCCCCTACATGGCATGTTGCTGTTGGGGGGGTCACAGGGGAGGAAATCTGCCTCCACGGTCTTGCTTTTCAGGGCCCTGCTCAGCCTGCATCCTCAGACAGTCCTTACCTAACCACGCGATCACCTACAGTGGCCCCCATCACTCTGTCTCCTCATCACGTTTATTTTTAAACAGCACTCTCCGAAATCACATTACAGGTCCTAGTTATTTGAAGGTTCCACATTTGCAAATTCAGCTACTTGCTAAAATATATTTGTAACCCCCAAATCAATACCGGCGGCACTTTTTCAGTCGGTTGTGAACAGGCACAGGGTGGAGAAAACTCGGGGCTGCCTGTCGGCTACACTCCCGGCTAAGGTCTCACACAGCAAACGAGCATCTTTTTCATGACATATTCAGAGCCATGTTTTTTGTCTTCATGTGCTTTTTTTTGTGGGTGACTTTGCTGTTTAAAATGGCCCCCAACTGTAGTGCTAATGTGCCGCCCACTGTTTCTAAGGGCCGGGAGGCTATGATGTGCCTTCTGGAGAAAACACGTGGGTCACGTAAGTTTCCATTGGGCAGAGGATGCAGTGCTTGTTGGCAATGAGTTCAACAGTAACAAATCAACAATACATAGTAAATAAAGGGTCTTTAAACAGAGACACATAAAATACGGTCATGTATTGATCGGCTGATAAAAACATGACCAGAGGGTCTCAGGAACCTACCCCTGTATTTCCACTGGGACAACATTCGGTATGCATGCCCTCAGTGTTTGCGGCAACTTTATGGACAATAACTACCTTGAATGATGAGAACTGACTGTATTTGTTTTCTTAGTCATTACCCGTCTCTCACCAGTCTCGGAGCTTCACAGGACCTCCCCTATTCACTGTCTTAACCCCGTGTGGCACGTGGGAGCAGCTCAACAAGCATCTGTTGAATAAACAGTGGCGGTGCGGGAACCGTGGAGGAGGGGCCTTGAACACCCACTCTCTCTCTCCAGGGCTTTTTCATTGGCCCTCTGACTTCATTCCTCCTTTGAACACAAGGGAGGCTGAGAAGAGGGCAGGGGTCTAGTGAGTGGGGGAGGTCACTGCATGAGGCTACCGCCAACGCATGGAGCATGTCATTAAGCCACTGACTATCCTCTGTCCTTGTAAGCACAACTATTTGTAGGTTCATGGATGTTCTTTCTGCCCTCCCTAGTTTTCTGTGAATATTGCTTCTCAAGAGTTCAGCCTTCTAACGGGGGTTCACCCAGGATTCTACTTGGTCCTCACTTGGGATGGAGAGTAAAGCAGAGGCCTGAAGCTTACAAAGAATTCTGGGAACCACTTGCATAGCTGCTCTTTTATGCCTGGAAAACCTCCCACACAGAATAATTGTGTTTCAGCCTTCAAGGATTTGGCTGCACAGCTCGGCTCTGGCCCTGTGGCTGCCCCCTTTTGTCTCCATGGGTCTACATCTGTAGCCACACTCCAGAGCCACTCTATCTCCATGCCCATGCCCCAGAGGCAGCTACCCTGCAACACTTACTACCTGCCAGGTCCCACGCTAAATGCTTTATAGGCGTTACCTTACTATCACAACTCTCCTAGAAAATAAGGACTGTTTGTAACCCCATTTTACAGATAAAGAACGGAGCCTCAGAAAGGCAAAGCAGCTTGCCAAGGGTCACTCAGCAGAGGCTGTCAGTCTGCAGGCTCTGCAGGCAAAGCCTGTAGGCAGGTCACCATCTCCCCACCCTGGCTGCCCCTTTGTCCCCCCTCCCCCACTGGCTCAGTATTGGCCAGCACCCACTCACCGTGCTGGGTGACAAAACTGATGCAGGCATCCACGATGATGGGGATGTCACCTCGGCTCATCTGCTGCTCCTGCAGCCCTGTGCCGCCCCCACCGGCGGCTCCCCCAATGGCTGAGTTCCATGCTGAGAAGTCCAGCCGGCCCTCTCCCTGCAGATACAGGGTCCTGAGACCCAAGAGGCCCGGGTCAGTGCCATCGCCGGGGGATCCGCTAAGAGGCCCAGAAGCACAAGGACCAGATTTCCCAGAGTCACCAGCAGGGGACAGCACCACCCAACCTGTGCAGGGCCTCTGAACTAGGGAAGGAACTTTGAGGAAGTGGGCAGTGGTCCAGCAAGCCAGGGTGAAAGGGTGTGTGTGGGCTGAGCTCTACAAAGGGGGGAGGCCTGGAGTCAAGGGTAGGGGCAACACTTACCTTCCTGTCTCTACCAGGACCAAATGCTCCTTCTTGTCTGGGGTGTCAGCTGCCGAGACTACACCTGGGAGGAGAATCGTGGAGATTATCATTGTCTTTAGTATCATGACTGATATTTATGAAACATTTGAGATATGTAGGTGCCGGCTAGGAGCCTTACAAACAGGGCTGCATTAAATCCTGTGAGTTACATACTATTATCCCCATTTCACAGATGGCACATAAAGCTCAGAGGGGTTGAATAACTTGCCTCTGATTATTTGTCATGAAATGGCAAAGCCCAGCTTGCACTCAGGTCTCTTGCCTCCAAAGCCCTAAAACATTACCCTACACTGTTCCTCTTTCAAGAGAAAGTGAGAGTACGCAATACCTTCTCCCAGTCCCCAACCAGCAAGTGACTCTAAATAATGATGACAACCTGGCTGGCATAGCTCAGTGGATTGAGCGCAGGCTGCGAACCAAAGTATCACAGGTTCGATTCCCAGTCAGGGCACATGCCTGGGTTGCAGGCCACAGCCCCCAGCAACCACACATTGATGTTTCTCTCTCTCTCTCTCTTTCTCCCTCCCTTCCCTCTCTAAAAATAAATAAATAAAATCTTTTTTAAAAGTTTAAAAAAGAGAAAAAATAATGATGACAATAAGATTTATAGCATACAACATTTATGGAACACTAAGAGATGCTCGGACCCTGTGATAAGTGTTTTACATGCATTGCCTATTTAAAACTCACTACAACCCTGTTATTGTACCTGCTATAAATAGAAGGAAACTGAGGCACAGAGTAGTTAAGTAATTTCTCCAAGATCACATAGCGAGGAAGTGATGGAGTGTGGAGGTTCTAAATCTGAAAGTCTACTCCAGAGCTTGTGTCTAAATCCACTATGTTCTGCTCTTTCCCACAGGATCCCCCAGACCGACGGTGGTCCGTTCCTCCCTGCTCCACGGCTGCCCTTCCTCCCTGCCCCCATCCCTGCTCACTGATCTCCTGTAGCCGCCGAAGATGCACCATGTCCTCAGGGACTGTGGGGCCAGGGCCCGGTGCTGGACACAGGAAGAGGTGGTCACCACGAAGAAGTCCAAAGCCTGACAGCCAGACGCCAGGAGCCAGGGCTGTATAGGAGGGGGACCGCAGCCACAGGCGGCCCAGCCGCAGCAGCCCAGGGCCCAACAGCTGGTGACAGCTCAGCGGGGAGAACCACTGTGAGGCAGGAGGAGGACACAGGGAGAAAGGAAGATGGGGAAAGACACAAGAGGTGGTGGGGAGAGAGTGGGAGGGCCAGGGGAAGGCAGAGAAAGACATGAAGAGAAAGCAGAAGAAAGAGGAATGAAAAGGGGTAGGGAAGCAGTGAAGGAAGGACCCAAGGAGAAGACAGAGATGGATGGAGAACGACAGGAAAGAAATTCAGTTCAATTCAATTTACTCCAACCAACACGGAGAGGCTCCCTGCGTGACAGCCTTAAGTCCTTAACGGGGATGGAGGGGTAAGAAAGAACAGGCCTGCAACCAAAGAGTCAGGGTGCCCCGGGGAGTTCCACCATGCCAAGGGGTTGGGGACAGGCTCTGTGGAGAAAGGACTATTTGAGGTGGTCCTCAAAGCACTACTTCTCAAACCACCGATGAAGAAGGACAGGGAGTTTTTTCTTTTCTTTTTTAATTTCTTAACTGTGACCAATCAATACTTTAATAAAAATAATAAAAATGAACTACTAGAGCCCTGGCTGGTGTGGCTCAGTGAATTGAGCGCCAGCCTGAGAACCAAGGAGTCACTGGTTCAATTCCCAGTCAGGGCACATGCCTGGGTTGCAGGCCAGGTCCCCAGCTGGAGGCATGCAAGAGGCAACCGATAGATGTATCTCTCGCACATTGATGTTTCTTTCCCTCACTTTCTCCCTCCCTTCCTCTCTCTCTAAAAATAAATAAATAAAATCTTTATAAAAACAATGCTTAAAATGAATTACTAGAAAAGTGAAATGAGAAAAGACATACACACAAAATATAAGCCACCAATTTTTATAACAAGAGTGCACACATAAGTCACTCTGTCCAACTGTTAGGAAGATTCTAAAGGCTGACTCTCGAGTTCTGTACTTGGCCGTAACAAAGAGTGCATGGGCCAGGACAGTGGAACAGTCTGCAGCCCACACGTTGGGCAACACCACCCACCCGTGGGCTGCAGGATGGGCTAGATTTTTTGGAAAGTGTGGATAATCATAAGAGGAGACTTGGACCCAGTGGGAAGGGCCTCAACAGAGCCATTAAAGGTTGCAGAGAACAATTTCTCAGCATGAGAAGTTATGGGGGAATTAGGAGACTGGGGTCAGAGGCTGCAGAGATGACCTGGGGAGGCCAGAAGGAAGCCTTTGGGCCTTGGCAATGGGAAGTCACTGGCCACCCACAGGGTAGCAGAAGAGTATGGCAGGGGAAGGCAGCTGCAAGGGGTTATAAGGAGGAACTACAGGCTGCCAGGGCAGAGGACTTTCAGAGAAGTTGTCGGAAGGGCACCAGGGTGATGAGCTAAGGGTGGAGTAGGGCTGTGAGAGAAGCTGTTTAAGGACGGGAGTGATTATGATGTTTACCACTGCTGTTTCCGCACCCACAGATGTGGGGGCTTGCTGGGTGCCAGGCAGTGTGGGCCTCACGTGTCTCTAATTCTTAGCCTTAGGGAGTGAGTCTTTTATGCCCACTGTACCCCTACAGAAGAGCTCACACGACTGAGAGGTGGAGGGCTCAGGTCCCAGGATGCCTGACTCCAGCATCTGAACTTTAACTCCAGGGGAAGGGTGCAGGATGGAGAGAGATGGGCTTGTCTGGCTGTGGGGAATCTGGGACAGATGAAGGCAGTTTTGCCTCTGGAGACAGGGGCAGCGTCTCTATGGGATGAGGCCCAGCACTCTCAGGTTTAGGCCATGAGCTTTGGGGACAGAGGTCTGATTTTGATCCTGTGCTCTGCTGCCTTTTAGCCCTGTGACCTTGACCAAGTGCCTTCATAACCTCTGCGACTCAGTTTCTTTATGTGCAAAGCACGAACAGCCCCTACCTCTGAAGGTTGTTGTGAGAATTAAAGGAGATATTGAGTGGGCAGTGCTTACCACAGGCCCTGGCACAGAGTAAGTGCTCAGTCCACCTTAGCTGGTGATGGAAGGGGTAGGAGTGGCTATAGGAAGAGAGAGGACAAGTGGGCACGGGAGAACCATGAGCTGTCGGGGAGGGGTCTCTGCCATCTTACCTTGGCCACCGCGCTGACCCAGGCCTCCAGGCTGTCAGCTCCATCCGTGGCAAAATACTGGATCCTTCCCCCGGTGAGGATGAGCTCAAAGGAAAAGGGGAACCTGGAGAGACGGTGACGTCAGGGAAGAGAACAGAGGCCGAGGAGGGGGCTCCAGTCTCGGGGTCAGAAAGGGAGAAGGGGAGCTCAGTGAGACGGAGGGCTGTTACCTCTCAAGGTCACCTGGGTCAGTAGGTGGAGGGCTCACACCCAAACACACCACATCCTGGGGCTGGATGAGGCTGAGGGGCTCGGGGCTGCTTTCCGACGCAAACATTTCCAGAGCGGCTCCCAGCACGCACCACAGTCGGGAAGGAGCTGAGGGGAAGACTGGCAGTCAGTGGGCAGAAGACCCCCGTCTCCACTGTCAGAATTCCCACCGACCAGATCTTCACTCTGTGCGAAGCCCCTGGACTATGTATGATCTAGTGTAATCTTCACAACAACCCTATGAGGTGGGTATTATATTCACTCCTGTTTTACGGATGGGGAAACTGAGGCTCAGCGTTTGAGTAGCTCGCCCAAGTCTCATGATAGGAAGGAGCGGAGCTAGGATTTGACCCTGACAGTCTGACTTCAAAACACAGTGCTGCCACTGGGCGTAGCTCCTCACTTGGCCCTTGCACCCAGCCCACTGGTGGGCATGACCCCACTTTCCCATGCCAGCCCGCCCTTCCCTGTCCCTCTATGGTCCATCTGCACCCACCCTAGTTTCACTGTCTCCTCCCCTCCCTTGGCTTCCCCCTTACCATCCCGGCCCTTGCGAGGGGGTGGGGGCCCAGCTTTGTTGCTGATGGGACCACAGTACAGGAAGCTGCTGTAGGTGGCAGGTACCACCACCTCATTGTACACGCCAAGGGAGGAGTCTGTAAGGGGAAGGAGTAGTGATCAGGTCAGGCCAGTACCATGCGGTGGTCTGAGCTCCTTAGGGGACTGAATCGAGAAAGACAATGGGACCGAACTCCACCGGCAGCATAGCTCTATAGAGCCCAGTTGGGCTGGCCCACTCACTGCTCAGATCAGGAAAGAGGGTGGGATGAGGCCTCTAAGCTAGGCGTTGCCCCTGCCTGTCCCCGCTAGCCAGCCTACTAGGCAGTGAGTCCTGGGAGGAGGCCTCAGAGCATGGGTCATCTGTAAGGGTCTCAGCCCCTCCAGCCTGACCACTGGAGACCCACATCTTTAGATGACCATTTCTATGATCAGACTGCACCCAGGGAGATGAGACCTGGCCTATGGACTAACCCAGTCAGAGGGAGACCGGCACTGACACTTCGAACATCGAGATCAGTGCTCCAAGGCAGTGGCCAATGTCAAGTCATTTCATAACATCAGCAAATTGGCCCTGGAGGATCTGGAGGTTTAGGAAACCGCCCAGGCTGTGCTGAGGCTGTGACGGACTTGGTCGGGGGTTAATTGCAGCTCCATGGAAGAACCAAGGCACAGGCTGGGGCTGAGAATTGAGGGAAGAGAGAGGAGGCACTTGAGGGGCTCACCTGGGGACAGGAGGCTAGGGAAGCTGCCATCGATGGCTGAGGGAGACCAGGGCTCCTCGCCCTCAGAGGCTTCGACACAGAGAAGCTGGGTCATGTTCTTCAGCAGGTTGGGCCCTGCCACAGCGGCACACAGTGCCTGCAGGGAGAGCAAGGATGCCCTTGGCCCCACCACTCAACCTGAGAGGCCTGGGGACAGTCCGCTGGTCATCAAAAACAGCCCCTTTCCCCCCAGGTCAATTCAGACACTGCTTTTCCCCTCCCCATCAGCCCCAACTGGTCCCTCCTACCTGGAGGAGCTGGCTGTGATCTGGATACTGAGGGTGGGGCTTCCGGAAGAGACCCAGCCGGTACTTCCGGGAGATAAACTCTCCCCGTGGGCCAGGGGTTGCATCGGGATGCAGCCTCTCACCTGGGGGTAGGGCCCCTGCCCAGAAGCGGTTGGCTCGATCATTTCCCAAGACGATGAACAACTGCAGGAGGACAAGGGGCAGAGGTGGGTGACAGAAAACTCAAGTCTCCACACATTCCAATCCTGTGTCCCTAAAGGCCTTTTTTGGATGTTCTCCTTCCAGTCCTCATTTTCTCCCTCTTCTGACTCCTTACCTGCACGATCTCATTACTCCAGACACTCGTGTCCAGCTTCAGACTCTGCACCTTGGAGATACCAGAACCCAGAGCCCGGTGCTGACCTGTCAGGGCACGAGGGGCATGTGACACAGGTGCCCCGAGCCCTCCTGCGCCAGTCCCCCTCTTCTCCCCGTTCCGGCCAAAGGCCCCGGCCCTCACCCGCACACTGCTTGCAGATGACCACTCCCAGGTTGACGGCAGCCCAGTCTGGGCGAGAGGCCCCGCAGTCCGCACAGTGCAGGTTTGCCCGATTGGACCAGATCTTCTCAGCCACCTCGTAGTCAGACAGGGTCTCGGTTACTGCTTCCTGCAGAGCGGCCGCCCAGCTCTGCCGAGCCCCCCCAGACTCGGCTGTGAAGCTGAGGGGTGGACAGCCAGTCTGTGGGCATGGACACCCCACTCCCACTTGCCCCATCCCACTGGCCATTCCTGTAGGAACCACCGCAGGCCGGCCCAGACCCTGCTTGACAGCCTTGACCTCGCTCCGTGGCCTCCCACCAGTGCGCACCCACTGACACCCTACGGAGGAGGTCTCCGGGCCTCTGCACCCCTGTGCCTCCCTCCAAAGTCTCTCCCCAGCCCTGCCTCCTGCCAGTCTGGGCCCCACCTGAAGCAGCGATGGGGCGTGAGCAGGTCGAAGCTGCGACTCTTGGTCTCCCGGACACTGCACCCTTGCAGCTCAATGAAGCAGATCCCAATGCCCAGGGAGAAGGCCTGGTGGGGTCAGGGGAGGCACGGTGAGGTGCCAGATTGGGCTAGGCCAGGCCCATCGGCCCCGGCCGGCCCTCCTCACCTGCTCGCTCTTGTACAGTGCCAACTCTCCAGGGCTCAAGGTGGCAAACACCTTGGCCTTCTGTCCACGCAGCTCCAACATGCCTGTGCGGAGGGGTCGGGGCAGCTGCGGGGCCCGGGGGTGACCCTGGAGACGCTGCTCCTTCAGGCAGGATTGCAGTGTGGAGCACCAAGTATCCCGCTGAGCTGGTGGCAGCAAGGAGGCAGGTCAGTGGGCTGTGTGCTCATGTGGCCTCCCCACCCCCACCCCGACCCAGGGGGCCCAGCCCTCACCCTCGCTTTCTGTGCGGAACACAAACACCCTCTGGCTGGTGATGACCTGGAATTTGTTGTCCTTGCTGCTGCGGGTCATCTCGATGGCGGACAAAGGGATCACACCCTTGGGGAAGGGGTCCTGAGGAGAGCCCAGTGACCCACAGGGGACACGAGGGGCCAGCACCAACTTTTAATGAGATCAGCACTCATCGCACAAGCAGCGGGGTACAGCTGCTACCCTGGCTACTTTCGATGCTGACACCGGTCATGCAGTGGCTGCATCCCCACCATGGGCTTCCGCCTTCCAATCCTGAGTCTCTCAGCCCTCCCGTCTCCCCAGGCCCCATGTAGCATCTTCTGGACTCCCACCTTGTCACTGCCAAAGTACATCAGACTCCTCCCATTGAACTGCACAAAGCGCCTCTGGAAGACGTAGTTTCTAGGGAAGGGAGGGGCCAAGGTCAGTGAATAGTGGAGGTCGCATCCTGTGGGCGCTCCTAGGGTCTGGGACACTTGGGACATGACCTCCATCCCAAGGCCCAGCCTCTCCCCCCTTCCCTTCCCGGAAGCCCCACCCCTGAGGGGAGAGCTTGTCTAGCCATCCACTGAGCAGGGGCGTGGGGCGGTCTGCCTTGGAGGAAAAGCTGGCATAGGGTGAAATGAGGTCATCACTGGTCTCCTCTGTGTCCAGGGTGGGCAGCGAGAGGGTGGAATCCCCAGGCAGCTCAAGGCTGGCATAGCCCGCATCCTCCCGTGTCTCCGCATCCTGCCTGCTGAGCCTTGTGGGGACCAAGACAGAGACACACACGTTAGACCCAGTTCCCTGGACATCCCCACCACAGCACCTAGTAGAAGGCCTGGCAGGTACTGGATCCGCTGTGCCAGTGGGAGACTAGGGAGGCTGGGAACCCAAGAGATCAGCATGGACCTTCTTCCATGAGCACACTTGGACTTTTTATTGGGAAAATTTCTGTCCCTCTCCTCTGCCATTCGTATTACTAGGTAGAAGAGTTGGGGAAGGGCTGTGTAGATGGCTCCCTGTCATGGCTGCTTATATCTAATCAATACGTTTTATTGGTTCTTTCTCCAAAAAGTTCTTGACTTTGTCTCCCTGGACCAAGTTCCCATCAGTTCTCACCAGGGTGATGTAATTGCTTAACTGGTCACCTGCTTCCACTCTGGCCCTCCCTTTCTCATTCACTTTCCCATCCACACCAAACTGTACTTTTAAAAAAGAAATGAGATCACCTTGCTCCCCTGCAGGAAACCCTGTAATAACTTCCCATGTGCACTGAGGTTAAACCCCAATTCTTTACCATGGGCTGTAAGACCTCAGACAGTGAGACCCATGGCTACTCCCCTGACCTCCATGCTGGTGTCACCCTCACCTTTGCTCACTACAGATCAGCCCCAATCCCCTCCCCGTCTCAGGGCCTTTGCACATGCTGTTTCCTCAGCTCAGAACATGCTTCCTTGGGCTGCCTCTTCTCAGCCTCAGGTCATTACTTATGCCATCTTCTGAGAAAGTCTTCTATTATTTTCTATCACCTTCTAGTGGTTCTTAACCTCAGCAGCACAAAATCACTTGGGAAACTTAGAAATACTAGAATATGGGCCCCATACTAGACACTTACATTGGAACTCCTGAGATTGGGGCCCGTCATCTGTAGTTTAAAAAGTTGAGAACCATCCCTCTGCCTATTGATTTCTTACTTCCCAGAGAAGCTAAAGTACTTAGACAAGAACCCCGACTGATTCCCAGCACCTTATCTACCCAATTTCACACATACTCTGCTGTCCTCCTGTTACTGTAATTAACAGCCCTGTCTAAAGCCAGCCCCTCCTCTGTGCTCTAAATCCTGTTCCTCTCACCTACACAAGGACATCGCTCCAGACTTTCTCCCCTCGCTCCTCCTACATCAGCTAACGCTCCCCCTACATCAGCTAACGTTCCCTCTCTGCCAGCTCATGCATATTCACCTGCAAACACACGTAACATTTCAGTCTATAAAAATCCCTTTCGACTCCACTCGACAACCGCTCCAACTCTCTGCTTTCCTTTGCAGAAAAACTCCTAAAGAATGTTGTCTATTCATTTCCAACTCCTTCCATTCTTTCTTAAGCCCACTCTGATCAGCCTCCATGTTGCCAACTCCAGCGGTCAGCTCTCAGTCCTCATCTTACTGGGCTCCCAGCAGCACTGGACATGGCTGACCTCCCGCTCCTCCTTATACAAATGTCCTGCGCTTGGCCCCTACGACGTCACTTTCTCCTCTTTTCCCTTCTCCTTCACTAGCCGTTTCTTTTCAGTCTGTCTGGCTGATCCTCCCTCTTGTCCCAGACCTCTATATGGAAGTGTGCCAGGGTGCTGAGTTTGGTTCTCCGCTCTGCTGACCTTCACTCGCAGCTGCCACACACCCATCTCACTGCTGACAGCTCACAAAGATCATTTGATCTCCAGCCTAGGCCTCTCTCCCGAACTTCGCACTTGCATATTCCATGGCCTGTCTGTCAGCTCCTCTTGGGTGTATGATATACACCCCGGATTCTGCACGTCCAAACCTGAGCCCTCAGTCCCTGTGTCTCAGACCTCGGCCACTCCAGGGGCTTTCAGCTGCTCAGCCCGGGGCTGTCCACAGAAGTCAATATGAAAGCCACATAGTAGGTCATTTTAAACTTTCTAGTAGCCACATTAAAAAAATAAAGAGAAACAAGTGAAATTAATTTTAATAATATATTTTATTTAACCCAACATGTCTAAAACATTAACATTTTACTATGCAACCAGTATAAAAATTATTATGATACTTTATACCTATGTCTATGATATTCATCTACTATTTTTTTTGTACTAAGTCTTTAAAATTTGGTAGTTGTTTCGCTGTTGTAGCCTATCCCACTCCAGACTCGCTGCATCTGGCCAGCAGTCATATGTGGCTAGTGGCTACCACACTGGACAGAGCGGGCCCAGACCGGAAACCCCTCATGTCATCCTTCTCTGGTCTTTTTCTTACACACCCCAATTTACTAGGACAGTTTACCTTCAAGATAGAACAAAACCCAACCACTGCTCACCATCTCCCCTGCCCAGTCTCCAACCCAGCAACCTGCGGGGATCCCTAAACTGTAAGTCCAGCCCTTCCAGTGGCTTCCCACTTCACTCAGAGCAAAATCAAAAGTCCCTACAAGGTCCTGCCCCTTGCACCTCTCTGACATAACCCCCTCCCACTCCTCCCGCCCTGGCGCACTCTGCCCCAGCTGGTCCTGGCCACATGGCCTCCTGGAAGCTTCTCTTCTGGCCTCCTCCCCCTGCCTGGGACGCTTGTCTCCCAGATATTGTTGTGACGGACTCTCTCACCCCCTGCCTGTTTTTGCTAAAATGTCATCTTAACATTCTGGTAATTTTTAATGAAAAATTGCAGTCCACGCTCCCCCTCACTGCAGCCTAGCCCTCCTACCCTGCTCTGCTTTCTCCCCTGCTGCTAAACACTTTTTAACCTATAGTGCAACTTACTTATTGTATCCACTGTTAATTGCCCATCTCCCCACCAGGGCAGGGATTTCTGATCCGAGTTGTTAAATGAAAGAATGAAGAGCACTGCTCCTTATTTTAAATGATATGTCCATTTGTCAACTTGTTTTTATTGCTTCTGTGCCCCGCTGAGTCACAGGCTGCCTGAGGCAGGGACGAGGTCTGTTATGCTCATTCTGTATTCGAGATGCAGATGCAGATACAGACCCAGGGGCTGGTGGGCAGTGGACATTTGATGCACGTTTCATGAATAACTAGGTACCTGGCCACCACCCACTCCTCAAGCTTCCCCACTTCCTGCCATCGCCACCCTACTGACCACTCACCTGTGCTCAGCCCTGTCCTGACACACGCCTCTGCCGTCTCTTCTGTTGGACGCCCCTACGACCCCCACAGGCTGGACACCATAGTACAGGCAACCGGGGTCCATGATGTGCACTGTCCAGGGAGGACAGGGGAGATGGGAAGAGGAGGTCAGGTGCCTGAGGCCCTGAAGGGCACTGTCCCTCCCCCTCCCATGGCCCATGATAACACACCTACCTGTGCCTGTAGTGGGCCTGAGGGCAGGGGTTGGGGCAGCGGTCTGGGAGCTGTCTGGGGCCCTGAGAGGAAAGGTCTAGTGGTCATTCAGGGAGAAAGAAGGAAGAACAAGCCCTCATGCCCTGTTTCTCTCTGCCCCCACCCAGCACTGGATGCCCAGGGACGCAACCCACTCACGTGTCCTGAGCTGTCTGTGCCCCTCCTCTTAAGTCTAGGCCGAAGTAGATGGCATTGGGCATCATCTCCACAGGATTCAAGGCTGGAGGCTGCTCAGAGGTGGAGGTGGGGAGAGGAGGGGAACTCGGGCTGGACTCTGGGCTCCTGGGCACTTCTGGTCTCAAGAAAGCTGGGCTCAACCCAGGCCTCTGAGTTGTACTGGGGCCACTGAGACCACCAAATACTGTCCTGGGCTTAGGCACAGGCTTGGGAGGCTGGGCTTGGGGGGCAGGGCTTGGGGATGGCTCCATGGGACTCTCCAGTTGGGGATCCAGGGTGCCCTCTGCGGTGCCCACTTGCAGCAGCAGGCGCAAGATGCGTTTCCGGTGCCCTGTGGCGCTGATGCCCAACTGCTTCAGCTCCTCATGGCCCAGGCCCCGGACTGCACCCGCTGTAGCCAGGCCGTGCTTCCGGAATGTGTCTGCATACTGCTCCAGGTGCACCGTGGCCAGCCACACAGTGATGTCCAGGTCCTGAGGGGCAGCCATGGGGGCTCAAGCCATTGCTGGGGGGAGGGGCAGGGTGAAGGGAGGGCTCAGGCAGAGGTTCCCCTTCCCTGTCTCAAAGTCTGAGGCTTGGACGGGGTACCAGACTCCAGTCTTCCTCCAAAGAAAAAGGACCAGAGGCCTGTGATCTGGAGGTAAAGCCATCCCAGGACATCAGAAAGGGCTTTCTTATTCCAGGAGAATCCCTTCATTTGCAGATGAGGAAACTGAGGCCCGGAGATGGGAGGAGACTTGCCCCAGGCTCACAAGCCTTGAGTGTTGGCCCTCAAGCTCCTGTCCACCCTGGGTCTAGGTCCAAGCTCTGCCCCTGCACGGCTGCACAGTCAGCTAAGTCAGAACAGGACGAGATGCCGGAACCCTGCAGGGCTGAGGTGGGTGGGTTGGTGGGGAGGAGGGGCCCATGATGTGGCCTGACGCTGCTGTGGCATAAGGTGGGGACCGGAGCAGCTGTGGCATTAGGAGGAGGTGCAGATCCCACTCCCACTGGTTTCCAGAGCTGAGGTACAGGCTCAGCCATCCTAATCCTGGTCATTCCCAGTTCCTCCTCCCCTTCCACCTATTGTCTCAGCTCAGACTTCCTTCCTGTCCCTCCTGCCCTGGCCTCCCACACATCCTGCCTGCCTTGGCCAGGCTGCCAAGAGAGCCTTAACTCATCCCATCATGTGGGATCCTGGCCCTGGGCAGAGTGGGGTGGAGAGATGAGGGACCAGAGTCTAGGGCCACTCCAGGGTCTTCCTCCACTCCCCCGCAGTAAGTTCACACATGTGTGTATGCGCACAAGTCAGCACCTCCCCACCCCCACCCCCTGCAGGGGGTTCAGCGGTGTGAAAAGACATCCCCCTTACCTCTGCTTTCTCCAAACCTTCCTTTTCCTTGCCCATGCCCTCAGGCTCAGGACTGAGGTTTGGTCCCATTCGCCCAACTTCACCTTGACCCTGGTCTATTTCCTGGACCTACCTCTGATTCTGTCCCCCTGAGTTTTATCTCTGCCCTGCCCTTGTCTCTAACCCAGCCCCTTCCCATCTCTACCTCCAAATCCATCTCGACCCCTCTCCGTGTTTTGCTCTCTAAGCCTCTCCTTGCTTCAGTCTCTAACTTTAACTAGATCTTTAGTTGCATCTGTGTCTCTGGCCACCTCCGACTCTAGGTTTCTGTCTTCCCCCGTTTCCCTCGGGTGGAGTCCTAACCAGGACTGCCCTCTCGCCCCAGCATCAGTTCTGGCCGCTCTCCGCCTCTCAGAGGCTGAGCCCCATCCCCTGGCTAGGGCCAGAGTGTGTCTCCGGCCCTGACTCAAAGTCCAGTTTCCCGGTGACTCAGGCCCGGCCAGGGCACGGGACTGGGGACCAGGAGGTGCGCGGGGCAGGAGTGCGGGGGCGGGCCGGACAGCTCGGGGCCGCGCGGGCTGCAACAAGGGAGGGGGCAAGGAGGGAGGGGGCAGAGGCTGGGCGCCCGCAGGGAGGGGCGGGTCGCGGCAGGGAGCGGTGGGGGAGGGCCGCGGGTGTGGAGGGGGCTTGGAATTCCCGCGAAGGCCCTCGAGGTGATGGGGAGGAGTCTGGGCAGCGGGGGCCCGGGGGCGCGGGGGTCCTTACCTCTCTGCGCGGCCGTGGTCCGCTGCCCGGTGCCCGCCGGGCTGTCCGAAGCTCCGGGTCCAGCCGCTCCGGCCCCGCCTCCCTCAGCCCTTCCCCCGACGGGGCCCGGTCCCGCCCCACCGGCCGTTCCCCCCGCGGGGCCCCGGCCACTCCTTGTGCAAGCGTCTGCCTTCAAAAGCTTTGGTCTCCTCACCCAACCGCAGCGCTTATCTTGGGACTGGCCCGCTCAGCCCTCTTGGGGGCCGAGAAAGGGACCGGAACAGGGCCAGAGGCCAGGACAAAGAGGCAGAGACCAGAGCAGAGAGAGGCTCAGGGAGAGACCTGCGAGGAAAGGAGAGCGTGGCTCCGGATGGCCGTGCATCCCCTCGTCCTGCAGACAGGGGAGGGGAAGAGGGTCGGACCCCAAGCTCCCAGGGCACTTCGCCCAGCGGGGTGGCTGGACCCTGGCACCCCGTGAATGCAGGGCCGAAAGCTGGCCTCCAGGAGGCAGGGATGGCCGCAGCCTCCCTGCTGGGGGCCCTGCAGCAGCCCAGCGATCTGAGCTGGGGGAGCAGGGAGAGAGGAGCGGCACAGGAGACCCCATCTGCTGCTCCCTCCCCAGGGGCCTGGCCTAGGTTTCTTCCCAGGCATGAAGGTCGGCAAGGCCCCCTTTTTTTTCCCCAACCAGGGTGAGAATGACGCGGTCATCATGCCGCACAGTCAGTCACCCAGCAAATAGCCTTTTCATCCTTGGGGGAAGCCCCCTCTCCTCATTCTTCTGCAAATTTGTGTGTGTTGGTTGGGGGGAGTACCTGAGGAGAAATGGCTCCTTCCCCTCCCCCATCCATTCTGGAGCCCCAGCCTTGAAACCTGCCCCCCAGAGCCTAAGGCACTTCCCTCTCAGAGCCCGGCTGGTCTTCAGTTTTGTGTGGTGTTGGGGGGGTGGAGGGGGTGGAGGGGGTGGCTGCCGGCCGGCTGTGTTTTCCTGTTTGTACGAGAGGAAGTTGGCTGTGAGTCAGCAGACACAGGAACTGTCAGTAGCTAGGGAAGACCCCTGCCTCCGGGGAACGTGGAGGGAGTGTGGGGAAGTGGTCCCCACCTGGCCAGAGAAACTCTCCTCTGCAGCTCCTGGAGCCCTTCCCTCTGAGAAAGAGAATGATAATAATAATCTCAATCATTAAAATGGCTACCAGTTATTGGGAACTGACTGTTATCCCAGGCCCTGTGCAAACATTGATTTGCAAACTTCGGTTAATCCTCACAACCACCCTTAAGATAGGGAATTTTGTCCCCTCCACTTTGCAGATGAAGGAGACATGTTTCTAGATGGGCAGCTGTGTGTGGGGTCAGGAGGGGGCGCCTCCCAGACCTGCAGCTTCAGGAGTGAAAACCCACCAAGGGCCTCAGCTGCCTCTCTCTGAACTCCTTCAGCTCCTGCTCTCAGGCCGCCTCCCGCTGGGCTGCTGCTCCCAGCCCATGGCAAGCTCAGCAGAGATCCTAAGGTGGGCCACTCCTGGGAGACAGGAGACTTCTGAGGACCTTGGCTCAAGAATTCCACCGGCCATTCGAACTTTCCTTCTACCAAGTGGTGGTGTAGCCCACTTTCTCCCCACCTTGCTTCCCTCTCTCCCTCACAGCTCCCCCAGCCCCGGCTCCCTTCCTCTCTCACAGACAGTGCCTGAATCAAACCCTTGCCCACCTCGTCCTGCCTTGGCAGCTTCTTCTTGGAGGACTCGGAGTAACCTGGCAAGAGAGGGGGGTTGGGAAAAGTAGTACAGGGCCCAGGGAGCTTGCTGGGGTGGGTGCCAGGGGTGCGGGGGTGGGGGCAGAGGGTTCTGGTCAGGGGTCAGGTGCAGGAATTCTGAACCTTTTTGTCAAGTTCCCCTTTGGCAATCTGATAAAACCTACCGCCCTGGTCTCAAATAATGTTTTAAAATGCATAAAATGAAATATGTGGGGTTACAAAGGAAACCAATTATATTGCAATACAGTTACAAAACTATTTTAATGTGTTATATAGTAATATATGTGCTTCTTGATAAGTGCTTTAAATAAGGTCTAGCAGGAGGTTGATAACTCACATAATTTTGAAGCAGTGATGAACATAAATGCTCTTTTAAAATATCTGCAATAACATAAGATGATACAAAAATACATGTGATTTCTTCTGGTGATAAACCCATAGTTATGGCTAATGTGACTGGCCTATTGCTATTGTCATAACTGAAGGAAGTGCTAAATTTATAGCTAGAGATTAGTGAAAATAATGTAATTTTTCCTCCCATCCAAGTTCAATGACTCCAAGTTGAGGACACCTGAGCCAGAGAGCCAGGACGAAGCTGCAAAGAGGGACCCAGCCCCATTCCTCAGGTGACACTGCTCTCTCCGACTGAACCTTAGGGGGGCGGGGCGGGGCCTCCAGCAGGCCCTTCCGTGGCATCTTTCACCTCTCTCCCTGCTTCTCTTTTTCATTTCTCTTATTTCTGTCTCTGTCCCTGGCTCTCTCTATCCCTCACCCACCAATATCTGTTTCTCTTTCTGTTTTGGTCTTTTCTTTGTCTTTCTGTTTTTCTCTGAATGTGTTTCTGTCTTTACTGAATCTTTGTGAGCTTTTCTCTGTGTGTCTATCTCTCTTTGTACCTCTCTTTCTCTGTACCTCTGTCTGCGTCTGCGTCTCTCTCTGTGTCCCTCTAATCTGTCAGTGAGGAGACAGGACAGACTTGGGATACCAGTATCCTGTGTACAGTGGAGCAAAAATAACTCGTCAATTCTAGGGTCATTGGGAGCTAGAAGGAGTGTCCCTGGGCCTCAGGCTCTGGTCTTTCTTTCTTCACTTCCTCTTCCATTCTCAGCTTTCTTTTCTTTTTAAAAGATTTTTATTTATTTTTAGAGAGGGAAAGGGAGGAAGAAAGAGAGGGAGAGAAACATCAATGTGTGGTTGCCCCTCATGCGCCTCCTTGGTTCATGCGCAGATCCAAGCGATGAAGAGTGTGCAAGGGAATTTTCCAACACCCCCTTCCATATCTCTCTTTACCGCTGTCCCTCCCCATCCAAACCAGAGACTACTACAGCCACAGCCACTTAGGAGGCCACTCTGTTGACCTAAGTAATTAAGAGTCTCTAAAGTCAAATCCTGACTCCACCTCTACCAGCTATGGGACCTGAGACAAGTTACTTAATCTCTCTGTGTCTCAGTTTCCTTTTCTGCAAAATGGAGATGATAATAGTGTCTACTGCACAGAGTTTTGATAAAGATGAATCCATGGAAATGTATGGATACGTGGAAAAAGGCTTAATGCACCATAGTGCTCGATAAACAGATCTCATTCCTTGTTACTCTTGTTGCCAGTCACTTCCACAGTGACTCTGGACTAAAATCAGCTTGCCTGTTACGTCCCATCCTGGCACATCCCATGATCGTGTGTTAACCAATCATCCCATGGCATGCTGTTCTCAAATTAGACCACATTATACTCATTGTAGCTCTACCATCTCCCAAGTCCCCCAGTTCTCATCCTGTGAATTCCATCACTTGTCATTCTTCATGCAATTTCCTGTCTCCCAGGCAACTCCTGATCACCTCCATTGTCTCTGGGCCTCCAGGTCTCACTCCTTCCTCTGCCTTCTCTCCTGGGGTGGTAGGGGGCACAGCTATCACCCACACTTGGTTCTGATGATGCAGACCAGTTGGGGTAGGGGTAGGCCCTAAGGGGCACGTTTCTTGCAGGAAAATACACTTTCATTCAATCATGGGAATATTTTTATTGAGCATCTCTTCTGGACCAATCACTGCTCAAGGATTTAGAGATATGACAAGGAGCAGAAGCAGACTGTGCAGACCATGATCTGCTAGAGGAGGGAGACATTTACCAAAGAACCCCAAACAGAATTACAAATCAAGATGAGTGTTCTGAAAGGAAGTTCTATCAGAACACAACACAGAAGCAGCTGACCTGGCCAGGGACAGGCTCAGGGTATTTGGGAAGGCTTCTGAGGAAGCTGTGCTTAAGCTGAGATCATAAAGATGGATAGGAGTTCACTGGGGTGGGAGGGAGAGTGTTCTCGGCCGAGTGCCTACGTCCTGAGTGCAAAGGTCCTGAGGGGAGTAAAAGACAGCAAAGAGAGGGGAAGTTTGGGGCCAGCTGAGATTAAGGGACCTCAGGGCCAGGCCATGCAGACACTTGTAGTTCTTGGTTGGGATTTGGCCTTCAGTCCCAGAAGAGTTTAAGACTTGGATTTCAGAAAGGTGGGTGCATGGAGACTGGTTAGGATCAGCACAGCCTTCCCCACCCCCAATTTCTTAGGCCAGAGGACTGTGCCACCTCCCCTCCCCACACCCCTCCCCACACACACCCAGCTTCCCTCCATGCAGCCTCTCCCCAATGCCCTTCACACGTTTTGTGTGTGTGTGTGTGTGTGTGTGTGTGTGTGTGAAGATGAGGTCATCTTGGGGGAGGGAAGGGAGTTGGAGGCCTGTAAGCCTCCTTTATCCTGGAGGGTGGGTGGCCCTGGGGTGAAGGAGCAGAGGAACAAACACAGAATGCCTCCCTGCCCCCATCCCCTCCCCCACAACTAGAGCCCTGTCTCCTTCCATCCTAGGCTGCTGTGAGCTGTGTCTGTAAGAAGAAAGTTTTATGCAACTTTACTGCAAGACGTTTATGAAGGACATCTAATCCTGCTGCTGCTACTGATTCCCCCTGGGCCTTGGGCAGGTTAGTCCTGTAGGCCTCAGTTTCCCTGTGCCTGAAGGTATGGGCCAGGCCTAATTCCAGCACTGTGACTGTAGTTAATGATGCTGCATTGTACACCTGAAGTTTTCTAAGAGCATAGATCTTAAATGGTTTCACCCCATACACAAAAAATGGTAGGCTACGTGAGGTGATGGGTGTGTTAACTAATTTCATTGTGGTTATTATTGCACTATATATATGTATATCAAATCATCATCTAGTATACTTTATTTACATTTATTTTAATAGATTTTATTTATTTTTAGGGAGAGAGGAGGGGAGGGAGAAAGAGAGGAAAATATCAATGTGCCAGAGTAACATTCATCAGTTGCCTCTTGAACACTCCCAAATGGGGACCTGGCCCACAACCCAGGCATGGGCCCTTACCAGGAATCGAACCAGCAATGCTTTAGTTTGCAGGCCGGCACTCAGTCCCCTGAGCCACACCAGTCAGGGCCACATGGTGTACTTTAAATTCATACAATTGTATTTGTCAATTATACCTCAATAAAGCTGGGGGAAATTTTAACCTTAATGGGAAGCGCTGTCCAATAGAACTTCCTGCGATGGCAGACAGGTTCTGTATCTGCGCTGCCCAACACATGGCTGTGAGACATCGCAATGTGGCTGGCTAGCCAGAGGAGCTGAATAGCTTTGTGTTGTTTTATTGTCATTCACTTAAAAAGCCACATGTAGCTAGTGACTCCCACACTAACAGCACAGGCAGATCTTAAACTTTCATGGGAATCTGATGACCAATATGGATGCCTCCTTAGAAAAATATGCACACGCTCTGTCACAGGTGGTCCCCTGCAGTCCCACTGATGTACCCCAGGCAAGTGGGGCCCACTGTCTGGGGTACATCAAGGGGAACCCATTTATTCTGCCTCTCTCTGCCTTGAAAATTTTAGGAAAAGTGAGGCCTTGCCTGGAAGTAGAAGACTGGCCGGGATGACCCCAGGAACTAGCAAACCACAGTTTTAAGCTGGGACTTTTGCCCCAGCCTGGCATCCCCACACATCTAAAGAAAGGAAGGGTGGTGAAAGGCAGAGTGGGCGCAGGGGTGACCTTAAGGACATTTGGTCTCAGTCTCTGGCTGAACTTCCTCCTGCCCTGCCTCTCTGCAAACCACCAAATTGCCACCCAGCCTGTCCCTTTTGGGGCACACATCTCCGCTGCAGTGTAAGGCTGTGCTCTGGGAACGGGCCTGAGCCCTGGGCCTGGGCCCTGGGCCTGGGCCCTGGGCCTGCGGCGTTCGTGAGTTGGGCTTGAGGAGGAGCAGCCAGAGGGGCCTCTTTGCCCTGGAAAAGGGAGCAGCCACTGCTGCTACTCTGGACCTTCTGCTTGGGGCCACCGCCTACTGCCCCAGCACCTCCCACTCACTCTTGATATTTTCGCTGTCCCCTTCTGGAGTCAGACCCCCAGGAATTCGAACATCTGAGGGGGCTCAAAAGAACTCACTCCTGGTCCTTCACTGACGCATGTCCCCTCAAGTCAGGGAGGCAATATTGTCCTCCCTTCTGACCTGCAGGATCCAGCCATTCTTTTCCAGAAAATTCTCTGTATAGACCCATTAACAGGGGATGACTTTCACTGAGACTTAACGTTCTATGTTCTGTACTCCTCTCCCTTTCTGCCCTTTGTCTGCCCTCTCATCCTTCATCTCTCAGTGAAAGACATCTCTTCACGTCCACCCTCTTGGATCAGTGAAAGACATCTCTTCACGTCTACCCTCCCCCATCTGGAAAATATTTGGTTGGTTCCTTTCCCCCTACCCCACCCCCCAGGTCTCTACTCCTTTGGCTTCAGCAGCAGTGCTGGCAGTGCTGGCATGGTCCGACTCAGGCTCCAGCCGTGACCATGGTGTGGGACACACGGGGGAGGCAGCTCTCAGACACCCCCGGTCTTAGGTCCTCTAGAAGCCATGTCCTCATTAGGTCCTCTTGTGGCCAGGGTTCAGGGTGAGGAAAGGGAAATATAGGCAGGGAAGATGCAAGACAAGGTGGAGCAATGCCTCACTGTCCTGACCACACTTCCAACAGGCCAGAGAAAGAGAGAGACACTGCGCGGTGTGCGGCCAAAGTGTGGGCTCACGTGGTGGGACTTCTCTGGAAGACTGCAAGGAGGAAGCACACCTGCAGCAGCCCTCAGCTCCCACCCACTACCTACCCCCAAGGGTCAAGTTTCACCCCAAGGTCCTAGGTGTTGTCATCCGGCCCTGGCTGGCAACCAGAAACCAGATTCCACATTGCACAGTGTGTCACCTTTCATCTACATCTGAGAGTGGAGGGTCAACATTAAAGAGAGCCAGGAAGTACTGAAGGCATTTGAGAAGAAAGGCCTGTGTCTCAGTATGGTCCGCTCCTCACGAAACTCACACCCTCCCATTATGTCTGACTTCTGTACCACAACGCAGGGCCTCTGTGGTTTTGTTTGTTTGCTTGTTTTTAGGAGAAGAAAGCTGTCATCACTTTTTCTCTCAAAAAGGGAGGGACAGTCCACTGTAAACAAGTCTCTTTCCAGAAAGCGCCAGATGTCATCTTGAGGAAGATAAAGGCTTCAGGAAGCAAGACACAGCCCCCACCGCTGCAGTGAGTCCTGGGTCCATATTTGATAGTATCTCCTTCCTTCCCTTGCACCCCACCCCACTAGCCCTTTGCAGATCTGGGCTATTCGCCTGATGGGATCATACAGACTTTTATCCCAGGAGGTCGCCTACCCTTTGGGTATTGTCATTGTTGAGGTTGTCTACTGTCAATGACCCCTGGGTGGGAGGTTCTAAGAGACACCCAGTGACTTCCTGGCTGGGTCCAGATGCCCCCGTCCCTAACTTCATTGTATCTACACGCATCTTCCAGCCCTGGTTCCTTGTGGCAATCAAAATGAATGACCTTGACCAGGACAGCTGTGCCCTTTGTGGCTGTTGGTCTACTGGCACGAGGAGGGGGCTAGGTGGCAGCATGGCTTCCAGTTTAGTGGAAACTTCACTGTGTGCTCTGGTGTAAGTTCTCTCTTCCTGGGACCTAGGACCTCTAGGTGACAGAGCCTAAAGATTTGGGGACAGGAAGCAAAAAGGGTACAAATCTGACAGTGAGGTGGGCCACTTCCACATTAATTCCTGTGAGTTTTAGGTATAGGGGACACAGTGCTAATTCAAAACAAATACCATGTCAAGGAGTTCAGGGTCTAAACCCACAGGTGTCGTGCTCTTGCAGGCATCTTCTGGGCGCCCACGACTCTGCCAACACTTCTGGGTGATGTGGTGCAACTGAGCACAACCAAGGAATCTGTTGATTGCCATCCCATTATTACCTCATGCCATATGCAAAAATTAAGTCAAAATAGACCAAAGACCTAAATGTAAGAGCTGGAAGTAAAAGTCTGGGATGACCTCATTATTGTCTTTGTGGAGACAGAGTGGACGAGGAAGACAAGCCTAAATCCCAAGCACTCACTGTCCCCTCCAGGGTGGAAGGAAGAGGCTCAGTACAACCCACCTGCCACAGAGGCTTGGCTGATCTTCTGAGGAAGAGAGCTGCACGGAGGGTTTGGCACAGGCATCACTGCCGGCAGGTTGGACTCTCAGGGTAGCACCTAGCTCAGCCTTGATGGGGGCGGAGGGCATGCTGTTGGGCCTTTGCAGCCTCTCCATTTTTGGCACCATAACCATAGCCACTCTTGGTTCAAGGGTGATTGTGCCGGCATTTGCGGTGGGGGTGGACAGGGAAAGATTTGCTCCCCCAATGAATCATTCTATTTGCCTCTGGTTGAGAGCTTTCTGGCAGCGGATGTTCTGCAGTGTTTACCTGAGCCCAGGAAGTCTGCACTCGGTGGTGCCCACTCCCGGCAGTCAGTCCACCTGTCTCTCCCTGGCCGTCTTTGTTCCTTCCAGACTCCTGACCGACCAGCCACGCCAGTCACTGCTTCCCAGGAACAGGGAAGATCCACACCTCAGGCCACCTCTACTTCTAGACAACGCCAATGACCAAGTGTACTGTTCAAAGCTTTGCACACTGGATGGGACTCCCCTTCACCACTGTCCTTTAGGGTCACCCCAAGAACGCTGTAATGTGGCAGCAGTCCACCTCGACACCATATCCCACTGACCATCTGTGAACCAGCCTGAGTCCCCTCCTTATCTATCAGCTGGTCACAGGGAATCTGAGGTGCCACAGAAGGCTTGTGACCCAGTATCCCCCTCCACTGCTATCTGCCTGTGACTTCCTCTGTATTCCTGACTCCTTGTGAAGTGTCCCCTCACCCCTCTGGCCTTCGGTCTCCTTTCACACCCTTGCCAGAGCAGGCCACGTGGTAGCGAGGGTACTGCTTCCTTCTGGGCCTTGGGGGTAGGGTGCCACCTTGCCAAGGCCTCAGCATTGTCACAGCAGCGAAAACTCGATAACATCAGCCGTGCTCCTCGTGTGTCAGGCTGTGTGCTGGTAAGCAGGGCCAGGACTAGGGTGAAAGGAACGAGGAGCTAGGCACAAGTTTTAAGGCAGTCTCAGTGCCATGCAAGTAAAAAAATCCTTAAATTTTGCAACCCAGGCAACTCACTTGCTTTACTCTAGTCCAGACCCTATTAGTAAGCTCTTACCATATTATCTCCTTTCTTCCTCACAAGTAAATATTATTGCCCCCATTTTACAAATGAGGAAACTGGTTCAGGAGTTAACTTGCCAAAGTGACACTCTCAGTAACTGGCCCAGCCATGTTTTTGTGACTTTACAGCCTAAGTAAACATTGCTTGGCTGTTTCAGCCCATCTTAGCTTGGCCCGAGCCACGCGGAAAGCGCCCTGCCGTTGATCCTCCTGAAAATCTCAATTCGCAGGCTCGCTCAGATCGGGGGCTGCAGGACCAGGTTCCACCATGTGCTTCTCTGCAGAGTCCGGGTAGACACCGGTTTCGCGCAGCCAGCCAAAGGAAGGGGCTGCGCCACAGTAGGCAGGAAGGAGGCGCTTTCCCGAGTATTTCCACTAGATGACGCCCCAACACCGAGCCACTGAGCTCCGGAGGCCAAGTAAGGGGGCCCCCCAGCGGGGAGACGCAGTACAAGATCCCCTCTTCTCTAGCCAGCCTTCCCAGGACTCCGGGCTGGGGGCAACCGAACCGGGCCTGGGCTTTCCTTTCGAATGCTGCCCACTGACCCAGGGCCCAAGCCCTCCTGGGCTCTCCCAATTCCTGAATACCCAGCTCCCTTTCCTGCTGCCCTCAGGGGACGAGTACATGGAGGAAAATTTTCCTGCTTTCTCCAGGAAACTGCCTTAGTAGTGCCCAGCGCCTCGCAGTACCTCCGCAGCACTGCTCCCCTTCGTTCCCTTTCTGAATTCCCCAGGCCCTTCCTGTCACTCCCACCCTCTTCAGCTTCTTCCAGTCTTCAAAGGCAGGGACCATTAAGGCCAATTCCACAGATCTGGTGATGCAAATACATGTAAATATATGCAAATCGCCATGCAAAGGAGGCTTGCCACTGTGGTTCTAAGTGGCTGTCACAGCTTCTCTGACACCTGTTCTGAAAGACAACTGCCCTGCCCCCTTCTGCTCAGGCATCTATCTGCTATTTGCCCCCTACCTCCCACCCCCAAACTCTGGCTTCTAGCCCCCTTTCTTTCAGGGACGCTGGCTGGTTTCTGGTTCCAAAGAGCCCTTGGGGTCTTCTCTCCAGACTCCCTAGAGGAGACAAGGAGGGAGGCACATCTTAATGGGCACGGACTTTGACGTCTGAAAATTACACCATTTCCTATCTGTGTGGCCTTGGAAAGCAGTTTAATTTCTCTGAGCCTCGGTTTCATCATTAGTAGAATAGGAATAATGGTAGTGCTCATCTCATAAGGCTCACTTTGTAAAGATTCCACACGACACTCCATGCAAAGTGCTTAGCACAGTGCCTTTGAACACAGGAAGCACACTGGCCATTTACAGTAGGACTGCCATTGACCCTGTCGGTCGTCACACTCCAAGGGCTTGGGCTGGGAGACAGGTGTGCAGGTGATCACAGCTCGGGCGTGTGCACATGTGGACGTGCCGCTGTGCAGGCATGTGTGCACATGCGTGCATAGCTGACAGCCTCCCGTGGTGGTGGGGCGCATGCTCAGGCACACACACATTCAGAAACACGCACAGGAGGAGGTGGTGGGAGGTGGAATCTGAGTCATCGAGACCAGAGCTGTGGGTGGTGCTTTTGTCCTGATTTCCGGGGCTCCATGCTCCATCTCGAACAAGGAAATGTAGGGGGGTTGGCACACTCAAGCCTCTAACTAAAGGGCCAGTGTGTGGGCCCCTTTCTCGAATCAGCCCCCTCCCCAGGCCTGTGGTCATCCTGGTCCTGACCCAGCTCTGTGTCATTCGGGCTTCTCCTTCCTCTGACCTCGCCCTTGGCTCCACTAAATCCCTGCAGGTGGGGCAGGGCAGGCCCACTGGGGCCTGGCCCTCACAGTGCAGGACCTCGATGACATCATAGAGCTAGTGGTGCCTGCTCCCTGGAGGACACCCTGGGAGTGTGGTGAGTGCAGTGGAGAAGGAGGTTGAAGGAAGGTGACATAGTGGTAGTTAAGAGGCTTTAGTTGGGAAGGAGGTAGATCCAAGTTCAAGTACAGCTGGCTCTGTGTGACCTTTTGTAGTGTCCTTAACCTCTTTGGGTTTCAATTTCTTTCTTTTTAAAAAACATTTTATTTATTTGCCCTGGCTGGTGTGGCTCAGTGGATTGAACACCGGCCTGCAAACCAAAAAGTCACTGGTTTGATTCCCAGTCAGGGCATATGCCTGGGTTCTGGGTCAGGTCCCCGGTTGGAGGTGCGTGAGAGGCAACTGTTTCTCTCTTGTTTCTCTCTCTCTGTCTCTTTCCCTTCCCCTCTCTCTAAAAATAAATAAATATGAGGAGAGAAACATGGACATGAGAGAGAAGCATCTATCAGTTGCCTCTGGCACAGGCCCCAGCCAGGGACCAGGCCCTGCAACCTGGGCATGTGTCCTGACAGGGAGTCAAACCAGAGACCATTCACTTTGTGGGATGATGCCCAATCAACTGAGCCACACCAGTCCAGGCTGGGTTTCCACTTCTGTACAATAGAATGGACCCAGTCATACCTAACTCTGAGGGGGTTTGTGACTTGTCATTGAGATAACGCACATAAACATGTACTTCACTCACTGCTGCGTGGACTGGAGTTTCATGGGTGGTCATTGTTTGGGGTGACGCTCATTAAAAGTGGGAGCAGATCTTCTGGGCAGCTCCACCCCTTGCAGTTTGGTCTCATTCCTGGGAGCCACCCCTCCCCTCCCACCACTCAGGCCATGGGCGAAGAAGAGAGGCAGAGCTGCCTGGTACGTGGGGTCACAGAGGGCCACCTCCTAGGTCAGTGTGGGCTGGGAGGTCACCGGTGCTTGCATGGGTCTCGGGAGACAGGTTCAGCCAGCTCTTCTGATTGGGAAATGATTGGCCAAGATGGGACAGAGTCTTGAAAGTCCTTTCCTTAAGAGGAAAGGTTGCCATTCACTGTGCACCTACTGTGTTTGAGGCGCATGCTAGGTGCTGCTCCACACAAGCTCTTTTTACTCCCACAGCAACCTTGTGAAGTAGGTGCTAGCCTACCCGATGCACAAGCCGAGAAGAAAGTGAGTGACTTGCCCAAGGACACGCAGTGGGTAAGTAGAGCAACTGGCTCTCTACCTAACCACACACATCAATGGTTTTGACTAATTTGCGTGGACCCCACGGGCATGGCATTGGGGAGTTCCAGTTCCCTGGGTGTGCAGGGGGAGGGTCTCTATGTCTCAGGTCAGTCCCTTGAGGTCAATGGCAGAGCTGTTATGAGTTAATCCACTGAAAGTGTCCCCAGGTGCTGTGCAGTTGGCTCCCAGCCTTCGGTCACGTGATATAAGGGAAGGGACACAGGTGCATGGGACACAGGTGCATAGAGGTCGAGTGTGGGGGAGGCAGCCTAGACACCTGCTGAAGCCTCAGTCCTGTGCTGGTGGGTGGGTGGGTGGGGAGGGGGAAGCAGCAGATGGACGGGCTGGGGTGGGGGCAGGGATGCTGAGTTGGCTCTGAAGCCCAAGGTGACTGGAGAATCTGCCAGGAAGAGGCAAGTATGAAGGAAAAGAAAGGAAAGGATGGGAGGAAAGCGGTAGTGGAGGGGAAACTGAGGTGGCCCCGGACCATGGAGGTGGAGTGGTTTACGGAGAAGGGTTAGGTGTGCAGGCTCTGGGGTCAGATGACACAGGCTTTTAGCCCAACTTCAATGTCAAGAACTGTCTTTTAGTTTCCTCAGCTGCAAACCAGGGTACAAATAACGCCGACCCTGAGAGGTCCTAGTCCTCCACCATTAGAATCTAAACTCCATTCTGGCCTGGCTGCCACGTTACCAGCTGCAGGGACCTCATTCACTGTGGGGCCCAGGAGGACTCCAAAGACCGACTTCCCGCCCCAGTCGAAGCTATGATCACCTTTTCCCCTGGCTCCAGGTCTATGGGCCTGCATAGTAGGAGTTCCAGGAATACTCACTGAAAAAAAATGAAATAAACAATACGTATCAAGTGGCTGGTACATTGTTCAATAATTGCACTTTAGCTGATTTAATGTCAGCAAATACTTCTGGAGTATCCACCCCGCTCTTAGCAAATAAGACCGGGTCCCTTCCCTCATGATCTCATAAATCAGTGGGTGAAGAGTTTAAGGTGGCAATGAGTGTTAGGGGGGTGACCTCAGGGACCTTCCCAAACCACGGCCGAGAGGAAAAGGTGGCTAATGCTTGGAGGAAAAGAATGTGTGTGGTTAGGCTGGCCTGGGGAGGCAGCCCCTGGAGCCCTCAGAAGCAGGCCCTTCCCGGCCCCAGCAGTGATTAAAGTCCTCGTGGCTGGTTACTCGGCAGCCGGGCCGGAAGAGAAAGCCCGTAATTAACAAGCTGGCACTCACACAACCACATGTCAGCACGCCCAAGTGCCGGGATAGCTGTCTGTCAGTCGTAGCTGCTGGTGGAATTTTTTAGACAGCTGGGCTCAAGCCGGGAAATGAATATAAGTTACATTTCTATGCATCGTTGTACGTGGTGGTAAAAAAAATTAATCAGTGACATAGCTGTGACACATACTCATTTAAGAGTCCACAGAGAAATGTTCATTTGTCAGAGGCAGCAAAGAAGAGATTATGTGTCAGCTGGGGAGGGGTGAAATATTTATACAATGGCTAATAAACACCGGTGTGTAAGGGGGTCAATTGATTGTGTCAGTGGCCACATGACAAATGCACCATTGAGCAGCCGTGGGCACTACCCCTGTGCCCGGGGGCTCCATTCTGATGACAAATACACAACGTGTTACTGTTAGCGCTCCCCGCCAAGCACCCGCTCGGCCCTCTTTGCCGGCTGGGCAACTGCAGATTGCTAGGAAGCAGAACTCCCATGGAAGCTGCCTACCTCCAACTTCATTAAGTTGAACTCAAAGTTGGTAAATGACTCCCCAAATGCCAAAACAGCTGCAAAAAGCATTTCCTTGTGTGTGTGCTGATTTTTAAAATTTCACATTTCTGAATTTCAGAAGGCCTAGAAGAGGACCGGCCTGCTTCCTGCCACCACCAAAATCGCACAACCAGCACTCCTGGTGCAGACCTCGGCCTGCCCCTAGCTTCACACCCCCACGCGCTGGGCAGGGGGGCCTTGTCCAGCCGCCCTACGGCAGATTTGAGTTTCTTCCCTGTTCTCAGCTGAGACCAAGGCTCAGCTTGTTCCCGTGTTGCAGTAAGAGGTTCTTGCACCCTCGTGGTCACAGTGGTCTTTCTGTGTCTGGACCCCTACCATTACCTAGAAGGACAGTAGTCTGGTCAATGGGACACGTGTCATCCTCAAGTCCCTGCCTCTCGCACCTCTCCATGGGTCGCCCACCTGGAGCTGTCAGATTGGTCATCAAATTCCTCAGAAGGGGAAGCGTCCTGGTATTGACAATGACCATGACTTGTTTCTGAGCCCTGATCATGTGTCAGGCTCCGTGCCATGCATTCTACTTGCATTATTTCTTCGCATCTTGACACAAGTTCTGGGGTGGGTCTAATGATCAGTGCAAGGAAACTAAACCCAGAGAAATGGCTTGTCTGAGGCCGACAGTTGTGTGGACAGGGTTGGGGGAGGGGCAGGATTCCAACCAAGCAGGAGTCTGCCTGGAGCATAGCCCTCTCCGCCGGGTTAGTGTGTCTCACTGTTGGAGCTGCATGTCTTGTGATTAACACCTGACAATGTCCCTCCCCAGGCTTAAACAATTCAGATTCAAAGAGGTCAATTTGTAACTAAAAGGTTGTAAACTTCCAGGGGCAAGAACTGTGTTCCAGATCCTGCTCACAATGTTGGCTCCAGAAGAACTTGCCTGATTCTAACACTCATCTTAACTGGGGCAGGTAGAGCCGCTCCCAGTCCCCAAAGTGTCCCCCACCATCCCAGCTCAGGGGGCATGTCACCCCTCTAGGAACTGAGAGAGGCCCCCTCCCCTCCTCTGCACCCGCCCCCAGCCTCGAGTCCGCTGTCAGTTCCTCTAATGCTCCAATATCCAACAACGAACAAACGAAGGGCACTTGATTCAGGTTGGGATGACACCCTGAGACAGCAGCTGCGGATGAAATTTCACAGGTATCTATGAATGTGGAGATTGCAGATAAGCACACGCTGCAACTTGTTTTTACTTTTTAAAATGAGATTCCTTACCCCCACAAAAAATAAAATAAAATGAGATCCCTGCCTTGAGAAGTAGTGCTCCACTTTTTTATCTCCCATTAATGACAATGTTAATGCTCGTGATGATAATATAGGTTGTCTTTATTGAGTATTTGAAATATCCTGAGTGTATTATATTATCCTCACAACAACACCATTTTACAGATGAGAAAACTGAGAACCAGAAAAACTAAGTAATTTGCCCAAAGACACATAGCTAGTAGGAACTGGGATTTGAACCTAGGTGGCCATTTGCAGAGCCCATGGGCACTCACCCATTAAGGCCTGAGTTCACTCCTACTGCACACTAGTGGCTTCACCCAGCCCAGACCCTGGCTTCAGCCATATTTAACTCTAGCTCCACAGCTGGTCTTGCTCTCTTTTGCCTCTGTGCCTTCGCAGATGCTGTTCCCCATTGTCTAGGATGCTCTTCCTTCTGCCTGCTTTCAGATGCGTACCTCATGGAGGACCACTAAGAGGAAGCTTAGGCTTTCATATTTTACCCCATTCACAAACTGCTCCCCATCCGTAACCCCCAACCTCCAAAGTCTCCCCCAAGTTCAGCCAAGAGTGCCCTGGAAGGTGGTCCTCTCACATCCCCACATCCTGCAGGGCTGGCTCCAAGGGTCTAGAACAAGAAGTGACTAAGAAAGATCTTATACTAGAGTGGACAGAGTTCCCATTACAGATCCCACCCTCCACACAGCCTCCACAGCACCCTTAACACAGACCTTTCAGGTCACTACCCTGCCACATACCCCTCTCCAACACAGCACAAGCCTCACCTCTCCTCTCTCCTCCAGTCAAACTGGGTCACTTTTGGGGTGCCTGAACAGGTGCTGCCTTCTCTGGCTCTTTGTGCTTGGAACCTTTTCTCTTATTCTTTCTCTGCTATCTGCCCCTCATTCATTTTCAAGATATATCTTAGGTGTGCCTTCCTCCAGGAAGCCCTCCTAGGTTTCCCCAGCCTGGGATAGCTACTTTAGAGCAGGAGATTGGCCCACTGTTACTTGTGCTATTCCTCACGCCAGGCATGAAAGAAGGCCTCGGTGAATGTTTGTCGAATAAATGTGTGAATGAATAAATGACTTGGGAGTACAGTTAGCCACAGACAAGAGAGAATCTCTAATAATACTAGGCTCCAAGGAAGAGGATTGGGTCTTGAGAAGGAGGGTCAGTTAAGCAAGGCAGAGGCTAGGGATGGAGTTAAAGTCAGATTGTTCAAACACATTAGCATTTGTCGTGGATCTGAATAGCCTGTGTGACCCCAAGCAAGTCACTTAACATCTCTGAGCCTTGGTTACCTCATCTGTAACATGGGGACTAATAATAAGTTTTGCCAATATCATAGGGCTGTGTTGGGAGCTGAATGAGATAACGTAATTCAAGTTGTTTATATATGCTCCACAACTGCTTATTGTGCTGTATGGAGTGCTCCAGGATCCTGGGCACAGGGATAATTAAGAGCTGTGTACTGTTAGGAACCTGTGTCTGGGGCTCCTTTTTGGCCACCACAAGCTGTGTGGCCTCAGACAAGATTCTTCCCTCTCTGAGTCTTGGTTTTCTCCTCTGCAAAACAAGGACATTAATTTCCTTCCCAGCAACTACCCAATAGGATTATTGTGGGAGATCATATGAGATAATATGTGTGAAAAAGCTTTGAAATATGTTCAGGGCTATATAAATGCAAGGGATTATGCTTATCTACAGGCAGTTTGTAGAGGCTTAATTATTAGTCAGCATTCACAGGCACCAAGCTTTGGTGCAGCTCTGCAAATATTCCCTTGGTAGCTCCTTTAATAAGAAGGGCCCTGTGGGGAAACTGAGGCTGGGTTGCCGGCCTGTATCCAGAGGCCCTTGGCAGTGGAGGGAGTCCGGGGAGGCGGCACCGACATGGGACAGCATTGGTAGTCCCCACCGGCCTATACCCAGTTCCAGGGCCTCCATATGCCCTTGCAGAGGTGGGAGCCTGCAGAAAGGGAGCAGATACTTTTCGATTTCAGTTGTGAGTGCTTCAGATGCTGCCAGGGGCGGTTCTGCTGGGTTTGCTCCTGGCAGCTCCTCAGGCTGGAGGAGCTGGAGACAGGCGGCCGCAGCCGGCAATGACTCGGCATTTGCTGGGCCAGGCTGCCTGGCGAAGGGAGGAAGGTGTCTGCCCTCACTGTGTCTGCAGACCCAGAGCTGTGCTCTTTGGAAGGTGGAAAGGAGGTGGACCCAGGATGCCCAGGGCCAGGCCTGCCCCCCGGAACTCAGAGCAAGCCCTGCTTCCCACCAGGGAGGGGCAATCCAGGCTGAGAGGGCCCAGACAGGGGGTGTTCCCAGGAGCCAGGGTGTGGCCTGGGAATGGATGGTTCTGGAGGAAGGAGATAGAAGGAAGAGGGGCTGGAGAGCAAAGACCCTGTGGGGGAAGCCAGAAGTCATTCCTCTACAGGTGGGGATGAGGGTCAGTGGGAGGGACTAAAACAGAAGCATGGAGTCCTAGTGTCATCCTTCCTTTCATTCACTTGCTCACAGCATTTCTTGAGCACCGACTACCTGTTGGGTAACTGAAGACAGAGCAGTAAACAAGGAAGAGCTGTCCCTGGCCCATGGAGTTTTGTCTGGCAAAGGAGACAGACACCAAACATGTCCATTTCCCGGGGGAGTGCAGAAGGCTTCAGGAGGTGAAACTAGAGGCTCCCCCCAGCCTCCACAGTGGGGCCGGGTGGCGGGGGTGGGGGCGGGGGCAGGAGGTGCTTTTCCTGAGAACTGAGGTTTGAGTTGAGGCTGCAACTAGTCAGCTGGGATGAAGGTGGCTTTATTTAATTCAATTCAACAAATATTTACTGATCATCCCCTTTAGATGAACCAGTAGACCAAGTCTGTCCCCAAGGAGTTAGAGTTTGAAGGGAAAACTGTCCCAGGAACTGCATGTGCTAAGGCAGAGACAGGAGGGCCCAGTACTCCATAGGAGTCACTGGGAGTTCCAAGTACAAGGGGCAGTAGATGTGGGTGACAGTGTGGAAACAGAAGACACACCCAGGCCATGGAGGGCATTTGGGGCACCAGGGAAGATGAAAAGTCACATGCAGGCGCTTCTGTCCCACATTCCTTACTATTAGGCCAGGTGCACAGGTAGGGGAGGGTGTATCTAGGCTGCATGTGTAAACAGCTGTCACACTGTGTCGCTGACCCAGCGCAAAAGTGACTGAATGTGATGTCTGCCTCACGCCTCCTCACACCTAGATTAGCATGGGAGAGCTGGCCGGGGATCCTCACTGGGCCTGGTGCCTCTGCCCCTTGGGTTTCACAAGAGCTCTGTCCAGGAAGCAGAGCCAGCCCTACTCCTCCCGTATGCAGATAACAACATTAATAACAAGAGCTGACACTGAGTACTCACTGTGTGGACAGGTGCACACACCACCTCATTAAATATCCTCAGTAACCACCTCCATTGTATGGAAGAAGAGAGATGAAGTAATTGCCCAAGGGCACACAGCTTGTAAACAGCAGAGCTGGGACCAGAACCTTGTTCTGCTGGCCTCCTGGCCTGACCTCTGTCCCCTATCCCAAGCCACGTCAGCCTCCCCTGCCTCCTTTCATCTCTCCTCTTGGAGCTGCAAAACTGCCTGAGCAGAGAGCAACCTGGTGCTGCTGGAACAGCCCTATCTTCTGAGCTCAAGTGGTAGGCTTTGCCCCTTTGTAGCCCCACTCCTACGCCCGGGTTGCACCCACACCTTTCAGGGCAGTGGCCCTGAAATCCTGAGCATCTGATGCCTAAATACTGCAGACCCCTGCCTGCAGCCAGCGCTGGTGCTATCCTAAATCTTTCCAGACCACTCCCGCCTCTGTCTCAGAGCCTCACTTGGTCAAAACAGCCAGGAGAGGCAGGATCGATGTGCAGAGAACTCAGTAATAATCCCTGCGCAGGCAGCCAGGCTTCTGTATAAAGACAGATTAAAAACTCATCCGGTTGAGATGAGGAAATAATTCAGCTGGTTGGCCACAGTGGGAAAGCCGGGGGCTGCAGGTGCTCGTGGAGGATACATGTGAGGGCACCAGGGTGGGGAGCGGCTCCTGGCCTTGGGAATCTGCACCCCACACACACACACCTTAGTTTCGCCTCCAGATCCACCTTTCTTTGCTGCCTGCCTTGAAGCCAAGGCTGACAAACCCCAGTCCCCAGGGAGAAGTGTGGGGGAGGCAGGCTGGGGGAGCCGAGAGCACAGTTGCTGCCTAGCTCCACACTCTGGTTTATTTCCTCCACAGCACTGAGATGATTTTGCTCATTTATTTGTTTACTTGTGTGCTGTCTCTTCACCTATACTACAAGACCCGAGAGGCCAGATACCTGTTGGTGTTGTGTAGAACAGCATTCCCAGCACACAGTAGGGACTTCTCGATAATTGCTGAGTGAATGAATGCATGGGTTGGAATCCCGGCTCTCACTACGCACGTTGAGCTGTATAATCTCGCTGGATCTCCGTATCCTTTGCTGAAGAACGGACACAGTATCGTCCTCCAAAAGAGACTCAGCCCAGGGTCTGGCTCCTAGGAAGCACTCCATCAAGGATTTTGTTAAACTGACTGGAGAAAAAAATGGAAACCGTGGACGACTCGTGAGGTGCCATCAGGGGGCGCTATTGTGCAAGGCGCTCAGCGTGCTGCATCCTCCGCAGGCTCCGGGGTGAGCCTCCAAGGCCACCCCCACTCCCCGGCGCCCTACCTTTGGGGTCTTACCTCCTCCCTTCTAAGACCTGCTCACGCGCTCACCCCCAATCAGCGCGCGTCCCTGCTCCCGGGAATGTCTCAGCAGCCCTGCGTCCCCTCCCCCACGCCCGGCCCGGACTCCTTCCACCCACGGGGCCCCATATGCTGGGAAGAGCCTCCCACTACCCATCTGTCGAGCCACTTCCTTGTCCCCATTCCCGGTTCCGTCGCAGTCCTCTCCTCCGGGAAGCCGGTCGTGATTGAGGCGATGAGGAGGGCGGACTTCCCCGACAACCGCCTTCCATCCCCCCCCATTCCTCCAACCACCGGGCTTTGGGGAAATGCCCACTGCCCTGTGCAGACGACCCTCGGGGCCAAGCTCAGCCTAGAGTCAGGATGTGCGAACAAATGCGAGCTAGAACTCTGTGCGCCCCAGCCCGTGGGCCAGCTGGCTCAGGCGGGGGTTGGTGGGGGTTGGCGGGGCTGGAAGGACCCCCTCGCGGCTGGCTAGCTGGAGGCGGCGGGGGTGGGGGGGGGTTAGGGGTGGGGGGGGGCGGACTGCTCCGCAGACCCGGCTGCACGCCAGTGACAGATCCCCGGGTCACAGCTTCAGGGCAGTCAGCGAAGGGATGCGGCCGGCACGCAGGAACCTGGGTAACAGAGCTCCTGTCACCAGGGGGCGGACACAGGGCCGGGGAAGCGCGGTGCGGAGGAACACAGCCTGCGTTTCTCGCTTGAAGGACCGTTTTCATTTCGCAGATTGATTATTGCTGTGTGTGTGTGTGTGTGTGTGTGTGTGTGTGTGTGTGTGTGTGTGTGTGTGTGTGTGTGTGTGTGTGTGTCTTTGGGCGTTGTTAGTGTTGTTGTTTTTTTTTTAAATGTACCTTGCTTGTCTAATGAATGTTTGATTGCACCTACATCCGGAGGCTGTTTTAATGAAAGGTGACGGCTCCGAGGGAGAAATAAATAAATAAAGGATCGTTTCGTCCCTCGGCACACCACCCCCCTTCTCCCCGACAACAACTCTCCATCCACAGCTGTCTTCTGAAGCCTATGCCCTCGCGGAAGAATTCTGTTCCTGTTTGAATGTTCCCATGTAAATGCTGCTGCTCTCCCGAGGAAATCACACCCTTCCATCGGTCACTCTCAAGGCTTTTATTAGGGGTTTGAAGGGGGAGATGGGAGAGGAGGGAGGCCTTCCTTTCCAGCTGAAAGCTGGGCCGCGGACCTGCTCACTGGTTGAGCCAGTGCCCACTCCGTGCTGGGCCCTGTGCTGAGAGCCATGGACACAGAGAAGGCAGGCACAGGTTAGTGACAATGTCATCAGTTCCATTCAGCAACTATTTGTGTAGCATTGTGACCCTGGGGAACTTGACCTCCGAGAGCCAGTTTCCTCACCTGTAAGACGGAGGTAATAAGCATGTTTATCTCATACATGCATTGGGGGGGATTAAATGGAATAGTGCATGTACAGTGCTTAGTACTGTGCCCGGCACAAAGTAAGCACTCAGTAAATGCTAGCTATTATTATTATTATCTATGAAGGTGGCAGTGGAGGGGCTGTGAGAAGGCAAAGCGGTGGGCACAGGCCTAGGCATTCATGGAGAGTGGATTCAAGGATACGAGCACGTCCTTCTTAGAGGTAGAAGATAAGTTTGAGCTCAGTACCACTCATCTAGCAACAGATAATCACTGAGGGCCTAGGTGCCTGGCACTGTCTTCTGCTTTGTGGATACAGCTGGGAGACAGATAGACCTGAAGCCTGTGCACAGAGAGCTCGTGTCTAGTAGGGAAGAGCAGGTCCCTAAGCAGGCCCTTAGGTGGCAGGGTGGGCAGAAAGAGCAGGCACAAACAGCTGTGACTGCTCAGGCAGGGTACCACACCCTAACTGGCTTCTCAGAGGAAGGTCATCTAGCCAGAAAAAGCGTGGAGGGTGGCAGGGAGGCGTGTGTGAAGGATAGAAGGCACAGAGGTTAAAAGCATGAGCTCATGGAGGGATGGAACTGAAATTTTAACCTCTCATGGTGGTTAAAGAAACAGCTTTGACATCTAGAATGTCTGGATTCAAATCCTTGGTCTGCTGCTTACCAGCTGTGTGCCCTTGATCAAGTTATTAAATCTGTGCCTCAGTTTTCTCTTCTATGAAATGGGTGTCTTTAGAAGGAGGGGTTAATAATAGTGAATTATTATTTCATTGAATTGTTGTGAAGAATGAATGAGATGACTTCTGTATAGGGCTTGGCCCAGGCCTGGCAGGAGGTTGACATTCTATAGCTGTTAAACAGTAGTAGCAGCCACGGTTGCTAGGGAGGTGAGCAGGGGGTCAGATCATGAAAGACCTTATAATACATGTTAAGGGGTTTGGACAAATGTAAGAGCAACGGGGAACTAGTGGAGTGACGAGATCAAATCTGCAGTCATCCTTGGCGCCATTCCTGACTTCTCTCTTTCACACTCCTCATCCAATTCATTAGCAAATATCGTCAGCTCTACCTTCATAAATCACCCAGCGCCTGACCACTCTTCACCACTTCCACGGCCACCACCTGGCCCAAGCCGTCAGCATTGCTGCAGTGGCTCCCTAACTGGTCTCCCTGATTCTACCCTGTCCTCTGACAATCTACTCTCCACGAAGCAGCTAGCGAGGTCCTGTTAGGATGTAAATCAAATCGTGTCACTCTTGTGCTCAAAGCTTCCAATGACCCCCCCACCCCCGTCTTGCTGAGAGGCAAAGCCAAAGTCTCTAAAATGGCCTGCAAACCCTGCAAGGCAAGGCCTCCTGCCAAATCTCTTCTTCTCCTCCTATTCTTCCAGCCTTGCTCCTATTCCTCTGTGCACTTCCTCAGACGTGAACCTTTCAAGCACAATCCCATCTGAGGATTTTGCACTCGCTGTTCCATCTGCCTGGAACTGCCCCAGGGTATCAGCGAGGCTCACTCCCCCACTTCCTTCAGAGGTCTGCTCAGAGAGTGCTTCCCTCCCTGCCTTGTAAATACAAGCCTCTCTCCTCCTGAGCACTCCTTGTTTCCCTTCTCTGCTTTTTTTTTTTCTTACCATGACAGTGATCACTCTCTAGATACTATATATTTATTTGGTATTTCCTACTGGTTCTCCACCTCCCATTGGAATATAAGCTCCATGAGGCCAAGGGCTTTATTTTGTTGATTGCTATACCCCCAGCATCTAGAACAACACATGGCACATAGTAGGCTCTCAATGACTATTTGTTGAATGAGTGAATGAACTGGCATCAGAGAAAGTCAGCTCTGATGCAGTACCAAATCTGGCACATATCTGGTACAGAGCAAACGGAGTCGGGAAAGAGCCATGGAGAACCGTGGAGATGGGGAGTGCGGATTCTGCAGTCCCGCGGAGGGCTGATGGCCAGTCACCTAGGCTAAGATGAAAGAGCTGGAGAGTAGTGAGTGGTCTGGAGAGAGACTTAGGTGTCATCTGGAGAGTGTGGGGATGTCTGGCTGTGAGAGGAAGGATGAGGTAAAGGATGGTGATGTTGTCCCCATTTCTGGCTTGGCATCTAGCACAGTGGTGCTAATGGCTGAACTGGAGAACGAGGAGTGAGTTGGGGAGAAGAGTTTGTGCCGTGAACCTATCTGAGCATGGCTGACTTATTGGTAGAATAGGGAGGATTCTATATCCCCGCTTTCTGCTTTCTGGGGTATTGCGGAGACAGAGAGAGAAAAGAAACAAAAGCCCTTTGTATGAGAGTCCAGTGGGTCCCCAGATGTGAGGGAACATTATTATTATTATTATTGTTAAAGTCGATCTGCGGAGATCTGACAGGCAAGCGAGAGGCGAACCTGTGCCAGAACCTAATCAAATGCCAGCCTAGGTGGAAGCAAATGCCAGAAAGCACGATTCAGTTGATAGATGCAGTGGGTGGTCGGGAAGGGGAGAGAACACTGCGGCCAGAGCTCTCGGAGGCGGTTTGGAGGGGGCACCTGGCTGAATTCTGGAGTGAGGAGGGGCAGGAACAGCAAAGATTGGGGTTTGTCAGAGAGCCATGAGCAGAGAGGCTGCAAAGAAACTTCGAGATCTGGGGATATACAGGGGCCCACGGGCATGGGTTGGCCACCACTGGACTTCCTCCTCCCCACCTCCACCTACCAAATGAGAGAACAGTGGGAATTCTCGGGTGAGGGAAGAAGAAGGCGAATCCTAGGTCATCGGGCAGAAACACTGTGCCAGTTGGGGTCTGCCTCTGCTATGCCTGCCATCTGACCAGTTTCGTTCATGGACACACTGGGTACCATATGCAGTCGGAAACACAGAAATTCATTCACTCTCTAATTTAGCAGGCAGCTACTAGGTGCTGAGGAATCAGATGTGAACTTGTGGATCTCGTCCCTGCCCTCCAGGCATTCAGGGTCCAGTAGGAGACAAGCATTCAGAAGGTATATCTCACAACCTCATGGGGTGAGTAGTCATCCATGCTCATTTTGCAGATGAGAAGTTCACAGATGTTAAGGTCACCTAATAGGTAAGCGGGAGACCAGGATTTGCATGCAGGCAGTTTGGCTCCAGAGCCCTGGTTTGTGACCACTGACCACACTGCCTGCGGTCAGAGTCCGCAACCGGGCGCTTATGAGTGGTGAGGGACAGGCATGCACAATTCTGTCCTCAGGTTCCCTGTGATCTTGGACCCCTGGAAGGATTACCAGAGAGAACTTGAGGAACTGGAGGAACAGAAAGAGCCCCTTAGAGCAAAAAGAGGATTTTAGAGAGAGGCGCACTGGTGGACACAGCTTCCTTCACTCTTTCTTTCACTCATTCATTCTATACACATTTATTCCAGGCCCTGTGTGAACTAGCAGTAGCTAGGAAATGTATTAATTATTTTGCTGAACATCCAACTATTGAACACTTGCTGTGTGCCACATGCTGTGCTAAGCTGTGGAGATACAATGGGAACATATCAGACAAAACTCCCTGCCTTCCTAGAGCTTATAGTCTAGTGGGCAGACAGCAAATACACAAGGCAAGTAGGTTTAATGTGTATAATGACAGGTAGTGATAAATGGGAAGGAAACATGTATGAAGAGCTCTGTGAAGTTGAGATGCCAGACCAGGTAGCCAGGGAAGACCTCAGTGGCATGAGGTGAGCAAGCAGGCGGTGGTCAGGGCATGCGTGCAAGGCCTGGTTGGTCTTATAAATACTATGGGAGGCCAGTGGAATTTTTGTTTTGGTGTTTGCTTTATAGTGGTTTGCATGCATGGAGAATAGATGGGGGGGGCAGGTTGAGGGGGGAAACAGGCTTAAAGGCTGAGGCAGCAGGGAGGGCAGACAGGACCCCGTGCAGCAGGGAACAGAGCTCTCTGTGCAGCTCAGTTGGGCTGCAGGCCCATGCACCTCCCGCTCCCAGCAGAATAGCTAACAAGTCACCTTGCAATCTGACTGATATCCCGAGGTCATTCTGCGTCTGGAGCCACCAAGGTAGTGGTGGTAGGGGGAGGGCACTTCAGTTCCAAGAAGGCAAAGTGAGCTGTATGTACATGAGGCTCGAATTCCTTTAGAGTCATGAGTCCCAGCTCTGTGGACACCCTTTCCTAGCTTCTGTATTTCCCCCTTTTCTTTCTATTGTATTCTTCCCTCTGTTTGCTACATGACTTTCCTTAAAAGTTATTATTTCTTACCTTACCTTAGTTGAACTGAGAGGAAAGGAGATGTGTCTGCACTGGTGCAGGCTGGCTGGCGGGCCACCCCCACTCCTGCCCTCCACCCCGACCCTGAGCCCAGAGTGCCGGTGTCAGGAGCCCATCCCAGCCGAGAGGAAGAACAGGTCCTGGGAAAGGTTGGGGCAGCTGAGCCTCCTGCCTGGAGTGGAAGGAGTTTGAGGAATGGGGGCTGGAGGTTTCCTTGGACAGCCATTGGCAGGATGAGGGGCTTGATCTGGTTTTCGGTTTCTGCTCAGGTTGGGGGGTGCTGGCCCCAGCCTGTGGGAGGGCTGGTGGACTGGGACACCCTGGCAGCTGTTTCTCACCCTCACCAAACCGAGGAGCCAGCTGCATGTCCCACCCTGCCACACCCACCGTAGTCAAAGCAAAGTCAAAGCTCTGGCAGGGCAGGCCAGACCCCTCCAGGGTGGCAGCCCAGCTGCAGGATGTCCGGTTCCTGGCTGGCTTGTGAGTTGTGAGCACTGGTTCTTCCCTTTTCCAGGAACTTTTCCCCCAGGTCATACATAGCTGGCATATTTGCCTACGTCAAATTTATCAGTTCAAATCTAGGACCTGCCCTGGCCACCTTTCTCAGAGAGTCCTTCCTCCCTCTTATGTCGTCACTTGGTTTCCTAAAAAGCACATGTCACCATGTACTTTACTGAAATGATACCTTTTACTGGTTCATTGCTGTTTCCTCGTGTGCTTCCTCGAACTGGGCTGTAAACTCCAGGAGACTGTGACGCTCGCCTGTCTCATTCGTCTCTGTCTCTGTAATTCCCAGAACACCACCTGGCACAGAGCATGCGGACACTCTGTAAAGGACTTGTAAAATGAAGAAGTGAAGTGAATGAAGGAACGCCTTCCCCTACCACTAACCCCCAAACAGGACCAGGAGAAAATCACACATGTGTAAGAATATATATATACGGCCATGCAGGGACAGTGTTCTAACGAGGTTGGACACAACCCCAAGATCGCAGGCCCATGAGCCCAGAGTGTGTGGGTGTGTGTGGGTGTTGTTGAGAAGAGAGAAAACTGCCAGTTGCAAGCTGAGGTTCCGGCTTCATGAAATGCAGAGACTCCCAGAGCCCTGGTCAAAGGCCACCTTCTTTCAGGGAACAGGAAAGAAGGGGGAAGGGATTTTGAAAGTGGCCCTGTAGGTACACGGCCCTGGCAAGGCCTCAGGCTGCCCAATTGGGGGCACCCAACCAAGTATGACCATATCGTACCACAACTTCCAGAGCACCCGAAACCCAGCCGCCCCTCCTGCTGGAGAGATGTCAGTGTAAAGAGGGAGAATTTGCTCCATCAAGTGTGACCAGGGTTGGTGATGAATACCAGCGATGGTAGGATCAGCTAGAATAACATGTCACACGGTGGGCTGCGTTCAGGAATGCCGGATTGGGTAACCGGCAAATTGAAAGCCTGCTTCATACTATAATGGTTAAAGAAAAAGGGAATTATCTCATGCCTTTCTTTTCGTCTATCAAGGTGTCAGCATATGCTAATTACCTGGCAGAGGCTTCAACGGGAAGAGGAAGAACAACTATTATATTTCTGAGTGAAGATTTATCTTGTGTTATTGGCGCCAGGTGGAGGAGGTGGTGGAGGTGGTAGGGGGTCAGAGAGGCAAAGTGGGAACTGTTCCTTGACTGGAAATGGAATTGGAATGCCTTTGAACGGAGGCAGATTAGAAATAATAAGCCTTGTTGAGAGAGGCTTTGCTCTGAGCCTGTGTGGCCAGGGGAGGGGCAGGATGGGCAGAAGACTCCAGTGTCCTAGGAGGTTGTGGGAGGGGTCAGATCAGGGGCAGCTGACTGCAGAGGGCGTTGATTGATGGACTATTCATCAACTGACTACAGTAAGGAGGAGTCTAGGGTGGGATGGGGGGGTTGGTTAGGAATACACCCCAGGAGCCAGACAGCCCTGGTTTCGAATCCCGGCTCCACACCTCCTAGCTGTGGTCCACTTCATCTTTCACAGCCTCTGTTTCCTCACCTGAGAGGATACTAATGCCCTCTTTATATGTCCTTGTCACAGCTGAACGGGGTCATGTGAGTGAAGCGTTCAGCGTGGCTCAGTCAGAGCAGCTGTGGATATGATTATTCACCAAACACTTTCCGAGCGCCCACTGCGGTTCAAGGCACTGGGAAAACAGGGTGAACGGATGCTCAGGGCTCTGCCCTCAAGCAGCTGAGTGCAGAATGGTGGACCTATACCTCCTGTGGCTGCTGCTCTGTCAGAGGTCCCAGAAAGTGGGAAAAGGGGTCAGGGTACAGGGAATGGACCTCAAGCCTTACACAAGGCTGTGCTCACATCAACAATAATAATAACGATAACAGTAACAATAACAGTTAACTTGAATTGAATGGTGGACATGTATGAACTCAAAGGGAGCTGGTAGGTGGGTAGCAGAGGCCAAAGGACGTATCCAGGATCTGAAAAGACAGGTGAGGGGGCCCCTGGTGTCAGAGGAGCTGACTTCTCACCTGTTGACCTCTTGCCTGTGTCGAAGCCCAGCCACCCCCAGGCCACCCCCTCCTTTCAGAATCAGCGGGCCGTGGAGCAAGTGAGCAGGAGAGGGGCAGCCTGGTGCAGCAGCAAGTGCGTGCAGGCTGTGGGGGCCGAGAGCTGGGTTCAAATTCTACCTCTGCCACTTATCAACTGGATGGACTTGGGCCAGTTTCTCGTCCTTACTGTGCCTCAGTTAAATAGAGATAATACACCCTAACACCTAGGGTGTTAGGCAGATTAATAAGGCACTCAAAGCACCTGGCACACAATAGGTATTGCCAAATGGTAGAGGTGATTACTAAAATTGGCCACCTTGCTGCTGTGTCTGACTCTGTGCCAGTCTCGGCCCCTGTGGTCCAGAAAGGTATTTAGTGCTCTGGGGACGGCAGAGAAAGGAATGGGGGGTACCACCAGGTGGCTTGTGTGGCAAGCAGAGACTTTGAGCCGGTAATGGCTGTCGGGGACCAGCAAATCACAGGTGTCTCAGAAACAACAGGAGTTACACTCAGACACCAAAGAACAAACATGCAGCACAAGACGTTTTGCCAAAGCAAAGCTGTTTTGATCGTTCCCGGATGTGACATGTATCGCAAGAGGAAAGAGAGCCTCTTGCACTGAGGCTGCCTAATTGACAGCCAGTGGCTCCACGCAGAATGACACTGGGGCAGGATGGGGGAGCGGGGCAGAGCAGCCCACTCCCATTGGGCCCTGCCCCTACTCCCCCACACCCCCAGGCCAGCCTTCATCAGCCAGGGCACTCTCACAAGCTATTTGTGAGGGAAGGGGGGCTCATTATTCCCAGGGCCTCCAGATCCAGCCCCTGCCCCCACCTCTCCAGCCCCATCCTGCATCACTCCCGGGACCCAGGCTATGTGCCAGTCTAATTGAACTTCTAGACTTTGCCAAGTGCACCAGGCTCTCTTTGGCCTCCAGGCCTTTGCATATGCTATTGTCTCTGCCTTGGATTCCTTTCCTCCTCACCCCTCCCGTCCACCTGGCGAGTATTGGCAAACAGAAATAATAGCAGCTTACATTTATCGAGCACTCACTCTGTGCTAAGTGCCTCCCAAATGTCATCTTATTCAATCTTCACAACAACCAACAAGGTAAAAATAATCATAGCTGACGTGTAAGTAGATGCTCGCCATTTGCCAGGCACCGATTCACACAACCCTTACAACCCCAGCCGGGATACATTACTGTGATTATCCCAATTTTACACACAAGGCAACAGGGGCACAGAGCAGTCGAGTGACTTGCTCAGGGTCACCAGCTAGAAGGAGCAGAGCCCAGGTTCCAGTGCATCCCCCTGGATGTTCAGGAGTTCATCCCCCCTATACCATCTGCCTCCTGTCCATCCTTCAGGACTAAATACAGCTGCCCCCACCCCCCAGAGGCTTCCTTGCTCCTTGACTGGGTCAGGAGCGTCCTGAGGGCTTCCATGGCTCCTTGTACTTAACAACATCCTTCTCCCATCCCTAGGACTGCCCACCACCCTGTGAAATTTGCTTGCCAGTCTCCTGCTGGATTGGAAACTCTGGACAAAGGGGAGTCTTTGCCCGGCCCACCGCTGTGTCCTCCCGGTGCCTGGCACACTGTGGGGGACGTGGAGATGTCTCCCGAGTGCCTGCATGGCTCCTACTCTGGCACGTTCCCGCTCTGGCTCCCCTCGGTAATCACAGGAGCTGTACATGAATGCATTTAATATACATCAAGTAGAGTCCCCCAAATTCCATCACATAAAATCTGGGTTCTCATTTTTATAGAGTTAGTGAAAAAGAATATTTTTCATCCTTCTGAATGGGCACAAAAAGTAAAGATGGTAAGACTAATGCAGTTCACACCTGACTCTGTGCTGCACGGAGGAAGTCCTAGATAGTCACTTTCTGACACACCCATTCACTTCTTTAAAAAAAGATTTTATTTATTTTTAGAGAGGGGGAAGGGAGGGAGAAAGAGAGGGAGAGGAATATCGATGCATGCATGAGAAATACATCAACAGGTTGCCTCTGGCACACCCCATACTGGGGACCTGGCCAGCAACCCAGGCTTGTGCCCTGACTGGGACTCGTACCAGTGACCTTACAATTCTCAGGCCAGCACTCAGTCCACTGATCCACACCAGCCAGGTCACTGTTCACTTTTGAGAACCAGGACTGGGCGTAGGGCAGGAGCCCCACCCAGCCCTCCATCATGTTATATCTTATATCTGAATTTCATCACTCATGGGGGTGTCACCCCACCCACTTTGTGCCCAACCTTGGCCACATGCTCTGATGGTCAAGGAGCTGACAGAGGAGCTGGGAAGCCAGAGGGGCCCGGAGGAGGAGAGGGGCACTGGTGTCATTCCACACGTACTTTCTGGCCTTTCAGCCGTGGCAAACTGCCAGTGCTCCAGCAAAGAGGTACCTGTGTTTACTTTTCCATAGCCAAGGGTAACTAGTTGTTGGCTAATACCTTAGTGATGATGCAGAAACGACAAGCTCTGCCCTGCTTTGGGAGGGGCTGCCGAAGAAATGGAAGAGATGGAGAGCTCAGGAAAGAGTGAGATTTCTGAGGTGGGCAGGTCCAGGCTTTTGCTGTGACCTCTGCCCGCTCCTGGCCTCTCCCCTGTGATTATAAAAGCCCAGCAATGTCAGGTGGGCCTCAGCGTAGACTTACCCTTTGAGCCAGTGACAATCGGGGAGGGGTTACGCCAACCTTCAGGAGATGAGGAGAAAGTCCTTATGGTAGAACTACTGTCCATACTGCCCTGCCTGCCCCCCTCAAACTCCCAGGTACGCAGCCTGCCCAGGCCAAGCTGGGAGGTGTGGGAACCTCACTTTCCTCACCAATAAAATGTAAGTAATGATAATACCTTCTTCCCAGGCCTGTGGTGAAGATCAAATGAGAGAATGCAGGGGAAAGCGACTTATATGCTATAAAAGACTCTGACAAATGCTTATTATTTCTTCCCGTTTTTCTGCAATTTATCAAACACTTTATGGGCCCCGGAGGTATTTTTGCCTCCATTCTGTGTGGCTTCCTCTGGCCCACAAGTCTCCTCTCCTCTCCTGCCGTACATTAGGGAAGACAGGGCAGCACAGTGGTTAAGGAGGAATTGGAGCAGGCCGGTCCAGATTTGAATCCTGGTCCCACCTCTTTGTAGAGACATGATCCAGAGCAAGTCACACAGGCTCTGGCGCTCTTCAGCTTCTCCTGTGGACAATGGGTATAATCACTGAACTAATTCATAAGGTTGATGTGAGGACTAAAGATAATTTGTGCTAAGGTCTTCAGACTGTGCCTGCTAAGTGTCTAAGAAATGTCTGCAGTGTTGTGGCTGATTTTCTCTGGTCGGTGGGACTACCCCTCAGCTCTCTGAGTGGTAGGACCAATGGAAAGAGACCCCAGGCCCAGTTGTCATAGACTTCCTAGCTCCATACCCAGGAAAGGGGTAGGTCAAGCAGCAGATCAGGGGTTCATTTATCCAGCAAGCAGTGTCTGAGGACCTATTCTGTGCCAGGCACTCCTGGAGGGACAGGGTGACTGAGTTACAGTCCCCACTAACGGAGAGCTCACACTGCAGTGAGGAAGATATTTACTCATTCACTTATTCATTTGTTAATTCAGTTGGTCACTCCTCACCCATTTTCCAGGGTCTCCTGGTGCAGGATCTGTGCTGGGTTCTGGGGCACAGGGCTGGGGCAAGACAGGCAGAGGTCTGGCTAGGGTCCCTCGAGGCCTCTGCGTCTCCCAGGTATGTCTCCCAACCTCTTGTCATTTGGCCTCAGTCTCCCGATCCAGACATCAAGGGGTTGCTCGAGTTGGTCCCCAAGCACCTGGCCCATACCAACACTCCAGATTTCCGAGCCAGGATGGATAAATGCTGAGTGACACCCCCATCCCTGCTCCCAGCCCCCACGTTCACTCGGGGCTCCAGCATCGCCCGGCTTGGAGCTCATTAGCTGCTGCACAGCCATTGCCGCATGTCACAGGCTCTTAAAGTCTCCATTACCAAGGGCTCCTGCTCCTTTGTATTTTTAGCCTGCATCTGGAGGAGACGACCGGTGTCTCCTGCAGTTACACATGTCAGGTTCAGTGGTTCTGACAATTCCTCAGACCTCTGGGCACCTGGAGATGGGGGCCCCCAGATCTGCTCCTGGAAAAGAAGCTGCTGCGAAATGTGACGATCAGGGCTGGGGCCAGGGGCCCTTCCTTCCCCTCCCATCCCCCAGTTCTAGGATACTGCCTCCCAGGTATGACAGATTAGAGGGGCCCCCACACATCCAGGCTGCTCTGGGACCTAGGGAACAAACAATTCTTTAGATGACACTGGAGTGAGGGTGGTGATGCCAACTTAGGAACAAAAACCACGTCAGTGGGACATCCCCAAGGGCCAGCCACCAGCTCTGGCTGCAGAGAGGTAAAGCAAAGCGCAGAGAAGTCGCCCAGAAGTAGGTTGTCACCCGGTGTGATCCGAGCAGGTTTCTACTGGCCAGTGGGAAGCAGAGCAAGCACCAGAAGTCGGCCCAGCCTGGGGCAGTCTCAGTCCCTCTCCCTCAGCATTGGGTAAGAGCTGCATTCCACAGACCCTGGAATGCTGGAGGGAGAGCTCTGAGACTAGCGTCCCTTGGTGAAGTCATCAGAAAGGAGAGGCAGGCCACAGCTTGCTTGGGAGGAGTAGGAGGTGCAGTGTGTGGAAGGGGGGGCAGTGGGCATGCCCAAGTCGGAAGCACCAGACCTTGGACTTCCGGGAAGAACAACAGCCTCTGTCAAGGATCCAGTTTAAAGCCTCCCTCTCCCTGCAGTCATATACCCTAAGACTTGCTAATAAAATAAAATAATAATGAACAGTTACCACTCTGGTACTCTGAGCCAAAGAGTATACTAAGTGCTCTCCTTGCATTTCCTGATTATCTTTTTGATTCTTCACATTAAGGCAGGAACCATTCTGATTACTCCCATCTTTCACATGAGGAAAGTGAAGCTCTCAGAGGCTAAGCAACTCACCCAAGTTCATGTGACTGGCAAGGGCCAAACAGACACAGAATTTCAGTGCAGGGTCCAGCCTCACCTCCAGTCTACACGTAGCCTGCAGATGCCGAGGACAGAAGCGAGGTAAATTCCCATTCAACAGTCACGTTTTACTGGCTGTGCAGTGGGAAGAATATTAATGTGAGGCATCAGAGGTTCTGGTTCTGCTGCCAGATTGTGGTTCGGACAAACCCCCATGCTCCCCTGGGCCTCAGTGAGGGGCCGGATTGAGGTGCGGATGGATTGATGCCACGTTGCACATTGGTTCTGAGCTCCCATCTGACTCTGAGAAGATGATTAACAACAACAGCAGCAATAGTATCAGCAAGTGTTCATGGAGCACTTACTCTGCGGCAGGCATACGACATGTGCTGTTTCATTTAATCATCATACGTTCCCTGTGAGGTATTATCCTTAAACAGTGGAAGGAGTGGAGCTCAGAAAGGCTGAGCAACCTGCCTAGAGGCAAACAGCTAATGAGAGGCGGGTTGAAATTTGACACATGGTCTGCTCTTAACCACTCCTCTATCCTGCCTTCTGTGGGTTCAGTGCAGGGATGCCTGAATGGTTTGAGAAGGAGAGGCTTCCAGTGCCCTCCAGCAGAATTGGAGGGAGCTGAGGGTGGGGCCTCCATTATGCCCAGGAAGCTCTCAGTGTGTCCAGTCATCAAGGTGAGAGCGGCAGCCTCCTTCCTTTCAGGCGGCCTCCCCCTCCCACTCCACTCCACCATCCAGTTCCCTCCAGGTGCTCTTTGAGCTTCCCAGACGCATAAAACCTCCCAGCAGAGGAGGAAGGCCCTCCAGAGGGACGTAGAGCAGCAACAGGGGATGGTAGGCCCAGGGACCTGCTACCATCTGTAAATTCAGCAAATATTTACTGTGTGCTTAGTCGATGATGGGCACATGCCATGGCAGGGTTGCTATACACAATTGTGCCATACCCAACCCTCAGAGGGCACTGTTCATACTTTGGGCACATTTACCTGACACTTTGACTGGGTGCTGGGTGCTGGAGATGTCATGGTGAGCTAGACTGGCCTGGTGCTGAACCTCATGGAAGATGATGTTGCCAAAGACACCAGTCCGATGAACCAGGAGTTACCTCACAGCATGACCAGTCTGGTGATAGGGGAGGAGCCTGGGCTGTGAGAGCTTTCAGGAGAAGCCCCAAGACTACACTTGGTAAGCAAAGACTGCTTCCTGGAAGAAGTGACTTCTAAACAAAGACCTGAATGATAAATGAGAATGGCCTACTTGTAGGGGAAAGAGTGTTCCAGGCAGAAGGAAGAGCACAAGAGACCAATTATAATACAAGGTCATTGCAGTCTATAATATTAATATGAACAAAGAACATTGGGAGTCTTCATTCATTCAATCAATCATTGACTCATTAAAGCAAACATCCGTTGGGGAGATGAAGAGTTATGCCTGGGAGTTAGAAAAGTTTCATCCGGGAGGTGATCCCTGACCTGAACCTGGAAGGATGAGTAAGGGTTTTCTTGAGGGGAGAAGAGGAAGAGAAGCGTCCAAAGGGAGAAAGCCTTGTGAGCAAAGGCACACTGGTGGAGATTTTGCAGAATGTTGCCTGTGCAAAGTGAAGGTTTAGGATACCTTTCCCAGGCTCCCCCAGGGTAGCTTTTTGCCTCTCAAACCTAACCTTGATATTTATAATTCATTTTTCACCTGACCTCATCAGAGGTTAGTTGGGATGCTGGATAGATGCTCATGAGTGCAGGAGTAAATGGCTGGGTGAAAGAATTACCATATTTTGCCATATATAATGCACAATTTTTTGCCCAGATTTTTGAGGGGAAAATAAGGATGCACATTATACATGGGTATAGCGATCACATACCATGGGTGTAACAATCCCATGTATAATGCGCACAAAACGTGGGTGCGCGTTATACATGGCAAAATACGGTAATGCATGCATGAATGAAAGAATATAAGAAAGAATGAATCATACCAGAGAACATAACAGTGCTTTCCATGCACCAGGCATTGTTCTCAGTGCTTTATTAAATCATTAAATCCTCACACAATCCTAGGAGGTAGGTATTGTTATTATATGCATTTCGCAAATGAGAAAAGTAAGGCAGGCAAGATTAAGTAATGTACCCAAGGCCACACAGCTAGGAAGAGGGGGAGCAGGGTTTGAACTGAGGTGCCAGAGGATGCTACAAGCTGGGTCCCTGGAGCAAACACTAGGAATTAGGCATTTCCTCATTCATGCAGACATTTATCTCCTTTCTCACTCCATGGTGATTTCTTGGCTAAGCCTCCTCCAGGAACAAACAGGCTGTTTCCTTTCCTTGGAGCAGACCTGGGTCCTGGTGGCCAGAGGCAGTCTGGGCACTGACCTGGCTGTGACAGGCAGTACCTGCGGGCCCTGAGTGGCAGCTGCAAAGCGTTAAGGATGGGTGGCCCCTCCCTGGCAGGAGGGGCGAGGGGCAAGGATGCCGGCATCTGGCCTCTTTAGTGGAGAACGTCCCAGCGCTGGGAGCCTCACTGATCACTGCGCAGGAAGCTCGAAGTTTGCCTTGCAGGTTGATTGTATTAGCATTTCGAAAGAGTCTCCCTTCTGGGGAAGTGCATTAAGGATTCACTCCGGCTGGTCTCTCACCTGGGCAGGCTCCTCGTGAAGTGCTTCAGATTTCCCAGGAATCCTCAGAGACGTTTTGACATTCTGGTTGTCACTGCCAACGTGGGCTGCGAAGGAATTAATTGACATGGATGAAACCCTCAATTTCCAAGGGCTGTGTAGTAAAATAAAGGTTATTGTATTATTACAGATTCAACCACTAATGAAAAAGGGCTGAAGACCATAATCACAATACGGTAGGCTTAGTGGGGACTTACCTTGATTTCCACAGGCAACTACCTTGAACTTCAGGGAATGGCAATTCTAACAGTTGCTATTTGTTGAGAACTTATAATATGCTAAACACTTTACTAAATGAGCTCTATATGTTATGCATTCCAGCAACAAGCCTATGAAGGAGATGCTCTTTTCATCTCCGTTTTAGAGTGAGGAAACTAAGGCATGGAGAGGTGGCGTGAATGCGGCTGTTGAGTTGCACAGTAGCAACTGACAGCCTTGTAGGCAACACATTCTATTTTCTTGGGGGTGAGGGAGAATTAAAATACTTGGGCAGGTGGGGTTAAGATTGGCCAAGTGCCATCTAGGGACTTCTGGGTGGCAGAGTATTAGAGGTGTCTGTGCCCCCTTTCCAGACTCTGAGAGAACGCCGCTGCCTTTTCCCTCAGACCACATGAATTCCACCCATCCATCTACCCATCCACCCACACAAAAGAGGCCCAGCCAGCCATTCATCTATTCATCATCCACGTACCCAGGCACCCTTTTATCTGTCCATCAACTTACTCATCCATTTATCCAGCATTCATCCATCAATTCATTTAGTCATATCTTCGTGCATCCAGCGATTTATTCAAATCAGGAGTGTCTCCGATTGCCCTTCCCCAGCTCCTGTCGTGGGGGAGGCTCTCTCCTGCTATGACTAACATAGCAGGTAGGGGAGAAGCAGGGCGAGGAGCCAGGCGATACAGAACAAGCCCCATCATTTGTAAAGCCTCTCCAACCCTCTCATTCCCAGTCTCCCTTTATGTATGTAAAGTGATGATACTCGCAGTCTATTGTGAACTTAAAGCAAGCGAGTCTGTGGCACGCTTTAGAAACATAAACATGCTGCACAATCCCTGTCACCATCATCGTTATCCTCACGAGTGCAGCCTGTGCGCGAAACCTCAAACAGCCTGGAGTTGGAGAAGTCAGCATTTCTGAAATGACCCATTTCTGATTTTGTTTTCCAGAAATTCTGTAAAATTTACAAATATGAAATCACTGAAAGTGTGCAGTTACTCCGTTTCATAATATTCAGGTCTACTGCACGTCCTCCGGGCCACAGGAAGTACCGGGGAGCAGAGATTGGTCAGGGGTACTTGGCCCCGAAACGTTGGCCTGTCCTTTCTGGCTGAATGGATACGGCTGTCCGGAGTTGTCATATTTCAGGGTGATTGTTCAAGGCCTACCCCCGTTAGCTATGAGGAGAGGTTATACTGTAAGGAAACGTGTGCCTGGAAACCCAGGAAAAGGGGAACAATCGAACTGCAGGTTCAGCAGGAACCACAGTAAATACAGGTCTTACAGACACCGTGTCAGGGGACTCAAGTTCCACTCCGGTAAGAAACAATCCCCAAGTCTCGGGAGCCCACAACAAACGCTTATTCCTCCCTTATGTCCCACGTCTGCTGTGGGTCAGATGAAGATTTATTTGCTCCAAGTTTTCTTTTCTCTGGAGCCCAGGCTGACAGAAGAGCATGCTGTGCCTTAAACCTTCTCCTCACATTTTATTGACCAAAGCAAATCACATGACCAAGCCTGGCATCTGTGGGAGGGACTTGTATTCCTCCTTCAGAAAAGGCACCCGAGGGCGGGACAGCCCCTATTTTGACCAGTAATTCAACTTCCCATAAATGAACGAGAATGTAATTTGAACCTCAAATTAGCTTGGCGGCAAGGAGCTCCGCAGGAGGAGGTGGTAGCTCAAGCAGCTTTAGCTTCCCTGCGAGCTCACCTCTTCCCCTCCCATGGCCCACAACTCTCTGCACTTCTCCTACGTCTCATGGCTTCAGCTTTGCTGTCTTGAGGTTCCTGTTTCCTTATGACTTTGGCTCCCCCTTCATAGTCCCTTTGCCCTCTTTGTTCCTTATGAACTTTCACCTTCTGATCTTGCCATTAGTCAGCCAGAACTCTTGAGGTGCAGGTGCCAGAAACCTAAATCAAAGTAGCTTTATTTATTTTAATTTTTTTAATCCTCACCCAAGAATATGTTTATTGATTTTATAGAAAGAGAAAAGAAGAGAGAGAGAGAAACATCAGTCAGTTGCCTCCCACATGTGCCCTGCCCAGGAATCAAACCCACAACCCAGGTAGGTGCCCTGACCGGGAATCAAACCCAAAACCCTTTCGTGTATGAGATAACACGCCAAACACACCACCCAACTGAACTGCCTGGGCAGGGCTCAAAGTAGTTTTAAAAGGAGGAAGGAAGGAAAGAAGGAAGGAAGGAAGGAAGGAAGGAAGGAAGGAAGGAAGGAAGGAAGGAAGGAAGGAAGGAAGGAAAGGAGGGAGGGAGGGAGGGAGGGAGGAAGGAGGGAAGGAAGGAAACAGAAACAAGAAAGGAATTTATTGGCTCACATAACTGAAAAATCAGAAGTAGAAGTGGCTTTCAGCATGGCTGGATCTGTGGCCCCCCATAAGGTTCTTGCACCCCTCTTCTCTTCCTTCCTCTGAGTTAATTCCATCTTTGAACAGACTCCCATCATGGTGCAGAGGCCTCTGATTGTCTCGAAATAGCCATTCTCTCCTTCCAATGTGGTAGAAGTTTTTAGCTGGCCATATGGCCTCCCTTGCAACTAGACATTCTTTGGGACTAAATTCTGGTTAATGGGATGTAAGCAAAAGTGATGTGTACGACTTTGGAGCTGTTCCCTTAGAAAGAAAGGTCATGCTGCCCCTTCCTTTTTCCTGCCTCCTGGCTGGCTGGACAGTAGTCCTGGTGTGAGGAGGCGAGCCCCCAGGAGCCTGGGCTCCTGAGGACTTGCATGGAGCACAGCTACTGCGTCCACTTGGGCTTTCCCATGAGAAAAAAGCGAACCTGTATCTTGTTTACACCATTGCTCTGTGGGTCTTTTGTTACAGTAGCCAGACCAATACCTTCATTAATTCACTTTCCCCTCCCGAACCATTGCTGTGGTCAAGGGATAAAATCTGCTGGCTGGCCAGACCTGGGGCTCTATCCCCGAATCTGAGGCTGGAACCACTTCCCTAAACTCCAGGGACTGAAAGAGGTAGAGGACTTGCTCCGCAAGGAACACGGAGGTGCTGTCACCAGAAAAGCATGACATGAGTGCAGTACAGGCGAATGACAGTCCTTACACTTGACTACTTTGGTGCCCTGGAGAGAAAGTCTGGTGGACTCAACTCACCTCTTTCCTCCCACCAAGCCCAGCAGAGGTTCCTGGGCTGTGGATCATCTCCCAGGTTCCTGGTAAAGGCCCAATCACCTGTGGCTACAGAGATGGGTCCCTTATGGCCACCCCTGTGGTAGCTTTGCTAGAGTGAGTAGCGTAATTCCCATGTCTTTAGAGCCCTTTGTCTGCTTGCTGCAGTAGGTGGGGTTCATGAGGAGGCCTGCAGGGAACTTGTGAAGCGGACTGGGCACGGGTAGGGAGCAGCTATGGTCTCTGTGCTTACACTCTCTGCCCCAGCATCCAACAGCCTGCCTCTGCAAAATGGCACGAGGAGCCCAGCTGGGCTGTCTCCACTGTGCCAAAGGCAAGACAAGGCCTTTACGCTTACTGCAAAAGCTCAATGGGGATGGGCCAGAGTGTTTGTTAACTCCAGATGCCAATATGTTTTGATAAATAATGCTATTAAAAATGTATCGTTGCTCTGATGCTTTGTTACAGCATCTTTCCTCTTATTTTCCCCCATGTAACATTTACTATAAAAGGCCCCAGCCAAAAGCCAGCAACAATGAAACTGCACCTAGCCTCCAAGAATCTCTTCGTTTATGAAACTCTCAAAGACTCAGCACTCAGGGGAAAAGCCACTGAGACATTCCACTGTTTTGTAAACTTTGTAAGAATCTGTAGTTCTTGTGACTGAGGCCTAACTGCATGTTAAATTTGAAATTTCGAAACTTCAATTGCTTAAAAATATTGTAACTGCCTCTCAAACCAGAAAATTGCATTTAGATTTCCCTCTGTGTTTAACCTCAGACTGGCAAAAGATAGTCTTCAAATTTTCCCAGCAAATGAAAATCACTTTAAGATTGAGATTGCATATGGATAGTTCCTACCTCAAGACAAAGGGAATCTTCAGCAACAAATACAGTCATACATTTCTGTGCTGGGCCCATAACGTGGAGAAATAAATGATCATTTTGTTCTATAATCCATAGCATGAAGGATTTAGGACAGAGACAAGGAAGACATTCTTGAATATGAGGTTCAGTCACATCTGAACAGTTACTAAGGGAAATTGCAGCATCCTGCACTCAATTTTCTTACGGCCAGCCTCCTACAAAATTGTATGATCCCTTTGGCACCTTCCACATCAAAATTTCCTTCCTCCCCGCTGAGGCTCTACAGCTTTCAAACCACCTCTTTTTATCAGTCAATCTCATAACTCATTTAAACTCAAGTGTGATTGTTTGCGACTTAATGGGGACCAATGGGAAGAGGGTGTGCTTTACTCCAAGGAATAAATCAACATTGGCAAAATTCTAGGCAGACAGTCTTTTAGATGGAGCAGTGAATGGGGGTCTTTATTGTCTACTCATAAAACTGGTTTTACCTGAGATAAATGCACCTGCTTTCCTTTTTCCTTCTCTCTTGCCCTGCCTTCCTTCCATCTGTTCAAAAACCTTCTCTGGGGTGCCTGCTCTGTGCCATTCTCTATGCTCTGCTCAGGGTTGAAGTCCTGAAGCAGGAACTTCCTACAACAAAGGGCACAGGCTCCAGGAAAGAAGAGTCATAATCACACCAGCGCAGTGGCCATTTATTGAGTGTGTGTTGACTGCATGCTGGGGACTCTGCTGGAGCCTCTCCTGGGTAGCATTTCATCTTCGCGCCAACCCGGTGAGGTGGGCTGTGTGGTTCCCTTCTCATAGACAAGGAAACAGAGGTGCCATCTTTTCTTTGTTTTGGTCCCAGGTCACACATATTAAGTGTGGTGCTGGAATGTCCACGCAGGTGGTCTGGCTGCAGAGTTTTCTGGTCCAGGTGAGATCAGATTAAAATGAGCACATAGGGTGGGTGGTGGGCTTCGAGGGGACAAAGTCCCTAGGGTGAGCCGTGCTGCTTGAAGACTTGTCTTGAGAGACTGCAAGAAGGGACGGCCTCTTGCAGAGTGTTTGTGAGCCGGAGAGAGAGTCCCAGTGAGAGGCCCTCCCTGCTTCCCCTCCCCCCACCAGCAGACACCAGAAGCTGGCTGTGCCCCAGGCATGGCTCTGGTCAGGAAGAGAGGATCTTTTGTGAGCTGCTGGCCTGGTTTCTGTTAATGCCAATTAGCGTTCCTGCCTCCTTGGAACTGTGGGGTCAGCAGGCTTCTGTGATCTTGGTGGCTAGAGGTTCTGGCCTAGAAATGCTCAGGATGTGGGACGGAAGTCAGAGAGAATCTGAGGCAGGGACTGGGTCACTGAATGCAGAGTAAACAGGGATTCACAGAGGCTCGTGGGGCCCAAGGGCAGGACATTCTGGGGCCAGACAAAGAGGAAGAGGGGAGAAGGCGACATCTAGGACTGCTTCCTCCCTACCCCCAGATCTCGCTGTGTCCTGGTTGTGATTTGGGAAACTGGTTCTTGAGACAGGAGAAGGCATGACAGAGTGGGCTCTGACATCCCTGGGCTTGCCGGGGACTGCAGAGAGTTCTTCCAGGAGCCCCTCTATCCAGGGTTGTCTGGGGAGTAGAGTGGAGCACCCTCTTCCACCGTAAAGTGAGCCCAGAAAATTGGCCTCGGACTCCCTGGTTGTTGGTGATCAGGGGCCAGTGGTAGGATAAACTTGAGTAAATGCTGCCAGGTTAGCAGACTGAATCCTGGGAAGGGCTGCGGAAGGGGCTGTCAAGAAAGACCTCCTTGTCCCTTAGTGAGGCCGTCACTGGGCTCCCAGACTGGCATGGCTGTAGGGCCGCCAAGTCCCTGGAGCATTAGAGATGGCTCCGCGTCAGCTCGCCCCAGCTTTCTCCTGTTTGCCTGTCCTCCTGAACTCCCCTCCCTTGCCCTCTGGCCCTCTTTGTCTTGCACCCTCCATCCCCCATTCACATTTGTCCAATTGTGGGCATCCTCTTGCCCTCCCCTCCCCACCGAGCCTGCATGGTAGGCCAGCCCTCCTACAGGAGTGATCACCTATTCTCCCACCTGTCCTGCAGTCACTTGGGCTAGACCACCTGCTATGCTCTTGGTTCCTGCAGGAGGGCTGCCTCCAAAGTCACTGTGGAGGGAGCAGCTGCAGACGATATCCAGGAGCCGGTGACTGTTCACTGGTCCCTGGCCTCAGTCTCCGGCTCCACCTGCCTGCCCAGCTGCTCTTCAGTGACTCACCCGGGTGCCCCAGGGGACTGTTTTTCCAAAACCCTATCACTGTACCTTCACAAAAACCGCTTAACCTTCCAAACACAGAGCTGGTCCTGCTCTTGCCTGCTCCCCACTGGGGCCTTTCTGAGCAGCACGACAGGGCAGGGGTGGGGCGTCTGCAGGGAGAAGGTGCTTAGGCCAGATTTCTCATGCTTGGACCCTAGTCCCTCTCCTCTTCCTGGTAGTCCCCACTCTCTTCTTAGTGGCTTCTCCAGGCTCCAGGGACAACCACTGCTTCCTGGCCAACACCCCTAGGAAACAGACCATTTCCAGGTTAGAGAGGAGGCCTTTAGGGTGATGGAGGCCTTGTATTTGCTTTTCGAGCTCCAGACTCAGCCCTTCTCTGTCCTTGCTGGTTGAGAGAACAAATTGTCATGTTGTGCAGCACCAACATACAGAGCTCACCACCTGCCCACCCTCCCCGGCGGGGACAGGCCCTACTGCCCCCTCTCTCTTGCTGAGCCTTTCCTCACTACTGTGTGGCCAATTCCTTAGGGGACCTTTGGTGTCAGGGCTGGGGGCTGGGAAGGAGCTTTGAGAGGCTTCCTGTCTACCTATTGGTCACCCACCCCAACCCTGTCCTTGGTCTGACAGGGGCTACCTTGCCAACTTAGGTGTACAGAAGCTTTCTGCTAGCTTGTTACTTACCTCTGCCAGGGAAGGAGTGGATGAAGGGCCCACTTGTTGCACTTGACCCTGCCCTTCCAGCAGGTGTTGCTGCTACCCACACCTTCCCAGCTTCTGAGGGAGGAGAAGAGATTTGCTGGGGCAGCCCCCATGTTAACACAGCTGCCTACTCCCCAGCCCCCTGAAGTCTGGGTCACAAGACTCTGCAGAAAGAGACTGGACTGCCTGAATCTGGAGATCCTCAGCCTGGCATTGCAGGCTTCCCAGCATGTAGATCTCCCCTCCGCACTACAACTACTCTCATGGGTTCCTACCCTCAGACTGGTCCCTGAACAGGCCCCTGGGCCTTTACACCTGCTGTCTTGTCTCGTCTCCTCTCTGTCTGTCTAAATCCTGCTCACACAGGAGGGCCAAGTTCAACTTTCACCTCCCCCAGGGAGCCTCCCTTAACTACTTCAGCTCATAAGAAAAGCTCCTTCCCCTAAGCCCTTAGCTCACAAGACAGAACTGAATTCTATTGTATCTTTCATCATATATTAGTCTTGTTTTTCCAATTAGCCTGTCAGTCCCTTGAGGACAAGAGGCCATAGGTGACCCCTTTTTGCCCCTCCCGGTGGACTTAGGAAAGAGTTGGACTGTTTTGGCACTCTGTCATCACGGGTTGACTAATTGGAACCTGTTGGACTCTGTTCAGGGCCTGGTATTTGTGTGTCTACATACACTCATGTGTCTGCCTGATTTACATGTTTGTGCACACACATAAAATGTATGTGTTCATGCATGTGAATATGACTCACATATTTGTACCATGTGTAAAAGTGGTTTAATTTATTTAACAAGGATTTATTGAGACTCTGTCGCAGCCGGGCACTGTGCCAAGTGCTGGGGATACAATGACGAGTAAAGAAGTAGACCGCTCCAGCCCCCAAGAGCTGGGAAGATGGGCCACTTACGAGGCAATAACCATAATGTGAGCTAAGTGTCAGGACGGAGCGGCACGTGGCCAGAGTGCCTACTTTGCCCAGACTAGGGAGACAGGCCAGGGTGCTTTGCTGTCAGTGCCTGTGTGTGGCTGACCTGTGTACTGAACCCACAGAGAAAGGAAACGTTTGACTTAGAGTCTGCTAAAGGTAGAATTGTGTCCCCCATCCCCCCAAAATATGTTCAAGTCCTAACTCCCAGTTCCAGTGAATGTGACCTCCTTTGGAAATAGAGTCTTTGTTGATGTTAGCAAATTAAGATGAGGATTAGGGTCGGCCCCAATCCAATGACTGGTGTCTTTATCAGAAGAGGGAAATTTGGGCACAATGTAGGATGAAGGTCAAATGACTTTAGAGGCAGAGACTGGAGTGATGCATCTGCAAGTCAAGGATGGCACCACCAGGAGCTAAGAGAGAACTATGGAACAGATTCTCTCCCTCAGCCCCCAAGAAGGAGACAGCCCTGCTGACACCTTGATCTGGGGCACCTGGCCTCCAGAACTATTAAGAGAATAAATTTCTATTGTTTTAAGCCACTCAGTTTGTGGCACTTTGTTATGGCAGCCCTAGGAAAGCCCTAATTCAGAGGCTTACTGGGCTAATTAGGTATTTGCCAGGTGAGGAAAAGGAAGGGAGAGTGACTCCATCACAGGGAACTCACTATGCAAAGGCAAGGAGGAGTGAGCAAAGCAGAGAGAAATAGGAATGTTCCCTAGGAGGTGGAAATGGGAAGTTACATGTTAGAGTGTGTGTATGTACATAAGGTTTGCATGATCATGACTGTGTGTATGTGAATAGTTTGTGTGTTCATGCATGCACTTTTTGGCATTTGTCATGTTTCATGCTGTTTTGTGTGCCTCCATGTGCTCTCACATGTTTTGTGTGTGTCCTAATCTCTGTGCACTTTGCTGTCAGTGCATGTGCGTTAATGATCTGCAGGGTGTGCACTGAACCCAAAGCGGTGGGTTTGTGCTTAGTCACAGGAAGTTGTGAAGCCAGGCAGAGCCCAGAACCTGCATGAAACTCCCCTTTGGTACACACCGTGGATGGTGAAAACCTGGTCAGACTGTGTCATGAGTTACCAGGAGCTCAGAGTTCACCTTCCCTGGTTTAGGAAGCCCACAGCTGGGAGGATGGTGCCTGCACTGCATTGGTTAGCACGAGGTATGCGCGTGACAGAACTGCTGAGTCCTCAAGTTTGAGAGCTGAAGGTGGCCTTAGAGATGGTTCAGAGACCTCTTGCCCCTTAGCCTAGCCCCAGGGCACTGATATCGAGGGTCCCCAAATTCTGTCCATGAAAGGGCTCCCTGTGGTTTGGCCAAATTCTCACTTGCCTGGAACACACCTTCTTAGGGGACAAGGGTTGCTGCTGAGGACAGGAATCGGGGAAGGGTCAACCCTATCCCAGGTCTTCTTAATAAAACATGCAAAGGATTATGTGCATTTTTCTGGGGAGAAGGTGCTTGGTTTTCATCATGGCCAGAGGTATGTGATTCGGGAGATCTAAGGACCATTTCTCTAGTCTAGGCTGACATTGAGGGTGTGAGTGTGTGGCACAATACGCGCAGGTGTGTGCAAGCATGCGGAACTCCCAACCTGCTTCCTTTCCGAGAATATGGTTGGATCAGGATGTCAAGTGCAGCCCCGGGCCCTGCCAGCTGCTGCCATGGTCAGATTGCAGGGGGCTGTCCTTGACGGGGCTGGTAGAACAGATGGAATCAGTGTTAAGGACAGGAAGGGAGGGGTGGAGCCTGCTGCTCTCAGGAGGAGGCTTGTAACCTAGAGGAGCTCCTTGAGATCAGCTACCTGACTACCCAGCCCTCGCCTGGTTCACATTTAAACCTTGGAGGTGCAGCCGGGTGTATGTGTGGGTGGAGATGGGAGAAGTGTGCTCAGGGAGAATTGTGAAGGTAGAAGGAATTGGAGATGTTCAGCACCTTGGTCAGTACCCTCTGGTTCTGACGACACTCACTTCCTTCGCCTGCCTGCTGTTAAAAACTCAGGGTTTGGTGGAGATGCTGAATACAGTAAACCTACAAGTAAAGTTCAGATTATAGCTGGTGGTCTCGTTGGGGCTACTTCCTTCTCAGGAACCCCTTCTCTGAAATTTCTGAGAAGCTGGATGGACTTAGGAGGGTCACTCATGGGTAACTAAGTACACACTGATCCCCAAAAGAATGAGAGACAAAGATTTCCAAGGACTAAGGGCTGGCAGTGGGTTGCAAGCATGGTGGGGGAGCCACTGGCTTCAGACTCAGTCAGTGGAAGGAGGGGGAGGAAGAGCATGTGGCTGGGGTTGTTTCTCCTTTCCCCCTTGCCTCAGGCTCTGGGCTGAGCCAACCTGGGCCTTGCCACCCCTGCCCAACCAACACTTTCCCTCCTCTGGGCTCCCCAAACCCTCCAGGGTTGGGGGATTCCCTGAGGCTGTGCCCTGAAGCCCCTTCCACGTCCCTTTCCTCTGTTTCTCCACTCTCTTGCTGTGCCTGCCTGCTGCCACCACAGCCCCACACCCTGCCCTCTGCACCCCTGTTTTAGCCCACGGGACTTCACCGCTAGCACTGTGTTGGAACCCTCTGGACTCCAGACTTGATGGCTCTCTTGCTCCTTCTCTTCTTTCCAAAGAACTTTCTACAAGTAACTAATTAACCTCATCACCTCCTTTCTGTGAAGCCCAGTGCAGGGAGGGAGGAAGGAGCAGTGCCTTGTCCCTTAAGGACAGTCAAGTGGACATGTGGCTGTTCAGGAAGCTGCCAGGGGTAGGGGAGAGATTCCCTGTCGGAGCTGCCACCCCCTCCCCACTTTGGAGCTGGCTGCAGTGTAAGTACTGCTCCAGGAAGAAGCGAGAGTCACCCTGTCTGCTCTCAGCCCTGGCTTAGTTTCCACATGGTCTGACAGAGGCCTTTGTCATTTGCTCCCTCCAGTTGCTTCCACTCTTTTCCCTAATCCTCCCCAGGCAACTCCTAGGGTTGAAGATCAGGTACAAAGGACTTGGGGAGGAATGCAGATGAACAAAGAGGAGCACAGCCTTGGGTGGCAATGATAACCTTTTCCCCTGGATGCTGTGTCTGCCCTGTTAGTGCAGCAAAGGACATGCAAATGCATGGAAATACAGAGTGTCTGGCTGCAAATGTGCCCAGGCATCCAGGTCACTCCAGGAACAGCATGCAGCCCCTGGGGAGTCCCCTCATAGTCTGATCTCTTGCCTCCCAGGAGGTCATGCTCACAAATGCTGGGGCACTGGCTGAAGGGAACACTGGGCCCACCTCAGCTAGTCCTGATGCCAGTGGACAAGGCCCATCCCCCTGCTCTAGGAGCCCAGTGAGGCCCTGGATGCACTCAGTGTGTGACAGGTGGGGAGATTGGGCCTAGGCTGGGGCTCAAAGGGAAGTGGAAGTGGGAGAGACACAGTATGGAACATTAATTGTGCAACTGCTGACACCAAGCCCTGAACTAGACACACTGTGCATGTTAACTCATGTCATCCCTCTGACTCCCCAAGAAGTTCTTAAGGAAACTGAGGTTTGGTTTATTAATGCAAAAAGGAACTTGGCCCAAGATCACACAGTGAGTAAGTTGTAAAGTCAGAGCTAGACCAAGACTTTTATTATCTGAGCAAAATTTAAAAATGCAAATCAGAGAGTGCCATCCCCTGCCTGAATCACTGCCACGGCTTCCCAGTGTCTTCAGCATGAAATCCTTTTCCTTTCTGTGGCTGCCAAGACCCTGCACCTCTAACCTTGTCCCCTCCGCCCCTCATCACTCACTCTACCCACCCCCTGTGCACCTCCTCGGCCAGCCATCTTTCACTGCCTCTAGCAGGCACACTCTCTCATTCTCTTTACAAGGCTCTCGCACTTGCTGTTGCCCCAGTTTGGAACACTTTCCCTCCAGATCTTCATAGGGCAGGTCCTTCAGGTCAAATACCACCTCCCCTGAGAGGCCTTCTTCCGTGGTGTCCCAGGCCACGGTGGCCTTCCTCCATCCCTCTCTATACTGTCACCCCAGTTGTCTTTCTTCTCAGTACTTAGCAGCATCTGAAGTTTTTTATTTGTTAACTTGTTTATTGTGTTTCATCCACTAGAACTCAAGCTCCTCCCAGGTTTGCACGGTTGTGTTCCCAGGGCCCAGCACTCAGTAAGTGTTCAATAAATGTGCCATGGATGAATGACCTCAGAAAAGCTTCCCTGGGCAGAACTTTGCTGGTGGGTTGCAAACCAAACTGAAGCCTGATCACTGAGGCTTTGAGATTCATAGAAGAGAATCTATCTGTCTGTCTGTGAGCTGGCCTGAGTTCCCTTTCTGCTCAGGGAGTATGGTGGACACGTTTCTTAAGACTTTGCATGAAGCCAGGTGTGAAGGACAAGGTTGCCTGACATCCCTGGACCAGGGGTTGGTGTTCTCGGGTGCCCTGCCTGTTCTGTGTTTCCCCATCTTGGGAGAGGTTCAGGGCTGCTGAGGAGCCCACCCTGCCTGCCCCCAGGAGTGTGGCAGACATCTCTGGTGAGGAGGGAGAGACAGACGCTGCTCAAGGAACCTGATCTTTTGCATTCACTGACATTCTTGGATTTGGCATTTACAACCTCAGGGTTCTATTCCGAGGAGGCCTTTTGCATTTGATGTAAATATTATGGTGATGAGAGGTGACATGGAGAATACTCTGTAGGAAATGTAATTCCACCCCCACCAGGCTGGAAGCTTTGGGTTGTTATCCCAGGGATTGATTCCTCCCAGTTCTTGGGTTAACCCAGAGCAGCCCCCTCCACTGCTAGGCAGCAGGGTCTTGGAGCAGCACATTCGTTATTTTTCCAATTTGCAGAGGCACACTCATCCATCAACGTGGGAAGCAATAGGGGTGAGTTTTGAGCTTCTTGATGTTGCAGCCATTCTTTGCGGGGAGGCGTCCCCTCCCGGAGGACACTTGAGCCATCCTCCACTCTAGAGGGGTGGGATTGGGGGATCCAAGCCAGTGGTGGGCACTGTAGTTCCCAGAAATCAGCTGTGCTCCCAAGTGCTACCTCAATGACTACTGGTTCCCACCTATCTCCCAGCATGATTTTAACCCTTGGTTTATGTGCCTCTTTACTCTGCTTAGTGTTGGGGACCATCTCCAGCTGCCTTGTGACCCTTGGTGCCATATTCCTATTCTTTTCCCAAACTTCCAAGGAAATGATGTCCATAATCCCCACATGTGGTCCAGGTGGGGAGCTAGGACTGGAGCAGCTGTCCCCGGATGGTCTACAGGATGGAGGAGGGAGGTAGCACCTTTACAATGATATCTCTTTGATATACTGTGTGGCCAGGGACAAGTGACTGAATCTCTCTGAGCTTTGGTTTCTGCATCCCTCAAACGGGGAAAATAATATTTATGTCATAGGGTTATGTGACGATACTGAGGAAGAGTGTATATAGGGCCCCAGCACAGCACTTGACATGACGTGTGTGCTCAGGAAATGCGGGCAGTTGTCTCAGGTACAGAGAGCTTGTGAGGCACAGCGTGAACTAAGGGCCAGATCCTGGCCTGGAAGCACAGAATTTACAACTTCTCTTCCCAGCTGTGCTACGGACCTTATAACCACAGTGACCAGTCATTCAACCAATCAACATTGATTATTTGGGTGTGTAATGAGTGTTTTATATTATCATCAGAAAGCCAGCATAACCTAGAGCTCAGATTCCGGAGTCAGAGAAACAGGTCAAATGCTGGCTTGGCCACTAGACACTGGACTTTTCAGTTTCTGTTTCTCCATCTGTAAGAAGGAAATGGTCATGGAACCCACGTCAGGTGTGCTGAAGATTAAATGGGATAGTGCTTGGCATGTAGCAAGCCCTTCATAGATGTTACTGCAAAAGTTATGTGTGGTATAGACAATGGAAAAGACTCCAGATCTGAGATCAAAAGACCAGGGTTTGATCTACTTTTTTAAAGATTTTATTTATTTATTTTTAGAGAGGGAAGGGAGGGAGAAAGAGAGAGAGAGAAACATCAATGTGCAGTTGCTGGGGGCCATGGCCTGCAACCCAGACATGTGCCCTGACTGGAAATCGAACCTGTGACACGTTGGTTCTCAGCCCACGCTCAATCCACTGAGCTACACCAGCCAGGGTTTGATCTACTTTTATCTCTTATTTACTGCATTATCTGGAGCAAATCGCTTTACCATGAAGTCTCTATGTCCTAATCTATAGAAAGGGAATAATGTCATCTGGTTCTAGATGGCCAGGAAGAAAGCTTAACACTTAGCCTAAGAAGGAGGCTCAATATTTATATGATGACTGAATAAATGAATGAATGAATGAATAATGTGAAAAAAATTAGGATTTGGATTCAGAGGACTTTGATTGGTGTCCCAGGTTTGTTACTTTCTGTGTGTCATTTGAGGCAAGTGACTTCACCTTTCTGAACCTTGGGTCCTCCCAGTGTAAAATAACATAACACCTGTCCCCAGCTTTATTGCAGAATAGACTGTAAACATTAAAAACCCCCCATATACCATAGAGCACTGTGCTCCAGTCCCTCTGGGTGAGGGACCGTGAGGGCTCCAAAGACATGCCAAGTCCTTGGTCCTAGCCCTAGAGGCCGTGATAGATTTTGGGAGAGAAGGCACAAAGCAGGGGCAGAACAACACAGAGTTCCACCCACTCACTGACTGAACAAATATTTATGAAACACTGGGCATATTTTCATATGTCTATGGGATATTTATAGGTTCAATCTGATGGAGGGACCTTGAAGGTCAAGGTAAGGCCCCTGGAGTGACTGTGCTATGGCTACAGGTCTCAAATGCTTGTATGCTATCTATGCTCCTGAGTTACCTTGTGGGGTGTGTGGGCCTCTGGCTCGCTGAGTCACTTTTCTCAGACATTCTCTGAGAGAGGAATGTGCACCGTCCATTGTAGAGAGAGCATTTGAATCAGCCATTCAGTGAGTGGTCCGTCCCCAAGGTCAGTGGCCTATCTGGCCACTGCAGCTGGCGGCCACAAAAGACCTGCTGAAAATCCAATCTAATGGGGCAGCTAAGGCTCTAGCTGCTCTTCCTGGGAGAAGGAGGGTGAGTTGCAAGGTGATTTCGCTGCTGTCGCAATCTCCCTTTAGACCCAGGCTGTCCTCGAGGGCAAAAATAGCAGCTTCAGAGGCAGGAGAGTGTTGTGACATCATCCCCAGGGTCAGCCAACAAACACCTCTCCAGCCAGCTGATCCCACTTGCCCCTTGGAGACTTGGGCCAAGGTCCTAGGAGATGGCTTTAGTGGCCTCAGGCCCCTTTCCAGGCCCCTGGCTCCTGTCTGAGCTCTATGAACAGGAATTTCCCCCCTACTCTCATGTTTACCCACCAGGCAAAAAGGTGATTGGGCCAGGACCCACCTCCACTTCCCCAGGGCTGAGCTCTGCAGGCTTGCAGGGCCTGCAGACTTTCTGGGCCAGGAGCACATAGGCTGGGCTGGAGATGCTGAGGATGGCAGCAGGCCGAGGGGAAGATATCCTGCAATCCTTGGGAAGTGGGAGGGAAGGCTGGCAGGGGGAAGGCGGGGTGGGGGGCAGGGAGAATAGAGGAGTTTGTGCACAGCTGTGTGTGCATGTGCACCCGTTTGTGTGTGTGTGTGTCCTGCAGCAGAAGATGGCAGGAATGGGGACTCTACAGCCGCTACTGATTAGAAGGGTTTTGAAATTGATAAATTACTTTGTATTGGGGCAAAATGATTTGACCAGATTTCAAATGTCTCAGAGAAGGGAAGCTTCTCTTGGGCCAAGTATTGATTGCATTTAATAGAGCTGGGACTTTCTCACTTAAAAACAACAAAATAAACATCTAGGAGAAGGCACTAACTCTCTTCTCTCTCCCTCTCTCTCCCTCCTCCTCCGTCTCTCTTCTCTCTAAGAACAGCAAGGGGTCCAGAGACCCACCCCAGGCTGGGGTGAGGAGGGATGGTGGGGGCAGTGCTGGTGTCAGAGCCCTGGGGTTCCTTTGGGGCAAATTGGTGGTGGGGGCTCAGGAGAACAGGGGGCCCTGGGTTGCTCCCATTCTTCACCAATCGATTTTTGCCAAACAGGGGCTGTCGGAGCCTTTGATAAATCACCAACCCAAGTGATGAATGCCCTGAGGCTGGTGGGGGTGGGGGAAAGGATGCTAATCTGGGTGGCGTCCCAGGGAAGGAAAGGGGTGAGGATGGAGGGCTGGTGGGCACAGGGGGCCAGCTGAGTTGAAGCTGAGTTCTGGAAATTCTATGAGATACCTCCAGATAGCTAATCCTAGCCTTTTCTTTCAACAGGATTTGAACACAGTCATTAACTGAACATTACTTCAGAATTCATTTTTGGTCTATCTTTTGTCTGTCTCTTTCTGTCTGTCTCACTGTCTGCCATTTTATCTGGTTTCCAAATGGACTCTGATGGTTTCCTCCCATGAGAGGTTTCCTTTGGGCCTCCTGACATATGGGAAGGCATGGGGGGAAGGCTAGTAGCAAGCAGGACCTTGGCAGTGGGAATTGGGAGGAGAGGAGTAAAAGGGTCTCTTGAAATGTGTGGAGGTGAGGAGCCTGCAGAGCAGGGAGGGAGGGACTGGGGATGCAGATATGAGTGTGTAGGGCAGCCATGGCCTGAGAGAAGCCAGTTTCCAGGATGGCCTATTTCTCCTGGAGGGTAAGATCACGTCATGGGGTTCTTTCATGCTTCCTCCCAAAGCAGTTTGAGCAGAGACCTGGGGAACAGCAAGAAGTGCAGAGAGGGGCAGAGACCAACCCAGAGCCACAGACTGATCTGTCACCACGGCCAGAGCCTGCCTTGGAGACAGCCCAGCTCATAGACCACAAGTCTGAACCAGCTATGGGTGACCTTGGACATGTGACTTAGCCTCATTCACCTTCTGGCTTCTCATCTGTAAAATGGTGTGATATAATAGGGTTGCATGAGGTTTATATTAATTGAGAACATGTGTGTAAAGTGCTTAGCACAAGGCCTGGCCCATTCAAGCACTCAGTAAATGTTAGCTGAGAACATTATTGTTCTCCCTGGTAGCAGCATGGCAGACTCTGAAGTCATGAAAACCCAAAATGGGTCAGCCATTCTGGAGTCAAGAGAAGGGACTCCTGGCTCTGCCTGAGTTGGATAATTCTACCCAAATTACGGCTCTACTGGCCAGGCTGTGTTCTACGCTCTGTCCCCACTCTCAGTGCTGATGCGCCATGGGCCAGGGCTCCACGATCTCCTGCAAAGGCAGCTGGAACCTAGCCCTGAAGATGCCTGCCAGGCATCTGCCTAAGCGAGCTGGGCTTGCCTCCTCCTTACTCCGTGGTCCAAGCCACCGCTTGCAGGCTCCCCGCCCTAGCCCTGTCCATGGTGCTACTCCGCATCCCAGCCCAAGACTTGCCCACAGGGCAGAACTTCTCACTCCAAACATCCCCATCCCCCAACTTTAACATCTCTGATGATCTCCCCAGTCACCAGGAACGAATTCTGAGCTCACGTTCTGGACCGCTGCCAGGAAGAAGGAAGCGGCCTTAGTATAAAGAATCACACAAAAGGCCGCAGGTAATTATGTCTCTTTTAAGCTGCTAACAGGATTGGCCATTTGATAAATGGACGGATTTGAGGCTGTTTTGTCACTGACAAGCTGTTGTAAGATCATATTGGAAGCTGAAGACAGTTTATCTTCATGTGTGTGGTGGAGAGAGGGGAATTCTCCATGGATTTTACACCCTCTTCAAATTAATGTCATTTCCTAGGCCTGTCCTATGCATGGGAGTGAGTGATCTTTATGACTCACCCCCTGATTAGATTACCTGGCTCAGCAGCCACCTTCAGCCCCCTGAGTGCTCTCTCCTTCCCCAGGCCCCTCCCTGCTTCCATCTCTCCAGCTCCCCTCTGACCTCCATGCTTCCCTCCTCTAGCCCTGCTCTCAGGTCTAGCTGCTGAGCAAGCCCACGGCTCAATTACTGCTGGCTAGCCCAAGAGGCAAAGGGATCTGGTTTCTTCCATTTCTCTGGAGGGAGCAGAAGAGATGGGGGTGGGGCGGGAAGAAGAGGGAGGCAATGGGAGAGGGAGGGGGAAAACAGAGGAGGAGAGAACAAACGAGACAAAGAGAAACAGAGAGCCAAGCCTAGGTAAAGAGAAGGAAGAAAGAAGAGAGACAAAAGCAGTAGAAAAGGGAGAGGAAGGGTTTTTTTTTTTTTTTGTCTTCATTTCCAGAGCCTTGCTCTCCACAAACACCAAGGTAGCCTCCTTACCTGAACCCCTGAATTACGCAGGCCCCCTTGGGTATTTTTTCAGATAACCCCATTTTATTGTCTTCATAGCACTCACAATTATTGTCTTGTTTGTTCATGTATTTGCGTCTATAGTTTGTCCTCACCCCTAAATTAGAAGACCAATGAGGGCAGGAGTTATGGCTGCCATGTTCTCCCCCGGACTTCAGCACCTAGCACCTAGTAGGGCCTTGGTAAATGCTTATTGACCAACTGATGCAGCAGGGCTGAAGGGGCAGGGCTGGCCTGCCCTCCTGCAGAGTCTGGTGGTGAGGGGGAGGGTGGCAAGTCTGGAGCTGGCTGGCCCGTGATAACATCCCTGGCTGGATTTGGAGAGACATTTCCAGGGAAGGGAATACTTTAGTCATTTTTTGGACAGAACTAGGTGTCCTCCAGGACAAAGCTTTTCAAAATGTGGTCCACAAACCACTGCATCAGAGTCCCCTAGCAGCCTGCATTCTCATAAGCACTCTATGTGATTCTGAGGGAGTGGGTCTGAAGTCCACACTTTGATAAACACTATTCTGGGAAATGGGAGATCTCAACAGAACCAGGATCTGGGCTGCTTGTCGTGTGTGCGTGTGTGTGTGTGTGTGTGTGTGTGTGTGTGTGTGTGTGTGTGTGTCGGGAGGGTAGCATTTGGAATACTTGCAGTAGAACGAGAAAGCTAAAATCCATTCTTTTCAGCCAGGTGCCACCTCAGTCTACACATACACTGGGAGGTATTTGTAGGAGAGCCCCTATGTTCAAAGGAAGGGCTCAGACTGCTAGGGACAGTTCCCCCACCCAACCCAGAACCCTAGAGGAAGAGGAGCCCGGCAACAGATGTGAGGAGAAGGAGCCCTCCCTGCCTCATGCCCAGGGGCCTCCCCTCCCCTACCCACTGCAGTCTCTGCAGCTGGTAAGTCACGCCTCATTTCCCAGGCAAGCTGTGTACCCACCCCCAAGCCCCAGGCCAGGCTCCCTGCCTCTTCAGGGGACCTCCCCCAGACTTGTCGGCAACGTGTGCTCCAGGATTTATTGACTGCTCTCCCAGCCTGTGCCTCCACCCTGCATACACTCACACACCCCAAATGTCACAGCCTCATCATGCCAGACAGGCAGCGCCATACAGGACACCTGAAATAGATCCAGTGGGTGCTCAGAAGTGAAGGACGGTGCGCCTGAGCAATGGGACAGCCTGGGTTACTCATGCTCGACCTCCACCCAGGCCTGAGATCAGGAGGAAGTATGGAAGACTTGGGCCCACCAGTTTAAAAGGATAGCCCCCCGCCATGCCACTTTCCCTGAGTAAAATCAAAGCACGTAGAAAGAGCTAACACCATATTCCATCCACTCTATGCTCCAGCAACTCTGTCCTTACTTTATGCCTCGAACACTCCGTGCTCTCTTTGGCCTCAGCAGCTCCCTCACTCATGCTGTTCCCTCTGCCCGCAATGCTCTTTTACACCCTTCTCTCCCTTTCGTCTGATAGCTCCTACCTCCCTCAGTGGTTCTTTCCAGATCCCCCAGCTCCGTGCTCATGACTCTACGTCCTTTACTGTTTATAATACTCCGCACCCTTGTCATTATGTATTCACTGTCCATCTTCCCCACTTGACTGTGAGCTCCACAGCAGGAGGGACTACACTTCTGTGTCTTGTCCACTGCCCTATCCCAGGCCCCACCACTCACAGTACTTGGCGCAAGGTGGGCACTCAGCCAGGAAGACTGAAGCTTGGACGGAGTCATTTGTTTTTGTAAGTGGTTCCTGAGCCTCTGCTGTGAGTCAGGCATGGTGCTAGACCCTGAGATGCAGCAGCAGACAAAAAGGCACCCACTTTCCTTCCCTTTCTTCTTCCAGCCTCCCAGAGCCTGCAATCTGTCAAGTAACCATACAAATCACTGTACATTTGCAACTCTGAGAGGTGCTTATAGAGGTTCATGAGCACATAAAAGAGAGGGGTTCGGTGAAGTTGAGGGGGTTTGGTGAAGTTGAGGAGGTCTGGGAAGGTTCCTGAGAGAATGCTATTTCCCTGAGATTGAGGAGGTTGTGTAGAGTAACTGTGGAGCAAAGAATGTTCTAGAGAGAGAGAGAGAGAGAGAACAGCGTGCAAAAAGGCCCTGTGGCAGAAGGAAAGCGTGGCTTCTACAAGGAACTGAAAGCCCTTAGGTTCTAGAGCATGGGTGGTAAATGGGAGGCTGGAATGCCGGCAGGAGCCAGACCACGCAGGACCTTATCAAGCAAGGTAAGGAATTTACTTCTTTATCTAAGAGCAAAGGGTTTAAACACTGAAGAGTTTACACAGCCGGGGTGGGGGTAGAGTGGGGAAGGCAAGAGGCAACATAATCAGAATTGCATTTCGAGAAGGTCACGCAGGCTTCGGTATGAAGAAGGAAGGGAGAGGCTCCCTTGGAGACAAAGAGACCAGTAGGTGGGGTGTTGGGGCCATCTGGGATCAGGCCATGAATGCTGGTGGAGATCGAGAATACTGCCCAGTTTTGAGAGGAAGTTTTCAAGCAACACCACAGGTTGGTGGCAAAATCAGGACTAGTAAACATCTCTGGCCTTTGCTTTGTACCTTCCTGTAGCTGTTGGCCTCCTGCTTAGATGTCCAATGGGCCTCCCCCAGAAGTATCCCTACTCTCTGCACCCCCCTGCCCCCGCCCAGATTCCCACAGTCTGTACTATGTTCCTCTGGGGGTGCCCATACATGTCTTCTTCCAAGTTAGAAGGCTCTGGCTGGACACTCAAGGAGATGAGTTTCCCTCAGGGCCCTGAGTGCTCTGCATTCTGGGAACTGTAGTTCCAGAGCAGGAAAGCTGGATCCGCCTCTGACTGTAGATTTGGCAGGCAGCCTGGTTGCCATGGCAGCAGCTGGGTTGGAGCCACCGAACCATTTCATCCACAGCTCTGCTAGCTCTGAGAGCCTCACAGCAAGAAAGCTTGGACTCTGGGGAGGAGGAGGAGGAAGGAGGAGAGTGAGAAAAGGGAAAGGAGGGAGGAAGACCTCATGGGCCTTCCCCAGAGGCCTGGGCTCAGCCTCCTCTGGCTCCGGGACTTCTGAGCTCAGTAGAAGAGAAGTTACCAGCTCATCCTCAGAGCAGGACACCCCAGCACTGGGATCCAGTTTTGCTGCTCTGTTCTTGTCAATCAATCAGACCCTGTAATTCAGCTCAGTGAATGCAGAAGGCTGCACCCGACACAGAGGGAGGAGAGGGCAGCCCTCCATCCCCAGGGAATCTTGGGTCCTGGGTAGAAAAATAAGAAGGTCCAAAATAATGACTCAGGAAGGAAAGAGTTCTGCCCATTTTCCCTCCAAAATGTCCCCAGAATCCATTCCCTTCTCTCTGCCCCTTGGCCACAGTCCTGGCCCATTCTATGTCCCCCAGAGGAGGCTTTCTAAAACACAAATCTGGTCCTGTCACGCCCCTGCTTAACATTCTTCAATGGCTCCCCTTTGCCCACGACTGGATCAAATCCAAACTCTCTAGTAGGACCATTCATGGCCTTGCAAATTCCGGCCCAAGGCTCCCTGTCCAGTTTCTCCTTCTGCCTCCCCTCTGCTCCAGCTCTGCAGAAGCTGGCTGGTTGCTCTTTCATACCTCTGCCTCTGCACACGCTCACTTCCGCCTGAAATGCCCTTCCCTCCCTCTTCCAACTGCGAGCTGACCAAACCCCGCTGAAACACCTCCTTCTCAGTGAAGTCTTCCAAAGTCCTTTCCCACCACGGGGAGAATTAATGGCCCGGTGCTCCGAGCTCCCAGAGCACTTTGTACATCCCTCCAAACACTTATCACCCGTGTTGTGCTTATTGTCTCTGTAGCTGCCTCTCCCTCTCTCTCCTGCATCTGAGCTGTCCTGGGGTCCCCAGTGCCCCACACAGCCTTTGGCATAAGGTAGGCACTTGACAAATGGTGAATGTGATTGAATTCCCGAAAGGAAGGCTATTGGCCTTCACCATTTTCCTGCTCCCCCCACTCTCCTCTCCTGCCCACTTCCCCGGGCCCCTTTCCCACCCACCCCCTGCCCCATCCACCTCCTCCCTTGGGGCTGCACATGGTGAACACAGCAGCAGAGTGGCGGGCCCTATCGAGCAGTGCCTTCTGTTCTGGGCAAGGGTGGCACGGGCCCCTGCATGTGAAGGTTGAAAGCCTCCCCACGTCATTGGGAAATGACACCTTGATCCCCAGAGAGGAGGCACCTGTGTTTTAAACAGAGCCATGATTTATGGACCCAGCTCCAGGAACTCAAAAAAACAATTAGGCTTTCCTGCTTCTTCACCTGGAGGCAGGACAATTCCAGGGAAGTCCTCCCCGCTGGGCAGAGGCTCCAGCTACGTGCCCTCCACCCTGAGGCTTCCCCATCCAACCTCCCATCCCACCCTGTCACCTACTCCTTGGTCAGTGGTCCAAGCCCCCTGGGCCAGCTTTCCCTGTGTTAAAATTCCACCTCTACCACTAAATACCTGGAACATCTTTTCCAGGTTTTCATCCTCTTTGAGTCTCCTTTTCTCATTATAATAAGGAGATAAAATTGGCCTGCCGTAAATCACTCATGCATTTATGTGTCCGTATATCCATCCACACATTCCCTTCTATGAAGGTTTCAAATGTGGGCCAGGTCCCAGGTTAATCACTAAGGACGTAGAAGTGAATCAGAAAGACGTGATACCTGCCCTCCGACAGCTTACAGTCCATGGGGAAGACCAGCCTTGATGCGTCTCAAGGCAGAAGTGCAGACTATTCAATATAGACCAGGACTGATCTCAAGATTTATTTCCTCAGCGACTGTTGACCGGGCACCTGTGACGTGGCAGGCAGGGAGGATGAGCACGCGGCCAGGCAGGCCCGCCCCTTGCTCAGTCCCCGCTCTCGGTGCAGCAGAGACAGACAGAGTGCAGAGAGAGGAGAGTATAACTGTGAGAGGGCTGAGAGAGAGAAGGATACAGACTCTGCCCATGAAAACAAGGCGCCCAGACTCCCCAGGGCCCCAGAGATGGGAGGTCCTTTGCACCCAGCTGAGGTAAAAAATGAATGGACACAAGAAGTGGCCTCCCCTGGTTCGGGTATGGGAGTGCTGGAGAGGGGCTCCCACAGAGCGCATATGAGGGCGGGCAGGAGGGCCAGCCACACAGGGCCCGGGGAGGGTGGCAGCTTCCCAGAGCCCATGCAGGCTACTGTGTTGCTGCCACAGCCCACGATCTGCCACTCAACGGGACCTTCATTTTCTTTCTTTGGAGGTGTCAGGAAGAGCCTGGTCCAGGTATCAGTCCAGTGAAGGGGTAGGGAGGGCAGAGGCCGTATGGAGGCGCTGACTCAAGCTGTTCTTGCCTCTCGTGCTGGGCCCACAGCCCCCAACCTCTCCCTCCCTCTGTTCCCTTGGCTGCTGGAAATCAGTGTCTGGATTCAAGAGGATGCAGGCTCTAGGGCCTGGAGGAAGAAAGAACGTAAGAGGGAGTGAGAGGTAGGGAGCGCCATCACTACTCCTCAGGGTTTCCAAGGAGAAATCACCAGCTTGCTCTGTGAGCCTGGGTCTCAGTTCCCGCACCTGTGAAATGGTGGGCTCGGACTAGCTCTAAGGGCCCTCTGGCTTCTGCTCGGACTAGCTCTAAGGGCCCTCTGGCTTCTGCTCCTTCTGTTGTCTGGAACGGGGAGATGGCGGAGATAGGCTCTGCAGAGAACAGCTGGCTCCACCCTCCGCCAGGGGACCCAAATCAGCATTTGTTGACATTTCCCAGGATGTCCTCCATGCTGGTGACATTTCAGAGACAGGGCTGGAGGATACATGGCTGACCCCGCTCCAGGCCCAGACTGGCTCAGGCCACAGGCCCCACCCAGGGATGAGCCTCACATTCCAAGCAGCAGCAAAGCATGGTCCTCTGGGGTTGTCCCTGAACTGGCACAGCAACCGAGGTCCCTCGGAGAAAATGCTGGCTGGGGAAGAGTGAGGCGGCTCTGGGCCCAGAGCTCTCCTCACCGTCAAGCCCGATGTCTGCATCTGAGAAATGGAGCCCCAAACACCCGCCGCCTCCAAAGAACAGCTGTGGGGCCCCAACGACCTGACTGTGTGGGGGGAAAGTTCTTAATATATATGGGCCATTGTCCGAGTGTGAGGGCTCTGACGGACATGATGCCCTAAGGTAAAGAGGTGGAGGTGGGGTGGGGAGGATGGAGCTTGGAGGGAGAGGAACCAGATCATATCCTGGCTATTTCACAGACTGGAAAAAGCTATTTGGAGGGTGGAGGCTGGCAGAGGAGACCCAGGGAAGCCTCTGAGGCCCCAGGTGATGCTGACAGATCCAGTAGCAGGACCAGCCCACACGGAGGAGACCCAAAGCCTCTCTCTCGATAGTTTTACTGTGCAGTCCCAGGACTGGGAGGCAGTCCAGCTTGAGAGTCCAGGTCCGGTGGTGGTAAAGAATTGGAAGTCAGGAGAACCAATCCTGGCTCTGCTGAGAACTAGCTGTGCGGCCTTGGGCAAGTGCTTTACCTCTCCGAGCCTCATTTTCTTTGTCTATAAAATGCAGGGGGGGGGGCTAGTAATAATGCAGACCTTGCAGGTTTGTTGGGAGGATCAAAGAAGCTAACTAGGTAAAGCACTTAGCACAGCTGTCACAGAGCAGGTGCTGAGCCATTATTGGTGGCATCAGCACTCAACCCAGGAGGCAGGCTGGGCCTCTCCAAGAACCTCTTCCACCTCCGGAGAGCCTAGTCTGTAAGGAGGAGAAAGCCCCTCCCCACAGATTTTCACACATTTAAATGTGTACCAGGCACCTACTGTACACCCACCCCAGTATGGCAGGAAAGAGAAAGAAAACTCGACTTCTGGTCAGAGTCCTAAGAGAGCTTGAGTGGCACTGTCCTCCAATCCCAGGCTCCAGTTTCCTTCTGTTTCAAGATCAATAATCAGACAACGATTACGAGTTAGCATGAAACACTTTAGGGAAGTGGTTGGTGGGGAAACCAACATCAGTTCTGTGCCAGGGTAACCAACAAACATCAGTTTCTAGAAGCAAGGTGGGGAGAAAATCGTACCTGTCACTGGCTGAGCATTTCTCATGGTGGGTGAACCAAACGTTACGTGTCTTCTGATGCAGAGCAAAGTGAGGCATATGCCATCACCGCGCATGCATTCGGGCCAAAAACATTTCATGTGAACCATTCAAGCCTTTGGATCTCACTTTGAGTTTACAGGAGGCAAACTAGCCCAAGGAAGTAACCGGGCATCTGGAAGGAGGCATGTTCTGTAGGAAAACTGGGTATTTCATGGGTCAGCGGCCAACAAAGTGGGGGAATGCGCCATCTTAAGCAATTTAATGCACACGGTGATGGTGTGCCACGTGTGGCCCTGTGCTGGGGTTTGACAAACCAACTGTAAAGGCGCTTTCGAGGGTCAATTGATCTGGGCATTAAAAGGGATGAAAATGTACTGAAATGGAAAGGTCAAGAGTGTTGACTGACTGAAAGGAGATCATGAAGCCGTGTGTATAATGTGATCACATTTTGGCAAAAAGATTCTTATATATAAGAAAAATAGCTGGAGGGATATACATAAGGTGTTAATGATGGTAGGAATGTGATGTTTTTATTTTTTATATTTCCCTTTCTATCTTTTTAAATTTTGTACAATGCACATGTATTGCTTCTATAATAATGAAATGTTATTTAATAAATAAAGTGGGAACAATAACAGTGTGTACCTTGTAGGGCTGTAATGATGCAGTGAGACGATGCTGTTCAGCATGGAGCTTGGCATAAATACATGCTCAATAGTTAGGTGCTGCTCAGATGTTCCACCCTCATGCACTCCATTCAGACAGACCTGCCTTATTGGAGATGCTCTCCCTGTCCCCAGCTCCTGGCACAGAGCAGGGCTCTGCTGATGTTTGCTGAACAAATCATGCCCCTTGGTCCAGCTTTTCTTGGATGTGGAAGGAAGTGTGATGTGCTCTTATAGGTAGAGGTCCCTCGGGGCCTCCCCCCACTTCTCTCCATGAACCCCTAGCCTTTACCACAATCAGAAGGGAATCCTCTGCCAATGGAGTAAAGCTGCAGTGGTCTCAGCCAAAGGGAACAACCATTTGCATCCCATACTCCCAACCCCAGCCCTACTGGCCATATTCCCTCAACCAACAAAGCTTATTTAAAAGCTTTCACCTCCTTCACTGCCCTAAACCCCGGGGGCTGGGCTCAGGGCTGGGCTCAGGGCTGGAGGCTGCGTCTGAGTCTGTTCCACAAACACAGACTGGGATTAAGGTTAACCCTAGCCAGTGCAGGAGCTGGGTCTTGCCACCGGCCTGAGGCTAGCTCCCCAGGGACAGCCTCAGGGCTGGGACGAGGCTGCAGCTGTCTCCATTTCCAGGGCTAAGGGTTAAGTCCGGTCTGAGGCTGGCCCCTGTCCGGAGCTGGGTTTAAGACTTGGCCTGTACCTAGGTCCGAAACTTGATGTTGACTGAAAGATGAAGCTGAAGCTAAAGCTTTTTTTTTCAGTTTTAAGATTTTAAAAATTATTTTTAGAGAGAAAGGAAGGGAGGGAGGAAGAGAGGGAGAAAAAAATCAATGTGTGAGAGCTACATCTATAGGTTGCCTATTGCAGGCCCCCAGCTAGGGACCTGACCCAGAACCCAGGCATGTGCCCTGACTAGGAATGGAACTGGTGACCTTTTGGTTCACAGGCCAGCACTCAATCCACTGAGCCACACTAGCCAGGGCTAAATCTTTTCTTCTCTTTTTTTTTGACAGTTTTATAACTTTATTCGACAATCAGCAGTTAGTTCTCATCCACATTAGCTGTTTGTAGGTTTTTAAAAGTGATGACAGGTACATAGGTGACCAACGTATAGAGTTTGCTTGGTGAATCTTCATCCTCATTACGTTTTCTGGACAACCGCACTCAGATACGGCATGGGACATTCCTCATTCCTTTGGCCCAGACGGCTTTGTTGAGCCTAGTGTCAATGCGCACATCTGGAGTTCCCATCTCCTTCATGGCAAATTTCCGGATCTCTGTAAGTGCCCGAGGGGCACGTTTCCTGAAGCCCACTCCGTGGGTGCGCTTGTGGATGGTGGTGGCGTACTTTCTGGTCACTACTTCTCTGATGGCAGAACAGCCCTTCTTCTTCTTGCTACCCTTCTTTGTGGGAGCCATTATGATGGGCCAGGTAGAAAAGAAAGGCCATTTTTAAAAAATATTTTGTTTATTGCCCTGACCTGGTGTAGCTCAGTGGGTTGGATGTCATTCTGCAAAGCTAAAGGTCGCCTATTGGATTCCCAATCATGGATTGTGAGCAAGGTCTCTCTCTTTCCCCCTCCCTTATAAAAATAAATATTTATTTATTTTTAGAGAGAGGGGAAGGAAGGAAAAGAGGGAGAGAAACACCCATCGATTACCTCTCACACGCCCCCAACCAGCCACCTAGCCTGCAACCCAGGCATGTGCCCTGACTGGGAATTGAACTAGCAACCTTTCAGTCTGCAAGATGACACTCAACCTACTGGGCCCGTACCAGTCAGTGTCTGAAGCTAAATCTTGTCCTTGATGACCACTAAGGTGACTGGCCCCTGACTGAGGGATAAGAGCTGAGCTAGTCCTCTACCTGGTCAAGGCTGGGAGCTGTAGTTGGAGGAGAAGCTGGCAGGTGGATAGTCCGATGTGGGGCTCACCAGACCCGGTGTGGGAGGAGAGCTCTCCATGGATAAGGAGTGATGCTTTTGAGGCTCCAGTTCTGGCTTTGTGTCCAGAGAACCCAAATTGGGAAGAGATAGAAATTTCCCCAGCTGGGGATGGGTCAAGGGCCTGATGCTGGGGGCCCTCTGGCATGGGCATAGCCATAGTGCCAATGGAGAGGGACGCTGGTGCAGGGGAAGGACATGCTGCCAAGGACTTAGAGCTGGAGGGGTCCCCAGTGGCTGGAGAGGGAGCCCTGCATGCCTGAACAGTGCCCCATTACCCTCAGCTTGCTGGCTGGGCTCCTTGCTCGTTAGGCCAACAGCTCCTCCTTAATAAAAAAGTACATGAATAAATAAATAATAACAGCCATAACCAAGCAGGAAACCGCTTTCCTCTCTTTTCTGTTTTTCCAGCTCTTTCCTTCCAGGCGCTGTCCCAGGGTCTCCCACACTGGGTCTGTCTGTAAGTGCCCTCCGTCCCTCCCCCCAGCTGCAGGCATCCCTCCAACCCGAGGCGGCTGGAGGTGGGGAGGCCTTTGCGCTGCCTCCCCCCATCTGCTCTTGGAGAAGCTTGAGACAGGAAAAGCCTGGAGAGGGGTCTCCTGTCTCTGCTTTCAGGAAGGAGGCAGCAATAGCTGAGCCTTTAGGGCCAGGGCTGGAAGTGGTTCCCAACACAGTGGTGCACTGAGTCAGGAATGGGAAAGAAACCGAGGGTGAAGGGGGGAACTGGGAAGTGGAGTAGCTAACAGGTTCAGAGGCAAAGAGGAGCTGCCTTTTGCAGAAGGTGGGGAAGGAGGCCCTGGCCTACCTGCACCGAAGTACCCATGAGGAAGATTACGTTTCTTAGAAAGAAAAACCCCCCAAATCACCTTTCTTCCTCCTGGCAGTCTCATGTTGGTACCTTTCTCTCTGTCCCTTTGTATCCCACATTCTTTGTCTCTGTGGTTCCTCTACTGCCTTCTCTTCCACGGTTACCTGCCTTACCTGGGTCAGCATGCCTTGGAGATGTTGGCCAGGGATGACCCATTCCTCAAGGTTAAGAAGTATTGAATGGGTGGGGGGGGTGTGCAGGGCAAAGGGGAACAATGGGGGAGGGGGGAATGGGATGACTGTAATAGCATAATCAATAAAATATATTTTTTAAAAAAGTAAAAGACAAACAGCCATTTATTTGTTCAATACAGCTGTGAGCAGAGTAGGTCTCAGCACCAAGTTTTTAAATGTGCCAGTTTCTGTTAGATGTTTGGGACCACAGTTTAGCTTTTATGTACTGTATATAGGGGAAAGCATGGGGGAAGGGGAAGAAGTTTTGAACAATTCTGCTCTGGAGCCAGTGTTCAGGACCATGGAGAGCATCCTGAGAGGTGGAGGCCCTCTCCCAAAACAATAAAAGAGCTCGAATGGCTTGTGGTGGGTGCAGAGAGCTGGCTGGAGTGGAAGTAGGAAAGAGGTGATGTAGGAAGTGAAGAATGTAGGGAAAGATCATTCCCAGCTGGGCCCTCCTAGGCTGGGTGACTCTGAACTCGGACTCAGAAGTTTGGCTTCCCTACATCAAAGGACCCCACTACTGCCCCCAGGGAGAGTGGGAGGCACAAAAGCAGCCCGTGCTCTGCGTGTGCAGCTCTGGAGTACAGCTCTTGCTAGGAAGCCCTGGGAACCTTTGTGTATAGAATGCAAAACTAAACACATGAGCAGATAATGGTTTGAATTTTGCTCTTTTGTTTATTATGGTAAAGTACACGCAACATAAAATTTACCATCTTAATTATTTTTCAGTGTACAGTTCAGTGATATTAAATTCAGGTTAGGCTTTTTCTTAAGAGAGTGGAGTGACCCTTGGGCAGCTGCTGGGGAGGCTGTGTGAGGTGTGTTAGGTGTGGTGCCCACGGGCAGGGGAAGCGAGAGAGAAGGACAAGGGTCCTACTAGGCTGGTTCTTCTGGCAGCTGCAGGCGGGGAGAGAAAATCAGGTAGAGACTCACCAGGCCCCAGCTCAGGTCTAACTGGATTCAGGAGTCTTCCCTTCCCTCCAGCAGCTCCCTCTGGATGGAGCCTGAAGCCAGATTTCAGGAGCAGTCCAGATGTTCAGGGGAGAGGCAGGGAAGTGGAGCAGATGGGGCCTGGGATTCCTGTGGGGGCTGGAGGGAGGACAGCAGCTGGAGGATGCGCTGGGGCATATGCTAGAGCCAGGGTTGGCTCCACCGTGCTGGGGCATGTGCCACAGAATGTGCCTGGGATCGGGGCAGAGAGCAGGGTAGGTCAGCTGGCCCTTGGTGCTTTCCCTGTCCTGGCTACTAAGATCTGTTCTGAGCTGCCTCTCGCTGTTGGCAGGGCAGTGTACCCTCTGCCACATGCTGTGCCAGGATACTGAAGTGAGCAAGACAGACCCGTCCGTGGGGAGCTCAGCCTTGCCCTAGTGCAGAGCTTTGGCTTGGGCTCAGGGAACTCACCCTTGTGTCCCGAGGCCAGAGTGGCCAGTCCCTCTGGCCTGGAGGAGGGAGGCCTTGCTTGGAGGCCTGAGTGAAGTGACCCAACCTGTCTGCTCACTTTCTACCCCAGAACCCCACTCCTCATCTTCCTACCCAGAGTCTCAGGTTCTCCACACACACACCTCACCCCCGCCTCCCCACTCCCGCTCATGCCAGCAAATCCTGTGGTTCTTGGGAAGGTGTGGAACAGGGCAAAGGGCCAGAGTCGAGAACAGGCGTGTGCTCCTGCCTGCCCGTGGACTGGGGGTACGCCCCCTTTGCTGCCTCTGGCTGTGGTCGACCCGCCTTCCTCAGACTTCCCGGGGACTGTGGTCATGAGCCCAATTTTGTAGATGAACAGAGGTGCAGAGCAGGAAATCACTCGTGGAAGGCACACTCCTTCACCAGAGCCTGGATTTGAACCCAAGTTCGAGTTTTCTGCAATTCCTCCTCCAGGCAGTGTGGTCATGATGGCTCTGCACCCCGGCCAGCTGTGCAGCTCTGGACAAGGACGCACTTTTTCCTGGCTGGACCTCCATTTCCCCAGTTAAAAAGTAAAAGTCCTAAATAGGCTTATCTCGAGAAGAGCATGTCCCTTTCTGCTGTCCTGTAAGGATGTCACAACATCCTCAGCACTGGGGAAGGGGCAGTGGGCACGGACTGTACTCTAGATGGAACTCTGATTGAGGGTGAGGCAGTGACCAGTGCCCCACAACTGAGGCCCTCAGGGCTTCCCAGGGTGTCCAGGTGCTCCTCGGGGGTGGGCTCCTCTGTAGGCTGCAGTGGTGGGGCTGCCATGGGCCAGGGGAGGCCAGGCCCTGAGCCTGCGCTCTGCCTGCTGGGGAGGGAGAGTGGAGGGAGGTCTGGGCCAGAGAGCGGAGCTGTCTGGGTTGGCCAGCGCCAGGCGGCCAGCGCCAGGCAGGCAGAGCAGAGCGAGGCTCAAAGCTCCAGGGCTTTACAAATGGATTTTGCTGAAATGGAAATTTCCACCCATCCCTGAAATGAGCCTGGCAGTGAGGCCAGGTCTGGTGGGGCTGCGGCAGCTGGGGACGTGGGCAGGGACTAACGCCACACTGTGGAAGCCCCTCAGATCTATGCACCCCTCCCCACACCACCCCCACCCCTCGCCTCCTCCACGCCTCTCCCCTGCTCAGGGCCTCTGGATCCCAAGGGATCTTCACAGTCCTCTCACCTTTTCAGACTTCTCACTTTCTGCCTCAACTACTTGGTTCCTCTTACACCCCTACCCACCTGACACTCCCCCCACCTCCCACTTGTCCTCACTCTGCCTTTTTGCCCTTTACACTCGCCTGCCTCCCACACCCCACCTCACACACCCACGCACACCTGGCACTCTCCCCACCTCCTGCCGTGTCCTCACACTGCCCTTTCACCCCTCACCTCCTCACCTCCCTCACACCTCCGGTCCTGCCCCTCCCCCCTCCCATCTACCCTCTCACATTCCTGATACTCAGCAGCCCTCCTCTTTCACCCCTCTCACCTCACCCCTCCCTGGCTCACCTCCTTCACCCCTCACACACTCCACCCCCCCACCCCCCCGCTGCTTCTCACCCCCAGATTTACACTGCACACGCTCTGCTCACATCAGTTTCCTGAGCCCTCTCCTGCTGCTGATACTCCCTCCCCTCCCGCGTCACTCCTCGTTGCACCTACAGGAGCTACCTCCCTCCCTCCCTCGTCCCTGACCCCCTTCTAACCCACTTCTAGCCCTCCACCAGCGGACCGTGGGAGCCCAGCATTTCCTGGTGAGAGCTGGGCTCTGGAGTCAGGCTCCTAACTCGCCCCCTCCTGGCTGCAAGAGCCAGGAAATTACCTAATTTCTCTGGGATTCTGTTTACTCATCTGTAAAATGGGGTTGACTACTTGCCCTACCTCTGGGGGAGGCTGTGAGGCCCGAGCAGGCCAAGGCTTGCAAAGCCCTGCCCAGCACAGAGGATGCGCGATGCACTCCAAGGGAGCATTGACCTGGTTTGTGGCCGCTATGTGGCGAACTGGTCCTTTGGGCCAGGCCCTTGCTGGACAGTGCGTGTGTGGGCAGAGTGTGTGTTAAATCAAAAGAGCAGGTGAAAGTATCACAAATAGTCGGGGGTGCCGGGGGGAACCAGGGGTGAACCCAATCAAGCAGGTCCACAGGTGAGGATAAGAATAATGGGGTAAACTCTAACTAGGCACCCGGGAAGCCTGGGCAGCTCCCAGCCTTAAAGAGGTGCCCATAAACGCCTGGCAGTGGCGTGGGCTTCTGCCTCCCCAGCTCCCACCCCAGACAGACTGGACCTGACACACTCCAAGGAGCCCAGATACCCTCTCCTCCCCGGGCCACGGCCACCACAGCCGCTGGGGGTCAACATGATCCACCCGTGGACAATGGGGGGTGGGGGGTGGGGGAGGGGTGCTGCCTTCTTGTCACCCCCCAGGAACTGGAGAGGCAGAAGACAGGGGGCTAGATGGGTTGGGGAGAGTCGCTGGAGTGGCATCACTGGCTGCCTGCGGGGCAGGTGGGGAGCAAGGGGGGCAATGCCAACGGAGGGGGACAAAATGTAGAAGCCAAATGGGGGAGGCAGGAGAGGTGTGGGGCTTGACTTGCCACGCGTTCCTTTGGGAGGCTTCCTGCTCCAAGTACTCAAGGCCCGGCCGGGGGTGGGGGGCCAGCCTGAGCCCTCAGGAAGTTGTGACGCTGGGAGAGTGTAGGACCCCCACATGCAGGGAGATGACAGCCTTCTGGAAACTAGGACAAGATCCCCCAGCAGGACTGAGTGGGGATGGTCCTGAGAGCTGAAGAAATGGGGACTCCCTGTCAGGGAGCTGGGGACAGGACCCTGGGTGGGCCTGGGAGGGCAGGAAAGGGCGGAACCTGGCAGGAGGGGTGCATCTGGAGGCGTGTGGGAAGGAGCTCCAGCCTGCTCCCCAAGGGCAGATCCCATGGAGCACAGCCACGTGCCTGCATCCTCTAATTACATGTTGACTTATTACTCATTACTAATTAAACAGGAACTTCCTCCTGCCCCAGCCCCAAGTGCTGGGCACCGGGCTCAGAGCCTGGGCTGAGTCAGGCCACCTGGCGGAGAGAAGAAGGTGTGGGGGTGGGGTGGAGGTGGCAGGTGAAAGGAGACACACAGGAGCAGTCACTGGGTGTCCACTCTGATGAGAAGTGACCATAGGTCTGGGGATTGGGAGTAGGGAAACGGACAGTCAGGGACATAGAATTTCCCCAGGGTTGGGTAAGGGACAGGGACTAGGAGCCTGGACATGAGGAGCTGGAGGAAGGGTGGAAGCTGCCGAGGCCAGAGGAGGTACGAGAGGCGGGGACCGCCAGGGTTCCTGTGAGCCAGGGGCATGCTTGCCCCAGCCCTGCCCCTGCGGGCTGGCTCCTCTGAAACCTCTGAAACGGGCCTGTGTCGTCCGGAACCCCCAGCGCTGCCGGGGAGGGGAGCAATCACAGGGGATTGAACTACCTTTCAAGTCTAAAGCCTGGATTCTTGCAGGCCGCCAGGTGGGTGTGCACACTCTCCCCATAGCATTGTGGGATGTGAGCTGTCACTAGGGAGCCACAGAGGCTGGTGCCAGCTCCTTCAGTTCCAGTTTCCTTTCTACAGGCAAAGAGGAGCCTGTGGCTGTGGGGGTGGGCAGAGTCAGGGGAGGGGATGACAGCTGACCCAGCGCCAGCCTGCAGCCCCCCAGACAGGACTGGGGGGCCTTGGTTAGAGCCCTGACTCTGCCATGTCCTAGCCACACGTGACACCTCCTTGGTCCCCTCATCTAAAAAGGAGAAAATAATACTGACAGCAGCAGCATGAGCTAGCCTGACTTTATTTCTTTATATCGTCACACACCCCTATGTGGCAAGTACTGTCAATCTCCCCATTGTACAGATGAAGAAAGAGGCTCAGAGAGGTTAGGTGATTTTTCTACAGCCACACAGCTGGTAAGTGACAAAGTTGGGACTCTGACCCCAGAGCATTACCCTGAGTGATGTATGGTACCCACGTCTCAGGGTCCCTGTGAGGGGTAAAGGAGTATGCACACAACAAAGGATTTAGCCCAGTGTCTGGCACAAAGTGAGTGCTCAAGAAATAGTAACTGTTAATGTTGTTACTATTTATTCATCTCTGCAGGTGCTCAGAGTTCGCATTTATGCCGCTTAGGTACCAGGGGGCTGAGGAGTGGATGGAGAAGCTGGTCATGGGGGTGGGGGCTGGAAAGGCAGCTGCAGGGAGTGTGGGTGCAGGGGCAGGTGTGCTGAGGTGGGAAGGGGGTGCTGGATGCGGAAAGCAGGGGAGGGTGTGGCAAGCTGAGTAGAGGATGCAGAAGTGAATGTGTATTTACATAAAGATTTTTGCTGGCCTTATTGGCGAGACATCTGGTTTTCCCTGGGCACCCTCTGGGACCTGGGAGTCAATGTGACTTCAGAGTCTCTAGTGCCACCACCCCGGCTCGCCTGCACCCATGGGGCTCAGGACACTACCCTGCAGAATGGGGCAGAGGGTGGGGGTCTGCCCTGGAGCTCACTGGGAAGGAGTGGGAGTCCCTTCTAGCTGCCGGTCTGTCTCCTCTCACCTGCTCAAAGCTACAAAGAATGGGGTTTGATTCCTCCATGCAGTCCACCTCCGTATGCTGATCTTCCCTCACAGGGAAGAGGGCGGGAGAGTATGAGGAGCTGCAGAGGGTGCTGAGCAGACCCCCTCCTTGCTGCCCCTTTCCATGGTCACCCAGAGAAGCCCTCTGATGGAAGGCAGCTCACGAGGACCACCCGGAGGCTGCCTGGGGCACCCATCTCCGAGGAGCACTAAAGCTTCAGTGGTCACTTAACGAGTTGGAGAAAAGAGTATTTACCAGGGACAAGCCTCAGGGTGGGATGGGGGTTGGCAGGAACACTTCCATAAGCTGCTGGGCACAGAGGTGGGATCCCCAAGGGGCACTCAGGCTCCAGCGATTGTTCATTAAGCTCCTTTCAGAGGAGGGAGACCTGGAGAACCAAAAGGCTTTGGTGTAACTTAGTGGAACTAATGGTGAGGTTAGGGCCAGAGCTGAATTGTTCGGGCTGATGGAGGACAGGCTGAAGGCTGCAGCTGAGGAGCACCCCCTCGCCCCAATCCTGCCCAGTCCCTGTGCAGCCTCTCCTCCGAATAAATATGGAACACATAGTAGTTTGAAGAGGACCTGAGTTATTAGCCTGCCCCTGGCTGTCTCGTTTTTCAGCCCAGCCCTGTTGCAAAAACGCCACGATGATGGCTTTGCTGATTCCCTTTCTGTCTTGGGTCATGACCACCTTCTGTTCCCTCATCTATTCATTCTTTCATTCACTCGCTCGACAGATATTGCTAAGCGCCTACTAGGTTCCAGGCACGGGGGATGCAACAGCAAACTGCTTGCTCTCTCCCACTGCTCAGCACCCATGTTCTATGGAACCAGCAGAGATCTAGGGCCTTTTGTGTACCCAGATGGGATGGGGGTGGGGGTGGGGGATTGGAATGGGACTCAGGCTCGGACTCTGACCTCAGGTGAAAACCATCTCCTTGGATCATGCAGAACCAAGGTAAAGGTGTCTTTTTGGTGCCTGTCCGCAGCCCAGCACCAGCTCCTCATGCCCTCAGGACCTGGTGTGTGCTTATATATTCACGCTCTGTCCAGGCAAGTGTGTGTGTGCGTGCATGTTCATGTGTGTGTTTCTCCCCATCCAGAGCTCATACCGGGCAGCTGGGCTGGGGTGTGCGTGGCAGAGGGAAACGGCAGGACGTGCCAGGCTCCTCCCTCAACCCTACTGGAGAGCCCTCCCCAGCCTCTCTACTGGAGGGGTGTGTGTAAGGGGTGCTGCCTACCGGAGCCAGGCACCCAAACAGGAATCTAAGTCAGCCATGGTTTCTCTCAATCGCCTGAGAAGGAGACCTGCAGGAAGGCCAAGAGTCAAGGGGGACCCTGAGGCTTGAAAGTCATCCTGAGAACAGTAGGAAAGACACTCAGGGAGCACAAGTTCCCCTCCCTCGCCACTACCTCCGAGACAGCTCGGCTGAGCTGCCTGGGCTTCTGGGCAGTATTCCAGCACAGAGAGGTATGACGGCGCCCCAGTCCTGACAGCCCTGCCCCTCCCTTACACGGCTTGAGGGAAGAGGGGGAGGGGAACCCTGAAGTCGGTCTTCCACTCCTCCAGACAGTAGCCCTGCCCTGAAAGGGCTACTGACCCTCCTGAAAGTCGGAGACCAATGAGAACGTTCACTGAGACTTTGGGGGAAAGGAGCAAATGCCCCCCCCTCTCCTGACCCACCCCCGCCCCATGCTGCATCATAGGCCAATGACAGCCACAGCAGAGGAAGGATGTGGGACTCTGCTGTGGCTGGCAGGGGTGTATATGGGGAAAACTGGGGGCTGGGTCGCACGTGCCGAGAAGGGGGGGCTATGTCTGCACAGGCATCCCCCCACACTGTCTGACAGAACGAGCTGCATCTTTGCTGTGTATATTTTTAGTCAGAACTGGATGGAAAGGAAGTTTGGGGGCCATGTTCCCAGCCCCAGCTCCCACTGCCAGCACCCATGCTGCGTGGTGCGGGGGTGCAGAGGAGCCCTGAGGCCCGGCTCCCTGGGAAGGTGGGACGGTACTCCCGCCCACTGCCAGCACAGGTGCTGGGCCTGATGGCGGTGATGAGGGGATGGCCTCTGAGTTGAGGGCAGGGGCGACGGGCAGGGGCTGCCGCCTCCTTTCCTGCCCGAACACGCGGCTCTGCACTGGATCTCTCTCTGGCAATGAAGGAAAAGGTGGAAAAGAAGAAAGACCCAGTTTAGTCTCCTGAAAATAGAACTTTGGGAGCTCTGAGGCACTGTCTTTTGTGGCTCTTTGAGTGGCACCCCCTGCTTCCCCCTTCAAGGTTTAGACGCCCTGCCCTCTATCACCAGGTGATGGGGGCTGGCTCTTCCTCAGGGGGAGACTTGCATGAGGCATGAGCCCCTAGACCCTCCTCTACCCAACCCTAACCCCAGAGCTGGGGGCAGAGAGGGAGGGCCTTTTCAGGGTCCCCGCCTCCCCAGCAGTAGAAAGGCTCCCTGGCTAAAACCCCACTGCTGCTGCTCTTCTTTCTGGGGGTCAAAGGAAGGCAGTTCAGGTGGCCGGAGGGCGTAGTCGTTAGAGCTGGAGCTCTGTATTCAGACAGACCTGCGCTCAAATCCTGACTCTTCTACTTGCTAGCTGTGCGGCATTGAAGAAGTGGCTAGCCTGCTCCACATCTGTCTTCTCATCTGCAAAATGAGAATAATTATAGTATATGCCCCATAGGATTGCAGAGGATTAAATGAGATAATGTGAGAAAATGCACATAGTAACCATTCAACTGTTAGTTGATGACATTTAAAGAGCGGATTCGGCCCTAACCTGGGCCTGAACCCGACTGTAGCTGATCTCAGGCCCCCGTCGCAGAGATTTCCTCTGGGATCCGACTGACTGCTCACCCCGTCACTGCCCCCAGCGTCCCAAGCAAAAGGCAAATATGTAGGCCACCTTGTACCTTCAGAGCTGAAAACATTGTTCCCTTCAGCCATCAAGGGCAGGGCGGGGGAGAGGAGGCTGAGGGGCCACTCAGGTGAGACTGTCACAGGGGAGAGCCGGGGATGAAAGTGGGAGACTCACTGCCACAGTGCATTTTGCAAGAGTTTTGGGGGGTGGTAACAACTTTGGAGGAACAGCTGGGTGGGGTGCACAGGCAAACTTCAGGGGGCCCCAGGAGCCTCCAGAATGTGTATTTCGACAGAGGGCAGCTGTGAGCAGATTCTCCGAGGGATCTAAGACCCCACGTTGGTTAAGAACTACTTTGGCCCCGTCTGGACGTCAGGAGGTCCGGGAGTTAGATTTCAGCTGCCTCTCGCTCTTCGGGCAGCAAGTTTCCTCCTTAGTTTCCCCACCTGCTCCATGAGAGGTGAGACCAGCTGAGGTCCGTGGTCCAGGCAGGGCATCCCCGGGCTCTCTGGCGTCTATGAGAAGTAATGGGGAGGAGCCGGGAGGCAGGTTCCCAGGAAGTGGGAGGGGGACCTCTCCCACCCCTTCCCAGGAGCCGACTTGGTCCGTCAGCCAACATGTCAGCCAGCCAGCCGACAGAAACTGAGCTGCATCCCTCCGCCAACCCGGGAGGCTGTTGCCATGGCAACTTCATATTTATCCACTTTAGCTCCTAATTAAGGGGAAAAGCATATAACATATTGGATGTCAAGGAGGCTTTGTGAGCCTCAATTTAGTGGCCGTGCCTGGATGTCAAACTCAAGCGTGATTGCTGTTAATCACCTTCCAAATTACCAAGACAGGTCACAAAGGGAAAGGTCCCTCAGCCACGGGGGCAGCTGGGCCCAGGGGAGATGATGTGGGGGTGGGGGGCAAGAAAAAAGATCTGTTCTGCATCATGACCTGGGGGGCTGGCCGGTAAATGCTGACTCCGTGGGTGTCCGATTAGAAGGTCTGTGGGGACAGTGGATGGATCTGTTCCCACTGACCCTGAGTCAGGGATCGCCACCCCGGGGACTCACAAGTCAAGGTCCTTGGTCTACAGAGAGGGGCTGACCGATGGATGAACTGAGAAGCATGTAAGGACCATCTGGTGGCCTATGATGTCAGAAAGGAGACTGACAGATGACCAGGGCTGGTAACTGCAGCTGAACTGATGGCCGGATGTGTGGATGACTGCCACATGGTGGGTGGACAACCCGAGGGGGCTGCTTAGGAGGGACTGGCAGGGTGGCTGGACTCACCAGAGCATCTGTGATCTCTCCAGGGAGCGCCTGGCCTCTCACCACAACTCTGGGCCCAGAGCGTTCTCAGGTGCCAGTTAGAGCAAGCCTTGCTGCAGGCAAGCCATCTTGCCTGCCATTGGAGCTGTGCCCAGGGCCACGTCCCTGGGAGAGGCTTCAGCAGGTCCCTGAGGGTGCGGGAGGTGAGGAGTGCAGACTAAGAGAGTGGGGTTGTGGGTGGGGGTACCGGAGGGAAGATGTCAGCAGAGTGGCTGAAAGCAATAGTGATGGGGTCGGGCAAACCTAGGCTGGAGGTTCACCTTGGCCAGTTACAGCTGTGCGACTTTGATCAAGTCACCTAACCTCTCCGTGCTTAGGTTTTCTCGTCTGTCAGGCTGGGATGATGATAACTCATGCTTCCTAGGGCTTTGTGAGGATGGAACAAAATGGTAAATGTAAGAAGCTTAGCACGGTGCCTGGCACAGGGTAAGCCCCCAGTAGCTACTTAGACATTATTATCAAAAGAGGCAGGCCTGGGAAGGAGGGGCAAGGACGTGGTGGCTGAGGGCCGGGCCTGGGGCGGGGAGCATTTTCCCTGCTAACCCCCAGAGAAGGAACCCGAGTAAGGGAACGCTGATGAAGGCTGGGAGCTGAGCGTGGGCAGGGGAACAATCGGAACCTGCTGGGCCTGCGTGGGTTGGTGCTCAGTCCCAGAGGGGGCGGTGGGGACGGAGGCCTTTGTACTCAAAGTCTTGATGTCACCTCAGGGCCAGAAAGGACCAGAGTAGAGCCTGAACCTGGAAGGTTATTAGAACTACCTGGGATGAGTTCACAAGGTCTACTGTCTGGGCTCACCCCAGACCTGGGTAAGTGCCTCGGCGGTGGGGCCCAGGAAATGGGCAGTAAAACACTCCCAGGAGTGTTGTGTTTTACTACTGGGACTCGCCTGGTCAAAACCAGAGGCCACTGAGAGCCAGAGCAGGGAGGAGCAGGAAAAACCCTCCGGGTCCAGTGGTGGACAAACCCTCCGCCACCACTTCACCTATTTTTAAATCCTCACACAGGGATATGTTTATTGATTTTAGAGGGGGGTGAGGGAGAAAGAGAGAGAGAGAGAGAAACATTGATGTGAGAGAGAAACATGGAACAGTTGTCTCCTGTATGTGCCCCGATGGGAGGGTTGAACTGGTAACGTAGGTTTGTGCCCTGACCAGGAATCGAACCGGCAGGTGTACGGGATGATGCTCCAGCCAGTTGAGCCACCTGGCCAGGCTCATGTCACCTTTTACACATAGCATCAGGGTTCTGATTGAAAACTGTGTCTAAAAAGAGAAAAGAATTCTATAGCTAAAAAGTTTGGGGAAATGTCTATTATGGTAATAGCAATAATTACAGCTAATATTTATTGATTGTCTATTGTGAGCTTGGCACTATGCTAAGTGCTTCCCATGGATTGTCTCTTAATTCTCTCTCTTGGTGCTGAGATAGGCCAACCCATTTAGAAAGCTGAGTAAACTGAGGTGCCAAAGGGTATGTCAAAGGCCACACAATTCGTTAGTGGAGGATCCAGGATTCACACCCAGGCAATCTGAATCCATGGCTGGGCCACCTTCTCATTCTCCAGTTGGGGAAACAGAAGGCCCAGAGAAGTGAAGTGACTTTCCCAACAGCACACAGCAAATTGGAGGCAATTTAGAACCCAGGAGCTCTTCTCTTCTGCCTGCTCTCCATCCCCACCTTTCAGACGGTTTTGCAGAGAAAGTGGCCTGAGGGGGAGGCCCCGCTCTGCTCCCCCTCTATAGGCAGGGTCCTGGAAACTGCGGGTGGAGGGGAAGGAGATTGGAAGATTCCCGACTTAGAGGGAGAAGGGGAAGCTTGGACGGAAGGGGGAACTCAGGACATGGTGACCACGGCCGGCCGTGGCAGTCTTGCCGGCCTGGTAGGAGGAGTTGCCATGGCCTGGTTTCCGCAGATGTGGGCTGCAGCCATCCTGCTGAATGGGAGGCTATTAAGGGAAAATGCTTTGCAAGGAGCTGAGCAGCTGGGAGTGGAGATTGTCAGAGGACTTCAATGGGTGGCTTTGTTTCTTCAACGGACTGGTAGGCACTTGCTCCAGGGGTCTGTGTCTGGGACATTCGCTGGTCAAGAGGCCAAGGGGAGTGACCCCCAGGAAGGCTCCATTTTCTCCCCTGCCTTCCTGTCCCTGGCTCACTCCCCCAGCATGGTCCTGCATCCAGGGCAGCCTGGTAGTGAAGCACATCAGCCCCGGGGACTGACACCGGGCCCCATTCTGTAGTGTGAACCTGTGGGCATGTTACCGAGAATCTCAGTGCCTGAGTTTCCGTATTTGTAAAACGGAACCAGGAAGAGTTCCCTCTGGTCGTGTTAGGGAGACTGAGCAAGGAGATGCAGCCGATGCTTTGGTCTCACTGGCTCTTCGTCCGGGTCTCTGTCCTCCCAGGCCCTCCCAGGGTGTGAACCCCTCGCCCTGGCCTCACTGCCCCACCGCAACCAGGCAGGGGCTCGGGGCAGGATGGGCCTCCTTGTTGGGGCAGAGGCTGTGTGCGGAGAGAGGGGGAAACATCAGGCCAGGTCCAACCTCCAAAGGAAGAGCTCTGAGGACGGAGTGCAAACCCCAGCCAGTGTTCCGCGATCGCCTACGGCTCCACGCCCACGCTGAACACCCTCGAGGCCCTGAATCTGTGTGTTCTCTCCCACCCAGGCCTTTGCCTGGGCCGTTTCTTCTGCCTACAATGCTCTTTCGTCTCTTCCCATGGCTACTTCCTGTCCATCCTCCAGAAGTTAGCTTGGACCAGCGCCCTTTCAGGAAGCCTGTTCCTTAGGCCACAGGTCCCTCCCGTGCGGGCCCCCACGCCAGAGCTGACAAGTGTCCGGCCCCTTCCCCTCTAGGCTATGAGCTCCGTGAGGGGAGGGACCAGGACCTGTTCACTTATCTCCTAGCCTGAACCAGAGCAGCCAATCTGTCAACATTTATTAGATGAAGCTGGGAATGAGTGAATGAATGAATAATTGGATTCCCTGGCCCCAGCTGTTGAGGGGGAAAGGGTATGTCTGGTGGGATGAGGAGAAAGGGGAGTGGGTACATCAGATAGGACTGTAAACATATCAAGTTGGGGGTCTCCCCCAGGAGGATGCAAGCTGACCTCTTGGAGTCCTCCTCTCTTGGGACTCTGCCTAGAAGTTAGGTCACCAGGGTCTATAGCCATATCTTAGCGTAGCTAGTGTTCACTGCAGAACTACTGTGTGTTGGCTACTATTCTCAACACTTCATACACACACACTTACTATGTACAGTGTACCTTCATGGAATTCTCAAAGCAACTCTGTGAGACAGGTACCATAATTATCTTCATTTACAAAATAGAAAAGTGAGGTTCAGAGACGTGAAGACGCGTTGCCTGAGGGCACACAGCTAGCAAATGCTGGGGCTGGAAGTGCTGTTAGTTCCCAGGCATGTCTGTCTGGCCCTAGAGCGGGAGCTCTTAACCACCGGGCCATCCCTGCAGGATGGAGCGGAAGTCACCATCCTGTCTCCCAGGAAGTGGAAGTTGCTGGGAAACGAAGCTGGAGAGAGTTCAGACAAACCATCAGTGTTTGGTGAGCAACCACAGCACACTGGGCCCGGCAGGAAATGCAGAACTGGCGGCCAGCCCAGCCAGCCAGCCAGCTCCCCGTCTGAGCAGACAGACAGACGGACCCTAGGAAGAGGGGTGGGTGATGACAGCAGGTTGGGGGCGGGGGGTGGGGTGCCAGACCATGCGGTGGCAACGGCTGGTGCTCATCACCAGGTGGCTGGAGGGTGGACAGTGGTGGGCCCTGGAACAGGGTGCGGGTACACAGAGTTGCCCTTGGGGGGGGTGCTGCTTGGAAGGCTTTGCACATTGGAGGCTTAATCACTAGGCATTTTCTGAGCTCAGATGGTGGCTCCTTGGCACTCCAGCCCCTCACAGGGATGACTTTTATGCCAATCCCCAGAGAGGAAGTTTTCCTGCTTCTCAGGGCTCAGCAGAGCATTCTTACTTGTTGGTTCTCTCCCAGTGGCTGCAGGATTCCTAGCTTTCAATGTAAATGTCATCCTTTGAGCGGAGCTCAGCGACCCTCAGTCTATGGGAGACCCTGGGGGCTGCTCTCTTTGATTATCCCCTCGGCTGGAAACTGGCAGCCATTCGTCTCAGCCCTGGGCCGTGCAGAAATTACCCAGGGAGAGGTGAGGGGTGGCCTGGTGGGGCTGCTCTGCAGTGCACTAATTTCTGCCACTCCTCTAAAGAAGCATGGCTCCTTAGCCGGGGACCTGTCACACCCCTGCCTGTGTCCTGGTGTCATCGGGCTGGATGCAGGGAGCTGAACGCAGCAGGAAAGGCCAAGACTTCTGTGCTCAGAGTGGGAGGCACCAGCCCAAAGCTCCCATGACTTGGTGCTTTGGCTCAAGGTGGCAGCCCCCAAGGTGGAAAGCCCCCTGCATTCGGCCTAGTCCAGGTGCTGTGAGGCCCATCCAGGAGCCTGACATAGTGTCAGGGTGGGGGACTGGCATCAGCGGCAGTTAGGGGGTCACCTGGGCTGGAGAAAGGGCTGGGTCCGGTGAGAAGTAAGGACTGGAAAGGAAGTTGGGGGTGGATTCCCATCTGAGATGGGTATTAAAGTAAAGAGGGAGTCAGGGATAGGTTGAGATGAGAGGCAGGTGGGGTTGGAGTTGGAAATGGGATTAGGAGTACTACTGCTGTCAGGGCGAGGACTCGGGTGGACTTCAGCTTGATTTGGGCATCAGGGACGGGGCTGGGAGCGAAGTCAAGCTGGGATGAGATGAGGGTCAGTAGGATTGCGGCTGGACCGTAGCTTCAGTGTTGGCGTGAGGGTTGGAGTCAGAATGAGATGACATTTGGCTCCAAATTAGACCAAGAATTGATTGGGAAATAATAAGAAGCCAGTTTTCTTTTCACCGATGTGAAACTTTCTGAGTGTGCACTCTCTGAGCAGGTGGAAAGCCCAAAGAGGACTCCTGGGGCTGTCACGGGAGTTCCCTGCCATCCACCACCTGTCTCATTCACTCGCCTCCTCCTGCCCATGCTTAGCCCCATCTCCTTCTCCTTCCATCTCTTCCTCTGGGCAAGGCTCACATGCGATCTCCTGTCTGATCACAGCAGATGGGACTGAGGCCTGTGCTGTGTCCTCTTACTGCAGAGTCCTCTGGGCTAAAGAACCACACTGGACCCAAGGCATTCTGGGTAAGGCTTCATCAGCTGGACCCTCATCCTAGGGCTGAGTGCGGACATGCAACGCCCACCCCCCCACTCCTTCCTGGCCCTTGCCATGGCCCTGGCCTCTCTCCTCATTCCTGCAGAGGCCCCAGCCCCTGCAGGCCCCCCTCACTTCTCAGTATGACAACCTGACATCCTCCGGCACTCAGCTCTGGGGTCAGGCTTTTAAAGCTGTCACTGGGGAGGCCGTGGCCCCTCTCTCACTTGTTCCCTTGCCCCAGTGTCCCTTCATGCAGAAACACGCATCAGGGCATAAAGAGCTGTGATGCCTTTTAAATGCAGGCAATTAGTGGCCAAATAAAATATAGAACAAGCATCTCCGCCTGCTTCTGGCAGGGGCTTACTAAAGACTGTAAGGGACCCTGGGAACAGGTTAGGGGAACAGAAGATGGTGGTCCCAGTGCCCTAAACTCTTGCTGGGATAGGGTTGCAGAGAAGAGGAGCTCGTGGACTGCGAATTCACTCTCCAGCTTTGTTAGAGGGCTGGCCATGCAGGGCAGCTGTGGGGGCCTCGAGGGAGCGGAGGGAAAGTCCTGAAGCACAGTGAGACGCAGAGCATGGTGGCTTCGGGACGTGACAACCCTGGATGTGCACCCTGGCTCTGCCACTTCCCTGCTGTGTGACTTGGGCGGGATGTTTACCCTTTCTGAGCCTCAGTTGCCCTGGCTATAAAATGGGGATGATAATAGTTATACCAACCACTTAGCCACGTTGCTAGATTTATTTTTATTTTACTAATATTTTACATATTTATTTCTAAAGAGAGAGAAAGGGAGGAAGAGAAACATCAGTGTATGGTTGCTTCTCGTGCACCCTCCACCTGGGACCTGGCCCACAACCCAGGCATGTGCCCCGACTGGGAATCAAACCAGCGACCCTTGGGTTCACAGGCTAGTACTCAATCCACTGAGCCACACCAGCTGGGGCCACATTGCTAGATTTAAATGAGGTAATAAATGGTCCACACTGCTCAAAAAAGAGGCCTCCCAGAAGGCAGTGAGCCTGAAGCCTGAAGGGGCAGGGATGTTGCAAGAGGTGCTGCGTGCATGGGGCCCAGGGCCCGGCAGGGAGTTGGGGGCCCAGGGGAAGCCACGCAGTCCCCCTCCTGGGTGGGGGCTCTTCTTCACTGGTGCCCCTCTCAGGGGTTCCAGAGAGAAGCAGGTGGCTAGACTCTGACCATTAGAGGATGAAGGAGGAAGAACTTAGACTTAGTGATTCTGGGAGTAAGTTCCCCATTCAATCCTCCTCCCCCTACCCACCTACTGGGAAGCCACACACAGACAACCACCTAGGATGACTGACTGAATGTCCTGGAGCCTCAGTTTCCCTGGCATGTTCCTTGACGGCAGAGAGCCCTCAACAGACACAGATCCTCGCAGACATCTGGCGCCTAAAGTCTTTCCTTCATCCATCGGTCTCTCGCACACTGCTCCATGCTGAGCACCCCTCAGAGGTGCTTCTCAGGGGAGAGGGCAGCGGTCAGGAAGCAACTCGGCAGATAGCAGTTGTGGGGGTGGGCAGAGAGGGTGGCCCAGGAGCCGGGGCCGCCAGTCCCTTGCCTCCTGCTCCCATGTGGACTCCCGTCCTGAAGCTCTAGCTCAGCCCTTTTCTTTAAATAAAAGGGATGACGTAATCCTCATGCTCAGCCGCTGAGCCAGAGGGAGGTGATCTGAGATACTGTGGAGGGGAAAGCAAGAAATGCTGGGGCTGAGGGCGGGGATGCCAAGGCCAGATGAAGGACAAATACCAAGCCCCCTGGGAACACCTGTGTGTGTGTGTGTGTGTGTGTGTGTGTGTGTGTGTGTGTGTGTTTCTGTCTCACAGGGCTCAGCCATGAGTATGTGCTGGGGAACTGCAGGATCACACAGTGTTAGAGCAGAGATGGAACTTCTGGTACTGCTAGGAAAGAAGGGACTCATAGCTAACACAGTGGCGTTAGGTCTAGACAAGGCCTTTTATGTTCCTGCATCTCAGTTTCCTCATCTGGAAAATGGGGTGACCATGGTGTTGGCCTTGCAGGCATGTTGTGTGGAAGGACTGGAAGAGATCATGAATGTAAGGGCTTGGCGCACATCAGGTGCACCATTAAATGGTGGGGGTTGGGGGGCTACTGTGAATGTGATTGGGCAGGAGCAAGTCCGGCAGCAGAGAGCACTGGCTAGCATCAGTAGGCCTCTGCTGCGATCCACCCAACCCTTCCTAGCCAGAGCCTGGACCTGGGCTCCGCCAGGTTGGGGCTACATGGCCCTCCCCAGCAATTTGGGCTCACCTTCCAGAAGTTCCCTTCTGGTCCTGGGGGGCCTGCTCCCTTGCAGGGGGGCAGCCCTGAGTTACCCCAGGGGGGGCAGCTTCTGCTTCTGCAGAAGCCCTGGGTTCCCTTTTCCCTGAGCAGCTCTGAGGCCTCCCCCACCTATTCCCCCATCCCTCCCCCCACCCCCTACCCCGCACCCCAAGTTTGCTCAGGCTTCTGACAGCTTCTTCACACCTGAGCTCTGGCCCCTGGGCTGCAGCTCCTGTTCCCTCTCAATGTCCCTTTCATTCTCCCTCCCCCGCTGTCACAAGTGCCTCACGTTCCTTTGCTCATCTCGGCTTCCCTTCCTCTGTGTTCCCTCCTCAGTCCCTCTCCCTTTCTCTCTGCCTCTTCCTGTCTCTGTTCAGTCTCTGTTCAGTCTCTATCCCTGCCTCTCTGTCCCAGTTGTCCCGTCTCAATATGAACCCCATGGCTGCCTCTGCCTACCAGTCTCTCTGTTGCTCTCCATCCCATATGGCATTTTTTCCTGCTCTATAAAAGGTGGTCCCCAGCCTTGGAAAGGCACACGGGGCTGGGGCCAGGCTGGTCACCCAGAAGGGGAAGGCTCCCCCAGCTTCTCGCCTCGCCAAGTGGGGCGCAGCCCTGGCTCTCTGTGCTTCCTGCGCACGGGTGCGTGTGGGCTGAGGGCAGAAGGCCCATCTTGCCTGTCATCTGGAGAGACGTGTGTGCAAAATGTTAGCTCTGCGGCTCCGATTCAGCTCCTGGCGGCTGGCTTCAGAACACAATGACAGAATGGGGTGATGGGGACCCAGAAAAGGGAGCTGGGCTGGAGAGGGAGTCCCGGGACTTTGGCAGAGGAGCTGGGGCTGCCTGGAGACGACTCTGGGCGGGAGAGTAGAGGGGTTGGGCGGGGGTCGTAACACCACTGGAAGCAACGGTGCAGACTGGAGGGGGTGAAAGTGAAGGGGTTCAGGGAGGGGCTGGAGTGGGAGAAGGGGGCATTGGGTGAGATGAAGAGGACCCTGGGTGGGTGGAGGAGACCTAAGATACAGCGATGGGACATTGGGTGAGGGTCCAAGGGATGGTGAATGGGGGAAAGAGGGTATGGAATGGGTAGAAGGAGGCATTACAGGAAGCATGGGTGCTGTGAAAGGCTATGAAAAGGAGTTCCTAGGGACCTCCCCGACCCATGGCTTGCCCTTCACCTGTATCCCCACTCACACCTCGTGCTAGGACCCCCTGTTCCCATTTCTCATCGTGTTGCTTCCGGCCCTCACTCTTGGGCTCTGGGCTTCCCCATCTCTCCCCCCCGCCCCGCCCCTGCACAGTGTTGAGTTGCCAACAGCCCTTCCCCTTTAGAGGCCTGCATGTGACCGGCCATTTCAGGGATGACCCTGCAGAGATCTGTTTATCTGCCCGTCTATCTGCCTGTTTATCCATGTGGTCCCAAAAGAAGAGCCCGGGTTCTCACCAGCCCTGGTCTGGTGGAATCAGCAGTTCTCACCTGAAAAGAAGCAGGTGAGAGCTCCCGAGCCTGGGTCGGCGAGCCGGAGGCTTTGCGGGGGGAGGATCAGAGCAGGAAGGGGGTTGCCAGCACATTCCGGCCAGCACTGCTGGAATCCAGTGTGTGCCCAGCGCCTGCGTGTGTCCGGGCCACAGACAGTAGCTCAAGGCCAAGTCTTCCTGCTGCTTCTCCTCCCAGGACCTTCAGCCCATGTCTGCATCCACGGGGGCCTGAAGAGGGACACTATAGCCTCTGGTTTGGAGAAGAGGAAACCAATTTCAAAATATATCCTGGTAACAATAGTAATATTGGCAAAGCTGCCACACATGGGGAACTTCCTCAGTGTGAGGCTATGGGGAAGCTCGGTACATTAATTGAAATAACATCTTCACAGCTAACTGTGAGGTGGATGTTATTTTTAGCCCCATTTCCCAGAGAAAGAAAATGAGGCTGAGCCAGTTTGTCACCTGTCTGGATTCTTACCTGGGCCCATTTGCCTCCACAGCCTGTGCTTTGAACCCCTGCAGACTCTGTGAAGCGTCCCCCCCCTGCCCCGCCCCCCCCCCCCCTCCAACTTCAGGACCCTGGGAGGTGTGAGTGAGTGGGTCCCGAACTGTCTGAGGCTGCAGCTGTGGGAGGGGCCGCAGCTGTGGGAGGGGCCGCAGCTGTGGGAGGGGCCGCGTCCTGCAGGCTCCTCCACCAGGCCTGGGGCAGCCTTCTAGACCCTCATGGGCCTGACGATCCTCCTGCCTCCACCAACAGTCTCTGAAAACATTAACTGGTTACACTTGTAGCCAATGGGGAGGAGACCCCAGTTTAGGCCCCCTCCCTGGGCTGTGGATGGGAACAAGGGGGCAGAGGGAGAGGCTGTCCAGGGTCCACTCCTGCCTCAGCTGCCCTGCCCTACAGGCCGCAGGACCCCCTGCCAGGCTGTGGGGGTGCATGGAGACCCTCCTCCACATCTCCGTGTGGGCGTACTGGACTGCTGTGTTCCCGTGGTGCCGGTGGGTGCGTGACGATGGCAGCTCCCACCCGGCAGAGCAGTGAACAGAAGGGGCGAGCTGCCGGCAGCTTTAAATAGCTTCTCGCTGTATCTCACTTGCCAGAAGCCCCACCCCCACCCCCAAGTCTGGCTGCCCCAGGGAGGGGCTGCGTGAGCCCCAGAAATGAGGCCAAGACAGAGGGGCTTAGCTCCCCCAGCTCGGAAACAGCCTCCAGTCACAGAAATGCCTGCCAAACACACCTGTTCATCACTATGTGTAAGAAGCTCGGCCTGCTTTTTTCTTGGATACCGGGTGTCCAGGAAATCGCTTAAGGGACTGTGAGCTGTCAGGGGACAGGCTCTGCCTGGGCCTGTGTCTTGGCTGCAAGGTTGCAGCAGGCAGGTTTTCATCCCACCCTCCCTTAAGGGTGTGCACGGGCCCAGGTGTGGCCTGGCCTCTCTGGCTCTAAGAAGCAGCCCACCAGGCCCTGCTGCTGCGAGCAGTCAGCGGGGACCCTCGGGTATCAGTTTGCCCCCCCTGGGCCGACATCTGTCTACAGACCTCCTTGAAGATCTGCCCCTGCCACCGATCCCCCGTCACTCTCTTCACTCCCCCATCTCATGTTAGTCAGGAGACCTGCCTTCAGCTCCCCGAATCTGCCCAGCTCGTTCCCATCTCAGGACCTTTGCACTTGCTGTCCTCTCTGCTAGGAATTCTCCTCTGTGGCTTTCCCCATAGTTGGAGCCAGGTTCACACTAGGATTTTCATAGGCCCTAAGCACCTCTTTTGTGGGTTCTTTCATCCATAGAAAGATATGTTATATTTTTTACAGATCATACTTTGTGGTTGCATTGGTAGAACCATGGATATATTAATGTATATTAAAATATTTTCTTTAACCTAAATGTTCATATTTTTTTATATTTTTGAAAGATTTTATTTATTTATTTTTAGAGAAGGAAGGGAGGGAGATAGAGAGAGAGAGAGAAACATCAATGTGCAGTTGCTGGGGGTCATGGCCTGCAACCGAGGCATATACCCTGACTGGGAATCGAACCTGCGACACTTTGGTTCGCAGCCCGCGCTCAATCCACTGAGCTACGCCAGCCACAGCTCATTTTTTTTTATTTTTAAAGAAATTGAAACATCTTCATGGGCTCTAGGTACTGTGCTACTGTCCCTGATGGAATGGGTGGTCCCAGTTGGAACCTCCTCATAATTTCGGCCACATCTCAAACGTCACTTCCTCTGAAAGGCCTTCCTTGAACACTCCCTTTGAAATACTCACTATAGCCATGCACTGGCTCATTACCTTGATGTCTTTCCTTCGCAGCATTTACAATGATCTGACGATGTCTAGTTCATAGTTTAGTTGTTGTCTGTTCTCCTATATCAGAATGAAAGCTCTATGAAGGCAGGGACTTGGCCTTTTCACTGCTGAATAATCAGTGCCTCCTGTCATGGGTCTGTAGAATGGGTCGATGAACAGGCTTGAGTCACCTGACCCAACGTAGACTCCCTCCTCTCAGCCACCTTGACGTTGATGTTCTCCCTTATATGCCCCTCAGACTCTTCTGAGGTTCGAAGAAAGAAGGAGATTCGTACACAGGCCTCACACACAACTCACTTCTCCTCTCAGAGCCTCGGTTTCTTTATCTGGAAAGTGAGAAGAATATTGAGGATCTGTTCTGAGAAGGAAATGAGATGGAGTATGTCAAAGCAACGTACCAACCCTAAGAAGGTGTTCAATAAGTTCAAGTTTCTTCTGCCCCTTCTCCCTGGCCACCCCAGAGCTTGTTCTTGTCCACAACAAAGGAAGCTCACGGCCCCGAGGCCTACCGACTTCTAAACACAGTAGGTGCTCAGTAAACAGTTGTTGGTCACTGGTTGACCATGTCTTCTCTCCCTCCTCCAGCAAAACCTTAAACAGAAACCCAGTGGAAAGTCAGAATATCTTTCCTTCTTGCTCTCTTTCTACAAATATTTACTGAGCCCCCTACTATGTAACAAGCACTGTGCTTGGCTTTAGGGATTGATGATAAGGTAAAAAAGAACAAAAAAGAAAGCCTGGTCTCTGCCTTCCTGGAGCTGATGGTCTGGTGGGCTGGACAGGGGTTAACCAAACACTCAGTCACACATAACCACACTGGTGCCGACAACTCCAGAGGAGAGCCTCAGTGGGTGGTGAGGACACGTGATAGGGAACTTGGCCAGGTCAAGGAAGTCAGGGACAGCTTCCCTGAGGAGACGGTGACTAACCTAAAATCTGAGGAAGGAGCTGGAGTTTACTAGGCAATAAGCAACACCAGTGGTAGGAGTGAGTATGCTAGACAGTGGGGACAGCATGTGCAAATGTCCTGTGGTCAAAAGGATGCTGCTAGCCGATGAGGAATCAAAGGGAGAGAGAGGTGGTTATGTGATATGAAACAAGGCTGGAGAAGTGGCCAGTGGCCACACTGTGTAGGACCTTATAGGCTGCATATGGCACTTTGTCTTTTATCTGGAGGTCCTCAAAGGGTTTTAAGTGACATGATCAGGTTGGCATTTTGAAGAGATGACTTTAGCTGCACATGAAATACAGAAGGTGGATGGCAAATACGTGTCCTACTTGTCACAATCCCCATTTCTTACCCCTATAGCTGACAGTGCTCAGCAGTGACAGCAGGGGTTCTCAAAGTTTGGTCCTCAGGCCGGCAACATGAACATCCCCTGGGAATCTGTTACAAATGCAAAAAAATCAGACCTCACACTGGACCCTGTGAATGGGAAAGTTGGGAGTGAAAGCCAGCAATCAATGCTTCGACCTCCAGGTGATTCTGCCTAGGCTGAAATTTGAGAACCACTGAACTATAACACTTCCTACTAAGCCTAACGTAGCATCAAAAACATCCTCCCCACACACTCCAAGCAGTTACTATGGATCCGTTCCAGCACCTCTGTGAGGCCAGTTGCTCAGAGCACTGGGTTGTGGGCTGCTCACCAGGGGCTGCACAAATGTGGCTCTGGACCTCAAGAAGCTGAGACCCCCACAAAGTCCTAAAGGCAGCCAAGCAGCCAAGTGTGTGAGGCAAAGGAGCACTGGACACAGGGTCTGGAGATCCAACCTCAAGTTTCTACTCAGCCTCTGCCAGCTGGCGGCACAACCGTAAGAGCCTGTTTTCCCTCCTGGGCCTCAGTTTCCGCGTGTGCATTGAAGAAAGTGGCTCTGAGCGGTGGCCTCCTTTCCTGCAGCTTTGGAGCCAGAGTGAAGCTGAATGCATGCACGTCCCCAGGGAAACCCCCCATCAATCAGCCTCCCCCAGGAGTAGGGCGCAGCACATGACTCAGCCCCAGGAAGGAGGCATCCATCACCCTGGGCAGCCGGTGAGGGCAGAGAACCAGGGGAGAACAGCTTGGGAGGGAGGGAAGGAGTGGGGAGAGCTCTTGCCCCTCTGCCGCTCCACCCCTTCCTCAGGCTTTGGACCCATTAACACCCAAGGGGGACTCTAAGCCCAGAGGAGGGTGAAACCCAAGATGGAGAGTGCAAAGAAGGCTGGAGGTCAAATTCTATGAAACATGCAGGATAGAGCCAATTCGGCCCTGAACTGCTTATAAATCCTGAGATTAATTGCCAAAATCCTGCCCAGATCCATTTATCTGGCTGCTTCTCAGAGCAAGTATCACTTTAGTAGAGAGGCCTCCCCAGACCAGCCATCTGTCCCCCACCCTCCCATCACCTCTGTGCTGTCCTCACGCTTCCGCTCTTTCCTCGGAACCCCTGTGCTGACCTGTTTCCTGACCTGCGGTCATCTGCCCACACCCTCCTGGCGCGTCCGCTCCCTGAGGGCAGCAGCCTCCGCGTCTGCTGCCAGCTCTCCCCAGAGTCACGACTTATTCCATGATGCTGGGAACTGTTTTCGGTGATCTACATACATTATTTCATCGTGCCCCAGTCTTTGAAAGAGGCAACATAATTATTTCTCATTCTTCGGATGGAAATACTAAGGACAGAAAGATTAGTGACTTGCTCAAAGGTCACACAGCGAGGAAGTGATAGAAGCCCTACTTGGACCCAAGGCTGTCTGACCCCAAAATTCAAAATATTTGGAATGTGAAAGCCAAGGAACTGTTAGAGCGCTGGGGGTGGGGGAGAGTATTGATCCAAATGTCCCCAGTTACTGATAAGGATGCATTAGCCCAGAGCAAGGAGGTCCTTTCTGAAGCTGGAGTTACTTAATTTAGGATTTCTAAAGGGAAGTTCTGCTTTACACAGCTGCTGTCCAACTTCTAGAATTTGTCACCCCCAAGGGGGTCTTCACAAGCTGAAAATAGAAGGGAGTTCAGAACGGGTTGCACAGAATTAATGGCTGCCGGTCCCCAGCAGTAATTAAAGGAAGTGAGAGACGCTGGGGCTGGGGCTGAGACCGTCGAGGTCAGCATCAGGCTGGGGACCGCCACCGCCTCCCCCAAACGGGCCTGGGATGCTCCCGCAGAGAAGCTCAGGGAAGAGCGTGATCTCGACTTCCCAGCCCCCACCCCCACCCCTATCCCCGCCCACACCTCTACCCCCGCCCCTTGCAGGATTTGGCTGAGGGCCAGCCCCTCCCCCTTGCCCCCACCCTCACCATCTTCACTGCCCGCTCCATCCCCCAGGCCCAGCAGGACTGTGAGGGGCTGGGCTTGCTGACTCATGCACCTGCCCAAGATAGGCAATTTCCATGTATTTTTGTTTTCTGAGTATTTTCTTTGCTTTCAGTTTTTAAAGAAAAAGCTATTTTTGCAAGATCTTCATTACTTCCTAATTAATCACATTTCTTCCATTTTTTGTCTTGTTAAATATCAAACTTAACAAGCAGCTCATTCTCATTTGTTTCAGGTTCATAGTGAATTTGGTGCCCACATCCTTTCCTTCAGGTGAGCCGGGGGCTACAGAGCCCCACCTCCGTGGGGCATCCCCACTCTCCAGCAGCTTCCCTTTGGGGAATGCCACTCTCATTAGCCTGCCCTCTTGACCTCCCCGCCTCTTCTCCCTCCCACCTCCACGCCTCCATGCAGAGTGAGTGTCTGCCTTTTCCGCTCTTCTGCCTTCTCCTCCCCTCTACCTTCCTCCCTTACTCCTCTCGGTCTGCCACCTCCCACAGCTTCCTGCTCTCTGCTGCACCCATCTTCCTTCTCCCCAGCCCCATCTTTAACCTCCTCTTCCCCTTCCCCCTCCCCTTCCCCTTCCCCTCCCTCTCCCGCTGCAATACCCTCACACCCCAGAGCCACCCTCAGAGCCTCCAGGGCCTTCTCAGCCCACTCCACCGCCCACACCCCCTTCTCCAAACATCACCCACGGGCCCAAGTTGTGGCTACTCCTGCAGGTGGGTGTTCAGGCTCTTGTCTCTCAGCTGCTAATTCATCCCACTCCCCATCCCCAGCCCTGCATAGTCCTCCTGAAATTGCTTAATCCCTGAAAGATCACTTCCACAAAGCCCAGCTGCAGTGGTTCTTGGAGGGGAGGGGCACGGCAGACAGGACAGGTCCCTAGGACTCCAGGGTATGGCCCCTCTTTGAGCTGTGCTGGGATGTCAGGGCTGAGGCCAGCAACTCTCACCAGATCCTGCCCCACTTTATGGAGACCCTGGTAGGGATGCTGGCCCCTCTCACCTACCTCAGGCTCCCCAGGCACAGGGTCCTGTGGTCACCCAAGGGCAGTGGGTAGCTAAAGCTGAAACCCTCTGCACAAGCAGCAGCCTGGGCCCACTGCTGGGGCCTGGTTTCTGTGGGGGCATTTTCTGGCCTCTGGCTGGAGACAGTGGTCTGAATGTTCCCACAGGCATCCTCCATGCGCGTGCCCGCAGCCATGCCCACACAGCACGTGCATCCATCTCACGCAGCTCTACGTACTCTACACGCCAGAGCCAGGCATCTCACGTGGGGTGCAGCAGAATTACCTAGAAGGCTTATTAGAGTGCTAGTCTCCACCTCCATCCAGGTTTCTGATTTGGTGGATCTGGGGTGGGACCTGAGAATGTGCATTTTAAGCAAACGCCCAGGAATGGCTGATGCCGCTGGTCTGGGTACCACTCCTTGAAAACCACTGACTAGAGAGGTCCGCATGTGCACACTCAGGAGGGTGCGCATCCATGCGTGGGAGGTTTTGTAAAACAGCAAGAGCAAGGCAGCTGAGGAGGACTGGAAGCTCTGAGCTGCGTGTGGGCAGCTCACCCAGCCCAGGAACGCCGACTGCTGTAGCATTCCCTCAGTGTCTCCGGCTCTTGCTGTTTCTTCACCAGTCTCCAGGTTTCTATGCACCTCTTTCCCAGTTTCCCCACCATCCCTGCAGCCTCCAGGTGGCTTCCCAGCCACTCTGCACACGTGAGCTCATCCATCTCTATCGCCCCGTGAGTGAGTGGCAGGCAGGTGAGAGAAGAAGATTACAGAAGAACAGGCTCAGCTCCCTGCGAACAGGGAGCTCGCTCACAGCGAGAGCGCAGCCAATTATTTCCCCTGTTCTGGGGAATAATCATTAATGCCACAGGAAGTTCTAAACAAGCAATTAAATCATTCCTGGGGAAGGCGCAGCGAGCCTGTGCCACCGTCAAGCCTGCCTTGTACCGCTGGTCTGGGGAAGGCTCTCCTGGGAGGGGGGAGGACAGGGGAGATGGGCGCTGCCCCACCCAGCAGCCAGTCCAGCGGGGTCAGCCCTAAACCACCCTCTGTGCTTGGAGCTGGACACCCAGCCATGGTCCCCAGGGTCCCTCCTGACCCACCTGCGGTGGAGGCTGTGTTCTGGCAGCTCTTCATGATCTCACGCCTTCTAAAACCTTGCCCAGCTGATGAATCTATTAATTTGTCACCTACTTTGCACCAGGCACTATTCCAGGGCCTGGGCAGATACGGGTCCAGGACAAGACAGATGAGCTCCCTGTCCTCGGGGAGCTCACTGTCTAGACAGGGACCTCATCTATCCTGTTCTGGATCGGTATCTGCCCCGGCCCCAGAATAAGTAACTAAGACAATAATCATAAATGTGGCAAGTGCTGAGGAGGAGGTAAACAGGGCATGCAGTGTTCTGGGTGGAGCATCTTCCTGGGCGGCCCTGCACACCTTGAGAGGCAGGCCTCCTGCGTTGGCCGGCAGTCCGTGCCCATCTCCTGGGCCCGCAGACCCAGGAGGTGCTGCTCCTCTGAACACCTGCAGCATCGGAGCAGTCCTCTTCCTACCCTGCGTCCCCGCCATGCTATCTTTAGAAAGATAATGAGTATCTATAACAGTTACTGTTTTTTAACACTTACTATGTGCCAGGCATTGCACTGAGCAATTTATGGTCATTACATCATTTCATCCAGAGAACAATAATAACGTTATGAAGTAGGTGTTTTTAATCCCCATTTTACAGACAAGGAAATGGAGCCCTGGAATGTTTGGGCCATTTGGCCAAGTCACACAGTAAGTAACTGGGGGCTCGAACTGAGTTCTGTCTGAGTCCTGAGCAGAGGCATTTAACCAACGCCCCCCCTCGCCCCGCCCCGCCAACCTACCTCCCTCCAGCATTGATTTCAGGGCTGAGAGACCGTGTAAACTGGGGTCCCTGTGGAGATGGGCTATATCAGCTTGTACTAGTTACTAAAATATCACAAGAAGGGGCTCTCCTCCCCTCCAAGTCTCTGACGTGCAGCCCACACAGGGGAAACTGAGCTGGCCGGCTGCAGGACCCTCTCCCTCAGGAGCTCTAGGACAGTCGGGCGCCTCTGGCATCCTCAGCCCGTGGGTCTCTGTAGAACCCAGGGAGACCACAAACCCACCCCCGGCCCCGCTGCCCCCCAGGCCTCTGCAGCCTGGACGGGGGTGGGGTGGGGGGAAGCGGGGGCCTCCAAGTGTTCCCACATGACCTCTACCTCCTGCACCTGCGGCCAGGACACACTCCCCAGGGCCAATGGGGCAGCCAGAGGCAGAGAGGACCGGAGCCTGGGTCTGCGGTGACTAATCGGCTGGTGCATGGGAGGCCATGGTGAATTATTCACACGGATTCTGTGAATTATTCAAGTTGTTATTATTTATTTTTCAGATATGCCTGCAGCAGAGCCTCCAGGCCCATGTTCAAAGGGTGACATAACTCCAGCTCTCAACCGCCTCCGTCTGTGGAGGAAGAGCCAGGCCTGTCTCCGGCCTCGCCCAGGAGGCCCAGAGAGCAGGCTGAGGGCAAGCAGCTGCTGCCTTAGGGGCAGACGCCTGCAGATCCCCAACCCTAAGCCCAGTTACAGAAATAATGTCACTGCGTACTGAGTCCTCGTTGCGCCCCAGCACTGTGCTTTCCACGTATGGGCGCAAGTGAACGGCACAGCAACCCTATGAAGAACGTTATCAACCCCATTTTACAGATGACGGGACTGAGGCTCGGAGATGTGATATCAGTTGTCCAGGGCCACCAGTTCCCATAACTGGGATTCAGGCCCAGGTCTGTGGACGCTACAGCCAGTGGTCACCACGTTCCATGTTTCTGTGGGTGTTACGCCTGACAAAGTCCCAGCAAACACCTTTGCTGCCCAGCTGTGCCCCCACCCCCACCATTGGCTTCAAACCAGGCTGAGGGCAGGCCTGTGCCTCCAGAGCTCTCAGGAGGCTTCTGTGTTTCCATGGCAACAGGACCATGAGCAGCCAAAGCTGAGCTTGTCTGCTCCTGTGGAGCGAAGTGGCCTTTTCCCAAAGAGTCTCCAGGTGCCCAGGCTCAGAGCAAGTGTGACTCGGGGCTTCCCCAACCTCACCAAGCCCCCGCCTGTCCCAAACACAGACGGAGCACGCCTCCTTCCCAGAGCTCTGGTAGAAGAAGCCATGCCAGCCTCCCTGCCTCCTTCACGCCAACTCCCCTGCTGTCTAACTCCACCCCTCTGGCTGCAGCTCCGGTCCCTGTCCCTGTGGAATCTGCTCCCCCTCCTGCCTAGCTGACATGTGGAGGAGGCAAAGAGCACACGCTCAGGGGAGGCCCAAGGGCCCCTTCTCAAGGTGACTATAACTTTACAGAAACACTCTCCTGTCCTGGAAGGGCACCTGTGTCTTCCTGCTACTCCATTCATTCATTCAGTCAGTCATTCAGTCCTTCAGTGAACACTTGTCAAGTGCCCACTATCTGCCAGGCACTGTTCCAGGTGCTAGGGGAGTGGCCAAGAGCAATAGGCCTCCTGGTCAGGGTCCCTCCCCTCCCCTCCCACAGTAACCTAGGCCCCTGTCCCAGGACCTGTCTCTCCTGACACCAAGGACACAAAATCACAGGCAAACTGAATTCAAGCCAGACTCGACCAGGCCCCGACTCTGGGTGACCTCGGCCAGCAGCTCCCCTCTCTGCCTTTCCCCCTTTAAAATAAGGGAGTGGGGCCAGAATCTGCTTTCTAAGTTCTTGCCAACCCCGCTTCTTTCTCTCTGGTGTCAGTAGCTCAATCACCACGTCCATCCCACAGGTGAGAAAGTCAGGGCGGTGCACCTGCCTCACCTCACATGGACTTAGTGCCTGCCTCTCCCCCCTGACTCCTGCATTTTAAAGGGGGTCTGGGGTGGCTCTGCTGCAATGGTGGATTTTTCCAGAGAGGCTTGGGGGCTGGCAAGAAAGGAAACAAACATTTGTGGGATGCCTGTTCTTTCCTTGCCAGTATTCTTTTTTTTTTCCCGAAGATTTTATTTATTTATTTTTAGAGAGAGGGAAAGGAAGGAGAAAGAGAGGGAGAGAAATATCAAAATGTAGCTGCTTCTTGTGTGTCCCCTACTGGGGACCTGGCCCACAACCCAGACATGTGCCCTGACTGGGAATCAAACTGGTGACCCTTTGGTTTGAAGGCCGGCATTCAATCCACTGAGCCACACCAGCCAAGGCTCCTTGCTAATGTTCTTTATCAACCTTGGGGGCGGGGGGGGGGGGGGGAGCGGGGAGAGATGATTATCGCCATTCTACAGACTGGGACCCAGGCGACACAGCCAGTAAGTTGCAGGACTGGGATCTGAACCCAGGCCCATGGCTGCCCATACTCACCAGGCTCTGCCTCCCCTCAGCTGGGCCCTGGGGACGAGCAGAGTGGCTTCCTCTTCCAAAGCCTGTGTTGGAGCTGGGGACGACAGCTCTTCACTGAAGCCAGGGGGTTGGGTGCCTCTGGTTTCTACCTTCTCCACCAAAAAAGGAGAGGAAAACCTTGGGCCCAGCTGTGCTGAGTCATCCAGGGCCCAGGAAACCCAGGTTTATATTTACCCCAAAGCAGCCGCCTCAGCAGGTTTGGGGCTGTGCCCTCAAAGCACCTGGACTCGTTCCCTGTCTGGGCAGGCAGGTGAGATGGGACCACAGAGCAGGAACGCGCTGGCCGGAGCTGGGCCATCCCCAGCCCTTGGGGTACCACTTCTGGCCCAGTCAGTGACCTTGGGGGCTGGACCCCGGTCTCCACCTCAGCCTGGCCTGAGGTCAGTCAGGTCCTGTCCCCAGTGGTCCCCAGACCACCACAGTCTGAACCCCTGGGCGTGTTAACACTGCCAGACCGCCAGCACAGGGGAGAGGAGACTCCACAGGCGTGTGTGCGACACGGGTTGGTGCCACGCCTCCCCTGAAGCTCAGAACTGCTGGGCCGACCCTTCAAAGCCACGGGGTTGTTGTGAGGGTGACACCAGGTGACATGGACAAGTGCTCAGGAAAGGCCAGCTAGGAGGAGCACGGCACCCACCCTTAGCCCTCCTCTCCCTCCCTTTCCGCCCCGACCCCTGGGAGCGGAGGCTGGGCCTGGGGCTGCAGCTCTGCGAGGACTGAGCTTGTCCAGCAGGTTCTCAGCACTGCACAGCTGCAGTGTGTCTGGTGGCAGTTTCTGAATGGCGCCCACTCTCCAGGCCCCAGGCTCTGCTGGCCCCTCTCAAAGCTCCAGCAGGAAGCCAGCTCTGCAGGCCTCTGTCTTGGACAGGCTGGGGTGGCAGGTCCCCTGCCGGAGCCCCTGAGGTCAGAAAGTGCTGCCTTGTGGTCTGGGACAGAAGATTTAGGGCTCAGGGGGTAGCCCCACTCCATCTGGGGAGCCACCGTTTAGGGAGGACCTGCGTCCGAGGCAGCTTATGTCCCCTACTGCCCTTCCTCCCACCCATGGCCGAGGTTCAGTAGTGCTCTCAGTTCTGCTTACAGAAGACAGACCCGGGGCTCAGTCTTTGCCCAAAGTCAGGGAGCAGCAAGTGGAGGAGCTGGGCTTGAACCAGGGCCCCGTGACTGCAGTTTGTGTGTATGCCACTGTGTGATCCCGCCTCCCTAAGTCTTCCCCAGCATGGGGGCCCTTGGTAAGTAGGCTGGTGCCTCGCCCTACATGCTTTTCCTCACTTAACTTTCACAACAGCCCTCTGAGAGGCAGTCCGTTATTATTACTCCTGTCTTATAAGGAAGGAAACCCACTCAGAAAGCTGGGAAGCTAGGCTCACTTAGCTTGACTCTTTCACTGTTACATCTGGGGTTCTGGAAAAATGCTGCACCCCATTCATCTCCCACGATTGTGCTTCAACTCCTAGGTGCCCCTCTGGCTCACTACCCACCCAAGTCTCTACCTCCCTTCTGTTTGGGGGTTTCCTTACCACACCTGTGCCCTCACTGTGGCCCCTCTGACCCTGAGCCAGGACAGACAGAGGTGGGACCCCACCCCCAGCTCCAAACAACTAGCTGCCCTTCCCACTGCCTCTGGGCCCACTGGGAATTCGCCCCTAATTGCATCTCAGGCTGGGAGGCTATTAGCCTGTGATTGCATCCCCAGCGCCCGCCTTGCCCCCTGGGCACCCACTCACAGCTTCCACGGGGGTTTGAGATGATGTAAATCCCCAACCCAAGAGCCTGGTGCAGCTTGGCTCCCCGGCACCTCCATCACCCGGTCCCGGCCCAGGTCATCCCCAGGGAACTGAGTCCCCTCACTGAGGGGCAGCAGCGGGGGGTCCCAGTCAGTCAAGGGCAGCACACGGCTGGGCACTCACCACCAGGGCTGCTGCAGGAGCCTCAGACTGCCCCCTCCCCACCATGTGCCCCCTCCCCCAGCTGCCTCCACTTCCTCCCTGGTCCCTCCACAAAGGCAAGACCCCGGGAGTTTGGACTTCGGAGTCCTCTTACTGTCTCAGTCATTCTCTCCCTGTGACCTTGGACAAGTCCTTTCCACTCTCTGGGCCTCAGAAACAGAAGGTTCATCTTGGTGACCTCTAACCAGCTTCTAGTCTGAGAGATAAAACCATTTTGGTAATTCCTGGGGTGCTCCTTCCAGTACTATCTAGTGAAGGCTAGGCATGGTTCCCGGCATTCAGGACTCTAGAAAGGCGAGTTCCTGCCCTCGCGGAGCTCTCGGGCTCCAGAGGGAAAAGGCCAGGTGGGAGTGACCCCGAGTGCTCAGAGTTGGGCGGGGCCCAGGCCACAGCGGGGATGGTGGAGGCTACTGGGGCACCCAAAGGAGGAACTCTTTCTAGCTTGGCGGTGGCATGAGAAATTTCCTTAGGGTTTCTGAGACCTAAGAATGAGGAAGAAGGGTAGGGTGTGGGGCTGGACCAGCAAAGGAAACAGCAGAGGGAAGAGCCTGGAGGCTTTGGGGGAGCGGTATTAGTTAGTATGGAGGCTGGAGGGTGGGCAGAGGCCCTGGTGGCCTTGGGGGAGAGTTTGAACTGTCCTCTGAGGGCACTGAGGGGCTATAGAAAGATGTGGGGCAGGAGGGTATGTGGCTGCCATATGGAGGAAGGACTAGGAGATGAAGGGGTGAGGGCAGGAGACCTTCCAGGAGGGCCCTAACTGTCTGTCCTACCTCCACCATGCGTGACAGCAGCCCCCTCCTGCCATAATGGAAAAGGGAGGTGGGACCTTCCTTCTTCCTCTCCTCTTTCCCCAGACACTGCTGTCTGCCAGCTCCCAAAGCACACACACACGCACACACACAGAGCCAGACGTGCTGCAGGCCACCTGGGGATGTATAGGGGTTGGGAGGTGACGCAGAGGCCTGTGTCCTAGGAAAGAGCTGGAAGGGAAGGGGGTCTGGAGGTCTGGTACCCAGCTGCTGCTCTGGGAGGAAGAGCTCCTGGCCACTCGGAGCACAGTAGCACCCCTTCCTGTCCCCTGAGGGGGGACCCTCTGCCTGAGCCCCAGACACTAGAGCTGAGAGTAACTGTCATTCACTGCCTCCCCTTCCCTCACTTCTCCTTCCTCCTCCAGCCTCTCAAGCTCCCATCCCTGCCTGCCCTCCGAGGCTGGAACTCACTCAGACTCTATGTGTGTGTGTGTGTGTGTGTGTGTGTGTGTGTGTGTGTGTGTGTAGGGTGGGGTGTGAGAGCATGAAGCCCCCGGGAGGGGCCACAGGACCACCATAGGAAAGTGAGCCCCAGGGACACTTAAAGGCTCAAAAGGGATTTCAGGAGGTTTCAGAGACTAGAGAATCGAACTTCCTACCGCTGCCCCTGAGCCTGGAATCTTTGGGACCCCGCTGCATGGAGCGCTGAGCTGGGCTGGGCCACGGTGGTAGTGGACACCTGGGCTCCTGCTCCTCGCCCTGTCTCCAGCAACCCCTAGGCACCTTCTCAGAGGAGACCTGGGTCCGAAGCAGCCCCCGCCTCAGTGCCCACACATGCGGGCTGCCCTTCCCTGCTCACTGCTGGTGCCCCATCTGGGCACCCCAGGGGGTTGGGTGCTCAGGCCAGCCTCCAGCCAGCGCCCACCCTCCCACATTGCCTCTGCAATGCCCATTTCTGCTTTTCTCTGTCCTCTTAGCCTTCGCCAGCCCAGGCCCCTCTACCTCCTCCTCACGCAGGCCCCCACGTCCACCCTTGCCTCTCTCCCATCTGTCCCCCACACTGCAGTCACACAGATGTGTCTCTGAGAAAACTCGGGTCACTGCTCTCCTCAGGGTCCCTCAAGGGCTCTACTCTACATCCCCTCCGGCCAAAAGCCAAACTCCCGCTGTGGCTTACAGGCCGGGTTTACAAGGTTTACTGCTCCAGCCTGGCTCTGGACCGGCCCACTCACCACCTCCCCAGAAGGACTCTCCTCTCCGGCAGCTTGGACTTCTGGCCTCCAGGCCTTTGCACTGGCAATTTCCACCCACCTGGCTCCTCCTCTCCAGGCAAATTCCTCCTCATTCCTCAGGTCTCAGCACAGAAGTCAGCTCCTGCCACAGCCTCTGGACACCGCTTGGACACTCCCTTTGGGTTCCCAGGGCCCCAGACCTCCGCCTGTCATGGCTCTGCCCACGCTGACCGTCAACGCCTGTGAACAGGTTCACTCATCTCCCACACGTCACTGTAACAGTAAAAGCCCAGTGTATTCCCAGTGGACAAAGGAAGGAATGAGGAGAGAGAAAGGGTGGTGAATACCATGTTGTAGGATTCAAGTGCCGAAGATACCGTAACTACTACTGCACTTGTAACAATAGCAGCGCTATTACTTATTGTGTGCCACTCCCTACCAGTCACTGTGCTGAGCATGATCTCATTTCATTCCCTCAGTGCCTGGGGGGGAGGGGGGCATTATTGCCTGTATCCCCATTTTACAGCTGAGAAAACTGAGGCTCAGAAGATCCATTTATCCAAGGTCACGGTGCCAGGAGGTGGTACAGGCTAGATCCTCCCAAGTGCTGGGGAAGGGCGTTTTTCTGAGGTAGGCCCTGGCTCTGTGTAAAATGCAAATGAAATTGGAAAAGGCCACTAATCCGCTCTGGAACCCTTGGCAGCCCCTACACAAGAGAGCACCAGAGCACCCCTCCCCCCACCATACCAGGAGAAGGTCCAATTCTATGGCCCTGGGGTACAGGGATCCTGAGTCTCTAGGATGAAAGCGTGTCACCCACCCTGGAACCTGCCAGGAGGTGTAAGGGAATTAAGCCCCTCGTGATGCAATTATCACCACTCATGTCTCTTTTAGAAGCAGGAGACGTCCAGGAAGTCCGAGTACCTCCCCTTATCCTCCCCTCGTCAGGAGGGCAGAAGGTAAGGTGCTGAATTGAACAGCAAAGCCAATCTGGCTGGAGAGAAAATGAGATTTTTTTTTTGGTCAAGGTGAGTGTGTCTGTGCACATGGGGAGTGGGGCGGAGTGGGGGGGGCGGGGGCACTTGAGGGGGCCGCAAAAGGGGGAATGCGGATCTGGAATTATTAGAATGTTGATTATGTCCTCTTGATTGTTAATGAAATTCTTCACCTTGGATTTCTGGACAGGGGGAAAGCTCGCGGAGCTCATTTTCCCGCTGATGAGAGCAAGAGAAAGGGCAGGAGGGGGCAGAAGACTCTCAGCTTGGGGAGAAATGAAATTCCGCCTAAACAAATGGGGCTGAACGGGCCCAGCCACTGCCATTTGGAGACAGAGCCCTGGGCTGACCCGAGGTTCCTGTGGAAATGGGATGGAGACCCCGGGGTGCAGAGCGCCCCAGACTGGCCCGGGCAGCAGAGCGCAGCTCCAAGAATAATTCAGTAATTTTAGGATGTGCATGTGTTTTCCTGTTGAAGCCTGCTGACCGCCCTTGGAGGCAGGGACTATGATCACGCCCATTTCGTAGATGGGGACGACGAGGCACAGAGGGGACAGACACTTGCCCAAGGTCCTGTAGATGGTAAGTGGAGGCACCTGTCTGTCCTTTGAGATATGAAGGTGCCCGGATCTACCACTCACCTTCACTCCCTGCCCGAGCCTCAGCGTCCCCATCGACAACACGGGGCCAAAACAGTTGCGACCGTGAAGGGCTGTTGTTAGGACTCAGGGAAGTTTAAAACAACAACTGAAAACAACTCAGAGCTAAAACAGTATTCCCTTTGGAGCCTTGCCGCCTGCGTCCCAAAGCGGGGAGGTGTCCCCGTCCCTTCTGGGCAGACTGGGCACCCGTGGCGTGAGGCGCTCTTCTAGGCCCAGGGGCCATAACAGTGAACAAAACGGGAGAAAATCCCCGCCCTTACATCACTGAGGGGGCCGACCACGAACGAGATAAATGAATACATTACAATGTATGTCCAAAACAAGAAGGGCACTCGCACAAAACCAAGCAGCCAAGGAAGAGAGGGCTGCAGATGAGAGGCCTGCAGTCAGAACAGGGTGGACAGAGTGGGTCTCACAGAGACAACACTGGGAGGAAGAAGAGGCAGCAAGCACATGCCTGGGGCACAAGCATTCCAGGGAGAGGGAATAGCAAGTGCAACGTGTAAAGGCCCCGAGGTGGGGGCATTCCTGGCACGTTCTAGGAAGAGCGGGCTGAGCAGAGTCGCTGCGTGAGCAAAGGTGGAATTGGAGTCTCGGAGTGATGAGGCAGTACAGACCGTCTGGGGCCTCGTTGGCCTTTGTAAGGACTCGCTCTTATCTGAACGAGACAGGAATTCACCAGGGGCTTTTGGCTTGATCTGATTTATGTTTTGAAGGTATCACTTTGATTGTGGTGTTGAGAATAGACTACAGGGGTCAAGGACCGAAGCAGAGAGAAGTGTTAGGAGCCTGTTGCAATAGTCCAGGTGAGGATACATGGTGGCTTAGTTTGGGGAGCGGGGATGGAGACAGTGAGAAGAGATCTGATTCTGCATGTATTATAGAGGTAGAGCCAACGAGATGAGCTGATGGATCAAATGTGGGAAGTGTAAGAGAAAGCAGTGAATCACAGATGATTCCGAGGGTTTTGCCTTCTTTGTCTGTCAATTCCCTGAAAACCCATTCCCTCCTTTTAAGATCCAGCTCCATCCTCCTTGACCTCCTCCCACATCCCCTGAGACACCCTCCAGTCACAGGGCCTTATTTAAGATCTGCTTCCCCCAACTCCCACGTCCCACCTCCATACCTCACTCCTGCCTTTCACTGCCAGGGCTTTGCCATGCAGGGTTGAGGACCCTCAGTGCATAAAGCTTGACCCGGGGTATATATCTGTCTCAGAGCCTTCTGCTCCCTGGGTCCTTACCTGGCTCAGGAGCTCCCTTCAGGTCTGCTGTGCACCTTGGCAGCCCCTGGAGGTCCCTGGCTCCGCCCAACTTGGATGCTCCCTTCTCTTGCTCTCTGCAGATGGCCCTGCCTTCCCTCTCATCCAGCTGTTCCCCATGCTTCCCTTAGATTTCAGTTGGAGCATCACCACCACCACCAGGAAGCCTTCCCTGACCTGCCATTCTAGATGAAGCCCCTCATCCCAGCCCTGAGCCTCTATGACAGGGACAAGTTCATCTTGACTTGCATGATTATTTGATGAAAACCTGTCTCCCCACCTGACTGTAACCTCCGCAAGGGCAGGGGCCCACCTGTTTCCCCAGAAGCAGGCAATTCACCCAAAGAGACATTCAGTGGATTTGACAAGAAGCCTTAGGCTTTTGGTAAATTAACTTTCATTGACCTAAAGCCTCCAGCTGCTAAGGAAATGCCTGGCACATAGCAGGTGCTTGACACTTATTTACTGAAGGAATGAATCAGTCGTTGAATCAGAGTTCTATAAGATCTCGGACATGTAGCAAATTTTCTGAGCCTCAATTTCCCCATATGTGAGGACGGGACTGAGAATACCTGTCGCATGAATGAGGATGGAAAACACGAGGCGTGAGTAATGACTAACACCAGTAGATGCTCAATAATTGTTCTTTCAATGCATGTTCAGACAATTACCACCTTACAATTCCCCCATGGCTCCCCACCCCTCCTCCACCCCATCCCTCAGTCCCTTCTCCGGCCTCCTCCCCTCTCCTAAAGACTCCCAGCCGTGGAATCACCACGGCCTCCTCACACGCCCCTTCTCCCCCAGGATCCCCCAGTTCACCACTGGTTACATATTGATCCTGTTTAACTTTCCCAATGGATGATAAACACGAAATTAAAATGACTTCCTGGAATATTAATGTAGTAAATGGCCCTATTAAAAGAAAGAAAATACAGCTGAGAAAATTTGCTTTGATGTAGCGTTTCTGCAGAAGGCTCATTTATCTGCAGCTCAGACTCTCAGAATGAGATTCTGAAGGTTTCTCTGATGTCTCTTATTTTTCCCTCACCCAGAATTTAAACAGAAAATAGAATCACAAGCTGGTGTCATAAAAACGTGGGCTTTTTCCCTTCTCAACCAAAAAATAAATGTAAACAGGGCTGGGTAGAGGTCAGTTTCTGCAGACGCGGGCCCCTGCCCTGCCCATTTCTGGCCGCATCTCGGCCTGGTCCAGGCTGCCAGGCTAGCCTCTGCGGGTCGGAGGCAGGTGCTCACAGGCCTGTCCTGCCGCTGTGACTGTTGCTGACACTAGGTAAGGTGACTCGGGACCACAGGAGGCTTGTCTTGGAACTCAGATTTTGGTGAACTTGAAATCTTGGCTCTGTCACCCATTAGTGATCGGTTCCTGGACAAAGAACTTCCCCTGTCTCAGCTTCAGTTTCCTCATCTGTAAAACGGGGGTTCCTGTACCTAACTCACAGGGTAGTTATAAAAAATAAATGGGGTGCTATAACTAGCATGCAGTAGGTTGCTCAGTATCACTATTAGTTGTTACTCATTACAAACAATAGTTCGTGTTATATTCAGGCTGAAATGTCACCTCCTTCAAAAGCTTTCCCTCGAGCTTCCCTGGGCTGGGTCACACGCCTCCTCTAATGGCCACAGCTTCCCCCTTCCCAGCACTGGCTACTCCCCCGCCCCTTCCAGCAGCCTGCCGCTCCAGGAGGAATAGCCTGGGTCTTGCTCTTGGTTACATCCCAAGGTACTGGTGACGGATGTCCCTGTGCCCACCTGGCCTGGTCTGCAGATCTGTGTCATGGCACGGGGTCCTTCCACACAATCACAAGCGCTCGGAGTACCCCTCTTGGAAATGGGCTGTTCATTCACTGGCTCCAGGCCGGGGTTCCCTTGTCAGCACCTTGCCTGGGGCACACCTGGACTTTCTCGAGCCCACGCCCCCCTCCTGGCCTCAGGCAGGTGCGCAGACCAAGGTCCTCTGGGATTAACTCTCTCCCCCATTTACCCTTTTCTCATCTGTCTCCCTGCTTCCCCTCTCCTTCACAACTTCCGCTGAGATCCTGGCAGGTGGGGGACTACCTCCTTCTGCCTAGGCTGAGCCTCCCTGGGTGCCCTTGGATAAGCCTAGGGCGGGTCCAGGACTTCCCTAGCTGGGCAAAGCCATGGCCCTGCCCATGCAATTCAGGCTCTTCTGGCCCTTCCCCACTGCCAGAGGTGCTCAGGACCCCTGTGCTGGGACGCGGAGCAGCCCCACCCTGTCACAGTGCTCTGAACCATTCATGCTGTAGCCAAAGCACCCCCCCAAACACACATACACATGCATGCACGCACAAACACACACAGCCACACAACCGACGCTAACAGATACCCAGTCACACAATCCCCACTGTGGACAGCCTTGGAAAGCAGAGGAGCCCCTGTGCTCGAGGGGTGGGGGCGGGGTCTGTGAAAGATCAGCCTTCCTGTTGAGGACACTGTCTTCCCAGGACCCTCCCCGGTCAGCCCACAGCCCTCTAGTGGGAAAATGAGAAGCCGGAGCAGAGGTGTTAAATCTGGGAGAAAGCAGCAGCTGCTTGAAACAGCGAGGGCAGGCCTCAGGGCAAGAGCTGCTCCTGCTGAGATAATGATTGTGAGGGATGGTGGGGTGGGGGCCACATATACAGCCCCACCTCCAGCACACCCCCCTCAAACACCCTCATGCTCAGGCGAGCTGTCTGTCTGGGCACGCACACACACACATACACACACACACACACACAGAAGCATCATAGCCATCTGTGCATAAGACACAGTCCCTTACACCCAATTACACAGGCACCACAGTTACTCCCTATGTCTGAGTGTAAACCTCCAAACCCATTCAGAGACAGGAGCTGCAGGCTGCCCTGGCCCGGAAAGGCCCATCACACACACACACACACACACACACACACGTGCACACGCTCCACCTTTCCAGCCTGTGTGCCAGGGTCTGACAGCGTGCCAAGGTGACCCCATCACTGCCCAAGGACACAGGATGCCTCCCTGTGAGAATGAGCAGAGTTGGGGGCCAGGGAGGGGAGGGCTGGGCATGGCTGCCGGAGCTCAGGGACTGGCCAGGGTTGTCCCTGCACTTCCCTGGTTCTTCTCACTCCGGGAGGCCACACCTCCCGTGATATCAAATGCAATAAAACACAGCCAGATCTCATTACACTCGATTTGTATAGAACCATATGAGTTGAGCAGTTTTGCAGTTGGCACAATGGTACATTTTGTAGACATATAATTAAGCTTGCCTTACTTATGATTTCTTCTTGTGAGTTCTCTTCATATGTGAGGACATTGGTATTTTTTCAGCAGAATCCTCAAAAGCATTTAGGCCTTGGGTCTTGGGCCTAAGGTGCATGATGGGAAACGGCCCTGGTGAGCGAGGTGCAGGGCCTGGGGTAGGGAGCATGCCAGCGCCAGGCCTAGCCCCTCCTTGGAGACAGCCTGCATAGACAGACCAGGGACTCATGGGCAGGAGGTCCTCTGAGTCCAGGCGCCGACTCTATCGTCACCGGTTACCGTCTCTTGAAGCCAGAGCCTCTACTCTGAGACTCAGACCCTGCAACACAACACCTCACTGACCCGCAGACATGTGCCACAGGCGGGTCTGGACAGCCACCTGCAGGCACCAACGCCAACACTGAGAGATGCAGGTCCAGCGCACATGCTGGCTGATGCACACCCTCACCACCTGGACACCCCCCCCCCCAACGCATAAGCATTACCCCCACACCTAGGCTCACACCTGGACAGACACACACTCCCCCAGAGACTGGTCCACAAACTTGGACCCCAGCAGATCTGCCCCAACACACAGAGGCCTACCTGGAGTGGAACAGAAGTACTCCCTGGCAGTCCGAGGACAGCCCGGTCTGGCACCTGGGTCTCCACGTCATGACAGACGCCCGCCTTTGACTGTCATCCCTCTCCCTCCCTCTCCCACTCAGCCACTTATGCCCCCTGTCCTGTCATGGGGAGACAGAGCATCCCAGTCCCACAGAGCCCAAGGGGCCTGATTAACAGGAAATTCTACGAATGTCAATTAGAGCAAAGTTTACTGAACAAATTGTTTGCAGTTGTGCCCCGGAACCATCATGAATTTTAATCTCGCATTGATTTGCGCTGATGGGAGGTTCGCGGATGCCAGGGCCTTTTGTGCCTCCTGCTCCTCACCGCCCCACCCCCCAGGGAGGAGTCCTCACCCAGCCTCAGACTCCGGAGCCCTGGGAGCTGCCATTAGCCTCTGCTGGTCCAGAGATACCAGCCTGGGGCCAGCACACCCAGCCCTGCCTGGAGAGACCCAAGATGCCCAGAAAGTGGGCAAGACTTTGGGAAATGCACAGGGTATGCACATGTGATACAGCTTTTAAGGACCCCAGTAATCTGGGTAGAGGCAGGGGCCCTGGAGCTTCTGACGCTGGACACAAAGGCAGGGACCCAGATACGAATACAGATGTGGACAGAGACGTGGCAGAGACACAGGCGCAGGTGCCGATGCTGTCAGTTCTGTGACTGCCTCCACTCACTTAACATCCAGCGGTGTGTAACCTCAGTCCAAACGACCCCTTCCAAAGTGAACTTAATCGTGCCCTCCTCTTCCCTCCACCAAACCGTCTTCCTAAACCCTTCCACAGTTTCCCATTGCTTTAAAAAAAATCCTTGCCTGGTCTGCACCCTGACCTCATCTCAAACTTGTCCCTCTGTTATCTGGCCACGGTCAACCCCCTTGTAGAAGCCAGGGTCCCTTCCAGCCTTAGGGCCTTTGCACATTCTGTTTGTCTACAGAGGTTTACCTGGTTAACTGTCCATCCTCAGGGTTTCAGTTCAAGTGTCACTTCCTCCAGAAAGCTGCTTTGACCTTCTGCCCAGATCAGCCCTCCCTGCCTCTCTGCCATTAAATGCTCTCATGGCCCTTTCATCATTAGAAGTAGAAGCTCCATGAGGACAAGGGCCGTTTCTGTTTTTGCTCACCACTGTGCTTAGCACAGGACCTGCCACAAAGTCTGTATCAGTCAGCTTTCATCATAATAATGCTGCATAACAGCCACTCCAAAAATCGGGTCATACAACAGCAAGTATTTCCTGCAGGCTGACTGGGTTTTGGTTGGTCTGGACTGGGCTCGGCTGCTCTTGGTTCTGAGCTGTGGACTGGGTGCAGATCTGCTCCACGTGCCTCTCACCCTTGTTGGACCAGCTGCTCCCTGAGGCGTGTTCTGCAAAAGGCAGGAACACAGGAGAGCTTGCCTAATCATGCAAGCACCCGGTTGGCCAAAGCAAGTCCTGTGGCCGTGGCAAGGGTTCAGGTATGGTAGGGGGAGTGAAGAACTGGGACCAGATGCAACTCCCACTTGCTCCATACATGCTGTGGTGTGGACTTGAGTACTTGCTCTGTGTTAGGCATTGTGCTGAGCACATTACTTGTATTACATACATTCATTTAATCCTGAATCAACCCCAATAATGTAAGTATTATTAACCCCATTAAAATTTTTTGTCCCAGGCCTGTGTGGCTCAGTTAGTTGGAGCATCATCCTGTAACCAAAAGGTTACAGGTTCAACCCCTGGTTAGGGCACATATCTAGGTTGCAGTTTCAATCCCCAGTCCAGGCACATACAAGAGGCAATTGATTGATGTTTCTCTCCCTTCCTCTCTCTCTAAAAGCAGTGAAAAAAATTTATTTTAACTGAAGAAAATAAAACCTGCATAAAGTAAAGAATTTAAATACAGTTGACCCTTGAATAGCATGGGGGTTAGGGAGGCTGATCTCTGTGCAGCTGAAAATCCACATATAACAACTGAGCCTCCAACTTCACTACAGATAGCCTACCGCTCGCTTCTATCGTACTAGCAGCTATGGTAGCTTCTGTTGACCGGACGTGTTACTGATAACCTAACAGTTGACTAACATAGTATTCTGTATGGTGTATGTGTGATATATGTATTCTTCCAATAAAGTAAACCAGAGAAAGGAAAAGACCATATGATTAAGAAAATCGTAAGGAAGAGAAAATACATGGACAGAACTGTACTGTATTTATCAGTGCCACAAGCTCACTTGGTCTGTGCACAAGATGAAAAAATGCTGCGTGTAACCGCACCGAAGTGAACCTCCGTGGAACTGTGCTGCTCAAGCCCGTGTTGTTCAGGGTCAACTGCGGTACCAACTGTCTTCAGGGACAGCTGCCTCTTCCTCCTCCCTCAGCCCCAGGCCTGCCCCTCGGAGAGGAGACGCTGTTTTCACTGTTCTGTGGGCTTTCAGATGGAACCTGCGCATACACACGCACCAGTGTGCATCGAAATGTCTATTTTATTTAAAAGTTCAGTTTGGTGCATACTGTATTAAAACTGTTTGGCATGTTTGTTTTTAACAAATAATATTCTCTGAGTTCCTTCCCTATCCATTGACTGGATGTACATTATTATTTTTTTTTTACTTATCTCCACTTTACAGATGAGAAAACTGAGGCTTAGAGCAGTTACGGAGCTTGTCCAAGGCATTAACAGCTCAGAAGAGGCAGGGTTGGGACCGACCGCCGGGCTTCAGAGCCTGTGTTCCTGGCGGCTCTGTTCCACTGACAAGGTGGGGGGCGGGGGCGGCGAGGGACTCCCCAGCATGGGCAGGGCGGACCCAGAAAAACCCTAGGGCACCAGCTGGGGGTCTTCCTGGTGCTGGGTTTACCAAGAGTCAGCCAGAGGACCACCAACAGTGGTTCTGTGGGGTCAGGCCCTTGGCCCCAGTCACCCACCCTCAGATCACCCCCCACTTTTGCCACCCCAGCACTAGCCCTAGGCAGCTACCAACCATGAGTCACACCTCAGCTTGATCTCCATTCCCCGGAGGAAGAAGAAAATGCCTTCAGCGGGGAGATGAGGAACCTGGGGCCATTCCTGGCTCTGTCTCCAACTTACTTGCTGCCTTTGGGCAGCCACCTCCCCATCTGTGAAAGGGGAGAATTGCTCCCACTGCCTGCTTTCAGAGGGAAGCAGGGAAGCCTACTGAAACCAGGACGTTAACGCAGCACTGTGACGGGAGTGTGGGGTGTGGGTGCTGACTCTCAGGCTTGGTTGGGGGCTCTGAGCCCTGTGCCTGGGCTGGGTTCCGCCGGGGCACCCCCAGAACAGCTCAGGGCCTCTGTGCTGTGGGAAATGGATCAGGTCAGTGGCTCAAATCCTGCCTCTGCCACTTATTGACTCCGGGGCCTTGGGCTCTGCTAACAGTAGGTGTAATATATCAAACTCCTAATATGTTCTGGATGTGGGAAAACCCACCTCTTTGAACTCCCCTGGCAATTCTATGAAGTAAGTACAATTTACTTCTTAGTAAAATCTTTTACTTCTCTGAGTCTCAATTTCCTCTTCTGTCAAGTGGGTGCAGTAATACCCATCTCTCATGGTTGTGGTGGATTAAAGGAACTAATGTAAGCCGATGAAACTGGTGTAGCCACAGACACATAGTAGATGCTCAGTAAATATGAATTCCCTGCCCCACCCTCTTGGCCACGGAGGCCTCGCAGGAAAGGTAAGTATGTTGGAATCACCTGGGAAGTTTTGAAAAAGACTGGCGCTGGTTCCTACCCTCAGAGACTCAGATTTAAGTCTCTGGGGTGCAGCCTGGGCACCAGGGTTCCTATACCTCCCCATGTGATTCTACTATTCAGCCAATGTCCAGAACCACTGTATGCTAGACCCTGGGAGGGGGGAAGGGGACATTGTGGGAGGCCCCCCGCTACCCTGCAGCTCCTGCTCACTGGTCTTGCTACTGCCTCTCTCATCCTCTTTCCCAATGCATCTGCACTCAAGTGGTAGAAAGATCACTAAAAACTGACATTGGATCACCCTCTTTCAACAACTTCCCATTGCACTGAAGCATAAGAAAACATTCCACCTCCTTCCATGGCCTTGCCAGGGCCAGCCCCGCTGACCCGCTGGGCTCCTGGTAGCCCTCTCTGCCCAGTCTGCCCCTGGTTACCTCCTGCTCCGCCTGTAAATCCTCTCTGAACCAATGTGTCCAGCAAGAGGCTTGCTCTGTGGCCATTTAGAGTTGGCCTCCTTGGTTTTGCCCTCCCAGGTAGTGTTGATGCCTGATGGAATGAACAAGTCACCCTTAAGATTGCTTCTCTACCTGTGTGTTCCCTCACTTGAGTCTAAGCTCTGTGACGGAAGGTCTGTGTCTGTTTTTGTTTCTCTTGCGCCCCAGTGCCTTGCTGAATCAACGCTTGGTAGAACTGGGCTGCAAACAAAGCTCACCTAAGCTCTGCCTCTTGTCCACCCCCCCACCCCCACCCGTGTTTTTCCTTGAAACCAGTCTGTGGTTCCACAAAGGTTGGAGACTACTGTCTTAGAGGGCAGAGTGTTTGTGAATTTTTTAATTACTTAAAACAGATGTATACATTTGACCTTTGAACAATGCAGGGGTTAGGGCACTGACCCACTACACAGTTGAAAATCTGTGTATAACTTTTGACTCTCCAAAAACTTAGCCAGAGTTGTTCCTCTGCATCCATGGAGGGTTGGTTCTAGGACCTCCGCACATACCAAAACCCATGAATGTTCAGGTCCCTTATGTATGTGTGAATACTGACGCCCATGTGTTGACTGCCTACTAGGCCTCATTTCAGTAGGAGGGCTATGGAGAAAACTACAGGGCTTCCTCCTCTTACATTTTCCTCCTTATCCTTATGAGCTTCTCTGCCCTCTCTCCAATTCACCATCTTGAATCACACTGGCCTTCCTTCCCTAATAGCCTTCCAGACTCTGGGCAGCACCACCTCCTAATGTCCTCCTTTGCGTTTCTCAGGGGTCTCCACACCAGTCAAAGCAGAGGGGACCCTGCCCTCCTCCAGAAGCCCCTGAGGGAACAGAGAGAGGTGCCAGGTCGGGCAGCAGCAGGGGTGCAGCCAGCCAGCACCTCCAGCATCCGTTAGGGCTGCAGGGGAGGCTAAAGGCAGTGGGGAGAGAACAGTGGAGGGGATTAGAACGCGAGCCGTGGTCTGGTGGGCCTGGGGTGAGGACAGGGTGACGAGCAGATGCCTCAGCGACATCCTGCTGGGTCTCTAGACCCCTTGCCACCCAAAGCCCCAGCCTGCCAACCGCCCCTGAGTCTTGTCCAAGCTGTCCCAGCCCTTGAGGGAGGACAGGCCTTTAGAAGAAGGTCTAGAGAATAAGGGTTCTGGTCACCCAGTTCCAGCATGGAGAGGGGGTTTCCTCACACCAACAGTTCTCAGACGCAGCTGCGTGTCCCACAATTCATCTCGATGCTGACACCACCTGCCCAGAGATAGCCCTGGATTTCACAGGTTACAGGCTCCATCCTACACTCCATCCTAGGATGGCCCTACCCCACCCCACCCTACTCCCGCAACCCCACCACCTCAGTCCACAGCATGTCCAGGTTGTCACCCGTGCTCCTGAACACCAGCTGTGGATTGGAGTTTTCAACCAGCCCCTGCTTAGGCTCAGTTAATTTGCTGGAGAGGTTCACAGAGCTCAGAGAAACACTTCACATACTAGATTACTGGTTTATTGTAAAAGGATATAATTCAGGAGCAGGCGGATGGAAGTCATGTGCAGGGCAAGGTGTAAGGAAGAGGGGGAGGGGCTCCCTGCCCTGGCCTGGTGTCCAGGTGGCCACCAACCTGGAAGATCTCCAATTCTGTCCTTTTAGGTTTTTATGGAGGCTTTTCCACATGGGTGTGATTGATTAAATCATTGACCACTGGTGACTGAAATCAATCTCCAGCCCCTCTTTCCTCCCCAAAGCTGGGGGAAGGAGCAGGGGCACGGGGACCGAAAGTTCCACCCCTCTAATCACGTGGCTGGTTCCCCTGACAGCCAGGCCCCATCCTTAGGTAACTTGGGGGTTTTCTAAAAGTCATCTCATTAACAACAACAACAACAACAAATAAAAACACCTTAATGGCTCTAATCGCTTAGGAGATTCCAAGGGTGTTAGGAGCTCTGTGCCAAAAATGGACAAAGACCGAATACTTGTTTCTTACTCCAAATCGAAACAGCACGCCATGTCGTCAGCATCTGTATCCCTCCTCAGCTTCACCGTTTTCCTGACTGACTGTGCCAGGCACTTCACACACCCCCTCAAGCATCCACAGAAGATAGTCACTATCCTCTCCCCCAACAGATGAGGAAGCCGAGGTGTAGAGTGGTTAGTCATTTGCCGAGGTCACCACAGTGTCCAATGTCAGAGCCCAGCTCTGGACCGCAATACCCCTGCTGGCCTTGGCAAGGCCTAGAGCCATCACAAATCTCTGCTCCCAGAAGGGCAGCCTCGAATAAGGCCGATCTTCACGCCTTCTTCTCAAGGTAATGATGGCAATACAGTTAAGCCCTCCCGTCATTTCAATAGTAGCTTTCCCTTCACATTTAGTAAAGGTGCTGTAATTACTGTGGCCACCTCTGGCAAGAGAAAATTTAAAGGAAGACAGAATCACAGGATGTCAGGCTGGCAGAGACCTAACGCCACCCCTCTCAGCTCACAGGTGGAAAAAGAGAGAGGTGTGCAGAGGCCTCCCACACCCACTGGAAAGCAGCCATGTGAACTGGCAGTGTGGGCTCTCTTGATTTCCCTGCCCATGTTCTCACGTCGGGGCCTTTGCAGCCGGCCTAGTTGCCGCTTTGGTAGATTTCCATTTTCAATTTCGGCTCGCTTACCCGCAAGCCCCTGGGAGTCTCCTGCTTCCTCTCATTTCTTGTGTCTTTAAAGAAAACTCTTCTTGCCTGAGTTTCCTCCCATTGGATTTTGTCCTTTGGAACTGGGTCCTCCTCTCTCCCTCCTCCTACCCAGATATGTTCCTCTTCCTTCTTTTGCAGGGGCAGCAGGACCCCCTGAGACCTCCAGCCCCAAGTGCCCCCCACCCTGCCTGGTCATGTGGGCGAGGAGTGTGGGGGTTCTCTGGCTGCACTGCAGTGCCTCGAGCTGCAGCTTCTCCCCCTCTCTCAGGGTTGCTGGAAGATTATTAGATAATTTTCAAATTTGTAAAGCGCCTTAAGCTCCTCAGAGGAAAGGTGGTATATGAGTGTAATAACAATAACAATCCTATCTGTCAGAGCCATTGAGAAAATGAATCTTGTTATCCTCAGGAACCAGCAGTAGGAACCTCAGCAAGAAACATGAAAATAAAGCAAGGAGCGTGGTCTCCTGACCAATCAGAGGAGGGGAAAATGCTACCCGGGGGCCAGGGTAGCATTTGCGGTGTCCCCCTCCCACTTCCCTAGCTCAGCGCTGGCGAGAAGGGGCTCTCAGAAAGTTACTCAAATTGCCTCTGATGCTTCACCAATTAAAATGACTTTAGGACAAGTTGAAATCAACTTAGGGAGCAAAGCATTCGAATTTCTGAAACTCTCTGAAGGCAGCGGGGAAGGCGAGTGTCTGAGCAGGTTGTCACTCACTCAGGAGTAATGATGGGAAAATCCATCACAGTAGCGTGATTGAGTTTGCTGAATTAGTAAGGATGTTTACGCTGTGCGCTGGAAGCCCGAGTGGGGCTGGCGGGGCGGCCGGGGGCTTTGACATGTGTGGCAGCTTCACTCCTAATGAGGTTCTCAGTCTCGCCACTCGCCCCGGCTGGACTCACTGCCGCTGGCTGCAAGTCAGGCTGTCTCACTCTTCACACGAGTGGCTAAAGGCAGGGGCGGGCTCTGGCGTTAGACAGGACTGGCTTCTGGCTCTGTTACCACCAGCTCTGTGGCCCGGGGCAGAGCACTGGGCTCCTCTAAGCCTCAGTTTTCCCACGTGTAAAATCTGCAGGATGGTAGCTCTCCACGTATAATGCTCTTGTAAGGAGAAAGTGAAATGAGCTATTATTTTTATTCTTTATTCGCCTCCCTAAGCCCAGCATGGTCATGGAGAGGAAAGAAAGTCAAGTTTATGTCCTCCCACAGGGAGCATTCATTCCCTAAGAACCAAGAGTTGACAAGGAAGATAGAGTCCCGTAGGAAAACACGACATTGCACTTAAGTGCTGACACCACATCTTCGTGGCTGTGTGATCTCAAGCAAATCACTTAACCTCCCTGACTGAGCCTTGGTTTCCTCGTCTGTAAAATGATAATAAAACTTCTCTGTGGGTTTCTGAAGAGAATTTTTAAAAGTTCTGCGCAGACATCTGTCAGCGTGCAGGGGGACATAAACTCCAGGGGAAGGAGGCTGAGAACAGGTTGCCCCTGGGTCACCATGGCTACCCGGTGGGAAAAAGGGACTCAAAGACCAACAGGGGAGATGGTGACACCTGGGGAGAGGAGGCAAGGATGGGAATGGCCCCTGGAATTCATGGACCAGGCTGGCTGGGAACTCACCAGAGGAAATCACATAGGGCTACAGCATGAACCACTCAAGTCAGACTGGAAACAGACTTCCAGACAATCAAGCAACAAATAACAACAAGCTGCTCTTTCCTGAGTCTTTGGCTATGCCTTAGCAAAATCTCCCCAGGAGAGGCTCGGCTTGGCTATGCTGGCAGGAGTGCCGAAGGATGGACAGGGTGGCCCTGGAGATGCCTCCGCAGGGCCAGTGGCTGACGTCACAATGGTGCGGCGGGCCCTTCCTCAGCTTCTCTTTGAGCAGAATCCTCTGAGACCTTGTCAGTACCTACTGTGACCTTGAAGGGAAGTCGCTGGGCCTATTCTGGAGCAGGGGCCAAGCCCTTGCAGGCATGCCCCGGTCAGTGCCAGGCCACAACTCTATTATTTAAGGGTTTCACAAAAGCGCAAACCTCCTGGCCTGGAAGAATGGCCAGGATCCTGACTCTTCCTGCACAGGAAATACAGCAGCTGTGCCCGAGGCCTGGCCTGACCTGCGGAAGACTCACGGCCCCTGCAGAAGGTCCCCGGCCTGAGAGGCCCCGCTGGGGCGGAGATGGCAACACCTGGACCCAGACTGGGTTCCTCCCCTGCAGACTGTGCTGAGACCCACCCTCAGACGGACTGCTTGTGGACCCTGCAGTGATTTTATTGTCATTTCCTCGTTGTCGCAGTTAATAGTATTAGTTTGTTAATTACTGTATATTTTAAAAGTAAGAGGAAAGGAAATTCCCACTGGAGACTGGTTCTTGGCTGAGACAATGTGATGCGAGGGAAGGGAGAGTGTGCATGGAGTAATGAGCTAGCTCTGCTGGTTTCTGCTTCTCTCCACAGGGCCTGGGGCCAGAGAGGGGGACGTCTTGAGAGGCAGGGCCCCCGGCAGAGTCAAGCTCCTCCCTTCTCTGCAGCACCGCTCCTCAGCCCCCAAACTTCTGCCTTAGTCCCCCACTCCCCAGCCCTGCACTGTTATCGCAATGAGGCATTGAGCCTCAGTGTGCGTCTCTGTGTGGGGGGAGGGGTGGGAGCCCTGGGAAGCGCCCTGGGGCTCTGGGAAGCCGACCAGAGTGAAATAAGACACTGGGGAAACCGGCCTGTGACAAGGGGCGATTGATTGAGAAGGATAGGGTTTTTCATTAGGAAACAGCTGAAATTTGGGGAGAGGCTCTTATATGTAAATTCAGCAGGAGAGTACAGTCCTAGAGAGAATGGGAGAGCGGAGAGCACAGGTCTAGGAGAGGCTGGGTGGAGACCTACCTACCTGGCTGCGGGAGCAGGCAGGGCCTGACACTCAGCACCCACCGAGCTGCTGGACAAGCCTGGGGTCTGGTGGGACCACATCAGGTCAAAGGAAGGATGCCTCCAGGTAATTCATCCACCTGCAGGGTCCAAGTGCTGCCAGCAGGGTTCTGGATGTTCAGGCTCCCCCGTTCTTCCTGCCAGGGCCAAAGAGGGACAGAGGGACGAAAGCTGGGACTGGGCCAAGGGATTCCGGAGGAGTTGGGGACAGGGAGGGAGGGAGGGAGGGAGAGGTAAAGACAAAGAAAGATGGAGGGCTGAGAAGGAAGTTCATACCATCTAGAGGACTTGATTAAAATCCTGGAAGAAAATGTGATGGAAAGACTTTCTATTCTCCTATTGAGACATTTAACCTAAAAGAAATGAGTTAAATAATTTATACAGAGAACGAGTGAAATTTGCTTTGATCAAATTAAAAAATATGAGTCTGGAAATAAAGTGTCCACCGTGTCCTTTCCAGGCGGCAGAAAGAGCTGCCGAGAAACAAAATGACAAAGACATAAAAATAACTAACCCTAATCCGGCGAATATTAGCACCATATTTTTTGGGAGATTACACGGCATCACTGTGGGCTACGCAGAGAAACCCTCTCCAAGCACCAACAGGAGAGGTTCTGCTCATTGAGGAAGCCCTATAACAGCGAGCAAATGGATAAAATTTTCCTTTGCAAAAGCCATCTGACTTCACTCAGGGCTGGCCCAGAAACCACAAGGGATCAAGTTAAATTTCCCATTTGTGCCTTTCAAAAAAAGAAGAAAGCTGTTCACCTCTTCTCTTCAGTTCTGTGTTTCTCGAAGCCCACCCCTGTTTCTCTCCCATTTCCTCTCTACACACACACATACACACACACACACACACACACACACACTATCCTAAAGAAGCATCACAGTCAAGCTCCAATACATTTATTTAATCCTCACCCGAGGATACATTTTTATTGATTTTAGAGAGAGAAGACACAGAGAGAGAGAGAGAAACATCAATCCATTTTCACCCACACATGCCCCCACCAGGGACCAAACCGGCAACGTAGGTATGTACCCTGACCGGACATGAAACTCACAACCGTTTGGTGTATGGGACGATGCTCCAACCAACTGAGCAACCCAGCCAGGGCAAGCTCCAAGACTCTGGAGCAGGGGGTAAGCATGGATACCATTGACTTGACCTCTCTGAGCCTCAGTTTGCCACTGTTGAAGATGGACTTAAACAGCCCTTGCACAGAGGTATGGTGAGGATGAAAGGCAGTGACAGAGCCTGGCAGGCAGGGTCTCCTCCCCTCGATCTGAAGAAATGTGCGACAAATGCAGGTGGTGCCGCCAGAGACCCCCCTGACCTCCACCTCTGCCTGGAAAGCCCATGGTGGGACAGTCAGGCCCATCCTGGAGAGTGAGTTTAGCTTCAGGGACACTAGCCCCTCTGACTTTGGGGACCCAGTGGACCAAGAAGACACCTTTAGTTCCAAATAGTTGGAGAGAACATCTGACATTAGCCCTCTAGGGCTGCAGTCTCCTGCCGAATTTAAATGCTTCAGAGTCAGACAGTATCAGGTTCAAGTTCTGGCTTTACCATTTAGCTACGGGACCATGGCCAAGTTAACTTAATTTCTGCAACTTTGTTAACCTGCAAAAGGGATAACAGTACTAGAAGGGATCTTGTCGGATTGAGTAAGATAAGGTATATAAGGGATATAAGTGGTGCGCTTAGCACGTATTAAGAGTTCTATAAATGATGGCAGATATTCTTTGCAATGACCTTGGGAGAGACATTCAAGGTCAGAGTGAATTTTCCCCCCAAGCCTTCAGCTATGGTTTCTGATCTCCAGAAGGGAGGAGGGCCCAGCCGACTTCTGCTCTGGCTGCACCACAGGAAGACCTGTGGTTAATTTGGGGGCCACCTTTCATAGTTCTCTGACACCCTGGTGGCCCAGAGCAGCAGAACCAGGATGAAGAGGAAACTCAACTCACTGACACGCGAGGCCTGGAGGAATGTCAGCGTGAAACCAGAGGCATCGGGATTAGAATGGCAGCCTTCAAATCCCAGAAGGCCTGTCACTTGCTGGAGGAGGCCTGAGACTGAATGTGGCCTCCTACTGAAGAGTTCTTAGATAAGAGGAGCTTTGCAGCAATAGAAGGAGCTGCCTCCTGAGGTAGTGAGTTCCCTGTCCCTGGGGAGTATGTAAATGGAGGCTGGTGATAATGCAGAGGGGCACCAAACATCCCTCTGAGGCCCTCGCTGGATGTCCCCAGCTCTCACAGTAGGTCAAGAGGGCTCAAGGTGAGAGCACACCCAGCCTGCACAGTCCTGGGGTTTTCTGGACACCTCTTCCTTCTCTCAGGAGTTCTTTTCCCTTCTCCCACGCCACTCCTCAGAGGCCCCTGAGAGAGCAAGGACCGTCTGGGGGTAGGGTCTGCGCATTGCGGGTCTGTTTGGTTGAATGGTGTGAAGGTAAAGAAGGGAGAGGCAGGTGCATACCTGTGTGTGTGGTGGGGGAGAAGATAAAGGAAAAAGAGAAGACGATGAAAACAAAGAGAGAGAAGTATACAAAGAGAGAGGAAGAAACAAATAAAAAGAAAAAGAGAAAAATGTTGAAAGGGAGAAACCAAAACGAGATAGAGGAGATTCAGAGAGAGGAAGCAAGACAGAGAGCAGGGACGGCCCCACACCTGCGCTGCTGTCTCCTGCACTGACGCCACTCGGTGGGCGGGACCGGGCACACGCGTGTGCGCTCACAGGCCCGGCCGCTGAGCTACCGTGTCAGTGCAAGCGTGTCAGCCCTGGGATGGGGCTGAGCCGGCTTTTATCTCCTCCGGCTGTGCAGGATTTACAAGCTTCTGAAACGCAGGATTAATAAGAAGAGGCCGGCGTTTTAATCTATAATGGAACAGAAAGTATCATTATTGTTAAATAATGCACAGCCTGTCGTTTATTAAGAATTAATGGTTTATCGAGTGCTCAGGTTGCTGCAGCTGCCTCTGCCCTCCCCAGCCTGGGCTCCTAGCTGCTGGCCTGGCTGCCCTGCGGTGCCCCCCAAAGCCTGACTGGCACTGGCCACCAGCAGGCTGGAGGGGCAGCAGCCAGTCCAACGGGGCCTGGAAGGTTCTGTGCTCTTGTCTCCAGACTTGGCCTCCATCAGTGGCCTCTTCTATCTGGGCTGGGGATGGAAGCAAGGCTGTTGAGTGGAGGGAGATATGGTGGGGCAGAATTCCCTCTCATGCCTTCAGCCTGGACCCGCCTACCCCTTTCTGAGGGGACAAAATGTGTCCACAGCGCCTGGGGCTTACCCGTCCCACCTCTTTTTCTAGACCTATAAAATTCAGTTTCCACCTCTTACACTGAGTCCTCCGGAAGTGGTGACAATATAGACACTAGGGAGGCAGGGGGTCCTTTCTCCCTGGTTTTCCCCTGCGGGACCCAGAGGAGAAAGTGGCACTTCTGTGGGAGTAACTGGTCCCTGGAGCAGGGAGGCAGCACTTACTGAGAACTTCCTGTGCCAAGCATTTCCCAGCTGTCACCCCTTTGCAGCCTGCATCACCATACTAGAAGGTGTTGTTTACTCCACTTTATACATGGGGAAACTGAGGCTGGAGAAAGTTAAGTAGTCTGCCCAAGGCCACACTAGAGATGGCAGAGCCAAGTGATTCTATTTTATTCCAAAGCCCTTTTCACTCCAGGCCTTGAGCACAGGCTCTGCGCCCCCCACCACCATCCCAAAACGGGCAGACTCGGGCACAGCACTGAGAGAGGGGCTAGAAGGGCTCTGTATCTGTCACTGGTCAGGGGGCAGGCTGGGAGCTGTGAGTATAGTGATGCCCCAAGCAGCAGTGAACCCCACATCTTCCCCAGCTGGGAAAAGAGGTTCATGGGGCCAGTGAGTGGCCCAGGCAGGGATGGCAACCCGGCAGCCTGGCACTCAGCTCAGCATCACGGCCAGACTCCATCCCAGAGCCCCTGGGACACAGCACTCCCTGTCTCCCCTGCTGCCAGTCTGTGGTGGGGATCTCTGGCTGGAAACACCATGTCTAGGCACAGAAGCTGACCATGTGTCCACCATCTCTCTCTGAGGCAGGGATCAGAGCTGTGTGTGGGCAAGTTACCCAAGCTCTCTGAACCTCTATCAAATTGTAATAGTACTTGCCCCAAAGGCTTTTGAAAGTGCTGAATGAGAAGCACTCAGTGTTGATACTTGGGGGTGAGAGTGGGTTGATGTTGCTGCGGTCACCGATTCTAGCACCAGCATGCTCCCAGCATCCACAGCCCCCCAGCCCCCTGCCCATTCATTCATTCCACAAACACATTTTGAACACCAACCAGATAACAAGCACACACTTCCTGAGCACCGACTCTGGCCAGGCTGTGTGCTGGGGATAGTGGTGAGCAGGCCAAAGGCCGTGCATATCCCCAGATGCTTACCAGCTCACCCTTCCCTGCCCACTCCATCTCCGTCCCCACCTCAGCTTCTGTCTCAATCTCTTAACCCCACCTGCTACTTGGTACCCTTCTCCAGCTGGTACCCTTCACCAGCACCCCTTCCACCTCATCTCAGCCTCACCTCTATCCCCAGCATCTACCCTACTCCACCCTCTGCCTCATCCAACTCATTCCTTCCTCCCCAAGCCTCATCCCCAGCTCCTTGCTCATCGCCACCTTTTTCTCCACCCCCAACCTCCTCTCTGTCTTACCTCATCCCCACCTCACCCCAGCCTCCCTCCTGATTCCCATTCTGATCTCTTGCTGTCATATCTCCCTCTCTCTCTCTCTCTCTCTCTCTCTCTCTCTCTCTCTCTCTCTCTCTCTCTCTGCCCCCTTTCTCATTCTCAGACCCAGCACTCGATTTCCAGTTAGGGGACGCAGTGGCCCTGATAGGGGCGATAGGGGCGATAGGGGCGGGGGGGGGGCGGGGGGGGCGGGGGGCGGCGGCGGGCACTGCCCCCAGAGGCCACTGCAGGAAGGTTCACTTCAGGGACCGAACTCCGACTCCCCCAGGGCCAGTGCAGCCCCAGAAGTTGCCGTGGGTAGAGTCCCCCCCTGTTGGCTGGAGCAGGGAGGGCGCTGACTGGGCGGCGAGCCAGAGCCTCACTCCCCACCCCCACCCTTCCCTCTCTCCTCTGGGCGGGCCACCACGCTGGGACCTCGGCCCACGGCCCGGTTCCTCACACGGCTCCTGTTTTATTAACCTGCCTGTCGTTGCTCTCGCCACTGAATAGGGCCTGTGGAGGGAGGGGGGCTGGCAAGGGGGGCCTTGGGCTTTGCTGGGGATCACCATGGAAACAGCAGCCTGGCCAATCAGTGGGCCGGCAGCACCGAGTGCAGCAGGCAGCTCTGTCTCCGAAGCCTCGTGCAGCCGCAGGCTGACTCCTGCCTGACAGGCTCTCGCAGCCCCTGCTGAGGGAAAGGATAAAGAAGGGGGCGGGGGGCACGACCCTGGGGGAAAGGGCACAGGCCAGGGGAGTGGTGGGCATGAGGCCAGAGGATGCTGAGGGTCTGACTAGAAGGGACTAGAGGACCAGAGCGTGTGAGGGGAAGCAGAGCCCCGTGGGGTGGGGATTGGAAGGTTTCACATCTGGAGCCTGGGGAAGAGGGCCGAGCTTCCGGCCAGCTTCAGCACTTGGTCTAAGGCAGGTTCCTCAGCACTATGGACATTTGAGACCCAGTAATTCTTTGCTGTGGGGCCTGTCCTTTGCCCTGCTGGAGGTTTAGTAGCACCCCTAGCCTGTACCCACTAGAAGCTAATAGCATTTCCCCCAACACACCCAGTCATGACAACTACAAACGTCTCAGACATTGCCAAATGCCGGTAGCTGAGCTAAGCCCTCACAAGGCAGCAGGTCGTCATTTGTGCAACTCGCTATCTCTGAGCTGGCTTCCCTGAGCGGGGGAAGAGGGAAGTAGTGGGGGTGAGAGAGAAAGGAAGAAGAGGAGGGGCAGGAGGAGGGAGCTCAGGGCAGGGTTCCTGATGAGCAGAAGAGCCTCTGGAAATTGGGATGTAGGAGAGAGTCACCCCAAGGGAGATTCGAGCTGCCAATTTGTACTGCAAGGATTAAATAAATAAAGCAAAAGCTCTAAATGTTCTTCCTCATTAACTTCCTTCTACCTGCTTCACCCTTCCTGGTCTTCCCCAGCTACAGAAATCCTATTCTGCCTCAAGCTCACAATAGACACCATATCCAAGAAGCCTTCCCTGATTGATCTTTCTTTTCCCCATGCTAGTACTTCTTGTGGTTCACCCTAATCACAATAGCTACCTTCATTAAGGGCTTTCTACCTGTCAGATGCTACCCCAAAGGCTTTAAGCATGCTTTCTCATTTAATTCTCCCCACATCTCCATGAGCAAGGTACAGATGAGGAAACTGAGGCTGAAGATCAGAAATTTGTCTGAAGTCGCCCAAATAGAAATGGCAAAGCGAGAACTGAAATGCAGGTTTCCATGACTCCTGAGCAGCATTTCCACCCCCCCACCCCCCACCCCCCACCCTCCATGTGCACTGGGTCAGCATCCGTCTCCCCCATCACATCCAACTCTCTCGCCATGCCCAGCACAGTGCGGGGAGCAGTAGGCGCTTGAGAGCTCTTTGGAATTGGCTGGTGCTTCTAGAAAGGTCTGAGTGGGCGGCTGGACATCAAGTGGGAGAAGGCTGGGACTAAATTAGCACCCGCAGCATGCTGGGTGCTACCTAAAGGCCTTTGGGTTTCCCTGGGGCCTGAATTAGCTGGGCCAACCCTATGAAAAGCAAATGCCGCTGAGGCCACATCTCAGCCACAGTGCATCACCTGACCACCTTGGGTCTCAGAACTGGCCTGTGCCTCAATTTCCCATGGATGTCGGGCATCCCTCTCTAGTGACCGGAGGGCCAAGGAGGGGGTGGTGGTAGTGAGCATGCAGTTAGGGAGACACACAGCCCACTGGGCTTCTGTTTGAGCCCTATTCACAGGCTTCAAGGCCCTCCTTGGGGGGTTGGAGCCAGAAGCCTCAGGTAGCAGTGTTATTGTGGAGCTTGGCCCCTCACCCAGGCCTAGAAGACAAAGCAGAGCCCCCCTGTTCCCCACCTTACCCCCTTCTGCCTTATTTGAAGGGGCTAAGTATTGGCAGAGGACTCCCATCACAGCCTCCTCTACAGTGTAGATTCTACCCCCACCCCCGCCTAACACTCAGCAAGAGAGGGTTGGAGGCTGAGGGGTGTCTGCCAGGAAGCTTCGCTTGCTGCTGTTTCCCTCTCAGGTTAGGGTTTTGATCTGGAATCCAGGAGCTGGAGTCCCAGGGGGCTCACATCACAAATGCTCCCCTACCCCAGACACACATACGCCATCTGCCTCCCTCAGGAGCCTGCAACACTCACGCACCTCAGCTTTGAAGGCAGGGCTCCTGACAGGCTGCTGTTCCCATGGCAACCCCATCCCAGGCTGCCCTGCCCAGTGCTTCCCACCACCTGCTTTCCTCCACCCTGAGCCCATTATCACCTTCATTCATAGAACAAGAACCAACGGCTTAAGCGGACACGGCTCCCCCTAGCTCTCTCTCTCCCCAATTCCCCTCTTTATCTCTCCTCTCATTCAATCGAGATTTGTGAAACAGAAATGGCTGAAAGAATAGAAGCGCAGGTGGGAACAGGGTTGGACCAGGGTAGATGGAGGATAGGATAGAATGGGGAGGAGTCATGGCTCAGTACCCCCCAACTTGTGGTACCCCAAGACTTGGGCCTCTGCCTTTCCTATTCCCAGTTCTGTCTCAGTTCATGGACCTGTGTGTCTTCCAGCTCTAGCTCTGAAGATCCAGGGCCCAGACTGGCTCCTTGATAGGCCCAAGCCCTCAGAGCACAACAGAGCCAGGTCTCTGCCTCCGACTCAGGTTTTCTCTCCAGGATCAGCCAAACCGTAGCTCAGCCCTGGAACTCAGCCCTGGAACTCAGCCCAGGAACACCAAGGCTGCTCCTGACCTTGACCCTGACACCCCTCCTGCCTTACAGAAGCTATTGGTAGGTAGTGGTAGTGGTAGTGGTGGTAGTAGGGTACTCCAGTTTACGGTGGGATTATGGGAAGGACTGGAGGGGAGTCTTCAATCCCAGCCCTGGTTAAACAACACGACTCCCCGGGTTGGCAGAAGGAAATCTGGCTTTCTGGCGTTGGCAGGTGCTGTTGGAAAGTCAGGAGAGGCCTGCTCAGAGCAGCTATCAGTCCTGTCTCTGCAGGAGGCCCTGAGCAAGTCAGCAACTCAGCTTCAGAATCAGCCAGCCTGGGTTTGAATTATAATGCCCTAATTTATTCACTGTGTGATGCTTACCTTCTCTGAGCTTTGATTTCCTTACCTAAACAGCAGATGGTAATTCTATACAGGTCTATGGCTAACATCCATGAGCCCCGCATACCTTCCAGACACACTGCTTTGGATGCATTATCTCTTTCAATTCTCATAACAGCCTAGTGAAGTAGATGGATGCCATTATCATTATGTCTCTTCTGCAGAGGGGAAACTGAGGATCCGAGACAGTAGGTGAGTCAGCTAGTGTGAGAGCAGGGCTTTTAATCCAGGCAGCATGAGCTACTGTATGCAGTAAATTGGGACATTCTCATTAGTTAGGTTCGATGACTGAATCTCTTACTTCCTTCATTCTGAGGATGCCCAGTCTCCCCCAGACTGTGCACTGCTGGGCAAGAATCAGGGGCTTGGGGAAGCCCCTGGCTTCATGAGGGCAGGGATGTGGTGGGTATAGGAGGGGAAACTAGCTTTGGTCCAAGGAATGTCTGAACTGGTGGTAGGATTGTGACTTCATCTCCAGGCCAACCCAACTGTGGAAACAGAGCAGGAAGATAAGGCCTCAAGGAGGAAGTGACTTGTACATGGTCACTCGGTAAATGGACAGCTCTTTCCTCTTCCCCATCACATGCAGCCTTTGGACAACAGGTCAAGGTCAGAGGAGGCTTGGAATCCCCTGGAAGTGTAGGGAGGGGTGGGGAGCAATTTTTTCTATTTGGAAGGCTGCCCTGGAACTCAAATTCACCCAGCCAGAGGGGCAGTTTCACCGTCTCCCTGTGGCCCACCCCAGCTCCCCAGCTTCCATCCTTCTGTGAAAGGGCCCCACATTCCCCAGTAGCCCTCCCCTACAAGAACTTCCAAACACTGGAGCCCAACCATCCCCCCTACCCCCTACCTTGAGTGAATATGCTGAACAAACAGCATTGTTCCCTATACAATGGACACAAAGAACTTGGGGATTCACAGAATGGTCCTGAATTTCAGCTTCCTTCCCCTCCAAGCCCTGGAGAGATCCATTGTCTGTAAACTGTACTTAAAATATTCACCATCGCTCCAGCTGGGGAGCCAGTTAAGAAAGACGGAAGAGCCTCCCCCCACCCACCCTCAGTCCCTCCTTCCCCCTCCTTTCAGAGCAAGGCAGGGAGGAGGAGAAAGAGCAGCCACCGAGAACGAAGCTGAAAACAACCCTGCCCCACACCCCCCCCTTGGTGCCTGGGGCCCCCATTTCACAGTGGAAAGAACCGACTAGCAGTGGGGTTGAGGGATCTGATATGCTGGTACTCCTATTCCCAGTACCTTAGCACTGAAATGACTTCAGGACCCCAATCTCTCTTCTGTCTATTTACAGACCTCCAAGGACCTGTCCTTCTAAGGCACCTTTTTCACTCCAGAAAGTTATCACTATTATAAAAACCTTCCAGCCCTGGCCACATGGCTCAGTTGATAGGAGCTTTGTTTGGTGCACTAAAGGTTGCTGGTTGGATTCTAGGTCAGGGCACATGCCTAGGTTTCAGAATCAATCCCCAGTTGGGGCATGAATTGGAGGCAACCAATCTCTCTCTCTCTCTCTCTCTCTGAAATTAATGGAAACATGTCCTTGGGTGAGGATAAAAAATAAAAAAAACACTCTTCCTTACAAGGATCTCCACTACCTCCCCATAACAGCCCAGCCCTTCACTTTCTGTCTCCCACATTGACTTGGTCTTCCGCTGGCATGAGGCAGGCCTCCTGGAATTTGAAGGCTTCCATCATAGTTCCCCTGAGGCTTTTTTCTCCAGGGCTAAACAACCCTGCCCCCTTTCCCCAGATCCCATTAGTCTGTGGTTTTGAGTCCTGAAGGAACTTGGTAACATGAAAGCATCTGACTAGAGAAAGAGGGTAGGGAACAGCATTCAAGGTGATAGGAACAGACTGTGCAAAGGCCCTGTGGCAAAAGGGAGCTTCAAGGAAATGAAGAAGCCAGTGGGGTGTAGGAATGGGGTTATAGTGCTCAGTGAAGAGTTAAACTTGATTCTAAGAGTAATGCAAAGGTACAAAGGCAGATATGCAAGAAGAGCTGATTGAAATTTGCTTCGAAAGGACAGACGCCAAGAGTGACCGCCTCCCAGTAGTCCTTGTGAGCTTTTGTACTTGCTGGACCCTCTGCCCAGGGTGCTGTGTTCCCAGGGGTTTTTTAGGCTGAATTGTTCTCATCATTCATGGCTTTGCCCAACCCACTACATGCCCTATCACTCTCTACCCCTTTATTTTTTTATAATACTTTCACAATCTGAAATTATTTATTTCTTTGCATATTTACTCTGCTCTCCGCCCTGAGTAAGAAAAGAAGCTCCATATGGACAGGAATTTTTGCTTGTCTTAGTGACTACTGCATCATAGCATTGACATGTGCTGGCACATAGTAGGTCCTCGATAAATAATAAATGGACAAAGGAATAAATTACTGAATATACTCCAAGACAAAAGAATATGCGTTTACCCACGAATACACACACATAAATGGATAGATATTGATGAGCAAGTGCATATGTTCCCCAAATCACACAGAGACACCTCTAATCTACACAGACTACCTCTCAAGGGGCCTCTTAGACAATCTATAGGCATGGCCTGTACAGTTCATTGCACCAGTTCAGCTAATCAATACCCACCCCTCCTGCTGGACGAGGACTTGTACAGGAAGGCAGGTCAGCTGTTGATTAATCAAAGATGAGGGTGGAATTTTAAGTGCCCTGGGAGGGACAATAGAAAGATTGGTCCATGTGGCCTCAAAGAAGTAGAGGCTCTCACAGGCTCCATCTCTCCCACCCCCACCCCACCTCCAACCCCCACCTTTCTACACAGCCCCCCTCTCATTGTTCCCCCTGTCCTATTCTTCTAGGAGTGGCTGAACAAGGCATTGTGTGGGAGCTAGAACAGTGAGATTAGAATGCAGTGGTATCTATAGGATTTGAGAATTTGACATTTGGGCAACTTTTAAACAAATATTTACTGGCTTAGAACCTACTAAGTACAAGGCATGGCTGGGGCCTGCCACACTCACTCATAGTAGCTGCTTCAGGGCAGACTGTGAAATGTGACTTAGGTGGAAACCTTAGGAGTAGAAGCTTTGTGTGGGGGCACAGTTATTCCCAGTTGGGGAGCACTGGGATAGCTTGTTGCAGTATTATTTAAAATAAAGACCACACCTGTGGTTTTGGTCCGTTGTCTCTGAAAAGCAGCTCAGTATCTTCTTAGAAACAAGACATTTAGAGCTGGTTCTGCAGTTGCAGCTGTGCAGTGGGAAGGTGGATGTCACAGTGAAAGGCCCAGGGCTGGACAGCCACACCCACCTGGGAGGCCTGGCCTCACCATTACCCTCTGTGTGACCTTTTGCCTTTGGTTTCTGGCCATTCTTCTGTTTCTAGGCCTTAGGGTTCCGATATTCCTATAAATGAGGGCTCATCGTACCAACTTTAGGGTCTCTTTGAGGACCACAGGAGATACGTCTGCACAGAATGAAAATAAAAAAGCTGAGATTTCCAGTCAAGGTGGTAGCATAGGTAACCATGGCTCACCTCTTCACACAACCACATCAAAATTACAACTAAAATACAAACAACCATCACTCAGAACCATCAGAAGAGTCCCAGCCCCATACCAGGTCTCCAGCCTAGGGTTCTAGTGCCAGGAAGATAAGTCCCCACAGCTTCTGGCTGTAAAACCCAGTGGGGATTGAGTTGGTGGAAGAAACTGCTAAAGCCCCAAGCAGTTCCTCTTAAGAACCCACACACGGACTCACCTACTCAGACTCCCTCTGAGCTCCAGCAATGGTGTAGCAACTTGAAAGTCACCAGCGGAATACAGGGAGAAACTAAAATTCTGGCATCAAGGTGAGTAGAGGCCATTGTCCGTTTTATAAACCCTTCCCCCACAGAGCCACAGAGCAGGCAAACTGGCGCCATAATCTGAGACTGTCAACCAGGCTATCACTGTTTGACCTGCCTGAGAGATCCCCAGAGATTCTGCCTTACCCAACTAACCAGCCCACCCAAGCTGCTTTTCCATATGAATGGCTGGTCCTGGCTCATGCTTCACAACTTCCTAAATACTATCAAACAAGCAACAGCTGGCTTCAGTGAGACCCAGGACTGGTACTAGCAGCAGCCAGCCTAGATTCACAGCTTGACTTTGCCTGGAAATCTCCAAGCCCAGCACAAGTAGCAGCCATCTTGGATTGCTTTATAGCTCAGACAGGATGCCACAGGCAAAACACAGGTGGGTGGCTGAACTTGGCCTGCACCAACGAGGACACCCCAGGGCCAGGGCACCAAGTGGACAGCTACAGACCACATCAGACCACCACCACACTACCCTTCCACAGCTGATCCTCCATGGAGGGTGGAGGTTGGTGATCAGCAGTCAGTGGTCACAGCCAATCATTGCAGCTGGCTGGCCTGGAATAATCTCTCCCATTGATCTGCCAACAGTAACCAAGGCTCAACTACAAGAGGAGGGTGTATTCAGCCCACACAAAGGGTGCACCTCCAGTACCCCACTTGGGTGATAGGGTAGGTTGTGCCACTGGACCCTATTGGACACCTACTACATTAGTCCACACTACCAAGACATGGAGTCAAAACAGCTCTGCCTAATACAAGGAAACAAACGCAGGGAGGCTGCGATAACAATAAGACAAGGAAACATGGCCCAGAGGAAAGAACAGATAAAAATTCCAGAAAAAGAGCTAAGCAAAATGGAGATAGGTAATCCATCAGCTGCAGAGCTCAAAACACTGGTTATAAGGATGCTCAAGGAACTTAGTGAGGACCTCAGCAGCATAAAAAAGATCTAGTCAGAAATGAAGGATACACTAATTGAAATAAAGAATAATTTACAGGGAAACAACAGTAGAGTGAATGAAACCGAGAATTGAATCATTGATTTGGAACATAAGGAAGCAAAAAACAACCAATCAGAACAAGAAGAAAAAAGAATCCAGAAAATGAAGATAGTATAAGCAGCCCCTGGGACAACTTCAAGAGGTCCAACATTCTCATCATAGGTATGCCAGAAGGAGGAGAGAAAGAGCAAGTAATGGAAAACTTATTTAAAAAGCAGTGAAAGAAAAGTTCCCTAATTTGGTGAAGGAAATAGACGTGCAAGTCCAAGAAGCACAGAGAGTCCCAAACAAGATGGATGCAAAGACCACCCCTCCAAGACACATCATAATTAAAATGCCAAAGGTTAGCCTTGGCTGGTGTAGCTCAGTGAACTGAGCATGGGCTGCAGACCAAAGGGCTGCCAGTTCAATTCCCAGTCGGGGCACATGCCTGGGTTGCAGGCCAGGTCCACAGAGGGGGCCATGTGAGAAGGCAACCACACATTGATGTTTCTCTCCCTCTCTTTCTCCCTCCCTTCTCCTCTCTCTAAAAATAAAAAAATAAAAAATATTTTTAAAAATGCCAAAAGTTAAAGGTAAAGAGAGAATTTTAAAAGCAGCAAGAGAAAAGCAGTTAGTTACCTACAGGAGAGTTCCCATAAGATTGTCAGCTAATTTCTCAAAAGAAATTTTACAGGCTAGAGGAGATTGACAAGAAATATTCAAAGTGATGAAAAGCAGGGACCTACACCCAGGATTGCTCTACCCAGCAAAGCTATCATTTAGAATTAAAGGGCAGATAAAGAGCTTCTCAGACAAGAAAAATCTAAAGGAGTTCATTATCACCAAACCAGTACTATGTGAAATGTTAAAGGGACTTATTTAAGAAAAAGAAGATCAAAACTATGAACAGTAAAATGGCAAAAAAATACATATATATCAATAATTGAATCTTAAAAACAAACTAAGCAAACAAGAAGAATAGAGACAGAATCATGGATATTGAGAATGTTTTGATGGTTGCCAAATGGGAGGTGGGGAGTGTGGAGGAACAGGTGAAGAGGTGAGGGGATTAAGAAGTACAAATAGGTAGTTACAGAATAGCCATGGGGATGTAAAGTACAGTATGGGAGATGGAGTAGCCAAAGAACTTATACACATGACCCATGGACATGAGTGATGGTGGTGAGGTTGCCTGAGGGAGTGGGGAGGGTTTGGTGGAGGGGGGCAAAAGGGGAAAAGTCAAGACAACTATAATAGCATACTTAATAAAATATAATTAAAAAAATTAAAAACCTGGAAAATAAAATAAAATAAAGACCACATCGATTGTGTACTTACTATGTTAGGCCCTTTTCACATATACTTTCTCGCTTAATCTTCACTATAAGCATATGTGTATGTGACTGCTATTATTAGCCGATCTACATACAAGAAAACTAAGGCTCAGGGGGATTAAGCAACTTGCCTTAATTTTCCATCTCTATTAAGTGACAGAGTGGATTTTCAAGCTCAAAAGGAAGGTCTAGACCCCAGCTCTTAACCAGAATGGTGGTCATAGCTATGTCTGAAGCAAAGGTAGGACTTGGGTGGGCAGATAGAAGTCCATTCTAAGAGGAGGCCACAGCTTACGCAAAAGCTGGTAGGCAATGCTGCCGGGTCTGCCTGTTTTTTGGTAGTCTGACATGATGAAATAACCACTTGAGCTAAAGCTGACCCAGGTCTGCCTGTTTTTTAAATCTCTGGCAGCCTGAGATCCTGGGAAATCAAAAAAAGAAAGAAAACCCAGCTATTGCAGACTTTTACCTCTCTCTGGCCTTTATCAAAGTAGCCTCAGGATGGATTCCTACCCTAGGTATGCCTTTCTTTAGTGCCCCCCAACAGAATTTTATGCAAGAGTGGACATGGAGGTTGGGGACCTGGTACTTCAGATGAATTGGTCTTCTGCCTACCCTGGCTGGGGATGAAGGCCACTTGGGGACACTCTGGGCCAAGCTGGTCCTCTGCCCATCTGCATCCCGGCCTCCTGACTCATTTCATTCCAACCAATAGATTTGTAGTATGCAAATTTGATGAACAGGCGAAGAAGTGATTGGCTCATTTTTCCCTGATGTAATAATGCCACTATTCAAGTAACTCCTATGCACCCTACCCCCACACCAGTTCAGGGCTTTTGATCACATTTCTGGCAAGAAACTCCAAATCCTCTACTTCCTCTTTTCCCATTCTGAGTTAGCAAGTCACTTAAAGATGCCCAACTTACCTCCCAAGAGATGGGATGTGTGGAGGACCAGGAAACCAGCACCCTTAGATTCAAACTACCGCAGTCCTGCTTGGAGGCCCCACATGCCTCTGCTAGCTCTGAGTAGCATCAAATCCAGGATTACAGAACCCATTTACTAAGAGATTTTGCAAGAATCCATGTCCAAAGGCTTCCTGAAACCAAACCCCAGCATATCGGCTGTTCCTTTCAGCCCCTAATTTAGTAATTCTATTGAGGAAAAGAGATTGTGGGTTTTTTTATTTGGTGTGATTTATTCTTTATCATATAAATAATAATAATTTACACAAAGCTCTTCCCCAAACAGAAGAGAATCTGTACATAAAAATAAACAAAAATTAAACTGAGCTGGGCCTGGTGCCCAGAAAACCAGCTAATTCCAAACACAACCAGGGGGAAAATTCTTCCAGGTCCTGGGAGCTCCAGGGCCTTGACTGGAATTCTGGGTGGAGGCTCTGGTCTGGGAAGCCATTGCCTCCTCTTATCTCGATCCTGTGTAGGACGACGGCACCCCCTGGCAGCTGGCACTCATGGAAAGCCAACCAGCAGGCTGGAGGTGGGTAGAATTTGGACCCAAAGGAATAATCAATTTTTTAAACTCCTGGGCAGTGTTGCTTGCTGCTGTTTTCCAGGGACTGTGAGAGCTACTGTGGCTGGGAAGATGGGGGATTGGCCAACACCCAAAGTGGGTGGAAGCTGCCTATAATTCCATCTTTCCCCTCTGGCTCATCAGAGGCACAGGTTGGGCAGAATATCCTCTGGTCCTTTTTCTCCTCAAGCTTCAACCCCCTCCCCAGAGGCTTGTTATTTCTATAGATATTGAAAGATGACAAGCAATCTCCTTGGTCATTGATTAATTTCCCTCAACAGACATTCTTAGCTGTTTGCAATGTCTTTCCCCACCACCCCTCTTATTTCCAGGAAAGTCTCCAAGAGAGAGTCTACCTTTCCACATTTTGGCTTTGTATGTTTACTTGAGGGGGAGTATATAGCTGGAGGTGACCAAGAGCCCTCTCATCCAGCCCAAGGCAGGAGTTATATCTGCATTGGTCCCTAGGTTCACAGTCATCTGCACTTGTGGATTTCGTAGATGGTGAAGGTGATGCTGACAGAGGGCTTGATAATGCTGAAGATGATGATGGCAGAGATGACAGGGAAGATCAAGAGGAAAGAGAGTATGCTGGCACTTCAGAGCATGCCCTATGTCTGGGGCAATTATCTGGCTTAGACTGAAATGAAAAAAGAGAAAATGATGGATTTCGAAGATGACAATGAGAGCAACATGATGGTAAAAGTAAGGAACCAAAGAGGGGAGAGGGAAGGTAAACATTCATGGGTGAGGCTTTGGGTGCAGAGCGGCAGTAGAGAGGGGTGAGAGCCAAGATTCTGGGCCAGACATTCCGGTTTCAAATTCTAGCTCTGCCATGTATAGCTTTGGTTAGTTTTTTAACCTCTCTGAGCCTCAGCTGCCCCACCTGTAAAATGGGGAAGGGATAGTACCTGCCTCACAGGGTTGCTGGGAAGGCACGAAAAGTGCCGGCTCACAGGAGACGCTGCTTAAGGTTGTGTGATGTCAGGTGCGTGTGGGAGGAGGGGGTGACAGGTGCATCCAGAGTCAGGGCACAAAGCACAGCAGGCTGCGTTGGAAGGTTCAGGAGATCTTAATCATTCACTTCATGTGACTCCCCCTGTCTAGGCCTCTGTTGCCTTCCAAGTGAAACAACTGGAGGGAAAGATGTTAGGACCTCTCAAGTCCCCTTGAGCCATACAGCACTGCATGTGTGACTAATCCATGGCACTGTGGGAACATCCAGGCCCAGACAAGACCCTACAGGTCCAGAGGTCCAGGTGTTGATTCAGCAGGCATGCCTGGACCAAGGGTTAAATAGAGGAGATGCTGAGCAGGTTGTGCCAGCCTCCTCCAAGGGGCAATGGAGAGGTGAGAGGTGAGCTCCTGCCTGGGGGAAGGGGCTGCAGCTGCTCCTCACTCCAAGGCAGCTGCCAGACCCCAAAGTGCGGCCCTGATGGGGCCACGCTGCAGCTCTCAGTTACACTGTGACTGCAGCCATGTTGGCATCTGCTCCCAAGCTGGGCCCACTCGGGGTTTCACTAACAGAACCAGCCTTTCCCAGTTGTGACCCTTGTTTATATTCTACACTACTCTCTTCCTTCCCCCTAGGGCTGGAGGACAGAAATGAGAAGCAAAGGTCACATGTGCAGGTGCCTAATTAACCTTTATGGACTCCTCTTGTTTGGGCCTTGCCTAAGGTCAGAGCCTTCTAATACCTCCAGAATCAACAGGCGACTCTCTGAGGCCGCAGGCGAGGAATCGACCACAGGCAGTTCTCCGTCATTCCTGCTCCAGAGGGAGCCCATGCTTGGGGCTCACTGGCCCCTGAAAGTGAAAGGTGAGGGTGAGCTTGGCCTTCAGTGTCTAGAACCCTTCGTGTTTCCTTCCCCTTCCCTCGTGACGAGGTAGTGTGAGCTCCGCAGCATCAGCCACTCGCCCTCCCAAAGGAGGAAGAAGAGCCCCACCATGCCCTGGGTTCCAGCCGTGGGACTGTCACTCACATCTGCTCTATGGCTGTGGTATTATTTTTATTCAGGAGCGGAGGCCTGCCTGGCAGTATCTGCCCTCCGGCCGCCCCCCCACCCTTGGCTCAGGTCCCAATCTAGCTGGGCTCAGTAGGCCACAGACAGTGCCTGTGTACATTTGCATTCGGCTGGTGCTTAGAAAACGCAATACAAATATTGATAATCTACTTATTTGAGCTCTTACTATGTGCCAGTCTTTACACTAGATGTTCTATGTGCATCATCTCACTGAATCCTCATTTACAGATGAGGAAACAGGGTCAGAGAGGTTAGGTCCCTTGTTCAAGGTTATACAGTTAGAAAGCATCAGAGTCTAGATTTACAGACCTCCTCGTGCCAAGGCTGTGCTTTTACTGCATAAGCTATGCACCTCCCACCTGCATGGGCACGAGGTCCACTTCCTAACACTCAGTAAACAAGGCATGTTATGGACTACATCAAAAGCCAAGGAGTGGCCACTCTTGGGCCTCAGATCTACCTGTCTGTCCACCTTGATGTCTGTCCTGTCTACCTGAGATGGTCCAGGGAGCCTTCTGGGAAAGGGGGAGCTGAGCCTGCTGCTACCCAGACAGCTCGAGGAGATGGCAAAGTCTCTGCTGAGTCAGCAAACTCCCATCTTCAGACCCCACCATGAGCTCACTATGAGAACTCCCCCCAATATCGTTTAGCCCTTGCCCCCTCCATCAAAGTGACGCTCCAACCCCTCCCTTCCCTGTTGCCTCTCCTACCTCCAGAATGTTCTCTGCAGCACCCCCAGGCTTTCTTCCTCCAGCAGCCCCAGACCTCTATGATTAGACTGGTCCAGCCTGCAAATCTCCCAGTTGGGCTTCTCTTTGGGGTCCCAGCTTCAGACACATGTCTGCATCTTGCCTGTGTTCTATAAATCAAACGAAGGCCTAAGTCTCCTCCTCGTGGCTCCTCTGAACCCCCCTCCCTCCTGCACCTTCTCCCCGCTCACCAGCTGCACAATGCAGTTAGGGAAAGGGGGTGGACCAGCAGAAACCAGCTTGTTTCTGAGGCTGGAAAACAGAACTGTAGGAAATTAACAGGCTGAGAAATGTCTGCTCTGCTCTGTGTTTGTTTTGTGCCCTCAGTCTTCCCCTCTGCAGCTCCCTCCTCCTGCCCCTGCCACCTCTGTGGGCTCTATCACCCCCACCACTCAGCGTGGGCGTCTGGGGCTGGGGATTAGGTTGGGGGCGGGGTACTTTGCAGGAAGGTGCATCCTATTGTGTGTGCGTGCTCCGTGTGTGTGTGTTTCTGCGTGTATGTGTTTCTGTGTGTGTGTGTGTGTGTGTGTGTGTGTGTGTGTGTGTGTGTGTTTAGGGATGGCAGACCTACCCCTCCTTCCAAGGCAGCTTAGCCAGAAACGCCAGCGGCAGAGACAATTGTGCGGGTAGGGATGCTGAGCGCAGAGCTGGGGGAGCCCGCGGGCAGGCAGAGAAGCACCACACAAGAAATTGATTCCATTAAAAAGTAATCTTAAATTTAATAAAAGTTATGATTTGATTATAGCCACAGAACCTACAGGCAAGAGGGGAAGAGGGTGGATTCTAGTGATGGATAAACAGAAAGGGGAAAAACAGGAGGGGAGGGGCAGGAGAGAGATGCTTAGGTTTGGATGGATGAGAGGATGGCAAGACCTGGGGGTGGGGAATGAGACCATTTTCTTTCCCTCAGATGGAGGAAAAGAGCCTGTGGCTGGTTTCCAAAGAGGAAGCAGAGTGAGGAGTGAGTGCGGATTCAAGGAGCTCTCAGGAGACAGAGCAGCTGGGGAAGGCTAGGGCCTGGAAGCAAGGCCTGGGAGAGGTGGCAGTGCAGGAGGGGTGACCTTGACTCCTGGGAAGGTGGGTGAGGAACACCCAACCCCAAGTTAGCAGCCAGACAGGCCATCCTGGGCTTAGATTCTACATCAGCCTCTTCCTAGTATCATGACTTCACCGTTTAGACCCTCGGTTTTGTCTTCTGCTGAGTGGAGCCATGAAGAAAGCCCCTGCCACACACAAGGTGGCCTCGAGGATGAACGACATCACGCAGGCGCAGTATCTGGCATCTCCTAGACGCCCAATAAAGGACAGTTCCCTTCCCATTTCTCCCCTGCCAGGGGTCATTGCCCCCACCCTGTGCTCTCTCGTTTATTTGCAAGCACTGGTAAATCCCACTCCTTTCTTTTATTCTTTTTGCAATGATGGGACCGAGTGGCCTTCATCTCCCACCTCAACATGGAGAGTTGGTTCTCCCGGGTAGCGTCTCACATTTCGTCTTTGCCTTTCCCTCTACAGCATGAGTAGGACATGGGCAAAGCAGGGAAGCCGCTTTGCCTAGGACCGCTCCATTATGAGCTAAGGGACTATCTGGAGAACACATTTCCCTGCTTCTCCCCACCCCCCAGCCCCCAATGCCTCTTCCTTCCCCACATGCAGAGAGCTAAAACTCTCCTGACCCCGAGAAGTATCCCTGGAGTGAGACTTCTCAGGCCGAGCCTTCACCACCATAATCAGCTCCTGTTATGCACAGCATTTGGCTCTCATGCAAGCCTCCTGTTTGTGCCTTCCAACAAGCCTGGGCCCTGCCTCCAGGCCCTGTGGAGGGAGCCAGGGGCCTGCAGGTTCAGCACCAGCACTGGTGAGTGGGGCCTGGGCAGGAAGCCAGGACATCACTGTGAGATGCTAAGTGAGGCAAGAGCCAGAGATCTCAGTGAGCCCAGAGCACAGCACTTGGGAACCAGGAAGCACGGTCACGGTAACGGGAGTCTCCAGGGGACACAAGACATCATTCTGAGGGTGCTGGGGCCGGTTCTGTGCAGTCATCTCCCCTTCCAGGTTGTTTTGAGCCAAGTATCTCCACCTGAATGCATTCCCACCCTCTCACATATTACAGACACCTGCTGGTTGGAGACATTGAAGACGCTAGTGGTATTAGTGTCTCCATTTTACTGATGAAGAAATTGAGGTCAGAAAGGGTAAGCTATTTCCGCAGACCACACAGCTTGTAATAAATGGATCTGGGATTGAAAACCAAGCACTCAGTCTCCAGTTAGAGAGCTTGTTCTTCTTCTTACCAGGCCCCCAGGGCCTCCCCAACCAAGCCATCACTCATCGGGACTACTTCCCCTGGGGCCTTTGACCCCTCTCTGTCACCATGCTGCTCGGCTCCACCTCTTTTGCCAAAATCACCACCCTGGGCTCACACGCTGCTCCTCTTCCAGGAGGCACAGCCCAGCCCTGTGTTCTCAGGCCCCACGTAGTCTCCACAAGGATGCCCTGACAGCCCTGAAGGTTGGGGGGGGCACCTCGAGATCAGAGTGTGGTGGGACCTGACTAGGGGGCGCCACGACCTGTTGGGGATCCAACTGGGACTATGGGCACAATCTGCTCATTATTCCCAAAGGATGGCACCCCTGCCAGCTTTCCAGACCCTTCATGGAACTACCCTTCCCCTGACTGAGAGGAACAGGCCACCTCCCCGGCCAGGGTCGCCAGCAGGGCATCCTGCAGCTTTCCGCACGCATGCGCATGTTGGCTCTCTAGGACAGATCCCACTGTGCTGCCCAACCTCAGTCCTGCCTGCTCTAAGTGTTCTTCTGTTCTTTGTGCAGAGAGCTGTCCAGCCACCATCCTATGATAAAATCCAGGCACTCCACTCTTTTTCTTCAGGAGGATTCCCTTCCTCCATTCTGCAAAGACTGAGCACATGGAGGACAGTGGCTGGGGTGAAGGGATTATTTTGTGAAAGGCCCCCCCAGTGGCTGTGTTCTCAAAAGCAAGTCCTTATGCTTTGCTTGAAGTAGTCCTTCACTCCAAGAAGGGCCTGGGTGACCTTTAGAAGGAGCCACCATGGAATCCTAACTTCTGCATGGCATTCAGTAATAAATCACCTTTCCTGGCCTCTCCCCAGAGCTGCTCTCCCATGATGAGTGCAGAAGTGGGTCCAGGCAGGGAAAGGGCACTAACATTGGCCAAGAGTCTCCTGTGTACCAACCAGGCTGGTGCTAGAGGCTTGACCCAGAGGATGCCATTTGATCCTTGCAACAGCCTTGTCAGACAGCTCTTACAATCCCACACTTTGCAGTTAAGGAAACAAAAGCTCAGACAAGTTAAGTGACTTATCCAAGATCACACAGAAAAAAAGATGGCAGAGCCAGGACTTGAACCTGAACATGTAGACTTTGATTTGAACTTGAAAAGCCCATGTCCTTCCCACCCTGGAATGCCTTTTATCTCTGGTTCAACCCAGGGAGGGATCCTTCACAGGAAAAAGGTCTCCACTCCAACTTGGCAGTATCTTTCAAAATGAAAAATTCATACACATTTTGAGCCAGCAGTCTCTCTTCTAGGAATGAATCCTCAAGAACGGCTCTTACATCTGCATAAGGTGTATTAGGAGTTCACTGAACAAAACATGGTAAATGTTCTTATTTGCAACCACAATAAAAGAAACAACCTAGGCCTGGCTGGTGTGGCTCTGTGGATTGAGTATCCGCCTATGAAACAAAGGGTCGCCAGTTCGATTCCCACTTAGGGCACATGCCTGGGGTGTCAGCCAGATTCCCAGTAGGGGGCATGTGAGAGGTAACCACACATTGATGTTTCTCTCTCTCTCTTTCTCTCTCCTTTCTCCTCTATCTAAAAATAAATAAAATATTTTAAAAAGAAAAAGAGGAAAGGAAAAAAAGAAACAACCTAAATGTCCATCAAGAAGAGAGTGGATAAATAAACAATTACCATGTAGCTGTAAGAAAGGACAAAGCACGTCTTAATTGGACTGGCATGGAAAGCGCTCTAAAACAGAGTTAAGAGGCCCTGACTGGTGTGGTTGGTTGGTTGTTGTCCTGCAAAGTGAAAGAAGGTCACCAGTTTGATTCCTGATCAGGACACATGCCTGGGTTGCAGGTTCAGTCCCTGGTCAGGGCGGCTGAATGATGTTTTTCTCTCACATCTATGTTTCTCTCCCTCTCTTTCTCCCTCAGTGCCCCCTCTCTAAAAATAAATAAATAAAATCTTTAAAAAATAAAAATAAAATGGAGTTAAGGGGAAGGGAATGACAGTACTTAAATGTTGTACATATTTATACATATTACATTTTATATGTATATATGTATTTTGTTTATGAGGTTTCATTTTTTAAAGATTTTATTTATTTATTTATTTTTAGAGAGAGGGAGGGAGGGAGAAAGAAAACATCAATGTGTGGTTACCTCTCACATGCCCCCTACTGGGGACCTGGGCTACAACCCAGGCATATGCCCTGACTGGGAATCAAACCAACGACCCTTTGGTTCACAGGCTGGAACTCAATCCATTGAGCCACACTAGCTGGGGCTATGTGGTTTCATTTTAAGCCATCAGTTGTTTTCCAGAGGGGAAGTGGGAAAAGGTGAGGAAGGATAAAGAGGGAAATAACTCCTCAGTCCCAGGAACCAGCCCTCACCACTCCCTGTCTTTAGGGCTGCATCTTCTTCTCACCCCTGAGGGATGTCAGTGCAGACACCAATGGTCCTGGGAGGAGGGAAGGAAGTTTTTTATCAATGCTAGACATGACTTTCTACTGCCATCCCCATCCCTACCTGGTGCTGCCTGTAAGCAGCCCAGACGAGGCCCAAGGTTGGTAAGGTCATCTCGTCCTCTCTGGGCTGCATCTTGTGATGTGTCAGAGCTTGGACCACACATGAGTCAGACTTGTGACTTAGTTCTTCCTTCTGTCTCTTGTTTATCACTAAGTTTAGTATCCTGTAAATCAGATAAAATCTGGGGACATTGGATGAGGAAGGGATTGGGGGTATGTGGAGTGCATATAGATAACCAGGGATTGGTTTCATGTTTTCACTTGTCTTGAAAGATCTGTCTTGGGCCCTGACTAGTGTGGCTCAGTTGGTTGGGCGTTGTCCCACAAATCCAAAGGTCACTAGGGTGATTCATAGTTGGGGCACATACACTTGGGTTTTGTGCCAGGTCCCTTGTCGGGGCATACAAGAGGCAACCAATCATTTCTTTCCCTCTCTCTATCTCCCTCCCTTCACCTCTCTCTAAAATTAAATAAATAAAATCTTAAAATAAAAAAGAAAGTAAGAAAGATCTGTCTTGGGATGCGGTTTACATCCTAAGAGCTGTTAGTAGGAACTTCCATTGCAATGGGGTGCTGACTGTCAAGATAAACTCCAACCAACTGTCTTCTTCCTCACCCCCTGTAGAGATACACCCTCCACAGACTATGGGCTCAGAAAAATTTCTATCATTATGTAGATAGATAGCCTCTGTAGCAGGAGCAAAGCTTTCACCCAACCTCAGACTGGCCTGGAGAATCATCTTTGGTTGTGTGTTCTCTCCCATAAACTGGTATTCCTGTTCCACTGGTTCAGTTATCCTAATGCACCAGCCCTCTCCCTCCTATACACACACCTACTTTCCCATTAGACTCAATCCTCATCCGTGCAGTCCTCTCTCTCTCTCTCTTTCTCCCTCTTTCTCTCCCCCTCTCCTCTTTCTCTCCTGTCTCTCTAAGTTGACTTAGAGTCTCTTGGATGCAAATTCAACTCAAACTGGCTTAAGCTTTTTGCTCACCTAACTAAAAAACCTAGGAATAGATTTCAGGCATAGCTGGACCCAGGCACTCAGATGATGTCATCTGGCATCTTTCTCTCTCCAGCTCTTGTCTCTGCTGCTTTTTGTGTTAGCTTTAGTCTCTGGTAGCCACTCCCCAAGTGATTCAAGCAGGCCCAAGCTTAAGCTTACCAACATGGCAAACCCAATGGAAGAAAGCACTTCTTTTCCAATAGTTTAGCAAAATAGCCAGTGCTGATCTTACTGGATCAACTTTTTGGAATTGTGTAGACCAGGGATGGAAGGCACAGATGGTCCAGCTCCAGTCCTGCGCCCAGCCTGAGATCTGGGGTCAGGCCAGGTAAAGCCAGGCCTTTCCAAAACACATGGGCAGAGACAGGGAAGGGATGGCTCCCTAGGGAAAATCTGGGAGTGCTCAGCAGCAGAAGGAAGACGGGTGAGTGGGATGGCAGATCAACACGATGCTGATCAAAGGAGGTCTTCCCTTCTCTGGGTCTTAGTTTTCTCTCTGGGCGTGGTGATCAGGGCTGATTCTCTGCTCTTGGACACTCCTGCAGCCTGGTTTCTTTTCATAGCCACGGACAAGTTAAAGCGGCTCCCAGATCTTCCTGCATCACCAGTGTCCTCACCACTCCTTTCCCCATTTCTGCTCCCAGTGGAGACGCTGTAGCAGAGAGGGGGACAGGGAGGGAGAAAAGAGAAAGGAAGAGATGGGAAAGGCAACAGAGACAGAGGAAAGGAGCGAGGCAGAAGCTCGCAAGCAAATTGCCAAGGCGGTGCTGGTGCTGGGTGCTTCAGCCCACCTCCTCTCCCTGCCCACATCCTCCAGCCTGTGAGTGGTGCGTCATGGCTCAGCTGTGCCAGCACCCTGGCCTGGCTGGGCTCCAAGCCCCCAAGGTTTTGTCAGGGTATCATTATCCCCATTCAGTGGCTCTCATCACCTGCAGGTTCTTTCTTCTGCTCTGGCCCACACCCCAAACCTGCACACAGGTGCTTCTGTGCTCTCCTCCTGCCCAACGCTCGGTTCCTCCTAATTGCCACCTTCTCCAGAGCCCTCTCCACTGATGCACAGTCGTGCATTTGCCCCTCTCAGTGCCAGCTCTGCCCCAAGCCCACTTCCCCCTCCTCTTGTCTCTCTTTGTCTGGGTTCTCCAGTCTTGGTATAGAGACAGCCAAGGCCTCTGCTCCAGGGAGCCTCCTTGTCCTCCCTGGAAGGACAAATGTGGAACTGGCCAGAGGCAGCACAACCAGGGTGGTGGGCACATCCATGGCCCAGTGGGAACTGAGCACTCACCCACTGTCTGGTCTGCAACGCGTGCAGTCTCCACAGCCTTGGGTTGGCGGCTCCTCAACTGCTTCTCCCATCCTCAGGTCTCTACTGGTTGTCCCATAGCAGGAGCCACTTTCCTTGGGTCCCATGTCTTTGTGTCATTGTACAGCTTTCACCTGGGTTTTAGGAGACAGCAAAGGCCCTGAGATCTGCCTCCAATTCTCTGTGTAAACGTTGGACAAGTTTCTTCCCCTCTGGGCTCCTCAGCTGCGCCACAATAAAGAGGTTGAAACTAGATCAGGGATGTAAATTCTGGCGCAGATGCCATCATTTCTAATCCAGCGCCCGTGGCAGACATTGCCAATCAATAACAGCACTCTCTTCTCAAGACATACTCCCGGCATCTGCTACTCATCATTCAGCTTTTAGCTCGTGACTTGAAACATCTTTCCTGTTCCTGGACTGCTTGATCTCTAAGGGCCCTTCCAACCTGACAGTCAAGGATCCTTCTGGCCTGGCTGAATCAATATCGTTTTCCCTGTTCCCCATTTCTCCCTCCAGCTCATCTTTTGATCATCCCCATCCCTCCCTCTCCTCCAATCTTGCCTTATTTCTAAGTTCCCGCTGCTGAGTCCATGTAAACGACAGATGATGTCCGGGCCTCTAAGGTTCAGTTTGCCGTCATTCAACTTCAGGCTCCTTGAAAGTTACATTATCTAGGTAGCCACACTTACACATGTTGGGTGAGTCCGTGGCATTGACTCGGGGGAAAGGGGAGGAGGCTGTAATAGAGACACCAGAGATGGTCAGAGGAGAAGCAGGCCTGATGTGACCAGGGAAATATTAAAAGGGAGAGATAACAGGGTGGACAGACAGAGGGGTTAGAGTTAAATTTATGTATCAAGGCCATTCTGGGAGGAATGGGGAGGGAGAGTGTGAATGGAATTTATCCTGGACCCTCAAGGTCACAATGGGAGGGAGGACCAGGTAGGACTTAAAAGCAGAGGATAAAGGGAACATATAAATTAGTAGCTCAGCTGTCAGGCATGAAAGGGGCAGAGGGATTCTTCGGTGGGGAGGAGCTATCAAGGACCGTGATAATGAGCCCTGGCTGGTGTGGCACAGTGGATTGAGCGTGGGCCTGCGAACCAAAGGTCTGCTAGTTTGGATTCCCAGCCAGGACACATGCCCCGGTTGCAGACCAGGTTCCCAGTGAGGGGTGCGCAAGAGGCAACCATACACTGATGTTTCCCTCCCTCTCTTTCTCCTTCCCTTCCCCTCTCTCTAAAAATAAATAAATAAAGTCTTTAATAAAAAAAAGAACAGCGATAATGAGATGGACTTAGGGTGGGGGCTTCATTGGGGGGCTTTAAGAGCATAAAAGCATCCAGTAGTAATTGATCAGGAGAGTTTGGTATAGAACGGTCAGTGCTGGCCAGAAGCCAATTAGAGGCTTAAAGCAAACCCTGACGCAGGTAGCAGGACAGGTCTGTCTCATCAGCGCTGCCTGGAGCAGTTTTAGAACGTCAGGAATTCCCGTCGTTTTCTGTGGTGCACGTACACCTGTGAGACATGCCCAAGGGTGCATCAGCCAGAAGCAGAGTGACCACAAGAAAGTCACTTATCTGCAGGCCTGCGTTCAAATCCCAGCTTATCTACTTACTAATTCTGAGATTTGGCCTCAGTGTTCTCCTCTGTACAGTGAGGATAAGCACGGAACTCATAAGGTCACTGTGATTATTAAATAAGAATGTATATAAAGTGCTCAGTGCAGTGTCAGGCTTCTGGTCGACAATAAGCAGTAGCTAGCAGGCTGGTGACGTTAGCACAGTTATCATCATGGGTGATGCATTGAAGGGGTCCCCTGAGTCACCCCGTAATTCACTCACTGTATATATGCCAGGTGCTGGCCTAAACATTTACCTGTGTTACAAACTAATGGTAGGATTCTGCCAGCCAAACCATCTAATAATTCCCATGGGATAGATAAATTTAGTCTAAACCAAAAAGGCTACAATTCAAAATGCCTCCTCTTGGGTGGGGCCTGTGTGTGGCATAGGAAGAGCTGGACGGCTCCCCTGGACCCTGAGAGGAAGGGCTCGTTCTCCCCTAGGATGCGAAAGCCAGGTGTGGGGAACGGCATTAGGGCCCAGGGACAGGCTGGGAAAGGGCCCCACGATGCTGACAGCGACAGGGCAACTTCCCGAATCTGTCTGTGTCTCCCTCACATTCGTGCTGTGGACAGCCTCGCACAGGCTGCCAGCCCCAACCAGGCCCCTGACCCACCCAAGGAAATGGGAAGACAAACACAGAGCTTCTGCTGCTGGTGGTGAGGCTGCCTGAAACCGGTTAGCAAGGGTCAGCCAGGCCTGTGGGCCGCAATCGGTTTGCCTGTCAGCTGGCAACAAGGAGGCCGATGGGGCAGCTTCCCAGATGCCCTGAAGCCGGCCTCTGTGCTGCTTTCCTGAGGCTTGAACTGTAAGTGGCCACGAGTGGAAGGAGCCCGGGATCCTCTGTCCCCGATGTGCTGTGCTCGCGCCTGTGCCATGCCACTCAGAGAGGAAGCCCAGACCGGCTCCAGAAGCAAGCCCAGCCTCCCAACAGGCGTCTGGTGCCCACATGAGCCTTGAGACCACAGTCACTTCCTTCCTTTCTCTTTTTTTAAATTTGTATTTATTGATTTTAGAAGGAAGGAAGAGAATGAAAGGAACATGGATTTGTTGTTCCATTTATTTACACATTCATGTGTTACTTCTTGTATGTGCCCTGACCGGGGATTGAACTTGCAATCTTGATGTTCTAACTAACTGAGCTACTCGGCCAGGGCGAGACCCTTGAGCCCTGACTGGTGTGGTTCAAGTTGGTTGGCCATTGTACCACAAAGCAAAGGTTTGCTGGTTTGATTCCCAGTCAGGACATATGCCCTAGGTTGAAGGTTCCAGTTGAGTTGCACATGGCTGTTCCTCTCCCTTTTTCTCCCTCCCTTCTCCCTTCCCCTATCTGTCTTAAAGAAAAAAAAAAGGTGCCCCTCAAGTAAGGCATCATACTCCTGGGCCATAGTACAGAGGCCAAGAGGAAAAGACTGTAGAATCATGTAGACATGAGTTCAAGTCCCAGCTTTGCCATTAACCAATATGACTTAGGGTTAGGGACAGCTTTGTGAGAATCTGTGCCTCAGTCTCCTCACCTATAAGTTAAAGATGATAAAAATGGGCTCCTGACAGGATGAAGTAAGAATAATACATGTGCAGTATTTAGCCCAGGTCTAGCACATAGTAAGTGCTTGAAAAATGTTAGCTATTATTCTCCTAATTAATGATTACTATTGTTCAAATTCCAGCCAGGAAGTCCATAAGGGCCTGTGTGGGAGTGAATCTTACCAAAGTCCAGTGTGATTTGGTTCTGGTCCTCCCATCGCCCTGAGGAAGTGGCCCAGGCCAACAGCGGAGGGCCACTGCAGAGCCTCTTTCCCCATGGTTACCTGAGTGATCGCACAGCTGGGAAAGACAAAAAGACCTCAGCTGACACTCCTCCTGGCCCCAGTTGGCCTCTGTCCTGGCAAGGGCCCAGGAGGAGGCCGAGGGATGGGGAATAGGTGTCTCTGAACAGCGCTGTCCAGAGCGGGCAACAGGGGACAGGGATCAAACCCGCTGGAACTTCCTGGTTTCCAGTCCTGACCAGATATCAAGGCTGGTCATAGGGGAGGCGGCCCATCACTTCTCCAAGCCATTGCTGAGAAAATAGGAGGGGAGTGATCATTCATGATGACAGGCAGGGATGGCCACGAGGGGACCCCAGACCCTCTTTGTTAGGGACCTTAGCTCAAGAGCCCCATCCAGCAGAGGGTTGTCCCCTCTCCCCTGCCCATCCTCCACTGGTTGCCTTCTTTCTTTTCAGGAACAGACTGGGTTCCGGTGTTTACCTGGGAGGGTGGGGGGCTGCTGTGTCTGGGTATTTTTCTGTACACTGGTCCTTCCTTGCCCCCACCCAGCGGATGCCTGGGCTGGATTGTATATTTCCGGAGTTGCCTACTTGAATCACAGCCTTTTATTTTTAGAAGATTACAAATGCCGGGGCTGGAAGGAGAGGCCTGGGGGCCCAGGGTTGGGCGGGGGAAGAAGCTCAAGGGTCTGACTCTGGTGACTGCGGGATGGGAGTGGAGTTAGACACTAAGGGGAATAAGCGAGACAGTGGGAAAAAAAGCCCAAGGTGAGGAAGTAGGAGGAATCCCACTCTTCCAGCGCCTAGAGCAGGGATCAGAGTCTTTACCAGCTGGCCTGGGGAGGGCTGGCATGTGGAGGGGGATGGGTCAAGGGTCACCTTTCTGGCATGTAGCTGCATCCCCAGGGAGGCTGAGGAGCCTGGGAAAGAGACTGAGAAAGTCACTCCCCTCCCCTTTCCCCCAGGCCTTTGGGACTGGAAGAGCAGCTTCCTGCACCGACATCTCCTCAGTCCCCCGGGCTGGGGACGCCTTAACCCCTCTGGTGCTGGTATCAGGGAAGACAGAGCAACTCAAATGTGCACACTCGTTCTCGTGGGTGTGGCCCAAGTGCTGTGTCCCGCACGGTGGGGCCTTCCACTTGCCTTGCCGCCTTGCTCAATACACTCACCCTGGAGACCTGACCTCGAAGCCCCAGACTGCCTGAGCCTCATGAACTCCACTGGTTCATGGACAGAAGGAAATGGGGTGCTCCCCTTAGGGAGGGTTGGCACAGCATCTGCGCCTTCACTAGTAGGTGAAGACATCAGGCTTCACGCTTACAGGGTTGGAAGTCCTCCTCCTGTGATGAATGGGAGGCCGCTGGGCTGAGAGAAATTTGCCGTAACGTTCCGGGGGCCTGGTTTGCCTGCCTGTCTGTGTGACCCCGGGAACTTACATCACTCTGGGCTTCAGATGTAGCCCCTGAAAAACAGGAAGAAATCAGATCAGAGATGGGCTGGTGCACTGAGGGCAGACCCTTCTTCCCTTGGCCCTTCACTCCCTGGAGCCAGGCAGCCCTAAGTGCACTGCGGGGACAGGTTGCAGTCTGCCTGCTCCATCCCTGCCCCGCCCTCAAGGCGCACACACTCTTACAAGCGCTTGTGCCGCTTGTGCCGAACAAGTAAATAGATGGACTAGCCAACCTTGACTTAGGGATGGGATGTCTTTGTTTTCCTTTTCCATCGTCTCCTAAAGAGCTTTAGACAAGGAGTCAGAAGAGATCTGGCCTGCCCATGCATCCTCTGACTCACCAGCTGGGGGCTTCTGGCAAGCCACACTGCCCCTCCAAGACTCCGTTTCATTTATTTGTAAAGTAGGGATTGGAAATGAAACATCTACCATATTAACTTGTCAGGGTAAATCCACCAAAGAGGCTGTGTAAACTCTAAAGTAATATGCAAAAGCAGGAAGTATTGCTATCAGTAAGATTGTTAATCCTAGACCTAGTTCAGGGGCAGTACGGAGTGTGGTGGTCTTGAGCCAGAGGCGTCTTGATATTTGTGGGAACTTGGGCAAGTTTCTTAACCTCTCTATGCCTCACTTTTCTCATCTGCAAAATGGGGGCTTTAATAGTGCCTATAGCGAAGAGTCATTGTGAGTGTAAATGAGTATACATTAAGTCCTCACTTAATGCCAGTGACAGGACGATAGGCTGCGACTTAAGGCAAAACAACCTATTCGAAAGCCACTTTTACCACAGACTAATTGATATAAACAAGAGTTAAGTTCCTAGGGTATCTCAATGTCATAACCAAATGATGTTAGAGGAAATGACGTTATTTGAGGACTTGCTATATATATATAAATAGTTTGCACAGTGCCTGGCACATGGTAAACCCCACGAATAGTGGTGACTGTTATTTTTACCTCCCCCATTAATTCTACCCTTCCACCTGGAGGAGATGGTTGCTTCTCCCAGATCTTCGTTGCATGATGACAGGTATTTCCAGGCTCATTTGGATGAAAGTGTATCTCACAGAAGCTGCCTTTCCCCCAGCTCTCAGAGGAGGTAGAGCAGGAGTGAGTGTTGCTGGGGTGGGGGGTGGAGGGGCAGAGACAGAGGATGAGGGCGCTGTGAAGGGCTGTGTGGCCACTAGAAGGGACGGCTGGGGGTCAGAGGCTGTCCCAGCACCCTCCACCCGCCACCGCCAGGATTGAGGCCACTCCGCCTGCCAGGCTGGCCTCATCGATGTTGGGAGCTGCTTATCAGGTTAGAGCGGAGTCGCTGTCTCTGGCTGTCTCTGCATATTACCCGACCCATCCGTCCAGCTCTCCTGTGCGCGCTGCCTGCCCCCAGCTCTGCCTGCGCTAACTAGTTAATTGGATCTTGGCTAACCTGGTTATGGGCCGAGTCAGCCCAGCTCCTCCTGCCTCTAGAAGCCTGGCTGGGGGCAGGGCAGAGTGGTGGTGCATGTGTGTGAGTGTCTTTGAGTCCTTGTTCCAAGACTCCCACAATCTGCCCAGCCCATGGGGCCTGGATCTTCGTGCCTGCGGTGAGCTCGGAGCACGTCAATCTGCTGTGATGGCTGAGGGCACGGACTCTGAGTTCCAGCGCCCTATTCCAAAGCTCAGCTCTGCCATTAACCTAATCTGTATGACTTCGTGGGGCGGGGGTAGGGCTGAGTCTCAGCTTCTTCCTCTGTAAATTGTATTATAAAATAATAAAGTGTCCCACCTGGGATGGTTGTGAAGATTAAGAGAACAGAATATCCACTTCAGTGCCTGGCACTTAGTAGGCACTCTGTGATAATTATAACTGTGGTCACTGTCGTCATCATCATTAGGCAAAGTTGGGTTCCTGCCCCTTCCCCCCCATCCTGGAGCGGGGTTGGGAGGGATTTCAGAGTGGGGGGCGGGAGAGGCTTTCATTCACTGTTCCTTGCAGGTGTTTCCTCTGAGGCACGACTCCAATCTCCTCAATTGTTCCTTATGCAAATGATATGCTAATGATCACAGCCCCACACCCCTGTGCCCAGCTCTGGGAAGGTGGAGGGTGAGCTGATTTCCCAGGTTTCTCTTCAGTCCAGTCATCCCCTTCCTCCCTCAAAGAGAAGCAAATGCAGGTCGTCTGACAATACCCATCCTCAGGGCAGAGGGAGAGGGAGAGAGACCCCGATGGAGAGAGGAACAAAGGAGGCCCCAGTCTTGGTACAAGATGGACAGCTTCATCATCGCCATAATCATCAACATCCAAAAGGCCTTTAGAAACGTCAGATTCTTCCCCGCCCTGTGCTGGCTACTCTGCAATTACAGAGGCCCAGCGCCGGGCCCTGGGGAGCTGGAGCTGGAGCTGGGGCTGGGGTGGGGGTGGGGAGGAGGAGTCAGGGGAAGGAGAGGGGGAGAGCTAAGGTTTGCTAAAAAACAAGTGGCCATTCTCTGGTTGTCCTTGAGGGCAGAAGCTACGCTAAGTCCTCCCCCAGCGCCCCACCTCCTGGCAGACAGCGGGTTCATGATAAAGTGGGAAGACCTATTAAGAAAGTAACCGCTGAGTCTTTGACAGACAACACTTCTTGTCCTGCTTTGCTTTCACTTTCCAGCTGTGTGACTTCATCTCTTTGTCTCGTTTCCTCAACTATAAAATGGCCACAAAAATTCCTGCTTCTCCAGATTCCTGTGGGAATTAAATGAAACACTGGAGGCTTCAGTGACCGACGGACCTAACTGGCAAATAGGGAGGTAGCCAAGACCCATCCCCCAGCAGTGGCTCACATCTGGGTGGTCAGACATAACTGGTCCCACTTTGTATCTGGCAACGTGATATGTGATCAGTTTTCTGAACCAAGGCAAATAGTAAAATCAAACAGTGTGCCCTCCCAAACTAGGTGGGTTTGAGATTAGGGTCTCCACTGAACATTTAGCCTTGTCCTCTGGGTTAATATTGGATAAGATTTACAGTTGAACCTGAATTGTCTGCGCCTGTCCTCTGGATGGTATAAAAATAGAGGTGGGAGGCCTGACCAGTGTAGTTCAGTTGGTTGGGCGTCGCCCCACAAAGCAAGAGGTCAGTGGTATGATTCCCTGTCAGGACACATGCCTGGGTTCAGGCCGGACCCCGGTTGGGGTGCGTGCAAGGGGCAACCAATCAATGTTGCTCTTCCTTCTTCCCCTCTCTTTAAAAATAAATAAAATCTTAAAAAACGGAATAGATGTAGGAGAGGTGCAAAGATGACAGTGTAGGCAGAGTACAGTACGAGGTGAGGGTGCTGTCAAGGCCAGTGCGGATCCAGCCTCTTCCCTCTGTGAACACCGCCTTGTTCTGCTGAGATGTCCAGACCTGCAGGCAGCTCTCCCATGACCCCTCCAGTCCTTGCAGGGAGGAGCTCCAGCACTTGGAGCGAACTCCAGAGCAGACCAAGCCCTCGGGACATAGCAGGTGCTCAATAAACACAAATCGGTTGGACTGCGGAGACAGCCACGAGGGCACTGCCGAATAAATAGCAAGCTGTGAGAGCAACAGGGCGCTGTAATTAAACCAAGGAGGACAGTCACTCAGACACTCGGCAAGGTTAACAACCATTGAGGGTGGCTGTAATGCGGAGTCACCTCCTGAGCCGTCAGGGCCTTCCCGACAGTGAGAGTCCTCTGAAGAGCGCCGGATAGCACCAAGTGCCCACCTGCCTTAGATCCACTTGCCTTCATGGTACCCCAAATGGTCTCTGTCTTGGTGCCCCATAATGGGGGCCCTGGCCTCTCCCATGCCTGCCTTCCTCCTAAAACCCCCTCAGCCTTTTATCTGCACTGCCACTGAGAAGCCTATCTGCATGGAGCCCAGTTAGAGCTCTTCATACCCAAGCCTATCTCCTCCGCCGGATCCTCAGCTCCCCGGGGCAGAATTTATCAAGTGTCGCTGCTGTGTCCCCAGGGGTAGAAGCCAGCCCCTGTCCTGTAACGGATGCTTAATAAATGTGTGAAATGGAAAATTAGGGTGAGAAGGAGAAGGGGAATTCGAAAGCAGGGAGAGGAAGATGTGAAAAAGAACAGGCTAGTTCAAAGAAGCGAGAGAGTGGACAAGGAAGAAGAAGGAAGGGAGAGGGGAGGGAAGGAGGGGATCGGCAGCCTTGTCTGTTCTCCAGATCAGGGGACACCTACCTAGCCCTGTCTTTGGTGCTTAGAGTCCACTTGGAAAGAGAAGGGGGCCACACAGAGCCCTGGCTGCTGTCTTCCTGCCCTGTCCCTGGCTGTGTGGCCCTGGCCTGGACCTGCTCTCTGCATTACCACTCCCCTGCACCCCTTGGCAACCCACCAATGAGGGAGTGCCCTGGGTGCCATCCAGGGGACGGGGGCCTAGCAGGAACCACGCCAAGCCAGGGAGCATGGCTAGGAAGGAGTCGGCAAGGCAGATGCCGCCCCTCTCCTGCTGCCTTGATTAGAGAAATTGAGATGTTAATAATATTCCGAGATGCAAGGTGCTAATTAAAGTTAATTAATGTTTCCTTGTGAAGTAACCTCTCCTCGTGTTTACCGGGAGCAGGGCTGCCAGCCGCTCCCCTGGCTTGTGCCAATCTGGATGCCCGTCACTCTGTCCTCATGTGCTCACAGGTGCCCTCAGCTCCCCCAGCCTAGCCCAGCTCAGGCACGCACCTCAATCTGAGGTACCTGCCTCCTGGAGTGGTACTGGACCAACCCTGTCGAGAAGCATGGGGACACATGGGCATGAGTAGCCCATGGGGCCTGGGGACAGGACTAGTGGCCTCAGGGGCTGGCACCCCTGTCCCCTGCCTCCTCCCCTCACGCAGAGTCTTGCTCTGTCTCTTTCCAGTGCCTGCCTGGACCTGGAGCAAATAAATAAATCTCTTAGAATCTCAGTTTTCTTATCTGTAAATGGGGCTAATAATTCCTGCCTTGTACGGTTGTCGTGAAGATCAAAAAAGACACTGACTGTAAAATGCTCACCACAATCACATAGCTGGGATTTAATAAGCTCCCAATTAAGGTTAACTGTGATTATTGTTGTCTTTGTTAATAATCGTCTCCCTCCCAAATCTCTCGCCTGTGTGGTCTGACTGCAGGGCTGGGGGTGGGTCCGTTGAGTACACACATCCTCTGCACACCCCGAGACAGCACCCCAGGCACACTACGCACATAATGCTGCACCCACACACAAGAGAAATGCACCCCCATTGTGGCGGGCTTCCACGCCCAGCCCCCTGACCCACCCTCTTCTCATGGCCCTGGTCCCAGGGAGATAGGGAGATGAGAGAGGAAGCTGATAGCACTCTCAGGAATAATTCTGCAAAGCCCAGAGAGAGTGTGTGTGTGCACGCGAGCGAGCATGTGTGTCTCCACTTTTGTGTTTCAGGCTTCATAGGGTTTTGGGGGAGAGGCCATCCTCTTGGGAGCCAAGTCACGTTGCCATGACAACTATTGCAGGTGCACACCTCCAGTCTCTTTTCTGGCCCCCCACCACAGCCACTCTGGCCAGACACCCACCATCTCTCTGATGGGGGTCTCCCCATTGTCACCACAGGCTACTTCCCTGTCCCTTGCTTGCCATCTCAGGAAGCTCTCGGACCCAGGAAATGGTCAAGGGACAAGGCAGAGCCTGCAAAAGGATTCCTTCTTCAACCCAAGCTCCTCTGGGGGCTTAGTGCTAATGCGTTAATATTGCTGTCACCTTTGATTTGGGAGAACATAGGCTTATGAAGGGGCCTTCTTGGGTAGAATATGGGCAATCAAAGCATCCGAACCTCCTGCTGGCTCTGTGCACCTCCCCTGCCTTGGGAGGATCCCTGGCTCTTTCTCAGAGGGTATTAGCACTGACCAGCCCAGCCTGGGGCATTTCCTGTTTATGGGCTTAGAAACGCAAGGGGAGGGGACATGAGGCTGGGCATCCAGCCCAGATCTGGGATGAGGGTAGGTTGGAGGGTCATTGATGGCACCAGCCGGCCCTAGAAAACCCCCATGGCTCAGCTGTTCCTGGTGGCTTTTGTACTCCACCCAATCTGGCCCCAAACCCAAATTCCCAGCATAGCCTTGCTGAGGGCCGACCCTATCCTTGGCTCCCTATTCTAACTTTGACCTCCTCCCGCCTAAAGCCCCTCTAGCCTCTCTGGGGGCCTGAATGCCTTCCCCAAAATCCATGACTGCTGGCTCTTGCTCCATCCCAGCTCCCTCCTCACACCTACCCCTCTCCCAGTCTCCCTCATCCTTATCCCACCCGTTCCCCCATCTCCTTCCCCTCCTCCCCCTTCTCCACTGCAGTCCTTCTCACCTACCTCCCTGCACCTCTGCCCACCCTCCCTCCATCTGCCCCCCTTTTCTTGCTCTGGCTGCAGAATCCTGAAGCAGATTTCTTCTCCCTCCCTTCCTCCCTTCCTCCTTTCCTTCCTTCCTTCCTTCTTTCTTTCTTTCTTTCTTTCTTTCTTTCTTTCTTTCTTTCTTTCTTTCTCTTTCTTTCTTTCTTTCTTTCATGCATTCACTCAGCAAACATTTTTGAGTGTTGGGAAATAAGTTAAATGAGATTCTTGCCTCCTGAAGCTTTTATTCTAATGAAAAGAGACAGAAATTAAACAAGTAAACCAATAAATGAAATAATGATAGATTGGAATAAGGTCAAGGAAAGGACAACAGGGGAGCTGTGACAGAAATTACAGAGGCACCTGCTAATCCCCTACTGGGACATGGAGGAAGAGAGTCACGGAGTGCAGAGGCCAGGGTGCCTGGAGGCAGAGGTCTGGCAGAGGCCGCACTCCCCACACCCTCATCTGTAAGCAGTGGACATGGAAGCCACCGGGTCCTGCTGCTGTCAGCCCACTCTCCCCGCCCTCCCCCCATCAACCGCTGCTCTGATGGATACCTCCCTCCTCAGCAACCATGACAGAGACAAAAAAAACTCGGGGAGACCTCCTCCTGCTACCCCCACCCATGCCCTTGCTCCCAGCCCATCAGCTCTTTTCAACTACTTGGCTCTCCCGACAATACTGAGGAGATGAGGGGCGAGGTTCCAGTCTTGGAGGACCTCGAGGGGGAAACTGAATACGTGAACAAGAAAAACACGGCCATCGCAAAACACAGCCTCAGACCTGAACCCACTACTACAGCTGTCAGGAATAAAATATGCACGTGCTGAGAGACCTTTGAAGGGACCATGGCCAGGAAAGGGTTCGTCAGGGCAGGTTTCTGCGGGTGCGGCACTCTGAGGGTTGGAGTGCATGCAGAGGGCACGGGGCACGTGGAAGAGTGCCAGGCCACGTGGAGTTATGAGCACATTCACAAACAGTGTGGGGACTTTGCCCTTCCCAGTGCTGCAGCCCCATGAAATATTTAGGCTTCTGGATGCTGCTCATCCCTCATTGTCCCCCTCAGCAAGTACTCTTCCCTACGTCACTGTGGCTGCCCCGCTTTCCTCAGCTTGGAAGACACAGAGAAGGGAAAATCAGACCCCAGGCTGGAGGAGGGTCTGTCCCTGCCCTGTGGGCCAGGGAGTGGGATCCAGGCCCAACTCCCCACATAATACTCCCTGCACGTGGGGACAATACCTTTCCCGATGTGTAGCCTTTGGAACAGGCAAAGGGACTGCGTCTGGGAACTGAGTGGTAACTTTTGGCTCAAAAGAATGGGGAAGCAGAATAGGGGGAGGGTGTGGAAGCGGCAGATGTCCGAGGACAGGAAAGAAGCCTGGGAGTGGTGCTAAAACTCGCCTTTGGCTGAGCACTTACAATTCACTATGCGAAGCGGTTTGCATCCCCACCTTCAATCCACACTATACACATAGGGTTTATGACTCCCATTTCAGAGTGAGAGAAACTGATGCTCAGAGAGGCTGAGAAATTAGTCCAAGGCAATCCAGACAGTCCAGCTCCAGAGGTCAAGCTCCACATATTGTGTCCTTTGCAACAAACTCGTTGAGTGACAAGGCTTAGTTAGGGGTGAGAATAGAGTGTGTGTGTGTGTGTGTGTGTGTGTGTGTGTGTAGCAGGGGGGTTATGCCTGGGCAGGGTCTGCCCCATTCCCTCTTACTCCCCATAGATGAGGCTGTTCTCAGTATAGTCCCCCCCACAGCTCCTCCTCCCCTCCCCAGGGGATCAACCCCAACCCCAACCGCTAACCGCTTCACCTGTTGATCAAACGAACATTGTAGGCCAGAGGTTGAGAGACCATGAGGAAGGGGGCACAGGGAGGTGAGGAGATGGAGCAGGAGAGAGAGTGAGTGAGAGCTGGAGTAAGAGAGAAACAGAGAGAGCAGGCGGGAGCAGAAAGCAGGTGAGCGTGAGAGCCCCAGAGACAGCTGGATGGGGGAGCTAGAGCGACCCACAGCCACTGGCTGGCAATAGGATGGACGGAAGGTGATAGAACTCCCATCCCCACCCCCACCCGGCTTCACCCACCCTTCCCCCTTCACACCCCAGCTTCTCCTTCCGCTCCCCCACTGTCCTCTCCCGGAACAACTCTAATTAGACTAAGTGACTAAGAGGTGGTTTCAGCCTGAACAGCCGATTAGGCCTGGAAGAAGGGAAAGTAGCTCCCCCAAGTCCCCTACTCCTACCCATCCCCCTCACCTGCCTTTTGCCCAGACCAAGTATCATAGCCCGAGACTCCAGACTATCACTGAAGTTCCGCTGATGCTGCCCACAGAGCCCCATTACCTGAGTCCAGACAGCCACCAGCCACTGTTTTGTTCCCACCTTAAGCACCTCCATCCTTGGCCCCGAATCCATTCAAATCTTCCTGGTAGGGGGCACAAGGAAAGAGTGGGGGCCTCCTTGGGAGGCTGTCTTTCTGAGTATCTTTATGTCTACTGTTTCTCCTCTCTGTCTCTCCCCTGCCCACCCCCCTTCCTCCTCTGGCACTTATTTCTAACATCCATGGACCAGGCCTACTGGTTGCCATGGAGACGCAGTGTGCAGCTGGATGGTGAGTGTGTGAGAAGGGCTGTGTGCGCTCTGTATCGCGGGTGGCTGTGTGTGAAACATACCCATGTGCAAGGAAGCATTCTTCGAGATCTCTCTGAAGTGACACCCAGGCCGAGGCCACAGTGACCCTAAACCCCTCGGCCATATTCATCTGGGACACATTCTGTCCTCACCCCCTGTGGGGCCGGTGCTAAATTCTGCTCAGTCCAGGCTCTGGACTGGCAGGTTCTGGAGGGGCCCCAACTGCCCCTCCTGTCTAAGGAGAGGATGGGGAACCCCAGGAAAGGAGTTGAAGTGAGCAAAGTCCTTTCCCACAGGGAGCAGCTGGGGTGAGGAGTAAGCTGTGCCAGTGAGCCGACTGGTAAGAGGCCAGCAGCCACCCCAGCATCACTGTGGGGTGGGGGTAGAGGCTGGGCCAGCAAGCCGGAAATTCCACTTGTGTTTATTTATCCACTATTTATCCAGAAGTTTGGAGAAGTGAGAAACCCAGATTCCTGCCCTCAGGAAGCTTAGCATCTTAGAGGAATCAGGCTAACTTCCTCATGGGCTCCCAGCTAAGAGCCTCGGCAGCTGCAGCTTCCTGTTCCTGGAACGCCCTGTTCTGAGCTCTAAATCTTCAGGTTTCCTCGGAGAAGCTTGCTGGGCCACACTGAGCAAAGCAGCCCCTTCCTCTCCCCCACCTCCAGTCATCCTCCTTCATGTCCCACTGTTTGTTTCCTTCACAGCACTTTAACACAGTCTCTAATTATCTCATTTGTTTGTTTATTGTCTATTGTCTCCACTGGAATGTAAGTCCCAGAGACAGTAGAGACCACGCAGGTCTTCAGTGCTGTAAAGCCAGAACCTGGCGCAGGTCCTGCCCCGTGGGAGGTGTCAAACATGGGCTCGACAAAAGAGTGGGCAGATTGTTTCATTGGAGCCCCAGTCACCTGTCCAAGGTCATACCACATGGCACTGGTGCAGCCAGACTTCTAATGTAGGTCTCTGGCTCCAGGTGTGATGGGAGGAGGTGGGGGCCGTCTTTCCTAATCTACATACACTGCAGCAGATTCCTCCTGCTGCCTGTCTCTGAGTGTGTCTCCACTCCCAAACCAGGCATCGCCAGAGAAACCTGGGGAGAGGAGGGAAGAGGACAATTAAAACCTGTGAAGTGTAAATCTGGCCTTTTCTTTAAGAGGCTTAGGATCCGAAATGGCCCCCTTCTCCCCTCCTTGGATTTACCAGCAGGACCTTCTAGTTCTGGTCCCCACCTTCTCCTCCAGTTTCCCCTGCCTTCCTGAACTACGTCACCTTCTCCTCCTCCACCCCAGGCCTTAGCACACACCACTCCCTCAGCCCATAACGATGACCCCATCCTCAGTGGTCTGTTTCCCATCTACCCTTTTAAAGTCAGCTCTGGCAACCACCTTTTCCAGGAAGCCTTCTGGATTCCTTGGAGGAAGCACCTAACCTAACTTTGGCTCTCCAGCCTGAATTTACAGCTCAGGGCAGGGCTGAACACGTGATGTGGTCATTGTTTACCTGTCTGCCTTTCCCATAGAGACTGTGTCATTCTTGGGGCATTGCAGTTCCCTATGCTAGGCTGGCACAAGGGAGGGGCTCAGGAAATGTTTGTGGAACAAGTAAACCAACCAGGTGCAGGATTCTACTACCCAAGTCCTTGACCTCTGATATCGTTTCCAGAACAGGCCTTAACATAAGTTCCTTATGCCCTACTGTCTGGCCAAGTCACAGGTGGCAACGATGTGGGAACCTTCGGGTTGATTCAGTGCCTCCTCTGATCCGGAGGTGAGGCCTGGAGGTCTGGGTGACCCTAGCCACTGGTAGAGGGAGGGTTGATGATTCTGTGTAACTGGAAGATTAGTAGTGGGCACCAGCTTGCATACTGAGCCAGGGGGCTGACCTGACCTTGTGGATTCAGAGACTGCCAGAGGGGCCTTTGCCCTTCTTTCTCCACCTCTTACCCCCAAAGCCAGTCTTGAGAGTGCCTACCCAGGCCTGATCTTGGCAGTGTCATCTTCATTCCCACCACCTCACCAGCCTGTCCCCACAGCAGATCCAACCTCGTGCCTCTGAATGTGGGAGGCGGGGTGGGGGGAGGTGGGGTATCTGGACTGGGCGCCAGGCCCTGGGTATGGGAATGCATGAAGGGGCACCTGTGACCCCCTGCCGTGCCTGCGGTCGATCCGGGTTTACAAGGAGGCTCATCCAGGATTAGTCCCTGCGGTGGCTAATCCCTGCCGCTGAACCGACCCAGTGTCCTGGAGCCAGGCCCATGCTGCGCCACAGGGTGGGGGAGAAGCACACCGCGAAGCAGAAGCGCTGGGGACTGGGGCGGGTAGCCCCAAGGGGCGGGGCCAGGAAACCGGCTGATCCGGTCTCGGTTCTCCGACCTCTCTGGATCGGGGTGTTTACCGATTAGGCGGGGAAGCTCGGGCGAAAGCTGCGGGGAGGGGATCGCAGTCGGAGAAGGGGACTGAGACCTTTTCGGGTCCCCAAATCGACTTCCAACCCTCGTGCCTGAGCGTGGGAGGGAGCGACAGACGGACAGATGTCTCCCGCCCCTTCTCCCATTCAGCGCCGAAATTCCTACTCGTTGCCAAATGAGGGGGGAGCGGAAATGGCTACATGCGCCTTAGAAGGCAGCGCGGCGTAACTCCCCAGCTCTGCAGCCCACCTCCATATCTAACCTGCCCTTGGTGGGGATGGGATACCTGGACCGGGCTGGGCCCAGCAGACCGGCTGGGAGGCACTTTTAAGTGCACGAATGAAATAAATGTCTGTCTTCAGTCTGCGCCCTCTTGTCCCCATCCCTGCTGAGCACCGATTGATCCAGAGTGGGTCTGGGTCCCTCTTCTCCCGAGCGCGCCCTTGGCCCCCTCCAAGGCCTCTGCCCCAGACTTAGCCCCCAGTCTCTCCGGGTCGCAGGACTGAGGGCTTGGAAGAAGCGAAGTGGGGTCCGGTTTTCACACTTTTATTGTAAAGCTCGGGAATAATTACACGGGTCTTTCATTGACAGCTCAGCAAACAAACCGGAAACGAACCGAACCGGAGGGGGTAGGGGCGGTGCCTGCGCATGCTCGCGGCGGGGGTGGGAGGGTAGGTCAGAGAAAGATAAAAGACAGAAAGAGACAGAAATCATTACAAATCAACGGGATTGTGCTCGCAGCGCCAGGGACGGGGGTGGAGTGGGGGCGGGGCGGGGGCCCTTCCCGGGAGGAGCGAGGCGGTGGGAAGTGGCACTAACCGAGAGAAACACGACCCCAGTGTGGGCACCTGACGCGCGCCCAAAACCCCCCTCCCGACCCCACCCCCCAACACACGAGAGAGACACGGCCCCCCTCCCCACTCAGAAAACCGGAGGAGACACAGTCTCCTCCTCCCCACGGGCAGACACACCCGCCTGGGAACCCCATGGGCGAGAAACAGTCCCCCATCCCAGAGAAGTCCCGCGTAGAGACGCCCCTGAAGAGACTTTCTCATGGCCAAGCAAGCCCTCCCACCACCAGGAGACAGCCCCCACCCAGGGAAGAAATGGCTCCAGAGGCCGGGGGAAGGGGTGTCCTCAGGAGAAAGAGGTACCCCAGAGCCCCTAGGAGAAAAGACAACTCAGAGCTGTCCGGTCTCTTCCCAAAGTGCTGCAGGTCAGAGACCCCCAGAGCTGAGATGCAGGGAGGGCCAGGAACGTCCCTTCCCAGACATGCTTCAGAGATCACCCTCTTCCCTGGGAAGAGAGATGGCCCAAGACTGACATGCCTTAAGTACTCCCAGGAACCCTGGGAGGAAAACAGGCTCCCCAGAGAGCCTGGGTAGGGGGGAGACATGCTCCCATGGTCCCCAGCGGGAATACATGGTCCCCCCAGAGACTCCCAAGGGGAGAGACATAGGGGCTAGGGAGCCCCCCGAGGTGAGGGATGCTCCAGAGACCCTCCCAGGGGATGTGAGATACACTTCAGGGACCCTAGGAGAGAAATATGTCCCCATATACCCTCCCCCTACCAAGAGAGATGCTCTGAAGTAAGGGGGTGGGGGCCGACTAGGTCCCCTCTAGGAAGACACTGACTGGGTCAGGCTGGGTTTGAGGGGGGTCTCCTCTGGCCAAATGTCGCCTATTTGTACATAAAACTGTACGCGACATAAGGCATTGGGGAAGGGCTTAACAGACCTAGGACCAACAGGAGCGGTCCCCAATGCTGTCACCCATCCCCTGCCCACCTTTGGTTTCACCTCTCTGGTGCCCAGGTGGTGACAGACTCAGCGCGCCCAACCCCAACCCGGGGGCTAGGGGTCCTGCCTTCGCCTGTGGAAGGGCTCCTCCGCTGTGCTTCTCAGCCCTCCCAGCCACCTGGGCCACCCCTTCCTTCTGGCTTCTCCATTGTGCAAATTGCTTCTCCGCCCTTCCACCCAGTGCTCAGGGGTCTCCAAGACCAGAGCAGGATGCCCAGGCCACCAGGGGCATCTGGGGGAAGTCCCCTGACCCCAGGAATGCCTCCTGTCTAGATATCCCTCTCCACCAAGCAAATGGGCCTCAATACAATCTTCTTGCCAGAATCCTGACCCCCAGGACCCAGGACAGCCCTGGAGGCCACTGCCCCACCAACCGGGCACCTCATGTTACCAACTCCACCACTATTGCACCTGCCCCGTTTGTGCAGGGGGAAGGGGCTGTCTCTTTAACAAGCCCCAGCCCACTTCCTGGGCCTCCCCCAGGGAAAGGAGCCTTTGGCCAACCCCTAGACCTGGTTGCTGTCACCCCAGCCCACTCTACCTCCTACCCTCCATAGAAGGAAGGGCTGTGTACGCTGGGGCCACCAGCCTAACAATGCTCTCCTTCCCAGCACTGTTACTCCAAGCCAAGTTAGGGGGAGGAGCAGAGTACAGGGTGATTTCTTCAGCCCCCTGGCTTCTCCGGGGTAGAGGTGGGGTCTCTGGGGTTACAGGAGTCAAGACCCCAGCAACACAGCTTCCAAAGGCACCAGACAACCCAGCAGCCTGTACCCACCCCTCCCACCCTTGGGCTGCCCCCCCAAGCTTAGACTAAGTCAAGCAAGGGCCATACCCTGAGTCTTCAGCCTCCCAGCCTGGGCCCCCGGGGAGCTGAAGAGGTATGGGCCAAGGCAGTGGGGCTTTCTGGAAGGAAGAGGGACGGAGGCTTTGAGATGGCCACAGTGGGAGACGGGGGCTCTTCAGGATGCCCCTCACACCCTGGCCCCCTGAGGTGAAGAAAGGAATCCCACCTCATCATGGCTGACTGGGCTTCTCTGCCCCCCAGTCTCCCCACCCACTTTCCCATGGGACCCCTGACCCTGGCAAAGGGAAGCCCAATTGGAAGAAGGGGGCCAGGGGCCCAGGGTGCCCTGAGGCAGCCCCTCCCACCCCAAGATCAAGGCAATGGTGGTTTTACAGGCTGACGGGTCAGTCATGGCAGGGGCTGGGGGTGGGGGGCAGGGAGGAAGCAGGGTCCAGGTCCCCCCTATTGGGGGCAGCGATCAGCCACCCCCTGAGCAAACCTTCCTGCTCCCAACTCACCCAACCAGGCCAGAGGCACAGTCATCCCTCCCCTGTCCAGCTGCCCCCCCCACAACCTCAGGGTCCCTCCGCGATGCTCATCTGGGTGTGGGGGGCCAGCCTGAGCGGGGATCTCCCCCCAGGGCACAGCGCAACAGTTACAAAAAAATAGAGATTTGTATTTTTAAAAAAAAAATTAAATAAAAGCCCAGCTCTGCTGATAGGCAAATGTTACCCCCGTCCCCACCCCCACCCGCCTGTTGTGTCCCTGGCCTGCACCCCCACCCCACCATGGCCCCGAGGGTATTTACAACATGGAACGATAGAGGCCTAGGGTGGGGAGCACTGTGGCAGGGAGTAGGGGACATAGGGCAGGTCCCCCCCAGAGGGGTCCCCCAAGACAACACAACATCAACAAGAAAAGTTGCAAATCAGGCAGAAATGGGGACATCATTCCAAGGTCCTTATATACAGACACTGCGTGACCAGCAGGGAAGGGGGGTCCCGGATGGGACAGACATGGGCATGTGGTGGGCAGGTGGGTCAGCCCAGGAGCAGTACAGGAAGACAGGCCTCCGCCCCACTCCCACCCCCTTCCCCACCCCACCTTTGGTAACGAAAGCCCTTCAGGGAGCCCCTGGTGGTCAGGTGTTTCCTCTGGGAGTTCCCAGGGAGAGGGGCTCCCCAGTTCAGCCCAGCTTCAGTGCTGGAATGGGGGCGTCCTATCCCCGCCCTGGTCGGCCACGCGGGAAACTGCATTAAAAGTGTGTTGCCCACCCACGATTCCACCATCTGCCCAAAGTGAGGAGGGCTCCCTGGAAATGGAGGGCTGGGAGCCTGGTCATTGTAGAAGAACCCTCTTGGGCGTCAGCTGGGGAAGCCCCGTCAAGGGGAAGAAGGGGCTCCCTGGGGGCTGGGGGCTGAAGTGAGGGGAGAGGACCTGGACCCTGCAGGGGGAAAGGGCCAGCGTGGTCATGAGGCCAGAACTCCCCCTCCCCTGACTTGGGGCCCTGGCCGGGAAGTCCACGCTGGAGGGGTCAGGAGTGGGGCCCTGGAATGGGCCCGTCTGGGAGCTGGCCGGCGGCTGGATGAGGGGTTGGCCGCCGGCCAGAAGGGGGCTCACAGGTAGATCTCTCGCTTGGCCGTCTGGGCAGGTGCCGTTGTGGCTGCGGGCGGGAAGTCCGAGGTCTGGGTCAGGGGGATCTCCTCCAAGGTGGCCGAGTCCTTGCAGGAGTCATGGCTACTGTGGGAGAAGGCACTGTAGGAGGGCAGGAGGCGCACGGGGGCCGTTTTGGTGTTCCGGTCTTCCGGTGGGCTGGGGCTGCCAGCGCCCGCAGGCTCCTGCCCTCCTCGGTCCTGGTAAGGCACGAAGGTGGAGAGTTTGAGGGCGCTGCTCTTGGTCCGGCGGCTGGGAGACGACTGGCCAGGCATCCAGCACGTGTCGGAGTGACCAAACTCGCTGCATTCCCGGGTACATGTGCCTGTCATTGCGACATCAGGCAAAGGGCGCAGGTCTGCAGGACAGAGCGATGACAGTCATCAGGTAGGGCGGCCTTGCAAAGCCCTCCTCCGAGGCCTCCCGCTGTGCCAGAGCAGGGCGCACACCCCTTGCTGCCCCCTGAGCTCAGACGCACATGCAGCCTCAATAGGCACATGCCCTCCCGCCGCCTCCCACATGCTCGCTCGCTCTCTCACACGATCTGTCCTTAAATAGACACGTTCCTTCCCTGCTCACCCACCCTCCGGCTCTGCTTGCACACACCCATCACATCTGCCCGCAGACAGGTGCACAAACACACAACTCATCCACGCACTCCATCATCTATCTCCAGGCACACGAATCTACCCTCCGATAGGGGTGAGGAAACCCCCACCCTCATTTAAGGAGTCTCTCTCTCTCACACACACACCCTCACACACACACACTCACCCCTCCCCTCAGGTAAGCGTGGATACACAAATTTGCACTGGGCATCTCTATCCTCACACACAGAGCGCACATCCCTTCCTTCTGAACCCTCTCAAGCCTCACCGTGCCCCCAGAGGTCCTGGAAGCCCACCCCAGCGCAGCAAGGCCCTGCTCTAAAGCCAGGGAGAGAAGATGAGCTTCTGTGTGGGGAGCTCACGTATAAACACACACACCCACAGGCACGCTCATGCAGCCCCTTTCCACCTCACTGCGGCCCCTGCACCATCCACCACCCCTGGCCTTTTCCCAGCTCCCTGCCCAGAACACCCTCGGGAACAGGAGTTGGCCGCTTGACATCAGCAGTAGCCGGTGTGGTTGCTGGGCAGCAGGGTCTCCATGGGAACAGTAAGGCCATGAGCACTTCCTGTCACTGTTGCCCCTGTCCCGCCCTCGCTCAGGGACAGTACCAGGCGGTGACCCCCCTCAGGGGATATGACTGAGCAGCACTGCCTGCAGCAGGGGCTCCCTTGACACCACCCATCTGGGCTGGGCCTCCAGCCAGTGCAAGGTGAGGAGGGGACAGCTCTGCTGTTAGCGCTCAGAGCACTGAGGCTCTTCAGCTCAGGGCAGAGTCGGGGAACCCACGCTGGCATGGAGCAGAGCACAGGCACTGGGTGGGTGGGGCCGGGTGCTGGGCCGAGTCCCCCAGACCCCAGACCCCAGAGTAGCTCCCACATACCTGGCACTCCGCCTCAGGGCCTGCTCCGACCAGCTGGCTCTGCGCGGGCACAAAAAGGACGAGATGCGCATGAGACAGAGCATGGAGGGCAGGGTGGGGGCGAGGGCACTCTGGGACCTGGGGCCGGGGAGGTCAGACGAGGGCCGGCACCCAAGGGCTGGGAGTGGAAGGTGGCATCTTTTGCAGATGCTGGGACAGTTTGAACTGAGGGAGGGGGCCAGACCCAAGGACAGCTCCAAGCTGTTTCTCTGTCCCAAGGTGAGGATTATTTAGGCTGCCTCACCATAGGCTGCTATGGATTCACACACACACACACACACACACACACACACACGTTCTGACAGCATACCTACCACGCGTGCCCGCATTGACCTCTCCTCCAGCCAGGACCTCCCTTCTGCCATCACCCTCCTGACCCCTCCCAGACAAGCCCTTCCCCTTCCCCGACCTTCCCACTCCTCTGCCCCAACCCAACCCTCTCCTGCTCCTCCCCACAGTAATACCCCTCTCTGACATCCTCAGAGGACCCAGGGTCCCCTCCCTTTTCTCAAGGCCCTCTGATCCTGTTATGGGACCCTCTTTACCTCAAGGTCCCCTAAAGGTTCCATCAGCACTACCTGAGCCCTCCGGCCACCATGCTCAGGGGTCCTATCCCCAGGGAGGCAGGATAATGTCTGTCATGCTGAACGCAAGGTCTCTGGAGTCAGAGAAGCCTGGGTTTGAATCCCTCCCAGCTCTGTCACTTCCTATGTGTGGCTGTGAGTAAGTGATTCATCCTCTCTGAGCCTCAGTTTCCGCCACTATAAAGTGGGCACAACGAAGTTCTCAGGCCAAAGAGTGGCTGTGATGACTAAATAAACATGAACCTGAAAGCACTCTGCACAGTTATAGCTGCGGAACATACAAGGAGCGCAGTAACCGAAAGAGGAATTTTTCTAAGGTCTCGTCACCATCTCTGGCTTCCACTCATCCCTGGGGTGCCCCAACCACGCTGACACTCCTCACCGTTCTCGGGGTGCTCCATCTCTCCTATGCTGCCATCGGGGGTGGTGCGCTCATAGTGGTCCTCAGGCAGAGCCAGGGGACCAAGCCGGGGCCCCGAGGAGGACTTGCTGGACGGCGTCTCAGACTCCTCCAGACCACTGTCGTAGTAACTGTGCTGGGACGGGTCCTGCAGCTCCTGGGCCTGGCTGGTGGCGGAGAAGGTGACGCGGCGGTGAGGTAACTGCAGGGAGAGAACAAGTCAGTGCCAGCCCACCAGGCTGCGCCATGGGGCCCGCCACCACACCAGGCCGCAGCCTCGGCCAGGCCCGCCCGAGAGCTTCCAGCCCCTCAGCAGCCACCAAGAAAAGGCCCAGCCCCCCCCCCCCCCCGTACAGCATAGCCCCCGGAAGGCACACACCCCAACAGAGGACTTCCCCTTAATTCTAGACGGCTCCCAGTACCGCCAAGACCACCTGCTGAAAGTCCCAACACAGCGCAGGCCCCGTGTCACTACAGCCCCCAGGCCACCAGGTAAGCTTCGTCCAGCACCACCGCTGGTCACAGTGCAGCCTCCCGACACCAGCACAGTGCCAGCCAGCGCCCCTGGACAAGCAGAGCCTTGAAACACTAGCAAGCCTCTGATTTCTAGAACAGCTCCCTAAAAGCGGTACCAACTCCTAATTCCAAAACAGCTCACCAACAGTCCCCTAATTTCCAAACAGCACTTCCCAAACTCCAGCTCCTCACCTGTCTCATTGCTCTTGTAACTTCCCATTGCCTCCATCCAAATGAGGTGCCAACCTCTTTCTGATCCCGTTCCTCCGCCTGGCTGGTAATGCTGCAGGCCAGGTGGCCTCAGGGCTCCCAAACCCGCTCCCACTCTGCCCTCCTGGCCCCACTTCATTCCCCTCCAGAGAGGCCTGGGGGTGGGAAAAGGTGGGAGGGAAGAAGGAAAGGGGGCCAGATAACAACCAGGGCACCTTGGAGGTGGGCAGGCGGAATGGAAACCCCCTCATCCTCTAGATCAGGAAACAGTTTTAGCAGCAGGGGATTAGGGTCCCGGAGGACCTGGGCATGGGGGAGGGGCTTGGCTGCCATCAGGGGTCAGGAAGGCTGGCCTCAAATGAACTTTGAGGAAACAGGAAGGAGCTTCTGGGAAGGACTGTGGGCTTGGTGGAGCCAGGACTTAGAAGCAGAAGCGCAGACTGGGGACTGGGGTGGGGGCAGAGGAACTGTGACAGGATGTCCCCAGGATGTCCCCAACTGGCAGCCCTGTCTGCCCGTCATGGGTTAACGATAACCCCAGCACCCTGGGCCTCACCTAGGTTCCTGGCACTACCAGCCAATCACCCAAACACCCACCTAGGACTGCCACCGGTTTTCCTGCCAACCAGAAAGTAGGAGTTGTGGAGGGCACAGCACCAGGTCCCCTAGAGGGCAGGGTGAGAGCCACCCAGGCCCAGGGCCCTGCTGAGGAGTCTCCGGGCTCCCTCCAACGCTCCGAGACTTTGTAAGGGCTTTGTCTCTCCTCTAAAGCCCTCACAAGGATGTTCTCAAGATGGCCCAAAGAGGTGGCTGCAAGATGGCAACCCAACTTTCTGATACCCCACGTAACCTCTGTCCCATTCAAGGCAGCCAGAGTGGGGGATGCTGTCAGGAAAAGGAGCTTTGGAGCTGACGGGAAGGCAGCCCGGAACTGCCTCCCACCTGGGCTCCCACCCCAACTCTAGGAAGAGGCAGCCCTTCTTGGGGATCCATGCTGTGATCAGAAACACAGAAGGATCTGGGTGAGGACACACACGGCCCCCCAAATTCACCCGACACATGGGGCCAAGAGCTCCGTCCACCTGGTGATGGGGTGGATGGGCTCCAGGAGGGGAATCCAGGAAGCAGCGCAGTCTGGTTGTCGGTGCTTCCCTTCCTCCCGCCCGCAGCACCCGCCCCTGCTAGTCTAAGGTTCCAATTGGTCCTGCCCTCTAGGCACATCGCTTGATCTCTTTTTCCTGATTCTTTTCTGTAAAAGGGAGAGTTGGGTTATACTCAACACCAAATATTTTACTTTAATCTTCTACTATTAAATCTTAGAAAGCCTACATCCAAAAACTCTCAGACTCTAGCCCTGTAGTTCTAGACACTTGCTGGGTATTTCCAAGGGGCTGTCTCTACTGGCCCTTCAGCATATCTGAAACCGAATTCTTTTTTCCTTCGGTCAGCTTCTGCTTGGGGAATGATCTGCCTCTCATCACTCTGCGGTCACCCAGACGCAGAAGGATGAAGTCTGTCTGCCTGGGAATCCTGCTTAGCTCTCCCCTCAGCCCCCATCCCTGCTCCATATCCAATTATCCCCCAAATCCAGTGGGTCTTTTCTCCCTAAGTTCAGCCAAACCCACCCATCATCCCCACTGCCACCAGCTTAGTTCACACCGGACAGTTTCAATCCTGCACCTTCCCTTCTGCTCCCTGTGAGTCTACCACACACTCCGTTGAACTTTGTGAAACTCAGTTCACCCAAACCTCATGAGCTCTCCAGGGCTCCCACTTCCTCTTAAGGAACTTTTGGCAAGCTATCTGTGTCCTCTACAACCTATAGTTCTTCCAGTCTCGTCTTGCAGCTCTCTCCTCCACCCTCCAGTGCAGAGAGAACATTCCCCCTTCTGCCCTCTCCCTGCCCCCAACTTGGTCGTACTGGCTCCTGACTCAGTAGTTGGCTCACAGAGTGAACCTCCTGCCCCACTCCTACTTATCACGGAGGCTCCCGTTCTCTCCCAGGAGCCCACTCCCATGTCCTATGTAGGTCTTCCCACCGTGCTCCTCAAAGGGAGGGGGCACTCTGGTCAGATACATTTGGAAAACGCAGAATAATACAAAGTTTAACAGGTTCCCCCTCTCTTGCAGGCTTCACAGAGCCTTTAATTGGACAATGTGATGATGCAGCCCTTACTACCAAAACTAACTTGATCATGCAACCCCCTTTTATAGAATAATGGTTAACAGCAGACTCCGGAAATCAAATTTCATGATGCTTTGTGCTTGAATTCTGACTTCATTGCTAACTAGTTTTCACTTCTGTAAAATGAGCTTTATTATAATGACCTGTGTCACAAAGGATTATGAGCATTGAATGAGCTAATTCACATAAAGTGCTTAGCATGGTACATTACACCTAGTAAAAATTCAAAAAAAAAAAAAAAAGGAAGCAAGTAGTAGCAGAAGTAGTTGGGGGACAAGTTGGGAAAAGTTTTACTATGGCGCTTCTCACTTGACACTTAAGATTCTCAATTGCCTCATCTTCTCACTGGTACGTCTTGTACAAAGTGTCCATTTCTCCTCGGGGTCTAGTACCACACTGGGCACACGGTAGGAACTCAGCCTTTGTGTTTTGGAGATGGTAGTGGTGTTTCGGCTCGGTGGAGGCCGAATGTTGGGAGAAGGTATGCATTGTGGCTCCATTTGCAGTTTGGATTGGAGCCAAGTAAGGGATAACCCCTCGGACTCAGAAAGAAAAGGATGAAGGAGCTAAAGAATAGAAGAGCTGGTGGCAGCAAGATGCAAATGAAAGAGAAGGAATGATTGGTGAGGAGTGGTTGGAGGTCACCCTGGAGATGCTCATTTGTCCAGGAGACATGAAATGAAACTAGATTTCACTTGCCCAGGCCCCACTCCTCCAAAGCCCCCTGGAGTTTTTACTTTGGGGCTACCCCCAGGGGATGAGGGAGTTTGTGGACGGAATCAGAGTAGAGAGCTGGCGCCTCGGACCTCCTGGGAGCGTCTCAAGCCTCTTCTGTCGCCATGGAGACGGGTTGCCTCTGGCCTCAGAGACTCACCCAGGGCCCGAGGCCCCTCACCCAGACTTTAGCCCTCCCCCCCTCAGACACAGTGAGGGAAGACCCAAGAGAGCAAGAAGTGAGAGATGGAGAGAGAGAGAGTGAGAGCCAGCAACCCAGGTGGCCAGAGCAAGGAGCTGAAGGAAGGGAGAGAGCAGGACGAGGATGTCTCTGCCCCCGTCAGCAGGGAGCACCCTAAAAGTGGGGGTCCAGGGCAGGTCAATTCAAAGGGTCGAGGATCCCCTCCCCTCTCTCTGAGCCCTCCCTCTAGGCAGCCCAGGCCGGTGATCACAGTGGGGGACACACAGGGAAGGGCCAGCTAATTGCTGGGCTGAGTGGTATTGGGATGAAGAGGCTGGGAAAGGGACTTGGTGAGGTTTTGACCTGAGGGAAGGTGGCTGGTACAATTGAGAGGGTCTCTGCCTTCACCTGAGGCAGGCAGGCTGCACCCCACACCCAGCAGGTGCTCTGTGCGAGCTCTGTCTGAGACCGCTCAGTACTGGAAGATTGGCGAGGTCAAGTCTCAGCCAGCGGAGAAAAGGCAGCGCGTGAGTGCATCCCCACCTGCCCTTTCTCGGTGGAGAGTGACATTCCCGGGGAGAAGGCCTCACACACATGGGGTAAGGGGCCACGTTGAAGGCTACTTGGAAGGGCACTTTTCCCGGGACAAGGACATGGACGTGGGCGGACAGGAAGATGTACATTAAGATAGGGTTGGAGCAGAGGGGCAGGCCTAGGATGTGGGAAGGGACAGAAAGAAGGAATGGGAAAATTGTGTCGGGACCTAAGGACAAAGGGCTGTTTCCAGTCTCTCTCACTCCTTCTCTCAGTTCCAGGAAAATAAGAAACCAAAACTCCAAAAATAGAGAACTTTATTGTCAAAGATAAGTGTTTGGAACTGGGGCTGGGAAACTGGGGCCCAGCCCCAGGAGCCTGGCGTGGGGAAGAGGACATACCGAAGGCACAGACGGGGAGGCCCCTCCCCAACGGAGTCCCCACCCAGTTACCCGCTAGGACCCAGGTCTCCCATTTCCCCCCAGAGAAGCACCATGGCTGGTCTCAGATGGAGACCCAGGTTTGGAGGGGACTCTGCCACTTCCCCTCCCTTTCTGCCTCCAAACCCTTCTGCTCACCTGCCAACCAGCCCGCTCCTGCAAGGCCCAGCAGCGGGTCCAGTGTCCCTGGACTTGAGAAGTCACAGGCCTCTCCCAGTGGGGAGAGAACAGGAGATTACACCTTCCCTCAGTTTTCACTCTGCCTAACCCTCCATGCCTGGGTGAGGCGACCAGGACCCCAACGTCCCTAGCTCTTTGGTCCCACCTCCCACCACTGCCTTGGTCCGGCCCCCACAAGGGCTGGTGAGCACACAGGCCCGACACACCTGCTCTGTCACTCCCACACCTCAGTCCAGATGGCCCCATGATAGGGGTGGGGTGGGGGCTTGGGCGTGCTGAGCCGCAAGGTCTGGCCTACCTGCTTGTTGGGGTATTTGGGGGGATTGGTGCGGTAGCTGTAGTCGGAGTACTGCTCAGAGCCCGTGGACGTGGTGTCCCCGGTGCCCACAAATGTGTTTGCAGGCGGCAGGTCCTGCACCACCTGGTGCTTCTTGGAGGCTGAGGGTGACTGGGGCTGCAGCTGGATGGAAGGTAGTGGGGAGTTAGAGCGGTAGTGGCGGCCCAAGTCAGGGCTGCCTGGTGGGTAGTTGAGGGGCAGGTGGATGCGGGGGCTGTCCCCAGGGGCATCGCTCATCAGGTTGAACTTGAGGGACTTCTGCAGCCCAGCCTCGTCTTCATCCTCCACTGGTTTCACAGGCTTCGGGGACTTGCTTTTCTTGCCTTTGCCTTTGTTTCCCTTGGAAGCTTTACTGCTGGGCTTAGGGGTGTACAGGTCCTTGGTCTCCTTCTTCCCAGCCTGGTAGCCACTCTTGGCCTCCCGCTGACGGCAGTAGCGCACGAGCACGGCCAGGGCGATAAGCAAGGCCACGGCCACAATGCCAGCCACCACACCAAAGAGGATGTTGCCACGCTGCTTGGAGCGCTCATATTCCGGATCCCCAGCAATGTCGATGTCCAGCGGCGTGTCCAGGCTGTGGCCCAACAGGTTCTCCAGCAGCGTGCGGTTGGCCAGGGTCTCATTGACATAAAGGTGGACCAAGGCTGTGCCGTAGCGTGGGGGCTTGCCGCGGTCACTGACCTTCACCACTAGACGGTGCAGCCCATGGTGGCGCCGCTCAATCTCCTTCTCCAGGGTGATGGCGCCTGACCGTGACCCAATCTGGAAGAGTCCGTAAGGGTTGCCACCGGTAATGCTGTAGGTCAGCTCAGCATTGACACCGGAGTCAATGTCCTCAGCTGTTACCTGGCTGACCGTCTCCCCAAGACGTGTCTGGGGGGTCAGCAGCCGGTGCGAGGTATTGGAAGGGGCAGTAATAAAGGGTGCATTGTCATTCTCGTCCAGCACGTTGATAGTGACACCAACGTAAGCAGAGCGAGGTGGGACGCCACCGTCCACCGCCTTCAGCTGGAAGGTGTAGGTGCTTTGCTGCTCCCGATCGAAGCTCAGGCTGGAGAGGATGGTGCCTGTGCCATTCTGGATAACGAAGTCACCATTGTCCTGCTCCACTGTGAGCTGTACCCGGGCATTCTCCCCTTTGTCCCCATCAATGACAGTCACCATGCCCACTGGACTCAACGCTGGCATGTTCTCCATCACTGAGAAGTTGTAGCCACTCAGCATAAACTTGGGGTCATTGTCATTGCAGTCCAGCACATTGACGAGGACAGTGGCTGTGCCCTGGAGGCTGGGGCTGCCCCGGTCAGCTGCCACCACCTTCAACTCGTAGTTTTCCCGCTGTTCCCGATCAAGGGATGTCTTCACCCGGATCTCTCCAGTCTCAGGTGAAATGGTGAAGAGGCCCTCGGCGGCCGACTCGGGCTCCAGAGAGTAAACCAGCTCAGCGTTGGAGCCTGAGTCAGCGTCACTGGCGGTGACCTCGGCCACCACTTCATCTGGCGTGTTGTTTTCTGGGAAGGCGACCTCAGTGACGCTCTGGGTGAAGACAGGTGCGTTGTCATTGATATCCACCACTTGCACCTTTAGGGAGTTGGTGCTAGAGAGTGGAGGGTTGCCCGCGTCCACAGCCACGATCACAATGTTGTAGTCTCTGTCCATCTCGTAGTCAAGGGGGCTGGTGGTCTGCAGGAAGTACTTCTTCTTGCTGTCACTTCCCGTGTCACTGGCCTGGCGTAGCTTGAAGGGCACATTATTTGCCACCACACAGGTGACAGCTGCATTCTCTCCCTCGTCTCGGTCAGATACCTGCACCAGGGCCACAGCTGTCTCCGCTGCCACATCCTCCGAGATGTTGGCCATCCCATCCTGATGGGTCACCAGCCCTATGCCCCGGATCTCAATGGTGGGGGCATTGTCATTCATGTCCTTCACAGTCACCACCACCTGGGCACGGGCACTCTTGGGGTTGGTGCCTCGGTCCTTGGCAAGCACTGAGAAGCGCAGGGTGCTTAGGTCCTCACGGTCCACGGGGCCCTGCACAGTGATCAGTCCAGTGTTCCTGTCCAGGCGCAGAAGACGCCTCACCACTTCGGGTGCCTGGTAGAACATGTAGTCGATCTCTGCATTGGCACCTTGGTCCGAGTCGTTGGCCCTCACCTACAGAGCAGGGGAGGAAAAGGAGGACGGGTGGGTCAGTCCAGAGGAGGAAATCAAGGGACGCAAGGGCTGCCTTTTCAACAAGCACGGCAGATGTGACAGGTCTAACGTGGCACCCTTTCCCAGAGCAGCACAGGTACTGCCCCTCTCCCGGTCCGGACACTCTGGCCCATTTTCCCGACCTGCTTCCCTAAAGAACACAGATGCTGCCTGCAACTCCACAACAGTACTCCAAGCAACTGCTCGAGATGGGAGAGGGCAGAGTTAAATTCTACTTACCATTCCTGTACTCCTCTGCCCAAATATGGGAACGAGGATCCCGCTGTCCAGCTAGTACAGCCCTTTCACCCAATTAAACTGGCCTTCGACCTTTTTGAACAGCTGGAAAGGTGTGGGCAGTAAAGATGGTGTGTATGCATGACATGTATACAATATGTGTGCACATACACACGTGTGATTATGGGGATATGTGTGATTGTGGGAAAGGTGTATGTGTCATGCACATGTGTGTTTCACATCAGTGGAGACCCATATGTCCACCTGGAGGACACAGGTGAGGGGATTTCTTTTGAAAGCAGCGAGATAGGGATATGGGCCAGAGGGAGCTGGCCAGGCCACTGTTCTGTCAAACTGGGGAAACCTGTTTCTCCCCCTCCCACTGGGCTGGTGCTGGCTGGGCACCAGCCTGAGGAATCCAGCAGAGCCTGCAGCCAGGAGGGAGGGGTTGGTGCAGGCCACAGAGCCTGCTGGCAGCAGGCTGGGCTCCCAGCTTCAAACAATGGACTGTCTGTCCCTTTGCACTGGGCACACCCTCCCGTGGCAACACCGAAGCACACTCTATACAAACACGGGGGCCACAGGAACCAGGTAGCAGTGGCCGTAAGTTAGGTACCAAAGAATGTGATGACAGGTGGGCTGGGGGATGAGGAGGGGGGAGGGGACAGGCATAACTTGGCAGAACTCTGGGGAGAAGAGCAGAAGTTTCTTAGGTTCAAATCCAGCTTCACCACTTCCCAACTATGTGACCTTGAGCCAATTATTTAATCTCCCCAAGCCTCAGTGGACAAATATACAAAATGGGGATAACAACAGAACCTGTTTCACGGGGGTTGTGGTGAGGATTAGATGGAATAATATGTATAAGTGCCCAACACGACCTGGCACAGGGCAAGTGCTCCCTACATAGCACTGATCCCTCTTCTTGTCCATCTGTGCATCCATCCTCCTAACTGCCCATCTCTGAAGATCAGTGCTAACACAGTGCTGGGCACCATGCCCAATGGGCCTTCAAGCCACTGCGAGTCTCTTCGCCTTCCTGCCAGGACTTCTTCCGACATGGTGGGGCACCTGGGCTTGGGTTCCCGGCCACCCCGGCCTCTGCACACCCCGGTGGGCCAAACTCTCACCCTCTGAAAACCAAGCAGTTTCTGCTCACCCCTCCACACACCCACCCCCTCTATCTATCTGTCCCCGACATTTTCATTATGAGTCCCACTGTCTTCCTGTCTCCACATTGGTCACCCAGCTTCTTATCTACTTCTCTTGACATTTTACTTCCCTTTGTCTGAAGCAGACTTCTGTCTGTTTCGCTCCCATCCTTGCTCAGTTCTTTCTGCCTCTTTCCCACTGCTGCCTTCCTCCCATCCTCTCTCCCTCCGGTCTCATCTCTGCCCCAGCCTCCTGCCTCACCCAGCGGGAGGGGCGTCAGCGGCTGCACACAGAGGCTGCAAAGCCAGACTGTTGGACACGGCCCAGGAGGAATCTGAACATAGAGGCCAGATGATATCAGGCAAGCTTCCTAAACTCAATGGACTAAGTCTCCCATCTGTAAAATGGGGATAATGCTTACCTTGTGCTGTGCGGATTAAATGATATAACACACATAATGTGCTTAGAGCAGTCCTGGCACCTACGCTATTATTATTCACCAGCCCCGACTGTCTGTCTCCCTTTCCTTTCTCAGTGTCTCTTCTATGGCTTCCAGTCCACCAGCCTCCAAAGGGAAAAAAAAAGGGTGGAAACTCCTCCCCAGGCCGGACTTCAGTTTGAGGACACAGGACGAAGGGTTTCCTAGGACGGGTACCGAGGCCGGGTAACGGTGTCCAGGGCAGGCAGAGTCCTCCTCGGCTCCCTCACATCAAAGACAGACGGCTTCGGCCCATGGGGCAGAGAAAGGAGCTGGGGCTGGCAGGAGGCCAGGGTGGAGATGACAGTGGGAGATACACCCACCTGTCTGCAGGGACGCTCTCTCCACTCCCTCCCAGGCTCTGGCCCTACCAAGCTGCCCAGCCCCTGGGGCAGTTCCCACGGAGAGGGGTGCTGAGAACTTCAGCAGAAGCTACCAAATCCGCAGTGTGCCAAGCACCCCACACCCATGGGCTCCCTATGCCTAGTGGAGGACGCCGGGAGGCAGACATCTGAGTATAGTTCTCTAGAACTTGAGGACTCGCCTGGCTAAAATGATCTCATCTGACTGTGCCAGGAAGGAGGCTAAAGCAAGGCTCTGCCCGCCAGCTTCAGGAGAACCTCACACTGCCAAGGGGCCCCCCGCTTGGGAAGACACTCTCTCCTCTGGAGAGATCCTGCCCGGACAGAGGATGTTTCCCTTGTTCCAGCTCGGCTGGGGGAAGATCAACTGATTTGGGAGGGGGTTTTACTTCTCAGAGATTTCAACAATTTGAGTCTGCCTCAGAGCAGGGTGATTACCAGTCACATGCTTTGTCTCTGTCACTGAAGTACCTTGATAGAGGGAAGTGGTATCACCTGCTAGGGTGGGGTGGGAAGGTCTCACCTGGCTGGGGCTGGGGACAGGAGGCCTTGCCACAGTATCCTGGTGGTTTGCCCCCTAAGTGAAGGGAATTCTCACCAGCTTAGGGTGGGCTCCCATTTCTAGAGGTGGGTCACCCAGACAAGGAGGTGGAGGGGACTCTCACCTGGATGACGGAGTGGCCTATTGGGCTGTTCTCAGACAGCTCAGCCTCATAGGAGGGTTGCTCAAATTTGGGGGCGTTGTCGTTGGTGTCGAGCACAGCGACCCGCAGCAGGGCACTGCTGGCACGTGGGGGGTTGCCGCCATCCTGAACCTTGATGGTGAGGTCATAGGAGTCCCAGCGCTCCCGGTCCAGGTTGCCCATCACAATGAGCTGTGGCTGTTTCCCATCCTGGTCCTCTGCCACCTGCAGCCCAAACAGCTCCTGGGCCTCAGGTCCAGCCTGCAGCTCATAGGACGCCACACCGTTGGGGCCAGCATCACGGTCTGAAGCCACTGGGATGGAGAAGAGTGAGCCGATGTTGGTGTTCTCCGGGATAGGCAGCGTGATGACCGGAGAGGCGAAGTTGGGTGTGTTGTCGTTGATGTCCTGCACCTCTATCTGGCCCTCCAGCAGCCGGGGACTGCCGTTCTGCGAGAGGTCTGTGATAGACACCTCGAACTCCAGGATGCAGGGCTCACCGGGGAGCTGGTTTTGGCATTCACGGAGCCCCTCGCGGTCGATAGAGGTCTCAGTGGTGAAGATGTCACCTGTCCTGCCCTCCACTCGCAGGTACGGGGCACCTATCTCTAGTTTGTACAGGTGGCCCACATCTGGAAAACCGTAGTCGGCTGTGAGGCTCCCAATGAGGGTGTTGGGCGGCTGCTCTTCCGGCACCTTGTACACCACCTGAGTGCTGTGGCCTGGGGATGCAGCCAGCAGGAGTAGCAGTGCTAGCAGCAAGGGGGGCAGCAGCAACTGTTGCCCCCCAGGGCCTGGGCTGGGCCTCAGGGGCCCCATCCTGGCAGACTCCAGAATCAGGAGGGCTGCAAGAGGAAGAGGCAAAAGAGGTGGTCAGCTAAGAAGAATCTGGCCCTGAGGGCTGCGCAGAGCTGGCCCCCCACTCTCGCTCTCCCACCTATACGCTACTGCCCTGTAAGGGAGCTCAGCCCAGCACAGAGCCCTAAGTCTCTCCCAGAGCTGGGTGTAGCAGCTGGTGTCTGCCCCAGCTGGAGGAGCCGGTAAGGAACCTGAAACAGGTCTAGAGCAGCTCCCGCCCCTGGAACGCCCTGACCCACCTGACACTCCCTCCTTCCCGCCCTGCTGTCTACTCAGGGCTTTGTCCAACACCTCCTTCTCACCAGCATCCTGCCTTAGTCACTCATGGTAATTACCCTGATACTGAGATAGAGAGAGGCAGCTAGTGGAAAGGGTGAGGCCTGGAGCACAAATCCCCCCTCCCCCACCACCGCATACGCACAGTAGGAAAGAGACACAGGTATCCCTTCCGCTCCCCAGACCCACACTCGGGGCCACTCAGATTGGCTGGAGGGGATGATGTCTTCTTTCTGTCTCCTCTGAGATGCCAAGCCAGTGTATGCGTATGAGTTACAACATCTCAAATAATTCTTGTCTGACAAAAACCACTCACAGTGCCCAATGTCCCCCACACCCCATGAAGGGCCAGCTTGAACTGGGCACCAGCCAAGGCCCGGAAACAGTGAGGGTTGAGGAGCAAGGCGTTAGCCCTCCCCAGACTGCCTCCCAAACACATATATACGCCCCTGAGCTGGCATGCCTGTGCACACAGACCGTTGCCGAGGTGCCTCCCCACGCCCTCTCCCCCTTCCACTGGCAGATGTAGGGGAGACCCCAGCCGCTGTAGAGAAGACGGTAAAGGAAAAGGGTGGAGTTAGGACTGTGGTCAGAGCTGATGAGCCCTGGTATTGGAACTGGGAGTTGCCCTGGCCCGTCCTCAGCATGGGGAACCCAGCAGGTCTGACTGGGGCAGAGGTGCCAATGACACCACCAGCCTTTCCCAGACACCCCCCCACAAAGTCTCTTGATTATGAACATCTGGCTCTATTTGATCCCTATCCCTGTAAACATCTGGTCCCTGTTTCACACCTGGCCCATCTCCACCTTAACAGGCCCAGTCCCTTCTCTCCCTGCCCTCCCCCAGACCCTTCTCATGAGTCCTGTGCCCTAGGCAACCACAGTAACCTGTTTCTTTGGCCTGTTTCCCCCCAGCTTTGAGGCTTGCATTTGCAGACCCCAGCCAGACCTTCCAGCTACTGTCCCAGTCCTGCCTGCCTCCTCCTCTCCCACAACACCGTGCCAGCCCCTCTATTCAAATCCAAAGTCTCTGGGCCAGCATTTTTAGCAAATGGCTCAGGTTCGGTCCCTTTCCCCCACTTACACCCAGAAATTCCACCCAGGCTCTATGACAGACCACACTCACCCCACTGAAGGCAGGCTTGGGTGTCACGGGAATCCTTCCCAGGCCTCTCCAGCCCACGGTGACCTCTCGGCCTCCAACGCACAGCTGCTATTGTCTGCCCCAATCCCTCAACCATGAATCACTGCTGTCGGGGACACCGCCCGCCCGCGTGTGCTCCAGCATCGTGCGCCTATTCCTGGGCTCCCAGCCTCCAATGGCAAACATCCTGAGGGAAGGGACAGGGCTCCCTGCATTCAGCCCCCAGCTCCACCCGTGCTCCTTCAGGGATCCGGGCTCACTGTAGGTGCCCACCCGTGCATTCGGTGATGTTTACCGGACATTCACAATGGGCCCGGCTTTGTCCTGGGTGCTGCTGAGCTAGAGCTGACAGTGGTTCTAACTCACTGACTGCTTGTCAGTTTTGTGTGGTTGTGCCCATCTGGCAGACGGACGGCAGCCGGGTGCAGAAGAGCAGGGACCACGGCATCAGGCAGTATGAGGCAAACCCCAGCAGCCCACTTCCTGGCTGCAAATGATGTAGAGCCTGTCTCCTGATGTGTAAAATGGGGATCATACCACCTATTTCCTAGGGAGTTTGAAATCACGTGGGCTGAATGCCTAGTACCCAGTGAGTCCTCAGTAAATGCCCCCCCAAACGCAACTGTAGTTAAGTGGTTGTTTGGGAAATAATCCGTGAATTGTTTGTCTTTCCTACAAGACGGGGCAGAAAGCAGGAGAGCTCCTGCCCTGTTGAGCCCTAAACCCTCAAGATCCCACCCTGGACTTGGCATACAGCAGGCACTCAGTAAGGGCTCCTGAACGACCGATTATTATTTTAGCTCCTAGGCTTAACCTGTCCTGGCACTTTTGGAGAGGTCTTTGCTTGTTTTCCTGCCCAGTTCCCCTACTGAGAACCTGCTGGAGGCAAATTTAATCTTTCTCTGTTTAGGTCCATAGGACATTCTCAGCAAATGCTCACTGAGCACAGATTCCTTACGCAAGTCAAACACTTCACTTCCTCCCCATAGCTTGTCCAAAGCACAGCCCCACCCTGGTCCTGAGAATGTGCTTAAAGCATGTGAGGCCTTATCACGTTACTGTGCGTTTGTTCCCAGCTGCAACCTTAATCTCTTTAAAAGAAGGGGGCGTTTATCTGAAGCTCCATTTGGATTCACTCTCCAGCTGTTTCCCCACTACCTTCGAGGACCAGGCACCGGGCTCGCCTTACTACCATCATGCATGCTCCAACCCACACACCCTTGTCTCCAAAGAACCTCATTCTCTTCCAGGCCCTAATTCTGCCCCTCCCCCTCCATAGCACATGCACAACTCACGATCACTGTATGCACCTATCCCATGGGAAGGTCTTGGCAGGGTTGGGGTTACGAGGGAATCACCCTAAACCTGACAAAGAGGAGAAATAAGGCGATGACTGCTTGCCTCCACTCACTCTCTTCTGATCAAGGATTCTTATTGGGTCACGTCCCCCTCTACAAATTTTATGAAACTATGGTTCAAATTTTTCCAAGAAAAATGAACGCTCACAAATTTTGGCTACAAATCCAGAGGTCCATGGTCTAGAAGAATTAGGGTGACTCTGACTTGTAGCTGGGGCTTCTTTCCCCACCTGAGGATCACGATCCTCAGGCTTCCGGGGCAGTACAAACACAGCCGCCTGTGACCCGCCCCCACTCCCAATACTCTCTCTCAGATCCCTCACCTCCAGCCAGTAGAGGAGCTGGGAAAGAACTGTGGCATCTAAGGTTTGTGCTGGAAAGAGAACCACAAAAGAATATCCAAGGCAGGAAGGTATGGGGGGCAGGGGAGTTCCTGAGAGGGAGGAAGAATTTGGGATGGTACCTAGTGTAGGGGCAGGAGTTGAAGAGGGCATAGCCCTTAAAGTACCTGGAGAGTCCCCTTAAAAATGAGGATTTTTCTGGCCCCACCCTTAGGAATTCTGTTTCCTGAGAAAGGACCTGGAGAAATCCTCAGGTTGCTGCAATGGCCCTGAACTTCTGGGAACAACTTTGAGATATGCTAAATCCTAGTTCAGAAAGAAGTGCAAACTCCATCATCACTTTTACCGTCATCTTCCCTGTCATCACCAGGTCCAAGGTAACACTCCCTGAGATTTTACTACATTTACATACATTATTTCACCTAATCCTCCCAACCCTCTGAAGTGAGTGCTATTTATTATTACACGGCTCTCTGCAGCACAGTTGATGAGAATGAGGCTCAAACAGAATAATTAATTGTCTTGGGTCACAGAAGTAGTAAGTGGAAGTCAGGGTTTGAGAAAGAATGCTCTTCATATCCCAGAGCTTGGGGGAAAGGCTGGATGGGGGAGGGGAAGTCAACAGAAATGACCCCCCATGGCTAGACTATGACGTTTGCTCTGTACTCACCCAATGCATGCGTGCACGAGAGTGTGCACATGCGCGAACACACACACACACACACACACACACACACACACACACAATCTATCCCTGCCTGGGCTGCCAAGACTGCCAGGCAAAGAACAGAAAGAGGGTCTAGAGTTCAAAGACCCCAGACCTCCTAGGCTGCTTCAGGGACCCTAGGGATGCAGGGAGCGTCAGAGCAGCCATAACAACAGTGAGGTGGCCCTTCCTCACCCCTGCTCCCACCAGCCCTGAACTTTGCCCCAGTGGTTAGTTATTGGGAGTCATTAGTGCCTGACGGAGCCTTTGAAGTGGTTAGTACCTTATCTGCCCTTCCCCAAGTCCTGGCTGGCTTCCTGGCAAGACTAGCCTCACCTCTGCCCAGTGATATGGGCACCCAGGACACGGAGAAGCCAAGGCCTCAGCAGGGACACTAACTTATCCTTCTCAGGCCTAAGGAGCACAGGGAGGCGTGAGGGGGCAGAGTCCAGGAAAGCCCAGGAAAAACACCATCTGTGTCAACACCTGGGGAGGGTTCACCTGGAACCTTCATTTCCAACCCACCTCAGAGACCAGGGTCCACTTCCTGCTGAATGCTGTGGCCACAGAGGAAACACACAGAGGCAGCTATCAATGTCCCAGTGCCAGGTCAGCCCTGGACCCCCAAACCCCCACCCCTGCACTGTTACACAATAGGCACCGACACTGTGAGAACAAAACACCAAGGAACAAAGTGAACGAATGTCTGGGAGGGGAGAAAAGTAAGCAGGGCTGTTGGGTAGAGCTGTGCAGAGACCTCCTGCAGTGAACAGAGCCAGCCCTCAGCTCCTCTCCCTGCTCCTCCACAAGCCTCTATTAACCTTTGCAGAGCTGCCAGCACCTGCATTCTTCAATCAGATTGTCGGAGTTCGAACCCTGGCTCCACCACTTCTTAGCTGTGTGACCTTGGACAAGTGACTTCACCTTTCTGAACCTATTTCCATACTGTGAAATAGAAATAATAAATCCTGCCTCTTGAAGTTATTTGGGAGAATTAAACGAGTGAGAGCTGATGCATCAAGGTCTATTACACCATAAAAGATATATAAACATGTCTATGCCTCTGTGTGTGCGTGTATATATGTATTATATATGTATTTTCTTATCACTCACTAAAGCATTTTATTTCCAGCATCAGGCACACTGTAAGTGCTCATTGATTCAATAAATAGACAAGTCAATCCCCTACCCATTGGGGAGACCTATGAAGGCAAGGATGGTATGTATGTTACTACTGTACCACATCCTCACCACTCACCATGGGCCCTGGCAGTTAGGTGCTCAATACACTGTTGAAAGAATCTCTGCAGCACCAACTATCCTCGCTCATGGTAGGGGCAGCCCTCAGCCAGTATTCCAAGGGCCTCCCCTCATTCCCCCTGAGCCACACCCCCACCCTTGCAGGCCCTCTCCTGGCCCTTCCATCCCACTCTTCCCAGCAGTTAGCTCACTCTCCCTAGCCCAGCTCTTCTGAAGGAGCAGCCACAGCAGCAGCTCCTCTGCCAGGAAGACACCGGACCAGCACGACACCCCTTTCCAGCCGATCCCTTTCGGAACTACAGTTTGGGTTTGGCGGAAGCGGGGAAACCAGACCTGCTCCGCCACCACACTGTCCCCGGTCATCTCCCGAGATCTCTCTCACCCCTTTCCCCTCAGCTCCACCCCATGCCTCGGTGTAGTCATCATCACAAATTCCCATCCTTCCAGGCCCCCACGTCAAGAAAGTAACACCGTGCCTCTCCCCAGACACACACCCAGATCTCTGGGCTGCCACAAACACCTCCTGGGTGCCCTCTTTCCTGGCAGTAAACGAGGGCTGGCCCAAGGCAAGTAATGGAAGGCTCCCTGCGTCTTCCGGCACGACGTTCTGGACTCGGCTGGCCACAGCAGCCCCCTGCCTACACCGACGTGGTCTGTGGGCGCTCCCCGCACACACCCTTCGGGGGAGTCTCCTCCCAGAGAACGCGGGAATGTTGGGGGTGGGGGCAGAGGGGGTGATGGCGACAGTTCCTCCATCATCCTGTGGCTCGGGCGGCTCCACCCCCACCTGAGCTGTGCGGGGCCTGGGAGCTCCAGGCGAAGGCGGGGCGCCGCGCGGTGAGAAGGCTCAGCCGGCGGGCCCCCACACACGCCCCCAGCCCCAAGGGCCGCTGCGGGAAATCTCTCCCCCTCCTCCGCACATCCGGCCTCTGCCTAGGGTCCCCCGCAAGCCCGCGTCGGCGAGAGCCACGCAGAGGGCGCCGGGAGGGATCCCGCGCCGGAATCACAAAGCGTCGAGCCAGGCCGGGCGGGGACGTTCTCGTCAAACCGACCCTCTCGCGGCGGGAGGAAAAGGGGTGTTTGCCCCGCGTTCAATCCTCCAGGACCTCAACGCCGGCCCAAATCTTCCTGCTAGAAGGAATAGTCGCCGACCGCCGTTGGGAAATTGAGACCAGAAGCCCGGGCTCCTGAGGACAGCTGCGGGGAAGGGGTGCGAGTTCACCTCACCCACCAGTTTTGCCCCTGCGCGTGCGGCGATCCCCGGCCCCAGGGCCTCGCGGGCGCACAAGCCTCTGACCTGCAGCCGGGAGCCCGCGGAGGGGGCGCCCAGGTGTGAGAGGGGAACAGGTGTGCTGGGGCCCCAGGTGGCTCGGAGAACGCAGCTAAATGGTCCGAAGAGGGTCGCAAATACCGCCCCTGGCTCGCACACCCTCCGGAGCCCCGGGGAGGCGGGATGGCGCGGCCAGCCAGGTCCAGCTGGTTCCGGGAATACCCGGCCAGACAGCCCGGGAGTGGGGGTGGGGGAGGCGCCGGTGGAGGAAGCCTGTCCCGCCGGCCTCCAGGGTTCCCGCTGTGCGGGTATTTGCAATAACAATGTGCTGAAGGTGAAGGCGCTAGGGGCTCGCCGGGCGGCCTCGGCCTCGCCAAACGATATCCAGCCTCCGAGGGAGAGGGACAGAGTGTGTGTGTGTTTGTGTGTATACGCTACAAGGTGTAATGTGACACTGTTGGTGTAAGGTGTGTGACACCCACCGTTAGGACGTGTGAAGCAGTGAATTTTGTGTTTGCGATTGTGAGGCGCTTCTGCAGGTGCCACTTACTGTGTCAGGATGTGTGCCCTCAAGGCGGGTGCTGAGGTACTGGGTTGTGTTTATGTGGGTGCAGTCGAGGGATGCCAGCCGACCTGTGATGTGTGCCTATGTTCTGGCCAAGAAGTAGGTAACATAATTTGTGTTAGGGTGTGTTCCTTAAAGGAATGTGTGTGTGTGTGTGTGTGTGTGTGTGTGTGTGTGTTGTGGCTAGGTTTTGAGTGTTCATCTTGCGAACTGTGGCATTAACACTCTTACATGTGGACACGGGACTGTGTGTCCGAATGTCACACAGATTGTGTTCCGCTGCTCCGTGTGGCCAAGGGTTGCATGTCCCTGCCGCTGAACGTGCAGGCGCTGAAGCGGGTTCTGAGCTAGTGACGGTGCCCCAGTGGGCGCTGGTGTGCGGGAGGTATGTCTGTGTTCACATATGAACGGATGTATGTATGCGTGTACTTATGTCCGCGTTCTGGTCCTCAGGGTGCCCGCGGGGAGTTAGAAGCGCCTGAGTGAGCAAAGGTGGTCGCCCAACAAGTGTGTGCGCGTTATGGGTGAGGGTCCTTGCTGTTTCGTCCTCGGGGAGCCCCCCCCAAACTGGGGGCTGCGCGCTTCCCCCAAAACATCTTCATCCTGCGCGCTCCTAGAGTCTCCTACCCCCGCGGTTCCAAGCGAGCATGGGTGCCGAACGCCGATACTGGGGGCCGGTTCAGCACCCCCTTTTCTCCAGTCCGCTTCTCGCCGCGGACCTTGGAGGCCAGGGTGCCCCGGCCGCAATCCCCACTCCGAGTTCCCAGTCTCTCCCACCTCTGCCCTGGCGCGCTGAGCACCGACAGGGCCCCCTTGGCCTCGCTCGGATGAGCGCCCCTCCCGCAGCTCCCGCCGGCCATGGCCGCTCACGGCCGGGAGCCACCGCCGCCTCCACCGCCGCCGGATCCTTACCCGCCTCGGGGCAGCGCCGGCCGCGGGCCTTGCAGTCCATGAGCCACTACTGGCCCCGGCCGGGGCTGCGGCTCTGCACGGCTCAGGCTGGCGCTGCGGTTCAGGCTCTGGATCCGGCTGCCTATGGGCGCAGCAGCCCCAGCGGCTCCGCGTCCGCGCCGCGCTCCCGCTCCCCGAGTGTGCGAGGCGGCGGCGGAGCCAGCAACGAGCAGAGCGCAGAGCCCGTCCCGCCCCCTCCCTCCTCCTCCCTCCCGGCCCGCCCGCCCGCCTCCCGCCCGCCTCCCCGCCCCCCTCCACCCCGGCCGGGAGGTGGAGCTCGGGACCGCTCTGGTCCCACTGGGAGGGGACCCCGAGCACCGCTCCAAAAGCCAGGAGCCCCCTTTGCTATCTCCCACTACCCGAGGCCCGGATACACGGGCCGTCCCCCTCCCTGGCTCTCCCCTTTACCCTTATCCCACCCGAGCCCGCGTCTGAGACCCCTCCCGAATTCCCTTCCTAACCTCATTCAAACACCTGTCCCTACCCTGCCCCCCGGGAAGTCGAGGCTGGAGAAGCGTCTCCACCAGTGCCTTCTTCCATGGGCATCTGCTCCTCCAGATCCATCCTCTTCCCGCCAGGACCCCCAGGCCGCCCCGTGTGGCCCTCCCTTCCCACTGAGCTCTGGGCGAAGTCCACCCCTCCCCCTCTGGCAGAAGCCGCAGAGCGGTCAGCCTCGGTGGCCGCAGCTAACCGTGGAGGTGGGGCTATGGAGGGGACTGGTGGAGGTGGAGGGTAATGGGACCCTGGGTCTCCTCTAGAATGAGAATGGAGGAAATAAGCAAGTGTGAGAATGAGGTGACGCACCCCAGCCGGGCTATTTGAGGGTCCCCCAATCACCTAACCTCAGGGCGTCAGGGAGCTGTGGCCCCACACATTTAGCAGTGACATACACACATTCACACAGAGTCACACGGGCCCCTGCCCCGCGAGGCCGCTCAGTGTCACATGCCCTCGCAGTGCCTCACGCTCCCTGTCACGCTCACACTCACCGAGTCACACACAGTGTCACACGCAGTGTCTTACACATTTGGATACTCTTGTTTCTCTCGCTCAGCTCTGGCTCTCTGGCGCCATCTAGAGGTCTCAGAGCACCTAGGGAACCCCCTTTTGCTCAAGGTTTGGTGCCCCAGGCTCCCAAGTGCCCCAGTTCAACACGACCTCCCGCCTTTCGCCAGCTAGAGGCACAGGCGGAGTGTTCTAGGTCTGAACAATGAGGAAGGCAAGATCTGGCGCTGGGTATGGAAAGACCTATTATGGGACGACTGGTTGAAGGGCCTCTATTTGCCATAACCTCCAACTCCTCCCCCTCCTCCCCCACTTTCTCACCCACACCACTCTTTTATCTTTTATTTCTTTCCTCTGCTTTCTCCTCTTCTTATACCTGGCCTCTCTGTGGGACACTCTTCAGGGTAAAAGTAGGATCTCTGACCAGCTAAGGTGGCAAGCAAGGACTGCCCAAGATCTCTCCCAGAGCTCCGCCCCCCCCTCCCCCCGAACTGGACTCCCTGCCTGGCCCTACTCCGGTTGGCATCCCCAGCAACGAGCAGAGCGCAGAGCCCGTCCCGCCCCCTCCCTCCTCCTCCCTCCCGGCCCGGCCCTCCTCAGCCCCAGGAGCCCAGGTCAGAGACTCTGGATGAGAGATAGGTAGAGCTAGTGAGAGGAGGATCTGTCCAGTAAGTGGCTTCGCTCTGTCCCCTGCAAAACTCATTCTCTCCCATCACTAAGCACAAATCCAAAGTAGGTATCTGTGGCTCAGAGAGAAGAAATCTTGCACAGAGGAGCTGTCCCAGCCTCCCTGCCCCCAGCATGTGCCTGCTGCCCACTGCAGCAAGCCCTCCCCAGTCTGCTTGCTGGGAGCCATTCAAAGGCTCCTCTGTTCTCCTCCCTTGCTCAGGGCTGAGCAAGATAGGCAGCCGCAGAGCTGGGCAGGAAATGCTAATCTCCCAGATGTTCCCCTCAGTCCTCCCTGCATCACCACCATCAAACCCAAATCCTGCACCAAGCGGTAGGAGTAGAACTGGGCCAGAGCAAACCAGGGTGTGCCCACTCCTCACCCTGCTCCCATCCCCTCCTACTCAGCTTCCAGGCTGGGCTCCGTGGGGGACCTGAGCCTGCAATGTAGATGTGGGGATTAGAGCTGACTTCCCCAGGAAGGGGGACTTGGCAAAGGACAGGGACTGGGAGGTGACATTTGAAGAGGAGAGAAGCCAGCCTCCTGGCTCTGTACCAAACTGGGAGGAGGACCTGGTTGGCAAGTAGAGAACTGGGCATGGGGGGGCTCCTGAAATTCATGGTGCCTGAGATCCCAGCTGTGACTGTGGCCTGGGATTAAAGCCTGGGGGGTGCCAGGTGTGGGAGTGGGTGGGATGCTTGTGGCCTAAGACACTTGCTGTGATATGTGTGCACCTGGGACATAGCTAAGAGGACTAGGATGTTGTAGGGCTTGGCAATGTAACAAAAAGGCTGTTGCCTCAGATTGCAGCTGGGATACTATTGTGATGCTGTGATACTGTGTGCCTATGCTACAGTAGAATAATCAGATTACTGGAGAGGGTGTTGCCAAGCTGTGTGTGTGTGTATGTGTGTGTGTGTGTGTGTGTGTGCATGTGTATGTTTATAAGTGTGCATATTAAGGGGAGGGCTGTAACTGAAATGCCATTGGGCCTGAAGCTATAAGTGTGAGGCTGGCACACCTGAGACAGGTGATAGTCGATAATCGAGAACCTGTTCTCTGCTATTGTAATATGACGTAAGTGGAGCTGTAGCTGGATCCATTGCCTAGGTCCTAGGAGATGAGAGGCTGTTGCTAGGAGCCTGTAATAGGGAGGAAGGCTGTTACCTGAGATAAGAGCAAGCTACTGTTGTATATAAGACTGTAGCTGGGATGCTATTGGTCCTGAAGCTATAGCTGTGATGACAGTGAACAGTGATTGGCTATAGCTAAGATGCTGTTGCCCAGGCTTGTGACTGGGCTGTTCCTGTGTGCAGGACTCTAGCTGGGATGCTGTTATGCCTGCAGCCATAGCTCTGAAGCTCGAGTGTAACTGGGAGGCCATTACCTGGTAATAGAGAGGGACCACTGTTGTGTGGGGGCCGTAGCCCAGACTACATTGCCTAGGAGATGAGAAGCTGTTCCCCGCGATGCTGTTCTGGGAGGCAGGATGCTACCTGAGATGGGCGCTGTTCGGCTGTTGGAGCTGATCTACTGTTGTGCTTGGGACGGTTCTGAGTGGCTGTTGCTGTGTCTGTGGCTGGCTGGGCGGGGGAAGGCAAGTGAGCTCTGCCTTGAGGTCTGGGAGGTGCCAGAAGCCCAAGGCTTAGCGGGGGCTGCTGCTCTGGGGAGGCTTCAGCAGCTGCTCTGCTGTGGAACTGGGAAGCCTGTTTTCATTACTGTTTTAACTCTTTTTTAAACCTTGTTTTTCTCTCGGCTGCACTTTCGCTCACTCATTAATTTTGGTATTTTTCTCACGGTGTCTCAGCCCCTGTCATGGCTGCCATGGCAACTGGAGGCAGTGTGCACAGTGCCAAAATATCTGATCAAAAAACAACCAAAATAAGCAAACACCAAAACGGCTGTGCTGGGGGCTATGGTCAAGGGAGAGCCAATGGCTCAGGTCCAGGAAACCCTACGTTCCCAAGGGACCCCTCTCACTCCTCCCTTGTCCCAGGGAAGCTTTGCTTAACCTTCTGATAACCTGGGAGGCTCCATCCCAAGGGACCCTCAACGCATTCTCCCAGGACTCCCAGATTCCCAATTCCCTGCCCAAGAGGCAGTTTTGTCTGAGGTGGGAGCATTGGGAGGGGGTGAGGGCTGGGACTCACTTCCCAGGAGCTGAGAGTCAAGCCTCTGAGAAGCTCCCTACCTGCCCCAACCTCCGTGAGCACATTGGTACCCACCCACTCCTCTCCTGACCCCGCCTTCCTTAGGTTTTTTCCTTCCCTGTTTTCAACCCCTACTTGGTCACTTCTACTTTTTTCTTTCTGTGGTCAAATCCTGACAGGACAGACAGAAGGGAGGCAGCTGCTGCCTCCAGGCCCACCCCCAGCTCCTTAGTGGAGATGCTAGGGAGGGATGCCACAAACGTAGAGGCACCCCTAGGCCTCTGGCCCCCTCCAGCTCCAGTTGCCTAAGGGACATTCCTGAACAGCCCTGAACAGCCACACCCACTTCAATTTTCCCTCCCATTTCCTGGGGCCTTCCAGTTTCTCGGGGTCCTCCTTTCAAGTAGGCATGTCCCCCAGGAAGGGTGAAACGGTGGGGCCTCGGCACTACCTGTGCCCCTCTGTATTCACCCACTACCGGTAACTTCCCCTCTGAGGGGGCTTGTCCAGATGTCTGGAGCACTGAGAACTGGAGGAGCAAGAAAGCGCCCCTCATGTCGGCCTCAATCACATCACACAACTGCATCTCAGGCCCCTCTTCCCAATGCCCCCCCAACCCCCACTGCCCACCTCTAGCAGCGGAAGTCTGACTCCCAACAGGCTTCCTCCCCTTCTGGGAAATGCTAGAATTCACCTCGGCTCCTCACTTTCCATTCCTATCTACCCCTCCCCCTCAAGAGCAGTACTGGCCTTGGCCTCCTGGCAGAGCCTTCCTGGGCCTGTTTCTATAGAAACCGGGTAGTCTGTGCATTGCGGGAAGGCGAAGGAAGACAAGAGCTGGGAGGAGAGACCAGACCTCAGGGCAGACCCAGAAGAAGAGACACGGACACTGAGAGAAGGGGCAAAGCTGCCCCATCCAAAGGGAAGGTGGGACCTTGATTTGGGGAGGGGAGAGAAGAAGTAGCAAAAGTTTCCTCGATTCTAGATTGTGTCCCCGTGCAGTTTGCTGTGCTGCCTCCTGAGGGGAGGACAGACAACTGTTTTCTCTCCAGGTACAGGGGCGAGGGGGCGGTCTCTCCCCCCACCCCCACCTCCCAACTCATTTTTCACCATGAACTGCCTGATCCGGATGAATCTCTTTCCCAGGGGCCACCAGTCTACCAGTCTCTAAGACGGGGAACCATAGGATGCCTTCCTCCCCCGAAGCGTGCTCTGGAGGCCGAGCAGCCTCAGACCCGGTGGCCGCCGCTGACCCCGTGGCGTGCGGCTCTCAAAGGCTCCATTCATCTCTGGGGGCTGAAGGCGCCATTGTCCCCGGCGGGGGTTGGTGGGGGCAGTGGGGGGTCTGCACTCAGAAGGAAAGAATGTGTCTGGAGAAGTTGCCCCCAGGGCTCCAGTCTCCAGGTCCTCCCCCTCCCCCCCCAGATTTCCATCGGGACCCCTTCACGACCCCTATCCCTTTCCCCCATTAGCTCCCAGCAGTCTTCGCGCGTCTCCTGAGGGTGGGGACCGCCGGGCGGGAGGAAGCCTCGCCCCACCTCTCCGGCTGCCTCCAGGAAAGCTTTTCTTGGTCTGGGAGCTGTCCAGTACCTCGGGTCCTGACGGACCGCTGATTCGCTTAGATGCCTTGGGACAAGAGGGTGCTCAAGAGGACTCGTAAGGTCTCCACATTGGCTAAGACCACAGATCACGCCTGACCTGGGTCGGCCTGAGCGCAGCTCCAGACGTGGTATCCATTGGTGCTGAGAACTGACCCAAGGAGTAACTTGACCCCTGCCCTAGCTGAGCAGAAGTGAAGGGTCAAGTGCCTCCAGGCCACTCCCTTGCAATTCTGTTTCCATCCGGGCAGAAGAAAGAACCCTGAGAGGTCAGACCCTTACCTCTCCCTCCCCCATCTCTTCCTGTGCCTTTGTTTCCGTTTTCCTCCGTTTCTCCTTCATCCTCTTCTCTTTCCCTCCCTGCTGGGTTGGGGGCTGCTGAATTATCATTTCTCAGCTCTGCTAATGTGCTCCCTGCTGTGGGAGGGATCATAATTCTGGGAGATGATTAAGTTTCAAATTGTTTTTCTTTCTGTTGTTGAAGATGAAGCTTTAATGTGGTCCCTCCCCAGACAGGGGGCCCGGCCTGGCCCCAGCTGCCTGCTCCCACTGCGTCTCCACTAATCTCCTCTCTGGTAGTCCAGGGTTCCCTCTAAACTTTTGTGTGTGGTGGGGGTGGGGGTACAGACCTACCCTTGACTCAGAGAAGAGTACATATAGTGTAGTGGTGAAAAGCACTGCCTTTGAAGACAAGCTAGAATTCAAATCCTAACTCTTCCACTTGCTTACCTCTGTGGCCTTGGATGAGTTACTTACACTACCTAAGACTCAGTTTCTTCACTTAGGAAATGGGGATAATTTAATAATTGCCTCATAGAGTTCTTGTGTGGATTTAAAATGAGAGTGCATGTAAAATGCTTAGCAGAGTGCCTGGTTTATAGTGAAACTTGGCAAATGTCAGTGGTTGTTAGTACACACATACTCCTCCATGCTGTCTGACCCTGCCTCTCCATCCTCCCTTTGTTCTTCAGTTCATAGATATATACGGAATACCTACCATTTCCAGGCACCGTGTAGTAGAGATGAAGTTATCCAGGATGAGAAGATCGGTTCTCTTGCTTATCTGCCCTCAAACACCCCTTCATTCACCTCTTTCCCTCCTTTCAATTTAAGTTCACTCCTGCTATACCCCCCCACCTCCTTCCAGCTCTTTCTTCTTCCTTCTTCCACTGTAGTCTTCTCACTTCACCTTGAGTCTCATCCTCCTAACAACACACATGCATCTTTTACCCACCTTCATCACATTTGGGGCCATCATAATGAATGAAGGCGTTGAATTTCAAACTAAGAGAGAGGAACCTTTCCTGAATCAGAGTCTCTGTCTGTCTGTCTGTCTGTCTAAGGGTTACACACATTAATTCACATTACGTGGTAGATCTGTAGCCAACTTCTGAACTCTCACATTTGAACTCTGTGTTTATTTGCCTGTCTGTGCCCTGTGTATAAGTCATACAACCCTTGAAGTAGAAGTCTGCTTCCTTGCCCACCTACCTACCTGCTCTGCCCTGTCACTATCTTTGTTGTACCCTGAATGGGAACGCCTGCTGATTACCAGTGAGAGAAGCTGGCTTATGATAATGCATTTTTGTCTCTGTTCACTAGCTTCCTACCCTGCACCATTCTTGCTCCCCCAAACCCCACCCCCGACCCCGCCAAACCCTAGTTTCCTGAAGAAGCCATTTCACAACTCTGAGGGCTTGATTCAGTGCAGAAAACAAACTACTGTAGGTATTTTAAACTGAAGAGAATTTAATGTGGGGAATTAACTCTTTACAAAAATGTCTAAAAGGCCTGTGGAATGAACTAGAAACTGTACCAAGAGAGCTAATTATACCAGGAGAACTATTAATACTTAGAAAGATAAAGACTCAAAAGGCCACCACTGGAACTATTGAATTAAAGGACATTGCCAGAGATTTGCCTTCTGGGAATTAGGAAAAAGAAACCAGGAAGCAGGTGTGGCTTTTATAGGAGAACCCCATGTCTCCAGGATTCTGTTTGCCCACAGAATGCCAAAAATAGCAGAGAGACTGCCTCTTCCTCCTCTCTGCCTTCTAGTCACACAAGTGCACTTAATTATGAGGGAGTCAGGGAAATGAATTCCAGCTTTCTAGTCTCTGTAACGTAATACAGGAAAGCAGGAATGGAGGACACATGCCAGTTGACCATATTCAACACTGACTTAGACCCTGCCCTTTAGGAGTTCGCAGACTAGAGGAAGTAACACCAGGATCAATGCAAGCTGAAAGGATGAGCCAGAAAGTGTCTGTGACAGACCAAATTTCATCCTTGCCTGGGACCTTAGTTGTCTGAAAGGGATTCCAGACTTAATTTGGAGCTACAGCGCTCAGGCGCTGCTAGTCACTGGAGGAAAATGGAAGTCCGTGCACTGGGGAGAAGGAGAGGCAAAGAGGACCTCAACCTGATGTCCAAGACAGTTCTCCCTCCCGGCAAGGGGCTGTACACAATAATCCAGGGTCCTGAGCACAGTCCCAGGTAACGAGGGTCCACTGCTCAGTGGTGGCTCCTTCCTCACAGTGACTGGCTTTGGTTTCTGTGGCCCTATGTGCCTCACCTGTCACCTGCCTCAGTGATGAGCTCCCAGGATCACAGGGAGCAGAGAAGTACAGAGGGAAGACTAACATGGGCCCTCTCCCAAGCAGGAGGGCCTGAGCCCTGGAATGTTTTGCTGAGGAACACCAAGGAACTGGCACCTTCCAGCTGCCTGTATCTGCTTCTTCCTGTGACTCCAAGTGTTTTGGCATCTCTCCTCTTTTCTGACTCCAGGAATCAAGAGCCAGGTCTGGGTGCTTCTAGAACAAGGAAACAGTGGCAGCTTCCAAGACCCCAAATAAACCCCCAGTTCACAAATGGCATCGGTTTATATATGGTGAATAAGGAGGAAAGTCTAGGGATGATGGGTGGGCTAGCATCTCCTCATGGGCTTAACATGGAAGGTAAGTATATCCTGGTGGCTAAAAGCATGGCCTCAAAAGTCCTGTCCTGGTTCAGCTGCTTTCTAGGTTTTGGGCCAATGACATATCTTTGAACTTGTTCCCCATCTGCAAAATGGGAATAATATATTCTTCACCTCATGAGATGCTTGGAAAGTTAATTGAAATAATTATATATAAATATGTATAAGATGTTTAGCAGTGTCTAATATATAGTAACCTTATAGCTGATAGTATTTGTGTTATTATTATTGATACTGTATGTTCTCAGCAACATTTTTCCATCCTATCAGAAAACACCTAGAAGACAGGGTTCCTCATGCAAGTCTTGCTCCTGAAATATGAGCTCTTAGTGGGGAGCCAGACCAGGCCAGGATGCTCCTCAAACCCATTCCCTCCAACTGAGAAATCTCTGTCCCCTTGAATCCTGGTACTGTCCCTCTATGGTTCCACTGGGCATCATAACATGCCCAGAAAGGGGGACATGATATCACTCTGGGGGTGAGGAAGGGAGAAATTGGTGATATTCAGAGGCCCAAATCATAAGAGTTCGGAAGCATCTGCTGTGACTTTTTGTGCCCCTTCCCTCCTTCTTTGTTTTTCTTTCCCCACACCCTCCAGCTTCATTTAAATTTATTGAATATCTGCTCTGTACCAGGCACTATGCTAGGCACTGGGGGTACAGAGAAGAGCAGAGAGAAAGACAGCCCTTAACCAACTGGGGTGCTCAGTCTATAGAAAACATAAACTATACATATATAATCTCACAAATATTGACTTAATTACAATGATAATAGGCGCATCCAACAAAAATAACAGAGAGTAATGGTAGTGGATAATGGGGGAACTTAACCTCCCTGATTAATCTGGGGGAAGAGGAGTGGCAGAGAAGGCCAGGTCTGACCTGAAGAATGGGTAAGAGTCAGCTAGGGGAGAGGGAGGAGCCCTGGGCAGAGTGAGTGTCTGCCAAAATGTTAGATGATAACTTTGTGATGTGTTGCCTTGACCAGAGATATTTGATTCTTAACTGAGGACTCCCAAAGGGATGAATATTTAATGGTGGGATTTTTGAGAGACATGTGACCCAGCTAATAGGCTCAGGAGGCCTTCTCAACAGCATCCAAACCCAATCATGTGGCCAGGAGGCCTATCTCTGTGTATATAGTGAGTGTGAGTGTGTGTGTGTAGGCATCTGAATGCATGTTCATGACGATGAATCTCAGTGCAGGTGTGTATGGATAAATGCAGAGCTATAATTAATAATTTTGACATCTGAGCCAAGCAGCAGAAAGATAGCTTTAAATCCACAGAGATGTCATCTCATGGGGGAGTTGGGGGAGAGAAGAGAAGGAAAACTGCTCTATCACATGAATGTAGGAGCCCCCAGCAGTTGGGTCTCTCACTTTTGACCTTAGACAGCCCAGGTTATCTGTGCTTGCCAAGTGTGGGGGCCAGACTAACCAGGCCTGCTAGAGAAGCATTGGTGTTGAAGGAGAGAGAAGAGGAGAGGCTTTAACATTTGCCTAGTCTTTTAGAAAATTATTATTTAAAATATTGGCACCTTCCATATTTTTGTTCCTGGGCCTCTGGGGAGTGTACCTTTATTGAAACTTTGAATGTATGCATACATGTATATGTGTGTGAATACTGATTGCATGTGCTTTTGTGTATATGAATGGGTGTTTGGGGACTATACCAAGTGTGATGACTAAGAGCCCTGTGAGTCTGGGGCCAGCACACCTGTTTGCGTGCCCTTCCCCTCCCACTATGCCTGACTCTGCCACTCTCATGAGAAGCAGAGGCTGGAATGTTCTGCCGGTCAGGGCTGAGTCCCTTCATATTAAAACAGACTGAAAATGTACTGATTGCACCTAGGCAAACAGAAATAATATGCTCATATTCACCTCCATTCCATAAAGCAAGTGGAACCTGGGCCCGTTGCAGTGAATGAGCTTCAATAATTCATCCCAGCTGCCGATGTGGTATTGACATAAAGCTAATGTAACCCTAAAGGAGCCAAGGGACTTCAGGAGCAATTACGCTTCACCTGCAGCCTGGTCACTCTGCTCACTTTCTAGTGCTATATTGCAAAGCAGAATCCCATAGTGAGAAAAGGGCTAGGGAGGTCACTTGTCCCCTTCCCTCCTTGCAGTTGATTCTCTGAGGCTGTTAGGATGGTGTTCTAGTTTCTTCTTGATGGTATTCTTGAAGAGAGACTTCCCACCCCCATTTCAGAATTTGAACTTCCCAACAGTGAAGTGTATGTTTCTTAGGTCAGACCAAGTTCTCTTTTGTATTTCTTTCCAAGGAATTAAAACCACTGGAACTTTCTATGGGGTTTGACATTTGGAGGAGTGAGGCTGAGGTTTTTCTCTGGAGAGACAGGGGACCTATGGTTAATGTCTTCGGTGACATCTGACAACCCATTTGATTTTCTTCTGTCTCAGAAATAAACATCACTCATTCAACATTCAAAAATGTTTATTGAGTCCCTATCTTCATTTATGCAATAAATGCTTAGGAAGTACCTACCAGTACTAGATGAACCAAACAGTCTGGAACCTTACCTACGTGGGTTGGCTATATAGTGGGAGAGAGAGGCATTAAGCAAATAAACACACAAATAAGTATATAATTGCATGTTGTTGCTAATGTTCCTTATTTCTATTCATGTACTTATGCAACCATCAATTCAATGAGAGAAGATAACAGTAAGGAACAGCTTTGGAATGGGAGGGCTCTCTGAGCCCTGAAGGATGAGTCTAGTCTGAGACAGAGTGGGAAAGCTAGATTAGGGGGAGGGAGAGGCAGGCACATGTTTGACGTTTTGCTCCTTGCTGCATGCAGATGGTTAAACTGCTTGACTGGAGCCTGGTGGGAAAAAAGGGATTGGAAAAGAAAGATCTGAGTTCAAGTCTTGATTTTGCCATTTTATAGTTGAGTGGCCTTGGGCTAGTTACTTCTCTCTTAGGCAAGTTACTTGAAACTCTTAGTTACCTCATCTATAAAACAAATGATCACATTTCCCATTTTACAGAATTGTTAAGAAAAATCAAGTAAAATAATATTCTGAAGTGCTTATCGGAGCTTGGCATATAGTAAGTGCCAATAAATCACTATTATGGCCATTTCGATTATCCTCAAATGCTCCGAGTTCTATATGACTCCCAGGCCTCGGCATGATTTGCCCCCTTTGCCTGGATCACACCCTTTATTCACTTATACTCATCTTTTAAGTAGCTACTGAAATATATTTCCCAAAAAGGACTTTCCTGACCCCTAGGTCAGTGGCTCTCAAACTCTAATGCATGTAAGAGTCACTGTGTGTGTGGTTATTACAAAGCAGATTTCCACTTTTGACAAAGTACCATGACAATGTAGGATGATAACATGAGGGGAAGCTGAAAATGAATGAGAAATATACAGGAATGCTCTGTACTGTCTTTGTAACTTTTTCTAAAATCTAAGATTATTCCAAAATAAAAGTTTATTTAAAGAAACACAATGAGATAGCTCACACTACTAAAAAAAAAAAAAAAAAAAAAGAGCCCTGGCTGGTATAGCTCAGTGGATTGAGCACGGACCTGTGAACCAAACGGTTGCTGGTTTGATTCCCAGTCAGGGCACATGCCTAAGTTGCAGGCCAGGTCCCGAATGGGGGCTGTGCAAGAAGCAACCACACATTGATGTTTCTCTTCCTCTCTTCCTCTCTCTCTAAAAATATATTAATTGATTAAAAAAGAAACAAAATAACAAGTGTTGACAAGGATATGGAAGGTGCCCTTGTGCTCTGTTGGTGGGAGTATGAAATAGCCACTTTGGTAAATAGTATGGTGGTTTCTCAAAAAGTTAAAAAATAGAATTACCATATGATTCAGCAATTCTTCTGGGTGTGTACCCAAAAGAATTGAAAACATGATCTCAAAGAGATATTATATGCCCATGTTCACAGAAGCACTATTTACAACAGCCAATAGGTAGAAGCAACTCAAGTCTTCATTGATAGATGAATGACTAAATAAAATATGATCCATACATACATTAGAATATTATTCAGCCTTAAAAAGGAAGAAAATTCTAACACCTGTTACAACATGAATGAACCTTGAGGGCATTATGCTAAGTAAAATAAACAAGTCACAAAACAACAAGTACCGTATGATTCCACTTACCAGTAAATGAGGTATCTCTGCGTGTCACTGCTGGTGATCCTATGAATGAGTGGCGGCCACAGCGCTCTGTCCCCAGCACCCCTGCCAGGCTCCGGCAGACCCTGTGGCTTCTTTTTCTGAGTCAGTCCATCTCATACTTGGTCTTACTCTTTTCCTGCTGCTTTCTATTTTCCCAGCATTATTGTCTTTTCCAAAAAAACCCTGCCTTCTTTGGATGTGTCCAAACTGGGACAGCTTTCATTTTGTCATTTTTGCCTCTGGCAATGTTTCAGGCTTAATTTGTTCTAGGACCCACTTGCTCATATTTCTGTCAGTCCAGACTATCTGTAGAGCTCTCCTTCATGCCATATTTCAAAAGTAATCAAATTCATACACCCTGAAAGCAGAATTGGTTGCACAACAATGTGAATATACTTAACACTATTGAACTGCATACTTAAAATGGTTAAGATTATAAATTTTATGTTATGTGTTTTACCACAATTTAAAAAATTATTTTAAACATATTTCTGGGCCCCACCTTTAGAGCTTTTGACAGTGCATAAATAAAAAAGCTGATACTAAAATTCATATGGAATTACAAGGGACTCTGATTAGCCAAAACAATCTTGAAGAAGAAGAACAAAGTCGGAGGACTCACATTTCCTGATTTCAAAACTTACTATAAATTTACAGTAATAAAAACAGAGTAATACGGGTATAAGGATAGACATATAGATCAATGGAATAGATTTGGGAGTCCAGAAATAGACTCACATATATATCTGTGGTGAAAACCAATTGGCTTTCAACAAGGATGCCAAGACCATTCAGTGGGAACAGAATATTCTTTAACAAATATTGCTGTGACAACCGGATATTCACATGCCAAAAAGAATTAGAATAAGGAGGGGAAGGAAAAACACCTGAATCCCTACCTCACACTATGTACAAAAAATTAACTCAATGTGATTCAGAGAGCTAAATGTAAGAGATACAATTATAAATCTTTTAGAAAAAAAAACGTAAGAGTAAATCTTCATGACTTTGGATTTGGAAATGGTTTCTTAAATATGACACCAAAGACACAAGAAAAAGTGGATAAACTGGACTTCATCAAAATTAAAAACTTGTACATCAAAGGACACCATTGAGAAAGTAAAAAAACACTTCTTTCTTTATTTCTTCTTTTCCTTAGAAATTGTATATCCAATAAGGTTCTGGTGTCCAGAATATATAAGGAATTCATATAATTCAATGACAAAAAACAACAACAACAAATAACCCCATTTAAAAATGGGCAAAGAGCCCTGGCTGGTGTGGCTGAGTGGTCAAGTGCTGGCCTGCAAATCAAAGGGTCGTCAGTTCAATTCCCAGTCAGGGCACATGCCTGGGTTGTGGGTCAGGTCCCCAGTAGGGGGGATGTGAGAAGCAACCACACATTGATGTTTCTCTCCCTCTCTTTCTCCCTCCCTTCCCCTCTGTCTAAAAATAAACAAATAAAATATTCTAAGAAATGGGCAAAGGACTTGGATAGACATTTCTCCAAAGAAAAGATGCAAGTGGTCAATAAGTGCATGAAAAGATGCTCAACATCATTAGTTATTAGGAAAATGCAAATCAAAACCACCATGACATACCACTTTACACTCATTAGATTGGCTATAATAAAAATTTAAAAAAGAAAAATAACAAATATTGGGAAAAATGTGGCAACATTGGTGCCCTTGTGCATTCCCAGTCAGCCTGTAGAGTGGTACAGCCACTGAGAAAAACAGTTCGGTAGCTCTGTAAAAAGTTAAACAGAATTACCTTATGGCCCAGCAATTCCGCTTCTAGGTACATACCCAAGAGAACTGAGAACAGGTACTCAAACAAATAGTTGCATGTGAATATTCATAGTAACAATATTAACAACAGCCAAAATGTGGAAACAACCCAAACCTCTATTGATGGATGAATGGATAAACAAAATGGAGTATATATGTATAATGGAATATTATCCATCAATAAGAAGAAATGAAGGGCTGAAATGTACCACAACATTTATGAATGACCCTCCAAAAATTATGTTAAGTAAAAGTAGGCTGACACAAAAGATCATATGTGATTTCATTCATGTGAGGTGTCCAGATGGGTAAATCCATAGAGACAGAAAGCAAGTTACTGGTTGAAGAGAAAGAAGGGGAGGAGGATGGAGAGGGACTGCTTGATGGGTATATGGTTTCTTTTGGGGTGATGAAAATATTTTGAAACTAGACAGAAGTGATGATTACACAATGCTGTAAATGTCCTGAATGTCACTGAAGTGTACACTTTTAAATGGCTAATTATATGTTATGTAAATTTTACTTAAAAATTTTTTAAGAAAATAGATTCCTGGTCCTACCTTCAGAGCCTTTGATTCAGTACATATAGCACAAGGGCCAGGAATCTGAACCTCTGACAAGTACTCAGATGCCTCTGATACAGGTGGTCCAGGGACCACATTTTGAGAATCGTCACTAAACTGTGTTAAACCTCCCGTTGATCTTCTCCCATAGATTCTTGAGCCTCTCTTTTTGTTACTTACCTTGTAACTGAAGTTATTTATCCTGTACTCTTTTCCCCTAGACTCCAAACTCCTTGAGGGCAGGGCCTATGTCCTCTTTTGAAAAATGTATTTAAATTTTTATTTGAGAGGAAGAGAGAAAAACATCGCTTTGTTGTTTCACTCATTTATGCATTTGTTGGTTACTTCCTGGATGTGCCCTGACCAGGATCGAACCCACAACATCGCAATGACACTCCAATCCACTGAGCTACTCAGCCAGGGCCACATGTCTTCTTTATTCATCATAATATCTCCAGCGTTTAGAAAAGCACCTGGACATTACGTGTCCTCAGCAGATATGGGGTGAATAGGAGGATTACTGAACTGTATTTACTAGGAGGGGTCAGAATAAAATGGGAAAATCCTAAGGAGTCTCTAGTCCAAGAACTCACAGTCCAGGTGGGGGGTTCAAGGTTTAACCTCCCTTGTCTCCATGACTTCCATCACATGGCGAAGTGTATCAGAGCCCAGTGTGGAAATCAGCACACTCTGGTTGGGAAGTGAGGCTTCCCCAGGATCCCAAACTGAGCTCCGCTTAGGGAGACACAGCTAGAGAGCTCATCGTGGTCAAGTGTGGGCACAGCAGTCTCAGTTCTGAGACCCTCAGACGTGGCATCTAGAGGTGCACACCTCTGCTGGCACCTCCAAGCTAGAAGACTCTGGGCAGATTTTCCTGGCTGCCTAGCTTATCCCAGCACCATTTGGCTGGTGACTGCTCTTAATCTTGGACGCCTCCACAGTGCCTTAAAGCACAGTCAGCAGAAAGACTTCCCTCACTGTCACTGAGCTGGGCCTGGGCCATCCTCCTGTAGCCTGTGCTGACTTCTAAGGCCTCATCCATACTGCAGAAAGCACAATGCAGCCTAGAGGGTGTGCGGGAGACATCCTGAGGGCTGGCTGGAGCCTCAGACCTGCCTGCATCTGTCTATGGGGCCTGCACAGGTGTAATTTTCTTCTCACTGTTCTTGCCCTCTCATCCAGGCCCCTCCACTCTGTGTCTTCTCGGAGGGGGAGAGTGAAGCTTTCTAATTCTGCACGAAGCTTCTGACGGTCAATTAGCCCTAAATCAGTCCCCTCCCCCAACACACACATTTACGCTTACACACAGGATGCTACAGAAGTAGGAAGCCAATGTGCTTTAAAGGAAAAAATAGGGTCTTTTCTTAATTTTATTATTTTCTTAATTTGATCATGTGGCATGTGGCCTTCTCCAAGGTTCCAAATCTTTTCCTCAACATGAAAAAAGTCACTTTCGCCCTGGCTGGTGTGGCTCAGTTGGTTGGGCATCATCCCACAAAGTGAAGGGTCTCTGGTTAGAGTCCCAATCAGGGCACATGCCTGGGTTGCAGGTTCAGTCCCTGGTCATGGTGATAGGCAACCACTGAATGTTTCTCTCTCACATTAATGTTTCTCTCCCTCCCTTTCTCCCTCCCTTCCCTGCTCTCTTAAAAAACAACCAAACGGCCACTTTCATCAAGCACATTCCATACACCAGTCAATGGAGCTTAGTGCGTTACATGCATATTACCCCATTCAGTTCTCAAACAACACTACTAAGTGATGTTTTATACACTTAGTTGTGAAATGTGACAGATATACAGAAGATGTCAAAAACACATATTGTCTCTATAACATTAATATATTACATATTATTATTACATATATCTGTGTTTATAGTTTTATTGCCTATGTATGCATTCCTAGATCATATTTAGGAATTTTTAATTCCTAAATAAGTCAATTTTTAACTATATATGAATGGGATAATACAATATATATTCTTTTGAGGTATATTTTAGCATAAATCCTTATGGAATTCATTTATGTTGTTTCATGTATCTGAAGTTAATTGACGTACATGCCATTGGCTGAAATGACACAATTTCCATGCACCCGTATGTGCATAATGTGCTCTGGTGTGTGATGCACACCCATGTTTTCATGTGCATTGTACAAGGGATTATCGTACCCATTTTATACCCATAGTATGTAATCATTATACCCATTTATAATGTACATCCTTATTTTCCTTCAAAAATTTGGGCAAAAAGTATGCATTATACACAGAAAAATTGGTATTTCCATTCACTATAGATGGGTATTGAGGTTATCTGCCTTTTCTGGACATTCTTGAACTTGCATTCTGGTGTACACGCCCACAATTCTCTAGGGTATATAATTTGTAATGGAATTGCTGCATTATAGGCTATAAGTATATTCAGCTTTAATGAACAAGCCCAAAGATTGCTTTTCAAAGTGGTCCTGATAGTGTTGTATTTATCCCCCTCATTTTACTGAAAAGAAAACTGAGGCTCAGGAACATTCATCAGTAGCCCAGGGTCATCAGCTGTAAGGGCAGAGCTGCGGTGTACACCAAGGCAACCTGACTTTGAAGCCCAGGCTCTCGACCAGCTCACTACCTCCACTGTGTTTTATTTTATTTTTTTAAATATAGTTTATTGATTATGCTATTACAGTTGTCCCATTTTCCCCCCTTCACTCCCCTCCACCCTGAACACCCCCTCCCACCCACATTCCCCACCTTTAGTTCATGTCCATGTGTCATAAGTTCTTTAGCTTCTACATTTCCCATACTATTCTTACCCTCCCCCTGTCTATTTTCTACCTACCATCTATGATACTTATTCTCTGTACCTTTTCCCCCTCTCTCCTCCTCCCACTTCCCTTTGCTAACCCTCCATGTTATCTCCATTTCTGTAGTTCTGTTCCTGTTCTAGTTCTTTGCTTAATTTGTTTTCGGTTTTGTTTTAGGTGTGGTTGTTAATAATTGTGAGTTTGCTGTCATTTTACTGTATATGTTTTTTATCTTCTTTTTCTTAGATAACTCCCTTTAACATTTCATATAATAAGGGCTTGGTGATGATGAACTCCTTTAACTTGACCTTATCTGAGAAGCACTTTATCTGCCCTCCCATTCTAAATGAAAGCTTTGCTGGACAGAGCAATCTTGGATGGAGGTCCTTGCCTTTCATGACTTGGAATACTTCTTTCCAACCCCTTCTTGCCTATAAGGTCTCTTTTGAGAAATCAGCTGACAGTCTAATGGGAACTCCTTTGTAGGTAACTGCCTCCTTTTCTCTTGCTGCTTCTAGGATTCTCTTCTTCATTTTAATCTTGTATAATGTAATTATGATGTGCCTTGGTGTGTTTCTTCTTGGGTCCAACTTGTTTGGGACTCTCTGAGCTTCCTGGACTTCCTGGAAGTCTATTTCCTTTGCCAGATTGGAGAAGTTCTCCTTTATTATTTGTTCAAATAAGTTTTCTACTTGTTGCTCTTCCTCTTCTCCTTCTGGTACACCTATAATTTGGATGTCAGAATGTTTAAAGATGTCCTGGAGGTCCCTAAACCTCTCCTCATTTTTTTGAATTCTTGTTTCTTCATTTTTTTCTGTTTGGTTGTTTCTTTCTTCCGTCTGGTCCATTCCATTGATTCGAGTTCCAGTTTTCCTCCCATCACTATTGGTTCCCTGTACATTTTCCTTTATTTCACTTAGCGTAGTCGTCACTTTTCCATCTAATTTGTGACCAAATTCAACTAATTCTGTGAGCATCCTGATCACCAGTGCTTTGAGCTGTGCATCTGATAGGTTGGCTATCTCTTCATTGCTTAGTTGTATTTTTTCTGGAGCTTTGATCTGTTTTTTCGTTTGGGCCTTTTTTTTTTTGTCTTGACACACTTCCTCCGCTCTGTTTCAATTTAAGTATGCTCAGCTGCTATAACTAGAAAGCCAGTCATAACTCAGTAGCTTAAAAAATGTGAATTTTTATTTCTCTGATAGAATGGTCTTAAGGGAGTGTTTCAGATCAGCACGCTGTTCTGTTCCACAGAGTCATTAAGAAATCAAGGTTACTCTAGGGCCTTGTCATGGAGTGCATGGCTGAGGCCAGATTGCTGTCATGTTTGAGATCCAGCTGGTGAAAAAGGAGAAGCACATGTCAGGGTTTATATCTGTGTAAGGTTCTATGAATGTTGCCTCAATGTGTCCGCATCACTTCTTTAGTCGCCTGGCCATCCAAGCTTAATTCTGCTTCCATGAAAGAAGCTAAGGATGAATTTTGGTGGATAATTATCCATCTCACTACAGGGTGTTGCCTCCTCCTTTCTGTTATCTCAGGGCTTGATTCTAATCATTTCCCCCTTCTTTTCTATTGTCCAGCAATCTCAAAGATGAATCATATGGCCGGTGAACAGGCTGTAGTTCAAAAACGCAGTATTTTCCTTCTAGGTGGTTGTCAGGCAAAGTGAAGAGAAGTGCCCTCCCATACTATCTGATTCTCTTCAATAAAAATTTTGAGGGCTTACTTCCTATAAGGCATTGAGGACATTTGGAGCCATCGTACTGCTTACCACACAGTAAGTGGGAGTTCCAGAAAACAGTGCGCATAGGTGGAGAGTTAAGGGCATGTGAACCTACAGGGCAAGCTTAGAACCAAATCAGAGTCCTAGATATGCCGCAGCCCTACCCTGCCCTGCAAGGAAAGGCCTAAGCAGCTCAGATTGGGCTGGATGGGATATATGTAGGGAAGGAATGTGCATTCTATACATGCTTCACAAAGGAGGGTGTGATGGAATTAACTTGCTGCTTTGAGGAATCCCTCCATTCTCCTCAGGACTGGACACACTGCCTTGGGCCTTAGTGACGTGTTAGGTCTTAAGGGGCTTTGTCTATGGAAGTCATGGTTTTTCACATTCAAATGGTCCCATTCCGCCGTCTTTGAGTCTGTAAATAGCTAGAGGAGCCTCAGATGGAAGGAGCTGCCTTATAAAATGTTGCTTTCTCAGTACCTGGCAGAGAAGCCTGTGAGGATGAGGTAGGAAACCAGATAAGATGACCTCCAGGTCCCTTCCAAGCCTGGGTCCATGTCCCAAGGTCAAAGGGATACTGGTCACACATTCTGAACCACTAATAGCTAGTTCTTTCTTCTGCCTCATGGAAAAGAAGGCGCCCCCTTTCTGCTAGGCAGATGGCAGATCCTGGGATGAGCAGCTGGGCAAGGAAGGGATGAGCGGTGAGATAGGTTGAGGATCAAAAAGACCCAGGAGGGTGTCCTGGTGCCATCTTAATTGAGCAGATCTCTGAACTACTCTCAGCCTCAGTTTCCTCATGTGTGAAATGTACCTGTATCTGGGAAAGAAATATTAATTCTCCCCATTTTACAGATGAGGAATCTGAGGATCCTAGAGTTTAATTTGCTCAAGAATGCACTTTACAGAGTAGAGCCAGGATTTAAACAAAGGCTGTCTGGCTGAAGTTGGAGCACTTAATTACTAAGATTCCCTAGTGGGTTGGGGACATGTGGGATAAGCTGGGGAAGAGGAGAGCCTCTAACGCGCCTGATGCGGATGTCCACGGTTAGATGTTTCCTGGTTTCCAAATTGTTAAACCCAAAGTAAGTGTGTTTTGGTGTGAAGGGAATGCATAGTGTGAGTGGGCAGGAAGAAAAAGGAACAGAGACTCAATGTGACTAGACTCACTCACGCTGTTTCTTTCTCGAGTTTATAGCCTCTGGCAGGCCCCAAGCTAGGGGTCCTAGGCGCCTGCCCCCCTAGATGGGGACATGGGCAGCCTTCTCTCTAGGATGCCAGAACCCCTTTCCCAGCAGCCAGGGCTGGGAGCGGGTGGAGGGTGTGCAGCGGTTGCGGTTTATGCTCCTCCAGAGCTTCAGAGCAAGATTTTCCCAAAAAGCCATATTAAATAAATAAAAGGAAATTCAGCAGATGGGAACATGAATCAATGAAAACTCCCATATGAGTGCAAAGATTTATGTCAAAAAACAAAACATCAACATCTGGGAGCTGCTGCGTTTCCTCTTGGCTGCTCGCTTGGAATGGATCCTCGGTGTCGCTTTCTGTCTCTTTCTAGCCGTGGGAGAGGACAGAGAGAAATAAAGAGTAAAGCTCATTTTTAAAAATAGTCATTTTTTAATCAGATATGAACGCAGTTTTCCCCCTCAAGGCTGGAGGGAACGTGATCCAGGCGGCAGGGATGCGGCGCCCTGCCCGGGGATAGCGGGGAGAGAGAGCCCCCTGCCGGACACCGAGGGGCGCCCTCCCTCTCCACCCCGAGGCTCTGGGGGCCCTTTACCTCCAGATCTTACAGCTGTCGCGGCAGCGCGAGCGCGCACACTCCAGCGCCCACCGCACTGCGGCCGCTCCGCGGCTCCGCGGTGCGGACGCCCAAACGCGTCACGTGGGTGGAGACCCGGCCAGGGGCGATTCCTCCTTGGCCGCGCTGCCTGCAGTTCCGCCCGCCACTCGGGAGTGAGCCTCTGCGTGGGTTCCCCCAGTTCCGGGGACCTGAGACAAGCGGTGAAAGAGGAACCTAGGTCTTGAGGAACTTGCAGCTCAGATCAAAGACAGCACTTAGCTCTTAGGCTGGGCCACATAAAGGTGAGTTTAGGACGCAGGCTTTGGATGCTGATGTCTGGGTTCAAACCCACCTCTGCCTCTGCCAACTGTTTGACCCTGAGCAAGTTCAGTTCCCTGAGCTAAGGTTTCATCATTTGTACAGAGGGAATAGCACCAGCCTCCTAGATAAGTTGTGAAAAGTAAATGATAAAACACACGTAAAGTACTTAACACGGTGCACACATAAAATTGAATCAATGTTAGCTATTGTCATTAGGATAAAGACTTTAATTCTCATCATGGCCTGCAAGCCTCTGCATAACCCATGCACCTCCGCTGGGCTCCAGGGACATTAACCTTGTCTTCCACCCAGCAGCCTCTTTCCCTTCTGCCTCAGGACCTTTGCACGTGCCGTTTTCTCCGCCTGGAAAGCTCTTCCCCGCCCTCCCCTTCAACCCAGCCTGCTCTTTCTTTGGGCCTCAGTTTGCTTGTCGCATCATGCAGAAAACTCTCTGATTCTTCCGTTCCCCAAGTGTAGTCTCTGCTGTATGTTCTCACAGCACAGCGCTTTTCAACCTTTTTCATTTCATGGCACGCATAAACTAATTACTAAAATTCTGCGGCACACCAAAAAGTATGTTTTTTTGCCAATTTGACTAAAAAACAAAATAGGTATAATTTTGATTCATTCATACCAGACATGTACTGTTGTGTTGGCTGTTTTCACTTTTTTTATGTGACAATCTAAGGGAAAAGAGGTTAGTGTCCCTGACTAAATAGTCAGGGGTTGCAGGTTTTAAAAATTCTTGTGGCATACCAGTGTGCCACAGCACACCAGTTGAAAACTGCTGTCATTGTAGCCTGGGCTTCTCCTTGTTAGCAATGCTCCTAGTTGAAATGTATCACCAGTTTTGTTTTGTGTTTAATGTCCATCAACCTTTGGACAGTTTACACCATGAAGCCAGGAGCCCATCTGATTGCATTCCCCGTGGTATCCCCAAGCCCAGGACAGTGACCAGCCTAGACCCTCTATTTGTGGTGAATGACCCAGAGTGCATAGTGGGACCCTGAGACCAGAGGGAATCCCCAGTCTTTGATATGGTTTCATGAGCTCCTTCCAACAGTAAACATGTATTTATTAAGCTCATCTATGTGCCAGGCCCTGTGTTGGGCTCCAGGTGCACAGAGCCATATAATTCTATCTCTGACTTGATGGAGCTTATAGTCCAAGGGCAGAGACAGACACATGAACAGAGGACAACCCACATGGGGTGTAGACAGCATGCTGTCGGGGTGTGTGGGGGGAATGGAGATGGTTGTTCCTACAAGGACGGGGGCCTCGGCTCTCCCTCATGCTTTACCTGCATTATCGTACTAAAACTCACCACGATTAGATAGACCTATTACCGTGTCCATCACACAGAGGAGGCATACAGAGGTTAAACAACTTGTGAAGGGTCATAAAGATAATAATGGCAGAAGTGACATTCGAACAGGGGCATATTCTGCTTCAGAGCCAGAGCTCTTAGCTACCTGGCCACGCAGCCTCTTAGCAAACAGCTATGAGGTTGCCCTCCCTGTCCACAATACTCCCCCCTGCACTGGGTGAGAGTGGGGCGCTGCCCCTCCCCACATCCCTGCCAGTAGGAATGCTGCCACCCAGAAGCGGAGAGGGAGGTGGCAGCCAGGGCTTCCGGGCAGGTGAAAGCTTCTCCCCACATTGGGCTTAATGAGGAATGTTCACAGGGCGGCACAGGGGACCTGCAACAGCTCAGCTAAAAACAGGAGCGCCTCTGGCTTCTGTGCTGCCAGATCCCCAGCGCTGGAGGGAGGCCCCAGCCTAAGTCAGCTCAGCGCCCTGAGGGTGCTGCTCTCACTTTTTACACCCACCTCAAAGCTCCACTGATCCTGCTACATCTCCTCTCACCACCCCCGGGGCTTTTTTTTTAAAAGGTTGGATTCACATCCTTCATTTGTTCTCTAAATGGCAGCCAAACCTGCTCTCCCGGATTCCAGTGGAGGGTTTGGAGGCTTACAGAGAAACTGCTCTTCTGAATTTTCACTGAGGCCTGGCTGAAGTTGGGTGAGGGGGGTGGGGGGTGGCGGGGTGGGGGGGGGGTGGGGGGGGGGTGGGGAGGTTCCTTCAAGGATTCTTTTCCAGGTCATTCCACCCTCCAACTCTCAGAAAGCTGCATCTTGCAGCAGCACCTGGAGAATTCTGACAGGTGGGTCTCAGGTCAGAGCAGGACAACTAATATAAAAGTATAGCAGGTGACCTAAGGCTAGAACTCAGGAAAGAGAACAAGGGTAAGGCTAATAATTGTCGCCGTTTATCAAGTCTTTTCTGTGTGCCAAGTACTGTGCTAACTAAGCACTTTACATGTGTTTGCTCCGGGAATCCTCACATCAACCCCATCAGGAAGGAACCAGTATTATCCCCATTACACGGATGAGGGATCGAGGCTCAAAAAATTCAACTTTCCCAGGTTCACACAACTAGAAATTGGTGGGAGAGTCAAACCCAGGCCACAAGGACTCCAAAGTCCAAGCTCTTAACCACTGGACTCTTGTTTAGGGGTCAACAACACAGGCGGTAGTTCGAGAACAGAACAATGCACGGAGAACTGAAATGTGGACAACACTCACACTCAGGGTCAGGAGGCGGAAGAAGCAATCGTAACAGAACAGAAAGCGTTCATCTGCCACTAGACAGAGCTGAACACTACACACCGGAATTGCAGTGGAGAAAAATTGGCTATTTTATTGATGGATGGTGCCATTCAGGAGAATGGGAAGCTAATGCTCAAAAGCCTGAACTCCCTGATGGCATGCACATTACCAATTGTATAGGGCAGAATCACAAGATACTGTGGGTTAAGGATTCGGTGTGATGCTGGGAGCTGATTGGCCAGAGGTGAGGTACGGGGAATGAATCATTTCTTCAGATTTTGAGGACAGGTTCTGGTCTGTTCTAGTTTCATGGGAAAGTAGCCATGGGTCACTCCACCTTAGGGCTGAGGAACTGAAACAGAACTTAGATCACAACGTTATCTTTAGCCTGCCAGAGTTCCCACCCACCAGAACATTGTCCAGGCTACTGTCTTCTGCTGCCTTGGGGCTTGCTGATTATCCAGGGGGAAGTCTAGATCACTGAAGGATATAGATTATAGATATAGATAGATATAGATATAGATATAGATACATGGAGAGAGAAAGAGAGGGAAATGATTTCTAGAGCTAGGATTTAAAACTAAATTTCATTAATGTCATAAGGACCCTTGGTTTCACAATGACAGAAACAGAACAGTTACAGGGTAAACATGGGTGACATCATGGAGAGGGGACAGATTTAAGGGCCTGTTGGAAAGAAAAGATGGCGATTTTTATAGGACCTGGTGACTAACTGGGTGTGGGAGTGTCTGACACCTTTGGGGTGTCTGTGCAGATCTCAAGAAACCCAGAAGGAAAGCTAGAGAGAAGATTCACTTCACTGGCTCCCAAGTCTTCAGTCCTGGTCTTTCCTGGGTTCCAGCCGCATCCTGCATTTGGGGTCCATTAGATGTCCCCCCACTCCTCTGTGTACTGATAAAACTTTTCTAAAGAGTTAGCTTCACCCTGGCTGGTGTAGCTCAGTCGATTGAGTGCGGGCTGCGAATCAAAGCATTGCAGGTTCGATTCCCAGTCAGAGCACATGCCTGGGTTGCAGGCCACGGCCCCCAGCAACCGCACATTGATGTTTCTCTCTCTCTTTCTCCCTCCCTTCCCTCTCTAAAAATAAATAAAATCTTTTAAAAAATTAAAAAAAAAGAGTTAGCTTCCGTGAGTTTCTAATATTTGCAATGAGATTCAAAACTAATGTGGGGGAGGGCAGAGAAGGGAGCTGAGCCAGCCCTGACTTCAAGGTTTCTCTCCTGAATAGCTTGGGGAAACAGCACAATTGACACAAATAGTGAAGCACAATGGTGAGGCGGTTTGCCTGTGAGATTTAAGGACTGAACAGTCAGCTGAGTCAAGTGCTCTGCAGACTGACTGAGCAAAGGCCCACTGGTGGTTAATGAGGTGGTCTTGATGACCCTAGTGACAGCTATGTCAGAAGAACAGCGATGGCAGAGCAGAGACAAAGCTGAAAGTGACAAGTAGTGAAGGAATGGGAGGCAGTATGTGTGTTACTTAAGAAAAGTAAAATAGAAAGAATGAAAACAGGTTTGTAGCTGAAAAAGTCAGGAGGATCAAATGAAGGATGCCCCTCCCCACCCCGCCCAGGAAAGGAAAGGCCTGTGTATATTTCATAGATGGGAAGGAAAAAAAAATGAGTAGAGAGATGTATGCTTTGGATGAAGGTCATGATAATTAGACAAGATAAATAGACAAGGTTCTAGAAGAGACAGGAAGAGAATGGGACTGAGAGCAAAACAGAGTTTGGCCTTAGAACAAAGGGAAGAGCCAGTCCTCTGCAAGTGAGTCTCTGTTCTTGTCATTTCCTCTACCTCATATTCACGCCTAACGTTTATTTACATTGAGTGCAACTACAAGTCCACAGCTGTACTCACAGCTGCCCTCACGTTAGATCCCTCTTCACCATCACCATTTATTGACCACGTGCCAGGCAGTTTATGTGTTCTCACGAGAAGGGTACAACTCTCATTCCCATCTTCCAGACAAGGACACAAAGGTGAAAGATGCGATTCCCTTGACTAGGTTTACCCAGCTGCTAAGTGGGAGAACTACGGTGGATGCCAGACAGTGCAGTTCTAGAACCTGTGCTCCTCTGTGCTGCATCCAAAACTTCCGAGTTGAAAATGGTTGCCTCCAGGGAGCTGGACTAGAAAGCAGGTAGCCGCGTGCGGCAGGGGTCTGCTGTATTTTGTTGTAAGTCTTGTAGTACCATTTGACTTTTCACTAGCGTAGGTGCTCTCTTAACCAACCCTTACTTAACTGAGGAGTAAAATTCCCCGAGCCTGGCACACTCCTCCTCTCCTTAACTCCCATCATGCTTAGGTATAAATCATGTGACCACCTGACCAACCATACGTCCAGATCCTACTGGGTAGCAGGCTGTCTAGGACATATTCATTTTAGAAACAAACAAAGGCACTTCCATTTTTACAATAAAAAGTCTCACTAATAAAAAGCAAAAGGAACTGATACCAGTGCTGAGCTGATGACTCAGCCTTCTCAGGGATGAAGGTGAGGTCACTGGCTAGAAGGGACAAGGTGAAAATAGGGCTTGATTCCTTCAATCCATCACCCACTCAGCAGCCAATGATCTTTTCAGGATCCCTGCAGCCTGATCATACCCCTGCTTCCTTTCTTGATGTGCCATACCCTTAGGACAGAATCTAGACATCCCAGGGGGCTTACGAGGCATTATGACCTGGCCCCATTTTCCTCTCCGGACTAAGGGGCTACCACTACCCTATACCACTCCCACTTCTTTGACAGCCGCTCTGATCTTAAATTTTACTCTTCACCTCCCTGGGAATTTGCACAGCTGTTTCCCCTGCTTGAATTGTGTTTTCCCTTCCTCTTCTTCATCTGGCTGGTTCCCAGTCCTCACCACTTAGGTTCATCAATTTAGATGTTGCTGCCTTCAGGAAGTCTTCCTAGGACTTCCACATCTAGGTGATGAACCTCTCCTAGGTGTTTCCATAGCGCCCTGTACTTTTCCCACTAAAGCACTTGCTAGTCTCCCAAGAACTGTTAACCACTATTGAAGCCCCTGTGTCTTCCCCACCCACACTGACTGTGGGCTGATCGTGTGAACTGCTTTAACCCACAGAGTGCAGGAGCGAAACTCTGTGGGTTCCAACTCCAAGCCTTAAGAAGCCTGGCTACTTCCCCTTTTGTACTTTTAGAAGCTCTGAGCCACTGTTTAGGAAGTTCAGCTCCCCAGCTGGAGAGGCCATGTGGAGCACGGCAGAGAGGCTCAGCCTTTCCAGTGTCCCAGTTGGGCCTTCATATGACTCCAGCCCCAGCTGCCATCTGACAGCAATCTCATGAGAGACCCCAAGTGAGACTGGCAGAATTGCCCAGCTGAGTCCCGTCAATTCACAGAACTGTGAGAGATAATGATTGCATAAATCCACTAAATTTTAGAGAGTCTGCTGTGCCACAATAAGTAACAAAAACATCATTCTATATTTTAGTTGTTTACTGAGTTTGCCCTGCTAGACTATTTTCTCTAATGGCAGGGACCACACTAATTAAGAAAAAAAATATTATGTACCTAGGCCCTGGCTGGTGTGGCTCAGTGGATTGAACACCGGCCTGTGAACGAAAAGGTTGCAGGTTTGATTCCCCAGTCAGGGCACCTGCCTGGGTGGCGGGCTGGGTCCCCAGGTTGGGGGTGTGTAAGAGGCAACAGATCGATGTATTTCTCACACAATGATGTTTACATTTATCTCCCGCTCTTCCCCATCTCTAACAAAGTAAATAAATAAAATCTTTTTAAAAATTGTTATATACTCAGGACATTCTCCAGCACAAGATAAGCTCTCAGACGTCAGGTTAATGCAAATTAAGAATGTCTACAAAAACAAAGGCAAAAGCTGTGCTCAATATGTGATCTGGGTGTCACTGAGGACTCTAGCTGCCCTTGAGTCTACGCTGACACCTGTGGTTTGTTAGTGTTCTCAGGCTTCTAGGGACAAGGATGTCATCAGGACATTTTACATGTGGGAACAGACACCTTATCTTCAAAAATTTTCAACTAGCTTCAGACCCGGGGGGCCCTCTGTGGTTGTAGGTGGAATGAATGTACTTCCGCTAGAACCAATAAATCCCATGACCAGGGTCTATGCCTGTCATCACAGCAGCACAGGGTGTCCAGTCAAGTCAACGGGCGTTGTCTGAACATCTGTGGACAGATAGCTCACGTCAAGCCCAATGTGGGACACGAATGGGAAAATGCCATCCCTGCCCTGAGGGAGAGAACTGGAGAGACTAGACTTACACAAATGAGATAATTAAATAACAGGACAACATATAATTACTGCTAAATTGTGTGGTAAGAAATTAAGTGCTTACAGAAATTGGGGAAAGCGGAGAGCAATGAGGGCTCCAACAGTTGGGGAACTGTCACAGAAGCACTGGATGCGGCTGAGCCGCAAGGGGTAAAATGAACTGCAGACAGGCTGGAACGAAGGAGCGCGCAGAAGTCCCAGGGGGGACAGTGCTGAACCAGTATGCTTATTTTACTTTGAGGCAGCAACACAAGGTGTGTGAAAAGTGGATGCCCCAAATCCCAAAGCAAGGATATTTCTGAATAGTTCCCTAATAGCCACACTTCTGGGCCTGTATTTATTGTTTCTTCTGCTTGCAATGCCTTTCTCCGTTCTCCACCTGGAAAACTCTTACTTGCATTTAAATGTCCAGCTCAAGTGCAACTACTTTTTTGAATCTGTACATGGAATCCCACAACCCAGCCCTCATGCTTCTACTGGAACGTATCTACTTCTTTTGCCTACTCACCTCTTCTACTACAATGAATAGCAACTTATACTTACTGAGTTCATATGGTGTGCCAGGAACTATGCTAAACATTTTGAAGATTTTATTTATTTTAGAGAGATGGCAAGGAAGACAGGGAGAGAAACATTGATGTTTGTGAGAGATACATTGATCAGTTGCCTCTCACACACCCCCAACTGGGGACCTGGTCTGCAACCCAGGCATGTGCCCTGACGAGGAATCAAACCTGTCCTGTTTCAGTTTGCAGGCCGACAATGAATCTACTGAGCAATACCAGCCAGGGACAAAGATTTTAAATGTACTGTTTTATTTAAGCCTCACACTATCTTATAGATGAAAAACTCGAGGCTTAAAATGGTTAAGTACACTGCCCAAGAACACACAGCTGGGAGCTAAGAAAGCTGGGATGCAATGTAACTCCAGAGGCCACTCTGAAAACACTGGACCACATGTTTCTGGAGGCCACAAATGCTCTTTATTCTGTCTGCTCAGATTCTAGGATGGTGGCTGACATATGGCTCAAAAATTGAACAAATTAATACATCTGTCTGGTTGTATTAATTGTCTGTGTCTAAAAGTAGTACTCCCCAGCACTCATTTACCCCGGATGGAGACTTTCACCTACCCAGAAGTCAGTACGTGGGGGAAAGGAGGAAATCTAAAAAACTTATATTTGAACTTGAGCTCCTTTATTTCAAGTGCAGTGAAAGAGGAATAGTTCTATTCCCAGCAATGACATTAGCTGGGTTTGAAGATGAGGGCTCTAATTAACAGGTATGTGTGTACAGGGGTAGGTCAGGGGAAAAGGTGTTCTCCTCTTGGGTATTTTAAAAGCAGAAACTTAAGTTGTTCTTATTAAAGTGTTACCAAAAGAGGCTGGGCCCAGAACAAGTCTGCCTGAGGCCAGCAGGTAGTGTGTGGGTTCAAGTCCACTTGATTCTGAGACTACATTTACTAAAACTGGGGACAGTGAAAAGAGAGAAGGGCCTAGGATAGAAAAAGCAACAGGAAAAAGCCTAGGTGGGGCTACTTTGGCTGCCTAGATAAGTTATTGGAAAGAAGTGAGCCTAGACAGGACTAATGTTAGCTCACTGGAGAGTCAGAGAAAAGGGGGCCTGGGAGACAGGTTCAGGGGGGTTAGCCCTGGACAAGCTGCCACTGCCCACTGCTCCCTTGGTTGCAAGTTTTGTGGGTACCTTAGGGTTTAAGAAAACGAAAATTCACTGAGAGGAAATTCAAGTGGGTGTGCCCCAAGGAGGGTGTGCTCTGGCTTCTTTAACTTGAGGTGTTTTATCTGCTTTCTAAAGGCAGGGATTTTAGGGGCAGCCTCAGGGGAGTATCTTAATACAATATTTATCAGCTTTTCCAGGTGTATCCTTTCAGGGTCATGGTCTGCACTGATTGGTCACCCAACTGCTTTTGCTGCTTTTCTGGGCCTGGAGATGTTATCTCCAGGGAGGAAAGGTCAGAGAATCCCACAGACCGGCGATTTGAAAGGTCAGGGCATCTAAACCGCATGACCAATGATATGCCAGGGGAGGAAAGGCCACTCTGGCTCAGGTCCAACGCCAGTTTTGCTCGTTACTAGGCACCAGGGCTTCCCGCCCTGGTGACCTTCTGTAGCGGCTATAAATTGCTCTGCCAGTTTGTTCAGCTATCTGTCTCAGCTTTCCCATTCCACTTGCCAAGGAATTTTCCTAGCTTCTTACTATCCTCCCTCCAAACCAGTTAGGACCAGTCAAGATCACTCTATCTGACCGTCTCTTGACGCAGACTCAGACCCTGACAGTGGAGGGGGCTGGCCAGCCACTAGTGGCGAAGCAAAAACTGAGCCAGAGCTGGAATCCGAGAGTCAGTACCCTGCCTGCACAGTCCTTCACTGCCTACCCAGGCAGCCCAGGCCCACCTCTCCAAGCAGAAGCTGGCCTACGGGATTCCTTCGTGGAACCCTAAGGCTTCTCTCCTCTGCCCAATGGGTCTCGCCTCCTCCAGCATCGGGACCTGGGGAAGACTGGTCTCCCTTTCGCGTCTCCACTGTGTCTGCTAGGTCCTCTTGCGCCACCGAGGCCCCTCTAGCCCCGCCTCTCAGGCGGTTCCGCTTCGCCACCTGCGACCATCCCGCCTCCGTACGCTGTCCCCTCTATTTGCTTACGCCCTTGCCGCAGTTCACCTCCCACTAGCCCCAAACAAGCCTGCACCCCCACTTCCTTTTGCTGAGCCGGTCTTCCGGCTGAACTCCTCTCTAATTGGCTGGCTGAGAGCTTCTTTGGGGTTTGGCCACCCGAAGGGCGCCACAGCGGCCGCTGTAGCCGCTGTCCCGTGGTTTGGCCTCGCTGTTACCGCTGCGAGCCTCTATGGTGTCGGCGAAGACATGTGGCGCCTCACGGGACTCCTAAGCCGAAGTGAGGGCCGTTGGAACCGCGCGTCTTGAGGCAGCGGAGACTCAGATTTGGAGGAGGGGCCGGGCGGGAGGACCGAGCCGAAGTTTTAGTGGGCGGGGTTAGAGCTGAGGAAAAGGAGGGCCCTATGTGGGCGGGGCTATACCTCGGAAGGCGGGCCATTGGAATTTGAGGTGTGGGCACACTAATGGGAAGAAGGTAGCTTAGCGCCAAGGAAGATGGGTGGGGCTATTGCGGGGGGCGGGGGCGCCAAATGACTGGACCTGGTGGGTGGAGTCAATGAAAGAGTAGTAGGGCTGATAGAGTAGGCAGTGATAGTGGAAAGAGGCGGGACTTTGAGACAAAGCGCTCCAAATATTGAACAAGAGTTTGTATATAAACGCCTGGTTATTCATCTTAGAACAGTGGTTGTTAGTCCTAGGAGGGGTCAGAATCGCCTGGGGAGCTTTTTTCAAAATATAGATGCTCCACCCGGAGTTATCCTGGTTTATTGGTTCTAGGTTGGCACCCTAGAACCTGTACTAAACAAAAGATTCCCACGTGTTAAGAAACTCTGCACAGTCAAATAGATGCCAGAGATTCCGGGGTCCCTGGGGTGGGGCTCTGTCAAGTGTCAGAAGGAAGATTGATGGTACTGCCATTGCCTCAGTCTTATTTATGTTGAGGTGACTGATTTTTGTTGCTCTGCACAGCTCTTCCCCGTCTGTTAGGACCTGACCTCCGGGGGGTGACCCCCAAGTCCACCAGCCCAGATGGGTCTCAGGCTACCTCCTCAACCCTGCTGGTCTCTGTGCCAAGCTTTGACAGGTAAGATACTGCCATCTGTCATCTGTTTCCTCTCTGTACCCCCTCTACTCCCCTATCTGGCACAGAACTAAATGGCCTGTATTATATCATCTAGGTCAGGCCCCCACGGTCCAGGTCCCGGGACAAGCAGGGGCCCAAGGTCTCATGGATGGAAGGATGCCTTCCAGTGGATATCTGGTCGTGTCTCCCCGAACACTTTGTGGGATGCCATATCATGGGTAAGGCTTACTCAGTCCTGTCCTTGACCTTCAGTGTGGATGAGATTGACCCTGCATGGAAGTAGAGCCTAAAAACATGAGCCAGGGCATCACTGTGCCTGCACTCAGATTTTGAGTAACCTGTGGCATTGGAGCATATTCAGGGAGATAGAGCCACTCCTCATCCCCTGCCTTCCATGTATTTTATTCCTCCTTTTATTCAGTAAGCATTTATTTAACACATCTCTGAACCAGGCATTTTTGCTGGGCACTAGGGAAATAGCAAAGAACGAGGTAGATAAGATTTTTGCCTTCATGGAGCTTACGATAAATAATGCTAAATAGCTAATATTTTATTTATTAGTGTAAAGTATTATATGTACATTATCTTCTTTAATCCCTACCAAAATCCTTCAAAAGAAATATCTCCATTTTACAGGTGTGGAACTTAGGCTCTGAAACTTTAGGTAACATGTCTAAGGTCACACAACTTTTAAATTGAGGAGCCAGATTTTACTTGGAAGCTCATACTCTTACCCATCACACTCTATTGCTTGGTTGCTGCACCTAGTATGGCTTGTAAAAGCACCTGGTACAGATCCTGGCCCCATAATAGCTGCTTAGTAAATACTTTCTGAATTAGATCTATATGTAAGTCAGTTGCTCAATCTAATAGAATAGAATCTCTGCCTTCCAGGTTGTGCTTATAAGGTATTCTGAATGAAGTTGGCACATACATCATTCTCATGTCCATCACATCTCATCCCTATCACTTCTGTGCTATGTATTTGGGCACATGGCTTGACCTCTCCGAGCCTCAGTTGTCTCATCTATAAAAGGGTGCCATCAGCAGATCTGAGCCTGGGGTGTCTCCATGATAGGGTCACTTCTGTCTGGGGAGCTCTGGGCTAGAGGCATAATACACCTTAGAGAGGAGAGCATTTCCCCATTTTGTCAAAGATCCAGACCCTAGGGCGATCCCACAGTGAGTCCTTTCGGAAACTGGACCTGGATCTCAGGGGCCCTGATGCCATCCCTCCCCTCTGTCACTACTGCCCATGTGAAAGAGCCTGTTCCCAGTGTCCTGGGTACATGTCCCTGTTATTGACAATGCCACGATGCCAGCACCGTCTCTTCCTTCTGACCTCAGCTCACACTTCACCCCCATAGACAGGGTTTCCCTGATTCCCTATCTTGCCAAGCCTCCCTCTCACACTCTATGTAACCCTTGATTTGTTTCCTTTTTGGCATTGAGCATGACTTGTCATTATTGTATTTATTTCTCTGTGTACTTTGGCTTGTCATCCTCCCTCGGTGAAGATATAAAACTTCACAAGGGCTAAAACTGTGTCTTGTCATTGTACCCAGTGCCTGTTGCAATAGGAAGGGACAGGGAAAACCAAGCAGTCACTGGGCTAGGAGCTAGCTTAGGTGTTCTGCAGACCTGTTAAAGAAGAGACACCTTCAGTAAGCCTGTACGTGTGAACATGGGTGTGGTGGGGTGGCTTGGTCAGGGTGGGGGGAAGGGAGGAGTTGTACTAGATTAGAGAAAGAGAGTGAGGCTGGTGGGGAACTCTGACCTGAGGCTACATTTGTAGCAAAGCCCCAACTTACCACATTATTATTTTTTTGCCTGCTTAGACGTTTATTCAGTAAGTCCCTCGTGCACTTATTTAGTGTACCTATCTCAGCACTCTACTAGGTGCCGGGGATACATTGGTGTGGAAAAACAGACAGGGTTCCTGCCCTCGTTGTGCTTTAAGACTAACAGGAGAGTCAGACCTTAGTGGAATAATTGTAGCAGTGATTACTTAAATACCAGTATGACCAGGGTTCCAGAGTGTGAGGGCGTGGAGTGGAGGAGCTGGCCCAACCAGGAGTCAGGATGGCTTCTCGAAGCGATGTTTGAGCTGCAGGCTGAGCCTGTGTGAGCTGGCTGGTGGAGAGCTGTGTCCCTGACATGCTGTCTTTCCCAGGGCACTCTGGCGGTGCTGGCCCTGCAGCTGGCGAGGCAGATCCACTTCCAGGCATCCCTGCCAACAGGACCTCAGCGAGCAGAGCGCAGCTCTTGGCGCAGTCCCCTGGACTGTTTCCTCTCATCTCCCTTCTGGCATCCATGCTCCTGTGAGTTCTCAGTCCTGGGGACAGGAGGGCTGGGCTGGGCGTTTCTCTGGGCCAGGAAGCATCTCTGGACACACCTCAGGAAAAGAACCATCAGCAGCAGCTCCTTACCTTTCCTATCTACAGCCAGAGGAAGGGGAATGTGAGGAAGTGCCATCCACCCAGGGTGTGGGCCGCACCCACCCTTCAGTGCCCTCCCATGTCCTCCCATCACCTTCCATGGAGGGAGCCCCACCAGGGTTCAGGATGCTTTAGATCCTGGGTGTGGCTTCCTGCCTACCCCCCAGCCAGTTAGGTCATTCTCTGTTCATTCATTAGTAAATGAATCTTGAGTAGCTACTCTGTGCCATGGTACAGAGACAATGAGCCCATTGGTTAAGGCTGTGGAGTCAGACTATTGGGGTTCAAGCCCCAGAGCTGCTATAGACTAGTCTTGTGTCCCTGGACAAGTCACTTTAAACTTCCCTATGCCTCAGTTTCTTCAACTGTAAAATGGGGTGATAATCAACCCCACCCCATAGGTTTCTTGGGAAGACTAAATGAATTAATATATGTCAAGGATATATGTGCCTGGCTCGTAGAAAGTGCTCTGTAAGTAATAGTTTAAGTTCTTGTCCTTGTTGTTATGATGTAATCATTGTCAATATTACCATCAAACAAAGTGTTAGGTGCTGGAGCTACAACAGCAAGTAAATAAAAGTAGATGCCTCTCTGCCATTGGAAGAATTCATGCAAAAGAGCGACTAACGCTTAGGGCAGGCGATCAGCGTGCATGCGGGCCCCTCTGAACCGCTGCGGAGGGAAGCCAGCCAAGGAAACGGAAGAGGAGGGTTGTGGAAGAGCTGTCACAGGAGTTTCCAAATTCTCCCTGTGGTCCCCAAAATGTCAGCGAGGACTTAGTCGAGCCTGAGCAGGCTGCACTGATCCCCTTCTGGTGCGACTGCTGTCATTGGCTCTTTGCAGCGCTGCGGAGGCACATTCTCCCCACCAACGGCCCAGCTCCCAGGCACCCTGGCCTCAGGGAACCCAGGCTGAGCCGGGAAGAACCCTCCACTCAGCCCGAGAGCCTCTCCTCACATGGCTCCTTGAGAACAGCGGGTCTTCAGGATCCCTCTGAGGAAGGTATGTCCCCACCTCATAGAACCAGCAGAAGGCAAGGGGAGCGAACATTTCTTTCTGTACGTGTCAGGTAAGGGGCTCGTCATTCCGGTGAGGCCCCACACTTCCTGGGCTAGTTCAGAATTATCCTGGTTGCTTGCCATGGTGCTGGATGGGGCTGGGAGACTGGGAAAGTGGGAGAGAAGGAGAAATAACACTTTCTTCTCTGCCCTGGCTGGGTATTGGCCATTTCCCCAGTAGATGCCAGTGCTCTCGGCTTCCTGCATGCCAACAGTAACTTCAACTTCAAGGCCAAACCAGCCCAGACTCAGCCCACTGGGGAAAAGCAGGTATTGTCCAGATTTGGCCACCTGGACCTTTATAACATTGTCCTGGGCAGGTAGCAATTCCAGTGAACTGCCTCATGATGAGCCTTTATATTTCTTCCCCAGGAACAAGATCAGTCAAAAACCTTTTCCTTGGAGGAGGCTGTGACTGCTCTTCAGCAGCTCTTCCAGCTCAGCGTTTCCATCGCTTTCAATTTCCTGGGTAACTGGGTGGGCCTGGCCTCAGGGCAGGCAGATGGGTGGGCAGAATGGGTATGGAGAAGGTCAGAGAGAGTCAGATAGAGAGTGGTTCAAACCAGAGAGAGTTATTTTCTCCCAGGTACGTGGACAGATCTGGCACTGTGGCACAGTGGTGTTGGGGACCCACCCTCACTCAAACCTTTCTGCCAGTCGTAAAGCTGGCTCCCATCTTGAGGTCCTATTGGCTCTTTTAGCTCCTGCCCTCATATCCTTATTCTAGGCAGCTGGAAGGGGGAAGGTGGGAAAGCTAAAGGGCCACTCCTTCCCTTTAAGGACATGACCTAGAAATTGCACAAATCACCATCTAGAATGTAGGCTTATGGCCTGCCCCTAGTTGCAGAGGAGACTGGGAAATGTAGTCTTTAGCTGAATGACCATGTGTCTACGTGAAAATTCTGTTACTATGTAAGGGGGAGAAAATCTTGGAGACTACCTTGCATTCTCTGCCACACATAGACAAGAACGGGCTCCTAAGGTTTGTGACAGGCCCTCAAGTGCATGAACAGGAACTTCGTGCCCACATCTGGAGACTCCAGATGCCCCTCCACTATTTGTCCCAGTTAAGTTTCAGGCGTTCTAATGTGGAGACTCAGAGTCCTAGCAGCATCTATTGGAGTCTAGTGAGCAGGTGGGCGAGAGGCTGGGATTTATTCAGAACAAATTTATTGAGCATTCACCTCTTGCTCAGCCGTTTAGGTGCTGGGGATATGGTGTTTCACAAGACAAAGTCTTTACTCGTGGAACTAACGTGTGAGTTAAGGGAGAGAAAAACAGTAAATTGCCAAACAAATAAAGAGAATTTCAGATGGTGGTGGTACATGTTATGGAGAAAATTAAACAGGAACAACTTTTGATTTGGAAGTCATCACTGGTGAGACGATCCTTCAGCTAAGACTTGTTTAACAATAAAAAGCCTGTCTTATCTGGAGCTTGGAGATCACTGGGCGAGTGGAGTCAGAGGAGCAGCAGAGGCCAGATCAAGGGAGCCTGTCTGAGCCACGGTGCAGTGTGGATGCTTGAAGTGAGGCAGGAAGCCATTAGACGGTTCTATGCTGGAGCAGGAGGAAGGGCAGTCACATGGTCTGATTTACTTTTTTAACAATCTCTCTGGCTGTTTGAGGACAAACGTGGATTGCAGGGATGCCCGAGGGGAAGCAGGAGACTGGGTTGAGTTGTTACTGATGACTAAGCAAATGTAGTGGCAGTGGCCTGGTCTAGGGTAGAGGCAGAGGAGACCGAGACAAGAGGATGGATCAGGGCGTGCCGACGGAGCCAGTGTGGGCAGTCGGGGTGGCGCGGGGTCTTTTGCCCTCTTGAGTCTTCTCCTCAAGGACAAGAGGGCTCTGTGAATCTGGCCAGAGAGTTTTCAGACAGCAGGGAGGCGACTTTAATTCAGTGCTGGCTGAATGCAACCTGGCTTCTACCTTATTAGCTTTTTGTGATTTAGATGGGGAGATAGTCTCTTCTGAGAATTTTCTTGCCCATTCCTTCACTCACATATTCATTTATTCAGCAAGTGCTGAGCACTGTGACAGAACACAAAGGGAGCATAAGCCGTAATCATATTTTGCATTTGTATAGAGCTTTCACCCTGTGTAAAGTCATTTCTACACTCTTTCTCTGCTTCTGCTTCCAGGATTTTAGAGTCTAATTGAGGAGACCGGGCTTGCACTCTTGAAACAGTTTAGTTTGTAGAAAAAAACTTGTATATTAAGTAAATGCCAAAAAAAAGTGTTTAAAGCCTGAGTGTGGTCTGCAGGTTCCAGGGCAGAGCCGGGACGTGAAGGCCTGATGGAGGCAGAAAAGACGTCCCAGGCAGGAAAAGCCACTTGGCAAAGGCTTGGAGTCGAGAGTTGGCTGCGCCTGGCCCCTCTCCTATTTTCCTTTTTTTTTGGAAGGTCAGAGAACATGGGCTTTGGAGCTGGACACACCTGAGTTCAGGCCTTTGCTATCTTGTGTTGTCTCTCACAGTGTGTCCGTAAAACACCATTAACAGTTGTCAGCTGGGCCAGGTTATGTTGGTTATGAGCAGCCTAAGTCACAGGTGGCAAACACAGAGCCTGCAGGCTGAATCTGGCCCTCCACCTTCTTTTATCCCGCCCAACACCTTGTTTCTACCCGGCGGCAGCGCCAAGCTCCTTGCCCCTAGTTAAGGAGTAGTTACATTTGTACAATCCTAAAATTGTATTTGGCCCTTTCAAGGCAACCACAAGCCTGATGTGGCCCCCAGTGAAAATGAGTTTGACACCGCTGGCCTAAATCCACTCTGGCTAACTTAAATATGGAAGGAACCTACCGAGATCTGTTGACCTGCCAAACCTCAGAAAGGACAGGAGTCAGGGAAGCCCCGGGGAGCCAGGGTGCAGTAACTGATAGTGCTGTCCTCAGAATTAGCCTGCAAAAGCTGTGTTTTCTCCTGTGGAAAGGAAATCAAGAGTCAGATTCCGCAGGGGAGGGTCTCGTTGGTTGGGAAGAGAGGAGGCGTGTTGATTGACAGCGCTGGGGAAAGGGCTGTTCTCAGAGGGAAATCAGGACGTTGCAACCAAGAGGAGGATGGTATAGATGAGGGCAGAACCCACTGATGTGTATGGCTAACCAGTGAGATGTTAGGAGGATGGAAATATATGCAAATTGTCCAGTAAAGAAAAAGAAAGGAAGAAGCCTGTGGGCACCTGGCTGAGGGTGTGGGGAGGTTCGCAGAGGGAGCGGTGAGTGTCTACACCCTGCACTTCCCTACAGGGACAGAGAACATGAGGAACGGGGACTACACGGCGGCCTTTTCCTACTTCCAGAAAGCAGCAGCGCGAGGCTACAGCAAAGCACAGTACAATGAGGGCTTGTGTCACGAGTACGGCAGAGGCACTGCCAGGGACCTCAGCAAGGTACCGCACCTCCTCTCCTGCCCCAGGCCCATCCCCTGTGCTGCAAGGCCCGGAGTGACCTCCAGAATGAGCAAGGGGCAGGGCTTGGGGACAGCCCCTCTCTCTCTCCCAGCTGTGAGGGAAACATTTTCAAAACGCTCTTAATGCCTTGCCTGGTGTGGCTCAGTGGGTCGAGCACTGGCCTGTGAACCAAAAGGTCTCACGTTTGATTCCTGGTCAGGGCACATGCCTGGGTCACAAGCCAGTTCCCCAGTTGGGGGCAGTGAGAGGCAGCCAGCCTCAATGTTTCTCCCCGCTTCCCCTCCCTCTAAAAAAATGAATAAATAAAATCTTTTTATTTTAAGGCTCTTAATTTCTAGGAATTTGAACCCTAAGCTCAGGCAGACCAATGCCCTTGTCTTCATTGCAGCTGCATTCTCAGGGCCTAGAGCAGGGGCGTCAGACTCATTCTCCCCGGGGCCACGTCAGCCTCGAGGTTGCCTTCAAAGAGCCGAAATCACTTTAGGAGTGTATAAATGTCACTACTCCTTAACTGTTAAGGAGCTGAAATCATATTTGGCCCTTTGAAGGCAACCATGAGGCTGATGTGGCCCCCGGTGAAAATGAATTTGACACCCCTGGCCTAGAATGTCGCTTTGGTGAGTGGGTTCATTGATTCTAAAAAAAGGATGAGTGCAGATGTTATAGACAAGAGTGCATTTCTTGAAGTTTTATACGATAGCAAAGGGAAGCAACCTGTGTTTCCTCAGTAGAGATTGGTTGATAACATCTACCTGGGCCTTAAAAATAATGTGCTAGATCTACATCGGCAGAGAAGGACTTTCATGGTGTGCTGCTCTGTGAAGAAATGGGTCACAAAACAGCGAGTGCACTCCTCTCTCTACCCTACACACACGTACATATTTATGTGTGTGTAGGTACATATAATGTGTATGTGTACATATGTGAATAGGTATATTTGAAGAAATGTAAGGCTGCACACTAAAATGTTAACAGAATCACCTTTAGGAGGCAGGATTTCTTAGCATTGTGTGTTTCTATTTCTCATTTTATCTGTATTTAAGTTTTTTTGGCTTATCTGCACTTTCTGACTAATCTATAACAGTTATGTGTTGTTTAATTAAATAATGTTTTGAAATTTCACTCAGAGAAAAAGCTGGCTTCCAGAGTCACCAGCTGATGGTGTTTCTCCCTTTGCCCCAGGCAGTCCTTTGCTACCAGCTGGCTGCCAGCCAGGACCACAGCCTGGCTCAGTACCGCTACGCCAGGTGCCTGCTACAAGGCCCAGCCTCCTCATGGGACCCTGAGCAGCGGAGGGCAGTGTCCATGTTGAAGCAGGCTGCAGACTCAGGCTTGAGAGAGGTACATGTCATGGGCAGGGATGGGGCGTCTCTCCTGGGCACCTGGGGCATGTCGGGCCTGGCAGTGACCAAAATATGTTTTTCCTTCCTCCTAACCACAGGCCCAGGCTTTCCTCGGGGTGCTTTTCACCAAGGAGCCATACCTGGATGAGCAGAGAGCTGTGAAATATCTTTGGCTTGCAGCCAACAATGGGGTATGAGGCCTCTGGTATCCAGGCACATTGGGGATTGACTCCAGTAAAGGAAGGGACTTTGGAACTGGCACTGAGTTTTTTGGATAGGAATATTGGGTTGGCTTTAAGCCTTAGCTCTTGCCGACTTCCAGGGTGATCTTTGTGCAGGTCCAGTGGTGTCCTGGAGCTGGCTCGAACCTGCCTGAGAGAGATATGGGTGGTGTTAAACCAGCCATGGTAGGAGTATTTGCATTATAGAAATTGCTAAAGGCTGCAGAGCAGGGCTTTTCCCCCTGGAGAGCCAGGTGTTAAACATTAACCAGCACACTGCTGGGCCAGTGCTTGTTGATCCAGAGCTGTTCCCGTGTCCCTAAACTTGGGATGGATCATAATGCTTGCCTGTCCACCACTTCATGGGGTTGTTGTGAAGATCAGAACATGACTAAGATAAAAGGTGTGAAAGCACTTGGTCAGTTGTACACACAAAAGGTGCATCATTACACGTATTATAGTGCAGGGGGTTCAGAAGACACATGAAGTGAACAGTCCAGGCAGTTACGGGGGTGGGGGGGGTGGCTGGTTGTCTGTGAACTGGGACCATTGTCATTAGGCAGAATGCCCCAGACTTTATTCCACACAGCGTTCATTGCATGGGACATTTATAAGTAATTTGAGGGGGAGAAGGGTCAGTTGGCTTGGGGAAATACTGAGTTAAACAGGTATCTTTAATGCAGGAAATCTCAGAACTTTCAGTCACAGTGAATCACTGAGAAGGCGTCTGTGGTTTGCTGCGTTTCTCGAGTGTATCTGAGCTGCGTGTTTTTTTGAGTTGCGTCCTGAAGGCCCAGGAGCCCCGAATGAACACAAGCAGCGTGCATGTTCAGGACTGCCCTGCATAGGGACTGCCACTTCTCTGTTTTCTGGCCAAACGCTGATCGCTTCAGTGATCTCTTGAGCACCAGAATACTTGCCCCTTTTCACTCTGTGTTGCCCAGAGTACCTGTAGCCATCAAACGGGACTGGTGTCACCAACCAGTACTGTCCTCTGTGCCTGTCTTTCCTTAAAAGAGCCGCAGAGCACTCCCGGGGCCGAGTGGGCCTCGTATCCCCATGCCGGACACGCGGGGGCACCCAGCCTGCTCCGGCCCTCCAGCATGCTAGGAGGCAAGACGCACAAGGGATGTCAGGTGACTCTGCATTGGGGCACAGGCCTCACATCCATCCATTCCACTAGGGAGTCTATCTTCCCAGGTTGTGCTGAGCAGCTGTAGGGTGGGCGTTTTGGCCTTGTAACTATCAAGTGCTGTGTTCTCAGCCAGCCTGTAGCCTTGAGCCCACCATGTTCATTGCGTAGACTTAGGTCTGCCTGCTACAGAACCTCCTTTCAGAAAGTTAACTGTAGAAGGTACAAGAGAAATTGGACCAGGTTTGGGAATCAACCAAGTGTTTTGTTTTTTAAATTGAAAGATTGAATATAATGAAAGAATTCTACTAGAGAGGGAGAGAGAAATGATGTAGGCAACTCAAGGTATGAAAATAGTAACACTAATCTAAGTACATTTTATATATTAACACATTTAATCCTCACAGCAGCATAATATGGTAGGTGCCATTATTATGCAGACTTGACAGATGAGGAAACTGAGGCAGAGGCGTAGGCTAACATGCGTGAGTTACACAGCTGGTAAGTGGTGGAGCCCAGGCTGGAAGCCAGGCAGTCTGGCTGTGCAGGCCTGGCCTCCAACCCAATCAGATTCTGCCTCTCCGAGGAGGAGATGGTTCTCAGTGTGTAGAGAGGATTTTGAGCCTTGAGCAGAGGGGTCAGCCTTTTAACCTTTCAAATGAGGAGAAATACTTTCTCTGTAAGGTATACCGTGCAGCCCTCTTGGCAGGAATTCAGGAAGGCCTTTGGGAAGCCCAGCTTCCACCCTTGCTCCTGACTCTTCCAGGATAACGTAGGAGCCTGACTCTCGGGTTTCCCATAGCTGGGCTGAGTGCTGCCTGCAGCCTTCACTTCTGCATACTTTTAGTACCAGCCTCACAGAGAGAAGCTTGGACATTGCTCTGGCTAGACCCTCCCTGGGTGGAGGGGTCCATTGCGTTGGGCAGGCTTGGGGCCTCTGGCTTGTCATAGATGAGATCCAGGGTACAGGGAGGGCTGGAGCTGGGCCCTGACCCTGCTTGACAAAGCGCCAGCACACCTGACTGCTCCACCTTCCTCCTGCCTTGGCATTCGGCCCTTCAGTTCTGCATGTGTGCATGTCTGTGTGTCTGTTCTCCTTTAGGACTCACAGAGCAGGTACCACTTGGGAATCTGCCACGAGAGGGGCCTTGGTGTGCAGAGGAATCTGGGAGAGGCTGTGAGATGTTACCAGCAGTCAGCGGCCCTGGGGAACGAGCCCGCCCAGGAGAGGCTGCGGACCCTCTTCTCTTCCATGGAGGCGGCAGGTACGGACACAGGTCAAAGCCAGCAGGGTCCCTCCCCTGAGCTCCATACCTGTGACAGAGAAGGCATGGCAATAGCTCTTGGTGTCCTTGTCGTTTCCTGCCCCAGTGATGGGTAACAGCACAGCTTTTCGAGTCAGACAAACCTGTTTTAACCCTGTGCTGTCACTGAACTTGGACTCCATGTCTTCGAGCCTCACTTTTTTCACCTTGGAGTACGTGGGTACTAGTAGTGCTTTACTCCTTCGGTGGTTGTAAGGATTAAGTGTGGTGACTATAAAGGGCTTAACACAGCCTGGCATACGGTAGGTATTAAATAAATGGGAGCTGCTCTGGTGATTTTCCAGGAGGGACAGTGTCCCAAGGCTGCCTCAGCACCCTGAATTACCCTACCCTTCTAGGGCCCTGAGCGCCCTGCTCACCCACCAGTCACTCAGATGGGTGGGAGTTAACAGTGCTGGGGGAACCGTGTCCTTTAAGAAGTCCTTGCTGCAAAGTGGGAACCCGAGAATACAGTGTGAGTACTAGTTCCTCTCACCTCTCCTTGCAGCTCCTGGGCTCCGGGACCTGGCCGGCACAGGACTGAAGTCCTTCTCCAGCCCTTCCCTCTGCAGCCTGAACCCCCTGCTGGCAGGAGCCTCATGCCTCCCACATGCCTGGAGCACAGGGAACCTTGGCCTCCTCTGCAGAAGTGGCCATCTTGGAGCCAGCCCTGGAGCCCCCAGCAGGGCTGTCCCTCCATATTCCTGGCCTTTGGAAAGGAGTGTCGTCAGACTGGGTTTTGGCTAAGGTGAGACGAGACACAGTCACTGTAATACCTGTCACTGGTGCGGGCTGGGGAGGCTGGGGAGGCAGTGGATGGCAATAAGATGGGTGTCAGTAACCCCTTCCAGGGCAGAAATTCCAGTGGGAGCCAGGTTCTCAAGCAATTCCAAGTGCATGGCTAATAAAGGTCAAATGACTTTGACCTTTCCCCTCCGGTTGATAGCCTCACAGAGCAGCAGTGGATACAATTACAGGCATTTCTGGCTGGTGCACAAAAAAGATTCATTCAGTGACCTGTGAAAACCGGTATTGAAGGGTCCGGAGACCCTGGTCCTCACTCAGCCTTTGTCTTAGAGAAAATCAGTGACCTCCTTCCCCATAGTTTCTCCAAGCTTAGACTACATTTTTTTTTTTTTTTTGCCAGCATCTGATTGATTTGTGTGCCCCTGGTGGTTCACAAGAGGATTTTAGGTGGTATTCAAATTAATATTTTTATTTTAGTAGTTGTATATTTAATATATAACATACAAATATGACTAGCGTGTTTCACAGACACAAAGGGTTTCTCAGATATGAAGGGTTTCACAGGTAGGAAGAGGAGTGAACCGACTTAAAGGAGAACGTCATGACATTGCCCACAGGGAGTGCAGGTCCAGGGAGGTGGCAGAAGTCCTGAGGTGGCTCTGTGAACAGCTGCAGCCGGAGACACCGAATCAGTTCGCTTTTGTCCACCCCCAGCGGATTCACGATTGTCCGATGTGGAACTAAGGAGTTTTTTGCCTAAGTGCCTGAAGTATCTGCTTAATTTTTTTCTGCTCGATTTTTTTCCAGACCTTCTCACTTCAGCCCCTAAAGATGGAGCCTGTGGGTTCTCAGAGAGATACCAAACTTGAGTCCCCAAGAAGAGGCCAGTTACTCACCCACCTTCCCAAAGAACCTTAAATGCTCACCCCAGCACGGTACAGAAGAGGAAAGCGTGTGAAGACCCAGGTTCTGGCCATGTCCCTTTGTGTGGCCATGTCACCTTCGAGCAGTGAGTAGCCTGACTCACTGCAGAGTTTTCCGCAGCTGCAGACCAAGGGCGGTGGTGTCCGCCCTCCTCCCCTGCAGGGCTGACTGGGGCCACTTCACCGTGGAAAAGACCACGGTGCTCACGGAGGCCTGCGGAGGCAGGGTGATGCTCGTGTTTGCGAGGCTTTGTGAGTCACCAGGCCGGGAGAGGACCCAGGCCTCCTGAGTCCTGGCCCAGGGCTCCTTTGCACCGTTCACCCTGTAATGTTACACGAAAGCGTTTTCCCTGTCCTGCCGACGTGAGGGAGCGAATGGAGACTGGGCACCCGGACTCCTGGAGCAGGAGAGTGTGGACTGTGAGCCCTTCTGTTGGGAAGGGTGTGCCAGAAATGCATGGGAGTTTAATAAAACCAATAAGGGATTATCTCATCACTCTGCCCTTGAGCGTGTGGGGGGAGAGCCAGGGAGACGGGCAGGGGGAGCTGAAAGCCGAGGCTCCATTCTCGTCTCTAAACTTTCCATTAACCAGTTTAAAGGGTCTTAAAAGCTTCTCCGAGAGAGACTTAGAAAAAATGATTTCTGAGTCAACGCTAATGACTCCAATTACTGAATTTGTGAATAGCGGGGCCCGGCTTTTGGATGTTAGCCCAAGTTCAATAGCATAGATGTGTTTGAGAGTGAGGTGTGGGAGGGACTGAGGAGCAAAAACCCTTAGTGATTGTTCAAATGGGAAAGACCCATTTCAAAGATGGGAAGAGTTGGGGGTAGTGTGTCCACATTCCCTTCTCTGCTTCTCACCCCTTTCCCCAACCTCTGGTGGCCCTGGCACACTTTCCTGCCATCACTGGAGCCCTAAGCCTCCCCTGTCCCCTGCTGCCTTTCCAGGGCTGCCCTGCACACTGGCCTCCCCCTCCCTGTCCCCTCACAGGGACCTTGTCTTCGTATTGCAGTGTCCTCAGCACTTAGCACTCGGACCCGCTCAGGTGGGAGCTCAGTGTGCACATGGGGTAAAGCTTAGTTTTAAGCTATGCAATGCACTAATCTCTCTGCAAAAAAAAACAAAAACAAAAAAAACTTCTGTGGTCAAATAAGTTTGGGAAGCACTGCTGCACTAGACATCCCCTTTTTATAGATTCACAATGCACATCAGCATATTTGAGGTTCCAAGAAGTCCAGCAGAAAAGAACTTGGTTAACCCAGTGCTTCCCTTGTGGGGTTGAGCACAGAGCCAGCTCCCTGCAAATTGCCCGTGACCTTCATGGGGCACCCTCTCATGGAGCCCCACTTGCCAGCCTCTTCCCCTCTGGGGGTCATTTTGGTTTCTCCGATTACCTCTGACCATTCCTGGGGCCAAGGGGCAGTTCAGACTGTCCAGGGACACTGGGTGTCCTGCAGCGATGGCCAGGTACGGCTCTCCCTCCCCCTCAATCGTTACAGATTAAGTACTGCTTCAGTTTGCGGTGCCAGACCTGGAGGTGGGATATTTTTAAGCTCTCCTCGCGGAGAGGGAAGGATGGGAGAGTCCTGAGAGAGATGCTGTCAAGGGACCAAAAACCCCTGGCTGTTTTGTCACCACCGTCTCCACGCAGCCCCAGGGGATGGGCTGCATCGGAAGACCCAGAACTGCTGTGCTTTTGCCATTAAAATTCCATTATGAATGACTCATTGTCAGTGCCCTGAAAGGGTGTAGGGGGAGGGCTGGGAGATCAGCCTGGGTGAACATACTGGGTGACCTGAGGTTTGGGGCCTGGTGCCCTTAGCAGTGAGACCTTTGTGTGAGGCTCCGCTGCCTCAGTTTCCTCATCCGAGATGCTGTTTCCAGGGAGCCCCAATGCTACAGCAAGAGCAAGGCTGTTTGGTTCATTGTATCTTCAGTGCTGATACGATGTTCAGTACGTGTTTATTCAATGAATGAGCGATTCTGCGCACTGCCCCTTCTCCATCCAACACCAAGCCTACCCTGCACCTAGTAGGTGCATTAAATATTCATTAAAGAATTGATGCTGTATACCCCCATTGCTATTCCCAGTGCTACTTTTGCCGCATAGTAATTGCTCAACAAGTACAGAATATTGGTTGAAGGAGTGCTTCTGATCCTGCCTCCCTCCTCACCCCACCCATGACATTGTACCCACCCAGTACTTAGCAGGGGCTGAAAAATGCTGACCTGTTTTCTAGTTACACACCATGTGCCCAGCTGAGCCTCCCCCTCCTGTCACCTCCTTTTCAGAATTTGGGTCTCTCCAGAGTCCCAAGGGTGGTGGTTGCCATCTCACTCTTGTTTCAGCCAGAGGAGCGGGCAGGTCAGTGAGTTGCCAGGCTGAAGGTGGATGACAGACACGGAGGCTGCCTGTCAATCTCTGAACTGCCCCCAGGCTCCGAGTGAGCACTGCATTGCACTCCTGGTGCTGGGGAACGGCTTGGCTGTCGATAAAAAAAAAAAAATCCCTCTGCGCTCTCCAAATTAAGACGACATTTAACTGAGTGCTCGCTGGCTCGCCTGCTCCTGCAGTCTCTCCCAGGGGACAGAGCCCGTATTGGTGGAAACTGTTCTGAGCATGTCCAAAGTCTCAGCTTTGACATCTTTGGCTGATGTCAAGAAGTTTCTGTGACCTTGTTCGGCCCACTCAGTTCTGTCACCATAGACGCTGTCTCGCTCTCCATGTGTTATTGGGAAAGGACTGGTGTTAGCGTGCTAGGAGGAGGTTGCGTGGCACAGGCCAGAGTACGACCGTCAGTACTTACACCCTCACCCTGAGCAAAGGTCAGCTGCCTCAGATTAGCTCTGCCCATGAGTTCTCCAGGTTTTGTGGAGAATGCCGGGCTGAGGACCAACCTAAAGGATGGCAGTGGTCCTCAATCGTATTTAGGTCACAGACCCTCCGAGAATCTGATGAAAAGCACTGACTCCTTCCCGTAGCAAAATATATCTCCTCCCATTTTTACAGGCAGTTGGGCAGGGATCCTGAAGCCCAGCCAGAGGCCCCAGGTTGAGGCCCCTGGATGTGTTAGAAGGAACATCACCCTAAATCCCTGACCCAGACCCAGACCCTAGCCCCACCCATAGACTCTCCACGGGGCTCCAGGCCAGTCAGCTTTCTCTGTCCTGCCATTTCCTTGCTATAAAATGTTCAGACTCCTTATAACTAAAATTACCCATGTCTGTGGAGGTTTAAAGTCGTGACTTAGAGCGGTGCTGCACAACCTTTTGTAGGTCACATGTTCCTTTGAGAATCTGATGAGAACTTTGTATCTTCTGCTTAGGAAAATGCCTGTGCACAGAGTTTTGCCCAGCATTCAGGGAGGTCCAAGGACTACAGATTCAGAACTTTTGAGCTAGAAGGAGGCAGTAATCCAGTGTATCCGCCATCCAGCTGCCAGCCATGCTTCAAGGTTCCTCAGGTCACCTCCTCCCTGAATCTCTCCGCCCCCCAACATCAGCTCTGCTCTGAAAATCCACCAATAGAGGGAGGTCAGCACTGTCTAGGGCTATGGTTCGCAGGCTTGCTTTCACATGTGGAACCATTTTCCCCCATTAGAGTCTTACCTGGAGCTCCAATATAGATAAACAGGAGCGCTGAAGCATCTCTTCACTCATTCATTCATTCACTCGTTCATTCCGTGAGTATTCACCATATGTTGCTTTGTACTGGGCCCTGGCTGGTCAGGCTGTAGACCCTGTCTGCTTCGTCCCTCCAGCTTCTCGCATTGATGGAAACCCAACAGCTTAAGAATCACAGGTCTCGTGAGGAGATTGCTCTGGCCTTAGGGGAGGTGATCAGAGACCCAGACACCCTGCTCTTGAAACACTGAGCTTTGGAGGGTTTATTTTCCTTGTCTGTAAAGCAGAATAATGGGATAATGGTGCCACACTGTATTCTAAGTGTGTGCAGTTTTTATTAGCCCTAAGGAGTATGAAGAGCCCATTTATGTGGCCAGTGACCATGTGTGCTGCGCTCCAGAGGAGGACAAAAGGAGGAATCTTCGCCTTCAATGTGCAGGAGAGCCCCACGCTATTAAGAAGCCAGCTGAATGACAACCTGGAAATTTCCAAGAAAATTGTGAGGCTGAGCCTTGGGAAAATATTTGCTGTTCATTCGCTCCCCCTCCTCTAGAAGGTTCGCTGCTGTCAGTGTCGATTTCACGGACCCAGTTCACACACCCTCCGCTCACACCTGAATTCACCAGCCCTAACCTGCTGTGACAGGAAGATTTACCTGTGAATGGTGGTTTCTGGAAAGAGGGCTTCTGTACCCAAAGGGCCGCTCACTGGGAAAGGACAGGATTCTGTAGAGGCCCCGGCCTGTGTCAGGTCAGACCCAAGTCCCCCTCATTCAGGGGCTCGGGAGTGTAAAGACAGGCCGCCTGCATGGCTTCGGAAGTAACTCTCTTCAGCAGCATTTGTGGAGGCGAGCTCAGACAAGTCCACCACTGCCGAAAGCTCACCCGTGGGGGCTTCTCCACTCTTTTCCTTGGCCAGCGGTCTAGTGTCAAGGTGAAGGGTGTGAGTTTTGGTGTTGGTCAAACCTGGCTCCAAATCCTGACTCTGTGTCTACTCTGATGGATCTTGGGTGAGACACAGCCTCTCCAAAACTCATATCCTTGTCTGTGAAATGGGGATAATAGCACCTCCCACTCAGGGTTGTTGAGAAATTATTAATTAAGTCCTATTGTAAGCCTGGTGTCTGGCTCATGTAAATGCTCTATAAATAGTCACACTTTGAGCCCTAATTTTCCAGCTGAGAAGCATATTATTTGATAATGTGACAACAGAGGAGTGGGGTCAAGGGCACACGTGTCCACTGTTGTGCAGCAAACCCCAACGTGACCCGCTCCTGTCCAGGCCCAGTCTGATCCTCTCGCCGGGGAGTGGAGGACGAAGACCCATCATTCTGTTACTCATCCCTCCTGAGAGGTGTAAACAGGAGAACAAGCTACTGCTTTGCCTTTATTAGTAGGTCACAGAGCTTTGCCGGGCACCCCAGGATCCAGCCCCCTGTCTTCCAGTATGCAACAAGGCCATTCTTGTCCTGCTTGTGACCCTCCTCAGCATCTGTTCCACTGGAGGACTGGCCCTCTGTGCTCTACATGTGTTTTGCCAGCAAACACGATCTCAGCCGCAAACTATCTGCATCCTCCAAAAAATTCAGCAGCAGAGCTAGCTCCTGACAAGGGGCTGCTTTGGTGAGCCAGCTGTTAGTCCTTAGGCCCCTGCCCACTCTGTGGGGTGGCCTCAGTCAACCTGAAGTTCTCGAGCCTCCTCTGCTCAGTGAGTTCAACAGTTTTAGAAACCAGAACATGTCCAAGGATTCTCAGGGCCTGGACTCTCTAGTATCTCCTGGGGCCCCTTGTTCCTGCATCCACAGGCCCCTGCTGCTGCTGCTGCTGCTGGGGCTGGTCCTGCCCTCGGCCCCCGTCTTTCCACCTGGGCTCCCCTGGATGTCCATGCCCGAGGCCTTGCTGGTGGCCAGGTCTAGACTGAGGGTCCTCCCGCAGACGGAGAGCCGCCGCAGCACCTCGGAGGCGGCCTCCACGGGCACACTGGCTCGCGGCACCAGCAGCATATCCAACAGCGAGCTCATCTCAGAAAGGAAGGTGCTGGCCAGCCGCGTGCCGGTTGGGCTCAGCTCTGGTCCCGACCCCTTGCCGAACGTCTGGAAGGTCCTCGGCTCCTCCAAGGCTGCAGTGTCCGGGGAGAACACGTTGTCACGGTAGTTGGTGGCAAGGGGCAGAGAGAGCCTGGCCATCCAGGCAGGATCTGGGGCACTCAGCCGGTCCAGGGCCAGGCCTGCGAGGAGGGCAGAGGGGACAGTGAGGGCCGGGCCCACGGAAGGGCAGGGTGGACGACGGTGGGATGTGGGCAGGGCAAGGGTTCTGAACAAAGGAGGGAAGGGAAATGGCAGGGGACGGACGGGGCAGCTGGAGGAGGACAGGAAGGAAGAGGCCCTGACGGGGAAGCTCACTGGCCAGGAAGGGGGCTGACTGGAGCTGCCTGCGAGCGGGGGCAGGAGGAGGCGGAAGGAAGGCCTCGAGCCAGAAACTGGCCTGTTGCTAAACAATGCTGCGTCGGTGGAGTGTGGCACCAGAGTGTCTTTCACCCATCCCTTACGGCCAGGCGCACCGCTGAGTGGGGAAAAACCCCTTTTCTCAGCCAACGCTGGAGTTTCTGGCTTGGTGCTGCCATCTGTCTGTACGCATAATAGTGACCGCTTATTAGGTACTCCTGTGCCAAGCAATTACATAATTGTCTCCTTTAACTTCCACACAGCATTTGGAGTCAAGAGTACTATCCCATTTTATGGATGAGTAAACTATGAAGTTCTAAGAAGTTAAGTCACATATATACTAGGCAACCAAATCCAGACCGGACCCCAGTTCTGATGGCTTTGAAGTCCCCTGTCACTGCACCACCCTCTCCACTCGGAAGAGCTGGCCCTTCCTCCTGCTGGATGCCCCAGGCTCCCGCCCATCCGTGGCTTCTGGACTTCCCAGGCCTGCTAAGGTGTGCACTGTGACCACCAGGCCCCAAGCTCTGAAGCTACAGGAAACCCTGTCCTAGAGGCAGGCTGGGAAGGGGCTGGCTCTCTACGGGCTGTCCCAGGAAAAGGGCAGTGGAAAACTTTCCTAGATTGCCAATGCCACCATCACACTTTTTTCCCTTCACAAAAGTTAGTCCCAGGCCTGATGGTAGAGGCCCAAGCAGAAGAAAGAGTGTCTTGTGGTTAAGAAACTATGTCTTTAAAAAAAAAAAGCACAAGATCTAGTTGGACTTGTATTTAATGTTTGTTTAAGGTGAACAGCTTTGAAGTCTGCGCACTGTTAGGGGGAATGCAGGCTGGTGCAGCCACTATGGAAAACAGTATGGAGTTTCCTCAAAAAATAAAAATGGAACTGCCTTGTGACCCGGCAACTCCAGCTCTCAGAATATATCCAAAGAAGCCTGAAGCACTAATTCATAAGAACATAAGCACCCCTATGTTCATTGCAGTGTTATTTACAATAGCCAAGATCTGGAAGCAGCCCAAGTGTCTTTCAGTAGATGAGTAGATTAAAAAGTTGTGCTACATTTACACAATGGAATACTACTTGGCCTAGAAAAAGAATGAAAGAAAGAAAAAATCTTACCCTTTGCAACAGCATGGATGGCCATAGAGAGCATTACACTAGGTGAAGTAAGCCAGTCAGAGAAAGACAAGTACCATCTGATTGCACTCATATGTGGAATCTGATGAGCAAAATAAACTAACATACAAAATAGAAACAGACTCTTAGGGAACAGACTGACAGCTGTCAGAGGAGAGGGGGTTTGTGGGGCAGGGTGAAAAAGGTAAAGGGATTAAGAAAACAAGCAGTGGACACAGACGACAGTATGGTGCTTACCAGAGGGAAGGTGGGGGGTGGGGAGGAAGAAGAGGGTAAAGGGCGGTAAATGGTGATGGAGGGAGACTCGACCTGGGGTGGTGAACACAGAGCACAATATACAGATGATGTGTTATAGAGTTGCACACCTGACACCTGTACAATTTTACTAACCAACGTCACCCCAATAAATTCAATGCAAAGGGAAAAAAAATAAAAATAATAAAAATAAAACATTAAATCGGTGCATAGAATAAAAGCCTAGGAGACCTGTGAAAGTGTTAACTGAAATTATCCAGAGCAGAAGTAATTTATTTTCTTTTTATCTATATTTTTCTACATTAACTAAATATTGCTTATGTGATTTGGAAAAGTTATTTCAAAATACAGCTAATTGTTGTTTATGTTGATCTAAATGAGTCTCGATCTTGCCTCGTGAGCGTGGGACTGTGCAGCCTGTGAGGCCGGGGCAGGCCCCGTCCCAGCTGGCCCAGCCCACGCCTGGGACTTGGTGAACATTTACTGCATGATTGAATGAACATAAATATTAACCCTGGACGTTTGGGAAATGTAAACCTTAGTTTCCTGAGACTCTGGGGTAATAAGGTTGGAACTCTTGCTGTTACGGAATTAGGCCTTTCCTTGTACAAGGGTCAGAGAGCCTCAGAAGGAATGAAGCTTGGAATGAGAAAATCACTGGGGCGCATGCGAACCGCTGAAAGTTGACGGCAAATTCCCTCTGCGGCAGGTGGGCTCTGGGCCGACCTGGATTGGATTTCCCTTCTTTGCTTCTTTTGAACAGTGTGACCTTGGGAAAATTGCTTAACCTCTCTGAACCTCCTTTTGCTCTCACAAAGTGGTGAGCTAGCAGTACTCATCTCAGTTGCCGTGAGCACCCAGGGAACTCACACAACTAAGGAGGTACTGTCGTCAACACATCCTCAGGCAGGGCTTTCACCAGATGCCCCCAAGACCCCAGTGCGTGGCAACCTCACCGGGGGCCTCATCAAAGTCCAGGCCTATGAGCAGCTCAGGCGTCTGTGTCCCTCTTCACCCCCAACCCCACCCCCTATGCGTCTTGCCCTCTGAGCTGTAGGGAAGCAGGACCACATGGGAACTGAACCCCATGCTGAGCTGCCCAATAGAGACAGAACGTGAGCTACAGAGGTCATTTGAAATTTTCTGGTAGCTACATTTTGAAAAAGTCAAAAGAAAACATGAAATTAATTTATAAAACACTTTCATACTTAATGTCATTACTTTATCTCATAAGCAATGGAGCATTTTAAGATCATTGAGATAATATATGTATCATACTAAGTGTTCAAAACCTGGAGTGTATTTTATATTTACACCACATCTCAGTTCAGACTAGCCATTTTCACACGTGGCTAGTGGCTGCTGTGGTAGACCTCCCAGCTCTACATTCTAGACAGTACAGTCCTGCAAAACTTTCTATACGTGTGCTGTCCAAGGCTGTACCCACTAACCCGCACGGCTGCCAAGCACTTGAAGTGTAGCTGGTATGACTGAGGAACTGAACTTTCTACTTTACACACACTTAATTTTAATCAGATTTAATTTTACTTAATTTCAGATTAGAGGCACACTGCCGGTGTCAATAACCATTGGCTGCACAACCCCGGGAAGACTATTTAACACCCCTGCCCGTCAGATCTTCCCTTTATGAGATGGGCATCACGAACAGTCCCTGTCTCGTAGGAGCCTCTCAGGAGGCCCTGAGAACGGGGACTAGCACGTTAAAAGCACTCAAGAAATGTTAGCCATATATTTTTTTAACCAAGGAAAGGCCGTGCCTGCCATGCCTGCAGCGCGTGTGCAGCCAGACGGAACGCACCGGATGTGCGCAGTCGAGAAACGGATTGTTCGCTACAGGAACGACACCGTGGCCTGGGAAGGTCGGGCCTGTGGGTGCACCCTAACGGGGGCTGACCGGCGTCCACCGCAGCGGGGCCAGCTAGCAGGCTCTTGAATTAAAGTTCACGTGTTGTATCTATTTTCCAAACCAATTATTTCTCTAGAAGAAAGTTCTTTCTGTTTCCCCTAGAGATGTTAGCACATTAAAGTGTCAACTCAGTTCTCAGAGTAAAAGGACATTTGAACACCAAAGAAATTCAAAGGAGTGGTTCAGGAGGGGGTGGGGTCTCCTGATGCCAGGCAGGCCCAGGTTGGCTCCCCTCAGTCGGTAATGAGCTAGGCAACTCTGGGCAGGCCAAGTTACCTCGCTGAGCCTCAGTTTGCTTATCTCTAAATTGGAGCACATAATATCTACCTCCAAGGACTGTTGGGAAGCTTAAATGAGATACTGTGTTGAAGATGTTTCCTGTACCTGGCACACTCCAAGAGCTCAGCAATCGTTCACTATTCTTATGATGATTTGTAAAATGAATAATCAAGGCAGAATCTGGTCTTTAAACAAACAGAGACCCTTTGAAGCTCCAGGAGAAGTCAAATATTGCTGGTGTTTCTCCCCAGACACAGGACGGCTGTGTTTCCCTGCAGTGGGTTAGAGCAGGACTCTGAAGCCTGGGCATGTGAGTGTGGGGGTCAGGAGGAGAGTTGGGGTGACCTTGGGGAGTCCCTACCTTTGTGGGGGTCCAGTAGGCTGGACAGCTCTTCTTCTAGCAGCTGCTTCACAGAGAGGTCCTCTTCAAGGTCCAAAGGTCCTTCTTCCTGGTCCGGTTCTGCCTGTCCCCCAGCCCTAGCCCCTGGGCCCTCTGTGTCTGGGATTGCACTCCTGCAAAGGAAACCCACTCAGCCCACAAGTGAGACAGTTCACACACAGGTTCATTCATTCCAGCTCATGGACACTCTTCTGTTCATGCCAGCCTTCACTGGTCTGCACAGGCCCCTGGATACCCACAGTTCTGCCTTCAGAGTCAGAGCGGCCTGAGTTACTTGATCCCAGCCCTCCTGCCTACTCTGAGTCTATGCCACCCAACTCAAGGGGCATGGTGAGGGTAAAATGAGATGTTGTATGTAAAGAGCTTAGCACAGCACCTGGCACACTGTGAGCACTCAGCAAACAGAAGTGACTATGAAAGCATTGTGTGATTACTCACTATCGTCCCTCCCATTTCTTCACATCGCCTGGCACAGAGTAGGAGATGAGTAACTTCGGTTGAGCCAGTGCAGTCATCCACCATCCATCCATCTTTCCATCTGTCCAACCACCCACCCACCCATTGACCCCTCTGTCATAGTGTGCACTCCGGTGAGGGCAGCAGTTTTATCTGTCTTGTTCCCTGCCCTCTCACTAGGGCTCAGAACAGGACCCAGCTCATAGTAGCTACTTCATACTTTGTGGACTGGGTGACTGAATGTTCCCTGCTCCCTATTTGAGGCCAAATCCCAGACCAGAAGAGCAGATCTATAGAGGATGCTGCTGAGATGAGACATCCAAAAGCTACTCAGAATCGACTAACTCTCCTTCCCATTCCTACTGTCTCCCGCTGGGCTCCTCTCCCCCAGAGACCCCTCTTATCACCTGGGGGAGGCCAGTTCCTGAAACCTCCTGGCATGGGGTGGACAGGACTGGCCCCTCATCATCCCAGCAGGAGAAATGGCTCCCTGAGGGATCTTAAGCCCTGGGGGTCTTTTCTGTTTTGTTTGTTTGTTTGTTTGTTTGTTTTTCCTCTGGACAATTCTGCTTCTCTGAAGGGATCAGCAGGGAGGAGGCAGGTTTGCAAGTAAGGATGATAACAACTCATGTTACTGAGCAATTACTCTGAATCAGGCCGTATGCTTTGCAGGGTATATGCACCTTTTCATGAAACCTTTCACATCTGTAAAGTTCTTTTGTTATCATTCTCATTTTACATAAGAGGAAACTGAGACTCATGAAGATGATGCAGCTTGCCCAAGGTCCCCAGTGGGAATTCAAATGTAAGCTGCTATGACTCTGGAGTACTCACCGATGCTCTATACTACCTCTCACTGTCCTTGAAAAAACAAGAAAAAAAAAAAGAAGCTACAGGTTGTCAAGGCAACAGCACTGAACCAGGAGTCAGGTGCCCTGAGAGGTGGTCCCAGCTTTGCCACTCACTGGCTCTATGACCTTGAACAAAGTCACTTTAAGAGGAAAGGACTTAGCATTGATGGTACACTTTCCATGAGCCAGCCGTGGGGCTATGGGCTTAGAATACATTAAATCCTTACTCCACCACTACGAGGAAGTGTGGTGACCTTCATTTTGGGGATTTATCTGACTCGCTCAAGTTCACATGACTGGGTGCATCAACTAGTTAGAGCCTCAGTTTCTCCATCTGTAATGAGGAGTTAGATTAGATGTCCTCTTGAAGTGTCTAATTCTGGAACAGCCCAAAGGAACACACACACATACCCATTTCCTTAGCCACTTCATATTATGTTTAAGTTCAAGAGAAGAGAGCTGCAAGTTACAGACTTGAAGTCCTGAGCCCAGTACCTCTGCAATCAGGGGACAGATAATCAGAACCTTAGGGATGAAGTCATTTCCTTAGTGACTCTGTCCTGTAAATACTATAAATACAGTTGCTCCAGGACCCAGTGGCCTGGACTAGGGGGATGGATGCTGTCCACTGCACTGTCCCAGGGGAGCCTCCGCTGGGAGGTGCTCACCCATCCCTACTGCCTCAGAGACTGTGGGGGTGCGGAGAGGCCAGAGGGGAAGCTGGGGAAGCTGGGGCTACGTGCGCTTACCTGCCGCCACAGGGCTTGGCCAAGTACTTATTTCCCCGGTGGTTTGGTTTGGGCTGGAATTGGCCCTGATGCAGCAAGGACAGCAGCTGGGAGATTTGCTACAAGACAGGAAAAATCTGTTGACTCCACACAATTCCGACCCAGCATACTTCCTCGCCGGATGTTTCCCTCAATGCCTGCGCTTTCTTTTTATAGTCTTTCCTCCAGCTTCAGATGTTTGTGTGCTCAGAGGGGGGTGGTGAGCAGGGAGCAGTGACAGAGGCTGGGACCTGCACAGGCAGGGTCCCTGCTTTGTCTTTGTCATCCCAGGTCCCAGGTGTCTGTGGGGGGAGAGTGAGGACCCTCTGGGCTCATCCCCTCTCATCCCCCACAAGTGGCCTGCCCCTGCTGGAATCTATGGGGATGGGGGTGAACAAGGCATTTCCTGACCATAAATTAATTATTACTTTGACCAAAATTATGTTGAAGAGTTATTCCTCTCCCCCGCTTCAGCAGTATTCAAGCACTAAGCTAACTTTTGTGGCCAGATGTAAGACTATGCTGTAGAGAAGGCAAAAATGATGTCATGTAATCATTCATTGACTCATGCTCTCGTTCAGCCAGCTGGTGTTTAGTAAGTGCTTGTTTGTGCCGAGGCCCTGTGCTCACTATGGGGACAAGAATGAAAGCAAAGCCCAATGTCTGCCCTGAGGGCACTCAGAGTCCGCCAGGGAAGACAGGGCACAGGCTACTATAGGGGTTGCATTGAGGTGGAGAAATGTCGGGGGTCTGTGGGAGCAGAGGAGGGCTACTCACCCAACTTGGAGAAAGAGGAATCTGTGGGGTGAAATGGGAGGGGTTTATGCACTTATTTCTACAAGGGTTTATGGAGTTCATACTGCATGCTGGGCACCTCTGCTGAGACCCCAAGGCTCCAGTGGGGTGTGGCAAATGGTCTGGGCCCGGGGTGAAGGGCGCTCCAAACGGAAGGCCCTGAACACTGAAAGGCCAGGGGAGATGCCTGGAGAATGGGGCAGAAGTTGGGCAGGATGTCAGGGCTAGACCCTGCAGGGCCTCAAAAGGGAGGAGGCAACAGACCAAGTCTTGGGACACTGGGTTCTAGCTCAAGGTCATTTCCAGCTTGTATAATGTCCAGCAGATTTGTAGACCTACTCAGACCTTTTCTCACCTCAGAGGTGAAGCTAGAAATTAATTAAATTAATTAATCTAATTGTCAGTATTAATTAGATGGTTTGAAAGTTAAAAATGCTCCACAACCCTGACCAGTGTGGCTCCATGGGTTGGGCTTCATCCTGCAAAGTGAAAGTTCGCCAGTTCGATTCCCATTCAGAGCACAAGCCTGGGTTGTGGGTTCAGTCCCCAATCAGGGAGCATACAAGAGGCAACCGATCAATGTTTCTCTCACACAACAATATTTTTCTCCTTCTCTTCCTCCCTTCCCCCTCTCTAAAAATAAATAAATAAAATCTTTAAAAAATGCTCCACAAATGCAAGAAGGTTGGGTAATTTCTCCTAGAAACACTGCGTCTGCCTCCTGAGCCCACCCCCACTCCTCCCTGAGAAGGCCCCTTCCTTCTCTCTGGGCAAGGCAGAAAGTGCCAATCTCAGAGGAGAGTTGGAAGGGAAGGTGTCCAGCACTGGGGTTCCAATGTGACTCGGGAGGCTCAGGGTCCCATTGCCTGCCTGAGGGAAGATCCCACCTCCTGAGGCACCTGCCACCCTTTTCCCAAGTGACAGCCTATATTTCAGGGACCTTTCCTGAGTGCTATCCCCTGAGCTGAGCACTGTCATTCAAGGTCAGTTCAGTTTTAGAGCCCAGACTCTGAAGTCAGTTGGACTCAGGTTCAAATCCTAAATCTGCCCCTGCCACAGTTCCCCCTGATGAGGCCTTGAGGAATTACTTAAGCATTCTGAACCTGTTTCCTCAGCAGTAAAAAGGGAATAATAATAAGATACTGATCATACAGTGGTTGTGGTTATAAGATTAAATGAGTAAAAGTATATGTCATTTATTAATAGATCTTATGATAAGCATTTAATAACTGTCAAGTAGTATGTAATTTCATTTAATTCTTACAATAACCCAAGGAAAGAGATACCATCACACCCATTTTGCAGGCGTGAAACCTGAGGCTCACAAAGACTACAAGCAATGACGGGTAGGGCTGGAATCTGAACTTGGATCTGACTTCACTGTGGCACTGTGCTGCTAAAAAGATGCTAGGTGAACTTCCTCTTACCCTCAAGTTGATCCCAAGTGGGCACCCTTCTTTCCATAACCCCCCTGGGGCCAACCACAGAGCCTGCTCTCTACCATCTCTATTTACTAAGAACCATTTTTTTGGCACAAAGAGCTCATTCAGGAAGCATTTGATGAATGAATGAATGAATGAATGAATGAATGAATTAGGGAGTGAGTGAATGGCTCCAGGCAATCTCTGGGGCTCCATAGAGCCCAGGGCAAAACTCCTGAGAAAGCAGCTGGGCCCTCTCCAGGTGGCTTCCTGGGGAGGGGGCGGGGAAGGAAGCTGTGTCCTTGCTCCACAGGAAGCCTTAGCTGATGGCCTGGCCAAACAGAAGCATGATTTGGTCGGGCAGCCTGGCACAGGGAAAATTATCTGGAATGCCAGGGAGCAGATATGAGTGCAATATCAGGCACCATCTCTGCAAATGTTTCCCATTTGTGTCTAATAAATCCTAGGTCTCTAGACACTTTGCCATTTATCATCTCATTTAATTCTCAAACCCCTGGGAGGTAGACACAGGGTGAGTTTGGCATCATGACCCCCATTTTATAGATGAGGAAAATGAGGCTCAGGGTTACCCAGCTGCTAAATAACTGTTACCTTTGAACCCAGACCTGCCTAACTCCCAAGTTTCCAGGTGGTTTTCACTGCCCCATCCCGCAGACCCAGGCAGCTAGCTCTGGGGTCTCAAAAAAGCGATGTGCAGCCCCTGAGCCTGGGGGCGATGATGCCGTGCCAGCCTGCTTCACAGGGGGCTTGCCCCGCTGGGGATGGAAGGGGCTTTGCAGAAGTCATCATGATCATTGGCTGAGTGCTGTCTATGTGTCAGACAGTCTTCTAGAGGCTTTGTCTACAAGCAGCCTTAGGAGATGACTACTATTAACATGGACATCTTCAAGAGAAAGGCTGAGTAACTTCTCTGTGGTTCACAGCTAGAAAGAAGAGGAGCCAGGATTTGAACCCAGGCAGCCTTGCTCCGAAGCTTTTATTCTTAGTCCCTACCTTTGCTGTGTGTCTACTTGTGCCAGGCTCCCTGAGCAAGAGCTATCTAGGAATTAACTGATCCAATCCTCAGGACAACTCTGTGAGGCAGATGCTCTTATAGTCATTCTTATTTTACAGATAGGAAAACTAAGGCTCAGAGACAGTAAGTAATTTGTCCAGGATCACACAGCTCAACTCTGTTGACCCTAGAGCTATGCCCTGAACAGCTGCACACAATGCACCATGAAGTGCCTGATGAGCCTAGGGAATGACTGTGAGGATTGTGAAAAATGGTGGTGTCTGATGCTGTTGGTAGTGGTCCAGGGGTGACCAGAGCAAGAGCTGCCCACACCAAGGTACCTGAACAGGAGGAGAATCCACAGTGAGCTCCTCTATGGGGTTCCGCTCCGCAAAGGCAGCCACAGACAGTCGGACCAGGCTCCGCAGGATCTGACGGGGGCCTGACTCTTTCGAGGGGGCCACTTTGCCGTGGAGATTTCGCTGCCGCCTCAGGGTTGCAGAGGAGGCTGGTGAGCTCAAGGGGGCCTCCTCACTGCCCTGGTCTCCAGGCAGCCTCCCTGTTGGGCTGCCTGCCGCTTTCAGGGGCCTTGCACGGGGCTGGCCCAGTGCAGACTGGGGCTCAGGAAGGTTCAGGTTCTCGCGGGAAGCGTTCCTCTGCCTGGAATGGTTGAAAAGGAGGTTGACTGTGTCCTGCAGCACCTCTCTGTTCTCAGCCAGCGTTCCCTGGTTGCCTTGGTTACGCAGGGTCCTGTAGAGGGTTGGTGTGAGATGAAAGGGGGCCTGCAGGCAGGGGTCCCAGCCTGCTTCCATCATTGCTTCTTTGCTAACATCCTTGGGGAGCATCTCGACTTCACCAGGCTCATCCACCTGGCTCCTGAGCACGGGGACCAGGTGGATGTCTGCTTTCTGAATGTGTTTCTGGGGCCTCTTGGGCTGATGGCGGTAGGTGGATTCAGCCTCACGACAGTTATAGGCCCTGTTGTCCTTCTTCTCTGTCCGGCAGATGGACATGATCAAAGCCAAGATCAACCCAAAGATGGCCAGCAGGACAACCAGGCAGATCACCGTCAGCACCGATGTGCTTAGGGCCCCAGGATCAGGGGCTGGGTCCCTCAAGTGGTCCGTGCTGGTGACAAACGAAATCATCAGCAGGGCCTGGGTCTGCAAGGAGGGGCTGCCACGGTCTTCCACCACTATCTCCAGCTCCCACTTACTCCTAATGAGACTGCTGGCATTGGTGACATTGATGAACAGCTGCCCCAGGTCGGGGCTGAGGACAAAGAGGTGGGCCTCATTCCCACTCCGAATACTGTAGAAGACCTCTCCATTTGCCCCCGAGTCTGCGTCTCTTGCTACAATGGTCGTCAAAAGGAATGGCTGGGAGCTGTGCATGGCCAGTGGTGCTTTGTCAGTACCCACTGGACCCAAGCCACTGGGAGTTTCAATGGGCACCAGAAGGTGGCCTGTGGAGACATTTACAAGCACTGAGAGGCTGGCTTTCCCATCACTGAGTAGGGGATGAATCACCTCTGGGGCATTATCATTGGCATCCAGGAGGTTGACCCACACAGAGACACTGGATGAGAGCCGGGGCTGTCCCCCGTCCTCTGCAATCACATGGAACTCAAAGCCAGCCATCTGCTCATAGTCCAATGACCTCTGAGCAGTGACCTCTCCCGTGTCTGAATCAATTGCTACCAGGTAAGAAACTGGGGAGTCCTGGATGCTGTATGAGATTTGTCCATTAATGCCCAAGTCTGCATCATGAGCCTTGATGGTAATGAGGTGGAGTGAGGGTAGGTTGTTTTCCCTAGTGGAGACTTCATACCTGCTCTTCTCGAACACAGGTGCATTGTCGTTGACATCACTGATCTGGATGCTGAGCTGTTTCTCTGCCGATAAGGGCTGGGTTCCTTGGTCCTGGGCAAGCACAGTGAGGGTGTATCGGGGCCACTGCTCTCTGTCCAGCGTGGCATTGGTTAGCAGCATGTACGTGTTGCCAGTGGTCCTTTTCAGCCTGAAGTGGCCCAGCTCTTGGCTCAACCAACAGTGGACCAGACCATTGTTTCCTGAGTCTAAGTCCTTTGCTGTGACAAGAGCAATGAAACTGTCCTTGGGAAGACCTTCTGACACCAGCGATGGCTGGGAGGCCCATGTGATGTGGATGCTTGGGGCGTTGTCATTGACATCCAGAACTTTGATGAGGACTTTGCAATGGGCTGGGATGGGATTAGGACCCAGGTCCCTTGCCTGGACATCCACCTCATAGGCAGGATTCTTCTCGTAGTCTAGGGGTTGAAGCAGGATCACCTGGCCTGTTTTGGCATCAATACTGAAGGTGTCTAGCACCTCTGGAGGCACGTGCTTACTGAGAAAGAACTCCACCTCTCCGTTGGGGCCTTGGTCAGGGTCTGTGGCAGTCAAGTTTATGAGGAGAGTACCAGGGGCAGCATCTTCTTGGATTTCTAGTGCCAGTGAGCTCTCAGCAAACACAGGGCTGTTGTCATTGGAGTCCAGGACGTTGACTTTGACCAAACTGGTGCCTGACTTGCGGGGGTTCCCACTGTCATAGGCTGTTAACACCAGATCAAAAAACGAGTGGATTTCCCTGTCCAGCTCCTTCACCACCACGAGCTCCGCATGTTTGGTCTCATCGGGCCCCACGATGACATCCAGGGCAAAGTGCTCACTGGGAGACAGGGAGTAGGAGTGCAGACTGTTGGGGCCAGTGTCTGGGTCCAGAGCTCTGTCCAGGGGAATCCGGGTGCGCAGAGAGGCACTCTCAGAGATTTCCAGCTCCTGCTCGTCTTTGGGAAACCGTGGCTCGTGATCATTGATGTCCAGCACCTGAATCTCCACATGGATCAGAGCCAAATCCCCCGTGGCAAGTACGTCAAAGGAAACCAGGCAGGGATCTCGCTGCCTGCAGAGCTGCTCTCGGTCCAGACGCCTCCCTGTGCTGAGCAAGCCGTCCTCAGAGTCCACCTGGATGGGGAGCGTCTGAGACAGCTGCAAGACCTGGAAGGCAGCCCCCCCTTGCCCATGCCTCTCTTCCCAACCCAGTGCCTGGGACAGCTTCCCTATGACCGTGCCAGACGGCACTTCCTCTGACACTTGGTATTTCACAGTGAGAGTAGCCACTTCCTGACAACCCCCTGAAAGGAACAAGTAGCCACCTGGCCCCAAGAGCCCCAGCAAAAGTTGCAGAAGCTGCATCATGCTTACCGCCGGAATGGGCTAGATTCAGAAACTGCTCGAGTTCTTCAAAGGCTGGGAAGTCCTCCAGTGTTTCTGGGGGGGCTTGATTAGCCCCGTTCTCCTGCCCCCAGACCTGCTGGCACAGACTTGTCCCATAATTAGATGATGGTGAAACTAGTAGGATCCTCAGGCAAGGCCATCTTCATCTGAAGAGATCCGAGAGGTCCCAGCACCGATGAAGTAAGATTGCCAGGGGAGACCCAGAACAGGGGCATCCGCTGGTCCACTCCAGCCAATGATGGGCAAGAACCGGTCCAAGAGGGACTTGACCCAGTAAAGCAGGATGTGGGGATCTGACTTTCAAACAGTTGCTAGGCTGGGGAAACAGAGAAGCAGCTTTTTCCTATGGAAACCCCACCTACAGGAAAAGGGAGGGCTGTGAGTTTCAATGCCAATTAGAGAAAGAGAGCACGCTTCCCGCTTCCCGTGAAGCCCAGCAGCCTGCTGCTGAGGAGGATGCGGCAGGGGCTCTGGGGACAGGCTGGATGGGAAGGTGCTGTTCACACAGCAAGGCAGCCACTGAGGGAAACGGTGCCCCTGTGTGGCCGAGTGAGCAGAGAGCCTGAGGCCCTGCCTGCCGCCCAGGGTCTGAGGCGCACTGGACAGCCATGCTCCCTGTCTCTCTTTGTGTCTGGCATTATTCCTCTCCCATTCTGATCTTTTTCCTACACTCATCTACCTTTAATCTTGACTCTGTCCTGATCACCCACTTCTGTTGCATGGGAAGCAGCTTTGATTAAGGGAGCAGTCATCATAGCCAAACTCCCTGGGTTCAAATCCTGACTCTGCAGCTTATCAGCTGAGATGTGTGGGACGAGTCACCGAGCTTCTCTGGGTTTTTACCTCCTCCTTTTTAGAGTGTGAATGAGAATAAGAATAGTAGCTCTCCAGCAGGAAATTGTGAGGAGAAATGAAATGACGTATGAAGGGCCCGGCCCCTGCCCAAGTCACAGGCGATGACGTTATTGTCAGCAGTGGCTGTTAGGATCTGCACAGCTCCTCCCACCTGCGGCTGGCTCTGGCTCTCACACAGGCCCCGGGGCAGTCCCTGCCCACAGGGACCAATGTGAGTGCCCATGGTCTTGGCTCCTGAAGCACAAGGACCTCCCTGACCTGATCACATGCTACCCCCTTCCCTTCCTGCTTCTCAGCCTAGAGGCCCATTGTTCTCGGCATCTGGTGCAGCCTGAGCTCCTGTCTGGGGAATCCCCCAGCCTCTAGCTCCTGTGTCTCGGAGGTTTTAGACGTTTCCCTCTCCCACACCTTCCTCTCCCCTCCCCTCTCCTCCTCCCATTTTTCTCTCCCCACTGCTGTTTATGGCAGAGCCCTCTCAAATGATACTCCCTTGCTGCCCTCCCAACTCCTTCAGGATATTTTAGGGTGTGCCTTCCTCACACACCCCTCCTCGCAGAGGCAAGGTCCAGGAAGGAGATGAGGGGGCAGTCCTGGGTGCCCTTTGAGATGGCTTGCTGCCTCCCAGCTCCCTCCTCAGTCTGCCGTCCCCAGCCTTCTCCCAGACTTACACCCTACTTCAAGGTTGAGTCCTGAGGTTTACAAAGCATTTCAAGTGCTGGGAACTAAGGGCCAGCTTCCCCTAGATGGGTGTTTGCAGCTGAGTCCTTGAGGCCAGAGGTACTCCGTTGGGACAAAAGTGACTCCAATCAGGAGCCGTGTTGGCTTGGAGGCCTGTGGCTGTTAGAACAGGAGTAGCTAAGGGACCGGCTTAGGCTAAGCCCCACCTCCACACTATCCCTTCCCTTGTGCCATTTCGTCCCCACACCCTCTCCTCTCACCCTGTACTGCACTACTGGAGGTGTTGTACCCTCCTCCTGATGCCCATGGGCCCCAGCAAGGGGTCATTTCCTGCAGCAGAGCCTGGAGCCAAACAGGACACTCACCTGCTTGGAGACAGCGCACAAGTCACTTACCCTCTCTGAGCCTTAGTTTCCTTCTCTGTAGAGTGTGGCTGTAGCCCATCTCAGGAGTCTGTGGTAAGAACTCAGTGAGATGATACTTGAAGTGGCACAGTGGCTGGGACAGAGAAAGTTCTCAATGCAGGAGACAGTTTTTCACCTTGTATCGTTTTCCAGGTTTTATGCCTCATCTGCAAATGGTGAAGGTGGTCTTGCATTCATCCCTTCAATTGGAAAGCTCATTTCTCATGACTCCCTGGGTTTCAACATCCTATGCCGCCTCATGCCACCTGCACACCCATGCCATCGGGTGAAAAACCTCAGCAGAGAGGATTAGGTAAAATTCCTGAGGTCACACAGACTTGTCCTCCAGAAAGCCCCTCTGGAGAATGGATTGGAGGGGAACAGAGAAACCCGAGGGAGGAAGGCCGATTGGAAGTAAAGCAGAAAAGTCTTGGAGCAGAAACTGGTGCTGAGAATGTTTCCAGAATGCCATCTGGTGGCCAGAGGCGGAGAAGAAGGCACAGAGGCAGAGAGGTGGGTGCCGGGAGTTCACAAACACCCACGACTCTGGACCCACCTGCGTAGAACGCACGAGATGACAACCATTTGTCTCAATGGGAAACCTACCGTGACCCAGTGCCGACAGGAGGAATGATGGAATTCACAATTTCATAGGTGGTAAAATTTATATTTTTGAAAGGACATTGTTATATGTGTGTGGGTGCATTCTGTGTGTGTGTGTGTGTGTGTGCATGCATGTGGTCTTGACTGACACCATGGAGGCAAAAAAAATGGACTCAGGGGTCATGAGAAAGTTTGAATTTAGATTTCACAGGTAGGTTAATTGTTTTTCTTTGTTATATTAACATTGGGGGCATGAAGCTAAGACGACCCTTGAAGAATTCGAAGCCAGCACCCTGGCCAGGTGAGCATTTTCCCGTACACCAAAAGGTTGTGGGTTTGAGTCCTGGTTGATACCTAGGTTGTGGGTTCGATCTTTGGTCAGGGAGCATACAGGAGGCGGCTGATTGATGTTTCTCTTTCTCTCTCTCTCATCAATGATTAAAAAAAAAAAAAAAAGAATCCAAAGCCAGCAAATGAGGCCCCAGACTTATTAAAGGCAATTTCCTTGGGGAATGGGGCCTTCTTTAGTAATTTTCTCTCCTCCTTTCTGGCTACAGGGGTCAATTGATCATCAGCAGCCTCATGTCCAGGGGGTGAATGGAGCTGTCGCTGGACTTTGCCTAAAAGTCCTTCATCACCCTGAGTTTTGAAACAACTGAGCATAGCCTCCCTCAAGTCTGAAACTTCCTTTTTTTTTAAGGTAGATCAGGGTTGGTGCTCGGAGGCCTTGTCACCACTGGACTTGGAGTTGTTCACACTTAAGTCCTTCAGGGTTAGGAGAGGGCTTCAGGGGTGAAATGGCAGGGGCAGGAGTCAGGGGATCTTTTCAAACCCACTTGGAGTCCAAAGGACCTTGAGGAGCCCGGCCAGCAGAGTGGGACTCTGGCCCCCAGGGGAGTCACAGGCCAGCTGGAAGGCTCAGATCAGGTTTCACACTGCCAGTGTCTTGCTGGGCTGGCTGCCCACCCCGGGGCTCTGCGTGAACCCATCCGCAGCTTGATGACGCTGGGGAGCTTCACCCTCAGGGTCATTCCAGTTGGGAAGGTGACTGGAACTCCTAAGGTTTGCCTTTTTTTTTTTTTTTTTAAGATCTTGTTGGAGTTAGAGCAATGTAGCCAGGAACCTTGACCGTGAGATTCAGGTAGACACTCAGGCCACCCACTGGTGGCACGGCACTTTGTGGCCTTCGCAGGGACAGATGACAGATGTCCCCTCCCACGCAGTGGCACCTCTTTCTGGATCCAGTGCAGAAAGAAGAACTCTGCAGGGAGAAATTTGCCAAGAAATAGGACTTTTCAAGAAATAAAAAGGCTTTCTGTCTGAGTTAAGACACACAGGCAGCCAGATATCAGAATCATTTGGAAAGTTTTTCAAATTACCAGGGACAGGGCAAGACAATGCACACTGCTCTGTTTTATAACAGGAAGTTTTCTAATAGTCAGCTCCATTTTCCCCTCTTTGGAAAGGCTTCATCTTTCAGATCATTAGGGACAGGGTTGGGGATGTTGGACCTTTTGCTGGAAATAGAGGTCTAATTGGTCTGTTTAACAGAACGAAAAACAGGTGGTGACGGGGAATGGCTGAAGGTTGAGGAAATCACGGAGGGGTCCACTAGAAAAGAGCAAGGAAGTAAGTTGAAGATAAGGACTTTTGGCTGGATTGTTGTAAACTAGGGATCTTCTTCATGGTTTCCAAGAAAAAAGTGCAAGAAAATATTTATAATTTATTTTGTGCGCCAGTAACCACAGCACAGCCCCCAAACCGGACCACATAAATTCTGAGCTGATAAGGGTTGCACGTATATTATGTTTCTCTCCCCAACCTGCAGAGGGGAAGTGGGCTCTTTCCAACATAGAGATTTCGGTTCTGATATGTTATCGGTCATTCCAACATGCACCCCAACCTCACTGAGAACCACTGATTTAGAATTTCTTAGAAGCACCACCAACTGTAAGGGCCAAACTCTACAGCGCCTGGGCCTTTCTCATTGAGCATCCTCCTGGTCCCCGCCTCTCCCCTGGGCCTGTGGCCCTGCTCAGCAGAAGCTCTGTTCATACCTGATTCTCCCTCCAGATTTTTGCAGACTCTTCTGCCTGCTTCTCTGATTCCTCCTTTGGTTTTCCTTGCCTCTGACTCCCAGGTGTAGGCATGGTCCCCAGATACTGCCCTCAGCCCTATTTCCTATTTTCTGTATAGGGTTATTAGCCCAGAAACAGGTTAAATACAAATCAGATAAACAATGAAATTATTTTTATCTGGCAGTCCTATCTAGAAATAATGTAAGCTCTCAACATGTTTCTTTTCCGTTTTTCTGCTGTGGGGTGTTATTTTTGTTTTTGTTTTTTTGTTTTTAGAATTTTGGTTTGCTCAGTGAATTTGAACATCTATCAGTAAACACAAAAATCAAACATATTGACTGGGAGCATCATCTGTGCATGAATATTCAGAAGCTGACTGTGTTGATTGGCCTTGTTATGTATTCAGCATTTCTGGGTGATTCAGGATCAAACTGTTCTCACACTGTGAAAACCACCCCGGAGGAAGCCTGGATCACACTCATTCATTAATTTATTCAGTTATCCAGTCACTCATTTATTTGTGGAATTCAGAATGTTCTTTTCTGTTTACAAGGTCAATTTTTTTTTGTTTGGTGGTGGGGGAGTAAGGGAAGTAGCTGAAGTTGACCCATATTTTCCTGTCCTCTAAACCACTGGCTTGGTTTTCTTTCTTCACATAGAATCTAATCAGCCCAATTCTCACCTTGCTTCAGAGAGGTTCTTGCAGGAAGGAAAATGAGTCTTCCCCTCGTTACATAAATTCTCATGGGGCTTCCCTTTACACGTTTATGACAGCCAGGAGTTGAGCCTGGAGCTCTGAGAGAAGCAACCACACGCTGATTTATGATGGCAGCTGCTGCTAAATCTCACCCCTCTTTCCTTCTTACGGAGCCACGTTACCTGGGGGTTACAAAACTCTTTTCACTGTTATTCAGGGGAATAATAATAAAATGCCAGGTTGTAAGTATAAACACGATCATTCTGTGTCTATTATTGTAAATCAAATTTTACTTGCTTCAGAAGCACAGAAAACATTTTATAGTGTCGGCCACCTCAAACCTTTTTAGGAGTCTGTGTTTTTATAATCCTGGAATGACCTGAGGTACTGTTTGAGCTGCACTGACCAGGAAAGCTGGTCACACAGGTGATCTGGTTATTTTTCCTTATAGACCCCACTGGTCACTTTCCTTGAGCAAAGTATTGACTTGATTTAAGCATAGGCTTGGGGTTAATGAGGTGGGGCTCAGGATTCCAGTTGCCTGGGTTCAGAGCTTGGCTCCATAATTTACCACCCGAATGCCAGTGGCAAGTCACTTAATGTCTCTGTGATCAGTCTCCTTGGCTTTAAAATAGGGATGTTAAATATTGTAATTAAGTTATATAGTTTCTATAAGGTTTAGCTTCGTCAATACACAGCATTTAGAGCAGGGCCTAGGACATGAGTACCACTCTGATTGTTAGTTTTGTATAATTGTGGTTTTAGTGTAGTAGCACCATTTTTTTTTCAAAGAATGAAACCCTTATTCTAAAGAGAAACCAATTTTTCAGATTCTCATGTGATAATAGTAAAACTGTTAAGATCCATGAGGAGAGCAGCTACACTATGACAGAAGACCAGCAGGAAGTCAGTGACACTTCTGCACTGGGGCGGGGCTCGCCACCATCCAGTCCCTTCCCAGAGCTGGGGCAGGGCTTCCCTTCCACACGGCTGCCCCCCCGCCATGCCTGTCAGGGTTTGTTTCAGGGTGCTCATGAGTGACGGCCATTGAAAAGGAGGCTCTCTCCCCTGGGCAGGTGGGGCGAGCTCAGCAAATCTCTGGACACCCATTGGATGCCAGTAATCGATGACAACAAGGGTGGCATTGATGGCCCTGGCAGTACCAGGCATAGTCTGTGACTCACTCCTGCTTCTCTACCCAATGCCTTGGGTCTTGACCTCTGGTCTAGGTCACACAGCCCATCCTCTCCTAGCCTTCGACTCCATCATCCAGCATCCTTGAGGACAGAGCTAAATGTTCAGTCCACTTTAAACATTCATCCAAATTATTAACACTGCTTTAAAATTCTCTCTTCTATTCCCTCCATCCTGTAACCTCTGACTTGAGGTCACAGCATGATGTCACAATTCACCACCTGCTCTGACTTTGTGAGAATTTCCCAAGCTGGTTGGTAGGCTCCCTCACTCTTTGCATCTGGGAGGCCTCCGCAGGATTCATGGTCTCGCCTTGGAGCATTGTGAAGTAGGCTTGCATGAGATTTGCTCTTGGTTTATATGCTTTGGCTAAACATGGATAATGACATTAGTGAATGACTTCAGAGGTTCTTCTTCCCTCCTTTGCATTTTTAAATAGTGTGTTTCTGCTTTTGATATTTATCACAGAGATAGTTAGTTCTCTGCTCCATGACAGTCAAAATTTACAGGACAGAAAATTGGGAGTGATCATTTGCATTTTAAAAGTTATCCCTTATTTACAATCACCAAGATATGGAAGCAGCCTAAGTGTCCAACAGTAGATGAGTGGATAAAACAACTATGGGACATTCACACAATGGAATTTTACTTGGCCATAAAAAAGAAGAAAATTTTACCCTTTGTGACAGTGTGGATTGACCTGGAGAACATTATGCTAAGTGAAATAAGCCCTTTGGAGAAAGACAAATACCATACAATTTCACTCATATTTGGAATCTAATGAATAAACTGAACTAACAAGGAACATGGGGACAGACTCATGAGTGGAGAGCAGGATGATAGCTCTGGGGTTGGAGGGAAGGTAGAGGTGGAGGGATTGAGCAAAGAGGAAAAAGGACTCTTGAACATGAACAACCCTGGCAATTACTAATCTACATTCTGTCTGGAAGAACTGGTCTATTCTGAACTTTTCATGTAAACAGAATCATACCATACATAATCTTTTGTGTCTGACTTCTTTCACTTAACATAATGTTTTCAAGGTTCATCCAAGGTGTACCAGGTATCAGTACTTCTTTTCTTTTTATAGCTGAATAACATTCTATTGTATGGATATACCACATTTTGTTCATCCACTTCTCCACTGATGAATATTTGAGTTGTTTCTATCTTTTGGCTGTTGTGAATACTGCTGCTATAGTGTACATTTGTGTATATTATATGCAAATAAATATATACGAATGTAAATACATGCAAATATAATTTTGCATTTGTATATGGGTATTTGTGGGAACATATGTTTTAAATTCTCTTGGGTATATACCTAGGAGTAGGTCTACGTTTAACTTTTTGAGGAACTGTCAGATTGTTTTCCAAAGCAGCTATGCCATTTCTGCATTCCCACCAGCAGTGTATGAGGGTTCCAATTGCTCCACATCCTCATCAACAGTTGTTACCACCTGTCTTTGTGTTATAATCATCCTAGTGCACATGAAGCAGTTTCTCATTGTGGTTTTGATTTGCATTTCCTAATGACTAATGATGTTGAACATCTTTTCATGTATTTACTGACCATTTTTATATCTTCTTTGGGGAATTTTCTATTCATAGCCTTTGACAATTTTTAAATTGAGTTATTTGCCTTTTTATTGTTGAGTTGTAGTTCTTTATATATTCTGGATTTTGGACTTTTATCAGATACATAATTTACAAATGTTTTCTTCTATTCTGTGGGTTATCTTTTCACCTTGAGTGTGTGTGTATTTACTTATTCATCTGTTTATTTATAGAAGAGGGGATGGGAGGGAGAAAGAGGTAGAGAAACTTCAATATGAAAAATATGAGAAAGAAACTTTCAATATGAGAAAGAAACTTCAATTGATTGCCTTTCCTATGCTTCTCCACAGGGTACTGAACGCAACCTAGGCATGTGCCCTGAAGGGGAATCAAACAGGTGGCCTTTCACTTTGCAGGGATGATGCCCAACCAGCTGAGCCACACTGGTCAGGACAGTAGTATTTTTTTAAAGCATTTAAGTTTTTATTTTGATGGATCCAATTTACCTATTTTTTCTTTTGTTGCTTGTGTTTTGGTGTCATATCTAGGAAACTATTGCCTAGTCCAAGTTCATGAAGATTTACTCCTACATTTTCTTCTAGGAGTTTTATAGTTAGCTTTAGCTATCCGTATTGGTCTTTGGTACACTTTGAGTTAATTTTTGTATATGGCATGAAGTAGGGGACATGTAATTTTAATTCCCATGCAGCCTCTTACCAATCATGTGCCCTTTGGTAAGTTTTTGAACCTAAGTTTCAGTTTCCTCATTTATAAAGTGAGAATAAATAGTACCTAAATCATAAGGTCGTAGGGAAGATAAACAATGTATACAAAGCATTTGCACAGTGCTTGAAGCATCTTAATTGCTCAGTAAATGTGGTAGATATTATTGGTATAAAATGAACAATGAGTGAACACTTTCGCCGCGGAGGTGCCAGAAACATGGACAGCATTTCTAAGGAGGTAGTGGGGATGAGCAGAGGAAGAGGCGGCTTAAGTACTTGTGGAGGAGCAGGTCTGGGATTGTTAACGGAGTTACCTGCTTCTGCCTCGCGATCACCTCTGGGACTGATAAAAACTCTAATTCCCAGGCTCTATCCCAGAACTACTGAAAGGAGCCCGCAGGAGAGAGGGCCCTAGATCTGCATTTGTATAAACTTCTTCACTTGCGTAGTACTTTCTCAGGCGGTGTGGGAGTGACGCTAGTGCCGCTTGCTGCGCCGTCTTCGGCCTGCGGGGGGCGGCCGAGGAGCCGGGGCGAACACAGCGGCTGCGCAGAGCCCTTCTCCCGCCCCGGCTCCGGAGCCGGATCCATCTGGCTCAGCTGACAGCTCCTAAGACGGAAGAGGCGGTGCGCAGGTTGAGCTGGGCGTCTCCAGACAGGTCTGGCTTTAGGTGGTGAGGGGCCTCGAGGTTAGGGCGGAGGGCGGAACTTTCGGGCCCGGCACTTTGTGGCGGCCGGGAAGGCACGGTGGGGATCCCGGTCCGTGCGCGCGGGACAGAGAGGGGCTGCCGGGCCGGGAGTGCTTTGTGGGCTTCAGCCCCCCGAACACGGGACGGGGCGACCCCTCAGCCCGGCCCGGCTAAGACCGCCCCCCCCCCCCCCCGGGGTGCTCGGAAAAGGAAGGGTTCGCGTCCTGCTTCTTCGGGACCCCACACGGCCGCACAGCGCCCTCTGTGTCCGATCGCCGGGGCAGGCAGCGAGGCTCGGGCCTGCTGCCCGGTTGTAGGTGAGTCGCACAAACTACGACTCTCCACGCTGGCTAGTGAGCGGTGGAGACACACCGGCGGCGGCGTGCTGATTCCGGAGCCAGGGCTGGCTCCAGATTTGGAGTCCCCACGGTTTGGTAGGGGAGAAGGAGAAGGATTTTCCCAGGCCTCAGGGAAACCCGGAGAGAAGGGGCTCGCCTCAGCAATGTAGCGGTTTCTGGTTTGCCAAAACGAGTATTAAACTGGAATGATCTCTTGTCTGTTGGCGCAGGGGTTTATTATGGTTCCTGTTTACAAGTGAAGAAACAGGGCGGTCTGAATCCAGATTTAGTTATATATTAGCTGTGTGACCTTGGACCAGAAAAGGACTTAAAATGTCAGTTTTCTCATCTGTGTAGTGGATATAGTGACCGAACTTGCTTTATGGGTTGTGGAAATCTAACAGTTAATTCATTTAAAGGGCTTACTTACACACGATAAGAGTTCACCAAGTGTTACTGTTCTTGCTGTTACTGTGACGACCAACTCAACCTCCTTCTAGTGGGATGTGGCAGAGCAGTTACTACACCTTAGGGTTCTGCCCCCCATTTCAGCTCACTGCATCTCATGCCATTCACTACTGATTTTTTCAATGTCTAATGCAACGCACTGCCAGATGCTGAGAACAATACACAGATGCAAAAGACTTGATTCTTGCCCTTAAGGAATTTATGCAGTCTGGTTGGAGAGAAAGTAAGTGCAAGCTGCTGCAGTGCAAGGTGAGATATGACCATTGCCCAGGGAAGTTACAGTAAAAAAGTTTGCTGGATTTTTAAGCACAGCCATCATGTCTAATTAAAAATTTCTACATGTAGTAGGGGTTTGGAGTTGGGTCTGGAAGGCTGAGTGGATAGAATCAGAGGGAAAGGTAGGTCAGCGACCTGAATTAAGGGACTGGGAACACCCTTGGCAGCCTCAGAAGCCGGAGTCTGGTGGGGTAGGTCATGAGGATCTGTTGATGAGAAATGCTGCTTGGGGGAGATCTGAACCCTGGCTGCACATAGGAACTGCCTGGAGAGCATGGGTAGCTGCTGATACCTGATTTAATTGCTCAGGTGATTCTAATGAATGGAGAAAACCAGAAACTATAAACCAGAAACTATAAAACCTTAAACCAGAAACTATAAGTTCATCTCTCACCCCATTTATAAATGTTTAAACAGGAAGAAACAAAGCTTAATTTGTTATTGAAGCTTAATATGTTATCACGGGTACTACACATCTGGTAAAATTGTTTAAAATTAAATAAGGTAACTTGAAAGGACCTAATATAGTAACTGTACATGGTAGGTGTTCAGTAAGTGTAAGCTGATTTTGAATTTCAGTTTTGGGCTTATTTGAGAGTCATATATCTGAGACTCTGGTTTTATAACCTTTCTGCATATACTTTTGGTATGTTCATAGGATTCTCCATAACTCATCTATGGGCCACACTTCCCCATCCCCCTCACTCCCCCCCCCCACAACCCCCCGGAGCCTAGCTCTAAAGCATATAGAACACAACTTAGCCTTTCTCTGTTACCCTGAGAAGGACCCACATGGCATTATTCTCAGTTCCCACATAACTTACAGGGAAACTTCCACAAGGTCAGGAGCCCTTGATGTCCTGCAAACGAAGGAAGAGGGTGTCCTCAAATTCCTTGCAGCAGGAACCCACTTAGGTGGCACCAGCCTTGACTTCCACATGGAGCAGGACATCTACAAAAGGGAGCTCAATGGCACCTACATCATAAATCTGAAGAGAACCTGGGAGAAGCTTCTGCAGGCAGCTTGTTCCATCATTGCCATTGAAAATCTCGCTGATGTCAGTGTCATACCGTCCAGGAATACTGGCCAGTGAGCTGTGTCGAAGTCTGCTGCTGCCACTGGAGCCACTCCTGTTGCCAGCCGCTTCACTCCTGGAACCTTTGCTAGCCACGACCAGGCAGCCTTCTGGGAGCAGAGACTTCTGGTGGTTACTGATCCCAGGACTGATCACCAACCAGCCTTTCACAGAGGTGTCTTGTGTTAACCTACCTACCACAGACTCTCCTCTGGGCCTTTTGGACATTGCCATCTCTGGCAGCAACCAGGGCGCTCGCTCAGTGGATCTGATATGAATGCTGGCCCAGGAAATTCTGTGCATGCACAGCACCATCCCATGAACACCCATAGGAAGTCATGCCTGATCTCTGCTTCTACAGAGATATGAAGAGATCGAAAAGGAAGAGCAGGCCACTACTGAAAAGTCTGTGACCACAAAGAATTTCAGGGGGAATGGACTGCTCAGCTCCCGAGTTCACCACCCCTCAGCCTGAGGTCGTTGACTGGTCTGAAGGCGCAGGTGTGCTCTGTGCCTGTTCAGCAGTTTCCCACGGAAGAGCGGAGCGCTCAACCTGCCACTGAAGACTGGTCTGCAGCCCCTACTGCGCAGGCCATGGAGTTGGGGGAACAACTACTGAGTGGCCTTAAGCTGTTTTTCCACAAACTCTTAAACAGAATGTAAATAAGGTTGATGGAAAATAAATATTCTTACAATAAAAAGTTTGCCTATGTATGCATGTGTGTGAGTGCTTTTTTAGAGAGAGAGAGGAAGGGGGAGAGAAACATCAATGCTCTCGCATTGATTGGCTGCCTTCATACATATCCAGATCAGGAATCCATATCAGGGATCGTACATATCCCAAGTGGGGCGGGGGGGCCAGGGAATTACATGTGCCCGTGCCCACGCCTGGACCAGGGATGAACCTGCAACCTAGGCATGTGCCCTGACTGGGAATCGGACCCGCAACCTTGCGGTTACAGGACAATGCTCTAGCCACTGGGCAACACTGACCAGGGCGTGCGAGTGTTTTTGTTTTGTTTTTAAAGACCCTGCTATCATGCTTAAATTAACCTAACGTGGAGTGTCCCTGGCAAGATTAATTCATAAGCAGGTGAGAGGAAAAACTGGAGGAGGACAGGAAATGAAGGAATAGAAGCAGCAGAAGAGGGAAGGAAAAACAACCCTAGAAGGCGTTTGTCAAGGGGTGTAATATGCTGTCTTCTCATGACCTTGATGGTCCTGAGCTCCTCCCAGGGCTGAAAATGGCAGATAAGACCTCTGTCTCTGCTGGGTGAGCAAACGCCCCTTTAGCCATGTGGCTTAGTTAGGTTGTTCTAGGAGAGTAATTATGCAGCTGTAGATTAAGGTCGATTGTGTGTTAGGATGTTAAGTGGCAGTAATGGAAATTCAGAATTTAAATTTGGGGAGGGTCCTAACCATCTTTTGTGTGTTTTTTTGTTTGTTTGTTTCAGATGGCAGGATTTCTATAGTATACCTAGTATGAGTTCCACATCTTGGCCTCTTCTCCAACTTCAGCAGTCTCGTCTCCACCATCTGGAGAATAAATGGAATATTTGCATGAATTCCAAACTCTGAACTGAAATAAACCGCAGTGTCATTCTTTTCTTCTGGTTGTTATCAACAGGTACTGACTAACTTCGGATGGAATGTGTCGGTGTGTCTGAGGGGTGCAACTTAAGCAGAACCATTATCTGCTGCAATAAAATTACTTTTTGAAAGTGGAATTATTTTAAATGAATTTGTCTAAATTTCATAGTGTCTACCTTTTTTATAATGTGAGAAACCATGTCCTAACTTTTTAGTTTTGTGCATTCCAATTAAATTTTTTTTTTTTTTTTGGTCAAGAGGGATCATATTTACAAATGCAGTTATAGTCCCAATATTTTAATTGACAAATTGTTAATTTTTTGCTTTATTAGATAATTTTCAGTCTCATTACATATTTTTTCACATTTAAATTATATGAAATCATGGTGCACCTCTAAGTTGCTGTGCTTAAAAAGCATTGATTCACACTTTAATTGTAGTATATTTGTGTTACCTAAGATAATGGTAAATCTTAAAACTGATTTGACAAAATCTGATATTTCCAAAATGTAATGTTACTTTGCTGCTTCCTCAGTGTATCTAACGCTCTTATATAGTGTCTGTGCCTGTAACATTCTCTAGAACAAGGTGTTCTAAACTGGGAGTAATTTTCCTCTTGGAGACATTAGGCTATGTCGAGATATTTTTAATTGTCACAACTTTGAGGGAAAGAGATGCTACTGGCATCTACTGGGTGGAAGCCAGGGGTGCTGTTACACACTCTGTAATGCACAGGCCAGTTTCCCAAGACAAAGAATTGTTCTAAAATGTCAATAGGGCTGAGGTTGAGAAAACCTGTGGTAGAGATTCCTGTGGATTGTAAATATTTATTTTTTAAAAGTATGTCAAATATATTTTGACTCCTTTTGTGGGCAAGACATGTTGCTAGGTGTCGTGGACAACTCAAAGTAATTTGTGATTTGTCCTTTCTAAAAATATTTTTTAAATTATGCTTTTTTCCCCTAAATCAGGTATACCTAACCGATAAAAGTCAGCAATTAAAAGCACTACATTCTTTGGAAAAAAGGCCATTACTATTGCAAAGCTACTAGAAAATTTACATGCCTGTCATTTTTTTTAGTTTAGCAGAAAAGTGAGAATATTGATTAATCCTTTGCAATTGTTGGTGAGGTACTTTTTTTTTTTTTTTTGGTGCCACTAGACTTTTCCAAACCCTGAGTTTTTTCTATTCTTAACTGATTTGGATGATTATCTTCAGCTCCTCAGAAAATTAAATGTCGTCAGAAGACCGAGAAGCTCAGGAGGATGAATTGCTGGCCTTGGCGAGTATTTATGATGGAGATGAATTTAGAAAAGCAGAGTCTGTCCAAGGTGGAGAAACCAGGATCTATTTGGACTTGCCACCAAATTTCAAGATATTCGTGAACGGTTAGTTAACAGTATTCTCTTAAACTGATTTTTCTAAATAAAGGTTATTCTCAATTTCTTAGTGAAACCTAAATTATTATTTTTTAATTTTTCAAATACAGTTTACATTCAGTATTATTCTGTATTAGTTTCAGATGTGCAGCAAAGTGGTTAGACAGTCAGGTACTTTACAGAGGGGTCCCCCTGATGCTCCAAGCACCCAGTGGCCCTGTGCATAGTTATCTCGATATTATTGACTTTGTTCCCTGTGCTGTAATCTCCACCCCTGCGGCTGTTCTGTAACTACCAGTTTGTACTGCTTAATCCCTTCACCCAGCCCCCTCCCTCTCTCTGCTCTGACAGCTCTCAGTCTGTCCTCTGTTGTATCTCCGAGTCTGAAACCTAAATTATTTATCACCTAATTTTTTAGGCATTTAATGCATGTTTCTGTTTTAAGTGAACATTAGACTGGGAGGTAAACAGTTTTCAGTTTGATTCCACCTTTTGACCATTGAATTTGGGATATTATCCTGCATATCCCATGCATCCTAATCTTCTAACTAGCAGTTTATCAGCCATGAGTCATTGGCTATTAACAGGGGTAATAAAAGAGGAAATGAAATAATGTGTGGAAACCTTTAAAGAACCATGGTGGTTGTTAATATTACTTGGTTTCCAGAATCACTTAAACTACCATGAACGTGAGACATTTGATGTCTTTCTGTGACCCTTTGCTTCAGAGGAAAAAAAACTGTATTTGATAAAAACATTTACAGAAGGCTTTGATGCATACTTTCCCAAATGTTTCTACTATAAAGGCATTGAAAAGAATGTATGATTAACTTGAAACATTGGGTGTTGTGTTTGGTATCTTGCCCTCAAGCCTGAGATCACTGTGTTTGCACAAATTGTCCCAACTATGATTCATGGGTAGTTGACACATGGTGGTCTAAGTAGGTCATAGCTCTTTGATAGAAATGAACATCCTTTACATTGTGTCCTTAATCATCTGCTGTAAAACAACAACAAAGGAAACATTGTGTATTACCTGTTCACTAGTGTTAGGAATTGTACTCAAAAGTGTATACAAGAATAAGTTGTGTATCTTCATTATAAATTTCATGGTGCTTAATAGATTTTTCAAGGGCTTACAAGATTTTTTTAAAAGATGGAGGCTACTATGAAGTTAAAATTTGGAAATAGTGCTTTGGGGAGGGTTTTTATCCCCTCAATGAAAGCATTACATCTTCTTGAGCACTGCTCAATAGTAAGGGACACTCGAGTGTTGACCAACTGATCCTTTCTAATCTTTGTTTTTGGTTCAGGCAATTCAAATGAGTGTCTCCAGAATGGTGGCTTTGAATACACCATTTGCTTTCTGCCTCCACTTGTGCTGAACTTTGAACTGCCACCAGATTATCCATCCTCCTCCCCACCTTCATTCACACTTAGTGGCAAATGGCTGTCACCAACTCAGGTTAGACCCAAAACTTAATTTCTCCTCTCCATTTTTAGAAACTTAAAAATCATCTCTAACTGAAGACTACCTTGATCTTGACTTCAGTGCATGAAGAACAAATGGCTTTGATTTTGTAATTTTTTCCCCTTGGCTTTGTGAATCCTAATGTTAATGAACTGAAAATGTTTGGTATTTTAGAAAGGAATGGCAGTAATTCAGATGATTAATTATTATGAATTACAGTGAGTAATTTCTAATCAAGTATATTGTTTCTTGTCTTGCTATTTTTCCCATTTAATCTGTGTTGTGATGAAACTATAAGGTTCTCCTTATTTTCCTTAGATGTTGGAATTTTTCCTTTTTTTCGTAGTTTCTTATCCAATTCCTTAAGACAAAGATTTAATTGTAATTAGAAGGGCTAAAATTGAGCTAATGTAGTTAAAATAGACAAATGTCCTAAGTAAACATAATAAGTGCTTCTATTTTTAAAGGTCTTAGAATAAGAACAAATAATTGTTGACTGATCTCTCACATAGATGTGATTACACATGAATAGGAGTGTATACAGTTCCTGTAGATAGCTCATGAAGCATTGTGAACCACCCTGACAGACATAACTGTGACTGGAAGCTAATATAAAGTGTTCTGGGGTAGATAGTGGGTCAGCAGCAGCTAGCTACTTTTCTAGAAGTCATGATGAAGATTGCTAGGTTGATGTATATTAAGACAAAAGCTGTCAGAGTTACTGACCTTAAGGAACAGCTTGTCAGTTTTCCTTTTTGATCATGTAGTTTTCAATCCCCCTTCTCCCATGCCCCTACAGCCTAATCTTTTAGATGAGAGTGCTTTTATAGAATTGAGCTTAAAATTGAGGTTTAAAAACAAAGTTAAACTTTAAAGATAATACACATAGAATAAAAGGATTATTACCTTACATTTTAATAGCTGTGCCAGAGGCACTATATACTAGACAGTGGATTATTTTCCCACTTCCCAATATTAAGGCTATTTGATATTTAGATCACTGATAGTTGACTGAATTATTTAGATACTTACAGTCTAATTTCTCAAGAGAGCTCTTGATACTTTACATCCATGCATGTGTACATACACACACACAACAAGGACAGATTAACTGGGTGTGTGGTTGTAGTTTCAGGTTCCAGCCAAACAGAATCTACTTAATGCCAGCTTTGGAGCAGGGGTGTCCAACCCATGGGCCACATGCAGCCCAGGATGGCTGTGAATGTGACCCAATACAAAATCGTATATTAAAACCTTTTTTTTTTTTTTTTTTTGCTCATCAGTTTTCATTAGCATTTGTGTATTTAATGTGTGGCCCAAGAAAACTCTTCTTCCGGTGTAGCCTGGAGACACTAAAAAGTTGGACACCCCTGCATTAGAGGGTATGGAGAGAAGAGGGTGGTTCATTATTTTACGTTACATAGCTAAAATTACAGTAGGATCTTCTATCAAATAGTTTTTTTATGCATGTAATGGACATTCAGCTGGTCTCTTATGCTCCTCGTGGTTCATTACTGAGCCCTGAGTCCTTGGCAGTGAGAATTTCACGTGCTATTAGTGAAGTTGGTATGTGGACCTGTCTTCACTGGACTGGGGTTGGCATAGAGAAGGAAGCAGGCTTAGTTTCCTTGAATGTCCCATTATTCCTCCATATGCAGTCTTTTTCTTGCTCTTTTCCTCCTTCTACCTCCCCCCTCTTCACATTTATGTGCATCCCGGATGCCTCTTTTGAGAAGGAGCAACCGGGCCTTCTCCTGACGTAGACCAAGAGGAAGCTGTGGATGAGAGAGCTGTGCAGGATGTGGAATCATTATCAAGTCTGATCCAGGAAATCCTGGACTTTGATCAAGCTCAGCAGATAAGAGAAGAGGGTGGAGGAGAATGGCTTCTTCATTGGACTTGGTGGCTCAAACAGAGCTCAGAGCTTCCCTTTTAGTGTTTATTCCATTTTACAGCTCCAGCTGGTTTCTAAAAAGTATATTCATGTAAGTGTGGAAAAGCGTTAGTTGTCCAACCTTGAGCTGGTCAGTAAGTGTTTCAGTTCCTGCCTATGTAGGGCTGAGTGAGCAGCAAGGAATAGAAAATGTGGTCTTTGTTCACTTTCTATTTAAATTTACAAAATTGTTTTGCATCTAGAAGGCTTATTTTTGGATGTTTACCTAAAAAGAAAAACTGCTTATAATTCCTGAGCTCTACTTACAAATATTTCACATTAGTAATGGAAAGTTCTTTTATATTTGTCACATTCAAATTGAACAGACTACTTTTAAGGTGGAGTACTTGAAACAGTTTAAACTTTCATGGCTTAGCTTGGAAAATGTGAATTTTCCCTGTGGCAGCTAGGCCATGTTGAGAGCTTATCATATCCCGGTTCAATACTAGCCTGCCTGCTTCCATTAACCAGGATCTGGTGTAAGCCCAGATGGCTCGGTTAAAACCAGTTTGTGAATCTGAATAACAAGGACTCTGAGATTGGATCCTGTTACTGACTCTTTCCACATGAGTTAGCTTTTTAATAGGACTGAAAGGTAGAATTAATTTTTAAACCTTTAAACTATTCTCTTTCTAACCATTATTGCAAGATACCTATAGGGCTAGGACTCCACAGGAGTAGAAATAGTTCATTTTAGAACTGGATCTCTTTCTCCCGCATGAGGTGTGTAGCAGCACTAACACAAAGGATAAGCAGAGAACAGAAAAAGCCCTCCATTGAGCGGCACATATGTAAACCAAGTTCTACATCTTGTAAAGTCATTCCATCTCTTTTGGTTTCGTGGCTCTTCCTTTAGCTTCTTCGGACTTTGTTTCTATGGCTCATGCTGCTGAATAGTTTAAGAAGGGCTCCGATAAGAATATTTGTGCTGTTTTGCAGCACAGTTTATCACAGTTGGGAAAGAAATCGCATTAGGAAGCGTGAGAGCCTAACTTCAGGATTTTAAGGGAAATCAGGAGCTGAAGGAATCATGGTCTTCCCAAACTCACCAGCATCCTCATGTGTTTTCTCCTAGCTGTCTGCTCTCTGCAAGCACTTAGACAACCTGTGGGAAGAACATCGCGGCAGCGTGGTCCTATTTGCCTGGATGCAGTTTCTTAAGGAAGAGACCCTAGGTTACCTGAATATTGTCTCTCCTTTTGAGCTGAAGATTGGTTCTCAGAAAAAAGTGCAGAGAAGGATGGCTCAAGCCTCTACCAGCACAGCACTAGATTTTGGAGGAGCAGCCGGCTGTGACGTAGACCAAGAGGAAGCTGTGGATGAGAGAGCTGTGCAGGATGTGGAATCATTATCAAGTCTGATCCAGGAAATCCTGGACTTTGATCAAGCTCAGCAGATAAAATGCTTTAATAGTAAATTGTTCCTGTGCAATATCTGTTTCTGTGAGAAGCTGGGGAGTGAATGCATGTACTTCCTAGACTGCAGGCACGTGTACTGCAAAGCCTGTCTGAAGGACTACTTTGAAATTCAGATCAAAGATGGCCAAGTTCAGTGCCTCAGCTGCCCCGAACCCAAGTGTACTTCGGTGGCCACTCCTGGTCAGGTAACTCTTTACTGACAGCTGCATCCTAATTTTCTTTCCCGGAGGGAGACATCTTCTCAGAGGCTTCCTTGATAGGGCGCAGGGCAGCCCAGGCCTTGGAGCCAGCCCGCAGGTTGTTTCCCGTGTCCACCAGGAATGCTGTGGTCTCACTTTACCACTTAAGCATACATAAATGCTCCCTCTGCTGGCCTCAGAATGGGCAGTCCTCAGCAGGGATGAAGACTAAAAAGTATAAAGTAATTCTGGTGACTGACTTTGTATGTTTACTAGGATGCCATCAACCTCGGGCAGTCACTCGCCTGTCTGTGTGAGGTTGGGATCTGAGGGGGATATCCCTGGGATCGGTTAACCAAGTCACTTGCAGACTTTAACACAGGACAGCCTACCTGGGGTGATTTTTTAAAAATTTATTAAGTCATTAATGTACTTATTTAATGCGTACAGTTTGCTTAGTTGTGACAAATGCGTAGATCCATGTAACCACCGTCTTAGTGAAGATACAGGCTTGCCACTCTTTGTTTGATCTGGTGAGGTAGAGGGGTTTAATTTATACGTGTCTGATTTGCACCGGCAGCCTGAGGGTATCCTCAGGATCAGAACTGGCTGGGAAATTGTCAAACCTATGTTTATATACATGTTTTAAAATATTTTCCTCCAGGTCAAAGAGCTAGTGGCAGCAGAGCTATTCGCCCGTTACGATCAGCTGCTTCTCCAGTCCACCTTGGACCTGATGGCAGACGTGGTGTACTGCCCTCGCCCATGCTGCCAGTTGCCGGTGATGCAGGAGCCTGGCTGCACCATGGGCATCTGCTCCAGCTGCAATTTTGCCTTCTGTACTTTGTGCAGATTGACCTACCATGGCGTCTCTCCGTGTAAGCTCACTGCAGGTAAGTTGTTGCTATGTGAACTCAGTTCCTCTACCCCTACCCCGCCACCAGAACCCCCAAAACTTATCACTTCAGCTTCCCACTTGGAAGTGCTCATTCATAAGGTATTTTTGTGTTAGTTATTGTCCTAGCATCTGTGGATATAGTAGTGACCAAATGCCCTCATACAACTTACAGTCTAATGCCAGAGACAGGCAAGCAACATAGATAAGAATATCAGATGGTAGTAAATGCTGAGGAGGAGAGAAAATAAAGCACAGACAGCATATGAAATGTTCTGAAGGGGAAGGGGCTTGGGATGTTTTACTTTGGGAAACGTGGAAAGCCTCGTTGGCAAAGTGGTTTAAGTAAAGGCTTAAAGAAAGTAAGGAAATAAACCACATATAGATCAGGGGAGGACAGTACAGGGAAGGAATGGCAAGGTAATTTTGATCCATGAACATGAAATAATGTAGATCCAGTTGGCAGATGCATAGCTGTCCCTCTTGTTTCTGTGGCACGTGTGTCTGATCAGGCATCGAGTGCTTTCTCATCGAGCTCAGGGCAGCCTCAGAATCTTCCTCAACACAGCCCTCCAGAAAGCCGCCCTCTGCCGGAGCAGGCACGGGGGGTGAAGCCTGTCTTCCACTCCTGACCTCGATAAGGGTTGGGAAGCCAGGCCCTTGAGATCGATGTAACTGGACTTGGGTGACTTAGTCTTTGTTGGTCTAACAGGGACCATGGTGGTAGCTGCTTCATAGGGTGGTGGTAAGGAAGAAAAGGTCTCTTGTAGCGCTTCTCAAACTCGTTATAGTCGTCACACTGGTCTCAGAGCACATGCATGTAGAAACTGAGGGTCAAGATTTGAAACTTTTATAGGGATGTCTCAGAGCAATTTTATGTCAGATCTTAAAATGAAATTTTTACTTTCATTTTTCTAATAATTCACTTGATTGTTTTTTACAAAATACAATCAAAGTAGGGGAGAAAAACTAGTTCTTTACCATAGATAATTTTAGAACAATGGGTTTAATAGATGTAAAATGCAAAATGGTAACTATTATTGCTGTTAAATATTATACTTACTAATTGGCACTGTTAGGATGTCATTATCTCCAAGGAAGTGCCCCAACAGGAAAATGAGTAGATACTTTCAGTGCCTAGAGTAGAATCTTGTAGTGGCTCCGGGCAGATGGGACAGAGAACTCAGCATAACATAGGATAAGCCAACACTTAGATTTCTGTAACTTTCACATTGAGAAGCTAAAGTACATTTCACATGTTTCATAGCATTTGAGGAAGAAATTTAAGGTAGGCTTTGGGGCTTCAGCAAAATTTGGCATCTCATTCTCTCTCTCTCTCTTTTTTTAAAAAATTTTATTTATTTATTTTTAGAGAGAAGGGAAGGGAGGGAGAAGAGAGGAAGAGAAACATCAGTGTGTGGTTCTCCCCCATGCACTCCTCACTGGGGACCTGGCCTGTGACCCAGGCATGTGCCCTAACTGGGAACCAAACCGGCGACCCCTGGTTCACAGGCTGGCAGTCAGTCCACTGAGCCACACCAGCCAGGGTATTCTCTATCTCTTTTACATATGTGTTAGATATTACCATATAAAATACATGAAATACAAGCAATTTTATTATGTTGAGAACATTGGCACAGTAAATATTTGTCCTTTAAGATGTCTGAGAACACAAAAAGTGTTTTGAATTATTAGAGGAATAAAACTGACAGAATAAAAGTTACACGTTTGCTACATCTAAGCAGAGGTGGTGGAGCCATGGGAAAGCGCACTGCAGAGAAAGCATTCACGGGTGGAGGCGGAGTGCAGATGGGGCTGTGCACCAGAAGGTGGCCAGTGCATTGAAAAGGGAGACTGCGCTGTAAATATGAAGAAAGCAACCTAATAAAGTAACTAGAACATTGCTGAGAGGGATCCTTGGTTGGTCCTGTTGAAAAATTAAGATGATAGGATTATGAACAAAAGCCTTTTTGTCTATAAGTAAAGCCTTTGGGAATGTCTGCCTATTTAAGTGATGAAGCAATAGAAACCAGATTGAAGAGTGTCAAGGGGGAAAGTTGGCAGGAGGAACTTTTCATTAGCTGTGGTGGTAAATTTTATTCACTAATTTTTTTAATATACTGTGTTGAACATTTAGTCTTTGCCCTTAAGCCAAAGGTGCTTTTGTTTTTCTGGCGTGCCTTGTTATTGTCAGATGGTGAATGATGCTGACGTAGTGGAACACCGGTGTCTGTCTCAACTTTTGCATTTTTTTATTTGGTCTGTATCTAACTGTGTGCTACTAAACATGTCAACACTAGTAAGTCAAAATCAAAGGAAAAAGGTAACCTATTATTCTACCACCTTTAACAAGCCTAACTTTTCTAATTGGAGGATTCCTTTTTGTTCTGTGTCACTTGTGCATGTCTAACTTTTATCTAGTTATAATGTAACTTTCTTTCTGGATTCTATAATAGGTATTTTAATTGAGCTGTAGCTATCCTAACTATAGGCTTTTAATAACTGAATATTATGTCATTAAATGGTTCTTTCACACATAATTATTTCCTTGGACATTTCATTTGTTTTCCATTGTTATATGCATTTCCACTTTGGATTATTTTCTTTTCCTTGTTTTCAGACTTTATTTATTTTAGAGAGATGGGAAAGGAGAGAGAAAGAGGATAATCAGCAGTGCAAAGTGGTATAAAAGTTAATTTTCCATTTCACTTTCTAGAGAAATTAATAGACTTACAGAATGAGTACCTGCAAGCAGATGAGGCCACTAAGAGATTTATGGAGCAGAGGTATGGGAAGAGGGTGATTCAGAAGGCGCTGGAAGAGATGGAAAGCAAGGAGTGGCTCGAAAAGAACTCGAAGAGCTGCCCGTGTTGCGGCATTCCCATAGAGGTAAGCAGCCTCGCGGCATGTTGAGATTGTCCCAAGAAGCCTATAATTTTGTGACTGATTAAGAAAATACATTTTGGTATTTATTAAACCTTTTTTACTTGGAAGGTACAAATGCACTACCTAATAGTGTTATTGACCTTAAAAGTATGCAGATGTCCCTTTTCAAAGTGCTTTCGTGCCGTGATGATTGTTCTCACATCATATCCCCCTTGACGCCGAATGGGTTATGAGGAAGCTGTACTACAGCTATAGTCAGTTCTTAACTCATTTATGTGATTAAAAAAAAATCAAGTCAGACTTCCGTCAGAACTGTTTATCCTGGAGTTTAAAATACCTGTTTAACAAGTATATGCTTAGGAAATGGAGACATTTTCACATTAATCTGATTTAAAATACGTAAGTCTATTGCTTGTTGACAAAATCTTAATATGTTATAAAATAAAAATATATCTTTGTATTTTATTTTACTGTTCTAATTCATTACAGTAGTCCTCCCTTATCTGTGGGAGACGCCCAGTAAACGCCTAGGGATAATACTGAGCCCTGTATGTACTGTGTTTTTCCAATACACGCATACCCATGGTGAAGTTTAATTTATAAATTAGGCACAGTAAGAGGTTAACGACAAGTAATAGAATAATTATAATAATACACTAATAAAAGTTATGTGAATGTGGTCTTTTTGTATCAAAATATATTATTGTAATATACTCATTCTTCTTGAGATGATGAGAGATGGTACGAAATGAGGTGAATAATATAGGCACTGTGACGTAGCATCAGGCTGTTACAAGGGTTCCTTGAAAACAAGCGCTGCGATAACGAGACAGGTAATCTGACAACCGAGAGGGCTGCTAGGTGACTGATGGGAAGGGAAGATTCACGTCCTGGTTGGGATGACACAAGATTCCATCTTGCTCAGAATGGTGCACAATTTAAAGCTTATGAATTGTTTATTTCTGGACTTCTCCATGTAATACAGAGTGGGGCAAAAGTAGAGTTACAGATGTAAGCAAAATAGTTTTGTATTATTATTTATCAATGAGTGTATTATTTTTCATATGAACAACTGTGAATCTGCTTTTGCCCCACCCTGTGTTTTCAGACCGCAGTTGTCTGTGGGCAGCAAAACTGCAGAACTACTTACTCTGTGTCTGAACTGAACCTGGGGGTTGTTCCCCAGCTACTCCTGTAAGGATGCCGGCCTCCCGTTAACCACTCCTGATTGCCTCAGCCCTGTGGTAGAGCGGGGAACTGGATGCCAAATGTTGTCTTAGATTCATGTGACACGTTTAAAACCACACATACTAAATCCAAACATTTTAGGTACTGATCTGACTACATGTTCTGCTTATAAAATACAGGGTGGGGCAAAAGTAGGTTTACAGTTGTTTGTTTAGAAAATGACATAATAATTAATAAATAAGAACACAAGAATTCACTGTTTCCCGTACCCGTAACTGTAGACCTACTTTTGTCCCACCCTGCACATGTTTGGTTTGTATCTATGTTTATCAGAAGAGAACTTACTAAGTATCTAGTTGTAGGAACATCTGCAAAATATTTTGTTTTACTTATAATGCAAAAGACTAAGCATTAAAGTTATCAGTGGGTTACTGTATCTTTCATACCGTATCTTGTATGAAAAAAGGGACTAGGAAAATGTTGTATGGGATCTTTTTGGCATGTGCATTTTTCTTTTGCTTTTACAGCCTTAATATTTTTCCCTTTCTGCCTTTCCCACCAGAAATTAGATGGTTGTAACAAGATGACGTGTACTGGCTGTATGCAGTATTTCTGCTGGATTTGCATGGGCTCTCTCTCTAGAGCAAACCCGTATAAACATTTCACTGATCCTGCTTCCCCGTGTTTTAACCGGTGCGTACACATAGAATTCTCTAGGCTCAGCAGCAGTTTTTAGCTCTTGATTTACAGACCACAGAACTACTGTTTGACTTAGTGCTTTGCTTATTAGAGAATTCTTTTACACATTTTCCCGCATATGTGAATTTTTATATTATTTACTAGAAATGAGTTTTATGATGAAAGTACGCTATCTGCAAATTTTCCTTTTTTAATCCTCCTCAACTTTTTAAAAACATATATTTTGTTGATTATGCCCTCACAGTTGTCTCAATTTTTTCCTCCTTGCCCCCCTCCACCTGGTACCCCCCATTCCTTCCAGCAATCCTCCCCTTAGTTTACGCCTGTGGGTCATGCATGTACGTTCTTTGGCTTCTCCATTTCCTGTACTGTTCTTAACCTCCCCTGCTTATTCTGTACCTACCAATTTGTACTTGTTATTCCTGAAGCTTTTCCCCCATTCTCCTCCTTCCCCCTCCCATCTGGTAACCCTCCAAATGATCTCCATATCTGTGATTGTTTCTCTTCTGCTTGTTTGCTAAGTTTGTTTTTTAGATTCAGTTGTTGATAATTATGAATTTTTGTCATTTTAATGTTTATAGTTTTGACATTTTTTTTCTTCAATAAGTCCCTTTAACATTTCGTATAATGATGGCTTGGTGATGATGAGCTCATTTAGCTTTACTTTGTCTGGGAAGCACTTTACCTGCCCTTCCATTCTAAATGACAGCTTTGCCAGATAGAGTAATTTAGGTTGTAGGTCCTTGCTTTCCATCACTTTGAATACTTTTTGCCACTCCCTTCTTGCCTGCAAAGTTTCTTTTGAGAAATCAGCGGACAGTCTTATGGGAACTCCTTTGTAGGTAACAAAGCTGCTACCTACAAAGGAGTTCCTTTGCTGCTTTCTCTTGCTGCTTTTTAGATTCTCTCTTTATCTTTAGCCTTTGCCATTAAAAAAATGATTTTATTTACTTTTTTAGAGGGCAGGCTGGGGGGAGAATGAGAGGGAGAGAAACATTGATGTGCGAGAGAAACATCTATTGGTCGCCCCCTTGCACGCCCCCAACTGGGGACCCAGCCTGCAACTCAGGCATTCACCCTGACCAGGAATTGAACAAGCAACCCTTTGGTTCATAGGCCGGTGCTCAACCCACTAAGCCATGCCAGCCAGAGCAACCTTTGGCATTTAATTATGATGTGTCTTGGTATGGTCCTCTTTGTGTCCATTTTGTTTGAGATTCTCTGTGCTTCCTGGACTTTTATGTCTATTTCCTCCACCAAATTAGCGAAGTTTTCTTTCATTATTTTTTCAAATAGATTTCCAATGTCTTGTCCTTTCTTTTCTCCTTCCAGCACCCTTATGATTAAAATGTTGAAGTTGTCCCAGAGGTTCTTTAGCCTATCCTTTTTTCGGATTCTTTTTTTTTCTTGCTATTCTGATCGAATGTTTTTTTTCTTCCTGATGTTACAAATCATTGATTTGATTCTTGGCCTCATCTACTCCAGTGTTGGTTCCCTGTAAATTTTTTTTTTATTTCATTTAGTGTAACCTTCATTTCTGCCTTGGTCTTTTTGTGCCATTGAAGTACCCAATGAGTTCCTTGAGCATCCTCATAACCAGTGGCTTGAACTCTGTGTCTAATAAATTGCTTATCTCCATTTTGTTTAGTTCTTTTTCTGGAGTTTTGTTCTATTCTTTCATTTGGGTCGTATTTTTTGTCTTCTCATTTTGGCAGCCTCCCTGTGTATGTTTCTCTGTATTAGGTAGAGCTGCTTTGACTCTCTGTCTTAGTAGCATAGCCCATTGTGGAAAAGCACACTGGAAAGTTGGTTGGGGCAATCCGTGTGAACCAGGCTGATGGAGTCTCAGATACGGTGTCGTGGCTATGTGGCTCTATGTGGGGGAGGGCTCAGAAAGGAGACATTGGCTGCTGCCCGGCCTGTGGAGTTTTGTCTGGGAAGAAGCTGTCCCCCAGCACTTGCCCTGATGCCAGACCCTTCTGTCTCACCCTTCCAGCTACTGCCCTGGCGCTGGAGCTTAGAGGGAGTGAGTCTGTGTAAGTCCTAAGTCTGTTGTGGGCCCTTTAAAAGGAGATCCCTGAGACTCCCGCAGTTTCTTCTGCCGCCCCCAACCCCTAGTGGTTTTTACAGTCAGAAGTTATAGGGTCTTATCTTCTTGGCACTGGAACTCTGGGCTGGGTGTTCTGGTGTGGGTCTGGGATCCCTTCTTCCACAGGAATTCCTCTCACTTTTTATCTACCACACGTGGGTGTGGGACCACCTGTACCTCCGCATCTCCACCCCTCCTACCTGTCTGGATGAACATGACTTCTTTAATGCCTTGGTTGTTGGACTTCCATACAGCTCAATTTTTTTGATGATTTCAGGTGATTAGTTGTTTTGTAGTTTAGTTGTAATTTTTGCTGTGGTTGTGCAAGGAGACAAGCCGTGTTTACCTACGTCTCCCTCCTGAATAGAAGTCCCCTCCTCAATTTTTTAAAAAAGATTTTACTTATTTAGAGAGAGGGGAAGGTAGGGAGAAAGAGAGGGAGAGAAACATCAGCGTGTGAGAGATACATCAATCAGCTGCCCTCACACATCCCCAGCTGGGAACCGCAGTCCAGGTAAGTGCCCTGAGCAGGAACAGAACAGCTCCTTTTGGTGTACAGGACAGTGTTCTAACCAACTGAGCTACCTGGCCAGGACAGAAAACATTGACTTTTTGGGGACCAGCCAGTTGTCCTATATAACATCTTACTTTCTGGATTTTTGTTTCTCCATGGTGTCTTTTAATTTGTTTCCCCATCCTCTCCATATTCTATAAACTAGTATGAAGTTGGATTAGATTTAGAGTAACGTTTTTGACAAGAATACTACGTGAGGAGTGAATGGGTACTTGATACTATGTCATGTCAGGCCCATGATATCAGGCTGTTCCACTATTAGTATGATGCTTAGTTTTATCATGTGCTTTATTGTAAAGGTAACTTTTAAATTATTATTACTAAGTGATCTGTGGGGGTTCCTTAGCACAATGTGAATATCCTGTTCTCCACAAGCTCCAAATTCAGCATCAGTTGATCAGATGACTTTTGTTAATAGGCATTATAGTACCTGTTATCATTGGTGTTATCAAACTATAAAAGAAATTAAAGAAACAAGCTCTGCCCATGAACTACTGGAAATCTAGTGTTGAAAATTGCATACATTTTAGGTAAAATAAGGGAAAGAAGACAAGTTGGCAACTTACAACATTCGACAAATGGAGAGTGCTGTGGCCATGAAGATAGAACTGAGTGGTTAGCATGTAATAGTTACAGTGTCTTGAAATAGTTCAGCTTCTTCTGGATTGGCCGACTTCCTCAGTCTTGGCTCATTTTATGTATTGTGTACGTTGAGTGTCAGTTTTGTGATAACCGTCTTCCATTACTGTTTATCCTTGGTCCTGGAGAGTTTGTCTGGAGCCTAGAAGGGTTCTTCTTATAAACTTTAAGGCAGCTTATTCAAATGAATTTATATTTCAGCCCTCAGTAGGAAATTAAAGGAGAAGAAAAGATAAAAGATGTAATCAGACGAGTACAGAAAGTATTTTTGGGAGAAGGAAAGAAATTATAGTTTCTTCCAAGTTTGTAACATTGTACCTTATTATGTACTTCCAGGTTGTTCCATGCCATGAACGTCAATGGAGACATTTTGGAAGATGAGATTGAAGACTAGTTCATTCCTGCTGCTCAATATGTGGAAGTGGAATGGTTTGCTCTAATCTTTTGTCTGGCATACAAAGTACCTTTGCCGGATATTTAGGGAGACCATGCATTCACTCTTGCGAGGTAGAAGATAAGGAAGAATGAGGTTTATATTTTCGTGTGGTACTACTGACTAAGGCATGTTCATACATTGAAAAATGTAACTTAATTGAGAAAAGTATAAGCCAAAGGTTCAGAAAATGAAAACTAGAGAATATTAAATATTACTATGTTCCCAAAGCTCTGAATAGTTAAAAATTTAAATATTTATTTTTTCCCCAAGCTTTAGGTAAGGAGAGTGGTCCAGAGTTCAACTTACAGACCTTTTTGTCTCTCTGAGAAGCATCCCTCTAGTACTACCCCTTGCAGTTGGGGTGGGTAGAAGCCTTACTGAATTTCACCAAGAGCCTGATCTCACTCACTCCACGTTACATTGCTCCCAGCCTCCATTTCTGCTGCCTTCTCTTTGGAGGGAGCCCTTTTACTCTGAAACCGACTGGATGGCCCAGTGTCAATTTGGCCTACTGCTTTGCAACATAGAAATTTATAATTTAAAAGATATTTTTAATACCACAAACACTGTGGGTCACCTGATATTTGTCACCAATATATAGTCCACTGGTTTTGAGTGGAGTCCTTACTTAATGACACTGGCTCGGAAGAATTTCAGCCCTGTTCGGCCTTTCTGGGCAGTAGGGCCTAAAATCAAAACGACTTGTCTTTGCTGCCTTTCATTCCACCTTCTCTCCCTTTCCCCTCACCCAGCCTTCTGTTGGTAAGGACAGTTTCACTATTAACCCCAGCAGCTCCTATTCTTATTTCCTCTTCTGCAATAGGAGACAGCCTAATATATTCCCAAGCTGAGCAAGCTGAGCTTTCTTTAATTATCAGCTTTGTGAACTCCACACCACTGTAGTTCAGTCCTAACTTTTAAAATTATTTTTAAAGCTTTCCTCTAATGAGCTTTGGGAATTTGGTTTCCTACCCTTTTTGCAACAGCACTGTTGGGATAATTTTGGCTTGCCCAGATCCCTATTTCTGGGTTTTGTTGGCTTTTTGAAAAATTGTCTTTCCTTTCGGTTTGGTGAGTGGTTTGGTAGCAAAATAAGATTTTCTGGAAAAGGACAGAATTTGGCTGCAGCTGTGAAAATGTTCTTTTTTCCTACTTTGGTGTCATTGAAAATTGAGGAATCACTTTAACCATTTTACGTGTGTGTATCCAAAGAATCAGCAATGACTGTTTCTGATCGTCAATGAGGATGTTTAATCTTAAAAATAAAAATAATTTAAAATTGTCTTATAATCAGAGCAGAGTTGCCGATGTGTGTTCTCTCACCAAGGGCTTGTAGAGTCTTATTTTTGAAGCATCAGTTATGAGCTAATTTTAAGATGGTGAAATTTTAGGTGGAGTACTTTTGTCTCTTAAGTAAAATGGAAGATTGGGGTAGCCCCCCGGGTGCTCTAGAAATAAATGAGTTTGTTGAGGGTTGGTACATCAAGAAAGTTGATGAATAGAGTTTTTGTACCTGGCTTAATTTCATGAGGCCATTTTTACAAGTGGGCCGAGCTTTGCCATCAGCTGACATGAACCTCAGGGGGTCCTTTTGGGGAGAGTGGGAGAGCAGAGGGGTCCATCTGCAGGCTGCCAGTCCATCCTACCCAAAACTAATTTGGAGAGGCCAGGTCTCTTGATTTTATATAATAGGTTTGGATCTAGAGCTAATAAATGAAAATAAGACACTAAATAACTTTTTAAGTCAAAGTAGGGTTTTGTGACTTTTTAAACTTGTGATTGAACTAACTTAATGGCCTGACTTTGTAAGTTGAAATGCATCTTTCCCCATTTATTTTTAAGTAATTTTTTTAACTTAAAATATATATCTCTTCCTGTTGAGAAGAATAATGGAGAAAAGACATGGCAGCCCTATTCTCAGACCTGTAGTACTAATAGCAGGGCCTTTTTTTAGTTGTAGAGGATTCTAGTTAACATTAGGTAGTAATATATGTACCCTTTTTTTGTTAAGAGAATTAGAGTTAATCAGATATGATCATCATAAAGCTATTCACGTGGCTGCCTGTTTTGGAAGCAAACTTTAAAATTTTGGCAGGGATTTTGGAGAGCACACGAAGTAGTAACTTTGTCATAAGCATCACCAGCAGGTGGCAGCAGTTCCCACGTTGTAAAAATGAAATAAGTGATTAAGACTGGCATTTTGTTACAGAGCAGTTTTATTCCTGGGATTGTAATTTTTCCTTTGTTGTGTTTCATTATGGACATTTACACACATTGGTAGGTAGAGTGGCATCTGATGAGACCAACAAGGCAGGAACAAGAGTCTTACCAAAAACTCTAAGGCCACTTAAAACTGTGCTTGAACCATAGTTGACATCTAATTGTTACGTAGGAAGGTGTCACTCCTGAGAGTAGCTTATCCACAGCTACTGAAGTAAAGGAAATAAGTTGTAGCAATAAACTATAGCTGAAGCCCCGAAGTAGGATGGAGAAATTAGGACAGGGTGGTGCCCTCTAGTAACAGCAGCCCAATAGTCTGCTCCTTGAACCTTGGCTCGATAAAAAAGTTGGCCAGCGAAGGAGGATAGGGTTTGTAGCCAGAAAGCTGGCTTTGAGGATGTTTTTAACAAACGTTTATGATGACTGCCAACTCTCAGCACCCACAGTCCAGTCTCTGCACAGTTACTCAGGCTGCCTGAGAGGTACCACCCAGGGAGTCCCATATTTCTCTAAGCTGGTAGGTGCTTTGGAGAAGATTGTGCACAATGAAAACTTAGTGAGACTCTGATGCCAGAGTTGCTAAGTACAAAGTCATCACATTTACTTCTTTTCCTTGCTTGGTACTCTCTTTCTTTTCCCCTTTCATTGACTTGGCAAACAAACAAAACTAACATTAATACAACATAAAGACATATAAATGTAAAAGGTGATGGTGTCTTACTTTTAGTTCCATGTTTTGTAACCTATTGTCTTTCCTATTGTTTATTCCTTAATTTAACAAATATTTACTGAGTACCTCACAATGGGCCTTACTATTTATCTAGGCTCTGAAAATGTAGCAGGGAAGAAAACAGATCTCCCTGCCCTTGTGGAAATTGAACTCTGGTGGACAGAGACGATCATGAAGCAAGTCACATGGTTCATCAGAAGACAAGCATTGTGGAGAGAACCCTGGGGAGAGTGTAGGGGGTTAGGAGGCAGCAATGCTGGGATTTTAAAGAGTGGAGAAGGCTTCATCAGATAGCACTTAAACAAATGTTTGGCAGTATGGGGCTGAACCCCATGGACGCCTGGGAGAAGAGAGTCCAGGCAGACACTCCAAAGCCCTTGGGACAGGAGCACGTCAGGGGCTCCAGGAACAGTGTGACGGCCAGTGAAGGCTGAAACAGACCAAGGAAGGGAGAATAGTAAGAGGTGGAGTGGCAGTAAGAGGTGCAGGCTGCCTACAGCCTTGTGTGAAATTTGGCTTCTACTTGGAGACAGGAGGCTTTGGAGGGCTTTAGCAGAAGTGTGATAGGGTCCGACTTACATTTTAGGGGAGTGGGGTGAGCAAGGATTGAAACAGACCAATGAGGAGACTACTGTGGTAACTCAGGTGAGAGGTTCCAGCACTTGGAATCTTGAGAAGTAGTCAGACTTTGTTCTTACCTTAAAGGTAAAGTAAGGACGTGCTGATAGATTGGATGCATAATGTGAGAAAGCAAGGCATCAGAGTTGATTTCTCGGTCTTTTTGTCTGAGTGGTTGAGATGGAGAAACCTGTAGGTAGTATAGGTTTGCAGATGAAGATCAGGAGTTTAGTGTGGATAGGTGAATTTGAGATGCCTTGTAGTTACTTTAGTAGAGATGTCAAGGAGCAGTTGGATATTCTAGCCTGGAGTTTGAGAGAGAGATTCAGGATGGAGATGTAAGTGGGAATGACTAGCCCAGAATGACCAGTCAGACGCTAACACCCCAGTCACCTTACCTGTGGCTTTTGTGCTTGAAAGAAACATATTTGTGGGAATAAACATATAGGTGGTATTTAAAGCCATGAGACTAGATGGAATTACCAAGGGAGTGAGCTGTATAGAGAAGAGGTCCAGAAACTGAGTTTTGGGTCACACCGCATACTAAGAGGTCAGGATTATGAGAAAGAGCCAGCAGAGGAGATGGAGAGTGGACAACAAGGGAGGAAAATCAGTAGAGTGTGTGATACGCTGGAAGCCATGCCATGTTTGAAGAAGGGAGTGGCCCGCTGTGTGAGTCACGGCAAATAGGGCAGGTAATAGGAGCTGTAAGAATGGACTTAGCAACCAGTGCAGAAGTCATCGGTGGCTTTAACAAGTGCTCTTCCAGTGGAGGGGAGGTGAAAATCTGGAGTGTTATTTTGAGGAACAGTGGGGCATCCTTACAAGAAAAAAGCGGAGCAGACTGAATATCAACTTCCCGTCGATCCATCAGAGAGCGGAGGTTACAGACCACCACAAAAACTAGAGGCAGGAAATTGCAGAAAATTACAGATTAGATGGCCTAAAGCAGAGGCTGCTGGAGCCATTAGTCAGGATTTAAACGACTTGCTGGAGGCTGAGAACGACTAGCCTTCGAGTTAAAACTCCTGGGAACTAGCCTTAGGGGCCCCCACACCTTAGTGAGTTTTACCTCCAGAAGTTCCCCTAGGTTCTCACTGTAAAGATGGTAGAAATTCCCATGTAGCCATTCTAAAATACCCCTGAAGGCTGTTTCCATGGCAGAAGCCTATCCTCAGGGCTGGGCCTTCTGTGACCCACAGGAAGGGCAGTGGGATGGCTTGAGCCCCCTCCAGCCTTCCTGTCTCACATGAGGGGCAGGGGAAGGCCAAGAGGCTTTGAAGGCCTCATCCCAGGGACTCGAGCCCACTAAAAACAAAAACAAACCCTTGCAAACAGATTTAATCATAAGGTTATCGAATGCTGCTTCTGCCTAATACCATACCATCAATAAGGCTCCAGGATTATAACAGCAGATTACAGCTCTTCAGAGAGCCATGAAACAGGCTGTTGTAAGGAGTTTCTAGGGAAACCCAAAGACGACAATGGAGACAAAAACAAGGCAACTGAAGCCTCCGACACCTACAGCAGACATTAAGTGCAGGCCAGCTGCCAGCCAGATAAATGTAGACCCTCATGCTTGATAGACCCAGGCAGGCTTAGGAAACCGCCTGCTGACCCCACGCAGGACAGACAGACGTGTGGATAAGATTGTGGTCAGCTTATCTGGCACAAAGGGCTGCAGCAGTACCCAGAGGCCGACAAGGGGTACAAAGAACAACGGTCAGCAGAAACCGTGCATGGTGACTAGCCCCAGCCAATGACATCCCGACACCTTGACCTGGCAGTACAGAATGACCAATCAGACGCCAGTACCCCAGTCACCCCACCTGTGGCTTTTGCACTTGAAAACCCCACCCCAAGGACAATGGAGCTGAGTCTTCACCTTCTTTGGTTGGTTCCCCAACCTCAGTTGGCTCCACTTTCCCCTCTTTTCCCCCTAATAGACCCTGCTCCTTAGCTCGCTGCATCCTTCTGGTTTCTTGAACAGCTCCGGCCTGACAACGCTAAAGGCCTGTTTACCTCAGTTCCTGTTACCCAATACATCACATCCACCTTTCAGTACAAATCATAAGGATGCTAAGAGGCAGAGGAAAAGTCTGAAGAAACAAAGCAAGCATCAGAACCAGACTCAGATATGGCAGAGATTTTAAGAGTTATCAGGAAAGGAATTTAAAATAACTATGATGAATATGCTAAGGTCTCTGATGGAAAAAGGCAACATGCGAAATCAGATGAGTAACGTAAGCAAAAGACAGAAACTCTAAGAATTGAAATGCTAAAAAAAAGCATTAGGAGAAGAGTAAAGAAGAAATGGATGCCTTTGATGGGCTCATTAGTAGGCTGAATGCAACCAAGGAAAGAATGAATGAGCTTTCCTTAGAAACACCCCAAACTGAAATTTAAAGAGAAAAAGGAATGACGGGGATGGGGGAAGGTGCAGAACTGTGAAACAATTGCAGAAGGCATAGCTTATGCATACTGAGAATCTTCCCATATTTCCCATATGTAGAATGGGAAGATTAGAGCCAGAATATTGTAACTCCAGGAATTTTTCAATAAAGGGGATCAGAAAATGAGGCTCTTTCGGGAGGGGGTAAACAAGTAGAGTTTTGTATTTAAAGCCTGTTTTGTACACTCATAGGAGTGATCCAGGAAAGGAGGACAATTTGATGCTGCAGGTGAGAGAGTCTTGCTGGAGCTGGGCCTTCGAGGAGGCAAGAGAAGATGGCATCTAGTGCGCAAGTGGAGGGACTGGCCAAGGAGCAAGGATCAGGAAGAAGGCAGAGTGTGAGGGCAGGGCTGGCAGGTGGGTGTGTGTGATGGCGGGAGCTTGTTCTTTCCCGACTGCTTCTACTTTCAAGGCCATCAGCTGTGAAGCAAGCGGGGGGAGGGGGGAGTTGGTGGCTGGAGACCATGTACATTCATCTTCGAGGAGACTGAGTGGACTAAGGCAATACGGTGTGCTTGCCCACTGGCTTTAAGGGCACCCTGGAGGTCCAGATGACCGCGTTCTGTTTTACCTACCCATCGTTACATAACTTAGCATTCCGTCACAGGATATCCTGTTGGCAACTTATGCGTGCTTCACTAGCATCTCATCATAGCGAGGGTTTTGGTTTCCAGGAAAGAGGCATTCAATTTGCAGTTAGATCTCAATAGGCCAATTGGCTAATCCATTATCATATAATATGCTATTTTCCCCTCTGGTTATTGTATATGATCACTGGTTTTGGGTGCCTTCTGGAAATCAGGGCACTGATAGGGACAGGGTAGAGCAGTATTTAAAGTCTGCTTTCATGAAGGTTGCATTTAGTGGGAAACAGTCACGCCACATGGAAAGGTTCTGAGTAAGTAGAGCAGGGAGGGGCGAGGGAATCGGGATTGCTGCTCTGTGTCGGAGGGCCGGGGATGGTCTGATACGTGGCATTCGAGCAGAGATCTGAGGAAGTCAGGGAGCGAGCCATAGAGACACCTGGGGGGAATAGTGGGCCAGGCTCTTGTATCCGCCTCTGCTTTATAAATAGTCAGATTTAATAGAAGAGGTGACACATTGATGTCAACATGCTACTGTACCTTGAAACACATTCTATCCACTCTTCCTGAAATACAACTCCATCATCTTTTTCCTTTTGGGGTGTCATACTTGGGGTTTCAGACTCAACTTTTTCTACTTAGCTATATTTAATATTTCTTTATTGGATCAGTTTGTCACAACCTGGCTGGTGGGAGCTGCAGTGAACAGGCTGCTTTGTCCTCTCAATACTGCCTCATTTTCTAAAGCACCTTTATCTTCTGGCAAGAAGGTATTCCAGGCCCACTGTGACCCCTGCCCAAAACATGTAGTGAGCTCCTGTCTCCGGAGCCCACTATCCTGGTATCAGAGGCCCAGGCTGGCCCGGGGTCCACGGGGGAACTGGCTGTAGCAGGAAGACACAGCTGTTGAGCCACCAGGGTAACATGGGCCCGGGAGCAACCGACCTTCCTAAGGTCTGGAGTTCATGCAGACATCTCCAGTTTGGCTGTCGTCACTAAATCCTTTTTCATTTCATTCTAATACAACTTTTTCTATAACATACCTACCTAAAATGAATCCCTTTTCTACTGGATAAACAAGGCCGCATATTCACCCAATGGAATACTCTTTGGCAATAAAAAGGAATGGACTACTGGTCCGTGTTATAGAAACCTCAAACATACGCTGAGTAAAGCCAGCCCCAAACGGGCCATGCTGTGGGACTCCATTCACACGAGATGCCCAGAAAAGGGAAATCCGCACCATTTACGTGAGACGTCCAGAAGAGGGGAATCTGGAGACAAAGCAGACTGCAGGTTGCTTGGGCTAGGATAGGAATTGGGGCTTTGGGGGCAGAGAAATGGGTTGTGGTGAGGACTCGCACAGCCCCATACGTGAACTTAATACAAATTATTGAATTTATATTAGAAGAGGTCAATTTATGGGCATGCAAATTATGTCAGCATAACTTGTAAAAAAAAATTAAACCCTTCTCCCAACTTCAACTGGTTATATTGACCCAAGATGTTCCATTATATTGATTTTTAACTAAAACCCAAACCTACTTTCCATACCATGCAGTTTTTATCTCTCTCCTGGTCACACATCTGCCTGATTTCTAAGAGCTGCATCCTTGTCTGGCTCCCAAGTACAACTACTAGAACGTGACAATTTATTGCTGTTCATTCCTGCCATTTTTCACACGAGCTTCATTTTTAGGAAATATTTTTTCCCCCAGTAAAAGAAAAAGACCAACAGCCGCTATGGCCACTGTATCCCGCAGCGCTGTCAAGGGGTGAGACTGTGTCCACCAGCTGTTCCCAAAATACCTATGAACCCAGACCACCTTCTGATCTTTTTGGGGAGTAGGGGGGTCGTCAGTGAGGGAAATCCACAAATGACATATTTGAAAATACTGGATTTAATAGAAAACGTCACATTGTAAACACTGATCTATTAGCTTGAAATAGAACAACAGCACAATCACGTATGAAAGGGGCCAGCAGGGCAGGGTGTTTGAGGCGGGAAAGGCGACTTCAGGAGCGTGTGTGTGTGTGGTATTGGCACTCAGCCCCTAGGGGGGCAGGAGAACATGGCACTCACGTTGGAACTAAACTCGTAATTGTGCTGCTTGCCCCAGGCCCTGCCCCCTGGCTGAGCACCATACTGAAAGCGTGCCAGTGTCCATGGCCCCAGTGGTCCTTCTCACTGATCAGTCTGTAAGATGGGGGGCCACTCTGAGACCTGGGGACAGGAACACAGGGCTCCAGTGGGAAAAGGGCTTCCGCCTTCCTGCCGGTGCTAGAGGGTCCCTGAAGGAGAGGGTTTGACATCTCTGGGCCCCTTGAGGCTCTGAGTTTATCAGCAAAGCCTTGTCCTTAGCCCTACCCTCCCAAATCCTCCCCCAAGGAGTCCTCAGAGTTCATGGAAAGGCCAACTGAGAGGGAGAGAACACTGAGGAAAGAAAGTGCGCGGCCGTGTTCCTTTCTTGGCACTTGTTGCTGACCTTGTTGCTTTCCTGGCACTTGTTGCTGACCGGGGGACTGCCCCTCATGCCGATTGTAGACATTGAGGATTTGTTCGCTCACCTGGAACACTGACTCTCCAGTGGCGGGGGCCTGCTCAAGAGGGGCCCTCAAGCTCCCCAGAGAGGCTTTGTCCATTACAACATGCCCCCTTCCCCCCGAACTGAGAATCTGTGCATGATGGTAGGAGTTCTCCACAGGAGTGTGTTGTACGTGTGAAGCATCACAGGCAGAACAAAAAGCTAAAAACCCCTAATTTCTGTGGAGCAGATATCAAAATTATGGAGTGATTTTTTCCCTGATTGTTACAAAGAAGTCATTTTTCCCGTAGCTAAACTCCACGACCAGGCCTCACGCTGTACCACCGGGAACAGTGAGTTCAGTTATTTATCTGGAGTAATTGCACTGGACTGAAGAAACACAAGTCTGTCCCCCGTGTTCGTCCCCATGAGGTCCCCGACGGCAGGCTCAGCGCAGGCTAATCGCTGTACGGTTTCTTAGAAGACTGGCTTTTCTCTGTTTCCTTCTCTTTGATGCTGTACAAGGGATCCACCAACTTGTTATGAACAAGCATTAAACCTACAAAAAAAACAGAAGGCAAAAAGTAGTCGGTGCAGGTCGAGGACGAGTTCCACGGCTGCCAACCCTGATGCCCGGGAGCTCTGGACTCCGTCCTGGAACTGACGTGCCCAACGACGGCCGCCCTCAGCCCAGGGAGAGAATCCACAGGACTCGGTAAATGCCACCTCTAGGGTGACCACTAAAAGGCTAATCTTTCCAGCAAAGAAGAAATTCCTAATTTTTATGCTCAGGAAACGAGGCCTGTCGCACACGTCTGCTTAAAGTCCTGTGTCCTTTTAGGTGGAAGAACAAAGGACCCTCGGGACGGCCTGGCGCCTTTCCCACGGGAAAGGCCTGTGCGAGCTGGCGGGTGCCCCAGGCTCACGTTTTCCTTCCTCCTCCTCGGAGCAAAGAGCTCTCCAGAAACGGGCCCGCACGGTTAGGGATGGACAAGACATGACTGTGTTCAGAGACAGGGTCTGCTTTTTATTAAAGCCAGAGTTGACGATTAAAATGCCCAGAGCACGAACGCTAGATCCACTTCTCACTGCCCGCACGCCCCGAGCCCGGCCGCCTACCCCCTGACCCACCCTCCCTCACCTTTGAAATACTTGACGGTCTTCACCTTCAGCTCCAGGGTGGCGTCCTCGTCGCACACGAACACGGTGCGGGGGTGCTGCTGGAAGGCGGACACGGTCCACATGTGGTTCACTCCCTCCTCGATGGCTTTGTACAGAGCGAACGCCTTGTGAGCGCCTGTGATGAGGATCATCACCTGGGGCCAGAGGACAAGCCCGTGATGGGGGGGGGGGGCAGGGGCAGCGAGTCAGGGGTTCAGGTACCTGGACTGGCGTGTGGCCACCCCAAGCGGCTGTAAGGACTGCACTGTTTTTTATACCGTCGCAGGCCATTCGTGTGCAACGCACGCTGTGCTCCGCGCTCCCCGTGCGCTGTCAGGTACTCTGGGTGGGGAGCATCGTTACCCCCTTGTTCTATGATAAGGAGAGGGGCTGGGGGGCAGGGTAAGTAACTTGCTCCAGGTGGTTTCCAACCCTAAGCGCATGCTCCTACCCACGGCACCACAGTGCCCCCCCGGTGGTGCCTGAGAGTCCCTGTGCACAGACATGCCACACGCAGGCCCGCCTCTCACCCCAACAGTCCTGACACTGGGTTCTCAGCGGTCCTAGGCTGGGTGAGTTTTCACAATCACAAACAAAGGATGGGTCCCGTCTGCTGGGGGCCTCAGAACACTGCTGGGAGTCACCTGAGTGGTAAGGTCCAGTCCCAACAAGGCCACGCCTGAACCTGGTCACTCTCAGTTCCGAGTACTGGAGACCTGCTAATGCGACTTGGGGTGATGCTTCTTGTTTAAGTAAAACAAGGGCACAGGCTCTCCTCCTCGACAGTTAAAATACTAAGAAAGCAAGTGCCAGCCGGTGATTGTAAAGCTCTCAGCTCTGTGGATTTCCTTCGTTGTAATTCACTTGTACCATGGAGCTGCGAACAGGACTCACTATTCCTTTCTCAAAAGGTGAGGAACAGAGGCACGGAGAGACTATGACTCTTTGTGCGGGACCCCAGACCTGACTCTGGAAGAGAGGATTTCCCGACTTCCAGCCCCGGCTCGCTCAGGTTCGGGCGCACGAACACGACAGGGAGGGCTGACAAGCCGCAAGGCCAAGTTCAGCAGTGCCCGCCCCAGGCTCTGGCTTAAGGCGACCCACCAGAGACCTGGCGCCATCACGCCTTTCACAGACGTGGCTTAGATGTTTGTTTACCCAAGAGGGCAAAGCAGCTTAAAGCTAAAACATCTGTAGCTGCTTCTCACTAAATATACCCCAGGAAGAAAAAGCAGAACCACAAAAAATTCAAATGTTACCCAACTTTCTAGGGAAAACCTTACTAAGTTCAGCTCAGGACATGTAGATTTCAATCCCACTTTCCCGCATTTACGAATCCCTGAACCAGTGCTATAGCCACAAACATCCTGGAGCCACAGGGGGGCTCACTTCAAACACCCTCCGCCAACTGCAGGGAACCAGAGGGCCCCTCACATTCAGCCATCAGTGGCGCTGGGCCCCTCTGCCTGTAAGAAGCCCCCTCTGGGTGCGCGAGCAGAGGCCAGGGCGCCTGCGGTGTCCCGGGCAGCCAGTGCTCAGAGGAGCCGCCTTGCACTGGGAACAGTGGTTCCCGCCAGAGAGGAAGGAGAAGCCGTGCAGGGTCGGTCGGGACTTGATCCTTTTATGTCTTCATTCTGAATACAAATGCGTTCGGGGGTTACCTGCACAGTTAAGTTTTGAACAAAAAGACCAGTCGACCCCCTAGCGAAGGCCTGTGGACCCCTTGTGCCCTTACCTCCCTGGCATCCATGACAGTGCCCACGCCCACCGTCAGAGCCATGGTGGGCACCTTGGCGAGATCTCCGTCGAAGAACCGAGCGTTGGCCAGGATGGTGTCCATGGCCAGCGTTTTCACACGGGTCCTGGACACTAGACTGGAGCCCGGCTCATTGAAGGCAATGTGTCCGTCGGGGCCGATGCCTGCCCAGGAGAGATGGTCAGGGCAGCCCTGTCAGTGCCAGGGACCCACGGCTGCCAGGGTGGACACTCCGCCTTCCCCCCGGGGTCTGCAGAACTCCCTGAAAACCCTGTCTCTCCTCTCCTTTCCCCCCTGGGCAGGTGCACAAAGCACATGATCTTCCCCTCCACCCCCTCCTGCCCATTGGGAACTTGCTACCATCCTCAAAAAGCTAAGCAAGGGGCCCTCCAGATAGCTTCTGCCTCCCCAGATCACCGAAGTGCAACCTCCCTCTCTCCTGCCAACAGCCAGGGGTCCTGCTACCCGGACAGAGTCACAGCGAATAACACACTGGACAGGGGCTGCCAAGCCTACACAGTCTCAGAGCGTGAGCGTCCCTGGCCTCTCCCCATCTTGAAGTAAAATTAAACCTAGAACAGCAAAAAGGAGTCCAGCTTCACACCCCTGTGAGTGACCCCAGAGTTGGCAACGGACGGCAATGTGAGAGGGTAGCCCAGGGCAGGAGCAAGGGCACAAATCCAAGAGGGGGACCCCCTAGGTTCCTGCCTTGTCTCCACTAGTCTGGCCAGCTAACCGTGGGCAAATCACAAACCTTCCCTGGAGTCCACCTGGCTATCTATGGTGTGCATGGGCTGAGTATGGAACCTTCTAGAACTACATAAGCCTGTGCTTTTAATTGTTTAGGTAAGTCTCATGACTGAGCTATAAAATTTTAAGACTGGGAGATAAAACCTCAGAGCCCAAACTCACTGTTCTCCATTTACACACACGCACTGAAATGCAGGAGGTACCAAGGTCGCACAGCTGCTGAGCAGAACCAGGGCAGGGAGCTGGGGGGCCCCTCTGCCTTCCCTCCTCCCCAGGGTAACGAGGGCCGGGCATTGGCACTGGCACAGAGAGAAGCAGCTGTCTGAGACAGACATGCGTGCCGACCAGGCCAGGTCTGGCCTCGATGTCACAGAGTGTCGAGCTCACCTCCCACAAACAGCTCGATCCCGCCTGCAGCCTTGATCTTCTCTTCGAAGGCATCGCACTCAGCCTGCAGGTCAGCTGCATTCCCATCCAGAATGTGGGTGTTTTCTGGGTGGATGTCCGTGTGCTTGAAGAAGTTGTTCCACATAAAGGAGTGGTAACTTTCTGGGTGGTCCCGAGGAAGACCTGTGGGGCCATGGCCACGCTCAGTCCTGCCCAGGCTGAACCACAGCCTTCCTCCCCAGGGGCACGCCAGGATGTCCCCAGGCCCCCAGAGATGCTCTCAGGGAAATGCCAGGTAGGGAGCCTTGGGCGCCAGCCTTCTGACCCTCACCCCTGGGGACAGGCTACGCTGACGCCCCTAAGTGTCTAACCACAGCCACTACCCATGACTATAGGACGGGGCCCGAGGAATCCCCTCGTCCTGGCCTCCTTTTCACAAGGGAACAACTGCAGGCTGGGGGCCAGGGTTACTCCGGGCTGCTGCGGGCAGCCTAGGCACCCGTGGGTAAGGCGAGGCCCATCCGGAAAGCAGGCAAGCACACCCCTCACCCTGTGCCTCCAAAGCCCACCACTCGCCCCCAGGGGTACCTGCTCAGCCTGAACCCCAGCCCGAACACCGGGTATCAGAATTATCTCAGGGCTTCTCAAAAGAGATTTTTTTCATCCAAGAAGAAAAAGAATGTTTAAAGCAAGTACTTAATGTTTAATAACATTAAGAATGTTCACAGTCAGCCTTAAAAAGGAAAGAAATTCTGACACCTGCCACACCATGGATGCACCTCAAGGACACTACGTTAAATGAACTAAGCCAGTCACAAAAAGACGAGACGCTGGACAACTCTGGTGCTGAGAGGCAGCGAGAGCGTCAGACGCAGAGAGACAGTGAGACGCTGGGGCCGGGTGGGGCGGGAGATGGGGAGCTGGGGCTTGACAGGTGCCGAGTTTCCCTTTCACAGAGTGAACGCAGTTGTGCACGGTGGCTGAGCAACAATATGCATGTGCTGAACACTACTGAACGCACACAAAAATGGTTAAGGTGGTACACTTTATGTTATATATATTTTGCTACAAATTAAAAAAAATATTTCAAGTGAAGCCATTAAAAATTATGGGGTGGGGGGCCGGGCAGGAGGCGACAGAAGACCACAGCGTACTTCCCACCAGTGGAAAGGACACCGGTCTCAGCCCCTCCCCCCCAATGTCCCTGACAGGCAGAGGAGCTAGAGGGTGGACACTGGAGAGTGGCTAGACACAGACACGGGGACACACCCCGGCCACCATCCCGCTTCCCATCATCTGTTCTATAAAGAAAGGACATGGAACTGGGAAGGAGGCAGAGGAGAAAATGCCTGAATATTTGTTAAGTGCTTGCTTTAAACTCGAGGCTTCCACATCTGTTCTATCATTTCGTGCTTATGGCCTATGAGGTCAGTTCTATTAGCCCCATTTTATAGCTGAGTCAACCAAGGCCTGGAAGAGATCGGTATCACCAAATGTCCCGGGTTTCCTGAGACATCCGGGCCCCTCTCCAGGGCTCAGCCTGGGGGGGGAGGAGGACAGACTCTCCTGGAATCAGGTAAGGATGGAAAGGGAAATACTCACCCACATACTCGTCCATGTTGAAGGTCTTCACATATTTGAAGGACAGGTCTCCATTCTTATAATACTCAATTAGCTTCTTGTAGCAGCCAAGTGGGGTGCTCCCTACAAGAGAGGCCGAAGCCATGAACACCTTTCACCCCCAGCTCCTGGAAGCCCAGAGGGCACCCGGGAATGATTCACATCTGGAGTCTCCCCAAATGCTCCAGTCCGGTCGTGCACCAATTGCTTGTTTACTGCCTGTGTCCCCGGCAGACCGTAAGCTCCAGAGGGGCGGAGCCGTGCCTGTCTTGTTCACTGCTAGATCCCCAGCGTGCAGCATGCTAATGACCGCAAGGACTATAATTAGTACTCGAGTGGACATCAGACTCAATTACTGACACGACACTCCCTGAGCAACTCCTATGTGCGTGACAGGGATGCAGAGGAGCAAGAGACACGGCAGCCACCCTGGAAGAGCTCGCTGACTTGGAGTGGGGACAAGAAGCTGCAGTGTCAGCCATGCCGTGGACGAGCACAGGCCGGCCTGCGGGTGCAGGGGAAACTTCCCTGAGGAGCAGCAAACTTCCAGGTTGAGTCTTATTAAAGTCAGCTATAAAACATAAAAAAGTTATAAAACACATAAAAAAAAACACATGCACACAGAAAGACAGGAGGATCGCTGCAGACTACAAGACTAAAGATTAGCAGGAGGCCACACAGGACATTCGATTAAGTTATAAAAGAAATGTGGACAATTACAAAAAATTGTTGTATATAATATGCATATTAGCATTGTGGAATGATTTTTAATTTTCTTAGGTGTGATAATGGTTTGTGGCTCTATAAGAGAATGTCCTTAACCGAGGGGATGGATGCTGAAGGATTTAGCAGTAAAGTGTCAAGATGTCTAGAACTTACTTTCAATTAATTCAGAAAAAAAAAATTGTGTGTGTGTGTAGAGAGAACGTAAGCCAGAAGAGATGAATACAAATGTGACAAAAATGTTAATACTTGGTGAATCTACAGTATCCCTTCAGCTTTCCTGAATATTTGAGATTTTTAAGAGAAAAAGGTTGAAAGAACCCCACCCAAACCAGACAACTCTTTCTGTCACCCACCAACGACTTCTCATTTCACTTGGAGCAACAATCAGTCCTAACAAAGGCTCTGCATAGCCTGGCTCCTGGCCACCTCTCCCCGCCTTACTCATCCTGCTCCAAGCAGGGCCTTTGCACACTCCTTGTGCCAGCAGTGCTCTTCCTTCAGGTGTCTGCACGGCTACATCTCACCTCTTCAGGCCTTTGCTCCAAGTTTTCTCAGGTCTTCCTGGCAGCACATCCACACTGCAACCCCCACCCCTGCCGGGACCCCTCCCTGTCCCCCTTCCTCGCTCCACTGGTCTTTTTCCTTCGTATCACCATTGAACGTACTCTTACTCTATACTTTGCTCATTAACTTGTTTATTATCTCTCTCCTCCACTACAATTTAAGCTTCAGAAAAACAGAAATGTGTTTTGTTGTAGGCTGTATCGCTAGCACCTACAACAGCCTTTGCCACACAGGTCCCCTGTCCTTCCCCTGGGCTCCATTTACTATCTTGTCCCTTTTCCAAACCTCTAGCCTTCCCATCAATTCTCTGAGCGCCCCAATATCCAGCCGATGAATTCCTGCTCTGTTTAAGTTAGCCAGAGTTGGTTTCTGTGGTTTCCACCCAGAACGCCATCCAGAGCTTCACTGAACACAAGGAAGGTTCCAAAGAACCTGTGTGGAAATGGCATGCTGGTTGGTGTGTGAGTCAGAAAGGGGCCAGGCTGTGGAAGGCCCTGCATGCCACTCTGAGGAGCTCGGATCCGATCCTGCAGTTCACAGGGAACTAGGGAGGGCTTCAGCAGGAGCCCAGACTCTGACCCGGACTCTGACCCAGTGAGAAAACAGGATGTTAGTGCAGTCCCCACGTGGCCTGAGGCATTGGTGGTTTCACAGGTGCTGATAGACACTGCTCCCACAAACCTCCAGTGCTAAGGTCGGCAAACTGCAGCCCACAGGACTGATCCAGACTGCCGCTGTCTTTGTACAGCTCATGAGCTAAGAATGTTTTTTACATTTTTAAAAGGTTTTTAAAAATCAGAATATTGCCCTGGTTGGTGTGGCTCAGTGGACTGAGTGCCTGCAGGCGAACCAGCAGGTCACTGGTTTGATTCCCAGTCAGGGTGCATGCCTAGGCTGCAGGCCAGGTCCCCAGTAGGGGGCACACAAGAGGCAACACACATTGATGTTTCTCTCCCTGATCCCTCCCTTCCCCTCTCTAAAAATAAATCAACAAAATCTTTTTAAAAAGATTATGTTGTGATGTGAAAATTATTCAGACTCAAACTTCAGTGTTCATAAGTAGATTCTGATCAATGCTCATTCATTTACGGATTGCCTATGGCTGCTTGTGAGCTGTAAGGGCACAGTTAAGTAGTTGCTACACAGGCTGTATGGCAAGTGGAGTGTAACTTACTTACTATTCAGCCACTTACAGAAAAGACCTGAAGACCCCTACTCTAGTGGCTGGGACTTTGGGACAAACCCACCCGGCTTCTGAAAGAAAGAGCTGGGACATTCGCTTTGAGGAGCTGGAGTCAAAATATCTTCCTATAAAGACAACATTCTGATTTCCTCCCCCAAAACTGGGACTGTTTTCACATAGGTCCTGTGTTTAATCAAGCCCCACAGAAAATGCTTTGAGTGACTATCTCCTCAATTCCCCCAAGCAGAGTGGGACTTGCTGGCAGCACTCCAGATGCAAAGAGAAACTCATCATTACACAAAAGGTTTGCCTTCAGGTGCTGGGAGTTAATCCTGCTAAGGAGCCCACAGCTGACAGGGCTGACTGAGGAGTAGTCCACAATCAGGTTCTCCCCGCCCTGGGAGTCTTCAGGAGCAGGCAGCACCTGAGCCAATCCATAAGGGAAGCGGGGCCCACTGTTTTACCTCTGGGAGGCAGGGGGCTTGTTCACTCACAGCACCAGGAGCTCAGAGCCCTCCTTCCAGTCCCTTGGCTGAGTGAGCCCACCTACTGGCCCCCTGAAATCCCTTAATACCTACTCTCTCCCCCCACCCCCTAACCATGGCACCCTCTCCACCTCACCAGTGGGGAGCCCCAGGGTGAAGTACTTGTCCGGTCCTGGGTTAAACTGGATAATGCGGTTCCTGATGTATTTGGCGGCCCACTCGCTGGCCTGAGAATAGTGGTCCAGGATGATTAGCTTCATCTTGTCCTGCAGGTGGCAGGTGACAAAAGGTCTCAGTGGTAATGGTCGGGAGAAAGGGATGCAGGGGAGGAAGGCACTAACTTCCAGTTCCCAGAGGAACTGACGGCTGGGCCCAGTGCCTCCACCCCCACCAGGAGGCGCCGCTGTGGCACAGATCTGGGTTCTAATCTCATTCCTTCATTTACCTACTGCAGGATCTTTGTCTAAGGACCCAAATTCTCTGAGACTGAGTTCTTATGGGAAAATGCGGACAAAAGTACCTGCCTAACAAATTTCACAACGGTGAACATTAAATGACAGAATACATGTAACCACAGTATTCAATACTTTGGCCATGATCTTGTAGCTCGGCCCATCCCCCCCTTCCCCACTCCTCCAGCCCCACCTGCTGGATACTGTCCACGCACGAGTTCAAGATATAGAGGGGCCGTGGGTTTATGTGGGGCCACTGGGGGCCATGGGCTTTGCTGGAGAGATGTGCTCTCTCAGTACCGGAGAGGGGTGGTCCCACCGGCCGGCCTTGCTTCTGGGTCTTCAGTTTTCCCCAAAGCACAGAAGATAAAGGTACTGGCTCCTGAAGGGCGCGCATTTGCTCCCCTGCACTGCGCTCAGAGTGGGAAGGCCCAGGCGGAAGTGACCGAATTGGCCGTCGGTGGGATGCAGGAGTGATTCCACCGCCCCTCCGGCCCTGTCTGGGGATGGCGTCCGAGCGGATCACTGGGGTACCAGCCCTGGGGTGTCGGAGGCTAGAGCAGCACCCGGGCCCCGCCCGCGTCCGCCCCTGCCCGCGAAGAGGGTCTTCGGTAGCCCGGCTCCCCACTTACGCAGACACCTCCCGCTGCGGCAGCAACAGCGCAGGCCTGCTCGACCCGCCCCGCGCGGGTCACGCGGCCGCGGGTCACGCGGCGCCAGGCACCGCCCACGGGGCAGACTTCGCCGGGTGGACTCGGGTCAGGCCGCACCTAGCCAGCTGCCTTTGACCCCCCCGGGCTCCCCCTCCCCTCTGCTCTAGTGCAGGCCTGGGGCGCGCAGCCCGCGGGGCGTGGAGACGTTGTTTTGGGCCGGAGGGTGGAGACTTGGAGGCTCAAGTCGCTCCCAGGAATGCAGCCCGCGGCCTGGGGCCTAGGGCTGGGTTTTAGTGCTGTGGGGCGGAGGAGGGAAGGAGGAGCAGAATCCCTTCCTTAGAGTCTCCCGGGGTTGGGCCTGGCTTTGCCTTCAGTTTCTTCGGATTTTTTTTTTAGATGCCACTTATTTATTTACCTAGATATTACAACTATTGTATTGTTTTAAATATACTTGGTTCTTTTCTGCCTTGTTTTTTTAAAAGCTCATACTAAAGAAAAAATAGGTCCCTGGTCTCTCCACCTCAAGATAACAGTTTACATTACACATTAAATGCTTTTCCTTGAACATACATTTTACAGCAACGGGAACTCACAACCCTAGCCGTCCACCACCAGCTAGGCAGCCTTGTTCTCTCGTTCCGCAATTCACCTGTGTGGACAGCCCCGGGGTTCACCCCTCCCCTTGGCCCAGCTGCTGCTCTAGATAAGCTTCGGGAAGGTGGGTTTAGTCTGGAGAGACCCGATGAGACTAGCTGTGGAGCTAATCCTTTTACGGTCGGAGGGGCGTGTCCTTTGGCCTCAGTGTTGGTATAGTTGGTTTTGCATTCGGTCAGAAATCTCATCTCAGCAGGAGGATTGCAGATGTTTCACAGTGAGATTCCAACTCGTCTTCAAACGCATCAGATAACACGGGCCTGGTATGCAGCAGCTGCCTTCAGATCTTTGCAAGAAGAGTGACTTCATGTGACTTAAAGGGGGCCTGTTTCTTCTCTGTAGGGAACCAGGACAGTGTCCTTGTTACGCCTGGATGCTCTGGAGTCAGACAGCCTGAGGACTAAACAGAAAGACCTGGGTCTGAATACTGTCCTAGCCAGTCTCCACTGCTTGAGTGAGTGATTCAAGCCAAATGACTCAACTTCTCTAGCTCTCGGTTTTCTTGTCTGGAACACAGGAATTTAGTGGGAATTAAGTAAAACTAACCTCATGTGGCTGTTGTGAGTATTAAATGAAGGGTCAGCATAGCTTGGCATTCCTGGCTAGCCGTGATTACCCTTTACTTCCTCCTCCTGTCCTTCCAGCCCATTCTGTAACCCTGGAATGCTCTCTCCCTGACCTCCTGCCCCCTTCACACCCCTCCCACTTGGTGCCTGGGTTTAAACCATGGCCTGCACTCACTCTCCCATCCTCTGGTTTTAGAACTAAAGTTGACTTCTCAGTTCAAAGCATTATGCGTTCATCCCTACAGTAGGACATTCTGCACCTGTTGTGTGTATGGATGTTTTTGTATTCTCTAATATGCCCTTGCTTTGAGCAAACCCCTTGCTCTTTTGCCCCCCAAATCCTGCTTTGTTTATGGGTTCAAGTGGGTATAATGGACCTGGCCCTACTATTTAGAGCCCTCCCTGCCCCTGGCCATGATTGGTTCAGTGCTGGGTAGTCCCGGAAGACACCAACCCAGCAGCCAGTCATAGCCTCCCTTCTCCCTTGCTTCCAGTGTGGGAGCTAAAAAGTCAAACACTGTCTCAGCTTCTCACCTAAGGGTGGCCATGTAACCTTGTTCTGGCCACTGAAGTCAAAGGGTGGCTTCTGAGAAGGTATTTTACTTCCTGAGAAAGTGGAAAAGCCCAGGTGGCAAGAAAATGAGATCTCCTTCCAACAGCTGTGTGCGTAAGCCACCTTGGAAGTAGGTCCTCCAGCCCCGGGCAAAACCTTGCAAGGATTGCAGGCCTGGCCAGCATCTTAAGTAAATTTCATAAGAGACACTGAACCAGAATTGCTTAGCTTAGTTGCTCCTGAATTCCTGACCCACAGAAGCCATAAGATAAAAAAAAAAAACAACTTTCTTTTTAAGCTTCCAACTTACACAACATTTGCTTAGGGAACAACAGACAGCTAATATACTGAAAAACTCCACAGGTGGAGTGGATAGTGGGCAGGGGATTCAACCCTTATCTCTCTCCCTGGTGCCTGGCAGTGCGTCATGTGACCCACTGGAGACACTCCACCCCTCACCCCATACCCCCACCTGGTGCTGCCCTCCCAGGGTGTTTGTGGAATCCCCTGCCAAGGCTTTCCCTGTGCCTTTCTTCCTGTCACTTTGCTTGCTGTCTTCTACCTTCTAATAACCTGAGGCCATGTCTTACCTCTCTGAACAAGAGCTGCATCTCACTGACCTTTGCATTTTTCCCATACCACCTAGCTCAGTGCCTTGTAAGTAAAAGCCAAAGCCCCAAGTGTTTCCAAGTGTTAGGTCTGGAGCCCAATGGCTTCAGATTCTGTACTGACCACTTATTAGCTAGGGCACTTTCTTAATCACTGTGCCTCAGTTTCCTCAACTGTAGAATGGGGATAATAGTAGCTACTGCATGAGGTTGTTAGGATTAAATAAGCTGACACTGGTAAAGCATTTGGAGCTGTGCATGATAAGTGGTAATTGCTCAGTAAATACCAGTTACTAGGTTGAAGCATGTGACTGCCATTTTTCTGCATCAAAAACTTAAATATTGGCAATTTTACATAGTTTAACCTGGTCTTATTTTTTCACCACAGTTACATTCAAAGAAACAGTCTAGCCAACAAAAACAATTAAAATTGACCCTGGCTGGCATGGCTCAGTGGATTGAGCGCCCGCCTGCAAACCAAAGGGTCACCGGTTCAATTCCTTGTCAGGGCACATGCCTGGGTTGCAGGCCAGGTCCCCAGTGGAGGGTGTGTGGGATGCAACCACACATTAATGTTTCTCTCCCTCTCTTTCCCCCTCCCTCCCTCCCTCTCTCTAGAAATAAAGTCTTTTTTAAAAACAATTAAAATTATTAATGTCTCCAGAATAATATCAGTGTATCCAAATTAGAGTAACTTAAAATCCCCCTTGCCTCACCCCTCTTACTGCTACCAGGAAAGCGTTCTCCACATTCATTCTAAACTCCTAACTAAAGCATCTCTTCGCCCCCACACCCCGCCCCACAGAACCAGCCCAAGTGGGTTCCCGCCCTGCCCTTCCCTCAGTTTACCTCCGTTCTCTTTCTTACAGTCTATTTCTCTGAGTGCTTTGCAAGGGAAGTGCCTTGGTTTGGCTTCTCGGTGGTCTCATCCTCTCCTCAGCTCAAAAACTCAGACACGAAACTGCCAAACACGGTCTTCTTAGAGAGCAGAAGACAGGCAGAAGCTGAGAAGGCCAAATTCCTTTGTTCTTTTTCAAAATTTTTAATTGAGGTACAAACTGTAACATAAAGCGTACTGTCCTAACTATGTTTAAGTGTACGGCTCAGGGGAGTTAAGTACACGCACATGGCTGTGCAGCCAATCTCTAGAACGCTTCCACTGAAACTCTGTGCCCATTAGACAACAACTCCTCCATTCCCCTTCCCCAGCCCCTGGCACCCCCATTCGACTTCCTTCCCTGGGAGTTTGATTACCCTGGGTACCTCACATGCATGGAATCGGAGAGTAGTTGTCCTTTTGAGACTGGCTTATTCCATTTAGCGTAACGTCCTCAGGGTGCCTCCATGTTGTAGCAGATGTCAGAACTTCCTTTTAAAGGCTGGAAATCAAGCCATTATGTGTATACACCACATTTTGTTCATCCATTCATCTGTCCTTGAACATGTGGGTTGCTTCCCCCTCTTGGCTACTGCAGAATTCCTTTTAAAGGGGTGGATGATCAGTAATTATCCACAAAATCAGTAATTTTGGACTTCATCACAAGGGAAGAACAATATCATGAACTGCACAATTGTATGGTTCAAACATTCCATGAGAAAGCAGGTCAGGGCCTCGAGAGGGCTGTGCGGAGCCCAACAGGACAGACGCGGGTGGCCAAGGCAGGGGCGGCGGCTGCGGAGCCGCAGTGCCGGACTCTGACTCCCAGCTGTACCACTTACTGACCGGGTAATGTCTGGTAACTCACTTCACCCCTCTGCGCCCAATAGCTTCATCCATATAAAAGGAAAAACAGTATTCTCCTTAAGCTATGCACTTTTGTCACCAAGAATAATTACTGTAGGAAGGAATAACTGATTTAATACATGTGAGACAGTAGGTCTTTGCTTGGCACAGTCAGCCATTACTGAGAGTCATTGTTATGACCAGGGTTTCGAGATGGACCTTAATGGCAATCAGGATTTGGTCATTGAAGAGAAGGGTGGAGGCATTACAGAGGGAGATGATCAAAGGTGTGAAGGCGCAGCACACCCAGTTAAATTAGAAGATTTCTAATTGCCTATGCATACTCACTTGGATATAAAAGAAAAATACTATGTGAGACATACTTTAAAAACATTTGCTGTTCATCTGAAATAAATTATAAGTGTCTAAATTACAGACCTCTTCCAGTGTATTTCCCTGGGGATTTGGCTCTCCTTAATAGTTCCTTGTTTTGCAGCATTTGCTTTTGAAATTCCTCCAAGTTACAGGTTATGTCCATTAGCATCTTTACATGGTTTCTGCAGTGGTCACGTCCAACTTCTTGGGTCCTTGGTCACTGAACGTTCATCAGTGAGAAACTGTGGCCAGTGTTAGCATTATGAGCCGGTATATGGAGCACGTGCTGGTGTGAAGTTAAGGCCTCTGAGACTTGCTCTTCACGTGGGGTGGCTGGAGCACATGCTCCCGTCTTCCTTAGCATGACTGCTTTTCCGCTCTTAGGATGACACCCCATGTCCTGATCAACAACTTCTTTAAGTGTCCACCAAGAAAAAGGAGCACTGTCATCCATTTTTGTTCCTTTTTTCTTCAGTGCTGCACATGATGATTCCGCCTGTCCCCGTGCTGAGAGAGGACTCAGTAACATCCACAGAAAAATAATTGAATTTTCTTTTGCCCTGGCTGGTGTGGCTCAGTGGTTGAGTGCTAGCCTGTGAATCACGGAGTCGCCAGTTCGATTCCCAGTCTAGGGCACATGCCTGGGTTGCGGGCTGGATCCCCAGTTAGGGGCCTGTCAGAGGCAGCCACACACTGATGTTTCTCTCCCTCTCTTTTCCCCTCTCTAAAAAATAAATACATAAAATCTTAAAAAATAATAATTGAATTTTTCAATGGATGAAATCCATTTCAAAAGGGTCATAGCAAGTGGTACAGTGATTACCCACTTTGGCCTGTCATTTATTTTCCTGTTTATACATAACATTGTCCCTTTTAAAAACAGCTTTGCTAATAAAAGGGATAAACTTTTCATTAATTGTTTAACATATTCAACAAGTTCTTTTAAGCAATGGAGACCTTCACTTATCACTGTTTACTTTCTTTCATTTGCATGAGCCTGTCACTAAATTGCTATTGAAAACTGGGAAGGAAATAAGTAGACTTCATCCAGTGCATTATTTCAAAAGTCAACCAGAATTTTGGGGTCTTTTTCTTCCAAATTGAAGTATAATGTCACTACTTCATATAAATGGAGGGTTCTCTCGATAACATTTGTTAAAGAAAGTCAGTGGTCTTTGAATGTGAGAGAAATGAAGACTAGTGAATGCCAGCAAAATGGCCAGAATCCTTAAATGGCTCAGTTAGAACAGGGTGAATGCTGGAGTAGGGAGCAGTCTCACGGCAGTTACTTCAGTCTCAATAGAAAAGACATCCAATGCTGCTGAAGAATACGGGCGGGGCGAGCAGTGCCTCCCACAGTCATCCACACTGTGCTTCAGCTCGGAGTAAACATAGTCTCTATGACCCTCACACAGACATCCTTCCAAAGTTGTGTTATCTCCAACCAAGTAGTGAAAGATCTCTTGCTAACTTTTTATATGTACAAAACACTGCACATATTTAATATGTATAGTTTTTTCAGCCATCATTCTTTCATTAATAATTAGGATTACTTAGACCTGGTTTTTTTTAACACAAAATTCCTGCCCACTCACTAGAAGGCACAGTGGAAAAGACCAGGTATTTAAACCAACAGTTCCGTCTTGCTAAGAGGTAAACACTAAGGACTGTACCTATACTTTATATGATTACAAACTGTATTTCCATGCCCTCTCACAGCAAATCAGAATATAAATATATTTAATTGCCCCATTCCACATTTTTAAGTTTCTTTTTAAAATTCATTTTATTGGGATGACATTGGTTAATAAGATCATACAGGTTTCAAGTGTGCATTTCTATGATACATGATCTGTATAATGCACCATGTGCCCACCACCCAAAGTCATCTTCCATCACCATGTACTTGGCCCCCTTTACCCTTTGCAATCCCCCTACCCCGTTCCCTCTGGTGACCACCATGCTGTTGGCTGCATCTATGGGTTTCAGTTTTATATCCCACATATGAGCAAAATCATATGGCTCTTAGCTTTTTGTGACTGATTTCACTGAGCATAATATTGTCAAGATCCATCCATGTTGTTGCAAATGGCAGTATTTCAGCCTTTCTTATGGCTGAGCACTATGCCATAGTTGAGATGCACCACATCTTCTTTATCCGGTCCTCTATCAAAGGTCACTTCGGTTGTCTGCATGCCCTGGCCACCATGAATAATGCTGCAGTGAACATAGGGGTGCATATATCTTTGTGAGTAAATGTTTTTTTTTTTAAAGATTTTATTTACCTTTAGAGAGAAGGGAAGGGTGTGAGAAAGAGAGGGAGAAAAACATGCAAGAGATACATTGATCAGTTGCCTCTCACATGCCTCCAACTGGACCTGGCCCACAGTCCAGGCATATGCCCTGACTGGGAATTGAACCAGTCAATTTGACTTCAGGCTGGCACTCAATCCACTGAGACACACCAGTAAGGGCACAAATAAATGTTTCTGAGTTTTTCAGGTAGATACCCAGAAGAAGGATTGATGGGTCATATGTGAACTCTATTCTTAATTTTTTGAGGAATCGCTATCCTGTTTTCCATAGTGGCTTCACCAGTTTACATTCCCACCAGGAGTGAATGAGGGTTCCTTTTTCTCCACAACCCCTTCAACACTTGCTATTGCCTGACTTGTTAATAAAAGCCATTCTGACAGGTGTGAAGTGGTATCTCGTTAGCAGTTTGTTGTTTCAGATCTTATATTTAGGTCTTCGATCCACTCAGAGTTAATTTTTGTACATGGGGACACAACTGGAATCTGGTTTCGTTCTTGTGCATGTGGCTTTTCAATTTTCCCAGCAGCATTTATTGAAGAGGCTTTCTTTTCTCTGTTGTGTGGTTTTTGGCTCTTTTGTCAAAAATTATGTGCCCTTTTACATGTGGTTTTTATTTCTGGGTTCTCAATTCTGTTCCATTGGTCTGTGAGTCTGTTTTACTGCCAATACCATGCTGTTTTGATTATTGTAGCTCTGTAGTACAATTTGAAATCAGGTAGTGTGATACTTCCAACTTCATTCTACTTTTTTCAGGATTGCTTTAGCGACTCAGGGTCTTTTGTGGTCTTATACAAATCTGATAATTTTTTGTTCTAGTTCTTTTAAAAAATGGCATTGTTATTTTGATGGGGATTGCTTTAAATCTGTATGTTGCTTTGGGTAATATGTATAATTTGATGAGTTTGAACATATGCATACATCTGTGAACCATCACCATAATCAAGATAGATTCGTCCATCACCTCCAAAAGTTTTCTGTGTCCCTTTGTTTTTGGTGTGCATGTGTTTAATCATTAACAATTAATAACAGAGTTTCTGCAAAAATTTGCTATTGTTTCTGAAGTTTCAGCTGGAAAGAATTCTACTTGCAATAATCTCATAAGCAAGCCTTTTCCACAAAAAAAAATTGCACAAAGGGAAAGTTTTTCTGCATAAAAAGGTGATACATTTAGATATTTGATAACCTCTGTAATAATAAATGGAGCTATTACATTTTTAATTATGGAAGTAGATTGCATCCTAGCATTTGAAAATTTGCTTACAATTTTGGAGCCGGAAAACACTTCTGGTAGTAGTACATTCAAACTGTTGAGCTGAAAGACTGGTGGTGGTATACAGTGTGGAAGTCCACTACCTTTCTGCTGCAATTATTTTATATTAATCTGAATTTCTCTTTTTTCCTTTTTTAAATTTTATTTTAATCATTGTTCAAGTACAGTTTTCTCCCTTTTACTCCCAATCCAGCCCCCTCTCCCAACCCTCCCCACTTCCCTCCATTACCACCCTCCCCCTAGTTTTTGTCCATGTGACCTTTAAGTTTGTTCCCCGTGAACCCTTCCCACTGTCCCCTGAAAGAATCTGAATTTCTCTTAATAAAAAAAGTTAGTTTATCAGTTTTCTTAGTACTAATTAAAGAACTCATGTGTCTCTTATGCTTAACTGTTAACATATGCTAGTTTACATCTGACTTTCCACCTTTTTCTGTTAAATGAACAACTGCGTGCTACAGAAAACTTCAAATGGAATTTTTCCTCATTGAATAAATGTCCGCTGCTCAGAAAGTTCAGCACAAAATTTATGCTTGCTTTTTAATATTTGGGATTCAAATATTCACCAAAAAATAGATAATAGAAACCACTGTAAGAATCAGAGATCGAATTTGATAATCTCACAGCTGCAACAGTGCACCTGTCACTCACAAGTCTGAACTTGTAATTCTTAAAAGGGCTCCAAATTCATGAAATTGAACTTGACATCTGATGCAAAGAAGGTGAACTTCCTGTTTGTCTGAAAGCGAGAACTGTGCTTTTAAGGCAAAGTCTCCCGCACCAACTAGAACTGATTTAAGGGAAGGTTTTGGGAAGCCCTGCATAGGTGCTTAGTGATGTAAGCTCTTTCAGCTGCATTAGTGTATCTGGAACAAGACTGCCTTTGACTCGCTGTCTTCCAGCTCGGCCCTGGAGTGAGGCACTTGCTGATTGGCTGTCGTCTAGCGTGGGGACTGTCACTGATTGGCTGACTCAGAAACTAGGGTCTGCCATGGGTTTGCTCACTTTCAGAAGCGTAGTTACTGAGGTGAGAGTATTGCTGATTGGCTGATTTTCAGAACAAAAATTGTAAGTTATTTCTTATTAACTAAGGGTAGTTACTATTCACCACTCCGCCAGAAAACAGCGTTTTCCTTTCTTGAATATGAAAAGAACTACCTTTAATTGCCAGTCTCCCCTTTTGTACTTTCCTTAGCCAGACCTTCAGGAATCCTTAAGAAATTGCCCAGGTGTTTATTTGTGGCCATTCACTTTTCAGTTAGTGTCGTCAGTTAAGGGATTTAAGTACCAATTACTGTAGCAGGGGTGTCAAAGTCATTTTCACTGAGGGCCATATCAGCCTTGCAGTTGCCTTCAAAGGGCCGAATGTAATTTTAGGACTGTATAAATGTCACTACTCCTTAGCTAGGGGCAAGGAGCTCGGCATTGCTGCCAGGTAGAAACAAGGTGCCAGGCCAGGTAAAACAAGGTGGAGGCCCGGATTCGGGCCTCGGGCCTTGTGTTTGCCACCTATGCTGTATAGGAAATTACTCTGATGCATTTTTGTAATTTCTTGAAAAAAGCTGAATACAAGCTATACAGGGTGTCCTGATGGTCATCCTGATGGTCAATACAGAATGCAGTACAAAATACAGGACACGGCCTGTATTATAGGCACCTCTGTGGGGAAAGTGCAGGGGAAAATGGAGTAAGCCCCACCTCTAACAGAAGAAAGTCAGATTCTCATTTGCTTCTAGAAGGGCATCGTCTGTAGCCCTGCTTGTTAAAGGAAAATGTTGGAAACAGCCTACATGTCCATCAGTTGTGAACTGGTTTGATAAAGTCTTCTTGTATGCCTATAAAATGGAATGCAGTGCAGCCGTTAAAAAGGACTTGGCATTCTGTGAACCAATATGACGACTACCACAATAGATAGTTAGGTTTTAAAACAAAGCAAGATTTAGAACTCCATGTATAGTATCATTCATGCTAAAGTGTGTGTAGGGTCATGGAAGTAGGAATAAATGTATGTTCCTATATGATAGACTATCTCTGGAAGGATATATGAGAAACAGTTGTGGTGATTTCTTCAGAGAGGGGAACTGAGAGGCTGGAGGGCAGGGGGCAGAAGTCTTCCCCTTCGAGGCCTGGGTAAGCACACTGAGCCTTGCACCAGCCTGTGCCCCTGCTGTCAACACAGATTCAAAACCAGGTTAGTGTGTCTTCTCTCCACTACATCCTTAGATGTGTTTATCCTTTGTGAATGCATTACCCATACTAAGCAAGTTTCATTATTGTAAAACATGATTTTTTAAAAATCAAATGTGTGACCTGGGCAGGGACAAGAGGCACAGGTTTGATATGTTTGGGGGAGGCGGGTTTGTGCATAGGATGTTTTCTGAGCCTGGTGACACTTCCACACCAGGGTGGACCTCAGAGGCCAGCTGACCAGCTGTGTGGAATGTTTCCCACACCTCAAGTCTCCTCCACATCACAGAGCACAGGAAATAGCCTGGGCCTGGGGAGAGTAATGCCATCCACACAGCAAGTGAGCGGCAAACAGCCCACAGAAATGCACTCAATTGCACAAGCAGCCAAAGGGGACAGGGACCACTCTAAATTATCCTGCACTGAGCTCACTTCCTGGGATCTGAGCTCTCTGCTGCTGAGGGAAATGAAAACCTGGCCAGGTCCTCCAGGGTGTCTTTGCAGTTTCGCTGTCGGAGGTCTCCTCATCTGGGAGTCAGCCCGCTTTGAGTGCAAGAGCTTCTTTCCTGGCAAAAACAGATCTCTGCAGCACAAAGTGTATTACAGAGAGACAGTGTGACAAAAACCTTTGAAAACAGAGGGCTGAGAGCAGGGGAACCCACTGTAGCAGATAATCACCATTATCACAGCAGCGAATACTTAACTGCACATTTATTGTGTCCTAGGGACTGTTGAAGTGCTTTGCGTGCATTACAATCTAGTCCTTAGAACAACCTTATGAGATAGGCACAGTTATTCTAATTTTACTGATGAGAAAACTAGCATACAGAGGTTTAGAAATTCACCCAAGGTCACAGCACTGGGTGATCTGGGGTTTGAACAGAGGCTTTCTATGCTCCTAGCCATGTGATCATATTCCTTCCAAAGAGAGCTTCTCCAGCACAGCCTAAAACCCAATTAAAAGCATCAGGCATTCATTACAAACCTACTGTGTGCCTGGGGCTGGGAGATGTGCCATGGGAAACATATGGTGTTTCTGAGTGCCTGCACAACTTCTGGAATGTGTTTTTAAAAGTGGAGGTGAAATTTACATGATGAAATTAACCATCTTAAAGTGAAAAGTTCAGTGGCATTTAGTACACTCACAATGTATAACACCACCACTATTTAGTCCCCAAACTTTGGTCATTCCGTAAGGAAACCTGCCCATGAAGCAGTTCCTCCACTTCCCCTTCTCTCCAACCCCTGATAGTCACCAAATCTGTGTTCTGTTTCTGGATTTACCTATTCTGGATATTTTATTTAATGGGATCAACAATATATGATTCCTTTGGGTCTGGCTTCTTTCGCTTAGCATATTGTTTTTGATATATATTTACATTGTAATACGTGTCAGTAGTTTTTTCCTTTTTATGGCTGAATAACATTCCATTGCATGCATGTACCACAATTTGTTTACCCATTCATTCACTGGTGGACATTTGGGCAGTGGCCACCTTTGGCCATTGCACATAGTGACTATGCATGTGCATGGACTTGCTTGAGCACCTGTGTCCAGTTCCTTGAGGTACTTATCTAGGAGTGGAGTTGCTGGATCATATGGTAATTCTGTGTTTAACTTTTGAGAACCCGCCAAATTGGAATGTGATATTTTGACATTAGAATCTTTCCTGGTGCCTTGGCTTTCTCCTCTCCAAGAAAAGGAGGGCTCCTTTCTAGGCACATAAAGGACCTGGTGTGGTGCATAGGTGAGAAGACACAGACTGACCTGGTTTTGAGTCTCTGTTGAAAGCCTGTGTGAGGCTGGCTCCAAGGCTCATTAAGGCTCAGTTTTCCTATCTGCAGAAATGGAGATGATAATTTTCTTTTCTTTTCTTTTCTTTTCTTCTTTCTTTCTTTCTTTCTTTCTCCCTCTCTCTCTGTTTCTCTCCCCCCCTCTTCTCCCTCTCTCCCTCCCTTCCTTTTCTTTTCTTTTTTTTTTCTTTCTCTCTCTTTCCTTTCCATTTGCTGAGGGCTTACTGTGGCCAGGCACTGGGGATGTGGTTAGCCATCACAGAGTTTACAGAATGAGGGATTGGGGGAGGAAGGAAGGACCAAGGAGCACATTATTTTGCATAGGGAAGATTCTTTTTTGTCATGAGAAGAACACTTTCTTTCATCACAAGTAGTTAGTGAGTACATTTAGGTGGGCCTGTGTCTTATTCCTCTCTGTCCCTGCAGCCAATACAGGGTCTACAGAAAGAGATATGTCGTTTAGAGTTCTGGGGTGGCAAGCAGCAGAAATTGAGTGGCTTGATTTAACAAGAATTCCTGGGAAAAGATTGGAAAGCTTCCAGAATTGAAAGAATAGCTAACCAACCAGCCCTCTGGGAGTCGGGGAAGAGGCCAGGGAGTGGCAGGCATCTCAGCACCGGTAGCTTTTCACTTTGCCTCCCCTGGGGCTGCACCTTTAATGACCCTGCTCTGACCTTTGTCTCCCACCTGACAGTGCTCTCGTTGCCCTGAGTCAGGGCGTGTGTGGCAGGATGCTGCCCGTAAGTGCAGGCTGGGCTCTACGTCACAGTCATCAGAGGTTGGAATTCTCATTATGACAATTGTCTAGCAAATAATAGTGAAGTGTGTTGTGCAAGGGTGTCTTTGTACAAAGTCACACTTGGGGCTGCAAGAGCCAAACCCAGTCTGGGACTGAAAGTGAAAGTCAGCTGGGACAGTAAAAGAAAAAGTCTCTTGGAGGCGAGAAAATGGAGTCAGATGCAAGGCCAGCAGGAAACACAAGAACGAGTCCCAAGTGCTTCTCCCCAAGGTGGCAGCAGCTGTGAAATGTCCTGAGGACCCCTCGGTGGGTGACCACCGCTTTCTGACCTATGACAAAAGCAAAGGCTCACTGTGCTGTTCTCATCTGTCGCTGGGGCTGGCCAACTACTCAGCATCCTCACCTCCCGACAGCACTCTGTCCCTACCTAGTTAATCCCTGCTTTGCTCCATCCGAGTCCAAAAGAGCAGCCAAACTGGAAGTGATTCCTGCTTCACTTCGACCCCACTCAGAATCCTTGCTTACAAAATTTGCAAAAGAGCAGCCCTCCTTCCACGGGTGCTCTGGGGTGCCCTGCCTCATCGCATCAAGTGATGAAATCAGATTCCACCAGCAAGCTGTCAGGCTCGGTCCTGGTGGCCTCTGGCTAGTTAGTCTTTAACCAGACTGTCAGGGGCTGGAGTAGAAGTCTGCAATCGGCAGCCCTGCCAGGGCGGTGGAATGCGGGGTGGAGCTCCCCACAGGAGAGCAGACTGCTGTCATCAGGAAAGGTGAGAGTATGAAGCATTCAGACCCAATAGATGGAGCTCTTGGGGTGGTGCTCAGTTAATGCTATATTTTTAGAGACACTACAGCAAATATCTTATAAAGTTATAGATGATAATATTGATTAAATACTGCCTTTTAGCCAGGCACTCTTTGTCTATGACCTCATTTAATTCTTAAAGCAAACCTCTACCTGTTTTATAGATCTTTGCAGGTTCTAGGACATACTCGCTTTGCAGGGAGAGTCATCCAGCACGATGAACACTGGAGGCAGGTGGCTCCCCGCTCCTGGCACCGCCTCAGCGACTACGCGGGCCCGGCAGCCGCCTGCCCCCATCCCCGATTCCTCTGGATCTTTGTGAGGATGCGTGAAGTCAGAAGTGGCTGTAGATCCAAGTCACCCTGCTTCAGGACAGGGGACTCACACTCGACTCTGGCAGTAATAATGACAAACCATAAAAAAACATTGTTAGCTGTTTTACTATATGCTGGACTGAGCCAAGAGCTTTGCATGTATCATTTAATCCACAGAGCAGCCCTGCAAGGTGCGTGCTTCCTTACTTGACAAACCAGGGATGTTTCTGGCTAAGGTCACACAGCTGATGAACGACAGAGCCGGAGCTTGGGGCTGTCCAGAGCTCCCGTGCTAAACCGGAAGGCTGCGCTGCCTGCCTGACCTGCCACCATCTGTGAGTGCAGCCTCTGGTTATATTTTTGAGCTTGTTTGTCTATGTACTTGTTCACAAGTAAATATATTTTTAACGAATTAAGAGAGAAAGTGCTCGGCATAGGGCCCGTCTCATGAGTCATTATCATTACAGTTACAAATGGGAGTGTTCCTGAACAGAATGCAAATCAAATCCTATTCTCCCCGTAACTTTAGCTTCCGATTCTCATTTTGTCTTCATTGCTCAGTGATGTTCAGTTTGCCAGTGGCTCTCAAATGCTCTCCATCACTCCTCTGAATGCCAGCTGCCAAACTTCTCCCACACACTCCTAATGAGGCAAACAAACACGTGAAGGCATAAAAAACATAAAGGCACCTCTTAGCAAATTCGGGAAGGGAAGAACCCTGTTATCATGGGGTAAAAAGCCCATCCCCCAACTTTTCTGTTCCTAAACTCAGGAGTCTGGGGAGGGGCTTGGGGAGGGAAAGGGGACCAGAGACTATGATGGCTGTCCCAGGGAAATCCCAGGGGAGTGTCTTCCACTGAGAGTAGCCGGCCAGAGGGGCTCCAAGTGTGGCCTAGAGCCATTGGCATCACCAGCATTGTGGGCAGCAGGGTCAAAGTGCAGGTTCCTGGCCTGCACCCCAGGCCCACTGCAGCCATGTCTCTGGAGGTGGAGCCCATGAATCTCCACCCATGAACCTGCATTTGGCATGTTTCTTAGTGAAGAGCTAGAGTCTTATTCTAATATGGGAAGGAGCCTTGGGCAGGGTTGGAGTTGCTGTCGGGAGGAGGAAGTCTGTTTAAAAGGATCTTGTGGGTGGCGGCCTGTTGAGGGAGGGGGGCTTCCTGAGTGTGTTCCCACATGGATTCCCTGCACAACTTCCACCCTGGATGCACTTGACTTATGAACACCATCTTACTTATTACACGGCTGTGCCGAGACTCCACCCCACCCCCGGAGAATGTGACAGGGAAGCAATCACTCTTCCTGCTTCTCTCCACCTCCGGTCACGGTTCTGCTCGCAGCAGGCTATTGCACAGCACCCACCATCTTTCCAGGCCCCTCACTCTCCTTCTTTCTCCTGATCTTTGCTGCTGCTCTTTCATTGTGGGGAGGCAGGGAGGTTTCTCCTAGAATCCGCAAAAACCCACTCCCCTTGGGAATTCAATGATGAAATTCATGTGAATCATTTCACGTTTGGATTTGAGGCAGAGATTTTGTACCTGATTTAGTATGGACTGGATGGAGAGAATTACTGCCTGTTTGTTTGTCGTTTTGGCTGACCTTTCCCTCCCTCCTTTCTGCGTTTGTTTATGTCTTGTCTCTAGCTACTGTCGCAGGTTTCATTTATCAGTCTGGGCTGCCTCTGTGATGCCAGAGCAGGCCGGGCCTGAGTCAGTGCCCTGCTGGGAATGAGGAGGAGGTTCCAGGGGCATTGTGGGAAGAAAGGAATCAATGCATGTAAAACACCTTACTACAACTCAACAACAAAAACCACTCAAACTCAAAAACTAGCAAAGGACTTAATACACGTTTCTCCAAGGAAGGTGTACTGCCACACTACTGAAATCATCAGGTGTATGTATGGCCCCTGCCCTACCTGGGAACACCGGCTTAAATTGTGGGCTCAGAGTACATTTACAGAGGTGGATTCTCAGGCTTGAGTGGAGCAAGGGTCAGCTGTGGCTGTGAGCACCTTCTTGGCCGTGGGTTGGGATCTCATCTGCCTCTCTTCTGAGTCCCAGAGCATTTTCTTCACTGGGGCAAACACAGTGGGAGGCGCTGTGTTTAAACATTTGGAACCACTCCCCACTCTATTGGCACAGTGTATTCTCCCCAAGTTCCTGTTCTTCCTTCTTTTCGTGGAGCTGGCTGCGCCCTGCTCCACCACACCCAGGGGAAGACTCTGCGGTGCTGGCCAAGCAGCTGACTGGACTTGTGACCCTGGGACTCTGAACAGTGTCCTCTGCTCCAGAGAGGGCTGGTCAGCTGAGCTGAAAAGCCACAGGCTGCTTTTCTTTGCTGGATATGTCTCCTAACCTTTTTCTTAAAAAGGTCTATTTAGCCCTGGCTGGTGTGGCTCCATGGATTGAGTGCCAGCCTGTGACCTGCTGAGGGTGTGCAAGAGGCAACCTCTCTATGCATGGCACGTTGATGTTTCCCTCCCTCTCCTTCTCCCTTCCTTCCCTTCTCTCTAAACATAAGTAAATTTTTTAAAGTTTATTTAAAAACTGCCCTGGCTGGTGTAGCTCAGTGGATTGAGTGCAGGCCTGTGAACCAAAGGGTCCTGGTTTGATTCCCAGTCAGGGCACATGCCTGGGTTGCAGGCTGGGTCCCCAGTAGAGGGCATTCAAGAGGCAACCACACATTGGTGTTTCTCCCCCTTTCTCCCTCCCTTCCCCATTCTCTAAAAAGAAATAAATCTTAAAAAAATGTTTATTTAAAAACTTTTATGTCTTTTATTGTGGTATAACTTTTATATCTTAAATGTGTAGCTTGATGACTTTTTACACAAGTATACACCCTCTCAGGTCAAAACACAGCCCTGTGCTGTTCAGCAGAGCAGCTTCCAGCCGCCACGCGGCTGCTAAGCAATCGCAGCATGGCCAGCTGGGACAGGCGGTGCTGTCAGTGTAAAACACAGTCTTGACAACTGAAGTGCAAAAAGTAAAAGGAAACATACATCACTGATAATTTAAAAATGGTGATTGAATAGCCACATATTTTGGGTGTATTGCTGTTTTCTTACAGCTTTTTAAGTGGCTACTAGGAGCTTTTAAATTACACAGACAGCCTGCACTACATTTGTTTTGGACAACGCAGGTGTAGAACACTCCCCCCACCCTGAAGGCTCCCTCATGGTCCTTTCCAATCTCTGTCATCATAGGTTCATGTGGCCTGTTCTTGACCTGCATGTACATGGAACAATATAGTATGTGCTTTTTAGTACCAGACTTTTTTTCACTCAATGTTAGTTCTGTGAAATTCATTTACATTGTAGCATGCTGTAGTCATTTGTTCCTTTTCACTGTTCTGTGGAATTCTTTGGTAACGAGTCATTTTACCCGGCCTGCTGCTGCTGAACGCTGCTGTTTATCTGGTGTTGGACTCTTGTTCTTTAAGCTCTAATGAAAGCTTTTGTACATGTGTACTTTGGTGTATATAAATAAAAACACTCGTGTATATGATATATACTCAGGAAAGGAATGGGGTATATACCATGTCCCTGGCTCATGGGGCAGAGTATGTTCTTTGTTAATACTGCCCAACCAGGTTTCCAAAGTGGTTATAACAACTTACGCTCCCATCTGCCATGGCTGAGGGTCCCAGTTGCTACATATTCTCACCAATGCTTGGCATTGTAGTCCTTTTGATGCCAGCCATCTAGTAGAGAGGAAGTCAAGTTTTGAATTGAAAATAATTCTTACCAGTTTTTTCTCTTTACAAGGTAACATACACCCACCTAGCTGATGTATAGAACATACACATAGACAAAATGAAGGCAGTAAAAATACCTAACATCTCAACTACTATTGACATGTGAGATGTATGTATGTCTCTCTCTCTATATATATATTCATATATTCATATCCATGTTTATCAGTGTGTATATTAATGGTATCACACTATAATAAATTTACCATGACCATCTTTCCGTACCTACGAGTCTCCATCTACAGCATAGTTTTTCAAACCTATATAATGTTCCCTTTATGGATGTGCCATCACTTAATCTGTGCCCTTACTCTTGGGCATTGACTAGAAGTGACAAAGTCCAGTTGACTCTCGGGGATGGAATTACATTCCAACTGTTCAAGGGAAGTGCCGTGGCTTCCTGCACACACTTTAGAACAATGACCACCAGTATACAGCTTTCCAGTCTGCACCTCTATAAACCATTACTGGTAGTGAAGAGAATTATTAGTCAACAAGTTATTATGATAACTGATTAACCATCTGGAAAAATATCTGTAACAAAACAGATCCCTAACTCACATTGTACACCAACATCAATTCCAGATAGTTTAATATTTCATGTACAAAAGTGTTAGAAGAAAATTCAGATGAAAATTGAAGTAGGATGGATATGGGAGCAATGGCTCTTTTTTTTTCTTTCAGTTTTCAAGTAATTTTCCTCAGAATTCTGAGTTTGTTTCCTGAATCAGTAAATGCGATACAGAACAATGTAAAAATGGCTACTGTTTTTTCTCCCGTGCTCTCCCCACTTGGGGAGAATCCCCTGGGCCACCTAACTCAGAGGTTCTCTCTCAAGATTTGGTCTAGTAAATGAGATTGAGTGGCATTACAGTCCCCTTGGATCCTTTTCAGAGGAATTTGTCTGGAGCAGGCAGAGCCTCCAGGGTTTGGAGGTGGACCAGGTTAGGGAAGTAGATCAGTGTTTTGGGGAAAACAGTCAGTGCCTGGGGCAAGAGCCCACCCCAAAGAAAATTGCATCTAAAATGTTCACAGTTCCTTCTTTGCCTCAAAAGTGACATGAATGCAGAGGAAAAAAGAAAACAAAAATAAAATGACACGATGGATGTCTATCCTCTGGCTCCCTTCCCTCCCCCGCCCTTCCTCCTGCTCGGCCCCCAAGGACAGAACCCTGGCTGGGGTCAGGGGGCAGGCCAGCCCCTTGCAGAGGAGGTCAGCAACATGGAGGGGCCTCTCCTCAGGGGAGGTGTTGTAGAAGGTCTTGGTGTCTCGAAGACTCTTGTCCAGCCATCATGTTAATAGCCACACTCTTACAGCCAAGGCATCCACCCTGAGCAAATCTGTGGATGGAGTGTTCCCTGTTGGTGGGAAGGTCAGAGTCAGTAACTAAAGAAACCTGCTGCACCCTGACCAATGTAGCTCAGTTGGTTGGGCATCATTCTTCAAGGCGAAAGGTCACTGGTTCAATTCCTGATCAGGGCACCTGCCTGGGTGGTGGGTTTGGTCCCCGGTCAGGGCATGTGCAGGGCATGTGCTTCCCTAAGCAACCAATTGATGTTTCTCTCTCACACTGATGTTTCTCTCCCTCTCTTTCTCCCCTCCCCTCTCTCTAAAAATAAATAAAGAGAAAAAGAGAGAGAGAAAAAAAGAAAGGGAGGAAGAAGGAAGGAAGGGAGGGAGGGAGGGAGGGAGGAAAGGGAGGGAGGAAGGAAGGAAGGAAGGAAAACCCACAGCACGTCCATGCCTCTACTAGAGCCAGAGCAGAACTCCCTCAGGATTGTACCTTGGACCCCATCTCCATACACTGCAGAGATGGTGAAGTCTTGGGTGTTTATCTTTCCAATGAGCCAATCAACCTTTCTCTGAGTGTTGACGAAGATGACAGCCTGGGTGATGCTGAGAGTTTCTTTCACACAAGTCACACAGTGCATCCAGCTTTCCCTCCTCTCATTCCACATTGATGTAGAATTGGCAGATACCCTATAGAGTCAACTCTTCCTTCTTGACAAGAATCCAAATGGGGTCCTCAGGAACTTCTTGGTCACCTCAAGCACATCGGAAGGCATTGTAGCTGACAGCGAAACCACCTGGGTACTTCTGTTGAGCTTTTGGAATATGTCATAGATCTGGTCCTTGAATCTACAGCTCAATATTTCATCAGCTACACTGAGTACAAACATCTTGATGTATTTGGAAGATAGGTATCTGTGGTTAAGCGTATCAAACACATGGCCTGGGGATGTGATAATGGGGATCTTCTATTTCCAGCTTCTGTACCTCAGCTCGTGCATTGGTACCTCCAATGTAGGGATGGCAGGAGGCACCCATGTAGTCTCCTAAAGCCATGACTGCCTCTGTATCCTTGACACAGGAAGAATGGCTCGCTGCTGGATGGCAGAGGGCTCCTCAAAACCACAGGCGTAGATGCTGTGGAGGAGGGACTCTGAGCGGTTCTTGGTCAAAGCTGTCGACAATCCCATTCCAGTTACTCTTGACGATGCCTGCAGGCTCTATTCCATTCGGGCCATTGTCTCTAGATCCGTTGGTTTAAAGTATGAGTATGCTGAGTTAAGACCTGTTAGAAATCCTAACAGCCAGCTCTTTCTACCAGCAATCGGTCTTGCATGATGCCATCTTCATTCCCTGACCCAACCCCCACTAGTTCCGGAAATCCTGACTCACAGACACGATCCTTAGAAACTCCGGGGGCCACTCCATTCTGTTGTGTTCAAGTTGTTGCGCACTTGAGCTTTTAAGGGACGGTTCGTGGTTTTATAATACATGATTTTCTCTGGTTAAAAAAATTGTAGAAAAGAATATTGAATCATGAAGGCTTAGGCAACACAAAAGAAATGATTGATAGATATGATCATATGAAAATTAAATACTTCAGAAAAGAAAAACCAGTTAAAAGATAAATGAAAGCTGGAGAGAAATATTTGCCATTTATAAGACAGACAAGAACTAAACTCTTAGCATAACATATTCTTCCAAATTAGTACAAAAAAAAAAGGCTCTGAAGGAGTACGTCTCTTCTCACCGGTGACTGGACTGTAAGCAGCGAGGAGGCTTGGTCTGACCTGTCTTTGTGCCACCCACAGAACCTCACGCATCGTCAGCACTCAAACCGAATCTGTTGATTTCAGCTCTTCTTTCTGCTGCAAAAATGTCTGCACCTCTTTCTGTTCCTCACCCTTGAGAACTCTCCTCCCTCACTCAGAAATCTCATTAAAATGCTTCCTGTGCAGTTTGTGACTCACAGCTAGAGTACGGCACAAACAATGCTGATTTCAGCAAGAATCCTCCCCAAAGCATGGACTGGGTTCCTGCAGTGCTTCAGGAGTGAATCAAACCCGGAGAATGTTTGCATCCATACGGCACCTGCTTCTTACACCTTTAGTATGTATGTGGACCCATATTTTTTTAATCCTCACATGAATTTTTTAACTCTGAAGATGTTCCCATTGATCTTTAGAGAGAGAGAGAGAGACATCGATGTGAGAGAGAAACAACTATTGGTTGCCTCCTGCATGTACCCTGACCAGGAATCAACCTGCAACCTCTTTTGGTGTATGGGATGATGCTCCGACCAGTGGAGCCACCTGGTCAGTCTATGGAGCCATATCTTTTTTAATCGAAGTTTGTGCTCACAAGGGAGAGTGTGACAGGTGGCCTGGTCAAGAAGAAGGGGCACAGGCTGGGAGATCTGGACTTAGTGGCAGCCCTGCCTGCCACTCCTTATCTGCACAACCAGACAGGCCCCTTCCAGCTCCAGGCCTCAACTGCTCCCTCTGCAAAGTGAGTGGGGGGGGGGCCAGGTGGTCCCACAGGCTCCTCCAGCTCTGCCGTCTGAGGATTCAGCTCATTTTCTTCTTTTTACTGTGTGGGCTCTAATAGCTGTTCATTTAACCTTATTTGAGAAGTTTTGAAAGTCCCTTGAGCGCCCTTCTCAGATGTTAGAAACCACTGAAAGTAAAATAAAAAATGTTTTCAATTACTGAAGTTGTTTCTCCATTTCTGAAAAAGACTCAGTTCCACTCGTTTGGAAGAAGTGAAATCACACAGAGTGAAATGACTGAGGAGGCAGTCATGGCAGGTCGGACTGCGGGCCTGCTCTGGTCTCCTCGTGTGCTGTGGTGGTGCGTGTCACCCTGTAACCTGGAAGGTGCCTGTTGGTCTTCCAGGGACTCCATGTCTTCTGTTACCCCCAGGGCACTGGCTCCCGACTCAGACAGAGTAAGCTATGGGGTCATTCCAGGTCCTCCAGCCCTGTAGCATCCTTCTGTGTGTCCACCGTGATGTTGAAAGTCTCTAATGCTAGAATTTCCCCTTTGAGTTAAGGTCTTGGGCTGGGATTATTTTTGGTTGCCCAGCATGTCCGTCTCACCCCCTTGCTTTGTACATACATTCCCTTCTTCTGAGCTGGCCACAGACGTGGGTGTGGGAGGCAGTGTGGGCTCAACAGGGGATTTCATTTCCCCAGAGACATGATTGATTCAGGAAAGGGCGTGACGTACTTGATGCTGGGACAGAGAGGGCTCCTGTGCCTAGATCTAAGCTACTAAACTGGAGGGATGTCAGTATGAGCTGCTGGCAGCCACATTCTTGTACTTGGAAAGAACCTGGCATTGAACGAGGCCACGGAGAGGCTACAGGTATGAGAGATAGAGAGAGTAGAGGGCACCAAAGAAGCAAGGGGGAGATTTGTGAAGGTGGGGGGAGGTAGAGTGAGAGGGCGAGAGATTCACCTTGAAGTTTTCATTCCCATAACCCCTCCTTAGATCTGGAAATTACCCCACAATCTTCCTAGCTACTTAAGTAAATAAGTCTTGTTTTTGCTTCAGACAATTTGAATTTGAAAGTGTCCTGAATAATGTATTAGTGTATCTCCAGAAAGCTCTTCTTAAATTGTGAATGCCTTATCCAGAGGGATGACACATGAAACCAGTAATGTAGATTAGCTCTGAATAATGCATAGAACATGTAAATTTTGACAAGGTCAAGCAAGGGCATCTAGAGAAGGAGATATAGAAAAGGGCAGAACCCTGGTACATTGCTGGTGGGAATGTAAGATGGAGCAGCCCCAGGGGAAAACAGTTTGGCACTCCCTTAAAAAACTGAACAGAGTGACCTTATGACCCAGCAATTCCACTCCCAGGCACATGCATATATGCCTTAGAGAACTGAAAATGTATGTTCACACAAAACCTGCACACGAACGTTCATAGCGGTATACTGTTCATAATAGCTAAAATAGGGAAGCCACCCAATTTCTATTAATTGACGAATGAATCAGCAAAATATGGTGCATCCATACATGGAATATCATTCAACAGTAGAAAGGAACACAGTTCTCAATCACGCAACAGCATGGATGAACTTTGAAAATATGACGCTAAGTGAGAGGAGGCAGTCACAAAGGGCAACATATTGCCCAGGTCCGTTTATGTGAAGTGTGTGTAAAGGGCAGACAGAAGTAGGTGGACGGTCGCCTGGGGTAAAGTGACTGTATACATTAAAAGGGCTGAATTTTTGGTATGTGGATTACATCTCACTTTTTTTTGAAAAGGTTTTCCTTGTTATCCTGGTTGTTCTCATCTTTCTCTTGTACCGTGCAGAGTGCATTTTGTGGTTTGACTCTGATTCATCCTCCTCTAGCTCTGGAGCCGCCACAGTTTAGAACATCGGACACTGCCTGGTGTGGCTAGGAACTGTGGCTGACCTCCCTGTCCAAGGAGCTAGATCCTTTTTTGCTTGCTCAGTTATCTCTCTGGAGTAAAGGACCAGTCCTATCAACTCAAAGGGGATAGGTAGCAGTGGACTGAAACTAATTCACAATTTTGTTTAAATTTACTTGTCAAGGACAGGAATATTCAATTTCATGCATGCTCCCAATTCTCTGCACTGGGAGCAGATTTCCAGGAAGCAATTATGTAGAACAAAATGTAATGGGTAACAGGGGGTGCCTTGTGAATTATTCATAATCCGATAATGATTTTAACCCATTTTTAACATGACTTGCTATTGGTGTTAGCTTCTGGAAAGTTCCCAAAGTAAGCAACAGAGGCTTCCTTTAGTTATGCTTATATAACCATAAACCTCCTGCCTTTCCCCAAACCACCTGAATAATTAAAATCTAAAGAGGCCTGGGATCCCATTTCCTCCCCAAGTCTACAAAGCAAAGGTAAATGCTGCCTCACAGATGTCATCTTCCTCACCCATCACTTCTCTCTTCTCTGGGAGGTGGTGAGGCTTACTGCCCCTCAGAGGGCCGGGCTCCCCGGGCTGGCTTGAGAAGACACAATTCATATTTGTGTTTGATTGTTGGAATGAATGAACAAAAGAAACAAACGACAGCCCTGGCCAGGTATCTCAGTGGGTTGGAGCGTTGACCTGATACGCAAAGGTTGGGGATGGTGGGTTCGATCCCCATCCAGGGTACATACAAGAATCAACCAATGAATGTGTAAATAAGTGGAGCAACAAATCGGTGTTTCTTTCTCTCCCTTCCTCCTTTTCTCTAAAAAAATCAATTAAACAAACAAACAAAACCTCCAAAATGAACAAATGACGGTGGAAAGAAGGAGGTATTTGTAGTAATGAGGACTTGGGCTAAGGACTTTTGCTACTTCCCAGCTGTCTGATTGGCCAAGTGTCCTGCTCTCAGTTTTTTTCTTTTTGTTTTTTAATCCGTAAAATGGAGAAAATCATACCTGCCTTGCTGGGCTATTGGAAGATTTTGAGAACAGAGTAAGTGTTCAATAAGCAGTAGCTGTTTCTTTCTAGCAGCAGCCCTATCATTTCCTCAGTTCCGGTAAACTATGAGGCAGTTAGCCGAAGCTTTCTGAGGAGCCAGAGGTTCCCCAACCCAGCTGTGTGCCAGGAGACCTGGGGAGCTTTTTAAAATACAAATTTTCAGATTCTACTGCTGGAGATTCTGACTCACTAGGAATGGGATGGGACCAGAGGATATATATTTTTTTGGTTTGTTTTTTAAATGTAGGTAAAATTTATGTACAGTGCAATGTACAGATTTTCAGAGCATAACTGGGTGAATTTTGACAAATGGACATATAGAAAATGTTGCCATGGCCTCAGAAAGTTAAATTCATTTCCATCCTGTGTAAACAATCACTGTTGTGATTTCTATCCCCATAGATGAGTTTTACCTGTTCTCAAATGTTGTATCAGTGTGATTACAAAGTATGTACTTTTTTGTGTCCACTTTCTTTTGCTTCTTATACTGTTTTTTTTGGATTCATCCATGTTGTGGCCTATGTCATACAACAGCTCACTCCTTTTTTATTCCTGAGTAGCATTTTGCCCCATGGCTACCTCTGCTTGCTTTTTGGCCTTCCGAGGGGCTGTCAGGGTTGCTTTGGCTCTTTGAATACAGTTGCTGGAGATATGTTTTCATCTATCATGGGAAAATACCAGGGAGTAGAGTTGTTGCATAGTAGCATAGGGATATTTTAATTTTTTTATTATTTATTTATTTTTAAAGTTTTTGTTTAAATTTCTCACCATTTATTGATTTGAGAGAGAGAGAGGAAGGGGGGAAAGAGAGAGAGGGAGACAGAGAGGAGCACCGATGGGCTGCCCCCCGTGTGCGCCCCGACCGGGGCCACACTGGTAACTCAGACTCACGCCCTGACTCGGAGTCCAACCCATGGCCTTTTAGTGCTGGGACAACACTGCAGCCCTGAGTCGCACTGCCAGAGCCCTGGGGATGTTTTTAAGTTTATTTATTTGTTTATTTAATTTATTGGGCTGACGTTGGTTAATAACATAGTAAAGGCTTCAAGTGCACAATTCTATAATACATCTTCCGTGCCCCGCATTTTGTGCTCTCCCCTGGGTCTAGTTCTCTTTTGTCACCATACGTGTATCTGACCCCCTTCAACCTCCTCACTTTTCCCGCCTCTGGTATCTGTGCCTGTGAGTTTGTTTCTTTTGTTTATGTGCTGCTTTGTGTTTCATATCCCACCTATGAGCAAAATCATATGGTTCTTGTCCTTTTCCATCTGTCTTGTTTTGCTTAGCTTGATACTCTCAAGATCCATCCATGCTGTCGCAAATGGCAGTGTTTCATCCTTTCTTATGGCTGAGTAGAATTCTATTGTATATGTGTGCCACGTGTTTACATTCATTTTTTTAAACCCTTCAAATGATTCTGATGGTCAGCCAGAGCGGAGAATCTCTGAGGTAGCAAAAAGCAGCCCTGACCATCAACTGGTGATCTGTTTAATTTTTGTTTCATTGTGCGGGTGCCCCTCTTTCACCCAGGAAACTCCTTCTGTTTCCCCTCCCCAGCAGAGGTGCTCAACTCTCCCTTCTATTGCTTGCCAGTTTCTTACCAGAGAAGAGTTCCCAGCCACGGATCCCCATGAGTCTCTAGGACTGTGTCATCCAAATAGTTCCAGGAAGGAGTGGGGGATGAAGGGAGCCCAAGCTGCCAACCCACAAAGACTTGCTCGAACCTTGGGATCACTTGCTTAGGATCAAATGCCAACTCTCCAGTCCCTGGTGGGTGGGAGGGGCCAGCCCTTTCCCGCTGGGCTGTGACAGGCCCCCACCTGATACAAGTGCAGGCCTGGGGTCATTTGGGGCTGAGGCCTTCGTGAGCTCTGAGGTGCCTCTGAGGGAAGGGCAGTGGGCAGGGCCACTATACTCCTCAGGTTCAGATTGGGGTCTGGAAACTGTGGGGGGAGAGGAAAGTCAAAACACAATCGTTTTGTTTCAAAGGTCATGCTGGCCATTGGCTAAGGAAATATATATGCATATGTATCTTAAATTGCCTTTCCTTTCCAGGAATATTAGAATTCCACAGTGGAGGTGAAGGCATGCAAGAGCTGAAGAGACGCTCCAATTCAGCGTGTCCCAGAGGGTGGCGCACATGGGCAGTGTCCAGCACGGTTTCAGGAGTCACACAGATAAACGTGATTAAAAATTAGTATTTGTTTTAGTGAACAGTAGAAAAAATAAAACTAGTGCTTTAAACATGTGATTTTGTGCATATATTGTTAAACATAAAGCCAAGTTAAAAAGGCAATTCAATGAAAAAAAACCCCACATTACATAACAGTACAGGTGGAACACAATTGGGACAAACCATATGGCAGAGACGAGTGATGGGTTAGGAGACTTCCCTTGTCAAAAAATGCATTTGACAGACGAGAAAAGCGAGACCATGAGGTGTGAGTGATTGCTCCGAGTCAAACTTCATCAGAGCTAGGACTAGATCCCCAAAGCAACCTGGTTTCTACAGCCGTTCTCATGCCACTGCACAGGTTACTTCCCTCTAGGAAGGAGGGGAAGAGATCCCAGTGGCCATGTGGCCGGGCCCAAGATTCAAAGTCAAATGCATTTGTGGAAACAGCCTGTAGTTTGCTCACATCACAAACTCTGGAGTCCGTTCATAAGTCCAGACTTCAGGGATCCTTAGTTAATGAGAAGGAACCAGGATTCTTAAGGAATGAGCACCAAGATTTTGATAATTCTCCTCCTATGAAATCTTTGGGGGAAAGAGAACAGAAGCAGGATGGGCAGCTGGTATCTCCCACCCTCACCTCCCATCCCTCCGGAAGATTGAAAACGGCCTTTACGACAAGACGCCGGAACATGCATGAGTGCCCCGTGTGAGCAGGCCTCCCCTGCGTGGGGTTTTCAAGGCCACAGAGGGGGCTCTGGTTGTTCACGGAAATCGCTTCAAGTAGCTGGAAATAGTCAAGGGCACAGCTTCCCAGACGACTGTCGTCCTTGAATCTTCACACATCCAGGAGTGGGATTTAGAGGAGACAGCATGGTTAGAAGTCCAGGATTTGCTGAGTCCCACAGCACTGAGAGTGAAAAGGGCAGGCATGGGGACTGCAAGCTTGGACTTGAACTGCTTCAGCTGGAAAATATAACTGGCCTTGGGAGAGGGGGTTCCTGTGCTCTTTCTCTGCTCTGAAGTAGATTTTGTACCCTTTACTGAAGCATCCCTGACCTCTGCTGTCTGGTGACTGTTCATTTTTCCTCTGGGTCACCCTCGAAGTGCTGGGCTGGTGTGTGACCTGCTGAGTCTGTCCTGCTGAGCCCACCCCTCAGAGGAGGCCTAAGGGATCAGAGCATACAGCCCCATCTAAGCAAAGGCACTGCAGTGGGATTTACCTTGTGTAGGTTCTCCTGGTCGCCCTCGCCCGAGCTCGGTACTGAGGTGGATGATGCTTTGTCCTGGGGCCAAACTGAAGTCTGTGCGTGAACCCTGCACCCCCCACCCACCTCCTGCCCTGGCTCTGGTCGCTGTGCAGTGGAGCCCTAAGAATTGAGTGGCTAAGTTAAACCACCGACTTTCATTTCAAAGCCTTTCCTGACCTTTGTAGGCTCAGACCGAAGGGTCTTTGGTTTAGCAAAGCACCTTCGTGTGTTTTTAGGATGTGCCAGGGTAGGCTCAGGAACCTGATTTGAGTGGAGGCAGAAAGGTGATTATCTCTTCAATGAAAAGAAACAGGAATTTCAGGGTGCCTGCTGCAAGCTCTGCGGGAGAGGTCAAGGAGGGTAGGAAACAATGTGATATCCTTAGCATGAGCACTAAGGATAGAAGACAGTGAGAATCGATTCTGTTCTACGGGTAGAGTTCAAGTTAGTTCTGAGCTACAGGGTGTTCCCAAAACTTCAGAAAAACCTACTGTATGCAACAGCCAGTGCTAGTGGTGACTTGGGGTCATGCATGGAGTGGGTGGGATGTCATATGAAGGTGACACAGGTGAGGCAGGAAGAGAAGACCTCTGAGAAGGTGACTTTAAGGTTGGAGACTGAACTGTGGCACTGGCTGCAAAGCTGCCTCTCGGGAGCAGAACGGAGACCATGAAAGTACAAAGCCGTAGGGAGGGAGGGAGGGTGAGGAAGTGAGGGGGCACACGCCTGGGTGGGCCTCACTTCATAGGGGTGGTTTGGACCCTGAGGTACCTGCCTTCCCAACCACAGGGAGCTAATTGGAACTGGGGAGCCTCCTTGTTAGAGCTCTGATCCACCATCCTTGGCCTGCACTCCTCACTCCAGGCCTGGGAACCTCTGATCTGGCCAGCACCTCTCTTCCCTTGGAGTTTTGGTCTTGGAATGGAGGAATGCTTGAGGTCAGGCTGTCTTCCATGGCCGAGGCTGTAGAAAGTAAACTCGTAGGACCTGTCAGCAGCCATCCTCCCCATGTTGCGGGAGGAGGCACAGCAAGGAACAGCAAGGAAGCTGGCAGCCCGAGAGAGGGAGGAGATGGTGGTGAAGTCCTGATGACTCCCAGGCCTCAGGCCCCAGCTGCATCCCTGCCTAAAGAGTCTTCACCCTGAGCTCGGTCTCTGCCATTTGTGTCCAGGAGTGTCCCTCGGACACCATGAACCCTGTCCTCATCCCTGGCATCTGTGTCCCTCTCCCTCTGGAAGTGGGGAGCTCGGCTGAGGACAGAGGAAAAGTGCATCCTGAGGACTGCAGCTTCTCAGATCCTTTATCTTCACACTTACCACCATCCAACATATGTATTTGTTGACCTGTTTGCTTTTATCACCCCTCCTCCCTGGGAAAATGCACGTTCCACTCTCTTGTTTACTTGTGGTATCTCTAGAGCCTGGAACATAGCAGGTGCTTGTGAGTCAATGAATGATAAATGAATGAGTGAAGAAGTCAGACTTCAAATCCAGGCATTGTAGACCCCTGACAAGGTCACAACTGCAGCAGAAAGATCGTGGTGCCAGATACTAAGTCCAGGATGTTCGAAACTTGTGTGTCCAAGCTATCTGCCAGTCTGGGGTGCACAAGTGAACTGGGGGCAAGCCTGGGCACACAATCAGAGCTTCAGAAACCACAGATAAAGAGCAGGGGGCCCTGGTGTGACAAATGGACTATTGGGAGGAGAAGTTCAGTACAGAGTATAAAGGTTTCAGGCAGGACCAAGGAATTGAAAAGCAGCTATAATGAGAAAGTGTGGGCATTCAAAGCTGCCTGGAGGTCAGAGGGGCTGGGCTTGCAGGCTGGGGCACTTGGGCAGGAAATGGACACAGTGGCACTGTGGTTTGGGCTGGCATAATTGGACAGAGATCGCAGGCCAGTTGCCATGGTAGCAGCCAATCCGAGGGGCTGCTTGTGCAGCAAGGAGTCAAGGTTTCTAAAGAAGGGGCTAAAAGAGATGCCTTTGTTCCCTCTCTGAGCGGGCTGCTGTCAGATCCCTGCGGGGGTGATGCGGCATGGGGCCGGAGCCAACTGCTGGTCACCGTGGCCTGGAGGGACCACGTGAGGACCCAGGGGACTGGCTGTGGCTGGGGAAGCTAGCCGTGTCATTCCCTGTAGCTGCTTGTGTCTTGCCGTGCAGAGCGGTGGCCACGGCTTGGGTTTCCGAGCCTGAGAGTGCAGTGTTCAGATGTCAGCGTGGCCTCCTGGCCTCTCAGTGACCCCAGGGACGACGAAGCCTCTGTCCTCACAGATGAAGAGGACTGCAAATGCGTTCTTTCCAGGCAGTTGTAGGGATTGTGAGAAGTGACGCAGGCCACATCTCTGCTTAGTGAGTACTAGATGCTATTGTTACTGTTTTGACAAATAGCACAAACTGTTTCCTAGCAGCCTCCTCCAAGGGTTCTTAGATTCTGGGGAGTAAAAGTCAGGTTTCATCCAATTTAGGGGGACCAAAAAGGCAGCCAACAGAGACCCAAATACTCCAGGAGGTGACCAGTTAGACTAACAGAGTGGTATTTGGGCAGAAAATATCTGAAAGCTGTGAGCCATCAGAGAATCTTTCCCCTTTGTTCTTCTGGCCAATCTGTGGGCCTGGACAGGATACAAAGATGAGGCCATCCGTCCCCTCTCCTCCCACAGCGGGAGAGAGAGCAGAGGGGAGGACTCTGGAGGCAGCGCTTCCTCCTCCCGGGTTCAGTGAGTGGGTGGAGGGACGGAGGAGGGTGCTGTGAGTGGGTGGAGGAACGAGGAGAGAGCAGGACAGGCCAGGGACAGACAGAGAATGAACACAACTATGCACCCTCCCCTCCTGCCCTTTGCCCTCTCCAGAAGTGCTGGGAGATACAGACATCCCTATTTGGACTCTGGCACAGTCCTCTGTTGCTATGGCAACTCGGTGGGCTCTCTGCTGGGAGGAAGAAGGCAGCGGCTGCATGGAAATCAGCATTGGAGGCAGCAGCTCTGCCCTTTTGCCGTGGTGGTATAGGCATTTCTGAGCGATGGGAAGACATTCCCTCTGCCATCTCAGGGGACCACGGGGAAGGGGGCTTCAGGGCTGCTACTCCTGGCTCCGAGCTACTCCTGTATCATCGTGAGGAACTGGGCTCCTTTATGGAGAGGTAGCTGCCTTGGGAACCCTCCCGTGGAGTGTGTCCTTCAATCACAAGGTCCTCTGGTAGTTTCCTCTTCATTTTCCTTGTTGATGTATTCATGTTTGTTTGTTTGTTCATTCATTCATTTGACAAGTATGTACTGCATACCTACTGTGCAAGGTGGTAGGGCAGAGCAGGGAATAAGAGACAAAGCACCTGCCCCCCATGAAGCTCACTGCTTTGTGGGGAGCAGATGGTAACATGTGAATAGAGAGATTGGGAAGGTAGTAAGCAGGGTGGTATGAACTAGGGAAATTGGAGGGGGCGCTGGTAAGAGCAAGTGGCGGGGAAGGTCTTTCTGTGCTGAAATCGGCAAACTGGATGGAGCCACGGGAGCTGCTTCAGGGGAGGACTGACCCAGGGAAGAGCAGGTGCAAAGGCTCTGGTGGGTGGGGCCCGGCGTCCAGAGGAGAGAAAGGAGGTAAGCTGTGAGGGTCGCAGAGGTCAGGGCCAGAGATGCAGCTGGGGGGTCAGATAGAGCCCTTCCGATCTGGTCTGGAGCCTAGATGTTCCTCTGAGGGTGACAGGAAGCACTGACGGGGGTCAAGCGGGAGAGGGGAGTGATCTGACTGAGGCTGTCACATGGCTCTGTTGGTCTGGCGGACGAGGGACTGTAGCGGGGCCAGAGTGGCGGCAGGGGCACCAGCAAGGACATGGCAGGGGCCCACATGAGAGCTGATGGCGGTGGTGCTGGAAACAGAGCATTTGCAAGCAAACCCAGAAAGGCTTGCTGGGGACTGAGGGTGGGGATAAGGGAAAGGACGACCCCCAAGTGTCCAATTTGAGCCCCTGAGTGGGCAGGGGTGCCATCTGGGAAGGGCGCAAAGGGGAGCGATTGCTCTGAATCTCGGCTCTGTGGGCCGGGTGGAGCTCGTTCACGCTGTCGCAGAGCCTCTGGGCGTGTTCACCAGGAGCCCCTGAGAACGGCAGCATTTCGTAAGCAACACTCCTGAGGAGTTAAACTGAGAGGAAGCTTTCTTTTTTAAAAAAATTATTATTGTTTCTTTAATTCTTGCCTGAGGACATGATTATTGATTTTAGAGAGAGGGAAAAGATGGGAGAAAGGGAGGAGAATAAACATCAGTGTGAGAGAGAAGCATTGATTGGTTGCCCCCTACATGCAGTCTGGACAGGGATTGAACCTGCAACCTAGGTATGTGCCCTGACTGGGAACCGAAATTGCAACCTTTCGGTTTACAGGACAATACTCCAACCAACTGAGCCACCTGGCCAGGGCAGAAGCTCTGCTATGACACACTCATGAGAAGGAAAATAATTACCTTAAAAGTCAGCTGCTGGGTGTCCTAAGGTGGTGGCAGAACTCACACAGGACAGTAACTGCTCTTTTGAGAGGTAATCACCTTGAGGGGTCATTTCCCAGCACGAGAGATGATATCCTCATGGACTTTATAGGAACTCACGTACGAGGGATGGTGCTAAATGCTTTAAACACATTCTAAAGTAACCCCTGCTACATATTATATTAAGAAACTGGAGCTCAGAGAGGCCAAGTAAGTTGCCAAAGATCATGCAGGAAGCATGTAACAGAGCCCAGATCCGAACAAGTGGAGTCTGTTAACCACTCTGCAAGACAAGAGAGTTCAATTGCTGGCACATATACGAATAAAGCAGTAGGAATCGAGGAACTGTTCCCTGGCCAGTGGAATTGGAAGGGATTTGGGGAGATGGCAGAGGGCCCTTGGGAAAGGGGAGGTGACCTGGCCAGTTGCCATGAGATGTTCAGCCAGCGGCCCCTGCCAGGATACAGTGGTCGAGCGGTTTGTCCAAAGAGTGTTGCCTGTTGTTTGTTGCAATGTGTTTCCTGTTCCGCACTGTGCTGTGACCCCGCTCCTTCACCCGCACCCCTCAGTAAAGTCGTTGGTGTTTGGGAGCATAAAGAAGGAATGGCAGCGATGGTGAGTGTGAGCAGAGAGGTGAGAACGGAGAGGCCGAGAGCACGTTCAAGAGCAGGATGGGGACAGGAAGTGACCAGGAGAACGTAAGCCACCCTGGAGCCTGCAGAAGTCCTCAGGAGGGAGCTGGCTTGGCCAGAGGCTGTGCAATGGGGAAAGAAGCTGCTGTATTTGGACGTTGAGAGAACGGGTAATGTGTGAAGGCTGGAGAACTTGAGGAAACCTGGTAGCTCATGATTTCATTACGTCACAATCTGAGGAGCCGAGCACCTCCAGAGGCCCAGTGGGAAAAGTCCATCTGGGTCAGTGCAATTAGCCACCAGCAGTTTGTTCGAAGCGTCTGCTGATGCAGTGCCCTGAAGTCTGTGTTAGAGCAGCTATTCACCGTGCTCTGCGTCACTCCCGCTGAAGCCCCGACCCTCTCCCTTCCACGCTTCCATATTGCTTTTTAAACCAGAGAGGAGGAGGGAAGAGGAGCAGGGCCTGGAGGAGGAGACAGTGAGGAGGGGGCTGCTCGCACTCTCTGCCCCCAACCCTTGATGCCCGTGCAAATGGCGCTTTGTTTATTTTTTAGAGTCTGCGTTATGCTGTGGATTTGCATGCCTCTTTTTGCTGGTGAACCCATGAGTTTCAGATCACAATCTCTTGGGGTAAAAGCAGTCTTGTACAACTTACTGTGACACTGCCTCGTGGAAACCTGAACTTCCTTTTTGAAGCGTACTTTGGGAGTATTTTAAAATTTTATGTGTGCATACCTTCTACCTCCAAAATTTCTCTCCTGTATTTTAGAGAAATTACTTTACCTAGTGCATAGTTCTCGCCTACAGCACTGGGTGTCACCACAAAAAATTAGGAACAACCTGGATCAAGAGGAAATCCTTACATAAACTATGTTACACCCCTACAATGGAATCGTGACGTGGTGGCTACAAAGAACAAGTGGGTCTGCACACTCTAAGGTGGAAGTAAGGCCGAGACAAAGTGTTAAGTGAGGAAAGCAAGTTGCAGCTACATCGACTATGACCCTATACAGGAAAACGGAACAGATACAACCTTCCCCACACAGCAAAGGCTCAATAACAAAAGGCTCAAAGACAAAATACCAAATTGGCTGCCGTGGATACTTCTGGGTAAAGTGGATGTGGGTTTGGGGAGTTGAATGGGCTTTTACTTCAACCGTACTGTTTGACTTTTTTCTCCCCCCAGAGGGAATATATTCTTGTATTTCCTTGTCAATAAAAATGATTTAAAGGCTATAAAGATAAGTGTGTCCCTGAGTGATGTGTAGAGGGAGGCTCCGGCTGACTGTCTGACCCCAGGTCGGCCCACCCTGCCCTGTTGCCCCAGAGCTGCCCTTCTGCAGGCCATGAGCCCCGAGGTCAGTCTGAGTTGCAGTTCAGCCACAACCAAGTCCCTCAGGCCCACGAAGAACCACGAGCACGCAGCCCTGCCACTGTTCCAAGGGTCATGGGCAGTGAGGCTGGGTCTCACAATAAACCATTGCCTGGAAAAGCAAGGTGGGGAAGACAAGTGAGGCCCGGGGCATTGCGAATAGAATTCCGTTATTCGAATGAAAATAAAGACTGTGAACGTGCAGACTTCTGTGTATGGAAACTACTTCTGGAAACTAGTGACAGGGCCTGCTTCTGGAGGAGGCCACAGGGCGGCTGAAAGACAGGGACAGGGGAGCCTTTATTATGCGCACTCTGCCTTTAGAATTTTGAAATATCCGTGTTGCCTAATTTAAAATTAGTACTTAAAAAAACCCTAAAATAAAATTGGACCACCAAGGAAAAACGATTAGAAAGGGCCCTTTTCTAAATTCTAACACAATTGGGGGGTTTCCCTTGATGTGGGGACAGGGCGCCACTGCTGACGGGATATCGACGCAGAGGCTGCTCTCCCAGGGGATGACTCCGTTTCTCCTAAGGCACCTGGGAATGCCCTTTTGGTGATCTAGAAATCATCCTGACGCTGAGCCAGGGCACCTCTGCAGGCGTCTTGTCCCTTAGTTTCCTTTTGGAGGTTTTGGGGCAATAAAACAATCACTTATTATTATTTTATACTGTAGTTGGGTCATGCCACGGAATTGGTATTTCCAGAATGCAGCTGAGAAAGCTTCCTGTGGTTGCCTTCCTAGGAAACATATTATGTATGCATAGCCACTCTAATTCCTTTGTGAAGTGAGGCAGAATCTAAATAAATATAAAGGAATAGGCCTGACTAGTGTGGCTCGGTGGGTTTGGTGTCATCCCACAGACCAAAAGATCATGGGTCCTGGTCAGGGCACATGCATGGGTTGTGGGCCAGGTCCCCATTTGGGGGTGTGCAAGAGGCAACCCATGGTGTTTCTCTTGCCCATCGATGTTTCTCTCCCTCTCTTTCTCCCTCTTTTCCCCCCTCTAAAAATAAATATATCACACACACACACACACACACACAAATAAATAAATATGCCATTCTGCGTGTCACGTGGAGCTTGAACTAACATTATGTGCCAGTTCAAATAGTGTGAACCCTCCTTTGTGAGAGTGTACGTGCACACACACACATTTTCTCACAAGTAAGTTCTCTTCCCACGGGTACTGAGGACAACAGGAAACTGGTGAAGGTTTTAAGCAGAGGAGTTATCCGATTGGATTTGCATTATTAAAGGATCTCCACCTGCTCTGCAGAAAACAGAAGGGACTCTGGTGAGGCCAGAGTGGACGAGGGGAGAAGAGGTGGGAGGGGAGGCAGCCCCCGTGGTTCAGACTAGAAGTGATGGCAATGATGATGAGCGGCGTGGGCTTGGTGGGACAATAGACATGCAATGGAATCTGTAAATTCCTTATGGGGGTGGGGGGGACTCACTGTGACCACCCTGTGTCAGCCCTCTGCGGCTGCACCCCACGCTCCAGCCCAGGCAGAGACGGCAGGCTCTCCTTAGATGCAGCGGAGGACGGGTCAGGGGCACGCTCGGGCTGCCACAGCTCCTGCAGTGAGAGGAGGACCTGAGTCTGTGCGGGGGCCCGGAGCTGCTCAGCGTGGCGGCCTCCACCGCGCCACTGACGGAGAGGCTCATGGGAACGGTGTGTGGGGGAAGGCAGACACACTTTCAGACGGAGAGGCAGCACTCCCCCTCTTTTCCCTGAGTTTATTTCGACACCCCTCAGCTCACTTGTTTGCAAGTCCCAGGTGTTCAGTGTGTGACGAGCTCTGGGAGAGCTGCCGAGTTAGAGACGTGTGACGCCCAAGTAAGAGGGAAGGGGCCTGGCTTCCGGGCCTCGACTTCGTCACGCCCCACCTGTTGTGAACCTGGGGCTTAGCCCTGAACCTCGTGTTAAGGAGCTCAGGTTCTGCTCTTTAACATGGTGCTTAGCAGCCCTCTTGCGGAATTTAATACGAACCAACTATTAAATGCTGTTCTTGGAACACAGCGAGCCCCGGGCTCAAAGAGCGGTGGTGATTCAAGTGTGCTGCAGGTGATGAGAGAGGAGGGGTCCTTGGGTGGGACTCTAGACCTCTCTCTCCCTTCCCTGTTTCAACGAGAACAGCTCCACCCTTCCCGACATTCGGGAATGTCGACCAAGATCTCATTGGCTGAAAGGGTTCTGTCACTAAAACAGTTGTAAAACTCTGCGCAGCCCTCCTCACTCTGTAATTCAGAGAGGTCTGGCCTGAACGCAGGGATGGCAATGAAATCAACCCCCCTCCCACCTTCAGATCCCTGTGCTGTGGCCGACCTCGTTAACAGCCTGGGCCCTTTTCTGCTGAACCTTAATACGGCCTCAGGTTTATCTGCAGCACTTCTAGCAGCCAGCTCTGTGGTGGGCCTGGGGAACGAATCGAATTTTCCGCTCTTTTGACTTTTCATTGCAGGTCAACCTGGAGTGTCCAGTTGCACTGAGGACAACAGCTGCTGTAAAACTTCATTTAGATAAAGAAGTCTTAAAGCAAATCGAAGTTGTTGCTTTTGTCTTAGGCCATTTGTGCTGGATAACGAGACACCACAGACTGGGCGGCTTAAACAACTAGCATGTATCTCTCAGAGTTCTGGGGGCTGCAAGTCCAAGCGCAGGGTTCTGGTGAAAGCCCTTTTCGCAGTTTATAGATGGTGTTTTCTTGCTGTATCCCCATGTGGTCCAGAGACAAACCCCTCCCGTGACCCTGATAAGAGCACTGATCCCAATAGGAGGGCTCCACCCTAACGAACTATTACTTCCCACAGACCCTGCCTCCAAATACCATCTCACTAGGGATTAGAGGGTCAATATATGAATTTTGGGGAGACACAGCTTGCCTAACCTTGCTTAACCAATATTTATATTAGAAAATAAGACCAGTTACTTTTGATCAGTCACAGACTGTCCATCACCCCAGTATGCCCACCTTCCTCTCATTTTACATGTGCAGACAATATACAATCCTTTAAATCCTTATTTGAATGCCACCTGCTTACCTCCGCCATGAGGCTGAACTTGTACAGCATTCTGTTTGCCTTGCTCTTCGTATTTAATGCCTTTGCAGTGTTTTGTTGTGTTTTTTTCCCCCTGTAAATGTTTTGTTTCCAACTACCCAATGAGCTCCATGAAATCCCATCTTCGCACGCATTTGTATTGCTCCAGAGTGGTCCAGTAGTCACTCAGTAAATATTTGCTGAGAGAATGAATCAACACAATGGGAAAAGCTGAGTGCTAGTCCAAAAGGCCTTTTCATTTTGTTAAACTATGAACTGAAGTGTACATGGGTTCTGTTGGTGAGTTGAAAGTAGTTGCTGAAATGTAAATTCTAGGATGACAGGTGGTCTTTGGTCCATGCTTCACTGGTGTCTAGGACAGTGCCTGGCATACAGTTGGCTCTGGTTTTATTCTAGTTGAATAAATAAAAGCATGAATGAGTCAATATGGTTTGAGACACTACCATAACCTGGCAATGACTTTTCTTGTGTTTGTCTTGCAAGAGTTAAGGCATTATTAAATGATTGACTGGATCTGGACACTTTTGAAACCAGCTGGCCAATTGCTTGGCTGGTTCTCTGGAAACTTGCACATATCCAAACAGTTAAGAGTTTGTGGGGGTGTTTTGTGACTGAGGGATAACTTTCACCCCTAACTAGTAATTTACTCATCTTCTCTTGTCTATATGTGGTCCTTTAAAGGATGCTAATTGTCTGCATATTTGGCATACTTAAAATTTTGTTTGTTATCAGAATAGCTCCTGAAAATTCTTTTATTTATGCTGTGCTTGGCAAATGGAGACTTCAGTCTTCCACGGCCACCCTGCCGGGAGGGTTACTAGTGAATTTTCAGCTTCCCCTTGCTGTGAGACATTGTTCGATGGTTTGCTATCAAACAGGACTGATCGGAAGTTTGCTTTGCTGCTGGTTGTGCCCTCATCAATGGAGAAATCCAGTATTTATCATCCACTGTTTGACACATAGTAGGCACTTGAGTAAACGTGGAATCCTGGCATTTAGTCATTCAACAAATGTTTATCCAGTGCCTGCCCTCCGCCTGAGGTTACGGACATTATATGCAGATTCTGAGAACATTATTGATGTTGTCTGGCAGCACTGGGTTGAGTAATTAACGTGGGTATGCTATTATTTTCTTGTCTGGCCTCGTACTGCCAAATGGCTCAATTAAAGCAATAAAACTTAAGAGGGCTTGATCTTCCCTTAACATTTATCATTAACGGGGACTCGGTTCTGTGCTAAAAAGGCCCTGGTAGAGATTTTATTGGGCCCTTTGCCTACTCAAACTACTATTTAACCATTAACTAGTTAATCCAAATAGGTCCTCAGGGAGGCCTGGCAGAGCCATTAAGTTCACATCACTGAAAGCCAGGTGCTTGTTCAAGACTGTTGGGGTAAGGTCAGGGCTGGTTCACAATAGTGGCAGACTGGAGCCCAGCCCTTCTTTGTCAGAACTGGTCAGCTGCCCCCTCTCCCAGCATCTGTATATCTGTCTTTATTTTCCCCACTTTAGAGGAGCTCTGTTTTGCCACCTTCTAGATCTGTCCACTCATGACATGACCTCATTCTGTCTTCTCAGACACCTGCCCCAAGCCCTCTGGTTTTCCTGCTGGCCCCTGGAAGTGAGGATGGATGGCCTTCTACTTTAGAAATTATGCCCAAGTGCTGTGCAGACACCAACTAAAGCTTTGGAGTCAGGCAACTTGGGTTCAAATCTTGGTGTTGTTGCTTAGTGACAATATGACTTGAGGCAAGTCACTGAACACTTCTCGAGCCTCAGTTTCCTCCTGTCTAAAATGGGGATGTTAATAATAGTACTTCCCTATGATGTTGTGGCAAAAATTAAATGGTATAATGTCTATAAACATTTAATACATTGCCTGGCACATACTATAGGGGCTATCAAACTATTAGGCAATCATCACACATCATCTCCAGTCAGAACAGTAAGAGACTTCTCATCCAGGCATATCTGATCTTTGAAACAAAACTCACCCGAAACCCTACAGACAGAATAGAAACCAGGCCCTCAAAGTGAGAGGGAACAGATCTGACCTCTATACATCTGTGCTGGCTAAAACTTGGGGGGAAATATACATGTAGTGAAAAAGGAGTATGCCTTGTAGAACTTATTTACCTGGATGCCGCAAATTGTAGAGAAAGCAGACACGCTTTGGAGACATGCATTTATTACCTTTGAGAGGCTGAGCTGAAGTACAGCCGAGCAACCAGGATTTTGACATTTATCTGCTTTCCTGATGCTTTATGGGCTCTACATAAAACCTGTCTAATGATCTTCCTACCAAAGCCGAACGATTTGCTGATAGAGCTGCAGGTTTCAGTGGGCCTTTTGTGTGTGTAAGAGGGAGTGGCTTTAATTTCATTTCTGGAATAAAGGAAGTACAAAGACATTAACTCTGAATCCATCACAGAAAGAGCTCTGTAATTGCAATTTGGCAGCCGCTGTGCTTGGGCTGTGCGCACTTTGAAAGCCAGTGATGATTAATCCCGCACATTTATCGGGGCCCCAGAGCAGACGTGCAACTGCATCAGGCAAGAGAGAGTCGCATTTGATCACTACAGACTTGCCCTGCTGTGACGTGTGTGAGCAGGGTGAGCTCAGTCAGGTCTCAGCCCGGAAATCTAGACCCCCACTGTTGTAGCCATAGGCCCATGTGGCTACTGAGTGCTTGAAATGCTGCTAGTCCAAATTGAGATGTGCTTTAAGTGAAAAACACATAGTGTATTTCAAAGACATGTATGGTGTCTGGCAGAAGTAAGTCCTGCTTGAGTGTGGTTGGTAGGGTAAGAATATTGGTGTAATAATTTATAGCTTTCATTTGAACATTTCACCTAAAATGTCATATGATGTGACATTGATTGTGATATTGTTATGTTACAGAATTACATGCTTATGATTTTGTAATAAAATATTTTGTAATAAAAAGGGGGTGTTATTTGTGCTGGACCCTGTACAAAAGAGAATGCAAAATATTTTTTGCATTGGGTACATATTAAAGTAATTACATTTTGTATATAGTGGGCAAAATGAAATGTATTATTAAAATGAATCTCATCTGTTTCTCTGTACTTCTTTACCATGTCTTCTAGGAAATCTGAAATCCCATGTGGCTCACATTTGGGTCCCACGGCATGTTGCTATTGGGCAGTGCTGCTCTGCAGTCAGAGACTAACAGGCCCGGCAGACACCGCCAGGGCTTGCTCCCTGGCTCTTTCCCTCGTTGTTCCCATCTCAGGGCTGAGTGGCCTCCTAGTTGCCATGGTGATGTTTTTCTTTTTTGCCTCGAGGATGGACAGTGACTCAAGTCTGTCTGTTACAAGGCTTCCTGGGAAACTGCATTGGGAACTGCTGGTTGGAGCAGTTACACAGAAACCGGAGTGCTCTGGGAGGCCAGGGTGTTCTGCTCCGTGGGTCAGGAAAGCAGATGGAGCTGATCTTCAAAGAGGAAGATAAGAGCAAAGCACATGTGTAGGTGTAGAGAGGAAGAGATGAAACACAGGGTGTCCTGCTGGTGTTTGCGTCTCTGGTTGCAATATGTGTTTGGCCCAGCTAGATTCTCATCCTTGGGTCCTGTGAGGGGTCCTGAATCCGTATCATAAATGCCAACTTTTTTCACATCATCGAACTCAGATGGGTTTCTGGCCCCCAAAAGAGTGAGTAATTCATACTTCAACCTACTTTTCTTTTGTCACCTCAGGTCTCAACAGGGATGAATTTTCCAGGAAGTTTATTAAGCTTAAGCTACAGAGCCTTTCACTTGCAAAGTCTCCTTCCAAAACTTCATTTTGGATTTGTACTTTTGTATTATTTTTCTGAAGAGCATCCCCCAAATTGTATAAGTTTCAGGCCACAAAAAAATGTGGATTTGCCCTGCATATCCATTTTTTTTCCTGTGGTTGCAAATGCAAATGCAGACCTTTGGTGATTTCTGGACTTTTCCTCCATAACACCAAACTCATACCTACCTTAAGGCTTTTGACCAGCTTCCCTCTGCCTGCAATGTTCTTCCTGCAGACCTTTGCAGAGGTGGCTCCTTCTTATGGATTAGGTCTCACCTTCAATGTCACCACCTCCAAGAGGCCTTCCCTGAATACCCCACACAAGGAGCTCTGGTGTCTCTATCACACCAATTCTCTTTTGTTTTCATGCCAATTTCTTGTTTATTCATCCATTTGCTTCCTATTCATCATATCCTGCTCTTTCTAAAATGACACCATAAGAGCACAAACACTGTCCTGTTCATTGCTGTATTTCTAGGCTCTAGAGCAGGGCCTGGCATACTGTAGACATTCAGTAAACATTTGTTAGGATTGTATCTATTTATTGAATATTTGTAAAGTGTTTCTTGTGTGCCAGGCATGATTTGAAGAACTTTACAAATGAATGAATAAAGTTTCTAACTTTTTGTTATAGTCCATGCTCTGTGACAGATTTTCAAACCCTAATCACTTTTACTAGGAAGGAAATTGTATCTCATCAACTGACATGTATTAAGTTCAGCCTACATTCCAGACACTGGACTAAGTGCCTGACAAATGTCTTATTTGAATCCTCATAGCAGCCCTATAAGGTAGTGCATTCCCTTAGGACTGCATTTGGCTGCATGTAACAGAATCCTAACCATAGTGGCTTAACCCACTAAAGGTTTATTTCTCTCATGTCACATGAAGTCAGGGGCATGTGGACAGGATTTTTACAGCATCTCTGTGAAGTCATCAAGGAGATGGTTTCTTCTGCTTTTCTGTCATTAACAGATGGCTCTTACAGTTGCTAAGATGGCTCCTAACTCTTTAACTGTCATTCCCTGCTTCAGGCAGGAACAGGGACAAGAGTTAAAGGCAAAGAATATGTCAGCTGAATCTCTCCCCTCTGATAAGGAAAAACAACAGTTTTTCTTGGAAGCCCCTTGTAATATATGAGAATATTACTTACTCATTGGCCAGAGTGGATCACACAAGGGGGTATTTTTAATTGGCACATTGCTGCCCTGCATAAAATCCAAGTTTTATTGGTAAAGAGAAGGGGAAGAAGAGAATCGTGTAGTGAATTAGCTGTGTTGACCATGACTAGGATCTCCTATTGTACACAGGGCATGAAAGAGTGACAAAGTCGCAAACACTTTAGGAATTCAGAGTCTTTGGAGTAGCTGGAAACACTGAAAGCTCCAAAGATTATGTAGGGTTTGGGCAATTGAAAAAGCATTTTATTTTACAGATGGAGGCACCAAAGCTATAAGTGGTGAAGTGTTTTGCTCAAGGTGTAGTGTCTAAAAAGATCAAGAGGGGGAAATAAAGATATAGACCTGGGATTTAAACCCAGGACAGTCTAATTTCAAAGCCCATATTCTTAAGGACTGGGCTCTGTGGATCTTAAGTGTCGTCACATGGTGATTTTCTGGGATCGAACAAGCCATCTTTTCATGATAGGCTTTCACAGTGATCACATCTACCACTGCCTGAACACTTACCGTGTGTGACTTTCTTTATATGCGTTATTTGAGTTTGAAAATGGCTTTATGTTTTTTGTAAAAAATTATTCCTAATTATTATAAAAATTTTATTGAGATCCCCAAAACAAAGAAACCCTAGCAGTGTGGCAAATAAATAAATTAATGAAATATCTAGAAATCCCACCTCCAGAGGAAACCGAGGTTTACGTATTGGTAGCCAGGTTTCCAGATGCCCCTCTTTGCAGGTTGACATATCAGATACGCGTTTAAATGCATGAGTGGGAGCACCCGTCTGTTTTCCTGCAGATGTACGTGGTCCCAGCTGATCATCCCAACAACCCCACAGGCTAGCCACCGTTTTGTAGGCTTGGGGTGGTTAGTTGACATGCCTAAGGGCACACAGCTAAGAAGTGGATAAACAAGGCTGGTTTCAATTTTACCTGAACTGATCACCCGATCCCCTGCCAGAATTAGACCCAGACGAAGCAAAGGTCTCTTTCTCTGGAGAATTTTAAAATATCTATATGCACAGTGATGGTCCCACTATCAAGGCACCTTGGTGATAGGAAAGCACGACTGATTTAGGGGACTCAGCAGCTGTACTGAATATACCCATTATCACTAAGATAAAGCACATTCAGGGCTGTAAACCTTTGAGGTAAAACTTCAGATTGTTAATCTGAAGTCTCTGTTCGAAGCCATGCTGGGCTGACATCATCCAGGGCAATACCCCCTGGCCCAATCATGGGGCTGAGTCTTTGCCGACTGGCAGTTTTTACAGCTTAAGATCATTGCAAATGATCTTCATTCTGGTGCATTGCAAATGACTTTTCATTCCACACACAGCCCCTGGCTCTGCGGATGCTTTGCTTTTTACTTGTATTTGCCAGATATTGTGGGCCAAGCTGAATAATCTTTGCAGCTGCAAGATTTTGAATGAATGAATGAATGAATGAATGAATGAAATAGGAATCCTTCCTTCATATGGATGAATGGCATGTCAACTGCCAAGGTGCACGCGGAACTCTTTAAAAGCTGTTTTGCCATTGATAGGGTACTGGTTGAATAAATTACGACGCATCCATGTGTTAGAAAACCTGTGCTGATAAAATGAATGAGGTGGGTCAGGAAAGAATGCCAAGGGGTATTATTCAGTAAGAAAAAAGCAAGGTATAGAACATAACATAGAACACAATCCCTCTCCCTATTTTATTTGTAAATTAAAAAAGAATATATATTATATATACATATACATATATCTGTATAAATACATAAATATACATACATACATAAATATATACTTTTTCTGGAAGGATCCATGACAAACTATTACTAGGTAATAATTGTTACCATTAGGAGGAAAAGAAACAGAAGTTATCACTTGTTATTTTATACTTTAATGTTTAAAATTTCAAAACCATATATATATATATATAAAGAGGCTCCTACTCGGAAGGCACCTTGGTGATACGAAAGCATGGCTACTTCCCTGGGTTCAGCACCTGTGAGGCTATTGGAGTTAGTGTTGTAATCATTGCCTGATGTCAACAGGAGTGGTCTGACCAATGAGAACACAGGCCATCCCATGTTTTCTTCTCTGTACTTCTCCACGCTTAAGAAATGGTTAGGACTTATTTTTAAAAGACGTGTTCAGAGAGATTTCCCCCCTCTGGAAAGGAACAACGGCCTCTCACCTGACAGATGTCCGATGCGGGAAAACTCACAAAGCGGCACCGTACACACAGGGAACATGGCCCGAGCAACAGTGTGAAGCTGAGCCCACTTAGGGGGCAGATGTATTTTTTCTCCGTCAGTGGTGGTTCTAAATCCCTAGGCCTGGCAAACAGTGCCCATTGAGTTCTGCCCGGAGTGTGGTGGGAAGAACCCAGAGGCCAGTTCCAGGCTCGGCTGTGACTGGTGAGCCATGGCTGCCCCGGGTGACCAGGTGGGGAGTCGGGGGGGGGGGGCAAGCTACAAGGGGGTGGATGTCACCAAGGGACAAGTTCTCCCCAGGTTGGTTGTGCTCCTGCCTTACTCCCCAGCATGCCAGCACATCGCAGTGTGCTCCCCAGACTGTTCCCACACCCCAAAGGGGGATGCAGGGTCTAATGGAAACAAGAGAGAACAGGAGACCTGATGGTGCATGAAATTAGCAGCAGACACAGGGAGACAGCCGTGCTTGTTCTGGGACAGGGGAACATCACAATCAGTTCATCAGAATAGGAGCTAAAGCCAGAGACAAATTGAGGGCCAACTGATCAAAAGGACCCCCCCACCTTGCGGATGGTGGCCCTGTCACCCCACACCCTTGCAGAGCCTCTGTGAATAAGAGGGAGACAGGATGAGGGCTCTGCCGACTGAGATTGACAGCAGTTTCATCTTTAGCATCTCAAGGGCTTGGTGAGGCGCCGGGAAGCCCCCTCTGAGGAGGACAGGACTGAACTGGTGACCAAGCACGTGGTACAAAGGGAGCCAGCCACTTGCACATCCACAACCACTGCTTTCTCGTCAGGGCTGAGCCCTCCTCCGTGGGGTTTTCAGGCGCCTACTGATAGAGCATGTTGCCTCTGGCCTGGCCTGGCGGCCAAGGTTTAACTAACAGTGGCAAAGAGGCCTTTTCTCACAGGGGGCTTTTTGGACCTCCTCAAAGTTTGTCTTCAATGGGTCTAGAGGGTAAATACATGGCTGTGTGGTCCATGAAGGTGCTCCCCACAGAAAGCCCAGCACCTGCTGCCAGCATCCACTGCCCAGACTTGGTGCTTAAACAGCAGCATCGAACGGTGGCTTGTTCTGCTCCTCCCAGAGATGCGATGAGACGGCACACAGAGGCGTCTGGGAGTCCTGGGAGGAGGTGAGAAGTTTACGATTCTGCGTCTGTTCATCGCACAGCCACCTTTGGGGTTTGGGCAAGTCAATTAGATTTAGTATTTAAACTCTTTGTTTGTTTGTTTGTTTTTGTTTCTTGGTACAAATTCCCAAGTATGAAGAAATTACTTTTCTTTCGTGAATGGCAGGTGAAGGGCATGACTGCATAGAACCATTTGGTTTTCTGCGGTGGATGCTGCTCCCTCCCACCCTCAGAACACTGAGGACCGTCTTCCAACTACACCTGCCTTAGACAGATCAAAATTTGGGAATCTTCCCATTTGTCCCTTAGAACTGGTGAGGCTGGGGTCTGTGGTGAAGCATAAACAATGGGATGGGGGGCAATGGCTAGATTTTTTTTTTGAATTTAACAAATACATTATCTGTATAGTCTGTCAGTCCTTGTTCTCAAGGACTTAGAGTCTGGTCGTAGGAGGTGGAAGAGGGCAAAGCGGGGATACGTGGTGACGGAAGGAGACTTGACTTCGGGTGGCGAACACACACTACAATGCACAGATGATGTGTTATGGAACTGTGCACCTGAAACCCATGTAATTTTATTAACCAGTGTTGCCCCAATAAATTTCATAAATTTTTTTTTAAAAAGAACTTGAGTCTGGCATGGGAGCTGAGTCTGTTAAAAAAACTGTGTCTGTCTTTGTTTGCCTCCTTGATTCCCTTCATTGAACCTTGTTGTGGTGATGCTGTTCATGGCAGGATTAATGGGCAAAACCTATTAAGTGTTTAAGCTAGTTTAAAAATGGAACCTCTAGCCCATAAACAGATGGATGAAATTACCAGGATCCTGTTTGTGTGAAGAAAGGAACTTAAAAGTATAATCAGAGATTTCGGTGCTTTGCTGTGCTTTGCCACCGCCTCCATGTTATCCCTGGACCCTTTCGAGCGCCCACCCATTCAGGACCTTTGCCACACTGCAGTTTTTCTTAATTAATTTCTTCATTTCTGAATTAACCTGATAGTAGTTCAAACTAGCATAGGCTAATAAGATTAAGGCCTCCGAAAAATAAAATTACATTTGGCTTTAAAGAAACAAGGCCATGAGCAAATACACTTTGTAATCATCCTGAGCAGATGGTGCACAGGACTAGAGTTGCAAAGTATATGAGTTTATGCAAAAGGTAATGCTCCTTTTAAAAGAAGTGCATAGTCCACACAAAACATGTACATGAGTGATCATAGCATTGTTATTGATAATAGCCAGACATTCAGAATAATCAAAATGCCCATCAAGTATATCCATACCAAGGAACAGTCAACAAGGAAGAAATGAAGTTTGGATACACACGCTCTAATATGGATGAACTTTGAAAACTATGTGCTGAGTGAAAGAACCCAGACATAAAAGGTCACATGTCCCATCATTCTCTTTGTGGGAAGTGTCCAGAGCAGGCACGTGCACGGAGACAGAGAGTGGACTGGTGGTTGCCAGGGACTGGGTGGGGCGGGGCGGGGGAAATAGGGAGTGGCTGCCTCACGAGTGGGGGCTTCCTTTGGCAGTGATGGAAAGGTTTCAGGACTAGACAGAGGTGAGGGTCACACAACATAATGAAGGTACCAAATGCCACTGAATGGTGCACTTTAAATTGTTAATTTCATGTTATCTCAATTTTAAAAAAGAAAGAAGGTACGGTACATGTTAAATTATGGATGAACGTTGAAAATACCAAGCTAAATGAAAGAAGCCAGATACAAAAGACCATGTATTGTGTGATTTCGTTTATATGAGATATGCGAACCAGCAAATCTATACAGACAAAAAGTAGAGTAGTGGTTGCCCAGGGCTGGTGGGGGATGGGACAAAATGAGAAGTGACTGTGAATGAATGCGGGGTTTCTTTAGGAGTGATGCAAGTGTTCTAAAATTGATTGTGGTGCAGGTTGCACATTGCAAACATACTGAAAACCACTGAATTTTAAATCGATGAATTGTGTAGTATGAGAATTATATGCCAATAAAGCTTATTTTAAAAAGTATGTATAAATTTAAGCTTTGAAAAAATGGACTCACTTCAGGGACCATTAGGGCAGCTTGCTATCTGCAACCTAAAATAATCCCTTTAGTTTATCTAATTTGTACATTGAGGTTTTTGTGATGTGAGTTTTCTTAAAAGCAGGACTCCCAATAACACGTATGAACAGAGGAGTAAAAAAGATCAGGGATTCAGACATAAGCACAAGTATATATAAAGATTCTGTACACAATAAAGGAGACTTTTAAAATGATTATTCAAAAAATGGTATGAGATCTAGCTAGCCAGCAAAACAAACAAACAAACAAACAAAAACAACTGGACTCCTACCATATTCCTTACCCCCAAATAAACTGCAATTTGATAAAATACGTTCCTGTACAAAAGAAAACTACAAAAGTATTTGTAGAAAATATAGGCGAATGTTTTTTCAAGATCTTGGGAGTGAGGAAGACCTCTGTAAGTGAAAGCCAAGAAGTCATTAAAAAAGAGAGAGAGAAACATAGGTTTGACTCCCTATTTTAAAAATGCAAAAAGCTTTATTACGGCAAATACTATTTTTCCTCCATCCTCTCTTCTGCTCACTGCCTCCATCTGAATTTGATCGGTCCTGCAGGATACTGCTGAAGTTACCCTCCCCCGTGGCTCCTTTCCCAACCATGCCATTTCTTCCTTCTTTGAACTGTTGCACTTGGTCAAAAATACATGGATGGAAAGGGGAGATAGGCGGATGGTGTTTCACCTGCCACCTCTAGCCACCTGGCAGGGGGTGCTCAGAGCACTGTGTTGAGGAGGACTCTTCGGGGGAATCTACCCTCAGGGGTAGTGTTGTGATTGTTGCTGTCTGTCCTGGGCATGGGTGGGTGGAGGAGTCAGATGCACACCCCCTGCCTTTGGGCATTAACTGTCTCGCATATTCCCCTTCACTTGACCATGCTGTTGTAAGTACCTAAAACCCAGAGACAGCTAACAGTTCTTGTTCTTCTTAATGATGCCGTTGTCTTGTTGTTATTGTTATTGCTTTTATTTTCCCCCAGAATCTCTCATGGAGGCAGGCATTTGAATGCTCAAGAAATGCTGTACTAATACTGTAACAAATACTATAAAAAGAGTACAACGGCATTCTGAAAACAGTGCTTTCCAGGAATACAGTGGTTCCCAGGAATAGGAAATATCCCAAAAGTGCCCTCTAGTTTATGGGGAAGGTCAAGGAGGGTGGCAGGGAGTGGATGCAATGGAAATAGGCACAACTTTACTTCTTGTATTTAAACAAAGCGTGTTTACCCTCAAGCTATGCTCACCATGCATGGGCTTTGTATGGGCAGACAATAGAAGAGTTTTTTAAACAGAGAAGGCTGCCCATGCAGTAAGAACTGAATATGTATTTACTGAATGAATGAACGCATGAATAAAATAAGAGAACTGGAAATACCTCTAACGTGACAAAGTGTTCTGTGGAGCAGAAGCATCGTGTGCCCCTGGCAATAGGCTAGCAAACTTGTCTTTGCCTAGAGAACAACTCCAGGTTCACACAGTGGCAGAGCCTCCCTTGGGAGGTCCTCCCAGGGCCAGACAATGCTCTCTCCCTGTCTTCTCAATCTGCTGGCTGATTGAAACTCATTTTTGTTAGGTCGGAGTTCCTCAAGAAACCAGATGGACACAGTGAGCTAAGCAGCAGGGTTTATTAGTAGGGAATAAGAGGGAACAGTGGAGCCAACCACGGGAGATTGGGACTTGCAGGGGAAGGTGGAGAAAGTGGAGCCAACTGAGAGAGGTTGGGGAGCCAACCAATGGAGGTTAAGACTTGCTCTGTTGTCTTAGGGAAGGGTTTTTGAGTGCAAAAACCCTCAAAGGGTAACTGCTTGGGGTGTCTGAGGCTGACTGGCTAGAGCTGGTTGCTGGGTGCTGTTTCTGCTGACTATTATTCTTGATACATCGTGTCAGGCTCAAGTTAAAGCTGTAAACTGTTATGCCGGATTGGCCGGTCTTAGGACAACAGACCCCAGTCTTAGCTGGGCATCCGTTTGTCCTGGGTAGGGTCGGCAGGCAGTTTCCCATGGTACAGTTCCCCGCCTGGTGATTTTCCATTCCTCCTAGGCCTGCCTAGGTCTGTCAATTTTGACTCATTCTAGCATCTGCACCCCATTTTAACTGGCATGAGCCCAGCCTCAGAACTGCTTCTGTGCAGTGGGCCTAACCTCATCTCAGCATACAAGCAGTTAGTTACCCACGGAAAGCCCAGGCCAGGAAAACGCCCTGGGTCTCTGTGCTGGAAAATCTGCGTCACCCAAGGTATCACCAGAAAAGTCATTCCTTCTGCTCACTGAGGATGCAGGAACATGTGCACAGACATGCGATCATTCCTGGTATTGGGCATTTACAAAGCACTTTTAACACATTGTCCCCATTAGTTGATCTTCAGGAGGTAAAAGACTAGGTCAGAGACCCACACCTTCTTCCTCGAAGTCACATGGATTTAGAAGAGCGATTTTTGCTAGTTCATAAGAATTGCTTTTTTCTTTCTGCTGTCAAGAGATAATTCTGTCCCTTCCGAAAGACGGACGTCTAGTCTCCAGGTGGGAGGAAGGCTTCTCTTTAAGTAGCTGCTGGGTTGGGAAGGAAGGGTTTTGTTCCAGGAAGTGATGTCTGTGTTTTGGAAGGGAGGAAAAAACTGACATTTTTAGGCTGCAAGCCTCTTCTGGGAGAGCTGGGGACAGATCTATTTTTAGATGCGTTCTCTGCCACCCACAATAAAACGCAAAAGGTAACCAAGCACCTGGAGGGTTTCCTGTGGGGAAAGTTGTAAGGGCCAGAGAGCTTCTGCGTATTATGAGTCACAGAATTTGACGTCATCATCAATCTGATTCAGAGAGAGCAGGATGCTCCCCCTCCTTTGAATGACAACAGACTTGGGGATGGCATACATCCTCAAATCACAAACAACTGGACCACAGACTCAGAGAACAGGAGTCCAGGGCGATGTGTGCTAACCCAAAGCGGCAAAGGGTGCAGTTCAAGGATGAAATGAACCTTGTGTTAGGTATCAGCTCTGCCTCTTCCTGGCTGTGTGATCATGGGCACGTGACTTAACCTCTCTGAACTCAGCTTCCTTATCTACAAGGTGAAGAATCATCAAAGGACTTCTAAAGCCCTTTTAGCTCTAATTTTCAAGATAATTAGCCTCCATGGGACTTGTTCCCCCATCCATAGAATAGAGAGAGAAATAGACTCCACTTTATATTAGTTTACTGCAAATGGTAAAAAAAAAAAAGAGAATAAACGGAAATTGCTTGGCACAGACCCTGGCATGAAGTAGTCAATACATGCGGCCCTGGCTGGTGTGGCTCAGTGGATCGAGCACTGGCCTGTGAACCAAAAGGTTGCTGGTTCAATTCCCAGTCAGGGCCCATGCCTGGGTTGCGGGCCAGGTCCCCAGTTGGGGTGTATGAGATTGATGTTTCTCTCCCTCTCTTTCTCCCTCCCTTACCCTCTGTCTGAAAATAAATGAATAAAATCTTTAAAAAAATACATGTGAGTTATTGAAGTAGCGTTCTTGGGGCCAGTGACATCAGAACACCTCTGTTAGAGCAGTGAATAGTAACAAATGTGCTTTAAAGCTTTTTTTTTCCGCCGCGCCCCCCACTTTAAAGCTTTTTATGGTGAAAAACATCAGTGGGAATTTAAGATGGTATTCTGGATGTTTTGCAGACTAACATATTGACCTTGATTGCTCGTGGAGTGACACTGACTTAATAGGAAATGGAAGGACAAGGCAAGAGGATGTTTGGTGTTTCAAGAGCCCGGAGCAGCTTCTATTCAGCCACTTAGCAGGAGGCCTATTATACCATTTAAAATAGAAATCTGAGTTTCTGTGACTTGCTTTATCACAGTCAGCTCTGGAGAGGCTTTGTTCCCGAGGCACCGCCCCACTTTGCATCCCTACCCTATTGCACGCAGCACTGCTGACCCCTGGGAAGGAATTTGGCAGAGAAGGGGGCTTGTCTTTCCCTCCAGGGGCTTTAGCTACTGAAGATGGGATGAGGGAAAGCACCACACAGGATAATGTTAGAGAGGAGTTCTTGAGCAATTGGCCAGGATTTCTGCTTAAAAACTAAGGCATTATTTATGTCCCGGGCCTGGTGCCATCTTCTTTAGAACGGGAGGTTCTCCTCGTGCGTTGCCCGAGGCCTGAGGCCTGCGTTACTCTCCAGGACAAGTTCCCCGAAGGCCCCGGGAACCAGCCTTTGTGCTCTGGAGCTGCTGCCAACGTGCAGCCGACGTCAGCTGCTTCCAGTGGGGCCCCTGGCGGGTCACCTCTCTTCCGTGTCATAATTAAGGCATTTTTTTCCTCCCCTGACACAGCGCCTGCAGCGCAGAGCTCCCGGCTTTCGTATTTCCCTGGTGTAATTGTGTTTCTTGTGATACTCCCTAAACACAGTAAGAAAACTGCCATCCTGGGAAATGTGAGAAACCCTTTTCTTGCCTCACTAACCAGCCTCAGGGTTTGAGAATGAAGAGCTTTCCCTACTCACCTTGTTCTTTTTTTTCCCAAGGCACTTAGTTATCACAATTGGTTGGTACAGGGTGTCCAAAGGTAAGGATCAGACCCTTGATTTCCTTGTGCACACTTCACTGTTCCTCATGCCTCTCAGAACACCCCAAATACAGTGTGAGCCATTTGTCAGGGGAGGAATCACTCAAAGATTTTACGGGGCCACATCCTGTAGTTGCGCAGGTTGTATACCGTCAACAGGCTGGGGGGCGGGGTGGATGTCAATTGCGTAGACTGTAGCGGGTTGACTGTCTTGGGACGGGGCAGTGCGCAACTGCACTGCGTGTCATGTAGCATCCCTCCTGGTAGGGGAGATTCCCAAAACTTAAAGCACATATTCTGTTTGGGACATAAGGGTCAGTATCTTTGTAATTAAATGTTAGTGAGGACCCTTGGGAGGAATTTCTTCATTGGTTTTGTATTTTCTCTTGTGTTATTTACCTCAGGCTTAACATCGATTGTATAACCAATCAGGTCCCCACTGCAAACGCACACCGAATTTGTGGGGCACTTACAGCGCGCAGAACTTCATTTTTGTGTTAGCTTCGTTCCTGATGTTATTTCAGTCCTATAAGGGCCTACTGTGTGCCAGGCTCTGTTCAGCGGGAGACAGCAGAGAACAAGAAGGGAAAGTCTGTTTGGTGTGCTACTCTTGTTTTGCTTTTTCTTTCTCATCTACTTCTAATGCATGATTTCTTGCTATCCTGTAACCACTCAGATAGTTTTTGGATCAGCAGTGTGTAAAATAAATAAATGCTGTAAACATACATGCACCTAACAATAGAGCATTAAAATGTATGAAGCAAAAGTGACACAACTGAAGGAGAAACAGACAATTCAACAATGATAATTGGAGACTTGAACAACCCATTTTTCATAACGGCTAGAACAAGTAGGCAAAAGATCAGCAAGGAAATAGAAGATTTGAATTACATTCTAAGTAAATTAAAATTAATATACACTCCACTCAATGATACCAGAATATACAATCTTCTCTACTGGACATGGAAAGATTCTCCAGCATAGACCACATGCTAGGGCATAAAACAAAACTCAATAAATTTAAAAAGATTAAAATAATATAAAATAAGTCCTCTAACCATAATGAAGTGAAATTAGAAATCAGTAAGAAATTTGGGAAAGGCACTGATACATGGAAATTAAATCACCTGCTGCTACATAACCCGTCAGTCAAAGAGGAAATCATAAGGCAAAGTAGAAAATACTGAGCCGAATGAAAATAAAACACAGTATACCAAAACTTGTGGAATGCAACTAAAATAAGTAAATAACCATTCTTAGCACTTCTTAATTTCGTTTTGGAGAATAAACAAGAAACTATTATTTTATAGTTTCAGCTTCTATGCAGAAGGCTACAGTACTTGCCCATATTGGTGCCAAATCAATGTTTGTTGAATGAATGAATACATTGTGTTTCCGTGGGAAGCAGGCAAACCATAGAATCAGGAGTCCATGTCGGATTCCTGCTCAGCCAACCCTTATCCTCTCAGTTTTGCACAAGCCATTTATGTTTTAAACTCTTTGATACATTCTCATCCTCTTCTCTTTTTTCCTTCCCTCTCCACGAGGCCTTCTGCATTACTCTGTGGTTTAAACTTCCTAGTTAAGCTCTTAGCACATAAACTTTTTTTGTCCTTTTTTACTAAGCTAAGGGGTGGGCAGACTACTGCCTGGGGGCTGAATCCAGCCCAACGCCTGTTTTCGTATGATCTGAGAGTTAAGACTACTTTTCACATTGTCAAATCCTTGAAAAAATCAAAAGAAAAATAATGTTTCATGACACGTGAAAATAATAGGAAATTCAACTTTCAGTTCTCATAAATAAAGTTTTATTGGGACACAGCCATGCTGATTTATTTGATGTGGTCTATTGCTGTGTTTACGATACAATGGCAAAGTGGACTCTTTGTGACAGAAAGCTTGTGGCCCATGGAGTCCAAAATGTTCCCTGTTTATCCCTCTACATGAAAGTTGGCTGCCCTCCTTCTGAGTTTCTGCACAAGCATACCCATGACTGGGTGTGCCTTCCCTTTTCCCATCGCAACAAAGCCTTTTTCTCATGCAAAGCCCTTTCTCCTGAATTCTTACCTGATTAATCCCACCTGGTCACATAATTCTCTACACCATCTCTCAGCATTAGTTAATGTAGCTCAACACAGATGTAATTAATGTGCAATTTTCATATTAAAAATGTCTTGAATATGTGTTTACTGTCTTCTCTTTTTCATCGTGAAGACCCCAAGGAGGGACCTATTCCTTTCATATCCTGTTTCCCTTCGCACCCAGAGCAGCACTCAAGCTTTGTAGTCAAACAGATCACAGTTTGACTTGCGGTTCAATCGCTCACTAACTGAGCAAGGGGTGTACGTTTTCTTAGTCTCTTCATCACCAGAATGGATTTGAAATGAGGATTAAGGAGATGATGTAGTAAAGGGTCAAAGACCCGGGAGATACTCCACAAACAGTAGTAATCATCAGTGAACAGTTTCTTTAGTTGAATATGAAAGTATTACCTTTTGCCACTAATGAAATTTTTAACAATGCAGTGACAATAAAGAGAAGTAGTAAGTCAGTAGAAATGGAACTCCACATTTTGGTTGGAGTCCTGTAAAGATTAGCTGGAGACACTTAAGGCCTGAAATGTGATATTGACCAATGAGGCTTTGTTTAAAATTTAACAAGCCCTTCTTGGTTTTTCATTGAGCTCAGTGCTGTGTAGGACTCCGGTGCATGTGAACGACAGGAGACCTCATCTATCTAGAGGAAATTTTTGTCTAAACTAGGGGCATAAAGAAAAGCAGACATGAGCTATGCTCTTGCTTGTCCATAATATTTCTCTTCTCTCTCAGGATGGATGATTCAGAGTCAGCAACTCACATGAAAAATATTGCACATGGAAATTATTACTGTTATTCTGTGGGGAAATAAGTTTCTAAGTGCAGCAATCTGAAATTAATAACTTTCTCTGTGGAAACTCTCTTGACAACATCTCAAGATGAAGCCAAAGAGTGCAGTTTTTATGGCCTTGGAGAATCTTCCCATCTGCTTGGCTTGCAGCGGGCAGGCATCCCTGAGTCAGAGACGCAGAGCTTTTCACTCCCCTGTACAGTTTGCTTGCCAACTGGAGACCGTATGCAGCGGAGCCTCAATTTCTCAATCCCCCCTTATATTCACCCATCAAATCAACACAAATCTTTTCAATTTACTTATTAAAGGCTTCGGGGGAAACTCAAAGCAAAAAAAAAAAAAAAAGAAGCCCACTCTTGACTGTTAACACAAAACATTTTGGTTTAGGACATCAGAAAAGGAGCAGGCAAGGGCAATCGGAAACTTTTTTTTTCTTTCGAGAGGAAAGAATTCCTGTATTTATATTGTGATAAGTATTTATGTCCATACGCAGGGAGCGTATAGCTATGGAGGTAGAAAGTGGTTTAGGAAAGAAGTAGGTGGGAAGGGCACCGATGCGCTGCGCAAGCGCAGGGGGACCGCGGCTGCAGTTCCGGTAGCCGCACGCGGCAGCACAGACATCTCTGTAATTTCCTCTTACGTGGAAGTTTAGAATATCTGAGCAAAGAAGTCTGGATTCCTACTTTCTGTTGATGAGATTTTTAAAAATTTTCAAATTAGACTTTTCCCCCTTCTATAAGACCACAAGGCAGGACATTATGTCTGGGATGATTTACTGTACCTTATTACATTTAAAGTTGGGTGGTGGGTTTTTTTCTGGATTAAAAACTGAGGGGCAGAGTAAGGAGCGTACCACTTTGGGACTCTCGGATTGGCATGTCACTGGAAATAGGGACAGACATGTAGGAGTTTGTATACTAGCAGAGAACTCAGTGAGGAAGATAAATGTCTAGAAATTTTATTGATTACAATTGGTTCCTTTATACAGAAACTTCAGAGTAGTTTCAAAACACAGCTATGTTTTAAAATATATAGTCAGCCCTGGCTGGTGTGGCTTAGTGGATTTAGCGCCAACCTGTGAACCAAAGGGTTGTGTGTGTGTGAAAGAGTAATAATTATCTCCTTATATGGCAGGTATGCCTGCCCCCTCTCAGCCCTTCCACAAGGCAAGCTCTCACTTCCCTCACCACCTTTGCACGTGTAACCGCTACCGAGAAGGATAATTGCATGGCTCACTCTTGGAAGTTTTGCCTTTTGTGTCATCTCCTTGGAGAGCTTTGGTTCAGAAAAGATCATGTCCATGTTCACAGAGGAGGCTGTTAAAACACTTAAAGAACTGCGTGGAAATGAGGATGCTAATATCATCACTCACCCTCAACAGGCTTTGAGATTGAAGAGGTTTTTGAGGATTTAGGGTTAGCCAACGTTTTCTGCAAAGGGCCCAATAGCAAGTAATTTAGGATTTGTATGTCATACTAAACAAAAGGGAGCAGCTGTGCTCCGAAAAAACTTAATTTATGGACACTGAAGTTTGACTTTCATATACTTCCCACGGTCATTGAATAGATCCTTGCCCTGTATTTGACCCACCCCTGCTCTAGGAGGATGGCAGACAGGAAGGGAGTGAGTGGAAAAGAACCCAGATAGAATCTGCAGTCAGATACCAGGGATCAGGTCGCTGGTGTATTAAGACTGTCGTCCTCCCTCGGGTTTAAAGACCTTTGCCTTAAGGGACTGTGGCCCCTGCGTGTGATGAGGGCTGGTAAAAACACGTAGGGGAAGCTCAGTGCTGGCTAAGAGGTGCTCGTCACCGGCGTCACCCTCTCGGTGGTGGCCTGTGAGCAATTCGCTCTCAGCGGACTGGAACTCGACGCTTCAGGCTGGGAGGCGCGAGAGGAGAGGCGGCTACCCCCCCAGACGGAGGCACCGCGGGGCAGAGCGAGTCGGGGGCGGGGCGGCGGCGCAGCGTCGTCGTCGTGGTCCCCGCCTCCTCCCCAGGGGCCGCGTCGGAGCCTCCGCGGCGGCCGTGCACACAGCCGGAGGAGAGCTGCTTGCCTGGAAACAGCGGCGGCCATCGAGACCCACTCGAGGCGTGACCCTTCAGCCTCCCGGTGCTCCCCGGCTGCGGCGCCCGCGCCCCTTCGTTCAGCTCGCTCGCTCGTCCGCCCTCGTCCCTGCGGCCGGCTGCGCCATGGCGTTGGCGTTGGCGGCTCTGGCTGCGGTGGAGCCGGCCTGCGGCAGCCGGTACCAGCAGGTGAGCAGCGCCGAGTCCCGCCCTGGGCCGGAGACCCCGGCCCTCCCCTCCTCGCCGGCCGCTTCAGGCCTCTGCAGCCCGGCCAGTGGCCAGCTCGAGGCCGCGGCCGAGCAGGCCGCGCTGGGCCTGGGCGGGCCGGGCGGGCCTGGGGCTCGGATTCGAGGCCGCCGCGGTCTGGGCGCGTCCCCCCGTGACCTCGGGCGGGACTCTGGCGGAGGAAAAACCTATGCCCCGCCGCGTTTCCTGCGTTTCCCACGGCGCACAGGTCCCCAAGTCAGAATCCGCCAGCGCCCAGGGACGTCGACCTGGGCACATTACGTTTTCCATTTTCTACCTTTGGTTTGACGTCATTGGATAGGAAAATAAAAATCAAGCATGAAATGGAAAAGAAAACTGGGCGGAGAGAAAAGATTAAAATCGCTGCTACTGCCGCCGACAGCTCCCCGCTGGGAGATGCGATTACTCAGGGTTTCACAGCCCTGTCTGTCTCGAAACCCATCCCCCTCGCCTCCGTTTTAAGACAAAAGTCAAAAATGAGGCGAGAGACAAGCCTGCATTTTGCAGTAAATTTGGGAAAGGCACTATTCAACTTTGATGATGTCCCAAAATGTCGCTCTATGTGGGAGGCTGCAGGGCGTGTGCCTGGGTGTGTGCCTTAATAGCTTGGAAATGTCGTGCGACGAGGTTTAATAGCATACCTGGGGAGGAAATGTATGGGGGATGATTGGATTATTATCTTGCGTATGATTTATAAGTTGAGGCCCTAGGGGAAAGAGCTGCTTGTTTGACTCGCCACTGTGTGTAGCCTGGTTTCCTTCGGAAATTCAGAGACCTTCTGCAGGGGTTTTGTGGGAATTGAGCCAGCTAGTAATTGATGTTGATTTGGACCGCAGATAGCTGCGTTCTGTCGTGTTTTGAATGCTTAGTATAATTTGCGTAAAATGGCAGTTGTGCTTTTATGAAATGAAATGTTCTATCTGTATTGTAGAAATAAGGAAAAACAATGATTAATACATCCGAGTTAACCCTGATGTGTCCAGTAACTGGTTTATTTTGTTGTCGTTAGCCCTGTGTTGTCATTTCCTCCTTCCTTCAGCTGGACTCCAGAAATGACTGGTTAAGAATTTAGATCCTTGGTTTCATAAACACGCCCAAATTGTGGCAAAGCACTCTAGTCCTTAGGTCTCTCACAGCCTGGGGTCTGGCACATGCTTTTTTGTATGACCTTGGGCAAAGCTCTGGGTTCCTCTCTGCTTTAATAAAATATGAATGATAGGTGTCACTTAACTGTCACCAAGGTGTTTGCAAATCATCTGCACCTCACAGTGTGATTAATTCATTCTTTTCCTTTGCCTTGGATAAGGCAAACAAGCAAAATGCTGTGGCTTTTCTTTGTGCTGCCATCTTCTTGAGCTGTGAGGTAGTGCTCACATACTGCTAGAATACAAAAAAAAAATTGGTGGAGTATCAAAATTATGCGTTTTTTGGTGTGGTATTGAAATAGCTTTAAATACACATAAGTGAGGTATGCCAGGGAGAGCCCATCATTATTTTGAAGAGATAAGCTTCAAAACAGAGTGAAAAAGCAAGGTAATATTCTTAGAAAAATTGGAAAATATGAAAGCCAAAAAGAAAAAACCTCACAGCAAAAACCTATCTTCCATAGATAACCAAAGTTAATATTTTGATGTATATGTCTGGATTTATAGCTCTGTAAAATATGTAAGTGTAGATCAGTATACATGTGTACAGAGAAGGAAGGCTAATATTGATTTACCGTGAGCATTTACTATGCGCCGATCACGGTAATAGGTGCTTTACAGACGTTATTTCACTTAATCCTCACAGAACCCCAATGAGGCAGGGTTTGGTACTATGCAGGTGACAGTGATGACTCCAAGAGGCTCAGTAACTTGCTCAAGGTCACAGCTTCTAAGTAGTGATTACAAGGATAATACACACTCATCTACTTAAAACACAGGCTCATGGTGCAAATACAGGTATGCGCATTAGCAAACACGCATGTACCTACATGTACGGGCACATCTTTTGTACACACCGGTGCTATTCCCTGGGCCCTTGACCATGTTGTGCACACACGTGCACATGTGTATACATGTGTGTTTACATACCCATATATGTACCCATGTATGTCTTGTTCACACACATATTCCCAAATGTGTGTGTGTTTGTGCACATGTGTGTACAGAGGCACACAATGTAATAAGATGGGTTCACGTTTCTATGTCTGTATAATGTGTAATTGCATGGCTATACCATAATTTAACCAATTGCCCAGTGTTGGTCACTAAAGATGTTTAAATTTTTTTTTCATTCACTATAGTTTCTTTTACACACATCTCCATCTATTTCCTTAGAATAAATTTCTAGATGTGGAAATGCTTGGTCAGGGAATACATATATTTAAAAAATATATATATTTTGAATTATAAGATGGTGAATTATCCAGGCAACTTAATAGAAGCATGATACTCTTTGGTTGTTACAAAAGACCATTCTGACTTCTGTTGGATCTGTTTAATCAAATTGAGCTTGTCTTCTGTTGAAGTAAATGCACCGAAAACTGCATGGTTCACTCATAAATGCAAACGAAATTTTCTCCTTTGAAGTCTTTTTATTGGTCGTGCAGTATGTGCACAGCTTGAATTTAGCATCATGACAGACTGTGCAGAGAGGCTGGGCTTCGCCCACCCTCCCCGCTTTTGCTTTTTGACACTGGGGCTGTGTGTCCAGACATTCTGAAGCACCGTTTGAGAAAAGTCTACGTCGGCCCATTGTCGAGATACCTAAGTGTTGCTCCTATTCATCCATTTCAAGCCCTCTTTGCCTCACTGGAATAGATCTTTGCCTGTATCATGAATTTTGCCAAATACTTCCTGAAATGTTTTGAGAAATTTGGATTTGAATCCAGTATGAGTGGGCAATTATGACACTGCCATACAGGTTTAAAAGCAGACGGCAGAATGTTTAGTTTTAGACTCGACTCATTGCCTGCAAAAGAAGCTGCCTGCTTGTGAGCTTTGCTGATACGTTGGTACTGTAGTTTGATGACACCGTGGAGCAGCTGTAGGAATGGCATCTTTTTGGATAGGTCTCTCAGGATTGTGGAAGAAGGGAAAGAATTTCGTCTCTGGTAGGCCAAACCATAATTCATGTTCAGATGGAGTCAGGATCCTAAAGGAAGGGCCAGATAGTACCCATGTGGTTTAATTTTTCTAGTTTCAAAAGTTGTAATTATATAATGCAACACCCCTGAGAATGTTATGTCAAGATTTTAAGGTTATTTTGCTGTTTTTGTGGCCTATATGGCCAATGATCAAAGAAAATGTTTGTAAAAACATTGAGAAGCTGGGTAAAATTATTTCTTTAAAGATTGTGGCATATATCTATGTATAAAATTTACCATTTTAACCATTTTTAAGTGTGTAGTCTGTCTAGTGGCATCAGATACATTCACATTGTTGGGCAGCCATCACCATCTGTTCCCAGGACTTTCTCTTCTTCCCCAACTGAGGCTGCCTGCCCATTAGAAATGATAATTCCCCATTTCCTTCTCCAGCCCCTGACCGCTGCATTCCACTTTCTGTCTATGAAAACTCTTTCTGACTCCTCTCAGCACCTCATGTAAGTGGAGTCTCAGAGCATTTGTCCTTTTATGACCGGCTTACTTCACTTAGCATAATGTCCTCATGGTCGGTCCATAGTGCAGCATGTATCAGAATTTCCTTCTGTCTTCGGACTGAGTAATATTCCGTTGTATGTATGCGCTGCACTTTGTTTATCCGTTCTTCATAGATGGACACTTGGGATGCTTTCACCTTTCCTTTCCTTTCATCTTTTGATCATTGTAAGTAATGCTGCTGTGAACACGGGCATACAAGTCTCGAGTGCCTGCTTTAAACTCTTTGGATATGCACTCAGAAGTGACCTGCTGGTTTATATGGCAGTGCTGCTTTTAATTTTTTGAGGACCTGCCATACTGTTTCCCACAGGAGTGCACCATTTTGCATTCCCACCAGCGGCGCCTACGGGCTCCAGATTTTTCATGTGTGCATCGACTCTTGTTATTTTCTGTTTTTCTTTTTGATAAAGTTACCCAAATGGATGTGAAATGATATGTCACTGTGGTTTTGGTTTGCATTTCCCTAGTGATCAGTGATATTGAGCATCTTTTAAATGTGCTTATTGGCCCGTTGTATATCTTTGGAGAAATGTGTATTTAACTCCTCTGCCTATTTTTTAATTGGGTTGTTTGCTTTTTGTTATTGAGTCATAATTTCCTAACATTTATTCACATTTTTAACTTTTAGTGTGAAAGTTTAAAATATATACAGAAATATACTATAATAACCCTTATGAATTCATTACTTATATTCAACAGTTAGCAACAAATGTTTCTTTTATACTTCCCACCATTTTGAAGCAAATCCAGAAATGATAACATTTATTGATAAATATTTCTGTGTGTGACTCTAAAGATAATAGTACGATGTTTTAAGCAGATATTGTCACATGAGAAATGTATCACAAGAGCACTTCTGCAGTCTGTTACTGATAGAGAAACAGGGTCAGTGAGTGGCTGGAGCTGCGGGTCTAACTGTCCTCTGAGTTTCACTCGGGGAGCTGTGTGTACTCGGTGTTGTTTTTGTAGCAGTGATGGGTTACTGTTGATCCGTTCTTATTTTCTGCCTGGTCCTACTGCTCCACCATTTGTTAGGGAGATGTAATTGGTTTAATCATTCTGTCTTTGCCCTGGAAACAGGGCAGGGCTCCCTGGCTTGAGCTGAAATCAAGGCCCTCTTGAGGTACTTTAGGAAATCTAGTTTGTCTGCACATAACTTGATCCTACACACCAATTATATTACATTGCTTTACATTAAATTATATTATAAAATAAATTTCACCATGATAGTGATTTTGTATTAAAAAAAACAAAAAAAAAAGGCTTGAAGAGATTCAGGTGACATCTTCTATCTTATTTGTTCTTAGGGCTTTAAAATAATTACTTGGGTTTCTTAATGATTTATTCTTATGTTGCCTTTGAACAAGGACACTATGTAGTGGAGCCATATTCTTGTAGGAATGGTGGGTGATGCCCATTTAGATAAAGTGGCTTTTAACACCTTAATTAGAGATTAATGCTGTAAATCTGCTCAATAGTCTTATCTTTATTCTCCAGTCATTTTTGCCAATATGCCTAGGCAGTTGGTAAATAGCATACATCGAATTTACATTCTCTGGTTGTGCTCTTTACACAACCCAGTTAGAGTTGCCTCCAGTGGCGGTCTGGAGAGAAGCGCGGTGCCACGGCCGCCTTCGCAGGCGCGCTGTCCAGCATTGTGCAGCACATCGGCCGTAAGGCTGGGGCCGGCTTGTTTTTTCTGAGCAACACCACTTATGTTAAAAGTTCTAAATACTAGCCCTGGCTGGCGTAGCTCAGTGGATTGAGCGCGGACTGGGAACCAAAGTGACCCAGGTTCGATTCCCAGCCAGGGTACATGCCTGGGTTGCAGGCCATAACCCCCAGCAACCGCACATTGATGTTTCTCTCTCTCTCTCTGTCTATCTCCCTCCCTTCCTCTCTAAAAATAAAAACAAATAAAATCTTTAAAAAAAAAGTTCTAAATACTAGCTCTAAATACGGATTGATTTTTAAGAATGAATCTAGCAGAATATTTCCTGACTAATTAAAGAAGTTATTTTCACATACATATTTGTATACACCCCGCCCAGCAATTTAGTATAATCTTTGACAATTTTTCTTTTAAATTCATGTAATGCAGTCCTATTAGTAGTTAATCAGATGCTTGATGTTATCTGCAGGCCTTTCCAGAGATAGGATAGTTTATTAATAGAAATACAAGGGTTTGGGGAGTGGTTCTATTTAATAACAATTTCATTTTTATCATTCAGTGCTTAAAGTGGCATTTAAAATGAAACATTTCTCGTTGTACAGTGGTACATTCTTCATATACTAGAATCAAACAGTAACTTGGTAAAGGAAAACTTGATTTCCCTTCCTTCACGTTCGATGTGCGTTCTTCAGGCTTTTCGTTTTGCTTCAAAACACGGGGACCAGCCGAACTGAGGCCGGCTTGAGTGTGGTTGGTGAGGCAATAATATGGGTGTAATAACTTACAGTTTTAATTTGAACATTTCACCTAAAATATCACATGGTGTGCTTGGTTGTGGTATTGTTATGTTCTAGAATTGCATGCTTATGATTTTGTAATAAAAAACTTTGTAATAAAAAGGGGGTGTTACTTGTGTTGGACCCTGTATATTTTTAAAATATTTACTTTTTAAAATACACTTTACTTTTTGAAGCATTTTTAGAATTTCAGACACATTTAGAAGACAGTACAGTTTTCATATGTCCCGGGCCCAATTTCCCCTGGGAACATTTGACATCCATGTGGTACATTTGTGACAGTGAACCAATACTGACACATTATCATTCACTAAAGTCCACACTTTATTTAGATTTTCGGTTTCTATCTAACTTCCTTTCTCTGTTCCAGGATCCCACCCAGGTCACCACATTACACCTGCCGTCCTGTCTCGGCTCCTCTTGGCTACCATCGCTTCTCAGATGTTCCCTGCTTTTGATGCAGGAGTGTTGGCCACGTGTCTGTAAAGTGTCCCTCAATTGGGACATGTCTGATGCTTTCATCATGATTAGACGGGGTTGTGGGTTTGGGGGCAGAAGACCATAGAAGCAAAGTGCCATTTTCATCACATCTTGTCAGGAACACATGTGGTCGGCATGACTTAACACCATTGATGTTGGCTGCAGTCGCCTGATTCGAGTAGCATCTGTCAGGTGTCTCTGCTGTAAGAGTCCCCCTCTCCCCCACCACACACCTTCCCCCCTGCCACACACACCTTTCTGTACTGCACTCTTTGGAAAGAACTCACTGTGCACAACGCCCCCTTAAGGATTGGGGAGTTACACTCTACCACCTCATCGAGGGCAGAGTATCTGTGTGAATTATTTGGAAACTTTCTGCATGGGACATTTGTCTTCTTCATTAATGTATTTATGCAGCGATACCAGCATTGGCTCATTTATTTTATTCTTTGGATTACAGTACAAAGCTACTCTATTTTGTTGTTCAAATTTTTCCAGTTTTGGCCAATAGGAACTCTTTCAGTTGGCACTTGTGTCCCTTTGACATAGCTCAATTTTTGTGTTTTTTTATTTTACTTAATTTTTTAAGAAAGATTTTATTTATTCTTAGAGGGCAAGGGAGGGAGAGAAACATCAGTGTTGAGAGAAACAGGATTTTTAAAATTTTGCCTTAAAATTAACAAAACTGTACTAGCGTTTACATTTAAGAGGGCTTTGGAAGGGATAAGGGGCAAGTGTGTGTGTTTAACTGGAACATTATAATTGCAACTATATCGTAATTACTTTTTTTTCCTGTAATTACTGTTTTTGATTGTCCTTTTTGGCTGAGGTACAGACTTGGTGAGGTCAAAGACACCAGCCATGTTCACTGTCATGTCCTCAGACCCCATGTCAGTCGTGGTCCGATGCAATCACTGAGTGGTGCTGAGTTCATCCAGCAGCTAAGTACGTGCAAAACGGAACGTCTGTGATGACGACGTAGAGGGAATGATATGAAAGGCCTGCTACACTTCTCTCTTGGCTCTCTGCTCTTTCAGGACAAGGGGACCTCATGACCAGGCCTAAATTAACGCAGGCTCTCTTGAAGAGAATACTGGTCCCACCATAATCTCTGTCCTATCATGCTCTACCAAGGGTGTCCGACCTTTTGGCATCTCTGCACCATACTGGAAGAGGAGCTACACAATGCAACACATAATCACACACACAAAACTCTCATAATGTTTTAAGTAAATTTATGATTTTGTGTTGGGCCACATTCACAGCCGTCCTGGGCTGCATGCAGCCCGTGGGCTGCGGGTTGGACACCCCTGCTGCACTGGCAGCAGCAACGGCAGCAAGCATAGCTCTGGAACTTCTCAGCCTGACAGCTCTGGTAGCTCATGGTCTAGCAAAGCCAAGCGGGCCGCATGCAGTCAGAACACATCCCTGGGTTGTAGGCATGTCCCTATCACTTTCAGTGTTTGTACATTTGACTTCGTTGTCTTTTTTAGTGTAGAATATTCTATTTTTTGGATATGCCAGTTGGTTGTCTTTAATAAATGTGAACTGGTGAATTAAGATGGCTTAAGATTAGCTGCCATTTCTTGAGGTAGTTTTCTGTCCGAGTTCCACATCCTGCTTCAGTCAACATGCGCCAGGAAGGTGTCTGTGACCTGCCACTTGCTGTTAGTGCTGGGGCGAGTGTAGCCATAAGCATGCAAAGGCCCCAGTCTGCAGAGCTCACGGTCTGCATCACTAACTCTCCAACAGGCTCCTTTCCCCCCTTCCTGAATCATTGGTGAAGTACGATTTATATACAGAAACAAACACGGATTATAAATGTGCAGCTCAGTAAATTCTCCCAAGCTGAAAACACATTAACTAGCACCCAAATCAAGAAAGAACTCAAAGCTCCCTTCAGGTGCCCTTCCAGATGCCCTTCCAGATGCCCTTCCAGATGCCCTTCCAGGTGCCCCTGCCCCAGGATAATCTCTTTGCTGGCGTGAGAGGTCTGCGTGGCAGTTCTGTGTATATCATGTGCGCCTTAGAAACTACTTCCTTCGCTGTTTCACTGCGATGGCATATAGGAACAGTGCCGCTGCCAGCAGATGTAGTGAAAAATTGTTTGACCTTGTTGACAGATGTTGATCCTGATCATTGTACATGAAGCATCATTTAACAAATCTCATCAAATTACACTTTTAACATCCAAAATTAGCAGCCTAAATAATACTATTATGGCTTAAAATTAATGACCAGTCTTTCTAGTAAATTAATGAAAAAAAATGGAAGTGTCCTTTCAGAAAGATTAGGGGAAAATAGTCACAAGCTGGTGTGGTCCTGGTATGTAGCAGTGCCTGGTCAAATTTCACTGAATGAAGTATTCAAATTTCTGACCATCCCAGAGGAAGGTTGTGGTGAGCTACGGCAGAAGAAAGGCAGTGGGGAGAGCAGAAGCTTGAATCCCAGCATAGCATTCACATTGGATGAAGCAGTCACTCTCCCTGTTCTTCCTGGGCACGTGGCAACCACTTATCTACTTTGTCTTCATTGGATGCCTTTTTTGGACATTTTATAGAAACAGAATCTTACAGTAGTATGCAGGTTTTGTGACTGGCTTCTGCTTAGCACAGTGTTTGGAGTTTCATCTGTGTTGCGGCACGAGTCACGCCTCACACTTTTCGGGTAGGGTGGACTGCTCCTCTCTGTCCTTGCCTGCGGCTATGCCGTGTGCCGTGTGCCCGTTCGTCAGGTGACGTACATTTTGGCTATTTCAAATAATGCTTCTGTGACCATTCACATATGTGTTTTTCTGTGAAAATGGCTTTTTAGTTCTCGTAGGTATGTAATTCATAGTGTGAGTGCTGGATCTGTTTGTAACCCTAGTTAGCCCTTTTGAAGGAACTGCTAAACTTTTCCACTGTGGCTGCACCATTTGACATCCCCACCAGTAGTGTGGAAGGGTTCCTCCACTTTCTCCACGTATTCAACAATGCTTGTTATGCTACTTTTTAATTTTTTTATGGCCATATTAGTGGGTGTGAAGTGGTATCTCATGGTTTTGATTTACATTTCTCTGATGATTAATGATGTTGAGGATCTTGTATATTCTGCCATTTATATATCTTCTATTAAATTTTTTACCCTTTTTAAAATTACAGTCTTTTTATTGTTGAGATTCTCTTTGTCAGAATTATTTTCCTTATATTAAGTGTCATCCCCTAATTAATAACAATTAGTAGAATTTTGGTGATGTTAGAGTAACAACTTACAGTCAATATACATTTAAAACTCTACAGTCTGTATAATATATTGGAAATTTCACAGTGCTCACAAATGCTGGCCGTTTCTGAACAGCAGAGTAAGGTAGCCGACTCAGTTGTTCCCGCAGTAGCAGAGCCCGGGCTAAATACATGTGCTGTTTACTTTCTGGTAATTATACTGTCTCATTTGGTAGGATTTAAAGAGTATGCAGAAATAGTGGGTTGGTAATGAGAGGTTTAAAAATTGCATTTTAAGGTAAAAGTTTTATAAGTTAACTCTAAAATTAGAAGTGGTTAAATAACATAAAGCTAGAGTTTAGGCATTCCTCTAGGATTTTCTGAGACTTACTGATAATCACTTAAAGGAGGGATTTAAAGCTTAGGAGAATTTTGTATATTTGAAACCTGTATGGTTTTGTTAACCGATGTCATCCCAATGAATTTAATGAAAAAAATACAACTAAAAATAACTTAGCATTTTCTTGCTGTTTAAATAGGACTCAGCCAAGAAAAAAGTAATGAGTGGTACGCAAGCACTTGTACTTCATGGAATTTTGGGTAGTTCAGCATCAGTTTCCACATGCTTGTTGTGTTCATGGGAATTAGGTGGTGTGTTTCGATACCTCTTCTTGTGTATAAGGATTTATGGCTTTTTTTGTTGTTGTTTAGTAGGGTGTTTTTGTTTTGTCATCCTATTCTTAGTAAACAGAGAAAATCTAATAAAAACTTTTAAGTGCCTGTAGGTACTGCTATTGGTACAGTTGTAAATGTTGCTCCTCACTTAGGTCTAATCTAGCCCTGAGTTGGCTGTTGCTTAAAAAGAGCTCATTTCTAAATTGAAGATTATCTTTAGAACTACTTAGGGAGGAATAGTGAGGAAGTCTTCTTGCTGGGGTGGGAACTCAAATAAGAAACCTGTAGGATATGTGTCTTTAAACTTCTTAAATTCAAGTTTGTTTCTATTAGTAACTAGAGTTATGAATGGTTATATATGGGAGATTCCTTATTGTTTAGCTAAAAGTCATGTATTTGTTTTTAATAGCAGCAGTACAGATGGGCCGCAGAGGGATGTAGTAAGAGGAAGACAGCTGTTATTTTAGATGTGCTCTATTTAGGCTATATCTAAAGGGCAGAACGTTATTACCACATATTTGTAGGTAAATATTAGACAATAAATTGAGGGTGATCGAGGCCAAGAGGTATGACAGCAGATGGTGATAAATCTAAAGTGGGAACATGGACAAGTCCTAGGGTTCTCCTGGGGAGCCGTGGCGGAATCTGCTCAGGGTAGAGGAGGAGCATCAGGAAAGTGGGAATGAGGCATGGCCAGGGGTGCGATAGAGGGAAGCCCATCTGAGTTTTCGGATCGCTGGATTATTCCTACCTCAGCAGTGGATACAGATAGCTCTAGGCAGTTCTGTGCTAAGTGTAGTACTTTACTTAGCATACTTAGGTAATTGTATAATTCTTTTTGGAAAAAGCCAGTTTTACTTACTTAGAGGTAAGTAAAATGGATCAGAATTGTTAAAAAAAAAACATGATGAAAGAACCCAGCCCCAACAGGTGTTTCTTACCTGTTGCAGTTACGAGCTGTCAGGATCCCCCAGCTAACAGCATAGAGCAGGGAGAGAGCAGGAGGGCCGCCACTGCCTGTCCTGCCTCTCACCTGCAGGGCTCTGTGACAGGTGGGTCGTACTCAGGCTCCCACTGACCCAGTTGATGGAGGAGACTGGGCATCTTTCCAGTCCCAGCTCCAAAGTGACAATGCCGCCTCTTTCCTGAGAGCACCCCGGGGAGAGCCTGAGGATCCCGAGCCCCAGGGCTGTTCGGGGGAAGAGTGCACCCGCCCGGAGAAGGGAACCTTAAAAATACATTTTGGAACCAAGTACCCCCACCTCAGTCCTAGTGCACGTCCCCCCCCCCCCCCAAATAGTGTGCCTGGCTTGTTTGGCTGACAATCCAAATCATGGCCTTGGGTGCCCCCAAAGAGTAAAAAGATGTATACTTGGGGATTCGGTTGTTTAGCAGATGGTGGTCACTAAAGACTTCTCGGAGGAGATGGCCTCTTTCCCTCCTACATTGTAGTATTTTAAACACATTCTTGATGGAGCCTAAATTTAACAGCATTATAAAAACAAACCTATACACTGAAGTCCTGGGGCCTTCCCAGTATGTAGTCAGAGTGGGTGATTTTTGCTGTTTTTGTTTTTAGTTGGAAATGATACTAGTACATGATTCTGAAGGGGTAAATTTTTATGGAGCAGAAAATACCACCTGTAAATGTTTCTTTTTTGCTCACTAAAGAGAAAATGGGGGTTTCTGAGACGGTTGGAATTTCTTTGCTCTGTTATCTGTTACCCTGGTGTGGGATGATCAAATTTCTCGTTTCTAGGTTGCTAGGAAACAGGCAGCCTATCTGCAGATACTGGCATATCAGACCTCGTTATTCTTTGGACCTCTGTATTTCTTAGAATTGTCATTTACTCAGTTTGCTTTCCAAAACCTAAATTATGCAGAGGCAACATGATTATTTGACCAAGCTCAGGAAATATAAAACAGGTCAAAGACATCAAAGCCAGGTTTAAAAACTGTCAATAGCTACAGTGTATTAAGGCAACATTTTGCCTCTGTTTTTGCAGCAGGCCCTTCTTTCTGCGACATTCCCAGGGCACAAGAACGGTTAGTGGGAGTAGGCCGAGAATACCCTCTCCAGAGCTTCAGATAATGTTGAAAGTATTCCAGTGAACCATGGCCTCGGGCACTCTATTTAAATAATTGACTGATTTAGTGTTCTAGAAACATTGGCTTTACTATAGCCCTTTTGCCCATATGTCTTCCTTTAAAAGGAGAATTCACCTTAGGTTACAATAATTTTGAGAATGCTTTAAGTTTAACATTAGATTACAAGAGTTTTAAAAATGTGATCAGATGGTAGATATTTATGGAGATTTGGCACAGGAATTCATTTGAAATTGAATGCTTTGCAGCATTAATCAGAAAAGTTTCATTGGCTTTTGATTTTGAATAGCATAGGGATTGGAGACTGAGGTGGTTGGTTAAAATTAAATGAATTGTGGAGCTCTACTTCATGTTGTGAGTGGTCAGGCTCTCTGTCTCTCTCTGAATTCAAGATGGAGTTCTTCATAGCAGGTGGTTTAGAGGTGGGGTGTTGTATGAGTGGCTCAGTGGACTGTCTGTTACAATGATGTCCAGCCAGGACCCAGACCCCCAGTGAGTACTCTGCTACTTTACAGAGTGATTCCCATTCACGACCAGTTTATCTTTTAAATGAGCTGTAGTCTGTTGTCACACTGGAAAAATTCAACCAGATGTTTTTGTTCTGTGAAGACAAATTCGGTAGACCAGCCGTGTGGGCAGTGGCAGGAAGACACACTTCCAGTGTGAGTTACAGTAACTCACTGAAGCCGTAGATCTGACTGGTGAGAAAGTTGATGACATGTATTGACAGAGGTTATGTGTAGAATTAGGTAGAATTTCATGTTTTCCTAAATATCTCAATTTAAGATCTAATTTCTGTTCACAAACTGAATTATGATGGTGAACCTCAGTTTACTGTGATTTGTCTTTGTCTTAAATATTATTATCAGAGTATTTTTGTAACTTAAAACTTATACAAATGATAAATGTTCATTACAAAAACTGAGAATATACATAAAAATTTTTCAAAAGCCCGTATGATCACATCACCTGAAGATAAACCATGTAAACTATAGATGTCTGTCATTCTTTACCTTCTTTCCATTATATATATTTGGTCTTTCAGAACCAAACTGCATGATGCATACTGTTTGGTAAATTTAGCTTTTGTTCATGTAACAGTGTAGCATGAATATCCATCTGTTCAAGTCATCAGATTTTCTTCATTTTCATTTTTAGTCTGCTTAGTAGGCTTTTGTGAGATGATCTGTGATTTATTTAATGTTTCCCATGATTGGAATTTAGGTTGTCTCTAATTTTTGCTGCTTGGCATTTGCAGGGTGGAAGAAAGTAGGTTTACAGTTGTTTGTATGGAAAACAATACAATAATTAATAAATAATAATGCAAGGACCAAGTCTGTGTTCCGCGCACTCAGAACAGAAACCTACGTTTGCCCCACCCTGTGTATCTCTACCTTTTTGCCTCCGTCTGATTATCTCCTTAGGATAAATTCCTGGGAGTAGAATACTTTGTAAAGGATCTGCACTTTTTAAGGCTTTTGAAAAACACTGCCAACCACCTTTCCAGAAAGGTTCAGTTTTCAGGTTCTTCTGTCTTAACTGGCTTTGTACTTACATTAAAACATGAAATTTTTATTTAGTTGCAGAATGAGGAAGAGCCTGGAGAACCGGAACAGGCTGCAGGTGACGCCCCTCCTCCTTACAGCAGCATCTCTGCCGAGAGTGCAGGTAGGTACCAGCGAGGTGACCCCTGCGCCTTGGAATGCACGTAGGCACAGGCTGCGGCCTCGTGTGTGTTGATTGGTATTTACCTTTGCTTCAGCTTCCTTGAAGTAGTCTTTGTCACTATATTTAGTTTATGGCCCGAGGTGAAAAAACTCATTTTACTGTTTAGAAAAACAGGTCAGACCCCATTTCAGTGTAGCTCTTTTATGGAACTCAATTTCATTCCGACAGACTCAATATAGAAGAAGTAGAAATTCGGGAACCAGGTGATCACCTGATTTTTGTTCTTTTTGTAGTTTCCTCATTTGCTCTTTTTGCTCTTTGTGAGTTTAGTACCTATGGTGTAGAATATAGTATGTTACTTTTTTATGCTAGTAAATTCTTTAAAAAAACAAACTAGAAGTCTCCTCTTTCATTCTGTTCCTCATAATTTAAATGTTCCTCATGGTTTAAATCCTTAATTTTCTGTTCATTTTCCTGTATTATGCCAGATTATCTTTTTAATTTTCATGTATATGTGTAAAGGGATAGGGAAGAAGAAAAAAATCTCAATAGCTGAGGACTTTTGGTAACTACAGCTTCCTGATAACTAGTTCTGCTTTAATTATTGAAAGTTGTCCAGTTTTAATGAAACTTCTTTCACATTTTCTAAAACAGAACTGAGGCAGAGCGGCTAGTACATGGCCCGTGGGGCCACAGCTGAACTCAGCCTCCTCCCCAGGTGGAGAGGCAAATTGAAGACAGCATTCATACCAGATAGCCTTGGAATGCTTTTCAAACAGCCCTTCAAGCAGCTGTTTTCATTTGATGTGAGGTTAAATCTATTGGTCGTCTTGCCCTGGCCAGGCAGCTCAGTTGATTGGAATGTCATCCCGTACATCAAACTGCTGTGGGTTCGATCCCTGATCAGGGCACATACCAAGGTGGTGGGTTCCATCCCAAGTCAGGGCATGTGTGGGTGGGCAACCAATCGATGTTTCTCTCACATCAGTGTTTCTCACTCTCTCCCTCTTTTTCTTCCCTTTTCTTCCACTGCCTTCTCTCCCTCTCAAACCAACATACTCTCAAGTAAAGATTTAAAAAAATCTGTTGGTAGTCTCTGTGGCTCTGAGGTTGCCATTATAATTAGGAGGAACTTAGAAAATTTCTCACCTCTACTCTGGCTTCAAATTCTGAACTCTGTCTTCTTGTATTAGTTAAGTTACTTTTATTTGTCAGTATCTGAAACTAACAGTGCTAATTTACAGTTTTGGAAGAATTCTAAGGTGTCTCGTCGAATTAAATTATGACGACAACAGCAAGACTTGGGGGAGAATTGCAGAGCTGTTTCCTATGCACGCATCTCTGCCTACACCCTCAGCCCTGGTCTTCCATTAAGTGCATTAGTAGAAATTTCAACTGATTAATAAGAAATTGGGTTCCTGTTTTATTAATGATAAATGTCCTTTATATTGATAAGTAGTTGTTCCTGAATCTTAGTTTCTACTCTGTGTGAAAAGTTATAACCATTTTAGACAGAAATCTTTCTCAACCACTTCTTTCCCTTATTCACTGACATCTACTGTTCCTGGTTTGAAATTTTTCTTATGATTTAAGGATTACAACAGAAACAGTCTCTGGAAGGTGTTCTGCTCTGTACTGTAGTGATAACTTTGATTCACTGAGATTTGTAGAACTTTTTGACTCAAGGATCCAGTCCCTCCCTTGCTGTGGGATCACGTCTCATTTTGCTGTCACCCTGTGGTCCTCCCCCCCCCCACTCTTGTTTTGGTTCATCTTGCTGTGGGCCTGACAGCAAATAACAGAACTTCCTAAGATTGGGTATAAAGGAAAGGTAAACTGTAGAATAAGGCCTGAAGAACTCTCTCTTAAATAAAGTCTTTGGGTTTTGTGGCATTTTATCTGACTATACAGAGTCCTTAAAAAAACAAACAAAAGAACCTTAACTTCCTGGGTCTCTGTGAGCTCTTTTAGTTCCAGGTCATAAAGTACTCAGGGCCGTTAATTTTATTATTTATGAACTAGAGTTTTCCATTTTTACTTTTTTAAAAGAAAATCTCTAAAGTGGCTTAAATGGCCTTCTCTCCTTTATTAAATTGACACGGCTTTTTTAAGATAAATGTTTACTGTGTGTAGTTATTGTCCATTTACGAGAAAAACAGAAGCAGGATGCAGCATACGAGTTGGGGGGTCGTAGCTGTTGTTTTGTGTATTCACTTTCCGTATTTTAACGTGTGATGTATGAATTTGAACAGTCTAACAAATATTGGATTTTTTTTTTGTCCTGAATGTACTAAATAAACTTGAAAAGATTGTCATTAAACTTTTCATGGAAACTCAAAATTTTATGAGATCTTAAGGATGGATTCCATTTTTTTAAAGACTTTATTTATTTTTAGAAAGAGGGGAAGGGAGGGGGAGAGACATGGATGTGCGACAGAGAAAGTCATCGGTTGCCTCTCACGCTCCCCGAATTGGGGGCCTAGCTTGCGACCCAGGCATGTGTGCTGACCAGAAATCAAACAGGTGACCTTTTAGTTTGTGGGACGATACCCAACCCACTGAGCCACACAAGTCAGGCCTGGATTCCATTTGTAAAAAATCTTTTGAAATAGGGAAATAAATTGTTCTTATTTTCCTCAGCTTTGAAGGTAGTAGATACCAGTTTTATTCATGTATTAAAAATTACTATGACAGTGGGCTAATTCAACTTGCACATTTTTCCTTGCGATGTGACTTTAGTATGATTTGATTAAACTGAAACGTTTTATAGGAAGTTATATATGGAATATTTTATAATATATGCATTCATGTGTAGTATATATGTATGTTTATGTCTGTGTGTTAAATAGTTATTTTATATGGAAAAGGCCAAGTTCCTTAGATTGGATTAGGTGGCAGCTTTAATTTCAATAATACCTTTTCCTATATTTTCTTCTAAAAGCTTTGATATTTTATTTTTTCCATTTAGATCTGCATTCCATCTAGAGTTGTTTTTTCTGTATAGTGTGAGGTAGCAGTTAAGATTAAGTTGTTTTTCCAAATAGATATCCAATTGGTACAGCATCATTTCTTGAAAAAACCATTCTTACTCCATTGTGCTACAGTGTGATCTTTGTTATAAAATAGGTGACCATGTATGTGGGGATCTATTTCCAGACTCAGTATTCTGTTCTTTGGTCTATTTTTTTTATCTTTGCGCTTATACCCTACTGTCTTAATTTGTGGAGCTCTGTAACTTGGTATCAAATACAGATCCTTGAACCTTTTTGTTCCTTAAGATGCTTTGGTTCTTTTTGGCTGTGTACATTTTAGAATCAGTTTGTCAGTTGGGATTCCATTGACTCTGTGGATCAGTTTGAAGAGAATTAATGTCTGTATTGTGTTGTATCTTCCAGTCTGTAAATATGACATATCTCTGCATTTATTAAGATACCCTTTAATTTCTCTCGTAATATTTTGTAAGTTTCAACATAGAGATCTTGCATATTTTTGTTAGATTTATTCCTAGATATTCAGTATATTTTGGTGCTATTGTAAATGGTACATATATAATTTTATTTTCATTGCTGGTATGTGGGAATACATTTGATAGTTTCTTAACTATGTATTCAGAGACTTTGTTAAATTTTTATATTCCAGTAGCTTGTCTGTAGATGCTCATGGGTTCTCTATGTATATAATCATGTCATCCATGATTAGGGACAGTTATTTCTCCCTTTCCAGTTTTTGTATTTCCTTTTCTTGCCTTATTGCATCTACTAGACCTTTGAGATAATGTTTGATTAAAGTTTGATAGTGGGCATTTTGTCTAATTCTTTACTCTTGGGGTGGAAGGCTTTAAAAAATTTACCATTAATTATGACATTTACCCTAGGTTTGTTTTTTTTTTTTTTTTAAGATTTTATTTATTTTTAGAGAGGGAAGGGAGGGAGATAGAGAGAGAGAGAGAAACATCAATGTGCGGTTGCTGGAGGTCATGGCCTACAACCCAGGCATGTACCCTGACTGGGAATCGAACCTGCGACACTTTGGTTCGCAGCCCACGCTCAATCCACTGAGCTACGCCAGCCAGGGCTACCCTAGGTTTTTTGAAGACTTGTGATCAGATTAAGGAAGGTTTTTTTTTTAAATTCCTAATTTGCTAAGTGTTTTTTATTAGTAGATATTGAATTTTATCAAATGCCTTTTGTGCCCTTGTGAAGAGAATAGGATATTTTCTTTTTTCTGTTAATGAAGTGAATTATATTGATTGGTAATTTCAATAATTATCAAATTATAGTAAAATTAGAAGTTAATTACAATTAACCAAAGAAGAAAAAAAGAAAAATGTTAATTGTGATGAATTATAGGAATTTTTTCCAAAATTCTTGTTTTTTCAAAAATTGTATAGAAATTTAATCCATTTGTAGATTTTCTTTAATAATAAATATTGAATCTTTTATAATAAAATTCAATGAGAATGAAGATATAGCATTAAAAAGAGGAAATTAAAGATTTAATGCAGATAAATAATGGTTCTGTAACTGAGTAAGTTACCTTAGGCGTTCCATAAAAAACAATACATGGAAAAAATAATGTGAAAGAATCAAAGTACCAAAATGAACCTGTGAGAAATGAATTGTAACTTCTAAGTTGATTTTCATGTTTATAAATGGGAGGAAACCATGGTACAGATTTATTTTTCATATACCACTATTATTATTAAATGCCCTTGTGAATCAATTGAAAAAAGTGTTCAAAGCACTTAGGAAAGCAAAAGAGTCTGGAATTTAAATAATTGAAAAATAGATAAATTTAGAAACCATTCCTACTGTCTTATTTGCACACATCTTTTGATTCAATTGTATACGTGCTGTTATAGTGCCTGGTTTTTGTTGTCCAGAGTTAGGGGGAGTCCTTTCTGTCCTCTGTGTAATTAAACATCAGATAATTGTGACTTCATTTTTGTTCTGCAGTGTATTTTGACTACAAGGATGAGTCTGGGTTTCCAAAGCCCCCATCTTACAATGTGGCCACAACACTGCCCACCTACGATGAAGCCGAGAGAACCAAGGCTGAAGCTACTATCCCTTTGGTTCCTGGAAGAGTAAGTCCATGGGAATCAAGTTATTTCCATCATCCACTTTGATTTATTATTTATGATTGCATCGACTAATAAAAGTACATCTAATTTTTAAAAACAAGCACAATTTCTTTTGGGATAATAAACTCTTACCTCTTCCTGAAAATGATGGGGTAAAAGGTACAAACAGAAAATCACTAGTCAAGTCAGCTCGTTTTTTCTGTCTCTTTTCTGCTACCAGCACTTTCTCAAGTCCCCTGGCGTGGCGGAGCATCTTGGAACAGGAGCCAATGTAGGGAATACACTGACTTTGCCTTGATTCTGCACACTTAAGTCTTTAGTGTTGGGTAGATAGCTGTTAGATCTATGGAGATAATAAATAAGTGCAACTTTATCCAATTAAACTCATAAAAAGGTCCTAATAATCATCTGAGAGATGACCCTTGTGCCACTAGCAGTCCAGATCATGCCCTCTGTGGGGGCCTGGTGAAGTCAGATCCCATCTGGCCTGGTGTTAATTCACGGGCGTGCAGGTGGAATGAGATGAAAGCTAGCACTCTTGGTTCTTGATGTCAGACCTGTAAATGATGTAGATGTGGTTTAAATATTCATCGAGGCTGAAGTTGATACAGATAGGGCCTTGGGCCAGATCTTGGGAGAATAGAGAGCGGGATAGTGTCCCCAGAAATGTGGGGCGATTAGGGCTCCAGACCCTAGTTCTGGCAGGAAACTAGAGTGAAAGATAAGAAAGAACTGAAGCTCAGTCTGGGCAGTGCAATGCCACAGGCTCTAGACATTCACGCCGCAGGGTGGCGAACTGTTACCGGCCATACCTTTAGGGGTGGAGCTCCTAAAACCTGTGCTTGGCAGAAATAGGAGTTTGTAAGTCTTAGTCTAGACTGATTTTGCATGGTGATGTGCATTCAGTTCTTGTAGGTTCTCCAGGGAGAAACTAAGAACCCTTGTGGAGCTTACTGCCTGAGGACAGAACAGTCTTAATGTAACTACCATGTATTGGAAACGAAAAACATGATTGGTCTGTGCTTGGTGCTTTTATATACCATAGTATTTTGTATGTTATTTCCAGCACTCACAGTAACCTCACAGGATAGAGATTATATTATCCTCAAGTTACAGATGCAGAAACTGAGTTCCATGGAGAGTAAGCAGTTTGCCCAAAGTCATGTAGCTAATAAGTAACATAGATAAGAGCCAAATCCAGATATTCTAGACTCCACAGTCCTTGTAGGTACTCTGTAGACCTGTTGGAATATGTGGCAACTGACCTATGGAAGTAGACCAGGAGATTAGCTCTGACTAATCACAGAACTCCTCAGAATACTTTCATTTCACAGCTGTACATACAGAGGTAGGCAAAATAGGTTTACAGTTATAATACAAATAAATAATCAATAAAGAATAAAACAATAATAAACTGTTTGATGTACTCACAACTATAAACCAGCTTTTGCCCACTCCTGTATTTAGAAACATCTTTAAAGGGTTCTCTTATTCAGCAAACCTAAATAGAGTACTCTTTCATACAGTGCGTGCTGTGTATTTTGCAGTGGGTATGTAGAAAGCTTTGTATAAGGCAACGTTCCTGCCAAACAAGAGCTTAAAATCCAGCTGGGGAAAAGGCCTACGAATACCCGTATTTGAGCAGCAGCAGCAGCAGCAGCAGCACAGAAGCAGTGAGCAGTGAGAACTGTGACTTTTCACCGTGTGATCTCGGGGAAGAGGGTGAATAAGAGCAGTCCAGAGGGAAAAGCCCAGAAAGCAGGTGTGAAATCAGCCAGGTGCAGGACAGGTTCTGTGGATGCAGTAATTGGTTTTGCTTGAGCAAAGAGTTTGTGAGCAAATCTGTAGGTTGTAGGGTCTCCTGAATGCTAGGCTATGGCATTTAGATTATGTGTAGGTCACATAGAAGCCTTCAAAGTTTTTCATTTTTTACCCTCACCAATGACTTTTTAAATTGCTTTTAGAGAGAGAGAGGAAGGGAGAGAGAAAAACAGCGATGTGAGAGAGAAACATGGATTCATTGCCTCCTGGCTGCACCTGGACGGAGGATTGTACGTGCCCAGACTGGGAATTGAACCTGTAACCTTTTGGTTACAGGATCATGCTCCAACCGAGCCACACCAGCTAGGGCTTCAGAGTTTTTGAGCAGGGGTATGGTAAGACAAGTGTGGTGTTCTAGAAACAATAACCTGGCAACAGTTGGTAGGGGGCATTTGTGAATACAGATGCTTCTTGACTTTTGGTGGGGTTACATCCCGATAAACCTGTTGAAGGTTGAAAATCCTGTATGTTGAAAATACATTTTATACACTTAACCAGCAAATATCATAGCTTAGCCTAGCCAGTTTATATTAACACATGTCACTTTCACACCACCATATAGCTGAAAAATCGAAAGTCAAACCATCATAAGTTGGGGACTGTTTGTATTGGAAATTACTTCCATGCAATAAACAGAATTAGTTTCTGATTTGGCAAAGCCTTATATGTCCTGCTAATATGAAGCCAGAATTCTCAGTATTAGTATTTTAAAAAAAATGAAACACATTCTTGTAAAAATTTTGGACAATAGAAAAAATGTGCTAAGTTAGAAATGGAAGCTGCCACTGACCCTTCCCTTTTCCTTGCTAACAGCTCATTATGGATTTCCAAGCCCCTTTTCTGTGTAGGGCAAGTTCTGACAGCCCTTAAAGTTTTTTGTTTGTTTAATTTAGGGAACCCTCATTGGACTGTGTACAGGTCTGCCACTTTTACGTATATGTTTATTTATTTTTTAATATCTCAACACATCCCTACCTCGGTTGAAAAGGTAGGTTGCAGGATGTTGGTGTCAATGTTAGTCAAGACTGAGTTCCTTCTAGACCTGCAGAGTCCTGTTTTCACGTCAGGGTGGCGGAGACCCTTCCCACACGACCACGCTCTCCCTTCCCTCTGTCCGCCTCGTGAAACCCCGGAGCTACTCGGCTGTAGCTCCGTGACAGGCCCTGGGTTGCTGATATTCGAGGCCTGGCTACAAAGGGCCTGGCTTAACTGAATTCTAGAATTTAAGCCAAATGTGTCAGTAAATTTTCTCATTTTTTATGTGTATATATTAAAAAGGAACTTTGAATTTTTATAATTTTTGAAGTGTATTGTTAAAAGAACTTGGGTTGTAAAAATGAAAACCATTTTATTTAGAAAACTGGAGAGAAGATTTTTTTTCCTCTGTATCTTTCTTTTACGCAATAAATGAAAAAAAATAATTTAAAAAATTTAGCTTTCGTAAATTTTTTTATTGAGGTAACATAGGTTTATAACATTATATAAGTTTCAGGTGCAAAACGAAATTTTAAAAACGTACTGAACCTTAATGCTCATAATTTAGAATTGAGTCAAAGCAGTAAATTTTTCTCCTTGGTACTTACTACTCTTGTCCTTTCTCTTTTTCTAGGTGTCTTTCCTTTGCCTGGAAAGAATTCATTGTGAATTTACCTTATTTTTTTTCTTTTTATGTAGGATGAGGATTTTGTGGGCCGGGATGATTTTGATGACGCTGACCAGCTGAGGATAGGAAACGACGGGATTTTCATGTTAACCTTTTTCAGTGAGTACATGCGCACAGCAGAGCCTCTGCCCACAGAGCAGCCTGCTTCGGATTATGGGCCAATCTGACTGAACTAAAATAACTAATTGAACTACTACTTTAATACATTATAATTATTGGTGCCTTTTACTGAAATGTCAGAGCTTAGTACACTTCTAATATCCTTCTCTTCGTCTTCTACTCCTGTTAATGTCTATGGAAAATATTAAAATAACGAAATAATTAAAGCAGTCATGGAGGCAGCATTTTTGTATGAGCTAAGCCTCATCTTCCAGGTCTGCAAGGGCCACTGTGCCGCACTCCTGCTTGTGCCTGACCTGGTGAATAGAAATTATGTGCCTTTAATGAATTTTGTTTTGTAAGCTTCTGCTTTCCAACAGATCAAAGTCAGCATGATTTCCCCCCTTGGTGTTATTCACATTTATCATTCCATGTGTGAGCAATTTTATTGCTTTTATTTGTTGTATTAAAAAATATGAAGGAAATGCCATGTTTTTAGAGGTGACATTATGTAAGCTGTCAAAATTTATAGAAGCAGGAGGATGAATAACTTGAATCGGATTATTTGGGAGCAATAATTTAATGTTTAAAGCATTTATTTACTGAAGTATAACACATACAGTAAAGCCATAAGTATACTAATTTGGAGAATGTTAGGGCAATTTTGAAAATGAACAGCTGGAGACATACTAGTATATCACCTGATATTCAGAGGTGGTGTGTTCTTGTTGGCTTCGGGGCTGTGTGGGGTGAGGGTCGTGGGGGCCTGGTGGGGTGTCTTTGGTCCTTGGGAAAGCCTCTTAAACAGGGGCCTGTCGGGTGGTCACGCTTGCTCCACAGGCAAGGGGGCGTGTCTGACATCTTTTTTTCCTCCCTGTGTTCACAGTGGCATTCCTCTTCAACTGGATTGGGTTTTTCCTGTCGTTTTGCCTGACCACTTCAGCTGCAGGAAGGTATGGGGCCATTTCAGGATTCGGACTCTCTCTAATTAAGTGGATCCTGATCGTCAGGGTAAGTTGTACACCGGAAAAGAGAGGCTCTGTAGAGAAACCATAAGTAGAATAACTTGGAATATTTGATTGTTTCATTTGCTTTCTTTGCATTATGTCAACATTTAAAATGATTTCTGGTTTGTTTTTGTTCTGGTTTCATGAAGTTGAACCTAAATCAGTTTGCAGCTGGTTCATGCACACAAGTTTTGTAGTCAAATCTCGTGAATATTGGTAGTCCAGAGACATCTATCCTGTAGGTTTTTTACCATGTACTTGCTCTGTTTCTAATGTTTATAATATGTGTTTGTTCTGAAATTAGTTGTTTTTATAATAAGAGGAAGGTTTTATTATAAAAAATACAGGTTTTTGGTGTCTTGTTAAATACAGGTTTTTGGTGTCTTGTTAAAAGCTGGTCTTCCTTTCATTACTTTGGTTTTAGTGTATCTCCCCCTCCCCCTTTCCTCCCTGCTTCCTCTCTCCCTTCCTTGCTGTCTTCCCTGCTCCCTTCCAGGATGGCCATCAGTAGCATCACTGGTTATGCTGAAACGTTTGGGGAGTTGGAACTGTTTAGCAAGTGCTGCTACACTAGGGGGTCCTGTCTGTAAAGTAAATTAGAGGTATCTTCAGTGGTTTGTTTGGAAGTTAGCGGTTAGAATTATATGAAGTAATTTAAAATTATAAAAGATCTGGTCTCCTAAAGTATCCTCTGATTTCAAATAAGTTTAATTTCTAATGACAACTTTGTAGATAAAACCGATGTATTTATCATAAATTGTCATTATTAACTAACTAATGGGTGTTGACTGACCACTGGAATTTATCAAACTTACTTATTCTAAAGAAGCTGCTAACATTTTTTTAGGATTCCAGGTTGAGAGTCTGGTAAAAGTTATGGGTTTGCTCACCTGAAATGGAGACTTTAGGTTAAGAACCCAAGCCCTAAAGAGGTTCCTCAAATTGGAAAAAAAATAGGTTTTTCATTCTTTCTCTAAATCTTGTTATATTATAAAGAAATAAAATACAGTATTTTAATGCTCAAACTGTGTTACATTTTCGAACACCAAAACCTCTAATAGAAAACAGAGGTAAAGTAAGTTATTGATTTGTTTTTACTAAATTTTTAACAGACATGACTAAATTTTAAACTAAATTCAATGAATCAATTTGTGTCAGTTAGGATGGTTTTGTCTTGCAGGTAACAGAAAACTTAGTTCAGAATGGCTTGGAAAACAGGAAGTTAGTCACATTGGTGCCTCACTGGCATCATCAGGGACAGCTGGCGGTTCCGCTGAGCGTGTGGGCCCAGCTGCTCCCTCCTGGAGTGTGAGGCACTGCGTCGGAAACACAGCAGTGCTCGACAGAAGACAGGCAGCTACTGCTTCTTCTCCTTCCCTTTAAGAGCAAGGGAACCTCAGCGGTTTTCAGTTCCCGTTGTCCAGAATAACAACCACGTGCCAGGCCCCAGTAAAGGAATGAGATTATCATGATATACATTAGGGGGCTTTCAAGGTCAGGGCATGGCTGGAGGAGTAGGAATGAAATCAGGACTCATTAGAAAGGAGGACAAGTAGTTGGTTTTGGCACTGGGTGAGCAAAGTAAAAATATCATTAAAACATATTTCTAGAAGGACCAATATATTTTGTGGGAAAAGATTTTAAAAACCAAGATTTGATCACTTATAAAATAAGAAGTCAGTAAAGGCTGAAAGCTATCGTTTCAAGTTTGCTTTTCCATAAAAGTAAATATATTTATGTCATAAGTATTTCAAACCAGTAATATGTAAAATAGTTTATCTTTAAGAACTAAATGACAGCATTCATATACAAAATAAAGTCTTACGTTTTATGTGCCCCATTAAGTTAAAATGTAAGATTGTATCTGCTAAGCTGCTATGAAGTATTTTGCTGTATTTTTCAGTTTTCCACTTATTTCCCTGGATATTTTGATGGTCAGTATTGGCTGTGGTGGGTGTTCCTGGTTTTAGGTAAGTGCTTTTAACATAGACAAAGGAAAGAAAAAATTATGTTAAATTTTAGAAGTAAAAGTACTTTTAGTAAACCCTCATCTTGCTTGCTATACTGTAATATGTTAGTCAGCAATAAGTCTAATTTAAACTAATATTAAAGTCTAATATTTCTCACAAAGATCAGGCTATTGTCATCATCAGAATAACATGCATGTTAGTAAAATGTCTCTCAGTAGTTGCAGGTTTTTCGTGACCCATTCAAGTTCACTTCTCAGGGTCCCCATGTGACCAGTGGGGCATACTGATAAGATAGGATGACTCTGCAGTCTGTGGATTCCTTCCCCTTGTGAATTACTGCCATAAAGGGTTCACAGACTTAACCCCAGATTGCTTATAAGCATGTTGTGACCAGCAGAACTGCTTATGAGTGTGTGTGTTGGATCTGTCAGTAGAAAAGGGAAAGTCTATGGCCCTGCTAGACATAGCTTCTGGGAGAACGACTGCTGGGTTCCAGAATTCTTCAGTTTATTGTTGTGAGAGTAAGAATTATTTTTGATGGGCATAAGGCTTTTATTTATTTGTTTATTTGTTTGTTTGTTTATGTAAACCAGGCATGTCAGGTTGTCTTAAAATTTTATTTTTTACTCTTATTTATTTTAAAATCTTTTCTTCCAAGATATTTTAAAGCAAAGAAATGAACATTGAGGTAAATACTGTTGGCTTCTTCATTCTTCATAGAGAAAATATTTTTGGTAATAACAGACCACCATCATTTCTATAAAACAGTAGCAGGGCCATCCTGTGGCTCTTAAAGATACAGCTGCCTTGCTCTGCTTCTGGGACAGCATTTTCTCCTATTTCCTGTTTTGGGCCTTTCTGTTGCCTCTTTAACTGAGATCCCCAGATCTTAGGCAGAGCTGCTGAGTGGTCTGTCTGGCGCAGTGCAGCACTGCACCCAACAGGCGCTCAGTGCGTTCAGGGCCCACCTTCTTTGTCTAGGGTGATAGCCATGCATTGCTGACCCCAAGTTTTATTTAGGAAATGCAAGTCGGTCACGCCATCCCTCCCCTCCCCAAGAGCATCATCTGCTCTACTCTCAGTCATTGGAATTCCAAGGAAAGAGAATGAGTGCTCCCCTCCCCCACGATTATTGAGCAGCTCAATAATGAAAGTGGTCTACAGGAGAGTTACTTTGGAGGAATAGTTCCTTGGCTTGCTTCTTCTCTAAACTGTATCTTTAAGAGAAAGGCTGACTTCTCTTCTTCCCCCAAGCCTAAAGTCCAAGCAGATCCTGAATGGACTGAAGAGCTATTAAGCATACTTTCAGGTTGACTGTTGATATAGTATAGACAATTTAAAGAAATTTAATAGATGGATTTCCTTTTAAAAAAATATTTTTTTTATTTTCAGAGAGAGGAGAATGGAGGGAGAAAGAAAGGGAGCAAAACATTGATGTGTGAGAGAAACACTGAATGGTTGCCTCTTGTTCACTCACCCCCAAATGGGGACCAGGCCTGCAACCCAGGCATGTGCCCTGACCAGGAATAGAACCAGCAACCTTTTGGTTCGCATGTTGGCACTCAGTCTACTGAGCCACACCAGCCAGGGTTGATTTCCTTTTTATACTAAATTTTATGACATAAATTTATAATACTTCATAATTGATCATTCTTGCTATCTTACTGCTTACTAGTAAGCAAGATGGTGAGACTTTGGATATTAGTGCGCTTGGACCCAGCATTAGGGTCATTTTTAGAAGTTCTCTTGCAGGAGAACCAGCGTTTTTGGAGTTTTTCCTGTAAGACCCAGGCCTGTACAGAGTTCTTAGGCTGGCAGCTCATAAATTGCATCTGGCCTGTAGTTGTGGTTTGTTTGTTCAACAGTTATTTTCAGAAGCTTTTTAAATTAGTTGTGATCATTCAGAAATGAAGAATTTTCACATAAAACATGTGATTTTTTTCCTTTAAAAAAATATCTAGCAAAACTCGTCTAATTCCCACATGGTACCCACTGTTTTTCAGGAGCTGAGTTGTAGCTTCTCCTCCGTACAGGTTATGTGCTGTGCTCCCCAGTTCTCTAGGATTCCCCTGCCCCGCATTGAGGGGTTGGCCCCTCCTCTGTAGTGTTACTGCTTTTTTCACTGACCAGAGTAGTGTTCATTGAGCTCGGTGCTGACAGTTCTTGGTTACTGCCAAAAATGTTTTGTCTGGGTACAATGAGTTTTCTACCACTCAGTGTATTTTAAAATGTATCTAAAAGAAGTGGGTGCCTGGAGCTGGGGAGGGGGAAGGAGGGTGCAGGCAAATGGGGAGTGACTGCTGATGAGTACAGATTTTTTTAAGGGTGATAAAAAAAGGTTCTAAAATTATATTATGGTTTTGGCTGTGGAACTCCATAACTATACTAAAAGTCAGTGAATCATACACATTAAATGGAGGGACTTTATGGTATGTAAATTATATTTCCATAAAGGTGTTTAAAGATGTACACAAGACTCAGGGACCATCTCTGGAGGAGGGGGGCCCAGAGTGTCTGAGCTACAGTGAAAGGGGCACATCACCTTCCAGTGACTCTTCCGAGAGGTGCCAACTTCTGTGAAAGTATAGATTCTGGTGTAGCCATACAAAATCAGTCTTACTCTTTTACCTGCCTGGTAACTAAATGGCAAAGTGCCCTATTTGTATGTATTTTTTGAGAATAAAGAAATGAGAGTTTAAGAGTTGAGAAGATAATGGCTGTGTTAGGCAAGGGGATCCTGACATCTAGTGGTCAACATTATGTACTGTTGCTAGTAAAAAAAAAAAAAATCCAGTGACAAAAAAGGATGAAATTTCTTATTACTTAAGAAAACAAATTATAGCCTCTCTGTTTGGGGAGGTGGGGGGTGGGTTAATTATCTTGGAATGCTGTTTTGGAATTCAGAAGACAGGCTTTGGTGATGCTTTTCACTGAAGCTTTCAAATGTGAGTGGCCCCGTCTTTTTTATTTCCTTTTTAGACCAATTAGATTCTGAGTGTGCAAAAGAGACTTTTATTTGGCTCTTGAGAGTATGTTTTTCTCACTGAGAAGTGAAAAATTTGGTGTAGAAATCCTTTGGAAACTAGGGAGGAATTTGTTGATGTTTTGCTAGTTTTTAGAAAAATGATGAAGTGGAACTTTCAAGAGGGTTGTTTTGGGGAGGGGACTTAATATGTAAATTATAAATTTATTCTTGACTTTTCTTTTTTAAATTAGGATTTCTCCTGTTTCTCAGAGGATTTATCAATTATGCGAAGGTTCGGAAGATGCCAGAGACTTTCTCAAATCTCCCCAGGACCAGAGTTCTCTTTATTTATTAGAGGTATTAAAGAAAAACAAACTTTATTCTGATCTCACTGTAATCACGTGAAACCCTGCAGATTTCTGTCGAGGTTTAGAGTAGAGCTGCCTCCTGTGGGAGGGGATGGGATGAGGAGAGGCTCAGGAAGCCACAGCCCTTTTTGGTGAGGGGTGTTTCTGCACAGAGCTGTGGGAAAAGGCAAGTTAGGAAAGCTGCCACAGGAGAAAACGGGATCTCTGGGCTGGGTCTGGGTAGTAAGTCATCAGGGAGCTGGGATATTGGGCTGGGACTCGGGGTTGTACCAGTTCCAGAAGACGGTGTCAGGAAGGAGACTTGCAGGCCTAATCACTCAGTCCAGTTACATAGGGGCTCCAACCCCCTGAGCGGGGAGAGACCATGGGCTCTTTAGGAGCTCCTTTTGCCTGGGCTGCCAGGGCTGCCATTTCTTACAACTCAGTCAGGGAGGTTTCCCTGGGCCACCTCTCAGGGTTACACCCTGATATGATGGCTCTGGTGGTGGGGAGGGGGCAGAAGAAAGGAAGGGAGGGAGGGGTCTTTTCCCTGTCCAGGGTAGGAGGGAACAGGTGGAGCAGGCCGTGGGGGGGCTCTCTGATTCGCAGGTGTTTTTTCCCCCAGAGGCTGACTTCATCTTAACATCAGTAGCTGCAAAAAAGAGATAGTGGGTCTTGGAAAGAGTACCCCAGAGAGGCCTGCCTCGTACCAACATCTGATAGGCCTTCTTGGACTTCACTCTTCATTCCTTAACACTGTTGAGTGTGGTGGATCCATCCAGGCCTGGCTCCTGGTGTCTTAAGCAACACCTGGAGCCCAGGACGGTTGAAGGCCTCAGGCAAGGCTTTGTGAAGGGTGTAGCAGTTGAGATAAGCCTTAAGTGATAGGTAGAATTTATATTAGTGGAGATTAGCTAGGGTGGGGAAGAATTTCAGAATCACCTGAAACAGTGGAGAGCGGAAATCACCTGGGAATTAAGAAGCCTGCTGGAGGGACTGGACTGTGACTGTAGCAGAAAGGAGCATCTCGGGGCAGGTCTGGAAAGCCAGGTTGAACAGCTAGCTGTCCTGTGCTCAAATATCTTGAGTACTAAGCCCATTTGCAATGGAGCCAATAGGATTCATAGAGCAGCATTTAAACCTAGTGACAAACGTTGGCTTCATTCAAGGCCGACCTCATGTGAACATCGGCCACTTGTTCTGTGTTCACTGTTGGGGCATCGTAGTTTATGTAGCTAATCGTATGCTGCGGGTGGAGTTTTCAATTCTGAAGATTCATTTAGGTCTCAAAATGCATGTGTTTAGAAAAGAAAGTATTCACCATATTTAATTTGCTAATTGGTGGGATGGCATTGAAACTTTTTAAGCAACAGAATAATATGATGAGAACTTGAATGTAACAAACATCAACTTTTTCATGTATCAGATATTGTATTAAGCATTTTACTTGTGTAGTTAAATGTACTTTTATGCAAGCAACAGAAGGCATTAGTGATAGGTAAGCTCAGATACATGCAGGGTAAGGTACATTCATCAGGCATTTCTTGTGAAGGTTAAAGTAGACAGAGAACTTAGCCTTGTGTTGGTTGAAGTTGGTTCCTTCAAAGGAATATGTGCTTTATTTAAAAGTGAAATTTTAGTTATTAAGAATACCAGTGTGTTTATGATTTTTAAAAAGAATAGTTACAGTTTGTTTCGTGTTTAAAAGTGTGTGGCCCGTCCTGAATTTGAGGTGGGCGACGAAGTCTGACACAGAAGGATGTCCACGCCACTGGCCTGGGCCCCGAGGCCTGGGCCGGGCCTGGCTTTGTGTCGAGGGGAGGAAGTCTTGACTGTGAGAGGCTTGTCAGGGGTTCTGTGTCGTCCTGTGCTGTTACCGTCACCATTTTTTTTCCGTGTCTTACTGTGTTTTACAGTCACTCCCAAGCCTCAGGGTTAGCTCTCACCCGCAGAGGATTCAGAAGTTGGCTCTTCGGGGTTGCTGCCGCTCGCCTTCTCACGAAGGGCGCTGACATCAGCTGCAGGCTTGGCTTTTCCCTCATCCAGAATATACTGAGGGGACAGTTTTTTTTAAAACAATATTTTCTCTAAGTCTTATCAAAAGGTAGCTTTGAATCTCCAGATGGGTTGAGAGCACACCCCCGTCTGTGCTCTTCATTCTTACGTTAGAGAGAGAGCTTTCCATTCCTACTAGGATTGCACAGCTTCACCTTGCTTCTGACACTTAACAAGCAGTCAGGTGGGGAGCCCGAGCTTCTCAGTGTTCCTGAGTTGTGAAGCGCTATGCATAGGGTTTTAGCAGTTTGGTGGGTTTTGTTTTGATTTTCTGAGATCTCTGAAATGTTTCATGGGAGCATCCCAAGTGTGAAATAAAGTAGCTTCAGGGCTAAGACATGAACTAGGCAGTCCTGAGTAACGGCGCTGTGGGAGCTGTGCTCTCTGTGTTGCAGTGGAGCCTTACTGCCTGAGGCGTTCTCGGAAACGCCGTGTCTCAGAGCGTCCCGGTTGGAGGGCATTGGAGGGTTTCTTTGCTGTCTGCCTGACTTTGCTATTCCAGTTGATTTGAAATCATTCCTGACATGCCCAGAGGATTCAGAACTCTAAATTAAGGGTTTGGGGATTGAGAGCAGCATTTAGAATCCTGTTGACTTTCTTACCAATTTTCAGTGTCCCCAGAGGGAGTAAGCCATAATATCCCATGAGACTGAATTTCTTTTGTCCGTTGACAGGGATAAGAGCTGTCCATCCAGATTCAGATGTAAAATGTTTTCTTTCTGTAGTTCAGGGGAAATTTAGTTTAAGTTTAAAGATGTATTAGAAAACCATCATGTATAAAGATTTTATTTTCTTTCATTGAGACTTCTTTCTTTAGTGGACATGTCACTAGTTAAAAGCTACCTGGAGGCTTCCTTTTTGCCAGAAAGACACAGATAGGGAATGTTCAGAATAACTTTGCCAAAATAAAACAAAATAATAACTTAATTCCCACGCTATACTAAGATCTAGCATTTTCCTGGGAAAAGTTACAAGAATAGCGACTGTTCTCCTGAGGCCACCCGAAGGAAGGCAGCACACAGGCATGCACCTGGCGAAGGCCCCAGGGGCCTCTTTCTAATGAGCCCAGGTAGATGTTACAAAAGCCGACCACTAAATCTCAAGTGCTACTATCACAGAGGCAGCTTCTGGGTTCCCTTTTGAAGCCCATTTAAGGTTAAAAAGGGAAATCTGGTTTCCTACCCCACAGCAAGGAAAGCCAGAAGGAGCTGCTGGCGGTGGCAGTCGGCATCAAGGGGAAGTGTGATTGTGAGGAAGCAGAAAAAGCAAAACGTTCCTTCTGTTGTAAAAAAGAAACATACCATCTACACCCGTATCTGAAATGCCGAAAACTGTAAGATGTTCATACTCATTTACCAGTTAACTGGAAAGTAAATTTTATGGATTATCACTCTCCCTAGTGGCGCCAGGTAATCGAGGGCGTAATTAAGTAGCTGCAAGGTGGTAACAAATCTGTTCCAGAAGCACTTGGGCACATGAAACGTAATAGATTATAAAATTCTGTTACTTTAGCGACGTCTCAAATAGGAGGAAAGAGGATTCGCAGGCCCAGCATCAGTGAGGTCAGAGCCCTCTGTAGTGTGGAGGCCTCTGCTGAGCCCGGGCCAGCTGCACCCGCTGGGCGTCGGGCAGTGTGACTTTCTCCAGATGCTCTCCTTCCCCCCTTTTCTGTGCTGTCCCTGCCTCCTAATGCCTCTCTTACTAGAGGAGATTCACCTCAAGTTAAAGTTTGATTTATTGGACTGTGATATAAAGTAGCGACTCACAGAAATGTTTCCAGTGCAGTTTTTGCTTCTTAAAAAAATCACAGTGTCCAAGAAGAAATCGTGTCTTCCTCTTGAAATTAAATGATCCGTAGGCTGTTGGATTGCTTTCGTTTCCGGAGCTTGATCTACCGTTTAGTAAAGATGTCCCCAGCCCTTGAAACCTGCCTGTCCTCCAGTTCGTGTTCACCACTGTTCGGTAACAAGCTGTGAGTTGGGGTGATCTGAACAGGCTCCCTCCAGGCCTGCGGGAGCAGTGAGTGCCTCTGCAAGCAGGCTTTTTCATCTGGAGTCTGTGTGGCGATGCAGGTCCCCCACAGTGACCCACCTAGGTCCTCTGAGAGGATTTTTGATGTTTGCTGGGTGACTCTGAGGGATCTGTTAAAGGTGATTAACTTCTGTGGAAGCAAGAACTGAGGAAAGTGGCCAGGTAGTCATCTGGACCATGTTACATGTTCTTGAAAAATCTAGTGTTTCTACCTAATAATTATAACATTATGTTTTTTTTAATCTATTTGTGGAAACTGATAAAACTGAAGTTATTTAGGTTTGTACTGAGTCTAGGCTCATTGCAAAAACCCCCGTTTGACATCAGCCTACCAATATTCTTTCCTCTTCCTGCCTCCTTCCTCCCCCCACTTTCTTAGAGATCAGGTACGTGTGATACTTGTGAGTTTACAAGTCGTTTTTGCTCTAAGACAGCATGACATCACTGCCTTCCTTAGTGGAAACCTTCCTCTTGTGAGATCCGGCAGAACCGGCAGAGTAAACAGTGCCTTCAGGTGTATCAGGAAAGGGACCTGGGCGCTCGGATCCTGTTGTCTCTTTGTCTCCGGGTTTCAGTCGTTGCTGTGGAGCTTGAATGAAGGAATTGCTGCTTGCGTTCCATTCTTTTGTTAGGAAGTTTGGAGAGAGAGACCCTTAACTTCATGGGTTTTAAAGAGAGCATTCAAGTTCTTTTTAGTTCTAGAGTCCTCGATAACTTGAAGAACTGAAAATTTAATGCTTATTGAATGCTATGATGTCAGTGTATAGTAATCTTGAAGCCACGTTGAAATGTACTTCTTGTGTCTCTACACATCCTGCCTTTTGTGACCACATCCTTCTCTCCACCAAAATAGCACGCTAACGGGAGTTTCAATATTTAATGTCCTTCTCTGGCAGATGTTTTCTGGCAAAGGTCTTCCTGCGTTTATGAATTCTCTCTCAAGAAGCAAGAGAACACCTGCAGGAAGTGAATCAAGATGCAGAACACAGAGGAATAATCACCTGCTCTAAAAACATAAAGTACTGTCGCAAAAGATCATTTCTCTCTATTTGTTCCTAGGTGTAAAATTTTAATAGTTAATGCAGAATTCTGTAATCATGGAATCATTAGTGGTTAATGTTTGAAAACGCTCTCGCAATCAAGTCTGTGATGTGTTAATAATGCCTTATCTATTGTTTGTAGTCATTTAAAATAGCATGAACCTTGTCCCTGTAGTCAGTAGGGGGCAATCTTGCTTTATTCATCTTCCATCTCAAAATGACTTTGAAATTAAATATTTTAGTGTAAGATATGTGTAATGCTGGCCATTGTAAAGGGGTTTTCTCAAAAGTTAAAACCTTTGTTATGACTGCATTTGTGCACATAATTCTTCACATTTGCTGTTAAAATTAATCTAGAAATTTATTCACTTGTACTGTGAACACCTGGAAGCACCACCATAGTGCAAATACATTCAAGGTATGGTCAAGAACACGTCCTTAATTGGTAAATGATAAGCATTAATTTCATAGTCTGTATTCTCAATTTTGCAGTACCTATTGTTCTCTGTTGTGTACCTAAGAGATTGTAAATGTGTTGTCACTGTATAAAATAGAAAGGACAGGGACAAATACAGCTTAATTACTGAAATACAATTCGTGTTACTTTCTGTATGACTAGAGTCCCTTTCCCTTTTTTTCTTTCTCTTATCTCCTGATGATTAGGCCAAGGGTTGGGAGTAGGGAGGGGATTAGCTAATAGGAGCAAAGAAAGAATTAACTTGGAACTTTTGAGATGATCCCTAACATACTGTATGTACTACTTGCTTTTACAATGTGTTAGCAGAAACCGATGCGTTATAAATGTAGAATGATGTGCTTTCTGCCAACTGGTTATTCACCTTGGTTTGCTATGTTAAAACTGTAAATACAACAGAACATCAATAAACGTCTCTTGTGTAGCAACTTTTGCTGTAGATTAGTGTTTAATTTCTTAGTTTGCATTTGTTGATTGCTAAGGCAATATTCTTCTAATCTTCATTCACATAGATTCATACAGAATCATTCAGTAAATATAAAATGAATTGGTTTTGGGCAATTTTTTCCTTCTTTTTCAGCACAGGAAGTTCCCTTCTTTTGTATCATACTCAGGACATTCCTAGAAATTATGTGAAAATTGGTCCTGCAAAAGATAATGGACTGAATAGGGAGGAGTTGAAGAGATCTTAAATCATCCTAGAATTCCTAATTATGCTTCATTTTTTAGACATAATCTTAGATAATTTAAATTCAGTATTTTCTGCATGTTCTCTGCATTTGCCTTTTTTCTCGCTTGACCACAGCCAGTTGGTGTAAGTCCTGTGAGCACCCAGCTGAGGCAGAAGATTTCTATTCTTACCTCAACTGTGTACATTTAGAGACCAGCGATTCTTACCATGTCGGCCATCTGATTTTTTTCCTTCTTCCACTTATTCAAATAAATTATAAAGAAAAAAATACAGCAAAATGGTCAAATAACACACAAGCCAGCACTTGCATGGTGTGATAGCTGCGCATGTTCCCTTACCTGCGGCAGGCGAGCGTCCGGGGCGAGCACGGGAGGCCGGTGCAGGGCGTCAGGTGTCGTGCACAGCATGCAGGGGGTCTGAGAGCCGACCGGGGAAACTGAGCGCCTCCTGGACTGACGTGGCAATAATCGTTCTAACTGATTTATTGATTGTTGTAAGTAATGGGACAATATGTTCTTGTTTAAAAGTTGTATTTTGCAATAGATAAGCAGGGGCTTCATGAAAGTTTCTTTGAAGATTTTTTTTATTTTGAATTAAATTATATCAACAATAGAGTTTGGAAGAGTATATAGCCTATAATGTTCTAAGTTTCAGAATGACTACATCTCTAACAATCTGAATAAATTATCTTACAGAACAAATAGAAGGGCCCTAAGTCACGCTCACTCAGACATTATGGACTCACTTGGTGCTTTTTCTTTAGGTCCTTGTGCTTTATTTGGTTCTGTATGTTCAGTAGTTGTCTGAACATACAGAACCAAAATATTTGGAATTCCTATTTCTACCTATTTGGTGGTTCATAAGACTTTTGTCAAATGTAACCCTACGGTTTGATATGCTTTAGAAGTATTTATGAGGATGATTTTTTTTCTTTTGAATGCTTTAAAAATTACAGTCTTTTCTCATCCATAAAGTTGGTACCATAGGTCACCTATACTCCTTACTGTTCTGGGTGGAAATGTTTATGCTGCACACTTCTTGTTTTTTCTTTCTCATCTTTTCTGTCCTCCTTTGGTAGGCGTATTACTAAGAATAAGCCTCTCAGAAAAAAGGTGGGTCTTTAAGATAAATTACTCGAAAGGGGATATTGAAGAACCACTGTAACTCACCCACGGCTATGAAATAAACTGGCCTTGACCCGGGGCTAAGGGACAGCCGGGGCTCACCCAGGAGCACAGAGGCTCCTCCTGTTCCTCGCTCGTTACTGTTTGGAATCACACAAACGACGTTTAAAGGGCCCTGCGTAGCCATTCCTTTTTTCCTTCCTAGGAAAATTAGATTGCTTTGTGTGAGAATAAAAGGGGTTACTAAGATTTACTTGTTAAAAAAAGAATAAGAATGAGTATCTTCACTAACGGTATCAATTCTGTTCAGAATTTTAAAGAAACGAGATTTTTATTTTGGCGTTCTTGGCAAGTATAAGCTAGCTGACTTGAGCTGTGGTCCATTGTGAGTCATTAGAAACATGTGGAATTTCGTTTGGCCTTGTCTGTAGTCTTATACTGGGATGTACTGCACTTGGTTGTAAATTTTTCACATGTATAGGAGGAAATAACTAATGAAAGGGAGTTTCAGGACTAATAGAAGTGATCGTTTAAGTGGTTGCCTGGGGTGGCAAGATTCTCAGGAGAGCATCAACAGAAACCCACCCCACGCTGGCCTCGGCTCTGAATCCATCCCTCCCACCTCTGCCAGTGTCTGACCTCCTTAAGGGTTGGCATGAGAGATACTGAAAATCATTTGGCTCTGATTCTAGTAAATACCAGTCATCAACTCTTAAAACATGCCAAAAATAGACATAGAACTGTATGTTTATGTAAAGTGTGAAGGAGTAATTTATGAAAAGGTAATTATGGCTTCTGTTACCTTCCCAAATCTGGTTCTTGACGCCTCGACAATGCATCCAGGTAAATCATGTGCAAGATGTAATTCAACTGTTTTTAGATTCTGCTGGTGTTTTCACCTATTTAGATTTTCACCTTAGGCTTTCCAAAGATGATTTCAGAGATAACAAGAGTCATAAAAAATGTAAAATGTTTCCATAGATGGTTTGTGCATCGTTAAAAATTTGTTTTGCATATTTTAAAGCCCAAATAGTACTGATAGTCTGTAAGGAAGATAAGGTAGATTGAGTGAGAGTACTTGTTAAGCCAAAACTAAAGCACTCTTGGTTTAGATTTCCCTTTTACATACACCTGTTGACCTGTGTATATTTATACTCATTTAAAACACCCTCAAAAAGTGCTCTTTGATAGGTAGCCTCTGCTACATTGGTTCTTCATAGGCTCTCCTACAAAGTGGAAGACGTGGCCAAGGAATAGACCAGGAATTCCCAAAGGGGCGAGTAAGCTTAGGTTGAGAGTAAAAGGTTTTCAGAAGGAAAAGACAGTGACAGAAACTGATTTTGCGTCATCCCCCTTCTAAAAAGAGGCTACTGTACAACCCAGCTCATTGTATCACCTACAACTTCATGGCCTACAGAAAGGCCTGCTCCTACAGAGACCTTGGGAATGGAGAGCTGTCCACTTGAGGACAGTTTCCCTGTCTGTAAATGGTCCATCTGCTATATGGCATTTGGTCCCTTTGGCCCTCCAGTTACCCTCAGAACTTGTCACTTATACAAGAGAGAGATTACTCAAGCTTTGGTTTGATAATCTGTTTTCACTTAAATGTCTGGTTTTTTTTTTTTTTTTAGTCTTTACCAAAAAGCATGTTTCCTGATTTTAAGAGTTTTAATTCTTAAGTTCATCAATTCATGAATTACTAAGATGTAAACTTAAGTGCAAAGCTCTTAAACATGAATAGAGAACATACAAAATACAGAGAATTCTCTTGCATTCATGCAGGATTCCATGCTGGTCAGAAACAGATGCAATTGTATAAAATATACATCTCCCAACCCAGGTTTGTACGTCGTCCTCGAAAAGAGATTGTTTTGCTCATTCATGGTGGAGACGAAGTGTTTCACAAACTTTCCTCCATCCAAACATGATTGCAGGTTTATAGACACCAAAACTGAGAAAAGTGATTTCTTTTACGTCTTACAAAGATGAATGATGGCTATGAGAAGTGAGTAGTTATTGTTACTCATTCGTTGTCTGGAAGATTTGCAAGTGGTATACACCATCTGGGGAATGAGAAATTGGGTCAAAAACCTGAAAGAAATCTCTCGAATAGAGAAGGTGATTTCTTGGCACAAAACATTATCAGCTAAACTATAGAACTAAGAAAGTGTGCTACCTTCTTATTATTATTCTGGAATTTACCCTGAGCTGCAGTGATTTTTCGCCTTGCACGTCAGGGTCTGCCTTCATGTACCTCACTGAGAGCTGCTTCCCCCAGTTAAGCCAGTCGCTTCCTGAGCCAAGGAGAGAGCATCGGACCAACCTGTTACCGTAACTCGCTGGAGTTACACTGGATGAGATATCCTTCTTTGCATTTGCACAGCAGTCAGAAATCCCTGAATTGCTCCCTTTAAATGCAGATTTAGAATGTTGCCAGCTGCTTCCTGACTTCCACGTCTTTATTTTGACGGCACATTTCACAGGGTGCATTTGTCAGTCACTGGGTTTAGATGTCATTTTCGTATGTTTTCTTCTTTGGTTATTGACACTGAAGATTTTTACATCCATGGTTTATTCCCAGTTTCTGTTTTAACTGGGATTGCAAATACATTATGGAGTGAGCCACTGGGTAGATCAACATTTTCACCAGCCCTTTCATTACTAGCATCATTTGGCACTGTACAGTTGTTTAAAAGAAACAGAGTGGCCACTGGTGGCCTAAAGAAACAAAATCAGCAGTCCATCTTTCTCTCAGTCTGACTCGGTGACTCCCAAGCATTAGATCTGCAACCCCATGGTCACGGGTACAAGAAAAGCCTTGTGTGGGGTAGAGATGTACGTTGTACTGAGGCTGTACGTGTGCAATGGGGTTTTATCTGTATGAGGTCTGTCTCCTACTTGTTCAGGGCCTTAATCCCTTCTGTGATTTAGCAGTTCCTAGACTTAGGTACTAAAAGCAAGTTGTTTTTTTAATCACTCTTTTTGTAACACCCATCCTGTAGAATTATAAATGGTTCCTGCAGCCATCCCACAGAGCTTCCAAGTAAGGGTAATAGGTAAGTACTCATTTCAAATTTCCACTCTCTATAGAAGGTTGAATAGAAGAAACTAACACTTAAAACCGGGAGTTAGTTTTTCATTAGTACATTTGCATGGCATTGCTTGTTGGGTAAAATTAAGAATTATTTTGTCTTCACATAGTGTTCTCAAAGCCCATGGTTGCAGTGTTTTCTCTTCTGCACGCCAGGAGTAAGAGAAGGACTGTGTATGCAGAGCTGTGGGGAATGGCCGTAGGGAAATTAATTTCTAAATATTTGCCTAAGAGTGATTGTGGACTCTTCCTTGGAGGTCTTTAAAAATAGGGTAGAACCTCCTTGTTTGGACTGGTCTTAGGGCAAAGGAAAAGGAATGGATTAGCAGGCCCCTTGAAGTCCCCAACAGCTCTAGAGGTTTGTATGTGGCCCATGTCAGTGACAGATGGAACAGTGAGTTCGACAGCTGTCGCGTCTGCTGTTCCCAGGCTGTGCCCTCTTTCATGTGGTGGCTCTCTGGGAGCACTGTCCTGAATAGTCTGCAAGAGAAAAAAGAGTGTGTCTGAACTTGTAAACCTAACTTGGGTGGCTTATTACCTACTGCTGCATATTTTTTTTTAAGATCCAATGATCAAAAAATGTTGCACTTTGCTCAGAATTCCAAAATGAGAAAACAAAAAACCACTCTCTAGTTTCTGAAGGCATTTCCAAACTTTTGTATATTCTGAAGGGACTTTGTTTAGGTGGTATTGCCTAATACTACCTTTAAGAATCCTTCTACGAGGCCATGGGTGGAAGGCAAGAAAGATCAGGTGGGTGAGGAGGGGTCTGGAGGACTCGGGGTCTGTTTCATCACGACAGGAGGACTGGCGAGGCCAGGAGCCGATCGGCGCCTTTCTTCCTTTGCCCCAGCTGTCGTCCCTGAGACCCCGGGGCGAGATTGCCAGCTGATTGCTAGGAGCCCCCTATAAAAGGGTTGGTCTAAGTTGAAGAATACATTTAAAAAGTGACTAAGGATTTTTTTTAATTCCTCCCTTTTCTGGGTTACTTTTGTTTACATCTGATTATATCTCCAAGAAGTGGTTTGGATACCCTCTTGAGAGGCTTTCTTGACAAAAAAGAAAAAAAATCCCTGAAATCCCGAAGACTCTCTCACCCTCCACTGTAGCATTTATGTAAGAGTGTGATGAACTAAATTCACTGGACTGTAGTTTAAACTTAAAAAAAAAAAGCAGAAAGACTAATGTGTTTTATGGTGGCGTGTTTTGTGCAAGTGACTCATTGGTAGAAGTATATGGGCTATTTTAAAGTGCAGTCTGATCTCGTGGGGGGCAGCACTTAAGTTCTCTGAGTATAGACACTGTGTTTAAGACAGATTATTTTGTTTGTACCTCCGTGCCAATCTCAACCATGTCCACATTGGGTGCTTATTTTCGAGTAATACCTGATCCATCCAAAAACAGTACCAAAAATTGTTGTTAAAAACATATCATGTTTTAATAGCAAACCATGGATACTTTTACTGCCTTTTATTCATTGCCGGTTGTACTTTATTAGAAGGAAAGGTAAACAAATGTGTTTTGCAGAAAATATGTAGTGTAAGTCGGCTCCAGTAGCAGTTAGGTTGTTATTTTTTAACTAGATGATGGAGCATTTACACACTTAGTTTATTAGTGACCTTCCCATAAAAATTTTTAGGAACGCAGGGCCAAACAGAGGTCATAAGTTTATCCAGGCTGGCCCTCGGGAGCATGGCTTTGGTGACATCAGACAGCTGAGGAGAAGCCAAGACACCTTCCCTACACCCTCAGGCTCCAAGTTGCCTTGGCTGGACCTCCAGCTGCAGTATTTTATTCCCCTCGGAAAGACTTACAGATGAAATTTGGAAAGTCACCTGTGTTAGGAGGGATAAATTTTTACTTTTGAAAAATACAGTTTCTAGCCCCGGCGGGTGTGGTTCAGTGGATTGAGTGCTGGGCTGCAAACCAAAGGGTCATGGGTTCAATTCCAGGTCAGGTTACATGCCTGGGTTGTGGGCCAGGTCTCCAGTAGGGGGCGCATGAGAGGCAACCACACATTGATGTTTCTCTCCCTCTCTCTCTCCCACCCTTCCCTCTAAAAAATAAATAAAATATTTAAATATATATATAGTTTCTATATGTTAGAAATACTTGTGCTCTGGCTTCTTTTTTACCTTTTATTTATTTTAAATCTACTTCTTTGAGGTATGATTGACATACAAAAAAGGTGTACCTATTTAATGCATATACCTTAGTTTTGCAGATAAATATACATCTGGGAAATTGTTGCCAAAACTATGTCATAAACATACATACCTGTCACCTCCAAAAGTTTCTTCTATACTTTATTATTATTACTATTATTATCCTTTTTCTGGTGAGAAGAACACTTCTCACCAGAAAGATCTACCCCCTTAGCAAACTTGCAAGTACACAATACAGTATTGTCCACTATCGGCACCATGCTGTACAGTGGATTGCACAACTGAAATGCTCTGGCTTCTTGTATAGAGTTGTTTCAGACCTTCGTTTAATACATTTTCATTTGTATTAGCTGATTACGATGAAAATGACCTTGTGCTGGCTGTAGAGTAAGTGGGATCTGTACAAGACAGCCCCTAGCCGCCAGGAGGGGTCTAGGGAGAGGGTTGGGCAAGACAGAAGACAAAGTGCTTTCCTGTTCCAGAAATCTTAGTGTCACCATTTTATCTGCCTTATTTGTGTTGTGGTGGAAGAAGCTTTTTATACTTTTCAAGTTACAATTATCTGCCTCTAGTTTTCACCAGAACAGCACTGAAGATCTTTATAAAACTAAATGTTTTATAAAGATCTATAAACTAACTAATCTTTCCTTCCTCCCTGAGGAAGGAAAGATTACTGCCACTAGGGGGAGCCACTCCCGAGGGGACCTGGAAGGATGGAGAAGGGAGCGTCTCAGGTGCTGTGAGTCTGGGACCCAGGAAGCCAGGTGCAGAGGGAGAGTGGGCAGGAGTCTGCGAGGCTGGGGCTGGAACACTCCTTCCGTCTCTGGCTGGCTATGTAATCTTGGGTCATGGACTTGCCCTATCCAAGCTCTGGTTTCCTAACCCGTGTACCAGAATGTTTTCTCCCAGGGCCATCTTTAGTTTTGAACAGGATAAGGTAAGGAAAATTCCCAGTGCATGGAAGACAGCTCCCCAAGCAGCTACAGTATTGGATCCAAGGGCAGGACATGAAAAGCGCAAACCTGTAGCTCAAACCAAGGGCATTCGTTCCCTTCTCAGGACCATGAATGAGCCTTCCTAAATTCCGTCTATCCTCATTCCTTCTTTGCCAACGGCTGTCATTAGATTGTCCCTGATGAAGCAGGCCCCTCCCCCTCCTAAATTTCTGCAGCCCAGATGAGAATATGACTTCCTGTTGCTTTTCTGGTAATAATACCATCATGTGTTTATGTAGGATGTTATATTTATATACATGTTCGTTTGATCCTCGCAGATCACTATAAAAGGGATTATTACAAGTTCTTTACCAGCAAGCAACCAAAGCCTCCCTCCTGAGGCAAATAATTTTTCAACACTCATCACATCAAAACTCTGTAAATCCAATCAACGGACTCTCATTTCCTTTCCTGAGGTCTACAGGCTAAAATTCTGGCCTTTTTTCTTGGGCCATTTGTATTACATTACAAAATCTGCCGTACACTATCTGTGGATTTAGGTCTTCAAAGCCTCCTTTGAACTCTCAGCCTTTTTACCTTGTTTCTTTCCGTACTTGCCTTAAATTCTTTGCTACTTCTTCACCTCTTCTCTTTGCCAGCCTCTCTGCACCTCCCCCGACAAGGTTTTCTGTACATCTTAGATACTCTGCTTTCTTTGCCTTTTCCTGTCTTAAATTCCTACACATTTCTTTTCTGCATCTGCAGAGAGGGCCATTTCCTCAGTGGCCGTGTGTCCCTTTCCTTTCTCCACATCTTGCCTGTCAACCCACGTGTCCCCTTCTACCCTCCTTCACTATCCCACTAAGCCTCACCCCACGAGAAAATCACAGGCTTTCTTTTCCTTCTGGAAGCCTCCGGTTCTTGTTCCTGAATGATTCAGGATGGGTGTCCTCAGTCTGTGTGTCTGTCCCTCTGCCCCACAAACCCAAGCCTACCCAGGTACGACTCGCCTGGGAGCTTTTCCCAGATGTGGCCTTTGTCGCGGTGTCCCCAGGCTCGCCACTTCTCCGTGCCCCTCTGTGCCAGTCTGGGTCGCTCATCAAACAGAGGACATTAGGGTGCCCATGGCTCACTGCTCTTTTCCCGCTTCACACCAACATGGAGGACATGTGCACGAATCCATGGCCAGCCTTGGGTCTACATGGAAAAGTGCCCAGTGATTGGCCCTGATTTCCAGAGTTCTCTCGATGTTTCTGAACTACTTCCCAAGAAACAGGATTCTGTAAGCATCTCATTGGAATTTTGTCTTCTAAAAATATCTCCAATCTTTATTCAAATGTGTATTCAATCTATGTAGTTAGAAAAGCAGCATTTTATCTGCTTCATATATGGGATCTCAAGATGTTATTTACAAAAGAAAAAGGTTCTGCAGTTAAAAGAGGGTTTGGAATCCACCGCCCGTGGGCAGACACCCCAGGTTCTTTCCCACGGTGCCCGAAACCGTGAGCCCATCAACACCGTCTTTCCATCGGTCTCCCAGGAGTTTACAAAAACATCCCGATTTTGCAAAGACAACCAGCAAATCTAAAAGTCACCTTTAATCTGACCACCCACCAAAATCAACCGTTTATTCTTTTTCAGCCTTGTTTTTGTGAATTCATCCTTTTTTTTACACAGTGTGGTGCTGGCCTACCAGCACAGCCTGGTGCGATGAGGTCTCTTATCAAGTCTTTATATTTATGCCAGAAATTACATTTTCTACAGTCTTTTTGCTACACTGGAGACTGTCTTGCCTTTTCCCACTTTTCAATTAGTTCTAATGAATCTTAAATGATAGTGTTTAAGCCAACTTCTAATGCCTCTTCTTTCCACTCTTTCATTGCTGAGGAGAATGACGAGGCTTTTGCAGCAGTTATAAACAAAGGCTCCTATAATGTTTCATTGATAACGGTCCAAAAGAGACCCAGTTTCTCCATTGATCTGAAATTCACCTCAAATTCCTTGACCCCAGGGATTAAACCCACAGTGAATATGTGTGTTATTGTTGGGTTGCAGATGCCCTTCATATATAGATAGTGGTGGGTACCATCGATGGAGCATTTACCATTAGTAAGTACCCTCTTTCATTCTTCATACACATTACCTCAGTTTCATTATCATCCCAAATTGTTGAGGTGGGTATACTGTTACCCTCGTGTCATACAAGGAAGGGAGGCTTCGAGTGGCTAACTGACTTGCTCTGTACAAGTGTTAGTGGCGAGGCTGAGACTAATTTGGTTTGTGGTGTTGTCAGAGCGTGAACTCTTAGCAGTGATGCAACACCTGCCCCTTCTGTGTGCACACCTGCTTCTGTTCCTACTTTTTATTCTCCTGCCCTTTCTTGTTCATCTTTAACACATTCCTTTCTGTTCCCCCAAGGCTTCCAGCCTGCCAACTCCCCTTTACTGGAGACAGGGATGAGGGGTGGATTCTGGCCAAGAGAGCCAGAATATCCCCCCTAACACAGCCGCCTAAGACGTTCTCTGGTCCTGGCATGTTCTGAATGAAGTGGACTCATGCATCCCTCTTCTCATTGTTCTGCCCACACCTGGCCTGACCCTTGACCTTGGCCTCAGCCTCCCCAGCTTGTACTTCAGGTTTTTTATTTCCCCTCTAAGCCAATGAGGCTGGCCTAGCAAAAGAGAGGAATCGGAATCGTTCTAGCCACTGTTGAAATGAAGTGATTTCTGCAGGCTCCTGGACAGAGACAGAGCAAGATCCTGGTGTCTTCACTCTCAAATTATGTACAGTGACACCTTGAGACAGTATTTCAATACTAATTTCTTATTAATAGATTATATTCATTCAGCACTTAATGTGTCCAGATGCTAGTATAGTGCTTTCATGCATAATATCTTTTAATCCTGTAATAATTCAATAGCAAAAGTGCTATTATCCCGCTCTTACAGCGAGAGAGCTGACTCAGAGAAGTCTGGTAACTGGGGTAAGGTCACACAGTAGGTGGAGCAAGGATCCAAATCGTAGCCACTGACGGACACTTCTTCCTCCCTGCCCACTCCCTCTTTTTCCCAAAGGTTATCCCTGTTGATTATGCAAACATTTCAACTCTAATTTTTGTAAAATTTGCCTTGGTCAATAATACTAAATCTGGAGTGCTTTTTTTTAACCTCTTACAATGCCCCTCATTCTAACGTGTCCAGCTGTGAAACCTAATGGGAAGAGCACGTAGTCTGTGGCCTTCTGAGAATACGGCTGTTCCCGTGTCGGAGGAGGGTGTTTGAAGCTGCCCGACTCACGCCATATCTATCGAGCTATTTGCGAGAAGTAGTTCTGCATTTAGATCTGAGAACCAACTCCTGAAAAGAAAATTTATTACATTAACAAGTCTATTATTAGTCTCATTCTTTTAAATTGAACTTAATTTTTTTATACTTGATATTTAGGTTAAGCTCTGTTGCAAACCTCAAAGGAAACCATCCATACTATTTGATTATCCTGTAATACACCTTTCCAGGAGCTTTATACATTCTCTAGCCAGTGCTTCTCAAACCGTACCATGCATTGCCTGGGAATCTTGTTAACATGCAGATTCGGGTTTAGGAGGTCCAGTCTGGGGCTCCGGAGTCTGCGGGTAACAAAGCTCAAGACAACGCGCTGGCCCAGCTGCTCTCATCCACTTGGTATTCAAGAAAGAAATTCACATTCCACACTCATGCTTTACAAATGCTGTTTACTAAATAAGCCAGAAGTCAAATGGCTGAGAGAAACAACCCCTGTCCTTCGGCTTCATAGCAGTCTGGTTTGCTTGGAGTTCTCTGAGCTTGACTTTCTTTCCGGTTTACATTAGTGCAAGCAGGTAAACTCACCAGCTTCCTCTCCGTGCTTCTTTCTGAGCTGAGTCATTCATCTGCTACTAGTGTGATGTAGGTGGGCATGGCCTGAACTAGCCCCTATGTCCTGCTTCTAGGACCTGCAGTGTATTTTCCTGGAAAACATTTTCTCAATCTCCATTGTTACAAGGTCTCTGTGAGGAGGGGCAGCGGGCAGGGACAAGGATTTGGAGGCCCAGGATGAAAGATCAGCTTGGTCTTGCCTTGCCTGTGTGCACTTATCTGATAAAGTAAAACAGTTTGTTTCCCTCCCACCCTGACTCCGCCTACCCTGAGCCTTGGCCTTGTCTGGAATGGACTCCTGGATGGCAGTTGTGGATGCTCAGAGCACAAAGGGTTTCTTGTTTGCCCAAGGATCTATCAGTGTTTAAATAGAACCAGCGGAAATGCAGGCACACGGTATCAGCAGCTTATCCGGACCCATGGTTTTCCAGGTACATTGCTAGTCCCTTGAGTTTACCCAACTCCATCAGCACTGTGCTAAAAATTGCAAGGCCAGGCTGTACTGTGCTGAGATAGGGCAGGGAGAACAAGCCAGTTATTGAGGGTAGAGGTGTGTGGGTCCTTGAGATCTTATTTGCATTCTGCCCATGTAGAGACTAAAGCTGTGGTGGCCTATGTATTAAGAGGTACCCAGAGAACCCTGGCCAGGTGGCTCAATTGGAACATCATCCGGTGCACCAAAGGGTTGCAGGCTCTATCGCTGGTAGGGCACGTGCCTGGATTGTGGGTTCGATCCCCCCATCAGGCACATATGTGACACAATTGGTCCATATTTCTCTCACATCGGTGTTTCTCTTTTTCTCTCCCTTTCTCTCTCAAAAATCAATAAAAACATATCCTCAGGTGAGGATTAAAAAAAAAGAAGAAGAAGAAGAAGAGGTGCCCAAAGAGGACCAAAGTCTGGTTTAGGAATGCATCCAGAAGGTGGACCGACTCCAGGCCTTTCTAGGGCGGAAGTAGGTGGAGGTACCTCTCCATACCCTGGCTCTCCATCTTAGCCAACCAGGTCTGTAGTCAGCTCAGGAAGTGGTGAAAGGAGGTGTCAAGTGTGAACAGCTTAAAACTGTATGCAATTTTGGCATTTGCAAGCGTGTCTGCACACATATTTCTCTGGGAGGGGATCCAGGACCCACAGGGCTAAATGCTCCTGTACTATTTGGGCTGCATCCTCTTGGAAGGAAATGTTCAAGACAGATAGATGGGTAGCCTGCTTTAAAATGAGTCTTCTGTTTATAATCATCACTCCCACTGCCTAAGCACTTGCTCTCAGCCAGATGCTGTGCAAAGCACTTTATGAGGATTGCCTCGTTTAATTCTCAGAACTATCTTATGAAATAGGAATTCTTATTTCTATTTTACAGATGAAGAAACTGAGGCTTAAAGAGTTGCAATTTGTCCAGGGTCACAGAACTAAGTAAACAATAGAGCTACAGCACCTGAACCTGGGCTTTCTGATTCTGTAGCTCTTAGCAGCATGGAAGATTTGTCTCTATGTTTTAACATACTTGTTCGAGCTTCTCATATACATTGGCTAATTTGTTTAACTGGCACAGAATTACCCCAAACTTTAGCCATCTAAAAATTAGCTTCATGAATTTCTCCCCATTTATATACTGCCAATATTATTAAATTACTATTTAATTAAATTTTTATTATTAAATGCTATTAAATTTGTTATTACTTAGCCTCATTGTAAACAACCATTAATGTGCCAGTTTCATTTTTCTTGAATTCCCACTGACATAACTATATTACCATTCAAATGAAAAATGGTATTTCCCTCTAACATCATTTATGGTACCATCAGCGCATGATACCACACTTTGAGCAATTCTGATGCAAGATGTGAAGTCTGTATGTCCATACGGCAGCAGAACTGTGGGTGCACTAAACGGCCTTTACACTCCCAGCCCCAAGCAACCTTTCCTGCTCTGGCCCCACCACCTCATGGAGTGTGATGCTGGGAGGCAGGGCGGTGGCTGGGCTGACTCCAGAGAAGGCGCTCTGGGTGGCAGCCATGCTCTGTATCTTTCGGGGCCTGTTTTCACTGCTCTAATGAGACAGTGGTGCCAAGAAAAAGAATATTACTTCCCTGGCTGGTGTAGCTCAGTGGATTGAACACCGGCCATCAAAGCAAAGGGTAGTCAGTTTGATTCCCAGTCAGGGTACATGGTTGGGTTGCAGGCCAGGTCCCCAGTATAGAATGCGCAAGAGGCAACAACACATTAATGTGTTTCTCCCTCTCTCCTTCCCTTCCTGTCTCTCTAAAAATAAACAAACAAACAAACAAATCTTAAAAAGACACTATAAAACAAAACTTGCTTTGAGGGGTTGAAGGACTCTCAGGAATAGGGCAGGAACCTGTACTCCATTGCTGTGTGCTCCTGCTAAGGGGAATTGCTGGGGTCCTGGGTGAGGGAAGAAACAGCCTGGCCTGGGGCAGAATTTGGGTGGTTAAGGGGTCCCAGCCTAAGCTGAAAGAGGCCTCTGATGAAATTCCGTTTGTTCCCATTTCTGTTCTAACAAAATGTCTCTCCCTAAGTTCCATCCCCTCTGGGACAGAAATTAAAGGGAAATTTGAAGCCCTATGGTGTGAAATTGTGTGGGCATCTGACCTACATCGCTGCGTCTTACAAGCAGCCAAGAAGGATTCCTAATTTCCTGACTTCGCTATTACACCAAAACTGTGCTCAGACCCGCAGTAGCTGAGCAACCTCATCCCCTCTCCCCCGAGTAAAGTTTCATTTTACAGGTTAAATTTCCCAGTCTTGGGCCTTTAGCAACTAGATTCTGTGTTTCTTTTTTTCAGATCCTCATCTGAGGATATGTTTATTGATTTTACAGAGAGGAAGGTAAGAGGGAGAAAGAGAGAAACATTGGTATGAGAAACATCACTGGGTTGTGCCCCATACTTCCCAACCGGGGATCGAACCCTCAACCTAGGGATGTGCCCTGACCAGGAATTGAACCTGCAACCTTTTAGTGTACAGAATGACGCTCTGACCAATTGAACCACAGGATGAGCCAGGCCTTTAGCAACTTTGTAATGTGGCAGTCCGCTAACCCGCAAGTGGGACAGAATGGCAGTCTACCCCTGTGGAAAGGGGTGGGATGGTGGGTGAGTTTGCCTTCTCTCAGCAGCCTGGGGAAATCAGCGAGTGGGAAAGGTTCTTTTTGAGGACTGCCTGGTCCTGGCTCTCTGACTAGGCCCCCCTGCAGCGGAAAGTGGTATTTTCTGCCCCTCACCTGAACTGGTATCTTGATCATCTCAGACACAGTGATTGCCTGTCCGTGGCGATTCTGGCTGTTACTATTCCAGGACAGTCATGCTTCCTTTCATTGTGCTTTACTTTATTGCACTTCCCTGATATGGCCTGTTTCATAAATTGAAACAAGACCTCCGCCAGCAAAAAGATCAACCGCTTTACGGCAAGACTTGCTTTACGGCAGTGGCCTGGAACCGAACCTGCTGTGTCTAAGAGGAATTCCTCTACCAAGCTGTGAAAAAAAAAAAAAAAAGTGTGGGGGGAAAAAGTCTACTCTTGGATTGGCTGGGCATTTCTCGTTCTGACCGTCCTCAGCCTTGTGGGTCAGCAGTAGCTGGCCAGGGACAGTGCGGGGACTGCAGCAGTTCTGGTCCCGAAAGCAGAATGCTAGCTTTTGGGGGCGCGGCTCCTAGTCTTCCTGTGCTGTCTAGTCCCCACGAACGGCCGGGGACCCACAGGTACGGCGCTCTTACAATTGTATGTCGCCAGCTTTCAAGTTCACACTCCACTCGCCAGCGCCGCCCCTCCTCCCACCGGGAGCCGCGCTAGCGCTCGGGTTTACAGAAACACCAGGCGCAGATGGAATGCTGCCAGTTGCAGGAGATTCCGAGAGAGATAAAAAGCACATCTTTGACCACTTCTTTACCAAACAGACCCGAGATGTGTAATTAAAGGCCCCGGGACTCTGCTGGAAATAGGTTTAAACTTGAGGTAATCCCTTCTGGCACTTCCTCTTCCTAATAACCATCAACAGAAATCAAACAAATCCACCTGGCTCCAGCCAGTGAGTCTGTAACCAGCAAAGGTCACAGAGGAGCGATAAGAGAAGAAAGCGGCCACAAACAGCGTTACTGGAAACACATGTTGGGACGTGTTAGAAAGCGACTCCTGCCGGGCCCATCCCGACCCTGAGATGGGCCTGCTCTGTGGCGGCGAACCCCTTTATCTCCCACGGGGAGAGAAGCGGAACCGGGTTTGGGTGCTCTTGGTACCCGTGTCTTCGTCTCTTCTCTCTCTGAGGTGTGACTCAGCCAGAAAGACTAGAGGTGAGGTGATTCTGAATGTTCTTTTAAAGGCATTTTTCCCCTTTCCAAAAGTAAGGCTTGGCCATTATTGAAAATACTGGTAAGCAAATCAAAGGGGAAATAATTACCCCTGTGGTCCTTTTGGTTCGTCTTCCAGTCTGTTTCTGGTGCATGCACATGGACACAGGTGTAAAATACACACACACGTGTGCACAGAAAAGGTTAACTTTCAAACTGCATTACACTGTGCAAAGTACTGGTAGCCTGCTCTTTGTTTCAATCTATCTTGAGCATCCTTTGCGGTAGTCTGGCCTCACATCATTTTAAGTGGCTGAGTCGTATTCCATCACCTGACTGGATCAAAATTTACTTTAATAATCTCCACTTTACTTTAATTCACTCCATAGTGAATGTATCCCAATTCTCACCCCCACCCCCCCATTAATCTGTGTTGTGGAAACATCCTGACTGTTGGGTTTTTAGCTGAAAGAGCAGGTGTCAGCTGGTTTGAGCCTGCCCAGGTGAGCTCAGCAGCAGGGAGGGGAGGAGACTTTGGGTTTCTCAGAGATGGCTGCATCCTCCCTGGGTGAGCCTATGCCCGGTGTATCTTGAGGACAACCAGAGAGCAGCCCCCGGGGTTAAGGGTCAAGTAGGTCCCTCCCTGGTGCTGAGGGGATGTGGGCTGCAGAAGCTGTGGGGGTTAATGCAGGATGAGGTGGCTCAGGGGTGCTGAGGGCAATGAAATGTAAAACTGCATGAGAGCTTTAAAGAACTGGAAGTGGGTGTCTGTGGTTCTCTGGGCTCAAGTGGTGGATCTGTACCAGACCAAGGGTGGTGATGCTAAAATATGGTTATGTCATTGGTGAACTCGGCCCCCAGAGTTTCAGACTGTGCACCTGTGTGCTGCCCGTACGTGTTCTCTATCTGTGACATTTGCCGCAGGGGACCGCACTGAGGGAAAACTGCAGAGTGCGGACAAACAACAAAGCGAGTGGTGAGCATGCGTGGAGCACGTATGATGCTTCTGGCTGGTGCATGTAACCCCTGCCCCCCAACCCCGCCCGCCGGCCCCATGTTCCAGGAGAGGAACTGTATGTGAGAAATGTCGAATCATCTGCCCAAGGCCCTGCAGCTGGGGAAGTGGAGCTGGGATTTCATCCCAGATCTGACACAAACCGTGGTGCCACACTGCCTCCTTATGAAGCTTTCTACCCAGGCAGGTTTATATACATAACTTAGTTACAGGTAACAGTACAAACCAAGGTCATTGTAAAAAATGCCATCATTCAGGGGTATTTAGACAACTAGCTTTGGAAATTGGGGTGGGGTAGGGGTGGGGAGGGCAGGTCCTGGAAGCATCCTCTTGAAATATTTGGTTTTGTATAAATTCGTCATAATACGAAGTAGGACTGATCGGGCTACATTGAATGTATTTTGGGGTAGGGCACAGCTTCAAAAATGTTTGCCATTTTGAACTGAATTTCTTAGTTTGAACATCTTAAGTGACTTAAATAGGTAGCTTCAGAATTGTTCAATCTAGAATTTGAGTATGCATTCCAAAAGTTGGGAGTATAGATTTAAAAACAAACAGGGACAGGATTCCAGTGTTATGCTTTTCAAAATTGTTTTCAGCCTTCAAATTTTGCCTGTGATGCTAATAATTTTGACCTGATTGAGTAGAATGAAAAAAAAAAAAAGCCTTGCCCTGGTTGGTGTGGCTTGGTTGGTTGGAGCATTGCCCTGTGTACCAAGAGGCTGCGGGTTCAATTCCTGGTCAGGACACATACCTAGGTGGCAGGTTTGAGCTCTAGTCAGGGTGCACACAGGAGGCAATTGATAGATATTTCTTTCTCTCTCTCCACCCCCCGCTTCCTCTCTCTTTCTTTAAAATCAATTAAAAACAAAACAAAACAAAACATATCCTCTGGTGAGGATAAAAAAACAAGGCCTTGAAAGGCAGGAATGTACTCGGCAGCGTGTGCATGTTGTAGGATCTAAAAACTGTGTCATCGCACAGTGTAGAGTGCAGCAAACAGTGGAGTCATGACAGCCACGTGGGAGCCTGGATATCATGTATCTTCAGCACCATCCCTAGGAAGGAAGGAGCAAAATGTGGCACTGAGCTGCTTGCCCACACTGAATATGCAATTCCAGCCCACAGAGGCACGGACATTAGGAGAGAGATACTTCCTTGGTAGTGGCTGCTGTTGCTAAGATTCCAGTCTGGCCACCCACCCCCTCAGTCAGAAAGACAGTTGCAGCGGGTCTGTGTGGTGTTATCTGCTTACCAGGTACACTTCGGGGAAATGTCCCTGGGGCCTGAGTGCCAAGAAACAGTGGCACAGCTGTATGTCATGCTCTCGTCTTGCCAGAACCAGAGGTCTTGTTGAGAGAGCAGACCTGACTCAGGAAATAGTCTTAGCAGCACCACCGTGCTCACACGGTTTATCTTGACTTGAGGGACCACCTATGCCCTCCTTCCCCTTGCCCAGCTCTCAGGCCTGAATCGAAGGCAGCAGATTCTATCTGCCCAGTGAGTCCCCATCACCCATGGAGAAAACTGGATGGCCTAGAAGCCAGGCGCTGGGGAAAATAGAGACTAGCACTGACAAGGTACCCACCTGCCTAAGGATGGAGGGGGCCTTTGGTTCCAGCAGGGCCCTTAGCCTCTGTGCGTGAGGCTCTGTCATAAGTAATAGTACCCCTGGCACAGCTGAGGAGGAAGTCAAGGGAACCTAGGCCACCACTAGGATTCCGGAATGGTGGGGATGTGGGGAGGACAGCGAGGGGATTAAAATGGTTGTGTGATTGGTTTCTAGGACCCAGCAAGGCAGATAAGGTGGTGAATCAGGTGATCTCTGCATACCCCATCATTCTCTTTCCCCCCTGCATTCAGTGTGGCCCATACCTGCTCTGTGGATGCAGCACTATGGCAGCAGAGAGCCCTCTTTTAGATGCCATCATTACAGGGCAGCGTGGCAGGCACAGCAGAAGGAGGAACCAGGTGCAAAAGGTAGTGCTGGCGTGGGTGCCGTACCATCCAGTGTGTTATGCCTTCTAGCTATGTCATGTCTTCACAAATGGATTGTAAATGCTTTTAGGCTAGAGATTAGTTTCTGCCTCTGGCTCCCCCATGAGCCTCACCCAGTTCAGAGTTCATAGTAAGTAGTGGTCAGTGCTTTTAAATTGACCAACCAATCTCAAACCGAGGAGTGGGGGGTGGGACCGATATGTATTGTGAATACAGCCTCACAGTCGTTTTAGGGCTGAGGAGTGTGGTTAACACAGGCTCTGCTTTCTGATATGTCTTTAAAATCTACCACACATCAGCTGAGCTGCTTTGGACAAGTTACTTAACCTCTCTGAGGCTATTGCCCTAGCTGTAAGAGCAGAAGACAGTGTGACCTCACAGTCAGGAGAGCTGGCTCAGAACTGCACCTAGCTCTAAGTCAGCACTCAGAACAGGTGTGGCTTCTGAGGACTCCAGGGTCTGAGTCTCTTTGTCTTGCTTCGTAAGGTGTTGGCTCTTTCTAGAACTGACCTTATCCATTCTGCTCTGAGCCAGGCTCAGCAGAAGTCCAGAAATGTCCTTATTAAGGTTTACCTTTAAGAAAAAAAAGGATTTTTTAAAAAGTGCTTTCACCTTCTATTGGCTTTTTGAAAGACTCCTGAGTCTCCTATGACTAGGAGGAGACAAAAGACCACATGGGTGTTTATGTGTCTTTTAAAAAATTATTTATTATGACAAGGTCCAAACTAACAGGAAAATAGAAAGAATAGTGATAGCATAATGAACACCCACCACCTTGGTTTTTTTATTGTGGCAAAGTAAACATATCATAAAATTGACCATTTTGACCATTTTTAAGTGTAAAGTAGTGGTATTAAGTACAATGACAGTGTTGCATAACCTGGGGGTGAGGGGAGGGGGAAGGGTGGAGAGACTGTAAGGTTCCCTTGCAGTTAGTTCCTTGTTGGTTCCATCTTTGGAATGAGCTGGGCGGGGTGCTTTGGAGGGGGTACTGTCAGTTTTTCTCAGGCATTACCGATCCTGGCTCTTTCCTTGTAGGAGATTATAGACCTCACTAGGCTTTTCCTGAATGGCCAAATGTTTCTAGTCTTTATTTTTGCCCTTCTTCATATGATTAATAGTGGGTCAAATGGGTAGCAATCCATCATTCACTTAATATTTATGGAGCATCGTCTGTGAGCATCGTCTTCAGGCTGACTCCAGAGACGGCATCCCTAAGGAGCCCACTGTCTGGTTTGGGGGAAAGACATGTACACAGAGGAAGAGAAGACGATGTCAACCCAGAGACTGTAGAAATAAGCTCCAGTAGCTTGTCTGGCCTGATGGCAATCCTTTATTGAACACTTATTGTATTGTGTGTTAGGCACTTACCTTTAAAATCCCTGCAAGGTAGGTAGGTATTACCATCTTATATTTCAGATGGGGAAATCAAAGTCCAGAGAGGTTACATGACTTCCCCAAAGCTACAGAGCTCTTACATCTAGGAGTTCAGCTTCCTGTGTCTCCAAGCCCAGCTCATTCACCACCCATGCTGTTCTGTTACCAGATGTCAAAGGACTCAGGAATTTCACGAAGGTGGGAAATGAACTACAGTTATTATGCATGAGATGTTTGTTATTTTGGAAATTAAAAAATTTCCTTTTTACATGTAATTGTCAATATTGTCCTAGCAGTGTATTAAATAAATTATGGCAGTAGAGAAAATTTTTATAGGAAAAAATATGCCCAGAATCTTACCACCTTAATCTAATGTAAGTGCTTTTATTTTTACCTATGTCCTTCTAATCTTTGCCCATGAGCATGGGTATACCTACATAGTGCATATATTATTTCATGTTTTCTTGTTTGGTTTCATATACATTGTAAACATTTTTATTAAATCTTTATAATTTTTATTTTGTTTTATTTTATTTTTAATTATATTTTGATTAAGCTATTATAGTTGTCCTGATTTTTCACCCATTGCCCTCTCTCCACCCAGCACCCCCTACTCCCAAGGCAGTCAATCCCCTCACCATTAATGGCTCATGTCCATGGGTCATGCGTGTAAGTTCTTTGGCTGCTCCATTTCCTATACTGTACTACACATCTCCATGGTTATTCTGTAACTACCTATTTGTGCTTCTTAATTCCCTCACCTCTTCACCCATTTCCCCATACCCCCCTCCCATCTGGCAACCATCAAAATGCTCTCTGGCCTTGGCTGGTGTGGCTCAGTGGATTGAGTGCCCGCCTGTGAACCAAAAGTTGCCAGTTCGATTCCCAGTCAGGGCATATGCCTGGGTTGTGGGCCAGGCCTCCAGTTGGTGGCGTGCAAGAGGCAACCAGTCAATGTATTTCTCACATATTAGTGTTTCTCTCTGTCTCTTTTTCCCTTTCTTTCCCTCTCTCTAAATAAATAAATAAAATCTTAAAAAAAAACCCACTTTCTATATCCATGATTCTGTTCCTGTTCTTTTTGTTTGCTTAGTTTGTTTTTTATATTCAATTGTTGATAGATTTGTATTTTTTACCATTTTATTGTTCATAGTTTTGATCTTCTTTTTCTTAAATAAATCCTTTTAATATTTTATATAATAGTGGTTTGGTGATGATGAACTCCTTTAGTTTTTTCTTGCCTGGAAAGCTCTTTTTCTTTTTTCTTTCTTTCTTTCTTTTTTTTTTTTTTAGAGAGAGAGAGAGAAGGGGAAGAGAGGGAGAGAAATATCAATGTGTGGTTGCCTCTCAGGTGCCCATACTGGGGACCTGGCCCACAACCCAGGCATATGCCCTGACTGGGAGTTGAACTGGCAACCCTTTGGTTCGAAGCCTGCACTCAATCCACTGAGCTATACCAGTCAGGGCTGGGAACCTCTTTATCTACCCTTCAATTCTAAATGATAGCTTTGCTGGGTAGAGCAATCTTGGCTGAAGGTCTCTGCTTTTCATGATTTGAATATTTCTTGTCAATCCCTTCTAGTCTGCAAAGTTGTTTTGGAGAAATCAGCTGACAGTCTTATGGGAACTCCCCTGTAAGTAACTAACCGCTTTTCTCTTGCCACTTTTAAGATTCTCTCTTTATCTTTAACCTTTGGCATTTTAATTATGATGTGTCTTGGAGTGGGCCTCTTTGCATCCATGTTGTTTGGGATTCTCTGTGCTTCCTGGACTTGCATGTCTATTCCTTCACCAAATTATGGAAGTTTTCTTTCATTAGTTTTTCAAATAGATTTCCAATTTCCTGCTCTTTCTCCTCTCCTTCTGGCACCCCTATGATATGAATGTTGGAACACTTGAAGTTGTCCCAGAGGCTGCTTGTATTACTCTCATTTTTATGGATTCTTTTTTCTTGTTGTTCTTATTGGTTGTTTTTTGCTTCCTTATGTTTCAAATCATTGATTTGATTCTTGGCATCATCCACTCTACTGTTGTTTCCCTGTAAATTGTTCTTTATTTCAATTAGGGTATCCTTCATTTCTGGCTGGATCTTTTTTGAGCTGCTGAGGTCCTCACTAAGTTCCTTGAGCAGCCTCATAACCAGTGTTTTGACCTCAGAATCTGATAGACTGCTTATCTCTATTTTGCTTAGCTCTTTTTGTGGAGTTTCGTTCTGTTCTTTCATTTGTGCCCCATTTCTGTCTCCTCATTTTGGCAGCCTCCCTGTGTTTGTTTCTAGTATTAGGTAGAGCTCCTTTGACTCCATGTCTTGGTAGTGGGGCCTAATGTAGTAGGTGTCCTATAGAGTCTGCTGGCACAGCCTCCCCACCACCTAAGCTAGGTGCTTGAGATATGCCCTTCATGTGAGCTGAGTACATCCTTCTCTTATAGTTGATCCGTGGTTGCTGTTGGCAGATCAATGGGAGGGATTTACCCAGGCCAGTCAGCTGCAAGGATTGACTGTGACCACTGACTACCAACCTCTGCCCTCTGTGGAGGATCAGCTGTGCAGCAGGGTGGTGGTGCTCCAGCGTAGTCTGTAGTTGTCCACTGGGTGTGCTGGTCATGGGGTTTCCTGGGTGGTGCAGGACAAGTTCAGCCCCCACCTGTGTTTTGCTTGGGGTTATGCTGCCTTAGCTGTAAAGCAATCTGAGATGGCTGCTACTTGTGGGCTTGGAGATTCCCAGGCAAAGCCAAACTATGAATTTAGGCTGGCTGCTGCTAGTGCCGGGCCTGGGGCTCACTGAGGCCAACTGTTATTTGTTTGACAGGATTTAGGAAATTATGAAGCATGAGCCTAGACCAGTTATTGATATGGAAAAGCAGCTTGGGTGGGGCAGAGTTTTAGGGGATCTTCAAGACAGGTCAAATAGTATTAGCCAGGTTGATGGAGTCTCAGATATGACACCAGCTTGCCAGCTTTTCAGCTCTGTTGGAGGAGAGTTTAGAAAAGGGACAATGGCCTCTGCTCACCTTGATGCCAGAACTTCAGTTTCCTGTATGCCACTGGTGCCTTTCAAGTTGCTACCCTGGGTCCTGGAGCTCAGAGGGACTGGGTCTGAGTAGGTGAGTCTGTGTGTATGTTCTTTAAGAAGAACTGCATGAGGCTCCAGAAGCTTCTTCCACTGATTCAATCCCCATTGGTTTTTGCAGCCAGAAGTTGTGGGGACTTATTTCCTGGCACTGGAATCCTGGGCTGGGGGTCCTGGTGTGGAGCTGGGACTCCTCACTCCCAAGATGTCCCTCTCAAATTTTTATCCACCACACGTGGGTGAGGGACCAGCCTGTTCTGCATCTGCACATCTCCTACCCATCTGGATGCATGTGGTTTCTTTAATTCCATAGCTGCCAGATTTCCATTCAACTCAGTTTCTGACAGTTCTGAGTGATGGTGGTTCTATATTTTAGTTGTAATTTTGATGTGGTTGTGCAAAGATGCGAGCCATGTCTGCCTACACTGCCACCTTGACTGGAAGTCCAGGTCTTTACAATTTTAAAGACTGGATATTCTATTGAAGGGGTGAAACCTAATTTACTGAACCAAAACTCTTTTGAGTCTCTTTTGGATAGTTCTAGTTTTTACACTAAAAAAAACCGCAGAAGTAAGATTCTCTGTGCATTTCTCTTTCTATCCTCTTGTGAATTATTTCCTTGGGAAGATTCCCAGGAGTTGGTTACCTGCTTCAAAAATCGGAATATTTTGGGACACTTGACCTGTTTGGTGATTGCTCTTCAGGAGGACAGTACAGCACACATTGCCAGCAGCAGTGGAAGAGGTGCCGGCGTTTTTACTAGCCTTGCCAGCATGTGTGTTACTCTCTGCTCATTTAAAAGGTGGAACAAGGTTCCTTAGAGTTTTTATGTACTTAGATTCTATACTTCCCAACATTTGTTTTGTTTACTATTTTGTATTTTTTCTATATAGGTTGTGTGTTCCTAAGCTTTGTTCATTCATTTCTTGGGGCCTTTGTAATCGCTTTATGTTTTACACGAGATATTTACGCATATAACACACTCAGCTGGCTAGTTTATGGAGAGTTGAATAAAGAGGTAGTTTACAGCAGTGTGGGCAGGGTTTAGGGAGCCCACAAGGATGGAGCAGCTCTCTGGGTGAACAGCCTGCCCTGACCACTCTCACACTTCAAGAAGCAAAGAGAGAGCAGGTACCACAGTCTCAACAAGGGTGGGTGTATGGAGGGGGCTCCCTGGCAGAAGCTGTGGCTTTGGGGGAGGGACCCAGCGAGCCCGAGATGACCCCGTGAGGAGAAAGCCAGGAGAGCAGACAGCTCAACCTCGTGTTGTTTTCTCCCTCGCCTCTCCCACTGGCGCCCCAAGCACTGGCCCCCAAGCTTTTTAAAAGCTTAATAGTCATGTATCAAAATATACACACACATTAAATGCTTATATTTATTTATATAATAATGTAAAGATCTATTATTTCACAGATTTTTTTTTGTATAAAGCTAAACTATATATTTAAGTTGAAAAATTGGCCCTGGCTGCTGTGGCTCAGTGGATCAAGTGCTGGCCTGTAGGCCAGGGGGTCGCTGGTTCAATTCCCGGTCTGGGGCACGTGCCTAGGTTGTGGGCCAGGTCCCCAGTAGGGGATGTACGAGAGGCAGCCACAGATTGATGTTTCTCTCCCTCTCTTTCTCCTTCCCTTCCCTTCTCTAAAAATAAATAAATAAATACAATCCTTTAAAAAATGGACTTGACCTGTAGATTCCACAGAAAGAAGTATACAGGTGGTATGGAGGCATGGCAAACAGACTGAAGTCTAGGGAAATGGACTCCCCTACATGGACTGCCCCACAGTATCTGATCCTTTGATCTCCCTCTCTCTCCCTCTCTCTCTCTCTCTCACACACACACACATACACACACACTCACTCCCCTGGAATAACTATCCTGAAATGTCAAGGATTTGTGGCCACTGATGGTCACTGATTCCTTATTTCCCAAGGTTACAGAGGGAATGTGGGAATGCGATGGAAGGTTGCTGAGGCAGCACCCCAGACTTTCCCTCATCTTACTAATAGGGGAGCCAGAAGGGGAGCCCTGTGTCTGCTTGGGCTGAATGAGCACTTGGCCCAAGTGCTGGAGCACTATCCCTGAGTCCTCACTGCCCTGAAACTGAGCCCTGGGCTGGAGTGTCTCCCACAGCAGAGCAAGAGGGAGGGAAGAAAGGGGAGCCAGGCTGGGCCCCATTTTCTGATCTGGAGGGAGGAAGAGAAGTACCATCTTCTTACTCCATCTCCCACCTCCTTGGCTTATGGGGGCACCCCAAAGGATGCTCCACAGCTCTACCTGGAGATCAATAGCTAGACACCCTCTCCTTTCCCCACCTGAGAAAATTGGTTGAAGGCCTTGCCTCCCTCCTCCCAACCTCTCCACTCCCCTGAACCCCACCCCACAGAAGCTGTGGCACTGACGGGAACCATGCAGGAGAACAGGCCACTTAGTGTTATCTCAGCCTCTCCTCTGGAAGCGTCTGCTCCTCAGAGCAAGCCTGGGGCGTGTTCCTCCTGGGGAGAGCGTCCACAGGAGGAACCAGAGGACGTTAGGCAGAAGATAGATTGCATTAGGATTTATTATTATGTTACACAGAGAAGTGGTGTGCCAAAATCTCTTTTATAAGTGACCATATCTTCTGGAAGAGTTTGAACTGGTTGAAGGTTTGGAGCAGTGCACGCATGAACTCTGGGGAAGCTCAGGTTTGGACATGCTGGTTTGCCTGGGGCGGGCCAAGTTTATACCTGTCTGACGCCTTTCATTTCAAACAGTATCTTGGTTTGCACAATAAATTCTGGTCCCTCTGCCCGCAGGGACATGTAACCAATCTCCGGAAAGAACATAGAATGTGGGGACCGGAGAGCAACAAGTAGAACCCACCCTCAGAGCCCAAATTCTACCCTGGCCCCTCTCAGCGTCCCTGGGCCCAGCCCTTTGTAGGTGGCTCAATGGGAAGATTTTTTCCTTTTCTCTCCTCCCTTGGCTTATAATTCTTATGAAAGATGAGAAAATCAGATACTTCTAGGAGAATGGCTGCCTGTTCTGATGGAGAGAATGTCATTAGGCTTGAATACAAACAAGCCTACGAGGTAGCTTGTTCTCCTGGCTCCCTGTGATCAAGGTAGTGAGACCATGGAGAACCCGAAGGGAGGAAGAGGCCAGGGAGGGTAAGGGCCCAGAGAAGACTGCAGTGGTGGCAGGGTTGCTGCTGCGGGCCCTGTTTGTGGGGTCAGGGCTGCACCCAGAGCCCAAATGGCCTTTAACCATCTGAGCTGGACCAGCACCTTGCCCACCACGATGGCTGCTGAAGGAGGAGGGTGGGGAGGCCACTGCTGGCTCTTTCTGAGCCTGGACCACTGGCCAGGGCTGTTTAGGGAGTCTTGGACTATTCTTACCTTCTTTCAATCTGCACCCCATTCCATTGGTCAGCCGTTTCCTGGGCAGCAGATAGGGGACCAGAACAGGCCTGTCCTGGAATGGGTGGAGCCGCTTAGTGAGAGGGACATTATGTGCCGGGAAATGCTTCATTAGGTGATTCCATCCTTGAGTGAACGTCACAGAGCACACTCTCAGAAACCTAGATGGTCTTGCGTTCGGTGCAGTGAGGCTGCACGGCGTATAGCCTGCTGCTCCTTGACTATGGGCCTGAGCAGCACACTCCTGTAGTCAGTTGTAACATGTGGTAGTAAGTGTTTGTGTATCTAAACAGACTTAAATGTAGAAAAGGTACAGTAAACACTGGCAGGAAAGATAAAGATAGTACACCTGTATAGGGCACTTACTGTGAACAGAGCTTGCAGGACTGGAAGCTGGCTTAGGTGAGTCGGTGAGTGAACGTGAAGGCCTAGGACACTACCGTCCATACTGCAGACTCTACAGACAGTGCACACTTGGGCTACACTGAGTTTATAAAGCAACACGAGATTAAACGGAAGAGAGAAAAGGGTGCAGCCAAGAAATGCGGTCAATTTGGGACATGTGAGGCTGCTGCTGGCATAACGGCACACAGTCTTACAGCAAACTTCATTTTTTATGAGCAGAAAGAGCATGCTTTAACATGATGGTGAAAATACAGTAACTACCTTGACCAGAGACATAGTTGTCTATTATCGTCTATGTACTGCACATAATTGTTATGTGCTATACTTTTATAAGCTGGCAGTGCAGTAGGTCTGCTCTCACCGGCATCAGCACAGACACCTGAGTAATGCATTGCACTACAATGTTCTGATGGCTGAGACATCACTAGACAAAAGAATTTTGTATCTTCATTAGAATCTTATGGGACCACCATCATGTCTGTGTGGTCCCTTGTTGACTAAATGTCGTGATGTGGCATGTGACCATGCTGGGTGCCGGAAATACGATGGCACTGGATCCCGACCCTCCCTGTGAGTGCAGTGGGTTTGTGACAATGTTCTGAACTGAGGATATGGGAGTAATGGTTCTTCCTGCGCTGGGGTGGGGGCGAGGGGGTGGTATCTGCAGAAAGGAGCAGCATTTGAGCGCAGTCTTGAGGATGAAGCAGCCTCTTCGTGGTGAGCAAGATGGGAAGGGCTTTCCAGGCCAAGGAGAGTGAGTGCTTGAACAAATGTCTGAGGGGTCTGAGAAATGGGTGCAGTTGGGTGGCATTGGGAGCTGGTGCGGGCTGCGGAGTCAGTGCTGAAAGGTGGGATGAGAAAGCCCTCTGCAGTCTCACAGGCTGGCAGAGTGGTCTTGGGCCAGTTGTTTTGCTTCTCCCGGCCATAATTTATTTACCTGTATAATGGGAATAATGTGACCTACTTCACAGGGTTTGGGAGAATTAAAGGACATACTAGATGTAAATCAACCAGCGTGGTGTCTGGCATATACATGCTAACAAAATGTAAATTATTGGCACGGTCTCTGCCACTCTTAATAAAGGTGGGCTGTTCTTTTCCAAAATATATGGCTTGAGTCACTGGAGTGAGCTGGCAATGATCCACTCGCAAAGCAGGTCTGGCCTTCTGACTCCATTTGGGAAGATACTATCTGATACAGGATGCTAATGGAAGAAAACTCATGTGGCTGCCTGGCTTGGGGATCTGCTGCCAGCTTTCTCGGACAGTTACATCATGTCAGCGGTGTGGAGCTCGACATCAGGAAATGCATTTGTTAATTACTTTTCATTCCACAAATATTTATTGCAAACCTGGTACGTGTCAGGTCCTGGATCCAATGTCTTAGTAAGAATATGTACGTAAAGGTGATGGAGAGAGGCAGAGAGAGGAGAGGAAAAACTCAATTCTTTCCAAAACTGATTTTATAAAATCTGGAGGCCACAAGTTAGCTGCTTTTTGTTTCCCTGTACCCAGAAACTTGGTGAAGGTGGGGGAAGAGTTCTTCCTATGTGTCTCTTTCATTGGAGTGTGAGTGCCTCAAGAGTAACCACTGTGGGGTTGAGATCACAGGTATCCATTTGGTTGTCGAATAGATATTTACTGAGCACCTACTATGTGCCTAGCACTCTTTGATGCACCAGCTCTTTGAATGGTCTTTGAGGTATGAAGGACTCTCTTCTCGTCAAACAGACTGGGAAGGAGAAAGGTGGAAAACCCATGGACCTGCGATGTTGTCCACACTGGAATCAAGTGCTAGTCAGGGGAGTGAGCGTGGGGAAAGGCTGGGGCCTTGCTGCTGTCCTCCGACTCCCTCTCTAGGGGAGTGGGCTGTTTCCCTAACAGACAGCCTATTGGACGCTCCCATCCTGGATGTCACATTTCACTGTGAGGGGGTTTCATTCTGTTTATGGAAGGAGCATCTACTGCCACACACACAGTCTCTACAGAAGAAAGTTTATCTTCTAGTATTTCATTGGAGGAAATGGCTGCCTCAGACATGTTGAAGAGACTAAAGAATGATGAGATTAATTTGATAGCAGCTGTAGCCCTCACGTGTGAGTACTTATAATGTTCCAGGCAAACAAGTGGTTTGCTTTCATTATCCCATTGAATCCCGACAACAACCCTGTCAAGTTTGCACTGCCCTCCCTGTTTCACAGACCAGACAAATTGAGACCCAGAGAATGGGTCAGTAACCGGGCCACAGTCACAGATCCTGCAGACACTGTGGAAGAGCTGGGAGTTGCACCGTATTGCTCAGGCTTCAGGCGCCTTTCCTGGTGAAGGGGCGAACCTGTTCTCCTGGATCTTCCCCTCCCCTCCCCTCCCTTCCCTTTTCCCACCCTTCCCTTCCCTTCCCTTCCCTTCCCTTCCCTTCCCTTCTCCTACTACCAGTCCCTCCCTTTTTCTCTTTCTTAATGATTCTTCAATTAACCAAACCAGGCTTAGAAAACCCAGATGAGCTTTCTCTAGTGCTGGGGCTATTTGTAGCAAGGCATCCACCCTGGGGCTGCAAGGGTTAACTCTGGCCTGGTGCTTCAGAGATGGATGCCTTGGCCTTGGGAGGCGGCTATTAGTCCTCTTTTCTAATTAAAAATCGCCACCACTGGCTTTCATCCCCGTACTAACTAGAAGAGTGTGTGTGTGTGTTTGTGCACACAGCTCTTTATCTCCATTTCCTGTTTCATATTTAATCCGGCATGTTTTCCAGTGTGTGGATGTGGAACACGTGTAAGGTTGGGACACGGTCTGTTAGTAATCATTCCTGCATTTTGGGGCTGGTTTGCTCCCATTGAGCCCCACCAAAGGCTTGTGAATCCCAATCTTCCTGCCTCATGTAAGTTCCTTTGTCCTGATCACCCTGTTTTCTGAAGGGACTGCCTTCGGAGCAGTGGCTTTCCTTGCAGGTTGCTCTCCAGAATGTCTGGGATGGTTCTTGCATGGGCGGGGGGTGGGGGTGAGTGGGGAGGGTGGGGAGGGCGCCCCACGGAACTGTGACTAGGGGTTAACAGAAAGACTGAAGGCTCTGGGAAAGATGAACCCCACCGGGGGTCAGCTGGCTTGGGGTACAATTCAGCTTTAGACCTTTTTGTTCTTCGTCCAGGCTGGAGAGTCCAGTGAATGTTGCGTGTTCACTTTCTGACCTTTCTCTGAGGTTTGGACTGGCCTCTCAGGTAGGCTCAGCAGCACAGCCTCGCAGACCCCCACTGCGGAGTGTGAAGCTGGGGCCACAGGGAGAAGGATGGCACTGGGGACTCCGGACGCTCACCTTCTCGTCGGCTCTTCTTGGCCTAGAAGTGGGTCTGATGAGGCAGAAGTCCTGTTGAGCTTTCAGTGTCCCAGGGACCCCTCCCAGCGTCAAGAGTGAGAGTTGGGGTTCTGAGCTGCTGTCCAGGGGCCTGCCCAACAAACACCCTGGTCTCTCTGGTGGTAGCAGTTCTCATCCTGCTAATTGAGCTTCAGCATTCTCCTGGGTGTTTCTGAGCCACTGAATTTTTTTTTGCAATTAGACTTTGATAGCCAAGAATTATCTTGTGGATGGAAGGGAAACAACGGCATTGTAAAATGAGAGCTGGAAGGAGGCATACCAGTTGGTCTGGTCTGAGAGGGGCAGGACCTGGGGCCTTGAAGCCTTAGGATGTGCCTGGGGGAGGGGCAGGGGAGCCCTCGGTTCTGTGTGGTGTGCGCTGTGCAGTTTTTAGGGAGTGGCTCTCTCTGTGCCCTTCACAAAATTCCCAAGGAGTCTGGGGCCTCTTCAGAAAGTTGTGAATCGTCATTCTGATCTCCCCCCGCCTCACCAAAGACTGTTGTAGAAAAAGTCCTAGCAGTATAGGGCAGAGGGCGAGGTTCAGAGGGCACAGAGGGGACATGGGTGGGTCTGAGTGCTTCTGGATCTCACAATTGGCTCTGGCGGTGGGAGGGGGCACTTGTAGAAGGTTAGATGAGGTAGAAATAAATAGCTGTATTTCTTTTCAGACAAGAGTAATCCATTTTTATTATTTGCTCTTAGCATTGAGGATATACAGTGAGGAGTCTCAACTATAAAGAATTACAGCCAGCCCAGACGCCCTGACTTTGAATAATCCATTATAAGAGTACAGTTCCTTTTATCACAATATTCTTATCTTCTGTTTGTTTCTGAGCTGAACAGAAATGCCCTAAGCTACACCCCAGCTGTAGAGTTTGTAGACCAAAGGCTACTGTTTTCTTCCTGCAGGAACCCTGGGGTGTTTGGGGGTTAAAAGGCCTGGGCCAGCCATGTGTGTTTAAAAAACAAGGCTGATTCTGCAGCCAGTGGCTCCAGCCTGACTCCATCCTGCTGTTAATGGAGGACAGAGGACCACTTATAGCTTCCTCTTCACCCCATAACAAATAACCCGGTGCTCCCCCAGGCCTTCCTGCGCTCCCGCCCCCACTGCCCTCCCTGTGGTGGCAGTAGCAGGCCTGTTCCGAGTCTGGTTTCTCGGCAGGGCCCTGCGGTCAGCCCCCACAAAGTGTCAGTCCAGTTCCTCTCTCTGATAAGACCCTGACTAACTGCATTAGCAGGGTGGTGAGCAGGTTTGCCTCTCCTCTGTCTTGTCTTTGGCCACTCTAGAGCCTCCTGGACAGGGCGGAGACCTGTCCTGCAAACAAAGCTTAGTTCAGCTGTGAGCACAGGCTCCCATGGCACCTCTTTTGGGAAGTCTTCCTTGACTGCTCTAGCCCAGGTGGGTTGCCTCTTCGTTGCATTCACTTAACGCATGATTTCTCATGCACTCTTTTAAAAAGTCCTTTATCACAAGCCTTGACATACATACAACGGCTTGCAGTCGTTGCGTCCAGCAGTGCTTCTTACACGTGTGAGTTCTTTTTGCCAAGCAGACCTTTAGCTGCCTGGGCAGAGCCCATTCTTACCTGAAAGGGCATGTGGACTTTGAACTGTGACCCACCTGGGTTCAAACACTGGCCCTGCCATTCATTTGGGTGACATGTGGAAAGCTGCCTATCCATTCTGGACTTGAGTGTCCACATTATGAACTGGGAAGAATGACACCCACCAACCTGCCTGGGCTGTGAAAATCAGAAGTGCCGCGTATGTGGTCCGGGTTGCTGTAGGCGCTCAGTGAAGTCACAACTGAAATGAAACCAGGCTCATCCTAAATTCTCTGGAGGTCAGTGACTGGGTTAAAAAGGCTTAGAAATCCATTTGTCATCTAATGAAGAAATCAAAAACTAGAAGTTTCTGCCTCCTTCTTTGCCCCCCAGATCGCTTTCGTTCCAGAAGGAACTACTGTTAATGGTTTGGTTTGTGTGCATTTGTCTAAATAATACATATTTTCATATAAACATTGTTCTGAAATTTGCTTTCACTAACTTGCCTTGGCAGCCTTCCCCTGTCACTACATTCAGAAATACTTCAGTCTTCTCAACTGTGTAGTGGTCCTGGAACAGTGGGGCCCTGACTTAGGGACCAGTTCTTCTGTGGGTGGCCTTTCGGTTGTTTCCAGTTTTTCTCCATTCACACAGGGTGGTGGCGAATGCTTTTCTGTTTTCTGTGGCCACGGAGCAGAGCCCTCAGAAGGCAGCGACGTATGTCTTCCTATTCCTGTGGACGGCCTTGGTGTGGCAGCTTTCAACAGTTCTCACCTCGTGACGCACAGGAATGACTACAGTTCAGCGGCACACCAAAATTACACTTTTTGCTGATCTGACCGAAAAAGTAGGTGTAATTTTGATTCATTCACACCAGACGGCTATTGTTGTGTTAGCTATTGTCACTCTTTATTTGGCAGTCTAAGGGAAAAGAGGTAAGTGCTCCTGACTAAATAGGTATTACAGTTTTAAAAATTTTTGCAGCACACCAGTTGAAAATCGCTGCCTCAGTGGTTCTTTTGCCCGTGGTCTTGGCAATGATGGAGCGTGCGAAAGAGCTCACATGACTGGCAGCTGGTGCTGGCTGCTGGCTGGGAACTGAGCTGGGGCTGTACCCGGAGCACCTATGTACCCTCTGACTGGTCTCTACCCGTGGGTCAGGTTTCTCACAACGTGGGCCTGGGTTCCAGAATGTCAGTTCCGCCGTGCACTGTTGATCCAGTTCAGTCACAGGGCCAGCCCAGAATCGAGGGTGAGGGACAAGCTCCACCTCGTGATGTGGGGGCAGCGTGTGTGCCCGAGCAGGGACGGGGCATGGAGTGGTTGGAGGCCGTTTCTGGAGACTGAATCCTATAAATGTATGCATATGCATATGAATATGAATATAGGGAGGAAGGGTTACAGTTTATAGGGAGGAAGGTTTATAGGAAAAGTAGGTTTACAGTTGTTTGTATAGAAAATAGTGCAATAATTAGTAAGTAATAACACAAGAATGAACTGTTTCACATACAACTGTAGACCTTCTTTTGCCCCGCCCTGTGTGTGTGTGCGCGCATGCGTGCATGCACACATATATTCCTCTTCTTCATGCGTCTTTGTAAATAGATGGGATTGTTTTTGTAGGTTCATTCCTAGAAGGGAGTTGTTGGTTCAAAATATACAGATGTTTCTAGACGGGAGGGAGTTGGGGGCTGGGTGAAGAGGTGAAAGGGACTCTGGAGTACAGGTTGCAGTTATGAAAACCGCTGAGGGGATGTAAAGTACAACATAAGGAATGTGGCCGTGGTCCTGTAATCCTGGTGATAACTGTGTGGTAACGATGGGCGCAGACTTAGTTGAGGTGATCACTTTGTAAGGTATAGAAATGTCTAATCACTGTGATGTACACCTGAAATTAATGTAATATTCTATGTCAACTGTAACTGGAAATAAATTAATTTTTCAAAAAAGACCTGCACATCTCCAATCTGGACAGTGACAGCACAGTTGCCTTCGACGAGGCTGTTCCAACGACACTGTCCTCAGGGAGGAGCACGGGTGGTGGGGCGGATGGCATTCGTCTCTCCCTGCCCCCACCCGTGCTGGCGTCATCAGTTGTTTTCATCCTTGTCGATCTGATGGGTGAAAAACTGTCTGGTTTTCACTATTAGTGGCATGAAACATCTTCACAGTGTTTCGTTCTTCTTTATACTCGAGAGATTAATTTGTGCTACACCCGTAAATGCCCTATTCCTCTGGCACCGTCAGAGAAACAGGGAGTTGGTGCGGGGGCCTGTAGGGAGCAAAGGCCCCCTATGAGGACTCTGAATCACGGCCCCCCAAACTGCTCTGCTGCTTGTTACCTGCTTTTGAGAGGGTTTCACAATGTTGGTGAGCAAATTATTAACCTTGTCCTATCTTCAGGCTCATTACTTAGTTGGAAAGCTTTTTCAGAGGGCCCTGTAATCCCCAGTTACAGAATGTTCTGTGCTACATGGGGAATGGGAGACCAGCTCTGAACTCTGAGCCCGGGCGGGACTACAAAGGCCTGGTTGGGAATGAGGACGGAGTGAGATCAGGGGATGAAAACCTCCAGTTAATGCCCCCCTGTCAACAAACTGCAGGCTTTCCCCTCGTATTCCCATTTTCACACACACACACACACACACACACACACACACACAAGGATATAGGCAGTGATGACTTTGATAGAATAGGCGTCCATGGTTTAGTTCAAAGACACTCACTGGTCAAGGTTGGTCTCACTGCTTCTCCAGCTTTAGATCCACACTTCAGTCTCCTAGGCTTCACAGCATGTCGGACAGTTTGCTTATAGGAGATGGAAAAGCCAACCTCCCACACTCTGACTTAAGCAGGAGAAACTAAAAGATGTTTATTGGGTCATATACTGGGATGTCTGGGCGTGAACTTGGAAATAGATTGGATTCAGGGCTCAAAATCAACGCTCATCATCCTTGGACTCTGTCTCTTGGATCTCCCCTCCTCACCTTAGACTCCTGTGAGCAAGATGGTGGTTTCAGTCCAGGCTGAGAGGGGAGTTGAGTCTGTTCTCCCTCTCAGCAAAGGCCTCTGTGGCCCATGGGCTCTGGCGGCCCAGGGCCGCTTTTTCATCCCTGCTTGGGAGCCTTGTGGCCCCAGTAATCTGGCACAGTGATTGGCTTAGGCGGGGATGTGTGCTCCTCCCTGAAGCCTGTGTTTCGGAACCTTGACTTGATCGTGGAGGGGGATGGGCCCCAAACAAGCCCGGGGAGCCATTTCCTGAAGGCAGAAGAAAGGATATCGGGGATGCCAAGATCCAGAGTCCTTGGTTCCTCCATGGTGCCCCTCGAGTGGTCATTCATTCAGGATGTAAGTGCAGTGGGAGGGATTTGGGGTTCTAACCGACTCTCGGGGAAAGCTAACTCATTTCATCCCGGGACCACCAGCGGCAAACAGGGAACTACAGGTAGTCCAAGAACAGTAGCCAGTGATCCCAAAGCCTGGCTCTAGTCATGGGTTGTGGCCAGTTTATCTGCCTTCAGTGAGGGGGCGAGGAGGAGGCCGGGTGTGACCCCTTCTCTGGCCCTGAGTAAGGGAAGGAGTTTGAGTGGAGAAAAGACCACAGACGGGCAGGTAGGAGCTGGCAGAGATGGAGGGCTTCCTTCAAAAGCCAGTCATGGGATTCATATTTGTAAAATTGATTGTCTTTATTGCAAATTATCTGTGCCGGTTTAGGTCAAGGGTATATATTTTCTTCATCCACAGACCTGAATAGTTTGGGAGGCAAATGTCCTTCTCTGCCAGGCTGGGCGAACAGCCGTTGGATGTGCCGACAGGCCCCGTGGGATCGTTAGTCTCCTGTTAAACCTTTTATGGTTTGCTTTTTTGGTTTTGCTTTTTTGAGAAAACTCAGGTTAAATATTTATTGTGGAGGAAAGGAATGCTGCTGCTTCCTCCTGCTTCTCTTACTTTGTTGCTATTAGCTGTTTAATAGGCAGTAGCATGCAAATAGTATAAAACCTAAAAGATACGAAACGCTGTGCTGAAGAGTCTGTCCGCCCTGGAACCTCTGCCCCCACCCCCACCCCAGTGTCCGTCCCTGTGACCAGTTTCCATTGCATCCGTCCTGGGAGAGTCTACACACTGTTTCTTTTTCACAGAGAAATGGGCCATTGCATTCTTCCTGACAGAGTCCAGAAAATGGACCACAAACACATCATTGAAGGACAACTTATTCTTTTCTTCTTTAAATGAAACAATTATAGTTTTCCACCACATTGACTTTAAAGCATCCAAGTTAAGGCCACAGAGTCAAAGAAGCAAATGAGATCTCACCTCCAGTCAGCTAACCTGTTGACCTCTAATGAATGCTCACTGGTTCCAGAGGTTTGTACTCATCCATGGGTTCCCTCTCCACTGTGTTCCCCCATCTGCAGGGCCTGCGCCTTGAGCTGCTCCCTAGCACGTTTGACCAGAAGCGGCCTCACTCAGCATTGTTCAACAAACGCCCCTTCGCCTTGTTGGCTGTCTGTGCTCCAAGTGGCCCACAGTTTCCATAATTAAAGCCCATCCTCTAAGGTCGAGATTTGTCACCACGGAGGGTGTACCAAAGCTGCTGGTTCAGAACCTGAAGGCGTTCCTGCCAGAACAGTCCAGAAACTCCCAACCAAGGGCTCAGCTCCCCTGGGGAGCGTGACGTGGCCCCTCTGTGCTCCGGCCTGGTGTGGGGCCCTGGGGCAGAGGGATGACTAGCCACAGTCCTCTTCCTTGAACAGCTGTGCAGCCCCGGGCAGCAGGCCCGAGTGCTGTAGTGACACAGTTGTTCAGTACCCCTCCTGTAGGTCTCAGTCCCCCTCCTGTGGGCCTCAGTCCCACGGGAGATGTCCGTGAATGAACGGCATTCACTTTAGACATAAAAGTGCTGCTGTGTGTGTTTGTTTATCGCTCTCTAGTCCCTTACCATGCAGCAGTTAGAGGGATGTGTAAATAATAATATTGGTAACAATCTTCACTTTCTGATGAGTATAAATAAAATAACTGCTGTGCACAGGGGTCAGGCCCCGTCCCAAGTTCTCCTAAGGTTAACCCCCAGAGAGCCCTGCGAGGTGGGGCTGAGTGTCACTCTCACTTCACAGGCAAGCCCTTGGCCTCAGAGAGAGGAAGTCAGCAGCTGAAGGTCACAAAATTTGGGCTCAGTGGAAGCAGCGTTCACGCCACGTCCTAAGGTGCCCATGCCTCAGGCCCTGCACAAACCACGGCCCACCTGGCACTGGGGAGCCACCAAGCCAGCCGCTGGCAATTTGTTACAAAATAAAAGTAGTTTTTGAGGTGGGCAATTAACTGTTTCTAGAAGAAGTCCTTGATTCCCAGTAGACAGCTTCTTACTATTGAACTAGATTTGTGTTCCAGCAAGAGGTAACATCATTGTTTAATTAAAAGGAACACCTCCGTTAGTTTGTAGTAGGGCCATGAGTTTTATTCTTGACACTCTCAGATGTGCAGAGAAAGGATAATGTCTTTATTTAAGGCTGCAACTGGTAGAAGCTCCACCCCCCTCTATGTCCTGGGGGCAGGGAAAAAGGGCAGCTCATAATGGAGTCTGATTTTTTAAACCAGTCTCTTGAGGTTTCCCTTGTTCCCTTCCCGATCTGAGAGGGGATGCAGGGAGGGGTGTGGGTAGGGGTATGGGAGAATTCAATCTGGGGCAAGGGTCCTCTGTCTTTGTTCTTGTCCTTGGGTGTGAGCTGGTGTCAAAGAGGACTGTTGCCTAGTGCTGTCCCTGGGCCATCCGGTATCTGCTGTACATCTGAGTGCATGCCTTCCCCACTCACTGCCTGGCTGGACATCCTTGCGGACTCGTTTACTGCTTGGGGAGTTCCCCTGTGTCTGTGTCTGGTCCCCCATCTCGGCCCCTGGCGGGAGTGTCACCCTTGGCTTCTGGCTCTTAGCTCAGCGTGCCCACTGCACAGGAGCTGAAGAAGTCTCCACCAGCAGCCCAGATGCTCTCCTGGCCATGCCGCTTGGCCCAGCGTCTTTAGCCCTGGGCTGTGTTGCTAATCCTTCTGGAGCCCAAGGCAGAAGCAGGGCAGGACCACCCGCCCCGCCCCCCGCAACTGACACACACACACCACTGCTCACCGTGTTCTCCTCACCTCATCACCTTTTCTCAGAGAGAAAACCGGGGCTTATACACCCACACGTCAACCTCTTGGTTCTTCTGCTGGCCATCTTTTTCTCACAATCCATTGGACAAGAAGGGTGGGCTTCTTATTTCCTTCCTCTACATTCTATTTGTCTTCCCAACCCCAGTCTCATTAGCTAAGTCCAAATGGCCAACAGTAGTGAGAGGCGCCTCAGCACACCAGCAGTTCTCTACAGAGAAATGGTCCTTTCTAACTGCTTCCGCCCTTTTCTTTGCTGCCCTTCAAGTGGGTGTTGGCCCAGGGTTGTGAAGTCATCTTTGACACTTGACCTTTTCAAGTCCCTCACTGGTGAGTTAGTGCCCCATTTCAGCATGTAGGAATGATTGACATCAGTGGTTTTGTTCTCGGCCATGGGAACCCAGAGAGCACCAAGATGTAGGAGCCATCTTTAACACCTGGGGTCTGGTCTCGAGAACTGCAGGATGCTGGGAGTGTGTGTATAGACACGCCGTTCGGAGCCTCTCGACAAGCCTCCTGCAGGGCGGACAGGTGGACTGAGGTTAAAGAGCTTTAGTTACTGAATAGATCAAAATAAAAGGGCTAATAAAAGAAGGTCATGGTAAATGTTGTTGGATTTGAGTTAATTTTTCCAGTTTTAGATTTTTCTCCCCCCCACGGATTTACCCCATATTTGTTTGATTTTGTTTGGCTTGTTGAGTTTGCTTTCGATAGGTAGGCAAATGTTGATTTAAAACATTTTTAAAAATCATTTAATCTTTCAAATAGTTATGAAGTCATCTTTGTTTTTGACACGTGGAGGCCACATTCATATGAGAGAGCCATATTTTTTCAGGAGCAAAATATTCCTGGTTTTGGTTGGAACTAAAGATGTCAACATTTTGTGGTGCCCTGTGTGGCGGATCCCAGTCTCAACACCACCTGATCAGTCGGCCAGGAATGCCACTTTCTGAAATAGGTCCTTAGAGCTAATGTTACCAGAGAAGGAGCAACGACAGGAGGTGCACATCCCCTGGTCAAATAGGCTTGGAAACAGGTTAACTAGAGTCAGCCAGCCCGGCTCCGTGACTCCTGGGCTTCTTGTCCCTTTCACGGCACGCACCACCGCATTAGTCCCAGGGTGGGGCTATTGTGGACGGCATTGACCAAACTCGTTTTTTGATGAGCATTTCATGGGGCCAATGTTGTAAGGAATCCTCTCTGGAAAGTGCTGATCTAGGATGAACCATGAAGAGGAAAACAAGAAACTCGGTTATCTTAGTATTTCCTTGTGAACAAAATCCATGGTCCCTGAGTCAGGGAAGGCCTGCGGGACAGAACAATTTCCATAGTTGGCAGAGAGCCCAGGGTCACAGTGCTTTATTGCCCTGGCCCGCCAAGCCCTCTCTCACAAAGGAACCAGCACAAGCTTCCTCAGGCCTCCGACAGTAGCAGATCATTCCTGAGGAAGGGATGGGGCTGTGCAGCTTGACCTAGAGGTGGGGGCAGGTCTGCTTAGCCCCAAGAAGCAAATATCCTTCAATCCAGAAATGAGCAGGAATTTCAAGAATTTGCCTTCTTTGCCCTAGCACCATATTGCTTTAGGCTGCCGATTTTCAATCTCTTTCATCTCATGGCACACATAAGCTAATTACTAATATTCTGCAACACACACAGGAATATATTTCTTACCAATCTGACAAAAAAAATAGGTATAATTTTGATCCTTTCACCCCAGATGGCTATTGTGGTGTTAACTGTTGTCATTTTTTAAAAATGTATTTTAATTAATTAATTTACTTATTTTTAGAGAGAGGGGAAGGAAGGGTGAAAGAGCAGGAGAGAAACATTGATCAGTTGCCTCTCATATGTGCCCGACTGGGGACCAAACCTGCACCCCAGGCATGTGCCTCAACCAGGAATCAAACCGGCAACCTTTGACTTTGTGGGATGATGCCAACCCACTGAGCCATCCTGGTCAGGGCTGCTGTCATTTTTGTTTTTAGTTGATAATCTAAGGGGAAGAAGTCAGTGTCCTGACTAAATAGTCAGGTATTGCATCTTCTAAAAATTCTTGTAGTACACTAGTTGAAAATAACTGCTTTAGAACGCAAGTATGATTCTAGCCACATGAAATTTGCATGATGACTGCAGTTAGTTTTAACAGGATCCATCTCTGTTATGTTGTCATCTGGCCCCGTCAACTGAGGTCTTCGAGATGATTAACTAGAGCAGGTGGGTGTTAGCAAGTTGGATCGACTCTCCAGCCTGTGGACTGGTAGCAGTTGGGTAACTCAGGGAACATTCAAGGGCTTTGGGAGGGAGCTGGGCCCCAGCTCCCAACTATACTGGAACTGTACCTTGGGCTGACTTTCCCAATGAATAAAATGAATAAAGACCACCTGAGTGAGTGAGTGTGTGTGTGTGTGTGTGTGTGTGTGTGTTGGGGTGGGACCGTCAGGTTGAGAGGCTTCTGAAAGAATCCATAGTTGGGAACAAAATCTTACCCACCTGGGAAAGGCCTCTTGGGCTGTATACTACCCTCTAACAGATTTATATGTCTGAGGTATGAAGCCAGCTCTTAGAGAAGCAATTCTATAAAAACAAAGCCACAGAGGGTATAAATTTGCCGACTGCACAAGCCATAAATCAGTGATGAGGGCGTCTGGGGCCCTATAGAGGCACACTGCCTACAGAATCAGGGGGCAGCGTGGCTCCGAGGGCCTCTGCCGGGCCTGTCTTGTCCACTCTCATGTAATCAAAGATTTTCCTCCTGCCCTCCCCACACCAGCCTCCTGCACCTGGGAACTGAGATGCTGCTGATTAGAACCTGGGGGTGGCTGTGATTTGTCCATTTCTGAAGGCCACCAGTGCTTCTTGGAGTTTCTGCCACATAATCCTTGTGGTCGAGAATCATTTCAGGGGTGGTTAATAATGGCTAATATTTACTGAGTGCTCATTATATGCCAGGCACCATTGAATCATTTTCTTACTCTTTCATGTCTTAGTTCCTTCAGAGATTGTTGATATGGGTTGCGTCTTGTCTGTTTCCATGCATTTCACAGCAGCTACACATTCCTTTGCATTTAATAGATGAATAGATGATATTTTGGGTATGTGTCTCACCTACCCATTGACCCCTAGTCCCTAAAGAGTGCCCCCTCAAGAATGGGCCCGGGAGCCAAGTTTTTACTTCATAACCCTGCTCCCCTGACGGTAAGAGGTGAACCACTCAGATTCTGTCTCCTGGGATTTTGGAACTGGGAACCAGACGCCGGTTGGGGCGGATAAAACAAGAACTGTGGATCATCCTTGCCATCTTCTGCCACAGGCACAGAGAGCAGAGGAAGGAGGCCTGCCAGGAGAGGACAAGGAGCAGATGTGCAGAGAGCAGCACTGACAAGTGACCGGAGAAGGGTGCCTGCCCCGGCTGCCGGTGGCTCTCCAGGTCCCCATCCCCTCCCCTCCTGACGCCTGACTGCCTTCCTGCCTGTGGGTTCTGAGAAACACGCCCGAATCCTTCCACACTCATCCTCTTCACTGAAACTAGTTTGAGTTGATTTCTACTTCTTACAACCAGAGAGCCTTGGACTAAGCAGTGTGAAACATAAATGATCCTTGGTTTAATTCCCAAGTATTTCATCAGCACATCTTACTGGCTTTATCTTTAGAATGTATGTGGAGTCTGACCATTTCTTACCACCCCCCTGTTGCCAGGTCTCTATTATCTCACTTGGATTATTGAGACAGACTCTTGGCTGGTTCTCCTCCTTCTACCCTTGCCTCCCGCCAGTGTATTCTTCATCCAGCAGCCAGATGGGCAGAGCACCCTCCCCCACTTGCCCTCTCTTTCTCTTGCTTTCTGTGTTCTCCAGTCCCTTCCTGAACAGATTGGTCCTACAGCCATTAGGGGGGACAAAGCAAGGGTGGCACTTGGTGCACCTGGGGAGAGCTGCCATGGTTCAGGATGAAGTTGGAGCCTGGATGGGGTAAGGCACGTGTTTCTGTGGAAAGACTACCTGACACGAATCAGAACCCGAAGGGAAGAAGAGAAGGCATCCGAGGAGAAGCGATGCCAGAGCCTTTGAAGGGTAGAGGTGTGCAAGTGGTATAGGGGGCTCTCTCACGTGGGAAGATGGGAAATCCAAACCTGGGTGGGAAAGGAGCGTGGCCATTGGGAGGAGAGGCCTATTATGGGGCATAAGAGCCCAAAGAGAATAAGAAAGGTGTCTGCACAAAGGAGGGCCTGGCATGAAGGGTCAGAGTCCAAGCAGTGGGAGGAACACGCCTGTATGAGTGGGGGCTGTCCTGGCACAGGAGTCAGAGGGTAAGAAGGGTATCCAGGGGAAGGGATGCTGGCAGCCGATTGGTGGCATCAGGGAGAGGGATCAAATAAATAAATGTTGTCAGTACTAACGAGAGCCAGGTTTCTCACTGCCAGAGAAGGGTGTTACGATTATAGAGAAAAACAGAACTTACAAGAACCCTGCGGTGTTGGGTTGGAATTAGAGATAGCTGTCGGAGCTCATGACAGAGTTCAGCACACAGCTAGGTAGACGACAGGTAGATGATGGATAGATGTAAATGTCCACTGTAGCTGACCACTGTGGACCCAGGAATAAATGACACCTTAACAGCAGTGAACACATCTAGAACACACTCTGCAGAGAGAGAGCTGGTTTCTAAATTAGAGCATGGCAAGTACAAGAAGAGCCTGGGACAGCTTGCGCCGGGGAGCAAGGACGTGCTCCAGAAATGATGGGGGAATGTCAGATGGACACAGAAGCCAGCTAAAAGGGGCTTTTCCTGGCCAAATTTGGGACAACTTGGACATCAAAATAAATAATGACAGTGATAGATTATAACCTACTGACTAAATTAGGGAACCATTACTCCATGCTAATATAAATGAACAAATACCAATGTAGTTTCAAATATTCTCCTCTTTAATTTCAAAGGGGAAAAAGTAAGTTTACAGTGAGGTCTTGGAGACATTAATGAAACGATCAAAGTGAGCATCACCAGCAAGGGGACACATTGAAATCGTGTGGCACTGATAGGATGCACGAACACGGCCTCACTTCTCTGATGTTCTTGCCAAAGATGCAGAATCAGAATCTAATCATAAGGACCGAACTGAAAGATTCTATTAAATAACTGACTTGTAATCTTCAAAAGTGTCAAGTTTGGGAAGGCTGAGGACATGTGCCAAGTGGAAGGAGACTAAAGAGACGTGGTGCTGTGGGTGACTCTGCACTCTGTCTGGACCGCAGGGACTCAGTGGGTCTGAGCCAGGCTATATTGGTCTTGGTTCTAGGCTTTGGTTAAGGCTAGGTCCACCTCATTGTCTCCCAACCTCCTTGGATCAGCAGGGATCTGAGACACATTCTTTTTACGGCTAAAGAGCCAGTCAAGCCCAACTGTTCAATCATATTTCAAGTTTCTGCTCACCTCCCATGTGCAATGTCAAATTGGCTAGTGCAAGTCACAAGGCCAAGCCCAATGCCAAGGGTGGGAAGGCACATTCTGCCCTTCATAAAACGATGACAAAGGTGTGGGTATGTGGCACTGCTACTATAGGCCAGTAAAGCATCGAGACCAATAATCCAACCCACCACACTTCTGTGCCTTGGACCTTTTCTAGGCACACTGTGTGGTCTGGAAATTTCCGTGTTGGGTCCCTGATGGTGCCAAGCACACTGTGAACTCCAGGAAGGTGCTCATCCTGACTGATCAAGTGCTGCCAAAGTTTTTTCTGGTTTGTGCGGGAAGAAACTAAAACGACCATGTCAGTGTCCCTTCCCTGTGTTTCAGGCATAGGTAGCCTTCCTTCAGTCTGGACCCACCTGTGAAATGTGAAATGTGAAATGTGCCAACTTTTGAAGTTATTGGTTCCATTTCTCTGTCCTGGAGAAGTCATAGTAGATGTGGTTTAAGGAAAAAGAAAAAAGGATATGAACAAGGGTGCCTCTTAGAGCATGGTTTATAAGCGTGACAAAGGGGAACTTCACAAGGGTCCTTCATCATGAGAAGAGTTAAATAATGCTGGTTTTCCGTGATAGTTAAAAAGGCTGAAGAAGTATAGTTATGTGTTCTTATGAGCTCAGTTAAAGAAGAGGAACCACCGGGAAGTATAATGTGTGTGTGTGTGTTGTTGGACAATCTCTCAAAGTCTGCTGTCTTCTCACCTGACGCTTGAGCCTGGAGTCCGCGAGGCAGGCAGGTAGAGAAGAGTCGGGCTGGCCAGGCACGGCAGCTTGAGATTTCCCTCCGCCCGGTGCTCTGCTGCCTCCTTCCTTTCACAGATGTTGATCCCTAATAAACATCTTGGACCCTCAACTTCATATCAGCATCTGCTTCTGGAGACCCCAATCTGTGACAATTGGTATAGGGAATGGTCCAAGAAAGCAGGTGGTAATGTGGGCCTGGGAGCTGGATCACTTATCCCAGGGCTGGCCATGAGTAAGGGTGGAGCACGGGCGGCCCCTGGGATGAGGTGGTGGTCCAGCTTTTTTAATTCCCCTGGTGGTGAAGTGGGAGGTGCGAGAGTAGGCATGGGAGGTATCTGAGAGCTATGGAGATCCCAGAGCTGTGTGGATGAAGGGATTGAATGTCTATTACTAAACCCCTTTGATGCTCTCCGGAGAGATAATGGACAACTGAGGGCCAGTAACAGGCACCTGAAGGGCAGGTGGGAAAGCCAGAGGGCCTCTCTGTTCCTGCAAAGAAGCTCTAATCTCCTTCAGAAGAGGGCAGAGACCCAAACTCAGGATTTAATAGGCCATGTGGCCAAACCAAAGAAAGTGAAATGCCCATCTAAGCAGTTCTATTATAACAAGTTCAGTGATTGCTCTCCTTTCTAAGCCAGGGCTGAATGGCTGCTATAGACCTTGTCTCCCTGATAGTGATGGTGATGATGGGACCTACGAGTAATAGATCGGGGCAAGGCTTTAACCTCCAAAAGCCAGGAGACCACAGTGACAGTGGCTGGCAGAATTGAAGTGGTTGCCAAGAGTGCCTGACAAAAATTTATGGAAATGGTTAATTTATCGGTGTTTCTGGGGGCAAATAGCTGGAAAGTTGATTAAGGTACTGCTATTCAGCTTGTACCAGCAGAAGAAATCAAGGAGAGATGAATAGAAGATTGAGGTCCAATAAAAAAGATACACTCCCTTGCCCACTGTCCAGACCTAAGCCAGTTTTTAGGTGTGGGAGCTACTGACCACAGGGGTTGGCAGGTTTTCAAAAAGAAGAGCCCTGTGACACTATGGCATGCAACATCTCTGTCCTTCCCTCCGAGGGACCTGTGGTCATTTATTCAGGCCCTTCTGCAGTGGAGAACTGGGAACATGCAGACATTTGAGAACTGTTGGACATGAGGCCCGAGCTGACATTGCTACCCAGAGACCTGAAGAGTCATCATAGTTCTGCTAGAGGGGAGCGTAGGGGCCCATGGAGTAAGTGGGGTCCCGACCCAGATCCTGCTTTCAGTGGGTCTGCTGGGTCCCTCCACTACCAATATGCATTTTTCCCATCCCCGCCCCACCTCTTTACCCTCTTGATTCAGAGTTTTTTGAGAATAGGACCAGTGTCTTTGAATTCCCCCCACTGCCTGGCATGATGCCCGCTTCGCATTGTGGGGTAGGTACTTAATAAATACAAGTTTAATTGAAGTGTTTCCTGACCATTCCCTGCCATACCTCCCCTGGATGCCTATAGCTTCCAACATGTATTCTATACATTTTTGGAGCTTTAACCCATGTTGCCCTTACTTATTTTTTTTAACTTTTATTTTGAAATGATTATAGACTTCAGGAAGTTGTTCAGGAAGACGTTCAGAAAATTGCACAGCAGGGTCCTGCCCATCCCTTGTCCCTTCACCCAGTTTCCCCAATGATAGCATCTTACGTAACTGGAGTACATGAAGAAACCAGGAAATTGATGGAGGAGTACCATCAATTAACTAGGCTATAGATGGTGTTTGGATTTCACCAGTTTTTTTATGTGCTTTTCTGGGGTGTGCGTGTAGTCATATTAAATTTTTATCACCTATAGAGAGACTTGTGTGACCACCAGCCACTACAGTGAACATACAAAGCTGTTCCATCACCACAAAAGACCACCCTCCTGCTACCCCGTTATAGTCATATCCTGTCCCTGTCCCTGACAACCACTGATCCGTTCTCCATCCCTACAATCTTGTCAGTTTGAGAATGTTATATAAGTGCAATCATGTAGCATATTACCTATTGAGCTTAGCTTTTTAAATTCAGCATAATGCCCTTGAGTTGCACCCAGGTTATTACTTAACATCCCTTTTCATTGCTGAGTGGTACTCCAGTTCATGATGTACCACAGAGTTTATCTAGTCATCCGTTTAAGGACATTTGGGTTGTTGCTGCTTTTTGAGAATCACAAATACAGCTGCTTTGAACATTCACGGCCAGATCTTTGTGTGAACACAGTTCTCGTTTCTCTAGGATGAATGCCCAGAGGTGTGATGGCTGGGTCACATGGTAAGTGTGCATAATTTTATAGGAAACTGCTGAACTGTTTTCTAGAGAGGCTGGACCGTTTCACATTCCCACCACTTACGTGTGAGAGCTCTGCATCCTTGCCAGCACTTGTGAGAGTCAGTGTTTGGTTTTTAGCTGTTCTAATACATGTGCAGTGGTTGTCATTGTGGTTTTTAATTTTCATTTCTCAGGTGGCTAATGATGTTGAACATCTTTTCATATGCTTGTTTCCATCCACGTACTCTCTTTGGTGAAGCGTCTGTTGAAGTCTTTGTCCATTTTCTAAATTGTTTATATTCTTACTATTGAGTTTTAAGAGTTCCTTTTATATTCTGGATATAAGCCCTTTGTTAGAAATGTGATTTTCAAATATTTCTGTGGCTTGTCTTCTCATCTCTTAATAGAGTCTTTTACAGAGCAAAAATTTTGAGTTTTGATCAAATACAACATATCAATTGCTTTCTTTTATGGATTGCGATTTTGGTGTCAGTTCTAAGAACTCTTCACCCAAAAATCTTTGTGAAGATTTTTCTACTATGTTTCCTTCTAAAAGCTTTATATTTTATATTTAGATCAATGTTTTATTTTGAATTAATTTTTATAAGGTGTGAGATTGAGCTCAAGTATCTTTTTGCTTATGAATGCCTTAAATAATTATTCTAAGACTTTGTTGAATGCTGTCCATTACTGATTACTTTTCCACACTATCACCTTTTCCACTACCTAAATAATAAGACAAAAAGTAGGGACCACAGCTCATGTTTCTTGGCATCTCCCTCTGAACCTAGTGTTCATTCATTCATTCAACAAATAGTAATTGAATACTCACTATGTGCCAGAACTATGTTAGGTGCTCAGAATACATCTGTTCTCATAGAGCTAATAACCACCTAGTAGAGGAAAAAGACAATAAACAACAAAAAAATGGGTAACATTGTGAAGAAGTGCTCAGAAGGAAAAGAAAACCTTGCGGTGACAAAGACCAATGGCCAGGGTGGACCTCCTGCTCGGTTAGGGAGGTGCACTCGGAAGGAGGTTATGCCTAAGCTACAGTCTTAGATCTGGGACATCACTGTGGCTGCCACTGAGGAGGAGGGATGGGTAGAAGCCCTAACTCTTTATTGGTCCAGCCACCTGTCTGTCTCTATACATTCCAACTCTCACAGCTGAAAAAGGCACTTGAATATATTTATCATTTTACACTATAAAATAAAAAGTGTATACAGTACAATGTATCTCTCGACGTGGAAAAATATCCTCAACATATTGTTCAGTGAAAAAAAGACAGTTTTAGGAAATGGTTGCCTCCCCCCCCGCCCCGCCCCCATACTGTCCTTTAGCCATCAGAGTTCCCCAAACCCCTGATTTCTTCCCCTTGGACAGTGATAAGGCTCCAGATACTTGAGAAGGTTCCAGGTAGTCTGTATTGGTTACTCACCCTCTGAGCTATGTCATGGGCCTCCCACCCTGACCCCTCCCTACCTCCTTTGTCAAGTCTACCTGCGGGGAAAGCAGGTGTTCCCAGCTCCCAGAGCTGAATGGCTAGACTGGGATGCAGTGTGGCCTTAGTGGACCAGGCAGAGCCCAGCCTAGGAGGAGGATACAGGGGCGTCCCCAATGTCTACAGCCCAATGTGGTTTTGTGGTTCCCTTTGGATTTTGGATGTTCATAAAACAAGCTGCCAGCTGCCTGCCTGCCACGTGGGTGAGGCTCTACGAGTCGAGTGCCTTTCTGAGAATTGAGTGGGCTGACAGGGCCCAGCACAGTGGGTCCTTGGAGTGCTTCATAGGGCCAGGCGGGGAGACTCAAGCAGCCTGCTTGGGGCCTTCTGGCCATGGAGCAGTAGACAGGCAGGATTCCACGGGCGTCTCTCAAGGGTCCCGAAGGGCCTCCAGGTTTCTCATTCTTCTCTCTGTCTGCTCTTGTCTATACCTTTCTCTGGGCTCACCTGTCAGCACCCAGATCTCCAGAAGACTGGCGGCATTTAGTGCATGCAGACACAAAGGGGTAAGCCTCCCCCTTTCCAGGGCATTCTCAGCATATGTGTGTTTTAGGAGGCACAGAAGTGTGGGGAGTGAGGATTGAGTGGATTTTTTTTCTCCTATGGGCATTGTTAGCCAGTAAGAACTTTCAAGCAGAGACAAAAATTGTTGCTTTTAATATCTGAGGGCAATCTGATCTTTGCTGGAGGACCTGGCAGGGCCTCCCACTGCTGGTGGGGGAGAGCAGTAGAGGCCAAGTGCCTTGGGCCTGGCACTCCGAGAATGCGGCCTGCCAGCTCTGGGGCTGGGGGGCTCCTGTTCCAGCCCTGTGGTCTCTGGATGACTTAACCAGGAGGTTGCCTTGGTTACACAGGCTGAATCTCAGTGAGCCCAGTTACTCATTACCTCTCCCTGGGCTTGGCCCGACATGAGTAGGCAGCCTTGCCTCCTGGCACTTGGTCTGCCCACCCAGACTCACTCCTCTGGGGGTGTGTCCCCAACCTTTGTCCATAGCCGGCAGGGGGAAGGCCAACTGGGCTGGGATGGGACTCAGTCTCTTCTTGCATTTGATACTCCCCTCAGACCTGACATTTGTTCCGTAGTCCCTCATAGTCCCTCACTGTCTGGTCTGGCTCTGCAGATGGGCCCTTCTCCTTCTTGGAAACCAGAGACACCAGGATCCCTGAGAATGGCCAGTAACTGAGGTGTGTCCCACAGGTCACTCAATGGGCTCATGACACATCATCTACCTGTTCCTTGTAGACCCTTACTGCAGAGACTCCAGTCGCCAGGTTCCTGCACCAGCACACCTCCCGGAGGCATTGGTAGCGCCCCAAGCCTCGGAGAAGCTCAGGAGAATGGGCCGTAGTGCCAGGCTCCCTGGGCTCAGACCCTGACGCCACTCCTTACCTGACCTGAGATCTGGGACAAGTCTCACGACTTTGCTGAGGCTTAGTCTCCTCCATGCAGAGGGAATGAGAACACATCACCACCTTGAAGGACTGTTGTGGAGATTGGAGAGGATCAGGGTTAGGGGCCCTGGGCTTTTAGTGCTTTTCCTGCCACCCCAGGCAGGAAGCCACCATCTCTGCTTAATGTCTTGTGTGCCTCACTGTTGCAAAGTATTTTGTGATTTGCCAGGTGTTTTTCGCACACCTGCAATTTATCTGCCCCTTCCAGCAATCAGGTGGGGCAGGCAGAAGAGAGTAATTGTTATTTCTATTTTACTGAGGCTCAAAGAGGTGAAGCAACTTGCCCAAGGTCACCCAGATAGAACCAAATTATAGGTCTTCAGTCTCTGGATGCAAATTGTTTCTCTTTTATTATCCTGCCTTTTGTTGAGGTCAATGGTAATTTTCTAGACCCCAAAACTGTAATGTAATAATAAAATCCTGAAACTAGAAGGTACCTTAGAGCCATGCATTTTGTTTGAATGTGCTTGAACACCTCTACTGATGGAGAACTCACTGCCGATAAGAGTCAACTGGAGAGTGTATTCTGATGGTATACAAGGAGCAGGTGGCCAGAGGCGCAGCCGGCCCCGTAGATGTCTGCCCCATGAGTGAGGCTGTGGGACTGAGCCTCTCTGAGGACATCCCTGAAGCCAGGCCCCCCAGGCCTCCCTCTTAGTCCTGCCCCAGAGCCCTCTCAGTCCTTCCTCTCCAAAACCACAGTCCCTCCCTCAGAAGGGAGCTGTCTCTGCACAGATTGGTTAAGGTTTATTAGCCCTTAAAATTCCTCCAAGATGAGCTGGTATTTATTTCTCTCCAAAGCTTATGTAACCGTAAGAGGATACTGAGGCTGCCAAAGCTGTCTGTGGTTTGGATGGCACTTGCAGTGGTTTCTTTTGGGAGCTAAATATTATAATGAATGATCTCATACTATCATTTTCTTTGGAACCAAGTCATACTTGTCCCAGTGGTACCCGGAGCTACCTCCCAGGTCCCTGCTGTTTTGATTCAGGCTAGTACCTGTGGGTAGGGTGAAGGGGACAGGGAGAGCAAAAATTAGTCCCTTGAGGCAACTTGAACACTCAGCTTCTTCAAGGAGGCTCAGATCTGGGTCTGTAGCCAGGGCTGAGGCTCTGGGTGGCCCTCTGTGATTGGGCTGCTGGGGAGATGATGGGGATGGCCAGCCTTCTAGCCACCATCTGTTCCAATTTGAACTTCTGTAAAGAGGCAGAATGAGGACTTGGAATAGGAATCTTGTCTGGGGGTCTGACTGCTGGGAGATTACAGGCCAATCCTGAAGAGCTGTCAGAGCTAGGGCAGCTTTGTATCAGGAGCCTCCAGCTGTTGGGTGAGAAGTACCGTTTATCTTCTAACACTTACGGCATAGCAGGAACCAAGCTAAGCACTTCGCCTGCATTCACAGGGGAGGCGTGTAAGGCAGTGGGTTGGAGGGTAGACTGTAGAGAGAGTGGCTGGCTAGGTGACTTTGTCTGTCCTCATCTCTAAAAAATGGGGTGATAACAGCCCTCGGTATGGGGTTGTTGGGAAAATTAAATTTGATAATGAGGACAAAGCTCTCAGCAGTGCCGGGCACTAGTAAAGAGCTCAAGAAATGTTAGTTATCATCATCGTCGTCATCTAATCTAATCTTCATAGTAACTCTGTGGGGTGAGGACTCTTGATCTTGTTTTGTGGGGGGAAAAATAAACTTAGAGAGGAGATCATGTGATGAAGGTCACATAGTGAATGAGCAACTGGGCTGGGATGTGAAAGCTTCATTCTTAGTACCCCCAAGGCCTAGAGTCGGGGGAAGCAGGGTTTGTCGCATGATTCCTTCCTCAGGGAACTTGAAAGCTACCATGTGCAGGGCTGGGGAAGGGGAAGAACTGGGTTCCCTGCCATGGAGGTCTGCCCTCCTGGCCAGTGGTTCTCAGAGAAGACTTTCAGGGGCTCACTAGATCCTGAGCTCCAGGAGGGCCCGGGGACCATGTTGGTGTTGTCCACCGCATCCCAGCTGGGAGCACTGTGCCTGACATATGGCCAGCACTCAGAGTCCCTGTTGGGACAACTTATACCTGCAGTGCCCTTTGGGCACCATCATTTTAGCAAGTGGAGATTGGCTTCTCTTTCTGTCATCAGTAACCTCTTGGAGCTCAGTGACATGGTGCCATCCACTGGGCTGGTTAGTCCCCAGGGAACAAAACACCTGGGGCAGGTGAGGAGGAGTCTGTGCTGGGAACAGAATGGCTGTGGCAGCCAGAACTCTGGGGAGTCCATGGAGGAGACCATGGGAGGGCAGGCTTGATGGGAGCTTTGAAAGCCCTGGTCAGGTGCCTTGAACTTAGTGGGCGAATCTTCACAAATCACCTACTATGTGCCTGCAGTGTGCTTGGGGGCTACAGATACAACTTGAAGTGAGATTTGTTTCCTGCTTCCAGAGAAGGCCCAGGCTGGTGGGGAAGGGATGGCATTGTAATCAAATAAGTCATTGTTAATTACAAATTGTGGTAATCATTATGAATGGAAAGAGCCCTGGGTTAGAGGCATGCAAAAAATAAAAATGTAATAAAAAGGCCCTGGGTACAGAGATGGAGGATAACAGACAGAGGAGGAACTCCCATGCATGTATGTGCAGTTAAGGCAGGCCTCTCGGAGGAGGGGACATTTGAGCTCCTTTGGGAACAGTGTAAGGCCTCAAATGGAACTTGGTCTTCCTCCCTGATAGTCACAGGGGAATTTGAAGCTCTGGCTCCCCAAGCTGGCGCCAAAGCCTAAGTAAAGCCATACTAAGACATTTCTGAAGACGGCCCTGGGCCAGAATCTCAAGAGTAAAGGTCCTGTCGCACCCAGGAGGCTGGGAGTAATTAACAGTGAAGGGGCTTAGAGAGGGCTTAATTAAAGAAAGAAGCGATGGCTCCACCCAATCGGGTAAGAGGCGCCATACACCCCTGTTCCCCAAGGGCATACATGATACTTGTTTCCAAAAGTTTTCCCATGTTTATTCCCCAGGTTTGGGATCTTCTTAAATGTTGTAAGTGTCCCCAGCATGAAGAAAACTCTGGATTTTTGCTTTACTCCTTTGCAGAGCATTTTCAACCTCTAGTGTTTGCCCTTGGTCACCTTCACACATACCCAGCAGGTCCTGTTGGTTCCACCTCCAAGGTAGCTCTTGGATTCAAATCCATCCTCTTCCCTGCAGCTCCTGTGTCCCTATTGCATTCCAGGCCACCTCTGCTTGCAGCCAGGGGTACTTTTCAAGATGTTGGCCTTCCATTGCTTTCTTATTGACATGTGGAACCAAATAATAACAACCTTTTTCCAAGGCCTGGGAGGCCCTATGGTCTGACCCTGTCTGCTCTCCATCTTCATCTTATACCTTGCGCTGCGCTCTCCCTCCCCGCTCTTCACTCACATTTAGGGCCTGCGCCTAGGCTGCTCCCCTTGCCCCAGGATTTCATCTGGTTGGATGAGGTCTGAGCTCCAGTGTCATGTCCCAGCTGGAAGCATGCAGCAGACACAGTGATTGACATCTAGGCTTCAGTGCTTAGAAGCAGGAGGCAAGGCACTCTGTGGGTCTCAAAATTCCTGTGAACGTGTGCGGGGCATAGGAGAGCACACCTTTGACAGTAGATGTTGTAAATGTTACAGTCTCTTTCCTACTTGGGCTGAAACAAGAATATATCCCTTAGAGTGCTTTATACCTAATACTTTTCAGGGCATTTTCCCATCCATTTATTACCTTCCTTAAAGCTGTTGAAATCCTACCACCAGGTAGGGTGAGCACTGTGATCGCCTTATCAACCAGGAAGTGGCCTCAGAGAGGTTACAGCTCTGCTCAAGGCCACACGGGGAATGGACAGTGAAACTGGGACTGATGACAGCTGCATTTGATCTTCTTCAGAGGGTGACAATGTGGAAGGAGCAGGTGAAGTTGCTGAGGTGGGAATGATTTTGACCTGTTTGAGGAACAGGTCGTGTTCCCAAAATGTAAGTGTAGGGAGCACGTGGGGAAGTGGTTTGACTGGAGGTGGGAGAGGGAGGCGGGACACAGACCTTGCAGGGCTCTCGAGGCTGTGATAAAGTGTTTGAAAGTTTGGGTGGGTTTTAAGTTGAGCGGGGAAATGACATGATTGGATTTGTACTTGAAAGGATCACCCCGTAGAACTTTCAGACTTCCTGAGCTTCATTTTCCCCATCTGTTAGGAAGGGAATAATCAAAGGTATCTGACAGGATTATTGAGGGGCGATGAAAGACATGAAAGCACCAAGCGAATCGATTCATGTTTGTGAAATGCACAACAAATGGAAAGACCTTGCAGATTTGAAGCTCTCCACTTGGGGGTGGGTTGGCTCCTGAAGGGTTAATCAAACCTGTCTTGGGAAAAGCAATCCCACTCTGCTAATATAATGGTAAGGGATGCAATTCAGGCTGTTTATTTTTGAGAGATTTGGTCCTCCTATTAAGCAATCACCCTGTTTATGTCACTGCTAATTGAAGTAAATTGCTTTCTGCAATCAAATCGGGAAGTTCCCTCTTCTGATCATGAAGGGACGTGGACTCCAGTTCCTGGTTTTAGTATTTAGTCTGCCTTGAGACTTGCCCTCTAATTAATTGCATACATTCCGCTGATTTCCTTAACCGTGCACTTGGCTTGCTGTTGGGTCAACAGTGCGTTGATTTTGAAGTTGCACTCTGGGACCGGAAGTGTTCCTTCTTCTTCTCTGCCCGCCCCCCACCCCACATCCCCAACCCCAGCCCCAGCCAGAGCAGCCTTCCTGGTGGTGGAGAGTGGCCTTCCAGCAGATGTGGGAGGTGGACATGAGCAGCAGGTGTGGCTGCCGCTGGCCCCTGCCCGGTGGGGTGCTTCCCCAGGCTCATCAGGCTTCTGCTCTACCTCTGTTCTTCCCACGGGAGGAGAGTGGCGGGGTGGCTGGCAGAGAGTAGGCACCTTAATTCTTCTGGCTGTTCTGCCACCATACATGTACACACTGTCAGTTCTCTGTCATTCCCGTGGCCTGGCTAGAAAAGGACTCCTGGGGACAGAGCAGGTTATGGGGAGACTTTACCAGAAAACAATGAGTGGGACAGAGTCTGGGCCTGGGGCATGGAGGGTGGGCAAGGGGAGCTGGGGGGTGTTTTAAAGGGGGTACCGTGACTTCTAAGGCCTGTAGCCCAGCCCCATGGAGGGTGTCCCAGTGTCTGTTCCTAGTCTTGATGGTCAGTGGCAGAGGGTAGCAAGGAGGTATCTGATGTCAGACAGAGTTCTTAGGTTGGATGTCCTTGGAAGTCCTTCTCCCAACTTTTGCCAGGTGACCGAGAAAGTAGAAAGTGCCCCCCATAATTCTTCCTCTGGGCCAAAAGGAAAATAAAGGGCCCCGGGGTTCAAGCCAAGGTGACGCATTTTGGGTGCTTTACCTTGAGGTATGGAGAGCATCTCTTTGTGGGTCAGTCCTGTGCCCCCACAGAAGGCAGCCTTCGAGGTCCAGCGCAAGTGCTGCCGCCTGCTGGCAGGGCTGCCTGCTGCCCTCAGCCGGGACTCCTGCCTGTCTGGTCCCCAGGCACTGGGCACCTCTGGGGCAGTGTTGTGCCCCTTGCGCCCTGTACTTGGTCCTGTATTCGAGTTGCTGAGACTCCTAGGTCTGCGGATAAAGACTCAAATCAGACACAGCCCCTGCCTTCAAGGAGCTTATGGTATGGTGGAGAAGCTAGTCAAGTAATCAGGAGCTAAAATCACTAACTCTTGGAAGTGGCATTTTTTGAGTGCTTACTGGGAGCCAGGCACTTTGCTTAACGTGCATTGACTCATTCAGATGGTAAAGTCGAGGCTGAGTCACTCTGGAAAACAGTATGGTGGTTTCTTAGAGAGTTAGATAGCAATTTACCATCCTACTCCCAGGTATGTACCAAGAGATTTGAAAGCCTGTGTCCACGCAAAACCTTAGACACAAATGTTCGTAGCAGCACCGTTTATAATAGCCCCAAACTGGAAAGAATTCAGATGCCTATCAGCTGATGAAAGTATAAAGTAATATATGTGCTCCATACGATGGAATATTATTCAGCAATAAGAAGGAATGAAGTGCTGATATATTCTGCAATGTGGATAAGCCTCAGAAACTTTACACGGAGTTAAGAGAGCCAGACACAAGGGCCCCACTGCACGATTCCGTGTATATGAAATGCCCAGAAAGGCAAATCGCTGAGGCAGAAGGTAGGGGAGTGGTGCCTGGCGCCGGGGGTAGCAGTGAGGACCAACTGTGAATGGGCCCAGGGGATCTCCTGGGTCTCAGAACTATTCTAAAACTGGGTGATGGCGATGGTTGCACAGCTCAGATTTTTTTTTAAATATTAAGTTGTTTACCTAAAATGGGTGAATTTTATGATATGTAAATTATACTTCGATCAAGTTTCTGAAAAATTGAGGCTCAGGTCATATCACCTGCCTGGAGAGAATGGCTATTGAATAGTGAAGCCGAATTCAGACCCAGGGGAAGCTCCAGCAGGCCTGGGGCGGGGGGGGGGGGTGGTGGGAGGGCGGCGTTCTTGGAATGTTGTTGGACAAGATGGCAACACTTGGCCTGTGTCTTGAGTCTTGTGTACAAGTTCGCAAGACCTTCTCTACCAGAAAGCCTTCTGGGCTCCCATCTTTGACCTCCACTCACTTTAAGAGCTGGATCCCATTGCGTTAGCAGAAGAGTGTCCACTCTTGGAGGAGGAGGATGGCACCAGCCATCTTCCTTACGCAAGGAAAATCCATGATTGGTGACTAATGTGGCTTCTGGAGAGGTGCTTCAGCTGGAGCAGGGGACAGGCTGAAGACTTGGGCTCCAGCCCTGCTGAAGCCCCTGCCTGTTTTGCTCAGGCAGGCACAGTCCTCTACAGGACGGTCCAGCTTCAGGCTGCTGGGAGGGAAACTCCAGGCCCCTTGAGAATTCTTTCTGGAGGCTCCCTCCAGAAGCATATTTGGGGCTAAACAGGCAGAAGGAAATAAAGGCTTTAAAAACATTTCCCAAACCTTTCCAGAATGCTCCTCACTGACTTAGTCATAGCGGTTCCCAGAGAGCAGGGTGGTTGGGAGGCCCTTTCTCCCCCTCACCCCTAGGCAGGCACTTTGTCTGCAGAGAACGAAAAGTCAAGAATTAAACCGACCTGAAGGGCTGCTTGCTATACACCAGCAACTCGAAACAATGTCAGCGATGCAGTATTCTGCCGCACCTCCCCCCCGACCCCGCCCCACCCCACCCCGGGGGCAGACTGCCCCTCTGCCTGCCTGAGTGTGCTGCTTTTGGGGCACTGACTTGCTGGCAGGTCGCACAGACTCCTGACACACTGGCTCGAGACAAAAATGAAATGTGCTATAAAAAACTGGGGTCTCTCCTTCCTCCGGAACCCTGTGACATGCCTCGCTCCTCTGTGTGTCGGCCGCTCTGTTGTTCCCTCTCTGGCTTTCTCAGCTTTGTTAAAGTGACATGTCCTCAATTCCAGGAACTGACAGAGGCTGACCTACCTCTTTTAGGTTCAATTCCAGATTCCTGAGAGTTAGAATCTAACAGGACCACGGTAAATCAGGACTCCAGTGCTAATCCAATGGCCAAAGGAGGGCATCCTGAAAACGAGGGCTGCTAGGGCCCACAGGGGCTTGTGTGCTGGCAGACACCCCAAAACATGTGTGCTGTATTCATCTGGGTGTAGTTTGAGAGGATCCGACTGTTTTGTTTGGGACCCCCACAAATTTATGTCTTTATGTATCTGTTTTCTTATGGACATATGTCCTTTTTCACTTAAGTGACCTGGAGTGGATTTTTATTTCTTACAATAGGACAATCCTTACCCAAAAAAGAACATAACTTAATGGGCAAAGTGGCCACATAAAAACGGCTAACCCCCTTGGCTGGAGACTCGGGTTTGGAGGGTAAGGGACAGTGTGCCTCCGAATGAGGCACAAATCTCTATGTTGATGCTTCCCAGTGGGGAGCTGTCCTTCTCAGAGTGGTTGTAAATGAGACGTGTTGTGACTGAGTGGGTCATTTGTCCCTCTCCCCTCTGCCCTCTCCTTTCCCACGGATTTTCCATTCTCCCATCCAGACAACTCTGAGTAAGGAGTTCCCCCCGTCTGCATTTTTCTAAGGGTCAGCAAGCTCATTGCCAGCCTTCCCCTCCTTCCCTCCCTGGCTGGGGACCGGGGCCCCTATGGGCAGGGGACCTTGCAACCTCCGAGGCCCTCCGAGCCTCCAGAAGAGATGCAGCAGGAGGTCCAGCATCACCTGTGAGGCATTCTTACCAGAAATGTGTAGCCTGAATCCAGTCTGACTTCTACTTCCAGTTTACAGAAGTAAGAGGAATACGGAGATGATTTAGATGACACTGCCCTGCTCTTTGGAAACCACTGTGACTAATCAGACAAGTAGGAATACGGAGCACTCGGCGGGCGAGCGAGCAGGCCTGGAGCCGGCCCAGAGCCCGTGCCATGTCACAAAAAGCCGGGGGGACAGGTCTAGATTAAAAGAGGCTGAAAATACACAAGAAGTATGTGTAGACTACAGATTTTAATTGGTTCCTTGTTCAGATAAATAGATAAAAAGGCGCTTTTAGAAAATACTAAGAAATTTGATTCTAACCTAGTTTGCCTGATACTAGGAAATGGGTGTTAATGTTCTTAGGTGTGACCGTTGCAGGCTGATTATGAGGAGAATAGTATTATTTTGGAAGTTGCATGAGAGAATATTTGCCCCTTATTTTACATTTTCTTCTAAATAAAAACTATATATGTCTGTGTGTATGTATATATAAAGAGCAGTTATGACAAAATATTTACAGTTTTTTAATCTAGGTGGTTGTTATAAGGATGCTTATTGTTTTATTTTTTCAACTCTGCTTACATTTCAAAATTTTCATAATGAAAAGCTGGGAAGCGGAAATAAACAAGTAAGATTAGACTTGAATCCAGATTCCTCTGTTTACTAAAGGTGGGCCTTGAGCCAGTTACGTAAGCCTTTGAGATTCAGTTGTCTTTTCTGTAAAGTGGGGATGATAATAGTGCTTACCTCATAGGCATAGGAAGATGAAATAAGATCATTTATGTGATGCCTTTAATATAGCACTTGGTCCATAGATGCTCCAGGGAGTTGACTTTGTCCACAAACAGTAATAACACAGAGGAATACCCTGTGGTTTCTTTCCCTACCAGCTTCCTCCTCGGTCAGAGGCGGGCTTCTCAGTCAGCCAGCAAATTCTTATGAAGACTGCCTGTCTCCTTATTGCCCCTCCAGATCCAACCTTCCCGTTCACTACCCTGCCCTGTGACCTGAGGGGCTGACAGGGATGGGGTGCACCTTGGGCTCACTTCCCTCCAGTTTCTGGCTGGGTTTGGCCAATGTGCAGTGCAAGCAGGGGGGACTGGAGGGAGGAAGGAAAGTGAGGTGGGCTGCCTTGGGTGGGCACCATCCCGTTATCTCCTTTCAGGCCTAGGAATGTGCAGCTCCTCCCACCCCACCCCGACACCCTGTGGCTCTCTCTGGCACACTGCACTCCCTGTTGCTTTCCTGCAAGTCTTGATCCTGTTGGAATATACCACCTCTTTCCTACCACCACCACCACTCCAACGGACAGAGTCTGCTGTGTGCTGACCGTTTTGCCAGGCCCTGAGGGATATCACCATTAATAAATAGATGTCGTCCTGTTCCTTCTGGAGCTTCCTGGTCTTCACCTCAAGCCTGTCCCCTTGGGGATTTCCGAGCTGACACTGAGTTCCCTATTCCACGAAGAAGACAAGCCCCAGGACCCCTTCCCTGCTTTCACCCCCAGTACGCAGAGAAATCTGACTTACGTCCTGGGGTATCTTGGCCCACCCCAGATCTTCAGATCAACCAACAGAGAGAAATGTAGCTGCACCCTCTTTCTCTCTCCTTTGTTTGTCTAGGAGCCTAAGAGCTCAGTGGAACCTCCTTAAATGACACAAGGCAAACAAATGTGGTAACACTTAGCAGGATGCTGTGTGCAGTGTGGGGCTTTATTCAATCAAATTCATGGTGAGAACTCAGAAAACACATTTGTCTACAACAATAGGATTAGATGATGTTCTTTTAAAAAAAGATTTTATTTATTTTCAGAGAGAGGGAATGGGAACAAGAGAGGGAGAGAAACATTGATGTGAGAGAGAAATATCCATCAGTTGCCTTTCATGCACACCCCAACTGGGGACCCAGTCCGCTGGGGAACTGAACCCAGCAGCCCAGGCATGTGCCCTGACTGGCAATCGTACTGGAGACCTTCCCAGTGACCTTTCACGTTGTGGGATGAAGCCCAACCAACTGAGCCACACCAGTCAGGGCTAGATTATGTTCTTAGATGTTTCATTGAGCTTTCAATATCTGTATAAATGACCCCCAAATGAGACTTGGAGTTTACAGACTCAGGGCCTTGTTTTGTATCTCCTGTGAGAATGGTTTTCCCACTTTCACTGCAAACACAAGAGGTGGACATTGTAGGCAAGTTTTCTCTGCAGCCACGTGGTGAACAGGCCCTGCCCTGGCCATGTCCCTGCTTCGTTCAATGAATGATTTCATACCTCTCTTCTCCCTGTGGGGAAGGTGTTCATGATGAGACCTGTCTTTTTGTCCAAACACCAAGGAGATAGTTGATGAGACGTGAGTCTGGTTTGGTAGCTCACAAAGGGTCCTCTCGGGGAGTGCAGTTTTCTCTCGTGTAGCCCTGTGAGATGATTAAAAACCCTCCTGGCTTGCGCTTCTCAAGGACCCCAGAAAGCCGAACCATATGGAGAGGTTGTTTGCACTTGGGTCGCATCCCCTGGCTCCACGCATTGGCTGCAAGGTTGTGATTATAGCTCCTAAGTACGAGCCTCACCCAGAGGCTTTTCCGAGGTTGTGGTGAGCATGTGGGCAAGTGGAAAACGAGTAGCCCAAGCCAAAAAGGAATTTCTGGTTTGGGAGCTGCTTCACAGTAAGATGTTGCAGCAAAGGGAGCAGTCAGGGAAAATGGAAGTTTTGCAAATCCACAGTAAAGCAGAGCAAGATTCCTTCCTGCACATGGCATTCTCCAGCAAGAGTGCTTCTGAGATGACACCTAATGTTTATTGAGCATTTATTTATTGCATGCCTGACCCTGGGCCAACCCCTTGATGTATATCTTCACATTGGATCCTCACAACAGCCCCTGTGATAATTGCTACCCTTAACAATAATGCTTATCTCAGTAATAAAAACCCTATGGTACAGATGAGGAAACTGAAACTTGGCTAAGAAAAATTCTTCTAAGGATATAGAATTTGTAAATGGGTAGAAGCAGGCCTTGAACCCAGGTCTGGTTACTTTAAAAAATCTGGTTATAATACCTATATCGCACTACCCACCTCCTGGCCTTTTTGCCAAGGAGGCATTTTCGTGCCACGCAGACCTGATGGACAGGTGAAAACAGAAAACAAGGAAAGACCTACCTGTTAGGACATAAGCTTCGTAAGGACAGGAATCTTATTTAGTACCCTGTTATATACCTAGTACCTAGAACAGTGCCTGGCAAATGTTTGTTGAAAGCAGTGAAAGAACAAATGATTATTAGTCATTTGTCACCTAATCTTAGCCATCACACTCCCAGCCTGTGATTGAGTGGGTGATAACGACAGTAGAAGAAACAGATTTTGATTAGCCAAATCTACCCAACATGGGAGTGGTGGGGTGGGGCCTACAGGACTGGAGAGATGTTGGCTTTTAGCTGTGGATGGTGGCCACAGACACAAGGAATGCCATAGAGAGCTCCACAAGACAAGTAGGGGCTGGCAACAGGTGACAGGCATCAGGGCTTGGCCTCCTCTGCCCTGAGCTTCCAGCAGACAAGGCATGGGAGGGAGGGGAAGGGGGAAGAAGAAGGACGAATGTGAGAAATCGGGGAGGGGGGTGAGAAAGCACAGGAGCTGTAGGGAGGCTGGAAGGCCCCGGTTAGTGCTGCTGCAAGAGGTCAGACCAACTCGGAGGCGCCTCCTTCCTCCTACTCCTTCTCCCATTGTCAGGCTGTCTGAGTGAGAACAATGGGAATGGAATCCTTCTTCCCCTCCCGCATGGCACGGCTGGGCCCACTTCCTCCTCGCCCCACTGAAAGGAATGCTTTCTTGTCCTGGCTGTGTGGTACCCACAGGGAAGAATGGCGCTGGGGGCTCCCCAGGGGCGGAAGGCTTTGTGGCTTGAGCTGATGACAATTGGGGTTGGAGCAGGGAGGGGGTGGGGGTGGGGAATCTTTTCAAAATTCCTCTTGGGTTTCTAGCAAGTGTTTCTGCTCTTTTTCCTGACTCACTATGGGGTCTGCATTGTGAGGCGCTAGGTCCCTAGGGGCCCTGGCTGTCTTTGGAAGCAGACCACTCAGGTGGATCTGTGAATCAGAGGGACAGGGCCAGCAGCCCCAGCCAGCCCACTGGGACAGTTAGTTGGGCCTAGACACCTCCCATCCTGGGCAGAGCCCTTTGTTCCTGGCCTCCCAGTAGTCCAGAAGCCACCGCATTTCATGTGGAAATGACTTCATTGCCACACCTCTCAGAGAACCCTTGGACAGACACTATGTACCCCTGATCTCTGCCAGCGTCGTCACTGTGGGGTGGCATGAAGGGGAGACTGGGCTTTTCATTCCAGGTTTAGAAGACACAAAAGCTGCTGCTTCTTCTCTTTCCCCACGTGTCATGGTCTCAAAGCAGCTGTTTAACCTTCCCCTTGCCTGGGAGGGCATCCCTTCACCCACAGCCTATGGGGTGGCCAGGAAGCTCTCAGAATGGCCCACGGGGGGACCAGATCCACTCTTTGGTACCATCTCACTCCTGGGCCAAAGGTCCTGGGAACTTCTCAGATCTTCAGATTTTCAGAAAACCTCCCCCTCATGAGCTCTTAAGGCCAGAAGAAGGTGGAGGAGGAATCCCTGGGGGCTCAGAGTAGCATGGGTGTGGGAGTGGGAGTGTTGTTGAGCATACCAAGGGCAGGGAAGGGTGGCCAGGCCCTCAGTATTTCTGAAGGGATTCCAGCCAATTCTTTCTACCAGTATATTCTTGGAACTGGGGACAGTGGGGTGGGGGTGCAGGTGGGGGTTCAGAAGGGAAAATCTTCCTGAGTTGGGGAGCCAGTGGAAAGTGTGAAAGAACATGGGTTTGGAAGACCTGGGCAGGTGTCTGAGTTCCAGTCCAGCGACTCGGCTGTGGAACCAGGGGAAGGGGTCATGCTAATGACACCGTGATAGGAGCTGACAGTGCGGAGCTCTGCAGGGGCCTAATCACCATACATCACCGCTCACCTGTGGCCAAGCTCCTGGGGACCACGGCGGGCAGAGGGCTGGGGGACATCTCAGCACACGGTACATGAACATTCGTTTAACCTCACCGTCGTTGCCTGAGCTGCTGCCCCCAGGAAAGAGACCTCCCTATGTTTCCCTCTTCAGAGAATGAACCTCCCTTGTCCGCCAGCCTCAGTGTGGGGCAGACCCGATGCTGCATGGAGGCAGGGAGTTAATGGCGTCTGGCTGTATCTTAAACAGCCTGTCAGCCCATTCCTGGCTCTCGTGCTCCCTCTTCACCCCCTCTTCTAGAGACATCCCTTGGTGGAGTCATCCCTGGGCCCTTCGCAGGGATCATGTGTAAATCATGTGGCTGCTGCTTACATGATTTAGGAGTCAGCTTTCAGGGGCCTGCTCACTGGTGACCACTCATCCATCTGCTCACCAGCTTTCTTTCCCTTGTTGCTGGGTTTTTGTTTGTTTTATTTTTTGCTGCCGTCTCTTTTCCTGCTGATGTTGTCCTTCTGAGTTCATGTGTTTCAGGGGGAAAAAAATCCCTTCATCTTATTTTAGTGGGCTTTGAAATGTTAAGTGCATGTGTTCAGTCTTCCATCTTTAACAGGATGGAATTTATCCAGTCTGCTGATTAATCCCTTTATCAATCACTCACGCGCTGCCCAGGATGTCTATGAATGTGGCATAACACAAAATTGTAAATTGACCTAAACCCTTTTTTTTTGCTCATCAGTTTTCATTAGTGTTTGTATATTTAATGTGTAGCCCAAGACAACTCTTCTTCCAGGGTGACCCAGAGATGCCAAAAGGTTGGATACCCCTGACTGGCTTTCATGCTTTGGGTATCAAAAAGCATTGTGAGTCGTGGCCCTTAAACACATTTCAGCTTGCAAATTAACTTTGCAAATAAGTTATCGTGGATTCTTTCTCTTCTCTCAGCTCCCACCGTCTTTCCCTACAACCGCTCCCCAGAGCTTCGTGCACATGTTCTGGGTGACTCACCGAGTGCCTTGCACCCTAGCTAGCCCATCTGTTACAGAGTCTTTATCTGAGAAGAGACACTAGCACGGTAGCAAGGTTAAATTCTACAAGCCTATGATGTCATTGTTAATTTTTATTATAAATAGTATTGAAGATATCAAAAAGTCTGTAAAAGGTACATGTAGAGTGTGAGAGAAGATACATATTGTACCCAGCATCCAGCTTACTCCCCTTAACCCCCAATCCCTGAGTGCCTCTTCCCATTGCATGCCCCGCCCTCCCAGAAGCAATCACTACTTTGTGGTAATCACTGCTTCTCTTCATAGTTTTGCTACCTGGGCATGGAAACCTAAGCAATACATTATTTCTTTTTACCTGTTTTGGAAATCTCTATGAATGGAATCATATATTTGTAGTTCTCTCTAATTTGCTTCCTTTACTCAGTGTTGTGGGGTTTTTTTTTTGAGATTCATTCAATTGACCCTGGTAGCTGCAGTTCATTCATTCAGCTATAATGTTCCATTATGATCTGTCAACACAGTTTCTTTCCATGTTCTACTGGTGATGGACATTAGGATTGTTTCCTTCTTTTACTCTTCTGAGCAACAGAGCTGGGACTATGGTGAGGCAAAAAAGACCCTGCTTAAGTTTCCTGTAGCTGCTGGAACAAATGACCAGAGAAGTGGTGGCTTAAAACAACAGAAATTTATTCTCTCACAGTTCTGGAGGTCACAAATCTGCAGTCACGGTGTCGGCAGGGCTAGGCTCCCTTTGGAGGATCTAGGAGAGGATCTTCCTTGCCTCTTCTAGCTTCCGGTGGCTCCAACCCACGGCCCTCAGGCCGCATGTGGCCCAGGATGGCTATGAATGCAGCCTAACACAAAATTGTAAATTTACTTAAACATTATGAGATTTTTATTCTGTGATTATGTGTTGCAATATATTTAATGTGTGACCAAGACAGCTCTTCTTCCAGTGTGGCCCAGAGGTGCCAAAAGGTTGGACACCCCTGGATGGCTTGTGGCAGCGTAACTCCAATCTCGGCCTCCGTCTTCACATGACCTTACCCTCTTCTCCCTCTGTCTCTCCTCTTTGTGCCCCTTTCAAGGACACTTCTCATTGAATTTAGGGCCCACCTAGATTATCCTGAATGATCTCATCTCCAGATCCTTACCTTAATTACATCTTCAAAGACCCTTTCTTCACATAAGGTCACAGCCACATGTTTCGGGACATGCACTTGTCTTCTGGGGTTGCGGGGGGTGGCCGTGGTACCTTACCTTTTGTGCCCCAGGAGCCTCTCTTCTCACCTTGGCCCTGCTGTGAACATCTGTGCACGTCGCCTAGAACCCTCAGACAGGAGTTTGTCCAGAGTACATAACACGGGAGTAGAATTGCTGGGCAGTAGAAGATGTGCATATTAATCTGTATTAGGTAAGGCCAAACTTTTCTTCAAAGTGATCGTGCCCATTTCTGTCACCACCAGCAGTGAGTGGCAGTTTCCGTTGTCCCTCAGCCTGTCTAGGACCTGCATTGACCTACTTCCTAGTCATAGTTGGTCTGGTCGGTGTGAAAGGGTAGGTGCGGAAAGACTAGATGTGAGAGAGTTCCTTGGCAAGGTTTTTATGTGCATTTCTAGCGACCCGTGAGGGCTGAGCATATTTTCACATGTTAACGGGCCATTTGTGTTTCTTCTGCTGTGAAATGCTTTCTTAAGGCTTTTGCTCATGTTTATAATTTATTTTTGCTTCCTTTTTATTTATAGGAGTACTTTATATACTCTCTATAGTAACCCTTTGTTGTTAAATGGGTTCCAAATATCTTTTCATAGTAAGTTGCCTTTTTACTCTCTCCTTTTAAAATGTAGTTGAATTTACTGTTTTCTTTATCATTTGAGCTTTTGGATTAAGAAATCTTCCCTATCCTTAAGCATAAAAATACTTCTCTATGTTGCTTTTTATAGATTTTATAGTTTTATCTTTCATATTCAAATCCTGGAATGGGTCTTTCAGCAAACCATGCGAGGCAGGGGGGCAATTTCACTTATTTGTATTTAATTAACCAATTGTCTCAGCGCCGTTTATTAAAAGTACAGGCTCTACCCACTATCCAAAAGGTCTCTCTGGTCATAAATCAAGCTTCGGCATGTACATTGTTCTCCGTTCTGTTCCATTGGTCCGTTTGTCTGTCCTTGTTTCAGTGAACACTGTCTTCTTAATTCCTACACTTTCACAATAAGGCATGGCATCTGTTTGGGTAGGTTCCCCCAACTTACTCTTTTTCAGAAGCGTCTTGGTTTTCTTGGACAGTTGCTGTATCATAAATGTTTTTGGAACAGCTTTTCAAATCCCTTGAAAATACCTGTTGAAATTTTTATAGGCAGTGCATGAAAGATGTAAATTAATTTGGCTAGAATTGATGTAATTACAATTTTGAATTTTCTTATCTAAGAATAATGTATTTCTTTTCACTTATTTAGATCTTTTTTTTTTAATTGATCTTTTAGAAAGAGGGAGGAAGGGAGAGAGAGAGAGCAAGAGAAAGAAATATCAATTTGCCATTCCACTTACCCATGCATTCATTAGTTGGTTTTTGTATGTGCCCTGACCAGGAATCAAACTTGCAACTTTGGTATATCGAAACGACATTCTAATCAACTGAGCTACCCAGCCAGGGCTGCATTTATTTAGATCTTCAAAATATCATTTAAACTTTGATCACTTTCCACAAAGGGTTTACATATCTTTTCTAGATTTATTCCTAGGTACTGTAAAATTTTTGGTGGGCTTTAGAAACGAGTATCTTTTATTTTCAGTTTTATTTTTTTTAAAGATTTTATTTATTTATTTATTTTTAGAGAGAGAGGAAGGGAGGGAGAAAGAGAGGGAGAGACACATCAATGTGTGGTTGCCTCTCACATGCTCCCTACTGGGGACCTGGCCTGCAACCCAGGCACGTGCTCCAACTGGGAATCGAACCTGTGACCCTCTGGTTCCCAAGCCAGCACTCAATCCACTGAGCCACTTCAGCCAGGGCAGAAATGGGTATCTTTTAAAGAAAATTACATTTTCTGTTTATTGCTGATGTATAGGAATACAAATGATTTTTGTATCCACCAATCTTGCAGACCTTTCTTATTAGTTCATACTGTAGATGAACATTATTTTGGGGTTTCTAGGTAGCCAGTTATTCACCTGGAAATAATGACGGTCTTACTCCACTCACCCTTTTGTAGATGAGATATTGTTAGTCCTGCAGGTCCAGTAAGAAAACTTTAAGTAACACTTACTGAATTCAAAACGATCATTTGTCTATTTTATATAAATTCACCTTAATGTTTAAGGAGCCCTAGTCCAACTATGTGGCATAAAATGCAGAAATCGGTTGAAGCAGCAGATCTGAATGCCAGTTCGTGGGATACACAGGATGTTGGGGAGAGCTAGGAACAGCCCGCTGACTGAGGTCCCGAGACTGTAAGGCAGGTTCCTCACTGCACATGACATGTTGATGCTGCCGTGAGTTTGTAGGTGATACTTGCTGGCAGAATGACTGCCTCACAACTTCCTCTCCTCTCTTCTAGGATGGTGGAGGATGAGCGTGGGCTGTGGAATCAAACAGATCACCGAGTGTCCCCAGGCAAGTGGCTTACCCTGTCTGAATCATAATTTTCTCATTCGTCAACTGGTGGTGACCAGTATCCCTCAAAGGGTTTGGGGGAAGATTGAACGCATTAATAAATATGAAGCGTGGAAGACAGCTCGGTACCTAGTAAATGCACTTTTAATGTCAGCAACAAACTGTGGACCCAGGCAGGTCCCTGCGTCCTGTGACTTCATCATCCTTCCGCACAGGCAATAGAATACTGTTAGGATGACAAGCATGGGCTTTCAGAAATCCTTTAGTCTGGAGATTTCTGAACTGTTCATTAAGCAAACATTTTTTAAAAGGTACTTAAACCCCAATTTTTAAAAAAACACAGCTACAATAGGAGCTGGTTCCCGTGAGTTATGAAGAATCAGGAGCCTGATCCCCCAGCCTCTTTGCCCAGCCCCCCACAACCCCCAGCCTCCAAGGCATGTCTAACGTGCCCCCGTCCTCCACAGAGCCCTGCTCCTGTGCACCCCCTCTGTGTCAGCCTGCTCAGGCTGCCATTACAATACCATGGACTCGGTGGCTTAAATTACAGAAGTGTATTTTCTCAGAGTTCCAGAGGCCGAAAGTCCAAGACCAAGGTGCCAGCGGGGTTGGCCTCTGGTGAAGCCTCTCTTTCTGGCATGCAGATGGCTGCCTTCCTGCTGTATCTTCAGGTGGTCTTGTCTCTGTGTGCACAGAGAGGAAGTGAGCTCTGATGTCTCCTCTTCCAAGGACACGAATTTTATTGGAGCAAAGCCCCACCCTTTTGACCTCGCTTAACCTTTATTAGTTACCTCCTTATAGGCCCCATCTCCAACTATAGTCGCATTGGAGGTGAGGTCTTTAATATCTGACTTTTGGGGGAACACAACTCATTCCCTAACAGCTTCCCATTTTCCAGACAGAGAAACCAAGGCTCCTCAAAGGTAGATGATTCTTCCCAGCGTACTTTGAAAATTGGAAGCTGAGGTTAGACCAGACATCCTGTGCAGTTCTGGTCACAAGCTCAGCTGCTCTGGCAACTGGGTGACCAAGTGAGGTCCCGGGAGCTTGGCGGGGACCTCCTGGCCTCTGCTCAGAACCCAGCACCCTCAGAACCCTGCTTGGGGGCCCAGCACTCCACCTGGGCCCCAAGATGGGTGGGAAGCTCCAGGAGCTCCTGTGGGAAGTGCTGTTGGCATGGCCATTGGCATGGATCGTGGGCATGTTTTCCAAGGGGCTCTGTGAGCTGGACCCTAAGAGCTGAACAGACATATGTGGTGATGGCAGTGTGTGCACATGAGATTAAGGAACGTGTGGGGTGCAAAGGGGCAGTGAGATTCTACTGCTGCAAGGCAGGGCAGGCTCAAGGTAGCAGACTGCTGGCTTGGCTGTAGCAGCTCACATTTATCAAGTTCTTACCATGTGCTGGCTGTGCTAAGTGCTCGATAAACCCACATCCCAGGATCCCCGTGACCACCTTGCAGGCGGGAGGTTAGGTAAGCTCTCAGTGTGACACAGCTAAGAAGTGGTGGGGCCCTGGGCACAGCCTTCAACTGTTTGGCTCCAGAGTTCACTCCCTAAAGCTGTGCTCTGCTGCCTGGGTCCTCCCAGCCCCTCCCTCTAAGCTCCTTTCTTCTCTGAAGCCGGAGCACAGCCTCTTGGTGATGCTGCTGGGCTGGCCAGGCCGGGCCTCTTCTCACAGCCTGGTCAGACTTGGATGTTTCTCATCTCCGAGAGGAAAAATAGGAAAGGGAAATGTATGTCGTGGTTCTCCCAACCCTGTCTAGCAGCCAAACAGATCAAACGAGGTGAAGGTGGGGGTGGGGGGCTGGAATGTCCCAAGCTGTCTTTTCCCAAGTTGAGGAACGGAAGCCATGACAGCTAAGGGGATTTGTGGAAATTCCTCCGCGCATTGTTACCAGGCAAAGGAAGTGTTTTAGAGTTGAGCTCTCAATTTCTGCCCTAGGGAGCCAGGGCTAGTTTCCGCTTCTGATGCTTGTTTGTGGGAAACTGAAGGGGCTGTTTGAGGTCCTCAAAGTGGGGGGCTCCAGATCAGCCCCCCACCCTCCCTGCCAGAGGTGAAGGGGGCAGAGGGTCCAGCGAGCCAGACAAAACAGCCCCGGAATCTGTTCGGCCTCTTTTTCCTTCCACTTTGAGACGGATGGCTCAGAGCCGAGGCAAACGAACAGAAACATTTTTTCCAGGCCTGCTGGTATTTGTTTCTGGCACAATCAGCACGAGCAGATTAGAGAAATAAGTTGCATTTTTTTAGTCTGTGTTCGCCCTCTGGACTGGACCTTATCACGCTCTGCCAGCGTGGCCTTCCACAGCCACCAGTCCACTCTGGAAGCATGGCCAGGCCTGATGCCCATGGCATGGCCGGCCAAACACTACCAGCTGGTGAGTCAACTCCCAGTCTCCTGGGAAGGGCGTAATTAACTCATCAGAGAAGATATACGTGCATCTCTACATGTGTCTCCATATGGAGATACCCACTTATAAACATACATGTTTCAGATAGCTACTTGCTTCCTTCCATAGCTGTCCTGGGTGCCCTCTGGCTCCACTCTCTGATGCAGGAGCGCTCTGTGGGAGTCCTGGACAGGACCCTGGAGGAAGGGGAGGCTAGCACAGGTTCCCCTTGGAAAGTCTTGCTGGGAGCCAGATACTGAGGGCTGTACCAGGCTGCTCCACCCAGTCCCTGCCAGGAAAACCCTTTCCCAGAAAATCACCTCTGAGGTGTGACAGAAACCTGGCGGGGAAAGGGGGCCCTAGGCCCACAAGGCCCTTCTCGGCCCCCGCACTGTCTCTGGAGGGAAAGTGAAGGTATATCAGCTTGGCTCAACAACCTGCGTGGGAGGAACCGGCTGGTTACTTGTAAAAGAAAGAACTTTTACAAGACGAATGAACTGAGCAGGAGGTACTCACTTGCCAGTCTTTCTTCTCCCCTCCCCTCCTCTTTCCCTCCTTCCTTTCCTCCTTCTCTCTTCCTTCCTTCCTTTCTCTCTCCTTCTCCTGGAAAGAGAGCGCCGGGCACTCCTCGCCTTTAATCTCCCAATACAACTGGCTCAGTGTGAGCACCAGGCTGGAGGGCAGGAGGAGCCATAGCCCTTGGACCCAAGGATCACATTCAGTCTGTCCCCTTCACAAACTCCGCCTGGAGGGGGACGGACTCCAGGATGCCTGAAGCTGGGCTGTGCTGCCTCAACCTCCGACGCTGTCTCCGGCACTAAGGAGCAGGGCAGCGGTGGAGCCCGGGCAGCGGCCTAGGGATGACGCCGCCCAAGACAAATGGAATGTGGGGTCGTATGTCAGGCCGTTTGGAAGAATGACTATGTCAGAGTGAACAGAAATTTTTTTAATGGTTTACATCCATAAGACTTCTGGGAAAGGGACAGTTTCCCAACATGTAAAAAATGAATTTTTCAGTCACCATTCCTAACGCCCAAATACACTTCAGGACTGTGAAAACTTCATGTACAATGATATGTTGTTATGAACTAAATTATACTGAGCAGTTAGTTGTAAGAGGGCATTTTATGTTTTATTTTTATTTCCATGCGCAGTTTATTTTTGCTCTGACATTTTATTATAATTTCTTCCTACAGTAGGTAAAGTGCTTGGGAAGTTAATTTAAACCAGCCTGACTCGCTGTGTGTTTTTTAATATTTGTTTAAGCTTTTATTGAGCTTGTCAGGCAAGTCAGTGTGCAAAAATGCAGCTGAAAACCCCTTTTTCCTTTTGCGGTGCCTGCCCATTAATACTAGGTGGTGACAACAAGATTCGCGCACACTTCAAATGGGGGATTATTCTGGGTTTTCAAGGAAATTCGAGCCACCTGTTTCAGAAACCTCTTAGTGACTTAGCAGGATGATGGAGGGTGTCTCCCCGCTCAGCTGTTGCTCAGAGTTCCAGCCCCCCTGGCCCCTGGGCCTGGCCGGGTGCTGCAGGAGCAATTTGCATCACTGGTCGGAGCCCTGGGCTCAAGTTGTCCTCCCAGCTTGCGGCTTGGCCTCAGCCCTGGCCAGAAAAGCAGCTGCCATCTATCTGCCTGCGGGGAACTTTCCAGATCCACAGCAGGCTGACTTCCCCTGGGTTCAGGCTGCTCAGTCTGGAGCTGTTTATCATGGACAGCGGAACGACATGGGATCACCTTGAGGAAGTGGGTTGTGAGAGCCGATTGTGTGGCCTACGTGTCGGGGAGCCACGCTGCCCACAGAGTTTGGCTAAGAAAGAAATAAAAAGTCAACATTTTCCAGCAGGCTGGATGCGGCTGGGTATTTCTGGAGCCCAGGAGTCCCTGAAAAAAAAATGGCCCTTGTGGTGGCGACAGGCAGAGAAGGTGGTGGAACGCTGCACAGTCTGGTTTCAGTGACTCTTTGGAAAGACCTCCTCCCCCAAGCAAGAAGTTTCTCTGGCTCACAGTCCAAGCTCTCCATCCAACTTGATCTAGGAGTAGACTAGACTTGCACATGGTAGCCGTGGGGGGAGTCTGAGTGTTGAGCTGGACAGTGGTTTTCAGAGTGTGGTCCTCGGTCAGCAGCCACAGCATCACCTGGGAACTCGTCAGAGATGCAAAATCTAGTCATCTGTGTTCCGGCAAGCCGTCCAGGTTATTCTGATGCAGGGTGCAGTTTGAGAACCACTGGTCTAATAATCCAAATCATTTGATCAGTGGGTAAACTGAGGCCTGGGGTAGGATGGGAGGTACCAAGACGAGTTCTGCCAGGCTAGAGTTCTTTGTACCCCTTCTTCTAGCCATCCAGGTAAGATGAAGCTGTGACTTCTGAAATCTCACCAACTGTTAAAGTTGATCCTCTCATCTCAGCTCGGTCCTTAGCTGACCTCACACCATCTGCAAACTCCAGTTGGGCTCTTCTTCTAGCAGCCTTGATGATCATTCAGATTTTGGCTTTTTGGTCAATGTCGTGTCTAAAAGAGCTATGATGAGGGCCCTCACAAGTTGTTGAATTAGCTGAGTCTGGCTCCTGCCCTGTTGTGCTCTCTTCTAAAAGAGGATTCTGTGCCTGTAGCTCCTGCTGGTGGACAACACATTCTGGTCCGTGCGACAGTGCCCTGTGGTCACTGATGTGGATCCAGGGGTGGGTTCCTGACTGAGGAGAGGTGGGCAGCCCCAGGCTGGCCAGGAGTCTCCAAAGGCCTGCAGGCTAGGAAAGATGGTCTGGGCCAATCAATTCCTCCCCTAGGAGTTAAGAATTGGGAAACTTGGAAGCGGGGGCCATTAGCAATGGAAACCAAAGCTGGAAGGCTGTTTGGGATTGCATGATGTAGAGGGGGCGTGGATAGCCCTGGGGAGTCATGTGCCAGCTAAGGGAAGGCAAAGTAAGTTGAGGCAGGCAGGCAGTAGGAAGTGAACAGAGAAGAAACAGAGAAGCAGAAACTCCACGAGAAAGATATGCAGTTCCAGTTTTAGCTCCCCGAGGCCTGATTTCTCTGTGGCTTGTATCCTGGCATCCAGCACATGCCCTGTTATGTCCCGACCACAAACATCTTTCGCATGTGCTAACCCAGGCAGGCCTCTGTTCCTTGCAACCCAAGGTGCTAGATCAGGGATTGGCCAATTTTTCTATAAAGGGCAGGTAGCAAATATTTTAGGGTTGCCTCATGTGAGGCTGTCACATGGTCTCTGTGGAAACTACTCAATGAGGCCTTGGGCCTTTGTAAGGTGCAAGCAGTCATAGACAATATTTAAATAAATGGGTGTGTCTGTGTTCCAATGAATGTTATTTTCAAAAACAGGTGACCAGCTCACTGGCTGAGGTTTGCCAACACCTGTGCCTGACGAAAACTTTAGTATTGCATAGGTCTTCAGTGAAAGAATCTGATTCTTTAGAAAGATTGAAGATCACTCCCTATCTCCTTGAGTTAGCCCAGTTCTCAGTTGACTGGGGCTTAAAGGTGGGTAGGATATAGAATATGGGCCCCACATTCCTCCTGTATCCTCTTTTCTCACTGTGCTCTGCCGCTTTCCCAGGCTAGCCAGCTATGTCCCGAGTCATGGTAAGAGCCCAACCCCAGGAGTTTGTAGGAGCCAGGATCACCCAGGCAGCAGACCAGGCACACGCACAAGGTCTCTGCCGAGCAGCGCACTCCCCGAAGTCAGCTCCGGTGAGCTGTGCAAACTTTCACAAAAAGGAGATCTAGAATATGAGTGTTGTGATATTCTGAAAAATCAAATAAAATGCTTAAATTACATTTTCATAATTATTTACAAGAAATGGTAATAATAGGGAGTAGTGGAGACTGTGACAAAATGGTCTAAAGAGGTACTGCCCTGCTGAAAGTCAGTGACAGCCAGCACTCAGCTCCGTTCACTGTTTCCTTGGGGATGCAACCCTTCTGATATTGTTAGAGTTTCTTCCATTTCTTGGGTATCTTGGGAACAATAGCAGTGTCTGCCTCATAAAGTTCTTGTGACATTAAAATGAGAAAGGCGCTTATTCAATTCAATGTTTAAAATGTGAAACCTCTTGGTTTTTAACTGGTAGTAACTAATTTAAATTTAGGGGGGGAAAGTTGTTCTTTATAAACAGTGGCCACAAGTCAGATTCCCCCCAAGGGATTCTCAAGACCAAGTTGCCCTTTCACCTGTGCCCACGTCAGAATGAACACCCTCTGGCACATTGACCTCACCTCATGGAGCAGGAAAGCCCTGTACTTATCTCTGAACTCTTGAGAAGGAAACTGAGTCCCGAAAGAGGGAGTAAGTTGCGTATTTCACTGAGTCAGGACCAGAGCCGAGCTGAAACCACACCGGCTCCAGGTTTCTGCTGGAACCCTGCCCTGTGTATCACCCTGCCCCTGGCCTTACAAGCGTTTCCCCTCACTCTGGGCGATGCGCACAGCGGTGTCCACAGTGGTTGCTGCAGTTGGCGGGGTGTGCTCTGGGCAACCAGAGAGTTGGATATATGCACTAAGTCAGAATTTGAACTGGGATGTCATCCTGTGACGTGGGCAGCTCTTGGCTTGACCTTCAGACCTGCGGTGGGGAGTGGACCTTTCCCAGGTCCCCATGCAGAGTCACTCCAGAGGGAATCAGAGGTGGTTTTTTCCAATTCAGGAATATGTTTTCCTCCTAAGAGCACAATAGGAGTTATCAGTGAGACTGCAAGAAGGAAAGAGACTAAAAAAACAGGGATACTGTGTGTGTAGACATTCTTCTCCTGGAGAGTCAGACATGCATGGCTCAGGGCAGCCTGGAGGGCAGGGGCTGGGCCTCTGAGGGCCCCTTCCAGCCATCAGCCCGGGGACAGAGCAGAGCCAAATCCAGATGGATGTTGAATGTAGCTGCTCCTCTGAGTGGATATTCCTGAATAAGCAAAATGGGTTTGGGATCATTCAGTGTTTTGTTGTAGTTCACACCTCATCACCCTTCCAGTAGTCCAAGTGAACCCGCTTTCACCAGTACAGATGTTTCTCGACTTAGAATGGGGTCATATCCCTAAAAACCCATTGTTAAGCTAAGAATATTATAAGTTAAAAATGTATTTAATGCACTGAACATAATTTATTACATTGAACATACATTTAACCTACTGAACATCATAGCTTAGCCTAGCCTACCTTAAACCTACTCCGAACACTTACATTAACCTACAGTTGGACAAGATTGTCTCGTACTACGAGACACTGTAGAGAGTTGGTTGTTTACCCTCATAATTGTGTGGCTGATGGCTGCAGCTCGCAGCCATTGCCCGGCATCACAAGAGTGTATTGTACCACATATCCCTGGCCTGGGAAAAGATCAAAATTCAAAGTTCAAAGGACATTCTCGACTGAACGTGTAGAGCCTGTGCACAATGGCAAGTTGAACCATCATCAGTCAGAGACTGTCTCTACTAGTTCAGTAATTATGAGTTGTTGATCTGTTTTCCTAGAGCCAGTGCGAGTAGTGGTGGTGTTTGCAATTAGAGAGTCTGGGTTCTGATTCTAACTCTGCTATTATTAGCCCCGTCACTTTGGCAAATTACCGTATCTCACCATGCCCCAGTTTTTCCAGCTGTAGGATGGGAACACTGAGAGTATCTACCTCATATGTTTCTTGTCACATTCAAATGAGTAATACATTTATTCAACCCTAAATTTTTATCGAGCACTTGCTTCTAGGTGATGGAAGTGTAGTAGAGAACTAGACAGACAATGCTTCTGCTTTTGAGGTACTAACATTCTCAAATGTGCTCAGCACATATTAGGGGCCATTATTATTGTTGGTGTTTTGCTGATGCTGTCGCTATTGATGTTCTCACCACCCAACTTACCCAACTTACCCAGCTTACAGGCAGGGGAGACACACAACCTCAGTCCATGGCTCATTAGTTTTCCTGAAAAGCACAGTCTGGTAGAGTCATACTTTCCTCTGTGATAGCCATTTCTCAGAGCCCGTGTGGCGTCACAGACAAGCTCCCAGGGGCCACTCAAAGTAAGCTTACAAATTCTTTGCTGCTTCTTCCTTTAAGAAATAGAGCTTAATCCCCCTCTTACTGAGTGTGGGCTGTACTTAGTAACTTGCTTGTGACAAATAGAATGTGGCCAAAGTGATGGGGTGTGTGACATCTCAGGGCAGATCATTAAAGGGATTGCAGCTTTCTCCTTGTTCTCTCTGGTATCAGTGACTCTGGGGGAAGCCGGCTACCATGTTGTGAGGATACTCGAGTAGCCCTAGGGAGGGACAAGCTTACATGGTAAGGAACTTAGGCCTCCTTCCAACAGCCAGCAAGGAAGTGAGTTTTCCTGGTAATAGCCATGTGAGTTGACCCGCGTGGACGTGGGTCCTCCAGCTGCCAGCAAGCCTTCAGGTGACCATAGCCCTGGCCAGCATCTGGACTACAGCTTCATGAAAGACACTGAGTCAGAACCACACAGTTTCAACTGCTTTTGGGTTCCTGACCCACAGAAACTGCAAGAGAATGAATGCTTGCTATTTAAGCTACAAAGTTTTGAGGTAATTTCTTCTGCAGCAGTAGATGACTGATAGAATGCCTTTACCTAGAGGGGATCTGGGAGGAATACTTTCTAAATATTGAGATGGACAATGTAAAGTTATTTATGTATCAAAAGCTCAGTGGATTTCGATCTTAACACAAGGAGAAAGTAATAAGGTACTGACAGCTGGAAGATGTAGAGTGCAGCCGTGGGCCTCATAATTTCACTGGTATGGAAGTCACCCACTCAGACTGAAATCAGAACACTACAGAATTTGTGCGGCACAGTAGACGGATATCCAGCGTGTATCCCTGAGCAGGCCTGGACGGGCTGGAGATGCAGAGGAAAGGTTTTCAGAGATTCTGTATCCGTGTCAGAGGATGGTGCCCAGTGTGATCCAGCTTTGTGCTGATCCACTGGCTGGGTGATGATGCCGTCGGACCCAAGGGACCCCTTCAGAAGGCAGCAGCGTGCTTCAGCAGTGGGCAGGGAAATCGTTTTCTGGGGATGGGGAGAGACAGAGGCCACAGGAGAGTGATCAGTGCTGAGGCAGTGACTCAGCTTTCTTTTTCTTTTTTGTTTTAAGTAATGAATTTTATCATACCTATAATACAGATATTAGACAATGCTTGCATATTTAGTAAGAATCTCTACCTGGTACCTTCCATACCAACCTCTATCTTTCTTCCTAACTGATTCCTCCTAAATCCCTCTAGTAAGTCACATGGAAAACCTTGGAAACACTTTTTCAATGTAAGTATTTTATTGTTTATGATGTTACAGTGTCCTAATTTTTTTCTCTTTGTCCCCCTCCACCCAGCCCACCCCTGTCTCCCACAGTCAGTCCCCACACTGTTCCGACTCCGCTCTCTTCTCCAACTGGACAGCGTCGACCAGCCTCTGGTTTTTCCAAGGTCTCTCCTCTCTGCCTCTGCCATTTGTCCCTGCTCAGTATACATCTCTTCCTGGAACATGTGGTTCCCTCATCCCCTTCCTCCATCCCTGACTCCCCATCTGTGATGGCAGATTTTGTGTGTCACCTTGACTGGGCTGTGGGATTACCAGACAGTGGCCAATCACCATTCAGGGTGTGTCTGCAAGGGTGTTTCTGGAGGAGATGAACATTTCAATCAATAGTAAAGCAGATTTGTCTTCCCTAATGTGGATGAGCCTTCATCTAACCCACTGAAGACCTGAGCAGAACAAAAACGTTGGGTGAGGAAGAGCTGCCCCTGCCTGACTGCTGGGCTGAGGCCTTGCCCTTTCTGGCCTCAAACTCAGACAACACATTGGCTCTTCTCAGCTCCTGGGCCTGCAGCTGTCATCAGTCCGCTTCTCTGTCCTTCGGCCCTCCTGATCAGCCCGGCAACTGCAGGTCTTGTGCCTTCTCTATGAGCCAGTTCCTCAAATCCCTTTCTGTACACATATATACATCCTGTCAGGCCCGTTTCTCTGCAGAACCCTGACGAACACACCACCCATCTGACCTATCCACTGTGCTCCATCTCTGTAGTCACCTCCCTGCACCAGTGCCTCATTGCCCCTCACCTGCGTAACAACCACGTTAATCCCCTCCTGGATCTCTGTAGTGGGTTCAGTTGTGGTTCCCCCCAAAGCATATGAACAATTCCTAACTCCAGATACCTGTGCATGTCACCTGATTTGGAAGACAGGTCTTTGCAGATATAATTAAGTGAAGGATCTCATTATGAGGCCATCGTGGATGAATTGGATGGGCTCTAAATGCAACAAGTGTTGTTATAGGAAAAGGCAAAACACAGATGCACTGGGCGGAGGCACAGAAAGAAGACCATGTGAAGACGGAAGCACTGGTTGGCGTTATGCTACCACACGCCAAGGAGCACCTGGAGCCACCAGGAACAAGATTCTCCCCTAGAGACTCCAGAAGTATGGCCCTACTGACACTTGGATTTTGCCTTCTGGCCCTCGAGAACTGTGAGAGAGTACGTGTCTGTTGTTGCAGGCCACCGAGTGTGTGGTAGTTTGTATGGCAGCCCCAGACAACTAACACAGTCCCCTCCTTCCCCTCTTGACCACCTCGACCCATTCTCCACAAGGCAGAGTGGTCTCTGAGCAATATGAGCCCAAGGATAACTTCCGCTAAAGTATTACAATTTTAAAAAAAACTATGTTTAGAATAAAACACAAACCCCTTCCCATAGCCTACAAAGCCCAACTGGACCCAGCCCCTGCTACCTCTCAGCTCTGATGCCACTCAGCACCCCCCCCCCCCCCCGTCACTAAGCCGTTAGCCCCAGTCTAAAGCACGAAGCATGCCAAGCTGCCTCCTGCCGCGGGGTTTTTGCAAGTGCCCTTTTCTCTGCTGGAGGTACTCTTCCCCCAGATCTCATGGGGTTGGGCATTAGCCATCCTTCAGGCCTCAGTGTAAACATTAGCATCACTGAGAGGACCTCCCTGTCCCGGCTAAAGCGCTCTCCAACCACAGCCCTGGACTAACCACGCTCTCACTGGGTTTGTTCCTTTCATACCCATGGTCACAGTTTGAAGTCCATTCATTTGTTTACTGGTAAGTCTGCTCCCTGCCCTCACCATGGAAGCAGGGACTGGGCTTGTGTAATCTCCCACTGTGTCCCTTTGAGAGTGATCGAAGATGCACGCCTGCATGAATTGCTTCTTTCCATGCACTTATTCACTCAATACATATAATATTAAGCACTTGTTTTTGTGCCAGATATATAACAGCCAAGCTCAGTGACAAATATTAAGTTTTCTTTTCTTTTAAACTTAAATTTTATGTATTTTAAAAATTAGGTAATACGTTCAATGGAATGAAATTCCAAAGGTAATCCAGCTATTTAGTTGAAGACTCTGTGCCGGTTATGAAGTTATTGTCTGGCAGGTCCAAACCCATCCTTTCTGCTCAGCTTTTAGATGCTGCACCTGGGGCCCTGCAGAGCGTGTTTCTGCTTTGTCAGCTGCCTCCTGTGAGACTCTCCCCATAGCATTGCCAGGGGGATCGTGAAGCCCGAGGAAGAAGAAGAAGCAGGCTCCTCCTATGGGCTTCCTGTCTGCTTCCTGCAGTGCGAACACCCCCAGGCATCGCTTCTTCATCCGGCCCTCCTGAAGCAGCAGCTGCATCCAATCTGTGCTCCTCCTAACACCAGGGTCGGCGCACCACCACCCCCAGACACCAGCACCAGCCATCGGTGTCCCCTTCCGCCGAGGTCCCTGTCCTCACACGTGATAGGAAGCCTCCTCCCCAGCTTCTAAGCTTTAATAATTAATTCCATTGCAACTCTCCCCTGTGTTCTCTCCACTCTGACAGGTGGTAGCAGCTTCCTGCAAGTGTTGCTTTCTGGAAACCTCCGAGTGTTTACCCCTTCGGTTACCTGGTTAACAATTTTACACTGCGCTCACTAACACTTGTTGTTTTAAGAATTTAAAAAAATTTACTTTAGAGAGAGGGGAAGGGAGGGAGAGAGAGAGGGAGCGAAACATTGATCAGTTGCCCCTCAAACGCATCTCAACCAGTTACTGAACCCAAAACCCAGGCATGTGCCCTGACCAGGATTCAAACAGATAACCTTTCGATTTGCAAGATGATCCCAACCAACTGGGCCACATCAGTCAGGGCGTTAACAGGTCTTTATGTTACATTTTCTCTGATGAAATGGCTGCTGCTGTTGCTGCCTCCTGCATAGACCACGGCTGATCAGCCTCCCTTCCATATCTGTCCCCTCTTCTCTCTCTAGGGGGGTCCGATACCACTGAGCTAGTTCCCTGTGTATCCTTCAGAGGTCAAGTGCATTTTGAGTCAGCGTAAGTCAGAATAAGTCAGAATAAGATAATAACTATCAAACTTTGTCAGTCATTAAGGTAATAATAACTCCACATGGAAGACACTGTTATTCACCCCATTTGACAGACGAGGAAACTGAAGCAAACAGTTGGGACTGAACATCTCCCCCCAGGTCACACGATTAGTGAGTGTTGGGACTGGTGTTCTAATCCAGCACACCGGCTGCAGCGTCCTCACACTCAGCCTCTTTGCAACGTTGCCTCCCTGTGGTGTTGTTCAGAGCTTGGGCTTTAAATCTGAAGCAGGAGACTTGATTCCTGCTTACTGGTGGATATCCTTGAGCAAACTCCCCGCTCTCTTTGGATCTCAGTCCCAGTGTGTATAAAATGGGTAAAAATAAATACCTACCTTGTAGGGCTTTTGGAAGATTAAGTGGGTCAGTGTATGAAAGCACCTAATATAGTGCGTGTAGTAGTGCTACTCCATAAACGTTAGCTCTTACCATTAACGCGATCACTGTCCCTTCCCTGTTCACTCAGCCTGTGTCTGTTTCTCCCTTTCACACATGTAGATAGTGGCATGCTGGTACATGTTCAACAACTAGCTTTCTGAAATTAAAGCCCTAAATTCCTAGTTTTTACTGATTTCCATTGTGTTATTACTCCTACCGTGGCCAATTCCAAGCCACCGGTCTGATGACAACTGGCTTACAAATTTCCTGGAAATGCAGCATTCTGCTCGTGAGAGCTGGCGGGGGGTCCGACACACCATCCCACATAGATCTTGGTGAGAGGCCTGAGATTCCAGCATCCTCTGTCTAGTGAGAGCTCACTGCCACTGAGGCTCAGAAAGGTGAACCTGGGCCACTGAGGAGCGCCTGACTCGGGCTCAGGCATTCATGCGTCCAGCAGATATTATTGATTCGCTCCCTCTGGAAGCACTTAAGAATGGAAACCTGCAGCTGCCGTGTTGAATGGGCTTTGTCCTGGGCTGTGCTCCAGTTCCTGTCCGGGGAGCGTCCTTTTTCCTCCTCGGCCCGCCCTTCCTTCCTCTCCTCCCCACCAGCATCTCTACAGGGAGTCCAGACTGCTGTCCCTGTGGGCACCTCTCTCCCTGTGCTCCAAACCCTCTCCCACACGGCCATCCCTCTCCACTCCCTCTCCACTCCCCCAGGGCCCAGCCCGAGTTTCTCTAATTCACCCCCTGTGTTAACCTCCATCACCTTTTACTGGGCGTGCCCTTGACCCCTCTATCTGCCTGAGATGCAGTATCACCCGCCAGACATTTGGACCTGCTACAGACCAAAGGAAGACCTCAAGGGGCCCACACGATGTTATGTAGCGGTTTATATCAAGTGCTGGGGACTCAGATGAACTTGAGCTCAAAACTCAGCCTTATCATTCACCAGTGCGCTGAACTTGGGGCAGGCAAAATAACTATTTAAAAGCTTCCTTTTCTTTCTTCTGTCTTTTCTTTTCTCCTTTCCTTTCCTTTCCTTTCCTTTCCTTTCCTTTCCTTTCTTTTCTTTTCTTTTCTTTTCTTTTCTTTTCTTTTCTTTTCTTTCTCCTCCCCCTTCCTTTCCCTCTTTCTTAACAGTCGGTGGCCATTATAGTCCATTCAGGGTGCTAATACAGAATGCCACAGACTGGGTGGCATTCATTTCCCATAGTTCCAGTGCTAGAAGTCTGAGATCAGAGTGACCAGTGTGGTCGGCTCTGGTGAAGGCTGTCTTCGGGACTGCACACTGATCACTTCTCACTGTGTCCTCACGCGGCAGAAGGGACCCGGGAATGCTCCAGGGTCCCTAATTCCACTGGCCAGGGCTCTGCCCCCATGACCGAGCCCCCTCCCGAATCATCACATGGGGCATTAGGGTTTCAGCCTGTGCGTTTGGAATAATGCAGACATTCAAACCACAGTTGTGGCTCTGTGTTTTGATTAGTTTTTTTAGTCAAAGTGTCACATAACCACAGTGTAGAGTCAAGTGTTTTTACAAAACTTACATTTAAATGGCAGGTCTCCCCAGCACCATTTTCTCCCCCTCAGAGGCAAGTATGTCGAAGTCCTTCAGTTATTTCTTTTTGGTAATTACTTCTGTATGTCTAACTAACATAATTAGCATTATCTTTGGCTTCTGACTGTGAAACAGGGCATATGTGTTGTAATATAAACTGCATGTATTTTTCTATCAGGCTGTACTTTCACATGGAATAAAGCCAGATGGTCAGACTGTCACGCTGGAATTCTAGTTTGGAACGTGAAGATTGCTCCTTCAGCATCTTCATTGCTTCCCACCATGTACCCATCTCCTCCCTCGTCCTGTCTCCCAGTATAGTTAGTTACACCTAACACTTACCAGATCAGTACTGAGCATTTACATTGCTATGACTGTGGAATGCTGTTCACAGCTGAGCCACATAGTATTCTATGAATATTTTTCCTTTCTTCTATAATTGTTATTTTCCCTGGAGGTAATTCTTGTCCTGATTTATTTATTTGCTAAGTATTCGATAGGATTATTATAAATTCAACCCAAAGAATTTTTAATTGTGAATCTCCTCTCAGTGCAGGAAAACACGTGAGATGTTCTGTCCACTTCACCTCGGAGAAATCCCTGAAGATTCTCTGACCGTAGGGCCTGGCTTGGTTTTCCTTTGGGCCCAGGCACAGCTGTTGTCTCAGGGTGTCCCTGTGGTGCCATCCGGAACTCCTGTCCCTTCCCTGTGCTGTGGGGTTCACCGTCGCCGGGATCTCCTCTCTGCATCATTCCGCAGCCTCCTCAACCTCGTGTGTCGGAGAATGCCCAAGTCTCCCCTTACCTGTAAGTGAGCATTCAGGTGAGGAATCCCAGGTTGGAAACGGATTCACTCAGAATCCTGGAGACATGGCTTTGCCTTTGTCCTGACTTTCAGCGTTGCTGTTGTGTGACTGGATGTCATTATGATTGAAATCTGAGTTATCTCTCAGGAAACTTGTTTTCTTTGTCCTTGGTTTTCTGAAATTTCACAACAGTGTGCCATGATGTGAGCCTGGTTTCATCCATGATCCAGGGCACTCTTTGGTTCTCTCACTTAGAAATGTTTTTCCATTCTGATAAGTGTTATGGAATGATTTCTTATGGTTACTTTGTACTGTGTCATCCGAGCTAAGCTGGAACTACATCTCCCAGAATTCCATTCTCTAGGGTACCGGGCTAGTGTTGGCCACAAAGGACGATTTGTAGCCGTTTGCTACATTTGCTAGCTCACCTGATTGGTTTGCTGCAGCACCTGACCTTGCAGCTGTGTTAGTTCCCACCAGGTCTGCTCCTTTTCCTCTCCAACTTCTTTGGCCAGTGTATGGGGGGGCCTGTGGTGGTGAAGGGGGCTAGATTCTCCTGTAGGTCATCGCTGGCATTTAGGTTGGACGTAGCGAGGGAAAGACAGGGAAGTCCTAATTTGCCCTCTCAGCTTCCACCTCGTCTTTGCTCTATTCCACACCCAGCTGTGCCTCCCAACCGCCTGTCTGTAGAGACTGTAGGCCCTACTCTCGTTGCAGAGGCAGTGGTGAGCATAGACCGCTCTGCCAGCTCCAGAGGGGTGCGTACCTAGCCGGCCCCTGTGACTAGTGCCTTGTGCTGTGCTATATGAGTGGTTCTGGTTCATTTCCTTAACGATTTATTCTCCTGCCCTTTCTCCATTCTTTCCTTCTGGAAACCCTGTTCCCTGACGATGGACCTCCTGGACTGGTCCTCCACTTTTATCATTTCCCTCTTATTTTCTGCCTCTTTGTCCTTGCATTCTACTTTCTAGAATAGTTCCTCAGTTTTATCTTTCAATAATTCTATTGCATTTTAAACATATGCTATCTATTTGTAATTTCTACGAGTTCTTTTTTCTTCTCCAAGTATTCCTTTTTTGTAGTATATTGGTTTTTTTTTTTTCCCATGGATGCAAAAATCTCTGGAAATAGTAGTGAGTTTTAAAAGAGACCTCTTCTTCATGCACTATTTCTGCTTCCTCCAAAATACTTCGTTGTCATTGTTTTGGTCTCTACGTTTCAAGTAGAGTCTCAAGTGTCTGAATGACCCTTGTTTGTTCATATTTTAAGATGAGATACCTATGGGAAGCTGTGAGAGTGGGGGGCTTGTTGACTGATTTTTACTGTGTGTCAATCTGGCTAGCTCCTTCAGTGAAAAACTCCCAATTTTAGTATTCTGTATCTTTCCTCACGGGTTAGTCAAGTACCCCCAGAGAAGGGGTTTCAAGTCCCCTGCCAAAAGAGTGTGGCTGGCTGCCAGCATTCTGGGAACCGAGGGAGGAAATAGGGCTGGGGGTCTCAGCATTCAGCATGCTGGCGTGACTTGATTCCTGTTTTGCTGAGGTACCCTCACCCTTGCTGGGGTGAGAAAGAGGGAATTATGTGGCTGACTGGGGTGGGTATCCACTCGTTCTTAAACCAACTTTTAACCAGACCCCTGTTTTTAGCTGCACCCTACCCCTGCTTCAGGAAGCAGCTAGCGCTCCCCATCCCAAGCGCTTGGAGGACGTCTGAGCGGGAGTCTGGCTGCTCTGTGGCTCGCTTCACAGCTGACTTGGGGTTCAGCTCTCTCAGGTCTGCAAAGTCCAGTGATGGTTCATCTTCCAGATTTTTCTTGGTGTGAGTTCAGTCTGCTTTATTTACCTTGTAGGCTGATTAATTTTGTTTCATTCACTGCTTTATTTATATATTTAACAAATATTTATGAGCCCATGCTATGTGCCATTGTTTGGCTTTTTAAAAAGTCAATTGCTGCCCTGGCTGCTCTGGTTCAGTTGGTTGGAGTGTCTTCCTGTAACCAAAAGGTTGCGGGTTTGGTTCCTGGTTGGGGCACATACTGAGGTTGTGGATTTGATTCCCGGTTCAGGTGCATACGGGAGGCAACCAATCCATGTCTCTCTTTCTCATCGATGTTTCTCTTTCTCCCTTCCTCCCTCCCTCTCCCCCCCCCCCCCCAAAAAGCAATGAAAAATGTTCTAGGAAGTGACGATTTAAAAAAAAATCAGTTTACTCTTATAATGAAGTTTTGGATGGGAACAAATACATTTATGTATATTCAATCCTCCATCTTTACCTGGAAGTCAAAAATCAATCTCTCTCTCTTTCTTTCTCATCAGCTAAAAAGGAATAATAAAAAGGTAAAGGGATTGAGAAGTACAGATAGGTAGTTACAAAATAGTCATGGGAAGTAAGCAAGTAAAATATAACCAAAGACACTGAATCAGCAAAATGAACAAACAAGCAAAATATAACCAAAGACACTGAAATTGAAAACAGGCTGACAGTGACCAGAGGGGAGAGGGCATTATAGGGGAAAAGGGTGAAGTGTTTGCAGGAACTGTTATAAAGGAAGGACACATGGACAATAACAAGGGGGGGGGGTGGAAACAGGGGAGGGAGATGAGGAAGGGTTGGGGGGAAAGACAGAAAACTGTACTTGAACAACAATAAAAAATAGTAATTGGGATGTAAGGTACAGCATAGGAAATATAGTCAATAATACTGAAATAGCTATGTATGGTGCCAGGTCAGTACTGCAGATATCAGGACACTTTGTAAAGTATACGTGTGTATGTCAAACCACTGTGCTGTATCCCGGAAACAAATACAAAATAATACTGAATGTAAATGGTAATTGCAAATAAAATGAATAATTTTTTAAAAAGGAATAAAAGTATTTACCCATGGGGTTAGGAAAGAATCGAGTTAATACACGTAAAGTACCTAGCTCACAGTACCGAGTACATACGTGCCCAATGAATTGTTAGCACTCTGGTGATTATTTTACTTTTTACTGTTCTGAGGGAGACCCAAACTGGGTGGGTGGTTAAGAATCATATAGAAATTTTGTTTCATTGAGGAAGTTATGTTCAAGTACATGCTACACACTGCGGATCATGTTGCAAATTTTAAGTTTTTGCCTGCCCCCTCACCAGGCCACTAGAAGGGCGCCCAGAGGACGCAGTCTTAGCCTAAGGAGAGCCCCCGTGCAACCTGGGCGTGGTCTCTGCCAGGAAAGGAATCCTGTGTAGGGGTCCAAAGTCAGACTGACAGCGCTCTGATGTTTTCACATGGCATTTGAAATTTGTTTAACTAGTGACACTTTACAGCCACAGTTACTCTCCTGTCCACCCTGACAGGTGGGCAGATCTGGTAGTGCTATTCCATTTTATAGTTTAGGAAGCTGGGGCACCAGGAAGTAATGGGCCTTGTCTACTTACGTGTACCCAACAAGCAACAAACCAAGACTGGCACACAGGGTGGTTCCTTTTTTTCTTTCCAGTTCTACTTAATGAGAAGAACCCAAGAGTTCTGAACTTCCATTTCATATCATAATGAAGTCTAGGAAATAAATGGTTTCTGTAGGTCGGGAGTTCAGGGAGGCCTTGGCTGGGCAGTATGTACATGGGTCTCCTGTGCAACTGCAGTCACGTGTCAGCTAGGACTGCAGACATCTGAAGCTTTGACTGCGGCTGGAGGAGCCAACACCACTGACTCACTTGTCTGACAAGTTAGCCCTGGCTGCAGGCTTAGGGTAGACATGTGGCTCTTGTATCAGCTACCTAATGCTGCATAACAAATTTCCCCTAAATTTAGAGACTTAAAACCCCTCATCTTGGTATTTATTTTTTTAAATAAAAGTTAAAAATAGGAAAGGGGCATAGAATAATTTGATTGCAAGATAAAACCTTTCTAGGAAACAGTCTCCGAGGGCCCAGACAACACTAAATTTTGGCAAGGATATGGAGCAACGGGAACTCTCACTGATTGCTGGTGGGAATGCGAAATGAGACAGCCACTTTGAAACATAGTTTGATAGTTTCTTACAAAGATGAATATACTCTTATCATATGGTCCAGCAATTGTGCTCCTTGATATTCATCCAAATAAGTTGAAAACTTATGTCTGTGCAAATACTTGCACAAGTGAATATTTGTGGTATCGTTATCCATGATTGCCAAAACTTGGAAGCAATTGGGATGTCCTTCAGTAGGTGAGCAGACAAACTGTGGCACAACCAGCCAGTGGAGTACTCTTCCCTGATGAAAAGAAATGAGCTCTCAAGCCATGAAAAGACATGGAGGAAATTTAAATGCATATTACTCAGTGACAGCAGCCAGTCTGAAAGACTACGTACTCTATGGATCCAACTCTATGACACTGTGGAAAAGGCAAAAGTATAAAACAGTACAAGATCAGTCAGTGGTTGCTGGGATTTTAGGAGGGGGGTGAGTAGGGTTAGGGTTGGAGCGCAGGGGATTTTTAGAGCAGTGAAACTATTCTGTGTGATATTGTAATAGTGGATGCATAACGTTTTACATTTTCAAAACCCATAGAATGTACAACACAAAGAGTGAACCCTAATATAAGCTGTGGACTTCATTTAGTAATTATGTATCAATATTGGTTCATCGGTTGTAACAAATGTACCATACCAATAATGCATGTTAATAATGGGGGAATAATGCAGGAGAGAGGGGATAGGGCATATGGAAATTCTCCGTACTTTCTGGTCAGTTTTTCTATAAGCCTAAAACTGCTCTGAGAAAGTCTATTAAGGAGAAGGATTGGAACACGAGTGGATGGGAAACAGCCCAGATGTCCCTGAGGGCTTTGTGCTACATGTTCTCTGAACAAATGGATCTCGAGGTAAAGTGCTTTAAGGATAATGATGTGATTGGAATAATATCTGCACCATCCTGAATGAGGACCCAGTTTGGGTGACTTGGAGATTGTTTGGAGACCTATATTATTAATACATTTGAGCCAGAGGAAAGAAGAGAAGCTATTCATGTTCGTAAGTTTTCTCTCCTGTTCTTTCTCTATTTTATTATCATTACAATATTTTGCTTCAGAGCCTGTGCCTTGAAGCCCCAAAGACCCAAAGGAGACCGGAAACCTGTTCTAAAAAGACGGAATGAGTCACGCTCACTCGGTGAATAGGGATCCTCACAGAGGGGCTTTGTTCAGCAGAGCCAGTGCTGATAGCCCCAGCCCCCACCCCACCTTGGTGACTCACACCCTCACCTTCAGCTTGGAAGAGCAGCTGAGGGCGCCGAGCCCACAGAGGTTCCTGCGGGGCAGACAACACCTCCAATAACCCACCTGGCCGCTGACGGTACTGCCCCATGTAAACCTCAGGGAAGAACTGCACCTGGCAGTGGCAACAGGACCCGTGGACGGGGCAGATCGAAACCCCACCCCTCTAGATCCCCTGGCCCTCAGTGGTTTATGAATCTCTTGGTAGAATGCTTCCATTCACAAAATTTTGTTGTTACTTGCTGAACACTTTCTTTTCATGAGACACACTGTGTGCCTATATATTAAGTGCCGTGCTAGACATTGGGGTGCAAGGATTAATAAGGGATATTATGAATGGTCACCCAGAGCTTACACTTTTCTGAGCTGTTTACATACAGGTAAATGGAGTCCCAGAGCTAACATGGGGAGAGAGTAGAACTCAGTGCCAAGATGGTGGGCGTTTTCTGGTCGTGCCTGCAGCATCCCTCTCGCTTACAGCCCCTGACAGTTCTCGGGGGCTAGCCGTGCCTGCCCAGGCTGGGTGTGGTTGGAGTTGGCCCCCGGCCTTATCTCCCAGGGCTGGATCCTGACTCCTGACTCAGTCAGTGCATCCTGTACCGTGACCATGGTCGTTGTTTGGAGACGGGCATGTGTCCCCAGTTCAAGCCAAAGCAGAGGTGGAATCTCCACCAGTGTAGGAGCCACTAGAAAAGCCCTGATCCTCCTCCTAGAATGGGAGATGCAGAGGCATATAGCTCGACACTGTGGAGACCATGTGGCTGCCCTGGGAGGCTGAAGCTGACAGTGTGGGGGGCAGGGCAGAGAGACAGAAAGAAATGGAGTCCTCTATGATATCACTTGAAATACTAGGTCAAACCTCACCTGAAGGCAAATACTTTATGAATTTTTTAGCTACAGCAGCCTATAAATTCTCTGTATTGATTGAGCTGGGTTTTCTCATCCTTTGTAACTGGATGTGTCCTAACTTGTGGTGAAGAAGAAATGTAGGGAATGGGATAAGTGATAGGCGATATTCCCTATGTCTCCAAGAAGCACAACCAAGTGGACTGCACATAGGTAGCCAAGAAGTCAGGGAAAACCAGCGTGTGCAAGTGAGAGAGCTTTCTGAGGCTCCCCAGCATTTGCATCCCCTCCCATGCTTGGCAATCCCCCACTCTAAGATTCCTGATGAAAGGAGCTGTCTCCCCCTCCAGAAGCCCACCCCACCACCTGGAGGTTAGGGTAGAGTCAAGTGACTGATCCTCAGCTACCCACGTGTTCCCACTGGAGCTCAGAACCTGGGTGGGCGATACAGAGATGCGGGAAAAGCAGATTCATCCCTGGCAGTGGCACCTACACCCAGGTTCTAATGGCAGCAAAGCTGACACTGGTGTCCAATGGTGCAGCGACAGCCCTGGTGTCCTGGCCTCATGGGCATCAGGCCTCCCTCGACTGTTGCTTGTATTACAAGCTTAATTGTTTTACCTTCCTGGTAGTTTTGTGAGCTACCTGATAACCTTTAAATAAATCCCTTTTCTGCCCAATCAAAATTGCTTTCTGGTGTTTGCAGGGGAGGACCCCAACTGACTAGCCAAGGTGGAGGCTAGAACTACTAGGAAGAGAAGGACTGGTCAGAACTGGCCAGGAGAGAAGGCTGCTAAGGTCTCCTGGATAGAAGCAGCTCCCCTGTAAGGGATGTGGGGACAGACATACCAGGAATGAATCAAGTTTTGTCATTTCCTGCGTTAGTGACTGTGCACAAGTGACCCGTCCTCCCTGGACCTCAGTGTCTCATCTGCAGGAGGGATGTGACGGGGGACCTACCTTATAGCACTTTGGGTATGACTAAGTGAGTTCTCAGTCCAGATTCTGGCATAGCTGTGGTCTTTAGGGATTAGAGGCTGTTGTAATCACCTGTAGCTCAAGAGGTGACCTTACTCACAGGGGGCTCTACTTGTCTTCCCTCTTTACTTTTCATTCAGATCAGAAAGGGAGAAAATATTCTTGATGTACAGTGGAGAAATTTAAGTTGGGTCCAGGCAGCTGTTGCTGGTAAATGTGTAATAACCCACCCTCCAGGGAGATAAAAGCACTGATTTGTAGCATTTGCCAATTTCCACGGTGTACGTGGTATAAATACTCCCTCTGTGGCTGATTTCAAGCATCCCACATGATGTTGCTAAGCATGGAGGTGTGAAGAGGTGTGCTCAGTCAGCTGTTCCGAGCCAGCGCCTGCACGCCACTGGCCCGGGGAAGGATAGTTTGAAAGAGCTGGGGAGTGGGAGGAAATAGATGGCTCCTAAGCTCTAGAGGGCAGATTGCTGAAAGAAACTCCTTAGGTACTGTTGACAGGACGGGGGATGGACCTGCATTATGCTTTGGCTTAAAACTTGAGAGTACCCTTTAAATGACAACCTTTAACACCGGGCACTTACAGCCAGTCCCCTTCTGCAGAGCCTGTCTGTTTCTCCTGCAGCCTTCCACCCTTCCTTTCCACGTTCACCACGGCCAGCCCGGCCCACAGGCTCAGCTTGTCACCTCGGAAGCATCACTCCTTCCTTCTGTGCTAGAATGGACCAGGTGTGCCATCCCTAAGCCAGCTCTTAGAACATTGTCCCCCCGCAAGGTTTAGCACCATGTGGCTCCAAGTGTGTCGTCACTTCTGCTGAAAATGCTGCTGCCCGGCTCCCCCAGCCTTCGTACCCTGAACCCCACGCAGTCCGTAAGCCACCTGCATACAAGTCTCAGATCTTCTGCTCAGGAGCTGTAGGGAAAATGACAGGACAATCTTGAGCCTTAGCTTCCTTACCTGGAAAGTGGTGATAATAAAAGAACTTTCTTCGGGGTACTTCAAAGATTAAATAAAATAATTCCAGAGAAGGCTTCGTACGGCTCCTGGCCCGTTGCCGACGCTGAGCAAAGTGTTGGCTCCATGACGACAGGGGTGACGGCCGCCCCCCACGGTCAGTGGGGACAGCGGGAGGATGATCCTCCCACCTGGGATTCTACCTGCTCTCCTTTGCTGTTGCAAAGCCACTTTCCTGTCAGTTTTGGCTCTGTTTTTTTCTGATACACTTTTTCTCTGCATTCATTAGCTCCTTTCTCTCTGAGCTTTGGAGGCAATTGCGCCACCGTGGAACATTTAATTTGATACTGTCTCTCACTGTTCTCTGTTGATGTCAGCCATGTTTTCCTGGCTCCTCTCTGAGCAGCTTGCAGGGAGTGGCCGCTCCCCTTCGTTTTCTCCCCTGAAGGGTCTTGGATCAGCGACCACAGAGCGGCAGCCAAAGTGGCTGATGCTGTTAACAGGCCGGAACTGTGCCTGGCATTTTACCGGCATCATGTCATTCTGTTTATTTTTTCATCCAGCCAACCAGGATTTACTTGAGCACCAGCTATGTGCTAGATGCTGGGGCTGTGCAGAGAACCAGACGAGGGTCTCTATTTTCCAAGAGCTTGCAGTGCAGTGTGGAGAGGTGGCCTTACCACACCGTCACCCAAGCCAGTGTCCGATGAAGCCGAGGGTCACATGCTGGGAAGGGAAAGAAGAGCAGGGACGGGAGAGTAAAACACGCCTGATCTGGATAGGGGCAGGGGTTAAGGCCGAGACGAGTAAGTTAAAACTGGCAGGAGTTACTCAGGGGGAGAGACTCCAGGAAGCTGGCTCCCCGGAGCCACGTGGATCAGCTCAGAGTGCCGAGGCCCTGAGACAGAACCAGGCAGCTGGCAGGCCTTGAGGGAGGGCCAGAGCAGTCCCCAGGGATGGGCCGGCGGGTAGCCCAGGGCCTGCGGGTCTTCCTAGGCTGGATTGGTATTTTGGTCTCTACCCTCAGAGTGGGAAATACTTCATCCTCTCAGGTTTCTTACAAGGTAGCTGCTATCATCAACCCCATTTTATGTCAGAGGAAACGGGGGCCCAGAATATTAAGTAACTTACCCAGGTCAACAGCCACTGAGCAGCACAGCCAGAATGCCAGTGTCGCCCACCCTGGCTGGGACCCTTCAGGCCTTCAGCAGCCACCTGCTGAGTGACGGATGCAGCACTAACCACAGCAACAGCCACCAGCCCTACCCTTCCCACAGGCTCTTTGGTGAGGGCCCTCGGTTTGGGCCTTTCCTCTGGGGCGAGCCAGCCTGAGGCTCCCTGGGAAGCTCAGCCTGGCTTTGGGGGAGTGAAGATGTCGGCAGCTCTGGCGTTGTGGCTGGATGTTGAGGCTGCAAAGTGCTCGACCTCGCCGTTGCCTCCATTCCCAGGCTCTGCGGGGCTACAGAGAAACCTCTGCGTTTTGTTTTGTTTTCCTCAGTCTGGGACCACGGCACCAAGAAAAGGAGGTGGCGGTTTACGGAACTTAAGGAGTTTCACCCGACTGGTCTTGGCAGAGAAGCGAAGGCACAGAGGGGCCTGAGGAAGTCTCGTGGAGACAGGATGTGCTTGGGAATCTGTGAAACAGGCCACGTTTGTCTCTTCAAGCCTCCGAGGCCCCTCCAGTCTGAGACCTCTTTCCGTTCTCACTGGGGGATTTCTCACCACGAGGTTTGGTCTGGAGCCCCTTCCTTGGGCCTCCAGGGCCCCTCCCAGTACATTAAAACTTACTTAAGATGTTAATAGGTGATAATGACACCTCCTTGGGCTTGGGACCCAGGCGGTAGTTAGGGGTGGGAATTTAGGGCACCAAATGGAGGTGGCCTTTTGGCCCCCCTCAAGTCACCCCATCACCCCAGGGAGATAACTCCTTTTATTTGCAGGGTCTTCTGTAGTAGAGAGGTTTCTTTTCATCCCTCCTCGTTAAAACCCTCTTGTTTTGTGGAGAGGAAGGAGCTTACAGCTCAGTGAGGCAGAGGGGCCATCAGACCAGGGAGAGGTGGGAAGAAAAGGGGGCAATCAAGCATCTTGTCGACTTCCTGCCAAGGAAGGTCCCTTTGTTCGCCCCGAGCCTAGCCTTTTCGACATGACCAGAGGCTCTTGGGTCAGGAGGCTTGCCCCCTTTATGGCCTTCTAATGGACCTTCCTTCCTGCCACTTGACCAAATGCCCCTGCCTGCCGGGGAAAGGGTAGCCCCATAGCTGTCCCGTTGGTTTGCCCAGGGACCCCTCCCCCTAGCCTCCCCCCAGGAAGAAACTAGCACCTTGGGGCTGGGAGGGGAGGCTGTGCCTGCGTTCCCACGGGCTCTTTTGACTGAAAGGACAAGGAGTTTCCCTGACTCCCCGGCCCTAAGGAGGCGCTCTCGAACCTTTCCCTTCGTTGTTTGGTTATCTCTCTGTTCACATCCAGCTTCGCCGTGGTGTGTTTTAAGTCACCGTCACTTTGTCCGAACAGGTTGGCCACAGTTCCCATAATGCAGAAATGGCGTCAACATGTTCCAGGAGCCACTGGCCCCCCTGACACATACCCCCCCAAATAGTGCTTTTACCCTGGCCCCCCTGTCTTCTTTGACACCATTTACCCCATACCATGTACCTTGAATCTTTCCTTCCGTTTCCTGTCCTCTGTGCCACACTCCAGCTGTGTGTCTACTTGGCTAGTCTCTGACCTGTCTTCTTTTCTAGTCCACCCTGTGAATGGCTAGCACATTCCTCTCTCTAATAACAATTACTGCCTATATTAAGTGTTTAATAATTACAGCAAACATGAGCAATGTCTTGGAAATCCAGGAGTCTGCTAGAAACCTTCAGGGAGCTGTCAGTGTTACCTCTCTGTTTTGCAGCTGAGGGAATGGGCAGGTTGTATGATTTGCCCAGTCACACAGCTAATGACTGACAGAGCTTGGATGGAATGTGGGCAGCCTGGATGCAGAGTCTGCACTCTTAACCATCAGTAACGTGGGTTTAAAAATATGCTTCCTAAGTGTTTAGTGTGAAGAAAGCACTAGGCTGGGCACTGAAGGCATTGAAACATGAGTAGGACAAAACCTGCTTCCTCCTGCAGTTCCTCCCTCAGGAAGCTGATGATAGATAGGAAGGGTGGTCTGGGAAGATGGGTAGGGCAAGTCCAGGCTTGACCCACTGCAGGGGAGGGCCGAGTACGTGCTGTGGAGAAGATACACACAGAGGGCCTTTCATGCAGAGGACAGAGAAGCCACATCCGGTCTGGGAGACGCAGGAAGTCAGGAAGAATTCCAGGGAGGTGGTTGGGTGGGGCATGGTTTGGAAGGACAGATAGGGTTTGTGGCAGAGTCCTGGGGGTGACAAAAGACCAGACTGGAGCAAAGAGGGTGGGTCTGATACCTAAAAATGCAGAATGAGGGACGAGAGAAGCAGAGCTGAGGGAAAAAGTCCCTGACCGCGAGACCTGCCCCCGAGAACGGATCACAGTAGCTCCAGACAGTCAGCTCCGGACTGGCCCTCTGCAGAGGGTTCTGATTTCTAGCGCCTACCAGCTCTGTAATCAGGACAAATAACAGACCCGCGCCCTGCGTATCAGTTTCCTCCTCTGCAGAGTGGGCATAATCCAGGACCAGGGCCAAGGCGAGGTGGGCTAGGCATCACCTTGAGTACCAAATATAAGGGGTATCCCCCCAAAAAACTGGATTATCAGATAAATAATAATTGAATGCAGTATTTTTAGAGAGTCAAAGTCAATGTAAAAAAATCCGTGATGAACAGATACTAAGAATTTAAGTGAAGAAAGACCGCTCAGAACCACGTTGGAGCCTAAGGCAAAAGGGAAAAGCAGTAATATTGATCCTGCTTTTATTTTTATTATATTTTTTTACAAAATGTTTTGCAAATCACCTTAAATAACATGCCCATTAAGCTGCATCTATCTGCATAATGAAAATGTTGGATCAGAACTTTTTTTGCTTTTTTATCCAATTTATTGGGGTAGCATTGGTTAATTAAATCACATAGGTTTCGGGTGTACGATTGTACAACACATCATCTGTGTCCTGTATTGTGTGTTCACCGCCCCCAAGTCGGGACTCCTTCCATTACCATTCCCCCCCAACCCCCAACGCCCTCTTCAGGCTCCTCCCATGCCCCTCTCCCTCTGTAACCACCACACTGGGGTCTGTGTGTCTTTGAGGGTGCTTCCTTTTTCTTAATCCCTTCATCTTTTCCACCTGCCCCCAAACCCCCTCCCCTCTGACAGCTGTCAGCCTGCTCTCTATCTGTGAGTCTGTTTCTGTTTTGTTTGTTAGTTTATTTTGTTCGTTAGATTCCACATATGAGTGAAATCATATGGTGCTTCTCTTTCTCTGACTGCTTTATTTCACTGAGCATAATGATCTCCAGGTCCCTCCATGCTATTGCAGAAGGTAAGGTTTCCTTCTTTTTTTATGGCCAAGTAGTATTCCAGTGTGTGAATGTCCCAAAGCTTTCTTATCCAGTCACACTGGTCCTGTTTTCAGTTAAGATAAAGGCACTGGGCTCACCCTGGCCCTGGCCCTGATAACACTAGACATCAGGTGGCTGCAGGGGTTAGGTGAGCTGACCCAAGGTGAGCGTCTGGCACAGCGTCTAGCAAGGGAGAGGGTTCTGAGGCCCATGACTGGGTTGAGATGTGTTCACACACCTGCTCTGCTACTTCCCATCTGTGAGACCCGAGCAAGGGCCTGTTTCCTCATCTATCTATGGTGAAAGCATCTTGCTCAGCAGGTTGTTGGGTGGCCAGGATGAAAGATGCAGAGTGCTTTCTCACAGTGCCAGCCTGTGCCGTCGACGAGTCGTGCTTGCAGCAGTCACCTGTGTTAGCCAGCAAGCACACCTGCACACGAGAGGTTTTCTGCTTGTCCTGGTGAGTTACTTGGGGTGAGGGGCTTGGCTTTATTCCACGGTTCTCGTGCCGCGTGTTCTCGTGCCGCACGTTCCTCTGTGACATTCACTCCCACAACTGCTGTGAGGACTTGCAGAGGCCTGACCGCTGTCCCTGCAGCTCTGTCCACTCTGCCCCTTCTCTGAGCAGGCTGGGATGGGCTTGGGGGTGATGGTGTTATCACTAGAATAAAAGGGGGCTTTGTCCTGGCCATTCCTGGCTCTCGCTTTCCTTTCCCCCTCTGTCCCCACTAGCCTCTTCCCCTCCAGGGGGCTGGCAGCCCACTTTGATTGCCTGTGGCACCTGCCTGTGTGGTGCATTTAAGTGGGCTCTTCACTGGTGCTCAGACGGAACCACTGTCACTAAATGACCGTTGTCATTTAAGTGATCCCTTTAACAATCCATCTCTGCCACTGCCCACAGTGGGAGTTGGGGCGGGAGGGTGGGCAGAAGGCCTTAGAATGTTCCCTGTGAGACCATCAAAGCCACTCATGTGTGACTCTCAAGGCTGGCCCAGAAATGTGGCCTGGAGCCTGGGCAGGAAAGTAACGTGGCACCTCCCTACACTATACCGATTCCCAAAGGTAGGCCAGGACTGGGCTCTACTTCTCGCCGGTCTCTGAGTGAGCAAGTCACTGAATGTCTCCGGCCTCAGCTTCCTCATCCGCAAAGGTGGGCTGATCTCAGCGGCCTGCTGTGAGGATTGAATGGGAAACCAATGCTTATAGGTGTCTATGTTAGTTACTTATATCAACCCATTCCATTAGGACATGAATTAATTTATCCACTCACGCACATAGGCATGTGCTATGCGCAAGGTAACATTCTAGGTTGTACGAAGAGATACAAAGACCCCGCACCTAACCAGTGTTCAAATGGAGGGGGAAGGAAATACAAGGTAGGCACTCAGTAAGTATTTATTGAATGAATCAAAGAAAGAAAATCAGGCAGACATTAGCATTTAGGAGGTATTCCCATAGGACAATCAGGAAGGTCTTTATGGAAGAGGCTGCGTTTAAGCTATTAATAGGTCAACATAGTTACGAAAAGATCTTTTTCAGCGGGCACCGGAGATATGGCAATATGTATGCAGATACTGCCGATCCCTTTAAGCAGTTTGCACTTTAACAGGGAGGACAGATAACGGTATATGTGTAGGAATAATTAAGTAGTCACTGTGAGTGTGATCGGTGCTGAGCAGACGGTGCTGGGGGCCGTCAGCTGCTGGAAGACAGGGACTATGCCCTGGGTTTTTCTTTTCTGCTGTACCTGTGAGCCGGACCTGAAGGGCAAAAGGCTTTGAAATTTACAGATAAATTTTAAACTCTGTGTCATTTTAAAAATAAGTGTTACCCGTAAGTGATGAGTGATCCCGTGTCACTTCAGGTAGGTCCAGCCGCAGCCAAGCACATGTGAATGGTCACTGCGCGGGGTCGCACTGCCCCCACCGAGCAGCACTCGGAGATTGTTCCGGGTTGCTGTGTGACTTTGAGGGCTGACTGGTTCTCCGCCTGTGTTTCTATCACCGTGTGTTCACGCGATATCCTATTGGTAGACACACAGTTTTTCTTTTTCAGTGAATAGACTTTATTTTTTAAAGCAGTTTTAGGTTTACAGGAAAATGAGCAGAAAGTACAGAGTTCCTATTTTACCCCTTCCTCCCCAGTTTCCCCTATTATTAACATCTTGCATTAGTGTAATACATTTGTTACAAGTGATGAGCCAATATTGATACATTATTATTAACAAGACCATAGTCTACATTAGGGTTCACTGTCTTGTCTTGTACATTCCATGGATTTTGACAAGTTAGTATAATGACATTTATCCATTATTATAGTAGCATACAGAATAGTTTCATGGATCTACAAGTCCTCTGTGTTCTGCCTCTTCATTCCTCCCTCCCTCCGTAGTTTTTCCTAACCAAAGTTACTTGTATTTCAGCTTTTAGAACCCTTATAACTTACTTACAACCCTCCTTTATTGCCTTGCCTCCTGCCCCCCGTACTCCAGCCACGCCATATCACTCCTGCTTTCTCAAACATCGCAGGCAGGCAGTGCCCACCCGGCCTGCACCTTCGGGCTGCCCCTCCAGCAGGGCGTACTCACACGTCACCTTCTGTTGGAAGCCTTTCGCAGTCCAGTACACCCCCCAGCACAGTTATGGGCCCCTTTCCTGGTATGGTTTGTATGCTCATTTAATTATCCAGGCAGCAGATATTAAGGCAGCACCTTCTCCATGCCCAGCAGCATGCTGGTGCTGAGGGTCTGGCAGGGGCACGTGGCCATGAAGCCCAGCTCTTGGGTGGTTGAAAGTTCCTTGAAGGACATACGGCAGACTCATGCAGTGGAAGATGCCAGCATGGTCAGGGCAGGGTTCTCAGAGGAGCTGGCATTGAAGAAGGGACCAGGGGGGAGAGTATTCGAGGTGGAAGAAATAGCAAGTGCAAAGTCACATGGCATGTCACGCAAACCTGGAGGGACACTTATTGTGCCATGGCTGCCTCTCCTTCTCTGCAGGAGTGAGCAGGTCTCAGGCATAAGCTAACCTGTGCACACTTAGATACAGTATCCACCTCATGCTCCCCATGGGCACTGGCTGCTTTGTTTGCTGAAGCATTTGAGCTCTTGATACCAAACCCTAATTACCTGAGAGGAGGCTATTGCCTTTTTGAAGAGTTCAAAAGCCCTAGACTTTTTATAAATAGCTGGAATCCTTTCACCAGCCCTTAAGGCGAGGATTTATGGCCCACTTCCCCAGAGGCAGATAGACCAACAGACAGGTTACTTCCCTTGGAGTCCAGGTTGCTACAATTGTGGGATGCTCCCACTGTTTTGCATTTTATGACCTCCTGGCTGGCTAATGCTGAAGAGGGTTACTCAGGAAGGAGGTGGATTGTGTGGGGCTGCAGCTGCCTTCGGAAGCCAGAGGCCAGTCCAGACTCAGGAAGGGGCTGGCGGGTGGTGGGAAGGTTCCCAGGGCCTTTCCCCAGCAAGACACCCAGAGTGGAGGCCTCAGGGTCACTGGTCCACTGTGGAGTCAGCTGCGAGGGATAGACAAGACGAGAAAACACCCTTGGTTCATAATCTCATAATCTAGTGGGGCAATGTGACAAAGTTAAGAAGTAATTTTTCAGATAAAAATGTCACTCTTTCATTTTTAGAGCACGTGCATATTCTCTGTTGCCCTTAATTCTTACAGAACCCCAGTGAATTAGTTCTTATGACATATGAGGAAACTGAGGCAGAGACATGCCCAGATTGCATAGCCAAGAGGTGACAGGTTCAGATTTTGATCTTGGCTTCAAATGCTGGGTTGGTGCTCAGAAGCACCAAGAATGACTGGAGCTCAGGAAAGGGAGTGGCCTTTGGGACAGGCGAGTCAGCTTTCAAAAGACCAGAAGAAGGGGAAGGGCCTTCTAGGAGGGGACCCAGCAGAAAAGGCAAAGCCTGTCATGGGACAGTGACACAGGGCTGAACCAGGGCTTGGGCTAGCACAAACCTCCTGATATTTCTCTGCAGGTCTCTTCCATTGACCACCAGCCTCTCCTTCCCCACAACCTTTTCTCCAGTTCCTAACCTTTCACGGAGAAGGGCAGGGCAGTGGTCAGGAACAAGGGCTGTGAGTTCAAATCCCTCTGATTGGCCATGAGACTGGGCAGATGGTGCAACCTCTCTGACCCACCTCCTTTCCCCTACCTCCGGCAGGACCTGGGTCACAGTGGGACTGGGGCGAACACAGGGCTCAACAGCAATAGCGGGTGTTGTGTTCTTTCTGTGATTGTCGCTCCCCATCGGTGCTCCTCTTTCTCCAGTACAGCTCCTAACTTGCTATTTGCCTGCTCAGAAAGCCAGGACTGAACGTGGGATTTTGGCACACAAGTTTCCCTAAGGTCTGGTCCTGAACTCCTGTGCAGCTGGCCCATCTTCAGAGAGTATGAGATCCTCAGAGGACGGGGACGTGCCGTGTCCCACTCTGACAGAGTGGGAAGAACACCAGCTTGGGGGTCAAGAGAGCCAGTGCTCGGATCCTGGCTCTGGAGGGAGTGGTCCCTGTGTGAGGGACACCTGGCCTCTGAGGCCCAGCAGCCTTACCTATAAGGGGGCCTCCTCTGCTGGCTGTTCTGAGGCCGGCGCTGTGACAACATGTGTTGGTGCTTCTTCAGTGCATTTCCTTTTCTTTGCTTCAACAAATAGCATATTCATCTCACATATTTAAAAGGGGTTTTGCTAAAAACTCATAGTCAAGGGGCTCCCCAGCAGAGCTCACACAATGAGGGGCTTGCATTCAGCTTTCCCACCATGCCTGTGCTGCATCTCCCACCCAGGTGACCAGGCTTCCGGAGGGGGGTCTCCAAGTCTGTGTCGCTCACTTTGGATCCTGGTCTGACAGTCAGTCAGTGCTCAATACAATTAATTGCATGAGTTAATTATTGACGAGAAGCCTTGAACACTGTGGTCACTGTCCAGGAGACATGCTTACGACATGAGCCAGGAATCTCAGAGTCCCCTGAAAGTCAACTCATGCTCTTGAGTGTGATGGTGGCTTAGAATCAGCAGCTAAGTCACAGCCATGGGGCCTGGGCAGCAACAATGGCACGCTTGCCATCAGGAAGGGTGTCCCTCTGTGAGCAGCTGTCCTCACCCCTCTGGGCCTCTGGCTGAGGGGCCCCTCTCCCTCTGGGGAAGTGAACTGAGGTGTCGCTGTGTGCCTACCATGTCCTCTGTCCCTGGCATTTTACAACCATCGTCCCTCTTAATCCCAATGACAGTGCGAAGTGAGATTTACGTTGCTCATTTTACAAATGAGGAAAATGAGGCAAAGAAAAAACAGCGGGTGGTGGAGCTGACGTTGAACCCAGGGCGGGCCCCAAACCCGTGCTCATCGGACTACCCCAAACTTCTGACCCAGGCCAGGTTAGCCAGCTGGGCTCTCAGACTGCACACCTGTCATTCTATCCTCCGCACACACTTCCCCGGCCAGCAGGACCACTCCTGGAAGACCAGACACACTCACCAGAGTTTGTTTCCAGCCTCGGACAAGCCCAAACTGCTCTGCGTGCTGGGTGCTGGCAGCCCTCAGCGGCACGCTTCCGACAGTCCCTGGAGGGGGTTAAAACTCAGGGCCAGTGGAAACCTCCCCCAGTGTTGTGTTCAGAGGTGGACTTTTTTTTTTTCCTCTCTCTCCCCATTTTGAAACAGTCAGCAGGATCAGGGCTGCAGTCTGGGCTGGGCCCCTTGGGGCTTGATGATTTCCTCCTTGGGAATTGGTGGTAGAGGGACATGGAGATTCAAGGAAGCCCAGGGAGGTCCAGTCCCCCTCTGCCCCTCAGCCCTCACCCAGAGGTGGACAATGACAATGCTCCAGATCCGCCCCCACCCCAAGCTGGGTGCTTGATTGCCAAAGTGATAGCATCCGGGCAGCAGGAAATAATCAGCTGCCATTGTGTTATTTAGGCTGGAGCCAGAGGGGGGTGAGGGACTCCCGGTGGGAGATTTGCAAGTTTATTAGCTCTCCTCTTCCCTTTTACACACAAGTGTACGCTAATCTCCCTGAGCCCTGGGTTGGCTAAGCCAATAGTAAGGTCAAGTTGATTTGTTTCATTCCTTCCTTCCTTCTAGTTCTAATGCTGGCTTCACTAACTATTTGGGTGGCAATTTGCTTAAACTTTGAAAACCTCAGTTTCCTTATCTGTTAAATGGCAAAAATTATAGCATCTCATAGGCTTGTTGTAAGGCTTCGATGAGTGAATCCATTTTAAGTGTTTAGCAGCTGGCCCAGCACATAAAAAGGACATACTAAATGTAAGCTTTCACTATTATTTTTATTGACTTAGCAAAAGGTGATTGCCAACTTACTGTGAGCCATGCATTATGCTAGGTGTCAGCTATGGTCTGTACCTTTCAGTACCTTTCACTGAGGTAGGAGGAGGAGCTGTACCTTTCACTGAGGTAGGAGGAGGAGCTGGCGCAGTTACAGCACAGCCTGGTGAGTGACATGAAAGACTGAAACATAATATTAGGAATTACTACTTGACAGGCAATCTTCAAAGGTCATTATTTATCTTAGTTCATTTAATCTTCTCAACAGTCTCACGAGGCTGGTACTATTATTTTCTCTGCTTTTTTAGATGCAGACACTCTTTAGAGGGGTGAAGTAACCTGCCCAAGGCCACCTAACTGTTGGAGGTGGGACGGAAAGCCAGGCAGACTATACTGGGCAGCAGAAGGGTACCTGGCCAGCCCGGGGCAGGAGAAGCTACATAGAAGCAATGACGTCTGAGGTGACCTTGAAGGTCCAATAGGCAAAAAAGCCTGGCAGGAGTGAGCAGGGACAAAGGGACAGCATGTGGGGACCCCTGTACTTGGGGCTCACCCTGCTGTCGGAGGCTGAGGGTTTGACCTGATTTCCTTCGTCTTTAAGATAGGAGTCCCACTTGGTAGTGTGTTAACAGTGAGGACTGGACAAAAGCATGTGCAGTATGTAAGGAGCCTCTCACATGCCAGGGTGCAGAGTGCTTCATTCATTCATTCATTCATTCATTCATTCATCCAATACATTCTTTAAGTGTGTGTTTTTTAGACAGAAGGGGAAGAGAGGAGAAAGGGGGGACAGAAACATCAATCGGTTGCCTCGCACACGCCCCCAACTGGGGACCTGGCTCACTACCCAGGCATGTGCCCTGAACAAGGATCAAACCAGCAATCTTTTGGTTTGCAGGCCAGCACTCAATCCACTGAGCCACACCAGCCAGGGCTCAGCTAACAAATTTTTATTAAGTACCTATGATGAGCCAGGCACCATGCTGAGCATTGGGAATACAATGGTAAAAAAAGACAATCTCCTTGACCTCATAGACCTTACATTCTGGTGGGCAAAACAGACAATAAACAAGTAAACAAAAAATGCACATGTAACATAAAAGCAGGTGGTGGCCAAATATAAAATAGGCCGAGGGGAAGCCAGAGTGGGCCTTCTGAAGAGGTAACAATGAAGTCAAGACTTGAATGAAGGAAGGAAATGAGCCATGGAACTGTTAGGGCAAAGAGCTGTCCAGACCAAGGGACCAGCAAATGCAAAGACCCAGAGGCAGAACATGCGTGTGGTGATGGAAGAGCCTCAAGGCAGGCCATGTGGCAGGAAGGAAGTGAGTAAGAGGAAGGAGAATCAGAGGTGATGCAGCCAGCGAAGGGTTGTATGGTGTCTTTTGGGCCACAATGGGGCCTTTATATATTGTTTTAAGTGAAATGAGAAGCCCCTGAGCAGGGGACTGACTTCTGACTTTGTGCTAAGTCTTAGGTGTCATGGTCCATGCCTTCCAGCCGTGCACAATCTAGTGGGAAGAGGTGACTCAGAAACCTAGTTACGACACAGCATGGTTAGTGACATGTCAGACGAGTCATGATACTAGAAGTTACTCCACGCCAGGCGCTCTTACTTGATTTCATTTAATCTCCATAACAGTCTCATGAGGCAGCTACTATTATTTTCCCTTGTTTGGCTGCAGAGACTGAAGTGCAAGGGAGTGAAACAACCTGCCCAAGGCCATTCTCAGTAAATTCTCTCTCGCCACTGCTCAGAGGGTCAATTAACCGGAAGGACTATAGGGGCAGCAGTGAGACCTGTGCAGTAATCCAGATGAGAGAAAATGTTGGGTGGCTTGAACAGTGTTGGTGTCAGTGGGGGTGGTGACTCTCAGTCAGATTCTGGATATCTTCAAACGTAAACCAATACAGTTTGCTGCTGGATCACATGAAGGGTGGGAAATAGAGAAACGAAGAATGAGCCTGAGATTTTTGGCTTAAACTACTGGGTAAATTAAATATTTACTGAGATGGGGAAAGCTGCTGGAAGAGCAGGTTGGGAGAGAAAGTTGAGACTTTGGCTTGTTTAAAACACGTAAAAATACGTGTTTACTGGGTGGATGGAATTGGCTGTCGGTGCCACATACCCACCCTTCCCACACTCTTTTGATGGCAGTTGAGGGGCGTCTGTAGTTAAAATGGTTGAAAAGTGCTTTTCAGTCAAGGCCGTTTCACACCCTGCCCTACCCCGGGGTTCCAGAGAGAGAGAGGCCCGCTCCTGGGTGACCTCTCACTTTGTTTTTACACCTTTAACTTTGTTTTGGCAGCTTTGACCCGAAGAGAGCAGTTTCAACTCAACTCTACTGGGGTCAAGGGGAGGCATCCTGCCTTGAACTCTCCCTGGCTCCCCCGGTCCCCAGCTCTTAAGCACTTTTGTATGTAAATTATAGTCCTGGTGGCCCCGGGGAAGGGGGTGGTGGGCTAGGGCCTGTGGGGCTGGGAAGTGTGAACCCCGGCCCCCACCCGGCTGGCTGTGAGGGGAAGCCCGGATGCTCCGTGAGCTGAGGCGCTCTCCTTAGGAAGGAAGATAGCCCGCCGTGGGCACATCGCTGTGTGGCCATTTGTCTGCACCCCCACCCCTTCCCATGGAGGGCCTCCCGAGGGCCCGGCAGCCTCTTCCAGCTTTTGCTTGTTAGGGGGAAGGACCAATTTCTGAAGAACTGATGATTCAATTCATCTCGGTCATGTTTTACTTCAGCGGTCCCCGCAGATCTTCCTTTGGCTTCTTTTTCACCTGTGTGCTCGCTCGCACCAGGCCCTGGGAGGGGCCTGCTTTGCGGGGAAGGCTGTGTCCTTATCCTTCGCATTTCTCAGCGGTTTCGGCTCAAACACGGCTTCCTCGGAGAGGCTTCCCTGGCCACCACCTGGTTCATTCCCACCAGGTCACCTGATTTCTCTTCCTCGCCGCAGCTGTCTCTCTCTAAAGCTCTCCCGAACGTCTGTTTCTTATGTGGGCCTCGTCTGTGTCCTTCACTCTGGGATGCAAGCACCCCGGAGCCGAGGCCTGCGCCTGGCACGCGTGAGGCCCCTAGTCGGCTTGGTGAGCAGCAGGGGCCTGGGTGAGAGAGAGCCAGGCTGGACGCTCCCCCTGCCCCTTTGGGGGTTTCTGATCTCTGTGAGAGGACCCCAAGTTACAATTTTTCCTTTTTGGACAGTAGAACCTTTGTTACCCATCTCGGGGGGGCTCTGAGATGAACATCTTGCTCACCTCCCAGGAGTGGAGATTTACAGATCTGCCCCCCCACCCCCACCAGGAGGGGAATCATTCTGTCCTTCTTTTTCCCTCAGGACCTCCCCAGCCACCCCAGAGACCCCACCTCTTGTGTCTCTCTCTGGATCTGGGCTCTGTCTGTCCCCTGCCCCCAAGTCCCCATGTCTCTCTGTGACTCTCCCTGCCATCTGTTTTCTCTGTGTCCATCTGCCTCTCCGTCTCTCTTCTTCCCTCTTGCTCTCCCTTTCCCTCTGTGCTGTTTTCTTTCCTTTACAGAGCCCTTCCCTCTGGCAAATGCCGTAAACACAGACTCCTGCCGGACCCTGACCGGAGTCCACATGGGATGGGTCGTTACTGTCCCCACTGTTCAGAGGGGAAATGGAGGCTTAGGGGGACTCTGTGACTCTGTGTCTGTTCACCCCGCTAGTGTGTAGTGCAGGCAGAATTTGAACCCAGGTCCCCTGACGCTTACACTGTATGCTGGGCCATGGGTCAGAGAGAAGACAAATGATATCTGGTGAGGACACGGTGTGAGGGGAGATGAGGCTGGATGGGTTTGTGAGGCCACACCCTGTGGTCACCCTCCATGCACACTCTGCCTTGTTGAGCCTTCCTGCCTGAGGAGCGGGGCGCCGCTTTGGTCTTAGCCCAGGTGCTGCCTGTTTGGTTTCTTTGTAACCTCAGGGCCAAAGAAATTTAGGGAAGTTAGAGCTGGAAGGAAAGAGGCAACTACAGGCTGTCTCCACCAGTTCTGTGACAGATGCAAGAAGAAGGCTAATTCCAGCAGATCCTCCTTTGGAAAGAAATGGTGAGAAGGACAGGAATAAAAGTCTCTTCCTTTTCAAACAAACTAATAGGAGCTCTTCAAACTTCAACATGGCGGGGGTAGAAAGGCTTGGATGGGTCAGCCTCAACCATGACCTCCCAGACTGCATTTTCAAGACCAGTTTGGGATAGTCTTGGAAACAGCTACTTTCCAGCGTGCCTGGCACGAAGAAGTTATTGTTAGAGAGGGGAAAAAAATGCACCTAATACATTACACTACTGGCCTCACCCATCGAGTGAGCTGGTGACCATTATTTACAAGCCTGGCTTATTCACGGCCACTGAAGCTAGGAGAGGCAGGATGGAGACAGAATCTAACAAACGAGTTATTTATATCTACATCCCAGACCTCAGAAGGAAAATTCCCATACTTAGACATTCCTAGATGGCCTGCGACACAGGATATTTAAAGTAACAATGGGCCAAATTCTTGCTCACATTTTTGGCGGTGCTCCAATCTGAAAGTCCACAAGAGACACTTGTCCAGCTGCGTAGCTTTAGCTGGGGTGGGTTGGGGGAGGCTGTTTCTAATTCGGGACTTATTGAAGATCTGACTTCCCCCCTCTTTCCTGGAATTACAAGGAAAACATGATTTTGATTTCAGAGACAACCTTCCGTGGAATCTACTTTGGAAGATTGTAGGAGTTGTAACTCTGTGGGTACCCCCACCTTGAAAAAGGGGGTGTGTGCAATAAACTAATTGGATACACTTTGAAAAACCTAGAACTCCTCCTCCATTTCTTTATCTGGGGGTAGAAAGAGCCACTACCTATGGGAAGCCTAGTAGCCAAACTCATGAATGTATAGAGCAGGACATGGCCCTCTACAAAACAGTCACTGGCCCACTTAAGACATGAGTTCGTGGCAGTAGCTCCAAGGAAAATCTCAGAAATGGTTGAAAATGGTGACTTCTTGTACATATACACTTGAGGTTATAGTCAAGATGACTTCGAAAGGCCCCTCCCAAGCCTCTGGTATTTCTAAACTCCGGCCTTGTAAAGAAGTAGGAAATGCACCAGCTCTGTCAGCCTTTGTAAGTCACAAAAATCATCCAGCTCAAACCGGATTAAATCATAAGCACTTACAGAAAAGAAGTCTCCAGGTATAATGACTTTGGGATTGACTAATTAAGCAGCTCAACAATGTCAAAAGGACCCAGTTTCTTCCCCCCTTTCTCTTTGCCATCCAGCTTCTGGTCTTTGTCCTCAGGCCAGCTCCCTTCGTGGTACTCAGGCTGCAGTTCCAGTATCACAAGACACTACACGTTTCTGGTTTCAGAACGTGTATTCCTTTCTTCCCTGTTTCTCATTTAAGAATGATGCCATGGCTGTTGTGACTCAGCAGACTGAGTGCCAGCCTGTGAACTGAAAGGTCACTGGTTCGATTCCTGGTCAGGGCACATGCCTGGGCTGCAGGCCAGGTCTCTATTTGGGGGCATGCAAGAGGCTACCGATTGGTGTTTCTTTCCCTCTCTTTCTCCCTGACTTCCCCCCCTCTCTAAAAATAAATAACAATCTTAAAAATAAAAAAAAAAAGGACAAAGTGACTTTTCCCAAAAGCCCCCAGCAGATTTCCCTTTACATCCCATTGGTTATCACCTGTATCTCATGTCCGTGCACTGAACCAATCGCCAGCAAGGGGCCAGCATGATTTGATTACTGTCCTCAGGATGTATCCCTGGAACTGTGAATAGAGTTACTTCTTCCTGAATCACATGGCAAAGAGGCAAACTCTGGAAGAAACTTGGGACAGCCAACTAAACAGGGAATGGGTATCAACCAAGGCGTCTGCCACACTAGCTACGAGAGCAAAAATTTGGAAGCAACTTAAATGCCCATCAATAGGAGATGGGTTCATTTATAGTAAGGGAAGGAATAAATTATCGATGACCAACGTGTCAGGCACTGTCTAGATCCCGCGGAGATGGCAGTGAGTGGACCTGCCCGTGGTGGGCAAAGACAGATGGGAAATGAGCAGATGAGCATGTGTACATCACCACAGGTGAACGTGCAGCGAAGGACTTCCGGAAGGACTTCGGCTTTCTATGGTCAATGGGAAGAAGCTGAAGATTCTTAAAAATTTATTTAAAAGAACCTTTTTATTTTTAAATCATTTTAGGTTTACATAAAAGAGTTGCCAAGATAGTAGATTCCCAACATTCTCCCCCCACTTCCCCCTCAGGTTAATACCTCACACGACCATGACACGTCTACTGAAACCAGAACGTGAACACCCGACAATGCCACACAGACTGTTTGGGTTTTGCCAGTTTCTCCGCCACGTTGCATTTAGTCTCCTCAGTCCCCCCAGTCTTGGCTTGTTTCTCGTGGCCGTGACACTGGTGAAGAGTGCTGGCTGGGCATTCTGTCCAGTGTCCCTCAGTTTGGCTCTATCTGCTGTTTTCTCGTGCTTTGATTAAGGCCAGGAATTTGGGGAAGAACAGAAGCGGCACGCCCTTCTCGTCACGTGGCCTCACAGCGTGTACGACATCCTTGTGACTTCTGCAGGTGACGTTTAACCCTGACCGCTTGGCCAGGAGCCGTCCGCCAGACTCTGCCGCTATGAAGCCACCCTTTCCCCTCTTCCACACTCTGCTCTCTGGAAGCCAGTCACTAAGTTCAGCCCACACCCAAGGAGAGGGAGACACTAGAGGGTTTTAAAAGGGCAGCGACAAGAGAGGGTGGGATAAATAAGTAGTGCAGACTTGGCAGCTGATGGACCAGTGATAGCTGTTTATCTTAAAGACAGGAGTCTTTCCTGTTCCCTCCTGTTCATTTTTGTGATCATCTTTAAGGTGAATGCCATACCATGCAGGATTTTGCCCTGTCAGAGATGTGTCACTTGGCAGGTCTCCTGGGGAGAGAAAGGAATTTCCTGTGTCCCCACTGCCAGCCCTATCAGGCTCTCCTGTGTGCAGCCCTTCCTTGCCCTCACCACACACACACTCTCCTGGTTTTTGACCACTGGCCTCCTTGGGCAGGGCAAACAGAGGGTGTATCTGCTGGGGTCCTGGCGAGGCGTGCGGCTGGATTTGGAGAATGGAGCATATCACAGGGAAGGTGGTGAGGCCATAACATGAAGTAGTTCCCCAGCTACTAAGGGGAAAGTGGAACCGTAGAGATATGGAGGAAAGTCTGTGTGTATTGTTGAGTGAAAAATGCATGTTGCAGAACAGCTCTGGGCAGTGCGATCCCATGTGTGGTTTTAAAGATGGAAGGACAGTCCCTGGCACAGGGCAGGTGCTCACCATTTGTTAAATGAATGGATGAGTCATGTACACCAAAATGTTAAACTGAAGCTGGGAATGTGGTGGGAGTTTGTTTTTTTCCCCTTCTTTTGTTTTACTTTTTGCAACCATCATGTAATTTTCTAAAAAGATAATCCAACTTTTAAAAACATTTTTAAAAAATTAAATAGTACCCTGATTCTTTTTCCCAAAGCTGATAATAGTAATTATTCTTATGCTGGCCTGGTCTAAAGGGTGAATGTCCAATACCAACCATTAGTAAATGTTTCCGATAACCATACATGTTCTGGAAGGGCCAGGAGAAACCAATGGCATAAACTCCTAAACTGGCTTCCTTTCTTTCTCCGTGTGGATGTTCTGTCACAGGCAAGTGGTGAAGGGAGCTGAGGGCCAGGAATTTGCCAGATTCCGTTTTGCAAACTACTGGCCCTAGGACCTTCACGGTCCATGAGTGATAGATGCCACAGGGACGCAGCAGGGGCTTCCAGCTCAGGCCCCTCACACAAGCGAATCGTCCCCACGCCTGCTGGACAGATGCCCTGCTCACGCCTCTTGCGGTGCCCATGGGTGGATGCACGGCTTAGGGACCCTGGAGTCAGGCCTTCAGAACCTGGGGCACATGGCTTTACATTCTAGAACCTCAGTTTCTTCACCTATAAAATGGGGTCATGAAAGTACTGACACAGAATTAAAGGAAGTAGCTGGTAAAAAGTGCTTGGTTGACATTGCGCCTGGCAGGCAACAAATACTCTGTGTCGGCCAAACAAGGGAGAAGCTGGTCCTATTGTCCATTATGATTACATAGTGAAAATGCTACATCCTTGCATGTGGCCAGCTTTAAGACAGAAATAAAGTCTGAGGCCACTTATCCATTGCTCCTTGACTCTCCTCTCAGTATATCATTAATTAATTAATACATTTAACAAATATTTATTGACTGCCATGCATATGCCAGATGCTGTGCTGGAAGCTTCCCAACAGGAGTGGGGTATATCAAAATACTGATCCCTGGATGCTCAGAGCAGTGGGTGTGGTGTGGGGAGGGAGTGCCCAGTGACCTTGTTGGCCCCTGGACAGTTTCTGTGTGCTTCTGACAAAAGCCAGGCAGCACTGAAGTAATCAACAAGAGGTTGAGTTTCATGTCCTCATAGAGCTCATGCTCTAGTGGGGGACAGGCTGCGAACAAGTAAATGGGTCAGCAGATCACTGCCTGTTGCAGGAGTGCAAAGATGGAGCCACGTGCAGATGAGAGTCTGTCAAGATGGGACTGGCTGGGACATTACTGATAGCATCACTGTGGCTGGTGTCACTTTGGGGGGACTTTTTGGTAGGAGACACTATAGATTGGCTCATAAATGCTTGAAAACTAGTTTGCCAGGAGACAGAAAACGTGGCTCCTATTTTTGGTTTTGCAGCTAACCCACTGTGACCTTCAACAAGCCACTACTCACAGGGTCTTGCATCCCCATCCATATACAGGTGGATGGATTAGACCAGTGGTTCTTAATTTCGGGACTCACATTCCTCCCTGAGAATCTGGAAAGTGTCTCTCAGGCACAAACACACAGAAATTTATCTTCAATGTCAAAGGTTCCCTTTAAACCCCCACAGATCCTTGGCGAAGAACAACAGGCCTCCATGACCTCCGATGTCCTTTCTGGGATTATGACTTTGAGTGGGGTCATGCCTGCAGAGTGGGCATCCTTAGGAGGCCCTCTAGATGGGGGTTGGGACATAATGTTTTGGGTTGAACTACTCAAAAGGGCCAATCAGACTGGACACAAATCTGTATCAGCAAAGCCCAGGCAGGTTAAAAAAATGTGTGTGTGTGTGTAATCACAGTGAGTGCAGACCTTACCATGCAGTGCACAGGCTTTGTGTGGACCTTCCAGCCCGTCACGCATCAGCTGTGTGGCCTTAGGCAAATGACTTAACCTCTCTGAGCCTGTTTTCCCATCTGTACAATGAGATTCATTCTATTAATCTAACTTGATTATTTTCAAGATTGTAAATGATAATGCAGTCTTCACTTTGGAGTAAGCTTTGGACAAGGTTTCATAAGGCCACTTGACCTCTGTTACCCTGTGAATGTTTATAAAAGACTGCAGGTATTCCAGCTAGTAATTTCAACTTGAGCATCACTTGGAACTCCATCCATTCTTTTGCTTTATGGATGATGGATTTTTTGTTCAGAGTCTGAAGCCACTCCCTCCCTCACTATGCCCAATGGGAAGGGAGCCAGTCGGTTGACCTGCAGTCTCTCCGAGTACAGGGAAGACAGAAGCCAGACCTAAGGGAGAAGTGGGAGAGGAAGGGAACAGGGAGGGTTCCAAACCTCGCAGCAGTTTAAATGTTAATATAGGTGTCGGCATAGGAAGTGTCTTCTAATGACAGAAGGAAGCGAGGGAGTTTTTCAATCATCTCCTGCTTAACAGATACAGATGTATTCATAATTATCCCTTGCCTCGGGCCTCGAGGCCCAGGTGGGCTCCAGAAGGCCTGTGTTCCTGCCAGACAAGAGTCCTTAAAGAACATCATGTAGACAATTGGAATGCCATTTATCGTGCAAAACACAATAAAACCCTGAGCGCTCTTCCTGTCTCAGAGACCCATAAATTATGAAAATTATACCTGCCCTAGGCCACGAACATATTGTTTTATTAAAGTTCCGATGAATAAACTTAAGGCTCTTAAAAATGTCCTCTCGGCTTTCATCTGGCACACACCTCCAGCACGGAGCTGTCTGCCGGGGTTCATTTGGTTAGTTCACAAATGTTCTTTGGAAAGTTGAGTGCATTTCAAGTTGCAGGTTCAGCAGGCTGGAGGGTCCAGCTGGGGAGCTGCAGGAGTGGTTTGGGGGCCTCCTGGCGAGATGACAAAGTTGCCAGGAGGTTCTAGTTGTCTGCCACTAGAGGTGGGTGACCACCCCCCCAAGACCATTCTTTGTGGGCCCAGTGCCAGGTATGTGGTGCCCTGATAGGGGGTGTGCAATTTGTGGGTGTAGAAACGGTTGAATTTTGCTTCTTCCCCCTTATTTTTCAATTTGGTCACCAGGTAAGAGTCTTTTTAGTCCATCCTATGCTTTCTTCAAAGTGTGGTGCTAAAACCTTCAGCTCTTCCTTTTTCCTGCCTACCCCTCAACCGTGTATTATTAGGCATGTGACAACTTCTGTGAACCTCAGTTTCTGTACCTCTAAGCAGGAACAATGGTGTCTGACACGTATGTTCAATACCTGGCAAAAGGAATCTGTTCAACAAAGGCTCAGCATTGTCATTACCCAACAGCCATTGCGTAACTGGGAACCAGGAACGGGCCAGCCCAGCAAAGACAGGAGGAAGGCACATGTGGAATTTTCTCTGGATACCAATAAAACAAAACAAAACAAAAAACAAGCACACATCCACTCAACGCTTGTTTCCCCCAAGAGCCCACTGCCCTGTATAGGCTTGTGCTATTTTTAGTCCCCAAACACTAAAAACAAAAACAAAATGGAACCGGGGCACCTACTAAAACCTGAGACTGAACCGAAGCCTGGTGTGCGTGTGAAGGCTTCCCCCCCTTCCTGAAACGATTCCTGGGAATCATGTCAGCCAAAATGGCATAAAGTGAAGCAGCAATTACCATTCATTTATATGGAAAAATTTTTGAGTGCTCTCAGACCCAAAATATAACCTACTAAATCATACCAAATACACTTAATTATGTCCAATTTTATGCCAAGCAAAACACTCTTACGAGTTTTCTTAGGACTTTTCTGATACCTTAGGACATGTCTTACTAATGGATGAACAAAACTAACAGAGAATTGCACAGGTGCCCAAAACTATGGCAACTTGATGCCGAGATGCTGAGTGTAGTTCCCTGAAGGAGCTTGGGCCAGTCTGCCTGCTTGGTACCTCTCACTGTGCAGGGAGTAGGCTGCCTCTGTCAGTTTACTACAACACAAACACAGAACGCTAATTTTTATTCACTTTTCACCTTTTTTCACAAAAGCAAAAATCCTCTTCCGATTTCTTTCAGTTAGCTAAAACAGGTAGTTTACAAAGTGCTGCTGTAAGGCAAACTTTCCGAAAGGAGGGGTTACCTGTAATTGGCACTGAGCCAGTTAAAAGGCATCCTTCAGTGCCAGGTACTTACCTCATCAGCAAAGTAAGATACCAGAGCACCAATTACCCCCTATCCACCCTGCGGGAATGGGACAGGCCACACGGTCTGGCCAAGGGAAGTTGGCCGATCTTTTTTCTCAAGTTTATAGAGCAGACAAGACCACACTGAGGAACATCCTTTGTGCCTTCTCGGGCAGTGACCAGGGGCTTCTTGTCGAAGAACCTGAGGCTTTCAGAGCTGGAAGACACCATGACTGGTGACCCCAGAGAAACCAAAACTGGACCTAGGGGTCCTCTCTCCCTTCATCCCTGTGCCCCACCTGCCCACAGTGTTGTCTGCCTCTAGTTATTGGAGTTAAAATCTGTCTATCTCAGTTCCTTTTCTTTCAGAAAACAGGAGGCATGTGTACACATGTTCAAAGTAAGTCCACCTTTCATTGTAATTGGCATGTGAGTTAAAATGAACACATTCCCCCAGCTACACAAACTGACAAGTGGCCAGTCCCTACCACGTTTGAGTGTACCAGCGAGCTGACGGAAGGTGCATTATTAGGAGGGCAAAGGGGTAAAGGCAAGACAATCGGTGGGTGGAAGGGACTGGTTTGGGGCAATGTCTGCCAATCTGGCCCAGGTGCATGTTTGCACTTGAAAGCGTGTAAATTCATGGGAACCTGTTTTGGGGGCTAGACTAGGGCATACAAGCTGTAGAACCTTGTAAACTACACAGGTCAGATGACCCTTCCCCACCTCCCAACACTCTTCCCTGTTTGAATTTGGTCGACTGTTACACATACTTGCCTGTGTACAGGAGGGCTTGCAAGAGGGGGAAATAGCAGCACCTGGCAGGATTCAGCTTCCTGAGAAAAGTGAAACTTTCCTCCAGCGGTTCTCTGATCACTCTAGAGGCAGAGAAAGGGAAGGCCCTGCCCTGGCCCAGCAGGCCCTTTCTCCTGTCCCCTTGTCCCGCCAGAGCTTGGGCACACACTTCCATTTAGTGAGTGTTCTTTGACAAACATGAGGCCTTCCTCATTGGGTGAGATGTAAGGGATCATGAATGCACAAACACACAAGAAACAGCAGTCCTGTGTATATTTAACAATATATATTTATATATATTTTCTAGATCAGTACATTCAGTTTTAACTTGTTTTTTTCTTCACAAACAGAAGAACTCTTACAATAGTAGACTTTCTAAAATAAATACTATTAAAATAGAGCTTCAAAATAAATATTCTATACAAAGGGAACCTTCTGGGTAACTTGTGTTGTGGGGTGAGAAGGGACTACAGTGAAGAGGGAAAACGTAAGGGCGAGATGTGGCGGGGTGGGAACCTGTGACGGCTTTTCCTGTTGCAGGTGCCTAACTGGGGGCAGTGAGAAGAGAAAGCAAGGTAGGACACCACACGGAGTTACCCACAGCAAAAAAACGGCAGCGCAAGAATTGTCACCAGCTGTCACAGTTAGCGGAGGGCATGAAGACGCTTACCGGAGGCATGGACCAGAGGGCCGGTGAAGCTTGCGGACGCCCTAGTGAGCGGGGCCACACCGCACAGTGCAAAGTCGTGCTGCCCACACCCCATCGGACGTACGGGGCAGCACAGGAGGACACAAAGCTTTGAGGTGACTGAATTCCCGGTGCCGGCCCCAACCGATGCTTTCTGTGTCGTGCAGTCCTGGACAAGTCACTGTCTGCCTGGGTCTCACTCAACGTGCAATGAGGACCCTCACAGGGTCCTGGCAGACAGCAGGACGCTGAACGGCCTGGATGTGTCACACAGAGGTCTTCCATCTTTGTCAGCAGGGACTGTCAGAAGCCTTGGCTGTGACTCATCTTCTACCTGGGAGGGCTTGACTACCCTGCACTGCCCCCAGGGCGCTTGTTGGAGTGTTGGGCTTTCACAGACCCACACTGCCTGTGGCAGGGAGCAGCCCAGCCCCCTAGGACAAGTGCCCTGGACCAAAGCTTGTGGGCCCCACCCCCAGTTCCAGGCAGAACAGAACCACCACCCACTCCAGGTTGAAGAGAAGTGGGAACCAGCTGACACTTTTCAAAAAAGGTCAAGATGAGGACTAGCCCAGCCAAGCCACTGGTGACAGTAAACACAATCAGCCAGAGCAGCCACAGAAATGTGTTGTATTATGGAGAGCTTGGTCCCTCAGTGGCCCTTGACTGGTCCCCAGGCAAGCCAGTCTTCACATGCGGAGGGACTGTTATGCGTTGGAGCTGGGGGGAGGACCCAAGCCCCCATTCCTCCCCCTTCACCACTGAGCACACAGGACACCCAGGGGCTCTGCAGACATCCATGAGCAGGTTGAATGCAAACTAAAAAGAACAAGCCAAAACGGGGGAGGAAAAAAAAAGGGAAAGGAAAACCAAAACCCAGAAAAATCCGTTTACAACTATGTACACAAAAAGTCAGATTCAGGAGGCTGTTTGTCGGAAACGGGGTCAATGTGGGTAGAGGGCGGGCAGGCAGGAGCGTGTGTATACACAGCTTATGTGAGTCAATTTCCCACAGAACAGGTGTGCAGGGCTCCATCGCCAAGTGCACCTCACCATGGGGTCAGGTCTCCCGTGGAGACATCCGAGGGAGAGGCTCTGGGGGCGTCCCGAGGCCTCCCTGAGAGTGGACTCGTGCCCTCTGGTTTTGGGGGTAGCCTCTGCACACCTATTCTGAGAACATCTCAGTCCCTTCAGTACACATCTGATACATTCAATTAGTATAAGTGGTTGGCTGAATGTGTTTTCTCCTACCAGCCCCTCCATTTGTGCAAGAACATCCATACATCCATCACAACTGTGGCAAGGTTAGCTATGTGAATCAGCCATGGACAACGCAGATGCAGTATTTCATATTTGCCTTTTACAAGCTAGCAAGTGTTATATAAATAAAGCCTGAAATAATAAGACCCTCCCCTCCTTTCCTCCAATCAATAAATACCTATGGTTACAATGAACTTACTGTGAATCATAAGATGTTGTTACTAGTCTTCAAGAAGGGGGAAAAGGAAGTTCTTGAGAACCACTGGGCCTATGCCTATCATAGTGCCCTACCTCCTTCTGGAGGCAGTTCTGTGCCTACAGGACAAACTGGAAATGCCACAAACGCTTTATAGTTAATGCACTTCCCATTTCCCCCATGGTGGGGGGCGCACTTTCCTGACCCAGGCCACTTCCTCTCGTTGAGGGGAGAGGGGACAGGGGACACAAAATACCACGTGAAGCAATATCCCCACACACAACAGCTGGGGAGAAGGACCAGACACACTACAGCGTTTGCATGCAACAAGTACCTACCCACTGGACGTGCTGCACTTTCTGAATTCTTTAGCACCTTGAAAGGAAGAGTTGCTACATCTCTGGGGGCTGTCCAGCAGGTGGTGTGGCCATGCACAGAAGCAGGGCTCGACCCCCAAGGAGCCCCCAGAGAATCTTTCCCCCACCCGCATTCTTCTGACTTCCCCACCAGGGCTTCCTAACACTAAAATAGACTCTTTTCCCATCATCTGTCTATTTACATGAAAGGTACAGACACATCACTGTACATGAAAGGCTACGGCAGCAAGCAGCAGAATCGGAAGAGAAGAAACCGGCACCCATCTCGGCTCCACTGTCACTGCCAACGGGAGGTGCTGCCTCTCTTCTTTGCTGTTAAAATCCTCTTCTTGGCGGGGAGGGGGATTGTGTTCCTTGAGGTTGCTCGCCCCCCAGATTTTGAAATCAGCCCTTCCTGGGGGTGGCCCAAAAGGAAGCAAGTGTTTTATTATTTTCTAAAACACCGTTAGCATCTGGTTTAATTATTCTATAAAAACATAATGACTGGATCCAGAGACCACAGCCTCAGACTCATTGGCAAAATGGTATTTGGTCTCGCATTTGCCGCCCTGGGCTTCTCGACCCATAGTTTCTGGAGAAGATCTGGGTAGAGAGAACTCGGGACAAGTTAGCGGGCAGGTGAGTCTGTGACTCAGTAAGAACTGGAGGACGGCGTTAGGAGTGCAACTCCCCCAGAGTGGTGGAGCTGGAGGGGCGAGGTGCTCTGTGTAGTGGCTCCTAAATCCATCCGTGGCTCCAGGGAGACAGCGAGGAGCAAGGCCTAGACTCACCGGCCTCTGTTCTCAGGGGCTCCCAAGTATATACAACAAGGGCGGCCAGGGTCTACACCTTCCCCGAGATGTCAGGCAAATTGGGGAGAGGGAGGAGAAAAAGAATAGTCATCAAGACTCCAGGGTCTTCTTCAAAGGTCCCCTGGCCACTCAGTTAGTGGTTCCTCCCAGGCAGTCACAGAGAATGGAAAAAGGGGGGGGGGGAGGGAGGGAGGAGGGAGAACTGGGAAGGCATTCAAGCAGCTGCAACTTCCGGATACGTGGCCACATCTGTGTTCCGTCTTCTGAAAAAGAAAAATCCCCCCAAAACCACACCACACCCCTGCCACTCTGTTTCACACAAAGTTCCAGGACCTTGAAAAAAGCCCAAGTGCTTCTTCATCCTTTTGAGGAAGAGAGTAGGCGTTGGGGGTCGGGGGCTGTCTTGTTTCTTCAGAAGCTGAGGTGGGCAGACTGGCAAGGTCAGTCTCAGGACGCTGGAACCCCTGGCCTTGCTGCAGTCTTCTCAGGTGGCAGAAGGGAACAAAGACGCCAGGTGGAATGCAGGGGGCTTCGACCCGAGGTGTCAGAAAGGCTTGTCGGGTCTGCCGGCCTTGGCCTCACTGGTGGCTGCCTTGCAGATGACGCTGTTCGTGTGCTTGCAGCGGCAGCCAGGGCGACGCAGGTGGTCGTAGCCGCGCTGGGCCAGCTTCACACAGCCGGTGGCAGGCAGGTAGCAGAGGAGGCAGGGCAGCACCAGGGAGAGGGCGCCCATGAAGGACCAGCGGGCGCAGCAGTTGGAGCGGGAGCAGGAGCAGGGGTGGTCAGCGCAGGAGCCCTCATCGTCCTCGTTGGTGCAGTGGTAGAAGACGCCCTGCACCAGGCACATGCAGGTGCCGTAGTTGACCAGCGTCTGGGCTGAGCACAGGCACTCCTGGTTGCAGACCCAGCAGGAGGGCAACGTCCGGGGTGATGCACACTCCTTGCACTTACACTTGCCACAGGCCTCACACAGCAAGAAGTGCTTGTCCAGCTCTGGTGGGATTGCTGGGCCCTTCAGGTCCAGTGGCTTGCAGTGGACCACCTTGGGCTGGATGCGCACAGCCCTGGGGGAGGCCTGGTCAGCCACAGGCGGTGGTGCCATGTGATCTAAGAGGCGCTGGTCAGAGGACGTGCTGCTGCTGCTGCTCACAGAGCTGGGGCGCCCACTGAAGGAGATCCAGTGGTGGGTGACATCCTGGTCACAGCGGACAGGCGTAGGGGCCAGCTCCGGGGCCCCACCCCGGGTCCGCTTAGGGCCACTCTGGGGTGCCAGGCCAGGGTTGTCTATGTAGTCGTTCTCCACGTGGCTGGTCTTCATCTGGTCGATGGGGAGGATGGTGAGTGGATGTTGGAGCCGGCTATGGGGCATTCGGCCGTCAAGAAGGGGCTGGACCATGACTGAGCTGGGAGTCAAAGGGACGTTCTGTGGAATCGGGGGCTCCATGGGGCTGGCGGTCCTGGGCTGTGCTGAGGAAACAGGCTTCTAGGGACCCTGGGGGTGGGGGGAGGAAGAGAGAATGGATTCCAGGCATCAGTATTTGGCCTGTCAGTACCCCTACCCCCATCTGGTCCTCATGAACCCAAGTGAAGTGGGAACTGGTTTCCCCATTGGTGGACTCTCCAGCATTAAGGCTTAGCTGGTCAATAATGACAAGAACAGTAATAGTAAGTGGTTCACACGAAACTGTCAGTAACAGAACCAGGACTCAAACCCGGGCTCTCTGAGTTCATTCTTGTAACCTCTGTGAAACTCGCTGCTTATTTAAGATAGGGAGCTCAATGGTGATCAACACAGGCTCTGGGACCAGATCTAAGTTCGAATTCTCCCTTCCCCTAGCAGCACTGCTGTGAATGAGGTTCTTTTCTGTAGTCTCTACGCTTCAGCGTCATCAACAGTAAAATGGGTTCTTGTGCGGATTACACGAGAAAGTATATATCCAGTCCCTAACATCTTGCCTGGTGACAGCGAATGCTCAGTGATCCATCGCCGTCCCCGAGAGACACAGTCTGCATTTCCTGAGCCCTAATGAGTGCTACATGCCAAGCATTGTGCTGAGGATGTGGTGACCACAAGAGACAGCCCCTGTATGCTCCCATAAAGCTTATCAGCTGGATAAACAAAAGCCTTTATTTCAGAGAGTCACAAGAGAAGGAAGGGCTGTAGCTGATGCCAGCACGTCCAGGATATTAACTTATTACCAGCACTTCTAAGAGCAGCAACTTCCAGTGGCTAATAACCCATGGGTAGGTGCGCTTCTGACAAGTTGGATGGGAAATCCTCTCGAGGGGCACTCACATCGCCCATTTCCAAGTGCTGAGCTGAACATTCAGCCTAAATGCTATTTACTAGAATAGCTAAGCCAACCCTGGATCAGTTTCTAATTTCACCGAGAGAGTGCAATTTTAAGTTGGAATCCCGCCAGAGATTCAACTGCAGTGCCTGACACGGAACCCCAGGAAGTCACTTAAATCAAAGAGCGGAAATGGCTTGGTTCAAATTTAGAAAGTGCACATTGTTTTCTATTAGAAGTGCCATTTCCTCGCCTGCTGACCTTTACATTCGGAATTCGGCTGGAGATCAATTTAAAGAAATAGCAGTAGAAGGCCAAGACCTCTGCCCAAGGGGACATGATTTGGAATCCAAGAGAAAGATTAGACTCTGGGAAGATTCTACCGGGGGTGGGGGTGGGGTGGGGGACAAAACAGGCTGTGTGGATAGAAGGGGAAGATACCATCTAAAAAAAAAAAAAAAGGCCGCTGGAACAATGTGTTATGGGGTGGGGTTTCAACAAATGCTTTTTCAAGATGCTAATGAGGTTGTAACTAGGAGCGCACACCCTGTGCCTCAGCCATTAGGTTCATCTTCTCACAAAGGTGACGTCTAAGAAGGGGGTGTGGGTGCGTTTCCACATCCCCACACCGTCGCTCCAGACTCGGGACACAGTCGGTCCACCGCAATATTCCAGGCACAGGAGAACGACACCTTGCCCGGGTGACTCGTCCATACTTCTCGACGTCTACAGTAAGGAGGGAAGGGGAAACAAAAAAAGCATTTGAGGCAACTCAGTCTTACACTTCCTCCACTTGGAACAACAGTTTGATTGGGAATAGTTCAATCGTTGGGAAAGGACTTCCTTAGATGATTTCCAGCCCATCCAAGAGAAAGAGCTAGCTCTAGATGCAAAGTTCACGAAGGGGATAGAAGGGAGCTTATCTGCAGGATTCTCATCTGTACATCATCTATACCGCCAAACACAAAAAAACCTTTTCTGCAACGTTCAGTGTGCAGTCAGCTGACCTTGCCCATTTGCACAGGACACGAACTGTTGGCTTTGCTCCCATAGCCCTACACGCCTAAAAGACGCTAGTATTTCTGTTCTAAGTTTTCTCCATCTTGGAGAAAGTCTGCCTAGTAGCAGCGCCTGTCATCTACCTTCATGTTCCCTCCAGATGAGAAGACAGCATCGTCTTCAACTGGGAGACACCCCCATGGCAGAGTTAGCTCTAAGTGTCTGGCAGGTCTGCCACCAAGGAGTCATTTGCCAAGGTGGCCTCCTGTGGTCAGGGCCGGATGGGGGTGATGGCAAGTAAGCTCCACGAGAGGAGTTTTCCCGTTTTCCCAAGGATCAAGCTGGCCATGGGGGAGGAACTTCAGGAAATGCTACCCGAGCCCACTTAGCCTTCGCAGGGATTCCTGCTTCTAGCATGCATGGGTTTGGGGTCAACAGAAGAGAGTTAGGAGCCCTATGTCCTTTGCCTGGAGGAAAGGTGTGACTAGGCAGAAGAATGGGAAATGCTGGCAGAGGCACAGGATAACACTGGCATCAGCCAAGAAGTGCCTCAGCCAGAACCACCACCCCAGGCAAAGACAACATGAGTCCCTTATTTCAGAAGCTCAGGTCACGAACACTCACGGTCCTGCCAACGAAATGTCTGGGGTGGTTCGAAGGCTGTATTGCCCCATGCTGGTGGGCTTTTTGTCTCCTAGGACCAGGATTGGGGCCTGCCATGCTGTGGGGGAAAGGGTGGGTGCTCCCTCTCCCAAGCAGATGATCCACTCTTCTTTCCCCAATTCTATTCCTGGGGTTCTTTTAAAAACAACCACTTTCTGTGGATGAAGCAAAAAGTACGAGCCATGCTCAGGGATTTTAACAGGCTCTGGAATCAGAAGGCAGATTCACAGAAAAAGTCCCATCGAAAAGCCCCACCAGGAAGCAAGGGTGGGAGCTGGGACTGCAGGGAACGGGCATATTGGCATTAGAAGGCTCCCATCACCCTCCAGAGGCAGCTGTCAGCATCTGGGCCTGCAGCTGGAACCAGACGCGGGGGTGGGAGCGCGGTCCACAATGACTAAGCTCTCTGGGGACAGGCTGCATCCAAGATGGCTCCAGCAGGCACATCCTAAAATGCATCTTCCCCGAAATCCAAAACACTAATTCAAAATACATATGCCCCCCCCCATATTAATTGCAGCATTGTTTAAAATAACCAAGATACGGAAGCAACCTCAGTGTCCATCAGACTAAAGAATTAAGATGTGGTACATATGTACAAATGGAATATTGCTCGGTCATAAAAAAGAATGAAATCTTACCATTTGTGGCAACATGGATAGGCAAAGAAGGTATTATAAATGAAATAAGTCTGACAAAAAACAAATACCAAAAAATAAAATAAAACGATGGTTGCCAGATGGAAGGGGGGCTAGGCGAATGGGTAAAAAAGGTGCAAGGGATATAACACCACTTATAAAAGTAGTCCCGGGGGCGTATCGGTAGTCTAGTCATTAACTGTGTGTGGCTATGTGGACCATCAGATGGGTGACTTCCCAGGGGGATCACTTCATAAGGTACATAAATGTCTAATCACTATGTTGTACACCCAAAACTAACATTGCATGGCAACTGTAATTAAAACATAAAATAAAAAAGTTTACGACAAAAAGCTTTTTTCTTGTTAAAAATATAAATGTATCTTTTCCTATCATAACCCAGACACAGTATTCCTTCTGGCCACCAGCTCAGCGAAAACTATCTGCTGGCTCAAAGCTGCACTGCACAAACCTTCTGAGGCCTCCAGGCCTCACCTCCCCATTAGCAGGGAGCCTCCACAGGAGGGCTGAATTCATTTGTCTGACAAAGAAAAACAACTTCTGGAACAGCCTGTTTGATAACCCCTCAGCACAGTTAAATGAAGTCTCAGGGAAAAAAAATCCCCAACCCTCCGCTGGTTTCAAAGATCAATCTCAACTCCCAGGGACACACCCACCCTCCAGAGTCTAAGCAACGCTGATGAACTTAAGTGCAGTTTAATATGTACTCTGCTTCCCCTGCAAGGAAGGAAGATATTTATAATATAAATAGGAGAGAGGAGGCTTTGCCTCATTTAGGCTGCTCGGAAGACTGATGGCCAATCTGGAAGACTGTGGACAGAGAAACAAAGCCAGCACTCCACTTAGCCAGAAGCACCTCTGCTGCGTTTTAGGTGGTGGTCGGATGGATTAGCATGAGGAAAGAAAACTTTCACTCCACTCCAACCTTCTAGTACGAATAAATACTCATTATGGAAGTAGCTAATATTTATGCAACATTTCTTGGTGTTAGGCTCTATGCTAAGCCCTCAGTGATTTTCTCATTTAATCCTCACCATCACCTTGGAGGATAACACCCATTTTGCGGAGGAAGAAACATTAGAACTAAGGGTCACAGACCTGGCAAGTCATCAGGGACGGGTTCAAACCCAGATGGCAAATGCTTCAGAGGCTGCCACCTTGGCCCTGACTTCCAACAACTTCTGGTTCTTCACGGAAGCGCATGTAAGTGTCAGTCACTTTCACAACAGCCGTGAACTCTACCTGTCTCCCCAGTCTGCCACCAGCCCTCTGGGAGGGACATCAGGCCACCTGTCCTTTTAACCAAACCAACAGGGAAATGAAGCCATGCAGGGCTGCCGTGAGCCTGGCCTCCAGGTCGGGGAATTTTCAGTATGGAAAGTGGAGGCTCGGGGTTTGAAATCTGCCATTAAAGAAGGCTCAGAGATCTCTTATCATCTCCACTTTCTATCTTCAATTCCAATTGTTTTCTTCGCTCTCCCTTCTGTCACCTCATCACCCTTCCCCCAGCTTACTGTGCCTTTTCATTTCTAGTTTTCTTAAAATTGAATGGGTCTCACTTGTAGGACCCTCACCACAAAGGGGTCCCTAAAAGGAAACCCAGGAATGGAAGGGAATCCTCTCTCTTCCCACCTGTAACGCTGAACTTCAGGGTCCAAGGGCTTGTTCATGGGCAGGACATCCTAGCCCAGGGCTGTGGGGAAGGAGGGAAAGCCAGAAAAAGAGAGTCCTAGAACACTGAATCAGCAGGAGACTGGAAAGCCCGGAGCACACAGCCCTGTACTTGCAGCTTGGGCGGCTGTGAGCCTGACACTGCATTTGTACCTGAGGGGAGGAGCTGAGCCTTGGGCCCCTCAGCACAGGCTAGCTAAAAAGAATCAAGTGACCTGGCAAATGTCGGCACCACCCACCCACCCCTACCCTTTCCCCTTGACTTATCCTGGGGAGAGCAGTTGGGAAATATTAGGAAAAGGTGACAGTTGTGCTTTGAAAACTACAGGTCAGTCGAGACAAACTGGCAAGAGGATCTGAATGAATGGGCAGTTTCTGCACTGCCCCATTCAGTCTCAGCAGGTTCTTTCAGTGAAAGTTGTTTAACCCTTTCACAGCTCAGGAAAAAGGTCTCTAGGCTGCCAGAGAGCCCGCCCACCACTATCCACCCCTATCCCCGGGTTCTTTGTGACAACATCCCAGTTTAAGTTAATTAAGTTCCAACCAAATAATGACTTATTGCTTCAAAAAGACTTTAAAGAGGAGGGGGAGGGAACCCAGGGACTTGCCTGCCCTACACCCTACTGAGGAGGACAATCTCTGCATCTGTGCTGAGAATAGCCCATTGGGAGAAAAAAGCACATTTAAGCAGCTGGATTTGTCTGAGAATCCTTGCTCCCCGCCCTACCTCCCACTCCTGCGCCAGCACTAGGGAGCTCACCTCTGGCCATAATCTGCTAACATCACAAAAGAAAACAGCTGCTTTTCATCACACAGTTCCATCACCGGTTATCAGTTCCCAACCCTCTTCTTTTCCTCTTCCACAACCTATCAATTGAGCTCCAAAGCTCCAGCCCCAGGAGGAGTGGGAGAGGGTTTGGGGCTCAGAGCTAGTCTAACCGGCTTCAGATTTTGGCTTCAATGTGTTACCCCCCTAATTGTTGTCTGCTCAGATGCCCTTAGAGAGGGACCAGAAATCAAGAGTCAGAGTCGAATGGGGCTAGAAGAAGCCTGTTAACACTGAACAACTGGACCACATCAAAGGGGGGGGGGCACAGAAACCTAGCTGCCTCAGGGAAGGGCCTCCTCTTACCGCCAAGATCATCTTATCTCACCACCCTCCAGGAACCAGTGACCTTAGAGTAGATTTCAGCTTACTTCTGGGAGGGGCAGGAAGTGGCTCCCCCTGCCCCTTAAGCAGAAAAAGAAAGACTACCTGACAAGGGAAACCACTCTTCTGCAAATGGCCACCTACCCCAGAAGGGCCTCTTTCCTCCCTCCACTACATCCAGCACATCTGTGCTCCCTCCCCAGTGCCCTTGCTTCCTCTACTGACTGTCCTTGGAAAGAACAATCGTGATCACAGCTGAGCATTGGAGCTTCTTAAGCCCTGCCACATGTCCCGGATACATCCCTAGCCTTGTCAGCTGTCCGGATCTGCAGGGTGGCCCCAGACCCATGAAAGCCAAGAATATGCTGCCTCTTACATCATGTAACATCCCATACCTCCTGTGTAGGAGGGGCTCCCTCACAACCAGGCCCTCTAACTAGGCGCCCAGTAGTACAAATATCAGTACCTGCCCTGCCCTGCCCTGCCCTGCCCGCTTGCTAGCTGCCCAGCTGACCCTGGCCCCATGGAAGGAGTTCCTTCTCCCCATTCTGCAGACGGGGAGACTGAGGCCCAGAGCTCAGCGGGTTTCCTAGCTACCATCTGTTTTGACCTAGCTCCTGCCTTGATCTAGAAGGAATAAAACGGTTTTCATTAGGTTGCTCTTTATCACCTTCTTTCTGTGGCTCTTTTGAAAGAGCAAAACTCTATTCCAATGAGTCACTGCTTTCCCTCCTGTCAGGGAGATCCAGGTTGGCCAAGAGAAGGAAACTTCTCCACTCTTGCCATTCTCCTTCCTTAACAGCACTGCCTCATCTACACCCCACATCCAAATTTCCAGCTGGATCCAGAGATGTGTGCAAGAATCCTTGCCCAAGTTGTCCTCACAAGGGAACTTCCACTTCAATAGGGATGGGATGACAGGCATTGTGGACTCAGAATTACCTAAATGCTGTAACTGCTATAACTCTAAGAACGAAAAACTTCTCTGAAGAAAGGGAGGGGGCTCCTTTCCAAGCCTCCTTGGTACCAAGACCCGGATGGCTTGTGGTGGCCCAAAACTGGGGGCTGAAAGATGTCACACCCAAAGGACGTTTAACATCAGCAATTGGAAAAGAAGTCCCCATATGTGATCCCCAAGTATTAAGCCCCAGAGTAGCAACCCCTCGAGGGCCATTTCTGAGGGTGTTAATGGGTGTTTTTTTCCACCCTTAATTTTTAAATTACTGACTATCAAATCTTGCACTGAAAAGCTGCCTTGTTATTCAGATCAGTGAAACTCTGGGCAGGGATACACCATCAGGTTTATGGGCGGGTGGCGGGGGGAGTAAAAGAGTAGGAACTGGGTGTGAACAGGACTTAGGGTGCAATTCCAAAGAGCCTTGTCTCTCCACCTATTCTGGAAGGAGAAACCAAAAATATTATCTGAGGTCTCCAAATGGCCACCAGCCCCTAGCTTCTGCCCTGCTTGAACCAGGAATCGTTCTCTTCTGTGTGTCCTGTCTCCTCCCACCAAGCCCAGCCAAAGCGTTAAGGAAGACCTTGCCATTTCAGAGGGTAATCTGGAAAAGGTCATGGGAATGAGAAGAACATTTACAGCCACAAAAAGGGGAATAACTCCTGAGTTTAGGATCTAAAAAGGAATACAATCAAGAGATGTCTTTAAAGTGTTCCTCACCTTAGCTGACCAACGTGTGTCCATCAAGATTTCAGAAGCCCACCCACCAAAAGCCCCCTACCTGGCACTGGCCACACAGCTCAGCGGGTCAGTGTGTGAATTGCTCAGTTAGGATTTGCCTGGAGCCTGTTGGCAAGTGAGGACCCTCCCAAGGGCTGGGAAAAAGGAAATTCAATTTCACACAGGACATGTCTGCAACTTTCCCACCCTTCTGCTGAGAGGAGACCAACTGCAGCCTTCCTTTCCTAGTTGCCCCACACCCACACATGAAAGGGGAAAAAGCCTAAAAATGTCAGATGTTTATGCTCCATTTGTGTGAAGATCCAGAGAACTCTAAACATTGTGAAATCACCAGTGCGATATTGAGTAGGGCCTCAGGCCAGACCAATCTTATTCAGATTGATAAACCTACATTTCTTAAATACTCTGGGCCTTCAGCTTAAAGCTTTGTATCTCCCAGAGGCTCACCAGAGAGATTGGAGAACGTTGATCAGCAATCCCGACAGATGACATGCACTTGCTCCCACCCCTCCCCAAACTTGAGACAATCACGCCACTGATTTGGAGGGAGGAAAGAGGGGGTTGATCAGCAATCCCGACAGACGACATGCACTTGCTCCCACCCCTCCCCAAACTTGAGACAATCACGCCACTGATTTGGAGTGAAGAAAGAGGGGGTTCCCCACTGGGTCTGGCCACTCCACCGAACCCACACCTTTCCTTTCAGCACTAACCATACTGGGGGACTCCCAAAGCCTCCTGCCCTCACCCAGGCCTGGCAATATGGATGCCCATCCAGCAGCTGGTGAAATGAGGCAGGTAGCAGCTCTCCCCTCTCCCACCATCCAGCCCCTCCAGCCCAGTACATTTCTCCCGTCCATTGCTCAGCCATGCAACCATTTTCCGCCTCTCTAGTCTCCTCTGCCCACAACCCCCAGCCCCTAGTCAGAGAATTGAGAAACCGTCTTCTTGCACAAGAGCAGCTACTGTCTAAATGCTTTTTGATCGTCTGCATAGATGGGGAACTGGGCGCAGCCCTGGCCCCAGTGATGGAGCCAAGCTCCAGCTGCCCTAACTGGCCAAATCCGCCCTCGCCCCCCTTCTCTGCCCCCCGTGGCCTTGGCGATTCAGATTTTACAGAACGTACCGTCTCTATCCTCTCTCGGTGATGTCAAGCCTGGTACCACCAAGAAGGAAGGAGGGAAAGCGGGAGCCTTATCTCTCCTACGCACGCAACCTCTTCCTCCAGCTCCCACACGCCCGGCGTTATGTAAACGCACCTTCAGCCCCCACCACAGCCCCAGAGCGCCCGGCGCCTGGCACAGCTCGGTGCCCGGGGACAGGGAGGCCGAGGTGCCTCAGGCCCTGCAGAGGCCGAGAAAGGGAAAGGCAACTGCTAGGCAGTTGCACAGCATAAAATGAGGCAGCAGAGCAAAGGTCAGACGGCGAGGACTCGCTTCGCCAAAATGAGGGAGCAGAAATGCCCAGTCCCGAGCCAGCCCAGCGCTGACCATCGAGGGGAGAGGCAGAGAAGGGTAGAGAAGCCTGCCCGTCACAACTCCGATGGGGAATGAAAACCCTACGTCGGGCATAGGCCGCTGCTGCGGGCTGGGGAGATCTACGGAATAACTGGCATCGTGGGCACCGAGCCCGCGGTGGGCGAGCCGCCCAGGGCGAGGGCGCCCGCCGGACTCAAAAGGTGCCTCCTTTAAGGATCCCAGAGCCTCCTTTTCCAGCGCCCGAGCCGGGTGGTGGCGGGAGGGAAGGGGCCAGATCAAAGGCAAACTCCAGGGACACGCACGGGGCTTCCCGAGTCGTAGAGTGCGAGGAAGCCGGGCTTGGCAATGCTCGGGGGTTGGAAACGCCGGTGCCAGGCTGTGAACACCCCCGGCGCCGTGCCGGCCCAGCCCAGGGCGTCTGGGAGCTGCGGCGCACCGCAGCGGCTCAAGGAGGCGCTGGGAGAGAGAAGGAACATTGAGGCGCGCCTAGAAATAGCGCACCATTTGCCCCAGCCCGAGGGGCAGTCGCGTCGCGGCTCAGAGCGGGACACTTTCGGATCCCGAAACCGGCCAGGGACTTACTTTGAGGAGCCGCAGAGTCACAAGCATTTCTCCACGTCTGTGCAAATCCCCTAACCAGAGTGGTTCAGACGGCGCTGTCCTCGCGGACGCCGGCCGAAGAAACCGGTACTGCTTCCTGAGCTCTGCACCGCGAGCTCCGCGCTGTCAGCTTCTCTAGCTGCCTCCGCGGCGGTGTTGCAACCACTGCCTGGGAAAATGGCTTTTTTATGAATGGGAGGGAAAGAAGCTCCAGTGCGCACGCGCGCCGTTCGCGATTCTATGAATGGGTGGGCACAAGAGACCCCCGCGCGCGCATGCGCTGCGCTTTTTTTTTTTTTATGAATGGGGGGCCGGAAAAGAACTTAACCCGTGATTGCTGGGGCTGACTCTCGCTCCTCCAGGGGCCGTCGCTTTTTACAGAGGGGTGGAGGTTGTTGCCTTTTTTTTTTTTTTTTTTAATTAAATGAATGGAGGGCGGCGGCAACTGCCGCAGCTGGCTCAGCTGCGCGAACTGTGCCCCCTCCCAGCCTGCGAGAGGAGGTAAAGGCCACCTTCACGCCACTGCGGGCCAGGGCCAGAACCGTCAGTGTCGGGGGGGGGGGGGGGTGCGCTGCGGCCTCTGGGTCTTAGGCCGAGAGTTGGGCGGGTGAGGACACACCTAAATTTAGAGATCTCTACCCGCCGCAGGCAGTCGTGGGGGCAGGGAACGGGAAGGCCCCTGGTGGGGGCCTTCTCTTTCTCTAGACTAGCGGCGTCGGGGGAGGGGTCTTGAAGCGCGTTTACTCGAAATTAAGAAAACGTCAAACGCTCATATCAAAGAGGGGCGGAGTGGGGGTTACAGAGTGAATCTAGTTCCTTTCCCGAGGCTGAGTCTCCCTGGAGTGCAGACCACCCCTCCCCCCTTTTCTTGGGTGTGGACAGTGACAGGGCCGAGGCCTCTTCCGGCCCCAATACCCCCCAAGGGCCATGGTGGCTACTCCGCGGAGGAGACCTGGCTCCCTTCTCGCAGCAACATTTTCGCTTCGCCCCAATGTAAGGACCGCAGTGCCCCGGCGGCCGTCCGACCTTTGCTGCACTGACTAGCTGCCCCCCTGTGCATCCCCGTACGTTTCCCAGCCCTCAGGATGCGGGGCTGAGAGCCTCTGTCTACCCACGGCCACTGCCCTCCGCTGCAGTAGTCGCCTTTCCCTAACCACCCCCACCAACTCCCCTCCGGAGAAACGGGAGCGGCGGCGAATTGGCCAGGTGGATGGGTGGGGCCGGCCGCGCAGAGGATGCTGCCGGCGTGGCCGCGAGATTAAATAACAGGGCTCTTGAGCCGCAGAGGAAATGGAAATGGCCAGGAATCTTTTCTTTGCAGTTAATGTAGGGGGCCGGGGCGGGGGGCGGGGAGGGTGGGGAACGTATCAGCAGAAGAGCGTTTCAGTGAAAAGAAAAGGTCCCGCCATTAGGCCTAACCCAAGCAAGGTGGGGAGCCCTCGCAGCAGGCCCAGCTCCGCCCAGGAACCGAGGAGGCTGTAGCCTCAGGGGAGTTAGGGGTAGGGGGTCGCTTTGATGCGGGGATAAGAGCTGGGCCGAGGCCTGAATCCCCAGTGCGATTTGTCTTGCTGGTATTCTGGCTTCACCGGAAGGTTGTGAGGCTGTCTTTTTCTAACTACGCCACCATAGGACTGTGCTTGGCTCTTGTCAGAGGAGCCGATGACAGGCCTTGGGCTGGGGCTCTGGAGACAGGCAACGGAGGAACATTTTGCAAACCCAGAACAGAACCCAAGGTCACCGAGCCCCGGTCTAAAATGCTTTTTCCCTACTCAGATGCAGCTTTACAGTGCGATTGACTCACTCATCTACTGGGAGACCAGGCCCTCCCTAGGGGAACCTCAGTCATCCTTCAGGGCCAAGACCTTCCTTAAAGCCAAGAAGAAAAACTCTATACGAGGACAATAGAGTATTTTATAGTTGTTCAGGTCTTCCCTTTAAAGGTTTTAATTAAAGTTCAGTATCATTATTCCCGTTCATCAGATACAGAAATTGAGGCCAAGGTATCTGCACCTCCTAAATGGAAGATCTAGTAAATTCTAGTGCTGATTTTCCAGACCTCTGCAATTTTGTTCTTTCTACTTTGCTACTACCCCTCTCAGCATCACAAACCTAAAAACCTGTTTCTTGCAAGTCATTCAAGCATGTTAAGAAAGGAAGGTTGGAGCAGTAATTTTCCATCCAGTGTTCACACGTGGGCCTTGCTCAAACAATCAAAAAAGATGGGAATAAATAAATCCTTTCTAAACTGTGGAGGAAAGTCGGGGTACTGGGGGATTCACTGTTCTATGTCTTTTATTAGAGAAATTATCCAAGAGGTAGTGTTCCTTCCATTTCTGGTCTTTCTCAGCTTTCCTGAAGGAGAAGGTAAGGAGACCTTAGGCCTGGTAGGATGGTGAGAAGATGAATGAGCCCCCAGTTTTGAGCTGGGAGGAGCCTGTGATGCCTGAGCCCAGTGTGATTCAGTGTCTAGGACGGTACTGGGGACCATATTCGGCTCTTACTTGGGAGCTAAAGGGAGGAGAGATCTGGGGCAATTGTTATGAAAAAAAATTCATTCATTCATTCATTCATTCATTGATATATTCTGTGCTAGCACCTGCCCTGATTCTGGGGACTCACTGGTGAGAGACAGACAGCCCTCCCTGCCCTTGAGGAGCTCATAGTCTTTTAGAGGGACAGACAGAGATCTGAGGCCAGACAAGTGCTAGGAGGGAAAAGTAAATGGGGTCCTGGGCTGTGGGTGAATGGGCAGAAGGACCTGATTTTAATTTGGGCACCAAAGAGTATCTTTCCAAGAGAGAGCTTGGGGTTATGACTTGAGTCCAGAAAACAAAAGCGTGAACCTGAGGGTGGTTGAGGAGACGTGTCAGTCAGAGGGAGCCTGAGTGGAGTGCCTGTGTGGGGACAAGCATGGTCTGGAGGTGCTGATCAGAGGCCTCTGTGGCCACGCCTGATAAGCAAGGTTGAAGTTGGCCCAGTGAGGAGTTCAGATATGATCATCTTAATGGGTTTTGAGAAGGGTTGTGACACAGTCTGATTTGTGTTTTAAGCTCCTCTAACAGTCCAAACCCTAGTGGGTGAGGGGACAGAACAGCAAATGGTGGGGGAATGCAAAACATTTTTTCCTTAACAGGTTTAAGGTACCACATTCATTCTTTTGGATTGGGCAGCCAGTAGGCCTGTGCTGGAATTTTTTTTTTTTTTTTTTTTTTTTTTGCTACTTCATCTGACTTTGTTCATTCCAAACCTGCTCAGTCTCTTCCCCAGTATAACTTTTCTGCTGCAGGCAAATCCAAGACAACCTTGCATTCCTGCCCCTGCTAATTACAGTTTTTCACCCCAACTTCAGTGTAGATGTCTTCACCCCCACCAGACTGAGGCAAGGAAAATAGAGTGGGTTTAGTTCCGGGCTTTGCCCTCTTATTAAGCTCCTGGCCTGGTCAGGACCTGGGAGCTGAGTTAGTGCGAGTGAGGAGAGGCAGGAATTCCAATTCAATGACAGACACTTATGGAGTACTTACTGTGCGCCAGACCTGTGCCCCAGACCTGTGCCCCGCATGTTTTCCTACGTACTGCTGCTTTAAAAAGCTGTGTTCTGGGTCTTATCATTGCTCTTTTTCAGATAAGAAGTCAGAGGCTCTGTTTTAATATTTATTAATGTCACAAAAAAGTTATTGCTCACTTCCTGTGTGTCACACACAGTGCCAAGGTGTTGGGGTTACAGTGATAAAAGAGATGAACACTATTGTTGCCCTCATCGAACTCACAATTAGTAATGACACCGTGGTGGCAGCAGGGGTGGGGTGCAGCACCTTCGTTCATTTCTATAGTCAATTGACATTTCTCAGCCTTCTGTCAAGTATGAAACACTGAAAGCCAAGTCCCCCAACCCAGATTACTTACCCCCCACCTACATGGAAATTCTGGGACCACCTCTGTTTATAGTGAAGTAGAGGAAATAGGCATTAAAGAAAAGTTGATCAAAGAATGATTCGATCACAGTTAACAGCAATGGCGCATTAGAGAGTACAGAGAGAAAAAGGAGGGGGCACAGCCTGGGGGTCCTGGCCGTTTCTCTGTAGCTCAGGTCTGCAGAACACAGACTCAGCCAGGCTGGGCTCGGTGGTAGAAGGCCCAGAAGCTGGGAGGAGCTGTGAAGAAAGCCAGAGCAGCTGAAGATAGCCAGGGGGACCCTGGTCCTGTGAGGAAGTGAGGGTGCATCAGACCCCAGTTTAGAACTCTGTTGTGGCAGTAGCCCCTAGGCTGTCTGGACCGGTGTGTTCAGCTGTTTCAGTGTTGGAGGCCGGAGAGCCTGAAAGACACATGGGCATGTACTGACTACAGACTGCTGGGCTTCAGCACTACCCTTTCAAGCTCTGTAGCTATGGACAAGTTACTCAAATCTTGCATGCCTCAGTTTCCTCCTTTGTAATATGATAACTGATAGTATACTTACCACCAAGAGTTGAGTAGAACTTGAATGGAATAATGCACATAAAGCCCTTAGAACAGCTTCTGGCACACTGTAAATGCCGAACACACATTTAGATGATTATTTGATATAGCCAGCCATTTTGATGCAAGGAATAAGTTAGAATTCTAAGAGGAACCCGTTTATCTGGGTGCATCAAAACCACAGAAAGATGCCTTGGCTGGTGTGGCTCATTGGATTCAGCTCTGGCCTGCAAACCAAAAGGCTGCTGGTTTGATTCCCAGTCAGGGCACATGCCTGGGTTGCAGGCCAGGTCCCTAGCAGGGGGCATGCGAGAGGCAACCACACATTGATGTTTCTCTTCCTCTCTCCCCTTCCCCTCTCTAAAAATAAATAAATAAAATATATATATTTTAAAAATCCTCAGAAAGAAAAAAACAATCTAAAGTGCCAAGTTTTCTTTATTAAGGAATAGGTAAAATGATAGTAGTATGACCATCATTGCTGCTTTAACTAGTACAACATTTGCGGGGCGAAAGCTGTGGTATTTTCAGCTGTGTGGCTAGGTATATTTGGTTCACCAAAGAGTTGAGTTTAACCATGGCCAACATAGATGCTTGAATATCTATGGTAGCAGAGAATATAACATAATGCTGACTATATGCTGAATGATGGTGTTTCGGTATCAGGGAAGAGGATATTACACACTTGGTGAGTTTGCATAATTCTTCATGTCTTCAAGGTTCTGCTGTAAAAAGGATAGTCATAGTATCTGCTTCTAAGTGTTGTTGTGAGCACTAAACACATGACGTTTTTCAAGTGCCTTAGCTCAGAGCCAGGTGCATAGCTATTTTTGTGGTCCTCTCATTGTTCTGTGTAAAAGGGAAATTGTAAAGATTTTAACTTGGTTATGATAGTACAGATCACTAGCTTCCTCTTCTCCATCCTTCCTCCAAGACACTTGTTTTCATTCTGCTGAACAGGGCAATGGAATATATTACAAAAGAAGCATTCCTGACCTTACGTAATTCAAGAGTGATTTCTTCATCAGCGTGAATGTAAAATCAGATTTGCATAGTATCAGCTTTGGCAACAGAATCAAGATTTTTATGAATGTATTTATATGGCCCAGTTCAAATGCACATAAAATGCAAGTACTCTGTCCATTTCAGATGTGGAAGCTCAATCCAGGACAACCAGTGTGAGCATAGAACAGGAGAGAAGAAAAAAACAGCCAAGAGTAAGTAGCCCCTTTGGTCCTTGCTTGCAAATCATAGCAATTTCCTGGTAACCAGGATGGGGACCCTGGGAGAAGCACCAGGGGATAAGGAGTAGATGTGTGGACTCTGGAGAGTCAGTGACTTTCTGGAGCCCAGTCTTGGCTTTCATACTGCATGAGACAGATGGGGTCTGTTCCCTTCTTCCTGACTTAACAGGTATGCTTGGGCCACCTTTCTCCCCTGGGCTTCATTGATACTATCTCATTTAGTCATTCATTCATTCATTCATTCAACCAATAGTTAAGCACCTTCTAGATGCCAGGGACCATGCCAGGCCCTGAGGATAAAACAGCAGATAAGTGCCCTGGCCGGGTAGCTCAGTTAGTTAAAGCATCATCCAATACACCAAGGCTGTGGGTTCGACCCCTGTTCAGGGCACTTACATACAAGAAGCAACTAGTAAATGCATAGGTGGGTGGAATAACAAATCAGGGTTTCTCTCTCTCTCTCAAATCAATTAAAAAAATACAACAAAAAACAGCAAATAAGTTATAGAAATCCCTAATTAGTTTAATGAAGGGAGCAGATAATTAAAAGCAAACACTCAAGTAATAATGTAATTTCAGACATTGGTCAAATCCACCAGAGGATTGTGACATAAAGGGATGTGACAGCGATTGTGGGAAGGAGCTGGTCTCCTTAGGGAAGTCGAGGAAAGCCTCTCTGGGCAATCTAAAGGCTGAAGAATGAGAGCCAGGCCAATGCCCAGGAAGGAGGGCATGGTGAGGCGCAAAGACCAGGGCAGGCACTGACTGGTGTGTTCCAGGAACCCTGACTCCTCGGGTCTGAGAATGCATTTGCTCGTCTCTGCTTGAAGACATGCCGGCCTCTTCCAACCGACTTGCACCACACTGGGGCTGGCCCAGGCTCTGGACTCTGGAGCACACAGCCAAGTGCACCAGCCTCAGGCACTGGGGAGGAATTTACAACCATGCTGAGCCTGTTTACCACCTGCCAGGGAGCTCTCAGAAGGCACAGGCTCTTTCTCAAAACCAGTTTTTACGGAGCCATGTGCAAAGCAATTCAACTGAGCGGGATTTTTTTCTTAATTAATCTTTTTATTGAAGTATAACAATAGTTGAACAATATGAAACTGCTGATATTCAACCACTTTTCATGGTTGTACGAAGATGACAATTTCATGTGATTCAACATAAATACATTCAGAAAAGTGTGTAAGTGAGAAGTGTACAACTCAATGAATTTTCACAAAGTGAACACAACTGTGGAAAGAGCCTCTGGGCCAAGAAGAAACATTACCAGCATTTTGTAGGCCTCACTCATGCTACTGTGGCTGCCAACTACTGCATACCCTGCCTCTACACATAAAGATAATCACTATCTTGATGTTTAGCACTAAATTTAGCCCACTTTTTTTGTCTTTCTATAAATGGTATTATACAGTAGACACTTTTTTTGGTGAAATTTATTCACAGTGTTACATATAGTTGAACTTTCTTTTTCATCGCTGTATAATATTCCATTATAATGGCTATGCTACTGTATACTTATTCATTTTAGTACTTATGGGCATTTAGATTGTCTCCTGTGTTTGTTTGTTTGTTTGTTTTCTTTTTTATCCTCACCCGAGGACATTTTTACATTGCTTTTAGAGAGAGAGGGAGGGGGGTGAGGGAGAATGACAGAAATATTGATGTGAAAGAGAAACATCGATTGGTTGCCTGTCACATGAGCCCCAAACAGGAGCCAAACCCACAACCTTAGCATGTACCCTGGCCAGGAATCAAACCCACAACCTTTAGGTTTATGGGACAACACTCTAACCACTAAGCCACCTCGACCAGGGCTCCAGTGTTTGCTTTTAATAATACTGCTTCTGTGAACATTCTTTTACCTGGCTTTTGTTGAATACATGTTTGTACATCTGTGGATATATACTGAGGCCTGATTCAGCTTTAGTAGGTATTTCTAAACAGTTATCCAGAATGGTTGCAGTAATTCACACTCTGCACTGCCTTAATCAATGCCTCCTTGCTGCCTAGCTCTTGGACCAGTTCTGTGCAAAGGATAGATATGGGGTGGGGTGCATGACATGATTCATGGGATGAATCTCAAGTCTGTGCAGCAATTGAGAGGATAAGTCTTTATAGCCAGCTAGGCCTGGATTTGGTCCTCTGTTTACCTGTCACCTCCATGACCTTGGCCAAGTCACCCGCACTGTCACTGAGCCTCAGGTCCTTCATCTATAAAGTAAGTGTAAGTAGAGTAGCTCTTACCTCACAGGGTCTTTCACCTGTTCCTTTATGTTGTTTGTAGAATGCCTAGTGCATGTTAGACACTGTTCTGGGTACTGACAATTCAGGCATGAACAGGACAGAAGAGGCTTTGCCCACATGGAATGTATGTTCTAGTTAGGGGAGACAGGTAATAACAGAGCAAACAAGTCATGAAGGTAATTTCAGATACGTGCTGTGGAGGCGATACAACAGGGTGCTGTGGTGAGGCCATGGCTTTAGGGGTGGTAGGGGAAGCAGGGAGGCAGTAACGGAGCTGTGGCCCAGATGACCAGAAGGAGGCAGCCATGGATGGATCTGAGGGAAGAGCACTCCATGCAGAAGGGCTGGCTGGTGCAGTGGCCGCCAGGCAGGAGCAAGCTTGGTATATGTGAGCCACAGAAAGAAATTTGATGCTGCAGGAACTGTCTGAGCAGAAGGCCTATTTGAGAAAAGGCGGCAGAAATAGGCCCAGGCCAGGTCCTGTAGGGCCTTGAAGGCCGTGGTAAAGGGTTTCCATTTTATTTTAGCATCAGTGGAAGTCATTGGAGAATTGTAAGCAATGGGAACTAATTTACATGAAGATTAAAATAATATATATGCACACTCTGCTGTGGCTCAGTCGGTTCAGAATTATGTCACAAAGCAAAAGGTCGCCAGTTTGATCCCTGGTCAGGACACATGCTTGGGTTGGGGGTTCAGTCCCTGGTTGGGGTACGTATGAGAGGCAACCAGTTGATGTTTCTTTCTCGCGTGGATGTTTCTCTTCCTCCATTTCTCCCCCTCTTTACCCTCTTTCCAAAAATAAATAAATAAAATCTTTAAAACATACATACATATATAAAACTTAGCAGAGAGTCTGGCATAGAGTGATGTTTAATAAATGTTAGTTGCCGCTACTGCTATTATTGTTATTATTGATGCTCTTAAAGAATCTAAAAATGTTCCTCCTCAATGAGGACGAGAAAGCTAAAGCGCAGAGCCATTACCATCCACGTGTAAAGTCAGTCACATCAGAGAACAGGATGTAGATTTTATTAATCAAAGGAAATGCTTTTGGTTCCTTTCCCAAATGGGACCTTCAAGACAGAGGATTTTCTCTGTGTTAGCAATTGTCTAGAGCCAACCAAACTCAGCTCTTTCAGCCCCACTTTACCAAAATGCCCACAGTTCAGTCATTTGGATGCCACTGGTTATGGTCCTGCTGCCATTTGGGGCCCTTGGAAAGACTCATCTGCTTCCTCTCTGCATCTGGTGGGCCAGGAATGGGGCGGCGCTGCCTGTCCTCCCCCTTGAGTGCCCGCCAGATTCACTGAGATGCCATCCACTATCCTGGCTTGGAGGCTCTCCCACCACATTCTCTCCATGCAGGCAGCCCAGGGAGTGTTTTTCCATTCAGGAAGGGCCTTTGAAGGAGCTGCCTTTAATTCTGTCTGATAACAGAGTAATGTCATGTTAATGATCTGTGAGTGAATGAATGCAAATTGAGTAATGAAACTGGGCAAAGCTTCTTAGGGTATATAACACTTGTTTCTGGGCCAGGTGCCCTTCTCTTAGTAAGGATGTTTTCATTCCTTCTTTATTGAAATTTATTAAACTTCTGTTAGGTGCCAGGCACTATACAGCAGTGAACAAAAAAGACACCATTTTTGCCCTCATGGTGCTTCCAGTTTAGTGGGACATACATCAATCAAACAATTGCACAAATATAAATAGAAAATGACAACAATGGGCCCTGGCTGGTGTGGCTCTGTGGATTGAGCGCTGGCCTGGGAACCAAAGGGTCGCCAGTTCAATTCTCAGTTTAGGGCACGTGCCTGGGTTGTGGGTGGGTCCCCAGTGGGGGGCATGCAGGAGGCAACCACACATTGATGTGTTTCTCTCTCTCTCTCTCTCTCCCTCCCTTCCCCTCTTTCTAAAAATAAAAAAATCTTCTTAAAAATTACAATGGGAATTGAATCAAGTGTATTTCCTTTGATTAATAAAATCTACATCCTGTTCTCTGATTTGATTGACTTTACATCTGTGGATGGTACTAGGTCTGCAGGAGATATATTGACACCCTGAAGGCATGTAATAAAGGCTGTGACTCTGGGAAAATTCCTCTAGTACATGACACTTGAGCTCAGCCTAAGAGGATGAGTGGTGACAAAATGGGTTTAGAGAGTGGGATGAAAAGTATTCCAGGCAGTAAACAGCATATGCAAAGGTCCTGAGGTGGGAGGGAGTATGCATGGTAATCCAGGGATGTCAGAGAAAGCCGCTGTGACTGCAGGGCTGAAAATGAGGTGGACTCTGGTCTGAGAGAAAGCCAGAGATATGGCAGAGGGGACAGATCACTAAAAGTTTTGAAGGCTATGGTAGGATATATAATTTAATCCTTCTTGAGGACTACGGGTTGCCACTAAAAGGCTTGAAGCTGTAGATGAGTGTATTCAAGGGAGTGTGTTATTCTGGCTGCAATGCGGAAAGTAGATCGGAAGGAGCCAGAATAGGTTCTGATAACTTCCCAGCCTTCTTTGGCTCTTCAGCCCCAGAGGTGACAATGGAGTGCTGGTTTTCCCGGTTTTAAGGTGTTGCATGCTCTCTCTGGTTTCTATGCACTCTCCCCACATTTGCAAACCATTCCTTTATCAGAGTCTCCTCAAATGATTGAATTTGTTCTATTTGACTTGATGGAGAAATCACATTGGCTGGATAAAGCAGAAGCAGACTTTAGCAGCTACTTAACCTAACTCATTTGTTTTACTCACAACAAGCACATTTTTAACTGGATTTAGTTTTCTAGCCAGTCTGACAAGCTTTGTATTTTTTTTTTCCAGTGCAGAGCAGCATATTTCAGTTTGCATGCATTTATATAAGAATGGACAGCTCCTGAAATAGTTAGGTTTTTTTTTGTATTTCATTTTGTGCTGTTTGTCCTGTGTGTGTGTGTGTAAGACTGGTTTGTTTGTTTGTTTGTTTCCAAGAAGTTTTAGATTATATTGTAATAAAGCTGAGAGGAAGGTGAAAAGGTGCAGAGATTTCATGTACCCCTCCCCTTGCACATGTATACCTACCTCTCCTGTGCTCTGGGAATTTTTTTGTTTGCCCTTCTACTTTTTTGTCTTATGGATCAAAGTTTTTGTTTTGTTTTGTTTTGTTTTTAAATGCATCTCATTTTTTCCCCATCGATTGCCTTGAAAGTTACTGTCTTTCTGTCTATTCTTTTAATGGATCCCCTAGATCCAGAAAAAGTCTAGCCATTGTTAATATAATGAGAATGGTTTGTGTGATATCACTGTAACCTGGCAGCCAAGGAGGGTGGACTGGAATGCACAAGCGTGAACAATGACAACTCACTGTAGTAGTAAGTGGGGGCAGTCGACACTGTTGAGTGAGCATGTGTACGGTGTGGCCATTACATTCAAAATGACTGAGTAGAGCAACAAATGTACATCAGATTTTGCATTAAGCTTGAACATGCCTCTGTGGATACTGTTCAAATGATTCAGAAGGCCACAGCTATGGGCAACTGGTGACTGGCAGCTTCATCACAACAATGGGCCCACTCATACATCACGTCTCGTGCAGTGTTTTTTGGTGAAACATCAAATCACCCAGGTGACGCAGTCCCCCTGCAGCCCAGATTTGGCACCCTGCAACTACTGGCTTTTCCCAAAATGAAAATCACTTTTGGAAGGGAAGAGATTTTAGACCATCACTGAGATTCAAGAAAGTCCCACAGAGAAGCTGATGGTGATTAGGAGAAATATGTCAGGTCCCAAGGTGCTTACTTTGAAGGGGACTGAGGTGTCATTGTCCTGTGTACAATATTTCTTGTATCTTGTATCTTCTTCAATAAATGTATCTATTTTTCATAGTACATGGCTGAATACTTTCTGGACACACCTCATATTTAAAAATTAATTACAATTTTTACCCTCTTAATGCAGTACAAGGACTTTAAACTACTTTAACTTTAACCCTTAAGTCTATGCCTCCCACTTGCTCCCCCATTTATATTCTGTTGTAGTTCATGTTTTCATTCTCTCTTTTTGTTTTCTCAGGACAGGTGAGATTATTATTGTTTCTTTATATAGTCAATTGCCATCCTCCTGCCTGAAATTAATCCTTTAGAATTTCCTGCAGTAAGGTTCTGTTGGAACTAAATTCTCTTCATTTTTTTTTGGTTTGAAAATGACTTTCTTTCACCCTCATATTTAAAATTCTTGGATAAAATTCTGATTGCTACTTATTTTGTCAGCACATTAAAGAGACCCTTCTGGCTTCCATTGTGGCTGCTGAAAGACCACCTCATTGTACCCTCCAGTGTCATGTACACAATTCTTTATATGAAGAATTGTTCATATATATAGTTCATTATCTCTTTGTATCTCTGGATCACCTTCTGGATTTCTTCCTATCTGTCTTCCAATAAACAAATTCTGCCTTTAACAATATCTAGTCTGCTATTTAATCCAATCTAGTTTTTATTTTATTTTATTTTATTTTATTTTATTTTTCAAATTGGCTTGATTGCCTTTTATAGTCTTTAGCTCCTGGCTAATATATTTAAAGCTCACATTTATTTCCTAAAATATATTAAATATGCCTATTCATATTCTATACTTGATAATTCTACATCTCATATTTTTGTGGGTCTGATTATGGTCTCTGTTGTTTCTGCTAGTTCTCACCTATGGCGCCTTGTTTCTTGGTGTGTTTTGTGATTTTTAACTTAAGGTTCGATTTCTTGGAATTTAGTGGGCATTTCTTGAGACATAGGTTGAAATTGCAGTCCCTTAAGAGAGGATTTTTGTTTGCTTTTACCCGTTACTAGGGTTTATTCCTACCTTGAGCTCCTTAAATTGAATTTTCTGCTTCAGGTTTTTCAGATTGCATAGGGTACAGGTAGAATGAATTCAGTCTAAAAACTCGTGGACAGCATGAAGGCAGGCTCAGTTATGTGAACTTTCAGGGGAGATTTTTTTATTCCCTCATCAGGTATCAAAGTTGGTCAAACAGGTTTCCTTGATGCCCCTTCTGTACCATGAATTTCCCTTTCGTTCCCCGCACACAGAGGTTGTAACTCTTTGTAGACCCTTTGGAGGGGCTTCTCTTAGACTTTTGACTGTTTGCGAGTTCCAGCTTTACCTCCTGTCCCCCTCATTCTTTGTAGTCATCGAAATGGAAGCTTCAGATCACTAAGTTTTGGCAGATATCCTGGGTCTAAGCTGTCTTGGGCACTCACTTATGTTCCAGAGTTCCCTTTTCATTTCTTTTTTTGGCCTCTGTATACTCCTTACTGTTTTGCCTATTCAGCAGGCATTTTTGAAAAAAATTAAACATTATGTAAATGTTATTCAACGTTTGGAACTGTTTTTATTGGGAAGGTCATCCAGGGTGTTTTGGCCGCCATACTGTCAGAAAACTGTCAGAAAACTGTCAGAAAGTGAACCGATTCTTTTACATTCCCAGAGGAAGAGGTAGCATGATGGAATACAAAGAGTTGTGAGGCCAGACCGCACTGGATTCAGATCCATGTTGAATTTTTGCAAAAACCCTGGGATATAGTTACAATTTTTGTCTTCTTTTTGGAGCTCAGGAAACTTGCCTAAGTCCACAGGATGAAACCAAGATCTGAACCCACGCAAGTGTCTAGCACTTACGCTCTTACGCTCAATGCTATTCCACCTTCTTAACAGCGCAGACAACCGAGGCCTAAGATCTCGTACTTCCTTAAATGAGCCTGTGCTGCAACAGTCCATCTGGGGCGAGGTAAAACCAGAACGATGGACAACGGACAGTGGCTTTAGAATTCAGTGGAAGTTCCTCAGTTGGCTATGAGGGGTGAAAGAGAGGGCGGAATAAAAGGTGACTCTACATTTTTAAAAACTGAACTCGTTGGAGTGACATTGGTTAATGAAATAATCACATGCAAGGTTTCAGGGGCACCATTCCGTAATACATCATCTGTATATTGTGTCGTGGGTTCACCACCCATGCCTCCACATTTCTGAGTGCGGACCAGATGGAGGGTGTTCTTAGGAATAGGGAAGTCAGAGAGACAGAGCAATTTGTTTTCTGTTTGTTTTGTTTAGTGCCCCAGTTTCCTAATCTGTAACACAAGGTAGTCGGACTGACCGCCTTCAGACATTCTGTGGTTCTAGAACTCTGGAGGTTTGAGAATTGGCCAAACTATTCAGGAGGACTTGTCTGGTGAGCAGCTGGAACTCAGAGCTGGACTCTGGATGTGTCCAGGTCCCGGTGTGGGCGTGTTGACTTGAATGGGAGACTGGGGAGGGCAGGCATGATAGTTTGAGCCGTGGAGATGGGTTTATGGAGGAGAATGGCCTGTGTGTGGGGAATGACTGTGTCCCACAATACAGGGGATGTGTTAGTTTGCCAGGTTTACCGTAACAAAGTTCCTCAGACTGGGCGGCTTAAGCAAGAAAAATTTATTTTTCTCACCATTCTGGAGTCTAGAAGTCAGAGATCAAAATGCTGACAGGGTTGGCTTCTTCCGAGGTCTCTCTCCTTGGCTTGTGGACGGCTCCCCTCTGTCTCCCCAGGACCCGCCTTCTGCCAATGTCCTCATCTCCTCCTATGAGGACAGCAGTCACAGTGGGTTGGGGCCACCCTGAGCACCTCATTGATTACTTTTTAAAGACCCTATCACCCAGTACAGTTACATTCTGAGGTGCAAGGGATTAGGGCTTCAACACATGGATTTTGGTGGGGGACACGATTCATCCCATAATAGAAGGTAAGAATTAGGGACTGAGAAAGGAGGCAGGAAGACAACAGAAGAATAGTTTCACCCAGGGAAACCAAAGGAGGAGAAAGGTGCAGCGAGAGCTAGTGAGGAACAAAAATGGTGGGAGGAGCACCTGGATTAGCAGTGGGAACTCCTGGGGATCACCTACACAGAAGCCCCTTCAGGGGAGGTGGAGGCTGGGTGTTCGGGGTTGAGGTGTATGCAGCATGGTGAGAGAGTGGAGGCCAGGGCCAGGCAGCAGGGTTTCGGTTTCCCTTCCAGACAGAGCAGGCACTCCAGGTACATATTTATTGAATGCGTACATGAATCTCCTTTCCTCCTTCTTCTGATATTCCATGGTCCCAGGGCTCAGTTTCTCTTTAAAACTCTAAGGTGAGCCTGCATTCCAGGACCATGGCCCTGAGCTTCTTTGTCTTATGTAGCTGGCCCTTCAGGACAAGCCAGGAAGAATAGAACATCTTTTCTCCTAGGAAGCCAGAAAGAGAAAGAGAGAGAGAGAGAGAGAGAGAGGAAAATCAAGTGAAAAACCAGACCACATTATCACTGAGCTACCACAGTTTTAAAGAACAGAATGGGGTGATGTGAGGTTGGAGAGACCTTGGGGGTCATTTTGCGATTTTCCTGTCTGCTCCAGAAATGAAGACGTTCATTCATTCATTGAAAAAAAAAAGTCTTAATTAAGCACCTACTCTGAATTGGGCACTACTATACTAGGCAAAACGGAGATACCAGTGAAGCAAATATCAAAGATTTATTGACTGCTTTTGTAACACCATGTCCTGTGTTAAGTACTTGGGGTACCTCCTGCTCTCAAGGACAGAAGAAGACAGAGACTCCTGGTGTTGCTTTTGCTTTTTTACAGGTAGGAGCATGGGCTAACTGAGGCTTAGGAGGGTTTGATAACTCACTGTGGGCCCCAGAGCTATAAGTAAGCAACTTGAACACAGCCCAGTGGCACCTTTTTCCAGCCCTAGTTCCCTCAGGCCCCTGAGGCTTCTCCCAGAGTACAGTAAGTGTCTGGCTTGGGGTCCTCCATGAGTCATGCTGAGTGATAGATAAGAAGTCCCAGTTCCTGCCATTCCATCCTGTCCTTGGCCTGAGAAAGGACACGGAGTGAAGGGACGGATGTGGGTTGGGATAATAATGTCGAGTCACTGCTGATGAAAGCCCTGTGTGTTCACCTCCTCCCAGCCACCACCTGAAGCCTGTCTCAGCTACTGTCCTTGTTGTCACATCAACATCCCTCCCAGCCCCACTGAGAAAAACAGCTGGGGTTATGTCTCATGAACCAAAGACGTGTTTCCTTCCTTCGAGGTGGTGCAGGGTGGGGGGTGGGGGTGGGGCCCTCCTCAGGGCTACCTGAGAACACAGCTGGGTTCTACAGTCCTGTTCCCCGAAGATCGGGGTTTCCTCTTTGCTCCCAGAGAAAGGGAGAAACATGGATTCTGTGAACTCCTATAATGCAGGCTCAAGAAGAAACAGTCCAGTGACCTCTTTCTTCTATTTTGAGGTCAGGAGGAAGGTGCTCATGCTGCTGACCAGTGAGTCAGTGGATCTCAGAACTGAATGTTGTGTGTGTGGATGGAGAACTCAGGAGTTAGAGCCAAACTTGAAGACTCACCCCCAGCCTGGTTCTGATCTGGCCATCAGAAGCCTTAGAGACTGAAGTGGTCCACAGAGATATCTATGCAAGGGTGTTCATCCAGGTATCTTAGCAGTAGCAGCCTACATACCCACGTGGGGGGAGGAGCACTGATGAAATCAATGATAGCTGCTTTCTACAAAAGAAATCTAAGTTGCCATTGCACAGTGTGTGGTGGATCTATCAGGTGTGGATACAGCAAGGTGTTCAAGACTGGCTGTTCAGTGGAGAAAGCAAGCCACAGACCAGTGTCTGTGTCTGCCTATGTTTGTTTGTATGGCCATGGACGCTGTCTGCAAATACACGGGAGAAACTGCTAACTGGTTACTTCCGGAGAATAGGAATGGAGGTGTGGGTGGGGAGTGAGACTTTGGTTCTTCACACTCTTCTGTACTTTCTTTTTAAAATGATGAGCATGTGTTGCTTTTATAATACAATGACAATAATAAAGACAAAGTGGAAGAAAGAACAGCTTCAGAAGGTTCACAAATCACAGGCTCCCACCCAAAGAATTCCGCACTGAATCCAAGAGTGCTGAGGGCAGGAGGGATGAAGAAGTGGGGCCGGAGATGCCCTGGAATGGTGGGACTTGCCCCCAGCCACTGCTTGCAGAGATGTGCTTTCATCAGAAAAGGGCAGACACAGAGGTAGGGAGTGGAAGGAAATCACTGTGTGCAAGGCTGACTCGGTGACAGAAAGTCTTAAGCAAACTCAAGGCCAAAATTCAACTCCAAGAGCAGGGATTCGAGTCTTTTATAACAATAGCTAGCATATTGAGTACATGTATCAAAGCAAAGTGCAAATTTCTTTACTTAGCATTATCTCATTTAATCTTCACAGCAACCCTATGAGGTAGCACTATTATCATTCCATTTTTACAGATGAAGATACAGAGGCCAGAGGGTCTAATTACTTAGCCAGTACTAAGTAACACAAATATTTGCCCAAATATACACAGTAATTGCTAGGACTGGGATTAACCCAGGTCTGTCTGTTTCTGGAGGCAGCCCTCTTATTACCTCCTGAATACTATTACATGTTGACCTTTAAGCGGCCCTTAGGTGCAGGAACAGGGCATCCTTATATCTTTGCCATCTGTGAGCTGCCAGGTGGTTGGGGAAAACCACACTAACCAACGTAGACTGTATAGTCTTATATAAGGTATGTATCTGGGTTTAATTGGGCTGCAAAGATGATTAAATACTATTTGGATTTTAAAGTTGGGGGCATCAGCAAGGCTTGAAGTTGTCAGTGAAGGCATGTTGGAGGAGGAAAGATTTAAACCAGGTCTGGAAGGATGGATTGAATTAAGAGAAGGGTGAGGAGAATATTCCAGAGAAGAGAAGGCACAAACTGCGTCAAGTCTGCTCTGAGACAGTGAAACATCTCTCTGATCCGAGTGAGTTGTATATGTGTGAGAAGTGAGCTGGTGTGCGTCGGGAGGGAAAAACAAAGCATTAGGAGTAATTCTGAAGGTTAAAAACTGGCAGAGAAGTTGTGACTTAATGTGGAAGGAAATGAAGAGCCTCTGAAGGTGTTTTGGGCAGTAAAGAGACACGGAAAAGTGATGCTTCCGAGACATTAATCTCACAGAGGAGTCAAAGCGACTCGGAGCGAAGGAGGGAGCCATGTGAAAACTTAGGTGTGGGTGTTGGGGGCCTCAATGGGGATAGTAGCAAGGGGAATGAAAAAGGAGACTCAGTGTGAAAATTGCTGTAAAGAGGGAGGAAGCATGGGACTTGATGATTGAAAAGAAACAGACTACGGAGAAGAGGGTCCAAGCCAAATAATTCTGGGGCTTCAAATCCAGGTGGTTAAGAAGGGAATGCCTGTATCTGGAACAGGGAACTGGGAGAAGGTTCTGGTTTTCTTTTGAGGTGAGGTGGGAAGAGATGATGAATTGAGTTTTTATCCCAAACTACACATTTCCCAAGACTGTAAGGCAGCATAGGGACTTTTTCTCTCTTAGTTTTCTCGGCGGTACAATGTGTAGGACTCCCTTTGGACAAGTTCATTCATTCAACAGCTCTTTATTAAACTGTCATTATGGTCTAGTTGTTGGGAACACAGAAGTGAGTAGGGCAGACGGGGTCCCTGTCCTCATGGAAAGCAAATATTGAACAAGAAATTATAAGGGTCCTTTCTATGCTCCTAGTACCAAGGAGGCATTTCTTCCCCCAGACTAATCCTGTTCTTTACCCCACAAATCCAGAGCATGCACCAACTGGGAAGGGCATTTGTCAAATATTTTATTAGCAATTGTATCTTGTAATAAAAATTACCACTACAACCATTGATTTATTCCTTTGTTCTACAAATATTCGCCGAATGTCACTGTGGCTCTATATTTTTAGCCTCCATGTGCACAACCTAGTAAAGGACACAGACAAATAAACAGGTGAGGTTAAGAGGGCGTGATAAGTGTATCGAGGGGGAATACCCAGGTGTTGTGGGAGGGATTAGGAGGGATATCTGCCCAACTAGGAAGGGCAGGTGGCTGGGCAGGGAAGTTTCCTTGACAAGAATAAGGAGGTGTTAAGCTACATAAGGGCAGGGGGTGGGGCGGGGCTATGTCTTCCATGCAAAAGAATATTTCTCGTTCAAAGACCTGGACACTAGAGAGGCCTAGACTTGTTGGGGAATGATTTACAACCTAGAATTTTATACCTAGTGAAACTACCAATCAAAATGTGAAAAAAGAATAAAGGAAAGACATGTTCAGATATGCAAGGTCTCAAAAAATGTGCTTCCCATGTATCTCTTCCCAGGAAGCCAGTAGAGGACCTGCCCCAACAAAACGGAGGAGCAAATCCAGCGAGGAGACACCATGGGAGTAACCGAATGGCGTTCAGGTAGGGGGGGCTTGGATCAAAAAGCCTTCTACATGCACAGCGAGGAGTTGGACATCATTATACCGCCAAAGTTACTTAGATGAATAATAGGATGATATTCTACAATAGTAATTTTTTCAAACATTGAATCTTAGGGACCCTTTTGAGCAACATTTTGAGTAGCTTCAATAAGAAACAACAGTTTTGCTCTCTTTTTCATATTTTGCGTTCCTTTGAAAAGAATTTTGCGGAGTTCTAAAGAGTTTGAGAAAGTCTAGAAATGTGTATAACTACTACTTAAGCAGCCTTGTGCAATTTGGTGGGGCCCCCAGGGTCAAGAATTTGTAGGAACTTAAGGCCTATGGCAATGAACGGTTCTGGGGCTGCGTGCTGTGGGGGAGGGGAGAGTCGTGTAGGGAGGGGATGCGTGGCCCAGCTGTGAAGTTTCATCATGACTCTGCAGGCCATTCTTCCTTCAGCAGCAAAGGTGATCCCTGGAAGAATATTCTAGTAGAACAGATCTGCTTTCCAATTAAGTGCTGAAACTGCCTTCACCAATGACTTCCAGACTATAAAGAAATAAATTTTAAAAATGCAGGCATGGAATGGGGGAAGCACAGCATGAGTGTGGCTCCTCTCCTGCTGAACTTGCCACAGCTGGAATAAGGCCGGCCATGGGTGTGTGAGTGTGCATGGGAGAGAGAGCGATGGAGAGGGAGAGGGGTTGTTCAGAGAGCTCAGAAGAAATTTATGGGTATGTTATAATATTTTAGCAAATCATGGTCGAAGCCAGAGCAGGGATCCAGGTGTTCCCTAAATGTGAAGCCAAGCAGAACCTTTTATTTATGAATTCAGCAGACAGATGGTTGTTTTCTTTTTCATACCTGCGTTCCAACTACAATGATAACAGAAGCCAAGCAGCGAGTTGTAGTGTTCACTGGTTTTGCTGGCCATCAGAAAGGGTGTTGCTCAGTTCATCAGCTGGGAGAAACCCTTCCCCGCCCGCTCCTGATCAACCTCTTTGTCTCCCACTAAGTGAGTGAATTTTAAATACTTATCTAAAGTTGTTGGCTGGTGACCTGGAAAATTCCTTTTGCTTTGTTATGCTGCTAATGGCCCATCAGTTAGTTTAAGCCTCCTACTCTAGAAACTTTCTTTCTCCTAAGTAGACGGAGGAAGGCAGGAGGAGAAATTAAAAAATGAAAGGATTCCTAATTCTAAGGGATTTGGGAAGACTGGAAGATCATCAGGCCTAGGTGAAGGGAAGGAAGGAATATAATTTCTGTTTATCTGTACGTATCTGGCATGAGGGCCTATGTACACAGGGCCTTACTGAATGACTGCAGCTGAAGGTGATAATTTTTTTAAAGATTGTATTTATTTATTTTTAGACAGAGGAGGGAGAAGAGAGAGAGGGAAACATCAATGTGTGGTTGCCTCTCATGCTCTCCCCACCAAAGACCTGCCTGCAACCCAGGCATGTGCCCTAGACTGGGAATCAAACTGGTGAACCTTTGGTTCACAGGCCAGCACTCAATTCACTGAGCCATGCCAGCCAGGGCTGAAGATGATAATTTTTTAATGCAGTAATAGCTCAACCATGCAAGATACAGGTCTTCTGAAACACCTTTAATTCTAGAGGCCAACACTCAGACTTATGTCTGAGATGTTTTAAGCTAGTAAGTGTGTGAATGCTGATAAGCCACAATGCTCAGGTACCCACCTTATTCTCACTTGAAAGGTACAGTTAATAACTGCCTTGAATCTCATTATTGTTAGTTATAAAGCCAAGGATTACCATAACTATGTGTGCCAGGCGCAGAGTTCGAGACTTTTCCTGTATTATCTGTTAATTTTTACTAAAAAACTCTTTGAGGTAAATAGTATTATTATTCCCATTTTAGAGCAAAGGAAACTGAGGCTTAGTGAGGGTGCTAGTGCTGAGAATCCACTGGGTTCTCTGTCCTTTTAGCTCATGCTCTTCACCAGGACATTACGCTATTTATAAACGGTGAAGATCTAAGAAAACATGAATAAAAGGAAGTATAGAACAGCCCAACAATTCCTCCTTAGAGGATGACCTTGTGCTGGTCACACCAGCCACGAATTTGCTGAGTTACCAAGCCCTCACTAGCAGAGACAGTTCTGGGTTACAAGTGGACCGCTCCCCCAACTTTGGGGATTTTTGGAGTAAGGTTCTAACTGCAAAGCACTGTTGTTTCTCATCAGGTCTTGGTCTGTCAGGTCCATTTCTCAGCTTCCAGAACAACAGGTAGACACACAGAGAAGCCAGAGCCCTGGAATACCAATGCCGCTTCCTGTACCCCCCTCTACTGCCAAGTAGCACCTCTGGCAGTTTTTCCCTCTCAGATGAGCTTTGTCATTCCTTACATCAGTTGGGGCTGGCAGCTCTCAAATCCACCTCCTGTGGGGCACTCACTGATGAGAGGAGAGGCAGCTGACCAGGTAAGAGACTGCCACAAGAGTGCCACACTGAGGAGAAGACAACTGTGGAGGAGCAGTGGGACCACTCACCCCCACTGGGAAAATCTGCAAAGATGGCATTGCCAGGAGTCAACCCTGGAGACTGTTCCCAGGGTGGGTTTTTATACTTTCCCTTTTAATATTTATTGTTGTTATTTATATAGAAGTACCTTTATCTTAAAAAATAATACATGGTTGTTATAATTAATATAGAGAAATGAGAGCACACCATTAATGTAACACACTCCATCACAGTGCCCCCTCCCCTGCCACCCCCAGGTGTCAGCCCAGGTATCATCAGCAACAGTATGGAGTCTGTCCTTCCCGACGGTTCTGCTCGTTTCTCCTCTTTCTCCCTGTGCCCATGTTTGTGGTGCTCAGATAAATATCAGTAAGGAGATCCTGTTGTGTACCTTGTACACCACAGGCATCTCTCTAGTTTGTCTGTGCAGCTCTCTTCTCTTTTTTAACAGCAGCATAATGTTCCACTGTAAAACTAGACCCTCTTTTCTTTTACCATCTGTTTTAACAGGGCTTTTACTTCCCTGGGGAACTGGTTTCAGCTCCCACTTACCATGCCTCCTCTGGGTCCTGCCTCAGGACCTGCTTCAATGTGAAGACGGCCAAGGTGAATAGGGCAGTGGCGGGTCCCATACATGAGAATGTGGGCATGGGTGATTGTAGGCTACCCTGGCCATGCTGGGGTGCAGTTCTCTCCTCCTCACCCAGCCAAATCGTTCTTCCATTTGGTTAAAGCAAAACTGCGCATTTTGGGGGAATCATTTTTGAAAATGACCAAGAGGATCAATGCAGAGAAATTTAGAAGTCTGTCCTCTTAGAGTTACAGCCTCTCACACGGGACCTGCACTCTGGCCAGGCATACTTTGGGGCTGTCAGAATGCCAAGAGGTCATCCAGGCCAGCTGCCTGCCTTCATCCAAGATGTATGAGTGGTCCTAAAGCACCCCATTATTTTCTCTTGGAAGCTACTGGTGTGATATACAAGTCTGTTAGGTAGAAGTTTGCTCCTTGTCCCTGGAGAGGCACAGCAGCTTAGAGGATTCAGGCAAGACCACTTGTTAGCTAGCTGCATGCCCTTGACCAAATTTTGTATCTTCTTTGTACCTCAGTTTTCTCATCCATAAAAAGGAATAGTAGTACCCATATAATTTGGTAGGGGTTTTCTTTGTGACTTAAATGTTGTAAAATAAAATATAAGCATAGCATATTTGTTCTATGATACAGTTAGTGGATGCTAAGCACAAAATTATGTGCTGATTATACCCTGAACCCAAGTAGCTCTCATGGTGCTTTAAACTCACACTTTACAGGTCACTTAGGTCACTGGCTTTTAACCCTGACTGTACACTAAACTCACCCAGAGATCCTTTAAAAAAATGCCAATGCTAGCCCTGGCTAGTGTGGCTCAGTGGACTGAGCTCTGGCCTGCAAACCAAAGGGTCGCCAGGTCGATTCCCAGTCAGGGCACATACCTGGGTTATGGGCCAGGTCTGCAGTGGGGGACTCATGAGAGGCAATCACACATTGATGTTTCTCTTCATCTCTTTCTCTCTCCCTCCCACTCTGTCTGAAAATAAGTAAATAAAATCTTTAAAAAATGCCAATGCTCAAGCCCTGGGCAGGTAGATCAGTTGGTTGGAGTGTTATCCCATTATGCCAAAACTGTGGGTTCAGTCTCTGATCAGAGAACATACAAGAATCAACCAATGGGTGCATAAATAAATGGAACAACAAATCAATGCTTCTCTCTCTCTCTCTCGTTTTCTTCCTTTCTCTCTAAGAATCAATAAAAGTTAAAAAAAAAAAGTTTAAAAAAATACCAGTGCCCAGACTCCATGACCAGAGTTGGATACTCTTAGTCTGAGGTGGGATTGGGGAGGAGTATTTTTGAAAGCCTCCCTGGGTAATCCTAGTATAGCCCAGGGTGCAAACTAATGAATTTCTTTCAATGTTCTCGTTTTCCAAATGAGGAAACTGAGGTGTGGGGCAGGGAAGGAGCTTGCCCTGGTTATTACAGCAGAAGGAGCCAGGTCTCTCTTATCTTGGATGTCACTGTGGCTCTGTATTTTCAGCCTCCCTGCTCACCGACCAGTAAAGGACACAGGCAAATAAACAGGGAATGATAATAGCGGTAATAAGTGTATCCAAGAGGTAAGCCCCTGGGTGTTCTTCAGGTGGTCCCAGGGACTCCTCAACCAATTCTTTGCAGGGTTGGGGCTGCCTCTTCACCCTTCAGTTCCCAAGTCAGCTGGTCACCTGCCCTGAGAGTCCTCCCCATAGAAAGCCCTTTCTAGAATATGACCCTTTTATCAAAGCGCTACAGCATGTGAACTGATCCAGATCGTTCGTTCATGCATTCATTCATTCATTCATTCATTCAGAATCTAAGCCCCCTGGGAATAGGGACGGCGTCTGGTATGTTCCTGCTGTACCAGGGCCTAGAATGGTGACCAGCGCTTAGTAAAACATGCTCATTAAATGACTGAATGGCCGAAATCCCAGGAGGGCAGTTCAGTGTTTTTTATTTTTCTGGTCCTAGCCATCTGATTCTCATTACTGGGGAAGCCTCCTTCTTCTTTGGCGTTTTATAAACCTCGTGTGCGTACGTCGACATTTTAACCATAAATCCGGCATTTTGGGGCTGGAAAATTCGAGGCGAGGGGATTCGGGAAGGGATAAAGCAAGCCGGAGGTCTGAAGCCGGGGCGGCGCTGCCCTAGCTGGGGGTTGGGAGGGGAAGCATTGGGCGGGCGCCCCTCCAGCCCTTGCTGGCCCCCTCGGCGGGAGATGGCCCTGGGCTGCGACACCCATCAGAGGGGAGCGCCGCCGTCTCCTCCTTCTGTCTCCGGTGGGGGGGACGCCGCGGGGGTGGGGACGCGAAGCGATCCAGGTCGCGGCCCGCGGGCGGTTCGGACAGCCGCCTCCGCATTCCGGTCGCGCGCACCCCCGGAGGTGGCGCCTAGGGGAGGCAGTGCCTTTTTTAGTTTTTATTTTGGAGCCGCAGGGGAGTGGTGGAGGCGAAGGGGGCCGGTGTGTGTCTCTTTAAGAGCCGGAGCGCTGCCCCCGCCTCGCAGGCGCCCGGAGCCTCACAAAAGAACAGGATGTTGTTGATTTGTCACCAAACCACAGAGAGGAAATGATTGTAAATTTCCTTTAAACATCCCCACCGCGCTCCGGCCGCCCCGGCTTCCGCCTCCGCCGCCCCCGCCCGGCCCCGCACAGCGGGGCCTCTGCGCTCCCGCGGGGCGCCCGCTCCTGGCCTCCGGCCTCCCCGGCCAGGCCACAGGCCCGGGGCGGCTCCGGGGCCCCTGCGGGGGGGGGTCCCCTGCCCCCGCCGCGCCCCGGATCGCGTTCCAGTTGCTTTCTTCTGATTATTTTTTCAACAGCTGCGGCGGAGAAAGGACCTCAGCTTGTGTGGACCTGTGTACTCTCGTCCGTACTCGGCCTTTTCCTTCTAGAACAGCTGGGACCCGCGCACCGCCCTTCGGCTGTACCCAGGAAGCGCCTGAGTGCGCACCCTTGAGCCTTGTAACCTCCCTGCAGAGGCTGTAATCATCAGCTCCAGTGAAGGTGGGGAAACTGAGGCCCAGGGAGGTTACACAAGTAGCCAAAAGTCACCACCTCCTGGACCCCCTGGAGGCTTTTGGAACACCTTAGTTAGATTTGGTTCACCCTAGAAGTTAATGTTGGTAACCATGGAGCCATACTGCCTGGGAAACCTACTCAGAGTCCCCAGTCATCAAAAGTGGCAGTTTGCATTGGGAAGACCAAAGCCACAATTATTTAATGAGGAGCGTTCCCTATCATTTCCAGCCAGCCACCGTCTTTCAGAAGTTGCTTGGATCTGTTTCACCTGTGTCTTTCTGCATCCTTACTTCTCCCCCCACCCCCCACTTTGTAAGATTTCTGGAAGCCTCTCGTGCAGTTAATGTTCTTTATTAGAAGGAATCTGCAGTCCATGGCAGAGTGGTCCACTCTAATCTGTGGTCTAGGGGAGGGCTATCTTTTGGAGTACAGGGTGTTGTGGTCTAGGGGAGGGCTATCTTTTGGAGTTCAGGGTGTTGTTTTGGAGCAATTAATGCTGGTAATTCCCAGCGGCTGCCCTGGGCTTCTAGGTTTGAATATTCAAAGCAGCTAATATGCCAGACACTGTGTGTAGCTACCTTCTTTCATTTAATCCTTACGATAGTCTCACACATGATAGGCATTGCTATCCCTATGTGCAGATGGGCAAACAGGTTGGGGAGCTGATCAGCTCACACACTGCAGTGGAAGAATAGGCGTCACTGAGTCACCACGTTCTGATTACTGGTCGTGTCCCTCTTTCTTACTTTAAACCAGACTAGTAGGTAGTGAAGGAAGGGTAGGATATTGGGGGTGGAGGGTGTTGGTCACCTCTGCCTTTAGGGAGCTCTGGGCCAGATCCCACTTTCTGGGTGAAAAGAACCTGGCTGGCTGACACTTGTGGGCTGGAATCTTCTCTTTTGGAGCCTTTTAAGGTCCTAGTGGCTTGAAGAAAGAGGGGGACCTGATGTGAAGTCCGAGTTCTTTCCACTCTGCTTGAATGGGGAAATGGGATTCTTTAAAAAAATTATCTGGTGCTGGATTCCTAAGGGTGAATAGCTCCTTTCTTTTGCAAGAACTTAATTCTAAGCTGGTGACATGGATGGGGGTGGGGTTGGGAGGGATGTGTTTGCTTCTGAACCTCATCAGTGTCATATAAAGCAGTTAATGTCATCGCATGCCTGCTGTGTGCCATGCACTGTGCCAGGTGCTGTACATGTGCTTTCTCATTTGACTTAGAGGAAGGAGCCTGAGATGAAAAGTTGGTTCTCAGAGAGGCTGTCCACCTACCAGTGGTGGAACTGGGCTTTGCATCCCTCCTCCTAGCATCCCCTATGTCTGTGTAAGAAGAAGTCATCCAGAAGCCCCAGAAGCTGCAGTGCTTGCCTTCAGCCAGTGCAGAAGGCCACGAGGGTCCTCAGTGCTGGTGGATCTTGGCTCCTCTGTGCTGCAGCTGTCTGCATTTCCTCATCTGTGAGCACATTTGTTGATGGATTTCCAGAGCGGCTGCGGTATCTCCACCTGTCCTTTTCGCTTTTATAGATTGTCAGTCACTGGGGCATCCAGGTCCCAAACATTTGGGAGGGAAAGCCATCTGCTTGATTGTTTCCATTCCCCAGATGAGGAGCATAGGGGACTAACATGCTGAGCTGTTGGTCTGGCCTGGCTGAGCTGGATAGCAGGAGTCAGGGCCTCCAGCCTCCACCGCCACACAGTTCCGGGGAAGCAGGGACCAGAGGGCGTGTCTTCTGATGTCTCTCTGCCTCAGTTTCCTAGCCTATGAAGAACTTTGGCCTGTGTGGTATCAAATGGGCCTTTCAGTCATCTTTAGAATGGCTTCTGTGCCTTGGCTGGTGTGGCTCAGTGGGTTGAATTTGGGCTGTGTGAAGCAAAGGGTCGTGGGTTTGATTCCCAGTCAGGCACATGCCTGGGTTGTGGGCTAGGTCCCCAGTATGGGGCGCGCAAAAGGCAACCACACATTGATGTTTCTTTCTCTCTCTTTTTCCTTCCTTTTTCCTCTCTAAAAATGAATAAAATCTTAAAAAGAAGAGAGAATAGTTTCTGTTTATTCATCCAGTTAATATTTATTAAACAGCCACTAAATGCTAGGCACTTTTGTATAGGTGCTGGATATACAGCAGTCAACAAAACAAACTTCTTGGAATTTACTTTTTAGATGAAGGGGACAAAAAAATTGAAACAAATGTGTATACGTAAAATGTGAAGTAGTGCTTCTAGCTTTGGACAAGAACAAAGGATGTAGGGGGGAAGCAGTGTGTGTGTGCGCACGCGTGTGCGTATGTGCGTGCGCACGGGGTAGCTAGCATTTTATTTAGGGAGGTAAGGGAAGGCTTGCTGATAAGGTGGCATTTGAGAAGGAAGGGAAAGAGTGAGCCACGTGGCTTTCTGGAAGTTCCTTTAGGCAGTTGGAATGACGAAGATCAAGGCGAGGAGATGGAAATGTGTTGTGTAGCACGTACAGTGTGTCAGACACTGTGCTAAGTGTTAACGTGTTTAATTGTTATTGCTGTATTTTATTTTAGAAGCCAAGGCTCAGAGAAGTTAAGTGATTTGTCCAAGGCCACACAGCTAGCAGGTAGAGGAGGTGAAATTCAAATGCTAGCCTTAATGATCATGCTGCTTCCCATCGAGGAACTCTCCTTTTGGTGTTTAATTCATAATTTGGTTCTTTCTATTTCTTGGGGATTGTCAGCGGTGGCCAAGGTAACTCCTGGTCCATGAGTTGCCTGATTTGGGGGAGAAAGCTCTGGGCCAGAAGTTCCTTTTGGTGAGCTGAAAAAGGTAATATGTTTGATGCTGGAAAGCCCCATGTTGTGTTTATGGCAGAAGGGGGAAAAACACCTTCAGACTGATGTAAACAAGCGAGATGGAAGAATGGGGTAGCCTGAATCCCTCTGCCCTCCTCCTCCCTTTTAATTTCCCCTCGATGGGCCCAACACAGCATGTTGTATTATACAGCGATAATTAAAACACTTGGATTAGTGAACTGAGATTTATAGGGCAAACAGGAGCCAGAGGAGAAAACGACAGTCATCTCTTTTATTTTCCGGCAGATATCCAAATTGCCATTTGCTTGCTTTTTCTCCCTGACACTATCACCTACTCTGCTTAATTAGATCCTTTGCCCCCTCCCCCCACACGTTTCCAATGCCCACTAAGCCTGTTGCTCAGCAGAGTTTGTGCAGCCACATACTGAATCCTCCCCATGGCCCAGGGAAGATGAGTCAGAGAAGCATGACCAACCAAATGCAGAAACCTTTGCATAAGGCTGGGAACCCACCTGTCCGTCAGCATTCTGGCGCAGGACAGGGAGGGCCGAATCCAGGGCCACAGGGAGGGCCGAATCCAGGGCCACAGGGAGGAAGCTCCCTGCTTCCTGGCTCTCCTCAGTTTTCCTCTAACCACCTTCCTTTTTGTGGGGAGCAGAGAGCGAATCCCCCAAACAGCAGACTCCCCCCAGTGCACATTCCAAAACCTCAGAGAAAGAGTTAAATCCTGTTCCCAAATATTGATGGAATATTTTACTATATTCTGAGTGTCATTCTAGACTCTGAAGGGGGTGACAGGTTCTGGGGGGACTGAGGTGAACAAAATGTTGCCAAAATTTACAATGTGGTAGACAGGGCAGGCGGAAATCACTGATGAGAATTTTTTGGCCAAATTCATTGTTTGACAAACATGCATTGAGTACCTACCTACGTTGTGTCAGGCATTGTAGGCACTGAGGGGACACAAGTGACAAGACACCCCTCAAATCCTTATGCACATGGATTTATAGTCTACCTGGATGGCGGAGGGGCAAACAATGAATTCATTGCTAAAGAGCATAAGAACTATGGAGAAAAATTAAGTGAGAGAGTGCTGGGGCTTGTCATTTTAAAGTGAAAATGAGAGAAGAAAAAATAAAAATAAAAAAAACGGTAGAAATACGATGAAGTCAGTGAAGGCGCCACAGCATGGTGGAGATGGGCAGATCTGGTTTGGAATCTGGGCTTCGACCTCTACTAGCTGTGTGACCTTTACATTTATGTTATCAACTAGTCTGAATTTCATTCTACTCATCTGTGAAGTGGGGCTAGTCACAGACACTCACAAAGGGATGCCATGAGGAAAAAATATATAAAACACATGTTTAATGAGGGCTCTGTGACTGTTAGCTGTTATTAGTATTAATTACATCGTTCTAGTAGGGTGATGGGGAGCTGAAGGAGTGACCCATCACTGATGGAAAGAAGGGTTTTTATCCCCGCCACCTTTCCTTTCTCCGGTGATCACAGTTTGCCCACATCCAGGAGGAAGCAGGAGTGCTGGTGCATTCTTGAAACCAGAATTAAGATCGGAGAGGATTTAGATAATGGCTTGGTATGTGGGACGTGGGTGGGAGTTAGAAGATTGTCAGTATTTTGCATTCTCTTTTCAAAAATTATTTTCGACCTGCTTTGTGTTCACCCTTTTGTTGTATTCCACAACAAGCCTGGCAGGGAGGCTGGGGGCTGCCCACTCGACAAATCAGGAAACCAGGCACAGGATGTGAGCGCCTGGCCAAGGTCACCTCCAGTCTCCAGAGGAGATCTCCTGCCGGTCTGGAGATGAGTCATCCTGGAGTGTTGCTCCCGGGGTGAAATCACAAAGGAAGGAAGGCTTGAATTTACTGCAGGCGGCCAGGGAAGTTTCCTGTTCTTGAGAAGTCTTAGAAACAGTAACTTTCCCACCTGAGGGGCCTTGTTCTTCCAAGGTCAGTCTCCTGAGTAGCCCCCAGCCCCTCACCCCACAGAAGATTCTGGGTCTGATATGGGCTGAGGGAGAGCATATGAGAAAGCCTTTGGCATAAACAGAGGAGACAGAAAGGAGAAGGAAAGAAAGTGTACAGTGGTTGAGAACTTGGACTCGGGTCACACAGATCTCAGTTTGGTGTGGCTCTGCTACTTAACCAGCTTGGGCTAACCTCAGCGACCCTCTCTGAGCCTCAGTTTCCTCATTTGTAACGTGGAGGAGGAAGAAACTTTCCTCTCTTCTCAAAATTCTTTCAACAGGTCTAATAACGGGGACTTGATGTGCACCAGAGGTTCAGACAGGGAAAAGGAGGACATAGAACATTCTGTGCTAAGGATCACCTTGGGGCTTCAGAGTGCGGGAAGGTCATTGCAGGACAGTAAGAAGAGCAGATGTCCAGTAATTAGAAGTTTACCCTGCTCTACAGATAAGGGGGGGAAAAGGTTATCTTGAATTTCTCATGGGCAAGGCTCCTTATTCAAATTCTTCTAGGTACAGTGTTGGGGAGAGCAGAAGTTTCTCTTGCGTCTGGCAGTAGGCAGCCCTTAGTCATGTGACCTGCTATTAATGGAGAAGAAAAGGGGGCCACGCTGGGTAAAAGAGTCAGGGTGAGAGGGTCCCCAGGTTACTGTACCCCTCCCCATGCTGGCCCATTGAAATGTTTTGATTACGCTCTCCATTCAAGGCATTTAGAGTCAGTCACACAGTGCAATGTCAGCACTGCAGGAAGTCAGGCTAGGACCGGCACCTGGTGTCTTCCCATCCTTGCTCACCCTCCCTGGCATCGTGGTTCAGTGGGCACGGCGCCTGGGAGGGTCCCCGCCTCAGTTCCCTCTCCCCTCCTCACCTTAACCTTTGCTTCTCTGGCTCAGACCCATTATTCATCCTGTCTCTGTTGACTCCACAGAAAGAGAGTAGTTGAGCCTGTCTCCACTGATAACTGCCCCACCCCGGTCCCCTGCCTCTGACTGAACACACCATGCCTGCTGCAAACAGCCCTGCTGGAGCCTGGTTCCTGACCCCAGGCAGTGGGAACCCACAGGCTAGATGCAATTCTGAGGGTGGCTGACACCCTAAAGGTCCTGGACCAAGGTACAGAAGCTCTGAGAGCACCTCAGAACACTTACCCAGGCGTTACTGATGTTCTGCAATTATGAATCACCCTTTATCCTCCAGCCCCACTTCACTGCCACGCCCTGTCCCTGTTGGGTGTAGGTTTTCATTAAGGAAACAGGTAACAGATGGGGCTGAAGAGTTGCATGGGCTTGGGAAAGGGGGTGTGTGGAAGCTACAGAGACTCCACAGTTTTCTGATTTTTATATAAATTGTCTAGAGAGCAGACCTCATAAGAATAGCACCTCCCAGCATGAGCAAGAAGGGCAGGGTTGTGCTTTAGAGGAACCTTATTTAATTGTATTATTCTAGTTCAAAGAATGATTAAGTTTGCATACTTTCTTAAGATATTATAACAATCTTAAGTAGGTAAAAAAAAAAAAACTAAACTAAAACACTATTTTCTTATCCCTAAAAGGACCCGCCCCTTGCCTGGACTTCATTTTCATTTTTGTCCTTGCACATAGACACACCGGCACATATATCGTGAGTTCTCTTACCAGGGCCTGGATTGTGCTAAAGCTTTTACATATTTTTCACCTAATTTTTGCACTAATTCTAGAAGGAAGGAATTATTATTCCCATTTCTCTGATGAGGAAACTGAGGTTCTGAAGGGTCATATGGCCATAGTTGGTAGGACTGAGATTCAAACCCGGGTTTGACTCCATCCAAAGTCTGCAAACTTAGTGATAGATACGATTTTTGTGATGTTTTCCACTGTGTTACAGACATTCCCCCATGTTTTTTGATAGTCCTGCTAATTAGTTTTTAAAATTTTACTTATTTATTTAAAAAATAAATGCTATTGATTATGCTATTACAATTGTCTCATTTTTCACCCCTTTGTCCCCTTCTAGCTGGTACCCCACTTCCCTCTAGCTATGCCCCCCTTAGTTCATGTCCATGGGTCGTACATATAAGTTTGCTGGCTTCTCCATTTCCTATACTGTTCTTAACATTCCCCTGTCTATTTTATACCTACCAATTTTGCTTCTTAATGCCTGCACCTTTTCCCCCATTCTTCCTCTTCCCCTTCCCAACTGATAACCCTCCAAATGATCTCCGTATCTATCGTTCTGTTCCTGTTCTGGTTGATTGCTTAGTTTGTTTTTTTAGATTCAGTTGTTGATTATTGTGCATTTGTTGCCATTTTAATGTTCATAGTTTTTATCTTTTTCTGAAATAAGTCCCATTAACATTTCATGTAATAATAGCGGGGCGATGATGAACTCCTTTAGCTTTACCTTGTCTGGGAAGCACTTTATCTGCCCTTCCATTCTAAATGATAGCTTTGTCAGATAGAGTAATTTGGGTTGTAGGTCCTTGCTTTTCATCATTTTGAATACTTCTTGCCAGTGTCTCCTAGATGGCAAAGTTTCTTTTGAGAAATTAGCTGATAGTCTTATGGGAACTCCTTTGTAGGTAACTGTCTGCCTTTCTCTTGCTGCTTTTAAGATTCTCTCTTCATCTGCCCTGGCTCATGTGGCTCAGTGGATTGAGAGCCGGCCTGCGAACCAAAGGGTTGCTGGTTCCGTTCCCAGCCAGGGCACATGCCTGGGTTGCAGGCCAGGTTCTCACTAGGGGGCGTACACAAGGCAACCACTCATTGATGTTTCTCTCCCTCTCTATCTCTCTCCCTTCCCCTCTCTAAAAATTAAATAAATAAAATTATTTTTTAAAAATTCTCTCTTCATCTTTAACCTTTAACCTTTGACATTTTAATTATGATGTATCTTGGTATAGTCCTCTCTGGGTTCAACTTGTTTGGGACTCTTTGCTTCCTGGACTTGTATATCTATTTCTTTCACCAAATTAGGGAAGGTTTCTTTCATTATTTTTTCAAATACGTTTTTGATTTCTTGCTCTTCCTCTTCTTCTGATATCTCTATGATTTGGATGTTGGTACGATTGATGTAAGATCCCAGAAGGTCCTTATACTATCCTCATTTTTTCTGAATTCTTGTTTCTTCTTGCTGTTCTGGTTGAATGCTTATTTCTTCCTTATGTTCCAAATCTTTTATTTGAATTTCGGCTTCCTCCCCTGTACTGATGGTTCCCTGTAGATTTTTCTTTATTTCACTTAGTGTATCCTTCATTTCTTCCCTTATGTTGTTGCCGTACTCAGTCAGTTCTTGGAGCATCTTGATCACCAGTGTTTTGAACTCTGTACCTGCTTATCTCCATTTCATTTAGTTCTTTTTCTGGGGTTTTGTTCTGCTCTTTCATTTGGGCCATATTTTTTGTCTCCTCCTTTTGGCAGACTCCCTGTGATTATTTCTGTGTATTACGTAGAGCTGCTTTGACTCCTGCCTCAGTAGCTTGGTCTATTGTAGAAAAGGCACCTGTAAATTGTGTGTGTATGGAACCTTAGGGAATCGCCAGGGTGGGGCAACCCACCCCTTTGTGGCTCTATGTGGGAGGAGGGCGCCCAGAAAAGACTGTGATGCTGCCTGGATGATGCTTATGGAGGTTTGCCCGGCACTTGCCCCGTTGCCAGTCACTTCACCCACTCCGCGTGTGCTGCTGGCACCTTTCTAGATGTTGCTCTGGTGCTGAATCCCAGAATAGGTAAGTTTGCGTACATTTCTAACTCCTTTAAGTGGAATCTCCTGAAAATCTGGCAGGTTCTTTTGCTGCCCCAGCCTCCATTGTTTTTTACAGCCAAAAGTTATGGGGATTTATCTTCCCAGCACTGGAACCCTGGGCTGTTCAGTCTGGCCTAAGGCTGGGATCTCTTGCTCCCAAGGTATCCCTCCCAGTTTTTATCCACCAGATGTGAATGTGGGACTGCCTGTTCCGGTGCCAATGGCTCACCCCGCCATACCATGTCTTGATGACTCCTCCCGTACTACCTGCCTGGATGACTGTGGCTTCTTCAAATCCTGTGACTTCCATACAGCTTGATTTTCTCTTGGTTCTGGGTGTTACTTGTTTTGGGATCTAGTTGTAATTCTCTCTGTGGTTGTGTGAGCAGGGGAAGCATGTCTACCTACACCTCCATCTTGACCAAAGTCCCTGATTACTTTTTAAGAACAGGACAAAAGATTCCCTGAACACATCATTGTGCAACCATTTTCTCCTTTGGGGCTTCAGTGGACAAGGCACTGGCTTAGGGCTGCCGAGCAGTGGCAGCAGTAAAGGGGCACAGCGTGGGAGCGTGGGAGGTCTGGGCCGTTGGAAGCAGGGGCACGCTGCAGCTGCGAGGAGCACACAGAGCTGCTCCCACCTTCCTTGCTTTTATGTTAGGCGTGGGGTTTGTAGTCCTGTGCCGCTTGGCCAGTATTTCAGCTGTGTGACTTGGTATGGGTAAGGGTGGCAGGGAAGGATCACTCCCTTCGAGGTACACAGAAGAGGGGTTTTTATATCCCCTGTACAGATCAGGAAACTGAATCTTGGGGAGTTCAAGAGACTTGCCAGAGCCCAGCTCTAAAGTGGCCAGATGAAGAACTGAGTATCGGCATTCTAACTCCGGGTGCCTCTCTCTTCCATCAGCCTATGCTTGTTTCTCCCCCTCTGGTTCATCTCACCCAGATTACTTTTCTTCTCGATACATGGGGACGACCCCCAAATAAACCACGTAGGTGTGATTGCAGACTCAGTACAGATGTTACAGCAGGGCAGTCAAGCCCTTTGCTAAAGAAGGGAGGGGTGGTTGGCAAAGAAAACCAGAACTTCTTTCCTAAGAACTTCTCTAGTAGAAAGTGGGTTATCTTTGTCTTGTTGGCCTAGGAGGGACGTGGCGGCTGAAGTGTTTTCCTTCAGGTCTTCACGATGTAGAGGCCACTCGGCCTGTGCCTGGAGAAGGGCAGTGCTGCCAGAACCTCCTCTCCAAGCCCAAGCAGTAGGCGCTGCACAGCTTTCTTTCCCAGTAGAAAGACCTGAGTCCCTTAAAAGGACATCTACAAACAGCATCCAGTTCTTAGAATGACAAGACAGTTAAAAAAATAAATAAATAAAACAAACTGAAACATTGTTTATACCAGCTCTGTAGCTTATCAATATAAAATGAAGATTAAGATTCATTTTGTGAATAGACTTTTTTGGGGTGGGTTGTTAAAAATTCATATATCTTTGCTAATGGAACCATTTCCACATTCACTATGGAAAACACACACATACACACACACACCCAAAACCAAGGCTCATAAAACCTCTTCTGTAACAACCAGAAAGTGAGTCCCTGAAAATACAAACTTGTGGTATTATCTCTGCATATTAGCAACTTCTTGAAGCTTTCAAATAGTGTGTTGTGGACTTAGTATACTATTGCATTGGCTGAGCATCTTCTTTTAATTTATGCCTTTCCTAGACTCTGCTCTTGCTCTGAGCCAAGCCTGTGCTGGCCCACCTTGTACTCACTGTGGCCTTGAACCCCCACCACCCCTCTCTGAAACAGTCAGGGCTCTTGTGTGCCTCATTGCATGAATGCACTATACAAACAGCTCCCCTGGAGTTCTATAACATGGGGACCCTGGAGGTGCAGTTATGAGTGACAACCAAGCTCTAAAGGTTCCCCAGCAGGAACTTGGTTTGAATCCAGCCTTAGATTAGCAAATCTGTGCTGAGCCCCTTCTCTGGAGTGAGGTGTTCTATTATATGATGAAGGCACATCAAAGAAGATACCAAGATGAGTCGGACTGTTCCCTCTCTTCAAGGTACCTGCCGTCTATGGTGGGCTGGGGCCATCATTTATTGTGCAGAAATGTGTTAAATCTGTAATCTTCGTTTTACAGATAAGAAAACTGTGCTCAAAGAGGTCAAGTGACTAACACAAGGTCATACAGTTCTGACATGGTAAGACTTACGAGGTGGCGGTTGCTGGAAGTCCTCAGCAGCCTGAGACACTTATGTGGACCCCGTCATTCCTACATGCCAGGCAGGTGAAGGTCAAGCCTGCCCTTAAAGGTCACACGGAGGCTGTACCTAGTGCTCCTGGACTGTGTGGGGATTCCAAAACAGTTGTGTCCCTGAAAGATACTCGTAGGCTCCTGGGTCCTAGGCCTTCTGTGCAGAACTCATGGGCTCATCTACCCTTCCCTGTGGGGAAGGATCCCTGCTTTGGCAAACTGACTCAGGAGACCTCCCATGCCCAGAGATTTTGCGGTAGGACAGAGGCCACCTAGAGCCGAGCTGTACTTACATAGAAACATTTGGTTTAGGCTGCACCCACCAAGGAAGTTCTGGAAGGGCGGTGGGAGGGGGAGGGCTGGGACTTGCTTGCTGTTTGCTCTTAGAGAGCAGTGAGTCCCTAGGCCTCTATTTTCCAGAACCTACCATCAGTGAGCTTCGTGAGCTTCGTGAACTCTCACAGCCCGTCTGCTTGTCTGCTCGTCTGCGTGGCTGGGAAGTGCCATCCAGGGAATACCGTCTCCCTCCCAGTTTGGGACGTTAGGGGAGAAATGGCCAAACCCACTCTCAGACATAGAGTAGCTGATTGACGTTTCTTTCCTTCCTCATCTCTCTTTGCCTCCCCTCCTTCTGAATTCCTCGCTGGTTAATAAGCCCCGTGGAGCTTCCCGCTGTCCGCACATCTGCAGTGACAGCCTTTCCCCTCCCCGCACTGGGCTTCCTGGCGGCTGCCCTGCCATCCGTGAAGCTCCCTGGAGGTGGGCACGTTGAGAAGGAAAAAATGTGGGGGCTACACTGAAACCTACCAGGAGGGGGTCCAGTGAGGCTATTCTGTGTCCAGTCTCTCTCTCTCTCTTTTTTAAAGATTTTATTTATTTACCTTTAGAAAGCGGGGAGGGAGGGAGAAAGATGGGGAAAGAAACATCAATGTGCAAGAGATATATCGATCAGTTGCCTCTTGCATGCCCCCAGCTGGGGACCTGGTCCACAACTCAGGTGTGCGCCCTGACTGGGAATTGAACCTGTGACCTTTGGGTTCACAGGCCAGCGCTCAGTCCACTGAGCCACACCAGCCAGGGCTATATTTGGTCTTTAGAGTTATCTGGCCTGAATGTTCATCCTAGCCTCTGCTACATTGGGTATGTAACCTGGGGTTTGTTATTTAACTTCTCTGTGCCTCTGTTTCCATATTTGCAAGACAGGGATGGGAATAGTCCTTACCTCACAGAGAGGCAGGGAGTGTTAAATGCAGTAGTTGATTAGAGCCATGGGCACTGCTAAATTGTAGGAACTATTATCTAAAGTAAACAAAACCCAGCTGGAAGGAACTTAAGACATCAGGGCCTACCCCTTTCGTTTTAAACTAATTTATTTAAGTAATTGACAATAACAATAACAAAATAACATTTATTGAATGGCACTTACCACGTGCCAGGCACCTTGCCAAATACTTTTCATATATTAACTTGTTTAAAAATGTGAGGGTACAGGAGGGGTATGTCTCCTCCTCTTGCCTCCAGTGCCCCTGCACAGAGCCAGCCACCATTGCCAGCTCTCTGTGTGTCTTCACTGATGCCCCCTGTTCCTGTACAAATATTTCCATCCTCTTTACCCCTTCAGCTTTAAGTAGAGGGAACCTGGGCTGGCGGAGGAAGTGCATCAGGCAGGAATACTAGTTCTCATTCTAAGTGGAGGGCGCTGCCCCGAGCACTGTGCGGTTTTGTGTCGTTGCTGCCGCTCTGCAGAAGGAGCTGTCCTTACTGCGTGGAACACATGCTGCGAGCTTTCGTTCACCTCGGGGAGTTGGCTGGGGGTTAGATAACCCACATGGAGGGACTTTTCAGAGCTCCTGGGACGTCTCCACCGCGCAGGAGACGACGGCTGCCGGGGACAGTGAAGGGTTTGCGGAGGCCCGAGGCTTGTGCATTTGAGGACTGTCTTTAAGAGAAATACTACAGAATTATAAATCCAAATATTAGGAGTGTAAGTGAATGTTTATTTAGAGGGAGAAAAGTACTCCAACAATGTATACATCTGAAAAGCCAACAAATAACTCAAACACTATAAAATCCAGGAGAATAATAGAACATTTTTTTAATTGCCTGACCCACCTGTATCGTATTTTTTATCCCTACGTTTTCTGGCTTCATACTCTTTGATCATTGCTTGCTATAATAATGGTTTTCTCAAATAACTTTAATAGAGAGAATAAAAGAAACTCAGCTTTTTCTCTGGTATGGTTGATCAACATTTGTTTTTCATTACTATGGACGGCTTACGTGCAGAAAATGAGCAAATTCACACAGTCATACACACTGTTTGCAGTATTAACTCCATGTTCATGTTCCATAAACAGAGGAATTTTGGTAAATACTATTCTGTACTATTCCCATCAAAAATGAAAAAGAAACCATGGTCCATTATGATTATACACATCCAGTATATTTCTGACAGAAGAGAACTTCCATTTTGACTAGAGGAACTGAATCTTCTACTTACAATTTTGCAGGCCCAGGAATTGGGAGCCTTTCTCACAGGCTGGCACCTGACCCTGTCCATTTTAAAACTCTCCCCTCCTTCTCTCCCGCACGCTTCAGTGCTGGGCATCGTGGGCCACGTTCATGTGGTGACTCAGCTGCTGCTGTGGCCGCAGGGACTGGGTGGTGGTACTGGGTATGGGGTTGTCCTGGGAGCTGAGCCTGCACTGGAGGGGTAACGGCCACTCAACAGATGTGGAGGTGACTGTGAACCACATAAATGCATCCCACTGGACTCAAACTCAATGTCCCACCAAATCGACTCCCACTTGGGCCTTCCCCGAGTGCCCGAGGCTGCCCTAACATCATGCAATGGGAGGGCAGGAGTGAGGGGGGAAAACCGGAGTGGGGGGTGTGGTCAAGACTTGACTTCAGCCAAGCTTAGACAAACCTGAGACCATGTTTCCCTCCAGGCCCCTTCCCAGGGCCTTGCAAGGGGCCGGTGCAAGTGAGGGCTCTGAAGCTTCAGCTCCACGGGAGCCACAGTGCACCTGGTTAGCTGTGCTTAGTATTCGCGGCAAGAGCAGTGTCCTTGAGAGAGAGCCATGCGGTGCACTTTGGAGCTGTGTGACCTTGCTGATGTGTTAATTCCCTCAGGAACCTGGGTTCCTCGGTAGTAAGCGTGATGATACTGTTACTAGTATCTATGTCGCTGGAAATATAAACTCCACAAAGGCAGGCAGGGTCTGATTGTTTATTGCTGTGTGCACGGTGTCTAGAATACATAGCCCACACTCAACAAATATGTTTTGTATATTTAATGGAATGAAAAGAAAAGGAAACTGAGCCACAGTGAGCTTAAGACCCGTTTTTGTACTATGCGCTGCGTCTAGTCAGACACGGCTGGACCCCAGGTCTCTGGGCCTCCCGTCCTTTCTGCTGACCCTCCCCCGTGAGCTGAGTGGGAAGGGAAGCGCCACTCACTTCCGAGTGCCTGAGATAATCATCTGAGTTATTCCCTCCGCCATGGACATGAGCCAGGTCCCTGGGTCTCATCTCCGGAATTTGCTGTGACCCAGGGAATCCACTGTTCCAGAGACTCGCCTGCCTCTTCCCCTCCCCGACTGACCTGGGAGTGGTGGGAGGCAGGGAGACAGTTGGAAGAACAAAGGTGAATGGTTTTGAGCCATAAAATAGTGAGCCTGAAAAACAAGTTTGAAAGATGAATGGCTTTGGGGCTTGTGGAGCTTAGCAGGGGCAACCCTCCGAATTATTGACATTCCTGCCTAAGAACGCTGGGAGGCCCCTCACGGGCCAGAACAACCCCCTCCCAGTCCTCCACAGTTCCCCTCCATTCCGAGAGGTCCTCCAGCAAAGGCAGAAGTCCCTCTGGGCCACAGAACTTCGGAGGTGAGGCCAGAGGCACCACCTCATTCAGTGGCCTAAGGATCTAGGTGTCTGCAGGCATTTACTTGGCCAGAATGGAAAGCAGGCGACAGAACTGCAGTCGGACCCTGCAGATGGAACACGCCGCTCTGCCCTGCTTCTCCTCTGCTCGGCTGTGCATTCCCAGCCACGCTCTGCACCAGTTTCCATTCTGGTTTCATTAGAAGCTGCCCTGATGGGGTGGGCCTGGGGTGTTCCCCCTTCCACAGGAAGCTGAGGGAAAGAATGAGGGTGCTCACTCCTCCTGTGCCCCCGGCCCCGCATTCACAGGACAACTGGGATGTTGCAGCCTGTGCTTCCAGCCCATTCTCCCCCCAGTTCCAGGACAATATTTATATACAAATGCTGGCTCCGGTCTCCACCCAGGAAAACACCAGCTGCTGTTGAAAATCTTTTTTGTAAGTGATGGAGAGCAGAGCGGCTGGGCCTCACGTGGGCCCCCTTGAGCTGCTCTGGAGATTGTTAGGGTGTTTTATTTGTGTTTTTCAAATTCATCCCAGGGCTGTGTCCAGGCAACTGGAGGCCTGTCAGAGCCTCAAACGTCTGGTTCCTTTTAGAAAAGACAAAGGGATTAGGTGTCCCAGGGTCCTTACCAAATGCATTGTTGGTGGTTTTGATTAAGGTTTCATTTAGAGAACACGGATACAGACATGAAGATGCCAAAGATCCAGGACATGAAGTTTGTGAGGACACCTGGAGACAGGCGGGTGCATGCCGTTGGCGGGGATGTCAGTTAATTCAGCCCTTTTGGAGGGAAGTGTGGTAACACCTTTCATAAAAAATGAACATGACCTTCAAATGAACATTGATGCAACAATCCCCTGTCTTGAGACTATGCTAGAGTCATGCCGGCCCATGTGTACGAAGACCTAAGTTCAAAAATGCTCACTGCAGGAAAAGGGGAACATCACCTACGTGCCTCTCAGCAGGGGCCTGACCCAATAAAGTATGGCTTATCCAAACACCGGATACCAGACGGCTATTCAAGAAAAGAACAAGCTGAATGACAACAACGGCCGACACACATACGCTAAATGCTGGACACACTATTTTAAGTTAAGTGGTTTTCGCATTTCACACAATGGGGAGCTGGGCTTTAAGCCTGCTGACTTCAAGGCCTGTAAGCACCACACAGGCGCCTGCCTGTATGTCCAGGTAAAGAACGATGCCTTTGACTTACTAAGTGAAAGTCAAGTCACAGAGAAATTTACGTAAAAACAAAGAAGTGTGTCTGCATGTGAATGCATCACATATATTTGTAAAGGTAAAGGTTGGAGAAGTAGCATCCAATCAGCAGTTTCCTCCAGGGAGGGGTGCGAGATGGGGGCTGTAAATAGAATTTTTTTTTAACTTTCAATTAGATACAGTTGTATATTTTCTTGAACAGGTGCTTTTGGAATTTTAGAAACAGTAAGTATGAGCACACGGTCAAGGTATTGATAATAAAATAATAATAATTTACTTTCTATTTGGAAATAGTCCCTTAGAAAGAAGAGATATACTATTAATCAGGGGTTCAGAGTAACCCTTGTGATTAACTGCAAAGGAAAAGGGGTGGAGCCAAGCCTAAGATCCGTGAGATGAAGGTGATCCAAGGAGTTGTTCTTCTGATTGGCTGGAAGGCATCCTGAGATAATTACGCTTATTCTCATTACCCTGGAAAGTCTTGCCTCCTCCTGAAGCCTTGGCTCAGACGATGGGAGAGTAAGGTGATGCTGACATAGCCCCTCCACGTCCCTCCTCACTCCCCAGCTCTCCCGCGTTCCCCGTGCTCACTGACTGCATTCACGCACCTCACGTAAATGCTCCCAGTCCTCGGGTCTCCGTTTCATCACTGTCCCTTTAGAGTCATCTCGTAAAGAATGGACTCAGGGTGCGTCACCTTTTTAGGTACTTAACAGTTTGCAGAGCTTATTCCCATCTCATCTTTTCAGTTACCGAGGAATGGTGCCCTGTCACCGTAGCGCACGCGGCACAACAGCTCTTTCAGAGTTAAGCCCAGCAGGGGCTGAGGAGGGGACTTGACGAGGAGCATGAGGACTATTGAATTGTTAACCCCCGTGTTAAAACCCCGGTGTTCAGCTGTTGCTTTGTGCAGTGGGACCCATCACAGAGAACAGTGAAAAATAACCGTAACAGTTTACCCAGTGCGGCGGGTCAAAAAGCATCCAGTGTTTCCATGTGTTTTCTTATTTTAATTCTTGAAGCAAGTTCAGAGGCTGATTTTTCATCACCAGTTATCTCCTGTAAGGAAGCCGAGACTCTCGGGCGGTTACACAAAGTCCTCAAAGTTACACGCGTGGGAAGTGGGAGATGGATTTCTCACCCAGGTCCCTGTCTGTCTGTCTGTCTGTCTACAAAATCTGAGTTCTGGGCACTCAGCGGACGAAATAACAGAGATAAAAGTTTCGCTCGAATACCACCTCCCTAACGTACTGTTAGCAATTTAGACTCATTTCCTTTGTTTTATCTACCTAAACAAAACTGAATAAAATGGCAAGGACAACGCCTCAATAATCAGAGGGTGTGTAAAATGCTTCTAGCTTATTTTCCTTTACTGTTAACATCTTCCTAACTATCCTTGTTGCTTTGTGATGTCGTTTTAAATTGCATACTTCTCAATAGTACATTGAGGCTAATGGTAAACTCAGTTGTAAATACAAGGCTAATAACCTGATTAAAATGCACTAAGGCTTGAATAGACATTTCTCCAAAGAGGACAAAGAGGCTAACAGATATATAAAAAAAGGATCAGTGTCACTATTCATCAGGGAAATGCAAATCAAATCATAACGAGATACGACCTCACACCTATCAGGGTGGCTATTCTTAAAAAAAAAAAAGACAAGTGTTGGCAAGGATGTGGAGAAGTTGGGACACTTACTTGCACACTGTTGGTGGGAGTGCCAAATGCAAAATGGTGCAGCCGCTATGGAAAACAGTGTGCAGGTTCCTCAGAAAATTAAAAGTACAACTACCATATAATTCAGCAATTCCACTTCTGAGTATTTAGCCATAAGAATTGAAATCAGGATCTCGAAGAGATGTTAGCATTCCTATGTTCAGCACTATTTACAACAGCCAAGATGTAGAAACAACCTAAATGTCCATTGACAGCTGAATGGATAAAGAAACTGTGGTCTGTACATGCAGTGGAGCACGATTCAGCCTCAACAAAGGAGATTTTGCGATACACAACAGTATGGATGAGCCTTGGGGATGTCTTACTAAATGAAATAAGCCAATAACAGAAAGACAAACACTACCTGATTCTGTGTACATGAGGTATCTAAGGCAGTCAAATTCATTGGGGTGTGGAATGGTGATTGTTAGGGGCTGCAGGAGAGGGAAATGGGAGTTAGTAATCAATGGGCATAAAGTTTCGGTAATGCAGGATGGGTAAGCTAGGAGTCCTGCCATACAACATTGTACCACTGGACAACAATAATGTATTATATGCTTAAACTTTTGTTAAGAGCACAGATTTCATGTTAAAGTATTTCTAACACACACACACACACACACACACACACACACACACACACACACTGCATACTATTCCGGGAAAGTGATGTCCTTCGGAGAGCTTCCTAGACAAGGAATTGGTAGGTCCAGGAGCATAAATGTTTCTATGATTTTGAAACACATTGCTAAATTGCTTCTCATAAGGGCTGTGTTAATTTGCACTTTGACCAGCAATTTTGAATGTTATTTTCACCACATTATCGAAGACATTAGTTATTACTAAAGAAATGAAAACAAGAGGAAGTCTGACTTGTTTGCTACTGTATTCCACACGGTTCACCACAGTCAGTTTGGAGGGTGGGATGAGGCTGTGGCGCTGGTGGGGGTGAGGGATAGTGAAGGGGGATGTCTGTTTTCCGCTTTCTCTAATGCGGTACTGTTAAAAATATTTTCTTATACTGCCTTGGCTGGTGTGTCTCAATTGGTTGGAGCATTGTCCCATAGCTGAAAGTTTGCTGGTTCAATTCCCGGTCAAGGCACATACCTAGGGTACAGGTCCAATCCCTGGGCCTAGCGTGTATGGTCCCTGTCCACGTATGTGAGGCAACCAATGGGTGTTTCTCACATCGATGTTTCTCTCTCTCCCTTCCTAGCTCTCCAAAAAGCAATGAAAAAAAAATGTCCTTGGATGAGGAAAAACAATTTGTTATAGGCATGCATTACTTTTGTAATATATATATATATATTTTAATATATTTTACTGATTATGCTATTACAGTTGTCCCATTTCCCCCCCTTCACTCCCCTCCACCCTGCACACCCTCTCCCACACACATTCCCCCACTTTAGTTCATGTCCATAGGTTGTACATGTAAGTTCTTTGGCTTCTACATTTCCTATACTATTCTTACCCTCCCCCTGTTTATTTTCTACCTAACTTTTAAAAATATATTTTATTGATTATGCTATTACAGTTGTCCCATTTCCCCCTTCACTCCCCTCCACCCTGCACACCTCCTCCCACCCACATCCCCCCCTTAGTCATGTCCATGTGTCATACTTGTAAGTTCTTTAGCTTCTACATTTCCCATACTATCCTTGCCCTCCCCCTGCCTATTTTCTACCTACCATCTATGCTACTTATTCTCTGTACCTTTACCCCCCTCTCCTCCTCCCACTCCCCTGTTGCTAAACCTCCATGTGATCTCCATTTCTGTGGTTCTGTTCCTGTTCTAGTTGTTTGCTTAGTTTCTTTTGGTTTTGCTTTAGGTGTGGTTGTTAATAATTGTGAGTTTGCTGTCCTTTTACTATACATTTTTTTTATCTTCTTTTCTTAGATAAGTCCCTTTAACATTTCATATAATAAGGGCTTAGTGATGATGAACTCCTTTAACTTGACCTTATCTGAGAAGTACTTTATCTGCCCTTCCATTCTAAATGAAAGCTTTGCTGGATAGAGTAACCTGGGATATAGGTCCTTGTCTTTCATGACTTGGAATACTTCTTTCCAGCCCCTTCTTGCCTGTAAGATCTCTTTTGAGAAATCAGCTGACAGTCTGATGGGAACTCCTTTGTAGGTTACTGTCCCCTTATCTCTTGCTGCTTCTAGGATTCTCTCCTTCATTTTTACCTTGGCTAATGTAATTATGATGTGCCTTGGTGTGTTTCTTCTTGGGTCCAACTTCTTTGGGGCTCTCTGAGCTTCCTGGATTTCCTGGAAGTCTATTTCCTTTGCCAGAATGGGAAGTTCTCCTTAATTATTTGTTCAAATACGTTTTCAATCTGTTGCTGTACCTCTTCCCCTTCTGGTACCCCTATAATTCAGATGTTGGATCGTTTAAAGATGTCCTGGAGGTTCCTAAGCTTCTCCTAATTTTTTGAATTCTTATTTCTCCATTCTTTCCTGTTTGGTTGTTTTTTCCTTCCTTCTGGTCCATTCTATTGTTTTGAGTCCAGTTTCCTTCCCATCACTATTGGTTCTCTGTGCATTTTCCTTCATTTATTTTATGGTAACCTGCATTTGTTCATGTAATTTGTGCCCAAAATCAACCAATTCTGTGACCTTCCTGATCACCAGTGTTTTGAACTGTGCATCTGATAGATTGGCTATCTCTTGATCGCTTAAAATGATGAGTCCTGGGGCATTGATCTATTCTTCTATTTGAGACAAGTCTCTCTCTCTCGCTCTCTCTTTTTTTTTTTTTTTTGGTCTGGTCGCTCCTATTACGGTGAGGGGCGGAGCCTTAGGTGTTTACCGGGGCTGGCCGCCCAAGTCGCTAGATTGTGACATTGTATGTGGGGGCGGAGACGGGGACGGGGGTGGGAGGGAACAATGGTTGTAGTTCCGTTCTTTGTGGGACCTCAGTCCCTTCTCTGGGATCCTGGGTTGCGTGCTCTGCCCTGGTCCACAATCGCCGGCTCACTGGGTCTGCCAGCTGCCGCTTTTGTACTCAGGGTCCACCTGCTGCGATCTTGAGCGCGCCAGATGCCTTACGCGCTCTCGGTTGCCTTATGCACCCAACTCTCTCTGCTCTCCTCGCCGCGACCCATGCCAACCCGTGCCGCGACCCGCGCCTGGCCGTTCCTCTCCGCTCCTCCTACCAGTCTGGATGAACGGGTCTACTTCAACTTCTTGGCTGTCCGACTTCCATTTAGATAAATTCTATCAGTTCTGGGTGTTATTCTGCCTCTAAATTGTTGTTGTTCTAAATCTTGGTTGTGCATGGAGGTACGGTGCATCCACCTATGCCTCCATCTTGCCGGAAGTGGTAATATATATATTTTAACATTTTTATTTTGAAATAGTTTGTCTTACAGAAAAGTTGCAAAAATAATAAAGAATTCCCTATACAGTGTTTTTAGAAAGATGAGGTAGTTAGAAATGTCCCCCAAGTGCCAATCCTTACATCAGCACAGCACTGTAAGTCAGCACTTCTTGGCAGATAGGCCTAGGGTTCAGTGTGAACTTGGGGAAATCCTCATTCAGACTCTTACGCCTGAGCCTGATCTATGAGATTAGAATGTTAGGGGTGAGCCTGAAAAATCTGCATTTAAAAGCCTCTCCTCAAGGTGGTTCTGGGGCCTCACAATGGCTGAGAACTACTGTTGAATGTTTCCTCCTTTTTATTTTATTTCCTCCAGCAATATTGTGGCTTCCTTACTTGGAAAGCCCAACAAATTTGCAAGGGCTGGGAAAAGTGAGTGAAATTTGAGCATCTTTGTTGCAACTTTTCACACTTTGAGCTACTACTACTATGCTGCAACCAAGCTCTCGGTAATCTGTTTTCTCAAAAGCCTGCTCTCACCCTCACACTGTGGCTCCGAGGGTGGCCAGGTCCAGGATCCTGGTGTGCGTGGCGCCAGTCCTTCTTATCCTTGCCATTTGTACCCTAGAGGTTCCAGGGCATGGCTACTGGAGATGGCCCTGTGTCCTGGCTCCCCTGAGATGGGCAGGGATCCTAACCAGATCCCGGCTGCAGGTCTGCCTGCTGTTTCTTTTGTTTAGCACTGATGCTTTTCCATGGACAGTAGTTTGTTTTCCCTGGGCACTGTGGGTGTGGCCTTTCTCCATGTGTGTTGCCCACTGGCCATTGGCCAGGTCATCTCTGTGGGGGCCACCACAGTGCCGGCCCTCACCTGCCCCCACCATCTCTGCCCTCCACCCTAGCTAGCAGTCTACCTTCCTCTCTGCCCCAGAGGTGCTGTTTCCAAAGAACGCAGATCCGACCATGTCTCCTAATAACTCAGCTTAGTGACTTAATGACTGTGAAAAAAAGAGAAGCCAAACTGTGGAGAAGTTTACATTTAAGATGAAGAAAAGTTTGTCATTGTTTTTAAGTGTTGTTTGGTCCTAACTCTATTATTTTCTGCATTAAGAAAGTAATACCAGCCCTGGCTGGTGTAGCTCAGTGGATTGAGCGTGGGCTGAGAACCAGGCATCGCAGGTTCGATTCCCAGCCAGGGTACATGCCTATGTTGCAGGCCATGGCCCCCAGCAACCTCACATTGATGTTTCTCTCTCTCTCTCTCTCTTTCTCCCTTCCCTCTCTAAAAATAAATAAATAAAATCTAAAAAAAGAGAAAGCAATACCAATATACACCAAGTGTTATAAGCCTGTACTACCTTTGAAATGGAAAAAAATTAAATGCAATAATGGTTAATATAGGCAATTTAGGAAATAAAGAAGTAGAAGGCAGAGGGGGGAGAATTGCCAGTAGTGTGGGTGTGGTAGGCAGTATGGAGAAGGGCATAGGCCCTGAAACGGACAAATCCAAGTTCAGATCCCTTCTTTCCCCCTTATAAGTTGTGGGCAACCATCGGGCAGTTTAATGCTTTTCTTGGAGCATTGGTAAAGGGAGAATAAAAGTAGTTCCTAATTTAGTAGGCTTGCCTGAGGATTAGATGAGGTAAGAATGTAAAGCTGTTAGCAAGATGCTTAGTAAGTGTTAGTTTTTTCTCGTCTTGTTCATTTCCTTAGTCCTTTTCACTATTGGTTGTGTTTTTATTTTTACATAGTTGTGATCACACTGTGTATAATTTTATTTCCTGCTTGTTTTGCTTAACATGGTACCCTAAGCATTTCCCACGCTTTGTTCAACTCCTCGTACCATACATTTTAATGGTTGTATGATATCCAATTGGATGGATATATCAGATACATCAGAATTTCATTAACCATTTCTTTATTGTTGGTCATAGGAATTATTCCAGGTTCATTGTTCCAGATAAACCTATGTATGAATACCTCTACATGTAAATGTCACCCTCCTCCCTGTCACTGTCAGTTACACCCATTTCCTTGGGGAAAATTCTTAAAAGGGAGATTATACAGTCAGAGGGCCTGAACATTTATCAAGGTTTGTGACCTAGCCTGCCAAACTGGCTTCTGTAAAGATGGCCTCCACTTGTATTTTCAAGGCAATGAATGAGACTCAGGCTGAGGGAGCTGGATTTTATTATACAGTGAAGCTGTTGGGGGCATCAGACAGGGCTAGAGGGACACAATCAGATCCAGGTTGTAATGGATTCGCCTGGCAGCCACTGAGAGGGTGAATGCAGGCAAGGTCACTGTTAGGAGGTTACTGTGAGGAGGTTCTGCCCCAGGGCAGCGGTGCCATAACTTGTCCATGAACCTGGCCCTCTCTGCATGGCAACCAGGGGTCCATCTATAGGAAAACCTATGTTCACAGTCTCACAATCCCATTTTCTTCACGAGTTTCTTCACACATGTAAATTTATGCCTTTTCAGACTAATACAAGTTGTTTATAGAGAGAGGAAGGGAGAAAGAGAAAGAACATCAGTGTGAAAGAGAAACATCTATTGGTTGCCTCCTATTTGCACCCCAACCATTGCACCTACAATCTAGGTACATGCCCTGTTGGGGAATCGAACACCCAACTTTTCGGTGTATGGGATGATACTCCAGCCAACTGAGCCACCCAGCCAGGGCCCAACCCCACCACTTTTTATCTGTGATGCTGGGCCTCAGTTTCCCCATCTTGGAAATGGTACCTGCCTCCCAGGATGAAATTAAACAAGGTACTGTAAATACAGCAGAGAAAGTGCTAAGTGTTTGATGTTATTCTTATCCATCTTCCTCTTTTTAAATTAAAGCTCCCTTCTAAAACCTAGCAAGGGCACCAGGATTAGGGAGCAATACCAGAAAGCCCACCTTCCCAAAACATGTGCCCACCTGAAACTATGGGGGCAGTAGGCCAGGGGGCTGAGGAGGCTGCAGTGACCAGTGCCCCACCGTCCCAGCATGTGGTGGTTTCGGTGCCGACACTGGGACAGGCTCTGACATCCTGGGATGGCTGGGCACCGTAGCATGACAATAGTGGGGGACAGGGTCTGGTGAAGTTGTCTGAGGCAGAGAGAACCAGAGTCTGGAGCATTTGAGAGGGTTCACCTTTTCCTTTAATTGTTTGGCAAACCCACTTGGAAACTCATTTCACCTGGAACTTCAGAGCGTTATTGGCTGCCAGAAACGAGACCCACCTGTGGTGGGGGTGAGGGTGGGGTCGGAGTCGCAGCGTGCCTCCCAGGAAGCGGGCAGGGCACATGAGTATTCTCCAGACACGTTGGGTGGGGGGGGGGGGTGTGAGCGTGCCTTGAGGGGAAGGCTGTGTGGAGTCTGCTCTCAAGAAGCCTTTTTTTCTTGGCAGGAAGAGGAGTCAGTAGCCCTCCATGGACCAGGGTTAGTTTCTGCTTCTGTGCCAGGTACCTTCCCTATTCTCTGGGTGTCTGTGTGTGTAGAACCCCCAAGGCAGAGGGCCGAGGTAGAAGAAACTGACCGCACTTGGGCTGCAGGCCGGTGGGGGGGCGGGGCGCGGTGGTCAGTAGTCAGTGCCTCCTCTTTCAGCCCTTTCAAAGCAGTTTTAAATCGGATTAGATTTTCAACAACACTTGAAGATTTGCTCTCCTCTGAGAGGCTCAAAGGGCTGAGGAAGAACCTGCATCTGTATGCTCTTCCTTTATGTGGAAACCTACTTGGGCTGCTTCTACAACCAGCTTACCTCCCCCACCCCCAGACGCCCCTTCACCACCACCACCACCACCACCACCACCACCACTGGGACCCTGGCCTGTAGTGGCCAAATGACCACTCGTGCCGTCCAGGATCACAGCTTCCCTGGCCCCTCGCTCTGGCCTGTACTGGCCTTGTCAGTTTGCCGGGGGTGGAGAAGTGGTCTGAGAGTGTGCGGCTCTGTGGACTGCATCTCCCTCTTACAGGGCAGCCAACAGAAGGGGTGGCTTTCTTCCTGCGGGTGGGGAACGTCAGAAAGACGGATGCAAAGCTGGGCTTGGTTTTGGAGAGCCGAGGGCTGGCTCTCAGCCCCACCAGGACTCCTCTTCCTCCCTTTTAAATTAAACCTGGGCTCAGGCAATGTATGTGGGGTGGGGAGCTGGGGGGCGGTGAGAGTGGAGACTCGCTGACCGATGTGGGCAAAGACGTCTGCGCAGGGAGAACCAACTGGAGGCGGGGCGTTGTGGAGGTGTGGAAGGGAGGGAGGGCAGATGGTCGAGGTGGGCTTCTGTGCTTTTTGTATATTAGTGTATTATATAATTAACAAGTTAAACGTGCATATTAAACAAACCAGAGAATTATTCCTTCTGATTGGTAGGATCACTGTTAAGTGAAGAACAGGATCAAGCCTTGAAAGATTCAGGAGTGGCTTTCCAGAGGGGGTGAGAGAGAAGCAGGGGTAGCTAGGGGCATTCATTCAACAAACATTTGTTGAGCATCTGCTGTGTGTCGGATTCTGTTCTAGAAGCCAGCAAGCTAGCGGAGAGCAAGCACAGAGGCCTGTCCTCACGGAGCTTACAGTCCAAAGGAGGGACACAGGTGAGCACAGAGATCATGCGCTGTCAGCCGGCATGAATGACAAATGATTCTGCCCCTTATTAAAATGGTAAGAAGACTGTGTTCAAGACTACTGCAATAAAAGATTGTAAAAATAATCTTTTTTAGGAAAAAATTAAGGTCACTCTGAACACCGCAAAGACAGCTGGGGATCGCTAACCCATGGAGGGAAGGGGCCAGTGGGTGGAGACAGCAAGGCTAGGTGGGGTCTTGTTGAACCAATGTAACCGGGTTCTTGCCAAAGGCAGGCCAAGGACTTGCCATCAAAGATGGGGGATGAGGAACTTGATCAGATATCAAGGGTAGGGGACCACTTAGCAGGACTCTCTGCCGGAGACAAGCCGCAGTCAAGGCCTTGTTGAGAAGAGGGTTCAGATGAGCCTGGCTAGAGACTGGTAAGGAGACAGGCTTCGGTGGTGGTAGAAGGTGCTGTGGGTGAAAATGAAGCAGGTGTGGGTGGAACAGCTAGAGAGTGATTGAGTGATGAGGGTGCTTTTTTGTTAGTGTTAGCAAGGCCTCTGCAGGGAGGTAGCTTTGGGCAGAAATCTAGATCACATGAGGGAGCCAGACTTTCACACACCTGGGAGAAGGGGTTCCATGTAGAGCGAACAGCAGGTGCAAAGGCCCCGAGGGGGTGTTTGGTAGGTTTCAGCAACAGCAAGGAGGCAGTGGGTTGTGGGGGAAGAGTGGCAGGAAAGAAGGTCAGACGAGGGTGAGCGAGGGAGGGTAGGTCATACAGGGTCCTGTGGGATGTGATAAGAGGGGTGAGAGGGCTAGAAGAAAGGGTAATTTGGACCCACAGTAGGAGAGAGCTTTGTCCATCTAGAGGACCACATGGGGAATCTGTGTTGTGGGGGGTGTAAGGAAGCAGCATCTGATTGGTCAGAGCATCCTCTCATAGAACAAAAGGTAGTGGGTTTGATCCCAGTTAGGGCATGTATGGGAGGCAACCCATCGATGTCTCTCTCTCCCTCTCTCTCCCTCTCTCTCCCTCTCTCTCCCTCTCTCTCCCTCTCTCTCCCTCTCTCTCCCTCTCTCTCCCTCTCTCTCCCTCTCTCTCCCTCTCTCCCCCTCTCTCCCCCTCTCTCTCCCCCTCTCTCCCCCTCTCTCCCCCCTCCGCCCCTCTCCCCGCCTTTCTAAAATCAATAAATGTCCTCAGGTAAGGATTATAAAAAGAAGAAGGAGGAGGAGAAGGAGAAAAATGTGTGAAGGAACAAGCTTGGGGGGCCAAGGAGGGGGAGGTGGCTAAGGGACAGAAGACAGGAAGATTAAGAGCCAAAGGAGCAGGTTCTTTTCCATATTTGCAGTCAGGGTTTCTCAATCATTTTAACAAGAATCTCCGTCCTTGCGTAAAAATCAAGCAATAAAGGGAGGAATGTCTCTTCATTTAACTTGAAGAACTACAGGACGGAAAGGAGGGCTGGCTGAAGTAAAGTTGGAGCTGGTCTAGCTTGGCCAGTTGCCCTTCCTATAAATACCCCCTCCCAGTCCTGGAGAGGTATCAGTTACAGCTATTACTAGCTACCGGGAAACATCCTTCCTGTTCAGATGTCCAGCAGTTGGCTGCTTGTGTACATCCGTGTGCAAAGTGCCTGGAAGCAGGGGGTGAAAGCACAGAATAAATAAGAAGTTTGGGATTCTGAGCCCACTCCTTCTACCTTTGGGGGTGGCCCCACTTCCTCTGGGGGCCTAGGGATCCCTCTGGCGTGTCTTATGCTAAGAAATCTGCAAAAGTCATTGGCCATGTTTAGAACTAATCCTTTGTGCCAAAGGGGTTGGTGGCGTGGAGGGGAGGGAGCTCCTTGCCAAAACCAGGATGTTCCTCACTAGTGGCGAACACTGCTGCCTCCTGGCTGCATAGCACTGGGGGGTTTCGGGGGACTGGTGAGGGAATGAGATTGGGGGGGGCAGTGTAATTCCACAACATGTGAGTTAAAAAGCAGATGAAAACCCACAGAGTAACCAGACATTCTTCTCTTTGCATGCAAGATCCTGCTGGATGTTGGAAGAGGAAGGCATATTTTTCTTGCTTTTTAGACATTACATCCTGTGAAAGGAAGATTTGGAACAGATGGGGGCCAGGGCGGCCTCACTGTATTTGCTCGTTTCCCCCTCCCCCTTTCCATAACCAGAAATGTTTCATTTTTTCCCCTAGTGAAGTTAATTTTTAAGAAAGAAAGAAAAAGAAAGGAAAAAAAGTCCAGTAGAGTAGGAAGTAAGATATCAGAGGTCAGGGAGAGAAATCCATAAAGTTCCAGAAAGAATCTGCTTTTCGTGGCAAAGGCTGCTTCTAAGCCCAAAGACAATTTAAACTTTTCATTGTAGGTGTACTCACTGCTCCAGTGACATCTGCATTAGTGAGGGGGCGGGGGAAGAAAGAGGATGCCCTCGCAGATGGAGAAGGAGGCCCTCTCATCAGTGGAAGGTAAGGTGTGTTTCTCAAATCCTGGGTTGCATGTGGGAGAAAGAAAACTGGTAACATCTCCTGAGAGCTCTTCAAGCATTGGCATGATTTGAACCCCCACTCCCGTTCTGTCCCATTGGTTGCATTAGAGGAGAGTACAAGAGTGCTGATGTAAAGTGGGCCATGGCGTCTTTCATTGGCTGCGGCTGGGCCCAGGACAGCTAGTATGGTGTTAGCTCAAGACCACAGCCAGTGCTATTGGCTGAGGAATGTCCAGAGCACACCTCTTCCCCTGAACCTGGACGGGGTTGAGGTCGGGGGTGGGTAGTTGCGGGGAGGGTTGCTTTGTCAGTGCTGTCGGATGGCAGTAATTAGCCGGGTAGGCCAGCCGAAGTACCCACCGCTACTGTTTTATCTCTTTCCCAAAGTGTGGGTAAAAAGGACAGGGCAGGAGAAGAGAGAGAGTCTCTGTTTTCCTTCCAACTACCTTTCCTTTGTGGCTTGTGGAGCCTCTGTTGGGGTGGTCTCTTCCATCTTGGGAGGGGACTATGTGCTCCCAGGTCTGGCCCAAGAGACAAATTACCAGAATCTGTCTCTGGCCTATTTTGGTCCTGCTGCCAGCTGGCTGGCTCTGGCAAGCTGTTTCCAGAGAGTGTTCTGGAACATCGGTTTGCTAAGACCAGAGCAACAAGCTGACCTGGGGAAAGAAGAGAAATGTGTTCATGGTGTGTGCTCAGAGCTTCGGGAAATCAGCCTCTCCTCGTCCCGTGGGGCACGTGTGTGCTTCTGCAAGAAAGACAAAGTTTAAAAGTCACTTGGCAGGAGAAAAGTAGGACTCGTGTGTCCAGCTAGGATTGGATCTCCCATCTTGATTCTTCCCTCGTCACTTGCGGATCTCGGCGTTTTAACTAGACACAGTGCAGTGGGAGCACCAAGCCTCCCTCTCTCTCTGTTAAAGCCCCACAGCATTATCTGGCTGTCGGAAAGGATGCTAAGAGAGCAGCGGACACTGCCCGAGTACCATTACCTACTGGGCACTGCAGTTAGGACTTAGGGGGCATGTCAGTGAAGAAAATACAGAATCCACTCCCACAGAACCCAAATGCAAATATAAGAGCTGTTCACTCGTAGTGGAATCTCCAGGGTCAGGCAAGCACACACATGGTATCAAATCAGTTCCTTCAGCAAACGTTCCCTGAACATTCACTATCTGTGAGACCCTATGGACACAGTGGAGAGCAGCACAGACGTACACCCCATGCTCTCGGAAGTGCAGTCTGGTTGGGGAGGTGCACTAGAAAAGACTCTTGGACTCCACACTGTGGGAAGCACCAGCAGAGGACATAAAGGGTGCCGTGGGCCCTGCATGCAGACTTGGGGAACTGAGAGCACCTTCCCAGAGAAGTGATGTTTAAGTTAATACCTGAATAAAAACTAATGTTTGAATGTGGACTCTCAGTCAGCCCGGTGGGGTCCGCTGGTCCTGGCTTCAGTTTTATTTGCATTCTCTTCCACGCTGCACAGGGCTCTGTTGGGGCGGTGAATGATGCAGCCCCTTCCTGTGCTCCGAGAGCTCCATCACTAGAAAGCGCTCCAGGACTTCCGGCCAAGATGGAGGCGTAGGTAGACACACTATGCCTCCTCGTACAACCAAAATAAGGACAACAATAATTTAGAAACAAAAAACAACCAGAACTAACAGGAAATTAAATGGTATGGAAGCCTGATAACCAAGGAGTTAAAGAAGAAACATTCATCCAGACCAGTAGGAGGTGCAGAATTGGGTGGCTGGGTGGAGAGGGTTCACGGCAAAGCGGTGGCTGGGGGACACCGGGCACAGTGTGGCAGCAGGCAGACCCAGCGAGGTGGCAGATTGTGGAGGGGTGAGGCACACAAGGTGGCTGGTGGACCGGGAGGCCCCACATTCCCGTGCAGATAAACCAGGCAAAACGGGGGAGTGAGACAGGCCGAGCAACCCAGGGTTCCCATGCAGGGAAATAAAGCCTCAAAGCCTCTGACTGGAAACACCTGTGGGGGTTGAGGCGGCAGTGGGAGAAACTCCCAGCCTCACAGGAGAGTTTATTGGAGAGACCCACAGGGTCCTAGAACGTACACAGGTCCACCCACATGGGAATCAGCACCAGAAGGGCCCAGTTTGCTTGTGGGAAGCCGGGGAAGTGACTGAAATCCAGAGAGCAGAGCAAGCAGCATTGTTTCCTCTCGGACCCCTCCCCCACATACAACATCACAACCCAGTGACTGGGTTGCCCTGCCCTGGTGAACACCTAAGGCTCTGCCCCTCACTACATAACAGGCACTGAGGGGAAAAAATGGCCCAAATGAAAGAATAGATCAAAGCTCCAGAAAAAATACAACTAAGTGACGAAGAGATAGCCAACCTATCAGATGCACAGTTCAAAACACTGGTAATCAGGATGCTCACAGAATTGGTTGTATTTGGTCACAAATTAGATGAAAAAATGAAGGCTATGCTAAGTGAAATAAGGAAAATGTACAGGGAACTAATAGTGATGGGAAGGAAACTATAACTCAAATCAATGGAGTGGACCAGAAGGAAGAAAGAAACATCTAATCAGAAAAGAAGAAGCAGGAATTCAAAAACATGAGGAGAAGCTTAGGAACCTCCAGGACATCTTTAAACATTCCAACATTCGAATTATAGGGATACCAGAAGGAGAAGAGGAAGAACAACAAATGGAAAAGTTATTTGAACAAATAATAAAGGAGAACTTCCCCAATCTGGCAAAGAAAATAGACTTCCAGAAAGTCCAGGAAGCTCAGAGAGTCCCAAAGAAGTTGGACCCAAGGAGGAACACACCAAGCAAGGCACATCAGAACTACATTACCCAAGATGAAAGATAAGGAGAGAATCTTAAAAGCAGCAAGAGAAAAGGAGACAGTTACCTATAAAAGAGTTCCCATCAGACTGTCAGCTGATTTCTCAGAAGAGAACTTACAGGCAAGAAGGGGCTGAAAAGAAGTATTCCAAGTCATGAAAGGCAAAGACCTACATCCAAGGTGGCTCTATCCAGCAAAGCTTTCATTTAGAATGGAAGGGCAGATAAAGTACTTCACAGGTAAGGTCACATTAAAGGAGTTCATCATCACCAAGCCCTTATTATATGAAATGTTAAAAGGATTTGTCTAAGAAAAAGAAGATAAAAAACATGTGCAGTAAAATGACAGCAAACTCACAGTTATTAACAACCACACCTAAAACAAAACCAAAAACAAATTAAGCAAAGAACTAGAACAGGAACAGAACCACAGACATGGAGATCCCATGGAGGGTTATCAGCAGGAGAGTGGGAGGAGGAGAGAGAGGGGAAAGGTACAGAGAATAAGTATCATAGATGGTAGGTAGAAAATAGATGAGGGGAGGGTAAGAATAGTTGGGAAATGTAGAAGCCAAAGAACTTATAAGTATGACCCATGGACATGAACTAAAGCGGGGGAATGTGGGTGGGAGGTGGGCAGGGTGGAGAGGAGTGAAGGGGGGAAAATGGGACAACTGTAATAACATAATCAATAAAATATATTTAAAAAAATTAAGTGGTCCAGTAAGTGCTCAAAACTGAGCAATTTGCTAATCACTTGACTTATCTAATCCTTGTAACATCCCTGAGGTGGGTCATAGTTTATTAGTTAGGAATGCTTTTGGCCACAAGCAACAGAAACCCCAGCTAATGGTGGCTTTGATTAGAATGTCATTTCTTGCTGACTGAACAAGAAATATGGGGCTGGTGGTCCTATGGTTGGCAGTGCCACCAACGACATGGAGATCTCACAGTCTTTCTCCCTGCTCTACCATCGGGGCCAGCTGTATAATTTGTGAGGCCCACTACAAAATGAAAATATGGGACCTTTTGTTCAAAAAGCAGGAGAAAGTGTCACTTAAGGCACTAACACATAAAACTTGTTAAAAAATATTTTATTGAGTGCTTGCTTTGGCAGCACATATACTAAAATTGTAATGATACAGAGAAGATTAGCATGGCCCCTGCGCAAGGATGACACGCAAATTCATGAAGTGTTCCATATTTTTAGCCATCAGAGAGATGCAAATTAAAACCACAGTGAGATACCACTTCACACCAGTCAGAATGGCCATCATAAACAAAGCAACAAACAACAAGTGTTGGAGAGGTTGTGGAGAAAAGGGGACCCTAGTGCACTGTTGGTGAGACTGCAGACTGGTACAACCACTATGGAAAGCAGTATGGAACTTCCTCAGAAAACTAAAATTGGATCTGCCTTTCAGCGCAGCAATTCCACTGTTGGGACTATATCCTAAGAACACTAAAACACCAATACAAAAGAACCTTTGCACTCTGATGTTCATAGCAGCACAATTTACAATAGCCAAGTGCTGGAAGCAACCTAGATGCCCATCAGTAAATGAATGGATCAAAAAACTATGGTACATTGACACAAAGGAATTCTATGCAGCAGAAAGAAAGAAGGAGCTCCTACCCTTTGCAACAGCTTGGATGGAGCTGGAAAGCATTATGCTAAGCGAAATAAGCCAGGCAGTGAAAGACAAATACCATATGATCTCACCTTTAACAGGAACCTATACAACAAAACAAAGAAACTAGCGAAATATAACCAAAGACACTGAAATAGAGGACAGGCTGACAGTGACCAGAGGGGAGAGAAGAGGGAATTTCAGGGGAGAATGGGAAGGGTTTACAGGAACAACTTTAAAGGACACATGGACAAAAACTAGGGGGAGGGTGGTAATGGGAGGGTTGGGTGGGTGAGCTGGATTGGGAGTAAAAGGGAGAAAACTGTACTTGAATAATGATTAAAATAAAAAAAACATTTTATTGATTATGCTATTACAGTGTCCCAATATTTCCTCCTTTGCCCCCCTCTACCCGGTACCCCCGTTCCCTCCAGCACTCCTCCCATTAGGTCATGTCCATGGGTCATGCATATAAATTCTTTGGCTTCTCCATTTCCTATACTATTTCTTAACATCCCCGTATCTATTTTGTACCCACCATTTATGCTTCTTATTCTCTGTACCTTTTCACCCATTCTCCCACCACCCCCTCCCCACTGATAACCCTCCAAATGATCTCCATATCTATGATGAGATACTATTTGAATTATTTTTAACAAGCTATTTTCTTCTAAAATGCTCAAATTTATTACCATTAAAGGCAAAATGTAATTTATTAAAAATTAGAGTAAAAATTCTAATAAAAATCATTTAAAAGCTGAATAAGTCACTTAATATGTTGATAATTAAGTTTATTTATTTATTTATTTTAAAATATTTTATTTATTTTTAGAGAGAGGAAGGGAGGGAGAAACAGAAGGAGAGAAACATCGATGTGAAAGACAGAGATACATCAATCGGTTTTCTCTTGCATGCCCCCAACTGGGGACCTGGCCCACAAGCCAGGCATGTGCCCTGACTGGGAGTTGAACTGGTGACCTTTCAGTCTGTAGGGAGGCACTCAAGCCACTGAGCTACCCCAGCCAGGGTTTTTTTTTTGTTTTTTTTTTTTAATTTGAGCACTGTAATCGTAGGTATTAATGTCCATTACACTTCTGAAATAAATAATTAGTATGCTTCCTACACATTATATTAATGTGAGACATGTATCTTTTTATATAACACATATTATATAATTATATCATGTTATATATGATATAATATATAACACATTATATCATATATAACACATGATATAATTTTACAAAATGCTCCTTAGCCTCCATGTGCAATTGGTGCTAATATCACACTAATTCGTAGAACCCTGAGTAGGAACAGAAGCAAGAAAATGGCTATTCAGCACTCCTGAGTTCCTGCACTTCATTTTGCAAGACTGCGTTGCGTTGATGCTGAGAGGAAGGATCTGACAAGCTCATTTGTCTTCTCTCTTACCTAAGTGCTCCTGCCCCTCATCTCCCTACACTCCACTGCAGTGTAGTCTCTAGTGGTGGCCAAAACACAACCCACAGACCTCGCATTTGGATGCAGACCTAGGGCCAGAGACTCAGAGTGTTTCCCTGGGGCCTGAGTGGCGCTGGTCATCAGAGTGTGTGCTGAGGGTTATAGGTTGTGCTGTGGGACTCCCAGTGATGGAGGTGCCCCTGTGTTCTTCAGCTTTCACATGTGTGTATGAGAGAGAGGCAGGACCCTCTAAAGCACGGGGCCCAGCAAGGGATTCTCTTGCTTGGTTCTAAGGAGAATATTGTATTTTTCAGAAGTCCTCAACAGACTTCCTTTTACATTTCCTTGGCCAGAGTTAATCATTGGCAAAACGAAGGTGGGTTTCTATACCTTACTTGTACCAATCATGATGCAAATCCTGGAATGAGCACAAGGCCACTGGAAAAAAAATGGGGTTCTGTTAATGAGGAAGAAGGAAAAATGGCTGGGTACTCTACCAATGATACCTCCTCAATTATTATTCCCATTCTTCTGCAGGGGAAACGGAAGCTTAGGAAGGTTAAAGTCATATACCTGGGAAGTGGGAGAACTATGGCTGCAACCCAGGGAGTTTGAGTGAGTATAGAATCTGTCTTCACCACTCTCATTACTGCTTCTCATGGCTGACAAGAAGTTAGCCATGGTGGGGAGTGAGGAGCAAAGAGGGTGGAAAGAGCGTCCCAGGCAGAGGAAAGGAGGGAGGCAAGGGATGACATGGTCTAGCCAGGGACTGAAATATATTGAGAATCTTGAGTGTATGGTGTGCACGGGAGCATTGGGAGATAGGGCTGGAGAGGGTATGCAGTGGGTGCTGCTGGGTGGAGACAGGAGGGGGCATGGAAACAGACATGATGGCTGTTTGAAAGATTCTAGAAGGGGAGAGAATGGTACACAATCAAGAGAGATTTAGAGAGCAGAATTGATAGGATTTCGGGATGTAAAGGTGAAGGAGAAGGAAGAATCCAGTATGACACTTGAAATTATGGCTTGGCAATGGGTAAGGGGATGTGCCATCAGATACGGGAAACAGGAGCTGGTGCCAGGTGAGGGGGTGGAGAATGAGTCTGCTTTGTTTTTGGACTGAGATATAGTGGAGCTGTCCTGTGGATGTGAGAGTAACACTCAGGACGGAAGTTGAGACTAGAAAGAGATGTGGGCTTCTTCGCCATGCAGAACCTCTGGGCTCCAGTGTGGGCGAGCATGTGACGTGTGAGGAGAGGGTCTAGGACAGAGCTTAGAAACCCCAGTCTTTAAGGGAAAGGGGCCCACAGAGGAACCTGGGAAGGAGCCGCCTCCAGGAGAAGCCAGGGGAATTTGGTATCCCTAAAGCCAAGGAAGAGAGCTTTCAGAAGGACAGAAAAACATCTGGGAGAAGTGAGTACCAAGAATGGCGTTGACAACTGCAGCAGGAAGTATCATAGAGTGCGGCATTTGACAGCCAGGTAGCTGTTAGTTGCTGGGACACTGGAAGGTGGGAAAATGGAAGGAATAACTGTGATAACTCCTTCAAGATATCTGAATGGGAAAGGAAGGGCAATGGTGTGTGAAGATCCAGGGAAAGTTTTATTAATTTTAAGATTTTATTAATTTATTTCTAGAGAGGTGGCAAGGGAAGGAGAAAGAGAAGAAGAGAAACATTGATTGGCTGCCTCTTGTGCGCACTCTGACCACACCCTGACCTGGGATTCTCCGAACCCACCACCCGAGCATGTGCCCTGACTGGGAATGGAACCTGTGAGCTTTCAGTTTGTGAGACACTGCCCAGATAAATGAGCCACACCAGTCAGGGCTCCAGGGAAAGTTTAAAAAAGGAAGACTTAGCCCTGGCTGGTGTGGCTCAGTAGACTGAGTGCTGGCCTGTGAACCAGGGGGTTGCAGGTTCGATTCCCAGTCAGGGCACATGCCTGGGTTGTAGGCCAGGTCCCCAGTAGGAGGTGCATGAGAGGTAACCACACATTGGTGTTTCTCTCCCTCTCTTTCTCCCTCCCTTCCCCCTGTCTAAAAAATAAATAAATAAAATCTTTTAAAAAAAGACTTAAACATGTTTAATTGCTGTGGAAAAGTAGACATCTAGTAGAGCAGAAGTTGAAGCTACAGAGAAGAGATGGCGTCTGGATCAGACAATTTCCCATCTCATTAGGGTGGAGCTCAAAGGCTTCACCTTGTTTCGTGAGGCCCTGCCTCCCTTCCCGCCTCATCTCCCTCCCTCTCTTGCCCTCGCTGTGCTCACTGCAGCCTCTGGTCAGCTTGCTGTTCCCAGCTTGGTTAAGCTTTGGGCCTTTGATCTGGCAGTTCCTTCTGCCCCGAATGTCCTTCCTCGAGTCATCTTCCTCTCGGTAATCGCAAGGCTTATGGCCCTTGCTGCCTCTGAGTCCCTTAGAGGCTTTTCCCAACCACTTTATTACAGCCCTCCCCCCCACCCCCCCCACACTGCCATCCTCTATCTTGTTCTATTTTGCTTCATTTCTCACCTCCTGACATATTATACATATTTATTCATTTTCTGCCTCTTTCCATGAAAATGGAAGCACCAAGACTTCATCTTGCTCACTGATGGAACCCTGTTTCTGGGCATGCAGAGGAGACTTTGGTATTGGTTGAACTGGGATATAGAATAATGATACACGTAGGGTACCTAATGACTATCTTAGATCAAACCTCTGTAGGTGAATTAAAAAAAAACCCCAGTGTATATATCAACAATGACGTTCAGGAATAAAAGGAGCGAACTACCGATAAGTGCACCAACAGAGATGAGTCTCAAATGCATCGTAAGTGAGAGAAGCCAGACTCAACAGGCTACACACTGAATAATGTCAGGATATTCTGGAAACATAGCTTCGTGACGTTCAGTCATAAGGTCATAAAGCAGATCAGTGTTTGCCAGGGGCCAAGAATGGGGGCCTAGGGCTGACACAAAGGAATTTGGGAGTTGATGGGAATGTTCTACATCTTAGTTGTGGTGGTGGTTGCATAAATGCCTGCATTTACTAACATTTGTAGGACTCTTTGTAAAACGGGTGAATTTTACTGTGTGTAAATCATACCTAAGTAAACGTGACTAAAAATCCACGTTCTCATAGAGATTTTTGTTGTTGTAGTATTTGGGCATTTCTTGTGAAGGTTAGTTAATGATTCACTTTGCCTTCTGGCAAAGTAACCCCAGCTCTTGGGTGTCATTCCTGCCGCCAGCGAATGCCTGGGCCCAGAGACTGGCTTGTTCTTAGAGTGGGGAGATTTGTTTAGGTGGAAACCTGTTGTTGGTTTCCTTTCCAGCATCTCCCACTCCCTTCGTTGCCGGACAGGGGCCTGGCCCTGAGTGGGGTCTGCCCAGGGCCAGCTGTAACATGTGGGTTCTTGCCTTCGAATAGGGAAGATTTCACAACACAAGGCCAGGTGACTATGAGGATACATTTATTAAAGCTGAGGACAGCTGAAACAAGGAAGGGCTCAGCAGAGACAAGCAATGGGAGGACCTAGGCTGGGCTGCCTTAGCTCACTGGGAAGTCAGAGAACAGGGGGCCTTGCGGACAGGTTCACGGGATCAGCCTGGGACAAGCTACCAGCTGCCCATTGCCTTGGAGTTTAGGAGGCACGTGCCTGTGAAGAAAAAGTGGGAGAAGAAGAGAAAGGAAATGGCATGGGCTGCTACCCAGAGGGAGAGAGCACACACTGGGTCCTTTGTCTTGAGGCTTTTATCTCTTTCTTGAAGGCAGGAATTCTAGGGGAGGGTTTCAGGAGAACATGCACCAGTTCCCCAGGTGTGCCCTTTCAGGGCTATGGTCTCCTCTGATTGGTCAGTGGCAGGGCAGGGGTCTTTAGTCATTGCAGGTGGTTCTGGCCAGCACCCACCTGGTTTTGCTACTTTTCAGGGCCTGGAGCTGAAGTACAATTGAGGCCTAGATGTTCTCTCCAGGGAGGAGAGGCAAGGGAGAAGAGGTTACCCTGGGGCGAGGTCCTTGTTTTCCTAGTTTTGCCCCTGCCAGGCCTTCCCACCCCGGTGATCATTGCACCTGGCCATAAGTTACTCAGTGCTCAGCTGTCTCAGTTATTCCACTTGTCAAGGAATTTTCCTAGCTTCTTACTGTCCTGTCTCACCTTTATGAAGAGAGTACCTTTCCCACTGTGGTTGGGTGGGGCTGACCTTTGCCCTTTGTCCCCAGGAGTGGTCAGTGATTCTAGCCAGAGCTCTTGGGGAAGATGACCTATTTTTGCTGGAATTGGTAGGATAGAAATGTAAGCCTGTTGGTGAATATTTTGTTCACTAAGTGGAGATAGACAGATACACAGAAACCTGATGTTTGAGCACCTAGATCCAGCCATGCCTGAAGCTAGATATGCACTCTGGACACTTCAGTGACATGTGCCAGTGAATTTCATTTTTTTCCACTTAAGCCATGTCAACTTTGGTGACTTCCATCAATTACAGCTGAACAGGTCTGACTTGTGCATTGCAAATGAGAAGTGTTTGATCTATGAGGTGATAGGATAGTAAAAATGAGACAGTGAGCTGAATCAGTGAGTGGTGAGAGGAAGGTCCTCTAATCTCCCTGAACCCTTTTATTATGGAAGCAGGAGCAGGGATAGAGGGTTGAGATGAGGGTGAATGAGGGAGATTGAAGGGTGAGCAGCCAGGCATGCCCCTGGCCAAATGGGGCTGGCCGTGCCAGGGCCCCATCTCTTCCTACTTGGGGGTCCCTGGCTGGCTGAGCAGGGCCTGGAGGCAACAGGCAGTGGGATTGGAGAGAGTCCAGGACTGTAAGCCAGCTCTGGGCTCCTGCCCTTAATGCCTGGGCCTCACTTTCTCTTTCATAAAACAGGGGTGCTGACCGCCTGCTCTCCTGAGGGTTTATGATAGTGCCTCAAAGCAGGTGACAGTCTCTGAAGCTGTCACGAAACCCAGCAGCACTCTATAGCTTCCTCTGTATAAAGGGAAAAGGCTGGGCAGGGACTGGAAAGACAAGCCCCTTCGTGCCTGTTGTAGGACTTGGGCTGTTGATCTGACCTTCTTTGTGTGAATTGCAGATGACAGATCTTGGATCAAAAGAGGGCGAGAGGAGGAGTGCAAGTCGGGCCCAAGGACGGAGAGCTCCGTAGGGGCCAGGGATGTGGGTATGGAAGGAGTTTTCTGAAGGGTGGGCCAGGCGAGGGGCCTGGGGCAGGGTTTTGGCTGGAGTTGTTAGTTCCATGCCTTTTACATACTTGGAAAGAAGGAAAGACACTTTGTTTGTTTGTTTTATAAAATTATATTGAGTTTATCTGAATACAAAAGGATCACTTATCTGCTTAAGAATTTTGAAAATACAGAAAAGTAAACATGAGGAAATAAAACCACCCATGATCATGTTACTTCCAGATGTGACACTGGTGATATTTTTGTGTATTTCCTCTCAACATTTATTTGTGTGCCTATGTATATTTTATATGTATGAGAGATGGGTTATAAATAAAATAGGATTCTGCTGTATATATAGCTTTAGAGTCTGTGTTTTTCACTTAATGTAGAATATATTTTCCTATAACTTTACATTTTTTGTAGCCTGATTCCTGTTATATTCTACTAGGTAGATATATCTCTTTATTGGATAGAAAAGTTTCCAATTTTGTAGGATTATAAAATAATATTGTGGTTAAATCCTTACAGATATGGTTTTGTGTATGCTCTTGAATAATTTTGTAGGACAGACCTTTAAAAGAGGAATTATTGGGTCAAATGGGATGTCCACAAATTGTCCCTGATAAGTTTGGCCAATTTGCAGGCTACCAGTGGTGTGTGAATTTTCAGAGTCCTCTGTGTAGCTGGCCCTTGGTGGTATTACTGTATTTTTAGGGACTTGTCAACTAATATATGGGAAATGCTCTCATTTTTATTTTATATGCCCTTTTTCTGCTTACAGTAAGACCACATTTTTTCCATAGAATTAACAGTTATTTGTGTGTTTCTATGAATTGTGCTTTCTACCTTTTTTCCCCCGAGTTGGAGTGCTTGTATTTTTCTTACTGAGTTATAAGGACTCTGCTTACAGTATAAAAATTAGTCCATAATAGTTTTTATGGCTGTGGCAAAATGTTTTAATAATGGATCTTTTGTTGAGGTCAAGGCAGAAGATTTGATTGGGTGAGGGTAATTCTGATGTTGCCCTCCCTCCTGCCTACACATATATTAAAAAATATTAGGATCTTAGTGTGTTAAAATGTCCTCGTTTTCCTTTGTTTCACAGATGTTTATCCCAGAGAAGGGTAACTGGCCCAACCCTACAGAGTTGGCTACGCACAGAGCCAGGTGCAAACTGCGACCCTGCACGTCTGCTTAGCTGCTGTGTGCTGCGTGGCCTGGGACTTCTCTGTCTCTTCTCCCGGGCTTCCAAACCCTTCCTGTAGGCATTCAGTCCTGGATGACGAGTGTTTTTACACCAGCCACCCTACTAGAGAGCAAAATATGTTTGGAAGCCGTGTTGCAGGTTTTTCCAGAATATCCAGTTTTCAGAATCCACCTGTACCCCTTGCCCCCAGCAGTTACCATTTGAGTTTCCCAATCTGTGGCCCCCTTTGTGCTGTGCAGTCACTGGGGCCAAGGGGCCTTCTCCAGGGTCTGGTTCCTTGGGTCTGGGATGGGGCAGATGGAGCCCTTCCTGACCTTGGACCCAGCTTCTCCAGTGGAGAGCTCCTTTTCCACAGTGGTTTCTGCGAAATAGCAGCAGGTCAGCTAGGATGTGGCTTCTTTCCTTCTCTGAAAGGTTCTTTCATTTAAATGTGTTCGTATTTTTTTCTCCGAAGGCTCCTTTTCCTGAGAGCATGATGTTAGAGGCTTCTGTGGCTAAATTTAGCTCTTGCTGACGCACTGGCCCTGTCGCTAGCAGCCTCCTCGTGTCTCTGTCTCTCTCAGCCTCGCTTGTTTGCTGGTACATGAACACCATCACATCCTACATAATATTTAGCTTTGAGTCGTTTCCAGATGGGAAATGCGTATCCGTATTTTCATAGCCGTGTTCTCTGCGTAAATGGAGTGTCATGAAGCTGGGGGCCAGCAGCCAGCAGGGCAGGTAGGGGGGCTGGGAGCCAGCCTGTGAGAGGCACAGATTCACGGGTGGTGGTGGGGAGAGCTATGCAGCCATTGTCCTGGGTTTGCCTGTGCTTGAGCAGGAAAAATACATGGCTCTCGGAGGAGATCTGGGGATGGTATTTGGGACATAAATGGACAGTTTTCAGGGAGGGGAGGCCCTTCTACTTGGGGCAAGCCTTATTGTTAAAGAGTTAGTAGGACACTCGTTAAAATGATAAGAACGATTTTTATTCAGGGCTATTGCAATAGGGGTATGCAGTAGGAAAAAGAGGTGGAATCGATTCTGAATACAGCAAGGACTGATAGGGACTTATCACCAAGGAACAGAGTGTGGGGCTCCTCGGATGGAAAATTACTAAGAGGAGACGTCAAGGACAGAGGGAGTCTTACTAAGACACGGCTATGTGGACCTGGTTAGGAAGGCCAAGGTGAAGGTCTAGTTACAGAGAAGGCTCAGGGCTCCGAGGAGCCAGACTAAAGCTTGATCAAGGAGACAGTCTTTGTCAGTCCTCCATCTTGTTCAAGGACAGAAGAGACATTCTTCTCTCCTCTGAACCACACAAGTTTATTTCTCATTCAGTCGCCTTTTGTTCATTAAGGACCATCTGTCGGACTGGAGGATATTTGCTCAATGGAGTGAACTATCAAGGCATTTAAATGAAGGGATTCATGATGTGCTGTGGTGATGAATCCTTTGAAGTTTTTATCAAGTCATCCAGCTTCAGCTTCCAGTTTCTTAGATCTCAGTGGGCAAGGTCAGCGCCAACCACCTGGACTTCTGGGAAGGAACTGGGCAGTCAGGTTGTAGTTCCCAATGAAGCTGCATCGGGAGGGCGGGAGGAAAACTGAAAACTACGGGGATTGAGACAATGTGCAAGATGGCAGATCCAGTTCAATGTACAGATAGGTGGAAGATTTTAAAAAATTTACTAAGAGGTGAAAAATAGCTCAGTGACAATGGACAGGACCAGAATTTGGTAACCCACAAGAGTGTGATAGCTTTCTATTGAAACATGACATTTCTTTCTGCAGTGCCCCGCACTGGTCATCGGGTGGGTGTGTTGCAGTGTCAGCATGGGAAGTGGCCTGGTGTCAGGCAGGCCGGGTTCGAATCCCTGAACCAGCTGTGAGATGTTGAGCCTTCCTGGCGGTTGCTTTCTGGCTATGAAATAGGACAAAATCAATGTGCGTTTCACCATCCCTTTCAATCATTACAATATCCTCCTCCCCAAGGTGTTGTACCCATTTTACAGATGAAGAAATAAGCTCTAAGGCTGTCCTGTGCCCCAAGGGGACACACCCAGGAAGCTGCTAAGCTGGGATTTGAACCCAGGACCATGAGGGCCATGTTGTCAACTGTGATAAAGCCTGGAGGCTGGCTGTGTTCAGCGGCTTAGGTGAGGGTCTGCAGCTGTGACTGTCGAGGTCCTGGCATCCATCCACGTTATGGGTCCCTAACGTGTCACTCGGCACCCTTACCTGCCTGTGGCATCCCACGGGGCCTACGGGTCTGTCCCTCAGACCTCGTCACTGCTTCACAATCCACAAATGGAAAAGTGGCACTTAAAATGAATTTATTCAGGTGGGAGTCGTGTAAGACATGAAAATAAGGCTTTTGAGCTGCTGCACATAAACTGAAGTGTGAATGAAAAGCTTTTTATTTGGTTTCCGAGCCAGACTTTGAGAAGCCAGTGGGCCGTGTGGTCTGGAAGTGCATGTTATGGGCTGTGGGTCGGAACAGGGGCCACTTTGAATGGCAAGGAGGGAGAATCGCTCTCGCACAGCTGGAACGGCCAAGGGGCCGGGATGTCAATAAACACAGTAGGGACACAGAAAGCCTTTTCCGAAAAGATGGAAGGTGGGGGAGCAAAGGAAAGGCAGTGCCTCACTCCGGTATACTGGAGAAGGAAAATGCTTGAGGTAACCCATGTTGGCAGTTTTTATAGCTTCCTCCCAATAATGTGCCGGGCAGACCCTGAACAGGCTGGTGTTTTATTTTCATGTAGCAAAGCCGAGTGGACCAGGGGCAGCTCTCCAGCAGCGGCTGGCCTGGGGCTGTGCCCGTGGAGTGAGGCAGGAGTGCCTGGGTCCAGGCTGACGAGTCCGCCCTGGGGCAAGGCAGGAGCAGGGTTCCGGGCCTCTGGTGTGTGCGTGTTTGGCTCGCCAGAGCCCTTCCACGTACGGTCCCCTCTGGCGGTGCCAGTGAGGGCGATGGTGGGCAGTATGGGAAGGCAGGTACCCTGGGAAGGAAGGTGCTAGTTCGTGCTGTCTTAAGTGTTGTTGGGGGGGAACTGCATGGGAACCATAGCGGGGGAAACCCACAGAACATTCTTTGTGCCTTTGGTTGCCGCTTGCCAAGGCACTTTCCATGACTAGATTTAACCTGCGTTTATAATCTCTGCTCTTTGGTAATGTGTATATATGTGTGTGAGGTATATTTGAACATGGGATTGTGTGTGTGGTTAAGAATATGTATCCATTATACTGGTGCCTCACCTGGGCGTGTTATTCAGGGATTTTTGTTTTTGTTGTTGTTTGTTTGAGAGCCAGGAGCTGGGGAAATGTCCAACTAGCTACTCGGAGACACTAGCAAAACTCAGAAAACTTCTGTTCGGTGAGGGTACGATCTGCTGTTTTGTGTTTTTGTTGTAGACTCCCTCTCTGTGTTTTCTTCTAGGTATCACATGGAAACAATAGATGCATTAAGTTTTTTTAAAAGTATTTTTTATCTGCCCTGGCTGGTGTGGCTCAGTGGATTGAGTGCCGGCCTGTGAACTGAGGGATCGCTGGTTCAATTCCTGGTCAGGGCACATGCCTGGGTTGCAGGCTGTGTCCCTATTTGGGGGTGTGCAAGGGACACACATCAGTGTTTCTCCCCCCTCTTTCTCCCTCCCGTCCCCTCTCTAAAAATAAATCTTTAAAAAAATAAATAAATAAAAATATTTTTTATCCTAAGAATTTCAGGTTTGTTTTTTACCCATATTTATTGTGGAAATAGTAGCAAAAGCAAGAAGATGAAATTTATCTGCAATCCTATCATTTAGGATAATTGCTGCTGCAATTTTGGTGCTTGTATGCTCTTCCAGATTCTTTCTTAGTGAGTATCTATTAATATAAAATAAAATCTAATAATTGATCACTAACATTTGAATGCCACTGTTTGCCAGCACTTTACATGTATGGAATTGTTTAATCCTCAACAATCCAATGATTGGTTTTACTACTAAACACATTATACAGATGAGCAAACTGAGGTCCAAAATGATTAGGTACTTTGCTTAAGATCACACAGGCGAGGCCCTGGATGGGTAGAGCGTTATCTCGATAAGCCAAGGTTATGGGTTCGATTCCCGGTCAGGGCACACACCAGAAGCAACCAATAAATGCATGAGAAAGTGGAACAACAGACTGCTATTTCACTCTCTCCCCCTTCCCCTTTCTCTCTAAAACCAATAAATAAAATTTTAAAAAAAAACTTCCTGGCTGGCGTAGCTCTGTGGATTGAGCTCGGGCTGCAAACCAAAGTGTCGCAGGCTCGATTCCCAGTCAGGGCACATGCCTGGGCTGCAGGCCATGGCCCCCAGCAACTGCACATTAATGTTTCTCTCTCTCTCTCTCTCCCTTCCCTCTCTAAAAATAAATAAATAAAATCTTAAAAAAAAACCTGAAAAAAAAATCACATAGGTAAGTAACCAAGCTGGGATTTGAACCCAGGCAGTCTGGTTACAGAGATGTTCTTAGCTACTCAGTATAGTACCTTGCAAAAGAAGAGGGTAAAACTATCCATGTCGATTTTTAACCTGCTTTTTCCACTTAGTACATTATGAACCACGTTCAACGCCCATGACCTTACATCTAGAGCATCGTTCAGAATGGCTGTGTTGTAATGCATGTGTCCTCAGCGTGGACTGTCGTTTTCCTGTGTGACCATTTTGAGCAATAATTATTATATTAAAAATAGCAAATGCTGAGGCTCTGTTCCCGGTGCGGTGCTAAGTGCTGGACACACATCATCTAACTTATTCCTCACCCAGCGAGGGCTTCGTGCGGGGGGGGGGCGGTCAGACAGGAGCAGGGACAGGTTTTCCAGGGAGTCTCACCTAAAACCTCAAATTTAGATTTTTGACCTTATCTTCAAATGCAGTTATGTATACAATTAATAATATTTTTATTTCTTCATTTTTTACAGTAACCTACTTTGAAATAGTTTGATTCAGGGGAGTGGCAAAAATACTAACAGACTGCTTTCCCCAGTGATAATACCTGACATAACTGTGGTACACTGTCAAACCCAGGAAACTGATGTTAGTATTTCCTATTAGCTCGGGTTCCATGTTTATTATTAACTATCACTTAAAATACACCACACTTGATCATCGAGTTTAGTCTTTCTCAGTTGTTAAGAGTACAGGACTCTCAAAGTGGAGAAGGCTTGGGCATCTGCCCGCTCAGGTGCATGCTGTGACTAGCTCCATTCAGTAGGCAAGGGATGGAGGTCAGAGAGGTTAAGTCACTTGCATGAGGTCACACAGCTATAGTGAGCTTCAGAGCCACGACTTAACCCACTGGATTCTAAGATCCACTCTCTGAGCCCCACACTCCCCAGCATCTCATCTGGTTTGTTGCAGTTCAGGGCGAGGCTCTGGACACGAGGTGTGTGTTTATATGTGCACACACACACACAGACATTTCCCTGCTCTCCAGAGTCCCTTCTAGACTGGAAAATGCTGGAGTGAGAAAGGACCTCGAGTTGGGCCTTTAGCTTCATTTACTAGAGAGCAGTCAGGCCAGCCTAGGGGCTTGTCTACCGTGACCTGTGTTGCCCCAGAACACAGGGCTATAGGCTATATTCTCCCACAAACCCTTTCATTTTCTTGCTTACTTTTGAGACTCTTCTCCAGTTGCTATTTCCATGTTTGCTGACTTCTAGCTCCTGTGGCTCTGTGTTTGCTCCGCTCCCTCCTGGAGGCGCCTGGGCAGTGGTGGGCTGAGCTGAGCCCCCTGGACTTCTCTGCCTTCCCATCGCTTCTCCCGTTCACCCATCCCATGCCTTTCAGCCAGCGGCTGGGGCACCAGCAAAGAGACGGAGAAAAAGCCATGTGTGTAGGGAAGATCAACGAAATAAAATTTTCCTGAAATCTTGTCCATGGGAAAAGATACTTTTACCCTTATCCTACTTCCTTTTTTTTTTTTTTGGTTTAATACTCAACCAAGGATATGTCTATTGGTTTTAGAGAGAGAGGAAGTGGAAAAGAGAGAGGAAGAGAAACATTGATGTGAGAGAGAAACATTAGTCCCATACTCACCCAGACCATACCCCAAGTGTGCCCCAGCTGGGGATGGAACTGCAACCTAGGTATGCATTCTGACCGGGGATCTTACCCACAACCTTTTGGTGCATGGTATGACACTCCAACCAACTAAACCACCCAGCCAGGGCCCATTCCCTCTCTTTAGCCACCTTCTCATCCACCTTCATTCAACCTTTAACTGCCAGCCCAACCCACTTTTGTAACCCAAAAAGCAGACCAAGTCCACCCCCTTGCTTTTCCAGCTACAACTCAGCTCAAGCAAAGCTGATGTGTGGAATTTAACACCCCTGTCTCTTTAAGAAATCTGGTTGACCCCTGAAGTAGCTCTGCCCAGACTTTTACTGTCTCTTTCACATGGGGCTGTGGGAGTACAGAGCAGGATTGTTCCAGACCCCTACCCACCCCACTTTAGAAATCCCAGATGCGCCTGACACTCTTAGTTGATCTGACAGTTGGGTGTGTGTTAGTGTGTACACCCTTGTAGGTGTGAGATAGCATTTGGTGTCCTGCAAGGACCTCCTGAGCTGTTGGGACTGAGCCCTGGCTTGCTGAAGCTTCTGGCCACTTTTGGTGGAGAAGTGACCCCAGGCCAGGGGCTACACCTGGTAGGGGCCGGGCAAAGGGTCAGTTATTCACAGGAGTGTTGGCTTTCCGAAACAGCTGTGGGAGCTGGTCTGCCAGTGAAGCAGGGGTTGGGAAATGGCACCGCCCCCCTACCCTCCTTACATGCTGGGTCCCGTCCAGGGCCATCCTCTGAGGCACACAGAAGGACTATATTTCCTCACTTGCAAGCCCCTCCACCCTGAGAGCAGGGAAAGGAGAGGGGATTAACTTGCTTCCTCCTTAGACTTGCACTTCCTTAGCTCCACAAAGCTCAGTCTGCAGTGGAGACCTCTGGTATGCAGGGGTAAACAGCTACCTCCCTAAACACAGAGTTGGGCCATAGAGAGAACATTCCAGGCCAACAGGTGACAGCCGGGTGCCTGCCAGAGGGTCTTTTCAAAGACCAATGAAGTAAGGGAAATATCAGTAATTCAGTTGCTCTAGTTTTTAAAGTAGATTCCAGCATTTTAATATTCATTCATTCTTCCAACCTCGTTACCATGCAATGCACAATGCAGATGTAACCAAGACTTAGTCTCTGCCCTCAGGGATGATCCATGGCCAGCAGCATCAGCAGCCTCTGGGAACCTGTGAAATTCTGAATCCCAGCTCTCATCCCATTTACTGAATTAGAATTTGCATTGCCACAAGCTTATATTATCCCAGGATCCCCCAGTGCTTCACATGTACCCTAGAGTTTGCAAAGCACAGAGCTAGCCCACATGTCCTGCCTGTGATGGATATCACTCCATCAGAGAGTTTTTTCACTAACTATATTTGAGTTGGCCACGTGATGAAATGTCTCGGTCATCTCTGCTGGAGTAGGAGAGAACGCAACAAGAAGTAATTACATTGCACTGTGATAAGTGTGCTAAGTGAGGCACAGGCTATGGGCAACTAGAGGGGGGACCAGCCCTTTCTGTAGGAAGTTGCTATGCGTTGTATTCCCCCAAAAGATAAGTCCTAACTCCCAGTACCTCAGAATGTGACCTTATTTGGAAATAGTGTCACTATAGGTGTAATTAAGATGAGATTGCTTTAAGTAGAGTGGGCCCCTGATCCAAGGTGACTGGTGTCCTTCTAAGAAGAGGAGATGGAGAAGCACAGAAAGAACATCATGTGGAGATGGGGACAGAGATCGGAGTCCTGTAGCAACAAGCCAAGAAGTGACAAGGGTTGTTGGCAAATACAACCCTTAGCTTCGAAGCCAAGAGAAAAGTGTGGCATGGATTCCTCCCTAGACCCTTCAGGGAGAGCAGGGCTCTACCGACACCTTCCCTTGGACTTCCAGCCTCTGGAGCTGTGGGAGAATACTGAGGAGTTGTTTGAAGCTGCCCAGTTTGCGGCACTTTGTTGTGGCAGCCCTAGGAAGCCGAGACAGGGGCCGTGGAAGACTTGACAAAGAAGGGCAGTTGAGCGGGTTTGCTGCGCACTCCCAGGGGGAAGTATCCGCAGAAAGGAGAGTTCTTGCGGAGGCAGGGAGGGGACAGGGAGCACGGGTTTGTTCCAATAGTCAGATGGCGGCTGCTTGGATTTTAAACAGGGAAGGGACAGATTTTGCTTTTGGAGAGAGGAGCTGGAGCCAAGATCAACCTTTCGACCATAGAAAGGCAGCAAGATTGTGTAGAGCTGCCCCAGTACACTAAGGGAGACAAAGATGAGCAAGAATCCTCACCTGTAGAACAAGCAAGTAGGTGGTAGGACTTGTAGGAAGTTTCTTCATTCTCTGAGAACTATTTGCTGCTTACTGTGTGCTGTGCTAGCAGAGGGGTGTGGCGTAAGGTCAGACAGCTTCCTGCCCCGAGGAACTTAAATGCAGATAAAGCAGTAGAGAAACACACAAACCAGATAACCACTCACCATGATAAAATACTTTAAAGGGAATACCCGGGTGATAGGAGAGTGGTCTGACAGAGGGTGGTCAGTGAGTAGAGGATTCAGTGAGATAACAGACATCACGTGATATGCACTTCATAAGGTTATTATTCTTCCTTTAAAGGTGAACGCTTTATCTACTAACTCTCCCCCGGTTTTTAATTTGCAGAGGTAGATAATGGATTTCCGCCCCCAAACGACACCTCTCCTTCCTGGATATGTTTGGGACAGCCTAGCATTTGTCTTTCTGCAGGGTGATCAAGTGGGCTTCCCCGCCTTGGATCACCAAGTCCACACACGCTGTCTCCTCTGCCGAAAACCAGAGTCTGACCTGGGCAGACCAGAGCCCTCCACTATCTCTCGGAGTCCTGACATCAGTTCTCTTAGAGTGGGCTCTGACTCCGGCTCTGTCCAGCTCTGTGCCTTGGAGGAAGGAATTTTCCTTTCCTTACAGTGCCTTCTCGTCTTTTCCTGGACTCCGTGTCCTATTCCCCCTTCTGAGTTGGATACCAATCTCATCTTACCACCTTCATAGCTGTACCTGGTCACACTAGTGCCTGTAAGTCTCCCCCTTCTCTGATCTCCTGCTGTTTGTTGGGGGCCTGCTCTGTGCCAGGCCCTGTGCTGGGTGCAAGGAAGCAAGTCCGTGAGTGACGGGACACGTTCCCTGTCCCTGGAGCCCGGGCAAATAGACTAATACCCTTTCCACACCATCACACACACCGAAGGACCACTCCTCTGGGTCCTGTGCTGGGAAGGAGACAGGTACTGGGTAGCATAAGTGTTAAGGTGGTTGGTGACACGGGCTCTGAAGGAATTCACAAAGAGAAGAAAGTGTAGAGAATAAGGTTTTTATTCATTCTCTGCGAAAAGAGAGGGGCATGGTGTGGAGAGATACACCAGCCTTGAGGGGTGGGGGCTTTGAGCTTTTATTGGATTATAGTTGGATTAAAAAGGGTGGGGGGCATTGCTGTTGTATGGCCCCCCAGGCTGCTGGGACGTGGTAGTAGAGGCTGCAGTTTCTTCCAGTGTTATCTTCTGCCTGTGGCTGTAGGGAGAGGTTAGTTCTGTTCTTGCATCCAGTAATTTCCAGTCCTGGGGACAAGCTCAGAAGAGCAAAATGGCAGTCCTGTTTAGCAAGGTCCCAGGCCTGCTCAGCAAATGGTGCCACAATAGCAAATGGTGAGGACTCTGTCTATCCTTTCAGTGAGAGTCTGCAGCAAGGAGGTCTGGCCTGGCCGGAGCCTGCGGTGGGACTGAGGGCAAGACGTTGGGTAGACCTCACCTCAGTGAAGGGGGGCAGTGGGAGCTGAGGGCCTGGGCAGGAGGGCTGAGAGCCGCCTGGGCACAGGGGAATCCCTGCTCCCCTGCTCTGTGCCTGACCGCTCCGCAAAGAGCCAGCTGCTGTCCGCCTTCACAGCCTCTCTCGTCAAACTGTGTCTTCCTGGGCCTGCCAGCAGCATTTGCACAATTGGTCGTTCCCTTCTCCCTGAAATGGCCGTGTCACTCGGCTCCCAGAACACCACACTCTCCTGGTGTTCTTCCTGCCTCCTTAGAAACTCCTCCTTGGACTCCCTTCGTGTTCCTGTTCTTCCTCCTGGCCTTACATGTTGAGGCGTCCCAGGATTTTGCCCTTGGATGTCCTCTGCCCCCACTCCCTTGGTGACCTCCAGCTCCAGCTTTAAATGCCATCTCTCAATTTATTATCGTCTCCATCTCTGACTGAAGTGTCATACTCATACATCCAACCACCTACTGGACCTCCCCACTGGAATATCCAGTAGACATCTCAGAATTAACCAGCCCCAAATTAAATCTGTCTTCTTCTCTTCCATAAATTCCCGCCCCCCCCCCACCCAGTCTTCCTCGCCCCAGTAAGTAATCATTACAGATTGTATTCAAGCTGCATAACACTGGGGGCATCCTTGAACCCTCTGCCCCAGTCCACTCACACTGTTTGCACTAGCAAATCCTGTCTACTCTTCCCGCAGAGTATATTTGGAATCTTTTTACCTCTCACCACCTCCCTTGGTCCAGGTCACCATTGTCTCCTGCCTAGACTACTGTGATCAATTCCCAACTACGCTTCTGCTGCCGACCCTGCTGTTCTCAGCATGGCAGCCAGAATGATCCTTCTAGAGTATAATTAGGTCACGTCACGTCACTCTCCGCTCAGAACCCTTTAATAGCTGTACGTGTCATGCCGAATAAAAGCCAAAGCCTTTACAGTGGCCTCCACAGCTCCCCCAGAACCGTCCATCTGCTGCCTCTCTGACCTCATCCACTGTCACCCTCCCCTTGCTCCCTCAGCCCCGCCGCACTGCCCAGCTCATTCCTAGAGCGTGCTAGGTTTTTCCCACCCGAAAGAATTTTTGTTATTCCTTCTGCCAGGAGTGTTTTCCCCTCAGGTGTCTATAGTAGCTTCTCCTTTAGTTATAATGTTGAAGAGATACCAGGACTTAACTTTTGCCTATATATCAATGCCTACAGTTGCAGGATCTATACATGATAAGCAAAGACTTTCCGTAAAACCTCACTTCCACACCTTTATCAGGTCTTTGTTAGTGTCTCCATCCCATCTGAATTTCTTTCCTTTCTCCTGGGTCATTCCTTATCCCCCTGCTTTGTTTTCCTCCAGCTACTTAAACTAAACCACTTACATGTTTTGCTCCTTTATCTTATCTTTCTTTCCTGATAAACATCCCTGCCCCTGCATGTTAATCTTTCTCACTGCATATCCTAGGCATTTAGAGCAGTATCTGATACATTGGGGTGCTAAAACACACGCACAAAGGAATTAATAAATTCATACAGATGAATCATTTATAGCGTCAACTGCAACATGATGACTTTTCCACTCTGTGAACATGACCCTCCTCTCCATTTGGTTAGCTCTTCATTTATTTCTGCCAGCCGTGGTCTGTAGTTTTCAGTGGACAGGCCACTCGTGGCTTTTGATTGTAAACGGTATCATTTTAAATTTAATATCTCAGTTGCTTATTACTGGTACATAAAAATACAGCTGATTGTTATATATTAACGTATGACTTTCTATCCTGCAACTTGACTAAATTTACTTATTAGTAAGTTTTGTATAGATTCCTTAGAATGTTCTATATATACAATCATACAAATGAAGGTCGTTTTACTTCTTTTTCCTTCCTGATTTGTATGCTTTTTATTTCTTTTTCTGGCTTTACTACCCTGGCCAGGACTCTAGGACCATGTTGAGTAAAAGTGGTGACTGGGCGTTTTTAACCTTCTTCCTGTGCATAGGCAAGTTTTTGTTTCCGTCCCTCTGTCTTTCCCTGCCCTCCCACCCCCATCCCCACCCACGCCCCACGTTAATTTCTTTCTAGCAGTTTTATAGTCACCTGTTCACTGCCTCTGAGGACCCTCATGCCAGGATCAGCTCTTACCTGAGTGGTTTAGAGCTCTGACCTTGGATGACATTGGGAATGATGCAGGAGCAATGCCTGGATCTCCTTCTATTATGAGGCTATCTGCCTCTTTCTCCTTTCTAGATATGAAACTTTAAAGGGGCCCTTGGGCAAGCAGGGCCTCTGGCAGCTTAATTTTAAAAAATATTATTTTATGTTCTAGCTGGTGCTCAGGGGCAGGACACTGAGTTAGGGACATCCCTCGATGTACGGCGTGCCCTCGTGGTCTGTGCAAGGTGCCTCTCTGGCGGGGTTAATTATGATTTCCCGTTCCTCCCCCGCCCTTAGGTGACTGTTCTCACACGTGTCATGCGTGTCCTTTTCTATGCGTTCTCTTCTGAGAAAATGTGTGCAGTTAATTTCTGTGCAAGTTTCTAAACTCTTAATTATACAACCGTAATATTTTACTATAAAGTGGTATCGTCATAGATGTCATTGATTTTTTTTCACTCAGCTGAATGTTTTTATTTTATTTTACATATACATATTTTTTTACAGATTTTATTTATTTTAGAGTGAGGGGAAGGGAGGGAGAAAGAGAGGGAGAGAAACATCAGTGTGAGAGACACATTGACTGGTTGCCTCGTATATATTCACTCAGGAAGTTGGAACACGATGGGGACATAGTCTCGCTCTCTCATTGGTTGAGTATTATTTGAATTTGTTGAGAGGATGTTTTGCTTTAGTAATTAGAAAACCCACACAGATTAAAAATATATGCCTGACCAGTGACACTCATTTTTGTTATGAAATAATTTCAGATACTTCCAAAAAATAATTCTTGGATTAATTAAAACATTTAAAATTTATATAGCATCTTCCTAAAATGCAAGCTGCTTTTACCTTATGGTCTTATTTTCACCTTCAAATACCTTCTTGTGGGGGGAGGCGGCGTAGGGAGGAAACTTAAGTTTGAAAGGGAGGGTGCTGTGTCCAAGTCAGTGTTCAAGCGTGGACTGCGGTCCTCTTCTCCTGCTCCCGACCTTGTGGTCGTTAGGAAAGCTCAGCTCCCACCAGACCGAAAGAGGATGCTATGCCTCCTTCGGGTAGAAAAGCACAGTGGCGTTGCGCTCACAGACTTTACCTCGGCTTTACCGCCTGCTCGCTCTGTGACCTTGGCTGAGATCCTCAACATCTGTGAGTTAGGGTTTGTCATCAGTAACAGAAGGACCCTGGTAGTGCCTGTTCTTGGGTTGTTGTGAGACTTTGATGTGAAGGGTCTGAAGTGAACTCGGTGCTTAGTAAGTGTTAGCTTTTGTTATTGTCACTATTGTGAAGGAAAACCCAGTCCCTGAGAGAAAGGAGGCCAGATTAAAGGAAATCAAATGAGAAAAAGTATGATTTTGGTAAGGGTTGAAGACATGACTTTATTTCCTAGTTACTATCCCCACCCCACACCCCACAACCACTTTTTAAAAAATTAAACCTGTTGCTAAGTGCTAGAGCTACACCACTGCTGGCTCAGTAGGAATGGAAGGAAGGACTGGAGCAAGTATTTTGCAGTGTGAGGAAGGGTGAGAGAATTGCATGGGCTGGTGAAACACAGTGACTCTCATCTGGGAAGGGTAGCCCCTGTGGAGTGATCGGTCAGGAAAACAGGCTGGTAGGACCAGGGCTGTAGCTCTGGAACTAGAAGCTCCGTGAATTCCCAAGTGGAATCAAGCTTTCCAGGGGCTCCTTGCGCCCAGAACATCCCTGTGACCGAAACTGCATCCTCAGCCACCCTGTCTGCCTGGCAGTGCTCTCCAGCCCACTCTCACCCGTGGGCAGCGGGGAGACGAATAAGGGTGGTAACTGATGTGCTGTCAAGGTGGCAATGCCCAGAGCACTCCTTGGGTCTAGCTGCATAGAGTCCCTGGGAACGGCTGGTAGGTGGGAACGGAGAGGGTCTTCTCCCCAACCCCTCACAAATGTGCAAGGCTGAGGGGGTGCCTGGCCCCATGAACACATTAGGGGTCAGTGTGTCAGAACTAAGGTCTCCAAGTTGGCTTATGCAGGAGGCTCTTAAGAGAAGTTTTGCTTTGTTTGCTCTCTGGTGTTTGCAAAGGTAATAATGGTAACAGTTAAAACTTATATAGTCTTAACTATGTGCCAGGTACAATTCTAATCACTTAGACATTTATATATACCATAAATTTACACATAATTTGATATGTAAGTAAATAATGTTTATATATCAAATATGTATCTTTTATTTCTCACCCTAGCCCTATGAAATGGGCACTAACATTACCTCAAATGGTAATGGCTTTTCAGATGAGGCAAATGAGACATGAAGAGGTTTAGTAAGTTGTCCAAGGTCACATGCAGATAAATGCCAGAACTAGGATTCAAAATCCCAGCTGATCTGGTTCCCCGAGCCCTGTCTCCTAACTCTTACACTGTAGTGTATCTCTGTTTGAGCTAACATTTAAAAATTGGGAAATTTCATATCAAAATCTGGAGAGCTGGCTCATCTTGGCAGATCAGAAAAACTGGGGACGTGGCTACATCCCCTTGAGGCTGATGCCCACGCAGGCTGGCCACCTTGGTCCCTGTGCATCCCTGCCCCCGCCGTCCATGTTGGTTCTGAGCTCCTACGCACTTGCCTCCGTTCCCCTACCTATTTGCACCTGCAGACACTTCCATTTTCAACCCCTGAGCTCGGGCCCTATAATATCCGTAGGTATGAATATTTATAAAAGTGTCAAGCACTTTTCCTTCAAAACAGGAAGTATTTTCATCACATTTGCCATGTGAGGTCACGGTGATGTGGAGAGGGCCAGCACTCCTATGGAGCTTTGAGCTCTACCTTGCCCCAGGGTCTAGCTTGATGACTGCACTCCTCCTCCCCGCACCCTGAGAGAGCGTCCATGGTGCAGTGGGTAATTGGAGCAGAAGAAATCGCTGCCCTGAAGGAACCGAGTGTGACGAAGCCAGCCCCCAGCCCACGTCTGTTTCTGTGTGTGCACAGGGCGGGCAGTGGTAGAGCGTGGTCGGGTCTCGAACTGCGAGTTTAATGAGACGTAGACCAGAAAGAGTGATTCTTAAAGAGAGGAGGAAAACATGACAGCATTTCGGAAACTGTAACGGGTACCTAGTATAAGTTTAAAGTTTTTTTTTTACTTTACTGAACATTTCTTTTTCCCCTTTATTACTGTTGGAAATGCTCTCCTCTTTCTAACGAGTATCACTCAGGACTTGTTTGGGTAAGAAAATGATACAGTTCTGGCTTAGACAAGTTTATTTTAAAATTCCCAGAATTCTCTTTACCTGGTTTGAGAGTCAGAGCAAATGATACCAAGAGCAACCGAGAGATGAGGTTTTGGCCTAGTTATTGTCTAACCAGGTGGGTTGGGGTCCTTGAACTTTGAGCAGCTTTTGTGTCTCCAGCTGTACCGGGGGATTAGTGGCTTAATCCAACCTCATGGGAGCAAATTTTATTGTTGCCTCTTATAAGGCTGGAACTGTAATGCTTTTTTTTTTTTTTTTTTTTTTTAATATATAACACCATCTGCTTCAGGATCTCAACAAACTTAGAGTTTTTTTCCCCCTGAGTCTCTTCCTCTAAATAAGTTCAATATCTGGAAGAGTGAATTCACTTTGGACATAGCAACAGATGTGCATGGTAATATGTAAAATGCAATTCATTAGTTACCAATCAATTATGTGGTCATTGACCATCTAATCCAAGGGAAGGCAGTGTGCTAGACTCCTGTGACACAGACATAACTAAAATGCGGCTCCCGCCTTCAAGCACCCGGTTGGAGCATACAAGGCAGAAGCATGCGGAAAGTCTAACAGCCATAGGAAGTGAAAAGTTAATAAGCAGAGGAGAGAATATGCAGCCCGTGATTGATTTCCAAGTGAAGACTGCAGATGTGAGCATGCTAGAGGAAGTCTGAGCTCTCTTTGATAAGGTTCCTTCTTGGGAAGCAGCAAAGTCCAGGATGAATGTGCACAGCGCAGCTAGAGGGACACGTTGAAGGGGAACAAAGCTGCTTGTGTAAGTGTGAGGGGGGATGCTGGCTTCTTCAGCGTAGTCCGGAAATCCATTCTGTAACAAAGAACTGTAATTCCAAGTCAATGACACCTTCCAAATCCTCTCAGACTATGGCCAAAATTACAGAGAAGGAGCGGGGAGTCAATTCTGTTCAGCCAGAACTGGATAGCTGTGTACTTTGCTCAAATGCCTGGGATCTAATGGAGATGGGACAGCAGCCAGGAGATAGAGCAAGTCAATACAGGACTGAGAGAACTCTGATGCTGGAGCAGATAATGAGGAAGGGGCCAGGATTTGAAAGCGTGACCTGTAAGTCTTCCTGTGTAATGAACAGAATATAATGGGAGGCTGAGACCTGAGCCCCTGGTGCACCTGTGTCTGTGGCTCCCCAGCCAGCAGCTTGGCTGCCTCCCTGGATAGCTTGGACGAGCTCTGTGGGAACGTGACAGCCTTCAGACTATCTTTGCTAGTTACTGGAAAGAGTAGACAGTGGGAGATTGCCTCTAAAGGAGAGAGATGTGCGGATTAGTGGTGAAAAATCTGAACTTCAGCATCAAGACCCCTTCCCCATGTACTAGCTGTGTGGCCTTGAACAAGTCACTTATGCTTTCTTGGCCTCAGAAATCATAATCCGTAAAATGGGAGAAACAAAAATGATAGTACCTACCCTACAGGGTTTTTGTGAAGATTAAGTAAGATAGGGGATAAAAAAGCACTCAGCAGACTCACATGCAAGTACATGAGAAGTCTAATCTATTATTATTATTAAAGAGGATAATTATGAAGATAAATATTTTAAGTTGCCTTTCTCCTCTATAAATTCTGGACCTGGATTAGAGACAAAGTGGGAATTACCCCATTCTTCTGTGGCTCTCCATCTCCAGTCTTTGAGAAGTCGTAGCTCTTGCTTCTGAGGAACCAGAGTATTTTCTATCTCTGTCCTCTTAGAGAAACTTAGATATCTTACAGAAGTGCTTTTTAAAAAACATCATTTAAAAAAGATTTTTAAAATTTATTTTTAGAGGGGAAGGGAGGGAGAAGGAAAGGGAGAGAAGTATCGATTTGAGAGAGAAACACCTATCAGTAGCCCCTTGCACGTGCCCTGACCGGGGACCAAACCCACAACCCAGGCATGTGCCCCAACTAGGAATCAAACCAGCAACCCTTCACCAGTCAGGGCAGAGCAGTGCTTCTCAAACACGGACATGCACGAGTCACCTGTGATCCCTTGTTTCTAACAAGCTCCCAGATGATGCTACTAGTCCTCAGACCACATTTTATGCAGCAAAGTCCTGACAGGCCTGGGGTCACTGAGACCAGGAGCATGGGTGAAACCTCTCTATGACTGCCCTGAAAACAGCCATCCAGTTTGCTTGAATGCCTCCAGTGATGATAAGCTCCTGACCTGTCACACAGCCCTTTGTTTCCAGATAGCGGGCACGCAGGGGATGTGGGTGTTCCACTGAGCTGATGCTGGCCTCCTTGTCGTAGCCATCTGTGGGTGCTAGTTCGTTACTTTGGCAGCCCGGGGGTGGGGGCGGTGCGGGGTAGGGGTGGGACATCACACAGCTAATGAAATGCTCAGCCCTGATAAGGCTTTAGCCTAGTTTGCTCTTCTGTGGGGGAAGTCCGTGGATGGGCTTCCATGGTGGTGATGAGGAAGGAGCAGTCCCCTGAAAATATTTGCAGAATTTTGTTTGCATGTACACTTTTCTGGGGAGAGTTTCATATGAGTTTTTCACAGGTATGTGTTCCACCTGGAAGATTAAGAAACACTGGATTCTTTGTGGAATATTGCATCCCTCACAAATCTGTTTGGAAGGCGGCATCCTCCCTAGTTTGTGTATCTCTTGTCTGTCTCCTTTAAACTTTCTGTCAGCATAATTCTTTGTTACATGGTTCCAGGTACCCTGTTCATCTTGCCAGGTTTTTCTAGTTCGTCTGTGTACATCTAAGGTCAGTCCCCAGGACCACATACAAGCTAACACCCAGGAGTCATCTGACCAGGAAGTGGGAGCCATCTCTCCTGTACTGACCTGAGACTTCTTTCAGTTCTTTGACAGGACTCCTGTCAAAAGTGCAATATCTCCTTTGACAGGACTATCAATTTGGAATATTTATGTTGCAGATTTTTAAAAATACATTTTATTTGTATTTATTTTTAGAGGGGGAGGGAGGGAGAAAGAGAGGGAAACATCAATGTGTGGCTGCCTCTTGTGTACCCCCTAATGGGGACCTGGCCTGCAACCCAGGCATGTGCCCTGACTAGGAATTGAACCAGCAACCCTTTGGTTCACAGGCCGGCACCCAATCTACAGAGCCACACCAGCCAGGGCTGGATGAGTGTTTCTTAAAGTGCATTCTGAAGGACAACAGTCTACAGTGTCCTCAAAAATGGAACCCAGCCCTGGCTGGCATAGCTCAGTGGATTGAGCGTGGGCTGCGAATCAAAGCATTGCAGGTTTGATTCTCAGTCAGGGCACATGCCTAGGTTGCAGGCCACGGCCCCCAGCAACCGCACATTGATGCTTCTCTCTCTCTCTCTCTCTCCTCCCCCCTCATTCCTCTCTAAAAATAAATAAATAAAATCTTTAAAAAAAGAACTCTATCATGTCATCTCAATTCTGCTTGAAATAAACTCTTCATTTAAAAAAAATGGAACCCTACAATCAAATATATTTGGATACTGCTATATACTGTAACCTTTTTTCGAAGACTCAAGATGCTTGTGGGTATAGTGAAAAGTCTGGGGAATAGCGGGAAGCAGGGCAGGTGTGGCAGGCACCATGTCCAGCATGCAGGTGGCAAGAAGAAGCCCCTGAAGTGGCCCAGGAAGCAGGCTAAGGAGATGGACGAGGAAGGTGAGGCGTTCAAGCAGAAGCAAAAAAGGAACAGAAGAAATCCGAGGAGCTAAAAGCAAAGGCCATGGGGAAGGGCCCCTTGGCCACAGGTGGCACTGAGAACTTTGGTAAAAAGTGAGCTGTTCTCGTGCTTGGGTCGATGGCGATCCTTCATTCCATTCCTGTTTTAACATCTGGATTCCCTCTCGTAACATCTGTTTCACCTATAGCTGGAATGAGATGTGGTCTGAGAACCTGTTGTCCATTTGAGAATAAACTTTCATAAAAATAATAAGGAAATTGGTAGACATAGTTTTTCAAATACATTTGACCAATAAATTCTCCTTCCCTGCTATGTAGCAGCCAGTAATAATCTGTACATGTATTCCACAGAGCAGTCGGAGGAACACTCGTGTGGGCGTTCAACCAGTTGTCAGTCATTTGATCGTCTCATCAGGAGGCCCGAGTTCTTGTACTCCTGACCACAAGGGTAAAATGAGAGATGTTGTGAAGTGCCTTGCTGAAAACCAGAGTATTTTCCCAGTCTATCACCCCTTCAGCAGGGAGACAGTTCTCAAATGAGCACTGTTTACCCTGGGCTGTGCTCCTCCCAATTCCGCCAGGTGGCGGTTGGCTGCCCGGGAGGGATGTTTCTCAGGTGTCCTATCAAGAGCAGAACGCAGGCACGTGTGGAGGCTCTCCCGGAAATCCAAAGCCAGAGGGTAACCTGTTGTCATGTCATTGCAATAGTGATCATCATTGAAATATCCCAATAATAATAACACGGTTATTGAGCGTTTACTGTGTGCCAGGCACATCTCTCAAAGCTTCCTATGTAATACCTCACTCAACCCTCGCGGGAACCGAGTGACTTGGGCAGTACTGTTGTCCTCGTTTTGCCAGTGAGGAACCTGAAGCATCAAGAGCTTTTACAGGTTACTCAAGGGGACACAGCTGACAATGGAGCTGGACATCAAATCCGGGTTTGACCTCAGAGCCCATGTACTCGGAAACTTCATGGTTTCTCTCACATTTACATAGTCAGCAGGCATTTATCAAATGATCAAATGTCGGTGTTGGGGATGGCGTGGTATTTGGTGAAATTGAAGACACCACCCAAATAGACACAGTCCTTGCCCTTTAGGGACTGACACTTTATTTGTGGGAGCTTTTTTGTATTTTAATGACGAGAATGCTTACCAAGCACACAGAAGTGAGGGCATGAACATAGAACTCCAGATGCCGCTCAGGTGTCTCTCTCAGACCTTGACAGACAGGCCTCTGCAGCCCACCCAGGGTCGCCCAGGGCCACGCAGGGCCGGCTCAGTCTCCCTCCCCCTCCCCCTCCCATTCTTCCGCTTTATCCATTCTCACAAATTTCTCTTAGTCTCCATCTTCCCCTTGTCCCCTTGACCTCTGCCTGTTTCCAGAGGAAACAAGTCACCTCTTGTCTCCTCAGCTCTCGATCTGTGGCGAATTCCCAGTTGACATCCACAGTACTTGGAGGTGACCTACTTTGAGTGAAATGCTGGCTTTTCAGCTATATCTTCAATAGGCTGAGTTGGCAGCCTGTCAGCAGGCTTATGTCACCTAATGACTGTGTCAGTTCCCTCCTTGCCTGGCTTCCTGTTAGTAAATATCCTCAGGATGCTCTTGGAACCCAGAAGGTGCAGGAGGCCCGGTAAGGGAGCCAAAAGAGAAAACAGGAGAGAGAGAAGGGAGAAGTCCTGCCCCTCCCTGCCAAAAACAAACAAACAAACAAACAAACAAACAAACAAACCCCAACCAAGAACAAAATCTCTAAAACAAAAGGGAGAGAAACTTGCCGTGAGGCGTCTCCCCACAGAACATTTTTTGCTCCAACAAGGATGTTTGTTGTTTTAAAAATATTTTGACCCACTCAGATCTCCTTCATCTCCCTGTGGCTCCCCACCCCATGCCCTTCCTTCCTGTTTGTCGCTTTTAAAGTGGTATTACTTCTCTTCCACAATGGTGACCTGCTGGGAGTAATAGCAGAGACATTTCCTCTCATGTGGCTCCCCTTGTCTTTTTAATAATGATCCCCACCCCACCCCCTTCCCCTCTGCTGCTCTCCATAAACATTTTCCTAAGGCTGGGTGGACACGCTTCAGGTGTGCGCATTCTGCCCTGCCTAGGTGAGCTGTGTTTGAGGTTCATTCATCCCCCCACACCCCCTTCCCTGTCTCCCGAGGGCTGCAGCATCCAGATTTCTGCACCATGACCTCCCTTTTGCACAGTAAACTGTGGCCTTGAGTTTGACAGTACAGGCCCCTGGGTCTGTCTCTTGCATTTGAAGGCAATAACAACCGTGTGAGTTCATTCCCACGGGAGTTACTCCAGCGATTCCAGGCCCTTTTGGCCCCGTGGAGTTGGGTTAAAGGTTTCCAGCAGTGACCAGATTGCTTGCCTGTCCAGCCTTGCTTGGGGCCGCACAAGGTTATCCTTGGAAGTGTGGGCAGTCCCATGGTCCTCTCCAAGGATTGCCTCTTTAGAAGGCAAAGTTCACATCAGCTGAAACCACCAGAATGGGTTGGAGTTCTCTGTATGTTACTTTCTCCAAAAACATGGATCCACAATTTTGAAGTTCAGCCTAAAAGTTTTCCACCAAAACACTACTTTTAGAGAATATGTTGAAAAGCCTAAAGCAGTGATTCCTCCTTCCTTTCAGCCCTCCTTCCTTTGATTAATTAGTTCTTTCATTCATTCTTCATTCACCAGTAAGCATTTGTTGAACACTTCATTGCTTCATTCCCTCATGATGTTTCTGGTGCAGTGGGGGAGACGGAGTGTCCAGATGTTGAAAGCTACTATGTGCCAACCCACTAGGTCCCTGTGGTGGAGGGAAGGGTGGGGCGCTGTGATGGAGAAGCAAGGGGAGACCCAGGGAGGGTGGTCAGGCTGGGTGGACCTGAGTTTGAGACAGCTGAGCCCAATGCGAAGGATAAGGAGCCAGCCTGGTGGGGAGCTGGTGGGGTCAGTGCAGTGTTCCCAGCAGAAGGTCATCATGTATGGAGATTCTTGGCAAAAATGAACTGGGCACCTTCTAGGAGCCGAGAAGAAGCTGGAGTGGAGAGACGGAGATGGAGAGATGAGCTCACAGAGGGGTAGGGAAGGCTTGGAAGTCAAAGTCTTATATTTTATTTTCAAAAAGCCATGTGTAAGGTACACCTAATTTCACAACATTGCTCTCTCTTTTTCTATAGAGTAGTTGTAAGGAAAGCAGGGCAGTGTAATGGTTTGTAGCAGACTTTGGAGCCAGTGCTTGAGTCTGAATTCCACTGTGACCACTCACTGCTCGTATAACCTTAGGCAACTTATTTAACCTCTCTGGGCCTCAGTTTCTACATCTGAAAATGGGGGCAACTAATAGTACCCACTTCATGGGGCCATTTAGAAGATTAAATGACCTGACACACATGTCTGGGGCATATAAGTACTCAGTAAACATCCGCTATTTTAAAAGAAGTTTTAAAGTATTGAATGGACTCTCCAGGAGAGGGTTCCTTTTCTTCCTGTGGCTTTGTGCATTCCTTGGCGTAAGCACACACCCCTCAGAGATGCATTCTAATGCACAGTGCCCAGACTGGCTTGGCTGGGACAGCTGACCAGGCCTGAGGCAGCTTTGGGAGTGACGTCTGTTCTCTCCTTAGGCAGTGCTTGGGTTCTCCTGTCCATGTGAGCTTATAGCTGCAGGGTTTCCCAGGGCCAAGTGGGGGCTCCATCAACCTGGAAGCCTTCTGTTCCTTCCTTTCCTCATAGGTAGGGGGCTACTGGTTGAACTGCCCATTGTGGTTCTGTGTGGGCATGAAGTTCATTTCCATCCAGCAAACACTTCTGGTCACCTACAGTGTCCAGGTGTGGTGCTAGGTGCTGGGGAATGGTTCAGGATTGAGCCCACTCATTCCCTGGAGGAAGGTGTCATCTGGTTGGGAAGTCAGAGTCATGAATGAGTAACTCCAGTTTTAGCTGGTCAGACTGGAGACCGTGAGATCAGAGGAAGGTGCTTTGACCGAAACTCTGCCCTCAGAGGGACCATCCTAGAGGAAGTGGTTGATACCTGAGTGAGTCATGAAGAATGATAAGACTCAGCCAGAGACAGGAAAGGCTTTGTAGAAGGTGGGAGGAGCCACCAAAGGCCTGGAGGGGGGGAAGCAGTGTGGAGAGTGAGGGGCACCTGCAAGCAGTTTGAAGACAAAGGAGGAAAGTGTAGCATGGAGGCTGCGGCTGCAGAATGAGACAGGGCCGGTGTGCCTTCCTGGGGAGCACGGGATGGAGCCTGTAGACCAAGGGCCACGGAAGGATCTTGGGAAGGGAGTTCTGTGGTCTGACGAGCAGACTGGAGAGTGGACTTGGGGGTGGATGAGGCAGTAGCGTGCAGCATCAAGAAAGGCTGGCAAAGGGCTGTGACTCCAGTCCAAGCAGGAGGCATGAGGGCAAGAGTAGGGCTGTCACATTTGGTCTGGGGAGGAGGGGCCGGGTTGGAGAAAAACTAGAAGGAGGTGTGGGCAGGCCTTGTGGAGAAAGGCTCGGGGTGGGGACAGGCCCCATGGGCGGTGGGCTCTCAGGGCTGCTGAGGCTCTCTGCACTGAGTCCGCCTCCCACCACCCAACCTCCCCATGATGATGTGTCCTGAGTGCTGAGCTTGGTTCCAGGACCAGGAGACCCCCACACTGGCAAACATTTTCTTAAACAGAAACACGTGGAATTTCAGGGTGAGTTATTTTTGGATTGCTGATGTAAGCTTGTATATATATTTTAAAAAGACAGTGGTATACAGAAATTCGGCCTTCTTAACTCTGGCGGGGCTCTGGTGGGAAGAATGTCACCATGTCGATTGCTCGCTTGTGAAAACCCAGGGGCTCGGGAGTGGAGGGTGGGCAAGAGATGATGTGCAGCACCTGCTCCTACTCTGTGTATCCATGCGGCCCCCAGCAAGTTTTATATCCTTGACTACATTAGGAACTTCTAGCAGGTACCTTCTTCCAGTCCAGTCTCTAACCCCAGTAAGCCTGCTCTCTCACAGCCTCCCAGTCCCGTGATGATTCGCTCAGGCGAGTGGTTTCCCAAGTCCTATCACAACCTTGTAGTACTTGGTACCAGGTATACAGTGCCATTTACAACATACTTGGCTGTCTAGATTCTTTTCTTCAGTTCCACTGTCCCCATGGAGGGCGTCAGCCGCCATCACAGAGAATGGAACTGGCTCCGACAGCTTATAACCCGCCCGGCTCCCAGGCTGGTGGAGGGGCAGCCGGGAGTCAGACCTGCACTGGCTGGCCGTTACACAGTGTTCTTCCCCCAGACTGACGGGCACTTTCTGTCGTGGAGACCAATAAGGGACAGTTTCTGTTTGGCGCCTTCTTGGGAAGAAATAGGATGAGTGGAAAACTCCACAGTCAAATCCACAGAATCCAAAGAATTTGCATCCTGCAAATCTCCAGCCCCTCCTGCTGCCTGTGAAGCCCATTCTGCTCGTCCCACCTGGCGCGGCTTTCACACTGATCCCTCGGCCGAAATGACCGGAGGGCGTGAGCAGTATGCATTATGTTGTTATTATTTAATAAAGCGTGTGTTGTTCCCCGCTTGGCAGTGCGGCCAAGTCCCTGTTCTAGCAGGTGGTGGGTAACTGGACCCAAGCCCCCTGATCGTCACTCAGGAACTCCCTGGTCCAGCCTTTGATATCAGAACAAGAAGAGAAAACAGTGACACAGGACACTTCCTGTCCCAAAGGGGATGCGATACAGGACACCTGAAACAACAGGCAGAAGAAAAGCGCCACTGGAGCTGCTTCAGGGGAGCTGCCCTCGGCGTGCCCTCCGCGCGCATCTCAGAGCTGGCGAGGAGCGGGGCTGGGCCAGCGGCTGCAGCGAAGTTCAGCTCCGTGCATTATTGAATGAAGTTCAGCACGTGTCTTCTGTGGGTTGGGGACAGGCTTGGCACCGCGTCCCAGCTGCTGCCCTTGTGAAGGGTGTGGTCCGGTGATCGAGACTGACCAGCATGCAGGCTATAAAAATTAGTTTGATGAGGTTTAAATTTTAGTAGAGAAAGGAGAGGGTTTGTGGGAACCCAGATGAAGGGCTCCCCAATTATCCTGGGAAATTCAGGGAAGGCTTCCTGGAGGAAGAGGAGTCTGAGCTGGGACTTGAAGGATGGATAGGAGTTTGACAGACATAGGTGCATAGGCTTCAGAAGTCTATGCTGAAAAGAAAAAGGAAATAGAAACATAAACCTTAAGCTTAAGACTTATTTTTTTATTTAGCTTAAAGCTTAAGCTATCTTAAAGCTTAAGACTTAATTTTTTTCTATTTATTTTTAGTAAAAATAGAAAATTAAACTTTGTGCTAGGCTCACCTCACTCCTTTCCCCAATTCTCCAGCTCACTATTATTAGTGGAAAGGGCTGATACTTGATTTATTGTCTCTGGGCTAGATGGATGCAGATGAGAAAGAAGCCCTTTAAAACCAGAGTCCCAGATTAAAGTCACCCAACATTGTTGTCATTTTTTAAGCTGATGCATAACCAACCAGTAATTCCAGTCAGGGCACTGAAAGGCACCTGTTTGAGACTGTCACAAGTCCAGGTGAGTTTTTTATGCAGTCGAAATTTAAAAAAGTCTGGGAGTTTGGATGATTCAGTTAAAATCTCAACTCTGCCAGAGGCTATCTGTATGATCTTGGATAAATCACATCACTTCAACCAAAAATGAGAAATAGAACTCTGACTTTTTATGTATTTATCCATACATCTAATAGTGTATTTTCCCCCAACTTTTTACTTTGAAAAAAACTAAAACCTACAGAAAAATCACATGACCAGAACAGCGCCATACGTGGGCGGGTGTGGACATATACAAATACATTTACTTTGCGGAAGGATCTGAAAGTCAGTTGCAGGCACCACGGTGTTTTCCCTCTGAAGCCCCACTGCAGCGTGCACCTCTGTGTTCCCTCTCCGTTAGTGCTGGAGCTCTCAAATGCAGGACATTTAACAGATACAATACTTCTCTGTAATGTACAGTCTGTATCAAAATTCTCCCTAATGTTTGAATCATGTCCTTTTGGGGGCTAAACAAAATTACTTTTGCTTCCACCTAAATTCTTCTAAACTGAGCTAGTAATCAAATTAACAGAGACATTAACAGGAGACAATTAAAACTTTAATACATGCATACCAGGAATTCACATAAGCATGAACATTCCAGAGACAGTGAGGTAAGATTGGGGGTATATGTCGTTTTGGACAAAGGGGAAGCGGGTCCAGTGGTGGTGGGATTTCAGAGAAAGTAGGCAATTTACAGCTGGTTGAGGAAGAGGAGAACGTGCATGGCAGGTGAATTCTTGTTTCGTTGGGACCAGGCCCTGCCTGATGCTCTCAAATCTCGACTTGATTCAGGCTTGGCTGCAGCAAATAAGCTATGCTTTTTTTCCTGGAGCAGGTCTTTCCATCTGAATTTGTTGGGCAGGAAAGGAGAGTTAAACATTCTTTCTGAGTCTTTTGTTTCTTAATAGCCAGCTTAAAATCAATATCCCAAAGGCAAAACTTTGGTCCCCTTCATCTTTCAGTACCCGTTTTTATTTCTGATCCAGTCCAATCAAGGGCACATATTACCTTAAGCTGTCAATGGCTGGCTCCCCAGCCCTGGCCAGGTGGCTCAGTTGGTTGGACCATGGTCCCGTACAGCAAAAGGTTGCAGGTTCGATTCCTGGTCAGGGCACATACCTAGGCTGCAGGTTTGATTCCCAGTCAGGGTGTGTGCAGGAGGCAATCTATGGATGTTTTTCTCTCCCTCTCTGCCCCGCTCTGTCTCTCCCCCTCCCCCTTCCTCTCTGTCTAAAATCAATAAACATACCCTTGGGTGGGGGTTTAAAAGAAAAAGAATGGTTCCCCAGCTTTATTTCTTTTTTCTTTCACGAGTTGACATGTTTGAGGAGTCCGGGACAGTCGCTTCACAGGTTACACAGCTTACTCGTCCCACAGTTAGCAGTAGTTGAACGCCCATGTGCCGGGCACTGTGCTGGTGATAGGAGAACATTGTCACCAGGGCAAACGTGGCCTTTTTCCTTTCAGAGCTCACAGAGAGCCTGATGAATGATAAGCAAGTTACAGAGAAGTAAAAACCTGCCCTGGGGACAGGGAAGTGCTTGGCCCGGCTGGGGAACTGGGAGGGCCTTTGCAGAATGTGAGCAGGTGTGGGCTGGAGTGGATGCCGTGGGTAAAGGCTGGATCATGGTGCAGCTTTCTGATCTACTGTAAGGAGCACTGGGAAGCCTGGAGAGCGGATGCGAGTGTGTCATGAACTGAGGCACACACTGGACGTGCCAAAGATCCAGGCTGCCGTTTGAAGCCCCTCTGAGGTGGTTGCCAGCTTGGAATGAAATCTCTTCTACACATTAAAGAGGGCTTTATAAATTTGAAGTATATTTTGCAAGAACTTAGAGGGATCACCAAAGATGATTTCAAAATTCTGATTTATTGTTGTATTTGAAATTATACCTGAGTAATTTCTCAGGCATTGGCCTTCTGGAGAGGTTGGTGGGGACAAGTCTTGCTTCCTCATCCTGTCTTCGGTTTGTCAGTGATTGAAACAACTCAGTGGTCCCGTTGCCGCCCAGGCAGCTCCTAATTTGAACCCGGGCTGGTGAATCCTGCCACCCCTGGCTGTGGGGCTCCTGCCTCCCGCCTCTCTCTGCCCTTTCCATCACCCACCCACCTTTGCTTCAAGTCCTTCAAGCTGGCTACCCTGGAACCGAACTGGAGCTTAAGATGGAACAACAGCAGCCCAGTGAGGCACCCATCTGTCCTGGGCAGGACCCGTGCAGCTGGAGGCACTGCCAGTGGTGCCACATACAGGGAAATCTGTCCTCTGGATGCAGAAGAGCCACAAGGACACCAGCAATGAGCTCAAAGCTTCAGCGCCAGAAGCAGAGAGGGAAGAATCCCAGTTTGCAGGGTACAGCAGCACTGATGTTAAAGTTACTGTTCCCAGGTAGCTCCAGCTTTGTGCTGGTTGTTGTGTATTTAATTCACAGACTCGCATTAATCCCTTCATTTCTATGCCCTCCACAAGGTCTGTCTGCATTGTTCTTCTCCACTCATTCACCCTGTGCTTCCTGTGTGCCGAGGACTGTTGGGAGCTGGGGGGACGTCACCAAAGAAGAAGGAGCCCTCCCCAGAGTTGCAAGAGGGAGGTGTCTGCTGGATGACGAGCCCAGCTATTGGAACCTATACTCAGCTGCAGGAGCCGAATCTTAGGTCCTAGAACGTGCCTTGCTCCCTAGTTCTTTAGGGTCTGGTCACCTGCTGTTCCCTCTGGTGGAATGCTTTTCCTGCCCCACTCCCTTGACCAGCCAGCTGCTTCTCTGGGAGGCTGTCCTTCCCTGACCACTGTCACTATGTGTGGCAACCTTATTACATGCATGCCCAGGACTGTCTCTTTCCTCCAGGGCACACAGTAGTTCTGTTTTGAATAACGTGTACATGTATGTGTGTGGCTATTTGATTACTGTCTCGTATTGTTACTTTAAACTTGGCGAGGATGTGGGAACATGTTTGTGGCTGCCCATGCATAACTCTAGTGTACCTGTGCTTAACCCTTTAGCGGCTGGGTTCTCCAGAAAACTGTGAGTTAAAGATCACAGCCTGGGAAGTGAGTGCACGGTGGGTGGCTCCCGAAGGCTGGAAGGAAGGCAAGGCTATTTCTCCCATTGTTGACACGTCCTCTGCGGACTTCAGAGAATCCAGGAGGATGGAAATGAGAAGGAGCTGGAATGCTGAGCATGAGAAAGTGTTTGGAGATACTGGGCATTTCCTGTCCCTCTAAACAGTAAGAACCCAGCACACCTGAAAGAGTAGCTACCCATTTCCCTTACGAGCAGGCCACTAGGGATTGTCTTGAGAGGAGCAATGGGTTTGTTTCACTTTTCTGTCCTGTGCCAAGTCTCGGCTAGGGAGAGGAAGCTCTATAACCAGAAGTGTTTTCCCTCTTCGGCTCTTTTGTTTGGACACTGCTCGGAAAGAATGTCCCATTTCACGGAAGACCGAGCCAGCCCCAGTGTGAGCCCTTATTTCCCTTGGATTCTACTTATTCCCACGTGGTGCTGGGCAAATATACTTCTGTGTCCCACATCCCTGGGATGTCCCACTGAACAATCTTTTGAATTAAAACAGAATCTGTGTGGCACTGGGTGAATAACCTAGCAGCTGGGTAGAGATATGGTGGTTGCAACATGAAGGAAGGGACCATTCTTGGGTGGTCCCAAACTAAGGTCCAAGCATTAGTACCCAACTAGCCCTGCTCCTTTACCTTCCAAAAAGAATAAAATATCATTAATGTGTGGTCAGAGATCAGAGACTCACATGTCTGCAACAACTGGGAAGGTAGAGCTCTCCTAGGACTGTGCTCTTCAATTAGCCCCAGTCCCCACCACTCCCTTTTGTCCCCCGAGATAAAAAACAGCTACCAATTTTATGCTCTAGCTGGTGTGGCTCAGTGGATTGAGTATCAGCCTGTGAACCAAAGGGTTACTGGTTCAATTCCCAGTCAGGGCACAAGCCTGGGTTGCTGGCCAGGTCCCCAGTAGGGGGCATGTGGGAGGCAACCACACGTTGTTTCTCTCCCTCTCATTCTCCCTCCCTTCCCCTGTGTCTAAAAATAAATAAATAAACAAAATCTTTTAAAAAATCACTACCAGTTTTAGAGGAACAGATTTCTTTGGTGGTCATTTGGGTTGTGAGACGTTTGGCAGGGGGCAGGGGGTGCAGGGACTATGGTGGGCTAGAAAGCGCGTGGCCACTGAAGGGGGCAGCTGCTTTTCTACTCAGGCTGGTTGTTGCCACGCGAGAATGTGGACGGGGTGTCACCAGAGATAATCTGGGTTTTCAAGAGAAGCCAGATATCTGAATTTGCATGTAGAACTTACAAATGTCAACAACAAACCTGTGTTTTGAAAAATTCTGTGAGGGTCACACAGAACTTACCTGTGAGTGACTTGTGGTCCTGGGCCGGTGTAGGATGGGTTGTCTGAAAGGGTCTGTTTCTCCAGATGGCAGAAGACAAGGATGTGGGTGTAAATGAGAGAGGGACCAGACACGAAGAGGAGCTGCAGGGAATGCAGGGAAGCCGCACAGGGCACAGGAAGGAGATGGGCTTTGCCCAGAGAGGCCCCACGCAGAGTGCGTGAATGGCCCAGCACTCCACCTCAAATGGGAAGAAAGGCCTTTGTTTTTTCGTATCAAGGTGTCCTATGCAATGCCCAGTAGTTCTCACGCCAGGAGGCCTCACCTGCCACAGGCTCAAACTGAATTTGTCATGGCCCCAGGTCTTTCTGCTAGTTAAACGTCCTCATGCTTCTGGCCCGCAGGTGTGGCTCAGCTTCCCCCCTTGACCCTGAGGCACTGCTGTCTCCCTGTCTGCTCCTTGTCTTAGGTTCCTTCTCCCGCCACCATTCCCTCAAGGTACTCATCACCTTTCACCTGGACTATGTTAATTTGTTCCTGAACCACCAGCCCAGCCTCCCCCAGACCACCTTCTTGAAGTGCAGCTTTGCCTGTGGCAATGTTGGCTTCCCCCAGACCCACTGGTGGGGGATCCCCTCATCTGGCCTTATGAACTCCCCACCACCCGGCCTCCCATTGCTTTCTCCATCTTAAACCCTGCCATCCTCTCCAGACCCATCCCCTGCCTCCCTCACTAGGTACCCTGGTCCCTCCACTGTTTTTCAGTTTCTCAAATTGTGATATTCTTTCTAGGGTACTGATGCTTGACCGGTTGTTCTCCCCTCTCTTCACTCAGCTAAGCCTTAAATGTTTCTGCCCCAGGTAAGGTTTCTCTAGTCTTCCCCCTTACCAAACTCATCACACCCTAAACTCCTCCTTGGCTCAGGGCCCAGCAGTAATGAATTATTTGTGTATAAACGTGCTTGCATCGGGCTCTACTAGGCTGAAGCTCTGGGGAGGTGGCTCCAGGCCTGGCTGTTCTGTGTCTCTTTCACGTTCATTGAATGAACGTAGACTGTCTTTCGGGTTTCTTCCTACTCCTAGTGCTGCAGAGAAATGGAATGACTCATTGTTCCCTGCACACACTTTAGGGCCCTTTAATGCATGTACTCCAGCACAGTCGGCCTCTGTTTAAATCCTCCTTTTGCTCATTACGGGCTGTGCCACGTTGGACTGGTCACTTGACTTCTTTGTGTCTTAATTTCTTCAGCGGCACAGTGGGTCTGGTGATAGTGCCTCCCTAGCAGCATCCCCGTCCCACCTCAAATCCCCTGAGGTCAGTAAAATGCAGATGGTGGTGACAGTGGTATCCTCCCGGTGTTGGGAGGATGAAATGAGGGGTCACACTGCAAGGGCCCAGCCTGATGCCTGGCGTGGAGCCCGGCTCAGCAAATGATTATTGCTGCTCTGATTGTTATTAGTCTACCGGTGGTTCTGGCGCAAATTAGGGAGACCTGTGTTTCTGGCCATGCTTTAGGCCATCTGGGGGAGGTGAATTAGATCCTCCGGGGTCTGTCCTGACTAGCCTTTCCATGGTTTAGTGGTGGGGAAGAGAGGAGTAAATGGAAAGACCCCAGTCTGATAACCTCTCTTTTCACCCAAAGGGGCCTGTTTTTTCCCTGAAAATAAAGAATTAGCAAGGTAACCAGTTTTTGTTATTGTTTGGGTGTTTTGTTCTGTTTTGTTCTGTCACTGGTGCAGCCTGGGGCCCTGTTTTCCTCTTCTTGACCATGCCATTCGAGGCTCCCCCCACCCCCCGCCCAGTCCCTCTCTGCCTCATCACCCAGTTTAGTTCCTTCACAGGATTTTTCCTAATTCCTGGCATCATGGCCTGACTTCTTGCTTCCTAGACTGGAAGTTCCCTGAGGTCAGAGACTTTGTATTGTTCACTGTGGGTGGGAAGGAGGGAGAGGACCCCACGGTGGTCCTCAGATATGCTTTAAAAGTCTCAGACTTGAATCGGTGTCAACTCTGATTTGAGGGTCAGAAACTGTAAGACCCAGAGGGAGGCTGCGCTCCTGGTGTTAGGGCAGTTTGACTTGGTCCCCCGTGGATTCTCCTGATTTCACACAGATCCTTCACGCTGTGTGGCCTGCTGATCCCCGAGGAGGACGCAGAGCCTTCTCACCCCATTCCAGCCGACGGTGTTTTTCTCCTTGGGCAGCTAGTGCTCGCTCAGAGCCTGCTGGCCCGGCTGTACCAGGGCCATCTCTGGATCACTTGGATCGTAGGGCGTGAAGAGCACAGAGAGAAGAAATAATAGCAACTCACTTTCATCTGTGGCCCTTGTCCTGGGTGCCCAGGAATTAGAAGAGCTAAGGACTCGTACTGCCCCTGTTTGATGGAGGAGGAAACTGAGGTTTAAAGAGATGTCATTAGCCCCCAAATCACAAAATTTATAAGTAACAGGGCCAATGTCTGAGCCCTGTCATCTGTTTTAAAAGCAGCTGTTTCACTGCTATGCTTGCTGAGCTCTGGATGACTTCAAATCCTTGAAGTTTGGCTTTCGGATCTGTTGTGGGCAGGGAAACAAGGGAGAAGGGGAAGGAAATGTTGCAGATTTATCTTCCTAATTTTACTTGGCTTAGGCTAATATTATAATTATTTTGAGCACTCCACTGACAAAGGCGGAAGAGAGAACCCAATTCGATATTAAATATTTGCAATGGAAAATTCAGAGTCTTTTTGAACGGAAGATATTTCCGAGTAATTCCCCCGGGACTAATTCAGCCAGTTGTTCCTTCTGCGGCATGCTTCCTGTGGTTGCTTCACTGTTCTCAGAAATGAACATTCCTGACTTTGAAGTCCTGGGGTTACGCCAGGCTAGATGCTGAACTCTGCCTTGGTTTCCCTGGCATTGCCTGAAGAAAGGAGGCAGGGCTGTGCATTGCACTCACTTGCTTGAGCTGTAATGCTGTGGTTTGTGGGGATTACATTAAGCTGGGCACCTCCAGTCAGGAAAGTGGATATATCACAATCATCATAGTCACCATTGCTGAGGCTGCGTGAGCATGTGCTGTGTGCCATGCAGAGTGCTGGGAACTTTCTGTACCCTCACTCTTTTAATTCTCCAAACTGCCCTGTCGTCAAGGTCCTACTAATCCTCTTTTATAGACTATAAGAAACAGGATCAGAGAGATTTAAGTTCTGGGCCCAGTTGGCAAGTGGCAGAGTTGGGACAAGAAGCCAGCATTATTTGACCCAAAATCCCATGCTGTAAATGACCATGCTCTGGGCCAGAAAGTTCTCCAGAACTTAGAACTGCTGGAGGAGCTGGAGGCTGTTGCAGCCCCTTGCCATGGTGGTCCAAAGGGTGCACGATGTCCTTGTCTGATTCGGTTGCCCTGTCACCCGCTGCCCTCCCACTGGTGGGCTTGGTCTGGCGCACAGCCATGGTGAGGAGTGACAGTAGCTGCTCGCTTTAAGTTTGGAGCATGAGCTGTGTGAGCCCTCCTGACGAGACAAGTCTGAGTGTGTGAAGTGGCCGTGAAACTTGAATTATTGGCAGCTCTGCTGGGGTCTGGTTTCTGACAAGGCAACATCTGGAAAGTAAAGTCTGGGAGGACAGGCACACTGTGAATTGGGTTCACTGCTGTGTCCCAGTACTCAGAAGAGCACCTGGCATATGGGGGCCTTCATACGCCCTTGTTGAATCTTTACTCCTAACTGGTCCCCTGCTTCCTCTGTTCACCCCTCCTGTCTGTCTCCCCTCTGGCCAGACCTTCTCATATGCTGTTCCTTTTGCATAAAATGCTGTTCCACTTGCATAACATGCTGTTGCCTGCTCTTTGCCAGCCTTCCCAGATCTCCACGGAGCCTGTCATCCATGTCCAAATGGTATTTCTGTGCCAAATGCTCTCATAACACCCTATACTTTTCCTTCGAGGTCTGTGTCCCAAGTTATAATCACACACATTCCATCTGAGCAGAACTGTCCAGCTTGTCACTAAACAGTTCCATGGGGGCAGAGACCCTGTCCCTTTTGCTCACGGTTGTCCTCCCAGTGCTCTGTAGGCACTCACTAAACACTTGTGAATGAATGAGTTCTTCACCCTCCCCACAGACTCCAGAGTGATAAGTTCTGGTGTACTGAATATTTATCCTGGGATGAAGGCTTTCCTCTCCACCTCTGACCCTCACAACTACTTCATTAGTATGGATCAGACTTCCCGCCTCACAGAAAGGAGTGGTTTATTTTCTCTTTGAATCTGAGAACACAAGGGTTCATGGGAGGCTCTTGTCTGCTGTCACCGTAGTGACCCATCCCCAGGCCAGGGGAGCCAGAGCTGCTGCTTTCAGGGCTTCTGGCTCTTTCTTGAGGATTTTAGGGTTCTTGAGAGTCCTATATCAAGAGTCTTAGTTCTCAACCATTTATTAATTGGGCAAGGTGAAAAAAAGCATATGTCTGCACTCTTGCTAGTTAACTATCTCCCTGTTCTTTCTCCACCTCAAGGTATCTTGTTAGTATTAAAATGACTGAATCTTTCACTAGGGAAAATCACAATGAATAATCCTGTTTAAGTGGGAGCTGCATTATTGCAGTATGGGGTGAGCAGAGAGCTCTCATGTTTTAGGCCAGAGCAAGAGGCAGCAGAATCATGTGAACAAAACATTTTGCAGGCTGTGCACTGTTGCTGGGCTCCAGTGCCCTTGACCTCTCTCAGCAGTGGCCACTATGAAGGGTAAGACAATCCAGAGAGACCAGAAATTCTCCCTGGGCCCCTCTGGCCTTGCTCTTTCCCCCACATCCCTTTATTCTTATTGACAAACTCAGCTCAGGCTCTTGCCTGCTTGCCCTTCCTCATCAGTATTGGCTTTCAGCTCGCCCAGCCCGACATCCTGTGGACGCTGCAGTTCAGACAAACAGCAAGATCATCAAAGAGAGGAGCATGAATGAAAAACTGCTTTATGACATGCCTTCAAAGTGTCTTTTTAGAAGTTCAAAGGATGTGGAGAGGAGGCAGGGGAATCAAAGAAGATGGGGAGAGCAGTGAACTCTCCAAGGAATCATTGGGTTTTTCATTGTGTATTTTCTGCGACGCTTGTGATGTAAAAATCAAACGTAACCCCAGCCCTCAAGGGTTCTCTGTGTGTACATCTGATGCAAAGACAGAAACAGCTCACCTTGCTGGCAAGCGGGCTTCATCCTGGCATTCTAAGTCACCCATCTGCATCTGCATTTCCTGTTCGGACCTCGATCGAACATTTTGATCTGGGAAGACTGTGTGTCCAGAAATGGAGATTGAATGCTGCTTATGTGGTTCGATGGGGATGAATAATTTAGTCAGTGCAGAAATTCCCCATTACTGTTTCCATTTAAAGACAAGCCAGAGTCCCACTGCAGCAAAGGCTGTGCGGTGTCCAGAAAAGGCCTGGCATGGATCGTAAGATCCCAGAGTCTTCTGTTCTGGCAGATGGGGAAAGAACTGAGATTCCACTTGAGGCTGGAGCTGGCCCTAACTGATAAACTCGTGGGCACACCATTGATAGTTTGACGCAGATAGTTTGGGCAGAGTACCTTCTGCCCAATCCACCCAGAATGTTTTGGTAACTAACATAGTACCTAGCACATGGAAGATGCTCAAAGGAAATGAATGAATGAATTAATACACAAACGAACAGCTTTGCTTTGGTAACCCTAGAGTAGATTCTTTTATGGGTATGTTTCCTACTCCCTTTGGACCATTTAGGCCCACAATACAAGGATAGTCCTGAGGATGAGATTTGAATGACTCTAAGTCTGCAAGGGATTTCAACAGCAAGGGACAGATACCCCAACCCAAAGTGGATTGAGGTAGGAGGAATTTTTTTATTAGTATTATTGAAACCTCCACAGATGGATTTAACTTCTGGTTTGACTGATGGAATAGACTCAGAGTTTGTGTGCCCCCTCACAACGAGAGGATAGCCAGTTGCCAGCTACTGAATCTGCCAACACCTTGTTCTTGAACTTTTCAGCCTCCAGAGCTGTGAGAAATCCATTTCTGTTGCCTGTATACCACCCAGCTTATGGCATTTTGGTTACTGCAGCCTGAATGGACTAAGACAACTGGCTCTGACAGTATCCTCAGGATGCTGTTTACCCTCTTTACCACTCAGCTTTGCTCTGTGTGTATAAGCACTCTGTTTTCGGCAGACCCTTCCCTAGGGTGCCAAGGCACAGGAAGTGTCTTTTTATGGTTAAGAACACAGTCTCTAGAACCAGAAGCAGCCTTGATTCAAATCCCCTGTCTATCAGTTACTAATTGTATAACCTAGACATGTTTCTTGACATCCCTGTACCTGTTTCCTTGTCTTTCAGTTTGGCAATGATGTGATGGTGGTAATGGTCATAGTTATAGCTAAAATTTGTTGAGTGATTGCTGTACATACACAAAGTCAGTAATCTTTTTTTTTTAAGGTTGCATTTACTTATTTTTAGAGATAGGGGAAAGGAAGGAGAAAGAGGGAGAGAAACATCAATGTGTGGTTGCCTCTTATGTGCCCCAAACTGGGGACCTGGCCCACAACCCAGGTGTGTGCCCTGACTGGGAATCGAACTGGACACCCTTTGGTTCTCAGGCCCGTGCTCAATCCACTGAGCTACACCAGCCAGGGCCCTTAAAGTCACCAATCTTTAAAACAACTATGAGGTAGGTAGTATTGTTAGCTCTACTTTATAGATGAGTTGATGGAGGTCCAAAAAGCTCAAATAACTTGTCTGTTATACAACTGGTAAATGATGGAGCCAGAATTTGAACACAGGTAGTCTGATTTTGAGGTCAGTGCCATCTCATATAATAGAAGTTACAACTCATGGGGTTAATATGGGTATTAAACAACATGATATGTGTAGAGAGAGTTAAGACAGTTTTTGGCACATAAGGTTTTTTAAATTTCATCTTAAAAAAGGAAAAGAGTCTGCCAATCATTTTGGCCTCTATTCTATATTCTCAGTAACCTTCAGCAGAGAGTTCCATAGAACTTTCAGAACTGGGTCATTTTGACTCTTTTTGGGTCACATACCCATATGGGTTGGGTCATATATGCATTACAGCCAAGAGATTGCCATGTTCTGATGGGACAGGCTGGTTCATGCCCACCCTGGGGCTGGAGGTAGAGTTGGCTATATTCCTTGAGCTACATCAACTGAAAGGTGAAGGAGGATTGCTTCATTAGGGCAAATAAGCAGAGTTATTAGAGGTAGATGTAGAGATAATAGAAGTCCCCTATACCGAGTGTCCACACTGTGCCATGGAGGCTGTCTGGATTTCTTAGGGGGAAGAGCCCTGAAGCTAATGAACGCAATAAGAAGGTGGTTGGAGGCCCTCCTTCCAAGTCTCACTGAATCCTTTAGCGTTGATTGGCTTTTGAAGAAGCACCATCGTTAATGTCAACTTGCTGTGTCAGGCAGGGCAGCACTCAGGTCAAGTCAGGAAGTCAAGTGACAGTTCATCTGGATCTTCAGGAAGGTAAATAGGACATAATTACCCAGATGGCATGTGGGCAGGCCCCAAGGCCACCTTGTGAGAAGTGCTGGGCAAGCATTCGAAACCACTAATGATGCCCCTTCAGGCCATAGTGCTGCTCAGAGATGGCGCCACCAGCCCCGAAATGCCCATTCCCATGGTCCTGGGTGAGTCAGGCTGAGCTGAAGCAAGGCCCCCGCCTGAATCACCAGTCCCACTTCCTCCACTTCCTGGTGGTCCCCACCCACACAACCACCACACCCAGGTTAGCACTGACCAGTGGGACCAAAATTAGTGCCTGAGGCCAAATGGGAATGTTGGGCCAAGGTCCTGTGGGTGGTGGATGAATTACAAAGGGACCCAGAGGTACAGCTATCAGTTCACCAGTTTCCACATAAGTTCTTACCACCTTGTACTTACAGGGCCATCTATTGCTAGGGTGTGCATAAAGGGACATTTCCTTCAGAGGCCAAGTCTAAGCAGCCTGCCCCTGTCGGCCTTCTCAGGGTCAGGTTGGAATGTGACTGTGTGGTAGATACCATCGCCATGAAAATAACTGGATGGTAGAAGCTCAGCTGCTTTCCCACAACTGCCTCTTTATTTATTTGTGTTGTGGGTGTAGTCGTTCTTGATGTCGTTGCTCATGCTGGCTATCCAAACACTGCTACCCTACCTTGTCTTTTTTCTTCGCACTGATGTCCTTGCTTAATGCACTGGAGGATGAGAAAGTCAACTTCATAACTAACACTCTCTGTCTCCCTCTGTTCTTCACCATCTTCTGCAAACTCTGGGTATTTTATTCACAATATTTCCTTTTATCTCTCCCATCATATTATTGATCTTTCGTTTCTGACTCCTTCCTTTAAGCCTCTATTAAAATGGCCAATACTACAAATAGCCACCTTCCCTCAACTCTCCACTGTGCATGTAGCTATACCCTGTCTCTTCACCAGATACCTTGAAAGAGACTTTCACTTGTTCTCCCCACTTCTCAACAACTGTTGTAATCTGATCTCTGCTCCCACCATGTCAGTGAAACTACTTTCTAGGCTGTAAATGGTTTAAATGATTCATCCCTGTCACTCAGAAAGAAAATTAGGTTCATGTTTTCATATGTGATTATTCATTTATAAATATTATAGATATGCTAATGTATAAATATATGTGTTATAAAATATAAACCAAAATAAATAGTTTAAAAGATGATTTAAATATAGAAGTTCAAATATTTTCCCTAAGTGGGTTGTATCGTGCATGCTTTGGTCTAATTACTGATTCAAATATACAGTTGACCCTTGAACAGTGCTGGGTTAGGGGTACTGACCCCCATGCATTTGAAAATCTACGTATAACTTTTGACTCTCCAAAACCTTAATAATTGACTGAAAGCCTTACCAAGATCATAAATAGTCAATTAATACATATTTTGTTTGTTATTTATTATCATATACTGTATTCTTGCAATAAAGTAATCCAGAAAAAAAGAAAATGTTATTAAGAAAATCATGAGGAAAAGAAAATACATTTATGGTATTTATTGAAAAACAATCCACCTTTAAGTGGACCAATGCTTTTCAAAGGTCAGCTGTATTTTTTTAAATATATTTTATTGATTATGCTATTACAGTTGTCCCATTGTAGCCTTCATTTGTTCATCTAATTTGCAACCAGAATCAACAATTCTGTGAGCATCCTGATCACCAGTGCTTTGAACTGTGCATCTGATAGGTTGGCAATCTCTCAGTTGCTTAAAAAAACTGGTTGTGGGGCTTTCAATGCTATTTGAGCCATCTTCCCTGCCCCCCTTTGGTCTGGTCGCACCTGTTACGTATGAGAGGTGGAGCTTTAGGTGTTCACCAGGGTGGGGCACCCCAGTCGCTGGGTTGTGACATTGTTTGTGGGTGCGGGGTCAGAGAGGGAATAATGGCACTTGCTCTGCTCTTTGTGGGACCTCAGTCCTTTCCGCTGCTTCCCCCGAGCAAACTGGGCCCCTCTGGTGCCAATTCCCGTGTGGGTGGGCTTGTGCTCGCTGTGGGACCCTCCAAGGACTTCTGTGAGGCTGGGAGTCCCTCCCTGCTCCTCAATCCCCACAGGTGTCCTCAATCAGTGCCCCAAGGTTCTATTCCCCAGCGCTGTGATCCTGGGTTGTGCGCAGTACCTTGCTTCACAATCGCCGCCTCGCTGGGTCTGCCAGTTGCCACCCCTCAGCCGGGGTCTGCCAGCTGCTGCTTGCGCACCTCGGGTCCGCCCACTGTGGTCCTGTGCACCCTGGATGCCTCACGAGCCCAGTCCCAACGCTCTCTGCTCTCCGCGCCCCGACCCACGCCTGGCTGCCCGACTCCACCCCTCCTGCCGGTCTGGATGAACGAGTCTATTTTCTTGGTTGTCCGACTTCCATTCAGATCAATTTTCTGTCAGTTTTGGTTGTTACTCTGTTTCTAAATTGGTGTGGTCTCTATCTTGGTTGTGCGAGGAGGCACAGTGTGTCTACCTGTGCCTCCATCTTGACCGGAAGTCCCAACTGTATTTTCTTTTGTCAGCTTTACTGAGATATAATGTAATCCAATAAAATCCACTTTAAATGTATAATTTAAGGAATTTGGACAAGTGTATAAAGTCTTATGCCCTGACTGGTGTGGCTCAGCTGGTTAGGTGTCATCCTGCAAAGTGAGGGGTCCCCAGTTCCATTCCCCCAGTTGGGGCACATGCCTAGGTTGTGGCTTCAGTCCCTGGTCAGGGCATGTACAAGAGGCAACTGATCCATCTTTCTCTCCCTCTCTTTCTCCCTCCCTTCCTCTCTCTCTAAAAAGAAATAAATGCAATCTGTTTTTTAAGTCCTATAACCACTTCCTTAATCATAACATAAAACGTTTATTAGCTCAGAAAGATCCCTCATTCTTCTGCAGTTAATCCCTTTTTCCTAACTCCGCTCCTTACAACCACTGACCTGTTTTTTATCACTATAATTTTTCCTTTTCTAGAATTTAATATAAGTTAAATCACACAGAATGCAGTTTTCCATGTGTCTGGCTTCTTTCCCTTACCATGCTGCTTTTGAGATTCATCCATGCTGCTGCATGTATTGGCAGTTTATTTTTCTGGCTAAGTAGTAATCCACTGTATGGATATCCCATAATGTATTTATTAATTTACCTGTTGATGGACATTTAGGTGGTCTCTAGTGTTTTGCTATTATGACTAAAGCTGCTCTGAGAACTGACATATAAGTCTTTGTGTAGATACATGTTTTGATTTCTCTTGGGTAAATATGTGGGATTGCTGGGTAATATGCTAAGTGTATGTTTAATTTTATAAGAAATTACCAAATTGTTTTGTAAAGTTGCTATACCATTTTGCATTCCCATCAACAAGGTATGAGACTTTTAGTTGCTCCCACATCCTTGACGGCACTTGATATTGTCAGTCTTAAATTTTAGCCATTCAATGGATATGTAGTGGTATCCATTGTCCTTATTTGCCATCAATATATGTTCTTTGATGAAATGTCTGTTTTACCCATTTTATTTTTATCAGATTCTTCTTACTGAGTTATAAATATTTTTTATTTCCTTTAAAACAGTCATTTCTCTTTTAAGGAGAATTTTTATTCTTAAATATTCTATATACATGTCGTTTATCAGATATATATTTTGCAAATATCTTTCTTAGTATGTAGCTTGCTTTTTGTTTTAACAGTCTCCTTTGAAGAGCAAAAGTGTTTAATTTTGATAAAATACAATGTATAAATATTTTTCTTATGGTTTATGTCCTATTCAAAAATTCTTTGCCTAACCCAAGTTCACTTACATTTTCTCCTGTGTTTTTCTCTAGAAATTTAATAATTTTGGCTTTTACATTGAAATCTTTGATTAATCTATGGTTAAAATTTTTTTGTGGTGTGAAACAGTCTCTTGTTTAATTCTTGTTTTTGTATATGCGTGTCTGATGGTTTCAGCACCATTTGGTGAAGCAGCAGTCCTTTCCCCATTGAATTACCTTGCCAATTTAGTTGAAAATCAACTGACCATAAATACACGTATTTATTTCTGGATTCTATTCTGTTTTGCTCATTTGTACGGCTATCTTTATGCGCTCACCACACTGTCGTGATTACTGTAGCTTAACAATAAGGCTTGAGCCCTGGTGGGTGTGGCTCAGTGGGTTGAGCACCGGCCTGTGAACCAGGGTGTTGTGGGTTTGATTCCCTGTTGGGGCACATGCCTGGGCTTGCGGCCAGGTGGTGCGAGAGGCAACTGATTGATGATTCTCTTGCACATCAATGTTTCTCTCCCTTTCTTTCTCCCTCCTTTTCCCTCTCTCCCACCAAAAAAATAAATAAATAAAATATTTAAAAAAATAAGGCTTGAAATAAATTTGTGTAATCCTTTCATTTTTTTATTTACCAAGACTGCTTAGGCTTCTCTACTTTTCAAATGTGTTTAAATCTGCCGTCTTGCCATTTGTTTTTTATTTGTCCAATTTGTGTTTTGTTCTTATTTTGCCATCTTTTGCATTTTTTTTGGATTAAGTGTTTTTTATGATTTGGTTTTTCAGAGATTTATTGAGGTATAATTTTCATACCATAAAATTACCCACTTTAAGGTATACAACTCAATACTTTTTATTGAATTTTCAGAATTGTCCAACCATCTCCACAAGCTAGTTTTAGAATATTTCCAACACCCCTCCAAAAGATCTTTTATGCTCATTTGCAGTCAATATGATTCCATTTTATCTCCTTTATTGGGTTATTTTCTATACCTCTTTATATTATTTTTTTACACATGCCTATAAGGTTTACAGTATTCATCTTTAACTTAGCACAGTCTGTCTTCAGGTAATACCACACCACTTCACGTTTAGCATGAGAACTTCACGACAGTGTCTTTCTACCCCTTCTCCGCATCCTCTTCCTCTCTCGGTGCTGTTGTCTTCATTTTGTGTTTATATGTGCTATGAACCCCTCAAACCACTGATGCTCTTTTTCCTTTAAAACAGTCATTTCTCTTTTAAGGAGAATTTTTAAAGTAAGAAAAAATGTATTTTCTATTTCTACACATATTTTTCATGACTGATGCTCTCCATTCCTTGGTGGAGACCCAGATTTCCACTTGCTATTCCTCACTTTCTGCCTGATAGACTTCCTTTACCTTTTCTCACAGTGGTGGTCTGCTCTTGATGGGTCTGTGTTCAAAGACGCCTTTATTTCACCTTTGCATTTGAAGAATATGTTTGCTGGGTATACAATTCTAGGTTAACAGCTCTGTTTCCTTTCATCACTTTAATGGTATTACCGTCTTCTGCATTGCACTGTTTCTGACATGGTCTGATGTCAATATTTATTCTTCATCTTTTTCCTCTAATACATTAAAACTTTTCATCACTGATTATAAACAATGTAAGTAGGAACTGCCTTAATGTAGTCTTTCTTTATATTTCTTCTGTCTGAGATTCATTGAACTTGCTGCATTGTGGGTTTATAGCTTTCATCAAATTTGGAAAAATTTCATCCATCGCTTCTTCAAATATATTTTTATGCCCCTCACTTCTGTTTTTTTTCTTGGACTACAATTACAACTATATTAGCTTGTTCCAATTTTTTTCTGTGAGTATTTCATTTTGGAGGGTTCCTATTGCTGTGACTTTAAGTTCATTCATGTCTTTTTTCCTGCAATGGCTAATCTGTTCTTATTTCCATTGATTGTTTGTTTTACATCTCAGACATATTTTTGGTCTCTAGAAGTTAGACTTACAACTTCTTCTATTTTTCTTGTTTCCTTTTAACGTGCTCATGCTTTCCGTTAGCTTTCTTGCACTCATGTAGTTATAACACGGTTTTATTGTTTTTGTATGCTGTTTCTATCATCCGTGACATTTCTGGGTCTGTTTCTTTTGATTTTTTTCCCCTTCCTCATTATGGGATATATTTTCACTCTTTTGCATGACTAGTAATTTTTGATTGGATTCCAGATATTGTGAATTTTATATCGTTGAGCGCTGGAATTTTTGCATCCCTGTAAATCATGCTGGGCTTTGTTGTTCTGGGATGCAGTTAAGAGCCTTGGAATTAGTTTGATACTTTTGAGGCTTGCTTTTTCAGTTTTGTTAGGGCGAGTCCAGAACAAGCTTTATTTTAAGCCAGGGGTTGGCTAGCCATGGCCTGCAGGCCAGCCTCCTGTTTTGGGTAATAAAGTTTTATTGGAACACAGCTGCACTTATTGGCTTGCATAGTGTCTGTGGCTGCTTTTGGCCCCAATAGCAGAATTGAGTTGTTGAGACAGAGGCCATATGGCCCACACCCCTGAAATATTTAGTATCTGGTCCTTTAAGAAAAAGTTTGCCACCATCTGGTTTAAGCTAATTTGGGTTCAGTATTGAAGCAATAGTCCCCTGGGAACCTACCTGATGCTCCATGTGTTAGGAGGCCTTTCCATGCTCATTGGTTGGAACATGAACTATTTTTGGCCCTTCATTGTCCCTGTTGCCCTGTGGTCTGCAGACTCTTCCCTGCAGTGAGCTGGGGTGCTCTCAGGGTTCATCGCATTTGCTTCCCTTCCGTCAGGGGGTCATCATCTTGTGCTTTCTGCTGTCTAAAATCTGCTGTCTCCTAAATTTTGAGTGTTTTTCTAGTTGTTTAAAGTAGGGGAGTAAGTCATTCTCTGCTGTCCCATTATAACCTGCAGCCAACATCCCTCAACTTTTCCTTTTACCTTTTTTTTTCCTGATTGCAAAAATAATGTGTTTCCATCCTACTTGTTTCTCTGCAACCTTGGGTCTGCTCTGCCACTCCTGACATTTTATTATTACCCTACTTTCACAATAACATCTCCCCATCTGTGATCAATTTCTTCTGTCTTTTGTTGGCTCTGCCTTTTTGCCTGTCTTAAGTATCGGGATAGTAGATAGTGCTAACCCTGCCTTGTCCCCTGTCCTCATCCTCCTGTAGCTTCAACCACCTTCCAGACAAGGATGCAATAAATCCTTGCGGCGTTAATACTTTATAAGTTATTAAATTACAGCATGGAGTTGTTCAGCCCTGGACTGAAAACTCAGTTCTACCATTTGTTGTAATGTGAGCAAGCACAAGTTTTCTAGAGTTAAGAATAATTTCTAATATCTTTTGTGGTCTTTATGTATACCTCATGACATACTAAGTACTTTATACATACCTCCTCTAAACCTCCAGAACAATTCTGTGAGGGAGATACTTTTATCACACTCATTTCATAAATGGGGAAACTGAGGACATTAAGTCACTTTTCCAAAGTGGACAAGCCAGAATTTGGACCAAGATCTGTCTGGGCAGACTAGATTGATCAACTGCCCCGGTTTCCCTGAGACTGTGCTGGTATTAGCACTGAGGGTCCTGCTTATTAGAAAACCCCCAGACCTGGGCAAGGCCACGTGGTTGGCCCCTTGAGGAAATTGCTCTGCTCTCCCTGGATCTCTTCTCTATACCGACTTAATGTTTTGTGTAGTTTACACTCTGTAAATGCATGTTAACCATGTTATATGGCACCAAACACATAGTAAGTGCTTAAAAGTAGGCGCTCCTATAGTTGGTCCCATTTTTAGCTCTTCTGGGTATATTGCAACAGACATCATTTTTTACTCTGTCTTCCCAACATCAGATCATTTATTCCTCAGTGTAGGGAATCTCCTGCCTTATGAGGCAGGACCCATGCCCACCCCCCACTCCCCACTCCAGAGACAGCCAGTGGCAGAGGCTCACTGCTACCCCCCTGCCCCGCCCCCTAACCTGGCAGCTAGAGAGCACAGGCATGTGGCCCAGCTGATCAGAAGCAGGGCCTGTGCAGAATCCGTTCTTGTGGGGGTGGCAGTGGCAGCCTTACACAGGCTCTTGGAGCAGCAGTGATATGCTGGAGTCAGAGGCCTGAGCCAGAGCTGTGAGCTACTCAGTGTGTTTCCAGTGGTATCAACAGTGGGTTCCTCACGGGACCGGGTCCGGAATGAATTTGTGCTTGCTCCTGGGCACAGAGGCGCCAGTGTTGGTTCTCTGTCTGTTCTGGAAATTCTGTGACTTGCCAGATACCCTTAATAATTTCCTTATCTGCTTGAATTTGCCAGAGTTGCCTTCTCTTCTCTGCAACTAAGAGCGCTGATTGATACATAAACCATCTGGATGTTGTGGGCACTTCAAACTTAATGGGTCCCAAATAGAACTCATTACCTTCCCTCAGAGACCTGCGTCATTTTCCTCTGAGTCTCAAGCATAGCTCCTCGGTGCTTACTGGATTTATGAAATTAGAAACTGTAGTCACCTCCAGCTCTTTCCTACACCTGCAGCCCTCTGGTGTTTAGCAAGGAAGGACCCTCTTCTTCTGGCTTTTCCTATCTTCACCGCCACTCACTTCACCCAGGTGCCGTCTGCTCTTGCCTCCGTCATGGACAGCCTTGGGTCTGGCCTTCTTTCTGGCATTCTCAGGGTGGTGAGCGGAGAATGCCCAGCATGGCTTGTAAGGGCTGAAGATGAGGACACAGCGTGAGGGAAAAGGGAGGTGGAAGAGGGTGGCTTCAAACCTGAGAAATCCACACCTGGGATAGGAGGGAAAAAATAACTTTCTTTAAGGCTTTGAAAGCAAAAAACACACCTGATCCTCATTATTCCCAGATTCTATAGTTGCAACTTCACCTACTTGCTAAAATTTATTTGGAACCACCACATAATACTGCTGGTGCTTTTGTGGTCATTCGTGGACATGTTCAGAGAGGCCAGAAAATGTGTCACTGACTCGCCTGTTCCCAGCTCTGGTGAAGCAAGGCTGTGCTCTGCCCGCTCAGTTCAGCGCTTGTACTGTAAACAAGTGTCATTTTCAGTCTGTTTTGTGCCACATTTTCTACATTTTTTGGTGCTTCTTCTCTTGGGGTGATTTTGCTGTTTAAAGTGGCCCCCAAGTGTCACATGGAAGCACCGTCTTCTGTTCTGTAAGCACTAGAAGCTGTGATGTGCTTTCTGGAGAAAATACTTGTCTCATATAAACTTCCTTTAAGGGGGAGTTATGGCACTGTGGACAGTGAGTTCAGTGTCACTCAACAGTGTATACTAAATAAGATGTCTTTAAACAGAAACACACATGAAACAAGGTTATTTATTGATCAGTTAATGAAAATGTTGTGACCAGAGGCTCCCTGGAAACCAAGCCCGTATTTCCCCTGGAAGCGATGGTTCGGTATTGGCTACTTCCTTGCTCGCAGTGATGTTATAGATCAGGACAACTGGGAATAATGAGAACCGACGGTGCCTCGGTGCTCACATTCAGCCCCTTGATCTTTAACGGTGCTCGATGTGGGAAAGTGGAAGTCAGGATTCAAAAGGAGAAACAAAACTAGGAGATGTCTATTTTAATAGATGTCATCACGAGGAATTGACTTCTATAATTGTGGAGGGTTGGCTAAGTGAGCCCCAAATCTGTAGGGCAACCTCTCAAGAAGGGGATGATCACGTGCCGGCTGGAACCTCACGGACATGCGCCTGAACCTGTTTTCCTCGGGCAGTCAGAAAGGGCAAATCCAGGGACGGGACAGCAGTTGTGGAGTCTTCTTTTGCTAGGGAAAGCTCATTCCTTTTTAAGGACTCACCTGATTAGGGTGGGCCCACTGAGGACACTTTTCCTGCTTTGCTGTCAACTGGTTAGCGCCTTTAATATCACTGTAAAATCCCTGCACAGCAGCACCTACATTCATGTTTGATTGGCTAACTGGGAGAAGGTGCACGTGCTACAAAATGGCCTCTACCCTCTTCTGTCCTCGTCATTTAGCTGAGTTGACACACCTAAAGGGCATCACAGCAAAACCTGAAATGCAGGTTTTGTGGTTCATTTTCTTTCTAGGAGCTGGAATGATGAGTTCTGTGTGGGTGCAGTCACAGGATTTCCCTGGGCTATCTTCAGGTCACTCCGAGTTTTATCCACGTGCCACCTCTTTCCTAGGCCCAGGCACTGTTCTGAGTGTCTTCCGCAGAGAAGGTACTTTGACCATCCGCATGTTATAGGTAGGGGCACTGGAGCACAGAGAAGTTAACTGGCTCAGTTAAGTGATGGAGCCAGGACTTGAACCCAGGCAGTCTGGGGCCAGAGCCTGTGCTTTTAACCTTCATGCTAGGCCTGGTTTCAATAGGCATTGCCACACGTCATTCCTACTCTGGACGCCTACATGTTTTGGGAGGGCAGAGTTTGTAAGGACAGTTGGGATCTTGTGGGCCTTGGTTGTCTGGTAGCAAAGGGGGCATACTCTTTTATTGGGGACATTAGTGTCCCTTGTAAGAGCTAGAATCTTAGACTCTACTTCTAGAACTCTGGTCCCTCTGGCCCTTTTCCTGGTCATGTGCCACGTAGAGTCCCTTGAGCTACTTGAATCTCTGAGCCATACAGATTCTCCACGTGTCCTGCACCCAGGCCTTATTCCACAGAAACTCTTCAAGATTTGTTTCCTGATGCTTCAATGGAATCTCCTGGCCAGGGTTAGGCCTTCCCACAGAACTTTCCCTTTGGGCTCTGTGCCCCCTCTCCCATTTGTCCCCTCGTGCATTCATGCATGCAAGCAACCAGTATGTGAGCACATACTATATGCCTGGCCCCTTGCACTAGAGGTACCGGCTTTGGTGCCTTCAAAATCACCACATTCTCAGGTCCCAGGGAAAAGGCCTGGGTTGTCTGTCCAGCAGGAGAGCTGACCCGTTGGGCCTTGCACACTGCCTTTCCTCCTCATTCACCAGATATTTGCAGGTTTGTGTGTTTCTCTTTTTACAGGTAAACACATTAAAACAATATTATGTTATTAAAAGTCCCTCTTCATCATCCTCCTTGCCCCTTTTCTCTCCTCCCCACCCCAAAGGTGATCCTTAGCCATTTAGTGCATATCTTTCAAGATCTTTTTTCCATGCATTTATGAACGAATATAAATATGTTGTGTTTGAAAACCATCTATAATTGTACGCACAATTATTCCACAAATCCTTATTGGTCAACACATGGATAGATGTAGCTGTTTTCATGTTTCTCCCAGTTTCCTTGCTGCCCTTCCTGATGTCTGTCCCTTCCCAGGCAGAGTGGATTCCTGGTTTCCCTGTGAACCACATCAACTGGACGTCTGCTTAAGAGATTGCCGTCAGTGTTTGTTAGCTAGGGCTGCCGTAACAAGCTACCACAGGCTGAGTGGCTCACACAACGAGAGTTTCTCTCACAGGTCTGAAGGCTGCGGAGTCTGAGATCGAGACACTAGCGTGGCTGGCTCTAGTGAGCCCTCTCTTCCTGACTTGCAGACAGCCACCTTCAGTTGTGTCCTCACATGGATAAGGCAGGGAGGGGGGCCTCTCTTCCTCTTCTCATTGGATTAGGACTCTATTCTTTTTTTAATTTCTGATTTGTTCCATTTATTTAAGCATTCATTGGTTGATTCTTTTATTTTTAATTTTTTTGAAAAAATTGTATTTTTAGAGAGAGGGGAAAGGAGGGAGAAGGATGGGAAGAGAAACATTGATCAGTTGCCTTTCACATGCCCACAATTGGGGACCTGGCCCACAACCCAGGCATGTGCCCCAACCAGGAATCTCTTGGTTCACAAGCTGGCACTCAATCCACCGAGCCATGTCAGCCAGGGCATTGGTTGATTCTTGTATGTGCCCTTACTGCGAATTGAACCGGCAACCTTGGTATATGGAGGTTACGTTCTGACCCACTCTCCAGGGCCCTAGGACTCTATTCTTACTGTCTCATTTAACCTTCATTACCTCCTAAAAACACTATGTCCAGTAAGTCACATCAGGGGGTTAGGGTGTCAACACATGGATTTTGTGGGACCACAATTCAGTCCATAGCACTGTCCATGGTGTCTGAACATACGTCAGGGCCCCCAGCCAAGGGCTCTACCCCCAGTGGGCATGCTCCAGCATGATTGTTGACACACGCATTTCTTAGGGTAGAACTACTTGCCCTGGGAAAAGGGGGAAGCTGAGGGCCTCTCAGTGGCCTCCATCCTTAGCATTCCATTTGAATTAGTGGAAATTTCAACCACCACTTTGTGAATGGTTCCAGATGTGCAGGCTTGGGGAGAGAGCAAGATAGCTGGAAAGCTAAGTTTAAAATTAAAAGTTAAATTAATCTTGAGGTGGAGGATAGCTACCATCACCTAAGGATCGAAGAAGGGGAACAGTACCATCATGGGGTGACTTGGGCCTGCTACAAATGAGGGACTAGCCCTATGCCTTGAGACAAGTGGCATGCTCAAGTCAAATAATTAGTCTTGTCCCTTGGCTCAGATCTTGGTCGGTTTTTAGGGCTCAGAGGGACAAAGACAGAAGCAAGAGTTACTGAGAAAACAGAATAGTTCACTGGGAGGTTGAGGGCCAATTAGTCTTCAGAAGACACTTTCAAAGGAGCAGCTGTCAAATGCCCACAAGGGCTCAGTCTTGGGGGCTGTGAGTCACAGGGGATGGCTCTGAGACTTGTTTCTGAGCTGGTTCAGATGCTGGGATGAAAGTGTGTGATGCAGGGTCATGGGGGGAAAGAGTGGATGACGTTTGTGGAAGAAATATTAGGGGGGAAATGAGCTCCTGGCTTGATGTGGCAAGAATGCTTGTAAGGCAAGCCAGACATGAAGGCTGTGTATTATTCAAAAATGAAATGTCTGCTTGATGTGGCAGAACCATGTGGCAAATGGAACTGCAAAGTCAGATGGACAAACAAAGGGTTGATTGCGGACCAGGGCTGGGAGGCTTGTAACCTGCCGTCATGGAATGTCAACTTACGTCAGCTGTGACTGTGGACTTGGGGACAGTTATTTAGCATAAAGGGTTCATTTCGGGGAGCTACAGTGGAGAAAATCACCATGCGTCATCAGGCAGTGTGGAGAGAAGGTACCTAGACCTTGTGATCAGACAAGCTCCAGCACTTTCTATAGGCAAGTTATAATCTCCCTGATCCTCAATCTCCTCCTCTATGAAGGTGGATAGAAACAGTACTGACCCACTAGGGTTGTTGAAAAGACTAAAGAAGGACATGCCTGAAAAGGGCTTAGTTCATGGCAAATGCTTAATAAATGTTGGCTGTAATGATCATGGTTAAATAAGACCCTTCGTTTCCTTACAATAAGGAAGGACATTTTTACTTCAGTTTCTCAAGTCAGAAAGAAGGGACACGTGGAGAAGGAAACAAGTAGAACACAATGTAGTCTGATGGATTTCGGCCAAAGGCAGCCGGTGGGAGTGGAGAGAGAGCGCTCCGGCTGTGGTGGACGTGTTTCAAGTTAGAGGGGGAAATTGAGTAACATGGGTGTGGGCGGGCTCAAAGGGAGACAAAGAAAGAAAAAGGGGTGAATTCTATATTCCTGTTACCCCCACTGCCACCAGACTAAGTAAAGCATCCACTGTGTGTAATGCCCCAGGCGATAGGGGGTCATGTGGAAATGGACAGCTGGCCCCTGCTCACGAGGACTTCCCAGCATGTGTTGTCATGATCAGCAAAGTGAGTGCAGCAATTAAACACAGCAAATGTCCAGGCTCACAAACCCAGCACAGGCCTGACTCCAGCTGACTGAAGGCCCACGACCTCAGGTACTCTGTACGTATCTCGCAGAATCTGAGTGCCCACTTCTGACCCTGCACTGTTCCAGGCGCTCTGTGAACTACTCAGCCTTATCTTTGGTTTTAGTCCCACTTGGGAAGAAAGTCAATGGGGGAACATTTAGGAGGCTTTGATCAAACTCCAGGTGAAAAGAAATGAGCCCAAATTTGGGGGCAAGCAGTGATATTGAAAAAGAGAGGACAGATGTAGACGCGAGAGATGGAATTGGTAAAGATCAGCAGGACTCGGCAACAACGTGGCAGAAAGGGGAAGAACCTCAGGGCTGTAGGCTGAGGGACACACTGGAGGAATTTGGACCTGCGATTTTCACATTTTAGGGTGCTTAAGAGTCACCTGTAGAACTTAATATTACTACTTCTAGGAGCTACCTTAGACCTGTTGAGTCTGAATTTCTGGAATGGACTCAGAATCTGCCTTTTTATCAGGAAAATCCTGATCTAGGTGGTCTGCAAACCAGACCTTGAGAAATTCTGGATTCAAAAAAATGAAACATCTTAGCCCAGCTCTCCAGAAAGCAGTGTCTGGGGCAAGGACGAAGGTGCTAGGACTGTATCGGGAACCTGAAATCCCAGGCTGCGGAGAAGTGGAGAAGACGGAACGGGATACACTGACGTTTCGTGTTGGCTGCCATGTCAAAATAGCCACGAAGAGTCAAGTGGGTCACTCAGGGTGTGGAGCTGCTGTAGACATTTGCAAGGAGGAATTGCTGAAGAGAAGAAAACGGGAATCGGAATCTTTGCACCCTGCCCTGACTCCTGTTTTCCGTATTGGTAAAATTCACTCCACCGGGACTTCACTCTCTGCCTTTCAGGATTCTGTCAGCTGTCTCCTTGGTGGCCTCTCAGGAAGCCAGTCTCTACACCCTTGGCAGCAGAGGGACAAACATGGCCCGTGGGGCGCTGGCCTAGAGAGAAAGGAAGAAGGAAGCCGCTGAGGGCATGTGAGAATGTGCACACATCTGTTCCCTGGTGTACTGAAGAAGTCAGACTGGGAAAGGTGGATTTCCACTTCCTATAGTGATCGACAGGTTTTTTAAATTTAATTAAAAAAATTATTGATTTTAGAGACAGAGAGAAAAGTGGGGGAGAGGGAGACATAGATTTGTTCTTCCACTTATTTAGGAATTCCTTGGTTGATTCTTGCACATGCCCTGACCAGGGATCGAACCTGCAACCTTGGCTTACTGGAACAACACTCTAACCAACTGAGCTACCTAGCTTGAGTGTGATTGACAGTTTTGAGGCTGGATATTAAGAAGAAAGATTTCTAGGGAAATTATCTAAATAGAGTTATTAACAATGGCAATAAGAAAGGAAGTCTAGAATTTGTATTCATAGTAAATGTCTTTAAATTCTTCCTTATTAGTATATCTCGCCCCAGAACATCTTCCCGTAACAGAAGACACTGATGACACATGTGAGCAGTTGCAGATTTTTGCAAAAGGGAAGCCATGTAAACTCAAGGTATCCCCTGTTTATTTTATATCCTGAATTGACTTTCCACCTTCGCCGTCCAAAGTTCTAATAAAAGGTTTCACTCGGACTACAGAGCCAATGAGCTTGTGAATCTCATCCAAACTCCCACAGCCTTTTCTCTGAAGACAGTAAGTTCCTAAGACACTCTAAAAGGAATATAAAAAGTAATAATTGTAATTCTTAAGGGCTGCCAGTGGCCTACTGGGTTCCAGAGAGTAATAACCTTGCTTAACATTTACATGAAGCTTCCCATCTGTGTGTTACCAGAACTTGGCTAACACTATACACTGGCAAATGGCACTAATCTGTCATAGAAACAGGGGGAATATAGTCACAGGAAGTTTAAATAACTGATCATGCCCTATAATAAATAGGCAGTTAGACTTACTTTCTATCTATCATCCTGAGCCATTTACAAATAGTTCAGGTAGCTGTGATGTCTGATTCTAGGAAGAAATATCTCTTGACAATCATAAAGATGTTGATAACTTAGCTGTGAGAAGTCAATTTGTGTGTGTTGTGTGTGTGTTTTCTGGGGCAGAGTATAAAAATTTGCAACTGTTTTTAATGCAATCAGCATACGTATAAGGAGAGGTGAAGGATGGGTGAAGATTTGCAGGTAACTCATGATTTGAGCTAGAAGTTAAAAGATGGAGAAATGAACAATGTGTGGATTATTAAGTGCCTGCAGGCAGTGCAGACTCCAATGAGGAATTAAAAAGAAGTTGTGAACAAACTGAAAGGGCAAAATGGGGAAGAGGAAGGAATGAGAGGCTAGTGTCCAGCGAAGAAAATGAGAAGGAAGGAGAAAAACAAAGACTGTTTTAGGACATGAAGGCTATCCATTAAGGAATCCAGTGCAAGAGGTATTTGCCATATAGAAAAAAGAGAAGTAGACTATTTCATTAGCTGCATGTTTGAGAGAGATTGGTTATTGGTGACTGGATTTGCGATATTCAGTCAAAAAGGTTTCATTAAGCCACAACTCTATACAAGGCACTGAGAGAGCAGCGAGAAGAAGAGTTTGTCTCTTGCTGCCGACATCTCTCCTCCCTGGGCCTTCACGCACATGCCTATTTAGAAAAGGTCAGCAAAGATGGTTGAACAGGAGGCTCTGTCCGCAAGATCTCTTCTAGCTCTTGAATTCTTCGTTTCTGGGCCAAGATTCTTAGGGCTTCACAGAGGCTGTAGCAAGTATGTTCTTTGCAAGTTGGATCCCTAAAGGGTTGGGCTGTTGTTTTACCTTTCTGCCTCTCAGTCTAATTTCTACCAGATAGGATTATTTTCATTGCAAATTAACAGAAAGCCTAACTGAAGCCAGTTTAAGCATAAAAGTAATTTATTGGTTCACAGTATTGAAAGTCATGAGTGGATTGATTCAGGAATGGCTTGATCCAGAACCTCAAATGCTATCACAGTGTTCCAATTTTCTACTCTCTCTCTCTGTTGGTTCTGCTTCTTTTGTGTTGTCTTCATTTTCATATCTTCTATTCCCTGTGGCAGTAAGATAACTGCCACGGTGTCAGGTCCATCACCTGTCAATCTCCAGCTTGAGTAGAGACCTTGTCCACCCAAGCACAGTTCCCACGCACATCCTGGAACTTATGCTGATTGTACTGGTTGGGTCAAATGCTCATCCTTGAATTAAACACTGGCCAGAGGGATTAAATTGTGCTGATTGGTCAGGACTGCACCACACGCTCCTCCCTGCCAGAGCCTTGCGGATTGGAGTGTTTGGTACAGCATAACCAGGAAACGGGGGAATGGATTCTGGTTAGCCAAAAATTAATACTGGGCAACCCTGGGCTCAGTGAAACCTACGAAGAGACCTGAGCTTCTGATCCAAAAAAACAGTAAGAAAAGGCCAGAGGGATAGAAAAGGATTCCAGTCCAGAGATGGCTCTGGGATTGAATGACTGTCCACGGGGGCAGCTCCCTGCCCACTCAGCATGCCCTTTGTTCCCTGGCTGACCAGGGATTTTGTGTAACCCTGGTACACAGTTACTCTCAGGAGATTACAGAGGGGAAAACACTCCACTTCCTGTTTAGGATTACACTCTTCACCCTCCCCTCCCACGCAGGCCATATGTTCATTCTAAACCTCAGCATTCGGCCAGAAAAGCCCTTTGTGTTTTCTTGGCAAAACTAGGGCCCAGTAATTAACGTCCATATGCAAAGCTGCTACCTCCAGCCCACACCGAGTTCTTTTAATTAGTATATAATTGGTCAGAGAGGTACTATCAAATAGCTCCCAGGCTGGCCTGCTGGAAAGGCAGTGTTTGAAAAGTCCCAGACAAGAGAGGGATAATAAATGCTGGAAGTCCCATCTGTTGGAATGATTTGTTTAAGGTATAAATTTCTGTTGTTACTATTTTTAACTATTCTGCTTATAGCATTTTTTCAAGCTATGTAACAACTACCAGAGTGCTCACCGGGGGTAGTAGGAGCGTGAGTAAATGAACTAGGAGAAGACTTAGCAAATCCATGTTTTGCCCTTCAGAGAAATTCATGAAATGCAATGGGGATGATGGGGAAGAAGTGAGCTGAGGGCCTGGTTTGAGTGGCTGCTCAGGACCTTCAGGGTGGCGTCCTTGCCTGAGAACAACCGTGGAGGAAGTCAGCCCCTGAGCAGGTCGCGGCCTTTGATGTGAATAGCGCCCATGTCCTTGAGCACTGCCCTGAAGGCGCTGTGTACGAGAGTCCATCTCCATGGGAGAAAGGACGTTGTGTTCACCTCAGTAGGTAAGTCATCAACTATGGAGAAGAGAAGGGAATAGATGCAGAGAGGCAGAGACCTCATGGCCCTCTGGAAGTGGTGGGGACTGGCGTGAAGCTGGAATAGTAGTAATAATCATAAATCTCGGAGGAGGAGGAGCAATGAGGATCTTGTCGTCCTGGCAGCCAGCATTTATCGTGTGCTCGCTCTGTGCCCGGCGCTGTGCTCACAGTTTTGCAGGAACTCTCCATCTGATCTTCACATGACCTACTGTTGCTCCGCCTGTTTTATAGGTGAGGAATGGGAGACTGATGTCTTGACTGACTTGCTCAAGGCCACTAGCTAGTAAATGGCAGAGCTGGGGTTTGAACCCCACAAGCTGATGCCAGAGTGTGAGCTCTTAATGCCTCCTGCTTGCTGTCTCCTCCCAAGCACCATTGAGTGCCTTGGTTTTGTTCAAAGACTGTTTTCACGGAAGAAGGAAGACAGAAGGCAGACACTGAGCCCCTTCGGGAAGACCTGTAGTGAGAACCTGAGGGTCAGAAACGCAGGTGGCTGTGCACCAGGGCGCTCTGGGAGAGTGAGTCTGAGGCCTTTCTCAGCTTCTGTGCCTTCCCAGCCAACCCTGATGTGTGGAAGTAAGAAGTGTGACACCTACCAGGACCACACGCGGCGGAGGGTGAGATTGTGTGGGGGAAGGTGGAGGGAGGTGTGTGGGGCACTCAGGCCACTAGAAGGCCCACGGAACCTTGGATGGGCCTCTCTCACTCCTTTCATGTGACCAGGACCCTAAGGGTCCAAGCACTGGTCCCTCCAAGGGACCTTCTCTCTCTCCTGTCTCCTCAGTCCGCTACATGGCAGGTAAAAGATGGGGCCTGCTCCTGCCCCATTTGTCTTTCTAGATGGAAATCCTCATTTGAAGAGATGCTTGTGCTGTGAAGTAATTTGGACTGAATGGAGCCTGCATCCACCAAGAGGCCTGTGTTTCATTGTCTTCGCTTTCTTGTTCTTTTGTCTTTTGTTTGTTCGTTCGTTCGTTCATTCATTCATTCATTCATTCATTCCCATTCTTTTCTTTGAGAGCAACCACTTTCTCTTTCTTGGCTGGAGAGGGTATGGGAAGGTGGCCTAGATTTACCCCATTCAAGGCATTGGGTCTGTTACTCTTTTTCTCACTGGTGATGGCTGGCTCTTGCCAGAGGCCCAGTTTGGGGCCTGGGTGTGACCATCCCGGGATGGCCCTTAATACTCAGCCAGCTCCAGCAGGATGCTCACAGCCCAGACAGTCTTGCTGGAGTTCTGCTCAGAGCCTGAGGCCCACCCCAGCTAATACTGAAGTGTGGCTCTGCCCTGCTCTGTTCTCTGCTTGCCCTTTCCCCCAGGGGCCTCTTAGGGACAGTGGTTGATTTGTGGCAGGATTTGGGTTTTTTTGTGCCCTAGCCTGTCCCGTCATGATGCTGTATTTCTCTCACTCTCTCAGACTGGAAGCCTGTACCCAGTACTTGCCTTGGGCATCAGACAGACTGTGTTAGCCAACTAGGGTGGGTCGATCTGGGTGACTGGGGTCTAGACTGAAGGAAGCAGGGAGAGTTTGTGCTGGCGTCATGGTGTACTGACCAGAGTGCTGGAGATGAAAGCGTTTGTGTCAAGTAGCATTAGAACCCCAGGAAACAGGGAGAAGGAGGGGCAGCAGTGAGAATTGATAAGGAAGGGAAGTCTGGCTTCTATGACAGATGGAAGTTGTCTTTGAAGAGAAAACCAGTGCTAGTTTAAAAATGACACATTTAACATAAACTAAAGGGGGTTAAGCCTGGAATGTGGAGTAAATGTTATTTGTGTGACACTTAAATCCTAGCTTCTAGAATGCTTTCTGTTCTCAGTGTAACAGTATTTCACGTTTTGATTATAATGCTGTATGAATAGATCATAGTTTAGAAGAATAATTGATCAGTCTCATATGAGAGGAATTTATGGTACCTTTTTAAAAAAAACATTAAAAATAAAGGGTTTTTTTTTTTTAATTTTCGTAGCATTCCTGATAAAACTAAAGGCCTTGCCTGATATTGCCTGCCATTCAGTTTATAATTTAGGGATCGTTCCAGCATGCAAAGACTCCAAGTGGGTTTCTTTGTGGCGTGTCTGCACCTGCTGGAGATCTGGTGTCCTATTAAAAACACAAGGCCGCTATTAGCCGCCAACTGACTCCGAGATTACAGGTTAAACTCTGAACTGGTTTAAACGGTGTCATGTGTCCACCAGGACAGAGAGTGAGGGTGGGGGACGCGTGCTTGGCAAATGGTAGAAAGCCACTGCAGCCAGGGGCAGAAAGTCTTGTAACAACAGTGACACACCAAGAGAAGTGGGGTTGGGGTAGCTTTGTGGAGAAGCCTTGAATGTGGCATCAGGGAGATGTAAGTTTTGAGTCCTGACTCTGTGACCCTGGAAAGTCTGTTTGTCTTGTTGAAAATCGGAATGATAATATTTGATTTATAAAAAGATAGGATTCAATGAATTTGAATTCACACAATTTTTACTTTGGTGCATACAGGCACCACAGTTTTATCAAGCTGCTTTACTAGAAGAAGAGCAGCAGCAGCATTGGGATGTGATGTAACTGAGAGAAAGGTTAAGTCTCCCAGACCTGCATTCAAGTCCCGCCTCCAGTACTTAAGTAGCTACTTGACCTTGGGCAACCTCTGTGAGCCATGGTGTCCTCATCAGGACAAAGGGGACAAGACTCCCCCACCTCACAGGGCTGTCATGAGGAATAAATGACACCCCGGGCGCAGGAAGTGCTCGCAGATGGGAGCCTCCTTCTCTGCCAGTCACCGTGCCCCACTGAACTAGCCTTTCCCCAATATTTCTTCTAAACTGGAATTTGTTTCTTGTCCTACAAGGATCCTTATAAGAGGATGCTTATAAGGATGCTTCCTATAAGCATTCCCCAGACTTCAGTGACTGCAGGCCACCTGCCTAATTTCTGCTGCCTCTGTTATTACTTATTGAGTATTTTCTTCAAATCCATTTTTTAATACATCCATTGAAGGAAACTTCAAATCACTATGATCCCTGGAAATCTGTATAGATCATAAACTAGACTGTCTGTGGCTCACCTAAAATCTTTGTACCATCAGACACACATGTGCTGTACTCGGGGACATATGGGTCTCGTCCTTTGCTATTTAAAGTGTGGTCCCTGCCCCAGCAGCGCCAGCACCCCCTGAAAGCTTGTTAGAAATGCAGAGTCTCAGGCCTCACTCACCCCTGCCCCCGACCTCGTGATTCAGAAGCTGCACTTTCCAGAAGATCCCTTGATTTGTGGGTTTATTTATTTATTTATATTGAGGCAAAATTTACATATTTACTTTAAAGTTTTGAGAAACAATGGTCTAGGGGGCCTTTAATGTCCCTTACCACTCTGACAACTAATGACAAATACTGCTATTTCTCTCTTTTCTCCTAAGATCCAAGACCCTGTTTCCAACCTATATGTTCTAAATTCAGCCTAGACCCAGTTTCCAACCTCTCTGAAGGGCTACCATTTCCCCTGAGGGACTTTTTAACCACCTTTAATGCCTTCCTGCCCTCTCCGCTGCAGTTCCTGCCGAGTCTGCTCAGCGCTGCCCATCAATCTCCTTTTCCCTGTGCCCGTAGCTTCCGCTGTACTGCAGGTCCCTGTCTCACAGTGTTGACGCTGCCCCTCCCTCCTTGTCTTTCCTCCACTCATCCTTGCCAGGTGTGTTCTTGAGGCACATCTTTGATCATCTCCTGCTGCTCGGTCACCTTTAGTGATCCCTCTCACCTGCCACGTGGTGGCTGGACTCCTTAATCTGTCCTTTAAGACTTTCCATTGTGTCACTGATTTTGAGCACTCACTTACATATACCTGAGCTATAGCCAAGTTAGATGTGTTATTGTTTACACCAAGCTTTCCCACCTCTACGTTCTTGCCTGTGTCTTCCCATTCTGAAACATGTTTTTCTCCAGTCTCCCTATTTCACATCTTCCCCTCCCCAGACTCTCCCAGCTCAAGACCACTGCTCGCGGCTCACCTCCCTCCTGAAGCCTCCCCGCTCCCTAGCTACACAGCTCTCCTGACTGTCCACACCCTGTGAGAGCCTCTGCCTTTGGCATGGTCGTATTAGCACTGGTCAGGACTCTTCAAGCCTGTACAGCAGGTACCACTTTCTAAATACCAAGTTCACTTTGTTGAACTCATTTTCTATCCTGACCTCCCCATTTGCTTGTTCCCCATCCCATTCCCTACTACACTCTGCTTGACCCCAGGCAACATTCTCAATTCCACAGGGTCAGGGCCAACACATCTGTGATATGGTATGTCCAGCCCTCAGATGTCACCTCTCCAGCTGGCATCTAGGGGAATGTTCATCATTCTGTTCAGCCCTCAGTCACTGAGACAGGTGGGTGCCATACCTTATCCCTCGTTTCCCCTGCAAGGCCTCTTTGGGTTCTGCAGCTCTATTGCTGCCCTGGTGTCTCTGTTGGCCCCATGCTATGTTGGGGCCATGGGACTCTCTCTGCACAGCTTCTGGCATTTTAATCAGTCACACAGCCCTGCCACCTATCTGAGCTCTGGGTGCTCCTCTAGGCTTGGGTGAGCCATTAACTCCCTGTCTGAGTTCTGGATGCTCCTCCAGGCGTGGGTGAGCCATGCACTCACTATCTGAGTTCCGGGTGCTCCTCCAGGTGTGGGTGAGCCATACGCTCAGAGCTTCCAAACCTATCTAGAAATTTTGCTGTTTTCTTCTCCCTTGGAGTTCATCCTGCTTGAAGAGTCAGATAGGGGGACTTTTATCTCCTGTGGAGTCAGGAAGCCTTACTCTTACATTATCATGTATTTCCCTCCAAAGTGTTAATTCCCAGAGTCTTGCTCTATTCCCAACAGGGGAATGAAGCTCCAAAGAAAATTTTCTCCCTGCTTTCTTATTCCTTCTCCCAGGCAAGGAACACAGGTTGGCCAGGCAGACTGATTAGGGCAAGGACCATGGATACAAGGAAATCTGGAGAGAAATCACCATTAATATTGTAAAATATTATCCTGTGACATGATTTGTAAACTGTCCGAGGACAGAGACCTCTATTTAATTCATCCTAATATCTTTCTATGGGAGCTGAAATGGTGCCTTGCATAGAGAAGGCACTAAATACACATTTGTTAGGCAAGAGAATAAATGATACATTACTATTTTCTCTTGGATCCTCTACTATTAGTGTCTCATTCATGGTTTTCCATCTCATTGATATTAACAGATACCTCTCTTTTTATATATGACATTAAAATTGGAAGAGAAAAAAAATCACCCTAGTGGTTGGGTTGACTGGATAAAGTCAACTAAATAAATGAGAATAATGATATCTGACACAGTCATTTATTCATTCAGCCTATTGATTGAGGACTTTCTATGGGTCATTGACTGTTATGGGAATATTGAGGAATATCTGTGGCTGAGACATTCAAGGCCCCCAGTGGGATTGTGAGGAGACAGGTAATTAACACATGCTCAAATAAATGGGATAACTTCAGATACTGACAAGTATGATGGAGACAATCACATGCATAAATAAGTGTATAGTTACACAGGTGGGGAGGAGAAACGTGGGAGGGATGCTTGTGCTGAGATCTGAAAAAGGAGTAGGAGTAACCAGGCAAAGGAGACGATGAAGGTGAGGGTAAGGAGGGGCCAAGCATTTTAGGCAGAGGGAATGACACACGAAGTGGCTCTGTGGCCAGGAGAAGTGTCACACGTGTACTTGGTATGTAGAGAATAAAGAGTGTGTGGAGATGAGCAGAGGTGAGTTCTCCCTTTCATCTTCTCATCCATTGCACAAATGTTTGTTGAACACTCATTATGTGCCAGGCAGACTGAGGCATGGTGGTGAGCAAGATGCACGTGGTCCCTGCCCTCATGGAGCTCACAGCCAGTTAGTGGAGGGGATGCCCTGGGTGCTTTATGGCAAGCTAATGGATTATTTTATGCCTACCTATTATTTACTTAGGAACTCTTATCTTGCTAAACATAATTTTTTCCTTAAAAAAATGACAGCATGTTCCTGGTGCATGCTATTTTATGCAATAATACATTTCTAATGAGAACACCCCTTTTTGGTTAAATAAGACATGAAGCTGAGGCTGAAAGGGCCAACACAGGTATAATGTGTTGATTGCAATTGGTCTGTTGATCCACTTTACTTACAGTATTTGACATGGCTTTATGAAAACTCAGCATTTGCAAATGCCAGAGAGTGAGGCTGTTTGGAAGGAGTGGGGAAGATGTGAGCTGCGTATTAGTTAAAGGAACACTAATTGGTGTTAATAGGTAAACGCCAACAGTTCAGTGGCTTATAAAGACAAGTTTCTCAGAGGATGTCTCTGGTCAGCAAGTGCTTTGGGCTTCCAGGTTCTTCCCATCTTGTGGCTCCAACCTCTTCAGCATGTAGCTTCCAAGTTTATACAGAAGGTGAAATAATAGAGCAAATTATACATGGGAGGGTTTTAACGGGCCGGGTCTGAAGTGGCACCTGTCTCTTGTGCCCATATTCCAGTGGCCAGAGATCAGTCACATGGCTACACCTTACTGCAAGGGAGGTTGGGAAATGTAGTCTAGGTATGGGCCCAGGAAGGAGTGGAAACTATTTTAATGAATAATGAACCAGTTTCTACCACCATCTGCAATTTAATTGATCCCGGCACCTTTTGTACTTGGGTTCACATTCTTTGTGGCTTATGCCTATTCCTTTAAAAAGAAAAAAAGGCTTAAGTTGGAAAGTATTTGGATTTTTGTATGTTGGTATATGGTTTAAAATATGACACCCATAAGTGGTTCTTTCTTTTTACTTTCTTTTCTCTCTTTTCTCTTTCTTTTTTCTTATGTTAAGAGGATTTTAATTTTGATTCCTACTTTATAGGTTTGAAGATAGCCAGCTTACCTTTCATATATTTGTTCATCTAAAAAATGTCAATGGACAATTAATAATTTAGAAGCCACTTTATCTCCCTTTGGAGGGAGAATTAGAAGGGCATGGTCAGCTTGGAGAGCATAGATCATTTGGGTTCAGGGCCACCTTATCCTGAAAGGCAGGCATGGAATTCAGGCTCTTCGTGACCCAGACCTTCAGTGTGGGTCTCCCTCTGTACACGGGGAAGGGGAGCAAACATGGGGCCTGGTTTTGAAAGTTGTTAATTTCCTCCCTGATTACACAGTACTGTGAAATGCGAAAGACATTAGGGACTCTGAGCATGTTTCCCCAAATGCCCCATTGCCCACAGGGAGCCAGCCAAAGGCTGGGTTGGCTTCAGATGGCTGGACAGGTGGCCTTGTAATTAAAACCTTTCCCTTCTAACTGCAGGCCTTGTTTGGCCAGGAATCTGAGGTGAAGAAAATGTTCTACTTGTATGCATATACCAGCTGCTTTGAAAGCTTCCTTACAGCTGTCCCTAGACCACAGCAGACAGACACATCTCTACTTTCAGAATCTTGGGGGCTTAGTGTTATTTGAGATGGGATAAGCAGGCATGGAGATGAGGGAAGATTTCTTCCTGATCTCAAAAGTTCTGGGCCCTTTTGAAGAATCAAAGAGCATAAAAGGAAGTCTGGAAAGCACACATTTCCGCCTTACATCAGTGCTAGGAGATAGTGGCCATCGCCAGTCCTTGTTTTGTGAATGAGAGTGTGGAGGAAGAGAGGATTTAGGTAACTTGCTTGAAGTCACATGGTTAATATCAGAGTCAGGACTCACATCCAGCTAGTCTAGATTCCAAGTTCAGGCTCTGATAACCTGTACTCTTGATGTCCAAAATTTAATTCTTTTTCTTTAAATTTTATTTTCAATTCCAGTTTATATTCAATACTATTTTCAATTAAAGTGGTTAGACAATGATATACTTTACAAGGTGCCCCCCATATTTCAAGTACCCATCTGACACCTTATATAGTTGTAACAATATTAATGACTGTATTCCCAATGCTGTATCCTACATCCCTGTGACTATTCTTTAACTACAAATTTGCCCTTAATCCTGCATCTTTTGCAGCCAGCCCTCAACCGCCTTCCCCTCTGGGAACAGTCAGTCTGTTCTCTGTATCTATGAATCTGTTTCTATCCTGTTTGTTCTTTCAGTTTGCTCACTTATATCCACATATAAGTGAGATCATATGGTACTTGTCTTTCTTTGTCAGACTTATTTCACTCAGCATAATACCCTCTAGGTCTATCCATACTGTCGTCGCAAATGGTAAGATCCATTCTTTTCCATGGCTAGGTAATATGCCTTGCATGTATGTACCACAGCCTTTCAAAACTTATTTGTTGATCATTCTTTACATGAAGATTCCACCTTCAGTTTCCCTTCATCTCAGTTCATGGCCACTCCATCCTCCAATTGCTCAGGCCAAAAACCTGGCAGTCATCTTTGATTTCTTTCTCTCATACCCCCCAGTAGAATTTACCAGGCAATTCAGTTAATTGTGTTTTGAAAATGGATCCAGAATCTGTATATACCTCACCATTTCCAATGCTACCTACCACCTTTGTGAAAGTCATTCTAGTGTCTGGTCTGTAAGAGCCTTGACACTGGTAGCTCTGCTTCTAGTCTTGCCGTCCCCCAGTCTCTTCTCATCATGCCAGCCCGGGCGATTCAGTTCTGGGAGGCAGCTTTACTCTACAAGGCCATCCCGGAACTGAGATTCCTTCCCTCCCATTGTTTGCCTTCCCTTAGGTTGCTGTGTCCACCTGGATGGTCAGAGCTGGTTCAGCTCCAGGTCTGTATTCTAGCCCACAGACAGAGGAGAAGAGAGGAAATCCTGACAAGCAATTTCCTTTTAAACAAATGCTACAGAATGTGTACAAATTATTTCCACTCACATTTCACTGGCAAAGAAATGGTCACACGGCCAACCTAGCTGCAGGGGAGTCTAGGAAATGTGGACTCCGAACAGTTTGCCCTATTGCCAGCTCTCTGAGAAGAGAGAAATGGATTTAGAGGGTCACTGGCAGCACGCCCGAGTCCAGGAGGGGAAGTGGGTAGACCAGTGAGGAGGCTGATCAGAAGTCCAGGTGAGTGTTGACAATAGCTTGACCTAGAAAAGGGTCAAGCAGTGGAGATGGAGAGAGGTGGACAGATTGGAGATGTATTTCAGAAGTAGAATGGGGTAGGTATAGGAACCGAGGAAAAAGTAGGCCTTAGGGATGACTCCCAGATACTTCGGTCTAAAGAGGGGCCGTTTTCTGAGCCGAGAAATCAGTCATTGGAAATACCTGTGTCCACAGTGGCTGTCCTCAGTGGCCCACCCACAGACCAGTATGTGAGACTTCTCCGAGGGGTCCCATCTTGTGTCACAGTGGCAGCCCCCGCCATGCAAGGTTGGAACGGCACAGAGGAAGAGCCTGAGAGGTCTGCGACATTCATCAAATGCATTTAACTTGCAAACACTTCTAAGGAAGGAGGAGTCAGCCTATCCTTGGTGCACGGGCAGACCAAGGTGCTGGGCAAGGTTGCGGTGGGAGAAAAGATGCCGGGAGCGCTAGAACCCAAACTGTAGCCCCAGTGAGTTCTGGAGACCTGTTCTTGGTTGGAGGGAAGAGAGGAGCTAGGCGAAGACTCTCACTTTCCAGTACCTGGGTCAGGAGGGGTCATGCTCCCAGCACTTCGATGCCCCTTAATGGTGAGGGCTCTGAAATGTGTTTCTATCTTTTGTTTGCCTGTGTTGGGCCCAGTGTAAGGAAATGTGTTTGCAGTGAGAGTAGTCCAGAGGCTGGGGGTCTGAGAGGATGAATAACTCGCATAGCTGGGCATTTAGGAGGCCTGCTATGACCATTTTGGAAGGCAGTGTGAGCGGCAGGGGGTGGGGATGGGGTGCGAGCCTCAGAGCCTGATCAATTCTGAACCAACAGTAAAGCCAAGCTCCTCACTCTGAGTCCAGGGGAAAGCTGCTCAGTCAGAGATGAGCCCAGCTGGAGCTGCCACCCATAAGAGTGTGCCCAGGTCATTGTCACTTGTTACAAATGTTTGCTGTTTAAAAAACATTGCTTATTATTAATTTCCAAGTTGCTCAATATTGTGTGATGCAATTTTTTTAACCTTTCTATCTTATGACTGAGGAAGTTGAGGTTAAGTAACTAGTACAAAGTACCATGGCTTGTACAAATAAGGAGAGCCAGGGTTTGAACTCTTGCTTATGAATACTCTGGTGTTCAGTGCACATGCTGGCTTTTCTCTGTGTCGAGAGGGTTAAGCCTCAGAAGGGCCAGGCTGGCTCATGGTAGTGCAGTTCAGTGAAAGGACTTCAGGCATGTGGTCCACAGGCCTGGGATTTTGAGGCCAGCTTCCCCTTCCCGAGCTCTGGGACCCTGTATCTCAGGTCACTTGTATAGCCTCCTGGAGTCTGTTGCTTCCTCTTTAGAGTGGGGACTGACTGTTTTCCTTCCTGCCTAGCTTAGGTTTTGCTGGGAGAATTCCGTGAACGGGCAATTCCATGAAGGCCTCTGGACGTCAGTAAACCACAGCACAACCCAAGGTCTCTCTGATCTCTAAGCACTGACCGAAACACAGGCTTTAGGGCTCAAATGCTTTTAGTCATCCCGAAGATAGTGTTTGTGAGTAGAGAGAGGTGGTTTGATGTTGCGAAACCAAAGTTGTGTCTGTGGTAGAAGAGAAAGAAAGAAAAAACCTTGTAGATAAGTTTAAATAAGAGAAGTGGGGGAAAGCCTTAATGTTCCTGTGACTGATGTGTTATTTAGTGACAAAGAAATCCATGGTCTGGGATCAGTGAATCCACGTATGTAGCAATGCTGTAACCTAAGCGTGAGAGCAACCGTGAGGCAGAGGAGTCCTCATGGGCCCATCCAATTGCGGCCGGGCCCCTGCCAGGCAGCATCTGAGCCCCGGTGTCACCAGCAGACTGACTGCCCGAGGAACCTTCTTCCGATTCTTCCGGGACTGACCAGGCGTGGAGCTCGCCTACCAGCAGCAGAGGCTGACTCCTGAGCCTCAGTGCTGCTTAGCAACACAGCTGGGAGGATGGAGACACCTGTGGGAAACCCTGTGATGATGGTTCTGGGAATCGCCTTCTCAGTATCAAGGAACTGGATTGAGTTTAGCAAGAAATCAAAGCGAGGGGATTAGCTAGTCTTTGTGGGGTATTTTATCTAACATCCTCTGGACAAGACCTTACGAGCTTTATCTTTGTCATTTGCCTTTCAACGGAGCTAGTTCTCCAGCCCACCCTATGCAGGGCCTCCTGGGTAAACTCTGGCAGCGTCGTCTTATCCACTTCCCTCTTGTCAGCGCCCCTTTGAGTCACCAAAACCTTCTGTCATCGCAGCTCCTCCTCCTCACAATCGTGGGACAATTGCTGAGGTCAGACCTTCTCTGCCATGAGCTGAATTGAAATCAGTGTCTTTTATTCAGTCAGCCAGCCTAGGAGCCTTTAGGAAATGCCCTTGTCACATGAGCCTCGCACTTAGCCAGCATTTTTTATGGGGGTAAATTTCGCGGAGGGGGGGGGGAGGGGGGAAGTGTGCACATTCAGTTGACCTCATTTTTTTTAATTAAAAAAATGTTTAATTTATTTATTGACCAGAGAGAGAAGAGAGAGAGAGATATTGATCTGTTGTTCCACTTATCTGTGTGTTTATTGGTTGATTTTTGTGTGTGCCCTGACCAGGATCTGACCTGCAACCCTGATGTGTTGAGATGATACTTCAACCAACTGAGCTACCCGGCCAGGGCAAACCTCCTATTTTTTATGTTGGTTCTTGTTTAGCTTCTGTACCAGAATGTCTTCTAACCTGCTCTCTGAATTTCACGCTACATTCTCATTGAACTTGTCATCTCTTCTGTGCTGATTATATTTAATTCAATCCAATGGATATTTGTCAAGGGTCGCTTATGTGCGTACACTGTGGTGGCCATTGTAGGCTGAGCAAGATTAGAATCATGTTTTGGCTAAAAGACATGGGTTTTTTTTTTTATCAGAACTGGGTTCACAGCCCACCTCCACTACTTACCAGCTGAGTCACCTTGAGTAAGTTATCCAACCTCAGTTTCACCCCGTGTCAAATGTGAATAAGGTTACCCACCACACTGGGGTGTGCATGAAGATTAAGTGAAGCAATGTGTATAATGTGCTTAGCTCAGTGGTTGTGCATGATAAATGCTTAATAAAGATAAAACTTAGAAACAATGTCCTAACCCTGTATTCGTACGTTTCTAGACAGATGTGGAGTTCCCCCTCTATGCCAGGCCTGCCCTAGGCTCTGAGAATCAGCGGTGGTGACAACAAAGTCCCTGTCCTCACTGAGTTCACGGTCTAGTTGAGGTATAAACAAAGCGAAGAAGCTCGCTTTGTAGTGTCAAAAATGTAGTGTCAAACAGTGACAAGTGGTTTGAGGACAAAGCAGGGGAAGGGGACAGAATGACAGGGGTTGGTAGGAAAGAGGTTTTCTCCTGCAGACTGTCCCTTGATGTCGGGCCTTTGAATCTGCCCGACATTCTAGGTGCCCTCCACCTAGAATGTTCTCCACCCCCACCCCTACAAACTCAAGGGTTTCTTCTCTCATTTCTGTCAGGTGTCTGCCCCGGCATCACCTCATCGGAGAGGCACACCTTATCTGAAAATCAGACACACGCACATAATCCATCAATAAAAGCAATTCCTGCCATTGAAGTTTACAGCCTTGTAAAGTTGGCAGCTGCACAGATGACAGTCACTCCAGATGAAGGTGGTGGCCTGCAAAGCAGTCAAATAGATGACGCTCTGTTAAGGGGGTCGGCAGGGGCTGTATTTCGGAAACGGCACTTGGGATGTTGCCTGGTGCAAAAGGATCCTGGAATCGGAGCAACCTGTGTTCAAATACGGACTCCGCCCTCACTACGTTGGTGAGTGACCCGAGGGGTCACTCAGAACACAGAGATAAGGACACCTTCCTCAGAGGGTCATCTAGCTCAGTGAGGAACAAGTGAAGCCCCAACTGCCCATGTAATGCAGGGGGTAGGCTGCTAATGGCTCCCTCTCCCCACTAATACATGGTTAATAGTAGTTTGGGTTTGGGGTCCTGTCAACATTCTATTCTCAGTGTCTTGTAGTTGTCCAAGTATCTGGCCAGGAGAAGGGGAGCTCCTTGCAGACCCAACCTGCTGTGTCCCCAGTGTGGGTGGCACCACGCCTGTCGTGCGGGCCCGTGATCAAGGATAACGAGTACATGCACCTAGGAGAGGCACAGCAGCTCGGCGCAGGCAGGAGCCTGAGGGGACGGTCTGTTCTCGTCTCTCTCTCCATGCCTCAGCACCCCAGAATTGTTTCTGACAGATGCATATTTAGCATGTTCTTGAAAGAAGTTTCTGTGTCCCTTCCAGGGAAGAGCGTGCTGGGTCTGACCACATAATGCAAAGCAGGTGATGCAATGCCGGCACGCCTGCCTCTTCCAGCCCTGAGTCTGTTTTACGGACCCCAAATTTTAGAAGGAATTAGTGACTTCTCCAGTGATAGAAGATGTGGAGATTTTTTTATATCAGCTGATGTTATTCTAGGGATGCCTAATGTCAAGACAGTGACTTCCAGGCTTATTTCTCCTTCTGCACTGTTTTTTCTTAAGTGCTTTTTGTTTGTTTTTCTTCTTAGCAATTCCATCATAAAATAAGTAGGACCAAGAAGAGAGACAATTCAAATAGTTATGTCTAGGAAATTTTATTAAAATGTGGGAGGACAGGGAGAGGAGAGGCCTTTGCCTGCTGGAGTGCTTGAGGATTACTCACTGGTGGCACCCTGCGTCACCTCTCACCTTTGTCCTCTGTTGACACACAGTTCAGGGTAAAAGTCACTGTGAATGTGGAGATCACATCTGGAATTGGATGTTGAGGGACTTGAGTGTGTTTTTGTGGAAACTCTTCCTGCAGCTCAGAGCCCCCACTGCTCATTACTGAACCTGGACCAGCACGACCTGCTCTGTGCTCGGGGCCACAGGCAGCCCTGCACTGGTGCCGCGGCCCCAGCCAGGAAAGGTTTCGTTTGTCAGAAGGAAGCCTGACTTCCACAGTGGGCTGCCAGGGGAATTCATTGTCTTGGAATCTGTCTGACTGCCCAGGATGGAAAGTGGCCTCAGAAAAATGCCATGTAAAACTTTCTAATCACCAAAACTGCTTTGGCAGACACCTCCTCTGAAGGAAGCCTGAAGGCCTTGGGTAAAGGTGGCACCAAAGCTCCCTCGGCCTCTGAATTGAGTGCAGCATCAGGCTGGTGGAAACAGGCTCATCTTTGGATGGCAGGTGTTACCATTACACGCGGCACTCCGCAGCCCCAGTGGACCTACCTGCGTGCGTGGAGTTGGTTATGGCAGGAACTTCTGGGGCAACTTAAACACAAGGGCAGGGCAAGACATTCATCCAAAACAGGACTCACGCCAGAGATGGCCCAGAGGCTGAGGTTGTCATCAGCAAGGGGAGTGCTATAACGCGTCCCCTCCCCACTAAGAGCTGGTGCCTCCCAGCTTCCCTGGGAGAATGATCACCCAGTGTGTACTTCTTTCTTTCTGCTGGTAGGAACTCAGCTTCCAAGGGCTTGAAAACCAGCTCTGTCCTCCGCCATTGCTGCTATGTGGCCCCATCCCAGCCTGCACACCAAATTGAAAAGGATGTTCACCTCAGAGCATCCCTTTGTAGGTTACTAAGCTCCTCCATGTGAAAGGTCAGTTAATAGCTCTCAAATTTCTGAACACACTCATCTGCCTACAGGTTTATGATCACTTCCTACCCACCAGCTCCAGGTCTCTCCTTTTGGCCATGACTCTAGCCATCTATGCCTGACCCTTTTGTCCCCCTGCCTACCAATTCCTTTTGGGCCATGTTCTGCTGTTCGTCTCTCTATATTACATTTCTATGGCTTCCCTCTAGCCACTGACTCTTTTTCCCATTAAGATGTCCAAGTCTCTCTGACCCTACAAAGGGACTGTGCCTTGATCCCACAGCCTCTCTAGCTTCCACCCAACCCTTTCCCTCCCTTTCTCACCCAAACAGTCCATGCACGGGGCCCACTTACCTCTCACCCTCTGCCCAGCCCATTGCCATCTGCCTCTGCCATGGAGTTAGACTCCGGGGGCACATCTCATCTCCCCAAAGCCCTGTCTCATGTGGACTCTTCTCTCCCTGGACTTCCTGTTGGGCCTGGTGCAGGGCAGCACTGCCACCAGCTCCACGCTCCCCTTTCTCGGCTCCTGAGACTTCACAAGCGCCCAATCTGTTCTATTTCCTCTGCTTTTTTCTCCTCTTCCATTTCTACAAACATACAAACATTGATGGCTCCAGGGTGACCCTTGACCCACTTCTCATTCTTTCTCTTTGGGTGACGGCATCCAGTCAGGGTGCCGTCTCACCTTAGCTTTGACCACCAGCTGAGTACGGATGGCTACCAGCTGGGGTTCTGCAGCTCAGATCTCTTCCCCCACAATCTGAGTGGGGTCCTGAGCAGGGCCTCAGATGGAAATGCCTTCAGGGCCGTGCAGGTAAAGTCAATGAATGAAATGTTGGAGAAAGTCTGGCAGCCCAGAGAACCTCTGGTTCTAGCTGAAGGGGAGGGCTGTTCCTGGGCTCCAGCCAATTTGTTGGTATGTAGGAATTCAGGACCAGCATTGCCAGATTTTTCAGTTTTCCCAGAGAAGTCGAAATTATGTAATCCTATTTGGAATCTTTCAATGATTAAATGTTAGTTCAAAAGTGTCTGTGTGGACTGAAACCCACCATGCTGAGTATGGACCTCCTGTCTGGGAGAGTGGCTTGACTCATCCTCCACTGACTGCCCAACCCCTTTATTCTGAAGCCCCAAGGCACTTCAGATTGAGTGTACCCCAACCTTCTTTCCCCCAAACCTCCACCTCTTGTACACCTTTTCTCGACTAGTGACACTTCCTTCTACTCATTCTCCCATGCCGGAACTGTGGAGGAGGGTGTCCTTCCCTTCCCTTCCCTTCCCTTTCCCTTTCCCTTTCCCTTTCCCTCCTCCCTATATTCAATCCACCACCAAATTCTACCAACCCAACTTCCTAAATAAGTCCTCAATCTGTTCTCATATCTCCATCTCTTGCCACCATTATCATGGTTTGGGCTAAGAGCATCTTTTGCCAGGACCAGTAACTTCCTGAGTGTTTCAAGTGGTGGTTCATAGTAGTCAGTTCCCCTTGTGTATGTTATTCTTTTAAGCCAGAATGTAGTCTTATTTCCTTGACAGTGAATGATTTTGGGATGGGCTTATGACCCAACCTGGACTAGTGAGATGGGAGGCAAAATTTGTTGGGAAGCTTCTGGAAAAGTTTTCCTTGCTAAGGAAGAGATCGAAGAAGAAACAGCCCCCCAACACTGCCCCCCCCCAACCTGTGGTCTCCGCTGTGTCCTTGTGTCACTCTGGGAACTGTTGCAGCTGTCTTCTGAAAATGAGGGAAGGCAGTGTGCAGGCAAAGCTGACCAGAGAATGGTGGAGTGGAGAGGAACAGGAACCCATCTGCAGTGACATGGATGAGCCACTGAGTCAACCACTTCTGCTGCTGGTCACCTCAGAGCTTGCAGTGTGTTGGATAAGTCTTCTGATGAATTCAGCCCATTCGAGTCAGGCCTTCGTGTTTAAGAAAGCCAGAGGCATCCTGACTGGTCCCTCTGGGTCCGTGCTCCATCACTCCTCATGGCACCTGACTGCCAGGGTGGTCCCACATCGCCTCCTGCTCGTGGGTCCCTCTGACCACAGGATGAAGTCCTAGGACCGTGGCAGAATATACGAAGGTCTCCATGACAGGCTCTCTGCCTCCACAGCCAGATCAGCTCTCACTCCTTAACACAACCCTTATGCCCATGTTAGTCTGAGCTCCTTGAAGTTCCCTGCATAAATGATACTGTTTAATTAACTATTTGACTCATTTGACAGATACATACAAATGCCAGCTCTGGGCCAGGAGTGGTTCAGTGCATATCAGCTGCGGCTCCCAAATCCTTTGCTCCAGCCACCTCCTCCCCCTGGAGTACCCCCTCTGTCTTCATCTGACTAACACCTATTTATCTTTTCCTTTTCCAGCCCAATGTACTGCATTCAAAAATTAAAAGACTAGTATAATGAATGTGCATATACCTAGATTTGCTAATTAGCATTTTGTCATTTGTTCTCTTCCGCTCACCCCCCTTTAAGTATGTATGTACACACACACACACACACACACACACACACACACACACGTCTTTTTCTGAACCATTTGAAAGCATATAGTTATAGATGTCATGACTCCTCACCCATGATAAGTCAGTATGTGTCTCCTAGGGACAAGGACCCTCTCTTACATAACCATAATGCCGTCATCACACCCCAGAAATGTAATATCAACAGATAATAGTATTTACTATGTTGTTCCTATTTCCTCAGTGGTCCCAAGTGTTTATTGCTTTTTCTTTCCCCAGCCAGGACTGTATTGCTAGGCTGCTGCCTCCTCCTTCAGGGGCCTTCCTTGAAGTCCTTCTCTCCTCAGAGCTGTCAGAAAGCCTTGTGCAGGTGGCCACTGCGGCACTAGCTACTCTGTTTATGTGTGCTTACCTCTGTGGAGATGAAGTCCACGTTATGCTCATCTTCTCAGGGCAGCACAGTGTGTGGCACATAGTAGGTGCTCAGCATTTGTTGGTTGAATGGGTGATTAAGGGGTAGAATTGGAGACAAAGCCCACAGCTTCATTGCTGTTTTCTTCTTTGCATATTAACTGCCTTTGCAGACAGTGATGTTAGTAATGTAAGAACAGAGGGTCCCATCTGCCAAATGACGGAAGGGAGAGGTGATCCAGATAGAAAATTGTGAAGAATGGAGAGAGCCAACAATTAATGACGTCCAAGGCCACGCTCATATAGAAGCATGTCTCAGAGAACTGAGTGTGTCAGTGCGGAAAACACCAGCTTTCTCCCAGCGGTTGCAAAGCCTCCTTTGTGCTCGCAGGGTTGTCTTCCCGCAGACCCCCCACATCTACCTGGGGCCCTGCTTTCTCCCAGAATGAGCTTGTCGGCCATCCAGGATGGGGCTGATCGTACCAGGGGAAGTGCCCCTCAGCTCTGATGCAGCATTTCTCCTCCTCTTCTAACTTTATTGTTGTAATTAGCTCCGAGAAGTTTTCTGACTGTTTAGTTTTCAACTGATACCATAATTAATATTTAGATCCAGAGACTCAAAATATGAACCCAAAGAACATTTACGTTCTGCTGGTGATACATCCTTCACTAAGAGGAGTGTGGGGGCAGGTTAGGACCAGCCAGGCCACTCAGAAAGCTGCTAGCTATTGGTGGGGAAGTGACCACTTGTCATCTTCCTTGGAGGACTCATTTTTCTCTCTGGAATGGCTGCAGTGTGTGTGTGTGTGTATTTGGCCTCTTAAGAACTCTGAGTTCACTAAGAGGGTTCACTGATAAATTTTTAAAAATTCCTTATAAGCTATTAATACACATAGGCAGGCACAGTCTTCCCAGCCACCACAGGGAATGATCTAAAGACAAGGCAGCCTCGCCCCCTCGGTCTCACCCTGGACGCAGCTCTGGGCACCGACGAAGGACCAGGCGTTGTGGGTGCAAAGGTAAATAAGCCACTGCCCTCAAGGAGCTTCTAGTCTGCTGGAGTAGCAGACACACACAGTCTCCACGTTCAAGGGGAATGCAGTGGGGGAGATGTTTGCAGGATGCTGTAACCAGTCCAGCTCGGACAGTGGAAGACAAGAAAGGGCTGGCTGGTGGAAGTGGGCATAGAACAGATAGGAATTAGGCAGGTGGGCGGTATCCCAGGCAAAGGACACAGAATGAGGCAATGGCAGAGATTTTCGTGATCATGGTGAATGTGGGACAGTGCGGCCATCGCCTGCATGCGGAGGGTGCACAGAGCACCGTGTTTGCTGCTGCAACATGTCAGCCCCGGGAGCCCAAAGACTCTCTCTGAGCAGACTTGGGGAGACTTTGCCTCTCTGGCTCTGGGCTATCCTCTCCTGCTACTCCTACTAAGGGTTAAAGGTAGAAGACAATCCCCCACTCCCCACCCCTCAAAAAAAAAAAAGTCAGTGAAGGTAATTATACCACCATCTATTTAGCTGCTGAAGAATTTACCATTCAAGGAGATAGGACCCTGCCTCACCAGAGGCGTTTAGCAGTCCAACACTATCACATTACCCAGATTGTATAAAGAGTATGAATGATTTCCGCTCGCAGACCTCTAATGGAGGTATCTCTTTACAAAGCCCCTACTTCAGGCCAGCTGAATGCCTCAGCAGTGCCTCCGAAATCCCGCAGCCCTAATCCCTTTAGCAACAAAGATCTGTTTCTTTGCTTAGCATGAAGTAGGCCTCAGAGGCCTGTGTGTGTCTTCGCCTGTAGACCAGAAGCCTCCTGTTTACAATTTCCCTATTCCTGTTTTTAATGTTGTTCTGAGAGCAGCCACAAAGGGCTAGTTTTGTCCAGCAGGAACAAGGGAGCTATTACAGAGAGACGGAGGAAGGAAGGAAGGGCGATCGCAAGGAGGACTCCTCGAGGGATTAGCAGACACAGCTGTTCCCGAAGGGAGAAGAGCTTTAGGCTGTTTATAATTTCCGTCACATTTACATTTTTTAATATTTTATTTCCTTAAATTTTTTTTTCTTATCGGTTTCCTATCCACCATCTAAAGTGAGCATCTTGCTGCCGTATTCATAGGCTTAGGGACCTATTTGAATCTATTTACTGGGGATTTAGCTTTCCACCTCACTGCTGTGGGGTGGTGGTCCCCAGCTTTCTGTGAGGGTCACAGAGCTCCAGACCACCAGGTGCCCGAGGAAATCGGTCGAGGGGACCAGTTTCACTTGTCCCATTTGTGCAAATTGAGGAATTCTTTTGGCCGTATCTGATTCACTTTGGTCCCAAAGACCACTGCTGTCTCCCCAGTGTCTCAGATCCGCTTTTCAAATGCAACCCATTTGTGTCCTAATGTTATATATCTAACCAGGGTGTTTTAAAGGGTATTAACTGTAGGTGGGGAATCAATCATGTTCCATATCACTGAAATGCCAATACACCGACTCTAAAAAAATTATCCATGAGTTTCATCCTGAAAACAAATACATGTATAACACCTTCTAGTTCCTATCTTTGCACATACTCAATTTTCGCCCATCTGTAATAAAACCATATCATTTTCTCTCACTTTCCCCTAATATTATGCCATGCATCTTGTTTACCCAACAGTCTGTTTCTCTTTTTTAAACTCTTTTCCCTCCCTTTCTAACCTGTCTCCCTGTTATGAATATTAGCAGCTTGTTGTACATCCTTTCACTCCGAGCTCTGTGTTCAAAAAGTCAAATGGAAAAATATTTTTATCTTGGACTGGGGGATATTCTTGTTTATTTTATTACAATAGGATTATACATTACCTATTTCCCTACATCTTGCTTTTCTCACTTAAAAATGTGCAGAGGAAATTGCATTTATTTTAATATTTTTAACCCAAGATGGTCTGTGCACGGTCACTTCGCCTGCACTCTGGCTACAGGTGCAGGTGCCCTTGTGCATGGCAATTTCATCTTCACTATTTTGGTTAAGTTTGACTTTTTCCTACGGAGCTGTGGTCAAGACACAAATGAATTTCTCAAATGTCCAGTCAGCCCACTGCCGACCCTTTGGGCTCTTGTTGCCCTGGGGTACATGTCCAGACTTGAGCGTCTCCTAGATCTGGCCGACGTGCTGTGGCTATTACAGAAATGGTCCTCATGATAGTCTCAAAAGTTCAGTGTATACGGTTTCCTTCTGCAGGGTCTGGGCTTGAGCTAGTCTTTAAGTAAAGGAGAGAAGGGACAGTGATTAACATTCTCCCAGCTCACTCGGGGACAGCTGTTGCAAACCCTTCCTTCCTGCTCAAAGTAGTAACTTTCAAGAGGAACAGAAAAAAAATTTTTTTAAAGAAAGAATATGGAGTTCTTCCAGGATTGCTCAATTTTTCTTTCTCTAAAGTAAAATAGTTCAAACTATGTGCCAATCCAAATGCACTTTCTGTATTCGGCCTCACTGGCAACCTGGCCCTCAAGATAAGACGCAGAGCCTCTGGAATACTGTTTTTTCAGAGCCAGCCAGGAAAAAGCCACGATTTCGTTGGCTTTGGCTTGCCCCATGGTGTTTAGAGAGGAATGCTAAGGCTATTTCAGGGAACACGAGCTTCCTCCCACAAGCCCCTGTCACCTGACTGCTCCTGTCCCACCGGCCTCTTGGGCAGGGCTACAGAGTTGAGGTGGTGATTATTGTTCTGGTGAACATGCATGTTGGGGGAATCGTTTTCTGATGAAAAAATTTTTTTAGGAAGTCTTTTTATTCCAAGTATAAAGTAAAGGTCCTGCGATTTTTTAATAAATGCTTTTATTAAAAACATAGAATGACTCAATATACACATATCTTTTAAGTTATTAGCCCATGCCAAGGGCGTGCCCTTGGAGAAAGGGGAAACTGTCTTCCTTCATCTGGGAATGTGGCTTCTTCGATGAGAGGTGGTGGGAGGTATGTCCACAGGGTCACCGTGCTGGGTGAGTGTTTCTGGCTAGCCATCCAAAGGAACAGAGTCGGCCCTAACCGTTGGTGGGCGGCAAACATCATGGAGCAAGCACCTTGCGTTCATGAAGACTGCACACACGCAAAGACTCGGGAGATAATACATGGGGCCCTTTTTACACTATACAGGGCCTATCAGTTTGACTAACTCCACAGATGTATTAGAGTTAGATTACATGGTAGGGGAAGAAAGAGGAGGGAGGAATTTGTCCCTTTTACTCTTTTTCCTTTGCTGATATACAAACAATCTAAAAGAAATATTAACCAAAAATACAAAAAGAAAACTTGGTAAAATATTAATGTTTTTCAAGATACACATATTTTTAAAGTAAAAACATTTGGGGGGCAAACAACAAAAATACAAGTAACAGAATCAAGGGAAATAAAAGCAGGAGTCGACTGCACTCCCCAGTAACTACTGTTTAGGGGAGCTGTTAACATTAATTTAGGAAAAGGCAGTTCATCCTCTTGTGGCTTCACTAAGGGCTAGAGATAAATGGCGCCAACTCAACCTGTTGAAAAAGGGAAAAAATTCATTCTAAAACTATTCCTTTCATGTACTCTATTCATCCAGGTCATCAGGAAAGAAGTGTTGGAGGATGGAGGGAGGTCGGGTTGAGCTTCTGGGAGCCCTGCTTTCCGAGAGCAGCTCCTCCTCCATCCACTTTGTAGGTGTTTCATGCCTGCCCCACCCTGTGTGCATGTTTGGGGGTGGGGGGATGGGAAGCATTCTCTTGCTGCTGAAAACTCCTTGAAAATAACAGTTTCATCTAAAGGATAGCTCATTTTTCTGCAGTTTGGAAAATGCACTAGTTTTAATGCTGCATTGATTATAGTATTTTATTTGGGCCTTTATGGGCCAAGTCACAGTTATGGCTATGAATGGATTTCTGAAAAGGTGCATGCTTCAGAATCACTCAGATTTTGAGCCTTTCAAAAGTTGGAGGTGATTGGTAAGTACTTTTCCACATTGAGTACCAAGACAAAAAACAAGCTCCAAATGCCCGAACATCTCTCCATATTACGAATCACCCGGAGCTGTGACAGCAGTTTTCTGTGCGAACAGCCGTCCACATAAAATGTTAACTTTTCACATCATGGTTCAACAAATTACATCTGTGGGGTGAAGGAATCAGAGGTCCACTTTCCCATTACTGATTGTTCCCCTTTTCTCATTTTGATAAAATATTCTTTCCTTGGGTTTCACCCAGTGACATGGTGCAGAATTAGATCCACATGTGCTGATTTTTCCATTCTATTTATTTCCAGTTGTTTTTTCTTAGTGTCTGAAGAAAAGGGAACTGAATGTCAATCCTGTATTGCATACATCAATCTGTTAGAGAATCTTTTACATAATAAATACTCTGTCCTTTGTAACTTTGAGTGCTGAAGTTACACTAAAACATTCATTATAATCCTCATTTTCTTTTGCTTCTAACTTTCCAATAAAGGTATCCTTTTGGGCTGAAACTTTCCATGCTTAGTTTCGGCTCAAAGGTAAATTTATTTTGGAAAGTTCACACTAATTTGATCCAGGGACTTGGAAGGGATGTGAGAGTAAAAATATACCTTCTTTTACTCTACAAATAAATGTAAGACTTCGGTCATAGATAACTCCAGAGCAGCCAAGCAGTGGAACAATAAACAGGTCTCAGAAAATCTCTGTGCGAGCAAAGCAGGTTGAAGTGATTAACCACAAATTTCCTGCATGCACTGAACAGCTTGGAGTTCCCTGAGGCTCTGTTGTTCCTTCTGATGGACAATGGCCACAATGATGGATTTGGGGGCCAGGATGGAATAGGTGAAACATTTCGTTTGGATGAGGGCGGGTTACTTCATGGTCTACGGAGCTTTAAAGCATGCTGATCACTGTCGAAAGTTCTTCTTGGGAAAGAGGGGCTAATGGAAATGCCACAGAAACTAAATGATCCAAACCTGTAGTACGATGCCTGTGAGTATAGGTTCAGAACCCCCAGGATATTGAAGTGTAATGATCTAGAACAAGGTTTCTCAGCTTCAGCACCGTTGACATTTTAGGTGGATAATTCTCCACTGGGGAGGGCTGTTCTGTGCAGTGTGGGGTGTGCAGCGGCATCTCTGGCCTCTACCCCCTAGGTTCCAGGAGCAACCCGCCCTGTCCATGCCCACCCCTCAAATCACAATGATCAAAGATGTCTCCAAACATTGTCAAATGCCTTTTGGGATGGGTAACAACCCCCCAGTTGAGAACAACTGGTACAACGTTTGAGACTAGGCCCACCTGAGTAAGGCATTTACACGAAGAGGGGTCCCTGCAGTGGACGGCCTGGCATTTCCGATGAAGGCTTCCTAACAAGCCACCCTCCTCTCCCAAGCTGCCCTCCCCAACTTTGACCTCCTCTGCCGTCTGCTGCTTTGGGGGACCAGGTTCATCAATTATACTAATTAAGTTTTTTTACGTCTTGACTAATTGCTTCTCCAGTGAAGCCTTTCCCTCAACCTTAAAGCATGTTTAACTACCTTCATCACAGAGAAAATGAGCTGCTCTTATTATTATACTTTTTAATGTAAAGAAGAACATTCACTCACTCTGTCTACAAAGCTAGTACTAATCGTAGCTGATGCCACCAAGGATGTCTGTGCCCACCCTCGTCTAAGAGCCTATGGACCTTTTCCATCTTTATGGCATCACTCTGTGGTGGGTGCTATCCTATCCTCACTTTCCAGGTAAGGAATAAAGGCACAACGAGGTGAATTAACTGGTCCAAAATCACAAAACAGTAGCATGGAGTGAATTCAGACCCAGACTCCTGAGCCTACCCTCGTAACTGCTGTCCGTGCTCTGCCCACACCACTCTACAAGGCCTCCTTACCATCATTACCAGGCAGAGTTTAAAAATATGCCTCAAAGAGTCCTACACATACTTAAGCATGACGAAGGCCCCATCAGCAACACAGTGATACCACAATATAATTCCTGCCCACAGCGGGGCCAATGGCCAGAAGACGCAAATAGGTGTGAACATCCGAAAACCATGCAAAACGTGAAATGTTACTATGATAAATGTACAAAGCAAGGACTATTGGAGTAAAGAGGCTGTAGAGATTGTTTAACCTGGAGTAGGAGGAGTTACAGCACTTGGAGTTAGTCTGGAGGTATGGCACCGCACTGCCTCCTGTGAGACTGCACTGTGGGACAGGCTCTGTGGTAGGTGGGAGGAATGTCACCTACTGTCCAGTGGGGGCGACAGAATGAATCAGAGGGTCACACCCATAGGAAGGTGCTAAATTTGAAAAGGACACAGTGCCATGAGATTACCTGAAATAGATTAGACTAACCCTGGATTGTAGTGGAGGGATGGGTTTTAGGAAAAGTTTTCTTGAGAGAGTCCTGACCTGAGAGCTGCAAACGAGTAGGCACTGACCAGGGGAAAGAGGTGTGTGTACGAGGCCTGTCTGGAAAAGGTCCAGCCATCGTCATGAGAATGGTTTGGCAACATCGGTGTGAACTGGCAGCCAAGAAGAGTGGACTGGAATGGGTGTGGTGAACAATGACGACTTCACTGTGCCAGTCAGTGGGGGCAGTAGATGCCATTGAGTGAGCATGTGCACTGTGTGGCCATCACATTCAAAATGACCGAGCGAGTAGAGGAAAGAATCTGCATCAAATTTTGCAGTAAGCTTGAACATTTCTCCACAGAAACTAGTCATATGATTCAGAAGGCTGCAGCTATGGGCAACTGGTGATTGGCAGCTACTTCATCACGAAAATGGACCCGCTCATGCATCACGTCTTGTGCAGAGTTTTTTGGTGAAACGTCAAGTTACCTGGAGCCAAGATTTGGCGCCCTGTGACTTCTGGCTTTTCCCAAAACTGAAATCACCTTTGAAAGGGAAGCAATTTCAGACCATCGATGAGATTCAGGAAAATATGATGGGGCAGCTGATGGTGATTAGGAGAACTGTGTGAGGTCCCAAGGTGCCTCCTTTGAAGGGGACTGAGGAGTCATTGTCCTGTGGACAGGGTTTCTTGTGCCCTGTAACTTCTTCAATAAATGACTCTATTTTCTATGTGACATGGCTGGTTCCCTTCTGGACAGACCTCAGATGTGTAGTGTGCATGCGCACGTGTGTGTATGGGCGCACTGTGGGGAGATGAGGGTGCTGGAAGCAGAGAGACCAGCGTGTGTGGAGGTCCTGAGGTTAAAGAGGGCACAGGAAGCACAAGGCACTAGAAGCCAATGAGACCATGAGGCAGAGAGTGAGGTGGGGCCGAGGCCAGAGCCTGCAGGGCCTTGTGAGTCATGGTGAGGATTTTAGTCTTTATTGGAAGAGCAAAGGGACGTAATGAAGGGATTTCGGGGAGGCCGGTGACATCATCTTATCTGAGTTTTCCAAAGCTCCTTCTGGCCACGGTGTGAAGAGCGGATTGAAAGGCGCCAGCGCAGATTTGGAGTCAGTGTGGATGTTCAGAGGAGAGGCCACGTAGCCCAGAGGCCCATGTGCACATTTGCTTTTGTTTTCTTTCATGGAAAGGCTTTGCTATGTTACAAGCCAAAAATAAGGAAACAAACAAATAAGCAAATCTAATAGGGTTCCGTTTTCTGCCAGGAGTTTCCATGCCCCTCTCCTAGCTATTGTGGTCGCTGACAACCCTTGGCATTCCTTGGCTTGTACACACATCACTCAAACCTCTGCCTCCACCTTCCCGTAGCATTCTCTTCTCTCTGTAGTGCTTGTGTCTGTCTCTGATAGAGACACCAATCATCGGATTTAGGGCCTACCCGAATCCACTATGACCTCGTCTTTATTTACCTAATTACATCTGCAAAGACTATTTCCTAATAAAGTCTGAGGTTCCAGATCGTCGTGAACTTTGGGGGCACCCTTCAGCCCTGGGCGCAGACGTCCTAACAGTGCGTCCGGACGTTGTTTAAGGACTTACTTTTCCATCAGACGGGTCTGAGAAGAACTGTCCCGGTAAAGAAGTCTGAGGTGAAAACCACTGACTGGAGCTGAGAGCAGCCTTTCACTGCAGACAAGCCGGGACTCTGGCTGTCACCAGTCTGCTTTGGTCACTGTGTGTTATCTGGCTGGCTCCCATGCATGTTTGACTTTGAGACCCCAGACTTACAGTAAAAATGAACGATATTATGGTGTGGGAAGAACTAGAGGCTTCTGGGGAGCGTGTAACCGGGGACCCAGTTTAGTAAACATTGCTGAATGGATGAATGACTCTATTCGAAAAATGTAGCCGGGTTGTTCTGGCAACTTCGTGTCTGGAAGACCACAGATGATGTCTATTATATCCCCATGCATCAGCCATTACCTTGGAAACAGGCCATCCTGACAACGTGTCAAGGAAGTTGTTACAGGGAATTATTTCAGCCAGAAGAGATCTCTGCAAAGCAATCTGTTCTGGCCTACTGTGTCATGGAGTGGTCCCCATGTCCCCAGCTTTTTGCTGGAAACGCAGCAGCAACCAGCATGAAGCCTACACCTGTCATGAGCTAATGCGCAGCGCCTGCCAAGGTTTGCACTTGGGCTCCATTAACAGGGTAGAAGAGACCTTCCAGGGAAGTGTGTTAATGTTTAACCCTTTACCCACAGATTCTCTCTCTCTCCCGGGGGAACCAGCCACTTGCCAAACCACCACCAGGCCATTTGAGATTTCGCTTTTGCTTTTTAACACTTTTTTGGTTTGGGCAGCAGACTGGAGAAAGGAAAGTTAATAGAAACTGGCCTTCAAGTGCAAGGTCTGTAGGCCTTTTTAAATAAAATCAAGGAAGAATGAAGCTAAGCCTTGGCCTGGAGAGAGTGTTCATTGGCAGAAATGATATAAAGCCGAGATGAGGACCAAATCTCATTAGTGTCAAATGTCTACTTTCTCTCCAGCTGCAGCCAGAGCAGAACCCAGGGTTGTCTGTGTGGACAGCCAGTGGATCCCAGACTTCAAACTTACAGTCTGCCGTTCCTGTGTGTAGCTGGCAGGGGGTGGGGGCGGGGGTGGCTTTCAGATGGGGTGTGTGTATTTGTCCACCATGAGTCTGAGCAGGGGCAGTTAGTGGGGAAGACCCCTTCCCATTCCTAACCTGTAGACTCGAGAATGTTCCCCATCCGATCAGGGCTAGAGTAAATGTAGTTGGGTGCCTGGGGGCTAAAGGTTATGTTAAGACTTGCTGAGGAAGAGCTGAGTACCTGGGAGAATGGCTCCCTAAGAGGCCTGGGGTCCAGGTGAGAGTTTGTGAACCAGAACTCATGAATTTGGGGGACCCCTGTGGGAGAGAGCTTGGGGTTAGGAGAGGAGCGATGGGGAGGCTTAGGGAATGAAGAGACTAGAGCAGGAGGCTCTGTGCTGAGAGGAGAGACTCGTTACAGAACACAGCTTTGCATGTATAGGCCCTCAGGAAATACTTGTTGAATGAGTGCATGGAGAAATTATGTTATTATGTTATTATTATATTATTATGAGTTACTTGGTTTCTTTTATGTTCAAGGGGAGGGGTCTCATTGCTAGCAAAGACCTATCTGATTTACTGAAACATCTTAAAATTATTTATAATTTTATGTAATGCATAAATGCATTATTTTAATAAACAATGTCAGAAAATTTCAGGTAGGACTGAAGTCTCCCTTAACCACTAGTCTGAATCCTGGGACCCTTCCCCCACACTCTCTAGAGAATCTGAGATTTTCGGTTTGGTGTGTGGCCTTGCAAACCTTGATACGCCTTTAAAAGTGTGTGCATGTATAGGACTATATAAATTGGTGATCTCTTTTCAACCTAAGGCATGTGGGCTCTCTATGCTGTCCACCAAATTGCCTTAACCTTTTTGGTGCCTTATGCTGTCCAGCATTAAGTCTGCAAATCATTTGTGGCCCCAATTAATAATCCCATCACTAACATCCTGAGACTCTTCAAAGGATTCTGAAATAATATTAATATATTATCTATGCAAATAGCAAATGAGTATGTTACCATTTCTCACCATTTCTGTAAATGCCAGGCTGCATACCCCTGCTCCAGGAGCTTGGTGCTGAAGACACAAGTACGGCAGTTTTGGCGACGGGAGTATTTTCCTTTCACTGGTCTTCTGAAAGATTGTGATAAATGCAGATTTCATGTGTGTGTATTTTTTTTTACTGCTAGTGAAAACTCTTCTAAGATCACGTCTAATAATACCATTTACAGATTCTTGAAAGTCCTCAAAGATGGCATCAAAGGACATGTTATTATGAGTTTTCCATCTTCTTTAGTCATCTCTGACAGATGTCTCTTAGGCAACTCAGTTTACTGACACAAAACTTTCAATGCCTGGGGAATTCTTTAATATGATTCTCATCAACTAGCCTTTCATATTCCTGTCCAGTCCCAGAAACCTTCAAAGAGAAGGCTCTGCAACATTATGTCACTAAAGCAAATAATGGTTTCTTTTTCTTTTTAATTCAATGAATCTGTGTACTCAAATTTCTCTACTTACATACCGAAATCCCTACAATTACAATAAAAATTTCTGTACCACTGAGCCTGGTTTAGCTTACTGTATGTGAAGGCCTAGTGTTTGAACCTCTCAGTATGTGTTGTTCAGTTGTCCTTCAGCGAGACCTGTACATGGTGAATTGAGCTAACACCTCCTTTCTCTCTATTCTGGTGAAGTGCGCAGGCTCTGGAGTTAAAGACATGTCTCTGAGTCTTGACTTTGTCACATATGAGCTGCGACCTGGGTTATTATTTTGAAATTTTGAGCACAGGTTTATTACCTATAAGTGCTGACAACGATGGTGTCCATGTTGTAACTGTATTGTGAGATTAATGAAGCAATGTATGTATATAAAACACAATACCAAGCACATAGTAAGAACTAAAAAATGAGGATGAGGTGCTGGCTGGGTGGTTCAGTTGGTTGGAGCATCATCCTGATTCACCTGAGCTGCAGGTTCAATCTCCAGTCGGGGCGCTTGCAGGAGGCAACCAGGGAATGTGCAGATGGGTAGAGCAGTGGAGTGATGTTTCTCTCTCTCTCTAAATCAATAAATAAATTTTTAAAATGAACTTAAAAAATGAGGGTAAGGATGATGAAGATGACATTATTAGCCATTCTGAGGAACCCCCAGATGGGAAGCTGACAGAGGAGGTTGGGGCTGGGAGCTGTGGGCCACGAGGGTGGGAAGCAGTCCCTACTTTCCCCCTTCCCCAGCTATGCATAGGGATGTTCTCCTCACCTGTCCACAGGAAATGAGCCCTAAACTCGTCCTTCTTCTGATGCTTCTAGGTTGTTTCCTAAGAAGGTCCAGAGCTGAGATCTACAGTAGATAAGATTTTCTAAAAACTCAGAATTCCCTTTATAAATTGGGCAGAGTGCTCATCTAACTCCTCCCCCACTCCTTGCTATTACTGAAAACATGTCACATCCTGGTTTTAAGGGTGCTTCCTGGGTCTGCTTTATTAGAAGAGATTCAAGAGTTGGCCCATGCATTGGCTATTTACCGAAGGTTCATGTTGACAGCACGTCCCAGAGATGGCCAACCAAGACAACTAGAAATGATGCAGAACTCAAGAGCTGTGAGGTCTGTCTTTTAGCTGTAGTCACTAAAAATGCAGAGTGTCAGTCTTTGGAGGGTTTCCTTATTGTGTATATCAGCTGCTGAGAATTTTCTGAGAAATTACTCTGTATAAATCAAGAGAATGGAAAGAAGGTGAAAATGTCTCCCTGGAAAAGGCATTTCTCTGGCTCAAATATTTGGTGACTGCCAAAGTCAACATAATTTGTTGCTAGATTTCAGGCCAACCTGATGTGGTCGACAGCGGTATTGAGGTTGAGTGATTTCCTCTCTTTTTCCATTTTCATCTTCTGCCTTGGCCTGAGCACCTGGAAACCCATGGAAACTACTGTGCTATGCCTGTGGTTTTAAACTTTCTGAGTTTTTTGTTTGTTATTCTTCTTGATCTGACATCCCAATCTATAGGCAGGGACCAGAGGTAGTGGGAGAGACTGACACACATGGAACACAACCTAGAACACAATTTGAAAAACCAGCGTGACAGGTAGCTTTATCCAAAATCCAAATGGGCAGAAATCTGATAGCATTTGATTATAGGACCAACGGATTCCATCCCAAGCTGGATTTGCTGTATCAACTGATGGCATGCACAGCTTCCCACCTCACAGGAAACAAGCTGTTTCTTACCAAGCAGAGGAATTTTTTAATAGTTATCAGACAGGGTTTCCTTCTGGTCCATTCCTCTCTTGTTTAAGTTGGACCAGCAGAGCTGAAACCACATTGCTATACCATCTCCTGAACCTTCCACGGTGTGCATTTATGTGTTTGCCTTTTCCTTTTCTTTGTCCAGGAGGAAACCAGTATTCCTCCTAAGTGTGGTTTATGGTTGACATGGAATTCTTGGAGATCTTTTTCCCAGTATATTTGTAGAACGAAAAAAAAAATGGATAACCTGGACAAGGAGTTTGTTTTACTCTCATTTGGGAGCCTCTGCTGGTTGAAAAGGTGCAGGGAAGGAGGGTGGAGAAGGATCGAGAACACTGTGGTAGAAAAAGAGGCGGAGACCGGGAACCCAGGGAGGACAATGATAGATTCCTGAAGTCGGAGGGAAATGGGGGAGCGTAACTAGAGGCTGACTGAGACGTCACAGAAAGATGGAGACCAACTGGGACTGTCAGGAATGAGTTCCCCTTCAGAGGGAGACTTCTCAGTTCACTGGGACACTGATCAAGTACAGAAGTAAGGCCTGCTTGTGTGTGGTTCATGGGGTAATAATATGGATGTAATAATTTATAGTTTTAATTTGAACATTTCACCTAAAATGTCATATGGTGTGCTTGAGTGTGATATTGTTAGGTTACAGAATTACATGCTTATGATTTTGTAATAAAAAGGGGGCGTTATTTGTGCTAGACTCTGTATATCAGTGTCTTTTCCAAACATGGAGGAATATCTAGCCTACATTGCCTGACACAAGGGATTGGGATCAATGTTTAGGCTAGAATGTAATTCAGAGCCACTGTGATTCCTTTCACCTGGAACATGGTGCCATGAGAAGAGAGGATGAAGAAAACTGGCTCATGACCGTCTCCAAAATCAGTTCCGTACAGCCATTTCTAGCACTCTCTTCTTGTTGTTGCCTTTGAGTGAATAATGGCAGGCTCGGGAGGAACGCCTGCCCACGTGTGAGAAGTCCCTGGCCTCCACGGCACATCTCTCCTGCCAGCAGTTAACTTATTCAGATGGTTATGCCCTTGGCATAGACCTAAGCACAGTTATTTCTTAGTCACACCAAGAGTGAAGATGGCTATGCTCTGTAAGTCACAATCAAGTAAATAAGAACAGTGTGCAGAGCAAGATGGCAAATTTGGTGACTCCGTTTGGGTTGATACACATCGGCCCAAAAGAGATTGCCTGTGAAAGTGACTCGGTCTGGCTTGTGATGGTTAGTGTGTTGACCGTCTCAAATATATTTTAGAAGTACTGCACTTCACCAAAGGGAGCCCAGCGCATCTTCTCATGGATCGATGTGAGCTTTTAGAGCAGAGCTCCAGGAACACATTACCTGGTGAACGTTTCCTTGACACAGCCATTTCCAGTGTGAGCTCTGTGTTTGTAACCCTTTAGCATTTAACGTAGTGCCTCCTATGGGGGTTGGAATGGATGGTTGGTGCAGGGGGAGGTCGGAGGGAAGAAAGAAGAAAAGGATTTGTGAAACGGAGGGAGGGAGAGAAGGGAAGAAGGAAGGTTTCCAGAGGTGGTAGGTAATAGAAGAATGGTTTTCAAACTTGGGAGAGCATAAGACTCCCCAGCAGAGCTACTTAAAAAATGTGGACTTCTGAGCCCCACTCCCTAGAAATGTCGATGTAGCAATCTATATTCTCAATAAGTCCCCCTGGTGATTTTGACTCAGGTTGTCTACAGGCCTCACTCTGAGAGACGTTGTTATAGAAACCGTGAATGTGACTCATAGTTTTCACTTGTAGAGCATGAGAGTGGGTGTATCAGTCTCTATGAATGTTCTCCAGAGTTACAGTCATCACTCTCTGTAGGAAAGAGGGTTCTTTATAGATTGATGCAGATGCTGGCAAGGGAACAGCTGATTGGACACTTCTGCTTTCAGAGGGACTTAAGGGTATAGTAGTCACTGAGAGGTCACCAGCTTTTATCCCACAGGTACACTTATCACCGCACACCTGACATCTTCTCTTCCTTGACATTCTTTGTCTTTCTTCAAGTCAACCATGTCCCAGGACTTTATTCAATGAACAACAACAACAACAAAAAATATAGTAACTGATAAATGTAAACCTTTCAGAAGCCTCCACTGCTGGAGTTTGTTTTGTTGCTTACTCAAGATGGGGACATTATATAACTATCTGCTGCTCTTTGCCTGTGCCCCAGCTCTCCTCTGTAACTCATACTTCTTGCAAACTGGAACCAGCCACTGACTACCAGGATTCTTTCCCAGACATCTTGGTCCTTTGTTTGAACTTCTCTGCCCTCACCTCCCCACATCCAATTGTTTGGGGCCACTGTTGTGCAGGCATGTTGGTGCTCGCCTGTATGGAGAGATGAGGTGGTATTCACGTCTTTCTACGTCATCGTTTGTAAGGGTGTTATGTGAAAATAAAGAATGCTCTGTACATTAAGGTACTTGGGTGCTGAGCTGCCTTCCATGAACCAGCCTTGACAGTCATAGAAGATCTTTCACTCTGCACCAACCGTGGCATCTTGATGGAAGCAAATGTCTATGACTTTGGGCTTGTTGCCATCAGAGGAGTCAGCAGAAGGATCCACATCAGCCCTGTAGTCTGTTCAAATCGGAACCCTGTGGACAGAAAAGTCACGTACTAAACCTGACAAGCTCAGGGGAGGCCTGCGTGGCGGGTCTCACAAACTCAGAGACCTAATGTAACCACATAGGATGATCTCACATTAAAACAGATAGTCGTATCCTAGGCTGGTATTGTCCCTGACAAAGGTCAGTCCTTACCCTAACTGAGCCTGTCTACTGTCTTTTTGCATCTGTGATCACACCCTAACTGAGCCTGTCTACTGTCTTTTTGCATCTGTGATCACATACCTCTGGAAAGTCAAAATAATGTCCTTTCTCCAGACCCCTCAGGGCACAGTCACTGCACCAGAGCGCAGACCACAGAACACCCCTGTTGTTACTATTGTCCTGTTAATTTTGAACATGTAAAAGAAGTTTGTAGCTATCCATTTTACTTTTTATCCAATCCCAGAGACTTCCCTGCTTTACTTCCTCCCGCCTCCCAAGTCTGTCACCACTGGGGTTCATGTAACCCCCTTACGTTTTCCCCTTTGATTCTGATGTACAAAATCAGTGGTAAAACTGCCATTTCCCAGAGCATTTTCTCAGCCCGTTGAGATTTTGCTTCCTGGCAATTGTCGTCAGTTTGGCTCAAATAAATTCATAAAAATGCTCTACAGGTTTGGGCGTTTGTTATGCTGACAGCCCCAGACAGCTCTTGGGCTGCTTTATCTGGAGGCCTCTTCCGTTTTTGTGATTCTGTGACCCAGCAGCGCTTTAATGGTGGTTCCTGATTTGGAACGATATCAGTCGGGTTGCTGGCAGTGGGATGTGGATGGGGGAACGTCTATGTAGATTATCTTACTGGAGAGGCCAGATGGCAGCAAACTCTCGAGTTCTAAGTCCCACTTTGCTCAAAGGTGCCTGAGGAATAGCAGCCTACTGACAGCTTGAAGTATGGTGCGCTGGATAATTGGCTTCCTCATTTAGTAATTTGTCTGCTTTCTTTCCTCTTCCTCTGCTTCCTCTCTTCTGGTAAACTGATAGCCTCCTGCCTCTTCAATAGACTGATAGACAGTCCCCTGAGCAACGGCTAAAGGGAGGGGTGGCCAGAGCCCCAGGTGGAGAGTCATTTGGAAAATGGACACAGAAAATAACCGTCTGTCTTCCCTACTCTTCCTCCTCTGGTTGCCCATCTTGATTTTAGTCTCTTTCTCTCCCTCTCTCCCTCCCTCTCTCTCTCTCTCTGTCTCTCTCAGATTTTCCTCTTATCTTCTCTCACTATCCCCCTTGCCACTTCATCCTCATATTTTTCTTACTCTTTTATGAATTGATTTCCCCATTTTGTATCACTCTTTTTACTTTTTCTACCCTTACCCTTTTTATTTCTTTCTTTTATTCACCTCATTCTGTTCCCTTTGCCTTCTTAGTTTTTACAATTGATCTAGTTAAATTCCGTTCAAAAAAGGAAATGTGACCACCTTGATTCAGGCTTACCAACCTTTTTCTTTTTTTCATATTTTCCTCTCCAAGGAAGAAAAAAGCTGAAAACACATTTCCAGCCCTCTCTGGCACCTTCATCCTCTCAAATGTGTTTGTCTTTAGGTGTCGGAAGTCCCAGGACACATCTCTGCTTCATTGAAAGTGCAGATGCACCACTCAAAGCTTTTACCCTTGGACCTAGGGAATGACGTCTGGTTTCACTTAATAAGTAATTTTGTTCTCCAGGTGGAATTCAGATTATTCCATTGCAAACCCAGGAGCAGACCTGACCCTGGTGCTGAAGGAGTTAAGTCAAATGTCTTAGCTTGCCTGCAATCTGGAGGGCCGTTGCTGCTGTTAACCAGCTCCTCAAGTTTTCCCCAGAGGGTGGGCCATCCTCATGGCAGAGGTAGTAGGGGGTCTCTGCTTCTTCCTCACGGTAAATCAGTTGGCTCCCCAGTCCCCAGACAGCCTGAGGGCACCCTGCTCACAAGGGACTTTACTCAGACATAAAGGGGCCAGCTGCTGAAGTTTACCACACTTCCCCATTTTTCATTTTAATTATAGGTTAGAGAGTGCATCTAGATCAGGGGATCCTGTTCTGTATTGGACAGTAGAGGGCAGGCTCTAGAGTAAGTAGGCTCTAGAGTAAGCATGGCTGAGTCCAGATCCGAGCTCCACCAATCGTGTGCCCTGAGACAACTGACTTGTTCTCTCTGACCGCCCTTTCCTACATAAGCTTCAGGAGGACCTGTGTCTCCTTGGTCTATAGCTGTATCCCTAGCATCTGACACACGTGACACATAGTAAATGTTCAGGAATGAGTGTAACGTTTAAGAGCAAGGACATCATGCCAGACTGCTTGGGTTCAAATTCCAGTTCTGCCACTTACTATGTGAACTTGGGCAAGTCACTTTATCTTCTGTGCTCAGTTTCTAAATCTGGGAAAACAGATAGGATTTGTATTAGTTTCCTGAGGCTGCTGTAACAGATCACCACAAACTTGGTGGCTTAAAACAACAGGCACATATTCTTTCACAGTTCTGGAGGCCAGAAGTCCAGAGTCAAGATAGCCAAGGGCTGTGTTCCTTCCAGAGGCTCTGGGGAGGATTCTTCCTTGCCTCTTACAGCTTCTGGTGGCTGCAGGCATTCCTTGGCTCACGGCTGCCTCATTCCAGTCTCTACCTCTGTCTTCCCATGGCCTTCCCCCTTCTCTGCTTTTTCTCCTCTTATGACTTCTATAAGGATGGCTGTCACCGGATTTAGGACCTGTCTGGATAATTCAAGATTATTTCATCTTAAGAACCTTAATTAAATCTGCAAAGACAGTTTGTCCAAGTAAGGTCACATTCATAGGTTCTGGGAGTTAGGCCATGGACATATCTTTTTAGGGGTCACCATTCAACCTGCCTAGGCTTGTCATGAGGATACATTTAGTTGACATATGTAAAGTGCTTAGGGCAGTGCCTCACTCGTAGTTAGAGAACTAAGTGGTTTATTACGCTTCACAGTAATTCTGTAATAAAAGCTGAGACAAGCGTGTGAAAATGCTACAGTGCCTGGCACAAAGTAAGAGCTTAGTGATTGTTAGTTATTAATTTAGCAAAGTTGTATTGAAGGCCTACTGTGTGGCAGCTGTATTTCCACACCTGTTCTAGGTGTGGAAATACAGTAATAAAGTAATAATGAAGATAAAGAAAGGCCTGTTCCTTGATTGTACTTATATTCCAGTAGCTTTTAGTAATACTACCTCCATTACCACCACCATCACAGATGCAAACTCCTAAGACAGAGCAACTCGAACAAGATGCTGAAGCATGAATTTTCTAGGCGGAAGAGGAAACACCACAGAAAACATCCCACAACCAAAACCAAATTTCTGCTTGTGGTTTCAGAAGCATGAAAAATCAATTTCAGTTTTAGCAAAACTGAGTTCAAAGGTTTGGGTTTTCTAAGGAGTTCTTAAATTTTGGTGGTTGGGTTTTGTTTTGTTTTTTTTTTTCATTTGTTGGGATCTGGTAGAGGAACAAGGGACATCAATCTTGTCTCAAACTCCGGCTGGCATTTGGCCTTGTGGTGGTGCCAGGCTGCTGGGGGCAGGGCGCGGGCAGCATCCTGGCCCAGTGCAGGCAGGGCTGTTGGTGATGAGGCTTCAGCCGGTGGGCAGTGGGCCATAGGGTGCATTAACCTCGGAGAGTAGCATTGCTGGTCCCTGTTGCCATGACAACAGTGGACAGTGCCAGGAGACCCAAAGAATGAATTAAATGGAAGGAAATTGCTGGTGCCCTCAGAAGAATAAAAGAAATTAAAGCAGGCTTCTCAGGAATCTGTGGACATCTCTGGGACCTCCATACTCACATTGAAATGACAGCAAGGGACACTCTTGGGGTTGGGGATTGGAGGGACCTGCCCTGCCCACAGGATGCCCTTCAGAGAAGGAAGACTGACGGCACAGATCACAGACACTGATTCTCCCTGGCTGGCCCGAGAACAAGAGCCCGCTCAGCAGTGGCAGCCTGTGCTCAGCAGTGGTGGCGATGGCCTGTTTTATCTTCCAGCTCATCCCACATCTGTTGAGTTTGCCCTGATGGGACGCAGTGACCTGGAAACTCACACAGAGCTCTGTTTCAGAATAGACTGGATAGAAAATAAACATGTGGGATAAATAAAGCACAGGGCAGGAAGTAATGGTTTTAAAAAGTTACCAGGAAAACCACGGGTGAGGTCAGGTTCAGAAACCGTACGGCTTTCGGAGACCTTAGTATTGACATCACTCAAATTGCTCAATAGAGACCTCCAAGTAGAGCGGGTGCTTTTGGAGTTTGCCCAGCACTCTTGTGCGCTACCAGGCAGAAGAGCCCTGACCTACTTTTTTTTTTTCTTTTTTAAAGAAAGTTTTGCTGCTTGCTGTGAGGCTTGCAACAGGGCAGTGACCTTGAAGAAGTGGGATTTTTTTTTGAACTATTTAATATGTCAGGTTTTACTTCTCCATCATGGAAATGAGCCAGCCTCCCAAATGGGCTGTGTGGGATAGGACCAAAGTGAGAGCCTCAAGCCGCCTTCCTGTGGTCCCTCCACTCAGGCTGCACCCCAGGGCACTGTGAGTTGGTGTTGAGGGCTCTGCCCTGCTGAGACAGAGAGAAAGTGGCCCTTTTGAATTTTCAAACCCGAGAGCAGACTGCAGTTGGATCATGGGTTGTCACGCCCTCCCTGAAAAGGCACTAGTGGGTTTCCTTTGTACTGAGAATAACATGCAGACTCCTTGCCATGGGTCTTCGAGGCTCTACCTGACCTGGTTCCTGCAGACTTCAACCTTGACTGCCAGCGGTCTGTGTCTTTCATGCCTTTCCAGCTACTCCCACACTCTTTCTGTTCCTCAAGTTCCCCAAGCTCATTTCCTCCCCAGGGTCTCTGCACACGGTCCTTCTCTGCTTGGGAACTCCTCTCCCCAGATCCCCATGTGCTGGTCCCTTCTCTGACTTGTAGTCAGATGTCACTGTCTCAGAAAGATCGGCGCCACCACCTTGTCCAGAAATGGTGCTGCACCCCCGTAGTCGCTGGACCAGAGCATTCTGGGATTCTTTCCTGTATGGCACTTACCACTCTCTCTGAAGTCATCTTAGTTCTTTACTTATGTATCATTGTTGCCCCACACAGTGGCTGTGCCTATCTTGTTCACTACTATACTCTTCAACTTCTAAAACAGTTCCTGGCTTAGAGTTGGTACTCAAATACTTGTTGAGCGAATGAATGCTTACCAAAATTGTGGGCTTTCTAAAATGCTGCTCAAGAGATTTGAGATTGAAAATCCTCAAGTAATGAATTTCTGTTGGCCCAATGACCCCAATTTTAAAGGGTGTGGACTGTTTCCATGGAGAAGCTTTTGACTAAGAGCTCACCTAATGGAACCTGGTAACCATTGCTTTGGATTGGAGGTAGCTGTTAGGATGGTTCCTGGTGTAAGAAACTAAAAACCCCATTAAAAGTAGCTCAGATATCTAAGGCATTTTAGTATCTCATTTAATAAGAAACCCTAGGGTAAGGCTGTTCCAGCATTGGTTAACGATAGCATCAAGGACTCAGTCGCCTCATATCTTTCCCTTCTGCCACTCTCCATTCGTCCTCATGTCACAGAATGACTGCAGTAAGGAAGGGTGTCATCTCATATTGTCCATTGGAAAAACAGGAAAGGGAATGACCCTGTCTCTTTTCATTTTGGGGGACAAACTGAGTTTCTTAGCAGACTTTCCTTCCTGTCTTATATGCCAGAATTGCAACAATGCTATTCCTAAAACAGTCCCTGGCAAGAGGAATCCTACTGCATTGACTTTGACTGCTAAAGATTCATCCTCTAGGACAAGAGAGGGGCCCATCTTCACGATGCAGCTGGTCTTTCAGATACCTGCATCAGAGAGGGACTGTTGGGTTGACATTGACAAGTTCTTTTACAAAATTAAAGTCCTTTCTGTCTACAATGCTTTTTAAAATCACTCCACTAGCAAGTGGGGACAGCTTTAGAAACCTGACTAAGTAATCCTCAGGACCAGGTTAACAAGAGCGTCAGTAGAGGCTAACGGGAAAGTGGAGAAAAAGGGGGTTAAAATAGACGTAACAGAGGAAAGAGAAAGTGTGTACAGTCTGTGATGATAGAATTTCACTAAAAGAATCTTTTTACCTGGTTGCCTAAGTTGTCCTCTATTTGTCTAAGCGGTTTTGTAAGTTTCACAAATGCTCACCCTGCATCTACTCTATACTAGGTTCTGATCCAGAATTCCTTTTTCTCAAGCAGCATTTCACTCATTCATGACTACTGTTTATTCTCAAAGATTTCCAGGAAAGGAGACCCTCTCATTAACCTAACAGTCCTTGGGCCATGACCTCAAGGGAAACTTTTTGCCCAGGAGTAGATTAAGCCCTCTGGGTCTCAGAATGTGTTTTTTAGAAAATATATTTTATTGATTATGCTATTACAGTTGGCCCATTTTCCCCCCTTTATACCCCTCCACCTTGCACACCCCCACCCACATTCACCCCCCTTAGCTCATGTCCATGGGTCATACATGTAAGTTCTTTGGCTTCTATATTCCCTATACTATTCTCAACCTCCATCTGTCTATTTTGTACCTACCATTTATGCTTCTTATTCCCTGTACCTTTTCCCCCATTCTCCTCTCTCTCCCTCCCCACTGATAACCCTCCACATGATCTCCATTTCCATGATTCAGTTCCTGTTCTAGTTGTTTGCTTAGTTTGTTTTTGTTTTCTTTTAGGGTCAGTTGTTCATAGTTGTGACTTTGTTGTCATTTTACTGTTTATAGTTTTTTATCTTTTCCTTAGATAAGTCCCTTTAACATTTCATATAATAAGGGCTTGATGATGATGAACTCCTTTAACTTGACCTTATCTGGAAAGCACTTTATCTGCCCTGTCATTCTAAATGATAGCTTTGCTGGATAGAGTAGTCTTGGATGTAGGTCCTTGCCTTTCATGACTTGGAATACTTCTTTCCAGCCCCTTCTTGCTTGTAATATTTCTTTTGAGAAATCAGCTGATAATCTTATGGGAACTCCTTTGTAGGCAATTGTCTCTTTTTGTCTTGCTGTTTTGAAGATTCTCTCCTTATCTTTAATCTTGGATAATGTAATTATGATGTGCCTTGGTGTGTGCTTCCTTGGGTTCAACTTCTTTGGGACTCTGAGCTTCCTGAACTTCCTGGAAGTCTACTTCCTGGAAGAGGTTCCTAAGCCTCTCCTCATATTTTTGAATTCTTGTTTCTTCATTCTGTTCTGGTTGAATGTTTATTTCTTCCTTCTGGTCCAAACCATTGATTTGAGTCCCAGTTTCCTTCCTGTCACTATTGATTCCCTGTGCATTTTCCTTTAATTCACTTTTCACAACCATAACTCTTTCCTCTGTTTTGTGACCACACTCAACCAATTCTGTGAGCATCCTGATTACCAGTGTTCTGAACTATGCATCTTATAGGTTGGATATCTCTTCATCACTTAGTTGTATTTTTTCTGGAGCTTTGAACTGTTCTTTCGTTTGGGCCATTTTTTTTTTGTCTTGATGCACCTGTTATGTAGTAAGGGACAGAGCCTTAGGTGTTCACCAGGGCCCAGCAACCCATGTCACTGTGTCATGACACTGTATGTGGGGAAGGCATCAAGAGGAAACAATGCCACTTGCTCTGCTCTCTGGCAGATTTCAATCACTTCTGCTGGTACCCACAAGCAAACTGGGCCCTTCTGATGCTGATTCCTGGTGGGTGCGTTTGTGTACATTCTAGGACCCTGTGAGTCTCTCTAGTGAACTCTCCTGTGAGGCTGGGAGTTTCTGCCACTGCCGCCACAACCCCCCACAGGTTTTTCCAGTCAGAGGCTTTGAGGCTTTATTTCTCACACTGGAACCCTGGGTTGTATGGTCTGTCTTGCCACCACTGGTTCCTCCTGGTTTGTCCGCACGCAAATGTGGGACCTCCCACTCCACCAGCTGCTGCCTTGCCACGGGTCCTCTCTGCCCAGCTGCCCATCTCCGCCCCTCCTACTGGTCTGGATGAATGTTTCTTCTTTAACTGCTTGGTTGTTGGACTTCCATACAGTTTGATTTTCTAGCAATTCTGGTTGTTTTTTGTTTTTAAATTGTTGTCCTTCTTTTGGTTGTGTGAGGAGACACAGTATGTCTACCTACGCTTCTATCTTGGCCAGAAGTTCAGAATATGATTTTTTTGGAGGCCAACCTCTGACAGTCTATGACCCAACCAAGTGTATTTTTTTAGGATGTCACAAAGGATTTCTTAGTTTCCCAGGTTACACATTAATGAGGCATCGACATCTCTTTTCATTTCTTTGGTTTTTCCTCTGATGAAAGTAAATCTTCATGACAGATTTATTTAGTAAGTAAAAGTATAATAATATTATCTTTTGCTAAAAACGCCTGTTATCAACACAGCATTTCCCATGTGTGGTCATCACTATCATGCTTTCCCAGTCCATGATGAATTCCACTTCTTTTACTTTGCTTTAACCTAGAACCTATGGGAGTTAGCCCTTATAAAAATCTTTTTATTTCTGTTCCCCACCATGTTTCCATGGAAAGACTGGTGACATAGGCCCCCCGCCTGGCTCCCTCCCATGGATCACAGGGCTGTAACGGACCATAGGTGCCAGTCTAAGCCTAACCTACTGACACTGTTGTGGCTGACCGGGGTTTTGTTTTTATTTTTTCTTGTAATTTTGAAACGTTTCAGACTACACAAAGAGTATAAAGACATCCATTTATTTACCACTCAGGTTAATATGTGTTGAATTTTGTCATACTCACTTCAGATCATTATTTTTTAAGACATGAAACATTACAGCTAAAGTGCTCCCCCTCTTTGCCCAAAAGAAACTATTAACTAAAAGTTGATGTGCATCATTCACACATGTGCTCTATACTATTCTTTACAGTTAATCATCCACATATTAATGTACACTGTTTGTGTTTAACAATGTACTTAAGTGGTATTATTGTTTACATAGCCTTTGGAAATATGATTTTATTTTGTCATTATGTTTTGCAGATTTACCTCTGTTAATTCAAAAGACCAATTTCGTTTTAGCTGTTGCTCATAATCCTATATGAATATAGGATTATATCGGAATATGTATTCATATAGGACTATATGAATATAGTGTAGTTTGTTTATCCACTACCTTATTGATGGATATTTTGGCTATTAAGGGAAATATTTTCCAATTTTTACATGTAATCATAAACAATGCCAGAATGAACATCCTTATACACATTTCCTTGTGCACACATATGGTATTTTCTTTGTTAAATATCTAGAAATAGAATTGATGGATAATAATGTACATTTCAGAATTAACTAGAGATTAAGAAATTGCCCTCCAAACTGATTAAATGAATTTATAATATGATTAGCATTGTATAAGAGCTATCATTTCTTAATAGTCTCAAAACAATGTCATATTTTAAATATATTTCCAATCTGATGTATATTAAAATAATATCTAATTTTCTAAATGTTTGCATTTGCTGGATTATTGGTGATATTGAGCACCTTTTCATTTGTTTATTGGGCAATTTGGTGTTCTTTTCAGTGAATTGCATGTTTATATCCTCTGTCCATTTCTATATTAGGTTATCTATTTCCTACTGATTTGTAGGAGTTCTTTACTAAATATGGATAGTAATCTTCTATCAGATCTGAGTGTTCCCAATATCTTCTCCCAGTTGGTTATATGTCATTTATATTTTGAGTGTTTTATATAAAGAATTTTTCAAATTTGATGTAGCCAAATTGATGTCATTCCTTTATAGTTTGTGCTTTATGTAGCTTGTTCAAAAAATCTTACCCTACCATGAAGTAAAAATAAAAGTAAAGGATAGCTGTGTTTTCACATTTAGAATTTTTACTCAAAAGAATTAATTTTGTGTATGATGTGAGGCAGTAACTGAGTTTTTATGTTTTCACATGGATTGGTCAGTTGTTCCAACCTCATGTTCAAATAATCTTGCCTTTATTTTGTGCCCTTCATGTGTGCTATGCAGTAATGTTGGCCAATTTGAAAATAGGGATGAAGGAAATCTTACTTGTTTTATTCCAAGAGGCTCAACCCTATAATAGCTCTTCCCATACTCTGTTAGTGATTCTCAAACTCTAGCATACCTACGAATCATGAGGGGAGTGTATGGAAAATGCAGACTCCTAGGACCCACCTCAGTTTCTCTAAATCAGAATCTGTGAGGGGGGAGCCCAGGAATCTGTATTTTAAACAAATGCCCCAGCTGAATTTGATGCAGATGACTAGAGAACACACCAAGAAACCCTGCCCTCAATACCAGGAAGTCTGATTTTTCCTTCTCCATATTTCACCTTTTACCAGGGATCCAGTTTAAAATATTATGATTTTTCTCTTTTATACACACGCTTTTACATTCATCTGTTAAAGGGCCCCACCCATTCCTCTGATGAAAACGGGAAGAGCCCCAAATCCCTGCCTCTTGTGATTGTTCTAGGCACTTTAATTCTCATAAGGGAGCCAGAGAGTATTTGTTAGTCTGGTGAAAATGAACTGCTAGGAGTCAGAGAGGCTGGAGATCCACAGGACATGCTGGTTTTCTGCTCAGTTTGACCATCTTGAATATTTCACGCTATTAACTCCTCTCTGGGCAATTTTGCTGTTTCCTGCAGAATCTGTGCTGTTCACTGTGGTTGGAGACCTGGAAGGTATTTTACAACCTGGAAGACAAGTTAAAATAATAATAATTCACCCCTAAGTATCCACCATTGGTGGTGGTTTCCATTGCCGCTGTCAGCAGGTCCTTCCCCGGGGGAGGGGCTGGGTGGAGTGTGATCCAAGCCCTTTCTTGGGATACCTAGACTGCTTGGCACCACAGGGCTGAGGCGGCCTTTCATGTTTTAGAAGCAGAAAGATTGAGTTTCTCATACTGGCATGTGTGTGTGTGGAGGGCAATGTGGATGAGTTGCTGATGGTAACAAAGGCTTGTTTGCACATTTTGAATGTTAAAGAGGCCACGGAAGGAACATTTCTTAATGCAGGAGTATGGGAGCTCCATTTCCTGGGACAGGGTATACAACTAGATGAATACTCAAAAGTTTACCTGGAATACTTATTTTTTACTTGTAAGAAAGGCACTGTTTTCTCTTTTTCACTCTTACGTGTACTATTAGTTTGATACTATGATGGTTTTGCCTGTCGGGATAGGATGCCGAATGTATGCAAACCACTAGGAAACATGCATTCTCCCTGTTGCTTCATTTTCCAGCAACTTCCGGACACCAAAATGAGCATGATGGAAAATCTAATCTTTGAATAAGTGACTCTCAACATAATTTCTAGACACTCAAAGCTATCACTCTCAGAGCTTCTCCTGTGACTTTAGATGGGAAATCTGATGTTGAGGGTAATCCTGTCTTTTAATAGGTTTCATGGGGAAATATAACTTTTGTCTTTGTTCTGAGTATTATTAGCTCTGATAAGTAAGGCAGAGGGGAAAAGAATGACTCATGTGGACAAATATGACCAGTTGTTGGAAAATCAGTAGGAAGTCCCAGGAAAAGGATAATCTTTCTAACAGGTGCATTTCTCTGACTTATCTTTGTGGCTCTCTCTTGGGAAATGTTTTGCTGTGTGCTCATCTGGTGTTGATAACACTGAGTCCACCTCCCTAGTCACAGATAAAATAGAGTTGTTCATTATTAACCTCTTGGACTTTGCACAGACACCTGCTTGTGCAATTTACTGATCCCTGGTAGACGGAAACCCTGGGAGGTATGGACTCACATCCGCAATGCAAATATTGAGTGGAGGTCTCTGGTCTCCGGCCCACACAGTTTTCCAGTGATGAGGTAGATTTTAAAGTGGTTATAGTATATGTAACCTAGAGATATAGGTGCAAAGCAATCATTGAGTATAAGAATGGAAAGCCAGATGTATTATTGAAGTCTAGAAGACACACAGATATTTGGCTAGTGACTTAGTATTTATCATTTTTAAAATAGGTACAACATTAACAAGAGGTAGAACCAAACTTGAATTAGGTCTGAGTGATAGCAAAGTCTATATTCTTATTACTAAACTATATCACTCCTCTTGGGATTTTAGGAAAGGCCCATATAACTCATCATTGAAAGGACTGATTGACCATATCACCTGGAGAAAATAATCTTATTATTCAGGAGCTTTCATATATATATATAAAGGGTTAACTCTTTTCACAGGGTGTTAAATATAGAATTGTTGAAATCAGTGACCACAAGGTGCCTATTGATAATCAGAGAACAGTGGGATTCTGTTCTCATTGATAAACAGCATAGTTAACCAGTCCTTATCTGTATTAAAGACAGTGAAATGTATCCTCCCCCTCTCTCTGGGGACATGCGGAGTAGGAAGAGGGAATCCAAGAATAGGCAGGCTGCATTTGAATCCAGTTTTGCTCACTCGATAAAGACAAGGCTATTTTCCCTATCAGTAGACAAACGTGTTCTTGTAACTGCAATATTACTTTAAAAAAGCTGTCCTTGACCCATATTCTCCTTCAGCCATTGCCCCATTTCCTTCCCACCCACAGTGGAATTTACCCAGATATTCTCCGTAATCGCCATTTTGCCCCCTCTTCTGTTTTCTCTTCCTCTCACTCCACATGGGCTTCAGACCCTCCTTCATGAGCCCCTCCCACACTGCTCCGTCTGTTCTCTGTCTCTGTTTTCATCCAGCCCACAGCACCATTTAACTTATTCCTTGTTCACTTAAAGGGAGGTATAGTTAACATAAAACATTATATTAGTTTCAGGTGTAAAACATAGTGATTCAATATTTGCATACTTTGCAAAAAACGATCACCACAATGTCTAGTTAACATCAATCACCACAAATAGTTACAAGTTTTTTTTTCCTAGTGATAAGGACTTCTAAGATCTATTCACTTAGCAACTTTCAAACATGCAGTGTAGTATCTTTAACTACAATGACCATGCTATACATTAATTACATCCCTATGACTTACTTATTTTATAACTGGAAGTTTGTATCTTTTCACCACCTTCGCCCATGCTGCCCACCCCTAACCCTCTACCTCAGGCAAGTACCAGTGTGTATGAGCTTGTATTTTGTTTTGTTTTATATTATGATAGAGCCTAGATATAGGACTCTATTATTCATCCATCCATGGATACCTACGTTGCTTCCATATCTTGGAAGCTGTTGTAAATAACATAGAGTGAATACAGAGGTACAAATATCTTTTTGAGTTAGTGTTTTTATTTTCTTTGAATAAATATCCAGAAGTGAAATTACTGGATCATATGGAAGTTTTATAGTTAATATTTTGAGGAAACTTCACACTGTTTTCTCTCGTGGTTGTCCCAATTTACATTCCCACCAACAGTGCACAAAGGTTCCCTTTTCTTCACATCTTCATGAACATGTTATTTCTTGTCTTTTTGATAACAGCTATTTTGACAGGTGTGAGGCGCTATCTCATTGTGGTTCTGATTCATGTTTCCCTACTGATTAGTGATGTTGAGCATCTTTTCATATGTCTGTTGGCCATCTGTATCTTTGGAAAAATTTCTATTCAGATCCTCAGCCCATTTAAAAATTTTTTGGTTGTTATTTAGTTTTGTGAGTTCTTTATACATTTTATTAACCCCTTATCAGATATGCGATTTGCAAATATTTTTTTTCTATTAAGTAGTTTGCCTTTTCATTTTGTTGATGGTTTCCTTTGTTGTGCACAAGCTTTTTTATCTAATGTAGTCCCATTTGTTTATTTTGCTTTTGCTGCCTTTGGTACCAAATTTTAAAAAGTTATTGCCAAGATCAATGTCAAGGACGTTACCACCTGTTTTCTTCTAGGAGTTTTATGATTTCAGGTCTTACATTCAAGTCTTTAATCCATTTTGAATTAATGTTTGTGTATGGTATAAGATACTGATCTAGTTTTATTTTTCTGCATGTGGCTTTCCAGTTTCCCCACCACCATTTATTGAAGAGACTGTTATTTGCCTATTGCACATTCTTGACTCTATTGTCATAAATTAATTGACACATGTATGTATGCATTTGTTTTGAGGCTGTCTCTCCTGTTGCATTGGTCTATGTGTCTGTTTTATGCTAATACCATAAAGTGTTGATTGCTATAACTTTGTAATATAGTTTGAAATCAGGAAGCTTGATGCCTCTAGCTTTGTTCTTCTTTCTAAGAATGCTTTGGCTCTCTGGGGTCTTCTGTGGTTCCATATGAATTTTAGGATTGTTTGTTTTCTTTCTATGAAAAATGCCATTGGAAATTTGATAGGGATTGTATTGGATATGTAGATTGCTTTGGGTAGTATACACATTTCCACAATATTAATTCTACCAGTTCATGAGTATGGAATATATTTCCATTTATTTGAGTCTTCTTCAATTTCTTTCATTAACATCTAACAGTTTTTAGTGTACAGGTCTCTCATATTCTTGGTTAAATTTATCCCTAGGTATTTTGTTCTTTTTGATGGATCATAAATGGGATTTAAAAATTTTTTTTTCCTGATAGTTTGTTAATAGTGTATAGAAATACAACAGACTTTTTTGTGTGTTGGTTTTGTATCCTGCAATTTTACTGAATTTGTTCATTAGTTCTAATAGTTTTGGGTGGCTTCTCTAGGACTGTCTATATATAGTATCGTATCATCTGCAAATAGTGACAGTTTTACTTCCTCCTTTCTGATTTGAGTACCTTTTATGTCCTTTATTTGTCTAATTGCTATGGCTAGGATTTTCAATACTGTGCTGAATAACAGTGGTGACAGTGAGCATCCTTGTCTTGTTCCTGATCTTAGAGGAAGCAGCTTTCAGCTTCTTACCAGAGTACGATGCTAGCTGTGGGCTTGTCACATGTGGCCTTTACTATGTTGAGGTTTGTTTCCTCTACACCTGCTTTGCTGAGTTCTTATCATAAATGGATCCTAAATTTTTCCTGCATCTATTGAGATGATTACATGATTTTTATTCTTCATTTTGATTTGCATCTTTGCCTCCCTGGGTTAAAGCTCACATGATTGAATATGATCCTTTTAATGTCTTATTGAATTGGGTTTGCTAATATTTTGTGGAGAATTTTTGCACCACATTCCTTAGTGAAATTTTCCTTTTTGTTGTATTCTTGTCTGATTTTGGTATTAAGGTAATGCTAGCCTCATAAAATGAGTTCAGAAGTGTTCCCTCTCCTTCTGTGTTTTTGGAAGAGTTTGAGAAGGAGTGGTATTAATTCTTCTTCAATTGTTTGGTAAAATTCACCAGTGAGGCTGTCTGGTCTTGGACTTTTTATTTGTTGGGAGGTGAAAATATCTTATTCTTTTTTAGATTCACTACCTCTAGGACAGTGCCTGGCTCAGAGTGAATCATGTTAAATATTTGTGTAATATTTAAACAAACATTATGTGTTGTTTAGTGATAAGTTAATAATATCAGCTAACAATTATTGAATAGCTACTATTCAATATAAGGCACATTATCTCATTTTCTCTCCACAATAATGTGGGAAGATATGAACTGTTATTTTCTTCATTTAGCAAATGAGGAGACCATGAAAACTGGTGTGGAGTCTACATGGCTAGATTGAGATCACACAGTTAGTAAGTGGCAGGGCCAGCATCTGACTGCTGAGCTGGTGTTTGTTACATGAGGCAGCAGTTGCTGTGTGACCTCGGGGAAGTCACTTTTTCTCTCTAGTACTACTCTTTTTCATTTGAAAGTGATGGGGCAACCTGCATCATTTCTAAAGCTCCTTCCACCTCTGCTACTCTGTTATTCCATTAGAAGTAGAAGATCAAGTTAAAACAAACACCACAAAGATGAAAATCTCTTTAATAAAAAAGATTTACAAGTCCCAGTTAGTACTTCATTTCTCTCCAAATACTAAACGTTGCATTGAAGTTTCCATTGAATTACAAGAGCTGTGATGGTTTCTTGGAGTATGTTGCCTTGGTGTTTGGCCAACCTAGTGTGGACAGGGACCTTGAGGAGGTCCTTAGTTGCCAGTCTCCAAACCCACTTTGGCTAGCTGAAACAGAAATGGAAACTTATTAAAGGCAATTAGGTAGTGCACAGGTTCTCCAGAGGACCTAGGGGTGTCAGACTGAGGCCGGGGACAAGACCCAAGCCACACTGACTATCCAGGGTGGTTACAGCCAGGCACAGACTAGAGCTCACACTGTGATACTGGGCCCTGGATGCTTGAGCCTCTTTCATGGCTGCGCCCAAGCACCAGGTGCTTGGGCCACCATCCTTACCACAAAATGGGCTCTGTGTGTTCCTCTTGTAAATAGGAGGCTCTGCCTGGTGGAGATGACTGGTCACACACCTGCCCTCCATCTTCAAGGGAAGCCAGGAGTGTGGGCAGGCATCTTCCACCCCTGGGAAGCAAGCCTTACAATGTGGGCAACTCCCTAATAAACTGGAAAACACCCAGAAGGAGCTGAATGACCGCACACACTGGCACAATTGACCACAGCGTGGATTTATTTACACTGGCTTGAGGAAGTCAGCTGGACCTCATCACATAGGTGTGTGTCTTAAAGCCGAGAAGCTCTTTGAATCCAGATGCGGGAATAATAGCTGCTAACATTCACTCTGTTCCAGGCCTTGTGCTAAGCCATGTACACGCTTTTTCCATTTAGACCTCACAACGATTCTGTGTTGTGTCTGCTGTTGTCTAGAGTATGTGTTGTTATTCTCATCTTATAACTGGGGAAACTGAGGCACAAAGGGGAAGTACCCTATCCGACATCACTCAGCCAGTGAGTGGTGGAACACGGACTGGAGCCCAGTGAACCACAGCCTCCTTCTGCCTCCAACAAAGAGGTTTATTGGGCTGAAGCCCAACCCTTGGTCCTGGGTCACCATGGGCACCAGCCTGTCTCAGACCTGAATTTAGGGTGTGCCCAAAGCAAAGAGAATTTCCTGAGGAAATAAATTTGTCCAGATTTGTAAGAATCATTGTGCAGTTTCTCATAACATTTTTTTTTTTAGGTAAGCAGGTTTCAGGTACTAGAATGCTCTTTTATTTACTTAAAACTTAAAAATGCTCTGTGTCTTTGTCCTTCTTTACCGTGATGTGTTGGGAACTGGGTCCTGTTGGAAATATATCACATAAAGTCAGTGTCCAGGGGTCCCACTTAGGGCTATGCTGCTGCCTCAAATTCACAGTTGCTGTGAAGTCCTGGAAACCTTGAGAAGGAGAGAGAAAAAGGTTTTCTCGATTCTCTTTAGGGTCCCCGACTGGGTCTAAAAATTAAACTAATGAAGACAAATTAACAGGAGAAAAGCATTCCGATTTATTGAATCTAAGTTTGACCTGCTGACACAGGAGCCTTCATAAGGAAGTGAAGACCGTGCTTATGCTAGGCTGGATGAAGAGTGGGCAGTCATGGTGGAATATGTAGGACAGAAGAGAGGCTATGAGCTAAGTGTAGTAAACTAGGGGAAAATGGGCAAGGCCTGCATGTCTGGCTCTTCTTCAGTGGCCCCCTCTTGCCGATGCCCCTTTCCCCTGGACACAGAGAGAGAGAACACCTCTTGCAGGAGGGGCTTATGACTTGCTGTGGGGAGGAAGGAGATGGTCAAAGTGACTTTCCTACTTTTGCCATTTTCTCAGACTCCTTCAGCTTGAAATATCCAGTTTGCCAAAGTGCCATATTTTGGGGTAGTATGTCCTGAACCCCGTCCCTGGATAGAAATGGTTCCTGTTCTCTTCAGATGTATTTTTGCAGCTTTTCTAGGCAGAGTAAGCAGCCACTTTAAAGAAACAAATATTTAAAGCAAAACAACCCTGCCTCCCACCTTGCTGTGAAGACAGGAGCATAAACTCTGGTTGTGAAATTCAATGCATATTTGGCCTGAGGCTAAATCATAAAGGAGTTTTACGGGCCTTACGCAGGATGGAGATAAATGCACAAATGAACATACACATAACTTAGGGAACACACGCAAGTAACGATGGCCCTGGGGAAACACCCCTTCTCTCCGGGCCCACAGGTCTCCTGCGTGGCCCTGGTCGGGAAGAATTGGCAGGAGGCAGGAAGGAGGGGCCGCCGCTGCTTCAGGGAGAGATGACAACTGAAGCCAGGAGGGGAAGGAAGTGGGAGCAGAGGCCTGAGCAGAGGACCATAATTTCATTATGAATTCCTGCCTATTCTGAGCAGATTGTCCCCAAATTTGTCATTAAATGTGCAATTTCCTTTATGAAAACTGTCTTTTCAAGGACCCCAGGAAAGATGATAAAAACAGGAAGTGGGGTATCCAATTATTCGCATCAGTAATGAACTCTATTCTGTGTTCATTATTTATGAATTCTGCATTCTGGCCTATCTTTGTTTAGTAATAAAGTTGGTATTACTTTTTGTGCCTTCATTTGTGCATTTGTCTAGCAGATGTTTATTGATTGCCCCCTATTCTGGGACACTGGGCATGCCAAGAAGGTTCTGGTTACTACTCTCTGACGCTCACTCTCCATCCAGAGAAGCAGACATTAAGGATCTAATTACAAACTGAAGCTATACAATTGTGGGGTTGATGGGCGCTATGGCGAGATGAAAGCAGGTAACAGGAGGAACTGGCTGTGTCCACAGGTCAGGGAAGCCTCGTCTGGGGACGTGACATATGAGCTGAAACTAAGGGTGAGTAGGTAAAGGCACAAGGAAGAGAGAGAGAAGGAAAAGCAATCAGATAGAAGGAATGGATGTAAAAAGATGTAGAAGTGCTTTCTAAACATGCGCTTATCACCTCTTTTCTCATCATCTTTCCATTGACTCCATCAAAGTTTTCCTAACTGTGATCTGTGAGCCACCCGCCTCAGAATCACTTGAAAGCATGTTAAAAATTCAAATTCCTGGGTCTCATACCAGGCCACTAAATCAGAATTTCTAGGGGAATTTCTAGGAGCAGGGCCCAGCAAGCTGCACTTTAAATTCTGCACATACCCCTTCCCCCAGGTGATTCTTAGACACACCCAGTTTGACTTAAAGGCCACTTCTTTGTAGTAGATGGAGCTTCCCAATTCTTGCAAAGGCTTTTGCTTGTGGTACCTCAATACCTACTGCAACCTTATATGGTACACATGCTAAGTATCATTATTCCACTTTCACACGTGGTGTAGCTGATATTACCCAGTAATCTCTGTGTCTCAGGAGTGGATGACAGTGACCATACCTACTTGACAAATGTAAGGTAATATATCCAGGAGTAGACTGCTAGCTTGAAGGCTTACTTATATTTCCCTCGTAGTGATTGTTCTTGCCGTAATGTCACCCAGTGGTTCAACAGGTCTGTAGTCAGATGCCATGGAGTCCAGTCCCAGCTCTGCTACTTAACAGTGGTTGCCCCTTATACTTGGTTCTGCTTTCTGCTTTCTCGGTGACCCAAGGTCAACTGCAGTCCGAAAACAATACATTTAAAAATTCCAGAAATAAACAATTCACAAGTTTTAGATTGTACTCTGTTCTGCACAGCGCCATAAATTTTTTGCCATTTAGGTCCATCCTGCCTGTGCCCTTTGCCCAGCGTCTCCTGTGAGTCTGTCAGTAGCCATTTCAGTGATCAGATCAGCCGTGGCGGCATCACGGCGCCTGGGTTCCGGCCACCCTGATTTTACTCCATCAAGGCCCTGAAGCACAAGAGCAGTGACGCTGGCAACCTGGGGGGCCAAAGAGGAGCCATCTAGTGCTTCCTTTAAGCGAAGAGGTGAAAGTGCTCGACTATAAGGAATGAAAGAAAGTTATTTGCTGAGGTCTCTAAGATCTACGTAATGGGCACAGCATGGGACACCTGCTTAGGTATTTTGAACGAGTAAGAACATATTTCCATAATTTTTACTAAAGTATATTGTTATAATTGTATTTCATGATGAGTTATTATTGTTAATCTCTTACTGTGCTTGATTTATAAGTTAAACTTTATCACAGCCACGTATGCAGAGGAAACACGTAGCACACACAGGGATCAGTCAGCTCTATTCTAGTTCTGGGTGTGCACAGGGGTCTGGAAGCCTACCCCCTGCGCATTTGCTGGGAGTGCCGGGACTACGGTGCTGGCTCTGTGACTCTGAACAGATTTCCTGACCACTCTGCGCCTCTGTCACCTCACTTATTAGGTAGGATAAACAATAGCGCCCTCGTCATTAAATTATTACAAAGGTTAACAAAGTTCTGCATGTGAAACACCAAGGGTTTTGGTGCACATATTAAGTACTAAAAAACATGGCAGCTGTTATACCTATAATATTTAGGACACACTGAAAATACAATAGTAGTTGCCACCTACCGGGAACCCAGGTAGAAATCATGAGAGGTTACACATGGGAGGTTTAAATAAATGCTGTGAGTCATTCAGGCAAAAACACTTGAGACAACCTGGTTTCAATGAGTACATCCAGCACCCAAATCTTTGTTTCTAAATACCATTTCTCCCTACGGTAAACCAGGTCTTTGAAAAATGTTGATGTAAGGTCCAGAGAAGGGAAAACACGTGGTTAATTTGGAGCTCCTTTGTGTCACAAGGTAGTGAAGTGCTTAAAGGCTGTTGGGGACACGTTGAAAGGACAGATGAGCTGGCCCAAACTGGCTCCCACTTCTAAAATTTGGGACAGTTTAAGCATAAATCACAACAACAACAACAACAACAGTACTGACATTGACCATAACACACCAAGTTAAAAAAATCCATGAGTTTACCATTATTATTTAAAAGGTAGGCTAGAAGGGAAAATATTTTTTTAAACAAAAAGCCAGCAACATATGTGGAAAGAATTATAGAGTTGAAAAAGTCAGAAAATTACTGTTTTGTAACACCATTGTAACAATGGACTGAGGCAAAATCATCATTGGAAGCTAAAACCTTTTGTTAAAGGCTGTTGGGAAAGATGTTATTCACACAGCCTCAAAGATCACTTGTATTAATATCACTTCTTTTAAATTATGCAAAGAGAAAAGTGTATCTTTCCTATGGGGAGACCTGGTGAATACCATCTAATCAAATGACGGAGTGCAGCATCACCAGTCAGGAGACACGCTGACATTATGTCCTTCTGATGTGAAGCAGCAGGAAGCAGAAAGCCTCGCCCACGTGGTGTTATTGCCAAAGGTGTCTAACCTGAGTCGAATCATAGGACACAATCGGACAAGTCCACAAGCACATTCTCCAAGACAATCAACCTGCATTCTTCAAAAGTTTTACTGTTGGAAAAGATAAAAAGAAAAAGAGTAGAACATTCTAGAATTAACATTGTAGAATTTAGATGAAAGGAAACCAAAGACATGCCGAGTAAATGCAGAGTATAGTTTTTGATTGGATCCTGGCTTAAAACACACACACACACACACACACACACACACACACAAAACTGTGAAGAAACAATGTCTGTCAGCTGACGAACGGACAAACAAAATGTGGTATTTCCATACCATGTGATGTAGTTCAGCCAGAACAAGGAATGAAGTACCAATACATGCCATAACATGAATGCATCTTGAAGGCATGCTAAGGCAAAGAAGCCAGACACAAAAGGCCACATATTACATGATTCCATTCCTATGAAACTTTCAGACTAGGCCCATCCCCTGAGACAGAAAGCAGACCAGTGGCTGGCCCAGAGCTGGGGGCAGCGACCGCTAAGCAGTTACTGGGTTCCCTTACGGATGATGAAAATGTGCTGGAATTAGGTGGTGGTGGTGGTTGCACAACCCTGTGAATATATTAAAATCTAAATTGTACACTTTAAAAGAGTGAATTTTATGAGATGTGGATTATATCTCAACTTCAAAAGCTGTGAAGACATTTGGGACAGTTAGGGAAATCTGAATACAAGCTATCAGATAATAGTTTTTAACGTTGGACTTCTTGGATGTGATAATGGTATTGTGGCTATGTGGGAGTGTGTTCTACCTTGTAGGAAATATTTAGGGATGTATTTAAGTATGAAGAATTTAGAGATAAAATGTCATGGTATTTGTACTTTCCTTTCAAATGAATCAGAAAGAAAAAGTGTTGGAAGAAAACGTGGTAATATTGTAACAATTGGTGATTTACGTAAAGGAGCTACAAGGGTTTGTTGCATTACTCTTTTAACTTTTCTACAGCTTGAACTTTTTCAGACTGAAAAGATTAGTGGAGGCGAACCAGATAGTGAGTGTCTTTTATACACCAGATGGGGATAATAGATTTCTGCAGACTGTGACAAGGGAATAAGGAGGGTGACTTATAGCCTTCCCTCCTTCCCGAGTGAATCCTTGATGCAGAGTGAATTCTGTGCTTCTCTTCAAAACCTCTCATGGTCCCACCAGCATCAGAGACAGATGGTCGGGCTCTGTCTTCCTGGAAGGCCTTCCTGTACTTTGACTTCAGAGGTCAAGTGGGTATCCCACTGAGTTGTCTGACTGGAGAGCATTGGTGGAGGTCTTGAAATTTTCTGGAGAGCTAGTGTTAACTTTGGATTTGGTGAAATCCAAAGGGTGATGAGATGCAAGTTGGCTGGGGGTGAAGAGCTAGCAACAAGAAGGAAAAAGGGTTAAGCATGGACACCTCTACTGGGGAAGACGAATGGTCAAGGCCAGCAACCAAAACTTGGCTGCCAAGTTTGAGTGACAGACGAGAAGCAGGGCGAGCCAACCCCCAGCCCTGTGTGTAGACTGAATAGCAACACTGATCCTTGGGAGCTTCCTTGTTGTGGCCCAGCTACCCCCGGGGGTGGTCCTTCCTAAACCACTTGGCTATTTCATGTCCTCTGTTGTCCCACCTACTCAGGTTACTTCTCTAAAGCAAGGAATCATTGTCATAGGCCCAGCCTTGTGTTTTGTCTTAGTTTCATTGGTTTTCCCTCAAGGTTGCTAGGAGAGAGTCTGATAGAGTTGAACTAACTAGTGTTTAATTTTGAGCCAAGATGGGGGTCTCCCTTTGGAGCAGGGGTTGGGGGTGTGGAAGTGGCTGAGCAGCAGCAGCAACATAAGGAGGTTTTGTGAGTCTAACTGGGGAGGCAGGGAAAACTGGATTTCTGGTTCACCCCTGACCATTAGCACCTTCTGTTTTTAAAACAGACGTGCTTCATCTTTCCCAGAGCAAGGGCCAAGGATGGGAACTCAAAATGCAAAGTCCCAGCCGGGGAAATTAAGCTGCAAGAGCTCAACGCCTAAAAAATATTGACTGTTTCTTTTTTTAAGCTAATATTCCAAATTTCTTATGAAAGTCAACTTAGACATCCAGGACACAGGAAATAAGGCAAGAGGCCTCAGCCAGCTGCCTCAGAGGACCTGGGACACTTTCTTAATAACATCCAGATGGTTCCACAGAAATTAACATCATGAAAAAAAAAATCAGCTGCAGGAGAAATGAGATTCAAGTGGTTGAGGAAGGACAGCCTGGAGGAGAGTCCCAAGTGGCCGAGAGCGGGTCTGAAATAGAAACCTCTGGGGTGGGATTACTGCTTTGGATGGCAAGACTGCAGGGGAGTGGGTGTACAAATCAGGTCTCCTTACAGAGCCTTGGGGACGGCCCGGGAGCCTCAACAGAACTGGCCTTCTGGTCATGTTATTTCATTCACCAGCCTGGGTTTGCCGTAACTTGTTACATTTATGTTTCTTCTTCTGTGGAGAGCGCTATTTGCCTCCCACTCCGCTACATGCATCCGTTAGGCTGTGTTGGCCTAGAGCTTAGAGCTCACAGGGCTTTACAGGCCTATGGCAATATTTAACATATAAAAAAATAATACACATATAGTATATTTATAATCATATGTATGATAAATAGATTGTAAAATATACATTTCAACATATGAAAAGGAGCCCACAAAATTTAAATTGGTAGACATCTGTGGGATGCCTGCCACAGAAGCACCATGTCCATTCAATCATAAGTTTACTGGTAATTTAACATTTTATGTCATTTGAAAACTATTTGGAAACTAGATTTTTCTCATTTCCCAAACATTGTTTATACATCAGTTTTTGTAGTCCGGTAATTTTAAAAGCAACATTTAAAAATCCTTCCACAATTCCACCAGGGAACGAAACATAGGTCTCTAGCATGGGATGCAAGCGTTCTGCCGCATGTTTGCACTGAGTAGGGGGAGAGTGGAACCCGAACAAAGAGCCCGGGAGCCCACGAGGCCTTGAGACAATCCTAGTTTTCTCAAGTGGTGTGTGTCTCTTCCTCCCAGCCCGCTGAGTTGCCTCCCCCCAAAGGAAGAGGAAATGGCTTGCTTGTGGAATGTAACTGTTTGCACGCAAGTCACTTATTTGGAACCAAAAGTGAGGGAAAAGGAAGTAGGAGCCACAGAGTCAGGGCTTGGTCAGCAGTCAGCCAGCCTCTGCGTCTTCCCGCTGCCCCTCGCAGCAGCCTCTCTCACCTGGACCACTTCAAAGCCCATTAGAGACATCTCCTGCCTCCCACCCGGTCTGAGGGTTTCCCTCCCTGTAAAGGCTTCCGGCTCCTTTGTCTGGCTGTAACAGTAGATGAGAGGTGGAGGGGCTGCCGAGGGAGAGGTGGTTGGCCTTCTCGTGCAGTTCGCACATTCTCAATCCCGGAAGCAAGCGGGAGTAGGGCTGGAACTTCTGGTCAGAAATGCCTAGGGTATTTAGTGTGAAAAATTACTGCACAATTGCAAAAAACCCACACCCTCCCAAACCCCTAAACACCTTATAAAAGAACCAGAATTTTCTGCAACAAGCAACATGACCCAAGAAAGACAAGCAAAGAGAGCGTTAACCAGGTAAACTCATTAGATGGGGCTGTACTTTCCGTTGGGAGAACGTTGACATACAAGCTTTGGCTTCTCAAGATTCAGCTGGAGGACTCTTCAGTGGAATGCAATGCCTCCTTCCTTTCTCCTCAGACTGAAATCTGGGCTATTGCAATTCCAAATGGACACAGAGTCCTGCCAAGTTTATAGAACTTGGAATGACCGTGTCGATTCCCACCACCAGGGATAGCAGAAGCTGAAAGCTCAGAGAATAAGTAACATTTCCCTTGTGATTTCCCAACACATCTATTTTTATTTTAAGGGGTTCTGGGTTTTCATTTAGTTCTGTGAACAGAGCAATCCATATGGAATTTTCACCAACTCGACTAAAATAAAAGCATATGACTTCCCAGCAGTGCACTGACATATCCACAAAGATTCAAGGGTGGGTCAGGGAGATTTGCAGACACTCACTTTCGAAGATCCATGAGAAATTGCCAATGAATTTTCAGTGGTACCTTCTAGGCACATGGCAGAGTACAAGATTAATTGCTAAATCCATATACAAGAGATACTGTCTTTGACATAGTATAGTTCATCATTTAAAAGAAGTTATAAAGCAGGTTTGTCAGCTTAATATATGTGAAATATATATATAGTTTTATTTATAGTGCACAGTTTTTTTGGGTGGGGGAGGATAAAGAAAGATTCATAAGTAAATTGCCATGCATAAAACAGTTATATTTTTATTGGTAATTTTCAGTAAGATTTCTTGAAAATATATATTATTAGTAACTATCTGAAAATATCTTGTTCATGTATCTGCGTTCTTACTTATGGTATTCTTCCCAGCTTCTTCTGCTTCCGTCTGTACCCCACGCCCCGCCCCCCCCCAACACAAGCTGCACGGATCAGAGAGCTTGCCTGTCATCATGCTGTACCTCCAGAGGCGCAACAGCGCCTGAGACGTAGTTGGTGTTCAATAACTGACCTTCCTCCTCATTTCGCCAACGAATAAAAACTTTCCTTCTCTTTGGATTTTTAACAGGGTAGTTCTTAAAAAACTGATTGATAGGTCAGTCACAAAAAAAGACATTGCGCATATCGGCGAGGTGGCAGGTTTGTGCGCTGTCCTCGTGGGCGTTTGTTTGCCTTGTGCTGCGCGCGCGCCGAGCAACGTGCAGCATCATTTGTTTTTAAAATATCTGTCTGCTTTGTTCTCAGGAGAAAAACCCCTGTATCGATGGAAGTCATGTCCTAGTGGGGAGAGACAAACAGTAAAAAGTGAATGCATACTTGTCCAGTGGGGATAAGTATTACGAAGAAAGGACAGGACAGAGGGGTGGTCAGGGGAGGTTTCTGATCCAGGAGCCAGGGGCATCTGAGAGCAGCCTGACGGAAGGGAAGTGGCAGACTTTGCAGGGAGCTGGAGGAAGAGCAGCGAGCGCAGTGCGGACAGTGTGAAGCTCTTGCCTCTCCAGTGGAGTGGCAGGGGGGCTGGGGTAGAGCAGGGGAAAGGGCAGGAGGTGAGGTGGGAGAGGCAGGGCATGTCACCGAGGGCTTGGAGGCCTGGTGTAGACTTGGGCTGTGACTCTCTGTTAAATAGGGAGGTCCCCAGAGGGTCTGGAACCTACAGGTGCCTGGACTCAGCTGTGCTTTTCAAAGGTAGAGAGGATTAGCTGGGGTAGGGTGGTGAGAGGGGAGCGGCCAGACCAGTTAGGAGAGTTTGTAGTAATCCAGGTGAGGGATTGGTCTCCTGGACCAGTGAAAGTAATGAGAAATGGTTAGTTCTGGATGTGCTTTGATGGCAGGGCCAATAGGACGTGCTAATGGTTTGGGGATGGGATGTGGGAGAGGGAGCCAGGGCAGGCTCCGAGGCTTTCAGACTGAGTATTTGAGAGAACACCCTGGCCACTTAGAGGAAGAAGGCTGGGAGACACAGGTTTGGGGGGAACTCAAGAGTTGATTTGGCCTTGGTTGGGTAGCTCAGTTGGGTGGAGTCATCCTGATACACCAAGGTTGTGGGTTTGATCCTTGATCAGGGCACATACAAGAATCAACCACTGAATGTATAAATAAGTGGACCAGTAAATCGATGTTTCTTTCTCTCTGCATCCCCCTCAAGTCAATAAGTAAAAATTTTAAAAATATATAAAAGAGTTGATTTGTAGTTGTATGTTAATTTGAGCAGTTTGATAGAATCTACAGGGGAGAGGCCAAGTGGGCAGTTGCATGTGAGGCTGGATTCCTAGCCCGAGATCTTCATTGGCATGATGACCACAGAGCCCCCACCAATCATGGGGCCAGGAGGATGGGGCCAAAGGTGGGGCTAGTGTCAAGCTCCCCACTGGTGCTGAAAGGAAGTGATCCCAATCCTCACATCTGGAGCAGTGCTCCTTCATAGTTATCCGGAGCCTCTGTCACGGAGCCTCTGACTCCCCTGTCTCTAAGTCATCTGCAGGGGCCTTGTTTAGTCTGTTGCTTTCACATTAACGTTCTGTTCCTTTATCTCTAAACCCTTGTGTTCTTTATTGATCAAAGAACCGTAAAGTGACTTGTTTTTCATGAGACAGAAGACCAGGGTGGAAACATTTGGCTTTATACTGCAACGTGGTGACCCGCAGCCTGGAACACATAAAAGCACCCGCATTCTAACTCCCAGTGAAGAGCTGTCCTGGTCTGGGAGTCTGCAGTAAGTGATAAGTATGTCAGGCTTCAGGCCCCTTCTTTGCAGAAGCTTACTAACCACTGTCTTTGGTGGCTTCAAAGATGGGTGTCCAGTAGGAATGCTTAGAGAGCCTGCCAAGATTACTCAGAGACAGGATTTAGTCTTTCCTAATCTTGGGAATCTCAGAAGTTCCAATTCCTTTGTAACTATTAAACTGCTATCCGTAGTCTCCAAGGATCTAGTATAATCAGCTGCTGAATTCCTTTTTCCCTTGAACCTGAATCAGAAGCCCCCTGGGCCTTTCCCATAGCATAAATAGAATTCTATTCCAGTGCATATTGTCCCCTTCACAGGAAATAGTCTCTGCATTACATCACAGGCCAGTTCTGTATTCTGCTGACATTTTTCATGGAGCTATCGTGGGAATGGCATGGTTTCTGTCCCACTGACTAGTATATGCCATCCACGTTCAAGATCCCAGAGCTGGTGGCAGAAATGGGAGAAACACAGGTGAGTGAAATTCTAGGACGTCTCATCATCCTTTCAACATGAAATGATTAGCAAAACATTTCTTGAAATGGTTTCGTAAGCCCCCAAAGGTAGGTATATGGCAAAGCAGGATGCTTTTCCTTATCTGTGCCATTTGCTGAGATGATAAACAAATTTATCTTTGGAAAGCAGTTGGGGTGGGGGAAGTGGATTGGGTCAGTGTTGCAGAAACCACCAGTTATCTCCCAGTATCTACACTTTCCTTCTTCTATGGTAGTAACATAGAACCCCCAATTTCAGGCTGTTCCTATAGCCTATTGGCATTAAGACTCAATTTCCCAGCTTCCCTTGCAGCTAGGCAGGCCATAGAACTGAGTTCTGAGCAATGCAAGTTGGTAAAAGCGTTTGGTGGCAGCTTCTAGAAGAAACTCTACTTAAGATACCTTATGTGTATGCACTTTGCCTGTGTTCCTCATATCTTCCGCTGTCCTGCTCTCTAAAATGTAGAAATCTCCATCCTAGAGCATAAAGTTGAAGCCATGCTTGATGGAGTAGAGAAGATGCAGCACATCATACCTTGAATGTCTCCTAGGCCTTTTATACAGGAGAAAAAAATAACTTTTATTTAAGGCCTTGTTTTTGAAGTTTGCTTGTCATCACAGCTGCTACAGCTAGCCAAATTTCCCCCTGATTGGAGTGCTCAGGGGTGTGCCTCATGGTGTCATCCTCAGCTGGTGAGAACGTTGCACCCGTTCTTGCTGACAAGCCACGGAATCGTCAGTCACTGTAAGACATTGTGCTATATCGTCAGGGTCAATCATAAAGCATCACTTATTACCTGAGTATCAAAGAGTGAAATCATGGTTTCATATCTAAGGTGATTTGAGCTCACATGTCCCCTCAGCCACAGGGACTGGTCCCAACACACACCATTGTCTTCTGCTTTTGTGTTTCTGGCACTTGGACACTAAAACCAACAAAGTTTCTAAAGGTAGACAAGAGGAATGCCTACCACTTCTTGACACTGGTTTTTATTATAGCAGAAGTTACACATGTAAAAAATTAAAATGGTGCAAAATTGTGTAAGGGAAAATGTGTCCTGTGTCCCTAGTCCCACTCCCTAAAAGTGACTACGTCAGAAGCGTTTGGGATATCCTTCTAGGATAGCACTTTTCCATGTGCACAGAGCCCTTCTTTTTTAAAAAAAGTATAAATGTGTAAATATATAACATAAATAGGAGCATTCTACGCACACTGTTATATGCTTTGTTTTTAAATGTGATAATAATTCTCAATATCTTTACAAACAGCATATACATGTTGACTTATACACAGTATCCCCTTGTACAGGTGATGTGCCAGAATTAATTTAACCAGTCTCCTATTAACAGACATTTGTTTCTAGAGTCCTGCTGTTGTAAATGTTGCTGCAACAGATTCACTTGCATGTGTACCTTTGTGCACATGTATCAATATATCTGTAGGAATAATTCATAGGATGGGAACTGCTAGGTGAAATGGTATGCTGAATATGTCCATAGTCATTGAGATTCCCACCAACAGTATCAAGGTTGCTTTTTTAAACTCAGGTTCCCATCAGGAGCCACAATTTGACATCCGCTTCATTTCCTATTCACTTATTACTTTGGTTATTTAGGTTTCTGTCCAGAGAAAGCACAGCATCTGACTCTTTCAAAAGCAAATGAGAAGCAGGGGAGTGAGTGGTCTGTTTCACTATGATACTGTGTATTGTTTAAACTGCATTCTGAGCAAAGGTTCCATCTTATTGCTGAAAGGATGCCAGTGCTCACTCTTACTTGAGGTATGGGTGTACAGGCACTCAAGAACTGAAGGAGCAAGCTGGGGAGCCCTGGGGGGAAAGGATCAGGGATGCAGCTAGGAGTATAAGGGCCAGTCTTCTAGATCCCAACCTCCAGGGAAGTTATTCCATCACCAAGACCTTGAATGTCACTGGAAACAAACAGACACCTTGTGTAAGGGCTGGGAGAAGGTCCCAATTTCAGGCTTATTCAGCATCCTGTGATCTCTAACTCCCCATCCACCCCTACATTTGGCACTTCCCCTCTTCTCTCAGAATCTTCAAAAAACAATTTTAGAGTACACACCGGTAGTGGGGTGGTGATGGGTTTCTTTTTCACATTATCTCCCGTGCTCAGTGAGTTGGTTGCATAAATCCTTAGAACAAAAGAAGCTTTGCGTCTGTTCTGCTATGTTCATGCTTCCTAGTTTCCTGCCTGTTGTCTGTCAATTTAGGAGGATGGGGAGAGCTGGAATGTGCGCCCTGCACCGGTAAAAGGGCCGCTCAGGAGCTCACACCCCCTCACTCCAGGGACAGGCTCCTTGGCGAGGCTGTCTTGGAAGTAGGTAGCACCCTCTCCTGGGCTAAATCCAAATGTTTTCCATTTGTCCTGAAGTCATCCAGGATAATAACCAGCATTTCCCTTTCTCTGGCAAGCTCTGCCCCACCACTGCCCCCTCCTGGCCCCTTCTATTTTTTATCTGAATGCTACACTGACCCATCTGCCAATCCAAAGCAGTAAAATTGGAGATTTTAAGTAACATTGGTTGGGGAGCAAGAACTTACTCCAGTACTTACTATGTGCAGGACACTAGAACAGGGGGGCAAATGAAAAGAAATAAAGGCTTGTTGTCTAGGTAAAGAATATGGAGAATGAATAACTAAATGCACGTGAAATACTATCTTAAGCAATTACAAGACAACACAGTGCTGAAGGGACTCTAAATATGTCAGAGAATCTAGAGCAGTCAGGTGGTGTTTGTGACCTACTGGTCTCTTCAGGAAATGCAGATACTAAGACAGGAGTTGCCCTGAAGGACGGGGCCAGTCCCCTCCTCTAAGAAGCAGTCTCTGGAAATAGATGCCCTGGAAGGCTCTTTTATTGAACCAGTTAGCATAAAACTGCGAATCCTAAGCCTTTGGGACACTTCTACCACCAACGTCACCAAACAATTGCTTCTCAATGAAATTTCACTCAAGGAAATTTCTCAAGGAAATGAAGAGATGTCTACTCAGCGTTCTATTGCACTTTGTTTCATCCAAACAGTCATTCTCCCTGGCATACAAGTTCTGCTTTATTGAACCCCGTCCACATGATAAAGAGCCTGGGCATTGTTTACTCTTCTTATAAGTTAAAGATTATTTTATGTCTGTTTTGCTTTTCCAATTTCAGTTGCAACAATAACCAAAAAAGTAATGATACTAGTTATTACCCAGTCCTCACCTGAAACCAGGCACATAATAATTTTACACTCTTTCATCCGATGCTTGCTATTTCCTGATGGGATAAAAGCTATCGTTACTATCTCCATTTTTAAGTGAGGAAATAACAGTCCAAAGATGTTTAGTGATTTGCCAAGTGGCTGGCGTGGGACCTGAACCTGAATGACCAGCTCCGGAGACCTTGCTCGTGTCTACGTGCACGTTGTCGGCCTCAATGTTTGCAAGTGATTAATAAATGTGTCACTAAGGAAATAATCATGTTATCAAGCATAGTTTATTTAATAAAGATGGATGTCTTTTGGGCATCATGAAATGGAGCTAGGGAGGAAGCGAAGCATTCCTGGTGCCTTGGGAATGCTTTGTCGCTGGAGGAGGCTGTGAGCTCAGGCTCGGCCACTCCGGCAAAGCGCACAGCCCAGATCTGCAGGGTCAGGGCCAAGGCCTAATGAATGCTTACTGTGCTCAGGAAGTGCGCTCGCTCAAAATGTTCAGGAAGCACACTCGCTCAAAGTCAAACCTCATTGTTTCATTTAATCCCCACGGCAACCTCACCTTACTGATGAGCCTCAGAAAAGTGAAGCCACTTGCTCAGGGTCACACAGCTTGTGACGGGTGGAGTCCATGGGGCACTTGACTGCTGCTCCCCTGGACTCCTCTCAGGTGCCATGCGGAACCACCTGAGAGCCAAATTCTCTCAGGCCAAGAGGGAAGAGTCAGATTGTCCCATGGGCCTCTGACGTCCCAGCACCTCCAGGGGTTCCCCCCTGAATGGGGTGGGGGGCAACAGGAGGGCCAGAATCTTCCTGGGTTCTGCAAATGTGTGTGCTGGGGAAGGCTCTTCCTGTGCTGGAGGGTTTGAAAGTGTGTGTCTGTTCCTGGTGAACCCAGAATGGGCCTAGAAGAATCACACCAAGGCCCAAGAGAAGACTGCAAATATGTCTGTAAAATGTGACCTCTTGTCTTCAGAAGCAGGAATGGGTCTTGTAATTTCAACGTATCTAATTCTGCTGGTGGTGCCATCAGTACTTAATAGATACAAAGGGACAAAAGAACAGCTGAATGATGGACAAGGCAAAGGGAGCCCCTGTGTTTGGATAGAAGTCTGCTCAGAATCCCCTGTCTTCCAGATACATTTATCAAGTAATGGTTCTGGGTGCTCTCATGGAAAATCCCCATAAAATGTTAGCAACTGGATTTTTTGTTTGGGGCTCTGAAGAAAGAACATCTGGGTTCAAGTTCTAGCCACTCCTAGCTCTTTATCTGCACGAAGCCAGTGAACCTCTCCAGATCTCAGCGTCCACTGTAGGGTGCTGTGAGTCAGTGTGGACGGAGCCCTGGGCTGGAGTGAGCGTTTGGTCAACGCCAGGCACCGTAAGAGCAAAGCCAGCGTGCCAGGCCGCCTGGAACCAGGGCAGCCTCCAAGCTTCAGAGCACAACAGCAATCTGTGTCCCCCACACGGGAGTGCAATATTCTCAGTCCCAAACTGAACCCAAACATAGAGGGACAAACACCTGGCCCCAGATATAATTTCCTCTTGCAGCTCATTGCAGCCCTGAGGAAATCGCCAGGGGGCAGGGCCTGGGAGCCCCATAATTTCCAGAGCCCTTCTCCTAGACTGACACATAATTGTCAGATTGTTTTATGAGAGCAGCTTCCTGCCCCCTTCCTGCCTTGCTTCCAAATGTGCTCATTCCCGAGGAAGCCTCACTTCTCCCTCTCGCCCTTAATCGCTCCTTTCCTGCCCGCCCCAGCCCCGGGGCTGGGGCGATTTCCTAAATCACTCAGGATTGGCTTCCAGCACTGGCGCCCAGGGTGGGCTGGAGGAGAGGGCAGCGTTTGTTCTAAGTGGCTTGTGACCTGGAGGTCAGAGATGCTTCCATTCTGTTTGATGTCTTTCCCAGGGGGCCTTCGCTCACCCACCCCTTCTCCCTCCCTCCTGAGCTGGTTTTAATTCTAAAGTCAGGAAGAGATTAGGGAATTGAGTCCTGCTGCTTTTCCTATCCAGTGCGGCGCTGAAGGCCCGAGGTGGCCAGCAGGAGTCCTGCCGCGGTTCCGCAGCCCTTTGGCCCCTTCCACACCAAACGCGGAGACTTTCGCAATATTCCATTTCGAACAGAGCTCTGTCAGATTCACACAAGATTCCTCTCCTTATGGCATTTCCCCTTGTCTCCAAAAGCTCTTAAGAGGAAGTGAGAAGTCCTAACATTTTTAGCTTATTTTCCCCATTTGAGGAATTTCAGAGGAAGCAGCATGGGGCTTTTTGTATTTTAACTGTTTTTTTTTTATTACTAAAGCAATACACAATCACGGTAAAAATTTCAAACAGAATCATTTCCAGACATAACCACAGTTAACAGAATTTTGTATATCCTTTCAGAAATGTTCTGGGCACACACAAGCACACAAATGTATATATATTTTTAATATATATTTTTTTTTACACAAGTAGCATATTGGACATCTTGTTCTACAATTTGTATTTTCACTTAGTACATTTTGGATGTTTTCCATTTCAATAAATCTAGATTTACTCATTAAAAAAATTGCAATTCTGGGAATGTACTTATGTATTTCACCAGCCTGCTATTAATGAATATTTAGGTTGTTTTGCTTTATTGCAAACAATGCTACAACAAATATCCTAAACCTACATCTGTAACTTATATTTTTTAAATTACTTCCACTTAGAGGGGTATTTGGGGGGGGACGTTTCGACAGATGTCAGATTGTCCTTCCAAAAGACGCCGTTTTAAGCACCGGAAGGAAGGTATGAGGGTGCCTGGTTGTGCGACTGTCACTCATGCGTGTGCCATCAAGCCTTTAACTTTGCCACTCTTAAAAGTCAGTGCATTCTCTTATTATTTAAGTTAATATTTCCTGGAGACTGAGTTTCCAATCTTATTCCCAAATAATCACTATTTTTTTTTTCTGTGAACTTTCTGCTCATGTAAATGTAACCATTTCCCCATTGTATTTTTATTTAGGTCTTAATAGATTTGAGAATCTCTTTATACGTAAAGGAAAAGAACCCTTTCCTGTCGTAGGTGTTTTCAGTAGTTCCCCACGTTCTCACTCGTCATTTGGTTTTACGATATTTTTCCCATGTAATGTTTGAAATTTTATTTTAATGGCAAATTTATTCTTTCTTTCTTTGCTTCTGAACGTACTTACAATCTCTTCCATTAACTAAGGTTTTTTTTTTAATGACCCTTTTTTTTTTGCATTTAAATCCTTTCTCCAACAAAAATTTGGCAGAAAGGATCCATCATGTGATAGAGGTCAACTTTATTTCTCACTCCCAATCATTGTTCTTATGCTGTGTATTAACTAGTGCATCTTTTTCTTTTTTTTTTTTTTTTGGCACTTTGAAAAATGAAACTTCTTAATATAAGAGAAGCACTTACTTCATGATGATGGTTTTCCCATTCTGTGAAGCTCTTTAGAGAAGAAAGTAATTTGATCCTCTGCTGACTTTGAAGATGCTGAGACCCATCTTCCAGAAAGAAGCACAAATTAATTGCTGGTCTTTGATAAGTCTTCAGGAAATGCATGAATCATAAGATGGGTTCCTGAGGCTGTGTTTTCCGTTCATTCGGGAAAGAAGCACTCGTGGTCTCTATGTGCAGTGGCCTGTGGGTTGTCAGAAATGCCTGAAAACAGTACTTGCCCTTTGGAAGTTTATAATCTAATAGGGAAGTGCCAGGTCTTCCATTTTGTGGAGGCATGTGTGCCTATGTGCCTGTGTGCCCATGGTATGTGCCCATGTGCCTGTGCACTCATACATGCACATGTGTGTGTGCCTGTGTACCCATGTGCCTGTGCCCATGTGCACGTGTGCTCATGCGTGCACATAGGCGTGTGTCTGTGCACACACATGTCTGTGCACATGTGCTCATGTGTGTACATATGTGTCCCTGTGTGCCCATGCACACACATGTGCATGTGCGCACATGCACACACATTTCATGTGCATGTGTGTCTGCCTATTTACAGCTCTTTAATGTGCCCTGGCTTCTGGGGCCTTGAAAATATGAGAAAGGGGGATTCAAATATATTGAATTGATTCTTTTGAGAAATAAGCTATTGAAAATGGAACAGAACGTCAGCAAATATTTTAAGGTACCTGCACCATAGGAAAGTGTACACCATGTGTATTTCTGTGTGTTTTTATTTGCCTTAGAAACAAAGTCTTTCTGAGGAGAGCACCCCCCTCATGTTCAGAACTTCAGAGTTGGGGGTAGGAAAGAGAAGAACTATTTGGTATTATCCCCATTTTACTGAACTAAAGCTTTGTGTCTTACCCATGCTCACTGCTAAGTAGCAGAGGGAGAATTGTAATCCAGCTCTTTCTACCCAAGAGTTGTGGTGGCTACTGTCAGGTGTCTACCCAGTACCTGCTCCCCCAACCCTTTATATGCTACGAACACTGGTTTTATATGGGGTGAGAATGCCCAGCCTAAGGCCAATGGCCCATCCCACTTCCTTTCCTAAGCCTCCTTTGTATAGACTCTTTTGCAGCTAGTTGACTGCATTAGCCTACTAGGGCTGCCATAACAAAGCCCCATAGAGTGAGTGGCTGAAAACACAGAAATTTATTTCTCACAGCCCAGAGGCAGGAAGTCCAAGATCAAGGTGTCAGCAAGATCATCTTCTCCTGAGGCCTCTCTTTTGGCTAGCAGATGGTCACCTTGCTGTGTCTTTACATGGTCTGTCCTCTGTGTGCATGTACCCCTGGTGTCTCTCTCTGTGTCCAGATTTCCTCATTTAAGGACACCAATCAGGGTGGTTCAGGGCACACCCTCATGGCCTCATTTTAGCTTAATCGCCTCTTTAAAGGCCATGTCTTGAAATGCACTGACATTGTGAGGTACTAGGGTTTAGGACTTCAATGTATGAATTTGGGGAGGGGCCGTGTACCACTCAGTTCATAGCAGAAACCAAACCTAGTTTGGCCACTAGACCTGAGAGCAATTTAAACTGGGTACTACTAGGATGGGTTTTCTTCCCACATCATCCTGCCCCTGTGAAGAGAAAGCTTTTATCCTTTCTTTATCCTCCTGCTTGCCTGTGCAGCTTAGGATGCTGATGCCTGGAGCTGTGGTGGCTAGCTTGTGATCATAAAGTGAAAAAAAATGCATAAAAAGCCTCTGTACTGGGTATGATTAAGCAGAAGGACAGAAAGACTTGCAACCTTCACGAAACTGCTGAGCTGCTGAATGAATCCTGAGATCATTCATTTCCAGACTTCTAGTTACATAAAGAAAAAAATGTCCTTATGGTAATTCTGCCATTGCTCATTAAGTTCTCTGTTATTTGCAGCTGAAAACATCCCTAGGTAATATGGAACTTCATTATTTCTCCACTGAACTATACTGAGTCCCAGGGAAAGCACGGCCAACCTGTCTCATGTTAACTTTAAAGCACTGGGATGCTGCTTAGTCCTCCCCAGCTCCCCTCAGCAGCCTGCTCGTGCTCATCAGCCAAGACTTCATCTTCCACCTCCCTGAGTGCTTTTACCTTTTCTGTGCACTCCAGCTCCCCTGAGAGAGAGTTTGAGGAGTCTGCTTCCTGCTAAATAGAGTATGGCTTTTGTTTATTTTTAAATTCATTCCTATAAAGTTCTAAGGGCTATCGAGGCTCTCACATTCAAGAATTTGATGAACAAATCTATATTCTCTCTGTACATGAACTCTGATTTTTATGGACCTTAATCATAGCCTACCTTACTCTGATCATTGGAATAAGAATTTGGGTGTTTAGGGAGGGTTTTTGATTTTCATTTTAGATCCTTCTTTACAGTTTTACCATGTTCAGTTGCCCCTTGTATTATTTAAAACATGAATGCACATTGTGATTACTGAAAGTGGGGAACATAGCCTTTTTTCTTTCTTTCCCCTTCCTTCCTTCTTTTTAGAGAGAAGGACAAGGAGGGAGAAAGAGAAGGAGAGAAATGTCACTGTGTGTGAGAGAGAAACATAGGTAGGTTGCCTCTCGCCCACCCCCAATGAGGGGGTGGCCAGCAACCCAGGCGTGTGCTCTGATAGGGAACCGAACCAGTGACCTTCCACTTTGCAGGATGACACTCAACCAACTGAGCCATGCCCATCAGGGCTCCATCTCCGTCTTTCTAAATGAGAGCCCTAATATTTTTACTCCTTTGGTAGATGCTCTTTTACCTCTTTGAGTTCAGGTGTTTCCCCATCGTGCAGAGAGAAGAAATGGTGGAACAGTTGGTGCTATAGAATGGCAAGTAAGAACCAATCTTTGCAGTTCTGCTGTCTAGGCCTGAATTCTACCTCTGCCCCTACCAGTTTTGTGACAGGGCTAGTTACCATGCTTCTCTAAGCTTCAGTTTCCTCATCTAAGAAATGGAGGTGAAATTAGGATTCATATCATAGAGCTATTGAGAGAATTTGATATCTACTGTCAGTCAGGTGTTTGGCTCAGTGTCTCACATATCATAAATGCTTGCTCAATGTCTGTTATTCCTGTTGCTAATAGGTTTTTATGCTGTGCCATGGATTTTTTTTTAAGACTTCCATTTTTAAAACATTTTATTTTGATATAATTTTAGGTTTAAAGAACAATTGCAAAAAAGTACAGGGAATTTCTGTATACCCGTTACCCTAGTTTCTTTCATTTTTAAATCTTACATTACCATGATACATTTGTCAAAACTAAGAGACACTGGCACCTTACTGTGAACTAAACTCTCGAGTCCAGTCTGGGCTCTCACATTGCATTCAGCTGTCATGTCTCCGCAGGATCCTCAGGTCTGAGAGTTGCTCAGCCTTTTTTTTCTTCCCATGACCTTAACCATTTTAAGGAGTGAGTCTATGCCACTTCTCCCTTTTCCAGAGTCTTATGAGCCCACAGACAAGAGTAGAGAACATTTGATTAAAGGAGGTGAACTGGGTCCTTCTGCTCTGAAGGTAGACATTTGCCTTTGGAGGAGCTCCTTCTAGAAATTCCCACTTGCAGATGGGCTCTGTATGTCGACGGAGTTCAGAATGAAGATATGTGGGCAACCCAGAGTGTCCTCAGGGGAAAACCTTGATGTATTTGTAGTAAGCTTGGTAACCGGCAAGTCTTTTTGTTTTGTTTTTAATCCTCACCCAAGAACATGCTTATTGATTTTAGATAGAGGGATGGGAAGGGAGAGAAATATCAATGGGTTGCCTTTCATATATCCCTGACTGGGGACCAAACCTGCAACCTAAGAATGTGCCCTGACAGGGAATCGAACCAGCAACCTTTCAGTTTACAGGATGATGCTCCAACCAACTGAACCACATTGGCCAGGGGAGTAACTGGTAGCTCTTGCTTCTTACTTCTATTATGTTCTGGGCAACATCAGAAACTCTGTCAACCATCATGCTGAACCCTCCCTCTTTGCCCCTGTTGGATAGCCCTACAGCTATTCCCTGCAAGTTGTAGATGTTCAGGGGACAGAATTCATGTCAAAAGGAAGGAAAAGGTCTCCAGTTGAGCAGATCACAGCCATGAACACTGCTACCTTCTGGGGCTTAGTATTTTTCCATCCGTGGTCATGTTCAGACAGCCCTGAAGGACATCTGAGGCCCATTAAGTCCAGATTTACATTCTTCTCCAACAAATGGCAGTGATTCAGAAAGTTTGTTTATTTAACATAGAGTGAAGTTTAAAAAAGGGTTAGCCCCTAGGGTACAGGAGTTTATGTGACTTCATGCCCCTCTTTCTGGGGCAGAATAAACAAAACAGGGAAATGGCGAAGTCTAGAGGGTTTTTCCTCCTCCTTTGTGCATGGCTAGTCTTCTTTTGTTTATAATACTTGGGGCAAAACTCCCATGTAGAAAGGAAAAAGAGAGATTGTTTTCTCTGGAGCAGAGTTGTTTGTGCTCATATTTATGGAAGCTGATTAGTTTTGGAAACCCTAATTCCTTCCTTATCACTTTTCAGTTAACTGTATTGTTTCTACTTCAAGTTGGGCAATTTTATTGCCTGTGTTTATGTAAAGTCTTGGGATGAATCTTAGAATTGGTGGAACTGAGCATTTAAAACTGCTCCTTGAGCACTCACACACACGACCGAAGTGTTCTCCGCCTTAGGTTCCAGCAGAGCCTGCAGGGTTGGCCGGTTCCAGTGGAGCCTCTCCGTTCACCAAGCCCAGAGTGAGGAAGTTCCCCCGGAGTTGGGCAGTCCTTCCCAAAGTGAATTGCAGAGATTAAAAAATTGTATTAACAGCTTTAATGAGGAATAATTTATATGCCATAAATTCCCTTTGTAAAGTTGACATATAACATATTAGTGTACCACATAATGATTCCATATTTGTGTCTATTGTGAGGTGATCACCACAATAAATCTAGCTAACATCCATCACCCATATACCTTCTAAGAGTCTTTGAAGCCCTGGCTGGCGTAGCTCAGTGGATTGAGCGTGGGCTTCGAACCAAAGTGTCGCAGATTCGATTCCCAGTCAGGGTACATGCCTGGGTTGCAGGCCGTGACCCCCAGCAACCACACAATGATGTTTCTCTCTCTCTCTCTCTCTCTTTCTCCCTCCTTTCCCTCTCTAACAATAAATAAATAAAATCTTAAAAAAAAAGACTCTTTGAGCCCAGAGATGCTATGTGGGGGTGGTTCCAGTACTGAGATTGAAGGCTGGGAAGATCAGAGTAGGAGGAATGGAGACAGGACATGTGAATAACAAATGATCGTAGTGGTGTTTACCAGAGAAGTAGGTCTTCATAGTGAATGTCTCAAAGTGCTATTCAATTGTCAGCCATCAATGGGAATAATGTGTAAAAAAGTTATTCAATATTTGGCTAGAGAGTTTTTTCCCTCAGTATTAGTAGGTCTAACTTAACGTTTAAATGCTGCAAGGGATTATCAGACTCTTGGGTGGTACTGGAGTTACGTGGTAGTAAATATGGCTAGAAATGAGTGGGTCCTGGTAGGAGTTTGGGATGATTTTTGCTGTGGTGGTTATTACTGCAACGAGATTTGGTCTACGTGGAACCAAAACTTCCTGCCAACACAGCTTTGTTAAAATTCACACATCTGTCACAGTTATTTTTTGGACTAATATGAAGAACTGTCCAGTTCTCATTTCAAAGATACGGTACACAGATTGAGAGGGTTGGCATGAAGTCATGTAGCAAATTGTTGACAGGCACAGTTCCTGGCCACAGTGTCCGTAACAGGCCTCAGAGGAGCAGTGTTCTGAGCTTCTTCCCTGCTCTGGAGCCTGCTGTGCCTCATAAGTAGCAGGAGGAGTGACACTGAGGACCTAAGGGTCCCGAAGGGTGAGCTACGATTGCTCTCGGAATAAACAGTCGGGGGCAGGTGAGGTACGCAGAGGTAAGGCCAGGTCCTAGCATAAAAGCCGCCAGCCAGGAGCCGGGGCCTCACAGCCCCACCCTAAGGTTCCAGGCAAGTGTGTGGAAGAGCCTCCACCCTTTAACTTCCTTCCTGCTGAGATGCAGTCTTGTTTCCACGCTACTTTCTTTCCTGTCTTTCATCGTGATTCTAGTACCATCATGGCAATGCGTTATCTTTGAGAGTCATCAGAAAGGCACCACTTCGGGAGAAGGTTCCACCGGAGCACAAGGGCGGCTCCTTATGCCACCCGGGTCCCAGTGGCTCCTTTCCCTCAATGAGTCTGTTTAATGAGTCAAGAATATTCCATTAACCAAATGGGTGCGGCTGCCAACAGGAATGTTCCAAAGAAAATAAATGAAAACTTGTCTACTTTGTACTGTTTTGATGGGCAGTCCCTTTTTAAAATCATGGTGCCTGAGCTGTTTCTTTTTGGGTTGAAGCATATTAGAACCAACTTACGCCGAAAAGGCTGTCTTGATGCAGTGACAGTTCACAGTTCAAAATTCACAAAGCTTTACTCTCCTCTTTCCTTCATGCCTAGGACTCTGCCCGCTGAGAAACAGAACCTTGAAGGAGGCGCATTAAGTCTTTGGAGCCATTGGCTTGAAAATCTAAACACTGAGTGCAGTTATAACAACAACAACAACAACAACAACAACAACAAAGCACTAACAACAATTATTATTTTAAAATGTAACCTATTGATCAGAACATATATAAATGCTTTCATAGCTCTTCAAATGACAACTCTTCTTTTTAAGTTTCTTCAAGTCTTTTTTTAAAAGATTTTATTTATTTATTTTTAGAGAGAGGGGGAGGGAGAAAGAGAGAGAGAGAAACATCAGTGTGTGGTTGCCTCTCACGTGGCCCCCACTGGGGACATGGCCTGCAACCCAGGCATGTGCCCTGACTGGGAATCGAACCTGCGATGCTTTGGTTCGCAGCCCATGCTCAATCCAATGAGCCACGCCAGCCAGGTAAATGACAACTCTTTACATGTCAAGTAAGTTTGAAGGAGTGGCGAATACTCCATCAAATGACCAATGGCTTCACTCTCTCCACTTTAAAAATATGGAATTCTCTCAGTAGGAACTGATGACTCTGAAGCTGTAATGTTGAAGAGGCTAATGCACCTCTTCAAGCTTGAAGCTCTCCTGCTCAGTATTATCCCTACTTATCAGATGAGGCAGCTGCTTATCTTTAGGTAACGTAACTAGTCAGGAGAGCCCACTAGTCAAGAAGTGAGTAAGAGTCTGAACTTGGTCTCAGGCAGAGCTGAGTTCAAGCCCCAGCTCTGCCACTCACATCTTGTGTGATCTTGAGCAAGTTATTTAACCTCTGAGCATGCCTTTCTCTCCATTCCATGGACTGGTTGGGTAGTTCCTCTGCTGGTTCACTCATGTGGCTGCTTAGTTACTAGCATCTAGGCTGGAAGATACAGGACGGCTGTGCCCACACGTCTCAGGTGGTGAGGGTTCTCGGTTTGGGCATCTTCTTTGTCCTCCAGCAGACATCTCCTTATGCAGTAGCTGAGACTGGCTTCCTTAATAGCGGCCTTAGGGCAGCTTTCTAAGATGCAGCTTGTCTCATTAATGAACCATGATTGACAATTGTAATTAGATCTGGCAACTAACAAGAAGGAGAAAGCAAAACTAAAGACTTGGAAGTTCTACAGGTAATTATCTTATGAAAATCTAGCACAAGAATTCTTTTTAAAAACTTTGAAAGTCTGGGAGCTTTGCAAATAATCCTAGGTGCTGAGGAGTGGATGAAAATCTAGGACATATGAAATCCCTACTTTTGTATTGTGGCATTGTCATCTGAAACTAGGGAACTACAGCATCTTCCCAGCACCTCACTTTTTGGAAGTGATGTTCCTTCTCCTGCAGACTGACAGTGTAACCCTGGCCCGGGCGAGGCCCTGATGCAGTGGTCAGTGGGCATCCTGACACCACAGCCGTCATTTCTCAGAGTTGGATATAAAAGCAGAAGCAAAAACAAAAAACAAAAAAACCTTTTGGACCACTGTATTATAAAAATGGGTAATTCATTAAATTTTTGTTTATAACTCAAGTCGTTTTAAAGGTAACTTTTGGAGTGAGATAAACTCCATTGACTTCCAAAGAGCATCACCTCCCCCTGGGCATTATAACATCACACTTCTAAGCAAAATGTTTTATTCAAAACTTTTAAGGGGAAAAAGTATTGAACAAGTTGCTATCACGTAGTAAAGAGTCAAGGGACAATGTGTTACTGATTACTAAGAAACCATTTTGATAATACCAGGAAAATCCCATCTTTAAAAGTGAAAACTTAGTTTAACTTAAGGACTTTGTTGTATATTTATAAGGTTGTTGTACTGAAAGTCCTGTGTCTGGGTTTTAAGTACAAAATAGTTTTAAAATCAAAGTGAGTTCTGTATGTAGAATAAAATGTTAAGTACGCTTTCCTTCAGAAATCAAAGAAAGTCTGTTAACAAAGTTCAGTTCTACACTGTAATCAAGAAAACCTCAAATCTTTTGACTCAAACAGCAGATCTAATATAAAGATATTATCTTTTCCATGTGAAATTTCACTACTTGCGGTTATTCAGGTAAAACCATAGGGGAACGTTGGCTAGTATGGCTCAGTGGATTGAGCAATGGCCTGTGATCCAAAAGGTTGCCAGTTCAATTCCTGGCTAGGGCACATGCCTGGGTTGCGGGCCAGGTCCCCAGCTGGGGGCGTGTAAGAGGCAACCATTGATGTATCTCACACACATTGATGTTTCTATCCCTTTCTTTCTCCCTCCCTTGCCCTCTCTCTCTAAAAGTAAATAAATAAAATCTAAAAAAATAATAAAACCATAGGGGAAATTGAGAGTTTAATGTTAGTGACATGGACCAAGAGATACACATATTTTTAATTATTTTCATCATGAAATGTGAATGAAAAGAAAAAATAATGAGATTGATTCTTCTGGGTTATTTTTTAGTCTAATAAAGTCTATAGAGTTCCTATATATGGTTACTATTGTTATAACATGCATTACATTTTCTCTTGGTGCTGTAACAAATTACCATAAACTTAGAGGCTTAAAACAGTACAAATTTATTATCTCAGAGATTTTTAGGCCAGAAACCTGGGTGAGTTTAGTCTTCTGTTCTTGGTCTCACAGACCAAAAGCAATCCATGGCTAGGGCTGAGTTCCCTCCTGGAGGCTCAGGGGAGGAATGGAGTTCAAGCTCAGGTTGCTGTCAGGGTTTGGTTCCTTGTGGCTGCAGGACTGAGGCCCCATTTCCTTGCTGCCTGTTGTCTGGGCCCTTCCCTGAGCTCCTAGGGACCTCTCATGAGGAAGCCTTGTCAACAACAACAAAAAAAGGCTTTCAGGAGGACTTCCAGCCAAGATGGAGGCATAGGTAGACACACTGTGCCTCCTCGCACAACCAAAACAAGGACAACAATTTAGAAACAAAAAACAACCAGTACCGACAGAAAATTGAACTGTATGGAAGTCCGACAACCAAGGAGTTAAAGGGAGAAAGAAACAGCTAATCAGAAAAGAATGAAGAAACAAGAATTCAAAAAAATGAGGAGAGGCTTAGGAACCTCCAGGACATCTTTAAACATTCCAACATCCAAATTATAGGGGTACCAGAAGGAGAAGAAGAAGAGCAACAAGAAGAAAAGTTATTTGGACAAATAATAAAGGAGAACTTCCCCATTCTGGCAAAGGAAATAGACTTCCAGGAAGTCCAGGAAGCTCAGAGAGTCCCAAAGAAGTTGGACCCAAGAAGAAACACACCAAGGCACATCATAATTACATTAGCCAAGATGAAAGATAAGGAGAGAATCTTAAAAGCAGCAAGACAAAAGGAGAGAGTTACCTACAAAGGAGTTCCCATCAGACTGTCAGCTGATTTCTCAGAAGAGATCTTACAGGCAAGAAGGGGCTGAAAAGTATTCCAAGTCATGAAAGGCAAGGACCTACATCCAAGACTGCTCTATCCAGCAAAGCTTTCATTTAGAATGGAAGGGCAGATAAAGTGCTTCTCAGATAAGGTCAAGTTGAAGGAGTTCATCATCACCAAGTCCTTTTTATATGAAATGTTAAAGGGACTTACCTAAGAAAAAGAAGATAAAAAACATGTTCAGTAAAATGACAACAAACTCACAGATATTAACAACCACACCTAAAACAAAAACAAAAGCAAACTAAGCAAACAACTGGAACAGGGACAGAACCACAGACATGGAGATCACATGGAGGGTTATCAGCAGGGGAGTGGGAGGGGAAGAGAAGGGGGTAAAGGTACAGAGAATAAGTAGCATAGATGGTAGGTAGAAAGTAGACAGGGGGAGGGTAAGAAAAGTATGGGAAATGTAGAAGCCAAAGAGCTTATATGTGTGACACATGGACATGAACTTAAAGGGGGAGAATGTGGGTGGGAGAGGGTGTGCAGGGTGGAGGGGAGTGAAGGGGGAAAATGGGACAACTGTAATAGCATAATCAATAAAACATATTTTTTAAAAAAGGCTTTCAGGACTTGAAGGACAGGCCTTAACCCTTGTAAGCCTTGAGGTCTCAGGGACTGCCAAAGGACATTAAGCCCATGGCTTTAAAACATAATATCTCTTGTATTTAATGATTGAATGTTCAGGTGTCCTCAGCATTGGTGTTGGGTTTGATTACTGTGTGCTGTTCCCACCATCGCCACCTTTTCCGGGACCACCCCACCACCGCTTCCTTGGTGCTGTGAGTGAGTTTTCACGGTGATAATTATCTTTCTCATGGCCAATCCCACCAGTTCTTGTGGCCTTTAGAAGAATAGGGCCTCTCTTAGACACATTTGCTTTTGCAGATTTTTAAAAAATCAAATTTACTGAGTTACAGTTTACATATCATAAAAAGCACCTGTGTTAAGAGTACATATTGATGTTTTGCGAGAGTTCGACATCTGTGTGACCACCACCACAATTGAGATTTGCATTTCCATCACCCCAGAGTATCCGTGGGCCTCATGCCCATCAATCCTTACCCCTCATCTTCCCCACCCCAGGCAACCACTGGCCTGCTTTCTGTCACCATACAACTGATTTGTTTTTTCTAGGGTCACGCACACACACACACTTGTCTGGCTTCTTTAACTTTGTGTAATGTTTTTGAGATTCATCTATGTCGTCATGTATATCAGTAGTTTTTCCCTTTTTATTGCTGAGTAGATTTCTATTATGTGGATATACCAGAATTATCCTTTTTTTCCTGTATCACTAGATTTGTTAACATCTTCTTAAGCATTTTTATACTTAATGAGAGATGTCAGTTTTCTTAAAAGTCTTTGTCTGGTTTTGGCATCAGAGTAATACGGGCCTCATAAATTGAATTGGGAAGTATTTGGGACATTTATTGCCAGTTCCAGATGGCTTTTCTTGGCCATTTATTGGGCATTGCTTCCCCAAGAGGCCCAGAGTTGTCCTTCCATGAGCTTTTGCACAGAGGAGGGCTCTTGGGGTTTTGGGGCTTGGCAGCAATTCCTGTTCCTGTTTGGGGTATGGGTACATCAGTAGGTGCCCATACACCAACCATCCAAATCCCTGGCCTCCCAAAGAACTTCAGCCTCCCGCTTGAGTCTGGCTGTGCCTGCCTCTCTGGTGCAAGGCAGAGCCCTCCACCCTCCCTCTGCAATGATCTAGTACAACCCTCCTAAATCAAAACGGCAGTCCAGTTGTAAGTGGAAGCATAAGGGAAGGGGCTGGGAAAGGGCTGACGAGAGGGGTAGGAATGCTCATGCCTTTAAGGAACAGATTCAGGCCTCGCCTGAGGGCAGAATGGGGAAAGGAAACGCTCCATGTTCCATTGTAAGTGTCCAGAAGCAGAAATTCAAGAAAAAAGTTAGTCTTCCCCATAAACTTTCTCTATCAAACCAAGGAAAATTTAGAGCCATAGATAAACTTCCAGGAAAGGAATCTCACACATTATATTTCGTCCCTCCTCAGCCATGTATCCTTTGCAAACATGGAGGCTGTCCCTCATTTCCATCCCTCAGACATAGCCAAAGATATTTGAAAACTACTATTTTATGAAGTTTTGCCTGGGTGTCCCCAGGCAAATACAATTCCTGCTGAGCTAGGCTGATTCCTCAGATACCCCGCGTTGGCATGCAGATCAGGCTCAGAGTCCTGGCCGGCAAAGTTGGGACAAGGAACGCATTATGACGATTTCCAGCCCAGGATGGAGTTCACTGCATCATGCCATTAACAAACCATGATCCTCATGTGCCTTTGTTGCTGTTTTTGGCTAAATATTACAGCAAGGATCATCGTCCTCAGTGTATAGGTTCTAATTCTTATTGTGTGAGTTTGTGCATGTATAAACACACGTGTGTGTGCAGTTAATATAATCATCCTGTGAGTATGGCATTGGTATCTTCAGAATGTTGAGAGTGTGTTTCCCTGTATTGTTTGGGAGACTCACTGTAGACTCCTGCAGAGGCTGGAATGAGTTACCTGAACCATGGCCATTTGCAGAGACTCTAGGGTGTCAGTCCCCATCACCAGGTAGTGCCACTGCGAACCACGTATGTAGCTCAGATAGGAAACCAGACTTCATGGGAAGTTTATGGGAAACACTGACTAGTTTATTAGAGGAGGTGGAGTTAAACTGTGAGTATAGCAAGATATTTGGATAAACCAGTTCTCAGGAGCCAAGGAACCAAGATGGTGCTGGGAGGCCATGTAGCAGAAAGCCAGGAGGAGTGAAACTTGGGATGGAGTGAAGGAATCAAGGCCTTGTTTTTATGAGGAGCAGCTTGAGAGAATGAAAAGTACAGAAAGTAGGGAGGTAAGTCACCAAGTTCAGGTTCTGCCTTTGCCACACTACCGTCTTGTGGCCTTGGCCTTTCTTCCCTTACTCTCCCTGGGCCTTGGTTTCCTCATCTCTGAAAACAATGTTAAAGAGGTCAGTGATTAGATTATGTCTAGAGTTCAAGTCCTAAAGCTGTACGTGAGGACATGTGTTTTTTATTATTGTTTGCTTGTTGGTTTTATAATGTTCTTTGTAAAGTTGGTAGCTGGTCTGTGATGCTATCAGCAGGAACAAAGAAAGGAGAGTTTGTCTCTCCCTCCAGTAAAGTCAGGGGTCAGGCCCAGCAAAGGCACTCAAAGAGGGGCCAGGAGCCAGAGGCTGCTCAGCATTCATTCATTCTGGAAGATTTTTCTTCCTTTCTGTAAGAGATTTTGTACTTTATTTAAGTGTACAGCAACTTTGCTGAAGGAAGCTAGAAAAGCCCTAGTATCCTAAGAGTTCGGCAAATTCCACACAAATTTTGTAACTTTCCTTATAACCAATAAGGTAGGTCCCATGCACAATTATACTGAACATAAATATTGACAGCTCTTAGAGTTGTCAGCATACTGTTTTACCAAGCTCCCCAGCTTTCGAGGAACCACATCTGTCTCCTGGGAACCGCACCCCTCACCTGCCCACATCCTCCCACCTAGCCTCAGGGAGAGCACGCCTAGCAATGCAATGAGGTCACCCTCTCAACACCTCCTCCTTTCTGGAAATCTGTTTTGAAACTGAGAAAGCATCACAGGAATAATTTTGGAATAATTTTTGCTTCAGAGCTCAGAATTTTTATGAGAGAAAATAGGAGGAGGAATAGATTTGGGACTGAGGAACAGACATCTAATGACTTTCAGATCATTTGCCTTCATCCACCTGGCCATGTCCAGTGGGCACTTGAACTTACTGACTCACAGCCCCCAACAAAAATAGAGACACAGCTTGGGAGTCATCAAGAGCAGGCTCTCTTCTAAAGTGTGGAAACAGCTGTAGTCACCCAAGGAGAATGGAAGAAGCCAAGAGCAGACCCTTATGCAAGAGAAGAGGAGAAAAAGCCAGCCAAAAGAGATTGCAAAAGAGGGCCGGGGCTGTGGGCCAGGCCTGTGTCACTGTCCTTTACCCTCTGAGGAGTCAGCTTCTGGCTCACTTAGGTGCCCTCTGTCTGTTTTACAGTCACCAGTTTCTGATTTTTTGTGTCCAGTATGTTGGCGTTTCCAGGATATATTAATGTTCTGCTTGTCCAGCAATCTGTCCACATGCACCATTCACTGCTGACCAGGTGAGATAAATATCTGGCCTTGCTGTGTTGGCCACATTTAGCACCTCTTCCGTTCTGTGCAGATTGACAAAACTGCCCATTTGACCTTTTGGAAGAGATCCAGGGGGCTGGGCAGCAGTGCCACAGCCCTAGTAACTTGCTCTAGGCTGAAGAAAATAGAAGCATTAGAAGCTTTCTTTTGGACTCATGATTTCTTATTTTGATGGGGGAAAAATGGGCTCTGTAACTTTCTTCTTGTAGGGAACCAACAAAGGAAGGGACTCTGGTTCTTGTGAACATATGAGAATGCCAGAGATTCAGATACGACCTCAAGTTTTTGGATCCTGCCCTTGGCCTTTGTGTGACAACCCCTTGGGACCATGGCCTTAAGTCTCAGCAGATTCTGCCTGGTTCACCAGGAACAAGATGGAGCTGGATGCCTCGGTCCACTAGAGCCAAGTGTCTTGCCCCTATTTCCATGCTACCCGAGGCAGACTCACACACATAGAAATAGTGGTTTGGTTGGGTGAATATTTTTATGTTTCGGTTCAGCTGTCACAAAAAGTAAATGAACATGGTTTCAGTCTGAATTGTATTCCTATGGTTTATGTATGCATTTAAAACATAAGTTTAGTTTGCCATTGAGTAAAAAAATAAGAGGAATACTTGGACTCAGTTCAAAATTCACAAAATGTGCAGTTTTTGGTACACAGCATGGTTCAAATCCCTAGCTCTCTCCTTCAGAGAGACCTTGGGTAACACCTTCCCGTTTACCAGAAGGGCCTAGGGAAAATAGGTGACTTCTCATTCCCACCATATTCTCCTCTGGGTAGAGGTGAATATGAGTATTCCTCAATTTAGTTCGGGGAAGTAGACCTTCCTCTCCTTGTCATGCCCTTCCTGTTTTGTTCATGATCTAGCACACTCTTGTGGTCAGATGGGGGTTATTCCTCAGGCCAGATGTCGCTCTCTTTGCCGGAGGAGGGTTCGGGACAAAGCCTGTACAGTCATTCCTGAGCCTCCTGCCCTCGAGAGAAGAACAGTGACGAGGTTAATGAGGTGTCGGTGCGATGCTCTCCAACTTTTTAATTAGGAGTCCTGATGGATGGCTTGCTCATAAAACCCTCTTTCCCTGGGTGACACCCTGCCCAGCAAGGAGAGGTGAGGAAGTACATCATGAGATAAAGCAGGACCGTCCATCTCTGTCTGCTTTTTCCCAAGTTTGTCCAGCTCACATCCAGGGCCTGTCACTGCCATAAATAATGTCCCATGGGCTTCCAGAGGCTCTCAAAGGCCACAGCTGCCAGGGTGACATGAATTACCATGGAAACATGAGATAGCTGGGAGCTTATCATTTTTCTCCTGCAGACCATTGGTTTGGATCCAGAGTTTCCCACAGCGCTTTTCTGTGTTTATCAGATGAAGTCTTAGATTTGGACTCGTGTGGGACTGGCTACTTCCAGGTACTACTCATAGTCACGAAACCAGGAGGTTTTCTGGGGCCATTATTATTAAACAACCCAGACTTTCACTGGGAGAACACAAATTTTGCCAAGTTTATTGCTCAGAGGAAGTACTCTGATTGTTCCCTTAATTGTATCGTGATGGATGTGTGTTCCAATAATTCCCAGGACCCTGTGGACGTTATCCCTGGGACACAGCCACATTTCTGGTTCCCAAGTGAATCAAGTGTCCGCCAGGAAGGGCATCAGGGCTCGACAGACAAACAGCATGATTCTGTGTGGATGGATGAGGTGCAGGGAAAAACGTTCCTCCTAGGAATAGAAATATGGACCCTTTGTTATCATTTTACAAGACTGTTTCCCAGACTGTGATCTTTGGACACTTCAACAGCTACAATAATCCATGGGAAGCACAGGGGGCTTGAGAGGGGAAGCAGTGACCAGTGGTTACAGGAGCAGCGATGGCCCTCAGTGCCATTGCTCCTTCTACCCCACTTTTTACATTGAATTTACTGGGGCAACAGTGGTGAATGGTATCCCATGGGTTTTAGGTGTACATTTTTGTGATATGGGACCTGCATATTGCACTGTGTGCCCACCACCCAGAGTCAGATGATCTTCTGTCCCTGCCCCCTCCCCTCTGGTGACTGCTATATGCTGCTCTCTGTGCCCTGAGTTTCACCTTCATATCCCATGTATGAGTTCAATCATATGGTTCTTGGTTTTTCCGACTCACTTATTTTGCTAGGATACTACTGTCAAGGTCCATCCACATTATCTCAAATGGCAGTATTTCATCTCTCCTTATGGCTGAGTAGTATTCCATAGTATGTATGTACCGCATCTTCTTTATCCAGTCCTGTATTGAAAGACATGCTGGTTGTCTCCATGTCTTGGCTGCTGTGAATAATGCTGCAATGAACATAGGTATACCCCACTTTTTAAAAAATTGACTTTCAAATTTTTTTCTTTTTTTTAAGTATATGTTACTGATTATACTATTACAGTTGTCCCATTTTTTCCTCTCCTTTCTCCCCCCTCTGCCCTGCATCCTTCCACCCTCCAGCATTCTCTACCCCCTTAGTTTATGTCCATAGGTTGTACACATAAGTTCTTTGGCTTCTCTATTTCCTATATTATTTTTAACCTCCCCCTGTCTTATTTATGCCTACCTTTTATGCTTCTCATTCCCTCTACCTCTCCCCACTTTCAAAAATGTTGATGAGTAGTTCTGAATTTTAACATATGTGTAGATAAATGTATCCACCACCACAATCAGGGTACAGAGAAGTTCCAGCACCCCCTGCCACCTTCCCCTGTGCTGTCTCTGGACAAGTACACCTTTCCCTGAACCCCCAGCCCCTAGCAACCACTGCCTGTTCTCCATCCCTATAGTTTTGTCTTTTCAAAACTATATATAAATACAATCATACAGTGTGTCACCTTTGGAGCCTGGTTTCTTCCACTCAGCACAATGCCCTTGAGATTAATCTAAGTTGTTATATATATCAATAGTTCGTTCCATTTTATTACAGTGTTTGGATGTACTATTATTTGTTTATCTGGGCACCTGTTGTGGGATGTTTGGGTTATTTCCAGTGATTTCAGTACCTCATTTAAAAAATATTTAATTAATTTATTTTTAGAGAGGGGGAAGTGAGGGAGAAAGTAAGGGAGAAAAACATCAATGTGTATTTGCTTCTCGTGCATCTCCTACCAGGGATCTGGCCTGCAACCCAGGCATGTGCCCTGACTGGGAATCAAACTGGCAACTCTTTGGTTCACAGGCCAACACTTAATCCATGGAGCCACACCAGCCAGGGCTTTAGTACCTCATTTTTTTTCAGTACCTCATTTTTAAATATTGCTGTAAAATATGTATAAAATAAAATTTGCCACATTAACCATTTAAGTGTGTGGTTCTGTGGTATTGGTTACATTCACGATGCTGTGCAGCCCTCACTGTTTCCTGTCCCCAAACCTTCTGTCCCCCATGCAGACACCTCGTAGCCATGACATAGCAACGCTCCAGTCCCTCCGACCCTCAGAAACCTCTAATCTACTTTTTGTCTCTGTGAACTGGGCTATTCTAGAGATCTCCTGTGAATGGAATCATATGGTGTTTGTCTTTCTGAGTCTGGATCATCTTACTCAGAACAATGTTCTTGGGTTCATCTGTGTTGTAGCACTTTGTTCCTTTTTATGGCCGGGTAACAGGTGTCCCTGGTGTGTACATACTGCACTGTGTTTATCCCCTCACTTTGGTTTCTTCCACCTTTTTGCTAATGCAAATAGCACGACTGCGAACGTGGGTGTGCAAGTGTCTGAGTCCCTGCTTTTGATTCTTTTGTCACCTCTACTTTTTAGTTTAAATTGATGGGAGGGGGCATATGTGCCTGGAAACTCTATTTCCTAAGAATCTGGTATTTCATCTGAATCTTGTTATAGTTCTTTGTACTTGCTGCTCCTAAAGATTTGAGTAATTCTACCAATTTCTTTGTTTATCAGTCTCCTCCATGTCCCGGGAGAAGGAGGAAGGCAGTCACACTTGAAGTATGGGGACAGTGGAGCCAGCCTCTGTGTGTGCAGCATTTCCCGGTTTCAGGGTCATGGCTCATTGGGTTGAAGCGGTCTTTGGTAAACACTTCACGTGGTCTACTTTCTCTGGCCTTTGCTGCATTTTTGTTGTTGTTGTTGTTGTTGTTGTTGTTGTTGTTGTTGTTCAGGAGAGCGCATAAGGATAGGGGCAAAAAGTACCAAGTGAGAAGTAGGATCTGCTTCTCACTCTGCAGGATCTGCATCTGTTTGCAGACTATGCCTGAACCTACCTCAGGCAACCCACCTAATTCTTACCCCCAACATAGGGTAACTGAAAATGGGGCAAGTCTGAACTACAAGAAATGTGTGGGCTAGATTATGATTACCTTCAGGGATATACCCTTGGGACCAAGAACTTAATAGACTTTCCTTAATTAAGAGATACCTTTTGACTTCTGGCCAAGATGGAGGGGTAGGTAGACACACTGTGCCTCCTCACACAACCAAAAGAAGGACAACAATGATTTAAAAGCATAAAACAACCAGAACTGACAGATAACCTAATTGTATGGAAGTCTGACAACCAAGGAGTTAAAAGAAGAAACATCCATCCAGACTGGTAGGAGGGGCGAAGACTGGCAGCCAGGCAGAGAGGACTCACGGCAAGGCGGTGACTGGCAGACCCAGTGAGGTGGAAGATTGTGGAGCAGGGTGTGCAAAGCTTCAGCTGGCCAGCAAGGCAGCAGCAGGCAGACTGGCGAGGCGGCAGATTGCGGACTGGGCAGTTCAGGTGGTTATCCCACATTCACATGTAGATAAACTGGGAGTAACAACTGGGGAGCAAGACAGACCACACAACCTGGGGTCCCGGCATGGGGAACTAAAGCCTCAAACCACTGATTGAAAACACCTGTGGGGGTTCAGGTGCAGGGAGAAACTCCCAGCCTCACAGGAGAGTTCGTTGGAGAGACCCACAGGGTCCTAGAACATACACAAACCCATCCTCCTGGGAATCAGTACCAGAAGGGCCCAATTTGCTTGTGGGAAGTGGGGGAAGTGACTAAAAGCTGGCAGAGAGCAGAACAAGCGCCATCGTCCCCTCTCTATCCCTCCCCCACATACAGCGTCACAATGCAGCTACATGGGTTATTCCACCCTGGTGAACACCTAAGACTCCGCCCCTCACTTGGCGAGTCAAGACCAAAAAAAAAAAAATGGCCCAAATGAAGGAACACATCAAAACTCCAGAAAAAATACAACTAAGAGAGAAAGAGATAGCCAACCTATCAGACACACAGTTCAAAACACTGGTAATCAGGATGCTTACAGAATTGGTTGAATTTGGTCACCAATTAGATGAAAAATGAAGGCTACACTAAGTGAAATAAAGGAAAATGTACAGGGAACCAAGAGTGATAGGAAAGAAACTGGGACTCTAATCAATAGTGTGGAGCAGAAGGAAGAAAGAAACATCTAATCAGAAAAGAATGAAGAAACAAGAATTCCAAAAAAAATGAGGAAAGGCTTAGGAGCCTCCAGGACATTTTTAAACATTCCAACATCTGAATCATAGAAGGAGAAGGAGAAGAAGAAGAGCAACAAGTGGAAAAACTATTTGAACAAATGATAAAGGAGAACTTCCCCATTCTGGCAAAGGAAATAGACTTCCAGGAAGTCCAGGAAGCTCAGAGAGTCCCAAAGAAGTTGGACCTAAGGAGGAACACACCAAGGCACATCATAATTACATTATCCAAGATGAAAGAAAAGGAGAGAATCTTAAAAGCAGCAAGACAAAAGGAGACAGTTACCTACAAAGGAGTTCCCATCAGACTGTCAGCTGATTTCTCAGAAGAGACCTTATAGGCAAGAAGGGGCTGAAAAGAAGTATTCCAAGTCATGAAAGGCAAGGACCTACATCCAAGATTGCTCTACCCAGCAAAGCTTTCATTTAGAACAGAAGGGCAGATAAAGTGCTTCTCAGATAAGGTCAAGTTGAAGGAGTTAATCATCACCAAGTCCTTTTTATATGAAATGTTAAAGGAATTTACCTAAGAAAAAGAAGATAAAAAATATGAACAGTAAAAAGACAGCAAACTCACAATTATTAACCACTACACCCAAAACAAAAACAAAAGCAAACTAAGCAAACAGCTAGAACAGGAACAGAACCACAGAAATGGAGATCACATGGAGGGTTATCAACAGGGGAGTGGGAGGAGGAGAGAGGGGGAAAAGGTACAGAGAATAAGTAGCATAAATGGTACCTAGAAAATAGAAAGGGGAGGGTAAGAATAGTATAGGAAATGGAGAAGCCAAAGAACTTATAAGTATGACCCATGGACATGAACTAAAGTGGGGGAATGTGGGTAAGAAGGGGTGTACAGGGCAGGGAGGAGTGAAGGCAGAAAATGGGACAACTGTAGTAGCATAATCAATAAAATATATTTTTAAAAAGAGATACCTTTGATTTATTTTTAAGTGGCTGCATTTGTATACAGTGGCGGCTAAAGCTATTTAACAAGAGAACAATAGTTGTATTTTTAAGCAGTGAAACTTTTTTCTTCAGTGTTGTTAGTTTATGAAATTTCTCTAGATCAATATTGTAGAGATTGTTCAGCCCAGACTTTCTTACCATAAATTTGCCATCCCATAAAAATGAAACTTAAAAGGTTTTATTCTGTATAGACCTGCTTGTCCTCTTAGTAGATAGACTATACAGTGGATTTTTAAAAAATTGTTATAAGCATTCTTTTGCCTCTAAAGGATGACAAACCTCACCCTTCACCAACCTCCTTCCATAGCCTGCCACTACCAAGTCCAGTTCTAACTGCTGGAGTGACCCTGTGGCCTAAAACCCTGTATTTCCAGGAAGGTGTTAAATCTAAGAGTGGTGCACACATGTGTGCATGGGTGTGTATGCATTTGTGTGTTTCTTCTGGAGAAGGACCTTTAAGAGTGACTCAGCCTGGCCACTCTTTTGGTTCCCAGGTTCTCAGGGGAGTCATGGTCAGTCTGGGGCCAGAGAGAGGCCAGCGACATCCCACTCAGGCAGCTTGGAGAGAGCGCATTGTGTGCACGTGGAGTCACCGGGCACTCACACTAACAGAGGCAATCCAAGGCCACAAGCCCAGTGTGGTTGCTGCCTTTTTCTTTGCACTCCAAGGTGCAGCAGAGAGTTAGCTTTATAGCCCCCAAGTTCATTAGGATTTTTTCCTGTAATGGAAATTGTGTGGTATTATATTTGGGGGTACCTCATCAAATTGATTAGCATTTCCAAATAATGGAATAGAAGTTAAGTAGTTTTATTGATCAAAAGGGACAAATTATAACAACAACAATAATAACACATAAAGCTCTTTTTATGTGCTCAAGCACTGGGCTAAGTACTTTCCCTGAATTGTTGCCATTAATCCACACAACCTCCCTGTGCGTAGGTGCTCACTATCTTCATTTAACAGAGGAGAACGGAGACTTAAAAAGGTAAGTCGCTTGCCCAGATCACACAGTGAGATTTCAGCCCTGGGAGTCTGATTCCAGACACACCTGTCTGAGCCTACCTCTGTGAAACAGAAGACACACAGCTACATCCTTCTGCTATTAAACACCATTTCAGTTGTTTAATCTCAGCAAAATAGCATCATCTGTCACATTTATATCAAAATTTTGTATTTTATCGGCACTGTAATTTTGGCTTAATTTCTTATAAATAAATCATTCAAAAATTTGGTTTAATAGTTGTATAATAGCTGTATAAGAACTATAAGCATAGGAGTTTGTACTTAGTTTTACGTATTTGTGCATATTTACATAATATTATAATAAAAATGGCTAGGTCAACACTGGCAGTCCACAGTATTAGGTCATTAACACCTTCAACACATTAACACTGTTTACTTTAAGTAAAATTCCTTAATAGTTTAAGAGTCTGGACATATTTTGATAGACTGGGAATGGCGAGGTGATGTGAAGGCTCAAAACAGAAGGTGCTATTCAGGAGCAGCTCTGCAGCTGGCGGCGAGGTGCCACGGGGGAGGGACTGACATGGATTTTCTGTCACCGCTGGGAAGACCAGATTCTCTCTCGGCCACTATTGTTGAGCTGAAAAGTCTGCTGCCGGAGCCAATGCCACTTTGTCGGTACTTGCTCTTTCCTTCTATTTTATTCCTATCTCCCACTCCACTCCCAGTTGGCAACCATCTTGTTTTCTGTGTCTGTGGGCCTGTTTCTGTTGTGTCTTGTTTTGGTTTTTGCATCCCACATGCGAGTGAAAGCACATGGCATGTGTCTTTTCTGACTTACTTCACTTAGCACAATGCTCTCTAGGTCCATCCATGTTGTCACAAGCAGCAAGATTTCATTCTATTGTATTGCTGAATAATATTTTATTGTATTATATATACCACATCTTCTTTATCCATTCATCTATTGATGGACAACCAGGTTGCTTTTATACCTATATTACTATTACTAGTGATGCTACAATGTATATAGGGGTGTGTATATATTTTTGAATTAATGTTTCGTTGTCTTCTCTTCAGCTGTTTTTAAGACATTCACTATGCCATTCTCCATTCTCACAACTGTATGTCTAGATGTGGATACAGAGTAATTCATACTACATACTACATACATGTGCTTCACAGGCTTTAGGATTCATGTCTTTCATCAAAACTGAAACATTCTCAGTGAAAACCTCTCTCTGCCCCATTGGTCCACATTTACCCTCTTCTCTTATATTACAACTCCTCCTCTCATTCTATTATGTTTATGTGTGCTTCTTGACCTCTCATGGATCTTACCATGTTGCATTCTGGTTCATTCTTTCGGGTAATTTTTCTGTTCACCCATGTTCTCACTTCAGACATGTCCAATACAATATTTAAGCCATCTATTAGGATTTTTTAAGGTAAGGGAAGGGTGTATCTCCTATTTTCCATTTTAATCAACTATGTTGAGCTATAATTGGTGTACCATGAAGCACACCTGATTAAGTCGAGCAATTAGATGAGTTTTGATGAATGTATACCTGCTTGAAACCATCACCACAGTTCAAATACAGAACATTCCCACCGCCACTAAGAGTTTTCTTGTGCCCCTTTAGGAAGTTTTCAGTAATTATTTCTCCAAATATTTTTTCCTGGTCCTTTCTCTTTCTCCTTTGCCTGTGGAATTCCAATTATTGAACATAATTGTATGTTCAAATGTATGTATTGAACATTTGGATTTGTTCCCTCATGTTTCTGAGGTTCTCCTCATTTCCCCCTCAATCTTTATCCTTCCTGTTGTTTGGATTGGACACTTCTATCTTCAGGTTCACTGATTCTTTCTTCTGCCACATACAATATGTAATTAACCCACCTAGGGAACTTTTAAAATTTCAGTTTTTGTACTTCACAGCTCTGGAATTTCCACTTTCAGTTTATTTAGTTTCCATTTAACTACTGGAAGTTCCTGGTTATTCATTCAACATGATATCATATTTTCCCGTACTTCTCTGAATAAATGTATAGTAACTGCTTTAGTGTCTTTAGTCAATCCAACATGTAGAGCCACTCAGAGTCAGTTTTTCCTGGTGGCCCTTTCCCAAGTAGAGAGTGCACTTTAATGTTTCTTTACAGGTCTGGTAATTTCTGGTTGAAAATTGGGCCGTGTGGATAATACCTATGGCAACTCTAGAGTCTGTGATATTCTTGTGAGGTTTATTGTTTTTTTTTTTCTTCTAATAGGCAATTAACTTACCTGGACTCTAATGCAGACTTTATCACCCTTCTGATATGCAGCAGCTCACATCTCTGTCCTATGGTTTCCTATCGCTACTTTTTCTTGCCTGGCCCTCTGGGAGTTTTCCGTGTTTCTGTGTAATTGGGTGGTTACTGAAGGATTTCCACAGAGATGAAAGTCACTGTCTTTTTATTTTCTTGTTTCTAGAGATTCCCTCTCCCCAGTCTCTAGCTGTTTCATTAAGTTTGTGTTCTGCCTCTGACATTTTAAGCTGGTGAGATTCAACTTTCTGGCACCTGACTTGTGCATGGTTGGGAAGTTCATTTAGTTAAAAAAATATAAAAAGGCAGTGAATTTATAGATAGGGCCATGCCTAGCTCTGTTATTCAAAAGCAGATTTCTTCCTGGTTTCTGCCCATTTTTTTCACCGAGCCATTTAAGGCCTCCTCCCACACATGCATAGTTTAGCTCTTGGCCAAGGATTTGGATAGAATTCATACTCAGAGTTTAATACTCCTTCTGTGGCTTTTCTGCTGCCAGTACTTTTCCTGTAGATTTCTAGATACATTTTCAGCCTTAAGCCCTGATAGCTTTACTTCAGCTGGTAAGGCTGTGGTTTTCCACTGCTATTTTTTATAGCTATAGCTATAAGAGTTGGGCATCACCCTCAAGCCAGGAAGACATAAACTCTCAATTCTTACCCCTTCCTGTGGCAGACTTTTGAAATTAAACTTCCCTTCTACTTCTGTCTGATTTTGGAACTTCTCCAGGGTCTTTAAATAGTTACTCTTTTTTTTTTTTAAAGACTTTTTAAATCTTGTTTTTGCCATTGTTTTCTCTGGGAGTGTTTCATGACCACTTCACTCCTCTGACATTTTTGGAAGTAGTCCACCCATTAAATTTTCAATGTAAGTATCTCTATTTTTCTTTTGAACTTCTGTTTGATCGCTTTCTGAGTTAAATGTGCCTTGTGCTCATGATAATCTTTTTATTTCTCAAAGTATAAGTTGCTTTTGAAACACGTGTTTGATTACTTTAAGTATACTTATTTTTTATGGTCTATATCCAGTTGACATCCAGTCATCCCAGTATCTGAAGTTCTCAGGTGTTCAGTGTCGTCATTTGTTGTACCTGCTGACTCTTCTCATTAAACTTTTTATAGGTAATTTTTGGATTATGAGCAGTGATTGGCAATGCATTAAATATGGAAAAACGATACTTCCTAATTTTGGTTTTTGAATCTGCAGAGAGGTTTTTGTTTGCTTTTACCTGGTGTCCAAAGAATATCACAGACCACTGTCTTTTATTAATTTTTAAGGCAAGGGGTTCCTAGGCCAGGAAGATAGTATAAATTTATAGCCCAATTCTACTTGAGGACAGATCCACGATTATAAATTCTTAGAGGGAAACCTTTCCTCTTCATGATACAGAGCTGAGGACAGTCACATCCTAGGCCAATGGTAGACTTTCCCTCTGCTCCATTCCTTTACTGACAGTATAACTCTTTGAAAATCCTGGTTAGTAGGGTTCACGGGAACAAACTTAAAGGACACATGGACAAAAACTAGGGGGAGTGTGGTAATGGGAGGGAAGTGGGGAGGGGTGGGAGGGGGGCTGGATTGGGAATAAAAGGGAGAAAACTGTATTTGAACAATAATTAAAATAAAATTTTTTTTAAAAAGAAAGAAAATCCTGGTTAGTAGTAGTCTCAATTATAGTTCTCCAACTTAAGACTTAGTCTCCTCTGCCACCCACTCCCTTCAGGATCTTTTAAAACCTCATTTACATGGTTAACATGAAAAATGAGATGAACCCCAAATATGCCAGTTCCCACATACTGCTTTGGTTTTTCATTTTCTCATTTAATTCAAATTTTTATTCTGGGAAATTTTGAACATAAAAGTAAAAAGAAGCTACGATGCACACTCATACACCCATAATCTGCATTTACTAGTGCTAACATTTTGCCATATTTGCTTTATCTGAGTGTGTGTGTGTTTGCTGAAGCATTGTACAGCAAATTATATACATCATGACATTTTACCCCTATGTACTTTAACACACATTGTAAAAAAAATGAGGCTTTTCTTTACAAAGCCATTATTATTTTCATACTTAACAAATTGTATTAATCAAGGATCTCCAAAGCAATAGAACCAATAGAATGTGTATCTCCCTCCCTCTCTCTCTCACTCTGTATTGTGTGTGTGTGTGTGTGTGTGTGTGTGTGTGTGTGTGTGTAGGAAATAGGAGAGAAAATGAAATAAGTAAATGGAAAGGAAAGAATTACCTGAGAAATTTTACCAGAAAATTCCCTGGAACCAAAGGTCATACATTTCTAGATTGAAAGAGCCCACCGCAAATCTAAAACAAAGCACATTATTATAATATTTCAAACACTGGAGCCAAAGAAGATATTGAAAACATCCAGCGAGGAGAAGAGGTAACATTCAATTGATCAGGAATCCGAATGGTGTCACATTTCCTCACATCAGTACTGTCAGCTCAGGGGACAAAAGAGCAATGCCTTTGTGCTTCAGAGGAAGAGTGATTTCCTGAGACTTCCACATCCAGCTAGACTGTCAAACAAGTGTAAGGTTAGAATGAAGACATTTTCAGGAATAAAGGCCATATAGAAAGTAAGTTCCCATTGATAAGTGGGGGCAGGGGTTAAATAAAAAAAGAGGATCACATGGGACCCTGGAACAGCACGTTTGAAATGCACATCTGTCCCTGGGACAGAGGGACAAGGCGTCTGAAGAAACCGGTGGTGGGAAGCTCTGTAGGAGGCCATGAGAACAGCCTCACAGAGGGGATGGGTCCAGGAGAGCCATCTAAGTGAGGAACTGAACTGATGAATGATGTGGCTGATTGTATTTAGAGGTTTTTTTAGAGTTTCTCAGAAAGTTTGGAGCTGAATTAGCAATGAATAAGTTGAAAATGGAGGAAACCAAACACAAAAAACTTGTAGAAGAAAAGACGTGCAATCACCCATGTGGCTTATATCTAACTAACTACTAGTTATGTAATTTTACCCTCGTAAACACTGAATCCTGAACTAACCAGTGATGTACTTTATGGCGGTGGGGGAGGGCCCGGGGATGAGCTGGAGGCTATGTACATGCTTGTGTACAGCCGTTAGTGAAGAGGGTAGAAGGCTACATCCCTGTCTTCCATAAATGAAGCCAATAAATATTGTTTAAAAGTGAAGAAAAATCAAGAAATGAAACATCGACACATTGTTGAGAAACACAAAGCGAACTGTCAGGAGAAAGGAGGGCAGTGGCCTCGGTGAGCAGCGCAGGCGTGCGGGCGGGAAGGGGACTGCTGTCTCCTGCGGCACGACCTGCAGTGCTCCGTGCCTCTCCGAGCTCTCTGTCTGCACTCCCTTGATAAAAAGGTTTTACATGTAAAATTAAAAATTCATTCACTTCATCACTTTAGTATCCTTCCTACTTAGTTGACTGAGACACACATCACGATGCTTCAGAAAGTCACTTTGTTGGTCAAGTTCTCAGTCATCCTCACCTTCTGCGAGGGCCACCTATTCCACCTCATACAGGCGCGCTGTCCGGTGCAGTGGTCACGGGCCACATGTGGATCTTTACATTAATTAAAGTGAAATAAAATTCAAACTTTGATTCTTCAGTTGCATTAGTCACATTTCCAAGTGCTCAAGAGCCACGTGGGGCTCGTGGCCACCACACTGGCCAGCAGAGGTGTCATTTCTATTGTTACGGGAAATCCTGTTGGACTGCATTGTCCTGAATCATTCTTAGATCCGCACTGCCTTCCCAGCTCACTGCCGTTCTCTCAGAGGCAGCACGGAGTAGTGATGGAAGGTGTGGGCTCAAGGGTGGGCTTCACCCCTCACCACCTGTGTGACTTCGGACACATCACATAATCTCTCATTGCTTTGGTTTCTCCATCTATAAAGTGGGGGTACTAACAGCACCATCACCTCCTAGGGGTTTAAGAAAAGACTGATAATATATTTAAATGAAATGCCTAGCACCATACTTGGCACATGGTAAGCACTCAGTAAAAGTTACCTACTGCAACTAGAATTGTCGTCATCATCATCATTGTCATCGTGCTGTGCCTTATATCCCTCCAGCCACTTCTGAGCTCACGTGCAGCCCTGATAGACAGTCCCCATACAAACTGACTGCATCCACCTCAGGGGCCTGCCTATTTCTTTTTCTCTGCCCAAGAACTTCCATGGGTGTTGTGGCGGGTTGCTTGGTCTGGAGGCAGAGCAGCCCAGAAGTGCCTCCAGTGGAAGCCCTCCCCTAGAGAAGGATGGCACTAGTGGATGAGAACCCCACTTACCTTGTTGGGGAAATCCTGGGGTGTGTCCTCCACAGCCTGTCAGAGCCCATTTGTCCACAGCAGTAGTCTGCTCAGTGATGTACCCTTTCATTGGCCCTTCTTCTGTCTTACATTTCTCATGTGTGCTTCTTAGCATCGCCCCCCCATCCACACCCATGCCATTGTCTCAGGGTCTGTTTTGGGAGCTAAGAAAATCATCACTATTACCCTCACCACCACCATCATCATCACCATCATCATCATCACCACCACCACTGATTCTGGTTCTTATTATCTCAAAACCAAGCCTTCTGACTGGTTTTCCCATCTTCTTTTCCACTGCAGCCAGAGCTACCTCTGTGCAAGGTAAATGTGGAGTTATGACTTACCTGGATAAAGTCTCCATTGGTTTCTTCTTGCCTGAAGGCAGAGAATTTAAGCTTAGTTCTGCAATCAAGAACTCTCACAGCTTCTCCAGAGCTTACCTTACCAGCCTTGCCCTTGTCTAGTTACACTGCTCACTCTTCTCTCAACTTCTGCTCATTCTTCTCTGCAAGCCGGTGTCCTGACACATGCTCTCTCCTCTGGTTGGGGTTATGCTCAATACCCCTCCCACCTGGGTCTTGTGGGAATTTCTCTTAGCGCTCTCCTGTGTTGCATCCTAATGATCGGTTCATATACCCTGGTCTCCTGCTATTTTGTGGACTCCTCAGTAGGGCCCTTTTCTTTCCTCCTTCCTGGGAGTCGGGTCACACTCCCTCCTCCAAAGCGGGGATTCAGGAGGTTTCTTCTTTTGGGGGGTTGTCAGGAAGGCAGGTGGGTCTCTGGACCTTCTAGAAAAGGGAATGAGATCAATTCAGAGTGGTTGACAGATCGCATCTGTCATGTTTCTTACAGAAACCAGAATGCTAAAAATAATCTATTTCTATCCACTTTCTGTCTCTTTGGTGTCTTTGTTCTTTATAGGAGATCACTTTTTTTGGTTTTTAAATCCTCATCCAAGGGTTTATGGATTTTAGAAAGAGAGAGAAAGAGGAGAGAAAAAAACCATCAATGTGAGTGAGAAACTTGATCACATGCCTCTCGTATGCACCCTGACCAGGAATCAAATCTACAGTTTAGGTATGTGACCTGACAGGGATGGAACCTGCAATGTGTGTGTGTGTGTGTGTGCACGCGCACGTGCATGTGTGCGTGTGCACGCATGCAGGATGATGCTCCCACCACCTGAGCCACATGTCCAGGACTATAGGAGGTCACTTTTTGACCATAGGACTTTAAGAAGCTGGTAATGAGAGGTAATGTGGGCTACTGAGTTTTTTCTCTTAGATTTGTATAAACATGTTTATATTATCTATTTTATGCCCAGATTAAGACATCTCCAGCCAGCCAAATCCCTCCCAAAGCCCTGAGACTGGCACCATCTCTGAAGAATTTCCAAGTTTCCTTTCTGTTTTTCTATCTTGTGAAGGATGTGGTTTTTGGTTGTGTGATTTTTTTTAAGCCGCTTCATTTATTTTTGGACTGATTAATAGCATAGCTAACCAAACTTGGACAGAAATGTCAAAATTCAGAATTTCTGGAAGCATGGAAATAAGAAGCTAATGAGTTCATGTTTTCCATGCGAATGAGACTCCAATACACAATCAGTGCCTCCTTGTTGTATCTCTCACCCTTGGCTATGCTGGCAAGCCTTGCTTTTCTTTTTGGATGTGAAGAATTTGTTGGGAAGAGAAAGCACTTTCCCTTACTCCACCTGCTGGATGGAATGAATGAAAGCCTCAGGGAAAGATGTAAATATTCAGCAAATAGAACCTCAGCCCCAAAGTTCCAAGTCTGGAATACATTTCACAGTCTCAGAACTGAACCCAAGCCAGAAACATGCATGTTGATACTGATTATTTGTGTCCTTTGGCAGAGGGTTTAGAAAAGTTTTATAATTCAGTTGCGTGGGGAGAGAGAGTGATTATGTATATATAGCTTCCACCTGGCTATCTGCAGCTGTTGGAGAGTGGAGTCCGCCTGGATTTCCTTGCCTGTCCCTGGCCTCAGCTCACACCTCGCCCCCTGCCCCTTGATCTCCATTCGTGGGTCTCGCTGGCATTGTGTTTCCTCCGGCTACAGGGCCTTAGCACAAGCTGCTCCCTCTGTCCACAATGCTCTTCACAACCCACGCTCTCCCGCTACACCCAGTCCAGGCTTCCTGTTCTGTGAGAGGCCAGCTCATTTCCTCACAGAAGCCCCTGAGTAAGTCCAGTGTCCCTGTCACACATTCTGAGGACACTGGCCACTTCTCCTCTGTAGAGGCTTGTCACGCCTGTGCCTCCACCCTTCTCTATGGGACCCTCTGCGCAGTTGCTGCCTAAAGGGTAGTGTATGCATGTGACACAAATAGTGTGCGGGCGTTCACTTTTTAACTTTAGAGTCATACATTTATTTTAATATGTACTAGAAAAGAAATATCTGTATAGTTAGTAGCCTGTCCTTTCGTGAGTATTTTTGCTTACAGTCGGCCTAAAGTAGATAAAACTGTGAATCCGCCTTCCATAGCCGTGTGAGTTACAGGCGGCGGGCATACAGGCACAATTTTCAAAGCAGTATGCAAATGACTAAAATTTGGGAGATATGTTCATATAGTTCCCCTCCCTAGATTGTAAGCTCCAGGAAAGAGCTTTTTTTGTGTGCGCCATTCTACCTACTAGCAGTGGTACATATTTAGGCCTCAATAAATATTCGTTGAAAGACTGGACAAGTGACTGAATGAACAGTGTCATGACTCAACAAGGGCCCCTCCCAAGTGACATCAGGCCAGTCACAGATCAGATAACGAGAAAGAAGGGTGAGGTTCCTTTTGAGGCTCATCCGTACGGATGCACGCAGTAGAGACAGGTTGGAACCCTGTAGAGGTAGAACATTCTGGCTCCAAAGCTATCTTCCTCTGTACACGTGCATCATGTTGCTTCGGGTGGATCTGGATTAGGGAATGACGTAACAACATATACTTGAACACACATGGTCCTCTTCAGAGTGCTTAGAAAGATAGTAGCTTTTAAAAAAGGAAAAGCCAGAAAACATTGGTCCCGAATTTCACGTAGAGGCTTTCTTCACAGTGATCATAAGCTTTTCAGTGGAAAGGACCACAGTTACCCATCTGTTAACACTGTGTCAGGCCCAGGGTCTCAGCCATGGTCTGGCCAGTCGTCAGTGTGTCGCCTCTGCTCCAAGTCCACCTCCTCTGTCACATTTGTGACACTGGAGCTGGCCCCTGGAAGCATTTCTCCTTTGCCAGCTGATGCAACTTCAGGTTTGTCAGCAGAGGGCACTGGAGAGACACTGCGAGAGGAAGGGGCTTCTCTTTGGGGTTCATGTGCTTCAATTCTTGCTCCTGTGACAGACACAGCGGCCGGGTGGGCAGCTTCCTGAGGGAGACCCGGTGGTCGGAGACCCCAGCACACTGCTTTCTGAGAGTTCCGCTGGGACCCCAGTGGGAAGCTCCTTGAAGCGCCGCAGCGAGATCCTCCACCGTCCTGGGGGCCACAACCGTCCCTTGTCCCTTGAAGCCTGCACCTCATCCTGGAGAGGAGACCAGCTTTTATGTTTGCCTCTTCCCTCAGTGCTTCCTCAGCCTTGAGGATGACACCTGCTTCCCTACACCTACCGTTCCAATGTCCTTTAGCGATCCCTTTACCCTCTTAGCAGTTAATAATGCTTTCCATGAAAGTTTCCCCGCTCAAATTTCTGGTGTGGTTTCTATCTCCTGATTGGACCCTTACTGACACAATGGTGGACACTCAATAAATGACTGATGAACCGATGAGTCAGTGAGGGAATTGAGAAAAGTGACTTCATTTTCACCTTATTGCTGCTATTAATTCTTTTTTTTAAGATTCTAATACAGATGTTCTATTTTGAGAATGCCATAGATTTTACCATTCATTCTACACAAAACTGCTAGATTCTTAACAGTTAGTTGACATTCCCAGGCTATAAACACTCCTGCTTTTACAATCTGTATGAAACAGGTTAGTGTATAACAATATTCCTACAACTTTTTTTTGAGAAAAAGTTTTGGGCTAAGGCACAACAGTAAAATAGTCTAACATCTTGCTTGCATGTATCTCTTGGTCAAACTAAAATAATTTTTTTTCCTAAGGCAGGAAAACAACACGAGATACGAACACCATAAAGAAGCGTGTTTCTGTGATGATTCGCACACACTGCCTGCCTGCGTCCGCATCCCCACACACAGCGGCCACGGGAGCCAAGCCTGACAGTGAAGACAGCTCCAAACAGGGAAGCCCAACCCCTCATTAAGGCTGATAGAAAAGCACATCAAGGACATGGTGAGGTTTTGCTTGTTTATGTAATAAAATCGACACCCATGTTTAGCTGCAAAGGTGTAAATTTAGCGTGTGTAATGGTGGGAAGCTGAGGGAGAAGGAAGCAATTTGGCAAATGCCTCCTCCCCACATCACAGGCATTCTCAGAGCCATCAGAAGACCCCAAAACTGGGTCCTACAATATGTGCATTTTGTAAAGCACCCCCTTCCCCTCAGCTTCAGGCCTCGGGTGACCTGGTTTCTCTTTTTAATTGTATAACTGGGGCGGAAAGCCCACAGTGTAGCATGTCACGGTCAATACGTCAACCACAAAGCGGGTGCGATGCTACAGAGAGATCCCAATAGTCCTTCAGTAAGTGTCCCTGGTGACTGGAGAGAGTGTCAGTGAATCCCCGGGACAGAGTGCCCGATGTCAGACCCCACGTCTCAGGCTCCAAGGTACCTGGATGTTAGAGTGAATCGTACCTACAGCGGCAAAAGTTTCTTTCTGGGGGTGGAGAACAGGTTTAGGGAGCAGAGTAGGGAGGGGAGATGCTACATTTTATGAGCCATTGTTTCCATGTTAATGGTTGTCAAATCCCTAGTAGTTTTGAAATGGAGAACATGCAAGTCCCACTGCTTGGTTGGGCTTAAGCATTCCCACATTGCACTACTAGTCCCGAAAGTAGTTTTTATTACTTTGTGAAAGTGCAGTTGAAGGCACATCTTTGACCGGTCATCTCTACCACACAAGTTAATATAGCAACCCCAAAGTGCTATGGGTTTAGGGTTCCCCTCCCCCACCCACCCCACGGTGGATAGGACATCCCTCAGATACATGTGAAAAGTGGTGACTCTACTCACATTGTTCTCTTTGCGGTCCAACTCACCCATCAGAGGCCAATTCTCAGCTACCCTAAGCCCCTCAAACACTTAGAACATAGAGCTACTTTTCTTAGTTGACTCCATAAAGATGAGACTTTTTAAATCCCTGTGTAAGATGCGTACCAGTGACAATAGCGTTTATCTTATGTCAGTCATTTTGGGTAGAGACGAGGGTAGAGAATACGGTGATTTCTAGAAAGTGTTGGGGGCTGGGTTTCTAGCTTTTTCCTGGCTCAATCTCCTTGTCATGTCTTGTTTAGAAATGGTTACGAAGTAGGAATTTGGGTGGGGGAGGGGGGCAGAAGAGAGGAATGGAGTGAAGACTGTGGGAGTTGGGAGGGAGCGGCCCACAGCGCTGAGAATCCCAAGGACGGAGGGGGTCCGAGTCCCTGGGGCTCTGGGAGCAGGAATCTGCCAGGACCAGCACTGGAGGGTGGCCCTGGAATCTGCAGCATTTCATTCATTTCACACGATTAGCTGCAAACCAGCTGAAAGAATTCACCAAGCCCTTAGAAATGGTGGTTTCTGGGTAGCAGGACATCCCCTGGTCTTGTTTGTTCAAAAACAAACGTAGGATTGTAACTGAGTCTTGTTTTGGGGAAGGAGAATGTTTACACCATTTTTAAAACTTTGGGTGTGACCCATTAATGTTGTGGCCCAGTAGAAAAATCTGAGTGCATCTCATATACATAGTTTTGTGCCTTTTTTTGTTTCAATTGTATGTGTATGTACAAGAGTATGTATTTGCTGGGTTGATGGAAAATGTCATTCACAGTGTGAACCAGGCTCCAAAAAGTAGAAAAATATTGTTTCAGGCAACTTTAAAAGGAAACAGAGGAATTGGTTTTGGTGTGCAGTTGGCAGAGTGAGCAAACACTGCCCAACTTCTTTTTGAATTGGTGCACATGCATGTGTGAGTATGAGTGTGCACAGGGGTAAGTGTGTGTGTGCATGTGAGTGTGCATGTGTGTGATCTGATTCTGCTGTGATGTGTAGGCAAAGGGTACTTTCACCTGAGAGTAAGAAGTTGTAAGATTCAGAAGTTTAAGGAGATGTTGCTTAGTGTGATAATGTCAGAAAATCTCCTGGAGGAACTATAGTCCCACATTAAAGCTCTTAGAGGTAAGAGATATGCCTTTTATCATAGAGTTATAATCGTAAATCAGTCCTTGAGTTCTTTTTTTTTTTTTTAGATCACATACCTTTGCCTCAGAACAGGCTGGTCAACTCCACAATAGTAGCATAATTTTGTATGATTTATACTATGAACATAAATTGTGGACTGAGTTAGTTATGGTGCTTGGCTCTTGAGGGGGCAAATTTCCTGAAAATGTTTTCCTAGTGGATCCCTAGGAAAGCATCAATATTGCCTTAGGTTTCCAAACAAAACGAAGAGTGTTGCTACCTTACCTTTTCCTATTGGCCTCTAAGGTTTCGAATCTGGCGACAAGCTAAGTGCAGCAAACAAAGCAGCCACCCTCAGGGTGCTGGGGGAAGCCCTTCCACGGGAAGAGGACATACCGTGATGCAAAGAAACTCAGGACATTATATTATGATCTGCTGGAACATTTATTAATATTTGTAAGGTGCAAACAAAGAGAGAGAGAGACAGTGATGTGAAATGACAGGCATCTTCATCAGAGTTCTGCTCTGCAGCCCAGGAGCTTGGCTGGTCTAGGCATCACGTCTATGAGGCTGAGGTCTTGGGGCTCCGTCGCCTCTGACGCAAAGCAAGGACCTGACCTTCAGTGCCACGTGATGCCCCCGCAGTTTCTGTTAAGTACACGCTGTTGGCCACAGGAGGCTTCATCCCCCCTTCGGAGGAAACAAGTCGTCACCGCCTCCACCAGCACACTGAAAACAGTCGAAAGCAAACACACTCCTGATGTTTCCTGCAGAACGTCAGGCAACTTGTACCAGTCGGCCTGAAAATGACCCCCCACGAGAGGCCTGGGACAGGCAGATGGCTGCACGATTGAGTCAAGGAAGAGAGAGAGCCACAGGGATGCTCCACGTTCAAGGAACTGGAGCATGTTCCAAACGGTGCGAGGGGCCGCTGACCGCCCCTTCCTCCCAGACTTGACCGGCTCTCTTCCTGACCGGAAAGTGAGCTGACACAGTTCTGCAGTTGACAAGGCTGGGCTCACCTTGCCGTGTCCTCTGACACCTGGAGAGGGGTTTTTGTTTTATGCCAGGAGTTGCTAATTCTTCCCACACCTGGGTTTCTGGGACCTACTGTTTATTCAGCAGGAGCCTGCAAAAGTCTGTGTTTACTTGACTGAAAGAAATGAATCCACAGCATCTTTCTTCACACGTCGAATGCCCTGGGAGCGAATACAGCAGCAAACCAGACAGACGAGGTTCCCAGGGGCCCCCGTGCCCAGGACAGTGCCGGACACACAGTGGGCACTTCATAAACACTCGGGGGCGCGTCCACGAGTGGGGGCTGGCCCAAGGGTGCTGAGGTCACAACAGTGTTTCTTCCACGAGGCTTGGGGCCTCTGAGCCCACGGGCTCCCGTCTCGTCTGTTAGCATTGGCATTTACGTTTGCTTGGCCAGTGTTATACTTGAATTTGATCCGTGCACTAAAAATTATGGACTATTGTAAATATCTTGGATTTCCTCTCTGGGTACCTTTTTCTGGCCAAATCTTTGTAGTAAAGAGATGTCAAGCCACACTGTACTATCCCTAACTTGCCTGCAAAGATTTATGAATATAAAGTAGAACTGTCTTACCCAAGTTACAAAAAGAAGTTATGACATCATTTGCTGTAGAAACAAATGCAAGATGGTATTATTCACGGTCGTGTTAACTTGGTTCAGTTCCTCAGTCTCGCCACTGCTTCAAACTTTCACCAGTTGTCATTTTTCTCCCGTTCTCAATATGACAGCTCAACTAGGAATTGTTTTTTCAGTGAATAATAACTTCATTTCCTTATAAAACATGAGCTAACACTCGCATCAGTTTTTATCCACAATTATCACATCATTACTTAAGAATCTCCATTTTCAAAGAAAAATTTTCTAACAGCACAGTGGGAAACAAAGGAAAATCTCATTTTACAGGTAACTGTAGTACAGGTCGTAGATAACTGAGTAGCTTCTACATTGTACCCTAGTATCACTCAGTGGCTACATGCTAGTCAGTTTAACTGCCTTTGAGCTATATATTTTTAAATGTGATTCAAACATACAGCCTCACAGTAAATTTAAATGGCTTATTAAACACCTTCATAGGGCAACAGTATCGTATGTCAAAGATGAATGGTGCTTCTAATTTGCTAGCCACTTGGGTCAAGTTTACTTTAAGCAGGAAGCGTATTTATACAAGTGATCGTAACACAAATGGTCTCTTAGGAAAAGCTGTTGGTGAGAGTTTAACATTTTTGAAGTATGCTCTTGTTTATCTTCTCAAGGGGCATTTTATAGGCAATGGGCCGAAGCACCTCAGCACAAGCGTCACGCCGCCGATGCCGCCTGAGTGCTCGTGTTCTTAGGGGTGAGGGAGAGGGGGCCGGTGGGAGGGCTGAGCCACCTTCACCTGGCTACCACCTGTCAGACCTCCACAGAAAGAATGGTGGGGGACGGCAGCAGCATCTGCAGCGCCTGGGAGCTAGAGATGTCACCGCTGCACCCCAGACCCACTGGGCCAGAATCGACATCCAAACTCGCTCCCCCGTGCGGCCTGTCAGCACCGTCCCGGGACCCAGAAGCCTTCGTGTCCTGGTGGCCAGGCTCAGCTTGGGGTATCCCTCTCTCTCTCGTCCTCACCTCTAGACCCATCCTGTGGAGAAGATAACGGTCCCTCAGCCCGCGTTTCCCTTCCTTTCTCATCACTTCCATGGCCACGTCCTGGACCCAGATGAGTTCACCAACATCCAATGTCCTTGATCAAAAACCCACTTTTCCTGCTGTCCCCCTGACATCATCCAGGGGCTTCCTGTTGCCCGATAACTTTCGAAAGGTCAAGGCCTCATAAGGACTTCCATTGCTTGACATTTATTCTGCCTTCTTGTGCCTGAGCCTCCTGTTCCCTCATTGATGCCGCACTGAGATCCCATCCTTCTAAGCCACCCACCGAAGTCTCCCTGTGCCGTTTTAATCCCTTCCGTTCTTGAGGAAGGATTTCTTAGTCCCTGTTTCTACTGTGGAACGCTGCCTTCCACTGACCTAGCCACAAGCTTCTCTGCTAATGTTTGTGGGGCACCTATAGGGCAAAAGGGAGTCACACTGGATATTTGGGAGAATTGTGGGCAGGGTTTACTCAGTAGAGGGAATCGATTGCTGTTACTAATGACCTACTGGGCAGCCAATGAACACACCTCTTTTGGTCCCACCTGTGCGTTGAGAGGCTCAGCCTGCAGCAGATGCCCAGAGGCAACTGCACCTCCAAAGCAGACCCTGACCAACCAGCCAACTGGCCCCTCAAAGCAATTTGGTCCCCTCTGTTCCTAACTGTGCTGGGGTAAAGAGCTCTGCAAGAAAATGAACTGGGTGTTTTAGAAGTGCATTGCATACAAATTCAGGCTCTGTGGGCCAGGGGTTAGCGCAGCCAATGGTCAAGGGAACAACCTGGGGTCAGCTGGTGAGGACCCCTCTGGAGTGGTTGGTGCCCAGAGCAGACTTCTCTAATCAGAGTTGACTGGCAGGGGGAGAAACAAGATTGCTTTCTGGCCGTAGTGAGTCCGGGGGCCACGCTTGCAGCTTCCGTTCTTCTTCAGCCCCACGAACCAATTCTTTTCTGCATGCTTCTTGGACGTGTAGGTGTTGTAATGGTTTTCCTCCAGCCTTTCCAGGAACAAACATTCCTCATTTGGTGTTTGCTGCAAAGTAAAACCAGAAGACAGTGGAACTATCAGTGAGTGGTTTTAAGCCGGGTTCCTCTGCTTAAAGCTATGTGACCCTGGGCAAATGACTGAGGCTTTCTGTGCCTCAGTTCCCTCTTCAGTAACAGTGGGATGCTGACGGAGCCTGGCTCTGGGCCTGGGAACGAGACTTGGAACAGGACCCAGCGTCTAACCAGCCTTCAATATACATTTGCTGTTACTGTAAGCTCCCCTTCCATCGTTGTCCTCAAGACCCTGTAGTGTGCCAATGGGGAGATCCTGAGTGACTCTGAGTACCCTAAGAGCGGGGGGCTTCTGTCACTGTAGAGGCCTGGCATGCCGGCATGACCGTGAAAAACGTTCAGAACAGATAAAAGCAGACTGGTGCAGTGGAAGCTTTTAAGTTTGGACTTGAAGAATGAATGAAAACCTGCTACTATTACTTTCCATTCTGGTGATTTTTACTAACAAGAGCAGGATTTTTACCCTAGCATTGTTAAGCACATACATGCTTGCACAAAATGTGTCCTGAGTTCAAATCATATCCTGGAACTTAAAGTTAAACAAGTAGCTTTCTCTTTTAATATTTATGAAAAAATTGTGCTTTTCAAAAATGACAATTTTACTTTGAAAAAAGAAAGAAAAAAAGTAAAACCACCTGAAGCCCGCCTGCCCAGATCTAGGCAGCTGTGCCCAGGTGGTGAACACCTTCCTTGTGTCCGTGTGCACGCACACACAGAGAAGCAGATAAGACCAGATGGGTATAGACTTATGATGCTATCAAAATGGCATGCTGTGTCTGTTGTTTTAAAAACGGGCAGTAAGCCTATGAAAACATTCAATCTCACTAGCAAGAAAATGCAAATTAAAAAATGACATAACATATGTTGGCAGTGATATCTGCAAAGCAAAAAAAAGATTTGCAAGTTATTATTGGTGAGCGTGTGGGAAACAGGCACTCTCGCGCACTGTTGGTGAGATGCATTGGGGGAAACTTTCTGAGGGTAGTTGGTGAAATGCATCGAAGTTTTAACTATGCACTGCTTGTGACCCAGCAATTTCACTTCTAGGAGTGGACCCTTAGGAGACAGTGGAGCAAGTATAAAACTGTATTTTCAAGGGTAATCTTTAGATATAATGGTAAGAAATTGGGAGCAACCTAAATATCCATGGAAAGGTGATTGGTTAAGTAGATAGTGATACATACATATAGTGGAATCCAATTCAGTTATAAATTTATTAAGCTGGAAAGATAGCTATAACATATTTAATAGGGCAGTTACTTTAAAAAAGTCTACCAAAAATTTTTTTATTTTACTTGGTATGCATTTGTTAGAGAGTAGGAGGAACCCGGGTTAAGTGAACTTCATGTTTGTCAGGATTTTAGAATACATTTATTATATTTGAATATAAACCAGTTAGATGTGTTAAAATACTTATGTTGTATATTGACTTGGCTCCAATTCCAAATCATGTGGTCTCTATAGTATCACTTTACTGACAGTAGTTGGTGAGTCCCTTTCTGGCGGTTTCCAGTCCTGTTAGTCGGTTCTCCTATTGGGAGGTTCTCCTGCAGTAGGATTCTCTATTTGTGGGCACATCTGTCTGTTAGACGGTAAGCCCTCCTGAGGGAAGAGGTGGGGTCCTGTCAGCCTTCTGTCTACCCCAGACATAGAGCCCTGCAAATAACAGGTGCTTGCCAACGAGGCAGTGAACTTGACTGTGGAGCTGGTGTAAAGCCCTCAGTGAAGTCATCCCTGACTGGTGAGGAACTCAGTGTGCTGCTGCTTATTCATTCCCAGTCAAGTGCAGTGACAGCTGGGTGAGACACTGTATCATTTTCAAACGAGGTGGGACACTGCTGTGCTATTTAATTGGGTGACTCTGCTGCCTCTAAAGGAGCTTATCCAGACATCGGTGTTGGAGGCTCCTTGTTGGGGTGAGAGGAGGCTGGCAGCCTTGGACCTGTGGGGGTTGCCCACTCCCCTGTAGGGGGGGCTCGCCCCGTGAGGCCTCTTAGTGGGCCCTGGGACTGTTTACAGTGATGAAGCTGAGGAGGGCCACACCCCCTTCTGACGTCTCTACTACACGACGGCAGCAGACACACAGACACCGACTGACTCAGAGGCTGAGTCAACAGGCCAGATCCGAGGTGCTGCATCCGCCCCCCCCGCCCCCCGCCAGGGTTTGTCAGCCCCTCTTACGCATTTGGAGCAATGCCAAGGGCCTGGGCAGTAACAGCTGATGCACGGCAATTGTTTTCATTTTTATATTTAGCATGCTCTCCCCCTCCCCCGCCCAGTACATAGGTGACATATACCTACTGTAGAAAATTTGGAAAATACAGGAAGGCATTCACATATGATAAAATCAGCCACTGACCACTCACAGAGATAAATTAATGTTTTGGTCTATGGCCTTTCAAACTTATTTAAAAAAATAAATATGCCCTTTCCACACACACACACATACAAGTTCGTATCAGGAGGGACTGATACTTAAAATCGGTTAAGAGTACAAGGCAGAGCTCTGAGATATGTTAGGGCTTGTCTTTATCAATGGGGAAGTATAAAAATTATGAGGCATAGTATATTAAGATCATCTGAAAATTTCAGGTGAGTTTCAGTGACAGCCAGGACTATGGAGGGAGAAGGGGGTGTTTGGAGCCTAGGGGAAAAGTCGGGTTTGGGAGGTTCTCCTCCAGTACTTTTATACAAGTAAAAGAAGCTTATAACAAACATCAAAACTGATTTAAAGGAGGAAAACCCATAAAACTGTATATATAACCTAAGAAATAATGAAGGCAAGGGATGTGTAAGCGGATTGTTTCACAGCTGCTGGTGACAGAGCGCCCCGCCCCCACCGGCTGCAGGTCCTGTTCACTGTCCCTCTGACTCCTCCCAGCCTGCGTGCTGGCTGTGACCGTGCCTTAGCTGCCTCGGTTCAGACGAGGCTCAGAGTAGGGAAGGCACTTGCCCAGGTGGCAGAGGCGTGAGATTGAATTACGAGCCTGAGATTGAATGATTGATCGGTCAATTGATTTTATTGCCAATTAGAAGAACCACCCTAAAAAAAGAACCCACTGCCTATGGAGCTGGGCTCCAAACCCTTTGAAGTTGTCCCACTTGGTCCGTGTTCAGCAAACAGCCTACTAGAAGCTGCAGTACCTACGACTCCAGTGATCCCATCTCCTGACCCCTCGTGGGCAGCATGAGAAGAAACCGAACTGTGTTCACCTCCCAAATCCTGGCCAAGATGAGTATCAAGAAGGGTTTCCTGTGTCCGCTGCCTCCTGACAATTTGGTACAAGTTAAAGGGAGCCCCAGATCAAAATCCCCTCCCGGTCGCCTCTCCGTAGACATCGTAATACAGGGAAGAAAGGCGCTGGGCTTGGGCTATGCCTTACGGCTGAAACCTCATCATCAGTTGTTGGGGTGCAGAGAAAGGTCATTCAAAACCCGGGGCCACTGGCTTCAGCGCTGTCCCCAGTCAAACCTTTTACCAGAGACGCCAGTGAGGGGAGAATCATGTTCTTCCCTGTATTTGTGTTCTTTTCTCACACAGACCAGCATATACACAGTCAAACCTGCGTGAAACACTAACTGTAAGAGGGATGGAGGGGGCAATGCAGAGGATGTTAGCCTGTGGACAAATTCTTTGTGCTTCTCAAGGGCAGGGATGTGGTTCACTCATCTTTACACCCTTGTCGGGGCCTGACTGCACTAAGACACGGGAGGCATTGGGTAAATCTCTGTGGAATTGAGTTATTCAACTTTTTGTTTAGGAGAGCCTTGCACGATAAAAAGGCCATTTTCAAAGTTTTGTGTGTGGCATGCAAACTACCAGAAAAAGCACAGGGGACACACCTGTGACAAGGTGCTGGGTATTCAAGAAGCTTGTTTGGAAGGAATGAATGCAGTGGAACTAGGTATTCTGAAGTGGGTGATGGATGACTTACTGAAATTCCAATCAATGTCCCCTCTGTGTCTGTGGGATAATACGTTTTGAGTATTTTGAGAGAATACCACAAGAAACTTTTTATGTTTGTGCCTAAAATAAGGCAGGGTAGAGGGTGGGAACCCGACTGGAAAAAATAACAAACAGAGACTAATTGTTGCTTTATCGTGTGTATCACCCGACGTAACAAGATTTCTGGAGACCACAGGCCTTGGCCGAGCCTGGAAGCGTGTCAGCCTCATACTTACCGAGCCGTACAAAAGCCCGTCGGAGTCCATGGCCAAGTACTGGCCACTCCCGGTGCTCTTTATGTACACCTCCCCCACGCTTTCCGCACTGAGCTGCAGCTGAACTGAAATAAAAATAACACGAGAAAAAGTAAATAAACACTAGGCCTTTGCCAACAGGGCCCGGCGGCCAGGACAGTTGGCCATGGAAAATTCTGCTCATTCATTTCAGGGCCCTCAAGGATGAGCCTCAGATGAATCAACACAGAGAAATACAGTTCCTTTTTCTTTGCCCTCCCAAGAAAGCTGTCCCTTGGGAACTATGTTTTTCAGAGAAGGAGAGGTGAAGCAGGGGTGCCCACCTCTTCCCCCCACACACACACACCTCCCCCAGCCCACGCTGTTTCCCTGTGCCGCCCTCCTTTCCCCTTGTCCCTGGAGGGAAATAACCAGGGGAGGAAGCTGCATTCACTTCCCCGGACTCCTGTGCCCAGCGATGCTGGGGTGCTGTGGAGTGCGCCCCCGGGCAGCCCAAGTGTGTTCTGCCTCAGTTAGCAACCTGCCTTGAGGTGTGTCTTTGCACAGCCCCAGCCTTCTAGGCGTGGGAGCTTCTCGTGGACAGATCGCATCAACTCCCCACCCTCCGTGGCAGCCCAGCTGGGTAGAGGCAGAGGGGAACCGTGGCTTCTGATTGGGAGAATGATGCATTTACCTGGAATTGCAGGAATATGAAACTGTGGTTCTCACCTGGGGGCGAGTTTGTTATTCAGGGGACACTTGGCCATGTCTGGGGACTTGTTTTGGTTGTCCCACCTGGAGTGGGGTGGTGCTATTAGCATCTAGTAGGCAGAGGTCAGGGATGCTGCTGAACACCCTACAGTGCACAAGGCAGCCCTTCACAATGCGGAGTGGTGAGCCCAGAGAGTCCCCAGCGTGGAGGCCGAGAAGCCTCAAGGTGGAGGGCAAGGCCGTGAGTTCCCCGAGCTATGCTCTCCCAGTTCGCACTGACTGCTGTGCCCGCTGCTGGGTACCACCCAGACTCCAATGCCCATTTGGTAATTATTCATTTGCTTTCTCTTCCCAGGGAGGCTCTAGAGGAAGGTGATTTTTTTCTTTTTTTTAAATCCTCACCAAGGATGTGTTAATCTTTTAGAGAGAGAGGAAGAGAGAGAAAGAGAAACATCGATGTGAGAGAAGCATCCATTGATTGCTTCCCGTACATGCTTCGACCAGGGATTGAACCCACAACCTAGGCATGTGCCCTGACCGGGGATCGAACCCACAACCTTTTGGCGTAGGGGCCAATGTTCCAACCTACCGAGCCACCCAGCCAGGGTATGGAGGGGGGCATTTTGATGGTTTATATTTGGGAATAAAATGAATTTTGGACTCTTCTGGTCCATGTCTTTGGTCACTGACCATCACGGCCATCGTTATGACTAGGAGTGGGATCTGGACTCAGTGTTTCCACAGAAGGCGTGTGGCCCACTCCAAGGGTCCGCTTTGTCTGACGCCGAGGGCCAGGGGGAGCTGGAGAGAACACCGAGCTTTGGTTGGCGCATCGAGACCCCTCATTGCTTTTTCTTCATTTTTCTTTCTTATTTAATGTCTTTGAATAAATTATACCACGTTTCAAATTCAGAAACAATATAAGAGGAGACAGTAAAAATGTCCCCCTACCCCTTTTAGCCTCCCATTTGCAACCAGTGGGGATACAGCAGTAAACAGGACAGATGAGACCCTTGTCCTCCTCCCAGGACACCTTGTCCGGGGGAAGCTCAGACAGACAAGTAAACCCCTCCTAGGTGTGTCTTAGATGGATCTTGCTGGAAAAATTTTATGCCCATATGAGCAAATACATGTTTTCCCTCCTGCCTTTTCATATGCAAGTGGTAAGATCCTTTACGCACAATTCTGCACGCTGGGTTTTGTTTGTTGGGCTTATCAGGTAATTGGAGATCTTTTCATTTCATTACTGAAGAGGGTTGCCTCCCCCTTTTTTTTTTTTTTACCAGCTGAATTGTATTCCATTATGTGGCTACACCATAATCATTTAACCATAATCACTACTTCCCTATGAATATATCTGTATTTTATTTCCTTATCTCCTGTTTTCCTTATCTCCTGATTCATTCCTAGGGGGATACATAGTTACATCACCCCATTGAAGCTGCAGTGTCCTTGTTCTTGGAAGTCTTTGCTGAAGAGACTTGGGGCCTCCTCTAGCTTCCTGCGGGAAGTGGAGTTTATCTAACTCATGGAGAAGGGAAGGGAAGCCACTGACCTCCTCTCCCAGGGGGCTCCTAACTTCGGCTAGCTCTGAGAGAACAGGCTAAAGGTCCTCCACGGTGATTGGGCCCTCCCCGTTCTAGCCTCAGAGCACACCTCTTGCTCAGTCAGTCAGTGCTTTGCCCATCCGACTCCTTCAACACACCAAGCTCTTTGCTACCTCAGGACCTTTGCACATGCTCAACCCTGTGTCTGGCACCTTCTTTGTCCTGATACTCACAAAGCTGATCCTTTTCCTCCTGCAGGCCCCAGCCTAACACCCCCTCCTCAGAGAGGCCTTTCCCACCCCAGCACCCTGTGACAATCTGTATGGTGGGCCCTGTCACCCTTCCCATCGCACCCCCACCTCACTGCTCCGCCACCTTGGTCCCCAGATTGTCATCCTTCTCGCCCCTTGTTTGTTTCCTTCACGGCAATTTATACGAAGTACAATTGTTTTTTATCTCTTAGGGGTTTGCTCATTTATTTCTGCCTCCCCAGGAGAATGCACACTGGGACGAAGGGCAGGGATCTTGTCTGGCCTGCTCCTGATTAGGTCTCCAGCACCTCACGCCATGCCCTGCCCTCTGGGGACAGCTAATTGTTGAATGAATAATGTTTTGCAGATATTTGCAGAGATGACTCTGCTCATCCATTCATCAATAAGCTGTGAGCTTTCAATTATGTTTCCAATATCACCTTGTGAAGTGAAGATGGGACCAAGTTGAGAGTTGTAAGGCTCAAGGCTGGGCTCTGCCACCAGCCCTCTATGAGACCGCCTCGGCCAGCTGAACCTCCGGCCACAGTCTCCTGTCGGTACAACGAGAGGCACCTGGGTTCAGCCTCCCAGGGTTTCTCCAGCTGTAACAGTCTATGAAGCGAGTGAATACAGTTGACAACAATACCAGATACAGTCGCACATATTGTATAAAAAGGAACAAAGGAAATAAAAAGGTGGACGAATTTTGAAAACATGCTAAGTGAAATAAGCCAGTTGCAACAGACCACGTATTTTGTGATTCCACTTAAACGCAGTGTCCAGAGTAAGCAAACCGGCAGAGACAGGAAGGAGAGGAGTGGTGGCCAGGGGCTGAGGAGGGGCCCGGGAGAGAGAAGGGAGGGTTATGGTTAGGGGGTGTGGGGTTTTTTGGGAGGTGACGAAAATGTTCTAAAGTTGATTGTAGAGATGGTCGCCTAACTCTGAATGTAAGAAAAACCACTGAATTGTTCACTTTACATGGGTGAATCTATCTCAGTAAAGCATATTTAAAAATTCTCTGTGTTTTCACGTGTGGTTTTCAGAGAACTTTCACACACATTTCTTCTATCAGTTTCTCAGTGTAGCCCTGTGTGTCTACGAGAGACCGAAGGGGGGCAGCCATTTACTGCACCGGCAGCGAGCCAGGCAGAGGGCACGCTGGTCTCCGCCTTGGCACGCACGGTGCAAACTTGGAGCGCAGGCTCCACATCCGCCTGCACGCGTGCAAGTTCTGCTTGGCCGTGTGTCAGCGGTGCGGCCGTCGGGTGAGTCGTCCCCTGCCTCCTCATCTCTCGTGGTGGTGCCTGCTTCATGCAGCAGTTGTGAGGGGTAAGTCTGGGCACAGCGCCTGGCAAGTGCCCGGTACTGTCACTTCCCGGTGCTGAGGTGACTTCACCGCCCCTCAGAGCATTCCCCGGAGGGCGGTGGCACGGGCTCTGTCCTGCAGGTGAGAAGACTGGAGCTCGGTGAGAGGGTGGTTTACCCCCTGTCGCCGTCAGGGGGGAAACCGTGACCGGAACCCGGGTTTAAGCATTCCAAGTATCCCGCTTTTCCCTCTTTTGTAAAACGCCTTGAGCTCCAATTATGGAAACATCGGGCCAGATCAAGCCATACTCACTCCCCTTCTTGGACTCCCTCATGTTCAAGGTCTGACCGGAGCAAGACGCAGATGGGCATCCAGAATCCCTTCTGTAGCCATAGCATGCAGGGTGATGTTAGCTCCCTGGGATGTTTTTCCAGCTCCTATATTTACTCGTTTATTTATTTTTATTTTTTAATTATATTTTATTGACAATGCTATTACAGTTGTCCTGATTTTTCCTGCTTTGCCCCCCTCTACCCAGCAACCCCCACTCCCTCAGGCAATATGCCCACTCTTGTTCATGTCTATGGGTCAGGGTCCTGTGTGCAAGTTCTTTGGCTGCTCCCTTTCCCATACTGTACTTCACATCCCCATGGCTATTCTGTAACTACCTATTCATAGCTCTTAATCCCCTTACCTCTCACCCGTTCTCCCACACCCCTCCCTTCTCTTTATCTTTAACCTTTGGCATTTTAATTATGGTGTGTCTTGGGGTGCCACCCCTATATTTAGGTATTTGGTCAAACACATCATAGGTGCCACAGAAATCCCAAGGGGCAAACCCTTTCAGGTAATCAAAGAAGTTGCTTCCTTAAAAGTGCCTGTTTTCAGAGCAGCTCCAGGCTCACAGCAAAAGTGGGGGAGGCACAGAGAGTTCCCATGCGCCCCGCCCCCAAACACACAGTCTGCCCATTCTGGGCGCCCCCCACCAGACCTGCCGGCACCTCTGTTGTAACTGATGCACTTGTGGTGACATGTCATCACAGAATACTTTATAGTATTTCCTAGTTCAGTTCTGTTCTTTGCCTTAAACAGTCCCCATTCATGTTGCCGTGGGGGAGAGCGGAGCTGCTTCGCTAGCTGCCGAGCCCCCTTTGGGCTGTGCGAGGCCTCGCGGAGCGCGAGCCAGCGCCGCCCGGCACATGAGTCAGTTCTCGGCCAGAGCCCCAGCACCGGGTTGTTACACTGGTGAGAGTTCGTCTCAAGAGTTTCCTCTGTAAATATTATTTCTCCAGGATGTCCAAGTTTCATAGCTCATTTTCACTGGATTTCCTTCTGGCTAAGTTCCCTAAACATATATCCTTCTGCAAGCAGGGCTGGCAGGAAGGAGTAACACCCAGCCCGAGCAGCCCGTGTAACCGACTAGGTGTCCAACTCCCTAGTGTGACTTCATTCCAGTTTTCCAAGCCCACATCCTCCCGAGCTGCTGCCGAGCGAGAGTGGAAAGGGGAGAGCGAGAGCAAGGGGCTCAGAAAGAGAGGGAGGAGCTGGCCACACAGCCTGGCCGCAGCCCCAGCTCCTCCCTCTGGGAGCCAAGGGCAAAGCCATTCAGTCAACACATACTCATGAACCCCCTTATTGTGTGCTGGGAACTGAGCTCAGGGCCTCACAGGGGCCCTGCCCTCAGGGGCTTACACTCAGTTAGGGCTACAGACGACCTCATGAATGCTAAAGCAACAAACAGAAAAAACTAGCTTGTTTTTGAGCTAAAAGCAAACAAAAGTGCAACAACTACAACAAAAACACTCTCCCTCCTCCCCCCCATATGTGTGTATGTGTGTGTGTGTGTGTGTGTGTATACACACACAGAGAATATATACATATTCTTCCAAGGAGAAGCAGAAAATAATGCATAGTGAAAAGAGCAAATTTCAAAAGAATACAGTAAAATCTTGATGAAAATGTTGCTGAAACAACAACAACACTGCATCGCTCACGAGTCTATAGGGAGTAAAACAGAAAAACGGACCCTCTCCAAGCCATGCAGCTGCTGCTCTGGGGAGGATGGAAAGAAGGACTAAGACGGGGGAGGGGACTCAGGAGAACTTCTCCTCACCCTAACTCTTCATTTCTTTGAAGACACAATTCTGAGCAAGAACTGCCAGCTGGTAACACTGGGCAACTCAGGGCGATGGGGCTGGCGTTGCTGGTAGAATTCTCCTCTGCACTTTTTGGGGGATGGTTGACATATAAAGCCCAGCTCTTGGTCAGTGGGCACATGTTCAGAGCTGACTTGCATCTCTTGCTCCTGATACCCCCTGTGGTGCCCCATGACCCAGCACGGGCTTGACCCCCGGGGACCATGTCGTTCTGGACATGGGCGTCCGTAAAGGAGAACGTTCTCCGAGCCAGGCAGGGGCCCAGGGAAGCTGGTGAGGCGGTCCCAGGGTGGGGGCCACTAAAGCCACAACTTTCTGTTCAGTTTCCTTGTTCAGCACCTTCCACCAGGTTAGTACCAGGCAGGGGGGAGCACCTCCCCTTTATCCTATGGGAGGGCAAGTACTTGCTACGTGTGAGCAGGAAGGTCAGTGGCTCTAAAACACCCAAGCCTGAAGGGGGGAGCGCTTTTTGAAAAATGAGGTAAGTTGCTGATCCATAGCACTCTTTTTGTCCCCCAGTTCTGAACTGTGGACAGCAACTTTTGACCTAGCAGAAGAAACAGAAAGCAGTATTTTTAAAAGTACTTCAGTGTTAGACATAAAGTTCTTAGAGGAATCAGATTTACAAAGCACTATGGAAATGTGCTATGAGAAGGTTGGACATGTTTGCTTGGTGGATTCCTGGGCCCCTGTGCCAGGAATGCATTAGGGCAAGGGTCTCCAACCTCCGGCCACAGACGGATCTGGGCCTGTTAGGAACTGGGCCTCACAGTGTGAGGTGAGCTTGAATGTCACGTGCTGGAGTCATCCGGAAACCACTCCCCCACCTTGGTCCATGGAAAAATTGGCTTCCACGAAAATGGGCCCTGGTGCCCGAAAGGTTGGGGACTGCTGCATTAGGTTGTGCTGATTTGAGAATGGCCTCTTGGTCAAAAAGAAATGTCCAGCTACTGAAAGGTACAAGATCACCTTGCAGATTATGCCCCATCCCTCATCCCCTGCTCTTCCTTTGGACCCCTTCACGGATCTTAGAGGAACCTGCGTAAAGGTGAACCCAGCGCTTTTGAGCGGATATGCCGGCCCCCCCAGCTAGGTGTTCGACCTTTTTTCTGAGCGACGGTAAGTCTGTATCTCTGGTTTTCTCTTCTGCTCCTCAGAGCCTGCTGAGGACTCTCAGCAGCAGTTCATTGGCAGTGAGATGCGTGATTCCTACTTTCCAGGGGTAGAAGGGTGAGGTGTCCCAGTCCCAGATCATCCTCATTCCCATCTTCCTGTCCCGCTCTAGGAGTTTTTAAAAATATGGTTACAACTGGTCGTTTAGGGAGACGCATGTGCAGAGGGAACTTGTGCTTCTGCAGCATCCGTGGCCGTTAAGTGTGAGTTCCACCTCTGCCCTCCAACGAGAGGCCAGAAGAGATTACGTGCCCGGTTTATTCTGGGTCGAGACTTCCCGTCCTTTGCCGTGTTTACCCAGAGTGAGGTCAGCCTCATTCAGAGCTCTATGAGGTTGTTTTATGTCAGTGGCATTTATAATTAAAATGTCGCCGCAAACCGGGCTCCATAAAACATTAGAGAAAGACGGTGAGGAAAAAAAAATTGAGTTTATGGAAAAAAAATTCCAGTGGTTTGGAATACATATATATCTGAAAAAGACTTTTCTTAGAATGTGTAAAGGCGTCTGCTTCCCCTTTCAAGTCTGAAAAAGGTGCCTGGAAAATTTTGTTACAGTCCATAGCCTGTGTGATGTATATATTTTTTCAAGTTTAACTAGAAAAATCCCGTTTGTATAACCAGATAAGGGGTGTGTGGGGAGGAGGGGTGGGGAGCCTTCTGGCATCACCACCGACCAAGGCGAGGACACCCCGCTGGGGGGGCGGGGTGGGGTGGGGGGAGCCTTCCTGCCTGCAGACCTGCTCTGCTCTCGGCCTCTGGCAGGAGGGTCCCGCTTTGCCCACACTGGTCTTGTGAAAAGCTGTTTTGACTTTTGGCCCAAGCTAATGGGAGCAGAGCACCTTTGCCATCAGGCTCCACGTCACGGCAGGCCGGAGAACGGAAGCCTGGATGCCTGGAAACCAGGGGCGGGTGAGGTTTCACTGGGGAGAAGGAGCCTACCCTTTAGGAAGGGCTGCAAAGTAGCGTGCTTTTGACCAGCCAACTCCCCTGGTGCCTTTAGGATGTGGTTTGATTTATAAATATTTGATTGGCACACACTTTGCTCAGAACATTTCCATCTGTGTGGCGAGTGGTGCCAGGAATCCTGCTGCGCATGCAGCCTCTTACGTGCTCGGGGAGGCCAGGGGTGCAGACTGCAGGAGGGGCTGCAGACTGCAGGAGGGGCTGCAGACTGCAGGAGGGGCTGCAGGTGGGGGACTCTCGTGAGCTTATTTTTATTCTCCAGCTACTGTTCCCATTATGAGTCCCATCGAGGAATGAGTTGTGGGCCCCATCGCCAGAAGGGAAGCTCCAGCAGAAGGAGAGGAATCTGACAAGGAGCCTTTCTGTGCTTTACTGGAGACAACAGGTGGGGCAGGCCTGGCCGGGTCCGTGCCTGGGCACACTCGACCTACAGGCCCGGCCTTGAAAATGACAAACCCAGACGGTCCCAGAGACACTGAGGTGTGGAGTCACCCCCAGTTTGGTGAGCAAGGGTTGCAGTTATTTCACTTAACTGACTCTGAAGATCAGATGGCTAGAGGAGGAAGGCCAAGGAAGCTCAGGGATGATGATGAGGATGATGAAACCACTTTCGAGCACTTACTGTGTGCTCAGTAGTGTGTTAACCACTTTTACAAACATCATCACACTTAAAATTCGTACTTTCCTATGAAACAGGTACCCTTGTCATCCTTGTTTTTTATTTAATCCAGATTTGCTTATTTAAGTATAGCTGGTATAATTATTATATTAGTTATATAATTTTCAGGTGTACAATATAGCAATCCAACATTTTTATACCTTGCAATGTGATCATCCCACTAACTCTAGTCATCACCTGTCCCCGTGTGAACTTACCATAGTATCATGATTACATTCCCCTTTACCTCTTCACCCATCCCCCATCCTCCACTCTTCTGCTAACCATCCCTTTGGTCTCTGTTTCAAGGAGTCTGTTTTGTTTGGTTTTGTTTTGTTTTGGTTCCTTTGTTTTCTTTTTAGGTTCCACACATAATGGAAACCATATAGTATTTGCCTTTCTCTATCTGATTTATTTCATTTAGCTCAATACTTTCTAGATCCATCTATGTTGTCACAAATGGCAATATTTCATTCCTTTTTATTGCTGCGTAATATTCTATAGGATATAAGTGCCACATCTTTATCCATTCATCTACCGATGGACACCTGGGTTGCCTTTGCTATTGTAAACAATGCTGTGATGAACAGAGGGGTGCACATATTGTTTTGAAGTAGAGCTTTTTTCCCCCTTTGGATAAGTATCTGGAGGTGGAATTGCTGGTATATCTATTTTTAGTTTTTTGAGGAGTCTCAATACTGTTTCCACAGTGGCTGCACCAATTTGAAGTCCCCCCGACAGCACACAAGGGTTCGTTTTTCTCCACATCCTAATCAACATGTGGTATCTGTTAATTTTTTCATAATAGCCATTCTGGTTGATATGAGATGGTATCTCAGTGTGGTTTTAATTTGCATTTCTCTGATGATTAGTGATGTCGAGCATCTTTCCATATGTCTATTGGCCATCTGTATGTCCTCTTTGGAGAAGTGTCTTTTCATGTCCTCTGCCCATTCTTTTAATCAAATTATTTATTTGTTTGTTTTGGTTCTTGAAGTATATGAGTTTCTTGTATATTTTGGATCTCTACCCTTTATCAGATATATCATTGGTGAATATATTCTCCCATTCAGTGGGTTGTCTTTTTGTTTTGTTGATGGTTTCGTCATCCTTACTTTTAAAACAAGGAAGCTGAGGCACATGGAGGGGAGGTAACTTCCCCACGGTGACTTGGAACAAGTAAGTGGTGATGGGACCTGTGCCCTTGTCCATCTGACCCCCACGACAGGCTCCGTGAACCAGTGTGTTTATTTAATCCCCTTGTGGGGCAAAACCACAGCCACGGTGCTGCTGTCGGGGGCAGTGGTGGGATATGGAGAGAGCTCTGGTCTTGGAAGAAGCAGCCGGGGATTCTGTGCAGGGATTTCCCAGTCACTTGCCGGTCACATGCCCTGTTAGCTCAGTGTTCACAGAGTGACGATCATTTGTAACCGCACGGGGCTGTAGCTAGGCAGAAATGTAAGTGTCCAGTCAGAGCCTGGAGCATCCAGGTGCTCCACTGGTATCTACTTACTATACTGTTGAAGTTGGATTTACCTGCCAGCAATATGATTCATTCACTCATCAAATTAATGTTCATCAGACAGCATACCAACTGCCGGGCACAGTGTTAGCCGCAGCAGTTACAGTGCTGGGCTCTGGGTCCCCATCCACAGGGAGCTCGTGGTGGGAGATAGGCATTAAAGAATCACACAAACAAATGTGGGAGTCCAACTCCAAGGAGAGCCGCCTGGCACACTCCTCAAATGGCCATCTTTCCTGCAGCTGTTCCTCTTCCAGAGTCCTCCCTCTCCCTGTGACATCTCGTTTACCCTTCGCCCAGAGGAAAGGCCCTGGGAGTCGACAGGGATCTTCTCACAACAGGCCCCCAAGCCCCTTCTCACAGCCTGCAGCTCCTGCTCTCTGCCTTGGCCTGGCCTTTTCGAGGCGGCACGGAACAAGCTCCCGGCTGGCAGTGCCGCTGCAGTGGGAGGAGCTGCGAAGGGCAGGAAGTCCCATCAGTGCACACATCTTACTCAGAGCCACACTACAAAGCCTGTGCGCAAGCAGCCCTTGCAGGTGTGCGCCACTCCCCAGAGGCCTCCTGTTAGGTGCTTGGGAACTTGTCCTGGAGGGAGGAGACCAATTTTGAAAACTTCCCAGTTTTGCCCAGGGGACAAAGATAAGCTGTGAAAGAAGTTTTTTGTTTTGTTTTATTTTGTTTTGTTTTGTTTTGTTTGCATTGCAGAGCTGGCAGTCATACAGTTCCATCTTGAATGATTTATGTAGATTTCTGTAAATATTAGATTGGCTTTTAGAAATAATTCTTCCTGAAGGACGTCTTAAGAGTATGGCTCTGTACCTGATCATGCTCAAACCAGTGATCAGGGAATCAGTCAGTCAGGGATCGTCCACTCCATGCCTGTCCAGGTTGATTATGTTTCTGAATCATCCTTGAAATTGAGAAGGGTTGTGGCAGTACCGTCACTGAGCAGAAGAGGGCAACAGAACCACATTCAGTGGGTGCATCCAAGCCAAGGAGTCCCCTTGGCTGCGGGATCTCATGGGTTTTCAGTGTTGTCCAGTACACATGGCAGTGTTCTGACTGCCATTCCACAGGTGGGGTAACTGAGTCTCAATATTTTCCATAAGGACAGACAGTTGGGAGCACTGGAGACACCCACAGTTCCAGATAGGAGAGGATGATCGGAAGGTCACGGGGCTGGAGGCTTGAGGCTGCTTCTGCAGAGCACTTCATGCAAAACGGAGAGGATGGTAACGGTCGGTTGTAGCTCCAGTTAGAAAGCGGCAGCACAGGAATGTGAACTCAGGCTTTCCGACCCCTCATCTCTGGCCCCCGACTCCAGAGGGCGTGGGGCTTATGTAGTCCTCCTGGCACTGGCAGGCACAGGGATGGACTTCTGCTCACTCATTGCACTTACTCTGATTTCTCCCTCCCGGACCCTTGTTTTCAGCCGGTTCTAGAATAAGTACAGAGGCCAACACACTAACTCTGAATGTTGCCCAAGAAGCATTGAATCAAAAGCTGAAGCTAGGCGCCCTGGCCTTCCTGGAAGGCAGTTATCAAAGAGAAAAAACTAGGGAAGGTCCTAAGCACTAACTCTATTCTGTGTGCTGGGTGGAATATGCATTCATCTTTGTGGTGATGACAGTGACAACAGCGATGTCAACAATAGCAATGTTAACCAACATGTGCTTACTCTGGGCCAAGGGACAGTGCCCAGATTTTTCTCTACATTATCTCACTTAGTCTTCTCAAGAAACCTGTGAGGCAGGTAATATTATTGTATAAGTGAGAAGAGTGAGACCAGAAAGTTTCCGTAGCTCTCCCAAGTTCACTTGGCAAATCATTCATCCAGCATCACTTGCACGCAGACCTCCTCGCCCACCCCCCTAAGGCTGCCTGCATTCCAAGGGTCCCTGATATCTTCGGTGAGGCGGCCAAGTCCTCAGCACTACTCAGAAGTCCCAGTATTACCTACCTACCCAGACCACGATTTATATGTTGATGATGGAATGATGACAATGAAGACACATGCCATTTGCACAGAAATTCCATTACTTGGACATTGTCATTGTTACCTCTTGTTACCCCAGAATTCCAAGTTTCCCGAGAGAGCTAGCTTAGCCCCGAGGAGCACATCCCCAAGACTGTCTTTCCCCTGAGATTCCGAGGACCAGAGAGCATTCCTGTCAGTTCAGAAAACTGATGGAACTTATTAGAGATGTTTCAAACCTTGGAGAAATTAAAGCTTGTTCCCTGTGTGGAGTGGGACAGATCACACAAATTGCGTGGCTTGCCTCACACAACAGACTACGATCTAAGGTGATTTATTTGCAGTAAACATTGCTTATGTACAGTTGACGTGCTAAATAGATTATTTTTTGCCTCGCTCTGGTGCCTATTTTTCACAGAGTACCAGGCATTCAGAAGGTCCATTTGAAGACAAGCCATCAAAACGAGGCCCAACACATCTAACCCTGCAGCTGTAAGCCTCACCCTCAGCCCTCCGCAGGAGCCCTGACTGGAGATGAGAGCCACAGCCTTGTGTCTCCTCATTTCATTCCCACTTTCCTTCTCCCCGCTCGTGACAGGCTTGGGTCTTTCATCCTCCTAGCACGGATCAGATATGACTTTTGGCTTCTCTACAACAGCTGACGCTTCAGGGCAACTCAGGGAGCTCCAGACAGCATGGCAGTGGGACCTGGCACCTAACCTCGGCACACACCAACCCCAGAGCACTGAAGCAGAAGGAAGACATTTTTATTCTTTGATAGTCAAGTAGATTCTTTTCTCTGAAGTTTTAACTGAGTCTGCCAACACCGCCATCTGAGAGCTGGGCTGGCAGGAGAGCCCAGAAGTGATATTCAGCTTTCGGCTGGAGTTGCCCCTGCTCTCCAGTTTCTATAAGGTCTAGAGGACCTCACCCCTCACGGCTACCACAGCCACGTCTGCAGGACGTGCGGAGTGGAAGCTACATGAGTTATGACCTGTAAGACTCCAATCTGAACTAGGATGTCACAAATCAAGCCCAGTGGAAAGGTAACCTGGAGAGTCAGGAAACTTGAACCTGAGCCCGCGTATCGGTAGAAGTTTTGTCGCCCCTGTCCCACACAGCTCTGCCCCTCATCGAGCAAACGGGACCCTGACTAGCCTCAGGGGCCAGACCACTCACGTGCAACAGAAATCTGAACAATTAAACACTGGCTGCCACCTCTGGTCTCAAAGCAGTTGTGTAAGTCAACAGAATCCCCTTTAGGTCAGCAGTGGCTCTCACAAGTCTCTTTTCCACACCCAGACCCTTCCCACATTTATAACACCCCACCTCCCAGAGTGTCATGCCTGAATAGGACCCTGGAGAAGAGGGCACCAGGATTCAGACACCCTCCCTTCCCCCACCCTTGACTAAGGAAGGTGCCAAAAAGGTGAGGGGCTCCAAGGAGATGGGTGCTTACTGTGCTGGTCGCTCTTGTCCCTTGTTCCATCCACTGTACCATCTGGAAGGATCCTCAGAAAGTGGCCCCCATTGCTGCAGTAGAGAAGTTTGGGCTTCTTGTAATTCTCCAGAGGCAGATTAAACTTCTCGGTCAGGGCTGTGAACGTGGTGACTTCCCCTTCAGCCATGGCTCAGCGGCTGCTGGTTAGGGTGTTTTCACGGCTGTAAGAAATCAAACAAACCTGTAGAATGTTCTTCTAGCAAAGGTTCAAGGCACGCTTTCAAGAAGGGAAAGAGAGCCTCGGGGTGCAGGGCTCTGGTTGGCCTGGAACCACCGACTGGCCAGGGGATGCCCACAGTGCGGGCCCTGCGTGGTGGCCGGCGGTTAAGGGAGGATGGCCCGGCATGGGAGGGATTGTCGGGCATTTCTCATTTCCCAATTGGACACAGCTTTGGATCAAGCTGTGCGTTTTTTAGAACTTTAAATTTAATCATTTGGCCAAGGGAAAAAAAATAATGTGTTGGTCCCTCCTTCTGATCCACACACATCCTCAAATTAAATACCGAAGTTGCCCTAAAATAACACCCAGGGTCCGGCTGAAACCCACAAAAGGCGAGAGGCCGGCACTGAGGTTTTGCCCTCCCCCCTCCCACTGTTTGGACTGGGCGCTGCCAGGCCCAGGTGCAGAGGCAGCGCAGAGGACCCGGGCCCTCGAGACCTGGCAGACTCGCACGGGGCCCCCCTGGGCCCCCACGACAAGGATAGCTGTGGGCTCGCCTCTGGAGGAAAATTCTGGGTTTGCTGGTGGGAATGCAGCCGGCACTGGGAAACGGCACACGGGGGTGTTCGGCGGGGTTTTTAAAGGGCAGGCACAGAACCACGGGAAGTTTTCTGAGACACCTTGTGAAGGCTGTGTCAGTCATTGCCTGCTTCCACAGCTCACATATCCCATGTCACAGAGAAGGTGTCTCTTGTCCCAAGGCCATCTTCAGCCTAATTATTGTCTAATGAGACATACTTATTATGACTCAGAAACCACTATATTGCATATTATAATCCTCTAATGTTGTTTCTGCCCACTGCATGCAAATTTACAATGTACTAGAGCAAAAAAGTATCGATTATACCTCCAAGCATTAAAAAGCATCTGCATGTCCCCACCGTTTAGGAGAATGATGTGCTGGGTGACCACAACAGTAAGGCAGAGGTCAAGAGACCAGGCCACCAACACGGGACCTTCACAAGGGTGAGTAGATACTGATTGTCGCATTGGTTATCAAGTGGCCTTATACTAATAATGACCATCATCATTAATGTATTCTGGGCTACAAGTTAATTCATGTAATCTTCACTGTACCCCTTTGAGACAGGCATTAATAGTATCCCTGTTTTGTTTTGTTTTTTAATAAAATGAAGCCAAAACTTAGAGATGCGCAGTGGTGTCGAAGGTCAACAGCTAGTAAGTGATGGAGCTGAGCCTCCAGACGCGTCTGTTGAAACAAAGCCCTAACTTGCCCTCAATCACCAGGAAAAGTGCAGCGACCTCACTGATACTGTGGTGTTGCAGCAGTTCTCCACCCCTCCAGCCACGGTTTCCCTTTCTGTGATTTCAGTTACCATGGTCAACCGTGGTCTGAAAATACCAAAAGAAAAATTCCAGAACAACCCCCAAGTTTTAAACTGTGCAGTGCTCTGAGCAGCCCGACAGAACCTCCCAGCGTCCTGCTCCTTCCCGCCTGGGACACGAATGTCCCCTCATCCAGCACATTCACACTGTTTCACCTGTTTGCACTGAGCCGTCTCGGTTATCAGATTGTTGCAGAATCACGGTGCTTGTGTTCAAGGAACCCTTATTTTACTTCATGATGGCCCCAAAGACATTTACCTAACTCTTATTACAGTATATTGTTATACTTGTTCTGTTTTATTATTAGTTATTGTTGTTAATCTCCTACTGTGCCTCATTTATAAATTAAAGTTTATCATAGGTATGTACGTATAGGAAAATGTGGTATGTAGGGTTTGGTACTACCTGTGGTTTCAGCCACAAATTAAGTTATTTATTTGTGACCCAGATGTTGGTAATTACCACCACCAACAACGCTGGCCTTGGCCCACATGCCAGCCTCAGGGTGGGACCCAGCATCTCCTCCTCCCCAGGAGAACCCAGGCCACTAGGCGTTAATGAGCCCTGTGAATGTCATGGAAGGCTAGCCAGCCTGCTGCTTTCTGCACACTCACCATCCACCTGACCCTCCATCCCCAGAACAGCCTCTGGAGCTACTCCACAGAAATTAATTCTGCTCTAAATGAAGGCAACAATTTGCATAATTTGTCCTGGTGACTTTGGAATTAGGATTTGTGTTGTTTCCTCTGCTCCAGGCATGTTAATGTCTCTGGTACATCTCTCCCCTCTGGCAGTCACACAGGCCAGTCACACGGGCCAGTCACACCATCCCCAGTTCCGACTGTCATCTGAGACCCCTCCAAGGACATCCAAAGAGAATTCTGCTTGTGCCATACAAACTATATGTAAAGTCCAACCACCCCAAATGCCCTCTCTCCACATGGCAAACTCTGTCCCACTCTTTTCACACACACACCGACAGGTAGGAACTGTGTTTGCACCCACTTCACACAGCAGACGACAGCATTTGCCTTGCTCAGCACACTGCATTTTCTTCCCAAACCCTTATGCTTTCTTCCAAACCCTCCTCTTTCATCCATAAGCCCCCAAGTCTGTGTGTCCACCTCTCTCTTCCCCTCCCTCTCTCTCTGTCTCTCTCATTTGGTCTCTACTTAGCCCTTTTCCCACCCAGCCTCCCAATCTCCCTCTCACTCCCCTTCTTCAGGATCCCTTCTGATGTAAAGCAATTCAGTTCTTCCAAACATGGATCTCTTCACCCATCACCTCTCCATTAACGTACAAGATCGTCCTTCCTTAAAATACAACTAAAAGATAATCAGTGTCTTTTGTTTGATCAATTTTCTCCAACCACTTATTAAACTACATCCTTAATTTTGTGCAGGAAGTAATAATTATGTACTAGTGGCTGCCATTTAACCGTACAAATAACCGTTCGTAGTGTCAGTCTTCAGTGGGTAGAAATTTGTTTCTTCTTGTCCCTGGGTTTTCTCCAGTGGAGGTCCCATGTGCCCCCGATTGTGCACGTCAGGGACAGCCTCCTTTCTGGATCCAGCATCGGTGGGGAGTCTCCATTAAGACATTTCTAAGTGTCGGGCATGAATTTGGTTCTGTCTGTTGGCATTCTGGCTCCCATCTGTTGGTGTGGAGGGGAACCAATGCACAGGTAGGCTGGATGAGGTTGGAGGCACCAGCTCTGGCCAGGATTGTCCTGATGCTCCCGTTCCTGGACATTGTCCCTGCAGGCTCTCCCCATTTAAACCGCCTTCGCCAGAGGCCACCTGCAGTTACACAAGGCCACGACTCTGCTCTCTGCCTGCTCCCCGCAGTAAAATGGTCAGGGATGGGGTGGTTGTGCTGGCGTCAGATTGCCTCCGTCACCCTCCCGTGCAGACCCATACCGGGACACCTAAAGGGGATGGGTCGACTCCTGAAAATAAGCCTTGAGTCAATGTGAAAGTGGTAGACTGTGGAAGCAGCATTTATGCATCACGTGAGACTTTAAAACTTTCCTTTTGTTGTCAAAGGAAAACCCAGAGGCACGAAAAGCCATTATTATTATTATTATTATTCTTTATTACACAGTTCCTTGCAAATGCCATGTTTATTAGAGGATGGGAATGAAGGAAGTCCGTGACATGATGAACCTATTAGGCAGCAGTCTTAGCAGGCCCTTGGGGATTTACACAAATTGCTCTAATAAATGAATCCATTAACTACATGAAATCAAGCACTAAGCATAGTAGAAATTTATAAGCTGTGCTTCTTGTGATTATTATCTTTTTGTTGGCTGTCAGGGGAGGGGGTTCTCTCTTCCCACTCCCGTGTGTGTGTGTGTGTGTGTGTGTGTGTGTGTGTGTCCAAGCGCACGCGCGCACGCTGGGAGATGGAAGAGATCCAGCCCAGTGACCTTTATGTCATCGTTGAGTACTAAGCCCAACCCTCTGAAATCTTGGGAAAACCTGAAGACTTTCTCGTCTTATCAGTGACACCAAAGTGAGGAGAACACCAAGCCTGTTGGGACACCCGTGTTAAGGCTGACATAGTTTGTCTGCTGCAGCTTGTGGAAGAGAAGGTGAACTCTGACACATGAGCAGGATGTTAAGTGTACACTCTTGTCCAGGATCACAGTCGTCATGGTTCAGTGTGGTGCAGTGGGCGGCGCTGCGCAGCCCCTTGCCCGCACTGACTGGCTCTGAGGCCCTGCGAGTGTCACTCGCTCCTTTGCCACCTGCCTGCCTCAGAGTTGTCTGAAGGGCTAAGCGGGCTCAACAGTCATCACAGCACTTGGAGAGAATAAAAATGGACTTGACCTGGAGGAGACAGGAGTACCTGGTTATATTGAGCTAGTCAAGCCTGATGTGGTCTAGGTCAACTGTGATTGAAGGCTTAATTTAAGATAATTTTTCAATTGGTATGAAAATAGAACTTTTTATTTCCTTTCACATTTGGCAGAAATTAGCTAAGCCTCCCCCTAGCCCCATCATTCAAGCCACCAAGACAGCAGAGAAAAGAAGAAGGCAAAGGTCACCATTTGAGGCTCAGTGCTCAGCTTATTCACAGTTATGAAGTGACATTTGTGAAGCCAGTTATATGTAGGAGACCTCTGTGCTCATTTTGGCCTGGTGATGAGGCCAGAAGGGAAGACTTACAGTTCTAAGAATCAAGGGAAGGCAAACACTGATGTTAATTTTTCTGTTTTGCTTTTAACCTCTGTCACTGCAATACAGAATACTCATGGAAGGAGATATTTTGCAAAGTGTGTAAGGCCACTGAAGGTAGATGTATAGGTATCTGTTAAGGTGAGCATTAGATATGTGTCCTCAAATCCAGCATATGTAAAATAGGCTTCAACTTTGGTTCCAAATATGCTGTAAGTCCTTGCCCCCTGTCTCTTTGAATGCCATCACCTCAAAGCTTAAGTATTCCTTACAGATGTTAATTAACCTAGATCTTGTTAAGTCAGAATGCATGTTAAATATTAAGGGTAAATACTAAAAGCAAACATATAGAATTTTTTAATTCCAACCAGCAACTGGTAGAGATAAGGGAAATGAGACAAAATAAACAAAACTGTATTTACAAGAATCTAGAAAAAGAGAAAAAAAGTTTAAAAATTGTTCAAAATTAGGTGGTAGAAATAAATCCAAAATATTTATAATTACAATAAATGTAAATGGGCTATATTTACTAGCTACTGGGTTTTAAAATTTTCATCTCTACTCTGATTATAAGAGACACGTTTAAAATGCAAGGATGCAGAGGTTAAAAGCAAAAGGGTGAGAAATAGATACCAAATGTTAACAACAAACTAAAAGTTAATGTGGCCATATTAACATCATATAAAGTAGGTCTAAGGCAGAAAGATTGATCAAGGGTAAGAGATCCCTGCATAGTGATAAGTGGAACCATATAAAGATATAACATGTCAAAGCTTATGTAACAATGACATGGCCTCAAAATGCATAAAACAAAAATTGACAAATCCACAATGATAAAGATTTTAATACATTTCTGCCATAAATAGCAGAGCAAACAGACAAAAACATGACAATAGAAGACTGAAATACACATTAACAAGCTCGATGAATGAGCATAGGAGAACTCGGCACCCAACAGTCAACCAGCCCCATTCTTCTCAAGGACACCTGGAGATCCAGAGCACATGAAAAGATGCTCAATATTGCTAGCTATCAGAGAGATGCAAATTAAAACCATAATGAGATACCATTTCACACCAGTCAGAATGGCTATCATAAACAAAGCAACAAACAACAAGTGCTGGAGAGGTTGTGGAGAAAAAGGAACTCTAGTGCACTGTTGGTGGGATTGCAGAATGGTACAACCACTATAGGAAACAGTATGGAATTTCCTCAGAAAACTAAAAATGGATCTGCCTTTTGACCCAGCAATTCCACTGCTGGGATTATATCCTAAGAATCCTGAAACACCAATCCAAAAGAACCTATGCACCCCAATGTCCATAGCAGCACAATTTACAATAGCCAAGTGCTGGAAGCAACCTAGGTGCCCATCAGTAAATGAATGGATCAAAAAACTATGGTATATTTACACAATGGAATTCTATGCAGCAGAAAGAAAGAAGGAGCTCCTACCCTTTGTGACAGCTTGGACGGAACTGGAAAGCATTATGCTAAGCGAAATAAGCCAGGTGGTGAAAGACAAATACCATATGATCTTACCTTTAGCAGGAACCTAAACAATAAGCAAAATAAAGCCAAAGACACTGAAATAGAGAACAGGCTGACAATGACCAGAGGGGAGAGGGGAGAGGGGAGGGAATTTCAGGGGAAAAGGGGAAGGGTTTACAGGAACAAGTATAAAGGCACATGGACAAAAACTAGCGTCGGGGGGGGGGGGATGGGAGGGAGGTGGGGAGGGGTGGGTGGGTGGGCTGGAATGAGAATAAAAGACAGAAAACTGTACTTGAACAATGATTAAAATAAAATTAAAAAAAATTGACCACGTATCAGGTCAAAAGGCAAGACAACACAAATGAAGAATCCATTTTGTTCAGGCTGTTCTTTGGTAGCATAGAAATCACTCCCAGCCATCCCACTGGTGACAAAACCCTTTCGATTGTACCTTTTTAATGCCTCCAGAAATAGTCTTCTGCATTCCTATTGTGGCTGCTCTGGTGCAGGCACAACACCTCTCTCCGGGGCAGCTGCTGCGGCAGCAGTGGTCTCTCTCCTCCAGTGGGGCTCCCTCTTAATCCCCTTTTGACCCTGCCGTGTGTGACCTTTGTAGCTCATGAATTGGATCATCACTCTCTTGCCAAAGCTCTCTGACTGTGTCACTGGGTTTCCTTCTGCCCTCAGGACAAATGGAATCCAGACTCCACAGGGAGCTGGGAGGCCTGGCCCTGCTGCCTTTTCCCTTCCTGACCGGTTTTTCTTGTAGTCCCCCACAGCCTCACACCCAGCAGCATTCTTTCTCTCTCTTTCCCTCCACCCTTCTACCCCAGGCTGGCTAAATCATACTCACCCCTCAAAAATTTATCTCAGGTATTTTCTCCTCCAGAAAGCCTGTTTGGACACATCCCCCAGGCCTCTCCTCCCTCTCTTCTTCCACACCACACATGCTGGCTTAGATGAGTTGATTCCCTAATGCTTCCATGGCCACCCTGTGTCTAGTGCAGCACTGGGAGTCAGCCTGCACAGTCCCTGCTGAAGCCCTCCAAGGTTTCTCGTTGCTCTGGGATGGGACCAAGGCCCTGACAACTGCAGGGCCCTGTGAGGTCCAGCCCTGGCTCCCGATCTGCCTCATCTCCCGCCACACTCTCTCTCCAAACTAGCCTTCCATTTCCTGGAAGCCACTGCCTCTGTCCACCACCCCCCCCACCCCCTCCCCGGACCTTTACCCACACCATTCCCTCTCTCTAGAGTGCTGTTCCTCTTCACCTTCTCCCTACCCACTCACCCAGTTCTTTCTTGCTCTTTCTGCCAGTCTTAGTTCACTTGCCAAATCCTCAAGGAAGCCTTTCCTGACTTCCTCAATTGTGTCAGGTTCCTCCAGTCCTCAAAGGACCATTTAACATTTCCTCAGAGTTCTTACTTCAGTTTTTAATCACACATTCGTTCTTTGGATTATTTAATTAATGTCTCTCTTCATGACTGTGCTATCAGCTTTGTGATGGTATAAATCAATGTCTTGCTCACCATGGTGTCCTGGTGTCTGGAAAAATGCCTGTTACCTAATAGGCACTTGATAAATATTTGTTGAATGAGTGAATGGATATAATTTAACTACGCTTACATAGGTATCTCCTCCATTGGTCTCTGAGACTCTGGGTTATGCCTTTTTCCCCACCTAGGAAACTCTGGACCCAGGACTAGGCAAATTCCTGTACATAATATGTCCTGTTGGTATTCATCGACTGAGTACCAGACTAGTTCTTTCTCAGGATCCCTAGTGGAAACTCTGTCAGGAGACTTAATTCTCGGGTATTAATAGAGAAACTAAGCCATGAGCCTAAATCTATTTTAACTGTGTTAAAATTAGGCTAGAATATTCTACCTTTGGTTAAAAGTAGGTTCAAACCTGGTTTTTATCTTGTAGAAGATGCTTACTTCCTTACTTCTTTGAAAGAAATATTATGGAAATCAAAAATCTAAAGGAAGGTGTCAGATCCTTTGGTCTCAAGTCTAACACCTTCTTATCTGACCAAGACAAAGTTTGTGTGGTCTGGAAAAAATAGTCCAGATTTTGTGATTTCTGCCCAGAGTGTCAGGTTGGGGAGGCCTTCCCCTCTGGGGAAGGAACGCTTGCCTGAAGAAAGGGAGGCAGTGTGTCCTCTCTCTCCCTTCCCTCTGCTCTGCCCTCGGTGATGGGAAACAGATCTGAGGCAGGAATGTAGCCACGGCTGACTGGCCGAGGATGGCATCTTGGCAGGCTGTTCCCCAGCCAGCCCTGTTCCAGCAGCTGAAATCTCACCTCCTAAAGTTGGCAGTAAACTGTGGGTGTGGCCGTGGGGTGCACTTGATAATGATGTGCACAGGAGATGGCCCCTACAGTTTGGGAAAGCCAGTTATGTAAACATGCTGGACTTTTAGGAGCCTGCTCGAGATCAGCCCTAGTGAGACTATTGAACACCACAGAAATTGACAAATAGTATAAATCAGGGCTTTTCCCCCTCTATTTCTACTTTTCCTTTCCCTTTCCCTCCCACCTTCCCCCAACCCTTTTCTTTTCTTTTTTTTCTCTGATAGCTGGTTTACCAACGCACTACTAATCTCAGCTTTGAGCCCCGGCCAGACACTTGCTAGCAAGTTAGTCTTAGAGTCTCAGTTCCCTCATCTGCAGAGGGGGTTCCAGAGCAGTAGCTGCTGTGCAGAATCGCTTTAAGTGTTAAATGACAATATGTATAAAGTGATGACTGAGCCCAGTGCTTGATAACTTAATAAGCATTCAATAGATGTTAGTTTGGTTAACATCCTCTATGTAGCATACTGTTTAGTTTTATCCACCTGTGCTATCAGTTTTGGATTGAGGAAACTTGATTTTAAACATTTAGTAATATGTTGGCAATATTGGAAAAATACCATTTTCTATATGTAGGTTAGAAACGTTCTTTATCACTTATGTGTAATGATGTTCTCGTCTCGTTTGCTTGGGTGCTGACTTTGTTCATTAGTGACCAGTGCTCAGTATACGTCATCGGTTTTCGTGTGTTACTGTCCAGGATGATAGAGAACCTAGGGTTCAATAGTCTTTGTCACCTCTTCTTTCATTCTGAAGCTTTCTAATTCTAAACAATTCCCCAAGTCACTGATAATAAACTGTCCCCTGGCTTCCAGAATCAAATATTATTTGCAGGAGATCAATATGTCATACCCTAGAATACCAACCACCTCTACTCAGTATCTGCAGATGCCCTAGAAATTTAAAAAAGAAAAGGAAAAGGGAAAAGGAAGGCCTGAAATCTCTAACCCACAATTATAAAACACCAAAGGCTTCAAACAGTGGAACTCTCTCATAATTCAAACGGTGGCGAAACCTGACCCAAACTGCCCTGCGACTAAAATCTTGACTTATTCCACTTAGTGTGAACATTTATATAATCTAGTGCAGAATTAGTAATGGGTTCGATTAGAGGATACTACCCCAGACCCCACTGGAGACGTTCCATAACGTACACTATATGTACCATACCGCCTTTCTAAAATCCCCCAAATTCTGGATTCCAGAATACATGGCTCCCCAAGGCTCTTCAGAAAAGGGAATCTGGATCTGTGGCAGAAACCAGTGTCTGCCTTTGAGGAGTTAGCACTCCAGCCACAGCTGGCTCATCGAGCCATGCTTTCTGCTTCCAAAAAGAGGAGCCTAGAAGCCTGGAGCCAGCGCAGCTGGCCGGAAGTGGTCACCCAGAAGCTCCATCCCAGCCTTAGCTGTCATTCTCCTTAACGAAGAGTAGAAAATGTGAGCAGATGACCCTCCTGCCCCTCACTAAGGAGCTCCTCCGGTACCCTTTATTTCTTCCCTTGATTCTGAATCTTTAATTCTCTGCAGTCTGGCTTTTCTACCCTCAGAACACTTCCTCTCATTGAGCATTATTCAATTGGAGGTCAGGAATTCTTTCCCCTCGGGGAAATAATTTCTTGGGGAAATAATTTTCTCCAAGTGTTTAGAGAAAAGAGCCTCCAGTCCTAAAGGAAAAACAGTGTGCTCCCTGGTGCAGTGGCGTGCTCTCTTCTGCCTGAACTTTAATGCTACATCCGGGTCCAGAGCATCCTGCAGGCTCCCAGGCATCCTGAAGCCCTGAGTGCATCTTAGACAGAAATGCCCTTCCTGCAGGCTGATGCTTCAAAGCCCCAGGGCTTCGAGCCAAATGCCAAAGGGATTCTGCAGAGGCTCCAGCAGCACTCACCCTGCCTTCTAACCTTCTCTTACTGATGTGTTGTCTCCACAACCTTTCAACTGTCGTACAGGTTACAGCCTCTAGAACCAGCCCGGCAGGGACTTTTCCTTCTCGGAGTCTGCACACTGTCCGGTTCATAGGGAAGATGGTGTGTTTACTGGGTCTTCCCCCTGCCCCCCTTATTTCCTGATGCAGAAAATTAGGCTTCTTCAAAGTCAGTCTCTTTGGCAAGAGAAGGGCTTGTTCTACTTTCTATTTTGCAATAGCCTACTTTGGGCATACCCATAAATAATAAAATCAGTCCATAAATAATAAAATAGTAACCTTTTCCCAAGCATTTACTATGTACCAGGTATAGTCCTACGTGTTTTCATACATTACTTTACTTAATCCTCAAAGAAATTCTGTTAGGTAGGCATACTTTTCTTTTCTTTGTTTTTAGCCTGGGAGGTAAATGAATAGAATAAAATTTTCTAGTCAATCATTTGCCCTAGCTGGTTTAATGTCCCAAAGTTTAATGGGAGGAATAGGGACACTGTCTTGAACTGAACTTAAGGCATTTGCTTTTTTATTCCCCATTTTCCATCTAAGGACCGGAGGAGGCTCAGGGGAATAATTTCTCTAAGGTCACACAGCTACGGTATTTTTCGGGCTATAAGATGGACCCCTGCCCCCCGCCCCACCGCCGCCAAATTTGGGAGGAAAATGCAGCAGCAACTCTGCTCCTGCTTCCTGTGACCCCACTCCACCACTGCCCCCACAACCCCAGTAAGCCAGGCAAGCTACATTTGGACTATAAGATGCACCCCCCTCCCCTCCCAAATTTTGGGGGAAAGGCGCATCTTTCCAAAAATAGTCCAAAAGTAGGTAAATGAATGTTAGAGCCGAGATCTGAAGAGAGGGTTGTCTGATTCTAGAGTTCATTATTTTAATTGCCCAGAAACATGGGAAAGAGAAGAAAAATCCCACTGGACTGAGTAACCCTTAGATTCTCTGTTCCCTTGGCCCCACCAGCCTCCATACCTTGTGAAGCCCTGCAGACAGTGTTCTGAAGGAGATGCTTGCTTTTGTTGAATAGAGTCTTTGCTGGGTCCTACCTGGGCACAGACCTGTTCTCGTTCACAGCTGTCCAGTGGCTGCTTGATTGCCACTCTGCCGCTTCCCCCGGGACCCAGCCTCGTGTTGTGAGTCCATCCTAACCTTTGTCACAGGTGAGTCACTTGCCATTGCTGGTGAAGGGGCTGGGTCCGGGCCAGAGACCACTGCCCGGGGACTGAGCGAATGGTCCTGCTAGGTTGGAAGCCCCAGGAAAAGGCAAGTTCTCACAGCCTGAGTGTCCTAGCTTCTGCTGGTTCATTAACTACTTATGTGACCAGGCGAATCACTTACTGTTTCCAATCCTCAGCTGCCCCATCTGTAAAATGAAGCTGTTACGGGAACAGATCTGGTCACCGTGTCGTGAGGAAAGAATAGACCAAGGCCTGGAAGGGCCTTGTGCACAGTGAGTGTTTAGGAAACAGAAGGTATTGTTGTTAATAAGAGCCTGTGTTTTAGTGTGTTGGTTGTTTACATTTTTATAGCAATTGGGCCTTTACAAAGCATTTTATGAGTAAACAAGCATCTCCGAGTGCCGTTTGGGTAGACACTACATTAACTACTTCATAATCATTTTTTTATCTGCTCTTCCTTCTGTTATGTGGGTAGATGCACACTTTCCCTTTTTCTCTAGCCCAGAGAACTGTGATGCAGAGGCTGGACAGCTTATCAAAGCAAATCTGTGGTTTAGCCAAGAGTAAAATCCTCAGTCCTGAGACGTCAGTTTATCATGTCATCCCTCTGTAGGGCAGCCTCATGTTTCAAGGGTCCCAGGCTCACTCAAAACATTACATAATAAAAAGGACAAAACTCACATTTCTTCCAGACAGATGCTATCCAGCCGTCTCTGGAAGAATGGTTAGTAGTCCCAGCATGCAGTTTGTGTTTGAGGTGCTTGGATACAAAAGAGGAATGTAAACTCCATGGAGCTCATTCCACAAGTCAGGTCTATTCTGGTCCTTGAAAGTGGGCCACCGAGGCCCCAGCTCTGCCCGGGAGCTACATTCCTGCAGAGATGTCCAGCAGGCGGCGGGAGTCCTGCGTGGGGCAGGGCCTGGGGTTTGCAAAGGGACCCAGTGAAAATCACAGCCAAAGGGCAGGAAGAAAACGGTCACCTGCTCCAGAGCCAGCCTCCCAGTGACTAGTTTTTGCAGAGCCTACTTCAGGATAGTATAAAGCTCGTTTCCTTTTACATTCTTCTTTTTAAGGACTTGGGCTATTTTTGGAGCTTTGTTTTACTTGCCAACTGTCTTCGACCTGATGTGAAAAGTCCAAAAGGGACTGTGCTCCCATTCACACTGTTTGCCCTGTGTCAGCACGCCTGATGGCTCACGCAGCCCTGTGACCCGCTCCTTGGTAGTCCGCATACACGTCTGCACACAGCCCAGCTGTTGGCGCGAGCCAGGTGTGTTTTATGGGAAGGAGATGGAGCAAGAGAACATGACCATGGGGTCTGAGAAAGGACTGCTGTTTGACAAGGGATGAAAGAGCTTGGAAGTGAGTTGAAAGCTTGTGTCCAAGAAGCTAAACTAAGAAATATCTGCCGTGGGTGTCTAGCATGTCCAGGAAGGTGCCCATTGAAGAAAAGAAGGCATTTATCAGAACAGTCACAAGAGTAGGTAGGTACCGATACCTGTGACAGTGCACTCATCCGTCAGCCGTGGCCTCTCTCAGCCATTTTCTTTAACCTTGGCAGGTAGCTCAAAGCTTGGTTTCAACTCCACATGCTTTTCCTCCAACTGACCTTTCAAAGCCATTAACATCCCCCACTGTCCAGTACTCCTCTCTCATGTTTCCCAGATCAAAGCACCCTCGACTGGGTGGGGTGGTTTGAAAAATGGAGAATTCCTTCACTATTGGCTCTTGAAAGCAGATTAGGCAACAAAAGGATGGAGAAATGTTAGAGTGACTTCTAACTTCTCTGGCTGCCATGTTTTTGCACATAATTCCTCTCGTCTTCTAAAGGTCCTGCATTCCTTGGCTCCTCCTTGGGGTTGTCAGGTTCAAGGGGCCCCTCTGGAATTTGATAAATCTGGACGTCTAGATGGGCCCGGGGGCTGGGCAGACAGAACATTTCCCAATGTTTCCAGGATGTATTCTCGAACCCTCGATGGCAAAGAACTTTTCTATAGGTCCGTTCATGTAAAAATAAATGAACAAATTAAATGGGTGCTGCTTTTCAAAAGTGCTCCTCAAAAGGAGTTATAAAATTTCACACACTGTAGGGAGTTTGCTTTGATTTTCAAAGATTTTTAGCACAGCATTTTTTCTTTTGTTTTTATTTTGCATTTTGGAGAGAGGAAGGGAGGGAGAAAAACAGGGAGAGAAACAGACCAGGTGAACCCATAACTGAGGCATGTGCCCTGACTGGGAATTGAACTGGCAACCATTTGGTTTGTGGATGACACCCAACCAACTGCACCACACTGGCAGGGGCTGGCATAGCAGTTTCAGCAGCATGACTATTATGGGCTTCCCTGGGTCTAATCATGTCGGACCCACTGCATCTGGGGTAGTTCTCATCACTTCTCTGTCCTCTATCACAGACCAAAATGTGTTTCTTGTGTAATATTTATGAGAAATGATGATTTCATTTATGGTAATTTGTGACTTCATTTGTGTGTTTGTTTGCTTATTATTGTCAGTCTCACTCCAATACACCACACACACACACACACACACACACACACACACACACACACAGGTTTGTTCTGCTCCTGTCACGGGTCAGCCCCTGGGTCGCCATCTGGCACATAGTAACTGCTCAGCCTGTGTTTGGGGATGAGCAAGCTCGAGAACTGTGCTTAGAAAAGCTGTTGGGTTAAAAAAATAACCAAAAATAATCCTCACAGAAACAGGTGATATTTAAGGTTATTTTCCATCTTCACCAGATCCTTTTGAGTTTGGTGAATGGTGCTTGTTGGAGAACTGCGTTTCCAAAGAAAGGGGCTGGGATGACTGGCTATCCCCATAATGCGGGGCCTGCCACTTTTTTTCTCTTGGTTTCCCTCCTCTTGACCCATCCTCTCTTTCTTCCTTTATTTACTAAATGCTAACTGAGTACATACCAGGCATAGTGAAACAGGGGTAACAGAACACCCACCGCACAGGATTGTTGTAAGGCTCAAATGAGATCATTGTATTTAATAGCTCTTGGCAAAGTACCTGACACAGTAAGAGCCTGATAAATTCTAGCCATTAACATTATCATCAGAAATATTTATGGAGCAACTGTTCTGCAACTTCTGTTTCAGAGTCTCCAGAATAAGGAGAAAAGATTTGTGATAATTTATGTCATCGGCTTCCTTTCCATAGTATCTGCTTTCAGAGCAGAGGGTTACATGGTTGCCTCTGTTTTCTAGGTGGGGAAGGTCAGCTAGCCAGGGCAAGAGTGAGGAAAGGAACGAAATATAAAATTTCTGAATACTGCTTATTTTTTCCTTGTGCTTCAGGCTCCTTATGTGGCTTGGCCCAGCACTGTTACTGATTCTGTCTTTAAAAAAAATTGATATTTTGCTCTGGCTGTTGTGGCTTAGTGGATTGAGTGCCAGCCTGTGAACCAGAGGGTCGCTGGTTCAATTCCCAGTCAGGGCACATGCCTGGGTTGCAGGCAGGTCCCCAGTAGGGGGCATGCAAGAGGCAACCATACATTGATGTTTCTCTCCCTCTCTTCCTCCCTTCCCCTCTCTCTAAAAATAAATACATAAAATCTTTTAAAAATTGATATTTTGTTCTTCACAGATTTTTCTTGCATGAAATTTGACTTTAAAAAAATACTACATTGAAATATTATTCATCCTGATTTCTGAGTAAATTTTGCATCCAAAGCAAGTGCCTCCCTCGTCTCAGCCTGGTCCCAGTGTTTTTAACTCATCCAAGTTTCTCTAACTTCCCAAAACTGAGCCCTTGGACTCTGGTTCCGGGTTTTCAGATTTATGTACTCATCACCCACTGTCAACATCAGTGCAGCCCCCCATCAGTTCCTGGCTTAAATTCTGAACTAGTCCCTCTTTTTATTCTTCCCCCCACCCCCGACTTGGCCACTCATTGCTATACGCAAAGCCAGAGCGATGTTTAAAAACCTTCATCAGATTGGTCACTCCGTTTTTTAAAACCTGTGGCTTTCCATTTCCCATAAACCCTGACCATGGCCTACAAGGCCCCGTGTGGTGTGGTCTGGCCTTACCTCCCCCCACTCCCTCCTGTTGCCCACTGCATTCCAGCCACGCCTGTCTCCTCTCGGATTCGGATCCGGATCCGGATCCGGATCCTCTGTGATCCACACGGCTGCCTCCCTACCAGTTGTCACCGTCCCATCATTGGAAAAGAATTAAAGATCCGCCCCTGTGTGAAGGTGACGTCTGTCTCCCTCACTAGACTGGAAGCGCCTGGAGGGCAGACAGTGTTTAGCCACCATGGGCTCCCCAGCCCCTAAACTGTGCCTGGCACCGGGAATCGATCCGCCCTCTGCTGAGGGTATGAGGGAGGGAAGGGCCGAGGGAATAAATCCGCCTTCAGCTCGTACAATTGCGACCGAGGAGCTCGGCGCACACTGGGAGACTTACTTTCCTGTCCCGTTCTGCTCTCTGTCATCATGACCTTTGCTCTTCTAAAGGACGTGTTTTCCCCTTAGATTATATTTATAGAAAAAAGTAAAGCAAATATAGAGATAATTATTGATTCTCACTCATGAAGTCCCTGTTCCCTATCACCAACATCCTCCTGAGAGCCTGCTGCAGGATTCCTGGGAACCACAGGAAATAAGTCCACTAACCACTTGAAATGCTGTTGCAAAAATAGACCAGACTTGCCTTTCTTCCTGCGGAAGGGCCTCTTTCCACAGGGCGAGCGTCACAACGGAATTTTATCTGCTCGTAGGCGCCTGCGTCTTCAGTCATCCTCGCTCGCAGCAGCATTTGTCTGCACATGCTCAGAATCCTGCTCTGAGATTGTCCCCACTGCTAGGTCAGCCTGAGCAAATGGCTCATTTTACGACATATATTATATACGGCTCAACAGTCTGGTCATTTGTAACCGGACTTTGTTCAATACATTAGGATTTTTTCCTCATTAACAAACATAGGTCTACACCCCCACTTGTAGTGCTGCGTAGGGTTACACTGCATGGACACACAACACTGGGTTGCCTAGCTCCCCCCAACCCCATCATCGCATGTCTAGGTTTGCAGAGTCGTCAGTGCTGTAAACATGGGGTCTGGGTGGGGGCTGCCACCTGCGGCCTCGGGAGGCTCCCTAGGGGACCCTGAGGCACGCCAGAGTGCAAGGGCGCCTGGTCCGGGGTAGCCTTTTCTTTCTATGTCAAGAGAGAGGAGAGGAATTCAGCCTGGAAGGGAAGGGCCAGCTTGATTATTTTTCTCCTTTTAGCAGGGTCGCTGAAATCTCTCCAAATCTACTCTCCTTGTTTTCTTTAAAAGCAGTGGCCCAGGGGACACTGCCCATTTTGATATGTTTATTTTTTTCTCTTTCTTTCCATTACTCATATTTCCTTTACTGAAATATTGTTTGTCCCTGGGGCGGGGGTGGGGGGAGAAAATAAAACAGGTTGAGGCGCAACGGATGAAGGCTCCAGGCCCCTCTCGCCCAGCAAGCGGCTGGGCGGGGGGGGGGCTTCCCGTCTCTGCAGAGAAACACGGGCCTCGGGCAGGCGGGCCGGCAGCGCGCCTTGACTTAATTTGGATGGCTCTGAGGCTCTGGTTTGCGCTTTATGGTGGCGCCTGAGAGAAAGGCCCAGATTTCTCTAAACTAAGCTAGAAAGTAGTTCTGAAGAGTTAACTGGCGCCTAACCACCATATATGAGCCCGTAAGATGAAATCAGGCCTCCAGGGTGAGGAAGGGCATATGGCTCAGAATTTCAGTGAGGTTTGAAATCACTGAATTCAGTGAATAGAAACTGTTATGTTTCTATTTTTCTCTGCCTCTTGTTTTATTGGTAAAGTTGTTCCAAGCTGTTCAGGATCTGAGTACTTATTCGTTCACTGGACACATATTTAATGACCACCTACTATATGCAGACATGAGAAATGTAGTGGAGAACAGGACACACTCGATGAGGCCTCTTTAGTTCACATTCTAGTGGGGAAGACACACCATTGAGTGGATTCCCAGTGAGCTGCATGTTACAGGACCGAAGTCCAAGGCACCATGGGAGCCAGATAACAGCCGGCCTACAGAGTCTGGAAGATGGGAAGACTTCCTGGAGGAAGGGACATTTATACCCCTAAGTGAAGAAGGAGAAGAAGTTATCAGGAAGAGCATGTGCTAAGGTCCTGGGCCCAGGAAGCACATATTTCATTTGAGGAACTGGAAACAACCCACCAGGGACGAGGAGAGAGAGCTACAGTTGGAGATGCCGGAGGGCCGTTCCGTGCAGAGCCCTGCAGGCCCTCATCTACAGGACTGTGGGGAACCACTGAACTGTGTGGGCTGGGGAAAGATGCAATCAGATTTGCATTTTTAAAATGTCCCTCTGGCTGCTGGGTGAAGGGACGAGAGGCAGAAACAGGGAAACGAGATGCACTGGGCCCAGGAAGAGGTAACGGGACCTTATTTAGGATAGTAAACGTGTGTGCAGGCCAAATGTGGTGTCCACTCTTGACAGCATCCTGCCAGGGTATCTCGGACATACTGGCCCATTAGCCTTCCCTGGGAGAGACAGCAGCATCTAGCCAGTGCACGGTACCAGGAGAAGAGCTAGACTTGGATTTAAAAGTCCCGCCCCAAATATGCCAGGAAATAGAACTTCCAGGTGAGACAGTGCTGCTTATTAATCTTCAATAGCAGGTTTGGCAGTGAGGCACCAGGTGATGTAATAGATGACCAGTAATGCTGTGGAGCCAGAGTTACTCTCTGCTGGCCTGCCAGGCTGGGCATTAGGACTCTGGTCCCTGCTCTTGTCCATCCTGTCCTGACTCGCCAGATGGCTGGACAGATCATCCGTCCCTCAGCTGCATGCCTCTGACCTTAAGAACTGAATTTCCGAGTCATGCTACTATACTCTCTGAAACCTACAAGACATGTCCTCTGTGGGAGGCTGGAGGGCAGGCCAGACACCCTGGAGGGTGGGGGGGGTGGGGGCAGAGGCCTCCCTGCTGCCTGCTGGTCTGTGATTGGGTGGGGCTTGGTGACGCCAGAGGAGATGGCTGAGGTCATCTTTGGGGCGCTCCATTCATTCACTCAACAAGTAGTTATTAAGAATCTGTGTTCTGTCCCGGGTCTCCGACTGCGAACAAAGTCTGTAGAGTCTTACTGCGCTGGAGCTGATATCCCAGCCATTTCCTGAAGCGCAACCAGTGCCCTCCCTACCCGCCAGCTCTCCTGGTCTCAGTGTTGAGTTAGAAGCCCCAGTAGTTCCCTGGTGTGGAATCCATCGGTGGCCTCTAGCAAAACTGAACTTCTGGTTTGCAAATGCACCAGGTTTGCTCTCACCTCCTGGCCTTTGCACTTGCTTTTCCCTCGGCCTGGACCTCTCTTTGCCAACATTGCCACCAATCCCCTCTCAACCCCCAGGGTACTCCTATTTCCCCTTCAGACTCCACCTCAGATTTGCTCAGGCAAAACTGCCTTGCCCACTGGCCCCAGGCCCGGCCCAGCACCTCAGGCCGGTGCTCCTTGCCTGTCTGTGTTGTGCTGGAGGTAGCACTGAACTGTTTCTCCCCCTGACTTTGCTCCATAAGGGCAGAGCCCTTGTCCATTTCTTCCTCCAGTGTCCTGCACAGGCCTGGTACATAATATGTGCTTAATAAATATAAGCGGAGGGAAAGAGGGTGGGCAGGGGGAGTGCCTATCTGTGCCAGGCTGTGCGATTTACTGGTTTTGCTGGAAAGACACACTCTACACTTAGAAGTCTCCCCAGGAGCCAAGGTGGGAAAAACTATACAAATTTGCCAGTTGTCATACTGAACCCAAGTATAAGTATTTTTGATCGATTGAATCAACCTGAAATTAATTCTATTTCTAAAGCCATTTATCCCTCCCCACAAAGCCAACAAGTGGACCAGAGATGAAGAAACAGGGGAAGAGATGAGGTTGCATCAGTGTATTATTATTCATTAATTCTTTCAGCAAATAGTTATCAAATACCATTATTTATCAGGCACTGAGGCTACAGAGGCAAACAAAGAAAGCAAAGCCCCTGCTTTCATGGTCGATTTTTAAGTTGTAAGAAAGTGAACACACAGCCGAGTAAGAAAACCTGGAACAGCCAAGCCCTGCATCTCTCTGTTGAAATCAGGTTGTGGTGGCGGGAGGGGAGGGCACCCCAGACCGTGGGGAGCGGTCAGGGGATGTCTCTGAGGAAGTGACACTGAGCTTGGGGAAGGGCAGGAATCCAGCAGGTGGGCTCACGGGTGTGTGCAGGGCCACACACGCCCCCGAGCCCATCTCACCGGTGGGAGGAGGCGGCGGGTCCTCCCCAACAAGGAGCCGGCGTGTTCCAGGGAAAAAAATGTCAGGCCATCAAACCTCCTTCTCATTGTTGGCCCAGAACCAGGCAGGGGACTCGAAATAACCCACCATTTCAGGGCCCACAAAAGTTAATATAATTTATTCAAAGGACAAAAGCTTCTCAGAGAGCCAGTGTTGCGTCCATTGCAAGCCTGTCCCGACCTTTCCAAGCCGAACTCTGTTGTTCCCTCCTGAGATTTCAGACATTGCCCCCTCCGGGTGGCCTCCCCAGCGAATTTTCAGCTCCGCCAGGGCAGGGGCTGGATCTCACGCACGCCCTTCCCCATCCACACACACCCTCACCTGGCACTTAGTAGATGCTCAGGGAGTATTCGTTGACCTTTCTTAAGTTGAATAAGATCCCTGGCTAATACTTTGAAAACATACCTACTTTGAAAATAGTTTGGTCTGGGGGACGGGAACGATAACTTCGGAGCATAGAACTCTTGCAGGAGACCCGTGCACGGCCAGTTCTCCTGGAGCACATTGAATGCCGCAAGGCTTTCCCGTGGTGGGGGCGGGGGTGGTGGGGGCCGGATAAGAGAAGGAAGCTGTGGGGTTCAAAACGGAGGCCAGGCAGTGAGGACTAAGTGGACATCTGGCTATTTGGGTCAGTGGTAGTAAAAGCCATTGAAAATCACCTGCGTGCTCCGCCCAAAACTGTGCCACAGAAGTTCATGTTTGCTCTGAGATTTCTCCTGTCTGTCTGGTTGGTTAGTTTCTTGATTTGGGATTTGGTTGGGATTTCTTGTTTCCTGTTATTTTCTTTGTTTGAGGGGGTTTATTTTCTATAAATACAGAATGTTTCGTCCCAAGTAATCTAGATGTATGCAGCTACAATGTCTTTTTTGTTACTGCTTAATTAGTATTTTAAAATCGAATCAGTATTCAATCCAGAATTCGCAGCAAATGGAAACTAAGTATCACCACTGAGACTATAACACCAGTATCGTTTGCCACAAAGGTAATTGTAGAAAGAAATAGGACTAAATAAACCATATTATGAAATTTTAAAAATAACAAGTCTATAACTAATTAAACCTAATTTATCTGTATGTCTTACTAAGCACTTCTTAGACATCAGCCCCTGATTTCATGCAGCAACACTTCAGCATAAACACTGTTATTCTCATGTTCACAGATGGGAAAAGTGTGAGGCACTGTTATCATCTGAACGATCATTTGCTTTTGTTGTTTGTAAATGGACTATTGGAGCTTAAAAGTAGAATTGAAAGTGAGACTAGAGATCATTAATTTTTAAAATAGGCACAAATGTATTGTTTAACTGTTTACTTTTGTAAGTAAAGATAAACTCTAAAGAAGCAGGAGAAAAACAAAGCGGAAAAGTGAGGGTAGGAAGGAGCCCTGCACTGGGGGAGTTAGGTCCAGCTTCCGCTGTTGCCCCTCGGCTCCCTGGGTCACCAGGTGGACACACTGGGCAGTGACAAACATCTGTTTAGGACGAAGAGTGGCCCAGTAAGAAAAAGGTTCTGTGGAAACACGGAGAGAAAGGAACCAGGTACTTTGCTTTCCTCTTGGCTGTAACTTACTAACTGAATTCAGGTTCATTTCTCTTGTCCCCTTGGGCTGGGAGTAAAGTCCTGCCAGAAGCCTGAGTATAGTTCTTAGGGGCCTTTTCAGGGTCAGGAAACTCACATGCGAGCAACTTTGTTTCGTCAGCAAATCCAGCTGCATTGTGCAAGCACTTGACCGGCCCCTGACTCCCAACGCGAAACAGATGTCTGGGCAGCAGAGAGAGAATACACAGGGCTCCTGAACTGGTAGGAATCTGTTTGGATGAGGCGGGAAAACGACCGGAGATGGGGGTGGCACTGGATGTGCCAAGAGGTGACGGCAGCAGTGACTACAGAGACCTAGCGTTGTGCTGGCCCGAGCCCCATGGGCTCGGGAGGAGATGCTCCGAGGGGACTGTAAAGGCCAGGCCACATTCTCCCTGCAGAAAGCCGCGTCGCTATGCGTGTTGGACTGTGGGGTTTCGCACTGCCTTTGACCGGGCTGTGCAATGAGATGGGGTCCCCCGGGCCAGAGAAGGGGAAGTGGGATCGGAACCAAGACTCCACTTGATGCTCACTCCCAGAAACGGCTCTTCTACTTTTTGCCTGCGTAACGTTGCCGAGTGTCATCTATGTGATAGATTGTGGGGTAAACGCCTCCCAATACATAAACGGTTGCCCAATTAGGTTAATCATTATGTTAAATATGTTTCAGGTAATGTTTACCAGCTAGAAGTATTGATAAATAATGAGAAAGCAAGTCCTCCTTAAAGAACCAGGTGCATGCACCGTATCTAGAGCACACCAGGGGTTGGCACGTCGGCCGCCGTCTTGTTCGGACGCCCTGTCCGGTGCTACCTCACTGATACTCTTTCAGTAAGTTCATGAAATTGGATACTGTGATAGAATTCTCCCTGGAGGCAAGTTAATTCTCCCTTGATGATATTAAGACAACAACTATTTAAGATATTAAAAACCATGATTTTAAAAGATGATACCTACACATATGCATTGAAAAAAATGCTACAGAATACAACTCCTCCCTCAAATGTGGCAACAGCCATCACTGGGAGGTCAGGTTACAAGGGTGTTTTGTTTTCTTCTTTTTTTCCCCACATTTCCCTAATTTTTTATAAGTAGCATGTATTATTTGAATAGTCAGAAATTCTTATTTTAAAAGTCCATTAAAAATACTATGTATACCTCTTGCTACAGTCTAAGGGTCTATACCTTGAATTAATACCTTAACTTTGGCATAATTTCTACAGCTGTTGGTCCCCGAAACCCACTGAGCCTCCATGGCATATCATTAGTTACACTGGTTATAACACTTTATTACGATTGTCCACTTCTCCTCCCCTACACTGTTAGCCCCCTAAAGCTGTCTAGATCACTGCATTACATCCAACACGGAGCAGAGTGCCTGGCACATAGTAGGCCCCCTGCAAATGTTAGATGAATGAATGAACAACCACAGTAGTTCCGCTCGGAGAACCAGTTAACTCGTCAGCTTTTTGATGACAGTTTCTCATGTAAGTTCCCACTAGGGGGATGGGGCTTCTTCCCCTGGGATAAAACTGGGAAGTTTCTGAGTAGGGAGCAACAGCTGACCGTGAGATTCAAAATGGTACCCATGAGGGAGGCGATGGCCAAGGGATTAGACTCCCAATCCTCATTTTGTACGTAGCATAGAAAGAAAAAATTTTCTCTCCTGTGATGACCGTTCTTCTTATCCACTCCTCCCGTTCCTGTCTTCCATCCCCAGACTCTCAGTTACAACGAAGCAGTCTGCATTCGCGTCCAGCTCCACAACTCGCTAACTGACCACGGGCCCTTGGCCAAGTCCTTGCTAACCTTTGTGCCTCCATCTGCTCAACTGCAAACTAGCAGACTTATCATGAGGACTGCATGAGCGAATGCACGCGAGCACAGCAGTAAAGGCTGGCCATCACCACCATCCCACTGACTCTCCCGGCCACCTTTCCCAGCCATCAGGCAGAGAACGCTGCTTCTGACCTGGAGGTTGCTCTGTAATCTCAAGACATATACTGAAAACAATGGCCTTGCAGAAAGGCCTCAGGAACACCTGAATGAAAGGAAAGGCTTCCTCCTTACCTGCTGGCACACAGCGTCTCCTGCACCGAGGCCTGGGTGTCTCTGCTCGAGCAGTGAGCCACACTCACCGAGGACACTCCCGAGAGCCTGGCTGCTGGGCCTAGGGATGCCGGCCTCAGGAAGGCAGGCTCCCTTTAAGCTGTTCCTCCTGGGTTCTCTGACTCAGATCATCTTAGGTCATTCTGAGACAGCCTTCTCCTTCCCACCTTCCCTGCTGCTACCTGGACATTTGTCATCCTTCTGACTGTCCAACATCTGAAGCCCCCCCCCCCCACTTTTGAGGGCTACTCACCCCTGCAACACACACACACACACACACACACACACTCACACTCACACACACACACACAGCTCCGTCTGGCTGGATCGCCCCTGTGGTGTGCTGCTGGGCCACCACACCCTCCCAGTGATTCTGGGGGTGACCCCAGGCTCTCCAAATTCTCTTTCTGCCTGTGTCAGTCAAAGTCAGTTTTGGTTGTTCATCATTACAAAACCTAGCCCGTTCCTCCTTGTCCTTCATACAGACTTTGGCATAATTCCTACAGCTGTTGGTTCCCCAAACCCGCCGAGACTCCATGGTGTATCATTAGTTACACTGGTTATAACATTTTATTACAATTGTCTGCTTCTCCTCCCTAGACTGTTAGCCCCCTAAAGCCGTCTAGATCACTGCATTACATCCATCATGGAGCAGAGTGCCTGGCACATAGTAGGCCCCATGCAAATGTTAGATGAATGAATGAACAACCACAGTAGTTCTGCTCGGAGAACCAGTTAACTCGCCAGCTTTTTGATAACCTGGCACCATTCCTAGTCTGGTTCCAGGGAAAACCAGATTTCCTTTATTCTTTGGCAAGGAATGAGATATTCCAGCAGCGTCTTGCGTGGGAGGGTGTGAGGCTGGCCACGTCTTGAAGTGGGTGAGTAATCCCCCAGGCAGCACTTAGCTTTAACCCCTGGCTTACAGCGTGGTCATCTCCTGGAGCTCCCAGCTTAAAATGGAAAGTGGCATTACTCATGGAGAAAGGCAGACAATAAAACAACATTTAGGTGGGGCCCGACACAATGGAGTGAGTATTTGAGGGCGGTGACGAGAGCATCTCCAGAGAGTGCTCACAGCCGTGCAGACAGCTCATCACCCAGCACCGCACTCTTCGAGGGTGTTGAAAGACATTGTGTTTCTCACCCTACAGCAGGCACGGGGGTAGGAAATGTCCCTGTGTCGCTGTCAGAAGGTGGCATAAAGTGGTGGTGATGGACATACACTTTGGCATCCAATAGCCCTGGGTCTGAATCTTGGCTCTCCTATTTACGAGCTCTGTCACCCTGAGTAAGTTACTTAACCTCTCTGATCCACAAGTTTCTCCTAGGCAACATGGGGTAAATAATAGTACCTACTATTATTTAGGGTAAGTAATAGTACCTACAAGGTTATGGGGAAAGTTAATCACAGTCTTCCTGTGGATAGAGCAACAGGAAGCCGCTAGAAGGGTTTAAGCAAACCAGGGGTGTAATCTGACTTAAGCACTCCGCTGTAGGGGGGCAAAAGGTAACACACGGAGGCAGGTAAGAAATGCTGGTGGTTTGGAACAGAGCGGCGATAACAGAGAAGATAGATTTTGGAAACAGAACAAATAGAACTTGTTGATGAACTGAATGGGTAGTGAAGGAGAGAGAAAGAATGACTTCTCTGTTTGGGGGCTGAGGCACTGGGGACATTTACTAAGTTCTGAAATATTTGAGAAAGAAAAGCTGAGGAATTGCATAGCAGGAACCAACAGTTCTGTCCGGGCCACAGGGGGATGCTGAGCAGGAAGTGTGTTAGGAGATCTGGCCACAGGTTACCGTTCCAGCCTCACGCCCCCTTCCATGGACTCATTATCTGCAAGTCATCCTTAATTCAAAGCGTACTGTTTCCAGTTTTCTCCTTGCGTTTTCCCCGCTCTGTTCCTTGCCCAGGAAGTGTCCTCTGTCCAGTGTAAGTGCTAATCTTGGCCTTTTGAGACCCTAATCATGTCTACAAACCATCTCAAGTAATCCTTCCCTTCCCAATGTCTCCATCTTCAATGGTTTGTGCCTCCTGGGAACCCCCAGTAAAATATGATGCCTTATTTGTAACATTCTTCACACCCCCCTCATCCCTGTGTCCTACCAGCTCGGGCTCCGGCCTCTCCACGGCCTCGCCCCACACCTCTCCCCTTGCACTTTGTGCTCTACGCGCACCGTTGCCTTTCCTTCTCTTCCTTGAACTCGCCACGCACGGGCCTGCGCAGCGTCCACGCATGTGCTGCTCCCCCTGCCTGAAACACCGTCGCCTGGGCCTGAAACGCTTCTCTTCCCTTAGGCTTTTGTGTGTCCACCTCCTCATGGCCCATCTCTCAGCTCAGACGTCACCTCTGTAGAGGGACCTTTCCTGCCCATCCAGACAAAAGTTGCCCCTTCTCAGTTTTTCTCTGTCTCAGGACTCAACATTTTCCTTTGTAGCACTTGCCTGAGGTGCTCTCCCGTATTTGTTTACTTTTCTGTGTTATCACCACCACTTCCAGTAGTATGCAGGCTCCACAAGGGCTTTGTCTTACTTACTGCCATCTCCTCAGCCTTTAGCACCGTCCTAGCCCAGTGGGAACTCAGCAGTTATTTATGGAATGCAGGTGCCCGAGCCACACACCCAGAAATTCTGATTCGTTTATCTGCGTTGGGCCAGGCAAAAAAAGAAGGGAATTTATTTGATTTTTTTTTACCATATGCACATTTTTTTTTTGGTTTGGTCTCCCCCGCCCCAATGCCTGCCAATATTCTATGTTGAATTATGCCAAAAAACACTTTACAGAAAGTCAAAACTATGATCAGTTTATGATCAGTTTAAAAATATGAAGATAACTTTGCTGTATCTGCTGCGAGGATGAAGACCTCTCCACACCAGACTGTCGACATCCCAGAAAATGCCAGCGTCGCTCTGAGGGGACGCACAGGTCTGTGAAGGGTCCCAGAGGCACCCTGCAGAGGGGCCACAAGCACATCACTGCGGAACTCAGACTCCTTGGAGGGAAAAAAAAGAGGCTCCGGCTGACAGATGGTGGGCAAGTAGGAAGGAGCTGGCCACCGCTCTCACCATCTGCAGCCGTGTACGGAACATGCCCGAGGGTGGGACACTGGGCTTCTGTGACCAGATGAGGTCTCTGTGCACTCGCTGCCCCATCAACGTCCTTATTCAGGAGACCCATCCTCTGGTTGAAATCGGAAACTTCTCGGGGTAAAAATACATCCGTAGGGTTCAGACGAGGTCAGGCTTGCTTGTTCAGTAACTCAAGCCCAGAAAGATGAGTTAATTCTTAAAGGAAAGGACATTAAGTTTGTTGTATCAAATTGAGCTGCTTTAATTGAGCGAGCCACAACAGTGAAAAACAAGGCTGTCAGAACATTTTTGGACGGCGTCTATGTTTCTGGAAAAGGGCCAGTCCGGCAGGCTGGAGAATGAGGTCTAAGTCGCAAGGAAACGGCAGGACGCCGGACGACTCCTCAGATTTACCTGTGGTGTCTAATCGTATTGTTTTAGTAAATGCATTGGGTGACCTTGGTTAATAAGATCATTGGTTTCAAGTGTGCTTTTCTGTGACACGCGGTCTGTGTACTGCATTGTGTTCCCACCACCCAAAGTCAGAGATCATCTTCTGTCACCGTGTATTTGGCCTCCTTTGACCTTTCCTAGCCCCACCCCCTTCCCTGGGGTGACCCCACACTGCTGTGTCCATCATGAGTTTCAGTTCTATATGCCACACATGACTGAAGTCATGTGGTTCTTAGCTTTTTCTGACTAATTTATTTTGCTTAGCACAATATTCTCAAGGTTCGTCCATATTGTTGCAAGTAACAGTGTTTCACCTTCTCATACGGCTGAGTAATGTTCCATAGTGTATATATATATCACATCGTCTTTATCTAACCCTCTATTGAAGGACAGTGTGGTTGTCTCCATGTCTTGGCCACCGTGAATAATGCCGCAGTGAACACAGGGGATGCGTATATCTTCGCAAATAAATGTTTGAATTTTTCGTGTAGATACCAAGAAGAGTTGCTGGGTCACATGGTGACTCTATTTTTACTATTTTGAGGAGCCGCCATACTGTTTTTCATAGCCATATGCACATTTTTAAAATCGTGTTATAACTAGTATAGTCCCCAGGTGGTTCCGATTTGTAGACAGAGTTAAGATCCCTTGACCTTGAGAACGGAAATCTCTCTGACATGTTGCTACCCAACGTGGGGCCCTTGCACCAGCAGCACAGACATCGCCCAGGTACTTGTTAGAAATGCAGAATCTCAGGCCCCTCCTCAGACTTACAGAACCTGAACCTGCACTTTAACAAGATGCCCCAAGTGATTCGCATGCGCGTTAGATTTGAGAAGCACTGATGCAGCAGAAACACAGAATTCCTGAAGAATTTGGCAGGTTGAGGTTGCTGTATTGGCAGGACACTGAGGACACGTCCCTCAGACAGTTGGAAATGTGGTTCTGAAGCCACAGAAAGAGAAGCTCAAGAGGAGATGAGCATCTTCACCAAAATGCTCATGAGGTTGGACCAGGGGCTGGTGAGGTCATCTATGGGGGTGTTGGGGAGCCCCATCACGGGTGTGAGAGAAGGGATGCTGAGTTGAAGAAGAAAAGGAGGTTGCCTTGGCTGTTGTGGCTCAGTGGACTGAGTGCCGGCCTGCAAACCAGGGGGTTGCCGGTTCAATTCCCAGTCAGGTCACATGCCTAGGTTGCAGGCCAGGTCCCCAGTAGCAGGCACGCGCAAGACAACCACAAGTTGATGTTTCTCTCCCTTTCTTTCTCCCTCCTTTCCCTTCTAGAAATGAATAAATCAAATCTTTTCTTTTTTAAGAAAAGAAAAGGAGACTGATAAAGAATACTTACAAAAATCAGAACAGGACACAGGGTCTAGAAAGGGGTGACCATGAGTATTAGATTCTGGGGAAAAGTCAAAAAGCCTAAAGATCAAGCCTAATGATGTTTGAGTTCTGCCCCCATAGGTGGGTGGATGGGGAAGCCAGGAGAGAGGACAGACTTGAGTCGGTGACGAAGAATTGAAGGCAGCGACCCACACCACCCTCCCAGGAAGGGCTGGGTCATACCAAGAGAACAATCATGTCTTGAGGAATTAAGAATGGAGAGAATTGGAGAATGGAGGATCGTCTTGAATGAGAGACCTGAGGATGTTTGCACAGGGAAAAGGACTGGCTAGACTGAAGATCGGGAGACAATTTAATTGATAAGAGGCTGTACACGTTCGTTAATGTGGAGACTGACCCAGACGGCACGAGCACAAGGGAAGTGGCAGCCGCCTGCTTTCGGGGAGGGGACTGGGTGACAGGGACGGCAGGGTTGGCGTCCTTATTTGAGAGAAACAGAAGTAGCAGGGCACATCCGTGTGCACTCTACCCCGATTTAACAAGTGTTCACGTTTTCTCAGATTCCGTTCAGACTTTTTTTTGTAGAAAAGAAATAAAACAGTAGAGAGAAAGTTGAAGTCCCCCTTTTTCATAACGTTTCTATCTCCTCTTCCAAGGCAACGGAATACTGTCCTGGATTGTGCGTGTGTCAATACTGTCCTGGATTGTGCGTGTGTGTGCGTGCATGCGTGTGCCGAACAGACATAAACAGTGTACTTTGCATGATAGTTCAGCACTTTGCCTTTAGTCACTCAGCGTCATGTCTGAGATCTGTTCATTTTGATCCATCATCTGCAATGTTGTAAGTAAATTCTGTAAGTAAGCTCTGACTCGACCCGTTGCCTGCATTGCATCTGCCTCTGTTCTCTGGGGACGGGCATTTGTGTTACCATTTGCCTTTCACTATCATGTAGCCAGCCGCCCCGAACACACCCCAGTGCACGGACAGGGGTGCTTTCACTGCCTATGCTTCTGAACTTTGTGCTTTTCTTTACCACATGCATTTTTAACAGGCGTTTTACATAAGAAAAATAGATTTTCTTAAAAAAAAAAACCCACTGATTAGTGTTTCTCAAAGTATGATCCAAGGAACACCAAAATCAGAACTACATGGGACATCTGTTACAAAATGCACGTCGCTGGGCTGTGCCTCAGCCCTGCTGAGTCTACACTGTAGTGACCCTTCCCAGGTGAGTCTAGGCACAGGCGTCCTGCAGGCTGGGAAGCACCAGGCAGACAGATGCTTCCTCTGAGAAGGGCTGAGCAGGGGAGCAGATAGGTGGCAGGGGGAGGGATGGAGAGTGCCACTGATTGACAGCTCCCCTCTGCCACGTACTGTGCTAGGCGTTACATCTAGAGTAGATGGAGAGGGAATCCATGGCATTCATCAAGACAAGGCGTGCAAAGGGTCAGCAAAGTGAGCAGGGCAATTGAAATAGTGTGTGGAATCTACTATCAGTGGCTGTGTGCCCTTGGGAAGTCACGCAACCTCTCTGAGCTTCAGTTTCCTCATCTACAAAATGATGATATAATAGGAGCCCCCTCAGAAAAATTCTGTGAGGATCAAATTCCTCAAGGCAGGTAAACTGCAAAATGTGAAACTCATTACGTGGCCAGTAAATGAAGACGATAGTGGTGAGAATGAGCTTATAGTTGTTACTGTTCAACCCCTTTGTAATCAACACATAAACATGTTATAGTTTGGCTCATAGCCTCGGTATCCGAAACTACGTCAGAGTTTACAGGAACTGGATTTTGCTTTAATATCACATTATTGATAAAGATCTCAACTACGTAGCCTTCAGTCACTCTATTTATTCTTCTCATGGGAAAACACAATCAGCTACAAGACGCAGATTGTGAAATTAATTAAAGGGGAAAATGGGGATTTCCTATGCTGTTGGGGGTGGGCGGGCTGAGTCAGAAGGAGCAACATTTTAAAGTGTAAATATATGTTATAGCTGAACACACACACTCATTCCTAGTGGGCACCTGGCCCAGGTTGTCCCTGCCGGGGAGCGGAGTGTGTGTGAATGGAGGGGCCGTGGTGCATCCCCTCCGCACCTCCTTCCCGAAGACACCTTTAGTCTGGGCAGGGCCAAGCACTCAGGGAGGCCTGGGTGGGGGCGGGGGGGGGGGGGGGGGGGAAGCCCTGATGCAGAAGGGAAGCTGCTGCTAGGGCTGGGCTGCCTGTAGACAGTGAACACGTCGAGATAACCCAGAGGTGCCCAGGGACTTTCCTTCCTGCATCCCTGCGGCCGAGGGGAGCGGGCAAGACCCCTGGCTCTGAGCTCGTACACAGCAAGCTCTGAGTCTCAGCCCTGCCTCTCCGCAGCTGTGTCACTTAACCTTTCAAAAAATTAATAGACTTTTTTTTAGAGCAGTTCTAGGTTCACAGCAAAATGAAGGGGAAGGTACAGAGAGTTCCCATACGCCTCCTGCCCCGCACGTGAACAGCCTCCCCCCATTATCAACACCCCGCCAGGCTGGTACATTTGTTACAATCGATGAACCCACACTGGCACGTCGTCATCAGCCCCCGTCCATACTTCACACCAGGGTTCACTGCTGGCGTCGTTCGTGCAAGGGTTTGGACAAATGCAGGGTGGTGTGCATCTACCGTTGCCTTGTACACTGAGCGTCTTCACTGCCCTGAATGCCTCTGTGCTGCGCCTGGTCACCCACCTCCCCACCCACCCTGCCCCTGGGGAGCCCCGATCTGCTGCTGCCATCATCGTTTCGTCTTTTCCAGAATGTCACACAGGTGGAATCACACAGCGTGTAGCCTTCTCAGATTTTCTTCTTCCACTGAGGCATGTGCATTTTCGTGTCCTCCACGTCTTTTCACGGCTTGAGAGCTCATTGTTCTTTGTCACTGAATGATACTACATTGCTTGGATGTATAGCCTTCCCTTGGCCGCAGCCTCCTGGGCTGTGATGCGGGGGTCCCGGGGAGCATGGACTGGGAGAATTCGTAGTACTGTTCACCATGAAGCTTTAGTAAGTACTCGGGACCAGGCGCTGCACTGAATGCCTCTTTCTGAACCGCCCCATCTGGTTCTCCCTGAACCCTGTGATGGAGGCACTGTGCCCATCCCCATTGTACAGATGAAGGGACCGACGCCCAGGGAGGTTAAGTAATCACTCAAGGGCTCAGATTCAGGAAGGGATCGGTCTGGGATTCGAACCGGACATTCGGACTCCGGGCCTGAGGACTGGTACTGTAACTTCCTGGGAAGGTTCTTAGCCGGGTTTGGCACATAGCAAAAACCTGTCGCCAAACGTTACCCCTTACTATTGTTAATAGTTTTGAAGGAGAGCCATTTAAATGGCAAGGTCACCGTTCTTTTCGAATGAGAAATGTTAGGCACTGAGGTGGGTTGCAGAGCTGGAACCAAAGGCCAAGGGTGATGGCGCCTCAGAGCCTCTCAGAGGAAGGTACTGGCTGCTTGTTTTAAGCTCACATTTACTGAGTGCTTACTAGACGGGGTGTTTCATTCAGTGCTACGACAGCTCATTTGAGGAAACAGAGCTGCCCGGGAATGCCAGCCCCGCTCTCCAGGCCCCCCGGCAGCTCCTCCCACACTGCCTTTTCCCACCCTGCTCCCCACTCCCCATCTCAGCCACGGCAGACATTCGACTCCTGGGCACGTTTCACGGCCCAGCAGCAGCCTGGGAGCGGGAGCGCCTGGGTCTGTTCAGTGTCTGGCCCGAGGTGGGTGCCCGGGCAGCTGGCTGCAGTCCTTCCTCATGCTCCGGGGGGCAGTGCACCCCAGTCCCCAGGTAGGTGGCCTCGGCCTGGGCACACCTGCTCACTCCCTGTCCCTTCCACTTCCTCCTGCCCTGGATTTCCAGACAGAGTCAAAAATGGGTCCACATCAAGTAAGACTGGTTTTCTCCCAGGGTAATTTTCCATTTATAGACAGCCTGCCCTCGGGAGGCCCTGTCCTCCTCCCTCTGTCTCGGTTTTTTCTGGGTACATGGGGATAAACTATTGGTGGTGGTTTCTGAGACTTGTGGTCAGCAGCCCAGCTGGTCATTCATTCAGAATGTCTCCCGAAAGCCAGTGCTTACTCTGACAGGAGTTTATGCTCATTTCTGTGGCTTCTGAGACCTCTGCGGAGCTGTGTCCACATGGCCAGTGGGAAGCGTAGAAGAAATGTCTGGCCTGGGCCCACAGGGTCCTCATTCACAGACTCATCCTGGGGAGATGATGAGGATGATAATTACAGCAGTAATAGCAGCCGATACAGCTCACTCCTCTCAGGGCTAAAGGGATCCACTCACTCCTACAAGGTAGACGACGCTCTGATCCCCTTGACACAGACAGGAAATGAGCACACAGACGTGAAGGCCATGGCTGACTAGGCCTGACGTGGGATGTGGCCCTGCTGACCTCTAAGGCCCAGCCACCCCACTCTCCCGCTCCAGTCCCAGCTCCGGCCCAGCTCTGCTTTGGACCCGTGAAATCCACTCTGTGCTCTCCTGCCAGTTCCTTTGCACATGCCCTCCCCACTGCCTGGACCACTGATCCCGCCACCCTTCAGCTAATGCGCCCTGGCGCATCTTTCAGACCACAGCTGCAGCTTCCTCAAGGATGCCCTGCTGGACCCCTGGCCAGATGCCCCATCCAAGCTCAGGTGGTGCCCTTGCCTCTCCTCCATGGAACTGGTCAGAGCTTAAACTCTACTTTTATTTGTGCAGTTTTCCGATTAATGTCTGGTCCTTTTTCCAGACCATGACTCCATGAGAGCAAAGGCTAGAAAGTGGTGCTTTGTACACCATTCCGTCATTGCACTCACCACACTGGCCTGAAATGATTTATTTATTCACCTGTCTCATCCCTTGGTCTGTGAATTTCCTGAGGACAGTGCCCAGGTCTTTTTCTAACTCGGTGCTCAGCTCAGTAAATATTTGCTGAGTTGAATCCAATGAACTGGATTTAATTGAACAGTGTATCTGGGTAAAGAGAACCTGGAAGTTTAGAGCTTTTGATGGAGTGAGCCCATAAAATACACTTGTTCTGAACCATCCCTTTGGAAATCAGGAGTGATTTCAGAGAAAAGATCAGCTTTTTTTAAAAGCCGAGCTCACATATCCTTTGGATAGCAGACTGGAAGGATGCATGACTTCCCCGAAGAAGCATCATATGACAGTTGTAAATCCAAGAGAAGTGAGGAAGAAAGTCCATCTCCCTCTCCAAGGGTCATCTGAAGTTTAGTAAAAGTCAGAGTGAGCGTAAAGAACCAGTGGATCTCCCTGGAAGCTGTGTTGGGACTTGGCTCCTCACAGCCCTTGGCCTTGCGTCATCCCCGCGTCTGTCTCGGAGGGCCTTGCCCGGCCCACTCCCCGGGGCTGTTGGTTCTGCTGGGGCCCCACAGATGTTCTGCTCCTGCTGCAGGAAGCGCCACCTCTTTGGGGTTGGCCCTTTACAGGACCCGATGCCCCTCCGTCTGGAAAAAAGCTCCCACACTTGAATGAGCGAGAGAGAGAAGGGGCTTCTCTTGTGTCTGGAGGACGAGCAGGGTGAGGCGTGAGCTGCGGGCCCCAGGCTCGCTCACTCAGCGGGTACCGTGAAGCCGGGGCCAGGTAACCGCAGGCTGCCCTATCCAGACAGGCCCGGCCTTGGCTCTGCCCACCCTGGCTCCAAGCAAAACAGGCAGTTATTTGGAAAAGCTGTTTCCTTTCGTCCTGCCTGCTCCTGCCCATCCTAACAGACTGTGAACATGTTTCTTGGAGGATTGAATAGCCCCTTTTAAGAAGCCAGAGAGAAGCCATTTCTGAGTTGAGAGGATTAACCTAGTTAAATGTAATGGTAGCAGGACATGATACATTAACAGGTAATTTGAAAGCACATTATTGAGGCTCCGGTAACCCATGATGATGCTCTTAGACTTCCAGGCATTTTGCGATAAAAGCACCACCTAGTTATCACACACGATGCATTCAAGTGACACTATCCTCATCTTGTTTCTTACTGTGAACCTGCTCCTAGCACCCTCCCCAGCACATGATTGGTACTTAGCAAATATTTGTTAAATGAATGGAGGAAATATCAGGCTGACTTAAGGTCCTGACAACTTTGTAGGGTGAAGCAGAACCTTTCAATCGGAAACATACTTTGCTCAAATGCATTGGGTAAGGACACCTAGAACTGTTTGCCCTTCCCCTTTGGCTTCTAGACCTAGTTCCCACTTCTCCAAAATCACGAATGCATTCCCGACAGTTACCAAACTTAATTGGAATCCAGTGACTTAACTCAGATTGAAGGAGGGCATTTTTTTAAAATAGTAACCAAAGGAATCATTTTTTAAGAGGAGAGAGAGTTCTGTGTAACCCGAAAGTATACACAAACACTGAAAAAGACCATCCTAGGGTTTCAATGACTAAGGCAGAAGAAACTCAAAGACAGACGTGTTGACGTTAGAATTGGAGCAGCTGTCTGCGCACTGAGAATCCGACTTGTCCTGCGCTTGGTGGGCGGGACGGGGCTGGTGCAGCGGAGCGCGGGTCCAGAAGAGGGCGCCCTGAGCTAAGTGTGCGGCCGCGGTGGAACCGGCGCAGCAGAGCATGTTTACACCTCTCTGTTTCTGCCACTTGTTTGGCGTGTTTTCACGTTCTCTGTAAGAACAAGAAGGGTCCCCCGCGTCCCCCTCCCCGGGCTGTGTGGCAAGGAATGATCTTCTGACAACATAATTAAACTGGTGATTTCACAGATTAAATGGCAAATCCCAGGAGTATAATCTTGTTTAAAAATATTTTTGTTGTTTACAGGAACAAGTATAAAGGACACACGGACAAAAACTAGGCGGGGGCATGGAAATGGGAGAGAGGGAGGGAGGGCTGGGGGGTGGGCTGGGATGGGAGTAAAAGACAGAAAACTGTACTTGAACAACAATTAAAATAAAAAATATTTTGTTGTTGAACTTCAACCTTTGGTCTCCCTGAAATCTGTGAACAAATTTCCCACACCGTGACTCTTTGTACACTTCCCCGGGCCCTTGGGAATCTGATTCTTCTCCAGACACTGACAGTAGACCTAGGAGATGGATGCCCAAAGAAGGGTGAGGTGGAACTTTTCTCTAGTTATTTGTGTTTCTCCCGTATTTTATCAGGCTAATGAGTAAGAGTTACCTATTAATAAATACGGTCCTACCCACAACGTCTTGATTAAAAAGCAAGCTGTACAGGGTGGGGCAAAAGCTGGTGTACAGTTGTGAGTACACAGAACACAGAGTTCATTATTTACTAATTTTTGTATTATTTTCCAGAAAAACAACTGTAAACCTACTTTTGCCTCACCCTGTATTTTATAAGCAGAACATGTAGTCAGATCAGTACCTAAAATGTTTTAATTTAATGTGTGTGGTTTTAAAAGTGTCACATGAATCTAAGACAACATTTGGCATCCAGTTCCCCGCTCTACCACAGGGCTGAGGCAGGCAGGAGTGGTTAACGGGAGGCCAGCGTCCTTACAGGAGTAGCTGGGGAACGACCCCCAGGTTCAGTTCAGACACAGAGTAAGTAGTTCTGCAGTTTTGCTGCCCACGGACAGCTGCGGTCTGAAAACACAGGGTGGGGCAAAAGCAGGTTTACAGTTGTTCGTATGAAAAATAATGCACTAATTGAGAAATAAGAATATAAGAGTAAACTGTGTTTCGTGTACTCACGGCTGTGACCCTCCTGTGCCCCGCCCTGTATACCTGTCAGGCGGAGAAACTTTAAAGCCTTGTTTTCAGTTTACGAGCTTCCTTGGACATGTGTCTTCCCTGCACTTTCATTCCCGGGCTCCAGGGGAGAGCAGGCAAATTCTACGAGTCCTTAGAGAAAGCAGCACGCTTGACTGGCGGGTCCAGGGCTAAGAATTTGTCCTAAGGAAGCGCTCACGCCGGTGCCCAGAGATTAATGTGTGAGGTTCCCAGCGGCACTGTCTGCAGTAACAGGAATTTGGAAGCTGTGTTGCATCAACAATGGAATGCGACAATAAATTATACAGCCCAGCGAATACCAGGCAGCCAAAAAGAGCTAGATGTTATGTGCATAGACGAGTGGGGGAAAATCCTCTGTAACAATATGGATGGGATTATCCCGTAACTGATTTTAAAAAATTATATATGTGGACATGTAGATAGAGACCTGAAAAAATGATTACCTCTGGAGAGGGGGATGGAGTGGGTGAAAATACATTACAGCCATATTTCTAATTTCAAGGAAAAAACAGGAACACCTTGAAAGTCCTCTGAATGTACTCAGTCTTTCCCGTCAGCCCCCAGACTTGCTAAATCCCTTCACCTGCAGCATCAACCCCCTCCTTGTTCCTGCCCCACTCTCAGCTGGGCTTGGTCCAGCATCCGAAAGGAAGTCGGCGTCTCCAGTCCCCAGCCCCCTGCCCTCCTCCTTCCACCAAACTGCCCTTGGGAAAGCTGGCCCATGGTCTCTGTCAAACCCAGGGTTGTAAAGTTGGGACGCATGAGCCAGATGTGGCCGGAGGTGGTTTGCTGGAACCACTGTCGGTTGTGGTTGTTCTGAATGGGTTTGACATTTTCCATTCGGGAGATTTCACCTAGAACTCCTGCTGTCTGGCTTCTCTTTAACCACCAGAATATCAGGCCCTTGGCACCCACCTTCCCTCCTGGCTGGAGATGAGAGGCGGCCTGACCCAGGGTCTCCATAGCCCTCTCTTGTGGGCTTTTCTGCTTTTCATCCCATTCTAGACTGTTCTCCTCTATCTGGTTTCAACAATAGCCCTGACTTCCGGGTCGCCTTCTTTCTTTTTAACTGCCCCTGCGTGGCATCCTATCCTGGCTTCTTTTCCTTTAGCCACCTCAGAAGTCCAGCGGCGCTCAGGGACCTGGCCTAGCTGTTTGCACAGCGATGCTTGTGCTCTCCTTGTCTCCCTGGGTGCCCTTGTCTGCCTCAGGTTCTGCCCAGGCCTCCCAAGTCCCAGAATGCCTCTGCCTTCATTAACGACAGGACAGTGGTTCCCAAGTCACCCAACTGCAGACCTTAGTCATATCCCCTTTCCCTCACCACCCACAGGCATCTCCTGATGACTCGGCCTAAATATTCCTTACATTTTTTATTCCTTTCTTTCTCTACCATCAATGTCTTCAGTCCAGCCAACAAAATCTTGATCCCTATCCAAGGCAATTGCTTCTAATTTTACTCTCTGTAGCGTATTCCTCTCACCTCATGCACAACATCTCCAGCCTTGTCCTCCCAAACCACAAATCTGATCGCGTCTCCTTCTTGCTCAAGCATCCTTCGTGATTCTTCACTGCCTGCTTGCCACAGTACGAGCCTTCATTCATCCAGGTGACAGACAGAGTGCCCACCCACCTCCAGCCTTGGAGACACTTTTGTGAAAAGCATCGTGGTCATTGTCCTAATGGGACCCCATGGCACCTGGGACTTTACAGGCCACACACACAAATTAAAGGACAAAGAAAGTTCAGCATCAAGAAACCAAGACAGAGAATACAGAGTAAAGCCAACTTTAGAGCAGTTGTCAGGCAAGTTGCCTTGAGGAGATGACACTTGAGTTGAGACCTGAAGGAAGAGAAGCTGCAGAGATCTGGGGCAGCTCATTCCAGGCAAACTCTCTCCTCGCGCCGAGCTCTCTTCGCTCCCTTTCCCTCCCTGCTCTCACTGCACGCATGCTGAACCACTGCCTAGGACCCGCATATGTTGTTCTCTGGGGGTGCTGCTGCCCCGACTGCGAACTTCTCAAAGGAAGGAACTGGCTTGTTTATTTGGGTCCCTGGTGCCTGGCATGTGATAGGCTCAGTAACTGTGAGATGAAAAACTGGATGGATGGATGGATGAGTGGATAGGTGGATGGGAGGGTGGGTGAGTGGGTGGATGAGTAGGCAGGTAGGTTGGCCAGTGGGTGGGTGGGTGGGTGGAAGTTCACATGCTTTGGGCTGACCTGGGTGTAATGTCCATAGGGGACAATCACAGAACCCACAAGGCTGAGGCCTTGAGTGTGCTGGGGTTGGCTTGTGCTGGGGGAAGACTGGCTGCAAAGAGTCCTCACTCAGGCTTCCTACCACGTCGGTTACATGTCATTTTTCTGTTTAACCATCCTTATTGTGAAATGGCAGCATTCTTTTTACAAACATAGAACAGTAATATTTAAAAATTTTGCTTCTATAAACAGCTCTTAGCCAGATCTTGCTTCAAGTCTAAGGGGACGTCTGAGGCAGGAAAGGTGTGAGGCAGAGCACACAGAGCCTGAGTGCCCAGGCGGCTCTGACCGCTCACCCACAGAGGGTCCTGGGGAGCCTCAGCGAGCCCTCGATTTGTCTGTGAAATGTGACGAGCAGCAGAGGGTTTGGGGAGGGTTCAATGACACGTGTAAGTGTGAGCACAGCACCTGAAGCAAACTAAGGGCTTGGACGCCAGCGGGTGCCCCTGTGGGGGGCGGGGTAGTGATGTTTCTTTAGCCTGGCCCAGCCAAATACCTCCACACACTCCTTTAAAAAGTCACAGCCAAAGATGACAGAGGGCGCTCACTTTGAGCTGTTTTTCTGGCTAAAGAGGAGAAATTCTCTTACCCAGATACCCCTTGACTCCAGAGCGGGCCCAGGAGGTGGATGCCGACACAGCAATGCTGTCGGGCTCAGGGCAGGGTCCAACCTCCCCCGGCCCCCCCACGCTGCCCCGCGCTGGGCCAGGTCACTGCTAGGCTGGCCTGCCGTGAACAGGCCCTGGGGCAGGGGCGCCTGTTTCTCGCCCAATGGGCTATAGTTTCTCTCCACTTGGCTGTAACCTGGGCTTCCTGGCAAGACCTCACCTCTCAGGTAGCTGAGAAACAGCTTCAGTCTCATCTAGAGCAAGAGTTAAAGTCCGTTCAGTTCTTCTCTGCCCCTGAGGTCCTTCCATCTCCACCGCCCTCCCTGCTCCCCTTGCCACTCTCATCTCCACTCTCTTCTCACTGTGAGGAGAGTGGGGTGACTCAGCCTCCTGCTGGAGGAGCCAGGACCGTCACTCAGCGGCCTCTGGAGCCCTTTGCCTGCCCTGTGACTGCCCACTCATGGCCTTTATGGCTCAAGTTGAGGTCCCAGTGTTTTGTAGCTTGGTCAGGGCCCAGGGCGGCTCTTGGCTGACCAGCATTTGCTGACGGAGGGCCGCTCTGGGTCTCTGCCTGCCCACCCAGGTCTGCCCCTGGCCCGCTGCAGGGTCACCCACCATGACTTCTGGCTCTTGTTTCAGCCTCAGCACTGGCATCACCCAGGGAGGGCAGGAACTCCAGCGGACAGACGCATCCACTTGCCCTCAGATCTCATCCATCCTTGCTCTCTGTCTTCTGGGACTCCCCGAGTTGCAGGGCCAGCCGCCCTGCCCTCAAATGCCCCTGCACAGTGGTAGAAACGCACGGTCTGTCTGCCGACCAGCCCTCAGTATGTTAAAGGGAGGCAATTTCGCAAACCTTCTCTCCACAAATCTTGGTGGTTGCGCCAACTAACTTCTCCCTTTATTCTGTGCTCCCTTTCCTTCGTCGGCTCCAGGCGACCGGCCTCCCGACCCAGCCTCTAGGAAGGGCAGCTCCAAGTGGAACATGGTTTAAAGGCAGCAGGATGGGGTGGAAGGGATCAAAAGACATTGCTTCACATTTGCAAAATACTCTCCTTCATACAACCATTCCCTCACCGGGCCTGTCATAGCTAATGGAACCAACATTCTTCAAGGAGCTTCCAGTCTTTGCTTCCTTCTGAGTTATGTTCACTCAACACCATTACTGAGCACCTGAGACACGTGGGCGCTGTGCTGGGGACCAGGTCTAGAGCTGCCTCACAAGCACAACGCAGATGTTGTCATTGGCACCTGAAGAGATGATCAGCATCACCAGCCATCAGGATAATGCAGATCAAACCCACAGTGAGATGCCACTGCCCATCCACTAGGGTGGCTGTGATCAGAAGACAGGTCACAGCCACTGTCAGCAAGGACGTGGGGAGCTCGGTGCCCTTGGATTGCTGGCGGCAACGTAAAAGTGGTGCACCACTCAGATAATAGTTCAGGAGGTTCTCACACGGTGAGCCATAGAGTTACCATATGACCCGACAATCCCACTCTGAAGGATATACCCAAGAGAAAGGAAAACATTATACAAAACACGTGCACTAATATTCCTAGCAATAGCATTCATAACAGCCAAAAGGTAGAAACAGCCCAAATGCCCATCGACGCACACACAAAACGTGGTATATGCACGCCGTGGGGCGCTGCTCAGTGGCGGGAAGGAGTGGCGTACTGATAACACGCTGCAGCCTGGCCGGCCCTTGAAAACGTCATGCTAAGAGAAAGAAGCTGGTCACATAATACTATACATTGTATGAGTCCTTTACATGAGATGTCCAGAACAGGCAAGTCCATGGAGATAACAAGTGAATTGGCAGTTGCCAGGTGCTGGGAGAGGAGGGAATGAGGTGTTACCGCTTAATGGGTGTGGGGTTTTTTTAGCATGATGAAAATGTCCTAAAAATAGTTAGCGGCAAGAATTGTTGCCCTGGCCGGTGAGGCTCAGGCGATGGGTGTCGTCCCACAAAGTGAAAGGTCGCCTGTTAGATTCCCAGTCAGGGCACACGCCTGGGTTTGCATGTTTAGTCCCTGGCTGGTCAGGGCGTGCGAGAGGCAACCAACGAAGTTTCTCTCCTTCTTTCTCCTTCTTTTCTCCTTTCTCTAAAAATTTTAAAAGTTAAGAAAAAGAGCTGTACAACTCTGTGAATATAGTAAAGGCCATTGAATTGTGTACTTTAAATGGGTAGATTTTATGATACACAAATTATATCTCAGTAAAGCTGTTAAAAATGTCTCATCTTATCCTCTGAATCTCTCCTTCCCAGTTTCTTAGCACTTCTAGGACAAAGATGAATTTAGCTTTTAGTCACTTTGGGATTTTCCCCAACACACTTAACTAGAATCCAGGGCTGGGTGGCTACTCACCAATTCAGTGATTTTTTTAAAGGTAATTTTCCATTAGAAGGTAAACCCCGAGAGAGCTGGGATTTTTGTTGTGTTCCTTGTTCTATCCATCCCACTTAACACAGGGGCTGGCACACAGTAGGGTCTCAGTAAGTGTTTGTTGAGCCGGTGGCTTCGTGGGGCTCCCACCCCCTAAAGGACACAAAGGCCCAGCAATGCCGGCGGGTGGCGGGAATGAGTGAAGCAGACATGTCTGCCCGAGTGGAACTTAGAGCAAAGGAAACCTGGACTCAGCAGGGCCAGCACTTTGATCAAACAATGAAAACAAATGTTCAGTAAAGCTTCACATAGGCTGAAAGTGGGAATTTTGTTAAAATGCCCTTTAGTGGGGCTTTGTGGGAAGTTAGGCTGAGTTGAGACACTCACGCGAAGAAAAAAAGACATTGTGAAGGATATAGAAGATGAGGCAGAAGAAGGGTCATCGGGAAAAAAAAGAAAAGAAAAGAAAATGGGCACGTTCCCACAGAGTGGTTTTCCCAGCTAGGAGGCACTTCCAAGCTGTGATTTTAATTTCTCGAAGTGGGGAGTGATATTGGGAAAGGGGAATGTGCCAAGTACCATCTTTCATCTCAAGTGTTGGGAAGGCTTTGAGGGGAGATGTGAAGGGAAAGAGTGACTCAGTGGCTGGAAGGGGTGGGGGCAGGGTGTTTCCAAGAGATGAGGAAGATCCTATTACAGCGCAACTGCCTTCTGCAGGACGGAAAACCATGGGAGGGAGAGCCAGGAGGTCAAGACAGAGGGCGAGAGGATGGGATGATGACGTAAGTTGGAAACCAAGAGGCTGGCTTGCAGATACAGAGCCCATGGTGGGTGACAAGACCTTCAGATTAAAAATTAAAGCAAGAAAACTCGTCCAGTTGACTTCTCCCACACATACAACCTCCTCGCTCCACCTCGTTTGCCCCATATTTTCATTCTAACACTCAAGGGTTCCAGAAAGTCTTTGACGAGGAAGAGGGGTGAGATGGGGCTAAGAAGCGGCTCATGCACAAAGGAGGCTCTTGAACAAGGTAGGGTGAGGCCAAGAGTTAAGCCTTGGGAGGAGGCAAGGAAGATGTGGGAAGACTCAAGTCCAGGGTCAAGGGTGATGTTGCAAAACCTGGCACAAATCACCAAGTAGAGTTTGGAAAAGGGGAGAAGTGGGTCAGAGAAAGACCCCTGAGTGAGGAGGCTCATGAACCAGTAAATGCAGGGGCAGGGCTGAAGGGGTCATCCTGAACTCGTGACCAGAGGACACATACCCAGAGCCTCAGGGGGAGCTTGGGACTCAGAGCCCAGTCACAGGCCAGGCTGTGAAGAGGAACAAGGCAAGGTTTTGTTTTTTCCTGGAAGTCAAGTGCCTCCATTGTGTTCCTGCTTTGCCCAGCTGGCTGCCCGCTGAAAGGAACAAATGACAAAGGCACCCCATCTCCTTCAATGGCAGCATGGTTAAGGACAGGCATCTTGCCACAGGACCGACCCAGGCCCTAGGCTGTCTCGGTCCGTGTCACTGACCACGAGCGCAGGCTGCTGCCCTGGGCCCTGCGTCCTCATCTGCATCGTGGGGGCGAGAAGAAAGGGCTGTTGTCGGGAGGGTGTGAGATAGCAGAGGCAAACCTCCTGGCACGGTCGGACACTGCAACCATGTCACCACGCCTCAGGGGCAGTTTCCTTTTGGTATTTTAACCTCTCTGACACCAGGGCGTGCTCCATGTTTTTCTTAGTGGTGCATGAAACGATGCTGTATCTTACAGTGGGTGGTGTCTCGGATTTGGTAACATGGATGCAGACATCCTGTAAGGGGCAGTGGGGGTGTCATGTGGGGTTCATTTTCTGTGCTAGACGCATGGCTCAGTCCATGTCTAGGGTTTCCTTCTGCTCTTTAGGCCTTTTCTGTGGGGGACAGGAGCCGGGCCCTGGAGTCGCCCCACTGAGGGCAAGTCTACCGCTCACCACGAGACCTGCGGTGGGCAGCGCCACCTTTTTGAGTCTTGTTTTCCTCTCCTCCGCAAGGGGGTCAGCAATACAGCCTACACACACAGGGGTATTGTGAGGCTAAATGAGATAAAGTTTACCAATTGCTTGGTTAGTATGACGCTGCATTGTATAAACATTACATGATGATGATACAAATCATTAAGTAATAAGATTACTTTATGTAGCAAGATTACATTTTCTAGAAAGTATGATTGTTGTTACTCCTGCAACACCTCAGGAGCCCCACTAGAAAACATCCACCTGGGACCCTTGGTGGGAAGGGGACTCAGAATCCGAAGCGGCTCTCCTGCTGTGTCTCGGGGTCTAGGCTGCAGCCTCCCGCTGCCGCACCCTGAACCCCTCCCGACCTCCGCCCACCATCCTCCTTTCCGAGCTAGCTTCCCACCTGCCCAGCACGTTCCTCCTTGGGACTCGGGACCCCTCACTTCAGGACCTGTTTACCTCGGACAGAGGACTGGCTCACTTCCCCTGGAAAAGGCAACGACAAACACTGGCTGGGGTTTTCTCAAGCAATTAACCACCCAAGACCTCCCCCAACGAGGCTTTTCTCTGTCCCTTCATCCTCCTGTCTCCTCTTGTGCCCTTGATCCCTTCATGCTGCCTCTGTCCTTGCTGGAGTCCCAGGTCCACACAAGTGACCTAAATGCAGATGGCATGCTGTTCTCAAAGCCTCTTACCTCTTCCTAATAAGGCTGTGAATCGAAATCGATCAAGATTGTGTTTATAACATCAACAACTCGCACACCCACAGCCTGGCCACGTCTTCAGGTTTTGCTCAGTCTTTCCCTTCCAAAGCTCTCTGTGGTCCTGGCGGCCACGCCCAGCCTTCTGCAGGCCCAGGAGACAGACCTGTCCTCTGGGGAGGCTGCAGAGGCTCACGGGTAATGGGCTTGGCCAAGTTCATCCTCGAGTGCTAATCATTCTCCTCATTTTGTGAGCACCGAAGATGGAGCTCACGACTTCCTGCAGGACTGGCAAACCTTTTTCTTTTCAGGTGAGGCCTCCTTTTGCCATCTGCCTCTGTGTGCCTTTTGTAACTGTCCTCCTTGCCACATCCAGCCCAGGGTCAGCAAAGCCCAGACTTGCATCTGTAACGTTGCTGGCTCACCCTCAAGGTCTGGCCTCGAGGGATCGGACCAGGAGCAGCATGTGGGTCCTGCCGCTCGGGGGAGCTGTGGCATCTGGACCGGTCGCTGGGTTTGTAGCACAGTGGAATGACCCTCACGGTCTAAAGCATGTCGAAAAATCTCAGTTTCCCCAAACTCGTTTCTGCTCAGCTAAGCAGCTTAAGGACAGGAGGCAATGTGCTGGACGGGGTGAGTGCAAGCCTTCAGGACGGGCAGCAGCAGCTGGCACCGTTAACGTCGAAGGTAGGGATCACGGTGTGTCAGGCAGCATCCCCCACGCTGACTTAATTATCGGCCTGTCCATCTGCCTCTCTGAATATCCGTGACATACTCAGAGAATAACGTGTGGCATTTAAGCCAGGGTGTGGGGGACACGGTGGCATATAAAGATATCTGCATGACAGCAAGACGGGCCAAACTCCAGCCCAGTAAAGGAACCAAGAGAGGACAGCCACCCCTTGTCGTTCCTCCCAGGCCACTGGGGACAGGCAGTCGGTGGGCAGGAGGGGGCGTCCTCCCCCTGCCAAACCCTCCACACTACAGACGTTTTCTGTGGGGGGGGCTCTATCAGGATGCTGTCAGGCTTTGGAACATGGGGCGCCACTCCTGCGGGCTCTCTGGGCGCAGCCCCTGCCTCGTCGTACCCAGAAAGGAATGGAGGAAGCACCCTGGCTGGCCTGTGGTGGCTGCCTGGGTACAGCCCCCTGGGCAACCAGCCCTTTCCCTCTGCCAGCCTTCCCGTCCCAGCTTTCCCCTGTGGCCCCTCTCCCACCTCCCTGGGGTGCCGCGGAGGGCCTGCCCCCCTGAGCTCACAAAGGCAGGTCTGTCTGGAGCGGAGCCGGGCAGGCCCACGGGGAGGGCCTGGGTCCCGCACCTCTCTCCTTCCTGCAGCAAAGGGACAGGTCCCTCCAGGGAGGGGGGGAGGGTGTTCCCCTCCTTAAACGGCTCCTCGTTCAGGCAGAGGCAGCGGCTGCAAGGGAGCAGAAAGTTTTCTGCGTCGGGCACCTGGTGAACGAGGTATGCCACCACCCGGGCCAAACCAGATGAAATCGGTATGGTTCAACCGGCCTCCATCTCCTCCTTCGCCGCGGACTCAGTCTAAAGGTTCAGCTTGCCTTCAGAAACTGCCCCGCTTCCTAGTTCCTACGTGTAAGGAAACAAGCAGCCACCAAACACCCATCCGTCAGTAGTCTGACTTGCAGTATGGCCCTGGGGAGGCTGCGAGGGACCGGCAAGACACAGTGCGGGAGTGGGGCATTGCAGTCGAAGGCTTGGGCTCTGAGGTCAGGCGTCATGGACTTAAGTCCAGAAAGTCGGTTCACCCGTCTGAGCTTGAGAGACTTCACCTGTGAAACGAGGTCAGAGGTAGTGACCCCGCCCCCCCGGCCAGGTGTTCGTCATAAGGATGCAATGAAGCAACTCCAGGAAAGCACGCAGCGTGGCACCTGGCTTGCATACAGCGTCGGAGAGTTTCAGCTCTTATTTTTGTTGTTATGCTCATTCAGGACAAACAAGAAAGGCTCCCTGTCCTTGAGGAAGTGTGACCAGCAAAATGTAAATGAGACAGACTGTCATAGGTACTCTGGTAAGTGGAGGTGACAAAGGCGGGGGAGGAAGGGGTCCAGCAGGGTTCGGTGGACGCCATGGCAGCTCAGCCACAGGACACACAGGCTGTACGCTTGTGGACATGGAGTAAAGGGAGGCTTGAGCCAAGGCCCGGGCGTGGGCAGGTGCGGTCTTCACCCAGCATTCGTGGCTGGTGCTGCTGGGCAGGGGCCGTGTGCGTGCTGCTTTGGAGTCTGACCACGAAGGGCCTGGAAAGGTGCCTTTTACCTGCAAGCAGTGGGGACTCAGTGAAGATTTTTTTTCTCAGTGAGAAAGGAATTTGGAAGCAGCTGCTGGTGATGTAGGGAAATCGTGGTTTGGGGTGGGGCGAGGGGGAGGACACAGGAGCAGAGGCCGAGGGGCACAGTGCTCTGCGTCTCTGTCTCTGAAAAAGTCGCTCAGCTTCAAGTCCTGGCCTAATGTCATCTTTACTGGCTGGCAGGCTGGCCTGGGCCAGGGGCCACTGCCTCCTTCACACCGTTGTATCCCGGCACTGTCCCTGGTGCTCAGTGAGGAGCTGTCAAACTGAAATTGACACAGGATCCTAACCCGGAGAAGGAGAGTAGAAGAGGGGGGATGGGGCGAAATCCCCTGGGGAGGAGAGCGAAGAGGGCTTGGCAAATGGTGTGGGTGTGCTCTGTGAAAGAGTAACCAGAGGAAACTTGGGGCGTGCTTGGGGAAGACAGAGGGGTGGACGGAGAGGCCATTCACTGAGAGAACAGGCATAACCAGGAGAAGCCCATTCAGCAGAGCACAGGCTGAGCTCACGAGGGAGCACGCTGCGTCTCAGGTGAGGGTCACCGGCCGACACACAGCTGAGGGCCGGGCAGGCAGCAAAACAGGGCTTTGGAGAGCCGCCAGAGTTGGGGGCTGATGCAGGAGAGTCAGGCCGGATGTGGGAGAGTCAGAGCAGTGAGAAGAGGTGAGGTCCTCAAGGGAGAACATCTGGGAGCCTGGAGAGCAAGGCGAACAGAGGCAGTCACCCTGGGGGACACCCCCATTCCCAGAGGTCCCCAGTGCAGCCAGTTGTCTCAGAGGAGAAGCGGCAGGAAACTCGGGTCCCAAAGGTGCAGGACTGGCATTCATGGGGAAGATCTGCACCAACACTTATCAGTTATCAGAGAACTCGCTTGCTTCCTGCTGGGATCCTGGATGTTAAGGCCCAAGCTCTCAGCAGAGCACCTCAGTGACCCCAAATCTGGTCTGAAGAGCCTGGCCTTCCCCTCTCGGCCCCCCGGAGCACTCCCTCTCCCTGGTGCACCCCCAGTACTTCCAGGCCTTCGAGAGCGGGCTCAGGCCGTCCCCTCAGCCTGGAACACCCTCCCTTCCAATTTCTGCTAATGAAACTCCTCTTATCCTTCAAGGCCTGTACCAAATGCTACCTCCACTGGAAAGCCTTCCCTGATCTCTCCAGTGAGAAGGGTCCTTCCTTCCTTTGAGCACTCACAGTGCAGTGCTTTACCTAGCAATCATTTCATTCCTCCTAAGGTTCCACTGAGCTGTGGGCTTGTCTCTCCCCTCCACAGCTTGTGACAACACGAGAGCAGAGCACACGTTTTATCTTTGAATCCCCCTGGCTTGATCTCTTACACACAGAAGGCACTACTCAACACGAGCAAAGCATATGAAGAAAGAAATGCCTAAAAGCAGTAGATGTGGGCGGTTCTATCACTTCCAGTGATTTCTTTGGAAGTTCTGGGGAGGCCTTACGGTTCTATGACTTCAGGGTTTTCCCCTGTAATTAATATCTTGGCCCAGCATTGGGCTGCCTTACAACCAGATGTGTTATCTGTGATTTCTAGAGCCATGTTGACACACTATCACACGGGTACTGAGATTTTTCTGAACATTTTCCGTAGTTGGACAGAATGGGACAACCTGCCCGGGCCGTGGGAAGTGCTTCATCACGTGGGCTCCCCATGATGGCGGCTCAGAGAAACCCCCACACTCTTCCACTAGGGTCGTAAACATAGTTCAAGAGCCATGAATTAAGAGGAAAAAGTTTGCCAACACTCAACTTACAAACTCAAAAAGCATCTGTTCACTGAATCACCAACATCTTTTCCTGACCCTCTGAACAGGCTCTGACAGTATTTAGATTAAATAAGTATCCTGATTTATTTCTCAATACTTGCTGTTTGTAAGGAAAACATGTATGCAAGAAAGGTAGTCAACATGGTTCAAACGGCACCTACTATGTGCTAGTAGTGAATCTGTGTTAACGCACAGGGTATGATGCACAAGTCAGATTGGTTCCTTTTGTGGTGTCTGCTTCTGGGACTCCGTATTTCCTATTTTGTTATAATAAGCTGAGAGCAGTTTAGAACCAATATAGACAGTCCTTTTTTTTTTTTTTTTGCCTGCCTTGTTTTTATTTTAAGATAGACAGTTATACAACACAGCTGGCTACATGGAAAGAAAGGCTACATTTCTTGTGCAGCTGTGAACAACAGAATTTAAATATAGCATCTCTACTCTAACCAACCTGGCTCTTGGCAGGAAAGAAAGACTTAATTGTTTTTTAACACTTTAGACTTCAACACACTTGCACAAAGGAGATACAGCCAGAGGGTCTGTTGAGTGATTTTTTAACTCATTTTCCTTGGGTCCCACAGTGTAGGTCAGGAGGGAGTTTTTTCCCAAAGCCCTGAACCTGTGTGGAGAGTCTTCCCTCACCTTCATAATAATAGTAGCCACCGAGCATTTGCCAAGTGTTTGCTCCGTGCTGGGCAGATGGTGGCAGAGCCGTACCTCTGAGGTGCATGCCCTTCACACGAGGGGAGACTGAGGCTCAGAAAAGTGAACTCGCCTGCGGTCACGCAGCTGCTAGGGGCAAGACCGTTGTGTAACTTCGGGACTCATATTTCAGCCACAACCGGGATCTTTCTTAACTTCCTTCCACTGTGGCGGAATTGCACCAAAAATACACTTGAAAGGTAAGAAATGGCAAGTTTGGGGGGAAATGGGAAGGATTCTAAATGACATCTCCTGAGCTTGAAGTGATTCTAAAGGACAGATGCAAGAAACATGCTGATTGGCCTACCCAGAAGGGCCCTAAAAATAAGTGTTTTTCTGCTCTCCGCATTTCAGTATTCAGTATAACGCTCTTTGCCCCTGGCGGCGGTGCAGCTCTGCAGAAATGATTCGTGGAAGGGTGTTCAGTGCAGCATTACTAATAACAGTGACCACACACCAAATTTCCAACAACAGAGGACATTTTAAATACATCATAGCGGAATGTGCTGCCACCATTAAAACTCCTGTTTTAGAATAATGGAGACTGCCCATGATATACTGCTAAGCGAGAAAGTGAGTTCAAGTCTATAAATACAGTGCAACCCCTTTTTTTAAATATACAGACATATGTGTAGACAGGTGGACAGATAGACAGATGTAAACACAAGAAAAAAGACTGGAAAGGCATCAATATTATCAACATTTGCACAATGATTATTTCTGGACAATGGATAAGTTTTTATCTTCTTAAAATGTCTTAAGTTTTATTTTCGGTTGTTACATTCCCTATAATGAAATACTGCTTAATTATATAAAAACAATTTTTAAGTGATGCATGCTCATTCACTCAACAATGTCATTAAACAAGTAGTTTTGGAGTCTCCACTATAAGTATGGCGTATTCAAAACATTAAAAAACTAAAACCAAAAAAGAAAACAAATGTACTCAAGTCCCTGCACTGCTAACATTTTGGACGAGTTCCTTCTGGTCTTTCTCTGCGCGGTTTTAAACACACAGCCGTGATGCGGGCAGATGGTGGAGCCCCCCAGCCTCGCAGCCCCGGCGCTGCCACTGTCACCCCCTCTCAGCCTCAGCTCCATCACCCACAGAAAGGGTTTGGAGTGGCACCTACCCATCAGCTCTTTGGAGGATGAAATGGGTTACTTGAAGTAAGGAGCCTCAGAGCATGCAACAAATAATGGCTATTATTGGTATTACTCTGTGTAGAATGGCTACATGGCTGTACTACTTCGTTTTCTATCTCTTTTCCCCCAAAGAGTAATAACACAATTGTATTTCTCGTGGAGAGCAGGGGCCACGCATGGTTCAGGTCATCCAGGCACATAAAGTCACCTTTGGGTTTGCATGTAGCGAGAACACTCAGTTACAGCCATTGGGCCCCAGGTCCCCACCGGGTAGGAAAGGACAGAGAGCGCTGCCACGGTTCGAAGAGAGACTGGAATATTTATACACCTTTCAGAAAATCTTAGGAGCCATTTTTGGACAAAATCTTACTTAATTGTGTTTGGAAACCTAATAAGCATGGCTAGTTACAGGCAATGGCATATCCGAACTCTACGGCTCATAGGGGTTCTGCCCTGTCCACACGCATGGGAGAGAGTCTGTGAGCTCCAGGAGCGGGCGAAGTCCTGCACGAGCCAGCGCCTTTCTGGCTGTGGCACTGATGCTCTCCCGCCTCAGCCCCTCCTCCCCCCTCCCCCCTCCAGGGCCTCCTCACTGGCGTCTCTGCCTTCCTCCTGCCCCGATTAGAGTCAGTTCTCCACTCGAGGCCAAAGGAAGGTCTTCAAATGTCAGTCACTGCACGTCTCCTCCGGATTCTAGTCCCCCTGTGGCTTTTCACTGCACTCAGAATAAAGCCCACACTCTGCAAGATTCCAGGGCTCTGCATGGCCTGCTCTTTGCACTTTTCCACCCTCATCTTGACCCTTCCTCCCTTGTTCATGCTGCTCAAGGTATCCTTCTGTCGGACTCCAGCGTGTACAAGCTCTTGTCCACTTCTGGACCTTATCACACATTCTTCCCTCCACAGAGACAGTTTTCACCCCACTTCTTCACGCGCAGGGTGCTCCCCATTCTCCTGGTCTGCACTTCTGTGTCCTCGTAGAGAAGCTTTCTCTCCCTACCTCATTTCTAACAGCTTCTCTAGTTCCGGTGCCTTGTCTGTTTCCTTTATAGAATAGATCTTGTCACAATTTCTACTGATTTTTTTTCTTTCTTCGTTGGCTTACTTTGTGTGGGCGTGTGTGTGTGTGTGTGTGTGCGCGCGAGAGAGAGAGTTTTGTCTGTCCCCACTCCACTGTCCCCATTAGAATATAAGCTCCTCAAGGGCAGGGGCCATATCCATCCCTTTGCTTTTGTATTCTCAGGGCAGGACCCCTCAAGGAGAAGGTGCCTGATAAATGTGGAAGGAAGGAAATCTCTGAAAAAGGGGGCTACTTTTCCAGGCAGCCCCGTTTCCCGTGAATGTGGGCAGTGTCCTGCTCAGCCCTAGCATTACCATGCAAGTTTAAAAATAACCCCCTGGCTGGAGCGAGAAGCCTTTGAAGAGGATGGGGGAGAGATAATGAGAAACATGAGTGGCCAGCGCAGGCCCAGCAGGATGTGGGACTGGCCAGGAAGGGCAGGGAACCTGACTCGGGGAAAACACTGACTTTGGAGCTACAATAGTCTGACGAGTGTCGGATGTGTTTAGGGTTTTTTTTAAATGAGATGTTCTTTGCAATTCCTAAAACAGGGGCCCCCCCACCCACATCTGACGATCACGCCATCGGAAGAAGAGGGGAAATGTCGGGAGGTAACATAGAGGCGATGAGGCTGCTTTGGCTCAGCCTGCCCCTGACCTTCCCCAGAGCCCACCCCAGCGTGGGATCCAAACCTCCCACTTCAGTAGGAGCCCAGCCAGACATCCCAAGGTGCAGCCGCCCTCCAAAGTTGGCTCGATGCTAGGGCAGTGCAAGGCGGGGAGGGTCAGGTCAATGGATCACTAGAAACAACTCGGACATTGTCTTGGAAACGCTCTCTCCCCACTTGCACGGTCTGCACTTGGACCCACCCAGAACCAGCTGCATATTCAACCCTCAGGCCTCAGTGGGAAGTGGGGAGGTGTCTGGGGAGGGTCAGAGTAGGTCAGGAAGGGGTCCACCTGCTTGATGGGAGACCATCAATCTTCGGACCTTAGTAAGAGGTCTGATGACCTAGGAGAGCCTCAGGCTGACAATCCATTTTCTGAACCTGGCCCTGGTGGTGCACGGGGGGAGGGGGGTACGTGGAGCTGAGTGTGGGGCTGCCAGCATCCCCTCCTCCAGCTTGCGACCTGGATCCCGTCCCACGCAGCTCTCCCTGCTGCTCCAGAAGCCCGGGGATGTGCTCATGGTCACCTGGTGCAAGGGAAGAGTCACAAACCTCTGGAGCAGCGGTCACCACGGGGTGTTTCCCATATCCACAGCTGTGGGATGGGCAGGAGGGCCCCAAGGAAGGGGAGGAAATATGAAGTATCAGGAGAGAGACCGCAGAAGTCTTCACAGCAGCCTTAATGAAACTCCAATGCCACCCTCCGGAGAGGAGCTCCCACGGAGGAGGAGACCAAAGCAGGGGAGGCCCCGGTCCTTACCCAAGGTCACCCAAGCAAAGAGGGCAGATCGCTGGTCGCCTGAAGGCCAACCGGCCTGCGGTTTACAGCCAGCCGGCTGCAGGCCATCCCTGTCCTCCCTGCAGTCCGCTTTCAAAGGATTGAAACTCAAAGCCCAGGGCCAGGGGCCCTGGGGCAGAATTTTCAGGAAGCCCTTGCCCTGAAGAGCTGCACCCACTGAGGGGTGGGAATCCCCAGGCGCTTTGTGAACCCAGCAAAGGAGCCTGAACTTCACTGTTCACTCGCTGGTTGGAAACGCCCGCAGTTTAAAGCCGCTGCGCCGGGGGCTCGCATCTGCTCAGCGCCAGAACCCTTTTAGGGGCTTTTGAGTCCTCGGTTAGTTCTAGGTTCCTGACGAGAGGGTTTTAAGCGCCGAAAAAGCACAGGCTGAAAACTGTCCCCCCAAATAAAAAACACTGACGGGAACCACAGGGCAGCCGGTGACCTTCCTGTCACAGGACCCTATTTCTTTTTAGTTCAAATACATTCTTATGGAGGCTTCCAAAAAGACTGTAGCCAGACTTGTCAGTAGGAATCATGACTAATGCTTTATTGAGCCAATATTATGTGCTGTGCATTGTGCACTAAAAAATCTGGGAGCTTTACATGTCTCACCTCGCTAAATTCTTAACCCAACCCTATGGGACAGCACTGTCTAATGCTGATGATATAGCATAATATGACACTTACATGCATTATAGACTTCGCCTGTATAAACTCACACGTTCCTGTCAGCAGCCCGAAGGACACAGGGGCCGCATCGACCCTGTTTCACGGAAGCAGGGGGATCGTGCAGCAAGCCCGGGGCTGTGGAGCTGCCGGGCGTCAGAGCAAGAATTCAAACCCAGTCTGACCCCAGAGTCCGTGCGCCCCGCCATGGCTGCCTGGCCGCCGCACACCACACGCTGTCACTCTGAAACAGTGACAGGGTAAGGAGAGACGGGTCAGGAGCGGAACTGTCAGGAGAATTCTCAGTCTCCCCTATCAGCTGTCTTTCCAAGGAACTTAGGCTGCTGCTTCCAGAGCCCCGGGCAAAGACATCCAGGACCGACCTGGCAACCGAGTGGAGGTTTACTCCTTGGGAAGAAACTATTCTGCAGCACACCTGCATCTCCATTATCACTTCAAATATCCCATTATCACCTCAAACACCCCCCACAAGATGGAGGCTTTAAAGAGGAAGGTTTGGTTCCTCGACACACCACCCTACCACTAGGGGCCAGGAGACCTGGGCGACTCCATCAGGGGCATGCTGTCTGGGGGCTGCGGACTTGCTGTGTGAACTCCAGGGAGTGGTTCTGGAACATTTGTTCTCAGCTTTCCCCCAGTTGCCATCTCTCAGTTCTAAGGAAGGTTCTGAGGAAGGACTGGAAGAGCCTCGTTTTCTAGAAGCTCTGTGTCCTCAGAGGTGCCAGCACAGCACGTTGCACGCAGTGGTTGACCAATGCCGGCCTCCTCTGCCATCCCGCCAACTGATGGTGGGGTGGGGGGCCAAGGGCACAGGCCTCCCTCTGGCGGCGAGGGCCCTGCTGGGTGCCTCACCTTGCTTGTTTGCCTTTGATGCCCATCAGCCACACTTTGGAGAAGAGAGGTGACTTTCAGGAAGCAAGTTGCTCATCTCAGCACGAATAAAGACTTTCCCAGGCTCCCCAAGGGAGTTCTCTGAAGAGATGAGAGCAGCAGACATGTAGCGGGGTCCTAGGGACTGTGAGGGGCCTGCCCACTGGAGTCAGGGCCAGAGGCCCTTGAAGGAAACTTGTCAGCACGGCTTTCAGATGTCACGGGCCTCTTTCTGGAGCTCTGAGGAGCAGCAGAGGGTGGGAGGTCCCACCACTGTCCTTGGCCTTGGCTTTGCCCCTCCTGAGACTGGATGATCCACTCATGCACTCTGTGCACCAGTATTTCTGGAGCACCTGCCCCGTGGCCCCGCTCTGTCCTAGGCACTGGGAACACAGTAGGGCACAGGGCAGACAGGGCCTTGCCCTCATGAGGCTCACATCCAAGTGGAGAGAAGGGTGATGGCAGGTTTTTAAAGCACTGACAAGAGAACTGCAGTCGGGACGGATGCCAGAAACACAGGTGAGCTCGGAAGTAACCAGAAGGAAAGAAAAGCCTCCCTGAGGAGCTGAGAGAGACTCGGCCTGAAGAATGAAAGAGCTGGGGGAAAGCGACCAGCCGATGGAACAGGCATGGCAAAGTCCGAGGGCAGGAAAGGGTGTGGGCAGCAGAGGAGCAGAGAAGAGGTGGGGTGGCTGGAGTGAGTGGGGAGGTGTGACGCGGCCGGGGTCAGGACCGCTTCCCAGCAGGCCTTGGGCGGCTGCGCTGCTGCCCTCCTGCAAGTCTTTTCTCCGGAGTGTGCTCCACTTGCCCCAAGAACTCGTTCACCCTTGCTTAGCCCAATCCAGTCCCTCTGCTCAGAGAAACAGGAAGGGGATTCCTTTCGTGGAAGTCAGGGCACATTTGCAAAGGCATTCTGTTTTCCCCGGGACTCACCCGTGGGTCTCCCCGGCATCGAAGGGAAGTCTCCTGGGGTGGACATGGTGTGTGTGCCTGGCAGTGGAGGCACCAGGGAGAGCCGTGGACCCCAGGGTAGAGCCCCCCTCCCCCGCCCCACAGCCGGCACCCAGCCTCAGGCCTCCTTGCTGAATCTTGTGTATAATTATGAATAAATTAAAATTTCCTCTCCCCCTTTCAGCACTGTTGGCCCCCTTTCCCACCTGTCTCCACCCACGTTCACCCCTGGTGTCCTCGAGGGGTCCGCCTGGGCCTCCTGCCCTCACCTTGTTCTCCTCGACAACTTGACTCTGTTACTCCTGACATCCCTGCCGAGTAATTAGCCTCCCGCATGCACACACCCGCTCCTGCAGCTTCAGCCAAAGTACCTCAGGCAGAGGGGAGGTTCTGTTCACAGGGCCTCTCCCAAAGGAGGGGCTGCGGGGTCAACACCAGTCTGAGCCTGGCCTGGTGCCACGCTTGCTGATTGGCCTCGCTGACAGGAGAGAACTGGCCCTCTTCTTAGACCCTTCCCCATGTGGCCACGACAAACACTTAGAGCATGCTTGATGGAGGGGAGACCATGGCCAGAACACTACTGGGGAAGTGGCCTAGCGCTTCACTCCCAGAAACCAGTGCAGCCCACCGCAGGGCTGTGAGCTCAGGAAGCCTGGTGTCTTGCTTCAGGACTGGCCCGTTGCTGGCTGGCATCTCTATGCCAACATAACCTTTGCTGAAGTGTGAGTTTGCCCTGTGTCGCTTGGCTTCCTTCTCTGGCTTTGTATGGCTCTGAGCTTAAGAACCTAAATAATCAACATAGCTGCCATGGTCTGGCCCTCCCCTGCCCCTAGGGCTCTGACTACCCCCCGCCCCCTGCCCCCCACCCATACACACATGCCTGTCTTCCTTGGTGGTGCCACACTTCCTCACACCATGTGGCCTTTGCACACGCTCTTTCCTCCATGAAACACTCTGCCTTCACCCTGACACCTTCCAGATCTCAACCCAAGCGGCCGCTCCTCACCAGAGCTTTGCCAGGGCCCCTGTCTGGGTCCAGCACTCCACACGTGCTTTTATGGCACCGCTCAGGAGAGTTACTGCATGACTGGTGTGGGCATCCCTGTTGAGACTCTAATTTTTGTGACGGTCAAGGCTAACAGCTCCAGGCTCTGTTGCAGCCCAGAGTTCAGCACACTCCCTGGTACACTGGAGGTGCCCCGCAATAGAGCAGAATGAGCCCAAAGTGGTCACGAATGGCCCACAAGTGTCCCAGACCCGACTCTCTCTCCTTTGCCTCCTCCTGCCTCCCTTTTCCTTTACTTGCCTTTCCCTCCTCCTTCTTCATCCTTCTATTTATTCCTTCTCTCTTCCTAGGCCTTGGGTCTGCCTGTGGCTCCCAAGAACACTGTTTAAGCCAAAGGAAAAGTACTCAGAGTTAAAAAAAAAGTTGTCACAACTTGGCATAATGCATTGGCTCCCAACTTGATCACCCCAAAGTCAGGGCCTAGAGGAGGAACCCAGGAACCTGGTTTCTGCTGCAGTACTTTGCCAGGGCTGCCATAACGTGGGCCCTGACTGGTGGCTCCAACAGCAGAAATTTGTTGCCTCACAGTGTGGAGGCCAGAAGTCCAACATCAGGTATCGGCAGGGCTGGTTCCTTCTGAGGACCATGAGGGGAGGACCTGTTCCAGACCTGAGCCTGGGCCTGTGGACCTATCACATCCTCTTCCCTCTGTCTCTGTCTCTGTGTGTCCCGATTTCCCCTTTTCATAAGGACACACGTCACCCTGGAGTAGGGCCCGCCCCAATGACCGCATTTAAACCTGATCACCTCTGTAAAGCGCTAACTCCGAATAAAATCACATTCTGAAGTACCAGGGCATAGGGCTGCAGCATATGAATTGCAGGGGGACACCATTCAGCCCGTGACACCCACCTTCCACCTGCCCGTTGCCCCGACCGTTTTAGCCTTCTTGAGAGAAGAGCAGGGAGGCACTGGGCACATCCTCTCCTGGTTGGGCAAGTCAGGACTGTGAGCTAGAGAAACACCCAAGAGTGAAAAGAAGGGTCGAATGGACAAAGAGCTAAAACCCCTGTCATGGACCGGTCTAGAGGTCACGTGTCTGCACTGTGTGATCTGCCAGTGAGTCCTGAGTTCACGACCCAGCCCCACCACTTACTAGCAGTGGGGCCTTTTTCCTTGCATGTAAAATGCGGACGACAACAGCACCCGAGTCACAGGACAGCAGTGACGACTGAATGAGAGAACAGTGTGAGCGAAGGGCTCAGTGCAGTGCCAGGAGCGTAGTCCCTCAGCACACAGTGGGTGTGCTGGCACTGTTATTATCACAGGTAGAGGTCTCGTCCCAGAAAAACAGTAGTTCAGGGTAAAGGTGATGACAAAGAAGAGGCTAACTGCTGTTGATTCAGGCCACATGACTCCGTGTTCCCATTAACAGGAACAACGACAAGGGAATGGAGTAAATGTCAGACCTGGGTGTCTGCAATGGTGGCCCGTGGACCAAAGCATCAGAATCACTTGGGCCCTGCTCAGGAAAAGCAGGACCCTGGGTCCCTCAGGAGCCCGGCTAAATCAGGACTTCTGTGAGTAGGACTCAGACACCTAATTTTTTAACAAGCTCCCATGTGATTCTTATGCACATTAAAGTTTGAAAACCCCCAGACCAGACCAGATCTCTGGAGGGGCAGAGAGGACTCTTATTCATTAGTAGCCCCCACACCCCCACAGCCCTGGTGCAAGGTGGGCACACCTTCCTTGGGTGAAGTCAGAGAGGTGGTCTTGAGCAACGATGCATAAAACAAATTTCCGCACATCGCATTTTAAATGCTCTATTTCAGGGATCACGCTGACAAGTCGAGTCACACGTCACTGCAAACGTCAGCGTGGCCGGACACTACCTTCTGGGTTGTCCGTTTCTCCTCTCTCCACAACTGCAGTCACCCAGTCTTGGCCTCAGGCTTAGCTCCAGATGCCCTCTGACCTTGGGCCGGAGGGGCGTAAGGAGCCCTGGTCCAGCACCGTCTGTGCCTCTGTCTCTCTGTCTCTGCTGTCAGGCACTATCACTGCCTGGCTCGGGAAGACCTGAGGCTTACCTTGTCCCCATGCCTGCCTTCATGTCTTGTTCCTGGTCCTCCAGGTAGAGATTCTGCCCATGAGCCAAGCTAGGGTCTCATAGCAGAGCTTTAAAATCCTGGCCTACTTTCTAGATCTTCAAATACCACCTTTTGTGGAATTCCTGTGACCAAACTCCACCTCCTGTCAAGATACCTCCAGTGATCCCCCCAAAACACCGATGGCGTACTGATTGGGAACACAGCCTGGTGTGGAGCTTGGCTCTGACACTTGGTGACTGTGTGGCCTCAGGCAAATGGTCCAGCCCCCAAATCTCAAGTCCTACAGCTATAACACCCCCCATTTCCCAGGGCTGTTGAGAGAATTTGGCGAGGTCATACATGTCAAGCCGAGCCTGGGGCTCAAAAACACTAGTGACCAGCATGGAAACTCTTCTGTTTCTGGATGTTTGGAAACACAAGCAAAACTCCACACAAAGCAAAGGCACCTCCACGCTGCCCAAAATGTGGCACTAGTGGTCCCTCAGTAGTGTTACTTTGGACTTCGCAACATGCCGACTTCTGGGCAGCTTTTTCAGAACTTGCCTTTCAACAATGATAGTAGTAAATAATATTAGCAAATACTCACATAGAATTCCCTATAAACCAGGCACTGCGCTAAGAGTATTACACATTTGATACTCTCAACAACACGGTTGGTACTTTATTAGCCCATTTTACGGATAAGGAAACTGAGGCACAAGGTACCAGAACTAGTAAGTGGCAGAGTCTGATTTTGACCTCTGGGAGCCTGGCTGCAGAATCTATGCTCTCAGCCACTATGTTATGTTGCCTTTCTTAAATACTGAAATTTAGGAATCAAAATGATTACTATTCCTGCTCCCCCCCTTCTCTCCCTGCAGGCCATCGGGCCAGTGCTTGTCCTTGCTCCTGTGTCTTGGATGCCTTTACTTCCCACCTGAGTTGGACATTCTGCCAGTCCAGGCTTATTCTCTGTTACCTGGCTCCCTAGGTAAGTCCCTTCCCTTCTCTATGGTTGAGTGGCTGGATCCTGCCACATCTTAAAATGGGATGCCATGTCAGAACTCAGTAAACATTTGTTGATTGGCAGATACTTCCTTAAGGAAAAATACTTATTCACATACAATTTGTGCATCATGGATATGCATTGGATTTACCTAAACCAGGGCATGTCTGTGGCACAAATGACTGCATATTATTTTTCTAGCGTCTCACACCAAGGAGAATCGCATTAGCCAGTCAGGTCTATTAGATGAGGTGGAAGGGGTGTGCCCTCCACTCTGCAGGATCCCTTGTCCTGGAAGCTGGCAAATGATCCAGCCCCCGACACCTCCGTGATCCCTAATAGTTTATTCAGGGTCCACAGAATGCATGTCAGCAACACGGACATGCACACACTCTGTCCTGGGGTCAGGCGTCTGCCCCCTTGTCAGGTGTGGAAGGAGCACATGGATGTCTATCCCCCGCTGTCACTGAAAATAGGGTCACCGTGGCTGGTGTTACTGAAAAGTCAAACTGCTTAGTCCACTAAATTCTGCTTCCTTTCTGTGAGCCAGGCAAACCACATAGGTGTAAGTGCACGTCACATTTGGGAGGGAGTTTGCAAGAAACTCGGTGTTTTCTCCCTTCATTTTTTGTGTTTTAACTTTGCCTCTGACTAAGTACTTCACTTGCAAACCCAGGTAACCCAGGTACTCCTGCTAAGAAGGGCAGGCTCCATGGAAGAAGGTCACCCTGCGTCCACCAGCTGCCCCCAGCGGCACATTTGGTGATCAGGCCTTCAGATACACAGTCTCAAAAGGGGACTTTCCTCTGAAGCCCTCAACGACCAACACAAAGAAAACCAAGGAAAAGGGAATTCGTGACTGTGAATCACAGTCTGAGCCAAAATCCATGCTCATTGGCACAGATGGCCCCAGTAAACAGCTGGCTGGCCCTTTGCTAGACACCACTCTGCAGAGCCTGGCCCACACCTTCAAGCCTTTGCCAGCCTTGGGCTGGCTCATCCCCACGCAGAGCCCGGCCTGAGCGCTGCCTGGGTGCTCGCATCCTCCCACTGGTGTTTGCAAAGCTAAATCATAAACAATCGAATCCCTGCAGCGAAGGGAGGGAAAGTGCCAGTTACTGAAGCAGAAAGCAGAGCAGAGGGATGGGGGTGGGGGTGGGTTTAAGCGGCTAGAGAAATCACGGTGTTTGCATTGTGCCGAGGCAGAGAGGGAGCTCATGGACTTGAGAGGTGAGATAAGGTGGGTGCCTGCCCTCTTGGGTCTCTGAAAAATGGGTACCTGATTAAATGCCTGGAATTCCCACCCCAGCACCCAGAGTTCTGAATTTTCCAAGCGCTCCTGTCTGGAAGCCTTGCATACTTTTGTCATATAATAGAGAGGTGGGCGTGGCCTGGCCCAAGGGCCAGAGAATGCGCCCACTGGCGTGGCTGCTCCTGCTCCTTCGCTGCCCGTGTCTATCTGGAAGGGCAACCAAACAGGGACGTGTTTTTCAAAGAAGGTCAGAAGGTCAGGTAAGAAGTAATCCAGGTGACCACGGGGTGACCAGAATGCCACCCCATCAAAACACATGCAGATAAGCCTGCCTTGCAGGCCAACTTTTTAATATCAAATGTTGGTTAAAATCTAAGGCGCCCACCCAGTGGACCAGCTCTCCAACGCAGCTGAATTTCCAGGTTCCCCAGGAGGGTGAGTGTGACCCAGCAGGAGAATGCCGGCTACTCACTAAAGCCACAGCCTTCAGCTTCTGCCAACCGCAGGGGCCGTGTCCAGCACTTAAAGTAAATGAGAACATTCTGCCCCCTCCAGGCCCCATCAGCCTGGTGTGAGCGGGAAGGGGGGGGGGGGGTTGGCGGGGGGAGTGAAGACAATGGGGCAGCCTGGTGCAGGCTCATTTTTTACAGCCCCTGAACTCCAAGTGCTGCGTCTACGTGCCTGTGCCACCCGCGGGCCCTCCCCCAGAGCCGCCTGCCCCACGGTTCTGACCCGGCCGGAGGTGAGCTTCTGGGTGCTCTCTTGCAGGAATGCCCTTTGCAGGGGAATCTGCTTGAAACATCTTACTGCCTTAACTGTTTCCTTTTTTCTTCCCTCTCCACGGAGCCTTATACTTGCACTTGGACAGACTTGCGCGCGCAAACACACACACACACACACACACACACACACACACACCCTCAGATCTGGATACAACCTGCTCTTGTTCCCCAGAACAGAAACCTGATTCTTACCTTAGAGCTTGCAGGCTGAGGGCCGTGCCTGTCTCCCTCGGAGGGGAAGGGAATGCGCTTGGCGTCCTCTGCTGTGTTTGTCACTGTCACCGCGCTGCAGTGCTTCCCTGGCAGCCCCGAGCCAGCTCCCGCCCTCTCTGTCAGTGACTGACGCTCTGTGTGGGGAGAGGGAACGGGCCGTGGCATGCACACCAGGTTGCTGGTCTGTCTCAAGCCTGCCAGTCCACTGAGCTGTGTGGGAGGTAGGGAGGCAGCCGGGGGGCCTGAGGACGTCAGCCTCTAGGTCTCTCCCTGGCCTGTTTGTCAGCACAGGGGACCTGCCTCTAGACAACCACCCACAGAAGCGTGCACAGAGCCCTAGGTGCCCCCACTCTGGACAGCTGGCAGCAGCGGGCCAGGGACACAGAGCTGTCGGCCAGCCGGGAAGGGAGGCTGAGACAGCAGACAGCGGCAGCAGCTATCCCGGGTGTTATTTTAGCGTGGTTTGTCTCAGGGCAAACGGCTGAACCGAATGGACTACTGGCCCGTCTGAGCAGAATCCTGTTTATTTTGAGGCCTCAGTTGCCAGGGAAACAGCAGGTCATGGCTCAGAGTCGCTTCTCTGGAATCAGAAAACTGCTGCATTAAAAGGAGTCCTTTTCTGTTCTGTCGTCTGGCATCCCTGCTCAGGGTGTCGGTGTCCGTGTGTGGCAGTGTGAGTGTGTTTGTCTGTCTGTGCCAATCACAGAGCCAAACCTCACAGATGGTGTTTTGCAAAGCCACTGGAGGCCATGCCATCGGGTTAGGACTAGGAGGGGCTGTGGAGAGACAGTTCCTCCCCAGGGGTCAGGCCTGTCCCTGCTGCACTAGGCGGATCCTCAGGTGAGCCCAGCTTCCGGGGTGGGGCTTCTTCAGAGGACCACACTCGTCTTCTTTAAGCCACTGGCCAGGAACAGGGCAAGAAAGGTTGGAAACTACCTGTGCAAATCAATCTTTGGCTAGTAGGCGGGGGGTGCAGACGGACTGAAAGGATACAGATCAGGAGGTGTCTTTGGAGAGACCAAATGGAAACATGATTAATAGTTTCGATGAAGAGCCCCCTCCTTGTTCATTATGCAGGCATTTGAGCCTGGGCGGTGTGAGTGTGAGAGTGTGTGTGTGCACGCACGCAGGCCTGCCCACTTGGTGAATCAGGTAGAGAGGCACAGGCCGACCTGTCGGAACTAGAAATGTGCTCTCTGGTCTCTCCCTCCTCTGGGAAGCTGGAGGTAGAAGTCTGTCCTGCACACTCAGCAGGGAGCCCTGCAGGTGCCTCTGTGGGATGAGCCTCAGAGAAGCTGTCTCCTGTCTCGGAGACCTCCCACCCTGAAGTCCAAGACTGGGGAAGCAGCAGCTCTCCTAAAAGGGACTTGAAGGTCCAGAAAAAGTTTGTTTCTCCAAATTTCATTAACTGGAACCTCCATGAACGGCCCCTCCCACATAGTCAGGTACTGACCATTTGCTGTAAAAAATAATAAGCTTCCTGAGTGTCTACACAATTCCCAAGGGCCTTCTGAATGATATGAAGATGACAGTATTTCAACAGTGGTCTTCTCGACATAGGAGTGTTATTATGCTGCACTGGTGTGCACGTTAACTCTTCAACTGTGTGGAATGACAGATCTTAAAGTTAGGGAGCACCCTAAAGGTCTGAGGACAGAGATGCGGTTCAGTCTCACCCAGGTGCACCCCTAGTTAAAGTCTTTGCTGCGATGGAAACTGTGTCTCCCTGCCTCAGGGTGACACTCTCGAACATGCCCACTCACATCGGTGGCCATTTCTGGGCAGCTCAGCTCTCAGGACTTCCAGTGTGCCCCCTCCTCACGGAGGTGGAGGCGCTCTGACCGCATCACCCCTGCAGGCTGGCAGGCTGGCAGTGACAATCAAGTGTGCGACAGCGCGTGAGGTTGCCTTGGAAACAGGCAATGCAAGTGTTGGTCCCTGTCATAGTTTTATTTCTGTTACATCCAGTTGTGAAATGCTGTTAAAAGCAAACTCTGCAGCTTCTAGGCAAATTGTAACCCCCAGCTACTGATAGAAGTGAATTTCTTTACGGCACAGTAGGTGTTCGGAAATGTTACTGTCCAAATGCTGGGAAATAACGACTCCTCAGTTCCTGAAAGGACTGCAAGATAATCCCCCTCCGTGTTGAGATTTCTTAAAAGTTCGCTCTAATATCCCTCAGGTTCCATATTTATTTCAGCTTCTATGTCATGTATCTAGATTTATCTGTGAAGTAATATACATTCAGATGTTTTCAGTCATGAAGTATGTTAATGCTTTTTGGCATCGCTGTTACTGAGTGCGGGAAGGGCCTTGGAGGTTACCTAGTTGAAAAGTCTGGCCTCAGAATAGCTCCAGCTCCAGGCCAGGAAACTGCGCTGAAATAATGGCTGTGGAAGCCACATATTCAGCGTCCACAGTACGCTCCATCCTATGCAGAGTAAGTCACAGAAACTCTATCTCCTCTCAAAGTTCCTAGACCACTTTTAATGACATTTCTGCCGTGATTAAAACCTTGAATGTGAGCCAACTAGCACTGCAGGGAGTGGGTCTGAGAAAGGAAGAAAATGACAGATTCCAGGGGACCAAAGGGTCCTGTTAGCAGCCCCGTGGGCTTATCCTCAGAGGTGTGGCCTTGGCCCGAGTCACCACCTCTAAAATTCGGTGCTGCTGCCAGAGATGAGATGTTTCCTCCCGGGCCCTGAGAGACTGACTCACTCCCAAGCACCTCCACCGTTGCTACCACAAAAAGTGGCTCTACTCCTCTTACAAGAGCTTTCAAAGGCAGTAAAGGTAGAAGGTGGCATTTCCATGATTTTACTTATCTGTGCTCGGTGCCTTGAAAATCAAGACAGAAGTCTATCCCTTTTTAACTGCACCAACAAGAAAAGAGTCCGAACATGATAGAATCAGCAGGGCTCAAAGTGTCCCCAGTAAATACATTCTCTTTCTCCCCGGGTATAACATATAAGCCCTGGCTTCTCGTCCTTGAATCTTAAGACTGACATTCAGTATTTGCTTTAAAAATTTCCCTTTGCTCATCCTGTTTACATAAATGATACAGTTATGTATAATGCACACCAGACACACTGAATTTTTTTTTATCCTAATCTCATTTGACCTTGATCGGACACAACAAATCCTGATCAGCTGACAGGAGAAACCAGATGCTGTATGCCAGCTCTCTCCCTCCAGCAAAGGATTTCCTTCTGTTTATGCCCAATCATGCAATTAGACGAAGAGCAGGCTGGGCTCATGGTGCGCCAGCGGCCACGATGATGAAGGGGAGCGATTTGACAAACAGGGCGAAGGGAAATGCAGCAGACATCCACGGGAAATTGTATTAGTTGCCTGAGGAGACCTCAGAGCCACAAATACCACCAGTGTGCGGGACAGAAACGGGGGCCAGCAGTTTTCCAGTGAGAAGGTGCCTCACCCTGTCCCCTCTATCACCCGAGAGCAGGAGCTCGCCCCGCTCTGTCAGCCTGGCTCTTCATGGACTTCAGGGGAGGGCACTGGGAAAGGGTCGGACCTGTGGGTGGGGAGCTTCCCCTCTCTGATACTGGTCATTTGTCACTTATCCTGTCACTTCTTCTCTCTCAATTTTTCAATTTTCTAAAACATGTTTTATCTTTAAATAAAGGTAATGCTGTGTGCACATCATAAAAATGTGCAATTCATGGAAAGGTACAAAATGACCCTCACTAACTCCCTCTTCCCCAAAGATAACCACTATTAATTTTTTTCCTGGATCTTTCAGGGGGAAAAAAGCCTTTATACTCCTGAATGGGTGTGTGCTTCAAAACAATGTATTATGCACAATGGCCCGCATTGCTGTGTGCTTTTCACTTGATAATAGATCTTTGTACATTGTTCCAGTCCATCCAAGCACCAATATCCCTTGCTTGTATTATTGCAGTATCCCCCTGGCTGCCCTCCATGCTTCTGCCTTTACCCCCCACCGTTCACTCCAGAGGGATCCTGCTAAAAGGTAAACAGATCACATCCCAATTTGCTCAAAACTGCCCAGTGCCTTTCCCTTGCACTAGGAACAGAAGCTAAGCTCGCTACCACCACCTGCCTCTCCAAGCCCATCGCCTACTCACCCCTTGCTCACTGTGCTCCTCGTACAAGCCAAGCATGGTCCTACCTCGGGGCCTTTGTACTTGCTCTTCCCTCTGTCTACAGTGCATGCACTTATTTTCTGCCCTTTAATTCTTTGCATGGCTGGCTCTTGCTACCATTCTGGTCTCATTTAGACCATCTCCTCCCTGACAACCTGTTCTAAATCAGCCCCTCATCACTATCCTGCACACAGATCTTTTTCTTTGTAGATCCTAATACTATCTGAAAATCACTGTAATCAATGACATGTTTTCTGCCTCCCCCGACCACACACACTGGAATGTCAACTCCATGAAGAGACAGGGATTTTATCCGTCTTTTCGCCATTGTGTTAATATTTCTAGTACCCACACCAGCGCTTCTCAAACGTGAATGTGCATCAGAACCACCTGGATGGTTCATCAAACCATAATTTAAGTGTGGCTGCTGCACCCCCACCATAGAGTATCTCATTTGGTAGGCGGGGCTGCAGGTGAGTGTGCCAGCAGGTCCCCGGTGCAGCCAGGGCTCGGGCCCAGGGGCCATGCTTTCGAAGCCGCCGGTCTGGACCCTGCCTGGCCCACGCTGCGTGCTGCACAGGCACATTGTCACACGACTGCGTGAGTCTGCACACAGGACCTGCCTCCCTCTTTGTGGTAGCAGTTTTGTTTCCATTTTTGTACTTATTTTTGCTTACAGCACTGAGCCTCCTCAATTCTTTGTGGTAGGAGAACCCCGTTTTTATAGCTCCATCGATTTATCAGCAGATGATAAAAACCCCACAGTTTTACAGGTCCATAGGGAGCCAGTGAGAGTCAGTAAAATGTCAAAGTGAAGGGTGGTATGACCCTCACTTGACCTATGACAGAGAGAGTTCCCCAGAGGTCATCACTCAGGCCTCCCCTGCAACCGTGTGACAAGGGTCCCGCAGGTACGGATTCTATGTCAGTGCATCAGAATGTACACAGCATGTCTACCTGGACCCCAGGTTATGAAATGTGGAGAGCCCAGTGGCTTTCTGTGAGTCACAGAAAACCCCTTGAGAATCTGACAAGATTTATAACCCTATTCCCTGTGTATAAGTGCACTCTCTCTCTCTCTCTCTCTCTCTCTCTCTCTCACACACACACACACACAAATGCATACACATTTTTTATATTTAACTTCAGGACGTTATAAGATATCCCCAAGTCCATTTTAATCCCAAATTAAAAAATCGTGATCTAATCAATGGCAAAATAAAAACAAAAACCCCAACCCCCAGTTTGTTGCTTAAAGTCCAGAGAAATTGGAGTTTCAAATACAGTAAGGCAAACCTTAGAGGAAAACATTGCAGAAAAGCGTTAGAGGAAATCATTTGTTAATCAGACTTATATAATCTTAGAATGGGGAACGCCTTTGGAAGCGTGATTGGAAACCCAGAAATGAAAATAGAATCATGAGATTGATCCCATAAAAGTTTAAATGATCTGTACAAAGAAGATGGAAAAAACTCCTCCCAGTTGACACTATGGAGAAATCTATGGGCCCTATCTTGTCCATCCATATTTTTTCCACGTGAAGTGTCTGCATGGTGCGCAGCCAACTCACTGAGTCAAGATATAAGCTCATCACAGCATACAGGGTGAGACCACACCTTTCCTCAAAGCCCTGTCACTGGGTTAATTCTTTCATTAGCCATGGTTTGGGTTTGCTAACAATTTTATTGAAATATAATCCCTATACCATGCAGTTCACCCATTAAAACTATACAACTGAGTGGTTTTAGCATATCCACGAAGTGGTACAACCCTTACCATTATCTAACTTCAGAAGATTTTTGTCGTCCCCCAAAGAAACCACACACACATTAGCAGTCGCTCCTCATTCCTCCCCTGCAGCCAGACCCAGGCAACCGTTAATCCACTTGCTGTCTCTACGATGTGTCTGTTCTGGCCACTTCGTGTGAATGGGATCGCACGGTATGGGCCTCTTTCCCTCAAAAGCACAATGTCTTTGAGTTGCATGTCTGTTGCATCAGGTGTCAGAATTTCGTTCCTTTTTGTCACTGAGTAATATTTTGTTGCAGGATATGCCACATTTTATTCATCTACTCGTTGGTTTACGGACATCTGGCACGTGTCCTCTGGTGGCTATCAAGGACAATGCTGCTGTGGACATTCGGGTACGTGTGTTCGTGTGGACATGCCTTCCTTTCTTGTGGGTCTAGCAGTGGTTTTCCTCTTAAAGATTTACCCAAGGAATTTTACTTAGCCCAATTCTTTTGGTTTTAGTTCTTTGAATGTATAACCTCATGGAGAAGCAAGAAGCTTGGATCCTAAAGACCTCGGAGCTCCTCCATCCCTGGGGGAGGGGGATGGCGGGGGTGGGGGGACCTTCTCTGCTCCTGTGTGGTCTGGGGTGTGACTCAGGCTCTCGGAGCCTCAGTGGCAAGAACACCAGTGCTCACTCACTGGGGTATTGGGAGGATTCCTGATGCAAATCAGGTAGAATCTGTGCTGGAGAAGATGCTCACGCAAATGAATAGTTTCCTTGTGTCACAGAAACCAGACACCCTCAGGCCAAGGGCTCCCCCACCACTCTCCCCTCATTTAATCAGAAAGAACCCCGCTCTCTACAGAGCCCCCAAGGCACCTCCTGTTGTACAGTCACTGTGCTCCTGACCTTCTCATTGGCTCTGGGGTAGGGGCGTGACCCCTCACCATTGGGTACAGTCCAGTAAGGACCCCCTTGTAGAGACTGTGGGAGCACAGTTGGCAGAAGAGGGGTCCAACATATCTGAGCTTCCTCCTGTTTCCTGACCAGATCACCTGTGCCTCTGGCTCTTTACAATCGGGCCGCAGGAAGGTGCACTGAGAAGCAGGTAGATGATGAATTTCACAGGAAATGAGATGGCAGGCAGTCTTAGGCTCTAACTCCCGCATCATCACTTACTAGCTGTGTGGTCTAGGACAAGTCAGTTCTCTCAGACTCAGTTTTCCCATCCATTAAATGGGAGTAATAGCAGTAATTGCCCCATAGGGTCATTGTTAGGATTATCTGACACAGTGCCTTTAGGGGCTCCAGCATACATTCAGAGTTCAATCAGTGTTTGCTATAGTTATTATATTACTTTTTAAATCAAAATTAAGGACCTCGAGGAATCTAGCCATCCTCTCTAAGCTGTTTACTGAGGCTCTTTTTTTTTATTGCTCAATTAATTGGAAGCACTTAGTTGGGCACCCACTATGTGTTTCATAGCATAGAGATGGCTGGGGATGAAATTTAATTTCCCCCCAGAAATGTACAATTCAGACCAGGAGAGGAACTAAGATACGTGAAGTTCTTCACTCACATGTACACGGATATACTGAGAGTCAGTGCCACCCCGGGATCAGGGTGGGAGACAGCAGTAAGGGCTGGACAGGCCAGATGAGGCCTCAGAGGGGCGGCAGCACCAAGGCTCGCCCTCAAAAGGCAAGAGGGGGTCACATCAGCAGAGCCGAGGGCTACAGCAGTGGGGGAGGGGAGACCTGTGTGAGCACAGGGTGTCACGTGGGTCTGGACACAGTGGTGAGTCTGGGGACTGAGCCAGAGTCCATCCTTCTGGTGTCTCTCCCTTGTCAAGGCTCTCTGGAAATGACACGCCACGGGTCTTTGAGCCGCCTGTTCTAATAATCATCCTCACTATGCAACCTCTGTCACTGACAAATCTGTGTGGACTGCGAGAGGGAAAGGAGGAGGGGTTCTGTGGGAGTAGCTGTCACTTGCTCTAGACCATCGTGCACAGCAGCCCAGAGTGGCAGCATTGGCCACCCCGCACCCAGACCCCTTCTCCTGGGCCTGGCACCTTGATCATCTTTGGGGACCAGCCCTTCATTGCCTTCAGTCCTTGAGGTTTTCTGATGGTGATGACCACAGCCCCAGGGAGGGATGGGCACAGTACCCACACTGATTCCATGAAATGTGGCCTGAGGCTGCAGCTGGAACTGTTGCAGGGTGGCTGTGCCAGTAGATGTCAGCCTGGACTCGGCTGCCAGCCACCTGCCACCACGATAGATAAGTCTTCCTGGGGGTAGAACACAGGGCAGTGAGGCAAAGAAATGGGGAAAGACAAAGCGTCAAGATGCCGTTGTCTGTGCAGCTGGACCTGACCATATCAAAGCCCTGGATGTTCTAGCTCCATGAGGGAGAAGGTTTCCTTCTTGTTTTGCCTGTGTCCCTACAAACTGGGTTTCAGTCCATTGTTACTAAAAGAATCCTGATTTATTCAAGTAGTTGCCTTGTTCCCACCAGCATTTTGTTGGCTTATCCTTAGCATAGATATCTGTAGCCCACAGCCGAGGGGCGGTGTGTGTCAAGGAATACTAGCATGCGTGTGCAAGCAATGGAGACCTCAGTGCACATCCCTAAACAGGCACAGGTGAGTGTGTGTCTGAGAGTGCAGAGATGTTAGGAGGGGAAACCAAGACTCTGAAAAAGATGTTTCTCTTCTTTGTGCCTTGACTCTACTTGCAGAGCAATTCTCCCCTGACCCTTCCTTGATTTTGTTCCTCATGTTCTCAGCCAAAGCAAGGGGTTCTCAATCTGTTAAGTACATTCTGCAGGGCTCTAAGAAGCCAGGAAGAGATAGGGAAGGGGCTGAGAGGACAGGAAGCTGTGTATATCCCGTTTCTGTTTTCTCCCTTTTGCCCAATTACCAAGAATCAGCTGGCATCCTTTTATTTCCTACTTCATGCAGGGCTTTTAAAAACTGAGCATTAACTCTACTGTAATGGGATTTGTCTAACGATTTCCTGTGAAACCTCTTCTTGGATCTCAGCAGAGATAATTCACTTGATAGGAATCGCTTCCTGCCTCCCTGCTAAGAACTAGACCTACTCCATTCTTTCTGGGAGCAAATGGGCCTCCGAACGAGAGAAGGGAGGACAGGAAAATTCACACTAGCATCCATCACACAGACTCAGGCCTGCTGCAGAGTCTCAGATCAAGGAGAAGAGGGGGAGGAAGGGGGCCAGGAGAGCATTCACCCTGCACGCAAGCCTGAAGCCAGGCAGAGGTCCACAGCAGTCTGAGCCCCTTGGAGAAGCGGTTGTACTCACCTCGCTGCTTTGGCTCTGTGGCTCTTTCTTTCTGGGGCCACAGCAGCTGCAACAGTCTGCAGCGTCCACGCTGCCCTACCAGGACCACTGCAGGCAGGCAGCCACGGGAGGAAGGGAGTTCCCCTTCTCCATCAGAAGGCGTGTCCTTCAACAAAGGGAAAATTCCCCCCCACACACACACACACCCCGGAGTCGAGGCTGTTAGATCCTCTGGTCCTCCCCCTCCCTCATGTGAATGAAGCTCAAAGGAGCCCCAAGAGAAGGGCTGAGTGCCAACCACACGCCCCACCCACCTGATACAGGTTGTTTCCCTCGCCTTGGAGCCTGGGGAGGAGGCAGCAGAGGGGTCGTGAGGCCAGCCTCTTGCGGCGCCTCTCCACCCGGCTGATGCTGCTGTACCCACGGGAAGCCCAAGGAAAAGCACTTGGTGTTTATTTCTCCCCCTCCCATGTGATCTTATTTTTGGACCGGACACGAAAGCTATTCACAGGGCTGGACAGCTGCCAGGTGAAAGGACAGTTCTCTCTCCAAGTTGTCCCCACGCCTCCTGAACTAGTCCCTGTTACCTTTCCGCATGCGAGGCGGAAGGGCAGAGGTCTTGCTCCGAGCCTTACTTTTCATGTATCCAAGCAATTAGTCCAAATTACTAACTTCATTTCATCTTTAGTTCATGCCCATGTTTTGAGGTGTCTCAGAGGATAAATGGAATGAACAAAGTCATTGCTCTGATGTCCGAGGCTGGTGGGCACATTGTGTCGACCGCCTACCCATGGCCGTCACATATGCACTATTTTAGGCACGCAGGCCCTCTTGTGGGCCGGGGGAGGGGGGCGGCCCTGGGAGGCACAACGTCAGGCAGCTAGCACTGACTCTCACTGGTTCTACCTTCCTCTGGCTGTGTCTGCTTCCAACTCACAGGCTTGCCAAGCTTACAACATTTGTTAAATAGCTTGGTTTTTTCACCTCCGGTTCTTCCTCCTCGGACTTGAATGGTAAGTTTGGAGGCATTCCTGCCTGACAAAATGCCAGTTCAGTATCACCATCGTCAACACTGGTGCTGTTATGGATGGGGACCTCTGTGCCTGCATTGTCTCGCCTGTCCTCCCCGCAGCCCCGCGAGGAATGCGATGTGATTCTGGTTGACATCCAGGAAGACTGAGCCGGCTTCGGAGGTGAGCTTGCGGAGGGCACACTTCCCAGCCACCACCTGTCTGCCGCCAGAGTGGGAGCTTTCAGCTACTTTGCTCACTGTCTCCTGCAACAATAAGTTATTGAGGTGTCACTGTTATTTTCATTTCATAAGAGGAAAAACAAAAACCACAGGGTAGAGTCAGCCCCATGACTTCAGTTCTCAGGTGGGCGTTTTTCCCCAGACTCAGTTCTCAAACGGGAGAATGAATGCATGGGTTTTCATCTGTTTACAGTCCCAGGCCGTGATTCTCGGTACAGGATTAGAGTCTCTGCGTCCGTTCTGCCTGCAGCCGGTTTCCTGTGAATAATCCACGGCGTACACAGGAGGGGACCCACTGGGCCGCCCTGGCTGTGCTCCCTAGTGCACTCCAACTGAGTCACCCTTTCTTCCCTAACCTGAGGGAGGAACTGCACGTGGAGCTCAACGGCTTGTCCAACACTGCCCTCTGCAGGCCACTGGCCTTCATTACCTCCAGGATGGTGGTTTTGAATACCTTTCAAGGGGCACACACCTAGGATTAGTTCTAGAGAATGTTTCCAGGAACTCATTTTCTATAGGCACTCTTCCCTCAAACCGATTTGCCCAAGAATGTGTCTGGGTTCGTAATAACCCTTCCCTTACTGGAAGGCATACCCCTGACTTCACGAATCTTACGAAGGTGCCGTTGAGCCAAATGTAAAGATCTCCAGGTCCCCCAACTGGGAGCTTCCTTTAATAACTTAATTCAGCTTCCCTTAATAATGAACTAAGGAAATTTTTATTTAATACCTTTGTTTCTTCCATCCCTTGAATTTGAAGAACAGTACTTGTTAGAAACGCGCAAGACCTAGAGACGGGAGGAGCCGGATGATCTGATCCCCACGCCTTCTTTTGGAGCGGCACCTGGGCGGCTGCCGCAGCAAGGGATTCAGGAATGGGTTTTTACAAGAGAAAGCGGGTGGGGGTGGGGGTGCAGATAGGGAGGAGTTGGCCTCTTGTTCTTCTGTTGCCTCAGGGTTTTAGGTCGTGAGTCCGGACTATGGGTTAGGTAAAGGATGGGGCGGTTCTCAGGTGCAGGAAGGTCAGTCTGACCGCGGGCGTTTGAGGCTGGCGACAGATGTCTATTGTGCAAGATGGGAGAGAATTTCCATTAAGCCTCGAGCTATGAAGCCAGTCGAGATAACTGAATCCAGAGTAGTCAGGCAGGTCGGAAAGCTGGCCTGACCCTCAGTGCTGTGAAAGCCAATTGTAAAGGATATTGACACAGCTAAATTTTTAAATTCCAGAATTTACAACATGTTGGAAGTTATCTTGAGTTCATGTGGACTTAATGATGAACATTTAACATACCAACTTTTAAATGTGGGTGTAGGTAACACTGTTTTTCAAAATTATTTTAAAAGGCACAAGAACAAAAATGGGTGAAGACTGCTGTTCCCTAGGGCTGGGTACTGCTAATAACAGGGGGCTGTCCGTCCATCCATCCATCCAACACCCACTGAGCACCCAGTACCTGTCAGACATTGTTTTGGGCACTAGATATACAAATGGTGAACCAGACCTTTTATGTTATGTACCGAATTCTTACTCGTGGAAGGTGAGAGACACAGATTAGTTTCCTAATTACTCTAATAAGTGTAAGAATTCAACTTTGATAAGTACTTCCAAGGCGGGGTAGTTGGTAATGAGAGAATGTATACTGAGGATTGACCTCAATCAGGGGGAAGGTGTCAGGTGGCCCTAGAGAAATGAAACCTGGACCAGGGTATCCCGGAGACTCTGAAAGGTCTGTGGAAACCCGGGGAGAAAGGCCTCTTGAACATGGGAGGATGGAGTAGAAATATTGTGACAGGACATAACTGAGCGGTAGCCGTTCTTAGATGGCAGTTATCTCAAGGTCGCGCTCTAACCTCCGCATTCTGCTTCTGTAAGCCCACTTCCCGCCAGAGACTGCGCTCCTCCCTTCTCCTGCTTCTGCCTTTGCAGCGAGAATATAAGCAAGCCCCAGGCTGACCTCGGGGCCCAGAATTTGGAGATTGCCTCCTCTGGGTCCACATGTGTGAATAAAACTCCACTTCTTAAACCCCGAAGCCGTCTGAGTCACCTTTTCTGTAACAATATGACCAAACTTTGTGGTTGGTTGTCTTCCAAAGGGGGCTTTGCCCTTATACAGATACAACCTGTATTATAAATCAATGGTTTTCAACCAGGAGCGAGGTTTCCTCAGGGGACGCTTGGCAATTTCTGGAGACAGTTTTATTGCTGCAACTGGGATTGTACCAGTGGCATCAAGAGGGTCAAGGCCAGGATGTTGCTAAACATTCTACAACATTCAGGGAAGCCCCACACAAAGCAGTGTCCAGCCCTGGAAGTCAGTTGTACTCAGATTGAGAAATCCTGTGAGAAATGAGGGCATGGCAGGCCCAACAGGTGTCTACAGTACATGTGGATTCATTTGTTCATTCATTCATTCATTCAATGCATCCCTATTCGGTGCCCAGTATGGTTAAGACACTATTCTGGGCATAATCCAGCCATAGCAGACAGCCCCTAACCAAAATTGTCACCTCAAATAGCCTGCCTGGTTGTATTTCCATTAATAACCTAAAATTTCCACCATTCAAATGGTGGCAAAACTGGTCTTAGTGTCTGTTGAAAGAAGACATTAAAATGTATGAATATTATTTGCAAGGTGGTCACTGAAGCATTGCTTGTGATAGTGAAAACAACCTAAATGTTCACAGGGGAGTGGTTACTTCATTATGGCACGGCTATACAATAACATAGTAAGCAGCAAATAAAAAGAGGCAAATCTCTTTGAGACGACACTGAAAATAACCATGAAGATATTATTAACTAGAAAAAATGTCAGAAGAGCAGATAAAATATAATTAATCTCATTTGCATTTTTAAAATTGGTTTGTGACTGTGTTTGCATGTATATTCAATTGCTGGAAAAATTTCACCAAATTCTTATTAATAGCTACCTCTCGGGAGCAGAAGAAAACCTCTACCATCTTCATTGAGACTAGCTCTCTTCCTAATTTCCTCCTTTTACCTGATTAGATTCTCCCCAGTCCATCCTCTCATTACCACCAATATTCATCCAACACAGCTTCTATTGACCTTCTAGGACAATATCCATTTCTTATTAAGTCCAAGCCCCTTCTGAACTTGCCTCCCGCCAGTCTTCACAGGCTCTTCTTGGGAGCTGCGCTCCCTGCCCCCACCCTGCTTCACCTCACCTGCCTGGAGCTTAAGCCACAGTGAACTAACCAGGACTCATTGCTCCTTCAAAACAGCCTCACCTCTCTGGAAGAAAAAAATCCTTCCCTTTTTGTACTGGTATTAGTCAGGATAGACTGGGTTATACCATGGTTGTAAATAATCCCCAAATTACAGGGCCTTAAAATCACAAGGGCTGATTGCTCACTTGTTCCTCGTCGACATGTCTGTCGACAGGTTGACTGGCAAACTCACTTGAGAAGCGTTCTTATGCACAGTGTATAGATCCTTTTACCCAGTTCAACCCTTTTTGACTTTCCATTGAATATTTTGCTAATTTCCATTTAATGTAAAGGTAACCCTTTAATCACTAATGTGTTTGGACTTAAATTGACCACCTTATTAAACGTTTTCATTTATCCCACATGCTCTACGTTCTTTTTATTCTACTTTCCTGCCTGCTGTTGGAGTGATTGAATACTCCATTTTTCCTTCTATAATCTTAGAAGTTATATCCTTTAGTTGACTATTCCTTCAGAGGTTATCCTAGAGATCAAAATATGTGTCTTTGACTTACCAAAGTCTAGTGTTAACTGGTATTTTTATCTTCTTTTGTAATAATACAAGGACCTTAGGACTTTAGCCCTCTCCCCTGACTTATACATCCTTGTTGTATATTTTTATGTTTTTTTTAACCCCCAGTGGACATGGTTATGTTGTTTTTTACAGCCTAATGCTTTTGGATTTTCTTGAGTTCATCTTTGCATTGTTGTTTATTTCTTCCTGCATCCAAAACCTAGCATCTTAAATCATTTCCTTCTCCTGAAAGAACCCCCTGTAGTATTTATTTCAGGAAAGGAATTCTGAACATGTCTTAATTTCACCTTTATTATTGGAGGCCATTTTTACTGGACAAAGAATTCCAGGTGGGCAGTTATTTTCTTTCAGGCTTTAAAGACATTTAAATTCCACTAACTTCTGGGTTTCATTGTTTCTGTCAAGAAGTAAGCCAACAGTTTCTCACCTTTTTTCAAGTAATGGTAGCTGCTTTTAACATTTTCTTCTCTTTGTCTTTGGTTTTCATTTACTTTAATTATAATGCACCTAGAAGTGGATATTTATTTATCCTGCTTGGAGTTCCCAGGGCTTCTGGAATCTGTGGCTTGATGTTGTGGTCAATTTTGGTATTTTCTCAACGATTTCCTCTTCAAGTATTGTTGCTGCCCTATTCTCTCTCCCCTCCTTCTGGAGCTGGGGTCTTCTCCATCTCCCACATCTCTCACCCTCTCTGCAGTAGTTCCCAGCCTGTGTCCTTTCGTCCTGAGCTTTCTCCTCACCTGCCTCCCAGCTCACCGGTTCTCTCTCTAGCTCTGTCTGATCAGCCGTAGAACCCATCCACTGAGCTCTTCACCTTTGTTATATTTTTCGATTCTAAATCTCTATTTGGTTATTTTTTGAGTCTTCATTGGCCTTTTTCTTTTAAGTTTCCAGTTTTCTGCCAAATTTTCAAATCTTGTCTTTTATCTTCTTTGCACAGTACACATAGTTCCTTTAAAGTCTGTGTGTAGTAACTGCAGTCGCTGGAGTTCTCCGGGGTTGTTGCTCATGTAACTGTTCCAGCTGGATCTCATTCACTGTCTTATTTCCTCGCGTCTGGTTATTTTCACGTGTGCTGAACTTCTATGTGAAAAATCATTGGTAGAAGTAATGTGAGATGTTATGGTAACTTTTGCTTCTGCTAGGCACTTGAGGATGCTTGTAATTTGGGATCACATTATCCAATTTGAAGAATTTAGCCCATTGGAGGCTGACCTGAGATCCTGCAAAATCTAGTCTATCTCCAGTTCATCTGGTTGTAAGGTGTAGTTCTTTAGGGTCTTAGCCCAGAATGGGGGGTTACAGCCACCCCCTTTGTCCACTGATACACACAAAGCTATCTCGGTGCTATCTCTGTGCCTCTCAGCTTCTTAGTCGTCCTTCTGGAAGCAGCAAATGTCCCAAGGGAAACAAAGGCCCAGCTGTTGGCCTCACCACCCTGAACGCCCATTCCCCGCTCCCCCCCCCCCGCCCCACATCTTGGTTTGGCAACTTTTCATTATCTTTTTAACTTTTTGTTGCCTTCGGGCTGATTTTAATTTTCTGTCCCGCTCTTCTTATTGCCCTCAGCAGGAGTGCAAGCCCTAATTATCTTGTCTGCCGTTACCAGGTGGTAGGAAATGCACACTCAGGAATGGGCCAGGTGTGCATGCACCTGCACACCTTATGTGAGTGGTGAGTATGGGGTGAACTAGAGGGTATGAGCCTATTTTTGCCTTATGAGAATGACAGTCTCGTATTGCCAGATTTTCCAATTTTTTTTTTTAAGGAGAAGTAGGAAATGCAAGTTTTGAAATGAGAAATCCCAATTTTCAGTGGTGACTTTAAAAACATTTGTTCTCAGCAAACCAGAAGAGACACATCTGCAGCCTCAACCCAGCCCCTGGGAAGCCAGTCTGGGCTCCAGTCTGTGTTGACGGGAGAGGGGGGGTGAAGGTCAGTTCTCCTTCATCACAATCCTTAGCCTTCGGTAGTTCGGGCTGCTTTGAATAAACTCAGTCCCTCGTTCAAAAAATAGCATTGAAACCAATTTATGTCTTTACTGAAATCTCTTAAAAATGCCAAGGGGAAGGAAGGATCCCATTCATAACACCAGCAACATTTCTGAAAAATCTCCCCCATCATTGCTCCCAGATCTTCTTCGTGACAGCTCAGCAGCTACTCCATCCCCTTTCATTTGTCTCTCGAATTCCCCCAAGTTCAACCTAGGCCTGGCTCTCCTGCCTCTGACCTTCTGATCTATTCTGCCATAGTAGGTGGTGCCTACCTTTCCTTTGGTGGGCTCGCTCAGCCAAACCGCCCACCGCACTGCACAGTCCAGAACCCTTCCCACGCTTTTCTATATTCTGCATGGAAAGCCTTCAGAACTCGACTGGCCAAGACTAAATCCTCCTTCACAGGAAGTGGGGGTGGGGAAGAACAATGCCATAAATGCTCTGAAATCTGTATTTTTTCCTGTCCCATCAGCTCTGCCATCTGGGATGGGGTGAAGCCAGGACCAGACGTCATTTGCAAAGGAGGCAGAGCCCGTTGCCGGATGTTCTGGCACATAGGTGAGTTTTCAGATGGCTGTCGCTCACATTCCATTGAAAGGACAGGGCCTCTGGTGAAACCACCACCTCTCCCACAAATGGGGAGGGAGAAGCCAAAAGAAGAGGAATTAAATGGGGACTTCTCCTGATTTATCTAATAATAGAAAGTTGGCAAAGCATGTCACAGAATAGAAAGTATTTGATAAAAATAGCATCTGTTAAACTGGGGACTCAAGCTAGAGATTCAGAGAAATGAAATTTTGAAATGCATTTTTTCCGTGAGTATTTCCATACTAGTAGGACAGTTATGTCTTGTTCATGAGAGAGGTATAAAATGCTGCTTTTCTCTGACCAAAATGAGTTTTTTTCCTGAGCTCTGATAGTAGAGGCAGTGACCCCGCATGCCCTCAAACCCCTCCTGGTCGTGGGCGTGGGTGTGGCTTCACCATCCCCGAGCCAGTCCTGGACTTGGAGACCAGCTCTTGGGCCCCTCTTCCACCAGCCTGTGAGTGGACAGACCTGGGAGAAGGGTTTCTAAACAAGCCAGTGTCGCTGAGTCCTGGGGGCCTAATTAGTAATGTTGAGTGTGTGGTCTTCTTACTCCATGGAAGGGCCTCTGGTCCCACAACCTCAGTGAAAGGGTGAAGCAGACAGGGGCTGCCGTCACCCCTCTTCCCTCTGGCGGCTCCCAGAGCGTCCGGGAAGGATTTCCTTCCACACAGTCCCCTCCTGCTCCTGAGGCACCTGCAGGGTGTCCGTCCCCCTAGGTCAGGATGGGAACCTGGGATCTGGCCTTTCTCAAAGCACCTCCTAGAGCCTCGAGTTACTGTCCTGGTGACTGTCATCTCCGTCGCCCACTCTCCCAGGTCCCAGCTCCTGATGTTCTGCTCTTGCTTGAGCTTCCTTTACGGAAAAGCAAAGCTGAGCGAAACTAATAATCGTAGAGAAGAACAAGTGACCAAGTGGCCCCATTTGCACAGAATGACCTGGGTTGTTTTTTTAATTGTGGTAAGATACACGTAACACAAAATTTCCCATTGTAACCATTTTTAAATATGCAGGTCAGTGGCATTAAGGACATCCAGAACTCTTTCGTCTTGCAAAACTGAAACTCCATGCCCAGGATAGTAGACAACAACCCCCTCCCACACCATCCTACTTTCTGTCTGTGTGAATCTGGCTACTCCGAGTGCCTCCCGTGGGCGGAATCAGACAGCATTTCTGTGTTTGTGACTGGCTTGTTTAACCTAGCATGACGTCCTCCAGGTTCACCCATGTTGTAGCAGGTTTCAGAACTCCTTCTTAAGGCTGAGTAACACTCCATTGTTGGACCATGGGACCTTCTGTTCTCCATTCATCCTTCGGTGGACACCTGGGTTGCTCCCACCTTTGGGCCGTTGTGGACATGCTGCTGTGAGAATAGCTGCTCTTTTCCAGATGGACGAGGCCTGTTCGCACTTGAATGGGACACCACAGGAAGGGGGCCCACGTGGTGCCATACATATTTCAGGGGTCTGCTGAGGCAGGCTGGTGAGAGCTGTTTTAGGTGGACACAGACTTATGTCCCTTACATCAAACCCTGGGTTTTGCATTTCCTCAATGAAAAAGGATACAAAGCTATGCCTAGTGGGAAGGAAATGTTTCTGGCTCTAAACACTTAACTTCCCAAACCACTTGGCTGTGGGAACTTCGGTAGCAGTAGACTATTGGGCAGTGATGGCAGTGGGGGGCAGGGGGGGGGCAGTGAAGCAGGTAAAAGGCTTTGGCACCAAACCCAGCAAACATGTTCCCCCAACGAGGGCTTCAAATCCCTCCTTGTCCTGGCTCTTTGGGGCCTTTGCTGATTCACATCTACCCCTGCCCAAGCTCTCCCGTGTCTTTAACTGCCTTGACTTCCCCCCTTCGGCACTGCATGTCTTTAACGGAACAAAACTGCACAACAAGAGCACAGCCCCTCGCCGAGCCCTGGGTCCTTTCCACGGCCACCCGCTCCCCCTCTGCTCTCCCTCCCCACCCACCCCAGGTGCGGTGGGGGGCTTGTATTCACTCTCAGCCTCTACATCCCCATCCCATTCACTCCTACACCCACTGCGCTGGCTTCTGTCCCTCTGCTCGCCTGGCCCCGGGCTCTGATGTGTCCCTGCTGGCCTGCTGGTTGGAGACCCTGCCGAACCTGATCTCAACGCGCTGTTCAAGGCAAGGGCCAGGCGTCCTGAGAAGTTTAGAGAACTTGCTTCAGAGGCAGTCTCTAGAATACTAAGAATATATATGTATATTTCTTCCTTCTCAAAAGAAGGCATATGGGCCCTGGCCAGTGTGGCTCATTGGTTGGAACGACGTCCCATAGACTGGAATGTCTTGGGTTTGATTCCAGGTCAGGGCACATACCTAGGATGCAGGGTTCGATCCCTGCAGGGTGTGTATAGGAGGCAACCAACTGATGTTTCTCACATCAATGTTTATCTCTCTCTCTCTCTCTCTCTCTCTCTCTCTCTCTCTCTCTCTCTCTTTCTCTTTCTGGAAGTGGCAAAGGACTGTTCTTGGGTGAGGATTTAAAAAAGAAGGCACATTGTATCCTGGTGAAGGTGTACAATTTATGAAACTACATCCATACAAACATGTGCAAATTATCTTTCAGACAGTGCAGCATAGAAGTTAATAGATCAACTCTGTTATCAGACCTCGATACTGTTCCCAGCTCCACCAGTTGCTAGTTGGGAGACCTTGGGCAGCCTAGTTAAGCCCACGCTCTGCCTCACCTCACCTCGCTTCCACAAATGGCAATTATAACAGTACCGACCTCCTGGGGCTGTTAGGAGAAATGAAGAAGAGAGTGTGTGTCAAGTACCGAGCACAGAAAGCATTTTATAAGGAACAACTCTCACTTCTACTTTTTATTGGTATGAATAGACCTTAGTATTTGAGTCTTTCTTGATTTTCATACCTGTAAAACTTGAATGAACTAATATGGTAAGGAGAAGGAGTTCATTGCAAAATTCTCTAGAGAAAGACCACTTTCCTAGTCAGAAACCTGTCATGAGGACAACAGGAGGGGCTCCAGGCGGAACTACCCACCGGGGCCAACGACAGGGCAGAGTCCTCGTGGGAAACAAACTGGGAAAACTCTCAGAACTACAATGAGATGGTGCTCAACAGTCTGGCCACCAGATGACCTATCTACTGTTTGATGAATTTTATAAAACTGTAGACCTCTTTTTAAAATCAGCAGATGTATTCCAAGAACAGAGTGCAGAGGACACGAGCAGGCATGTGAGTCTGATAGAGTGGCTCGAACGCAGGCAGAACCGGGAGCACGTTGCAGTAGAGTTGGCACATGCTGTCCTGCCCGTAAACCATAAGGGCTGGAAGGCGCTGGGCAGGCGCCGGGTCTAGACCTGTGCTCACCAGAGGGGCGGCCCGAAGCTTGTCTGGCTCTTGAGCACCTGAAGCCTGGGCAGTGGGAGTTCCGAGAGGCTGTGAGGGCAAAATACACACAGGTCTCAAAGACTGAGTACAAAAAAACCCCATAAGTTATACCAGCAATTTTTAAAAACACTGATTATATGTTACAATGATAACAGTTTGGATATAAATATTGGGTTAAATATGAAATTAATCTAAAGTACTTTTTACTTTTCAAATGCAACTTCTAGAAGACGTAAAATTATACACATGGCTCCTATTTGAGATTTGCTTTACATTTTCTTTGGACTGCGCTGGTCCAGACAGCCCCCCATTCCCCTTGCCCCACCCAGACCCAACAGGTGTTCACCATGGCCTTGGGCAAGCTAGTTTACCTGTCAGAGTTTCAGTTTCTTCGTCAGTAAAGCAATGTTTGTGGGAATTAAAGTAATTAAAAAGTGTTAGCAGAGTGCCTTGCACATAGGAGGCAGTCAGCAAATGTAAGCTGTTTATTTTTTCTCTGTTGTTATTTAAACCCGGAGGGCCGGGAGTTTCCTGTATGCCAGGACCGTTCTGTATTTAAGGGGAGGCTCGAGGAAGCCCTCACAGTCTACTCAGTGGGGGGTGAACATCTGCCCACCTTTCAGAGCAGCGGCTCTCCCCTGGGGGCAGCTGTGCCTCCCAGGGCCACCTGGTGGTTTCTGAGACAGGTTTGATTGTCTGAACCCAGGGGAGAGGGTTGTGGCTGGCATCTAGTGGGCAAGGCCAGAATTGCTGCTAAACATCCTGCAGTGCACAGGACAGCCTCCACTGTCCCCACACCACAAGGAATTACCACATCCAAATATCAGCAGTGCCCAAGTTGGGAAAGGATCATTGGCATCGCCCAGGAAGTTGTAAGAAAAGCAAATTCTTAGGCCCCACCCCATTCCTGCTGAATCAGAACCTCTGGGGGAGGCACGCAGAAATCCAAGGTTTAACAAGTCCTCCTCCAGGTGATTCTGAGGCACTCAAGTTTGAGAAGCCTGCTTAGTTGACAGTGTTTCCTAGTTACCAATTCCTGCACATTCCAGGTCTGAGCAGTAGGTGGCAGCAAATCCTATGACATTATTGTAGCACCTGATTGAAAACTTGGGCGCTTACCCCAATCAACTGGCGACAAAATTGGGTGCTACAGTGCTTTGCCCTAGACAGCAGTCAGTGCCAGCTTTCTAATTTCAGGGAAGTTAGGGGGGAAACATGGTTTGAAGTCATTTAAGTTGCCTTCTAGTAGGGCTTTCTTACTGGAGTCACATAGGGCTTCCAGGGTTTTGAAACTGTTCAGTTCTAACTTATGTTACAAAGGCCTAGTCTCCAACAGAGAATTTAGTGAGTAATTCAGTTTGGATTATTCTTCTAAAACACTTCCCACCCTATAAAGTCCCTGAATCATGAGAATAAATCATTTCTGCTGTCCCAAGGTACCTTTGGGCCAAGCATTTGACCTGAATGGACCCTTGGGCTCTCGTCTACATGCAGATAAGATCTGGTGAGTGATGACATCTCAGGTTTCCTCGGATCTTCTGTCGGGCAGATACAATTAAGTTAGTTTTGCAAACCTTGTTAAGGATTAGAAAGTGTATGACAGGGCAGGTCATTTTCCATTTCAGCCACAAGGGGGCATGCTCCACTATGCCATGGGCATCTGCAGTCCCTGTAAAGGGTGAGCCACCTGTTAGTGAAGGACGGTGGGGAGGGACTGTTACCTGTTTCCTGGTAAAAAGTGGCTGAATGATGAGGCTTCGAGGTTGACCTCACCCTTGGACTCTAGGGTTTCTCAAAGTGTAACCCCATCCCGCCGCCGCCACAGCAGCAGCAGCTCATGGGAAGTTGTTAGAAAAGTAGATTCTTGGACCCATCCCAGATCAGGGGAACCAGAACCTCTAGGGGTGGGTCCCAGTGGTCCCGAGTTTAACAGTCATTGTCTCCTGCCCCTGCCCCTCAGGCAATGGTGACACAGGCTTAGGCTTGAGAACCACTGCTCTGTGGCCCAGAGCATCTTCCTGGTTACTGGCCGGGACACAAAACCATGTTGTTATCTGATCTCATCACACTTCTGCCAAGCGGTGAAATCTAAGAGCCCACATTCTTGATGCCCAACATCTTATTCAGGTCATTCACCTGAGAACACCTGAGGACACTGAGGTCGATCCCTCTGCAGGAACCTGGGCCGTCCCTGAGCTCCGAGGGAGATAAAGGAGCGTTCAGTCAGGTGCGGCCCTCACGAGCCTCCAGTCTCCTGTGGAAGGTGGGATTGCCACAGGGGGCCAGAGAGCAAGGGGGCTGAATGCTGTGGTCCTGAGCACAGGTGGAAGCACACAGACTGCGACATTCCCTTCCTGTCCCCGTCTGCGCCAGCCCCTGCCTTTCTCCCTCCTGCTCAGCTGCCCAGCCTAGGTTTGCCCTAGTTTTCTCTTCCTTTCCCCTAACTGCCCACATCTTTTGTCTCATCCCCCGCACCTCCCACCATTCTGGTTTTGTTTTAAATCACAAACATCCAGGGATAGATCCAGCAAAAGTGGGGACCCCAGAAGGCAGGGGGAAAGGAGGGAACTGAGTGGGGAAAGACAGATTTCTATTCAGGGGAAAGACTGAGAATACCCAACTGCACTTGAATAATTGTTGGTCCTGTCCCTGGCACTGTGCAAGTCTGTGGGAGGGAGACAACTCTGGGCTGCAGGGTGGGGAGAAGCCCACTCGGGCAATGGGATGTGAGCTAGGGTGGCAGGTGAGGGCTTTCAGGTGGGCAGACAAGGGGGAGAGGCCATCCCAGCCCCACAGCAGGGCCAGGGATGAGCCAGGGTGTGAGGGGAGCATCACGCAGCCTGTTGGGGGTGCAAAGGGGAGTCCTGGGAAGTGAGGTTGGATGGATCTCTAGACTGAGGAGGTGCCAGAGTTTGAGTCCGATGATGGAAGCACCGGAGGGATATAGTAGGTTCTTGAGCAGAGGAGCACTGTGCACGGGAGTGCACCATACTGCTGTCGTAAAAACATCGCCTGTGGCAGGGCTGGCCAAGCTCACACCCTTCAGGGCGAAGCAGGCCAGGTGCAGTCAGGTGTGTGGAGTGGCTGCATGAGCTGGAGACCATGTGACCACTTCAAAGTGGGCAGGTGCCTCAGAAATTCAGACCGTTGTTGCCATGGGGAAACAAGTCCAGAACTGCCAGATCTCCCAGTTTCTCAAGAGAAGTCAGAGCTCTGGCTTTCTTTTTCTTAATGGGAAGTTGCTTCATTTTTAAATATGGAAGCTAATGAAAAATTTTAAAATCTGGGCCTCTGCTGGGTCACTCTGACCTGCATTTTTTATCTGACCTGGGCACTTGTTCCATACTCTCCAAATACTGTCACTATTGTTTCTTCTCAGTTTGCTCCTCACTCTTTTCTATGAAGCCCATTTACTGTGAACAAAAATAACTATAACGTGCACTGAACATCAACACTGTACTGTTTTAAACACTTCACGTGGGTTGTCCCGTTTCATCCTCACACAGCCTGTATGGCCAGCGACTTCCCTGTTGTAGACCAGGCTGAGGCTGAAGATCACACAGGTAGCAAGTGGGAGAACCAGGGCCCCAACCCAGGTGGGCGGACTCCTGAGCCATGCATTTGACCTGTGTCTTACATCCTTTCCTCTGTGGAAAGTTACCACCTCTCAGTCATGCTTTTCCCTCTTCCAAGAATGAGTGATATTCATGAGGCTGCATTGACCTTCTTGTGTTAAAATATCAGATCTGCTTTCCTTGCTGCCCATGCCTTGGTATGTAAGGCATGGGGGTCTGTTCTGGTCAGTTCGACAGACATGAGTACCCGCGATGTGCCATGCACTGTGCTGGGCCCCAGTCGTCCAGCTTCAGGAGACCGTTTTAATAGGGGATGCTGACAAAGAGAAGCGCACCATGTCAGCCTATTATGGGGTAGCATGTTGGGGTAAGGGCCTCTTTAGCATGCAGTGAGATCATAGAGTGGAGTCTCGTGAATGTGGGAGCAGTGTCATGGGGGCTGAGTGTCAAAGAACTCCGAGGAATGCCGAGATTCAAGAAGCCAACTGCTGAAGGAACTGGAGGGTACAACAGGGAGATCAGGAGAGAGGTGACAAGGCATCCAGGGGAGCCAGGGGACAGCAGGGGCGATTCTACGCAAGAGGGTGGATACATAGGGAAAGGGGCCAGTTCCCAAGGAGGCGGACTCCACAGAGAGAGTAAACATCTGTTTGCAGAGGCAGTGGATGAGAGGAATCAGCCGAAAGGCTGGAGGAGGGCAGTCCCTCAGCTCAGCCTGGCACGTAGGAAGGCTGCTCTACCTCTGTCTGTAGGACCGTAGGCGGGCTGCTTTGCCTCTTTGACCCTCAGTTTCCTCATCTGGAAGATGGAGTCTCTTGCTCGTACAGTTTGGTGAGCATTGCATAAGATGCCTGGCTCAGGGCAATCACTCAGACCAGGTAAGTCACTATTATCATTGTAGGCATTTGGTAACTGTTGTTGAATGAATGAAAGAGCAATGGTGTAAGAGACCCCAGTGATACCCACTGGAGGAGAGTGACCAGGACAGGAGCTAAAGCTTAAGACTGGCCCGTGATTCCATTTATCGTTTGAGGACTAGGAAATAAAAGTTACATTCATTTGAATGGGACTTCAACTTTATCATAAACTCCAAACAAAGCCATCTGGTCACCCTGCAAAGCAGCCTGCCTGACAGGCAAGTCTGATCAAAGATCCTGCAGTTGAGATCAGCTGTCATTTAGTGCTAAGGCTGCAGGATTTCCCCAGAGGGTTTGTCTGCACTCAGGCAAACACAGCATTCCTTTAGGTTACATCACTCCTGCAGGTGCAGACAGCCCCACCACGGAATGCTCTCTCCAGGGCAGCTGGAGCAACCTGGCACCTGTCATGGAGGAGCCCATCTGGTGATACACAGCCGTTCAGGATGCTTGCCAGCCGTGCCAGTTTCCGGTGATTGGTGGATACAGCTGCTGTCCTTGCTCCCGAATAACATGGAGCAGGGCAGTCTCTGAGCCAGGTGGGGAGCTCCAGATGACCTTGGGGATTCCCATTGGACCCAGGAAAAGAGAGAAAAGCTTTGTAAAATTATTGTAGTCATGCTTTCCACTTCTGTAGTCACTTTTGTTTAAGGATCTCAGCTGCTAGGGTGCGTGTGAGGTTTTCTCTGTGGTTTCTGCGCCAGCAGTGGTAGGCCTTGACTTTCAGGCAGTGATGCAGTCCCTGGAGAAGGGACCTGGCAAGGAACACATGGCTAATGTATTTTTATTTTTTAATATATTTTATCAATTATGCTATTACAGTTGTCCCATCCCCCCCACCCCCGGCTTTATTCCCCTCCACCCTGCACACCTCCTCCCACCCATATTCCCCTCCTTTAGTTCATGTCCATGGGTCATGTAAGTTCCTTAGCTTCCACATTTCCCATACTATTCTTAACCTCCCCCTGTCTACTTTCTACCTACCATTACCATCTCTTCTACTTATTCTCTGTACCTTTTCTGCCCTCTCTCCCCCTCCCACTCCCCTGTTGATAACCCTCCATGTGATCTCCATTTCTGTGTTTCTGTCCCTATTCTAGTTGTTTGCTTAGTTTGTTTTTGTCTTTGTTTTAGGTGTGGTTGTTAATAACTGTGAGTTGCTATCATTTTATTGTTCATATTTTTTTCTTCTTTTCCTTAGATAAATCCCTTTAACATTTCATATAATAAGGTCTTGGTGATGATGAACTCCTTTAACTTGACCTTATCTGGGAAGCACTTTATCTGCCCTTCCATTCTAAATGAAAGTTTTGCTGGATAGAGCAGTCTTGGATGTAGGTCCTTGCCTTTCATGACTTGGAATACTTCTTTCCAGCCCCTTCTTGCCTGTAAGGTCTCTTTTGAGAAATCTGTTGACAATCTTATGGGAACTCCTCTGTAGGTAACTGTCTCCTTTTTTCTTGCTGCTTCTAGGATTCTTTCCTTATCTTTAATCTTGGGTAATGTAATTACGATGTGCCTTGGTGTGTTCCTCCTTGGGTCCAACTTCTTTGGGACTCTCTGAGCTTCCTGGACTTCCTGGAAGTCTATTTCCTTTGCCAGATTGGGGAAGTTCTCCTTTATTATTTGTTCAAATACATTTTCAATTTCTTGCTCTTCCTCTTCTCCTTCTGGCACCCCTGTAATTTGGATATTGGAACATTTAAAGATGTCTTGGAGGTTCCTAAGCCTCTCCTCATTTTTTTGAATTCTTGTTTCTTCATTCTTTTCTGGTTGAATGTTTCTTTCTTCCTTCTGGTCCACACTGTTGTTTAGAGTCCCAGTTTCCTTCCCATCACTATTGGTTCCCAGTACATTTTCCTTTATTTCACTTAGTGTTGCCTTCATTTTTTTCATCTAATTGGTAACCAAATTCAACCAATCTTGTGAGCATCCTGATTACCAGTGTTTTGAACTGTGCTTCTGATAGGTTGGCTATCTCTTTGTTGCTTAGTTGTATTTTTTCTGGAACGTTGATCTGTTCTTTTATTTGGGCCATTTTTTTTTTCTCAGCATACCTGTACATAGTGAGGGGCAGGGCCTTAAGTGTTCACCAGGGTGGGGCAACCCAGTGGCTGGGTTGTGACGCTGCATGTGGGGAGGGGGTCGAGAGGGAACAATGGTGCTTGCTCTGCTCTCTGCCGGGTTTCAGTCACTCCCCCCCCTTCCCACGAGCAAAGTGGGCCCTTCTGGGGCTGATTCCCGGGTAGGTGGGCCTGTGTACATTCTAGGACCCTGTGGGTCTCTCCAGTGAACTCTCCTGTGAGGCTGGGAGTTTCTCCTGCTGCCGCTTCAACCCCCTACAGATGTTTTCAATTGGTGTTTTGAGGCTTTATTTCCCCATGCTGGGGCCCTAGGTTGAGAGGTCTGTCTCGCTGTCAAGGTGTTTCTCCTGGTTTATCTGCACGGGAATGTGGGACCGCCAGCTCCACTAGCCACCCCCTCGCCAGTCCACCTGCTGCTGCCTCACCAGACAGCTGCAGCCTTGCCCACCTTGGTCCTCCAGCCGCTGCCTTGCCAAGAGTCCTCTCTGCACGCCCGTCTCCACCCCTCTTACCCGTCTGGAGGAGTGTGTCTTCTTTAACTCCTTGGTTGTCGGACTTCCATACAGTTTGATTTTCTGTCAGTTCTGCTTGTTTTTTGTTTTTAAATTGTTGTTGTCCTTGTTTTGGTTGTGTGGAGAGGCACAGTGTGTCTACCTACACCTCCATCTTGGCCAGAAGTCCGAGTGGCTACTTTATTTTATCTGAATGAAATAATATCTACAGCAGTGGGTCCCAAGCTTAGTTGAGTCCTGGGTTCCTCAGTGGAGTAGGACCCACTCAGGGCTGCAAGTTCTCATTCGGTAGGTGAGTGGCCAGACCCAGACACCTATGTAGTTAAACAGCTCTTTAGCCCTGTGTCCAATGACCTAGAGCACTTGTTTAAAAGTATAGGTTTTTGAGCCCCACCCCAGACACACTACATAGACAGCCCTGGGGTGTGACCCATTTCATTTTTAACAGGTGACTTAACCACAGTGATTCCTGAACATGCTCATGTTTGAGAACGGTTGCACAAGAGATTCTGATGCACCCCGACACTGGGAAAGCCTTCCCTCAGCAACTGAGCAAGGGGTTGGCCAACAGAACACAAGGAAACAAGGAAAGTAGAAAAGTGATGTAATCTGAGCCAGTGAGTGTGAGGCCAGTGAATGTGACGGAAAAATACCAGGGCTTCTCGCCTTGACTGGGACAAATCTTTGGAGGGTGTGAGGGGTTGTGTTGAAAACCTGAAAACTGTTGACACCACACAGCTCTTTAGTGAAGGGGACTAGTGGCCATTACCAACCTCCTCCCCGAGGAGAAGCTGTTGCTGCTGCTGCTGCTGCTGCCACCGCCACCAAATGTGTGTGGCCCCTTCACTCCTCCCGGCACGGGAAACCTGGACCCCGGGTTGGATACCCACACTGGCCTCACCCTGCAGGGTGGACCTCGTGGGAGCAGAGGGGCTCAGCGCATGCACCTGTGTGGTGTTTCAGGACAGGTTCTGCTGCCAGCCCCACGGAGCCTCTGCCCCCTGCGTCCTGTGTCCCCTCTCCCAGGGGCCAGCATGAGAGGTGGGGGTCCCTGGGGAGTCGGCGCAGCGCCAGTTCTCTAGGAACCTGGCCGGCCAGACAATGACCACTCTGTTCCTGTGTTTGCTGGCACCTGGGAAGGCAGGTAACCCAGAAACTGCCCCTGTGCCCTTTGGGGCCAGGCACATTAAATGCTCTCCTTTCAACTTTGGCCTCACATGTCATGGGCTGAGAAGATGAAGTTCCTTCTCCAAAGCACAGTTTGTCCATATTCTTTGACCATGAGGCCTTCACGAGGGTCTTTTTTCTTTCTCTGCTGCAGCTGATGGTCCTGGGAGAGTTTACAAATTTTTAGAATTCCCCCAGAAACTCCTGGGAGAAGGGGGACCTATGTCCACCCGGGGATTTGGACCAGGAACACTCAAAGTGTCCCACTCTGTCCCCAAGACAACCAGAGATCAAATGGTCATCCCAAAAGATCAGAAACTGGAGACATTTAAAATATTTGTTTTTGGACTCTTCATTATACTCAATAGCATTGCAAACATTAAGGCAGCTTTCCAAAATGCACATAATATATCTCAATCAGAGGAATAGAAGCAAAGAGAAAATAAAGGAGAGAAAACCAGGCCAAAGTTTTTGCATAAATTTCCTGGGGTACTTATTAAAGACAGCACAGACTTGGTTCTGAGCTTTTTAGTAAGAAGTGATCTGTCTTACAGGTCACCCAAATATCCTCAGTTCATCAGCCTCTCCTTTACTAAACAGTCTCCCATTTATTGAGCATCTGCTATGCGCCAGGCACTATCATAGGCCCTGAGAGAGAGACGTGTGAACAAAATGAAGCCCCTGTCCTCAGGGAGCTTACTTTGCAGTTGAGGGAGGTCAGCAGTCTACAAGTAAACAGTGAAAGATAGATGATATTATGTCAGGCGATGCTAAGCATTTACAGAAAAATGAACCAGTGTGCAGGGATCTGCCTCTTCTAGAAAGATTGTCAGGGAGGGCCTCTCAGGGAGCGATGCTTGTGCAGCCACTGAAGAGTGAGGAAGTTGGCCCCATGGTTGGGAGGGCGGCACTGTGGGCACAAAGGACAGCGTGTGCAAAGGCCATGAAGCCAGAGGGCACTGGATGCATCTGAGAAACTCCAGAGAGTTCAGTGGGCCTGGAGCTCAGAGAGGGGAAGTGGAGAGAGGAGTGGCTGTCCACAGGGGTTGTGCAACGTGGCAGCCCTGGGCGGAGATGAGGTCAGGAAGAGAATGGGACCTTACAAGGCAGGAGGACTTGGACTTTTCCTCCAAGTGCAATGGGCAGCTGTGAGAGTGCTGGACAGAGAGGAGATCTGGTTCCAAAGATCACTGACTGCCTCATGGGAAATAGGATGTTCTGTTAGTTCGCTAGGGCTGCCCTCTCTAAACGCCACGGATAGGGGCTGACACAGGAATATGTGCTGTCACCGTTCTGGGGGCTGGACGTCTACGATCCAGATGTCAACGGGTTTGGTTTCTCCCAAGGCCTCTCTCTTTGGCTAGCAGAGGGCCGCCTTCACAGTGTGTCCTCACAGGGTCTCTCCTCTGTGTGGGTGTATCCCTGGTGTCTCTCTGTGTGTCCACATTTCCTCCCTGTGTAAGGACACTGGTCAGACTGGATCAGGGCACACCCTAATGGCCTCATCTTAATGCAATCGCCTCTTACAGGGCTCTTTCTTCAAATACAGCCACATTCTGAGGTCCTGGGGGTTAGAGCTTCAACACACGAATTTGGAGGAAACAATTCAATCCATAAGGGGGCAGACCAGTGAGGGGGCTAGCAAGAGTTGATGGTGGCTTGGAGCAGAGTGATAGATGTGAACGTGTGAGAAGTGGTGAGGTTCTGCAAACATCTTCAGTGCAGAATGGGGTTTATTGATGGATTAGATGGAGGGTGTGAAGAAAGAAAAGAGTCAAGGATGTCTCCAATTTTTTTTTTTTGCCAGGAGCAACTGGAACCATGGGGTTGGTGTTCATTGCAATGAGGGAAACTATGGGAGGAGTGAAGCTGGGGGCTGAGATCAAGGAGTTCCGTTTGGGACCTGTTAAGTTTGAGATGCCTGTTCGGCAACCAAGTGGAAGTGCCAGGTGGCCAGTAGGATATAGCAGTCTGGGGTTTAGGGGAGAGGTCGGGTTTATTGATATAATTATTCTTTCTCATTTTATAATTGCTTTATTGAGATAATATTCACATACAATAAAACTCACCCTTCTAAAGTGTACAGTTTGGGGATTTTAGTTTAGTCACGTGGCCGTGCAGCCATCACCACTAATTTCATAGCATCTTCATCACCCCAGAAAGGAATCCCGCACGCATTAGCAGTCTCTCCCCATCTCTTTCTCCTCTCAAGCCCTTGGCAACCACGGATCTTTCTCTCTCATAGATTTGACTCTTCTGGATATTTCATAAAAATGGAATCATACAACATGTGGCTTTTTGTGTCTGGCTTCTTTCACTGAGCATAATGTTTTTAGGGTCTATCCATGAATGTCAATGCTTTCGTTCCTTTTTTAAGGCCAAATAATATCCCATTGCATGGATAGGCCATGTTTTGTGTATGTATTCACTAGTTGATAGATGTGTGGGTCGTTATTGCTCTCTGGCTGCTGTGAATAGCGCTGCTGTGAAAATTCATGTACAGACTTTGTGTGAGCACACATTTTCAGTTCCTTTGAGTATGTACTTTGGAGTTGAATGCTAGGCCATTGAGTAACTCTAATCTTAGTGTTTGAGGAACCTCAAAACTGTTTTCTCAAGCTGCCGCACCATTTTACATTCCCCCCAGCAATGTGTGAGGATTCCAATTTTTCCAGATACTCAGTAACCCTGGTTATTGTCTATCTTTTTGTTACAGCGAGTTCCATGGTATGAAGTGGTATCTTGCTGTGGTTTTGATTTGCATTTCCTGAAAGCTAATGATAATGAGCATTTTTCATGTTGTGCTTCTTGGTCATTTGTATATCACTTTTAGAAATATGTCTGTTCAAATGTTTGCCTATTTTTAATTGGGTTGTTTGTTTTTATTGCTGAGTTCTAAGAGCTCTTTATATGTATTCTGGATGCCAGTCCCTATCTGACAGATGATTCACAGGTATTTTTCTGTATTCTGTAGGTTGCCTTTTCCTTTCTTGATGATATTCTTTGAAGAACCAAAGTTTTTAATTTTGATGAATTGACATATATTTGAGAGCCGTCAGTATAGAGATGTTATTTTAAGGCACCAACTCCATCAGCTCCACTAGGAAGTTAGTTTAGTAAGGAATAGAAGTGTCCAAGGACTGAACCCAAGGTTGCCCATCATTCATAGGTCCAAGACATGAGAAAATATTGGCAAAAAAGGCTAATAAGGAATCCATTGCCACTTGCCCTCTTCTCCCAGGTTTGGAGTGCTCATCCCTTTCTGGGGTGGCAACAAAAATTCAAAATTTTTGTTTGTTTTTTAGGCAGTGCAGTTCTGGTCCTCTGTGTCAGTTCTCTTCAAGGCCATGCAGACTCTGGGGTCCCTTCCCGTTCCAACGAGGAGTTGTTGCAGAGACCTGCTGGCCTCTGTCCATAAATCTCTATTCACACCTCAGACCACCTTTTTCTTTCACCCAACATGTGCGACCCCATGTATCACTTGCAGGCCTACCCCCTGGACAGATTTCCTCTCTCCATCTCATCTAGTTAAGACCACCCTCGAATGCGGCCACAATGCAGCCACCATCCATTATCGCCTTGCATCCAGCAACCAGGCCAATCTATCCGTAAACCAACAAGGGCTTCTTTTGCCCTCAGCTGGTGTCAAGGACACCCTCCATGGCATAGGTGCAAGCTGGGGGAGGGAGACTGTGCAACTGTGATCACTGACCCAGGAGTCTGGGCTCTCCCTCCACGCAGCTTGATCCCAGAGACACCATTCCCTTCTCACAATGTCCTGCTGCCGGGCCCACCCAACTCTGCGACGTGGTGGATCTGACAGAACTCAGCTCATAAGAGACAGTTGCAGACACATGATCACTCTGTAACCAACGGTCAAACATTCTGTCTCTACCAGGGCCCAGTAACATATCAAGAGTTGTTTCCCTAAAGGTGTATGCTTGTCCGCTGGCCATCTGTGGCCTTGATCTAGAATTCCAGGTCTGCATCATGATTCTCTCACTGGGTCTTTCCCCAGTTTGTCTTTTACTTTAGAGGGGACATTCTGGTATGTCTCTGACCATTGGACCCCCAAAACTTCACAGTGGCTGTGATGGTCCCTGAATCTTCAGAGCATCTGTGTCCCATCCTATAAGGTGCACTTATCTCACCAAGGCTTCCGGTGTCTGGCCACCTCTCGCTCATCCTGTCTGATCAGTCCTGTTCCATCAATGTAAAAGGTCAGGGTAACGTTCTGGGGGATGTCCAGGTGCTCCAGATCTCTCTGGGCTCTGTTATGACAGAAGGCAAGAGCGTTAAAAGGGCATGGGAGCAAAGCTGTAAATAAGCGCTGTTGGTTCCATAATCATGTGAAGTGTTTCTGATCTTCTTTTCAATTAAACACAGACAGTGCATTTGCTGAATAACAAGCCACATGCCATTTACCTTAGGCCTCATTCATCTCCGACAGCAAAACGCCACACCTAGCACAGCAGCTGCATCAGGACTACAGTGGGTTGAGTTGGAGTCGTCTGCAGTCATTCTCCAGACCCACCTGGCCCCAGCAGGGGTCTGATCGGCACATGAACTGAGGATACAGTAGGACTACCACCTCTACATCATTTAGACTTTTAATGTTGACACTAATCTTCTCCATCCCTCCAGAATGCAATGCTTTTCATTTACAATCCTGGCCAGGAGGGAGTGGGCAGGTTCAGAGGTTTCCATTTGACCTTCTCCACTATCATAGCTCTTACACCAAAGGCCAAGGCCTTTTCTCTTAAGATGGCTCCTTTCTCTTAAGGATCCACCCACTGCTTCAGGTAACAGGTTCTGGATCTGAAAATTGACCTTATCCAGGAACTGAGTGGGGACCATGACTTTGTATTGGGACAGTTGCCTTCAATCTCTTGCTCCTTTATTCTTCCTTTCCTTTCCTTTCCTTTCTTTTTTTTAAGTTATAGATATCAAATATCACCTTGTGATCTGTCCATCCTTTTTGTCCCTAGGAATGCTATACTTTATCAACAATCTCCACAACTCCCTGCAGGTCAGTCTCCCTTAGTTGCTCCTCCAAACTTGACAGTTGTTATAGGAAAAGCTGCCGGAGATGGTTTTGGATGATTGACACGCCACCTCTGTTACTTGAGAATGGAGATATTAACAAGCCCAGCTCTGTGATGACCTGTCTAGCCTACAGAGGAGAGCCTGCACTGAACTTCTAGTGACACTAAGTTAATCAGGTCCCGATGACCTTAGTTAATGGTGTGTCTTTAGGTCATCTTAGGGAGCAAGATCCTAAGGTCTCCGGCCTCATATAATATATCTATACCAGTTTCTCACTACCTTCACCTTCTTTATTCTTCCCTCTACTTACTGTCTTTCAGAGCAAAGTAGGATTTCCACTTTGTTCATTGTGGGCTGTCACTCTCTGCAGGCTGCCAAGAGTGATTGGATTGTCGTCTATTGCTATGGATGAAATTCCCCCCAAACCTGGTGGTTTACAAAAACATACATTATCTCACAGTTTCCGCGGGTCAGGCCAGAAGTGGCTTAGCTGAGGGACTCTCCTGGGGTTTCAGTCCAAGACTCACTTGGCTGGCAGTTGGTGCTGTGGGACCTCCCTTCCCCTCTGCATGGCCTGTCATCCTCCAGGACCCCTCTTCTTCATGTGGCTTCCCCAGTAAGACAGTCTGGACTTCTTTACATGGTGGCGGGGCTCTGTGAAAAACAGAGGGGGAGAGACAGCATGCCAGAAAGAGAGAGCCTGTGACTTGAGACAGTGTAATCACAGAAGTGACATCCCATCACATCTGCCATTTTCTACGTGATAGAAGTGAGTCCATAATCCAACCCACACTCAGGAGGAAGGGCTTACACAAGGGCATGAATGCCAGAAGGCAGGAGTTACTGGGGGCCATTGGGGAGACTGCCTACCATAGCCACCTTAACAGCAATTTTGCCCCAACACTTGGGTCATTGACGGAGCATTAAATCCCATGTCCCAAGGAGTACCTCAAGTCAAAGTACTGTATTTTTCAGACTATAAGATGCACTCCCCCCAAATTTGGGAGAAAAATGGGGGTGCATCTTATAGCCCAAATGTAGCTTACCTGGCTCACTGGAGGGGTGGGGCAAACCATTGGGGGGGAGTCATGGTTTATTAAATATTTTACCACATTTTTTGCTTCAATTTTTTTTCCTATTTTCCTCTTCTAAAACCTAGGTGCATTTTATGGTCCTAAAAATACAGTATTTGAGTTTTATAGTCTTGATCAAGAACCCTCAAGTCTAATCCCTGGGTCCCTCTCTGGCTCCTGCTGGTACATGCTAGCGAATTCTCACAGCTCTCATTGTACAGTCTCTTTCCTCCCTGGCCAGGTCCAGCATGCCCTGGAATTTACTCCAAGATATCAGAAGGTGAGGGCAGTTTTTGAGATGCCTTGTAAGGGAGGGGTCTTGGCAGCATCATCCAACATGGGCAGGTGCTAACTCTTACTAGAAGAAGCTGGGCTACCTCTGCAGAGCCACCTCACCAGGGGCATGAATGTGAGCAAGCCTAGAGCATCTATCCACATGCCCGCATCTCACATTTTAGGGCCCAGATTTCGAACCAGGGCTCTGACCTTAGTACAACAGCCAGTCTAGGCTGAGCTTTCGAAAGTCTCCAGGCCTCTGAAACTCTAACAGTGGAATTGCGCCTCTGCTCCTTAGCTATATTAGCTCTTTCACTGCAGGAAATAAGGGCCTCTTTGTCAAATAGCAAAGAAGCCCTCTGGCTCTCACACTTAGCCCTTAACTGTTTGTTTAACTGTTTGTTAATGACCCTAATTTCTCTTTCGCTGCAAGGCTTCATGGACAACTTAGCTAACCCTGCTGTTCTGGTAGATATCACAACCTCTCACCTACTCACTGTGGTTCTTCCCAACTGTCAAGACTGTTTCTGGCCACCAGGATGCTTCCCCAGGCCACCACCAGTGACACCTCAGCAATTAGGCTACCACCTTGTGCCAAGGACTCTCTGTGCCCCACAGTTGATTTGGGATGGTGTCCCCTTTTCCTTCCTGGTGGTGAGCAAGGCAGTCTCCAAGCCCCACCTCACTGCCTGCTTTCTCCAACCATTCCCATGCTAGTTTGGGTTCTTTGAGAAGCAGATGCCAAGATGGGATGAAGTGCAAGAGATTTATTTGTGAAAAAGGGAAGGAGCAGGACTAGGCAGGGAGAGTCTTCAGAGTGTTCTGCATGTCTGATATCTGTTTAAGGAGACTGGTGGCCTAGGAGACTGGAGGAAGGAAGATTGGTTAGCGAAAGTCTCAGACTATAGCACAATTCTAAGGAAGTTTCAGCCGGGTCGGTGGAGGATCCTTCAACCAGAGTTGGATGAGTCCTGTGCTAGGGCCCTCCATGCTCAGTCATTGCTGGCAGTAGCTCTGGAAAGCCAACTATATACCTCGCGCCACGCTCCCGCCTCCCCGCCCAGCTCCATGCAGCTTCTCCACAGTCCCAGAACACAAGTGCCCTGAGAACTGCTCACCCCAGTTGTCCAAGCCAGCTGAGACTATGTAAATGCCCCAACCACCAAGTGTCTGCATTTGAGGCCCCTCTGCCCTAGGAACTCAGCCATGTGCCCCTCCTGGGCTGTCCCCCACTTCCCTCACTGGCCTTCTGCATTGGCCTGCTCTCGGGAATGAAGAGTAATAGGGCCATGGGATAGTGGGGTTGAGGGCAGTGACAGGGAGGGGCACGTTCCCTTGGAGTCTCCTCTAGGATTAACCAGTCAGGCTCAAAAATCCTAGGCCACGCAAGCTGCCTTGACAACCAAAAGGGTTCCATGGGGTTGAGGCTCCAGCCAGAGATGTGTCTCATAATGTGAAGGCTTCTACTGTGTTCCTGCCCTGCCTCTGTGAACTGAGCTTCTACCATGGCACTCATGCCTTCGTCTAGAGCAGAATCTCCTCCAGGCTCCTCTTTTTACACTGTATTCCTCACCCCCATCTTCATCCTCACTTCCTAAGGATGAAACGATTAACTCTCCAATGCTCCTCTGTGAACTCATTTTCCTGGGCGTTTCCCCAGACTAACCCTGGGCAGCAGGACCTTGGTGGAGGTGCACAGGAGCGGGTGGGCTGGAGGGAAGCCCCATCCTGAAAAAGAATGAAGGATTGCTTAGCAAACTGCTGTTCCTTGCCAGGAGGGTGCAGTGATTACATTTGTTTCTGTGTAATATTAGGCCACTTTACCTCCAGATGTTCTAGGGAGAGATCTTTGTGTCTTTGAGGCAAGAAAGCCACCATTAATGTCATATAATTAGTGGGCTGGGAGGAGGATAGTCAGGCAGTGTTTCTGTCCCCTTGGGTGCCTTCCAAAGGTGTTGGGAACAGGGGAGGACCTCAGAGTGGCTCATTCTGCCTGAGCACTTTCATACTGTAACCTCCTCAGGGTGAAAGTTATCCCAGCCCAAAGGCGACACCCCCTTCCCTAGTCCTGCAGCCTCGAAGGAGAGAACACTTTGTTCCTCAGGGAGAGCAGACTGCTGTGGTTGTTCCCATCCTGAACAGGCAGGTGGGCCCTTGCTTGTTTCAGCAGCAGGGCAAAGAGGCCAGGCAGAAGGACCTGGCCTGGGGCTTGCCTTTTGGTCAGAAGTCGTTCATACACCTCACAGGTAGAGGTGGTAAGGACAGAGATGCTGGTCTCAAGGACAGTGACCTTGAAGTGGAGCTGTCTCTCGGTGGTGAGGAGTATGCAAGCCCCAAGCTCTGCAGCAGACCTGGAGGGGCCAGGGCTGGTTGCCAAGCATCTCTGGGCCCCAGCTTCTAAATCAGATAGCTAGATAGACAGATAGATTGATAGATACTATTGATAGATAATAATGATAGATGATCAATAAATAGATACATAATGGTAAAAAAATAATGCTAGATGATTCATAGATAATGATAGAGATAGTGATAGATGATGATGAGAGATGATAGCTAGATAGATGATAGATAGATAGATAGATAGATAGATAGATAGATAGATAGATAATCATTCATAGGCTTGTTTTGAAGTTAAGGGGAGTAAGGTGTGAAAAGTACCCAGGCCAGGCCCGGCATGCTAAGGTCTAAAATGAAAGCTGCTGGTAAATGTGGGTGTTTCTGTGGTAGACATTGGAGCAGCGAATGTATTCTGCTTGCCCAACTCAGATGTGCCTGAAATGTCGCATCAGTTCATTACTTAGAAAAAAATATCGAATGAAATCTGACCCTCAGCCCCCATTCTGTCAGGCTTTCAGGAAACTCAGCCTCAGTCATTGTTCCAGCTCCAGGTTCCACAGGGAGCCCAGACACTGGGGAGACCCGACAGCGGACACAGGGAACTGATGCGTGGGCCCTGTCCAGGCCCGGTGAGCGTCTGAAGCCTGTGGACTCTGCATTTCAGTGCGTCCCAGGGCTCAGGACACCCGGGTCAGGCTCCCATACCTAAGACCAGTGACCCTGAGCCCAGCATAAAGCTTCCCCCTCTCTGTCCCACAACTGCCCTGGTGTCCCCAGGGGTCAGTCAGGAGTGTCTCCAGGGCTCCATCACTCACCAACCTGCAGGTCTCCCTCTGCTGGAGGAAATCCTGCTTCTCCTCGCCCTGTCAAAGCAGGCCCCTCACTCTCCTGGCCCTCTGAGCCCCACCCCTCTCTGCTCTTCAACTTGGTAAGAACTTCATAAAAGAGAAGGACAGGCTGGCTTCAGACAGCTTCTGCTTTTAGCTCTGCATCAAAACTCCCCTATGGCAGGAAGGTGGGGATGGGGGAGGGTTGTAAGGGAGCCAAAGGCACATTTATTTACTTACTTATTCAAGAAATTTTTTCTTACCCTGACTGATGTGGCTCGGTTGGTTGGGTGTCATCCTAGACACTAAATGCCTCTGGTTCCATTCCTGGTCAGGGCATGTGCCTGGGTTGCAGGCCAGGTCCCCAGTTGGGGACATATGAGAGGCAACCACATATTGATGTTTCTCTCCCTCTCTTTCTCCCTCCCTTTCTCTGGAAAGAAATAAATTAAATCTTTAAAAACTCTCTGCAAAAAAAGAAAAGAAATCTTTTCTCACCCTGACTGGTGTGAGTGTCATCACACACACTGAAATGCCACTGGTTCCATTCCCGATCAGGGCACTTGCCTGTGTTACAGGTTCAGTCCCCAGTCAGGGTGCCTATGAGAGGCAACCGCTTGATGTTTCTCTCCCTTTTCCTCCCTCTCTTCCTTCCACTCTCTCTAAAAATAAATTTTAAAATCTTAGAAAAAAATAAACGAGACCTTTTCTCTGTGTCAGGTGCCACGCTCACCCCATAGTCACTAGTGAACAGCTCCGTCTCCAGAGGCTGACTCCCTCGTGACAGGAGCCAGACAGTAAGTGCAGGAACGAGTGTGGAAGGCGATTTGGCCCAGGCCCAGTGCTGCTGTGCTGGGAAGAGAGTAGAAGAAAGTAGCAGCATGGAGAATGGGGCTGGAGTGTCCATATTCAATGTCTGAATTGAGACTCCAGCCTACAGTGAAAGACGTGGACAGGCGTGGTCTGGGCAGAGGGGACAGTCTTGGTGGGAGTCTGGAACCGTGAGTGAGGCAGCGGTGCAGCGGGAGGCTGGAGAAGGCGCTGGAGGCCAGGTCATGACCTTCCGGGCCACGGCAGAGTCCCATCGAGAGGATTTGAAGCAGAGCGGTAACAATCTGATGTTATTTATTTATTTATTTATTTATTTATTTATTTAGATTTTATGTATTTATTTTGAGAGAAAAGGGAAGGGAGGGAGAAAGAGAGGGAGAGAAACATCAGTGTGTGAGAGATATATTGATCTGTTGCCTCTCATACACCCTCAGCTGGGGACACTGATTTACATTTTTAAAATTTAACTTCGGCTTTAGACAGAAAATGTTTTATGTGGGAGGCAACACGAGAGGCAGTCTCCGTGGCACGGGGCGGGGCATGGCTCCTTCGTGACGTGGGGACAGCACCTGTCCGGCCACAGTAGACTGCACGAGTGTCAGGATTTTCATTAAAAGTTTTTTTAACTTTAAACTACAGTTGACATTCACTATTATACTAGTTTCAGGTGTAGACATTTATATAACTTAGGAATGTTGATGTTTTGATTTTTCCAGCAAAGCAACTTGGCTTCCTTTAATTATCCGCTTTCTTGTGTCTCTTTTTATTTGGGATTAAACATATTCAGTTTCCAACTAAGTTATTTTAAACACTATGCCCCATCAGAGTGAAATGAATTTGTGTTTATCAGTAGGAGCATGTTCTCAAAACGGGCTCCTTATCTTTTCCCGTCTTCCATTCCTGCTTGGTGGTTCGGAATCTCAGTCATTCTTCCCCCATCTCTCTCTCTCCTTTTATGTCCTTATAAGACTTGCATTTGCTCAAATCCTGTCCCCATTTTTGTGTCAATTTCTCTTCATACTGTCAAAAAATAAGCTGGGGCACATTAAAATTTTTAAAAGTTTATTGGGGCAAAAACCAACTCAAGCCAGGTAGCAGCGAACTGGAAGCAATGAGGAGCCAGTGCGGAAGTTATTTACTGGTCTGTGGCTTAAAGCCGGGTTGGCTGTCTGTGATTGGTTGTCCTTTGGTTTCAACTTGGTAACCTTGAGGCATAGAGTTTGGTTTGCTAAGGTAGGCTGCCATGACATTAGAGTCACCTCAGTCTGATGACCTCCTTGTTTAGTTAGTGTAACAGTAAGTACCCTTTGCTGTTCTGCAGCGAGGAAGGACATAAAAACTAAGGAAACATGGCTACAATAAAAATCGGTCAAACTTAGTCATCATCATGCATTTCTTAAACACTTACTGTGTGTCAGGCACCAAGCTAAAAGTTTGCCTAATTTGATTTTTATGATGATCCTATGAAATGGCTAGCTATTTCTGTTGTCCCCACTTTACAGAAAAAGAGAAGCTCTGGGAAACCAAGTGAACCTCCCGGGTTCCATGCTTGAGTGAAGAAGAGAATAGGGTGTTTCAAGGTTGGCTAACCCAGATTGAAATCAGAGGGATGTGGAGCTATGTCAGCACAGACTACAGTTCTATTCTCTGTACATAAGTGAAGTAAGCAACATGCAAATTCAAGTTCTAATGCAATTAAGCACCATTTATTTTCTGAGGCAACCATTCAGGCATTTTCTGTAGCAAGGCCGTGGCTCTGAGGGTAAGAGTAGACCTTCAGTGAAGATGACGTTGCTGTCAGTCTAGATTTGTGCTCACAGATGTGGGATGGTCCCTGGCAGCCACAGGGACCTGCCCACTGCACTTCCACTCCAAGAGGACAGAGCTGGTGAAGCTGTTAAGCTGGTGCCAGGCTATGTCTCTTCATTTACATGCCTGGCCGCTGTTACTGACGTCTGGCCATCACACATGTGCATGCATGCACACACACACACCAACCAGAATCAAGATGTACTAGAAAATGTGACTTCTGTATAGGAAGTTGAAAATCTAAAAATTGCCATCTGGATATTTTATGTTTTTTTTATGTTTTGCTTTGTTTTGTTTTAACACAATAAAACAGCCTCTCTGGACAGCACATTTGGGGGGTAGTCAGGCAGTGTCATCTGCAGCTTGCTTCCTCTCAGTCCTTCCTGCTCCCAGCTGCTGCGTCCAGCACTGCAGCCTGAGTGGGGTAGGAAGCGGGTCAGTGGATGAGGAATCTAAGGCTGGCCTGCCCTGTTCTCTGAATGGGACCTCCGACAGGCCAGGTCTCTTCTCTCTGTCCTTGCTCGTGCTGCCATGAAGATTTCTTCTCCATTTTCTGCAACCTAAATGAAGCCTGTTCTAGTAGAGTGTGACCCTCATTCTCTGCATAAGCAGTCCTTTAATTGTTTCACATATTTTGTGAAGGCTGGTATAGCTTTTCTGAGGAGGTCAAATAAGGAGTTGGTAAGCACAAGATCTTACCAAATACTACCCACAACTACTAATGTTAGCACTACCACGACTGCAGCCACTACTGCTACCACCACGAGTACTATCAGTAAAATCCTAAGTACAGGGTCAGGCCTTCTAAGTCTCTTATATTGGCGAAGGGTGCTGGGTACACCACAGACACTTTGCAAATACTCGGCTTTATGCTTGAGTTTCACCACCTGTCAGACTCTGATCAGTGTTTCCCAAACTTCCCGTGTTTCCCTGTTCCCTTTGCAGGTTGCTGCACCATCTGTAGGATTACTTTTTTCAGTATTTTTATATCCTTGGGTCACCTTTGTTTTACTTGATTTCTTTTGTAATCTATTTATTACATCACTTCCACAAATAGAAAACCAACACTGTATAGATAAAGATAGAAGGGAACAGTCAACCTAATTTATAACTATTTTTTATAAGTTTGTCTGTGTGCCATCAGAGACTTCTCCTAGTCACCTATGAGCCAGGAAACTGATGTCGGAGCTTTACCACTCAGAAGGGGCTGTGGCAGAGGCTGTCAGCGCCCTGTAGACCTTACTGCTTCCCTGGGCTCTTGACCCTTTGACTGCTGGGGTCTGCACCTTTGTGCCAGAGGACTTTTTCCAGAAGGCCCCTCTGCCCTGCTCTACAGGCTGCCAGGGACTTCACACCCTGAGAACAGCCTCAACCAGTGACTGGTGGGAGCTGGTGTGGAAGCACCCTGCTGCCTCAGCCCTCTGATAGGAGACTTCTGAGGTGTACCTTTTCCATGCTTCCGCAGGGTTTCTCTGGGGAGTTAAGTTCAGTCACTTGCTGTAGTTGCTGACTCACCAACACACCCCTGTCCGCTGCTTTTCTTTTCCTCTGTCACTTTCCCAACCCTTTATCAACATCTCTTTACCTCCCACTTACACTAGTTGCTCTTAAATCTTCGTTTCCAGGTCTGCTTCTGGGGGAGCCCAAACCAAGTTAGGGGCTGCTTGCAAGTCAGGGGACAATGGTCATTTTGACACTTCCCAGGTAATGTTTGCATGATATGTGCTCTATTTAACTGAGTGCCGTCTGTGCAGATTTATCAAATCATGAATGACAATAAGTGCGACCACACTTGGCAAATATTTTTTCCAGGTCACATTTTTCTACTGAAGTAAGAATTTGAAAATATTATGCAGGGAAAAAAGTTAAACAAAGTCTAAACAGTGTCCTATAGTAATGGCTCTTTCCAATACACACAGGTAAACATGAGGTGAAGGTTTTATTTGGATATGTCCCCCAGTGGAGGAAAGTCAATGTATTTAAGTCCTGGAGTTATTAAGCAGAGAAGTGGGTTATAATGCAAATAATGATCTTGAGAGAATAGTTGAAGGAGATATTCACCAAGCAGTACTACCATCACAATAGTGATCATGGTTAATAATTCCAAAATCCTCACAATTTTATCATGCATGCTCTCATTAAAAAATATATATATATATTATATATACACACACACGCATACACACTCCAGAGAGAGAGAAAGAGAGAAAGGAAGGCACTGAACCTGCAACCTAGGAGTCGAGCCGGCAACCTTTCAGCCTACGGAATGAGGCTCCGACAAACTGAGCCACACTGGCTATAGGCCCCACATGCTCTCATTTCATCGAACCTTCTGTATAAAAGCTATGCCATGCTGTGGCCTGGTGGCTCAGGTGTTGGGAGCGTTGTCCCTTACACCAAGAGGTTGCTGGTTCAATCTCTGGAGAGGGAGCATACAGGAGGCAACCAATTGATGTTTCTCTTTCACTTTGATGTCTCTCTTTCTCACTCTCAATTTTAAAAAAAAGGCATACCATTGTCTCAGGCAAAAACTCAGTCCAGGGAATGAAAAAAAACAAGAAAAACTACTTGGATTAAAAGGGTAAGTTTATTCTGCTTTGTTGATCCAGATGCTTGACTTATTTTCCACTTTGTCTCTTCAGGTGGTCCAAGCATTAGTGCAGTTCCTTTCAAAGACTCCTACTTGCTTACCTGATATTCAGATTGTTCTTTCAGCCCTTGGTGGGGCTGCTTAGCAATGGAATTCATTGGTCACCACAACAATCTAGTTGTGCAGATTTCCAAGTGCTGGGGATACGGTGGTGAGCAAAGGAGAGCAAGACCCAGACTTATGGAGCTTATAGACTAGTGAGAAGTTGAAGCCATTAATCAGACAAACAAATAATTATAAAGTATAAGTGCTATGAAGGAAGATGAGGGTATGTTTTGAGAGTGAAATCAAGGAAGGACTTAATTATTTGTTTGAAGATTATCAGTTGGAGGTGGTGTTCAGTTAGGACTAACAGAAACCTGATGATCAATAGCTTAAACAATTAGGGTTTGTTTCTTCCCAGAGACAGTAGGAGAAGTCTAAAAGTAAGCAGACCAGGGCTGGTATTGCAGCTCTGCAATGTCATCAGGGTCTTAGGTTCCTTCTAACTTTCTGATCTGCCATCATTAAAGTAAGTCCTTGACCTCAGGCCCAGGGGAAGTCTGCGGGAGATCCATTTATCAGGCAAGGAAGGAGGGCCAAAGACAAACAGGGCTGGCTTGTTTGCCGGTGGAACTGACCTCCCTTTTAGGTAAATTTTCTGCATGTAAATCTAACAGCTTCTGTTCACACCTCATTGGCTTGAACTGTGTCACACGGCCACCCCAATTGGAAGGGAGGCTGGGAAATGCAGTGTTTTATTGAGAACTTAGTCACCAACAAAAGCGTAACAGTGTTAATCAGAGAGAAGGGAGAGTAGATCCTGGATAGGTAACTAGCAATCTCTGCCACAGAATAAATATAGTTCCTGTTACCAAACCAAGGTCCTTCTGCCCAGGCCATTTGTGAAAATAGAACGACACTGAGTTTTGTAAGGGAGAGCAGAAATTTTATTTTTTGGTCAAGGAAGGAGTAGGGTGAGCTCATGCTCTAAGGGCACTTTCTCCCCAACTGGTGAGGAGCCTTCTTTCTTTATAGGCTGTGGTGTAAAGTGATTAAATTCTTTTAGGCACACGTAGTTATTCTTCTGTTGCACTTGGCCCTTTTGCACACAGTGCTCTATCACCATCTTGGTTTTTGCACTCGGCACCTTGGTCTTTGCAGTCAGCACCCTGGACTTTGCACTCAGCAACCTTGGTCTTTGCAGTCAGCACCTTGGACTTTGCGGTCAGGAATCCTTTCAGTTCCTACAAGCCAGCATAGCTCCTGACAGTTTAGGTATTGAGAAATGTTATGGTCTTTTGGATGACAGCCCAGTGACACTCCTTTGAGGAAGTGACATCTGAGCTAAAACACAAAAATGCAGAAGAATTAGCTAGGTTAAGAGCAGTGGAGAGGCATTCCAGGAAGAGAGACCAGCAATATATGAAAGAGGGAAAGAAGGGGAGGTGGCAACGAGCTTAATTTTCCAGGTTGAGCATCCCATAGTGAGTAAGGTGAGAATATTCCAGCCCATTCCTGGTTTCCCATTGAAAGGCACAATAAGTGCAGTCAAACAATAGAAGAATGCTGAGGAGGAGTATGAAGTGACTGTTCTCAGAAAAAGAATATTCTATATAGATCACCATTTCTCCCTCCCAAATGTCTTTGATTCTGAGCACTTAGTATTTGTTCTACTGAAAGTATGAAATGGTGGTCCCTCTTCCGGCCAAATTCCTGGTCATCTTTGTTCTGGGCTTTGAAAAAAAGAAATCCTGTTTCCTGTCCTTGCTTCCTGGCTGCAGCCTCTGGTTCTGCCCACTTCTTGGTGTCACAGCGTCTGTTTCTGCCTCAAGCTCTCTAACAGAATCACAGATCACTTTTCTCTTCCACAGTTACTAGTGAGTTATACAGACATATCACGGTGGGAAATAACTTCTGTCCCTCTGTGGGTCTTTTTTTCCCCTCTTGAATCACTTTGTTTTGTTTTTTTCTTAGGTTACTTTCCTAGGCTCTCTGCAAATGCAGAAAGAACCTAAGCAGGTGTTGAGGGCCTGGTCCTCCTGGGGAACATAGTGGAGCAACCTTGATTCAAGACCAGAAATGATGTAATCAGGTCACTGGCAACAAAACGACGACTAGGGACGACTAGGAACACTCTGTTTTCTGTCCTGGGTGTGGGGATTGAGCTGTAACACAATGGAACACAATGGCCAGGAGGGGGAGCACAGCATGCCTCACCAAGAGAACAGCTCCAGGTCTGCATAAATCCTCCCTCTCCTAGGCTGGCTGATCTTAAACCAGTTCTTTGATTGCTGTAAGTGTTTCTTTCTCCCCTAGGAAAGAAGATAATAGTTCCTAGCTAATCGAGTTATTGTGAGGATTAAATAAAACAATAGCCATAAAGTGCTTGTCATAGTGCTACATGGAAAGCACTCAGCAAATGATCATCATTACTACTACTGGGATTTAGGCCATGTGTGTTTTTTTAATTAAAACAGTGAATAATATTTTCCATTCCAGCTTTGAGGAAAAACAAATATGGAAGACCACTGATTCCTTCATGGAGAGGCTAGCTTGGGGCTAGATGACATGTATGGGATTGGCTTCCACCTTGAGCCCTTCCTCCATGGAGACTTGAGGGACAGATCATGAGCCTCTTAGAGCGAGGGCTACTTGGGATAGATGATATATCCCAAAGTGTTCTCAGTCTGAGGTCAGCCCCAGATGTCCAGCTCACCTGTGGAGTGTCTGAGGATGAGGGACAGACAGCCTGCTCTGGATTCTCTCCAGGGGGTCAGTGGGCTAGTCTATCAACAACTGAGGGGAATTCCAGCTGGGAATACAGATTTAGGAATCCCGTTTCTCACTCTGATGATGGCGCAAAGGATTCTCTCTTTGCATCTTCCCAACAGTCTGTTAAAACAATTCTAATGGTGACTGAAATTCAGGTTCATTTCCCTGTCCCACTAAACCACTAGCTTCTGGAAATTAACTGTTGACCAAGAAGAGAGGATTCAGGCATGGCACCATGAGTGTGTCTGTTATACATGTCAACTGCATTTATATCTTTGTTTTATCGAGTCCGGGTTGGCTAGAAACCAACAGCCCTAAAACCTCAGTGGCTTAAAACAACAAAAGGTTATTTTGTTCACACTGCATATCTGGATCAACTGTCCCTGGCAGGGAGAAGGGGGACACATCATTTCAATTCTTCTAGGCTACTGCCCACACCCCAGTAGCTCAAGCAGGTCCCGCAGCCACACCGAACTTTAGCAAAGAGCTCTGTTGTCACTGTTAGGATTTTTCCCATTGAAATGGGCCCATCTGTAGTCAAAATGATCTAATGGGTGTCTCGAACCTTTGAAATCATCTGGGTTGAAACTGTAGAGGACCGACCAATGATCTAATTGAAAGAGGCAGGATGGGGAGCCTGCTTAGTCTCTTCTGAGAAAGCAGCATGTTTCATCTGCTCACTACAGTCAGAATCAAACCTGTCTGTGCCTTCCATTTGAGCCTCAATATAGAAACAAAGTTCAGGCCATACAACGGTCAAGGTGTGTGCAACACCAATGGTGATTTTTCTTTAAAAATGGTCAAAGTGATCTTTGTAATGATAATAGATTTAGTTTATTGAATCTTTTCCAAGGGAGAACTCAGGACAGAAGTGTCATGATAAATAAGTCTATAGGAGCTTCATTGCTTTAGTCCTAATTAATTCTGCTTATAATTTAGAAGTTGAGAGAGTAATCTATGTGGTTGAAGGATGACTTCAGATCACACTTATCACTTTAAAACACCAATAACACACTGGACTTTTGGACTGTTTCGAATGAAATGTGTAAGTGAAGCCAGCAGAGAGATCTCTATAACTAAGCTATGGTTTGCTGCCTGCCTATCATGTGCCTAGCTCTGGGCTATGCACATTATCACATTTTTCCATTTCCCTAATAATTAGGCCTACTAGCCCTTGACAATTGGCAGTATTCTGCCCATGGTCACTTGGCTGGTACATGGCACAGCCAAAGCCTGATTTCAGGGGCTGCCTGAATCTAGAGGCCAGGCTGTAATAGCAGTGAATGAATGAGACCCCCCTGAGGGAACCCCATAGACTTGGCAGGAAATTTTGACTCATTGTATATATACTTAAAAAAAATTTTTTTAAATTTATTTTCAGAGAGAGGGGAAAGGAGGAAGAAAGAGAGGGAGAGAAACATTGATGTGTGAGAGATATATAGATTGTTGGCCTCTCTCATGCCCTGGGGGATCTGGCCCACAGTGCAGGCATGCCCTGACCGGGTATTGGACCAGAGACCCTTTGATTAGAAGGCCCGCACTCAATCCACTAAGCCACACCAGCCAGGGCAGTTGTGTATATCCTTATTTGGCTTATTTGAGGAACTGAGGCACAAAAGGAGTTCACTTAAGTATTTATAGTGGGTTTATGTTAATCAAGATTAGCTCTAGTTCTGAGAGTAATAAAATAACATTATGCTCCCAGTCCTCAACAGAGAGCATGGTAGCTGGGTTTGAGCATTTGTGAGCTAACTGACCCTGGGAGAAGTAAGATTGTGCTTCAGCCTTTTAGCTTATACTTCCTCTATCAGATTTTTAGAAACTTTCACTCCTCAAACTTCAAGCCAAAGTGTGACTGTGCCTAAAAGATTAAATAAATTTCTTTCTCCTAACCCAAGAAGGAGTTATTTTCTTTCTCCTAACCCTGAGATGGTTTCTAAGGCTGAGGGCCCTACATGATGGTCATTGGCTCCAAAAGCATTTTTTGAGCACTTCCTCTACGCCAGACTTGTGTGGTGACGCTGTAGTGGGTAAAAGAGCTCTTGCCCTCAAGGAGCTCATAGTCTAGTCAGGGAAACAGAACATGACATGGGCAGTGAGTTCGGTTGCCATTTTATCTGAGACTCAATGCCACATTTAACACTTTTTACAGTGATGCCTGGGACTAAGCAGGTGCTTTCCTTTTAAGGCAATGGGGCACAGTGGAAGGCTTGGGGACAGATGGAGATATGCAGATAATAAGTTTTTGAGTGATTCCATCACTCACTAGCCCTTTTACTTAGCCTTACAGAGCTCAGTTTCCCCTCTGTAAAATGGGGTTAATAATACTGACTTTGAAGGGCCAGTGTAAGGATTAAATGAGGTAATGTATGTAAAGCATCCAGCATCCATCATGCCTGGTCATAGACATACTTAGCCACTGTTAGCTAGAATTATGATAATGAAGATGTCAACAAGGCAAGAAATAATGAGATGGGGGTAGAAATAAGAGGCTATTGAGAAGAAAGGGTTCAATCATTAAAGCTATTTTCTCTGCAATAGTCACCATTTAAAATACATATTTAAATACAATCTCCAACCCTCTTCTGAATACTTAAAGAACAGGCCTTTTCTTAAATTTATGTGTATAGCATGAGCTGCAACTGAAGGGGAGACAGTTTAATCTGAACTCAACATTTTTCTCTTTTCCTTTATCTCTTGTCTTTTTTTTTTTCCTTGAGGGTCAGAACAATGAACTTCATTTAGAGAAAGAGTGCTTACCCAAAGCCTGTTCCTATTTGAGATATTTCATCAGGAAAGAGAATAATCACTTATCCTATTGAGGAATTTTCACTGTTACTACTGGAACCAAGCTGTCATTATTAAAAGACTATTGACTTCCCATAGAGTGGTTATTCATAATGACTTTACAAGAATGGAAGCTATGCCATCATTATTATATAGAACACAAAGATCACGATTCTAATATTCAGGATTCTTTGGTGGCAAGCAACAGAACCAATTCTGTCTCACTTCAGCAAAAGAAAGAATTTATTAGAAGGCTATGGATTTGCTCACAATCAAAGGAAAAGTGGAAAACTCAGTTTCAGAAAACATAGGAACCTGGATAGAACAGGAAGCAGGAACTAACAGGCTGATGTTTGGGATCACCCTTCCAAGATGAATCCACTTCACTTATATTGAGTCTATGCCTCACTTGTCTCAAGATGTAATTTCCTGAGAGAGGAAATATGGTTGCCCAAATTTTGGTCCTGGCACATTGGTCAGTCAGGGTGCATCAGAGCATCTTAACTAATATTACAACCAAGCCTACATGTAATGGGAGAGGAATAATTCGTTTCTAGAGGAAACTGGGGTACTGCCACCAGAAGGGGGGCTAGTTAATGGGAAAGTAACAAGAGCTTTATACTGCAGAGAGCTTCCAGGGTACAGATGTAATGAAAGAATCATTACCATGCTACTTAAGGGGAAACTGAGGTACTGAATAAAAGTAGTTTGCCTGAGGGGTCACATTTAATGTCAGAAATGAAACTTTTTGACTTCTACCCAATAAATGGGATTTCCCCCTTTATTCTGCCCAGCTTGCTAAAGCAATGGTTCAGAGACCTGGCAATGTGTCAGAATTACCTGTGGAACTTGTTAAAAATAGAGGAGCTAGGTTTGGCATGGGGCTGGTGCATCTGTATTTTTAATAAGCTTCTCATCTGATTCTGTTTACAACCAACTTGGTGGCCCACAACACCAAGTTTCCATAGGACCCAATATAGAAAGAGAATATTGTAGAACTAAAAATGGGATAAAGTGAGTTTAGGGAAAAAGTATGGGTTTGGTGATAAAAATTTTTTGAGATCTAATTAGTGTTAGCTGTCTTCATGGTTTGGGGTTTAGGGAGTGTGAAGACAGGGAAAACTCTCTGCTTATGACAAGCTTCAGCCACATGGATCTAGAGGCTTGGGCCGTTGACCTAGGGAGCCCTTGAAGCTGAGTACTGCGAGAAGCAGGGCTGGGGCCCCAGTAGGGCTATCCTGACTATCTATGGTGCTGAAGGGGAAGGATCAGATTATGTGGGTAGATTACCCAAGTGTTAAGATCTGGAACACAGAAAAGGGTTGGGAAATAGGCCTGAGTTGGCACAGACATGAAAGGGATCTGTTACCTTTATCTTTTTGCCTCATCACCCCAGGTGACAGGCCACCCTAAGTCTCTGAAACAACTTGGAACATGGAGGAGCCACATTCCTCCACTTGTCACCTGGCTACTTCTGTCCATCCTTCAGGTCCTTGCTTAAATATCACCTCTTCAGAGGGACCTCCCTGATCCCTAGTCTAAACTAGGTCCCCTGCTGTTCTGTTGTGGACACCTGTTCTTACCAGCGCCAGCTGCTTGGGCTTGCATCCCCTGCAATCACACAGGGTCCTGTACTTGCAAGGACACCACGTTTGTTTTTTAATGCTCTGCTGTTGCCATCTTGAACTTTTTAATAATTTCTGAATGAGGGGCTCTACATTTTCATTTTGTACTGAGCTTTGCAGATTATATATCTGGTCCGAACATCTAGCTATATGCCTGCCACTATAGTAAAGGCTTGATACATATTAAGTATAATAATTTGAAGTTATTGTTGTTTGACAATGTTTGACTTATTTTAAAAAGGAGATTCATATGGTTCAACCAAAAATATTCTAGACGAATGGGTGAATGAGTGACTAAATGGATGACGATGGGAAGATACCTTGAACACAGTGGGTTGCTGATCTAATAGCCACTTCTATACTTCCTCCCTATTTCCTTCCTTCCTACCTTCCTTCTACCAGTTTTGATCAGGCATCAGTCCCTTCCTGAGTGACTCAGAGGTAGAGACTCTATCCCCAATTCCAGGATAGATTCTGATCAGCCTACATATTCTTTCTCCTAAGAACAACCTTCTTCCTCTGAACATTGTGAGGTTTGAATGTGAGTCCTGGAACTACTGCAGCCATCTTGCTACCAGCCTGGTGATACAACCAACCCAAAGGAAACAGCAGAGCCAAAGGAACTTCAGAAAAGCAATACCAGGATATATTGTAGATGAACCCTGATCTACCTTTGAATTTACTTTTTATTATGTGAGATAATAAAATTTCTGTGTTTGTTATGCTTTCTATTGCTGTGAAACAACTACTCCAAAATGGAATGGATAAAAACAGTATATATTTTATTATATTCACAATTTTGTGGTCCAGGAAACTGAGCAGGACTCAGCAAGGTGATCATCTGTTACATCAACTGAGGTCACTCAGTGGTGTTCAGCTGGCTAATGGGCTGGTCTGACGAGTCCAAGATGGCTTCCTGCACACATTGGGCATCTTGGTGGTGATGGCTGGAAGTCTAGGCTCTACTGGGACCTTTAACTGGAGCATGTCCACATGGTCTCTCCAGCATGGCCATCTCAAGGTAGTCAGACTTGTTACACAGGGAGTGCAGGGCTCCCAGAGAGAGTGCTCCAGGAGACAGGAAGTGGAAGCTGCCATTCTTTTCAGGCCCAAGTTTGTACAGGCACAGAGCAGGCATGAAGCCTACCCATACTCAAGAGGAGATGACATAGATTCCACCTCTTGATGGGAAAAATATCAAAGAGTTTATGGCTATCTTTAATCCTCCACATTATATAAGTCAATTGGAAACCGGTTTTCTGTTATTTGCAGGCAAAATGATTCAAAATAATCAAAGAACTTAATTTGTGATAATCCAAGGTTATCTCAAGCCTAGGAAGATAATTCTTCCTGTTCCTCTAACATGGGGGTCTGTAAACTTGTTACACGGAGGGCCAGATAGTAAATATTTTAGGTTTAGAGACTACAGTCTCTGTTGCAGCTACTCAACTCAGTCAATAAAGCATGAAACCAACCATAGAAAACATATATTGTACATGAATGAGCATGTCTGTATACTAATATTTTATTTATATACTAAAATTTGAATTTCATATAATTTTTCATGCATCATGAAATATTCTTCTTCTCCCCCCCCCCCAAACATTTGAATATGTAAAAGCCAGTCTTAGCTTTTGGGCTATATAAAAGGAGGAAGCAGACTGGGTGTGGTCCCTCTTTTACCAGCTCTGACTCTAACACATCAAACTTGCTTCAAGCTTAGGGCCATTGCATGGGCTCACCTTCTGTCTGGAAGATTCCTCTCAAAGATCTCCACATGGCTTGTACCTTCTCTTCAATTGGCTTTCAACTCAGATATCACCTCCTTAGAACAGAATCCTCTTATCACTGTACCTGAAATAACACCCCTGACTCTGAAACACCTTAATCCCTTATATTTTCTTCATACCACCTCTCACTGTTTGAAATTTTGTTCATTTACTTGTTAACATGTTTATTTGCTGCATCTTTTCTACCCTACTAGAGTAAAATCTGAGTGTATCAGTGATCTTGCCTGTCGTATTCTCCTTTGTATGTCATTAGCCAGCACAGTGCCTGACAGGTAATAGATACTCAGTTAAATATTTGTTGAATTTGAGTTGAATGGTTACAACTTAATTTTTAATTTTCTGGGGCTTGACAAGAACATAGAAGTTCACTCAGTTTATAGTTATTGAATGAAAGGAAGGTAATAAAAGCAGAGGAATGAGAGTGAGTTGTTATCCTCACTTGGAAAAATGTTCATCACTCTATTATTTCCCTGTGTTTCAGGCAAAAGCTGAAGGAAAAAATCTTCTTCTCCTCTTCTCTTGTATAATTCTGACAACAGCTTTTTTCCTCTCTTGGCAGATATGAATGACTTACTTTGCCTGGTGGAGGGCAGGAATGGGGAAACAACCTTCTTTGAGGAGGGAGAGCATCATCGTGGTGGTAGTAAAATCATGTTTGGAAGCTAGATTTCTCTAGACCATTAAGGTATGATTTCATAGAAATTTCCAAGGACCCTTAGGGGAAATGGCAAAGGTCCTAGGTGGCATGGCAACTATAGAGATGACAGAGTTAGAAGTAACATCAGGCCGAACTTGTCATCAGGAGGGAGGGAGGCAAAAGCAGCAGTAGATGTAACAGTTGGGACAAGAAGGCTTGAACTTGAACAGACTGTACCGGTGGTGTTGGGTGGTGGCCAGAGCCCAACCATTTGGCATTGGGCTTTCTAAGCCTAGGGACAGAAGTGGCTTCCATCCAGTCCTGTGTCTACTTATTAAAACAAACACATCGGCAGTGCAGAAATAGCCCACTGTAGGTGAATGTAATAAACAGGAAGTGTCCATGGGAAGCAGTGAGGGACACAGCCAGTGGACCTTGGAAGTTGGAAGTTTGTGAGTTCACTGAGTTCAGGTAAGGAGAGCTCTGGGACAGAGAGAGCACAAAGTAGAAACAGAGAGTGAGGCTGATAGGGAAGGTGAGAAGAGGCTGACCTGAAAATCCTGAGAGCCTAGTGTGGATTGCATTCATAGGCCAGCTGGGCTAAGAAGTGACTATGACTTTTGTCAACTGGTGTTTGTTGGCACCAATTCAGTGTCAATAAGAATCCCCAGTTTGGGGTGAGGTGAAGAAGGAAACTTGATTCAGTGTGAAACAGTTCAATTGTCATACAGCACTGCTGCGGGACAGCTGAATTGTGATACAGGAGAGCAGTGAAGCAGCATGGCTGTGAGGCAGCCTTGGGGCCAGGCTTCTCTCTGGCTAGACAGCTCTGCTCTGCTCTTCACTGGTCTGCTCTGCACGGGTTGTCCGCTTTGTGCTGTGCTGGTCTGCTCTGTTCTGTGCCAGTCTGCTCTGGTTTGTGCTGATGTGTACCACTCTGCTCTGGTGAGATGGTGTTCCAGCTCAGCCAGGGAGACAGCTTTCAACATTCCTTGGAAAGAATAAGTGTCCTCTCAGAGCCAGAGGGGAGCTGGTTTATATGGATAAAAGTTGGTCCCTGATTCGTCTGTCCTCATACAAATAAGGACTCCAAATCCTTGCAGTTTGATTGGTCCAAAGGGCATTGTCCTGATTGGTCAGAATAGAGCCACTCTGGTTGCTCAAAGCTGTACAGCTCTGACTGGAGTCCTATTGGTTGAAATAGGATTCCAGGAACTCCTATGTAAGGGCTGGCTCAGATGGCAGAAATATAGTGCAGTCAGGCAGTTCATTGCAGAGGTGGACAATTCAGTGCAGGCCTCTCCCTGAAGTGTAGTTTGTGTGAGACACCCCTGTGTAGAAATGGCTGCCAGTCTCTATTATTATTATTATTTTAAATTTGATCCCAGTTAGTCACCAGGATCCCTTCTTAGTAGGTGTCTTCTTTCTCAGGGTTCATACTTTAGACAGTTGATTTCCTGTTGGTGGATGAAGCAGGACAAACAGAGATGGAATTATGTCTCTCATCTGGACTTTTTGGTTGCAAGTGGTGGAACAGCTAACAAAATGTGGCCAAAGCTTAAAAAGGGAATTTATTGGCTCTCATAATTGAGAAGCATAGCAATATGCTAGCTTCAGCTATGGCCAGGTCTAAGATCTCACAGAATGTCTTCAATACTTGGTCTCTCTCCTTCTTTCTTCATCTCTTAGCTCCTGTTTCCTCTGTATTAGCTTCATTCTCAGATCGGTTCTCCCCATAATATAGTGGCTCACATTAGCTCCTTGTGTATATCCATCTAGCTTCAAGTTCAACAAAGACTACCTTTGGCCTAGTTGCTCTAGCAAGTCCAATAATTCTATCTCATTGCCTCTGGTTGGATCATGTGTCTCGTTCCTTTTTAAGGGTGAGATGCCTATTTGGATATACAGGTAGAGTGTTCAGCAGTCACATGGTGTATACCTATCTGTAGTTCAGAATAAATGTCAGCCCTGACTGGTGTGTCTCAGTTAATTGGGCATTGTCCTGCAAAACGAAGGGTCCCTGCTTCCATTCCTGGTCAGGGCAGGTGCCTGGGTTGCAGGTTTGGTCCCTAGTCAGGGTGTGTATGAGAGGTAACCAATTGATGTTTCTCATATTGATGTTTCTCTCCATCTCTTTCTCCCTCCCTTCCCTTCTCTGTAAAAATAAATAAAGTCTTTAAAAAAAAAGAATATAGGTCAAAGCTAGAATAGATACTTGTAGGTTGTTGGTGTATAGATGGCATTTGCAGCCAGCCATGAGGCAAGTTGAGGTCATCTATGAGGAGTGTTTGAATAGAGATTTGAGAACCAGTCTGGGATCGTCCAGTGTTCAGAGGTTGGGAAAATGAGGAGGAATCAGCAAAGAAAATGCACAGGAGGGAACAGTGAGAAAGCAGACCCAAGAGGCAGTATGTGGTGGTGACCCAGAGGCCAAGTGAAAAAAGATTATTGTGCGTAAAGTAAGAAACAACCTACCAAACTCTAATTTACCCCAGGTCAGTGGATAGTGTGTTTCCACATGTGTATTTGTGTGTGTGTGTGCATGGAAAATTTTTTTGGCCTGAGATTAGCTACCATATATTCCCTTTGTTTCTCCCCTAGAAAATCTGAGTTCCTGTGGTCCAGGACTTCAGTTGTGGGTCTGTGGTTACAAATTTCACTACTTCTCTTTTCTTCTTGTGGCAACTGCAAGATCAGTTCACTTTCTATAGTTCTAAGGAAAGCCTGAAGCACTGAGCATCTGCCAGGACTTCTCATCCATCCACCCATGAGATAGTTACTGGGAATTTACAATGTGTAGGCACCATTCTAGGCACCGAGGATACAACCATGAACCACATAGTCCCAGCACTGTCCTTGCCAACAGGGAGCTTGCATTCTAGTGGACTGGGGTTGGGGAGAGGGAGACACTGTGTGTGTGGGGTCACAAACAAACAAAGTAACCTAAAATTGTTGTGCCTGCATTGAAGAAAACAATCAGTGGTCTGAGATATAGAATAACAATGGAGACTAAGAGGGGTAACTACTTACATTGGGAGGGCAGGAAAGCTCCACCGAAGAGTTAGATCCTGTTGTCCCCAAACTAACCAGCAAATCTTTTTCTTTTTAGAGTCCTGAACTGAACCTACATTTCAGTTCCTAGAACCCCCCAGGCTCTCGGTTTCCCCCTGGCTTCCCTGAACAACTGAGGAAACTTACCTCCAGTTCTATTTTCATGTGAGCACCTACCTTTACAATTTATAGTATTAATTTGAAAAATTAGTCCTTTAACAATTTTATCTAACATCTGCTAGATGAAACAAAAGATTATAAAAATGTAATTTATCAAAGTTCATCTTCCAACAACATGGGTAGTTACCATTTAATTCAGCTAATATATTTTTGAGGGGAATGGTTATTGTAGTGCAGACACCGGTTTAAATAAGCATTGTATGTGCATCTTATTTAATCTTCACAACAACCTTGTGAGGTAGGTACTATTATCCCATTTTACACTTAAAAAAGCCTGAGGCTTAGAGAGATGGACTGTCCCAGTTCACACAGCTAGCACGTGGAAGAGCTGAGGTTAGAACCCACGTCTGCCATCAAGTCTAAATGTGTAGATACAACCAATGAATAGATCACGTTCATTCATTTCTGTACATAATCAATTACTTTCTCAAGCCCCTGAGTTAGCAGCTCCTTCGTGTTCCCAAGAGCCCTGGCCTTCTCCTATCCTAACTTATCAAACATTTTGCTATTGCTTGTTGCTTCTTGCTCTAGCCTAGTGCCTGCACATAACAGATGTATTTGAAAAACAAATACAAAACAAGCAAAAACCATTTAACTGGAGGGCTGCTAGTTCCTCGATATACAACTAATTCATTCAAGGACAGCACCTGTTCTCTAGGAGTTCACAGTTCAGCAGTAGACATATACTGTGGGATCCAGCCTGACAAATACAGTGAGTGAGTGACCTGAATTGATTTCTATGGTGGAACACAGGAGCAACAGGGTGAGGCATTGGGTATGGGAATTGGAGAGGGACCCATTCCTTATTTCAAGTATTTATCAGTGACCATAGCACTATAGCACATGGTAAGCGTTCACTATCTGTTATTAAACGCCAGCCACTGTTCTAGATGTTGGGGATGCCGCAGCTCACCAGATACCGTGGTGGCCCTTCCCCCGTGAAGTTCACCGTGTAGCCAAGGACGACAGGCAGTGGGCGTAATTATGTAAAATTGTGTTAGATGCTGAGCAGGAAAACAACAGGCGGCTGAAATTCTAAGGATGTTAGATCTTTGGCTAGGGGCAGCCGTGGGCGGGTTTTGAGCAGGAGTAGCTGTGACTGGGACGGACTGCAGGGGGCGGGAAGACTGCAGGCAAGAAGAACTGGTAATTTTAAGATGCAAATATTTTCTGCCGAATTGGAGGAAGGACCTAGTTGCTTGGTGCACTCGAGGTTCTCCCGGGTCGAGGTTGCATTTTGAATGCAAACTCGATTGCCTAGCAGTGTAGGGCGGGCTGAGAACTGCAGCGCTAATTCACGGTATTTCGTACTCGGCACGTCTAGGTTCCTCCGCTCCCCAGGCCTGCAGACGCACCATCTCGGGCTTGGACCCGGACCGCTAGCAGGAGGGCAAGATACGGGGTGGCGGGGGCCCATGTACTGCAGCGATCACCGTAAGGCTCGGGGTCTGCAACGCCGCGAGGGCGGGAGGGGGTGGTGCTTATGCTGCAGACCTTGGTGGTGAGATGACCCGCCCTCTGTTTTAGGCCCCGCCTCCGGGCCCCGCTGATTGGGTCAAGGCCGCGGAAGGGTTGGGCGTCCTTTGGCGGCCGGGGAGGGTCGGGCTGAAGCGGGTGAGCTGATTGGTCCGAGTGGGATTAGATCATCGCTAGCAGGTTCGAGCAGCCCGGACGCCGGCGGGGCGCTCGAGGTTGCTGGAGAGCTAACAAGCCAAGGAGGCGGGGAGGCGGCGGCTGAATTCGCTCGGCTGTTCTCTAGCTTCCCGGCGCCGCTGCAGGTTCGCTGCTGTGCTTCCTGCTCTTCTGCCGCTCGGTAGCGCGCCGTGGCAGCCGGTACTCGGCTGGGTTCGGGAGTCCGGCGCGCAGGCGGACACAGTGCAGAAGGCTAGCCGGCGCCACACCTGTGGAGCCGGCGGCTGTCGGGGTGCCAGTCGGGGTCCCACCGCGTGCGTGCTCGGGGCTGCGGGCCGCCCGGGCCCCGGGGAAGGCGCGCCCCCCGGGTGGGCGCCTTTGACACGATGGGGCTCCCCGCGCTGGAATTCAGTGACTGCTGCCTCGACAGCCCGCACTTCCGAGAGACGCTTAAGTCGCATGAAGCGGAGCTGGACAAGACCAACAAATTCATCAAGGAGCTCATCAAGGACGGGAAGTCCCTCATCAGTGCGCTGAAGAGTGAGTGCCCCGGAGCTGGGCGGGGAGGGGCCGTCGGGCGGCGCTCCGCTCTGGGTGCCGGTGTCCCCGGCAGGTTTTCTTTCCCCGGGGCTCTGAGGGATGGGCGTAGATGCTTGTATGTGGCGGGAAGGCTACGTAAAATGGGCGAGCCTGCAACAACCCAAGGAGGAAGGAGACCCGTCGCCCAGTCGTTTTCGTTCTGGAATGGCTGGGAGTTGACCGAGAGCGAGTGCTGCTCTGGGGCGCCGCGGGTGGGTGTGCGCCGCACGCAGGTGTCCCGGAAGTGGGGCTATAGTGCCTGAGGCGCTGCAGCCTATTGGGAAACCCAACCTCGCGGCTACGACTCTGGCTCCCTTGGGGAAGAGTGGCTCGCCCTTGGGTGTCCAGCCGTGGGAATGGAGCATGCCCTGCCAAGGGGGCGCTGCCTCTCCTCAGAAAAAGGCGGCTTGTGACTGCTTCGATCCTTGCACGCAGCTTCAGCCGGCTCGGGGCTGCCGGGTTTCCCGAAAGGCACAGGGGAAGGACTGGGTGGAGTGGTAGCTTAGCTCTGGATTCTTTGAAGTATTGGCAGTCAGTAACCCCCACATCTAGAATCAGGACCATGTACGTATGCAAGTCCTGATTCATGTGTTTAGCAGAAGGTGATAGGGGTGGGACTACAGAATCAGAGTGTTCCTTTACTCTAAACCGTGGGCGAGGGTTTAAAAATAGAACGGACATATCCTGACTCCCCCTCTCCCGCTCCCTTGCTCTCCTTTTTACCTCTCCCGCTATCCTTGAAAACTGAAAGGGCTCAGAAGGAATGTCCTCATTCCTCGATCAGAAAAGAGAAGTTTAAACTCATCTTTTAACATTCTGCAAGCTTTTGTAAAACCATTTTTACTTGTTTCCTTTTGGTAGGGGAGAAATGAAATTTGCATTCTGTGTACGATTTTCCCTTGACTTTTGCAGAGCCAGAGAGTTTCTCCTTCCAGCCAAACGAGTGCTCTGAGGATGAGCACCTTGGATTGTGAGATCCTTTTTGGTGCTTTTCAGTCCTTCTTCTTAAAAATGGTTCAGTCCATCTTTTCGTTTTGAGAATCATGAAAAATGTGAAGGCAGAGAGTGGAACTGTCTTTTACTTCACTTTTCCTGACTCTGTGATGGATTTCTTCATAGGTGGTACCTTTCAGCTCAGAAAGGTTGCTGTTGGCAGAGTAAGGGCCTAGCTGTGAATTTTCCCCAGGCCTCTTTAAAGGAGACGAGCAGAAGTCAAGTGCCTGAGCTGTCATTTGTGTCTGTTCTTTTTAAAAATGAAGAGGGAGACAATGGAACCCCAGGGCAGCAGGTGCCAATGTTTTAGGGTAAAATAAACGGAGAACTGTGACGTGATGAGGCTCCTCAGAAGCTGGAGACTGACCTGAAGCATGCGCACATATTCTTCCTTTGTCAGTCATCAGGGCCATTCTGGGTTCAGGGAATCCTTGACCCCTGGTTTGGAGTAAGTTAGGAGCCCATTTACAGATTAGGGCCAGGAATTTTGACTGACTCTCAGACCTGCTTTAATTGGCCCTCTCTGCTATATTCAGTGAACATTTCAATGCTGTGCCTGCTGCTGTGCTGAGTCCTGCCATGGACATGGAGGATGTTGCATTGAATATTCTGCCCCTGGGGTCACAGGGACTTAGTCCATGACAGTCACTGCTTCATATGAATTATCTCATGTGCTGTTAATTCTTTTAACAAATGAGAAAACAGGCTTGAGGGAATCACTAGCCCAGAGCCACACTAGCAGCAGGGCTTAGTTTTGAACCCAGGTGATCTGAACTGGAGATGGAATTATTGCTGAGCAGAGCTCTTCATCTGGCCCCATCCCACTTGCCCAGAGTGCACCCTGTGGACCAAGCTTTCTGGAAATTGGATTTACATTTTGTATCTCAGCCTTGAATCTGAAGAGGGTGCATGCGTGTGACTGGCAATTTATTTGTTTGATACAGTTTTGTGGGGGGGGGGGTAAGAATTCTTTGGGAAGGAGGAAACAATGCATTATTAGCGTTTAAGAGTTTTGAAGTTGTCTAATGGAAAGGATGAGCCCTGTAATGTGGGGGAAAGACTTATGTGGAACTAGGTGTTCTAATCTTTGTATATCTAGCTCTATAACTCTACTCTTCTACTATTAACAACTACTCAAACAGGCCATATGACCTCTTAAAGAATGTGAAGTTGATAGATGACTGTTTTCCAGACTTTAGGCATTCTGTTATAATTAGGTGCTTACTACATTGTATACTATAACTATATTAGTATTTGTGTATTGTTTTTCTTTGGATGATACTTATCAATACTATAAATGTAAAGCCAGTGTTTTAAAAAATAAATACGTAATTATATAAGTAACAGTGATTTAGATGATGTATAATCTCGTTCAGCTCTAAAAATTTTATGGCTTTATTTTATAATTAGTATTTACAGTTGGATTTAGGTTTTATTTGTGTGTTAATATGAGGCAATGAAACTGGCTTCCAGAGATTGTCAGAGTTCATCTACAGCATTGTTACTTCTACTTTATGAGCGAGGAAACTGAAGATCAGAGAGGTCAGTAACCTGCCCAAGGCGACACGGAAATTAAGTATATTTAAAAATTAAGTACATTTAAACCCAACTTGTCTGATTCCAAAGCCTGTGCACTTAATCCTGAAACAAAACCATCCTCTAGGTCAGTTGTCTCTCTCTTGTGTCTCCTTGAGAATCTGATAAACACCATGGACTCCATAAAAATGAACCCCCGAAGGCTTCCCCTGGGCTCCATACTTCTGGTCTGGACACATAGAAGTTAAGCAATAAAGTAATTTTGTACCTATATTTTTAAATATCCTGATTTTGGAGATAGTTCTCATTTGATGTGCATTAGTGCTTTTGAGACTCCCAGTCACTTTTTCTGTGCTGATTTGTCCAGGCCTTCTCTGTGGGCACTTAGTCACCCAGGACCCTTTCCCTGACCTGATTAATCAATGTCTCAGTGAAAATGACTTTGTGTTTAAGTCTCTCTCTCTCTCTCTCTCTCTCTCTCTCTCTCTCTCTCTCTCTCTCTCTCTCTCTCTCTCTTCCCTCCTCTTTCCGTGTAGAAATAGTAGAGGGTCGAGATGAATTTCAGACTTACAGAATTAAGAGTTTCAGGAATTCTTTCTGGGTTCACATCTTAACCCCATCACATACTGGGTGACTCGGGGCAAGTCACCAAGTCTGAGCTCCTCCTGTGCAACACGGGAATAGCCACACTCACCTCCTAGGGTGGTTGTGAGATCTAAACAAAACTGTATGAAAAGCAAATACAGTAGCTTGAGCCAGTGCATAGCACTGCTCAATTAATGGTAGCTGTATCGTCTTCTAGCATTCAGGATGGTCAAGACTTGGACAAAAAGTCACTTAAAAGCAGAAGGATATTTTTTGGTTTGGGTGTAAGGCATTAGGTCCTTGCTTCCTTCATGCCAGTTGTTGGTAATTAAACAGTTGTGTACGTGTTAACTATTGGTGGGAAGAATCCTCGTAATGGTTGTATAAAAGTTGTGGTTATGCAAAAAAAAAAAGCACCGTAAGTTAAAAAGAAAAAAATATAAGTAAGTCTCCTAATATCTTGCTGTTTCTAATAACATTCTGGTAGCTTAAATTTTTGATCTGGTTAGATTAACTCCCTGCCTCAGTGCTTGGGCTGGCTACCTCTCTCAGCCCTATAGGAAAAGCTTGCAGAATGCATTGAACTTCACGTCTGGCTGTCTCATGGAGTCAGTGGCAAAACAAATGTGGTTTCATAGAAAGGAAAGTGAATAAGGCTGTTGATTTTGAGGGATGTTGAGGGTTTTCAGGAACTGTGAAAACCCTCAGTTTGACAGTTGGTTTATGAACTCATTGCTGAGGATATGCCCCTTTAAATTTGACTATACTCTTTGAGGCAGAATGAGGTATCCTTATTCTGATAGTTTAAAGAGAGGCAGAAATGCAAACTTTAAAACATCAACTTTATTAAGATGTAATTCACCTTACCATATGGTTCTCACTCACTTAAAGCACACAATTCAGTGGTTTTTAGTACATTCACAGTGTTAGTGCACTCATCACCACAGCCAATCTTAGGACATTTTCATCACCCTCAAAAGAAACCCCATTCCCATTAGCAGTCACTCCCCATTGTTTCCCAGCTTTTCCTCCCCAATTCCTAGTCAACCTCCAATGCAATTTCTGTTGCTATAGATTGGCCTATTCTGGACATCAGAAGCGCAATTTAAATAGTTTTCTCCTAGATGGCGGTGACCAGCTGTAGGCACAGAGTTCTTGATTGGAATTCTGTCAGCTGCTTTCTCTTCTCCAGGGGGATTTAAGTAGAGGTGAGGTCCTAAAGACTGAACTGTTGTTCCAAGGCCTAGAAAAGCCCAGGCGTGCCATTGTGTTTCCAACTCAGGAGAGGGAAATGGCTTCATTCTAGCTCGTGGGTGTTTGATGGATGCAAAGGAGATTATCAAAACAAGACTAAGAATCTAGCCACTTCTCTTAGTGAGCTTTTAGTCATGTTGGGGCAGGGTGTGTGACGCTGAATCAAGCTGTACTCTTGAGTAGGTATTCTTCTGTGTGATGCTTTTTTTTTTTTTAAGGAAAACGAAGTGACTGTTTTTGAGCCCATAGTTTTCATGAGATGTTTTGGAGATGGCACACCTTTTTCATTGCATTCTTGGCAGTTAATAATTCTCAGATGTCTGACCTGCATCACATCACCAAGGCAACCCCAGTGAATTTAACAGAAAATAGTTTAATAAGAATGCCAGCAGCCTTGTTTATTGAGCACCTACCAAGTGCTCCACTGTATGCTAAGTGTGCACATTGTCTCATTAGTCCTTTCACCATGCGTTGAGATGAATACTCTTATTTTTCTGCAATTTAGAGTTGTGGTAACTTGTCTAAGGTCACACGGCTAGGAAGCTGTACAACCGAGTTTTGAACCTGGCAATGGACGACCCGGCATTTTTTTGAACATGATTTTTTGGTGCTTCAGTAAACACACTGGCAGTGCAGATGCAAATTCTATGTAGATCTAGACCTTAGGAAGGAGAAACATGCAGCTGGTGCTAGAGTAACTGAGAATATTGTCCCACCTCAGTTGTTTCTCAGAGTCTGAGTCCTGAGTAGCAAGGAATAGCTGATACTTTGTAGTGTGCTCTGAAGTTGTTTGTCTCTCCATCATAGGATTAAAGAATAGTTGTAGGCTGGAGGGGCAAATGAGGGTTTCTGATTATCTCTTGGCTTCCTAAAAACAATAGTTTCTTTTTTATAGCATTAATTTCTTTTTTTATTAATATTTATTTTGATGTAATTGGCATATTAGTTTTGGTGTACAACACAGTGACTTGGTATTTGTATATATTATAAGGTCAGCATGATTAAATCTAGTTAAGTCTGTCACTAAAATTACAATTTTTTTCTTATGAGGAGACTTTTAAGATTTATTCTCTTAGCAACTTTCAGATATTCACTAGAGTATTAACTCTAGTCACCACGCTGTACATTATATTCCCATGATTTATTTATATTATACCTGGAAGTGATTATATTTTAACTGGGTAAAAAAGCATCAAGCAGGGAGGGTAAAACCTACTCCTGGGTCCGATTTGGTAAGATCAATAGTTCATCCTCTTTGCTCCTTAAAACAAGAATAAAAATATTGACATCAAGTGTTGCATGCTTTAAAGCTTGCCATCTTTCTGTACTTTTTAAGGGTTTGATACAGGCTTCTTGCAATAGTGAGATATGAACCCTTCTTGGATGGCATAAACTCTCAAAGGATGTTCAATGCCAAGTTGCTTTGTTTAGGAGGAGATTACTCATAAAATCCTAATGGAACAAATGGGTGTGGAGTTAGATAGCAAAACATTTTTCCCAGTTCCTTTACTTTGCTTTAACACCTTGCAAATAAAAGGAAGAAAAAGAATTTCCTAATTATTTGTAAATGGTGATAATTTGCAATACTGCCATTTGAAGTATTACTCATACAAATATAAACAATAGCAAATTAAATGCAAACAAGATTTTATAGTGTTTATATAATACTGGCTTTTAAAAAAAGTTCTTTCACTTAATTCATTCTGCTCTTGATTGGATTGAATAAATTGGATCTAATCTGTAGTTCTCAGCCCACTGATTGAGTGTTAAGCTCCCCTCCTCCCCCTTTTAAAAATAATTAATAGACTTTATTTTTAGAACAGTTTGTAGGTTTCCAGGACAATTGAGTGGAAAGCATTGAGAGTTCCCATATAGCCTCTCACATCTATTTCTTCCTATTATTAACATCTTGAAGTGGTGAGGTACGTTTATTACAATGGCAATAAAATGTTATTAACTAAAATCCATAAATCACATAAGGTTCTCTTTTTGTTTGTTTTATGGGTTGGGACAAATGCATAATAACATTTATTGGCCATTACACTGTCTTAAAATCTCCATGTTTCACTTATTCATCTCCTGTACCCAATCCTTTGCAACCGCTGATCTTTTTGCTGTTTTCCTAGTTTTGCCTTGACATTGCTATGACATTTGCCAGAATGTCATAGTTGGAATCATCCGGTAGGTAGCCTTTTCAGATTGGCTTCTTTCATTTAGCAATATACATTTAAGGTTTTCCCCTATGTTTTGTGACTTGCTAGCTCATTTCTTTTTATCACTGACCAATTTTCCGTTGTTTGTATGTACCACGTGAATGTGTTCATTCATCTATTGAAGGACATCTTAGTTGCTTCCAAGTTTTAGCAATTACGAATAAAGATGATATAAACATTTCTGTGCAGGTTCATGTGTGAACATGAGTTTTCAGCTCCTTTGGGTGTATACCAAGGAGCACAATTGCTGGATCGTATGGTAAGAGTGTGTCTAGTTTTGTAAGAAACTGCCAAGCTGTCCTCCAAAGTGGCCATACCATTTTACATTCTCACCAGCAGTGAATGAGAGTTCCTGCTGCTGCATATCCTCAGCCACACTTGGTGGTGTCTGTATTTGAGGTTCAGCTGTTCTAATAGGCAGGCAGGGTGGTAGCTCATTGTTTTTTACATCTGTAATTTTCTAATAACAGGGTGTCGAACATCTTTTTAATATGCTTATTTGTCACCTGATTATCATCTTTGGTGAGGTGTCTGTTCAGATCTTTTGCTCATTTTTAATTGGGTTATTTGAGTTACCTTATGCTGAGTAGTTTTTTTTCCCCTGTGGTCAAATATACGTAACACAAACTTTCCACTAATACTATCTCTTTCCAGAACATTTTTATCATACCAAACTGAAACTCTATACCCATTAAACAGCAACTCCCCATTATTCGGTCCCCCTAGTATCTGGTAAACCTCTATACTACTTTCCTTCTCCATGAATTTGACTTTTCTAAGTACCTCATATTAGTGGAATAATCCAGTATTTGTCCTTTTGTGTCTGATTTTTTTCATTTAGCCTAGTGTTTTCAAGGTTCATTCATGTTGTAGCGCATGTCAAAATTTCATTCCTTTTTATGGCTGAATGTCTTCTTTGTTGAGTTTTAATTACCAACACCTATCATTAAGAAAGACTATTCTTTCTCCTTTAAAGGTATAAAAAAGCTATATATTTTCTATCTTCTCTTTTTTCCCTTCAGAATGATCACTAACACTGTGAATTGATAAGAGTGATTTATCATAGATGTCTCTCTTGAGAACACTATGTTTGCCCTGGCCTGGTGGCTTAGTTGGCTGGAGTGTGGTCCTGGACACCAAAAGGTTGCAGGTTCCATTCCTGATAGGGTATATACCTGAGTTGTCGGTTTGATCCCTGGTTGGGGTGTGTGCAGGAGGCAACCAGTCGATGTTTCTTTCTCACATCCATGTCTCTTTCTCTCATTCAGTTTCTCTCTCTAGAATCAATAAACTTATTCTCTGTTGAGGATTAAAAATATTATGTTTATGCTTATTCCTTTCAAAGTAGCCATTTGTTTCAGATCAGCGTATTTTCAGGGAGTTTTAAAAAAAGCTTTATTGAATTATTTCATCAGTTTTTAGTGTACAATTTGGTAGTTTTACAGAGTTCTGCAAACATTACCCCAATTCAGTTTTAGACCACTTGTATCACCCCAAATAGGCACTCTCCATTCTCACCTCAAGCCTCAGACAACCTTTATTTACTTATTTATTTTTCCTTTTTGAAATGTGAAACAACATGGATTTATTATTCCCTGTTCTACAGGTCAGAAATCCAGGCATGGAGGGACTGAATTCTCTGCTCTTGGGTCTCAAGAGGCTGTTAGCTGTTATAAGGAGGCTCTGGGGGAGAATCTTACACCCAAATCGTTTCGGTTGTCTACAGGATTCATTTCTTTGCTGCTAGTCAGAGGTTCCCGTTCTCTTGCTGGATGTCAGCAGGGACCACCGTCTGTTTTTTAAAAATGTTTTTAAAGATTTTTGTGTATTTGTTTTTAGAGGGAGAGAGGAAGGGAGGAGAAAGAGAGGGAGAGAAACACCGATGTGAGAGAGAAACATCTATGGGTTTGCCTCTTGTTTATGCTCCTACTGGGGACTGAACCTGGAACCCAGGTATGTGCCCTGACTGAGAAACTGGTACCTTTTGTTTTGTGGAATGATGCTCAACTGAGTTACACCAGTCAGGGCTTTTAAGGAGCCACCTTCCTTCTCATGTGGCTCCTCTATCTTTAAAGCTAGCAAGAGTCCCCAGAGTCCTTCTGAATGTTCACTCCAGTCTCTGATTTCCTTTTTTGCCACAGGCCAGAGAAAACTCCCTGATCTTAAAGGGCTCTTGTGGTTAGATTAGGCCCACCTGTATAATCACCTTTTTGATGAACTGAAAGTCAATTGATGAATTCCTTTTGCTGTGTAACGTAACAGAACCATAGGAGTAATAGATATAGCTTGTCATATTCACAGCCTCCCCCTGCAGCACCTTTCGGCAATACCATCATTGCTTTTTATTCCTTGGAAAGGGCAGACTCTTACCCCAGGACATTTGCATTTGTTCTTCCCTTCACTTGGAAGACTCAGCACTAGACCTTCCTTTGCCCAGTTGGCTGCTGCTCCTCGTTTCATCCTCCATCAAAGGTGTCCCCAGACAGGCCTTCCAAAACTGCCCAGCCACACCCCTGTCTTACCCTCCTGGTCAGTGTCAACCATATCTCCAGCTGTAGTTTCTTCATGCATATATCTACAGCTCAGTTTATTTTGCTGACTTATATGTCGGCTTATTTTTGTCTGCCTCCCCTAGCTTCATGTAAGCCCCATGAGAGCTTCTCTGAGTGTCTTGCCTTCCACTACCTCCCCAGGCCTGGTAGAGCCCCTGACACTTGGTTGGTGCTAAGTAAATAGTGTTTGAATAAATGAATGAGTGAATGAATGAATGGGACAGTGAATTACCCATTTTTTGGTCTATAAGTCTCACCCCCCCCCCCATTTGAGAGGAATAATGATTGTTAATGCTGCTGTTGAGTTCTGTTTACATTTACATTGGTGAAATATTATGTTGTTTGTTATTAAATATTTTACCACATTTTTTGCTTCAAAATTTTTTTCCTATTTTCCTCCTCTAAAACCTAGGTACGTCTTATGGTTCTAGAAATAAAGTAAGTCTAACTTCAGGGAATCCTCATAGGGAATACTTCAGAGTTAGACAGTCTAAATATATAGATTCTTCTTTTCTGAAAATTTAAGCTAACTTGAATCATACTCTATGTGGTCTTTTGCATCTGGCTTCTTTCACATAGCATAACATAATATTTTTAGATGCATCCATGTTGTAGCATGTACCAGTGGTTTGTTTCTTTTTATTGCTAAAGAGTACTCCATTTTGTAAACCCTGCTTTGTTTATCCATTCACCAGCTGATAGGCATTTGGGTTGTTTTTAGCTTTTGGCTCTTATGGATAATGTTGCAATGAACATCTGCATACATGTCTTTGTGTGGACATGTTTTCATTTCTTATTTCACTTCTTACTAGGAGTAGAATTGCTAGGTTGTATAGTTAATATATGTTTCATTAAAAAAAACAACAACCCTGCCAAATTGGTGTCCACCGCAGAAGTGTCATTTAAAATTCCCCCTAGCAGTGGACTAGGGTTCCAGGTTCTGCATGTCATATCCAACACTCGTTCTTGTATGTCTCATTGTCTGATCGGTAGCCATCCTAGTGGGCGTGAAGTAGTGGTATCTTATTGTGGTTTCAGTGTGCATTTTCCTGATGACTAATGATGTTGAGCATCTTTTCATGTGCATATTGCCCATTGGTGCATTTTGTGTTCTGAAATGCTTATTCAGATCTTTTTGTTGGGCTTGCAATTTTTTCCCTTTTACTTTGTTTCATAAAATTTCTGATAGTTAAGTGAAGAGCATTCAGTCCCTGTTTGCCCTCATTTGAGGACTTTTTGCTTCCTCATTTGAGGACTTTTCCCTTCCCTTTGCTTCAGCCTCAGGTGCATTCGATTGGTCAGTTTCAGGCTCCCTGGTTTAGGAAGGTGGTTCTTAGGAAGCTGAGGTTCAGGTTTCTGCTCTGGTTAGGCCAGTCCCTCTGGGCAGAGGCCCAGGCTGCTTGTCCTAATTCTGGTTAGAGTAAGCTAATGATCACAAACCCCATGTATCGACAGAATGTGAATGGGTCAGGGAGGAACCGTTACCACCACTGAGCTGTTGGGGAAATCAACCCATGAAGGTGACTTTGTTATCCTGTCAAGGCCATTGCATTTTTAAAAGTTATCCAAGGGAGGGGTGCCTGTATAAAGTTAACAGTCAAAGTGGTTTTTCTAGATTTAAATTTCTGACTGACCCTAGTTTTAATTTTAAAATTATAATCCAGTGTGTTTCAAATTACGTATTTTTTTGGCCATCAAAAGAAGGCTTTCATTAACAAATATGGAGCCCTGATCTGCTTGTACCATGTTCTGTAAGCTCTAGACTAGAGTAAGGGCTTTTAGGATGGCAGAACAGGTGCAGAAGTCCTGAGGAGGGAGAGTGCGTGGGGCGTTTGGGGAACAGCAGGGAGGCCAGTGTGGCCGAAGCAGAGTGATGGCAGATGAACAAGGAGAGAGTCCAGGAGCCAGGTTGTGGGGGTCTTGAGTCCCGGAAAGGACTCCGCATTTCATTCTGGGTGTGATTGGCAGACATGGGAGACTGTAACGTGGTCCTTCTTGTGTTCTTAAGAGATCATGGGGCCACTCTGTGGAGAATAGGTGTAGTGGGGCAAGAATGGAGACCAGGAGATCAGTTAAGAGGCTATTCTAATAGGCCAAGTAAGAGGCACCTGGATTATAGTGGCAGCTTCAGAGATGGTGGTCAGATTCTGGGTGTTTTTGGAAGTAGAGCCTATAGGATTTGCTGTTTGATTAGATTGGGGCTATGGGAAAAAAGAGAAGTCAAGAATGATTCCAGTGTTTTTGCCTAGAGCAGTTATGTGAATGATGGTGCTATTTTCTGAAATGAAAAAGACTTGGGGAGGATTAAGATTGGGGGGATAATTAACAGTGTGAATGAATGACCTAATCATGTAGTGCAAAGACAAAAAAATGCATAGATAGTTTATGAATACAGTCTTATGAAAGCATCCAGGACTATGGAAATGTACAGAGTAAAGCCCCTTTCCTAAGGTAACCACTGTCAGCAGGTTGGTGTGCTTTTTTTCCTTGTCCTTTTTCTGTGCATGTTTGTTTTTTTTCATACATGGGATTATACTATATGAATTGTTCTGTTGTGTTTTTCTGATTAATACTGTGTTTCAGGGATCTTTCCTGTCAGTACACGTACATAAGTGCATTCTTTTTAATGACTGCCGAGAGTTCTACGATGTGGAAACATAGCTTATTATCCAGACTTCTGTTGAAGGATGTTTGGATTGTCACGGCTTTTCACTATTAAAGGAAGTGCTGTGGTGATCACTTGCACACCCACCTTTGTGTGTGAGTCCCAGTGTTTCCATGGGATAGAAGATTTCCTGAATCCTTGAAGATTCATCAAAGATTCCTCCAGGTGGAATTGTTGTGAAACTCCAATTTTTGACAGCTCTTTGACATCTGTTGTTTAGGTCCTTTGCATCCCTGTAGCCAGTTGATATTTGGTGCTCTTTTTGAATTGGTTAGATTATGTTTCTGAAGCTTAACCTTTTGCTTAAATTGGAAGCATTCTTAACAGAACAGGCCCTATTGTTAGGCACTGACATGAATTCTAAAAGAAGCAGGGGATAGAAGAAAGTATGAATGTCTGTGTGTGTGTGTGTGTGTGTGTGAGAGAGAGAGAGAGAGAGAGAGAGAGAGAGAGAGAGAGAGAGAGAGAGAGAGGTTACAATTAATTGGCTGTGTCCTTGGATTTGTCTGGTATCTTTTCTGAGCTGCAGGTGCTTACAGATAAAATGGGTGATGGAATGGGGCTTTGCCCATATCTAATGGGATATTTCAACCTTGAATTTCAGGGACCAAAAGGAAATCACATTTGTTAGGGTGAGAATACAACATTAGTGGCCAAAGGAGTGTTTACAAATTAGAGTCACTGGGGCTTACACATTTTTGTAGAAACCCAGAGTGGAGAAACAGAGGAAATAGTAAGGAAAACAGCTTGTCAGTGTGTGCCAGAAGCTGTCAGGGCATGTTTATATCTGGCTCATTTCACCTTGGGTTGGAAGGCACACAGTGCTGCAGAGGGTGAGCTTGGAGCCTGGGCAGTGGCTGGCTATATTTAGAAAGAGGAGATTCCTGAGGTTAGAGTGGTCTGTGTGTGCATGCATTTTCTCTGCCAGATGGACAAAGTTTGAGGGGTTTGGGGATTCTGGACTAAACCTTGTTAACTAACTGGCATCTGGGCCAAGCCAGTAGCTATGCTTTGACACCTGCTGCTGCCGCAAAGGAAAAGGCAAAATAAACCCTGTATCACATGGTTTGTAAACACCACAGGTAGATTTCAAAGCTCATCTGATCTCTCTGTCAGATATGCTTTCAAGTTTACTATGGGCTAAAGTGAACACTTTGAAAATATGAACTGGCTCTTCTTGTTCTTTGGGTAGACTTGAGGTACATTTCCAGGCAGATCAAGTTGAATTTGAGGTAGTTCCTGCGCTGCTGAGGCTGTCAAGCAGACACACTAAAACCTTAACAGATTCCTAACTGCATATTTTGTTATTATACTTGTGGGTCAGGTGTAGAAAATGGTTAGCAGTTGAGAAAATAAAATAAAATAAAATAGGCTTTTTTACTTTAACTTATAGCTGTGTTTCTTTTAAAAAAGTTGTCTAAGTAGGTAACACCTGTAAGTGGTATACAATTCAAAAGGGACTAAAGGGACTGTGAGTATCCTTTCAATTCCTTCTGTCTCCGGATCCCTAGTTCTACTGGGGGCAACATTTTACCAGTTCTTGTATATTTTTCAGACCTAATTTATGCTTTTTTCAGAAAATATATTTATGTGTTTTTTTGGGGGGTAGCATGCCTAATACAGTGTTTTGTGTGTTTGCAATGTGAACTATTTTAATACATTTCAGGTATTATTCTACATTGGTACGTATAGAGCTAACTCAGTTTTAGCATTGCATTGTATTGCACTGTATGGATATGACATAGTTTATTTGACCAGTGCCCCCAGTAACAGACATTTAGGTGATTTCTAGTCTTTCACTGTCACAAGCAATGTTGCTGTAGACACCCTGGCACCGCTTGTCAAGGGCACATGCGTGAGTAGATCTGTAGGATGAATTCCTAGAAAGGGAACTACTGGGCCAAAGGGTATGTACATTTTTTATTTCAATAAATATTTCATGGGAGTGTTTCTGAAAAGTTCTGTGTTAACTGAATTTTATTAGTTGTGATTTTAAAGTAGGAAGGAAACTCATTATTTAGTTTATGACAGAGTGGCCTCTGTAATAAAACAATGCTTAGAGTTTCTCCATTTCCTACTCCCCAGTCTGTACGTATTGTTGACCGTGGAATTAAAAGCCACAACAAAATCATTCCCTAAAATGAGACAGAATGTACCAGGAATCACTTGAACTTACTGCCCCAGAGAACTTGTTTGTGTTCCGAGTGAGGGTGCTGTTGAGTTTTTATCTCCCTGCAGCATGTGTGTTACTCAGGAAGTTTGGCAGGTGTTAAAGGAGGGCGGTGGCCTACCTTTGGTGACTGGAGATCGTGCCTTTGGGCCAGGAGGCACACCTTGTCTGTCAGTGAAGCTTCCCTGGGCAATGGTATTTCTGGGGAGTGGAGCAGGAACGGAGCATTTTGTCTGCCGTCTCTCTTCTGGCTGCCTGTCCTGCAGAGCTTAGCACTTCCCCCAGTGGAAGACGGGGTTATGTCACCTGTGCTGCATGGTCTCTATTCCAGTGCCTGTGACCGCTCATGTTGGAGTAGAGGCTCCTGGTGGTGGGTTTCTGGGATGGGGCAGGTACAGTTCCTGTCTTCTAGAGGCTCAGTGTCTTGAGACTCAGTGTCTTGAGAGTCAGAGAGCCCACAGTAAGCACACTGGCATGATTGCTAGCAGTCTAAAAGGGTCTGTGGAACAGAGAACTTTGGGAAAGGCAGGTGAAGGCTTATCAAACCCAACAAGGCAGTGTTCTGAAATCAGTCATTTAAAACCACCCCTGTTGTTTTTGTGCACCTTCATTACTGTTTATTTTCTTTGAAAAAGTGTACTTATTTAAAGCTATATTTATTTCAAATGGGAACTTTATTACAGTCTGAAATCATTGGTTTAATATGGTTAGCATTACTTTTTCCTAAAATATCTTGAAATAATCATCACATTGAAAAGTATTTGTCAATGTATTATGTAAAATAATCCTGTCTTTTAAGAGTGATTTGAGCTTTACTTGGCTTACCAATGTCCCAAGGCAGAAGTGCGTAAGAGAATGGACCATCTGGCCATCCTGCTGGGGAGGGGGTGGCTAGGCTGTGCTTCTCAGACTAGAGTACAGGTGTTGGGGTAGGTGGCAGTGTGCCAGGGAGTATACAGAGCTAGTGGCAGTGAGTATACTTTGTTAAAAACCTCTCTTAATGGAATCATTATTTGAATATTCAGTCAAACGCTGACAAAGTATAGAGAATGCAGGCTTCCATGGCATTTTTGAGGAGATGTTCTGGTGCGGGTGAAGAGGCTAACATGTAGCCAACAGTGAACAGAGGAGGCAGGAGTCTGGGGTGTCTCCAGAGCTTCTATTTTAGGTCTTGGGGGAATGGCTAAACTGTGTGCTGCAGGAGGAGATCTATGGTGTGGGATATGAAGCTATGTCAGCTTGTCCTTGCTGAGTTGTTCCCATGAGACATGCAGGTGGAGACACCTACAAAGTGGTGGGAAGCACAGGTCTGCCGCTCTGGAGAAGATTTGGTTACTGGTGTAGATTTGGGTCTCACCAGGTGCTATTAGAGGCCGAGGCAGTGGTTGTCAGTCATAACTGCCCATTAAAATCACCCGAGGAGCCTGGGAGATTCTGATGTAATTTGTCTTTGTTGCAACCTGGGCATTGGGAATTTTAAAAGCTCCTCAGGTGATTCTAATGGGCAGCAAAGGTGAAGAACCACTCATACAGAGAAAAGAATGGAGGCTGAAATCCTTGGGAATATCCACATGCAGCAGAAGAGGTGGGTAGAAGAGAGTTGGAGAGACTTTTGTTCTGGTGACCAGGTGTTTCATCCTGGCCAGTTTGGAAGAGAGCTTGCCCAAAGGCCTTTGGATTTGACCTTTGAAGGTGAAACAGGAGAAAGCAGTGGAAGTACAAAGGTGGTAAATACCCACTTTGCTGTTGTGAGGAATTCATGAGATAAATTGTAGGTATCGTGCTTAGCAGGGTAAGCAGATGCACATAAGTGCCTATAATTGGTTGTAAGATAGTGGATCTTAAATGTGAGTATGTGTAAGAATTCCTCTAAAGGTAGAGTTCCAGGCTCCCCACAAAGAGATTCTGATGGATGAGTCTGGTATGAGGTCTGGAAATCTGCATCTTTTCAGTTCCCCAAGGTGAGTTGACTGGAGCGGGTCCTCAGACCACACATTAAGTCTCTACAGGCACATAGAGAATCTACATAAACCTTGTCTGAAATCCTTTGTCTGCCCTTAGCATGCATAGCTGTGTCAGCTCGCCTCATGTTGGGACATCTCAGGTAGGAGCCCTTATGGCAGATCAAGGAATGATGGGGAATGGCTCGGAAAAGCACAGATTCTACTCACATCAGAACATCTCGGCCTGTGGCTCTACACATGCGATCCACTTGTTCCATGAGTTTGGCCTGTGAGCTGGGCTCTTTCTGTAGCACTTGGGGCCGGGGGGTGGGGGGGAGGGGGGGCGGTGTGCAGCTCCTGAAAGGAAACTTTATGCTCATGGACAGTCACAGGGCAAACGTTTTCCCACAGTAAGTCTTGGGTGCTCTTGTCAGGGTTAAAGTCGTTTGGGGTCAGAGCCTGTAATTATGTTACACATTTTTTTTTCTTCAAAAACAGTCAGGAAGCATAATGAACTGGTTGAGCTGTTGCATAGCTTGAGAGTACACAGTGTCTAGGGAAGAGTAGAAGAGAGACTGGCTGATGGCTCCGGAGGGTGAGGTGCCTGAAACCCAGACAGAGCTGACCTCCTGCTCAGGTTGGAAGGTACCCTCGGGCAACTCATTTCTGCCAACAGCTCCTCCTTATCTCTGTTCTGATCTTAGCTGGTTCTCAGTCATGTGATGAGGGCTGGGTGACAGAGCAGACCGCAGCCCTGCCACTGGTGGGACCCTGGGATGTAGCTACCAGGAGACTTGTGCTGCTTTTCCCTGTTGTTTGCTTCCTAAACCATTCTGTGGGCTACTCTTTCCAAAGACAGGAGATCCTGGTATTTGCTTCTGACTAGTGCAGTGAAATGTTTGACATATCCTGCCTGCTCTGGGCTGCTTAGCCAACAGATCATCAGCCTCATGACTCCCGCTGGGGGCCTTGTGGAGGCCAGGCAGGCCCTGGGGATGGGTGCCTCCACATCTGTACCTCTCCCAGCTCTGGCCTTGTCCCACTGCCTCTGGTCTGCTGGCCAGGCCTTGGAGGCCTCAGACAGCTTTGCTTGCTGCCGTCTCCTGGCCCTCTGGCCAAAACCTCCCTGGGCTCAGTGTGCAAGGTCAGCAAGCTACCATGTTGCCAGCTCCATTTAGAGCCGCAAGATGGTTCTCTCTCTGGAAAGAAATCCTGTTTCCTCTTTACATAGCCAGCAGGTTTGTAATCAGTTCCGAAGCAGGGAAGCTGTGCTCCATTGCATAGAAAATTGGAGTGGAACTGAAAGCTTTTGGCCTCAGTGTCTTGGGACATGACTTTGGCTTGCTTCTCATCTTCCCCACCTCTTCTGGCCAGCATTACTTCACACCATGCTGAAATGAAAAGACAGCACAACAGGGCTTGGGGTTTTGTGCCGGGAGCAGCACAGAGTTCAAGCAAGATGATCACCAGCTGAGCATAACTTAAAATTTACTTGTTTTCACAAGTCTGGGTTCTGAATGCTGGAGTCTCATCTTACCTTTCCCTTCCAATCTCCTTTAAAGAAAGAAGATTGAAATGTGTTTTGATGGTAATCTTCTATGAGAAACTTGTGAAATGTTATGCAGGAAAAGGATGACATGTATCTTAATGTGACACCTGTAGCAGTTGTATTACTGAGCTCCCCAAATGTGCCATTATGAGGTTAGGCAGTGGTGGGTGGAGACCTTGGAGGTCCTTCCTTAGGATTCTTTTAAAATAGCTTAATGAGATATAATTCACATACCACATAATTTACTCATTTGTAATGTATAATTCGTGACTTTTTATATATTCACATAATTTTTCTTCCATCTTCTCAGTTAATTTTAGAACATTTTTATCGTTCTCCAAAGAAACCCTCTTACTCCTTAGCCATCATCCTCCATCCTTCCCATCCCCCCAACTGTAAGCAGCCACTTCCTCAGGATTTTTAACCCATGGCCCAAAGTGTGGTATGCTCCTGTCTCCTTTGTCCCTTAATCTTCTGAAGTTACATATCCTTTTCCTTTGCTGCCTTCAGATAATTTGCAGCTCCCCAGATTTCAATGCCAGGATGTGTGTATCTGGCAGTCAATTTTTCTTTATTTTGTTCACCTTTTGACAGATAATGCTAGTGCAGCAGGCCTGTTTCACACTCATTCCTGAGTGTGTGTAGGTCTCTGGTATAGGATTCTTTACTCATGTCTCTTTCTTAATTCCGATCTTGCTTGGGAGAGAGTAATTTCCTGGTGTCAGTGGGAAGGAAGAACTTAACTTCTAGCAGGAAGACACATTGTTTTGAGCAGAAGAGAGGAACTTTTTTTTCTCCAGAGGAAAAAAATTTCAGTAGTATTCTGACTGGGGTAACTATATTTTGACGGTTTCAGATGTAACCATTATTGGAATTAGTGATAAGGAAGTAAGTTTCTCATGACTGAAGTGGCAGTGATTTGGGGGTATCTAAGGTCTTCACATGAAAGTCCTTTCTTATTGAAGGCCTGTGCTGTTCTATGAAATTCCAGCTCCAGCGTAAGATAACATGTTCTTTACCATTTATATGTTTTCTCTTCCTCTCATTTGTTTTCCTCCCATCTTATTTTTGCCTTCTCATTCTTTCACTGTGCTGCCCTTCCCCCATCACCATCTTGCCTTGCCAGAAGACCGAAGAAGTGACTGATCTCTGACCTCTTGATTATGGGAAAAACAAAGCCTTTAGGGTGATAGCTAAAAAGAATCCCAGATTTGAGGTGACTGTGAATCTGAAGAAGTCTGAGCTCTGAGTGGTCCCATCTTGTAAAAAACACTGTCTTGGGCCTCCTTTCCTGTTGCACATCTTGTGTTGTGTTTCAGAGGTGAAAGGACATCTCAGAACCAGGGTTAGTACAGAATGTCCTGCTCCTTGGTGAGCTGCGTTGATGGGGAGCATTCAGATGCTTATTTTCTACTTCTCTAATGGGACCTGATGCAAGCCTCAAGTTTCCCATTTTTATTATTGAGATAGGGAGATGCTATTAAAATCGTCTTTAACGAAGTAGGTCAGTGATTTGTATTTCAAGAAGATATATTTGGGGGCATGAATGAGAGCATCTTATCTGGGTTAGTTGAACAGTTCCAGATATAATTGTGTATTTATAATGCCAATTAGGGATCTAAAAACCTATTTGGGATAGGTCAGGAAACTGGGTATGAAATCTGAGTCTTTGTAGGTATTTCATATAGATTCTTCTGAAGTAATATATTTTGGGCAAATTTAAAGGAGACCAGGATAAGATGGCTTATATCTCCATCCCTCGAGCTGCCAACCCTGTGGTTCATAAAGGTATTAACAGCAAAATAGCAGGATGTTCCTCTACCTTCTGAGACATGTGTCCCCAGTGTTTCTTGGCACATAGGCTAGTCATTAAAAAAAAAAATCAAGCAATCCAAAAAAAAATTGTATTTTTTACATTGTACAGGTAATGCATGTTCATTAGAGAAAATTTAGAAATTATAGACAAATAAAAGAAGAAAGTAGAAATTACACTAATAATATTAATTAGAGATACAGTAGTCCTTATCCTCTGGAGGTGTATATTCTAAGACACCCAGTGGATATCTGAAACCATAGATAGTACTGAACCCTATTTATACTATATTTTTCCTATGATAAACTTTAATTTATCAGTTAGGCACATTAAGAGAGCAATAATAACTAAAAATAAAATAATTATAATATACTATAAAAACTTAACGTGAATGTGTTTGCTTGTGCACACCCCCCCCCCCCACCCCCACAAACCTAATAACTGAGAAGTCTGCTATGTTTTTAATGGGCTGGGAGCCTCTGCACAAAGGGATGAGTTATGTCCTGGGTGGGGTAGTGTGGAATTTCACCATGCTCCTCAGAATGGTGCACAATTTAAAACTTATGAATTGTTTATTTCTGGAATTTTCCATTTAATATGTTTGGACTATGATTACTGTAGGTAACTGAAACCACAGATAAGGGGAGACTACTGTACTCATTTTGGTTTTATAGCCATTTCTTCTCAATAGGCCATAATCATCTTCCCATATCATTAACCACTCTCTAAGATTGTTTTTAGTGGCTACATAATATTCCAGGTATGCCGCGTCCAGACTTTCTAATATTTTTAATATGTTAATTGATTTTAGAGGGAGAGGAAGGGAGACAGAGATAGAAACATTGATGTGAGAGAAACATTGATTGATTACCTCCCATGTGCAGTCTGACTGGGGATTGAACTTGCAACCCAGAGATGTGCCCTGACTGGACTCAACCCACAACCCTTTGGTGTATGAGAGGATGCTCCAGCCAACTAAGCCATACTGGCCAGGGCTGCATCAAGACTTTCTGAACTGACGACCTACTTTTGGACAGTTAAGGTGTTTCTCCCTCTCTCTTTCTCTTTTCATGATCATTAATCAATCGATAATGATAGTCCTTATAGACATGCCATTGTTATCTCCTTAAGATAAATTTACATAGGGTGCTCTTATATTTCTTTCCATATCTTTAAGATTCAGCTCCCAGTTTTCTGTTTGTTCCCTTCTTTTTCTTGCTGGTTGAACAGGGCCTTGGAGACAAAGAGTAGATGTCTTTTTAGAACGCCACAGAATGAAGAGTTCCATGCATTGAAAGCCTGATGTTAAGTTTATGTGAACCATAATAGTAATAGAATAGCTATAGCCATTTAACTATTTGTCTGTCGTACCTTTTGTTAAGTATTTTATAAACCTTATTTCATTGAACTTGCACAATTTATGCAGCATATACTAGTCTCCCCATTTATAAATTAGAAAACCAAAGTACAGAAAGTAAAAGTAAGTCATACAACTAAAAAGAGTTGCAGCCAGAATTTGAACCTTGGTCCAGTGCCAGTCCCTTTGCTTTTAACCAGTGCTATGCTGCTGACTATATAGTCTTAGCTCCATCCCTTAAATCTTGTTTCCTCACTTATAAAATGGGAGTAATAATGCTCACTTGAGAGCATTGGGAGACTTAAATGATGTAGCATGTGGAAAGCACCTGGCGCAAAATTACAGCAGATAGTGCTACTCTAATGACTAATTATTTTTGTCTTTTGAAAGATAGGAATAATATAAAAATTGTCTCTGTGCTGTCTCCACATCTGAATCTCTGGCTTTTTCATTGGAGATCAATCCTTGTATTAGGAGTTGCTTTTAGAACTTAGACTTCATTAGCTCAGTCAACAAATATTTAGTGGCCTCCAACTATGTACTAGGCATTGACCTAGATATTGGGCGCATATCTCCGAATAAGAGAAAGTCCTGACTCTCATGGAGCTTATATTTTAGTGGGCAAAGTAAGCAGGCAAACAGGAATCTTTGAGATAGTGAGAAGTACCATGATGGAAAGAAGACTGAGAGTGATGGGTATGGGAGGCAACTTGAGATTATGTGGTCAGAGAATGCTCCTCTGAGTAGCTGAAAAACCTTAGCTCTGGACCCACGCTCAGTGACCATGGTTGTTGGAGGTTGTAAGCTCTCACTTGATGGATAGGTTATGAAGGATCATATTTTCGTCCCTTTGTATTTCTTCTCTTTTCTTAGTACCATTTTAACTCATTGGACTCATGGCCAACCAGAACCATAGTGATCTTGGTGAGAGAGAATGCATTCCTCACATGGCAGGTAGACCAATGTTTTAGAAAAACTTGACCTTATTATGTCACACTTGCCCAAAATTTCCCAGTGACTTCACATGTCACTCAGAAGACAATTTTAACTTTTTACTTTAGCTTATGTATGACAAGGCTTCTGCTCATTTTGTAGTCTCCTTTTTGATTGTTCTTCTCCCTTTGTGCTTAAGCTTCGCTGGTCTCAAACTCCGCTAACACCCTGAGCACTTTCCAGCCGTAGGACTTTCCATTGCTGTTCTTTGGAATGCCTTTGCTACACATCTTCATGTGGTTGGCAACTTCTCATCCCCTGGGTCTCAGCCAAAGGCCCCTTAAAGACTCCTCCTCTGACCACCTGGCCTAAAGTCTTATGTATTGTCTCTTCCCTTCTCTATACTATTTTTCTATTTTGTAGTCTTCATAGTACTTCTCACCCTCTAACCTCCCCAGTATATGTTGCATGATGTCACCTGTCCCTTCAAAGAGTCCTGTTTGATCACTTGACTATGTGTTCTAAAAGCAACTCTCTGTTCCTGCCCATAAGCATCCCTTGGTTCTCCTGAGATTTTACTTTGCAAGATTCCACCTTGGACAGATCAGGTGTGACTGCTTGATTGGATCCAGTCTGCCTTTGAGGTAGCAAAGGAAATGGTGAGTTAAAAAAGCAAGCCTCAGAAGTAAGAGTTGATTAATGCTGTCACCAGCCTCTTCTTTCCTTCCCACTCCTTTGCCTTTGCTCACTCTCCTCTTAGGTGTCTGTTTCTTTGTCTTTACTTTTATCAGGCAGAGGAAAGAAAAGAGAACTCTAACGTTTCCAAATTTGTATCTTAAGCACCAAGAAGCAGCCCAGATCTCCTTGGCTGGGCCTGTTATCCTTCTATGAATTGATTCTTTTCATAATCTTCAAACCTAGAAGAAAAGGACTTACAGCTGACTCTTAAATCAACAAGACTAGTTGCTCATGTTTGAATAGTATATATATTTCTCCTTCATAACTCTCCCATTTAAAAGGTGTTAAACTTTAATAACCATTTTAGTTATTGTCCCACAAGTAGAAAGGCACCCTTGATGAGCCTCATAATTATGAAAGACTTCTCATCTTCCTCTAAAAAGATTAAGAAAAATATTTTCCTCACTTCTGTTCACATTGCAGGCCACTGTGTGTTGTTTGCTGACAGTGCTTCCATGCTGGAACCACATCTCCTGTTCCCCCAGTGGGTACCCCCAAGTCGTAGTTCTGTACAAAATTTTTCTGAAACCCTGTAGTGACTTTTCTGGGATTTAATATCAGTTCATTTGGATAATTCTATGTGGACAGATGGGCCTCAGCAGGAATTCAGCCAACAAAAGACAGCATTTCCCATATAGCCCCTAAAGATTTAATACTGGATTCATGCTAACTAGAATTTAAGCATGAAAGTCAGTCTCTTGTCTCTGTCTCTCTCTTGGGGTGTGGCCCCAGTTATCTGTGGAAAGCCAGTCATTCTTAGGTATTTGATTTAAGAGCAGGCAGAGAGAGAGAAGGAATAGCATCATGTCTCTACCTTTGAACATATAGATGTCCTATTTGGTGACATCTAAGCACTAGATACTCACTGACACATATTTTTTTTCCTTTTGTCCCTGCGGTGTACTGGGCGTGCAGGGAGCTGCTAGCACAGTTACTTCTAAAATGTGTTGCTAAATGCAGAAACATCTGTCTCTGCTGACTTCTCAGTTGTTGGAAATTAGTTCATGACCTGGAGACAGCACCATGGCTGTGCCTTCATTGCTGGAATTCTTAGAGGTGGCTGTGGAGTGAGCAGGGTTATGGAGGATTGGAGAAAATCCTGAACCTAAAACACAAGCTGGCCTGTGTTTTTGACTGTGCTTCATGCCTTTCATTCCCTACTGATTTCGACTATCAGTAAATAATACAAGTTCTCTCTATGTCACAATTTTTTCTCTGTTCTTCTATTAAGCTGTTTTTGAAAGTATTTTAAATCTGTATTGTTTTGGGGAACACCCCACAGTTTATGTTTCATAGAAGGCAAAACTTAAGAGAACTCTGGCCAGTGTGGGAGAGGCAGAAACCCAATGGGAGGGCCACTGAAGGCAGCAGGTGCTCCGTTGGCTGTTTTCTGCCAACTTTGTAGAACAGCATGAACTCGCTCCTGCCCTCAAGTCAAGAGGCCATAAACAGGACATGCCGTATGACCCGGAGGTCTGACATTCATTCCTCTGCTTGTTCATTGGAATGAATAGGCTGAGACTAGTTGCCAAGCAACACAGGACATAATAGAAGGGAGAGAACTTGTCCAATGATGGTATATTCCCTTTGCTTTTTTTTCTGTTTTCCCTTGCCTTTGAGGATGGTGAGATGGAAGTTTTGGGTGGGAGGAAGTAAAGTGTACTGATTTCAAATACTGATTGTGAGAGTCTTACTGATTTAGTCTCCCTGGTCCCAGCTCTGATCAGGTAACTCAGTGTTACATTAGAAGGCCCTGACATCCCTCAGAGAGCCCTCTGTTCCTGCATAGAAGGGGAGAAGAAAGGTGAGCTCCTTTTGGTACCCTATCAGTTGATTTGATTTTAATAAGACACAGTTGCAGACACAGCTTTGTCTCACAAGGGAGGTCAGATCCGATTCAAGCTGCTTAAGCAGAAAGGGAGTTTATTGTGGCCTGTAGCTGGAAAGCCCAGGGAGGTCCTGACTTTGGACCAGCCTGGGTCCTGTGGCTCACCCAGTGTCTGCAGGCCCAGTCTCTTGCATCTCCCAACTCTGCTTTCCTTTATGCTGGCGCCATTCTCAAATGGCACCTTCCCTCTCACTGGCAAAATGACTTGAGGACAACAGTTCGGACTGCAGCCCTGAGTATGGTTCTCATTGGCTTTTGGTTGAATCACGTGCTCATCCTTGAGATAATCCTTGAAGCTTGCCTGGCCAGAACCCAGAGTGGAGTCAACAGCATATGAAATAAATGTTCTGAAATATTCTGAAAGTCAGGGAGGGAGGGTTTCCCAGAGGAATGAATATCAGGGTGTTATAAATACAGAAGGGGAAGGAGCTGCCAGGAGGCCAAGGCAACAAAATTCCTCCACACTGGCCTGAGTAAATTGAATGAGGGCCATCCAGGGAAGAGAAAGGGCTATGCCTCCTGAATACCTCATGGGTTTTCTCCACATATGGATAAGTTAATTTGGGCTATCAGGCTATTTTTTCATAACGGAACCCTGGAAATTCAGATTTGGAGGGGGAGAAACAAAAGACAGTTTTGAAGTATTGGCGACCACCAAGATTGGGCAGCCCAACTAGAGTGCTTGAGAGCCAAGTGCCTAATGAGCAGGGGATGGAGTGTCAGGTGGGTAGGGGGGAGAGAGGGGACTGTTCCTGCTGGGACAAATTAAAAAAATAAAAGCAAAATGTTGTGTGAGAACTATTAAGTATGCAGCAGAGTTCTATAACCCCAGCCAATGACTGACTGTCTATAGCCTGGACAGTGTGACGACTACTTTTCCAGAACCTGAGAAGTCTTCCAGAGCCTGATCGTTTCCCTTTACATTGATACTTGTGGTTTGGGAAACAAAGTACATCCAGTAGAACTTGTTTACTGCCTGCTGACACCTAGTGCGGTGGATTAAACTATTAGGGTCAGCAAACTTTCTGTAAAGGGCCAGATCCAGATAGTAAATGTTTTAGGCTCTGTGGGCCGCATGGGACCTCTGTTGTATATTCTTTTTTGCCTTTGCTTTTACAACCCTTTAATAATGTAAAATGCATTTTTAGCTCACTGGTCATATAAAAACAGGCCAAGGGCCACAGTTTGCTGAGCTCCAGTGTGGGTTGTGGGGTCAGGTAGCCTGGGTTCTAATCCTCTCTGTGTTGTCAGTGAACCGTGTGGGCATTTTAACCTCTCAGACATGCAGTTGTCCCAGTTTCCTTATCTGTAAAGTGAGTTTGACAGAAGTACCCATCTCATGGGGTTACTGTGAGGGTTGCGCAGGAAATATTTGCCCTTTGGAATTACAGTGTTGATCCTTTACCACTGTGCAGCGTGCTTGGTTTGGGTGGCTGGAGGGGTGGGGTGTGGGAGGGGTGGGGTGTGGAAGAGGTGGGGGAGGAAGGAGATGGGGCCAAGCTCTAAGAGTCTTTGTTGTTTCCACTGTCCTTCCTCTTTTGCTGCCCTCTCCTTTCTTTGTTCTGGGCACCTCTTCATCAGGTTTTGGGAACTTGGTGACAATTGGAGTTTCATTTCTGGTATGGTCAGAAAGTGACTCACATTTTAATCCATATTTGGCAATAGCTGAAATAAATTGGCTTGGTTCATTATCAAACACAGAATATGTATTTGTTTTGCTTCCAGCCTGAAATTCCCTCCTTATCCACTTTTTCACTACATTCCAATTCATCAGTCTATCAAGGCCTCTTATTAAAGCCAGAAGGAGTGTTGTTTTTTCCTGTTTTATCAGAGAGAATATTAGAATTGTGGATTTTTGTTGAACTTGGTGGATGGATGTCAGCAGTTAGGAAAAAGGCTGAATTTCTCCCCAGAGTTTCAGCCCTAATACTTACACTTTGTTCAGGTGAGTTATGATGGAATAGGTAGGAATCACATGACCTTTCCTGTCCTTGGTGTCCTGCAGGCACTTACCTTCTTTAAGTCTCTGTTCATTTGTTACTTTCTCAGTGAGCTCTCGACCCTGACAGCCTTTCCCATCACACTTTTCCCTTCTATTTTTTTCTCTGATACTTCTCTTGTTCTAACATACTGTATACTTTATTTATTATGGTTTCTTTTTGTCTGTGTCTCTGTACTAGAATGAAAACTCTACAACGGCAAGGATATTCACTTCTGTATTTCCAGTGCTTTGAATGGCACCTGGTACATAAAGAGGTATTTGTTGAACGAATGGATGCCTTGATTCCATGTGGGCATGTTTACTACATCCTGTTCTCTCTGACCAAGGAGTCATAGGATTTGAGTTTGAATATTGACTCTGCCACAAATTGCCTCTGTCTTTGAGCAAATCACTTAATCTCTCAGGACTGTAGTTTTCTTATCTTTAAAATAAGGGGTTAGAGTAAATGATTGCTAAAGTTTCTACTAGGTCTATGGTTCTGTGATTATAATCTTTGGTTAAAGGAGATGATGCACAGCTATTAAAACTGCCACAGATATTTCCTAAAAACAGTTTAAATTTCATTGGTGGGCCAAGTGGAGTGGACTGAAAGAGTTTCAGAAAAAGTTTTGGGAGGCACCTCCTACTTTCACTAAAACAGTTCTCAAGTATTACAGTATAATTGCCTTCAAAACTCTTCCCACTAGTCCTTTTAGGGTAAAGTCCGGGTGCCTAGATAGAGCTTTCAGAATCCTGCGTACTCTGGCCCCGGTCCACTCCCTCAGCCTCATGTTGCCTATGTGTCTATGCTCTGTGCTCCTGACCTTGTGGATTTGTTTCGGTTTCTCCAGTGGGCCATGGATTTCCCAGCGTCAGTCCACTGAGTGTTTCTGTTCCTTCTACCCGGTGTCCCTGTGCCTTCCCATCTCCCTTTGTTTGACCAGTGCCTCCTCATACTGTATGTCTCAACACTAGGGCATGGGGACTTAGGGAAGGGTTGGCAACAGGTTTCCAGTTCCACTGGGAATCTCAACCAGCCAAAGTATGGAGACAGAAAAGCTGAGTTGCTCTAGAACTGTGATCAGGCTGGTTGTCTGGAGCATCTGTGCTGTAAGAGTGCAGGGGTTTTGGGTGCGATGTTGAAGAGTTGTCTTCATTCAGTGGATACTGGGAAGCCATGTTAAGTGTTTGGGAGTCGCATAATGACATAATCAAAGCATTATGAACTAAATAGCACAGATAAGCCTCAAAGAGCACTGAAAACATTATTTCCCTAATCCCTAAAGCATTCTTGGGGGGATAAATGCTAGGGTTCCTGTTTTGTAGATGGGGAAAAAACTGAAACACATAATGATTAAAGGACTTAGTTTAGGCGTCACTGAAAAGCAGTGATTAAGCCAACAAGTGTTTTTATAACTAGATAGAATTGTGATCTGCAAGATTGATGAATGCTGCAAGTGGCTTTGCTCATTTTTCAAGTGGGTAGCAAAGTGAATAGTTACGCTGAGTGTTGAGAGGCTGTCTCTCAAAAGTGACTGACTCATGGATGCTTCTGGCAGCTTTGGCAGAGACTTGGTTTCTGCTTGGGATGTTTTGGGGGGATAGCTACAGGATGATTCTTTGTAACACAGCTGTGGTCACCCTGTGTGGTTGCTCTACATATAGATTTAGCAAGATCAAGGGCAGGTAGATGCTGATTTCCCTCCTGGCTGGTGTAGGAAGAGTTCTTTGAAGCAAGCCTTGTCTGTGATTCCATTTTGTTTAAACTACAGGGTCTGGCAGAAGCAATGGCTGCTTGAGTGTGGTTGGTAGGGTAATAATATGGGTGTAATAATTTATAGTTTTAATTTGAACATTTTGCCTAAAATGTTATCAAGTGTGCTTGAGTAAGATATTGTTATGTTACAGAAATACATGCTTATGATTTTGTAATAAAAAAGGGGGTTTATTTGTCCTGGACCTTGTATAAGGCAGGTATTTGGGTTTTGCAGCTTTATTGCAGCCTGTGTTTAAAGCTGGGTTTGAAAATGCAAGACTTCAGTGGTATAACTGATGATCTCCAAAGACCCACTCTGCCTTGAAGCTGTGCTTCTCAAGCTTTAATGTGCATCCAGATTGCCTGGAGACCTTGTTAAAATACAGGTTCTAAGCTGGGGCTTGAGGTTCTGCATTTATAACATGCTCCCAGTTGATACTGGTACTGCTGACTTACCATCCACTTGACCCTTCTTTCCTTCTTCTCTGCCCAACCTTTCTCTTTCTTGATGTCTCAGACACTTGTTCCCATTTAGTGGATGCTAGTATTCACCACTAGGACTCACTGGCCACTTTGTAGCTACTATGTTCTTTTCCAAATGAAAGTCTGATTGTGTCACCTTACTGCCAAAAACCCTTTAGTGGCCCCTGATTGCATCCCCATATTGTGGTCTGACCCACTTGACTCTGTAGTTCTAGCCTGTACCGTCTTTGTATTTTCTAGACATGGGGCCCCTATTCTGCTCCCTTTGCAGCTCACATGCCTATCCTTACAGGGCTTTGACACACACAGTTTCATCTACGTATAGCTCCTCCACCTTCCTTTCCATAGCTGTTCCTGCTTCACATCTCAGCCCAAGTGTTCTTCCTCTTGAAGCTGCCCTGGATTTCCCCATCTAGTGACCTTCTGCCATTGGCAGGCCTCCCTGGTACACAGCAGGGAAACGGGTTTGTTTGGGGCATTGCTCATATTGTGATCTAAACTGTCCCCTTAAGTGGAGCACCGTACACCACATTAGGAAGTTGTAGATTGCCCAAGAGCTGCCTTTCAAAAGCTACACTTCCTGGAAGGGTGGTGATGGTGAAAGTGCCCCTCGGGGTGTGTAGGAGGAAGAGGAAGAGCAAGGCATTTCCGGTAGGAACTGAATCTTGTCACCTAGGGCTTTGGGGACTGCTGTTTATATTTTTGTATATGCACTCAGTGAAAGGTCATCTATCCCTCTCTCTCTCTACCCCATGTTTCTTCTTTTTCTATTGTTCTTGCATTTTTATAAATGCAGAAACTATACCCCAAAGGGAAGGAATTGGCTAGTCCAGAGCTGAGAAGATAATCCAGGTCTGATTGCAGCGTGGGCCTCTTCCCCCACTGTCATGCTGATCTGTGTTTGAGCAGTCTTCCTGAAGCCCAGCAGCTTCTGGGCAGTTTCCTGGGCCTGGGAACAGGCCTGTGTAAGTGACACTATTCCTTCCCAAACTGGAATGGCTTGGAGAGGTGAATATATTCTGCAGCAAAGCTAACAGGTCTCACAAATTGGGTCACTTTTCCTGTTGTGGTCACAGCTTGGACTGCAGTGAATACTATCAGGAGTCTCAAGTCTGGGTTTTTTCATAGGGATGTTTTAATGCTTCCCTCTCCCTTTGGAGATTTGTCTTCTGCACTTTGGGTTCTTCTAATAACTTATTGTAACTTTGACTCTAAGGTCAGCTTAGATTCTAAATTTCATGAGGACAGAATCTGCAGTGACTGGCATATAACAGCTGCTCCACAAATGGTTGTCAGGATCAATTTGTAATACGGTGAGCGGTGTCCCCCCTGCCCCAAGTCTTCTGCAGTCCTGGCAGTGCTGCTTTGAGGCTGAAGGTATTTGGCCCTATGGATTCCTCAGCAGGATTTGTTCTGTGAGCTGTAGAGAGTGACAGGAGCCATAGGAGCACCATTGTAATCGGCTTCATGGTTGCTTACTCACCTGCTTGATTCATTGGACTGATGCAGCCAGATGTAGTGTTAAAATGGCTTGATCCATCAGGGCAAATTTAAAGGTGGTACCTTGTCATCCTCCTATTATCCTTGACTGTGCTCCAAGAGGAGCCATGCTTATCTTCCCATTGTCTGGCATGATGATCCAGAAAGCATTGACTGCAGAATAAATAACTATAAAAAATCCAGGCCAAGGAGATGAATAATGAATATATGCACTCAATTTAAAGGTTGGAGTGCAGAGCTGGGAGGACCATAGAGACACAGCTTACTCACTTCTGCTCTTTCTGACTCATTGGAGTCCCTTCTCTCTCTCCCTCCATCCCCCTTCCTTTATTTTGGGTTTTTCTTACATTAAGCTGCCATCAAAAGCCCAAGCTCTTTTTCTTGTCTAGTCCCATCACTTGTGCTTCTTGTGGTGTTAGTTCAGTAATTTCCCAACTTTGCATGGCTCTTGGAAACCTGGCAGCATGTTCTCATGTGCTCACATGGGCCTGGAAACCATTGTGTATATGCTATCTGCGAGCTGCAAGGTCTTAGCATCAGGGTGGGAGGAAAGCGGAGGCTGTGGCAGAGAGAGATGGAAATGATGCCAGAGCCAGCTTCATCCTTTCTTCCAGCCTGAGCAAGTGTCCAGACCTTTACATTGTATGGGGCCCGATCTTCCCCAATGAGGACCATCAGGTCGCTGATGGGCAGAGCATTTGTGTCTGTATGTATGATTCAGTCATCAGCTCACTGCAGGTGCTGTTTCCTGTTCTTGAGTCATCCGTGATTGCATGATGGGTGGCTGTGCAATGCTTGGGGCACAGGGCTGACTACTTTTTCTTTCTTTTAAAAATTGTTTTCTGGGCATAGCTTTGATTCTTTTTTTTTTTTTTTTAATCTTGAGCTGTGGAATTTCTGTAGGAGCCTTTTGAATTGTATCTTACTCATCATACAGTTCTCCTTTCTGTCATCTCCAAGTTAGGATCCGTGCTTCTACTGCTGTACTGGGGAACAGTGACAGTCGCAGCTAATATCTGTTGATGATGCTGAGTGTGCTGGACCTTCTGTAAATCCTGTGTGTGCTCTCACTGAATCCTCAAAACAACCTAATAAGGCAGCAGTTTTCAGCTGGTGTGCCCCAGCACACTGGTGTGCCGTAAGAATTTTTAAAACATGGAATACCTAACTAGTTAAGGCCACTGACCTCTTTTCCCTTAGACTGTCAAGTAAAAAAATGACAACAGCCAACACAACTATAGCCATCCAGCATGAATAAATCAAAATTACACCTATTTTTTAAAAATCAGATTGACAAGAATACATATTTTGGTGTGCTGCAGAATCTTAATAATTAGTTTATATGTTTCATGAGATGAAAAGCATTGAAAATTGTTGTTATAAGGTGCTGATACTATCACTGTTACCACCATCTCCATTTTTATAGATGAGGAAAGCCAAGGATCCATTTGGAAAGATATTAGGTGCCCCTTTTTGATAAAAACAAAAACTAAAACAAAAAAACAAAACAAAACAAATTCTAAGCATCCCTTACAGAAAAAGGAATGGTATCTTCTGTGAGTAACAGGCATTTTTTAGGTGGCTGCTAAGGTACAAGATTTAGTAGAGTTTTTTCCCCCCTTCCCCCCCCTTTTCTTTTTTAGAACTGTTACCAAGGAGATATATTGCCTTCCAAAGGCAAATATGCCGAAGAATTTCTCCTGCTTTTGGCTACTCTTGTGTCTGAAGAATGTCACCATACCCAACAGTTTTCCTTATGAGGAATAAGGATGAAAATGCCTTGTCCCGAAGTCTTGTGGTTAGAGTAGCCCACACCTCTCAGGGAAACATTGCATTGTTTAAAAATGAATCAGATCCAAGCCATTCATGCTCATCTGTGATGCCAGCCATTGGTTAGAATATCCATATAAACAGTTGCCTTCTGTCTGGGGAGACTAGAGTGGGTGTGGGTCAGAGTCAGTAACCTTGTGGGGAGTGGATAAAAACCGGACTGAAAGGAAGAACATCAAAGAGGATCTGTTCCCTCTTCAATCTCTGGCAGCTCCAGAGGCTGTGAGCATGGAGATGAAAACAGCTGTTCTGCGGTACCTGCTGTATGAATGAGACATTTGTTTACTACTCATGCCTAGGGACCGTTCGTTCTTAAGTAATGGCTGCTGTTTTCTCAGTTGCAGCTCCATTATCATTGGTTTCGAAGGATGTAAATGGATGTGTTGAAGTTGATACATTTCAAATTTCATTTTGATTTTAGTATTTCTAAAGCCTCCTTTAACAGAGCTGTACCCAGTTACCAAATCATTTTGTTTTTTTCTGCCCTTAATTTTAGTGGAAAGGCTTATGGGAGGTGAAGACTGAGATCCAGCCGTAGAATGGAAGAGAGAAGAAGCAATTATAATCACCAACATGGCTTTAGAGGTTTTGTGGATTGATGTTTCTCAGTTTGTTGATTCAGAAGTGGGGATTGAAGAGCAGTTTTTAACAGCTTTATTGAGACATAATTCGTATAACACAGCACTGAAAAATTGTAATGAGCTAAGTAGCTGTAGACTGAGTCTGGGACTCTGGCAAGAGCAGTCCCTAGACTTCACTCTGATTCAGATTGGGAGGCCGAAATTTGAGTTTGATTCTACCCTCTTTAAGCCTCAGTTTCCTCACCTGTGAGAGAGTGATACTGCTAGTTCGTGGACCTACCTTGTAGAGTTGCTCTGAGGATTCGGTGAGCTAATAGTGCATGTAAAGTGCTTAGCACAGTGCTGGCACAACCTCAGTAAATGATGGCTAGTTTAGATCCATTAATCCAGCTTCATACATAGACTCTCACACTACTTTAGGGAATTATCTTTCTGGTGGGTGTGTGTGTGTGTGTGTGTGTGTGTGTGTGTGTGTGTGAATTTCAGAGAAGCACTGAAAATTTTGAAGTATAAGTCAGTCCCCAAATATTTCTTGTTTACCCGAAGTTTAACTGGTTGTCTTGTATTTTTATTTGTGAAATCTGGAGACTCTAATTTAACCCCATTGGTTCTTCTGCTTGGAATCTTTGGCGACCTTTGTGATCACTACAAATGAGTTGAGGAATTTTGAATAGGATGTAGGGATATTATGTTATTTGCAACTCCTCCATAGTCCCCATCCTTGTTGCTAGTAGAAACCTGGCCTTTCACGAATAGCCCTGGCATCCACTTAACACTGGTTGCATAGCAGCCAAGCATCTTTGTTGAGAAATAAGACAGAAGGAAACCTCTCTGATGGCACTTCCTGTGCTTCATGGTGTTGCTGAGCCTGTGGTGAAGAGGTGGTCAGGAAGGGAATCAAGGGCGCTGCAGCCGTGTTTGCAGTTCACCTTGGAGGAGTTGGGGTCCACAGGCAGAGACCCCAGTGGTATGTAGGCAAACAACCCTGTTCTCAGGCTTCCTTAGCCATTTGCAAGCCTTACCTGTGCAGAACTTCAGCAATGAGCATCTACTGTCTGCAGGTCTAGGGAACACACACACATACAAAAGAAATAATCCTGGTCCTTGATAACTGAGGAATGTATAGTTCATAGAGAGATATGACCAGCAGTTTCAATGATTGTTGTAATTTACCGAGCACTTCCTTTGTGACTTTGCCTGAACACTGGTAGGTGCTTTTTGTGCATTGTCACCATAATCCTCACAGCAGCCCTGTGAGCAAGATTCTGTGACTCTCCCCATTTTCCACATGAGGCAGTTGAAGCTTAGAATATGGGATGGAGCCTGGAGCCACACATAGTTTTGTCTGTCCTGTCCACCTCTGTCCTGTCCTGTCTCCTGCATCAAAATTGTTGTATAGTTTGAATCACATGAGATTACCAATATTTTACTAACCATTTTTAACCTACAAAAGTGATAATTTCATATAGTTTAACCTAATCCAGAGTATTAGGATTACAGTTGGGGTGTGTTGAACACAGAGTTTATTTAGTCATGTATCATTATTTATCAATTATTGTATTATTTTCCATATGGACAACTATAACCTACTTTTACCCTCTCCTGTATGTGTGTGTGTGTGTGTGTGTGTGTGTGTATGGTGTAGTAGTTATATCACAGTGAATTGTAATATCATTACATAACTATTACACGTAACTTGCTGAGTGGAGTGAATGAAATATGTGGGCCTAGTTAAGGCTTACCAGAGAGACTTCTGGGAAATTAGTTTTCATTTGTTCACTCTTTCACTCACCAACATACTCCATGGCTCACTCACTGCTTAGAAACTCACTGAATTCTGCCAACCACCATATTAAGCTAGATTTGAGCATGGGTTTTTTTATTTTTAAAGTTTCATTATGGAAAAATTTTGCTCTTGTCCATTTGTAGTCAGTTCTGCTAGTCTTTCTGGACATTTCATAGAAATGGAATCATATACAATATGTGGTCTTCTGTGTCTGGCTTCTCTGACTTAGTATACTATTTTTCAGGTTTATACATACTGTGGCATGTATAACTAGTTCATTCCTTTTTATTGCCAAGTGGTATTTCATAGTATATATGCACAGTTCTACATTTTGTTTTTCCATTCACCAGTTCAGAGGTATTTGGATCATTTTCACTTTTTGACAATTATGTATATTACTACAATGAACATTCTGTGCAAGTTTTTGTGTGGATGTATGTTTTCATTTCTCTTAGGTAGGTAACCAGGACTGAAATCGTTGGGTCAGATGGTAAATTTATGTTTAATTTGAGCAGAATTTTGAGAGAGGAGATTCAAGAATGGGTTTATAGGAAGGCTCAAAAGTGGAAATGAGATTTGGATTAGCCAGTAAAGCAGCAGTAACCTGGAGTAAATACCAGAACCCAGAAGGGTGAGCTGGACGGATTTTAAACTGGGAACGTTGAGGGCAGCTGGAGTCGGCCGGAGAGGTCCTGATGTCCATGAAAGCTAATGCTGCTTCTCTTTCCATATGCGGCAGTGTGGGCAGAAGGCTTCTCTTTCCCTTGCTGTTTCTGGGCCACAGGTATTCGGATGCATTTTACACTTTTCCAGCACTGATTGTCTTTAACAGGAAGCGATGCCTCCTCATGGAACATTGGTTCTCAAATGCCGAGTCCCACAGATTTTGCTGAGAAATATAAATATATGGGCAATATAACAGGAATTTTTCATAAAACTAAATTTATGTAATGCAGAGGTTTGTGTCTTATTCTGCGAGTGTATCTTCCTTACTATTTTGGAATAGCTGAGATTATTCTTTTTTTATTAAGTGATGATTGATATAAATATTTTAAATGGTTGTACTTGGCATAATAAAATAATTGCAACCTTGTGGTTATGTAATAATTGCAACCTATGTGGTCTGTGTCTCTGTATTTAATTTAAGTTGGATGTTGAAATTCTCAAGTCTAGGAACCACTGCTCCAAAGAATGTTTTGGGAGGGATGCTTTGACATCCATGGCTCTTGTGTTCTACCTCCTTTCTCCTTTTCTTCTATGATTGTGGAGTGTGGGCAACTGGAGTGATGCCTGGAAGAGACTAAAATAAAAGATTAGTGAAACCAAGAAGGGACTATTCCAAATATGTAACACCATTATTTAGACATCTGACTGTAAATGCAAGCAGTTGAGGGCACATGCCATCCTTCATCACTTTATTAGTGTAAGGAAGCCAGAACCAAGTGCAGGTTGGATTTCTTATGCAAATTTGGGGCAAAGCCGACTGTTGATCGTGTTTAGGGAAAGCACCTGCTTTTAAAAATATTCTGCTGAGGGTCGAGGCACTGCAGAAACTGTACTGTGGTGAGATCTGTGGGACAGAACAGCAGCCCTGGTCCTAAGGGCGAAGGGAGCCCTCAGTCTTCCCTAGTGTGCATCTCCAGCGTGGGGTTAGGGAGTGGAATTTTTCTGTAACATGGTTTTGAAGTGCACATAGCCTTTTTTCCCAATTAATAATAACAATAGTGATGATGTTATGTGTGAAATTCATAAGAGTGAAAGGCATTGAGCTGAACACTGTGCTAAGTGCTTTCAGGCATGATATAATTGGACCCTAGCAACAGTTGTGTTGGAGAGGTATGGTTAGCTCGAGTTTGTGTGAAGCAACTTAGGGTCAGGAATGTTTAGTAACTTGTTTGCTTCACCTGCCAATGGAGGAGAGACGCAGAGCCAGAAAGGGGCCGGGACAGGATTCAGACCCAGCCTGTTCTCTTAAAAACCCAAACCTCTCAGTTCAGCGATTTCTACCTTGAATCTCATTCCCAGAGGCCGCACACTACTTTGGTCCAGCTTTATTGTGGAGGTCTTGTGTGTGGAAGGGGAGCTGGGGACGGAGTCCTGGGGCTGTGCTCCTCAAGGCCTCCCTGAGGAAGCTGTATAGTGCTGGTGTGTCTTATACTGTTTGCTTCCCCTCTGTCTACAGAGAGCACTATTGATTCAGCCTTGGGAAGTCTTTGACCTTGCTGCACCCCTCACCTCCTTTGTTGATGCGTCCCCAGAATGTTCAGGTTCACACCCACATTGCAACCCTGGCTCCTGCAGACAGGATGGGAGTACTAGTACTAGCCAGGACAGAGGGTTCTGCTGGGCTGCATACAGGTGGTTTCTCATTGCTTGCTTTGGGAACAGGGGGCTTATTTGTTATCTTCATGCAGTTTGCGCAGGCCATGTTTTAAATGCTTGCCATTTCCTAGTGAGGAAGGTGGATGGAAAATGAGGAATTGGGAGGTTCTGTCCATTTCTCTTAAGTTTAAGAATGTTGTGTTTTAGGAGACTGTTGTAATGAACAACAGTCGAATTTCTCTTCTGCTTGTTAAACTTCATCCATATTTAGAGGTGATGAAATCCCATTTGTCTAACTAGTATCAAATTTTGCTTAGTGTTGTTTAATTTACCCCTCTCTCCCCCTACATAATTTAACAGTTACCTTAGTTTTTATACTCAGCAGTCTGTGAGCTATGGCCAGTGTTACGAACTTCTGGTGAAATGGAGTGTTCAAGACATGAAGTGGTTGAGTTGTGCAGGGCCTAGCTAGAATTGGATGTAGAAATCAGGTCTTCTGATTGCTAGCCCAGCTGCTTTCCCTGTTACACTTTGTGGAATGGACTGGCCATTGACAATGAGATCCGAGGACTGGGCAGAAATGGAGGCCCCTCTTAGCTGGATGTTGAGCTGATTAGAGCTTCGTCCAGCTGTTTGGGACCAGACTTGAGCTCTAAGATGGACCAACTAGCCCCATAAAGAAAGAAAAGCTCTTCTCTCATTACAGATGGTGCCCTGGCCCCTATCAGCTGTGGTGGAAGTTTCTGCCCCTGGAGGAGAGACACAGAGTAGCTTTTCTTACCATGGGTGAACTCAGAACATATGCTTTATTTATATATGGCACATTACTTATTAAGCTTGTGTTTTTTGCTTATCTCATTCTCTGGCACCTCGCCCATCAGTTAGTTGCCCCTTTTATAAGTGCCTGTATGGCTGGGTGTTCTGATTTTTATATGAGTTTTGACAGTTATCAGAAATTTACAGTGTGATTTTCAAAGGACTTAGTTGAATGGCAGTGTTAAATTTTGTGTTGTAGAAATGTTAAAATAAAACTCCATAAATATGCGCATTCAGTGCCTATTTTGAATGGTCTTATTTTTGTGTCTTATCAGTCTCCATTAGATATCTTTATTACTCAAGTAATCTATGTTCATGTAGAGTGATTAGAAAATTCAGATAATCTAAGAGAAAAAGAGGAAAAGAAAAAAATATACAGATATACTGTAATTAGAGTCCCTCAAGAGAAACCAGAATGTGAAGGACTTTGAACTTTTCAGAAGGAGGGGTCTAGTCAGTCACTGCGAGTCATTGTTCCCTGAACAGCTCTTCTCTTCCTTGTTTCAATTGCTAGAGACCAAGATACAAATTGGGGTATCTGAGCGTGTTCTGGAGAAAGTCAGGGTAGCATTTGGATTGCTGCATTCTGCTGTGAGCCTACATGGCTCATGGGTCAAAAGTCCTGCTGTTAATGCACCACCTGCTAGAGGTGGCAGTGAAAAGGGAAAATTATTCCTTTGGGGTGTCCTATTGATACAGTTGCGAGTTCTCAAGCAAAAAGGGAGAAAATAATCTTACAATCATACCTCTTCACTTATGCCTCCCAGCCCTGCTGGAGTCATCCATCCACCCGCCCATCTATTTAATTCATTCATTCATCCATTCACTCATTCATTCATCTGTTCATTCAATACCTGTTTACCATGCACCTACTGAACACCATACATTGTTTGTATTTGGCTCTGGGAATACAGATGAGTAAGACAAGTCCCTACTCTCATAGAGCTTATGTTGGATTTGTGCAGGTTGTGGTACCATTGCTTCCCTTTAAACTTTTTCTTCTATAATCATGAAGGTGTTCCTCTCTCCCCTGGAGCTGACCACACCCCTAGGTTTTGTGCTGGAGCTCACTGCACCCTCAGACCCGCAGCCTATCTGCAATTAGATCATCCCCAGTGGGGAAGGTGAGGAGGAGAAGGCAACCTTTGGCTGGCAGAATTCTTCTCAAAGTGGGACTTGACTTTTGTCTGGGAGGAGGAGGGGGGCAGATCACAGAGGGAGGGGCTCCTGGCTTTATCAGAGAGAGAAGGCCTCATTGTGTGTTGTTGTTGGAACAGGTCCCAGAGACCTCAGTGCAGTTCTTTGGACAGGCCTGAGCTAAGCTACCATGCTATAAAATAATAGCCGAAAGATTGAATGTGGAATTTAGGATAGTATCAAAGGGAGCTCTGTGTTACAGCTCCCTCCAGGCAGAGGGCAGGACTTCAGCCCCAGGTCAGGCCCTGTTGTTAACTCCATAATATCTTCATGAACATGCCTTTTGTGTCTGTGTGTTTGTTCTCTGTGTCTGTCTCTTTCAGTCTCTGTCAATCTGTCTGTCTCTCTGGGGTATGGTCATTTATTAAGAAACTTCAAGGAAAAGTTTAAAACATAATCTCTGTAAATTCTCTTCTTTTTAAGGTGCGGCACGTCTGGGTGGATGGGTGGGTTGCAGCGATGGGGACATGTGACACAGAGAACTTAGCAAGTTCCAGGAAACCATGTTTCTCTAACTTCAGTCACTCACAAGCTTTGACCACGCTTTTCTGCCACATTGACGTGACACCTATTCTATTGTTTACCTAATATTTTTCTTTAAATAGGAGTACTTATTCTTTTTGAAAGGACTCTCTTTGTTTTAAAAGAGTATTTTATAACTTGGCCATAAATAAAGCACCAATATAATTTTCCCCAAATCGAAGTAACCGTAGAAATCAATCTTTCAACTCTAATGTTTATTTATGTGCCACCTAAAATGATTTTGTACACCGCAAAGTGGTGTGCTTGCCAAATTTTGGGAAATTCTTTTGTAGATTGTACTAGCTGTAGCCAACAGATTCCTGGAGATTCAGATGAATAAATCTCCAGTAACTTTTTCTCCATATCCCCTTCCCCCACTAAAGTGAGTTACTGGTTACAACACAAGGTGGGGTATGTGAGGCGTCAGGAGTGTCACAGGTATAAAGGGAGGGAGCATTCTTGGCTGCCCTTTTCACTGTTCATCTGTGGGCTCTGGCCCCTTGAATGACTGCTGTGTACTCTGGGTGCGGGGTAATGTTGCCAGTGCTGGGGAGCCGAAGGTGCAGACACTGTGAAATGTGCCGTGGACCAAACTGTCTGTGTGCCAGGAGCTTCCCCCCATCTCTTTAGCACCTGTTTTCCACCCTGTGTCACAGAGCAGAAGCTGAAAGTGTGGGATCTGGAGGCCAACAGTGTGGGTTCAAATCTGGGGCCTACTCCTTTTGTGACATTGACAAGCAACCTCTTTATTCATTTATTCAACAAGTAAACATTGCATGCCTACTGTGCCAGCCACTGCTCTATGCTCTAGGGAAATACTAGCCAACAAAATGGAAAAAATGCTTTCACTGAGCTCATATTCTTAAGGCCTTATTTTAAGTTGTTAAATGGGTGTAATAATAGCCCTACCTCCCATGGTTATTGTGAGGTTTTGGTGAGCTGGTGTAGATGAAGATCCTTAGCACGGTGCCTGGCTCAGAGGTTACTTAATAAATGCTAGCTGTTTAATTATGCTACTTAGTGCCCAGCATTATACCAGGTTTTGAGCTCACTCTCTTCCTGCTTTAGTTTCAGTGGCACCCAACTGAAATATTCGCTCCTTACTTCTTAGCCTGTAAGTCATTCTTGAGGCCCCGTGACCTCTAGGAAACTAGCATGGCTTGGAGCCTCCTCCTCTAATCATAGGACTCTTAAGAACTCCTGGTCACCCCCTGAAATAAGCTTACTCATCACCTAGCTGCATGAGGAGTTGACATTCTCTTGCCCTGGATGACGTTTTGCGGAAGGGATCTTTTGTCCTTTTGTTAACTGAGAAAGGCTGCCCTCCCTCTCTTCTGCTTTTTTCCTCTGCAGTGCCTCTTCCTCTCATCCCATAGTATGAGGGCTATTTGGGCAGAAATCCTGGCCCTGCGGTGTGCTGCAAGAATCTCTTTAAGACAGTTCTTTATTACTGCTACAGGAAAAGCTTAGTTGATCAAGAACAGGTATTGGTCCTGGGCCTTGTCACCTGTCTTTAGATGGGTTTGATTGAATTTTAATTATATTCACTCCTGACAAGAAAAATTCCATTTATCAATTCTGTAATTAACAGCACAAATGTAAGGTCTTGTCCTGAGTCTGTAGTCCCTGAAAGGCAAAAGTCTTCATTGCCTCGAGAACTCAGTGGCCTGTCTGATCATGGCTTTTGTGCCCAGTGGCCATACTGTGCAGGCTGACTGCTTCAGAAAGGATGCCAGCCCGCCCGTGCCCTGCAAAGAGTGGCAGGGCAATTACTTGGAGTGTGGAACAATGTGAACAGTGTGCATTTCAGTTTGCTAGGGCTGCCATAGCAAAGAACCACAAACTGGATGGTTGAAACAGCACAGACATATTTTCTCACAATTTTAGGCACCTGTGATCAAGGGATTGGCAGATTGGTTTTTCCGGACACCTCTTTCCTTGGCTTTATACATGGCTTTCTTCTCCCCGTGTCTGTATATGGTCTTCCCTCTGTCATAGTCTGAATCCTAATCTCTTCTTATAAGGACACCAGTAATATTGGATTAGGGTCCACCAATATGACCTCTTTCTACCATAATATGTCTTTAAAGGCCCTATCTCCAAATATGGTCACATTCTCAGGTATTCAGCATTAGGACTTCAACGTATACATTTTAGGGGAACAGTTCAGCTCATAACTGTGTGGTTCAGGAATATGGTTCCAAGATACACCCATGTTATCTAGGCCTTTAGTTGCTCAGATGGATCTTGGAGGGTAGTAGGAGTTCTAGAAGGAAGGCAGTTTCAGACTTGGGCATTGACTCTGTAGTGGCTGCCATTACTAGTTTAATAGGATCTTGGTGGTGATGTAGGCTGGTTGGCTGATCCTCAGGAGGGTCAACCAGGCCTCAAATAGGTGTACAATTTGTTCTGCAACAGGGAAGTGAGCTTTGATCATTTACCCTGTGTCCTGGGTCCTTTCAGACAGGATTTGAGGGAAAGGGGTAGAGATAGTTTGGGGAAGGATTTGTTGACAGGGCAAGTGTGATGTTGTCCTTCAGACAAGACTCAGAACTTTGACAAGAGTTGGGAAAACCAGGGCTAGCATTTTCCAGTAATCTGAAACCCCCCTCTTCTTCCGGTTAGATGTTCTGTAAACAGCGACTGCCTGCAAGAGAGGTTTGGAGTCTGTTGACTTTGGCTGAGATGTAGCCTGAGAAGATTCATCAGTTTCCAATTCCTGTTCTTTCAGGATATTAAGTATTGCAATGAACTGGAAAACTTTTCTTTATTAAAATTGGAGGAAGAGTTGGATGTTTTGAGGGAGACCTGGAACAGGAAGGGAGCTGACACCAGAAGTTTCACTGTATTCCTTCAGAGATTATTTTATCTTTTTTGCATTGTCAGTGTCTAGTAGCTTAAATATGTGGTGTCACAAGGGGAGGTAAAAAAATAAAGCTCTTCCAGAAGTGCTGACAGTATAGCTAGTTTGTGAGGCAGTGTGTACAGTGGTTAAGGGCACACGTTCTGGAGTCCCATTGACTTGGTTCAGATCCTGCCCTACTGTTTCATCACCCCTGTGACATTGGGCCAGTTGTGAATCTCTCAGCTTCAGTTGTGTTACCTGTAAAATGGGAATGATATTTGGTCATGTGATGGTCAAATGAGGTAATAGATGTAACACCCTTAGTTAATTCTCAACAGTTGTTAGCCAGCTGTTAGCCTCTCCTCATATTATGTGTCAGGCCAGTCTGATGTCCAGCTTTATTAAGAATAGAACAGCATTGCATTTTTATCAGGTTCTGATGTTCCATATTTTCCCATTTCTAGCCAGGAGAACTAACTCTCTCTCTCTCTCTCTCTCTTTCTCTCTCTCTCTCTCTTTCTCTTTCTCTCTCTCTCTCTCTCTCTCTCTCTCTGAATAGCACTCACAGAGGAAGTTTCTTTGGAATGGGAAAGACATATTTTTAATTACATTTGGTGTTCTGTTACTAGATCTGAGGTTAGTTAGTTTTAGTTTTATTGGCTAAAAAAAGTATGTTGACCAGCTGAGGGTCATATATTTATACTTACTGTACACCTCTATTGAGATGTCCCTGTCACCTTCTTGCACCCTTCTCCCACTTGCTTTGTTTTGTGTAGTCACACTGGCCTGCTGCTTCCACCCACCACAGGACCTTTGCACAGGCTGTTCCCTGGACCTGAAACACTTTTGCCACTTCCTTTTCTCCCCACTCATCCCCCAGGCTCAGCTCAGGCTCACTCCTCTGGCCGGCCTTGCTTGTCCCTCTATGCGCCTTCTATAGGACCCTGATTCCTTCCTTCAGCAAGAGCTCTTGCTAACCATATATTCATTTGGGTAAGGTTTGATTAGAGCTTGTCTCTTCACTAGATGAGAAGCCCACAAGGGTAGGAACCATGTTTTTTTTTTGTTCACCATGATATACCAAGTGCCCTGTAATACTTTGTTCATAGTAGACACTGAGTAAATATGTGTTGAATGAGTGAATGCATATTGTTTTGTTAAAAAGAGCTGTATTAGGTACTGTGGGGGCTGCAGAGGCAAGCTATTCAGTCCGTGCTCTGAAGGGGCATTCAGTCTCATTGAGGAAAACACCATTAAATAGTGCTACAGGCAGGGTACAGAAGTGAAGCCAGAGTTCACAGGAGCGGGACATATTACAAGGCGGGGAGGATAAGTAAAGGTACCTCGTAGGAGATGTAACGGTTTCACTGAGCCTCGGAGGAAGAGGAGTTGGGGCTGAAGAAATGGGAGAAAAAGTTCCCTTATATAGGGAGAACTATGTAAGCCAAGGCTTGGAAAGGACAGACTGGCTTCAGGGATGGGAATCAGGTGATTTGGCTGGAGCCCAGCAGGCAGGCAGGGAAGCAGTGGGCAGTGAGTTGGAAGGTCTGTGAAAGCCAGGTTGTAGCAGGCCTCCAGTGCCAGGCAAGGCACTTGGGGTTGGTGTGGAGGAAAGGGGGATGTCCTTAGGAGGTTCTGAGCAGAGAGGCGACGTGATCAGCTCTGTGCTCTAAGCTGGTAGTATCTAAGATGGTGTGCTTGGAGGAAAGACTGGGGAGGACAGGTAGGGAGAAACTCAAGAGAGTGGGGAGAAGAGGGCTTAAGTGGAGGTTGAATAATGAGAAGTGAGAGAACATTGATGGGGCCTGGTCACTGGTTTGAGGTGGGAGACAGGGGCAGTGATGGGGTTGTGCATCTTGGGCTCCTAATACAAATGATCTTTCCAAATGCAGAACGTGCAAAGCATCCAGCACGGTGCCTGGAAGGTGTTGGAAGTTCAGTGAATGTTAGTTCTTTTCCCTGTGCCAGAAATGAGGAACTCAGATGGAGAAACCAGGGGGTAGGAAGTGCCTAGATGGAGGTGCCAGCACAGCTTTCAGGTGACGAAGTTCAGCAGGTGGCTGGAAAAGTGGGAGTTGGTGAGGGAAGAGAAGTGAGTGACCCCTTCCCAGAGTTACTGTTAAAGCCAGGGGAGAGAGGTGGGGTGTATTTGTCCAGGATGCTGTAACAAAGTCCCACAGAATGTGACATTTATTTCTTATAGTTCTGGAGGCTGGAAGTCTGAGATAAGGGTGCCAGCATGGCCAGCTTTGGTGAGAACCCTCCTGTGGGTAGCAGACTTTTCATTGTGTCCTTCTATGGCAGAGAGCAGAGAGAGGAACCAAGCTCTTTCCTCACTTATAAGGGCACTAACCCTATCAGGGGGCCCCATCTCCATGACCTCATCTAATGCTAATTACCTCCCAAAGGCCCCACCTCCTGATATCATAATATTGGGGAGTAGGGTTTCAGTAGATGAACTTTGGAGACACACAAATATTCAGTGTATCACAAGAGGTTTGGGTAGAACTTGGAGGACCATTTCCCTCAAAGGGTAATAGTAGGAAGCAGGGAGCCAAGTGAAGAATAGTCAGAGATACAGGGGGAAGGACCCTGAGAGGATGGTGCCTTGAAAGCCTTGGTTCCTAAGATAGGTTTTCCTGCCGTAGACCTGATGAAGGCTAAGAGGACCTTAGGTGGCCTGTGGGTGGGATTGGATCGTGGTTTGGCTTCCATTTCAGCCAGCCATCTCTGTTACTCCCATTCCCTGACCACAGACTACATCCCCCACCCCGGGCAGCCATCTGGTAAGTGCCCACCTCTGGTGAGGCGGTGTGGATAGATCAGCACAACTTCAGCGCTTGGCTCAGGCAGGGCTTTTCCCAAAACGGCCATCCAAGTTATTGAATTACACTGTTTACCCCTCCTGCAAAGATGGTGGATAGTGGACCCATCAGCTAGCGGTTTAATGGGAAAATCAGCCACACGAACATTCAAAAGTTTGGGTGCCTTGTTTAAAATTCCTCGCCAGACTTGGATCTACTTGGAGTTTGGGGAATTGGAATTTTAGCTGTAGTTGAGTCATGAACATTGACAGGTTAATTGTCTGTTCTGGCTTCAGGTTTAAGAATGAGATAGGATTAATAGGGGCATCGGAAAGGGCTCTGGGATTGTAATTAAGATTCTGCTTTCTGCCCCTTAGCACATCACCCTGTTTCAAGCCTGGGAATGTGGGTTCTCTGCCAGTATTTGTTAGGAGTTCTGATGGCTCTCGGCAGGTTTCTTTAGATTGCCTGGCCTGGGAGAGTATCTTCTCTTCCATCTCATGTGGGGACCACAAAAAACCACAAAAAGGCAATGGCATATACCAATTACCATTAAAAAAATTAGTCTACTTTAACCCTCTGTCTGTGATCTGGGCCAAAGCCAGGCTCCACTGGCCTTGTTCAGGCCAGTCAAGCCACGCTCCAGCTGGTGCACACCTTCTCTCAGCTTCTTGCCTTTGCACATCCTTATTTTCTTGGTGCTCTGCCCATAGGTGTGGTATTGCTGACTGGGGTCAGAGACTGGCACAGGAGTGAGGGCTGCTGGAGGGAAGTATCTTGTGGTGGTTGCACTTTCTGTTGTCAGTCAGATACTCATTGTACTTGGGGTCTCTGTACTCTCCTTTAATGTCATTTCATCAAGGAACATAGCATGATGGGTAAGAGCTCAGACTCTGGGGTTTGGATTCTCTCTTTATTAGCAGTATTGCCTTAGCAGTCACTTAATTTTTCTGAGTCTGGGTTTCCACCTTCATTGGACTCTCAGGAAGAATAAATGAGATCATCATTGTAAAGAGCCTAACTCATATGCCAACACAGTCAGTGTGAGTTGTGTTTGTGTCATTCTTATTTTTTTTCCACCATCAGCAGGAAGGAAGAGCTTGTAACCTTTGGTCAGCTCCTCCTTGTGGCACCTCTCACCTGAAATGATATGGAGGACCCTCAATTGGGACCCCCCTTCCCTGTCCCTATGAGAAGGTTCCAGCCCCACCCTCTCTTGGGGTGTGTCTGGAAGGGTGCTCACCCTGACTCCTGGCCTTTCTTCAGTTCCTCCTGGTCATCTGACCCACGGCTGTGCGGCACACGGAGTTCCTGTTGGTATTTTGTTTGTAAGGAGCAGCTGCCTGCTCAAGCCAGCTGAAGCTGAGAGGAGAAATGTATTACTGGGATGCCAGGATGTCCCACGGACCTGAGGGCAGGGAGCATAGCGGGCCTGGAAGCAGGAGTTGGAAAGTTAGGGACCAGGCTGTGTGCATGTCTTCTCGGGGCTGCTGGGGTCTCCTCTCACTTGCTGCCACAGACCAGCTTTTGGCCTGTGTGCACAACAGGAGAAAGGCCACCCCAGCCCAGTTCTGAAAAACTCCTCAGTTTCAGTGCCCAGCATTCCAGCATCACCGAACAACCTCATCTGTGCACTCATTACAAATTCCCCAAAGAGAAGCAGGTTGGCCCCGCTAGGCCAGGTGCCCATGCTGGTCCATGCAGTGAGGAAGCAGGGCTGGGGAGGGGTGGGCATGGCTCACCCCATTGATGGGAGCAGGCAGGTCACAAAAAAGGTATGGGGACAGGTCCATCACCTTTATACCTGTCATATATCCTGGTGGAGAAAAAGCCCCCTCTTTCTCTTCCCGTAGCCAATTCTGCCAGGTGTATGCAGACTGAGCCTGTTAGTTTATCTAGGTTTGCCAGAATAGGAGGCCTCCCGCATTACAGTCCATGGGTGCCTCATAAAATCCTCTGGTGGTCCCGGATCTTTGCAGTATATGAACCAGTGTTTCCTGAAGAGGGGTGGTTCTTACATACAGGTGACATGAGAGATGGTTTTAGGTGATACAAAGGTAAAATTTTTTGTACTGATAATTATATATTTCATTTGCAAAACTTACAACAGGATCAACCCCACACTTTCATAACTGTTACATATAAAATTTTCCTTTTATATTACATGTCAGTAAAAATGAGTTTATGTAAAACTTTTAAATAGTATGGATTTGAGGACAAAAGTGAAGGTGATATGTGATTCAGTGAAGTCAAGAAATAGTGAGTGGTGGGCCATGGGTTTTTACCTGAGAGCACAGAGAAGCCTTCAGGAGGTCTATGAGTCCCTTGAGATTTAAGCAAAATTTTGATTGTATTTACTTTGACTTTTTTTCCTGGAGTGTAGGTCTTAGTGTGGCTTAAAAATGGAGTGTCCATTGCAACTTTCTCAGGGTTATTTCTGGAAAATGCCGTTTCTTTCTCCAGAGACTCTGATGTATCAGTTTCAGTGGAACCCCTTCCTTACAGGAAAACCTGCATTTCCACAGACATTTAGGTGACTAAAGCAGGCGATTCTCGGGCCTTGCACTGAGGAACGCTGCTCAAGAAGGCGTTGACCCAGCGTATTTAGGGCTGCTGTACAAACTGGTAAAGCTTTCTTGTCAAGAGTTTTTGGAGTCTGTAGATAAAAGGTTGCTGGATAAATGTATGTCTTTTGAATGGATCTTGATCTCATGTTTCTAAATGCTATAATACTATAATAATAAACATTTTTTAAAGCAATTACAGTGTGCCAGACACATCTTGTGTGCACTTTCTTATTTTTCCCCAGAACATTATGAAGTGGCGTCTGTTCCTTATTGCTGGTGAGGAAACCCAGACTTCAGGAGTAACTAGGTAGGAGAGCTGGGAGAGAGTGCTTGCCTTCTGCTCCTGGGTCTAGACAGAAGTTGTGGTCTGTGAAGGCAATGCCTGTGTAGTGGTGGGAGCAGCAGGCAGCCTCTGCTCTACTAAGGACAGACAGGATGCCAGGAAGGAGGGCTCCTTGAGGTGGAGCTTGGTGCCAGGTTATAGAGTTTTCTGATAGTCTTTTTTTTTTTTAAGATTTTATTTATTTATTTATTTTTAGAGAGGGAAGGGAGGGAGATAGAGAGAGAGAGAGAGAGAGAGAGAGAGAGAGAGAGAGAAACATCAATGTGTGGTTATTGGGGGTCATGGCCTGCAACCCAGGCATGTACCCTGACTGGGAATCGAACCTACGACACTTTGGTTTGCAGCCCATGCTCAATCCACTGAGCTACGCCAGCCGGGGATTCTGATAGTCTTTTTTAATTCCTCATTTATTATCCCATGTCTTCACTTTGTTATGTTGGAACAAGGGAAGAGAGGATGAATTGCTCATCCATGGGCTCATCCAGAGTAGTCAAGGGGATGCAGCTCTCCCTTCCACTCCCAAGTAGCTTGGTGTTGGCAACAGGAAGTGGCAGGCTGCTAAAGCAGAGGTCCTTATTTTGGAATGCACGGACTGCCTCTTGGAGATGGGGAGGCTTCTTCAATGGCCTTTTGTAAACTTTGAATTTTTGTGCATATGTGCCTATGCCTGCAAGTGCACCTGTGGGTTTTTATAGGTAGTGGAATCCTTGGCTTCCACTGAGCCATCTATAATGTACCCTGAACACATGCCTCACTACAGGGGGGATGTTTATTGCTGGACTGTGGCTGGCAGGACTAGGTCCTTGCTTCTCCAAATATGGCTCCTGGACCAGCAGCATCAGCATTGTCTGGAAGTTTGTTAGAAATGTAAAATCCTGGGCCCTGCCTAGTACCTACAGAATTGGAATTGGCATTTTAACGAGATACCCAGGTGCTTTGTACGAACATAGAGTTTGAGAAACACTGGGTAACCCTCTTCATCTGGTAATTTCCAATGCCAATTCTATGCTAAGGAGGAATTTTCACAAAAAGCCATATTTTCGTATAATCTTGTTTAGAAAATAAGGTGCCTCTAACTGCAATATTCTTATCTTTGTCCTTTGCTTATTGGGTGCTCAGCTGATTATAAGTTGAGTCAAAGCTAGATAAAGGGACTTGTGACCTACATTCATTAATTCACATGAGCTTTTAGGTTGGCCATAAAATGGCATATGATGCAACCCTTTGAAGGAAATAAAAAGTTGGAGATCAATGATTAATCTGCTAACCAACTCCATTCCTCATAAGGACTTTCTTCTAAGAGCATCATTATGGGCTTTAAGGAAGTGATTGCATTGACTTCCCAGCATGTTTTGGTTGTCTTGAAGAGGTCTTTGCTGACTTGTTTTCTTCCCTTTCTTACCTTTCTCCCAGAGTTGGCGTCACTCTTCATTTTTCTGTTGAACTGTGAACAGTAGGCCAGTTTAGTTTCACATTTGCCCTAAGAGTTTGTGTGACCACTCATACTCACAGTTAATAAATGCAGCCAGCCGGATGTCCATGCAACTTCAGTGTTGTGAGTGTATGATACCCATCCTGGCATCTGTTCATCTCCAAAGGCTATCTTCATTTTGGTGTCTATTGATCTGGCAGCTCCTCCAGTCAGTGCTGAACTTCAGCCCACTGTTGCACATTAATTCTTTGGGTGTGCTGGCAAAACAGTGCAGGGTTGAATCTTAGTGTAATTTCTATGTAGCGAACAAACATAGTACCCGATATATATATATTGGGTATTATATATATATATATAATTTTTGGACACATGTCACAATTAAAATTCATCCTAAATTATGGCAAGGCATTTGAACCGTTTTATTGTGTGCATTTTTTGTCTGTCCTCGTCTGGAACCTTGACACTGTAGAGGTTATATGACTGTCTCCCCAGCAGACTGGAGTTCTTGAAGTCTGAGCCCTGCATACACACTTCTGTATGTCTAGCCTCTAGCAGGATGCCTGGCGCATGGGCAAGCAGTCACTAAATATTTGCTGAAATGACTGTTGGATTAACCACCTTTACTGTTGTGGTTCACAGCTGAGCCCCCATTTATTGGAACGCTGATGATAATAGCAGCTGTCATTGATTGAGTGTTCTCTATGAGGTAAGGACTGTGCTAAGCACTTTAAATATATTCTGTCATTTAATTCTCTCAACAACTTTACGAAACGGGGTGTCACTATTCCCACTTCACTGGGAACTTATAAAGTAACTTGGTTAACATCATTTAGCTGCTGAGGATGGAATAGGGAATGGACCCCAGGTCACCTGCCTTTGCAGCTTGTGCTAAACACATGGGCATTTAACTCCATGCAAGTGGGGGCACTGACCAGCAGAAAATGACGGGGTATATGGGGCCATTGCATCTGTTTGTCTGTCGTCTTTAAAATGATAAGCAGATGCAGATATAAAATGTCGGCTGCCCTAGTGCCTGGTGGGAGTCAGCACTGTGCACTGCTCCCCTTCCGTGTGTTTCTCCTCTTCCTCCCTGTAGAATGAAGGCCACAGACTGCTGACACCCCAGTTCTCTCATTGTCCATCCTCAAGCCTGGTTGTAGGGACTCTGTGACCTTAGACACCACTCTAGGTTTTCGGAATAAATCGGCACCCTGCTATTATTTCATGTTAGTGGCAAACCATTCCGAAAGCACTGGTGATCATCAAATATTGTGGGAAGAAAAATCCTGTTTCCCTTCTTAACACATTGTTTGCGGGTATTTTTTATCGCGCGCTCTACTACCAGTCAACGTAAAACGTACAAATACGTTTCCCGCATACAATGTGTTAAGATATAGGACTGAGAGTCTGATTTGAAGTATTTTTTTAGATTATACTAAAAAGTTGTGCCCTGCAGTGTTTAGTGTGAATGTCGTAGGGTGCATGTTAACAAGTATTTGACAGCAATAATTGTTTGTGACAGCTTATAGCTTGCTGATGGTTATTTAACTGCTGGTTGCAGTGTCTCTTTAGGTTACTTCCCTCTTCTACTGCTTTGGGCAAAACGATTTATTTTTATTGTAAGGCCTGTCATGGCAGAATTTTCACTTTTTAATAGTGGGCATCTTATTTGTAACCCTGGAGAGATCTTTTCTTTCAGTGGTTTCTAGATAAATAGCAAAACAGTGAATAAGTATTGTAAGGCATTTGCAGATCATTTAGCTTACCTACCTGTGGTTCTGGCTGCATATGACTCAGACACATTTTGGAACAAACTCTACAGTGAGTTTCACATCACTTTTTTGTTGTTTTTGTAGGTTTCAAAGTGTTTTTGGTATATGCTTATTGCAGTTGGCTTCATCTCTCTCTCTGTGTCTTACTGTCCAGGGTTGTTCCTGTGATCCCGGTTCCTGAGAGTAGTATGTATTGCTGCTTCTTGAGTAGGACTCAGTCTGTCTGTTGATCCTGCATTTGGCAAAAATAAGGATATTTAAAAGTCCCCAGGAAGTAACGTATAGCTTAGGATCACAGTTTCTGCGGATTGCCCCTTATCAAACACCTCACCTTGATTTTCTTTGGCAAGATGGAGCTGGAAAGTGTGTGGGCCTGGAGGCCCTCGTACCTGCTGTTTAGCTGACATCCTGCAGGGCTGTAGCCCTAGCATCAGCAGCTGTATAAGCTCCAGGGTGGGTGTCCTGGCAAGAGAGCCAGACAGGTGATTTGTTAAATTATTACCCATGTGCAGCTTCTGGCCTCTGGTGCTAGGCAGCATGGAGCTCGGCAGGATTAAAAGAGGCTGATTACAAAGCCAGCAAAGGCAGGAGGTGAGACTGCTGGCTGCCACCATGCTTAACTGTCAGACACCCACATAAAGTAGTCTCAGCAGCTGTGTCTCTGTGGGACTTCAGTGCGTGGAAGAAATCAGAGAGCCAAGAACAATGCATTGACTGCAGAGTTGACCCTTGAACAAAGCATGGGTTAGGGGTGCTGAGCCCTGTACAGTCAAAAATCTATGTATAAGTCTTGAATCCCCCCAAATTTAATTGCCCCTCAGTATCTGGGAGTGGGGGGCGGCTTGGTTCCAGCACCCATGCAGATACTAGAATCTGCAGATGCTCAAGTCCCACATATAAAATGGTGTAGATCAATGAATAAGGTCGGCCCTCCTCATTTGCTGACTCCCAGCGGTGAATTGAAAACAATATAGGTATTCACTGAAAAAAATCTGTAGATAAGTGGAACTGTGCAGTCCAAACCATGTTGTTCAAGGGTCACTTGTAATAGGATTTTCCAGGAGCTCTTATTAACAGGACAGGGCATCAAGAGTGTTGTCATAGGCTTTTAGCCTTAGGCTGTTAACAAAATGTTTAGGAGTTGGGGGGGTGCTTGGAGGGATATGGCATATTAAAAGATTTATTGAGGATCTTTTGCCCTCTGCTACTCCAGGAAGAAAAGAAAGTACTTGTAACAATATCTGGCACACAGTACATACTGTGTATTATTAATAACTGCCTTATTACTAACTACTACTACTACCACCACCATTGTTATTGAGCAAGGAGGGGTCAGTCTGGAGGAATAATAGTTGGTTGGGAGTTCTCTCAGGAGGTGGGCATGTGGAACTCTTCTAACGGCTGCCAGGGGGTCTTGGGGGGGGGTCTCATGCAATCCCCCTCCTGCTGGTGGTGGATGTGGGGATGGGGATATGCAGACTTAGATAGGGAGGACCCTGAAAGCTGGTCCCTCCCCAGTGGCCAGGCTAGGAGGGAGCCAAGGTCAATAGCCTCTTCCTGGAGACTGCCTGGGCATCACTGACCCCCCTGGCCACAGGCCACCCAACATTCAAAGGGTTCTTATTTTTTTACTGTAATTCCTTAGAAGGATGATAAATTCCTTCTGGGGCATTCAGGACTTCCTTCCTTCCTTTCTTTCTTTCCTTCCTTGTCTTTCCTTCCTTTTCTTTCTTTCAAAAGCTAAATTGGCAACACTGACTGAAGGTTAAAATAAGAAGTAGTTAGGAGCTAATACTCTAAAAAGGCCTTTCTGTCCTGCAAAGATTCCGGAGCAGACAGGCGGAAACTTCTCTAGTTGGAAAGTATCAGTTAGAGGTGTCCTTGATGGAATCAGTGCTCAGAACACACTTTTAAAACCTGCTCGTGACAATGTTGCTTTTCCTCCTGCAGTTGCCTGGTCTGGAATTTGCAGAATTATGTATAGGATGCTTGTGGGTATTCAGTTTCTGGTGGCCAAGCAGAAATGATGGGGAGGAAGCAGAGTCAGAAGACCTAGAATTTTGTTATCGATTTGTTAGTTAATCCAGGGAAATTTATGATTTTGTTCCATGTGTTCATTTGTAAATTAGAATAGCTTCCTAGCTCACAAGGTTATTAAGGACCAGTGTGACATTGTTGAATGTGGGGATTATTTGTAGAGGAAGGGAGTAGATATTTACTTAACTTGTAGTTCATGTATTTGACAGGCCCCAAAACGTATGCTTCCTCTGTCCATTATCACAGGGGAGTGGGGGAATGCTTCCTAGGTCAGATTCCAGGTAACTAAAGGTTAGCTCTGTCATGGTCACAGTAAGGCTTGTATCCAAGCCCTGCCTGAAGCACCCTACATAATTGACTCACCTAATTCTCACCACAATTCCATAATGTAGGAATTGTTATACCTGTTTTGCAGAGCAGGAAATTGAAGTTGGGAGAGAGAGAAGTAATTTATTCAAAGCTGTGTAGTTTAATCCATTCATTAAATAATTGTTTAGTGATAATCCATTCATTAAATAATTGTTTAGTGAATTTCCACTGTGTGCCAGGCACCAGGATTATCACAGTGAGCACCAGACACAGGTTGTCAGTAGGACGGTCAGGATTCACCGTAGCGTTGTCTGGTTCCAGGGCACAGGTCTTGTCACCACACTATGCTCTTTCTCATTGAACTCTGGTGGTGAAGGGACAGTGAGGCCTGCTTCCTTGTGGAGGCCCTTGAGGTGCAGTGATTTCCCTGGGTCCCTGGGCTCACAGCTGGGAGTCCTGTAGTTATCAACACTGGATCTCAGGGCAGTCCATTATCATCTGTGCCTGTTTCCAGCAAGCCTCTTTGCCACTTACTGTTTCAAATGCCAACACTTGAAAAATTTTAAATACTTGATTAAAAACCTGGCTTACATGTTAGGCATTTCCCTGCTTTTAAAAACATAAGCCAATTTTTTTTCGTGATGACTCAGGCCTGTCATTATGCTCTTCATTGATGTGCCATATAATTTGGAGTCTGCACTTTCAGTTTTCCATTTTCTTCCCTTCAGTGTGTCAGTTGTCATTTCACTTGCTGTCACTGACATTGTGACTAACTGCCTTTTACTTCCTTTGCATTGTTTTTTTCCTAATTTGCTGAGTTTCTGGGTTTTTATTTCTGTGTTTTTTTTGTGTATTGTAAAAAGCAGGAAATTGCGGGGTACGACCCAAAGACTAAGAGTCAGTGGCTTTGTGACAGCCGCCTCTAGAGCTGATGTCCGTGGTTGGCTGTAGTATGGTCCTGTGTGCTTGGTCATGGTCTTGCTAAACCCTGGCCTCTGCTGGAGGGATTGAGAGCTCAGGCTCTGGAGTGCAGTGGGCCTGACTCAGATCCTGGCTCCACCACACGTTACTTTGGGATCTGAGTCAACTTAACATCTCTAAGCCAAAGTTTTCTTATCCTAGCACAGCAAACCCTCCATAAATGACATCCTTTATTATTGATGGTGATAGTAGAGTTTGTGGTGTTAGAAGTGGAGACTGGGCCCCGTGACCAGTGATAGTGTTCAGGTAACTGTAGATCATGGGTTAATAGCATGGGCTTTATGGCCAGGAGAACCTGGGGGTTCAGCTCTTCCCATTCACTAGCTGTGTGACCAGTAATAGAAGGGTATATACGTATACAGACAGTAGAGGTTAATAGCATGGGTTCCTGAGTTAATGCGGGGAGTCCATTTCTGGCTCTGCTACTTACTCTCTGTGTGACCCAAGTCTACAACCTCCTTCTGGGTTCTCATCTCCAAAATGATGGTGGTAATAGGACATACCCCTCAGAATTGTTGGGGGCATTAGCTTAATGCATATACAGGTGCTTCCGACAGTGCCTGGCACATGTAAGTGCTCAGTAAGTGCCCGCTGTTACCAGCTCCTGATTCCCCTGGTATCCAATAAGTGCCGATACTGCTTATTTCTTAAGTGTTGTAGTTTATGCTATAGCCTCCTTCCCAGCACTGTAATTCAGTTCAAGGTCACTCTTCCTGGTCTTTGTTCCCTTGACTTAGTCTACCAAGGATGGACACAGGGTTAGTAGATGGTTTATTCTGGAAACAATTACACAAACCCTATTCCTGGGGAATAGGTGCTTTTTGCTTGGTAATGTTACTTCTTGGGGAAGAATTATCTCCCTATAGGGTCCTTGACTTGAAACTCCCTGGGAGCACCTGGCAGGTTGTATGAAATGCTGGAGACACTCAGCAGACAAGTACCTGTTAAAAATGGGAAGTGTTGTCCTCTTTGACATCTCCACTTTTTGTTAAGGAAACAATTTTGAGTGTATTTTAGTGGAAGAATTATTCCTGCATTATATACAATTCCACTTTAACCCATTTAATTTTTCACAGTCACAATCTTTTCTTGGTAGTTGTGTAGCACATGCACCGTAAAATGAGTTACTGTGAATTAAGATTATTTTACTCTCTTTTTGTTTCGTTTAAGCTCACACATAGGTGGTAAACTAGGGTCCTTCCTGGCCAGTTCTAAAATGGTTGGGAAAATGAAAATAAAAAGAAAAGGCATTGATAAGGAAATTAACATATATGCTGTCCTTTTCCCTAAAGGTTTTTATCTTGACATGAGCTTGCTTTCTCTTTCCTGATTATTAGTTGTAACTGAAGTGTGGGATAATTTATGAAGAAATGCTCTGAATTTGTGTGCTGGCGACTGTGACTGACAGTTGCTGTGAGACAGGATGGTCTGATTTCATAGGACTTGTCCTGGGGGGTGATTATCTCTGTGCTTCTGTGGGTTGGCAATACCCCAGCACTCTCAGGGAGAGCTGCCACCTGGCTCTTGTCTGCAGTTGTCCAAATCTGGTCTTTGCTTCTCCCACCAAGACTTGGACTGGCGTGCCAGGTGACTGTGACAGACAGCAGGTGCCTCTCATTCCTCCACCAGCCTGACTTGTCCTCAGCCCAAACCAGCTCGTATGACTGCATTTCTGCTTTACTTACCTAGTGCTTCTGTGCTAATGATCCCCACTATTGGGGTGTATTGGAAGGTAGCCAGTGTGTTCCAGAGAAGGGCAAACTTGAATTATATGGGGTAGTAAATGCTGGTTAGATATGCGCTTTTGTTGAGTCATGGAAAGGCTGGTCATGATAAGGAGGGGAGGAGGCTTTGTGTGTACTCTAACCTTTCTGTCCTCTAGATTTCTTTGGCTGACACTTGGTAGGAAGGAGAAAGAAGGCTGTATACCATCCCTGCAAAGGACTTGACCAGGATGACCATGTGCCCTGCCTGGGTCACATCTGCTGTTTCAGCATAATTATTAATCAAGTCCCTTTTCTTAAAATTGCCTGAGTTTGGATGTGGGCACCCTATGTATGGATCACATCAGGTTGTTTTTGAAACCTTTGTCAGTAGGAATGTACATTAGCTTCCAGTGGTACATTTTCCCAGTAGATCATAGTAAGAGCTAGGCCTCCTTCTTATTCACTCAAGTTAGCAAGATAGGATGGTTCTGTAAGTGGTTGTCACAAGTTTTACCCTTACTAACTTCAAAAAGCTACAGATCTGCAGAGGAAAGGGAACTTTAGACCACCATTGTGGGAAAGAGGTGTGATAATGAAGTAATTGTTACGTCTTTTTGGCTACTTGCCACCCAGATTAAAAAAGCAAAGCTTCAAGACTGTATGGCTAAAACCGGATGTGATAATTAGGAAGAGTATAAAAACTAAAGGAAATGAGCAGTGAACTTACCTATTGTCACCCAACCAAGTAGATAGTGGTGAATCCAGAGCAGGGGCCCAGATGTGTCTGACTCTTTTCCACTGCCCTTTGCTGTCTGCCATGTTGGCCTAGAGTTTTCATTTCATGGCTCTGATACAGTTTTATTCGCATCGCATAGGGGATGAAACTGATTCAGAGTATGGGCCATTGTTCCCAGTATCTGCAGGTAGGAAGGAGCAGAGGTTAACACTGAAGCTCAGGGCTTTATACAGTTGTTACCTTGAAGAGAATAAATGATGAATGTTTCTGGCCTGATGAGCACAGTAGAAAGGGCCAGTTGGTATTAGGATGTACTGGTGCAGGGCGAACTGCGAGTTAAGTCATTTCCCTAGAATGTTGGCCAACCTTCAGGATCACAGCACGTGGGGATGTTATTCATGTTCAATAAATGTCAAACAGCATCCACAGATTTATGGGTTGGTTAACCCAGAGAAGCTGCTATTATTAGAGTTTTCTGCAAGCCCAGAATTGCTTGCATTTTTGGGAACAATTTTAATAAAACAGCTCATTACTATCAAGTATGGTTTAAGTATCTGGCTGAGAAAAGCAAGGTATTTTATGTATCTTTTAATTAGTGCCAGTGAAAGTGACTATGGCAGTGATGAAAAATTATTTTATGGTGATAATAAATTACGGTAGATGGGAGAAGGGGCAGGTGAAGGATTTCTAAAACCCCAGATTTTCCCATTTATGCTTAACTTCCATAAGTTTGAGATGTTTCTGAGAGTGTGTTGAAGGAGTCACTATATTTTTTCATAAATGTGATGACCTGTGAGTCAAGGCTTGATTACTGTATAATATAGCTGTTCAGGTGGATTAAAAAAATCAACCTTCAGAAATGTTACTTATAATACAAGCTAGCACTGGGGCTAATTGGTCAGACCAGCATTGGTTTGTATGTTTTTCTCCTAAATAGTTTCTGTGGGAGCGTGGACAGATAGACAGACATACACATGCCATTGAGCCTCTGGGAATCAAATTCATTTGCCATCACAAACATTTTGGCCGTGTGGTTAGTCACCCATCCAGACCACTTCATGCTTGACCCCTCTCAGTTTGTATCATTTTCCTTGATACCTGTTTCCACCCACATGCCTGCTCTCAAATTTCCATAGCTACATCAAAATGTGTGTGAGAGGTTTGATTTTTCAGACAGGCAAATGTGACCTTGTGGATATGCTCCTTTCATTATGAAGTAGTACACAAATTGCTCTGAATACAAATTATAGTAGCACCTACCTTGTATGGGGGGTGTTTATGAGGATTAAAGATGGTAATTTACACAACATTCCTATCAGAATGCCTGGCACACACATAGATACCAGCTTGTGGTTTCTCTCTTTCTGGCTTTCTGTGGCTCCCTGCTTTGCTCTCCCTACCTTGTTGAAACTACTTTATCATGGGACCCTCTGATCATGTAGGAACCAGGTCCAAATGCTCCATCTCAGCCTGTTGTCTCTGTGCTCCTGCTGGTGCTGAATACTTTGTCTGACTCAGAACGTTGCTTTTCTGGCCCTCATGGCACTGTTACCCTGATTCTCCACCTACTTCTCAGCCTTTCCTCGTTTCTTTTCATTTGTTCGTTAACCTCTTTCTTTGTTGTCCAAAGAAGGCAGCTTCTGAGAGTTTCTCTGGTAAGTGTCCTTAGCCATCTTAATTACCCCTGCGGATAATGTTCAGGTAGTCACCTCTGGCCTGACTCATGTTCTGAAATTCCATGCACCCATTTCCAACTGCCTGACCAGCATCTCTGCCTGGATATCTCCTGGCAGCTGAGATTCAACATATCTCTAATACAAACCACCCTCCCTTTCCTTCTGTAAATCACATTGACCTTGTCTTCCCATCTCTGGAGTCTTTGTATGGTGCAGCTCTCCTCTAACCACTTCCTCCCATTACCTTAACATGTTTGCTGCTGTTTCCTCTGTGTGTCTCATCCATTCAGTAGCAATTTCCCATGTATCTGACCCTGGTGATTCCCTTTGTGCCTGCTCTTTCCCCCATATCCCTACTACTAATGACATAGTTGTTCCTACTATCAGCACCCATAGCACCCAACTGACTCTTGCAATGGCTTCTAACAGTAGTTCTCACCTCCTGTGTTTGTACATCGGGATCCAGACGTACTGCTTCCTGATTAATCCTCCCAAAGCACAGGTTTGGACCTAGCACGTACATGCCCAAATTCTTCCTTGTCTTCCTATTGTGCAGGAAATTGTTAAGACATACCAAATGGTTATACCTGTTCTTTGGTATTCCCCATCAGTTGACACAAGGGATGAAGTTTTTCAGGCCATTGTTCTAATGGTCATAGGTAATAGTCTATTTTTGGGGTCACCTCAGTGGTCCACTCAGTGGTCCACCATTCCACTGGTGAGGTGAAATGTCAATTTTCATTTATTAATGATATGGACAACATTGTGGCCCCCCCCCCCGCCCCCCCAATTTGTATGTTGAGTATATTTGATTGGGACTATGTGGAGGTAATTAAGGTTAAATGAAATCATAAGAATAGGATTAGGTAGGATTAGTGGCTTTATAAGAAGGGACGCGGGAGAGCTTTCTCTCCCTTTGCACATGCACAAAGAAGAGGCCGTATCATAAGCACTTCTGATGTGAGCACACAGCAAGAAGTCATCCACTTGCAAGCCTGGAAGAGATTCTCCCCAGAACCCAGCCATGCTGGCACCCTCATCTCAGACTGCTAGTGATCTCAGACTGTGAGAACTAAATACCTATTGTTTAAGCTGCACAGTTTGTGGGATGTGGCTTGAGAGAGAAAGAGGAAGGGGGATGGGGACAGAGGGAGGAGGGGGGAGAGAGAGAGAGAGAGGGAGAGAGAGAGGGAGACACACACAGAGAGATACAGAGAGAGATATACATTGGTGTGGGAGGAAAAGAAACTTGATCGGTTGCCTCCAGTACTTACCCAACCAGGGTTCAAACCTGCACCCTAGGCATGTGCCCTGACTGGGAATTGAAGCTGCAGCCTTTTGGTGTACAGGATGATGCTCCAACCAACTGAACCACCCAGTCAGGCCATTCTGTGGTATTTTGTTTTGGCAGCCTGAGCTCGCTATCACAAATAACAAACACTTATTTTAGATCTTTTGTGTGCCATGCATGGGCCCTGTAGGGAAATATGACCCCTGCTGCTGTGCAGTTTAGGTAAATCCTATTGTTCCTAACCTGACATCCAACAACTTTTAGTCAAAATATACTGAGCACCCACGAGGATCAAGATACTGTGTTGAGCATCGGATTTATCACAAAGATGACGAAGAGCTCAGAGCCCTAGAGGGAAAGAAAGATTATTGTGATTGGATGGGAGTTGAGTCTGGTAACATGTTCAGGTTAAGTATATAGCTGAAGTGAAGATTCCAGGCAAAGAATCTAAGTAATGGATGAAGTCATAAGATTATAGTGTTAATTGTCTTTAGTTCAACACATTTTCCCAGTTTTTAACTGTTTTTTATAAAAGCAAAAAGTAAAAAAAATAACTGTTCCTTGCAGAAAATTGTAAAGAAGCTAGAAGAAAGACACTTATAATCTCACTATAAAGAGAGAGCTTCTATTTTCTTTTTAATATCATTTTTAATGTCTGTATGATTTCTGCTTTATGGATATAATACAATTTCCTTGTCTTAATCTCCTAACTTTAAACATTTGGAGTATTTCCATTCTTAATTTATGTTTTTTGCTATTTTAAAGAACTTGATGGATAATTCCATGGGTAAATCTTTGTATCCATTTAAACTTTTTAACTTTGAACAGACTCTTTGAAGAGGATTCACTTAGTCGAAGGACATGAACATTGTTCAGAGCTTTGGGGTCTTCCTACCAACCACAGACATTTGTGAAGTCTTCTGTGTGAACAAGTGACACTCTTCCTGGCTTCACATTAGGGTCCTTGGGTCGGGGGACACTGAGATGCAGATGGGATGTGGCCTCATGGAGTTTGTGTGGTCTCCCAAGGGAGACATACCTGTGCCATGGAAGTGCTGAAGACCTTTTATTTTGTAAGTGGCCGACACTTTCTGAAATGACATGAAACATTTTAAACCAGCTCTTGAGAGTATCTTCACCTAGGCTTTGTAAAGTTTTCTGGAATTTGGGGCCATCGCTAGACTCGTAAGTAGCTCCTCCTTTGGTAAGGAAGAAACATGCTTGTGGACTACAGGTGACATTCAGCTTCTAACACTGGACTGTGTGTGTTAATAAGGCTCCTCTGAGGAAATTTCGATTGATGGACAAAAAATTGTGATCATGATAATTTATTTCATTTAGCCTCATAACCCTGTTTCTCGAAGAGACTTTGCCAAGAGAGGCTCCTTTTGAACTATTTAAAATTTAAGTTTAGCATATATCCAGAAAAGTGCACAGCTCAGAGTGCACAACTTGATAAATTATCACAAAGTGAACACATCCATGTTATCACTACTCTGGCCAAGAAATAAAACTTAACAGCATCCCATAAAGTTCCTTTCTTATTGCCACCCATTCCTCCTCTCTTAAGGTAACCACTGAGTTCCAGCTACTTAGATTTTGTCTGTTGTTCTGTTTGAGAAACATTTTTAAACTATACAAACCCCAGCTAACCTACCCGTATCTCTTATCTACTGCTGTATAATAAACCTTTGAGATTGAAGATGACATTAGTATTTCTTTCTTGTGGCTCAGCAGATTGGCTGTGTGCTTCCTTTGTCCTTTCCTGGGCTCAGTCATGCAGGTTCCTTCAGGCTGGGATCCAGGGCCTCTCCCCATGTGGTCTTTCTTCCTGGGTTTCTGTATGGGATGGCAGGCTCAGGACTGTGTTTCAAAAGGGCAAAGGTGGAGGCCTCAGGCCCTCTTGTGGCCTAGGCTTTGGAATTCACACAGTATCAATTTGGCCACATTCTGCTGCCTAGAACAAGTGACAAGGCCAGCCCAGATTCAAGGGAGAGGAGGAATACACTCCTCATCTGTGTGGGAGGAATGGCAAAGTCACATTGCAGAGGAGCTCACATTGAAGATTTGTGCCCATTTAACAATAGCACCTGATAACGAGTGCTATTACCACTATGTAGATCAAGATTATTGTTAACGCAGAACTTTATTTACAGTATCGAGCCTTTGTTCCACCTGGTCCACATGTGAACACTGCTTGTTGTCAGCTGGGGTTCAATTTTATCTTCATTCGATAATAGAGGATTGGATCAGGTTTTTAGGGATTTACCTTTTTTTTTGAATCAAATTTGATCTTTACCAAATCTTTTTCTTTTTAACAATTTCATTGTTTGAAGTGGCCCTTGCTATGTCATGAAATAATAAAAAGCTAAAATCTTTTACCAACGTGAAAACTTCTGGAGTTTAACTGGTTGTTCTTCGAAGCACTTTGCACCTTGAATCATCAGAGGTAAGATTGATGGGGTAGAGACCCCTTCCTTTTCTTCTGACTGTGGACTCCCAGAGTCAGAGAGTATTTAGGAGGCCTTATACATTTAACTCCTGGGTCCTGGAATCTGTATTAAAATGAAATACTCAAGGTAATATCAAGGCTGTTTGATAAAAGAAGAGGCTTCAGCTCTTCAAAAATAACCAGTTTACATTACCAAGTAGATGGCTAATGGGTGATTTTCTTTGAATTTTTTTCACCAGAAGTTGTGGATTTGATTGGTAATGATGAGCAAGGAGTGGGCTCCCCTCAGTGAACACGGAAAATCTTCAAAGCCATCATTGAACTTGGTGCTTTCCATTCACTGATTTACAGGGCTTTGGGGGGCTAAATTAGGCAACCTATGGTTAGCACATGGTGCATAAGAAAAGCTCAATAATGGATCACCAGCAACTCTATGAGGCAAGTAAGACTAGCATGTGTTTAATTGAGCACTTGCTGTGATCAAGGCTCTTCAGTTATATTAACTCATATAATTCTCAAAAAACCCCAAATGATTAGTTCTGTTATTATACCCATTTTGCGAATCAGGAGACCAGGCTCAGTGAGTTATATAATTCACAGAGCTAGTCAGTGGCAGAGCCGGGATTTCAGTCCATGCAGTCTGAAGCAGAACCTTGGTACCTTACCATTTCTTGCTTCTCTCAGGAATGGAATTTTTGAATCTGTTGACATGATGTCTGGATTATTAGAGAGCAAAGGCAGGATATCTGACCCTGTTCTATAGGCTCCGCCCTCCACTATTGTTTAATTTCAGGGCCAGGACTCTCCACAGTGGTGAAGTCACTGGGCCTTTGAACTGTTTGTGCCAAGTTGCTGCCTCACTCAGTTAATGATCTCTCTTGGGTTTTAGCTTCCCACTGAATCTAGTGTTCATTCTTCCCCTCTGAAGAGAGGCGCTGTCTTCCTTAAAGTCCAACAGCTTTCCCCCTCTGTGATGCCCTAGTCCTGCAAATCACTGACAATTTTCAAGAAAATTTCCTTTCTCCCAATGTTGGCATTCAGTACGATCTGTAAGGCCTGAGCTGAATGCCCTGACCTCAGTATATTTACTAGACCACCTTTTCTCTGGTTTGGGCTTCAGGTGATAATGAGTTTCTTGGACATGAAACATATAATTGCCATGGTTTTCCTTGGCATTAGTGGGTATTTCTGATTTATCCTCCTGCCTCCCTCTTTTACTTATAAGGAATTTTTACTTTTTGCTTCATGCTTTCTCACTTTAAAACTTTTGCATAACTTAATTATTAGTGGGTATTTTGACACATCTCAAAGGCAAGACTTTATTGCTCATTTTTTGCTTACCTCTTTCCCAATTTAGAAAAACTTGAGGTTTGACACCATGTTAGGCATCTCACATACATTATTTATTCTTTAAACAGGTTTATGATGTCCGTATTATTGTCTCTATTTTACAGATGTGGAACCTGGAGGAAGATTATGGAACTCACCCCAGGTCAGGTAGTTAGTGTCTTGTGTGGTGCTGGGCTAAGAGCTCAGGAATTCCTGATTCCAAAGCCTGTGCTTTTTCCTGTGTGACTTACCCCATGCTACATATCCTTCAGACACCTTTTAAATCTCTCATGGAACAAACTCGGAAACTAAAACAGTTTTGTATAAAGTCTATTATCTGGAACTTGCTATAGTTAATGTTCTTTCTCTTCCTCCTCGTCCTCTTTCCATTTTCCCTTTGAGTTTCCGAGATGAAGTAATGAAATTTGGAGGCGAGAAGGCTTGGGATTAGGTTCTCTTTAAGTTACTTGGCAAGAGAAAAGAAAAGAGTAGACGTCATGAGAAACTTTCCCCCATTGTATCCCTAAACTCGCAAAAGATACTCTGTCGGAAAGTTCAGTTCTTCCCATGAGGGGAATTAAGAGAGGGAGGAAAGATCTTGGCGAAATTCTGTTTTTTTGCCCTCTCCTGCTGACCAGCCTCAGTGCTTTGTGTTTATTTCTCTGCTTTCCTCTTCTACCACCTACCTTGCCGTTGCTCATACTAAAGACATCTTTCTGACGTGGTATCTTGTTTCTCTCTGTTGTCATTTGACCTTCACTTTGGGGGTGATCAGAAGTCCTATGTTTTAGGTTGCAGTGCCTCTCTGCACCCACATCACTCCCTTTTTGCCCTGGTCTTGCCCTTTGGTACTGTGTGGAGCTCAGGCGCTTAGGTGCGAGCTTTCATTACCTCTAACTGTCAAATGAGCAGAAACAAAGAAATGCAAAGAAAATGAATTTCGCAGTGAGCTGGCTAAAGGCATAATGGTGTGGGGTTACATGTGTTGGGTCAGGTAAATTTTGGATAAAATCAGGGCGCTGCCACTTACTGGCTGGGTCACCACAGGCAGGTTATCAAACCTTTCTGAGTTGATTTTCTTATCTTGTGTATACTTCAAAATGGTTGGGAACATTAGATATGATTAAATGGATTAAACATCCTAGACAATGTCTCGCACTTAGTGGGGGCTTAATAGATGATAGTTGTTAGTTCAGTTGCTACAAAGGCACAAAACAGGGTGATTTGAGGGACTTGTGACTCATTGTCATGTTGTAGGATTGGTTTTGGAAGAAGAGGCCCCTTTGGGATTATCTAGTCTGAAATCTTTATTTTACTTACCAGGAAACCATGACCTAGAAAAGTTAAGTGACTGCGTCATAGCTATAGAACTAGCTGAGATCGGAACCCAGAACTTCTGACTCTTAGCCTTTGGTCTTTCTATGCCATCATGACTGATAAATCCAGATATTTATACCAGCATCTCCAGGGTACCTGTGGAGGGGTGGGGGCATTAAGAAATCAACTTTCTGGACTCTCTCCCAGTCTATTAAATCACAATCTCTGGAGGTGTAGCTGGGGGTCTTCATTTTAACAGACACCTTGATAATTTTTATGTATCTTAGGAGTTTGCATTTATATGAGTTTGGGATGACTTATTTGAGTTGACTATATATTTGAGCCTCTTGGCTTAGTTACAGGACCAAGTCCCAGTCTAATGATGTTGGTAGTAATGATGCTCATGGCAGCTGATGCCCACAGAGTACCCACTGAGTGCCAGATATGGTCTGAGCACCTTAGGGCTCTGAGAACAGTCTGGCATGTGGTAAGCACTTTGTAAGTGTTAGCTGTAATAACCTTTCATACTCCTCAAAACACCCCTTGGAAAGTTATTATTGTCTCTTTATAGATACAATACACCGATGTCAGAGAAGTCAAATAACTTTGCCCAAGGTCACACAGTTGGCAAGTGGCCGAGCTGGTATTTAAACACAATGGGTACCGACCATTGAAACCTATGTGAGATAGTAGACATATGCACGTGAAGTATATTTCAGTAAATGTTTAAGTTTAAAGTTTTTTTCTCATTATAAGAATATTCCATGTTTGATTGATGTAGTCTGCTGAGACAGACCTAAGGAAAACCTCACACAGGTAAATAATCCTATTCTGATTTATTCAAAGCAAAAAAGTTTGCAACATTTCTTAATGAACAAGCTAGTAAAAAGAATTTGTTCAAAAGGGAAATGTTCTCAGTCTTCAGTCTCTGTTTGTACAACTGAAGTGGGCAGCAGAGGGAGAAAGTGGCAGTGGACCGGAGTGCCAGACTCAGCTTTTTCAAGTCTAAAGAGCTTAAAGACCAGAGGACTTGGGAAAGCTTCAAGTGTTGTGCAGTTTTGTATTTTTTCTGCTTCTTGTTTTATGACATTAGTTGACCCAGAAATTTGGGGGTTTTATGTATAGAACCCCACCAGCCGCACATGGACTGAAGTTACCCTGCATCCCTCCCTACCCTTCCATAGCACATGGTGGTGAGACCTACAGTGTGTGACTCTTATTACTGATGTTATAGTGTTCTAGCTACCATGGCTGAAAAACAAACTCTCCCGAAACTCAGTAGTTTTAAAACAGCATCAGTTTTATGTACCAATCTGCTGTGTAGACAGGGCTCATCAGAGAGAGCTTATTTCTGCTCCACTAGGCATCAGCTGGGGTAACCTGAGGGGTAGGGGCTGGACTCATCTGAATCCTCTGCTCACTCACATGTCTGGCATCAGGGCTGGGAGGACTAGAACAGCTGGGGCAGGAGCAACTGGTCATCTCTGTATGGTGTGCCTGTATGGTCACTTCAGCATGGTGGCTTCACCTTCACAGGGTAGCTCTGGGCTCTAAACCATTTGTCCACTGAGAGAGAGATGAGAGAGCACAGAGAGCACACACCAGGCAGGTGCCACCTTTCCCCTATGACCTAGCCTCTGCAGTCATGCAGTGTCACCTCTGTCATGTTCTTTTGGTTGAGGTCACTGCAGTGGTTCATCAGGTTCAAGGGGAGGGAACATAGGCCCCATTGCTTGATGGAGGGCTGTGTCTTATTCATGGTAAGAATAACTTGTGGGTTGGGCTGTATTGGTGTGACCATCTGTGGAAAACATAATGTGCCATATGTGTTTATTCTGCTCTTGCTAAATAGGTTCATTCAGGGCCTGGGTAGTCCCTTTATCCTCAGACTTGGTGTGATTTATGAATATACAGATGTTAAATAGGCAAAATTTAAATAGTTTTTGAAATCTGAACTGAGTTTACTCAGAGCCATGTGAATATATGATGGGGAGTGGTTGGCAAAGCCTTACCTCGTCATGGGGGAAGAATCCATAGATTATTTTTCTTGTTTTAGGAGGGAACTGACCCTTTGTGTTTATCCAGAAGCCTGGGCAACCTCACAAAGCACTTAGCTACTGTAAGTTCTTTAGACTGCTGTTTTGGCCTCCACCAAAAATGTTCAAGGGGCTTGTATAAATATGACAGACATGGTTCTATTCTTATGAAACTTAGATTCAAGCAGAAAAGACAGCAGACAAACAAGTAAATGGGTAAGGATTTCACATAGTTATAAGGTTCCTAGGTAGACAGATGGGGAGAGCCCAGGATGGGTAGTAGTTGCCGTGATGTTGTTTGAGCCTAGTCTGTTAACCTCAAACAACATCCCAGACAAGATATCCCAGGAGTTCCACTGAGCCGTCTTATTGGGGTCCCTGTGTGTGTACTCCATTTGTAAGCTGATTGTCAGGGAATAGCTAGGTGAGCATGGGCTTGTTCACCAAATCCTACAAAAATAGTTGGATTCGCCACACCCTCAATATCTACTCTACACCTTCATTTCTCACAGTTCCTCCTCCAAAGAAAGGTTCAATAGAGGAAATTTAGAAACATTAAAAAAGAAATACTACTTTCACACAGTAGACAGCAAACACATGTAATTTATTTATTTTCCCTGAGACCGAAAGTGTGAAAAGATATAAGAAGATATTTTTTATAAATTTATAAAAACTGGATCTGTAACAGTTTATCTAGGGCAGTTAATAATGTTAGGATATGTCACTCACCACTTAAGGACCTACAAGGGCCTCTGTGATTTCCCTTCCACCATCTTATCCTATCTATACAATAAATATTAATTGTTGCCTTCTGTGGGTCAGTCTCTGGGGGCTGAGGGTAAAACAGTAATCAGGCTCCCTCCATTTGTGGTAGCAGACACAAAAGAAAGCAACCAGACAAAATAACTGTTAAGTCATAAAAATATCCAGGAAAGAAACTAATCATGGGCGATGTGGAGGGAATGACTTCAGATGAGGTGTCAAGGAAGGTCTCTCAGGAGGTGACCACAGGTGTCAGTTACGATGCTAGCCAGCTGTCTAGCCTGGAAGGTGTATTGGACTAAATCCAGGACATCACTATCACCATGCTTACCCTGTCATTGAGGAAAGACTGGATAAGACCTGGGGACTGCTGTGGTTCCTGCATTGTATCCTTCAGTTCTTTAAACTTGAAGCTTAATAAGAACCCTTTGCCCTGGCTGGAGTGATTCAGGGTGACTACTCAGTGACACTGAATGAGGGCACCTCGGCAGAGCTCCTCCTGCTCTGGTCACAGGTATGATAGGGACTGTGGATTTCTTGGCTCTGCTTTGAAGCTTGTCCTGTGAGTGCTAGGGAGCAAAAGATGTCAAAAGTCTGACTTCATCCTGGCTTTCCTGTTGGAAAGTAGTTGCTAAGTGACAGATCCCTTTGGCTGGAGCACAGGAGACAGCCAAATGAAAAGGGCGAGGCAAGTAGAGTAGAGGAGTGTCTGAGTCCTGTTGAAGGATGACTTCTAGGAACAAAAATCCAGAGAGAGTTTCATTTCCAGAGGGAGGTCTTGTTGCAGAATTTCCCATGTTCATTGTGTCTACCCTCTCCCCACCTCTCTTGTGACCTCTTTGGTTTTGGGTTTCAGACTTTTGCTGACTTGGTCAGAGCCTTGCTGACCTTGAGGCGTGGTGGGAATCATTGGGTCAAGGTGACCTGGTGTGTGAGAGTGCATTTGCCCTTTTAAAACATTGAACAATTCTTCAAGGGGGAAAGAGCCTTTGAATGGGAACATTTGGTTCAGATTATTTTGATTTGTGTTAATGGGTTGGTTCCAAAGTCATGACTTACTTTGGGAAATCTAATAGAGAACACTTGCTGGGTGTTATATGTTTATTTTTTTTAAGTGATGTTTCCCCTGCATTCCTTTGTGGTCACCTTTCCTTATTGTACAGATACCCTACTATCATTTCAAGAACTTTGTTGTCTATGAGAAGGGATCTTTTCTTGAAATTGTTCTTGAAAAGAGAGAAGTGTGCAGCATTTGGGTATGCCAATCTGTGGGGCAGAAGGTTTGTGGTCACATCCCCTTTTCCTTTACCTGTTAATATCCTCACCTTGCACGTACTTTGCATCATTTATGCCGCTGTCCTCTGTGCTTCTGAGCAGAGCTGATTATTGGGTTAGTGGAGTTTATCCTGGGTTCAGTACCCACCATAAGAAATCTTTTGGGTTGAGATACAGGAAAATAAATTAGACCTTGTGTTTCTGGAAGGACTGGGAGAAAATGATGTCTGGAGACCTCATGGGTAGAAAACCAGTATTTTATCTGAAAATATAGTAGTTAAGAGCATGGGATTTAGAATTTTGTCTTTGTTACCTACCAGTCCTGTGACCCAGACATGCTACTTAACCTTTGTGAGGCAAATTTCCTATCTAATGGGGATGGCAGTTTTCTCAAAATTCCATTTTGAGGATTAGGTATCAGAATATGTGCAAAGGGTTTAGTATATAGTATAACTGTTTACTAAATGGTAGCTAATGTTGTTAATGATTGTTTTTTGCATGGAGATTTCATAGATTATGTTAGAGATGATGTTTTCTGGCTGTGAAGAGTGGGACAAAGTGATAAAAATGATCTTCCTTCAAGAATCACATCACTTAGATGACTTTCTTGTGGAGATGAAGGGCTATGAGACAAAGGTCCCCCCAAACCTTAGTTCTCCCAAACCTCAGTCCACCAAATCCTGGCTTTTTCATCTGTTGGCATATCTGGGTCAGAGGTGGATCTTCTTTATCTTTGATAGCTTCTTATACTTACTTTCTGGGTTTCTTACAGCATCTGGAGAAACTTGCCGTGAATATTCCCTACCTCCTGTAATCACCCTGGAGGTTTCCAAGGCCTCTCCACACCTTGGATGATGTTGGATAGTTGGCTCTGGGACCCAGGCTTGCTCCCAAGTCTTGCTGGCGGCTGCTGCTGGCTTCCCGAGCATGCAGCTGGGGGGAGAGTGTGATTACTCCTGGGAGCCGAATTGAGGCCTCTCTCTCACTGGCTTCTGAGTGGAGTTCAGAGGTGCAGGAAGATGGGCTCTTTGAAGCAAACACTGTGGGTTCATCGACGTAAGGATGGCCCCTTGCATCTGTAGGGCATGCTGTGTCACCAGATTGTAATAATTACATTTATACCCGCTGTTCATTGAGTGCTTGCTTTATGTCAAATATATATGGAGTGGTAATTTATAATCCCCAGTTTTCCAGCAAGGAAATTGAGACCTGTGGTACTGAGATATATACTTCCTATAACTTACTGGTGTTTTCCTGATGTCTAGAAAATTTCTTAGTATCAAATTTAAGCATTACAATTTCTTGGTGTGTGAAGACATGGGCAGGATGGGTGTAGTGGGAAGAGTGTTATCAGGTTATAACCAGCCTGGGTCCCCACACCCCTCTGTTCTATTGCCTTTCAGATTATTTTGTTGATTTGTTCAGGACCTTTTAAAGCTCCCTTTATAAGATCTGAGGCTTGGCCTGGAGAAGGTGACGCTATAATGTAGTGATAAAGATTCTGAGCTTTAGCCCTGGCTGGCATAGCTCAGTGGATTGAGCGTGGGCTGAGAACCAAAGTGTCGCAGGTTCGATTCCCAGTCAGGGTACATGCCTGGGTTGTAGGCTATGACCCCTAGCAACCGCACATTGATGTTTCTCTCTCTCTATTTCCCTCCCTTCCCTCTCTAAAAATAAATAAATAAAATCTTTTTAAAAAGTGAAGGAAAAAAAAGATTCTGAGCTTTGATTTCAGATATTCTCTAGGTTGAGTCCTGGCCCTGCCACTTGCCACTTAAGGGACTTTGGAAAGTGGCAACTAGTTCTTGTAAGTCTCACTTTCCTTATCTGGGGTTGCTAAGTGTCATCTGCGTAAATTATGAGGACTAAGTGAGATAACATGTGGTAATCCACCTGGTTCAGTGTCATTGCATGTAAGCTAGAAATTAGAGATCATTTTATGTTCTTTTTTCTCGCTCAGACATTCTTATTTGCCCTAAATGAGAGTTGGTGGTTTTAAAGCTTTTTTTTTTTTTTTGAGGGGAGTGTCACAGACTTTGTTGAGAATCTGATGAATGGTCTGTCTGGACTCTTTCCCAAGAAAATCCACATTCATCCAAAATCATATTCAATTTCAGAGGGTTCAGGACCTTGTAAAGCTCCTTGTCTGTGAACTACATGAGACTCTTTTAGACCATTGTTGCTCCTTTGTGCAAGGCCCTTTGTTATCTTCCCTCTGATGCCTGCTGCCCATGGCTGGGGCCAGGGCAGGCAGAAGAGCCCTCCATGAGGACTGGAGAGCTGGTGTTTCCTTCTCTTCCGCTGCCCCATTTATGAACAAGCAGCCTTCTGATTTCTTGGCCCTGGTGTTGCTGCCCAGAACATGCACCAGGAATGTCCTTCAGGAGCTGCAACTTTCCAGGGAGTTGCCAGGGGAGCAGGGAAAAAACAGTGTTTGTCTTCCTTGGCTGGGTTATTTCAGGGATAAGAGCTGGATGAAATGGGAGGGGCAGCAGAGATTCTGGGATCCCAGGAATGACAAAGCCACTGTGTATTGATGGCCTTTTCTGTGCCAGGAAATGTCCTTGGTGCTTTGCAGTCATCATTTCTGATCCTTTCAAGGATCCTACTAGGTGGATACTGTTATTACTCCCACTTTACAGATGAGGAAACCGAGGCTGAGAGAAGTAAGGTAAGAACAGCATGTGGCAGAGTTGTGTGTCAGGTCCAGTCTGTCTCAGTCACGGAGTTTTTCTGTGTCATGCTGTTTCCGAGATGGAATCAGCCTCTGGGTGAAGGGTAACTTCATGCCCTTTGCTGTTGATAAAGGAAGTACTTTTCCTCCTGGTAGCCAGACATCCGTGATTGCTGGCTTTGTATGTGCTCTAGATGGCCTTTTCAGTGCAGAACTGCAGACGTGTATTTTTAGAAAAGGAAGAGATTTCTGTGTCCACTGTTTATTACATACAGCTGAACAACCAAGTGTCAGCCCTGGTGGCTGTTGCATGCTGGTGGCCGGTCTTCTGGCTGGTTGATACTTGCTGTGGTGTTTTGAGAGACAGGACTGATCCTTGGGTCTCTTTTCTTGACAGATTTAATGCTGAGTCCTCACAGGGAAGATCTTTTTGCCCTTTCCCCTGAGTCTGGGCTTGCCACCAGCACAGCTCTTGGCTTTTCAGGAGCTGGTCAGGGGACATCCCTTTCTTTACTTCCATGTCCCTGCTTATAAAACCATGCACTGGTTGTTTGGAGTTTACAGGGAAAAGCAGCTGCACGTGGAAGTCAAGGGCAGGCAAGGGCAGTGCACTGCAACATTTGGGTCCCTCTGTGTCCCGATTGCCTGCTACATTTTTAGTTGCCACACACTGAGTGCTTCTTTCATGTCAGGCACGGCTCTGTGGACTCTCAGTCCAGTCTTCCCACCCGCACTGTGAGGGTAGCTCTGGTATTGTCTGGATTTTCCAGATGGGAAGACTGGGGCTTGGATGATCCTGTGACCTGCCCAAGGTCATGTGGCTGGGGGAGTGCCCATGTTCAGGTGGGAGCTAGGTTGCGTGAGGCCAGGACAAGTCAGCACAGCAGGAAGGAGGGTGGGGTGTGCCACCTTGATGCCCATCTTTTTGCTCCTAGGAGGCCATTCTTTGGGGTGGCACAGGCAAGCCAGAATTTCAGGTCCTCTGGAGGATTAGTCTCTGTGACCTTCTCCTCTCTGGCAAAGAGGATTTGGATGGGATTTCCTTGCAGCGGGGATTTTGTCTTAGTGAGGGCTGCAGAACTAGGCCTGCTGCTTCTGGGACGAGCTGTGTCATTCCTCCTCACTTCGCTGCTGTGACCTCCTCCACCTCTGCTCCTTTGTACCTGGAGTGAAGGCTATATCAGAAGGACATCGGGGAGAAAAAGAGATTTCACACTGTGGTATCTTGTGAGGATCTGTGTACAGGATGTTAAGTGACCACTTGTAAGTTGCTTCCTTATCTTATTTTGGTAGTTTAGCAAATATCTTTTGTTCTGTTCTATTGTATTCATTCATTCATTATTCATTCTCTGTTGATTAATATGATTAAACCATAGACATATGCCAATAGCTCTCCCTTAAAGGAATTTACCATGGGACCCAGCAGCAGCCAATGTGCTCAGGATTTTTCATGTATAATCAGAGAACAAACCTGTGAGGTAGGTAGGAAACTGAAGAAGGGGTCAGAAATGAGTAGTGATTAAGAGAGGGCCAGGGTGTAGGACTGCCACAGTGAGAATCTCTGCTCTGTTGCTTGCTGCACGTGGACCTTTGGCAAATTACTCAGCCTCTTTGACCTTGCCTTTTCTCATCTATGAAAGGGGGATAATAGTGTTTTCCTCATAGGATTTTTGAGAATCAAATGAGACAGTGTTTGTAAATTTCGTAGCATTTCTCTGATGAATATATAGTAAGACCTCAATAAAAGGTACCTATGTTTCCTTTTATTATTATTAGGTATTCCTCTCTCCTTGTTTTAAAGTTATACAAACAGAGCTTTGAGGAGGCTGTCCTGGGCCAGGTCACACAGTGAATATAGCAAAGGACAAGACAGTGACATAATAACTGTTATTAAATGTCACTCAGTGCCACGGAGAGATTTAAGGGAGGGAAATAGCACCTGCTTTGTGTGGGTGAAGGGAGAAGCTGTTAGCAGGCTGGTGGGATTAGGGAGGACTTCATGGAGGGGATGGCATTTGAAGGATCAGCCCATTTGGGCAAGTGGAGATGGAGAAGCTAAACGTTGCTGGTGGAGGGAACAGCAAGAGCACAGGCTCACTGAGGAGAAGTGGGTTGCATGTGAGCTCAGGAACACTTTGATTCAGAACAGAAGCAGGGCTAAGTCCCTGGAGGGTGGAGCCTGGGCTGAGCTTGCTCTGACCTAGAATACTGCTGCCACCTGGGAGTGGTTCCATGCGGGAGTTGTTCAGTCCAACTAAATGGCAGTTTCTGGAGGTGATAAAGATTTAGTTAGGGAAGGGGAGTGATCTGGGAGAACGGAATTTTGAACTTCATTTGGAGAAGTTGATTTTTGTCCACAGTGAGAGACCCGGGATGGTTTTTTTCTGCTATATAATGCCAGCCCTCTCAGCTGACTTACTTAAAGTATAAGTCACTCTAGATGTTAGTTTTGTTTTTTTCCTGGACTATGAATCAGATACTCCCTGAGCTATTGGTCAGCATTCTGATGGTAATAGGAGATTATAGGACAAAGTGGCCATCTCTCTCCCTGCGGTCATTTAAATTTGAGACCATAGAACCTTGAACCAAGCAAAAGCTTGTTTGAAAGTAAGTATTGTGTGTGACCCTGTGGTTTTCCCAATCATGTTTTCCTCCTTTACTCTCTTCCTATTTTTCCTTACTTTCTGTGGTCATATTCTCACTAGAGATGGTTATCAAGCCTCTCACTTCATCTGACGTATGTGTTAGGGCAAAAGTTGTGTGCGCTTCTCGGTTGTGCAGATGGTGTGGGTGCTGCCAAGGTGACCACCATGTGAAGGAATCCTGCCTACAGTGAGTCCTTTGCAAGACAAAGAATTACTTTAGTTTGGAACACCTGGGCCCTAATTTATGCTTCTTTGTGTAGTTTTCATACATTGGATTTTCCTGGAGTAGGTTACAAAATGGGAAGCTTCTTAAAACAGGGACCCTGCTTCTTCACTGTATGTAATCTAGCCAAGACCTGTGGGAATTAACCAGCGGGTTTCTGGTTTATGGGCCAGGCCGCCCTTTCTTCGCTCCAGTTTGGTTTCCTGGTCGGTCAGTGTTAGAGGTCCCAGGAGCAATCACTACCTTTGTGCTGAATTGGTTTTACACCAGAGGTAGTGACCCATATCATTGTTTACTGACACACCCTGCTCTGTGCTGTCTTGCTGGTTCCATGGTGATTCCATCCCCAACTCCAACTTGATCTGAAAAATAGTTTTATTACTATTCTCTTGAGCCACAAACAGTACTTTTAAAAGGGGGCAAAGGAATGGGAATGAGTCTGCAGTTTTGAAAAATTGATGGGATAATTTTTATCTTAGCTAAGGTAACTCACATAGGTTTTCGTGGTGAAGCAGGTGTGAACTCTGCCCTCTGTCTAGTTTCCTCATCTTTGGGTGTGACCAATTCTCATGTCCTGTCCCCCCCACCCCCAACACACACACATACACGTACAATGAGAAAACCACAAGGCTTCAGTGCAGGTGAAGCAATTCGGCTACCCTTTTTGTCTCCCTCCTCCCAAAGCATTCATATTTGTATTTGACTTGTCTTTCAAAAAGAAGAATGGCTTCTGGGAAGGTGAGTGTGTTCGTTTTCAAAATTACCTGCTGTGTGGCTTTTGAATAGCATGTACTGAATGGTTGGAGAGCAAAAGGAGCTCTCCCCTGGCACAGTTGACCCATTGCCCCCTTCTCCAGGGCTAGCCTACTGGCACTCTTGATGCTTGCCCTCTCCATTGCATATCCTCCTGCTTCTCTAGATGCTTGGCCCAGAGCACCCTCACCCCCACTGCATCATTAGATTCTCCTCCCTTTTCAGCGGCAGATTTTTCTTTGTCTGCAAACATGCTGAAGTCTTTATTATCTTTAAAATGAAGGGGAAAAAGTGCCAATCCCAACAAAACTTCCTTTTGTACTTCTCTTGCTTATGTGCCGCCTGGTGCTGCTGCTTTCACAGCTGGACTGCTTGAAAGAGCATTCTGTATTTACTGCATCTATTGCTTTACCACCAGAAGCTCTGAAGGCTGGTTTCTGCCTGCAGTTCTCTTCTGAATCTGCCTTCTCTCGGGTCCACAGGACCACTCGGTTAATTAAACCAGTGATTGTTCTTACAGTCTTCTTTTGTGAGACTCCTCCTTTGCCTTCACTGACATTGTGCTCTCCAGTCTCCCTTCGCCCCTTCTGAGCATCCCTCCTTGGCTTACTTTGCTTGTGCTGAGGGTCTTCCTAAGTTTTCTGGCTTTTTTTACCTCTTGGACCAGAGGGTCTGTCTCACCCTGTTGCTAACTGTCTAGTCTCTGGCTGTAGTCATCACCTATGTGGACGTGATTCCCATCCTTCTCTGTAGCAGCTCCAGCTCCTCTCCTGTTCTTCATCATTCTGAGATTCAGAGAGGTGAGGAGACTTGGCTTGAGTCAGTAGCAGATTGTTCCTAGAGCCTGTATATTTCTAGGGTCTGTTCTGCATGGGCACACTTCCCTCTCCAACCTTGGAAAGATGGTTCACTTTGGCCAGAAAGAAATTACACTGCACACTAGCAGTAGAATATAGTTGTCCTCCTCCTTCTAGAGCATGATAAAGTCATGATGAGCATGTGTGCTAGAGGGTTCTGTATGTTTTCTGTGAAGAGGCAGGTAATGCTGTGCAGAGAATTGTTCTGAGAGAAGAAGGGGTCTTGTGTGAGGGAGCTTTAGCAGTAGGGTAAAGCCTTAGGGGGATGGTTTTCCAGGTAGGGGCTCTGACTGGCCAGAAGTAGTTTGGAGGAGGCAGGTCTCAGATGGGAGCCATATAGCTTTTGAGGCATTGTGGGTGTTCACAGGTGTTATTAGTGGTTATTGTTGAGGGTACTGCAAGTGCCCTCTGGGGACATGCCACACTCCTCTCTTATCAATGTCTGCCGGCCAAGGTAAGGCTTTCTTGGGAAAGAAAGTCAGTGTAGCAGGATCTGGATTTTTAAAGCCATCTTTGTGTCTGTCATGAAATTCAGCGTGTGGTTTCTTTATGGAGGCTGTCTTGGAGCAGAATTCTTTTCTTTTTCCCTAAATGACTCTAATGATAGGAATCATGCTATTAATGCAGATGCTATGGCTTGTAGCCACAGGGACTTTCACCCGCTTTTCACGTGCAGTCTCACAGGCCGATGCACTTTGGCTCCTTGCTGCCTGGGGACCGGCAGTCGGGCTGCTCTTACATGATCTGGTTGAGTGTCCTGGGCGTGGGGTTGTGGAAAGGTTCTTGCATCTAGAGGAGGTCTCTGTGTCACCCCAGACTCTCTGTCATCATGACAACCATGATCTCACCCAGTAAGTTGTGTCTTACTGGTGTCTTAAAAGAGCAACAAAACAGAAATGCTTACCAGCCAGAAGCACTGGGTGCCACTCTGCCTGTAGCCAGGGAACCCGTTGTCCCACTGAAATACAATGACATTGAGCCCTTCCCTTGGCACAGAGACATGTCTGAGTCAGCCTCTCCTGCAGAGGCCTGCTGCTCTGAAACCTCTGACTTCCCTCACTTCTCAGACTTGCCTTTGTCAAGCTCCAGAGATGGTGGAAGTAACTGATGAGGGGGTGCGGGGTCAGAGAATCTGCTAGGCAAAATTTGGACTGGAGGAGGGGTGATTGATGGGCAACTCATCCTTACGGTGGTGTAGCTTAGATTTTAAAGCTGTGGAGTCTAGAGTCAGGCTCCTGGGTTCATGTCTTTGTTTTATCGCTTACCGGTTATTTTCCTATTTGTAAAATGGATTTAAACAACAGTACTTACCTCAGGGATTTTTGGAGAATTAAATTGGTGGTACAGGTATCCTCCAATTTCTGAAAGGTTGCTTTATGCTGCTTTGCTTTTATAGGAGACCTACATTAGTACCTGTTTTTGCTGACTGAAAGAAATATGAAAGGGATTTTTGCTTTTATGAAAAATGGCCAAAAGTGAAATGAGTGTTCAGCGATTGTTTTGCAGCAGCTGTTAACAGAGTCAGTGCTCACCTGAGCAGCCAGGGTGGCCCCTCCCAGCTCCTCCCTGGGAACCACACTCAGCATCGCAGCAGCATCGAGCCGCCATAGCTTTGACCTGTGTCTGTGAGCATCTGTGCTCCACCTAGATTTGTTTTGTGTGTCCATCAGCAAAATGTGTGGTAAGACGATTGCTTTTTTACTTTACCTCATTTTGGCTTATGAAAGAGTAGCAGGGGAAACCTGTATCTTTAAAGCACTTTGGGGTTAGACACATATAGATAGTAAACTTTCGATATATTATTGCCTGTCAGGATGTGGAAACTCCTTCAAAGTAGCTCTAACTTTGTGCTCTTAGAGGGCTGCTCAGGATGAGGAAGACTGTGCCGTCTTTTCTGCATGGGTATGCATCTGCAGGATGCTGCAGGCTCTAGGAGAGCTGGGTTTTGGATGTGTTTGTTCATAATGTACTGGAAAAACCAAGCAGACAGTCCCTGGCCCATTGTAGTGTTTAATAAATCTTTGCTGAGTGAAGGAATAAAGCTGTGAGCAGACCAAGAATAGGAATATAGCAGGGTGGCGTGTTTGGCGTAGCTAGGTCATTTTTGTTAGTTTGTGGCTACAGAACTTTCATCATCTGGAGAGCAACAGAATACGTAGGCAGCAAGTTGTTGGGAGAATTCTTTTTTTTTTTAAACCCAGCTTTTTTTTTTGTAAACCCAGCATACAAAAGGCTGTACATGTTATACTGCACAATTTGATAAATTCTGACATCTGTATACACCTCTGAAGCCATCACCACAATATTAGGGGAATTCTTAATGGTGGTCTTAAAGTCTTTTTATTTTTCTGTGGCTGATAAACCACTTCCCCCTTGGCCTTGCATGTAGCTGGCTCCCACTCTAGGGAGAGGGAAGGAGGGTCTGCCTTCCTTTTCCTCACATCATTGCTTTCTAGCCTTCATCTGTATTTTTACATTCTTGCCATTGAAATTGTAGCTGGTTATAGTGTGTTTGTCTTTGTTGAGTATCTGTCTTCACTAGGTTGCAGGTGGGGAGCATAAGAACATACCAGTTTTGTTCAGTGTTCTTATCCCCTGCCCCCCCAGAGTCCTCACACAAAGAAGGTGTGCAGTGGAGAGTTAAGGGGTGAACGAACCTATTGCCCGAATAGATACATGGCACTGTGGGACATGAGTTGGGAGCAGAGAAAACTGAGTTGTTCTCAGACACTCGAAAGTTGTTCTCACTTTCAGCGGAGGGAAATCAAAGGGAAGAAAGGCCTCCTAGGGTCTGAATTACTTTAACTTGGTTAATGATTTGAGACTAAGGAGGCCCTGGAAATGCAGGGAATCTAACCTGGCAAAAGCCAGACCCGAAGATGAGGTGCATGGGGACTTTCTCTGTCATTCTGAGACCCAGCTGTTCAGTGGAATGTTAAAAACATTTGTTGGGGCTCTTCGAGTTTGTTTTTGTATTGCAAACCGATCCTCTTCTGTAGGCTGCCATAGAAGGGGGCTTTAACTGAGTCTGCTGTTAGAAGGATCCCCCAGGTCCCTTTTGTTCCTTTGCAGCCTGTGGTATCCCTCGCACTCCTGCCCACTATAAATGACAATGGAGTTTTCAAAGTCAGCTGTGATTCCCTCAGAAAAGTCTCTGGTAGGGATTAAAGGAAGAATCACAAAAATAATAATTAAAAATGACACAGCTGGGTAGTGCTGTGTGGTGTACATTTTGGCAAGAGTCAACATTTTAGAACAGTAAGTACTCTCCACGGTAGGGGAAAACAGGCAAAACAGGCTTTTAAAACCCCATTCTAGAAGGAAAAGAGGGATGGGAAATAAAAGTGTATACTTGTGTTGTTGGTGAAGCTACTTTTCTACTAAGTGTTTGCAGAAAAGGTGGATACCAGATTTATTTAGAATTATTGTTTCTTCCAGATCCTAGGAGGCAGCTGGCTGATCTGGGATGAAGTGAGGTGCACTGTTAGGTTGCATTTTGTGTGTGTTTCATCTCAGGTGCTTTGCCCCTGATGTCCATCCATCCTTTCGTCATTATTGACTATATGATGCCTGTATATACCAGGCACTTGTTCTTCCCTCCCTCCCTCCATCCTTCCCTCTCTCCCTTCCATTCTCAGTCTGTTCATCCTCCAGCCACACAGAGTTATTGATTGCCTGTTATGTGCCAGGGAGTATTCTGCACCCTAGGCACCCTGAATGGGAAATAATTTAGCAGAGAAGACAGGCTCATGGACAAGATAGTCCTATTGCTTTTTAGCTTCGATGTGAGGTTATCAATGACTGACTTACACCTCCCCCCCATCCCATTTCTAATTCGATGAAAGCACAGGCTGTATGTATCTGCTTTTTGATTACCTCTTCCGTGACTAGTGTATCGGATACATAGGTAGTCAATACATAGTGTTTTGTATGAGTAACAGAATAAATGAGTGATCTGTATAGTGTAGGACACACTTTAACAGGAGAATAATCACAGCTGTGGGAAGTTGCACAGAGACAGAATTACTAACATGGCTCCCTATATCTGGGTCAAGTAATGAAGAGCAAGGGATGTTTGTGCATGAGGTTAACTATTTGCATTTTACTCATGCTCTTGGTGACATGTTGGAGCTGACCCTGTGCATGGAGTTGTGGTGACATGGCACATGTGCACATCTGCTGTGCATGGCAGGCTCTGACAGAGCACAGGACTGACGTGGTCTCTGCCCTCCCGGAGCTGCCCACACTGAGCAAGTGTGGGAAGTGCTCACAGGGAGAACCTGGGTGTGTGGGCACACAGTGGGGGCCCGCCTGGGTCTGCAGTGTGTGTGACTGCCCCTTGAAGGGCTCCCCGGAGGGAGGCAGGTGCTGGTTGTGTGGGAGTCGTAGAGGGGGTCCTGTGAAGGCGCTGACCTGGGAAGGAAGCTGGGATGGCCTGAGCATGGAGATCTGCTCTCATTGAGGCCAGGGCCAGGCCATCTACAATATCTGAAGAGCGGGCACTCCTTTTTGTGTTGTTGCAGAGCCCCTCGATTTTGGTAGCAATGTGACTTAAAGGCCCAGGCTTCCCAGCAAAGATACTATATTAGCTTCCTGTGGCTGTCTTAAACAAACTACCACAAACTAGCTGGCTTCACACAAGAGAAATTTATTCTTTCATTGCTCTGGAGGCCAGCAATCTGAGATCAGGGTTTCGACAGGGTCATGCTCCCTCTGAAGATTCTAGGGGAGGGATCGTTCTTCTTCTAAGCTGCTGTCGCTCCTGGTCATTTTTGGTGTCCTTGGCTCATAGCTGCATCAATCCTTCTAACCTCTGCGTTCTCCTTCCCCATGTGTCTATGTCCTCTCCTCTTTTTAAAAGTACACTAGTATTTGGATTTAGGGCCAATTTTAATCCAGTATGGCCTTATGCCATGTTCTGAGGTTCTGGGTGGGCATGAATTTGGGGGACATTTTTCAGCTGACAATAGGAGGGCATGTTGAAGTTGGGGGAGTATGCTGGGAGGTTTCCTAGGGGTCTTCTTATCCTTCAGCATTCTGGGTTGACAGGAGACTAGGAGACTTGGTCGTGGAAAGGGTGGGCCAGCAGTGGCTGGAATTTGAGTCTTGGTGAGGGCTCCTGGGCTCAGGATTCCTCTCACGTGCCTAAGGAAGCCGTGAGACTGTGCGAGGTGGCCCTGCCGTCGCAGTTCCCAGGCTCAGGTTGCCCCCATTCTTCCTGCAGCTAGGGGAGATGTCAGAGCTTCCTACTGACCGCCCTTAGAGCACCTTGACACGGGAGGAAGTGTTCATGAGCATAACTGGCCAGAGTAATTAATAACCCTAGCCAACAATGGCTTTGGGTTTTTCCATGGTCCTTCTCTTCTCTGGGAATAGTTTCCTGCTGCTTTCTTGGAGGCGTGTTGCCAGGGACTTTCCGGGTCTACAGGACATCGCTTTCCTTTTCTTTCTACTTTCTCAGGTTCAGTGTTAGTAGCTTCTTCCAGTTCTCTGGTACTTACAGAAATTACTCAACAGTGTCTTCCTATAACGGTGGTTCTCAAACTTTCTGTGATTTCCAGATTTGCTTTCCTATCTTAAAATTTGATTCCCAAATCTGATTTTCAGATTTTGATTCCCAGAATTTCTGATTCAGTAAGCCTGGGTTGATCCAATTTAGGTGAACTTCAAAAACTAAATTAAGAAACCCTTCCCCAAGGGTATGTTTTAGTGTGCACGTGTGTGTGCGCAAGTGTATGTGTTTCCTCAAGTGATACCTGGTGTATTAGACAGGATGGTTTTGCATTTACATGATGCTAATTGACACAGTTTGTCACCAGATTATATATTTCAAACTCTGACCTAGATATGCTGTCTAGATAAACAAATGCAAATTCTCCTAACATTAGCCTGTAGGCTAATGTCTAGGAGTGATAAAATAGAATTAATGGTACCTTGAAAACATTATAGACATACTGTTGAATGGGGAAAAGAGTGAGTAAGGAATGTGGGTTTTATGACCTCAAAGCTAAGCCTAGGAAACAGGGTTTCCATTGTTTGTTTTTTGTGTGTAAGGGGGTGGATGATGGGATGGCTCTTCATCTTCATTTTTGTGACCCAGGTTACCCTTTCTGTAAAACAGGATTGCAGAGTTGTTGCTCTCCTCACTGAACCCTGTAAGAGTCACATTCTTATTTGTGTGTTCATTTAGTTATTTATGCTAGAACTGCAATGACTGTCCTTTTATGAACACGACAGAGATGGCTACTGCCTGCTTGGCATTTATAATGTCATCAGGCTGGTACACATTAAACAGTTACCAAAAATCAAAGGATATTATGTAAAGGGATGGGGAGGGAAATTCTAGGGAGTGGTGAGAGCTTACCATTGGGATTGGGTAGGGGATGAGAAGAAGCCACTTCCCTGAAGAAGTGATACTTCAAGCAGAATGTGAAGGGCCAAGGGGCAGTAACTAGGTGGGTGGGGTTGGGGGAACACTGTAACTAGGTGGAGAGGGTTGAGGGCAGGGGGCACCCCACATGCCAGGCTTTGTGGTCAGAGGGGTCCTGGCATACTCCAGCATCTGAGTTGGCCAGTGGGACTGGAGCTCTGAGGGAGGACGAGGTCAGCGAGGTGTGCAGGTGAGGCAGGTTTTGTACACCTTGGTCAGACTTGTTATTTTGAGGTGAAAGGAAGAGTTATATAATTGGGGAGGATGTGGAAGGAACGGTGACAGGATCAGATCTGTTAATTTTGAAAAGGTCATCCTGAGTAGTTGAGTGACAAATGGTCTGGAGGAGAGCTGGAAGGAAGTGGGGACGCCAGTTAGGAGTCCAGGCCAGAGATGGTGCTGGCCCGGCCTCAGTGATACAGCAAGAATGAGGTCTTTTTCCAGACACCGATTGGCGGAAGGAAGAAAGTTAATGGGGGGGTGGACAAACAATCCCAGGTGTTCTTCTGCCCAGGCCTGGCTATTTAATCTGTAGGGACTCTTGTTCATAAGGCAGAAAGAAAGAAATGCTGTTAAAGGTATTAAAGTAGAAAGATTTTTCTTTCATGGTCTGTCTCTTGACTGTGGTACTTTTCATTTGCTGTTTAGTTCTCAATAAAGAAAAATCAAAAAATTAAAGTATTGGTGTGATTTTTACTGCTCATCTTTATGTTGGGCAATAGCAGTTTTAAATGTAAGATCAACTGACTTACATATGGAATCACTGAAATGACACAACTGGTATCACATAGCTTATATGCATATTAATTTAGTTCTTACCAGAATAGTAGAACCACTGCACAAACTAACTCAGCTGTTTTATTTCACTTGATTTGTGCACATTTCTATCAGCAATCTGTCTGGCTTACTGATGAATAAGGAAGGATGGAAAGGAAGAGGGACTGTGGGTAGCTTGTTCTTTACCTAGATCTGTGTCTTCACAGTCAGCCTAAGGTGTTGGATTATCCAGAGAAAAAAATAATGTGAGTAGGAGAGGCCATGACAAGGTTCCTTGGCCCTTCCTCTTTCTTAAAACGAGATTGGCTTTTTATTTGTTTTCCACTTGGCCAGTTCTGATTCAATTGGAAAGCGTGGCCCCTCAGTGCTGGTAGTGTTTACTCGTACTGTAGACACAGCCCGTTTAGGTTGTACTCACTTCGTCTTGCTCAACTCCCACATATCGTGGGTGCTCCAGAGTCCTGTGCTCATGGGATGTTTGCAAACACAATATACACACGGGGCCGTAAAGCACCCTGTTGCGCGCACACAACACCCCTGCTGTAGGTCTCCTCTGCTCACATGCATGCTCCACTTCAGGATTAAAGATTTTCAGGATAGTGCCCGGATAGCATTAAACCAAGCAGGCTGTTCTGAGTGTGGGTCCCTGTGTTGACGGGACAGGTTGCATATCCGAGAAGCTGCCGCCTATGCCTCCGTACTCCTCATCTCTCAGTGGCCCTGTGGGCCTGTCCTAGATTCACTTGAGTCTGTGGCAGATTTACTCTTTGCAGGCTCAAGAAAAAATAACTGCCTGTATTGGCAGCTCCCGGCCAGGCCTGTGGTCCAAGAGTGCTTGGCTCCCTAGGTGCCAAAGGAGCTGCCACTTCTTTGGGAAGCCTGGCTTCTGGACGGTTTCCGGGCAGTCAGCGCTCAGTACCATTCACCAGCTCCAGGTGCTGTGAGCGAGCCTGTACCAACCAGGCCCTCAACAGAGTTGCCTTTGTAGTTGATTGTGTGGGCTTCAGAATGTGGGACACGACGGAGAACATTTTTTTGGAAAAAACTCCGGGTTCTGAATTTGTGGGTTTTAAATTGCATTGTGGTGTTTCCTCTTCCCACCTGTACTGCCATCTAGCTTTCTTTCACCATGGACATTAACTGCCTGCTTCAGGAACATTTGTAAACCTCTCAGGAAGGAGAAGTTCCGGCTTCTTTGGAGCTCTGGCTTTGTCATCTGGAGAGGTTCCACTAACTGGTACTTGGTCTTGGATATTCTGAGGGTCTAGGTGACAGCAGCTCTCAAACTTCATGCATTTATCTGCTTTGGGGGGGGGCTGGAGTGGGCTCCCTAGGGAGTCTGTCCCCAGTGGTGCTCAACCATGTTTTGAAAAACAGTCTTCAGCCTTCCAAATTCTGTGGCATGGAGTGAGGGGGTACTCTTGAGAACTTGTTGAAACATGATTTCTTATTTGAGTGGCATCCAGAATCTGGCAGGTGACAGTGTTGGGTAAAGAGGCCTTACTTCTGGGAACCTGTGGGGAGGACGAATGTTGCCCACCCAGGGAACTCCCCACTTGGTCCCAATAGCACCCGGCCTTCCTTGAGGTGCAGCAGGGAACTGGCTCGTTAGGGATTAAAGAAAGTGAAACGAATTTCTGAGAATGTATGAGGTATGGCTCTGCTCAAAGTTGCTAGGCGTTTTTTTTGTTTGTTTGTTTTTAGGAAATGTTAATTTAATCCAAGGGTAGACAGACAGATTTTCCTTTATTAATTAACCCTATTTGGGTGCTGAGGAGCAGCTGCCTTGCTTCCTGTGATAGCACTGGGGAGGAGTGTCTGAGCCGTGCCCAGGGACTAGGTTGATTCCATCCAGATGATAATAATGGTGGGAGGTCCTCAGGGTGGAGGGGCATTAAGGTGAGAGGGAGGAGGCCCAGTGGCTTGGCTGTCCTGTGATCTCTACACAGAAATACACCAGCATGACATTTAATTTATTATGTCATTGGGTATAACTATATATTATTAATACCCACTGTTTATTGAGGGCTTGCTGCAGCCAGTGCCTGTGCTAAACACTTCTGAGCATTATCTCTTTTCTCACAGAAATCCCTGGAAGCAGGTGTCCTTTTTTTCTTCTCTCCATGTCATGCAGGTACAAATGAGTACAGGGATTTTATAGGTGGCTGAGGTGGGATTCTGAACTCTGTGAATTCGTTCCCAAAGGCCCAGCACTTACCCATGGTTCTAGGCTTATTTACCCAGTGGAAGGACTCTCCATGCCTTGCCTTGCCTGACACCCTCACATTTATCTTAGCTTTTGATGAGAACAACCAGAGGTGTATCTGATTTTGTGTATTATGTCCAGGTTCTATTGTCTGTGGCTTTCTGCGTTATTAACAGTTGAATGCAAATTAAGACCCATTCTTTGAGCTGGTGTTGTTTTTTCCCCACTTTGCTAGAAAAGATTCAGAGGTGACGGGGAGGTGACAGGCCTTGGCTTCTCTTTTTTTGCTTTTCAAGTGAGGTTCTTATTTGTCCAAGGTTGTTTAGAGCAAATATGATGGTAAGGTGGGACGAGGCAGACCTGAAGGTGTGAAAAGATAAGTTATAGATGCTGAGTTTTTCTTTCACAATTCCAATTATAAACCCTTTAACAATTCACAATGCCAAAGACCTTGGAATAGAAGGTTCTGCACCTGAGGTGACCTGTTGAGACAATGTGGCTTGGAAATCCATTGTCATCCCTAATTTACTGTTTTATGATTGTCCTCTTCTTCTTGTAAAAGCTTTACAATTAACTTTGGTAAATGTTTCTGAACTTTTTCAAAATGGTAGTGTTTGCTTTCCTCACATTATGGAGAAAGGCACAGGCAGAGGAAGACATGGCAGTTGCTTGATAGCTCTCTGGAAGGAGTGGCACTCGGAGCTGTACTTTTTAAGCATGCTTGGGACTTCTGTCTGGTCCATGGGTCCTGTCTCTGTGGACCCAAGACAGTTAGGGCTGCCCGTTCCAGTTCCACATGTACTCAGTTTTCTGGTTCCATCCCTTCTTCATTTTACTGGCAAGGCCTTTCTTGTACTTGTAAACCTCTTCCAAGAAGGTCTGGCTTTCACTCTAAGTATACCATTATAAATTTTGAGATGGTACACATCACCCTCTTAATCTAATTGAGCCAACAAATCACCGTGAAGACATCATATTATTTGGGGGAGTATTAGTTGCTATGGTTATTTGCTGAGACTGTTAACAGAGTCTGTGTTCTCTCAATTGGATTTTTGGAAAGTTCTCTCTGAGAATGACAGAGGTGTGCCTCCCATAGGAATATCCACTATATACTTTCACCACTGGAAAAAAAATAGGCAAAGAAAAGATACTGTGGGTGGGATTTTAGAGCTACAAGGGAGTTTGCAGATCAAGTGGTTCAGCCTCCAGTTTTCAAAAGGGGTTTCTAAGGCTGAACCTTGTGAAGTTCATTAAGAATTAACTTGCTAAGAAACTGTTAAGTAGCTTACCCTATGTTCATGTCCATAGTTGGTGGGTGAGCAAGGATGGAGCTCAATTTTGGTTCTTATTCTAGTCCTTCTGCCGCATTAGAAGTCCTCTCAAGGAATCCATTCTTCCAATAGATACCGAGGGCCTCTGGCTGTAGGCACTGTGCTGGAAGGAGAAAGGCACCATGACCTTTGCTCTCAGGGTCTTGGGTGGGAATCCTCACCCTTGCCTTGGGGAGTGTGGTGCCTCCAGCAGCATTAGCATCACCTGGAAACTTGTTAGAAATGCAGAAGCTCTGGCTTTCAGGCCTACTAATCAGAATCAGCATTTTGACAAGATTCTTGGATGATTGGGTGCACATTAAAGTTTGAGAAGCTCTGCTCTAGGAAGGTAACTCCTTCCAAAAGCAAAAGTCAAGTTTTGAGGCCCAAGCCAGGCTTAGCCATGCTTGACCCCTTCTCATCTTCCCAGCCCTCCTCTGACCCACTCTCCCTTCAGACCCTTTGGTCTGACTTGTATGGTCTCCTCTTAATGCGCTTCAACTTTTTTGCCCTAAAACATGCTTATGATAGGGGCAAAGCACAAATACCACCTTCTCAGGAAGCTAGGCACTTCAGCCTTGTGACCCCCGAAAATTCCATTTATCTTGGGTTCTACTTTAGCAAGCTCATTCTTTTACCTGTTTTGTCTGGGGCTGGCCCCCTCACCCAGAAAATGGATGAAAAGGATTTGATGATACCATTCTTCCCCTGTGCATTTAAAAGGCACCACTTGAATTTAATAAACTTCTCAAGAAGAAACCCATGCTGCTTTGAGTTGTAGTTTGGTTAAAAAATAGTGTTGCCCTGGCTGGGTTTGCTCAGTTGGTTAGAGCATTGTCCTGATATGCCAAGGTTGTGGGTTTGATCCCTGGTCAGGGTACATACAAGAATCAACCAATGAATGCATAAAATAAGTGGGACAACAGATCGATGTTTTTCTCTCTCTCTTCCCTTCCTCTCTTTAAAATAAAAAAAAATGTTACTTAGTTCAGGGTTTTTGTCTTTCCTTTTCTCTGCAAGGGGTGAAGGAAGTTTTAAATGTGTAGATGAATAAGGGTTTTCTAAGCATCTGAGGAAAACCTAAGGATGTAAGTGTGTTTTTAGTAGTAAACTACAATGGGGTTGAGTAGTTCAGTGAATCAATGAAGCAGAAATTCCTATTTGAAATGAAGAAAATCAATGAAGAAAAAATTGCTTAATTTGCTAATTAAGATTCTCCTTTGGTTGATTCTTTCCCACCTGCAAGTAAACTTCCACTCTGCCTGTGCTTGTGGTAAGGGATGAAAATCTGCACCTAAGGGCTGCCCTGCGGTCTGCTCTTCCATAAAGTGTTTATTTTTACCCCGTTTTTAATTCCCACTACAATCTTGTGAGGTGTATTATATCCTCACAGTTATATAAATGCTTGGAAAGGATGAATAATTTGCCCAAAATCTACAGCTAGTAATTAGCAGGCCCAGGTTTTGAAACCAGGTTTGCAGAGTTTATGCACTTCATACTCCTTTGAGTTGCCCTTGACTGGCTCTGTGTGTGTGTACTTAACCCGCCTGGAAATACCCTTTCTTTTTGTTTCTTCACTTGATTAGACCCTCTAAAAATGGGTTTCTTTGTTTTAACTAAGCAGATCAACACTGTTTTCCTTGAGGGAGTTTTTCCTGTACTGACCTGCTGTCTTATAAGGTCTGGGGCATCATGCGAATGTAGATGTTCTGGGCACAATACCTCGGTTCTCTGTGTCTCTGTTCTGCTTTGTGTCAGGGCCGAGTGATTCAAGTTTGGGATTGGATTCTTCAGGGCTTGGGATTGTGTGTTAGACCTGAGGTTGAATAAAGCACTGAACATAATGATCAATGGGCAAATGTTTATTGGGCACCTAATGTGATGTACACTTATCAAGTTAGTCCTTATTTTCTTCCTCTTTAACAGGTCAAGTGCTATTATTGAAACTCTCAATGTTGTTTTGAGGAGAAGATATTAATATAGTGCTTTGGAAATGCAGATGTCTTTGTATACATCATTTGTATGTAATTATGTGTAGTGATGATGCTACTGATCACTCATACCTGGACTTGAAATTGGAGTTTTCAATAGGGAGCAGAGTTTCTTTGAGTCCCTCATACTCTTCTTTTCTCCTGCCTGACTAGTGGATTGTGTACTGATGTGCAGGTTGAGAGGTGTCGTGTGATCATCCCACAGAGAGCAAGCCCTTGACTGTCTGGCTGCATGTTCCTGCAGTGAAGTAGGGTGGGAAGTCAGAGTAGAAGCCCCAAACTAAGTTCTGGGCCAGCTCTTCAGTGAAAGGCTTAGTCAGTGTTTAAGTTGATCTTGTCTCTGTTCTGTATAAAAATCTGCTTCCCATTTCCTTAGGGATGAAGTCTAAATCCCTTTGCTTGGCATTCAGGTCCGACATTGGTTTGATTTTAAAGTTCTCTTCCCAGTCTTGCCTCCTGTCCATCAAATTTAACTTCCTGCTGCTTCTAGGTAGGTCCTTTGCTTTGTCATCTCTTTGCTTTCTGTTCTTCCTGAATACGTTCCCATGCCTGTCTCCCGTGCCTAGCACCTCCCCCAATATCTACATATCCAACTAGGTCTGAACTTTTGAGGCTAGTTCAATTGCCACTCCCTATTCTTTTTTCCTGGGAGGCCGCCTCCACTGGTGTCAGCTGGAATAATATCCCTGTTACACTTCTGTAGCTATTTTTTTTGTACTCTCTGATTGCCTTAACATGTTCTACCTTAATTTATAAATTCGCATACGCAGATTGGGCTCTTCTAAATGGTATTCTCCTCAAGGATATGCAGTGTATACACAGCAGCCTTTTATTTCTTTGAGTACATGGATAAATGATTCTCAAATATTTGAGTACATTAGGTAAGATCATGTAGTAGTTAAGAGCTTTGGAGTCAAGGTTCCTTATACTACCAGTCATTGCATGACTGTGACAGGTTCTTTCACTTTTCTGAGTCTGTTTCCCCATCTGCAAAGTGGAAGTAATAATATGTACTCAGTAGGATAGTCATGAGGATGAAATAGTTTAAAATACTTAGATACGTGTTGCATAGTAAGCACTCAATAGATTAATGCATAATATATTTTGGGTATATATTTAGGTGGGTTTGGGTCTCTCATATTATTCTTGGAGGGCGGTTCTATGTAAATAGAATTGGAAACCTCATTGGAAACGCCCATGAAAAAGGGCGACATACGTTTCTTTGTTCTTTGTGATTTCATTTTTAAAATCAACTTTGAAAATTTCATTAGCCTTAGTGCTCTGGTTGGAAAACAAATTCTCCAGAGTCTGTGCTGGCTGTGGCCTCATTTAGGAAATACTGTTTTAGGGAAATGACCTCAGGAAAAGCATACAGAGAGATGCGTATAATCAGAATGCACGTGATATAACATGCCATGGTGGGTAGGGTTGGTGGGCATAGTGTCCTCTGGTGAGATGGAAGGGTTCTGAGTCTGCTCCAGCCAGGTTGGAAATACTGTGAGAGACCCGTTGGTGGTGACTTCATCCTTCCAGCCCTTCCCCTCCACGTCTCAGGCTTGGATGGAAAAGATAAACACAGGTCCTCTGCATGTGTTAGGGCAGGTTTTCCCCCATGGAGGCCAGGGCCCTTCCCTCCATAGCTGATTGCACATGCACTGGAAAGTGCTCCTCTTGTTTTGGTGTCTTTACTAATTGGAAAGCATCTGTCCCCAGCCCTGCATGGGGGGCTGGTCCTGTCATTTCTCCTTGAGTCTTAGCACACCTTCTCTGTTACAGTCAATCTCCATCTAGTGGCCACAGGTAAGACTGTGCATCACAGAAACTAGATGAATGCTATGGGGGAATTTTGTTCTATTGTAAGATTTGAACATGATCTTTTTTCTTTTTTACTGACATAATGCAGGGGTTCATGCTGTAGAATTGCCTTTAACAAGGGAACAGCACTTGTGCTTTTTATAGTTAAGCAATGGAACTAGGTTTACAATGCCACATGCAGACTTGGGGCAATGGTGAGTAGGGGGAATGCCTCTCCCCAAGCAGAGTTTCTGATAGGACGAGTTCTCTTCCTGCCCAGATACAGGGAAAGAGAAAAGAAGGGTCTCTGGGAACTCTTCCTTCATCTGTTTTAGCCCCAGGCCTGGGGACATGCTGAGGCCGAACGGGGACACGTGACGGTGGCCGAGCGCTGCCGTGTTTCTTGCTCATTTCTCCTGGTCCCTTGGTGTAGAGAAAGTTTTGCTTTCCGTGCTTGCTGGCAGCTCTCTCTGCAGCTGTGTGGGAACTTTCCTCAATAGACAGAACCAAGAAAGGTGGTTTTATCTGAACAATAAGCACATTCCTACATATACAAGCTCCAATCAGACTTACGTGAGTTGGAAAGTTTCTCCTAATATACCTAATATACTTCTTTTTTCACTTGTCAAGCTTAGAATTGGGAAGTTCACCTTCGGTGAGTGTAATGGACTAGTGGAATGCCCAACTTCCCCTCTCCCTTTGTTCTTTCTGTGGTCCCTGTTCTCTGCAGGCCATGTACTAGGTTCTGAGGATACAGGGGTGAGCATGAAGGGACTCCCTCCTCACCCTTATGGAACTTCCCTAATGGGAAGATATTAATTGAAGACTTACCTGAACAATACGAACTTGCTGTGAAGAAGAGTTGCGTAGGACTCAGGATGCGATAATAGGATAAGGTTTGGTCTGGTTAGAGAAGTCAGGGAAGGCTTCTTGGAGGAGGGAACCTTTATGCTGAGGGCTGCAGGTAGGAATAGGGCACATTCCAGGAAATAGCAGAGGCTAGGGTGCCTGGGGTCCAGAGAGGGAGGAAGGCCTTCAGAGGGACTTTGTTCATTGTCCCTAGAGCTCTGGGAAGCCATGGCAGAATTCATTGCTGGAGCTGACATGACTAGGTGGAATATTGACTGGAGGGACAAAAGTGGGTGTGCGGAAACCAGAGAGGAGGCTGTTGCAGTTATCCTAGCAAATGGGGGTATTTGGCTTAGGGGTTATTGATGATAATGTTGGCGATGAGGGAGCAGAATTGAGATGCTTAGGAGGCCAAATGTACAGACTTGCAAAGGACTGCACTGTCAAGGATGACATGTGGGTGTCTGTCTGACTCATGTGGCGGGATGAATGGTGGTGCCCTTTACTGAACTGGGGACACAGGAAGAGGCCCTTAGTTAGCTCCTTTGGGAGAGGATAGGAGAGGAAAGATATTTTGGTTCTTTTGAGTTTTACCTGGGAATGTGGTTGTAGTGTCTCAGGGCTGGCATCTACCTCTCAGCTCCCACCATCATCCTTTCATCTGGAGAATGTCAGACACTCCATGTGGAAACCAACCTGTGTGGCTGATAAAATCAGCACCATGGGTTTTAAGGGCCACTTTCCAGCCCTGTCCTAGGCACGAATACATGATGAGATGAAACCACTCATGGGTAGTTCCAGAATCATTCCACACACAAGATGATAAGGCACTGAGGGTACACATAATTGGCTTTCAGAGAAGGGAGAGATGAGTCAGGCCTGGGGACTTGAGGATTCTTGTGCTTTAAGCAGCTGAGATGCCAATCATGTTGGAAGTACTTTCCTTGACAGTTGGTCTTTGTCAACTAATTAGTTTCTAAGTCCAGGGAGGTGTGACAAAGTAGCAGAAAATTTTAAGGGTAGTTATATGAAATTTTGGTGACTTTGGAGGTCAGAGAAAGGCAATAAATACACTGAAAATAAATATAATTGTATGGTTACCTTGAGTCCATCATAATGTGGGTGTCTGTATGCATGCATGTTTGTGTGTATGCATGTTTATGTGTGTGCACATATATGTTAAGTTGTACAGAAAAGGAAATGGCTCAACTTGTGGTATTGCTGGTAAAATTTGTGTAAATTAAGGACAAAAAGGAAATGGCTTAATTTGTGGTATTAGTAAAACTTGCATAAATTGAGGTAGATTCTAACTTTTAAAAAATTATGATAAACCTTGTTTTATTGTAAAAAAGGATTATACTTGGCTTAACTTTTCTTAAGCTTTATGCAGATTAGTATGTGCTGGGGCAGAGTATGGCATCTCCACGAAGAGAAGGGCACTTTCCTCTGGTCCCCTGGTGAGCACACAGCTTTGGGAGCAGCCTCTCAAGGCCAGGCTTCTGGCTGCTTCCATATCCCTTACCCACCTGGTTTCCTCACTCAGAGGCAGAGACTTCTCACTCTATAAAGCAGATACTTGTCCTCCCCAGAGGCTGCCGGTCATGACTTCTCTCCACTCTTGCCAGCATTCTGCCTTTCTAGCAACAGTAAATATTATTGACTCTGCTTGGCTCTTAGCTGTGTCTGGCACTGCCTGAACATGAAACAGTGGGGTTATGTGAGCAGGGTACCACGAATCTTGGCACTCACCCAGCACCAACACCAGCCTCTCCTCTTTCTCCCCTCCTCTTACTGAAAGGTGCAGGCTGGATTCCTGTGTGCATTAGAGTGAAGGCTCCAGAAGTTAAGTCTCCATGCGGCCGCTTATCCAAGGTGATCATCTACATAAGATGCCACCAGTCCTTTTGGGTTGAAGTAGACAAGAAGCAGTGACTTTTTTTTAAATGTCCTTTTCATTGTCCTCAGTAACAGAGGAGGGGTTTATCTTAGTGGAGTGAGGCAGCATGGTGTAGCCACATGCTATAAGGATGTCAGTTCAGAAGACTTGATTGAGTCACAGGTCCCTTCTGTAGAGACTGTGTGTTTTTATGTCAGCCCTTTAATTCCTCCAAGCTTTCATTCATTACAGGTAGTGATGATTACCTTCCCTGGGTCCTGTTGTTGGAGGACTTATGTATTAGGGAAGAATAGCCCAGGTGTGCCTAGAACTGAATGAAGCTTACAGTGCAGAGTGCTTAAGCAGTGTGCCCCACTGGATCTCCTGACAGCTCGATGGGTTTAGGTAGGGCTGACAACTGTCAGATGAAATGACTGAGACTTTATGACTAACCCTGGGTTAGTTACATGTCTGGAAAATGAAGGAGCTGAAACTTGAACCTGGGAGCCATTGGAGGTTGGGGTGAGGGCCAGAGGCTGTGGAAGGGGTTGCTCAGTATATAATCAGAACCCCATGCAGTGCAAGTGGAGGAGGGAGGTCTTCCAAAGCAAGCTTGACATGCTGTGCCAAAGAGTGGGGAGTGGGTGTTGAAGAAACAAAACAACAGGTGTCCCCTGCACCTTTACAGAAAGATTTCTGTCATGAGTCATTCAAGCCCATGGTGAGTTACTTTTCAGATTCCAATAATTGGGATTCTCACTCTACCCAGCTGTCCTTACTGGCCTACAGCCCAGTATTGACTCCATACCAGTACTCATTACCTAATCTTCCATCAGGGGGACCAGCCTCTTTATCAGCTTCATGGGGCCCACATTGCTTCTCAGGCTTGTGCTGTGGCAGGGTGTGCTGTGTGCCACTGGACAATGAAATCAGCTTACTTTCTGGTCATAAGCTAACAGGCCCTGCTCCTGGCTAAATGGGTCCTCCTGTGAAAAGGCCCCACAAAGGCCCCGTTGTGTGGATAAGCCACTCCTTGATCCTCACTGGCAGCTGCCTCTGGCAGCACAGCTCTTCAGGTGTGTGCTGGGAGCATTCCCGAGCCTAGCTTATGTTTCACCTTTTTCCACTTTGTTGAGATTGTCCAGCTTGAGTCTTTCTTGCCCTACTGGGGAGGCACAGGAGGATTTTTAGGTAGATAGAGAAGCAGCCCTATTCTTACTCTTTGCTCGGGACTTTCTTTGTGAGTTCTGATCAGGGGAGCATTCTGACTGAAATGACACAGTGTACAACCATGCCCACATTCCATGTACTACATACTTTGGGCCTCTTAGAGGCCCAAAACTTCCACTCTGAAAAGTTATCATTCCTTTTTTATTTTTTCCCATCCTGCCTGTCTGCGGTCTCCTCTGTCCTTTGCAGTGTTCTGACTTTCAGATGCATCTGTTTCTTTCTTGCCAGGAGTGATTTGTGTTCTCAGGGATATCCTTAGCCTGGGTTGGCCAGTTCTGAGAGATGCCTGGTTCTTCTGCCAGCATCTTTGGACTTTTTGCCCAAGGACCATTCCATTAAAGTGACTGAACCAGGAGGAGACTGGAGACTATTGGCTGTTGCCTCCTGTGTTCTTTCTCCACTCCAACTGCCTTCCTCTTTTGGTGTAGAGCAGAGGACCTTGTACACAGCACAGCTAGCTCGGAACCTGTGTCATCCCAGCCACTGGGAAGGCAGCTTTGGAGCAGGAGCTGCTGGTGGTCCAGTGTGGCACCCTGAGCCCCAGACCGGAGACTGGGACGCCAGCTGTGCTCCTCCACTCGTAGCCATTGTTTGGAATGAACACTCAGATCTGTGAGCTGAACATGGGGGGTTGGATTTGTATAAAATTGAAAGATGGGAAAAATCTAACTGTAACCTCAAGAGACAGATCTGGGAACTAAAAAAGACAAGTGCTGAGGATCATGGGTGCTTTTATCCCAGTAGGTTATGTTGATCGGTGAAGCCAGAATTCTCCTATCTCCCTCCCCCCACCCCCAAATATCTTATTAAAGCCAGGCCTTGTTGCCAGTTGTGCCTCATATTTCCCTCCTCTGGGAATATGAACATAATGCCATTTCCCCTTCAATGAGGGGAACATGGACGAGGGTAATTTGAGTGATTAGCCTAATCTGCAGGAAGGCTGCACGTGGAATTAAGTTAAGCACATTTGTACCGAGCATCCGTGCCTGTCAGGCCACTGAAAGGTACCTTGGTGGTTTTGTACCCTTAACAGAAGCTGAGGGCTCATGGAAGGATCATTGGCTTTTATTACTGACTTAAATGAGAACTTTTAAAATTTGACAAGGCCTCTGAGAGCTTTCTCTGTAGATAGCATGTGTGGGGTTATAGAATGTGTGGGGTTACCTCAACCCCACACATTGCCAGGGCTTTGTTCTCATGGCAGTGGTGGAACATGGTGACCCAGGGAGATGGTTCAGGCAGAAATTTGGCAGGCTGGCCGGCTCCTCTTTTTGAGAGGGTTCTGAAAACTCGGGCCTCATGTGTACTTGAGTTGGAAGAGCAAGTCCAGGTCCTCCTGTGCTGTGGGGGCAGGGTAGTTTCAAGCAGTTTGTGGTATGAATTGGGCTAGGGGAAGGTGTTATTGAGTCTAATGTGGGGCAGCTTCATGATCACATGGAGAGCCAGGGACAAAGCCCACCTGGAGGGCTGTAGATGCTGATGCCACACTTCCTCCCTGACCTCCTTAGGCAAGTGGATTCCCACCTGTGTCAAATGGAGAAGACAGGACTTGCTGTGTAGCTGGAGGAATTAGAAATAGGGCCAGAGTTGTTCAGGCAAATGCAACAAACACACTGACTTCTAAAGCAGCTCAGCATTTCATGTCGTAAACAATATTTTCTATCTTGAATTCACATTCTTTTGTGCTTTGAAATGGACTCAGGAAGAAATCGGCCACCTGCTGTAGTAGTAGAAGGATTAAAAGGTACAGCAACTTGGAAAGCCAGTTTATGTCAGTAATTCATGTTTCTTACTCTTTTTCTTGCTAGATTTGTCTTCAGCGAAGAGGAAATTTGCAGATTCCTTAAATGAATTTAAATTTCAGTGCATAGGAGATGCAGAAACAGATGATGAAATGTGTATAGGTAAGTTATAACCGTACTGTTTATCACAACTTTCAATGTCCTTACCGAGCCTTTTTCTGGGGAAGGGAAGAATCTAAGTGTTGTAAAGTAAGAAATCCATAGTAACAGTGGAGGGGACAGAGTTAAGTGAGGATCAGGGGTTTGGGGCTATTCTGGCTTCTTCTTGGAGCTCTGGGATTGCCTCTTTCACCCTCCTCCTGAAGGAGAACACTTGAAGGTTTGCAGTGGGGCTCTCCTTTCCTCCTTCCTTTAGTGTTGTGCTTCTGGCTGGTTTTGTGCCCTTCTTCCTCACAACCGCAGTGCTGAGAACTTTGAGCAAGAGCAGAACTCAGGTAGATGAGGGAAGAATTAGATCAGAGGTTGCAAATGCTAGCTCATGGGCTGAGATCAGAATGCAGCCATGTTTTCTTTGGCACTCAGTTTTTAAATTGAATTACCATATAAATTGAATTTATCCTAATGTTTCAGTTCTCTAGCTTCTTTGAAAATTGGGGAATCTAATCAGCTGGCCCCACATTCTGTCTGGCAACAGCTGACTAGGGTCGTGTTGCTGCTGTTGCCTTTGAAAGGGGAATGGAGTTCAGTGTGTAGCTCACAGTAGTCCCCACCTCTCTCTTTTGTTTCTTTAACAAGAGGCTGATGGTGGGGTTACCATTTATCACCTCACTGTGCTGCTTCACTCTTCACCATCCTCTGTGTGGTGTAGGTAGCATGGAGTGCAGAGGATTGGCATTGTTAAAGAGATGTTTCTTTGCCAGGGTCTAGTCACTGCACTTTTTTCTTCTTACCTTGGACATCTTGGTTGACTCCCTGAAGTGAGCAAGAATTGAGAATGTTCTATTGAATTTAGTCATCGAGTGTTTATTGAGTCCCCGTTGCCATGCAGTGCACTGGGAACTGGGGGTGAGCAAAGGCAGTTGGGAGACAGCTGAGAACAGTGAAACCACATCACTGTGGTAAATCCTGAATATATGGATGCTTTTCCCAACATTACACAGATGTCCCAAATATTCTCAGGGCTGTTGCACTTAATGCCTATTGCCTTTGGGAATAATTCTAGAGAAGGAGACTGTCCCCATCTGACCAGCATTCTGCAGGCTGTATTGCATTAATAAGTGGCTTAGGGACTCAGGAGGAGCCCAAGGAGAAGCCAGAGATGGGGCTTCCGGTGCCAGCAGCACTGTTTGTTTAGTTCTAGTGCCAAAGAAAAGGTTGGGTTCTGACGCAGCCCCACAACAAAGGGTGAGGAGGTCAAATCCTGGGCAGGAAATCCTTCAACTCTTAAGCGGAACTCTGCCCCCCCCCCTCCCCCCGGGGTCTGGGAGCCAGCCAGCATCTCATCAGTCCTGGGTACTCTCAGGAACAAGCCAGTTTTTTCTTTGAAGGAAACCCTTCCCTAGCTAAAGTGCCAGGTGGAATTAACATGCATTTCTGGGTCATCCTTAATGATTAATCATCAAAAGATAAGAGGAGCCTTGGAAAAAAGTGACTTAAGGCTTATGTATGTGCCAAGGGATTTCAATCCATGACAAGATAGCTGTATCTGGAAAGGCTCCCAAAGGCCCATTACTCAACTTCCATTTCATGGTCTCTTTCCCTTTTCCAGCAAAGTCTTTGCAGGAGTTTGCCACTGTTCTCAGGAATCTTGAAGATGAACGGATACGGATGGTGAGTATGGCTGGGCCACTCTTGGTCCCAGACAGTGTGGTCATGTCTAGGGAGCACAGGATTTGTTATCAGAAGAAGTAGGTTTGAGTCTAGGCTCTGCCACTTGAATGCTTTGAGCTCTTGAACAAGCCTTATCTTCTCATCTTTGAAAGGCTTGGAGCCTTTTGTAAAAAATAGGATATATTTACTTGGATAACTTGAGAATGACTTCACTGTAATGTGTATATATAAGACATATGACTTCCGGGTGTATCTTTACAGTTATTTAACTGTTTGGGGCCTTACATTTTCTGTTGGCAGAATGGGAATGGAGGTGCCCTGCTCTGAAGTTATATCCCATCCCTGCCCCCCTCCCCCCCATTAAACTTATCCAAGAGCTTTTGGAGGGTGGGGTCACTCCTTCACCTTTAATTCCAAAGCACCTAACACAGTGCCTGCCATGTGGCAGGCACCTAGTAAACGGGCACTTAGTAAGTTATGGGAGCTCTGAGGAGTTCCTCAAAGAGAGGCACTGCGAAATTCAAGAAGCAAAGGCTCACCTTCAGGTTCTTAAGAGATGTCTTTTGCATTAGGATTTATTCTTATGTGGTTCAGCATTAACAGATGAGGGATTCTACACCACAAGTTCTTTGATGCCTTCCAAATCATACTGAGGCCTAATTTGAAACCCCCTGCTGGCTGCATGCTGATTTGTCCCCGGCAGGGCTTCTGTGTTGGAGGTGGTGCTCCAGAGGCCCTGGGAAGAGTCTGTTAATGAACATTTTTTTTTTCTCTTTCCATACTAACAAGTGATGGTTTGAGACTAAATTTCCTGTCTTGGTCAGCTTAGGCTGCCAAAATACCATGGCCTGGATGGCTTAAATAATATATTTATTTCTCAACAGTTGTGGAGAATGGGAGTCCAAGATCAAGGGGCCGATTGATGTGGTTCCTGGTTGAGGGCCTTCTTCCTGGCTTGCAGATGGCTGCCTTCTTGCTGTTGCCTCACATGGCAGAGGAAGGGCAGGGAAGCTCTCAGGTCTCTTCTTACAAGGGCCTAACTCCATCGAAAGGACTCCATAGTGGCCTCATGACCTAAATTACCTTCCAGAAGGCCCCATATTCAAATACTGTCACATTGTGGGTAATGAAAGACAAACTAAAGCATATTAAATTTTTAAGAGTTTATTTGAGCAAAAATTGAATCAAATTGGGTAGCACCAACTTGGAAGTAGTTAGGAATTCTCCACCGCCAGGAGCTAGGGGAAAGACTCTTATACAGAAGATGTGGAAGCAAAGCAAGGAAATGATTTAATGGGCTATCACTTAGGTAGTTGCCTTTTTTGGGAAAGCTTGTTTGTTTGTGATTGTTTGCTCTTAGGTTTTCATTTCTTAACCTTGAAGCATTCACAGGCTTAGTTTTTGGGTTGCTAATACAGGTTTAAGTCTTTAGAGCCACCTCAGTTTAATGGCCTCCTTGTTTAATTTGCCAGGGTTAGAGCTTCAAACGTGATACTTTTTGATGGGTGGAAGGGTGCAGTTTAGTTCATAGCTTCTACCAAGACATTGTGTAGCCATATGTTTTCTATTTTAACCCCTATGATGACTCTGAGGTGGTACCTATCTCATGCTCATTGTCCAGATGAAGGTATCAAGTTTTACAGAGGTTAAATAGCATGCCCAAAGATCACACAGTTAATAAGTGGCATGGTCTAGATTCAAACCCAAGTGTGTATTATGCCAGAGAATGTGGGAATTTCTTTAAAACTCCATACAGAGCAGAAACTTCTCACCTGCTCTGCAGAGAGACATACTGCTTTCCTCCATTGCTCATTGCTGGGTGCTTGAACCAGAATTGAGAGTGGTGGTGGTGGTGGTGGTGGTGGTGGTGGCGGCAGCCACAGCAGGGTTGCTGGGGGTGGAGAGAGGGGAAAGCTAGTGCCTGAGAAAGGGAAGTGATTCTTTAGAGTCTGATTCTTGGCCAAGTCAGTATTTGGAGTGGGCGATGCGGTGAGCAAATCATAATACCCTGCAGATTGCTATGGCCTGCAATAAGGGAACAATGACCAGATTATATTTTTCAGCTTGCTCCTGCAATTTTATTATTAATGTCAGTGAATTGAATTTCTACTGTCTGTATCTGAGTAGATGGCTATCACAAGCCTCTCCTCTACCTCCTTGCCCTGTAATGGCTTCATCATCAGTTTCAGCTCAGCTTAGCAAAGCTGTACCTTCTTTGGGAAGCCTTCCCTGACACCCCAGGATATTTGGCCATCCTTTGTATCTTCTTAATATCTACTTCATGCCTCTGATTCCGCATTTGGCACATTGTGTCCTGATAATCACGGTACATGTCCCATAGTAAATGAGTTCTTGAAGGGCAGAGGATGGGCTACTGTGTCCCCAATATTAGCACAGTGCTTGGAATGGAGTAGAAATTACAATCATAGAATCACAGACTCAGATCTTATTCCTCACCTCTGCAGCCCCTCATTTGACAGATAAGACAATTGAGGTCTTATGAAGGCTGGTAGCAAGTAGTGGAAGGACTGGGGCAAGGACTTGGGCATCCTGATTCCCAGGTGAGCAGTTACTGCTTTCATATATTTAGCATCTACTTAGGGCTGGATTCTCAATCATGGATGCCCTTTGGAACAATTTGAGTTCAAAACATACTGATGCCCGAGATGAAGTATAGAGTTTCTAATTTAATTGGTCTGGAGTGAGACCTGGACATAGGGATTTTTAAAAGCTCCCCAGGTGAGCCTAACATGTGGATAAAGATGAGAACCACTGACTTAGGGGCTCAGAAACCATTGTGAGCCTTAGAGACTTATACTTGATTTGTAGAAAAGACATATAACAAGTGAGCCAATTAAGCCACATCAAATAACAATAAAAATCAAACAAGTTAACATTGCAACACTCTGGTGTTGCTCTCTACTAGAAAATAAGTGGTCCCAAAATTGAGGAAATGCAAATGGCAATAAATTTGGAGATCTACCATCTCCTGTCCCTCATTTTGTTCAGTTCTCTCTGTGTCCATTTATGGCTTCTGGCATTTACTCTGTTGGTTTCATTGCAATGGATATGGATGTGATTTAGAAAAATAATGCTTTGTTGAGATGAGATTCCTGAAATTATTAGTTGAGCAAGGAGTAAGCAGTGAGTGACTTAAGAGGAAAGATTGTAAAATACTGTACTGCTTTAGAAAAGACCATGGAATCTTGGAGCTGGAACAATCCAGCCCACTCATTTTGTAGATGAGGAAATTGGAGCGCAGAGAGGTTAAATGCTTTGCCCATGGTCACACAGTTGGCAGCCAATCAAGAAGTCATTCGTTCATTCATTTAGTCATTGAAAAATATTTGAGTGCTCCTTTGTTTCAGCACTCTTCTGTGTTTTAGGGGGAGTAGGGGACAAGAGAGCATTTACAAGATGGTATGTATGTGCATGCACACGTGTGTGTGTGTGTGTGTGTGTGTGTGTGTGTGTGTAGTGGAACACCAGAAAACTTTAGCTGGCTTATGTCTTCTGAAGAAAACACTTGGTTGGCTAGTGGGAAATTTCTTTGGAATGTATTGGTAGTCATGGCTGGCCTTCCTAAAGAGCTGTCCTTTAAGCTGAAATGAATTGCAGTAAGTAATGAGTTGCTCACATAAGGATTTAGGGACAGGGCATCCGAGTTAACAGCGAAATACAAAAGCCTGGAAGTGGGACGAGATTGGAACGTTTGAGGTGCCTTCGGGTGTTGTTGTGGTTGGAGTACAGGACCTGAGTGGGTGGGACCGTGAGATGAAGTGGAGAGGCAGTCAGTGGTCAGTAGACACAGTGTCGTCATCAGAGTCCAGTGTTGGTAGGGCCACACAGAATCTGGCTGGAAGGTTTCATGCCACCAGATGTCAAAGACACTTTCTGTTTATAAACCAGACTCAGCTTTGATTTGCTTTAAATGTATCTACTTAAATATAAATTGAGTGAAAGAGCAAAATACAATGTGTCACTTGAAGCTTGAAATTTAGATCCTACCATGTCACTAGTTTTCCTCTACCTTCGGATGATTGCTTACATTTTTAGAGGACTTAATTTTTATTTTTGAAGAATCAGTTTTAATCATGTACAGGAAGAATATCATCAGTTTTGAACTGATGACTAGATTTGATTTGACATGCTGTCAGGTTAAGTATTGTGAACAGTTACTACATGCACAATATTGCTTACTCGAATTTTATGTTGAGACGGGGAGGTATTTTGTGCAAGAACTGCTACCTCTTTACTGATGCTGCTCTTGTGTCTCCTCTGACCCTGCTCCATTCTGTTTTTCCTCACCAGATTGAGAATGCCAGCGACGTGCTCATCACGCCCTTAGAAAAGTTTCGGAAGGAGCAGATTGGGGCTGCCAAGGTGAGAATTTTAAAGTTCTTGGATCTTAGGGCAAGAGGGCTGGAAAACACACCTTCTTCAGAAAATCTAAGCCCACTGTGTTCAGAAAACCTTGGGCAGATAAGCCTGGTGCCTAGCACATCTGTCTTTCACAAGCGTCTGAACATAGCCTGAGGGGTCACCCCTAGAGCAGTCATTCCAGTGTTTTGTTCTCTAATCATTTTATGCTAGTTCATAAATCATCCAATAGTAGAGACCACACCTCCTTTGTGTTAGTAGGTAGATACCTGTGTGCTTAGACAATGTGGGATCTTATTTATCGCAAGGTATAGGCCTCAGAGCCTAGAACACGGGTTATAAGTAGGGCCCTTGTGGGCCTGGCATTCTGTGCTTAGCTCCCTTTTGCTGTGTGTTCAAATGAGCCCTCTCTTGATCTTTAAATTTTTCAAGAGAAATCGAAAGTGAGAGTTTTATATGAAATAGCCTGGTTTAAAAAAATGTTGGCAAATCAATAAAAATATATATTTAACACATTGCACAGGTGGGACTGCTTCAGCCCAGAGTCACCATTTGTTATCACTTAGAGGGACAGTAGCCCAAACTTTGCCAATCCGAATGTTGCTGAAAAGACTGCAAAGGGAATCTTGTTCACTTTTAAGAGGGGGATTCTCCTGGGTTCCCATATCCTGTGAGAAATCACTAGGAAGCCCTAGTCAGTTTGACCTCCAGTGGAGTTTTAGAGGCCACCTGCAGGGAAGGTGTTTTCATTGGAATCAGTGAAAACAAGAGGATTTTCAGGGTTTTCTTCCTCCTTTTCCAGAACTGTCTTTTAGCCAGTCCCTTGCGCCATCTGCAGGGCATTTGTGGCAGCATCATACTCTTATGTTTAGATGGATTTTATACTCAGTTGTGAAATGGCCTTGAGAAGATCCTGTAGGTGGGAAAAAGGTAACCCAAATGGAATTTTCTCAGAAAACTAAAAATGGATCTGCCTTTTGACCCAGCAGTTCCACTGCTGGGATTATATCCCAAGAACCCTGAAACACCAATCCAAAAGAACCTGTGCACCCCAATGTTCATAGCAGCACTATTTACATTAGCCAAGTGTTGGAAGCAACCTAGGTGCCTATCAGTAAATGAATGGATCAAAAAACTATGGTACATTTACACAGTGGAATTCTATACAGCAGAAAGAAAGAAAGAGCTCCTTCCTACCCTTTGCAACAGCATGGATGGAACTGGAAAGCATTATGCTAAGCAAAGTAAGCCAGGCGGTGAAAGACAAATGCCATATGATCTCACCTTTAACAGGAACCTAAACAGCAAAACAAACAAGCAAGCAAACTATAGCCAAAGACTCTGAAATAGAGAACAGGCTGACAGTGACCTGACCAGAGGGGAGAGGGGAGGGAATTTTAGGGGAAAAGGGGAAGGGTCTACAGGAACAAGTATAAAGGACACATGGACAAAAACTAGGGGGGGTGTGGAAATGGGAGGGAGGGAGAGGGGTGAGTGGGTGGGGTGGGATGGGAGTAAAGGACAGAAAACTATACTTGAACAATGATTAAAATAAAATTTAAAAAATGATACGAGTATAAATTTCAGTTTCATCACTTACTAGACAAGACTAGGATATTGCCTGGGCTATGTCGTCCCATGTAGAGATGCAGGTAATACAGTATACTACTTTCCCCTTGCTGTGAAGATTAAATGAAGTAATGTACATTGAAGAAGAAAAAAAAGAAGTGGGGCCTTCCCCCATCATTCCCTCTCTCCCAACTGCATCTGCTTTCTGAATATGAATATATTAGGGCCTGAAAGAGATGATGTTCAGTTCAGTCAGGGTTATTCATTCTTTGAAGGAAGGACCATGGCAAAGATTTTTCTTTCCATTCTACAGCACTTTTCTACCAATTTTACAGTTTACATTTATGAAGCAATTGGGGGTTATTGGCTTTGTATCAGAGACTAAAGATTTAAAGGGATGTCTTGTTCCATTAGGATTTTGTCCCAGACTGTGAGCAAACTCAGCAATGGGCGAGAAAATGTCCTGAGTGTCCCTCCCCAGTTCTCGCTGACACAGGCCCAGTGAGCAGCTTCTCCGTGGCCTTGGGGACTGTGCCTCCTACTCCTGAAAGCACACTGCAGCAGCTCTGGAGGTTTTGAACGGCTCTGAGGCAGTGGCAGCACGGAGCTGTTGACTGAGTCATTTTTCCAGCAGTCACTTTTCCCTCCTAGCACAGACGCCTCTCACTCTGGCCTCTTCCCTCAGCACTGGTTTGACAAGTTATCGCAGCATGGAGGAGGCAAGAGGGGCAGAGGAGGGAAGCGGAGCAGAAGTCTCAGTGAGGCTCCCTTTGGGTTAATCTCGTTGGTCATAATGGCAGGAGCAGGTACTTTTCTAGGTTGGGTGGGAGGGGGCAGGGCTATAGGCGGTGAGAAATATGAGAATTAAAAAATTTAAGAAAAATGGTTGCTCACCAAAACATGTTTCCTCTCACACATACTCTATTTGCTCACTCCTGTTGAAGAAAGATGCTTTGGCGTTGGGGGTGATTGTGTATCCCTCCTCCTTTGTCATTTCTTTTTCAGTGCACTGGTTCCTCTCCACCGTCCCCCGCCCCCACCAAATACATTTACAGTCAAGCCTCAGTTCTCGATGGTCTCCCATCTTGAACATTTGGCTCTAGACCAAGTTCTTCATAGAAAAAGATGTCTCAGTTGTCCAACAAAATGTTAGTTCTCTACCTGACAACCCGTTCATGTTGATACAATGGAAGCTTGGTTCTCAAACTTAATTTGTTAAGTTTGCAATTGAAGAGTTAGAAAAAGAGGTAAGGTAGGCTATTCCTACTTCACTTACCAAGGAAATGCTTGGGAAATGGGGAGAAATGCAAAGTTTAATTGAGAAATATCACCCTGACATACAAGTAGCAAACTGTGCGATTAGCTTGTTCAGTGCCAATGCAGTGTTTTACTTCAGGCAAGTGTTAAAACGCAGGTAAAAACAAACATCATTGGATAGGTTTTGAGTGAGACAGATGCCCAGTAAGCCTGAGGCACGTTCTTGTGGAGCAAAGAGACAAAAGAGAGGAAGAGAACCCCAGAAGAAGAGCTATGTGACATTTCTATGAAAGGGGACTCCCCTTCCAAACCGTAACATCCCGCTATACCTCCACCCCTTTTCTCTGTATTCAGTCATCAGTAGCTCTCAGCATTGAAGGTAAGTTCTACTGCCTGTGTAAACTTTCATTTTTACTGTGTTTTTCATTTTTGTTTTGTTAAATTTTCTTGTCCTTATTTGTAGATTTAAACAGTACATTAGTTATACTGTATATAAGAAAGATTAAAACAGCCATTGTGGTGAGAGAGTCTGGAATGGATTAATTCAATGTACATTATTTTTAATGAAAGGAGATTTGGTTTTCTAACAAATTGCTTCTCAAACAGCCTTAGAGACGAATTAAGTTTTGGGAACTGAGGTTCCACTATATATCATAGTATTGTGTGCATTGCAGAGAAAACAAAGGAACAACCAACCCTCTACACTAGGTGCTCTAGAAAGCAGATTCAAGAGTTGTTAAGAGCCAGCAAGTGCTGTTCAGTGGCCAAGTTCAAGTTTCTGAACTCTGCTTGTGTGATTTTAAAGTTGCCCTTCCTCCTCTTGTCCCCTCTGGTGCTGCTTGTGTTGTTTTAACAAGCTGTTGCTACTTTCAAGAAGCTGAAGTTGGAGTGTGAGGTGTGAAGGCAGCCAGGGAGGTGGACTCCTGGGCATTCTTATGCTGGTGTGGCTTCTCAGGAGTAGGGTACCACCCTGCAGCTCGGTGTAACCTTGGCCCTGCGTTTAGAGTTCTGAGTTTGGGTGAGTGTGTTTTTCCTGCAGCCACAGCTGGGCTCTGCAATGAAAGTAGAATAGACATTGGCAAGCAGAGGTTAAGTGTGGGCGCTAGAGCTAGACTGCTGGAGCTCAGATCTCACGTCCGTCGCTTGCATGTAGACTTGGGGAGGTTATCAAAACCTCTCCATGACTATTTCGTGGGCTATTTAATGGGGATCATGATAGTATTTTCCTCATAGTGTTATTACAAGGAAGAAATGCATGAACTCATGAAGTGCTTAGAACAGTATCTGTCATATAGTCATTGATGTTACTATACTCTGTACACACAGTTGATTCATTAAAAATACGCGAGAGCCTGCTGCGTGCCTGGTCTTGCACTCCACACTGGCGTATGGTGGAGGAGAAGTGCAGGTGTGGTTGTTGTACTCGTAGTGTGGCTGGGGAGAAGGACGTCAGACACAGAGATTTAAGTACACATGTGATCTCAAAGTGTGGCAGTGCTGTGGAGGGTTACCTTCCTGGATATGGGCTGTGGAAAGCAAGTGGTGTTCCTGAAAAGAAGGAGGTGGGGTTCAGTGATGGACCTCGTCATTGCCATCACCACCATCGCTACCACCCCATCTTTGTCACCACCACTGAGATTTGTTAAGCACTTTCCATGTACCTGGCACTCTGCTAAGCATTGTATATGGTTTATCGAGTCTAGTTGTAACAACCTATGAGGAGGTAAGTGTCCTTGTCCTTGTTAGACAGTCTTTGAGCTGAAAGAGGAAGAAACCTGAGCAGTGGTCTCATCTAGCCATGCTCAGTCCGTAGATAAGGGAACCAAGTCCTGGCCAGGGGTGATGATTGGTTTCGAGTCGGTGCATATAGAGTTGGAAGTGGAGGGTCCTTCCTCTGTCCATTCTCCACTTAGCCACCCACAGTGGATGCCCTGGAGGGCAAACACCGTCTTGTCCCTGAGAAACTAAGTGATACTACCCAATCTTAAGGACATTACATAAATCTTAGTAAAGTTATTCCCACAGATGTCTGTCTGGTTGCTGTGGCTCAGGACGGAACTGCTTCCCTTTCCCTTTCACTGCGGCTGTTCTCCTGAACATGGAATGTGGAGGCTTGAGTTGCCAGAAAGTCACAGAATTCCAGTGACTCACGTTTCCTGGCCTTTTCTCACTTGTGGTTAGCTGGACTATCTTGGCTCAGGGTTTTCCTCTTTGGGATTGGTGACAGGGCCGGTGGAGTGGCTGGTGTAGTGAGCGTTAAATGGGACTTGGAGCCTCAGCGCAGTCACTGGTTTCTGTAAAGCAAGAGAGTTGTGTGAGTCAAGGTCTTGCCTGTCCCTCTCAAATTTGAAAGAGTAAACCTTGTCGGGCTTTTCTTCATTTGCTTATGCATGTTTGATTTTTCTTGTGTGTAAGTAGTCTTTTAAACACAATTCAGATTTGTAGAAATGGATACGTGTCAGCTAAAATTGGGTAGCTCAGTTGGTTAGAGCGTCATCCCCATACACCAAAATTGTGGGTTAGATCTCCAGTCAGAGCACATACAAGAAGCAACCAATGTATGTGTAAATAAGGGGAAGAACAAATTGATGTTTCTTAATCTCTCTTCTTACTCACCCTCCCTCCCTCTCTTTCTAAAATCAATAAATAAAAAATAAAACTGTGTAGATGATAATTCTGCCCATTTAGAATTTTGCTGTTAACCAGATAAATGGTGTCTGACATCACAGGAGCTGGTTGGGGCTTCAGGCACTGGCTTCTTGGTAATTTTTGTGCCACTTTGGCCCAGAGTGGCCAAAAGTCCAGGGCACTTACTGCTCTCCTGCTCTGAAAGCCTCCACTTTGCTCCTTGTGGCATCAGCAGGTCTTAACTTATCCCTCACCTCCCCAGTGAGGCCTCCCCCAAGCACCTTATCTGCAGAATCTCTGTGACTACACCCTGCTTATTTCCTTCACAGCACTTGTGGCAGTCTACCATTATGCTGCTCACTTGTTTATGGTTAATTGTGTTTCTTCTACTGGAACGTCCTCATTGTGAGGATAGGGACTGCGGCTATCTTGTATTTCAGTGCCTAAAAGAGCCCAACACACAGTGGTTGTGTGTTATATCTTTGTTAAATGAAGAGCGATGTCTCTGAGTTTCCTTATCGGGCTGCAGAATTTTTTCTTCTCTTAAAGGCTTGGGAGTTGCAGGAAAATCTTCTGTGGGCTCCAATCCACATAAGTCCAAAGCAGGAGTGATGCATTCAGTAAATTTGATCCTGTTTAGCAGGCCAGTGCTGACCTTCTCCCTGTCCCTTTCCCTACCATCTCCATGGGGACATTGAAGGAAGAGATGCCTGTGACTGTATCTCGAGTGAGGTTGCTATGCGGGCCTTGGAGGCAGCTTGTCCTGGGCTCACGTCCCAGCTCTGTCATTCTCTGTGACTTTGTACAAGTTAACCTCCTTGGATCTAAGTTTTTCCTGTCTGTAAATGGGAGATAAAATACACCCTCAATGACTCAGTGATGTGGTGGGACAGCAGGGATGATTATGTGTGTTGTGTTATGATATTTATGTTATTTTTCGTTTTGAAAGCAGTTAATATAGGACAGTAAAAATTTCCCAAATGGAGGGATAAAAACCACACATCACATTGCCTTAACTCAAGTATTTTCATTTAGGTATTTTCCCACCTAATCTGTATGTATAAATATATATAGTCTATATAGGATACACCAAGTGTATATCATACTATCATTACTTTGCATTATATGATTAGCAGTTTTCATATGGCTGCCTACCCTTCCCAGTTACGTATGTTGGATGTTCTATCCGTGAATCATCCCAGATCCTAACCTTGAACGGTGACATTACTGCCACTGTTGCTGTTTCTTGCTGCCCTTTTTTTTCACTGATTAATGATGCTGCAGTGAACACATTCGTGAAGATAATATCTTCTTTGTTTTGAATATTCCTCAGCTTAAAGGCCTGTATGTCATATTATTGCATCAATAGATATTTGGGTCTCTATATTAAGAAGTACTTTTTGAACACTATTAAAGCTGGATCTCAGTCTATAGACTTGTCCCATTCCAGCGATAAGTATGATCTTCCTACTTTGAGATTATCTTCACAGGTAACTTTTCTCCTTCATTTGGCTTTGAATGTCCTTGTGAGTTAGAAACTAGAAATTTCTGTTTTACAACCGAAGTTCTTAGAAGGTGGAGTTTTAGCTTTGCCGCTGTGAAGCACCAGTATCTGCCTTGTTTCTGGCATTGTGATGGCCTCTCTGACAGACACTCAAAGCCATTGGGCTGTTCCTGGGTAGTTGCTTGGTTTAATGGGCATTATTGGAAGAGTAGAAGCCAAGTTGTGTGCTGCTGTTCTGTGGCCTGAGGGAATGATGAAGCTGTGAAGAAGAGCAGAAAGATCTTGACCCAGGTTGCTTTTATTGCTGCAATGCTTTACTCTTTCTCTTCTCTTTTTCTCAGGAAGCCAAAAAGAAGTATGACAAGGAGACAGAGAAGTATTATGGTGTCTTAGAAAAACACTTAAATTTGTCTTCCAAAAAGAAAGAATCTCAGCTTCAGGAGGTAAGAAATTTTACTAGCATCCTGAATAAATTGTTTTATTTTTACATGGTGCTGCGGATATGTACTGGCTATAATCTGCCAGAAAATCCTAGGTTTGGGAGAGACCTCAGAAACCAGGCGCTTGATCTGATGCTGGGTGCCTGGACTGTCTTCGTGTCCTCCCACCCACACCATACCCCTGGTGGCTGTCCAGCCTGTGAGTGCAGAAGAACATACGGCTGGTGAAGCTCACCCACCTCCGTGCTGGGCAGCCCTAAGTGCTAGAATGTGCTTCTTCCCTTCAAACTGAGATCTGTTTTCCTGTTTCTCTTACCCTTTGACCTTGATTCCGTACTCTATTTCTTCACCTTTTGACTTTCTACCCTTTATCAGTGATTTGAAATGTTAGCACCTGAAACACTTTGGTCAACTTCCTTTGTGTTAATTTAAAAAGTCTGTTTCAACCAGTACTTGATGGTAGTCTTTTTTTTTTTTTAAAAGCAATACTTTATTGTCACTCCTGTGGTTTGTGGTTTGGTAATAACCTTGTTTCAAAAAAGTAAATTTTCTGACCTGCCCCTGGCTTTTTGGATCTGAATGGGGTCTTTTTAAGAGTCAGCTTTGCAGCCAGGGAGCAGTGACCATTTTTATTCTGTTATGGAGGTTTACGTGGCAAGGGAGTTTATGTTCCTGAGAGACAGGATGGTTTCCTGGTGAAACTCCAAATTTAGCTACACAAATGTCGTTTTATTTAATTCTTAACAGTTTGATGATCTCTCTCAGGTATTTGCTAAAGAGTAGCTATGGTTTTCAGGCTAGACCTCATTCTTAAATTTCCTTGTTTTTTTTTTGGAGCAAATACCACCCCAGTACTTTTGTAAAGTGAAAGTTCATATGAAATGCTAGGGTCAAAAGTGGAAAGATGAAAACAACTCAAGAGATAGTGGAGTCTGAATCCACTCCCAAGCAGGATTTGTTCCACCTCCTCAGTTAGGGATGGGGCTGGTTCTCAGAACTCTTTGGTTGGGTATTTAAACCAGTTGTTTGAGTGACAATGAAGACTTAGCAACAACTTCAGCTGCTAGTGTTTATAGTGGACTTTGCAGACCAGTTCTGGCCAACCAGTTAGCAGCAATTGAGTACTTGGTATGAACTGTAGAATGTAGAAAATACTAAAAAGCTTTCTTTGAAGTTCTTGTGCCTGAGTAGGGAAAACGAAGCAAATACATGAGGTGATACTTAAAAGGAGTATAGCTACTCAGGTAAATCTTGTCAAATATGATAGAGAAAGCTGAAGAAATATTTATTTTTACTGTCTGGTATATAAAGGCTATTCACAGCTTTACATGGGGATTTAGGCACCAGAAGACACCCTAGGACATGTGTTTATATATGATAAATACAGGGTCTGACGCAAATAAACCCCTTTTTCATTATAAAGTCTTTTATTACAAAATCGTAAGCATGTAATTCTGTAACATAACAATATCACACTCAAGCACACCATAGGACATTTTAGGTGAAATGTTTAAATTAAAGCTATAAATGATTATACCCATATTATTATCCTACCAACCACATTCAAGCAGGTGTTACTTCTGCTGGACCTGTATATAGTTCCACTTAGATTTTGTTCTTATGTACTCTCTTTTTAGTGGATTTGGAAACTGTATTTAAGGACAGTTTCTGGATGCAGGTCACAATGGCCAGCTCTGGCCAGCTCTACAGTTTCTAAGCAGTTAGATGAGTTGAGGTATTCAAGAGTTGAGCAAGTGTGTATTGTTCCAGTCCCTACTGATTATGGGAGGCCTGCTGTACACTTACCTCACAGGCATGGCATTCCCCAGAGTGAGGGCACTGTCCTCCCGCTCTGTTCTCTCCGTGCCTGGATAGTGCAGACTTGATCTGGGAAGAGTCAGGCAAGTTCTTTAGGGCTGTGCCAACATCATCTCCTCTAGAGGCATGACTGAGGGACCAGAACACTGGCTGGCAAGGAGATACCTTATTTCAAGCCTGCTCTGCCATGTACTCACTTGTAACCTGGAACAAGTACTCATCTCTCTGAGTTTGTATTTCTTTGTAAAATGCTCGTAAAATACATGTCCTACCTACTTCATGTCTGAGAAGGCAAGTTATAGCTGCCACACAAATGTAGAGAATTATCCCTGTGACTGGCCTGTTCTTCTCCATCCCCTATCCCTAGGTCAGATGGCACCCTTCTTGACTGCCTTAGTCTGTTCAGGCTGCTTAACACAATACCACAGACTGGGTGGCTTGTAAACAACATAAATTTATCCCCCGCAGTTCGGGAGGTTGGGCAGTCCAAGACTGAGGTGCTGGCAGACTTGGTGTCTGGCAAGGCCTGCTTCCTGGTTCATCCATGGACAGCAGTCTTGCTCTGTGTCCTTGCTTGGCCAGAAGGGGTAAGGGTCCCTTTATAAGGGCAGTGATCCCATTCCTGAGGGCTTCACCCACATGACCTAACTACCCCCAAAGGCCCCCCTCCAGATGCCATCACATTGGGGATTAGGTTTCAACATGTGAATTGATGAGGAGGGGCACCAACATTCAGTCTGTGGCATGGACTTTGCTAGTTTATATTTTAGTGGATATTTTTTCATTATGCTCTTTTGTCACAGTCCTCTGTGTTCTTATCTTTTACCCATTCATACTTTCTAAGTACTTTGAGAGCAAGGAGTGGGCCAAAGGTCTTTCCAGTGAATCCTGGCCTATTCTCAATCATTACTATTTGGTTGTACTTGAACTGAATTAAATTAAATAATCTAATAATAACAATAGTGTTATTATTTGTACTGACAATAATAATAGCAGCAAATATTGAATGCATATTTATGTGTCAGATACTGTGTTGAGCATTTTACATGGAATCTTCTTAATCCTCATAGCCATCCTGTGAGGTGCAGATGTATTCCCTTATTACATACGTAATGTGTAATGTATTCCCTTATTTTACATATTAGGAAACTTATGTGGTTAATAGTCTGCCTACAGCTGGTCAGCGAGGATTTGGACCCTGGCTCCTGACTCTGGAGCCCTTTCCCTTAACCCAGTTTGCTCTCCTGCTTCTCGCTTCATGGGGGAGCGAGGGATAGTGCTCTGCTGCCTGCCTGCCATTGTCATTCAACGTGTGTCAGGCGCCTTGAACTGGCCAGAATAGGGGGGAGCTTGGTGATTGATCATCTGGTTGAACCTCCTGAACTTAACTTTGAAGGAACTGAGTTTCCTGTAGAGATCAACTGATGTACTCAAGGCCTTCCAGTTATTTACTGGTGATTTTCTGCACATTGATTTAAAAAAAATCAACGTTTAGTATCATTATTAAATACCTAGTACAAATTTAATAGAATCTGCTTTCTTTGATTATCCAAAATCGTTCCCTGATTGCAGGGCTCTGAACCCAATACTTAGAAATCCTAGCTCATCCCTAGATCCCTGGTGGAGATCTTGGGCAGCCATGTGGAATGACACTGCCATCTAGTGGATGACTTTTTAAAAATCTATGTATTCTTCAGTGGCTCAGAAGCTTGCTTCAGAGATAATACTCATTTGTTCCACAAATATTCACTGCATACTTCTGTGAACAAGTCTGTTCAGGCATTGGGTGTATTGTGGAGGTGAAGTGAATGATCTACCTTCATGGAACTTACAGTCTAGGAGAATGTCTCTTTTACAAGATGCACAGAATGGTTGGTGGCTCTCAGACAAACTGGTAGATTTAGTTTCTCAAGGAACAGGCAGGGAAACTGTCTTGAGTGGCCTGCTGGTTGGGTTGGAATCCTGGCTTATGACTCCATTTCAGGGGGAGCTAAGGGTGTGAGTTCTGTGGCTCAGATGAGGGGGAGCATTTGACAGGAGACACATACCATTCCATTTGGGATTTCTTCTTCCTCTTCCTTTGGAATTGCATTCAGTTGCACATTTCTTCTGAGTGCTTGGTCCTGATGGCCACCCAGAGATCAATCATTCATTCCTCATGTGTCTGCTGAATGCTTACTATGGGTCAGGCACCCTTCAGGGACCTGGGATAGAAAAGTAGAAAAATGAGACAAGGTCTTTGCTCTTACTGACTTTATCTTCCACTAGTCAATATACAAGAGAACAGAGGAATAAATAAGAATGTTATATAATGATAAAGAAATAAACTGGGGGAGAAGATAGAGACCTCCTGAAGTGGCCTATCTAAAATAATGTGGTTAGTGAATGCTGCTCTGAAGTTGTAACATTGGGACAGAGACCAGAAGGATGGGAAGGAGCAAGCTAAGTGTTCCATAATTATGGGTATGTCATACAATCTGATTGTCTGGGTCATGAAATAGAATAGAGTAGGCTGAGAGAGAATGAAAAATATGGAAGTGTATTGCACCTAAGTATAAATGTATGTTTATTAGGTCATAATGCAAAGGGTGTTTCCTATTGTGTACTGAAGTTAAAAAGTTGAATATTTATCTAAGGGAAGAGGTTTTTAAGCAGAAAGAACACCAAGTACAAAGGTTGCATGGCAAGAAAGAAATCTGGAGTGTTGGAGGACAGCAAGGAGCCCCGAGTGCCTGGAGAGTTGGGGTGGGAGGAGGTGAGGTGGGATGGGTGAGCAGGTCACACCAGGTCTTGCAGACCATGGTGGAGGCCAGGGGAAGGCACTGAAGAGACTGTGAGAGCATTTGATTTAGATTTTAGAAAAGGTATTCTGGCTGCTGGGTGGAGACTGGATTGGAAGGGGAGGGAGAGAGATTGAAAGCAGGGAGACCAGTTGGGAGAAGAGTGTAACTGCTTGGGGATGATGTGGCTGGCTTAGGGGAGGAGCAGGGATTGAAACCCATCTAATCTTATGTCCCTGGTGATAATAACAACCAAGGTGTACTGCACTTCCTGGTTTTCAAGTTGTTTGCAACCTTTAGCTCAGTTTCTCTTTGAAACAGCTCTAGTCAGAGCAAGGGCAGATGCTATCATCTCCATCCTCCAGGTGTGGGAAAGAGACCCAAGAGGATAAATGACTTGAGCTGGTCTCACTAGATAGAAAATGAGAGAGCTGCAACTCCAATCCAGGACTGATGCAGGACTGCTGTTTTTCTCAGAGGACTTTCCTTCTAACCCCTTCATTCTGTGGGAGGCACTCATCTAGCTTATGCGGGAAAGATCTATGGGGGCTGTGTGGTGGTCAGAGGAGTTAGTGAGGGGAGGCAGTGCTGCCTAGGGATTTAAAGGCACTCACGAGTCCTGGAGGCACATCAGCCAGGACAGAAGTCCTAGCTCTGTTCTGTACTGGCTGCCTCAGGGTCCTTAATGTTAGCAGAATTCATTTTCCTCCTGTAAATTAGAGGTAAAGGTAGTATCTTCTTCTTAGGAATTTAATGAGTATTAAATAATTAGAATTAATGAAGTTTGAGTAAGGTAATGTATGTATAGTTATGGACACAGTGCCTGGTACAAAGTTAAGTTCTCAGCTAACCATTATTGTTATTCTTATTTATGTTTCATGCTCTTTGATTTGCTTTTAAAAACCACCTCAAGACTTTTTCTGGCCTGCTTGCTGAATGCTCTCCTTGGGTCGTGACTTGATTTTTCTCTGAAATTCCATCTTATTTGTAGGCAGACAGTCAACTGGACGTGGTCCGACAGCATTTCTATGAAGTATCCCTGGAGTATGTCTTCAAGGTACAGGAAGTCCAAGAGAGAAAGATGTTCGAGTTCGTGGAACCTGTAAGTAGATGCTCTGTGTTTAATGGTGTTTCCATACTTTTATCCCCACCCCTTATTCCAACTACTTAGCTGACAGAATGATCTCAGTTGCTGATGAAGAGGTTGACCAGCCCTGAAGCTGTGCCTTGTGGTAAAGAGCAGTGCATCCCAACCTGGCTGCTGTGGGTTCTTCCTGTCGTCATTCACGTACAACCCCAGACAGGGAGATAGAGTGTTCAGCAGTAGTTGCTTCCTCCAGCCACCCTGTGTTGTCTTATTTGGTTTGCAGGTGGAATTGGTGAAAATAAGGGAGGGGAGGAGTTTTTTTTCATCTTGCTGATACATGGTGATTACACCTTAACTTTCTTCCTCCCTTTCCCTTCCTCACCTCCTCAAATAATCCAAATGTAGCAGTGACCTAGGAAATAGGAGAATGTACGTGATACCTTTCTCCTTTTTGCATACTGAGTTTAAAGCCCCTCTTCATCCCACTCATGCATTAAAAGATACTTTATAAAGCAATTTCTTAGTTTAGGTTTGTTGTAACTGAGCAGCATGGAGAGTCTGCTGGGTGGCCTGTGATGGGATTTGGACTTGGGCAGTGTCTTTGCAGCCATGAAAGGTTATAGTGTGGACACAGGTCTCTCTGTACTTGAGGCCACCCCATTGTGGTTGTAGCTTCATGCAGACATGGTGCTACCCCACCCCACTGTGGCACTGTTCAGAAGACTTTGTGGAAACACCACGAGATCTTAAGGGTCTCAATTAAAAATGCTGCAGACCTTGAATTTTTTTAGTCAAATGCAGCTTCTGATTTGGACCCAAGTCTGGGTGAGCTGTCTATACAAATAAGATTCTTACCTAGCTAGAGGTAAGAGGAGTGATTCTCTTAAGAATAAAACTATAAGAAACTGAAAGAAAATGACTATTCTTTTTAGTAAAGAGTGTTTTAGGCCCCACATCAAATGTACAAACTTTTGGGAAGCTTTTTAGACATGGAAACTTGCTAATGGTTTTTTCAGTACTCCAGTTGGCTTTGGAATTTGATGCTTACATCTTTCACTGTACTGGGACTATGATCTTGGAATTCCACTCCCAGCCACCTTATCTGGCAAATTTTTTAATTCTCACCTGAGGATATGTGCATTAATTTAGAAAGAAGGGAAGTGGGGGAGACAGACAGACAGACAGACATTGATGTGACAGAGAAACATTAGTTGGTTGCCTCCCATACATGCCTCAAGTAGGGAGTGAACATGCAACCTAGGTTTCTGCCCTAGGGATCGAACCCACAACATTTTGGTGTATGGGATGATGTTCCAATCAACTGAGCCACCTGGCCAGGGCTTATCTGGCAAATGTTTAAAAGTCCTTAATTACTTCAGTCTTCTTATCTGAATATTAAAAACGTTAGAGCCAACTTCCTAGCTAGCAGTGGTTGCTGACACAGCAGGGTGTGCGAGGTGGGAGAAGCCATCTGTCAGAGAGGGCAAGCTTGTTGGTTTCCCTGTTCAGGGTACAGAGATGTTCAGGCCAGCCTTCAGTCAGAGGTGTACTGAAGACTCTTTCCTGTCTGTGGTCAGGGCAGGAATTAAAATGCTGCCACAGAGTTAGCCTTTGGGATTTTTGCTTGCTTTTATGAGAGTTCGTTCCTAGTGGGAAAAATATGGATTGTCATTCTAACAGTCCATATGTAATATGTAATATGTTGATGGATATTACTCTGTAATTTCCTAATTTGGATGAGTTACACTTTAATTAGCCCATCCTACATTTTGAGCAGAGCTTTGTGGTGCACTTTGATCTCTCACCAGGTGTTCCTAGTGACTCAGGTATTGTATCTTTTACCTTTTGCTGGGTAACAAATATAACAATATACATTTATTTTTTGTACTTCTGTGGGGTTCAACCAATCTAGGCTGGGCTTAGCTGGATGAATCTGCTGATTAAGGTGGGCTTTCTTCCTTCTTTTTCCTTCCTCCTCTTCCTCTTTGTCCTGTTTTTTTTTTTTCTACTCCCAAGAAATCTACAAGGGTTTATCCTTCAATATCCTGGCACTCTATTATAGTACACAAGTGTGTAGAGTTTTTTGAGAGGCAATATATCATCATTGTTAAGGGCTCTAGGGCCTGAATGCCTAGATTTAAATTCCAGCTCATCCATTTTCAGGCTGTGTCCTTGGGGGAAGTTATTTATTTCTCTGAGCCTTAATTCACTTGTCTGCAAAATGGGTAAATAATGCCATTTATCCTATAAAGATGTTATGAGGATTAACTCTTTGTCCATGTAAGATGCTTAGAAGAGAGTTAACCTCATTAGCACACAACTTTATATATTTGTTATGTAATTGCTAATTAGCATCCAGTTAATTATTTTTTACTCTGAGATAGAGGAATATATCAGCTTTAGCTGCCCGGTGTCTCCTCGAAGGAACAAATATTCAAGTGCCAATGTTAACAGTCTACCAGTTTTAATATAGTCTCAGTAAATCTAAAAGCATTTATTTATTGAATAAGCCAGAAAATGCTGAAGACCCAGCTGCTGTGTCTGTGGAGCTCACAGCCTCACCAGGAAAATAAGATGTATATAGTGGAGAGGTAGCCAAGGCCGAAGGCAGTTCAGGGCCGGGGCAGACAGGGTGCATGCCACGGAAGTGCCTGGGGAATTTAAAGAGGAGCAAATCACTGTGGTTGGCAGATGTTTTTCAAGTTGTAAAGTGAGGCACCTGGAAACCTAGTGAAAAAAAGGTCTGGTCTCATGTTAGAATGAAGAGACTTGGCTGAAGTTGAATTAAATGAGTTGGTTGTGAGGCTTGATGTAGGACTCACATGTTTAACCTTCACGTTTGTACAGGAGTTCTCATTTCTGAACACACCAGCTTATAGGCAGGCCAGTGGCTTCAGGAGCAGCTGAGAAGAGGGAGAAGGGATTCATAGAATGAAAATGCCACTGACTGGATCAGTGGTTCTCAAAGTCTGAGAAATACAAATTCTCAGACTACCCTAGCCCCAAAAGTCGGGGGCGGGGCCCAGTGATCAGTATTTTAGTAAGTCCTCCAGGTGATTCTCTTGCACATTAAAGTTTTTGCCACTGGCCTACACCGTACAAAAGAACAAGAATTAGTGATCGATACTGGCTGCAGCTGTACTGTGCCGGCCTCCAGTGCTGTACGTCATTCAGCCCTTATATGGTTGGGGAAGGTAGGCACTGTTTTTGTATCTGTCTCAGATGAAGAAATGGAAGCACATTCATTTACTTCTCCAAGGTCACATTTAGTGAATGGGGCTGGTATTCATAGTTTGAGTTGGTTGCAGTGAAGGGAATCTTTCAGCCATACAGGGAACCCCCATACCCATTCTGCTCATTTGTTTCTTAGAAGATAACTTCGTGTAACAGGATGTTATGACCTTCAGAAAAACAAACAAAATGCTAGCATTTCAAGGAAGAAAAATCAGACTTCTGGGGTCTAAACTGTATATACATAATTTTTTGTGTGTTTGCCCTGGAAGCCTTTGTTTTCTTGTTGAGGTACCAAATGTTCCGGAGATTTGGATTGCAGATAATGACGTACGGACTTCATGAAGGCGAAGGCCTGTTCCATCTGTTCCCCAAGTTTTCATAATTGAAGGTTACCTCGTGCTACAGAGAACTCATTCTCCCATTTGCCAGATGCCCCATCCTCTCGACCCTCACCTCCTGAGTGGTGCTGTGCCTTCCTGTGCTTTCTCACTGCTCTGCCCCATTGCAGGTTTTCATTTTTTCTCTCAGGTCTGTTGCATCCTGTCCTGGGCCTCCCCCTTCTCCATCCTGGCTTGGACCCTGTTACCACAGTGCATCCTCTAACCCATCAGTCTGATTATATCTCTCTTGCTGAGCAGCTCCTGCTGGCACTCCTGTGTGAAACCCATTTCATGGATGAGCACAGTCTTTACTCAGCCCAGTGCAGTAGTAGGTAGCATTATGAAGGTCCTGTAAAAGATGAATTAAAAGCAGTTACATGGCTTACCCAGCCCAGGTTTACATCATTCTACTCTCTGTCCTTTTCATGGTATCAATGAATGCTTCTTGGCAGCTACAGTAGTTTGGTAGGGTTGCTGTAGCTTAGTGCCTTACACTTGTGTCTTAGAGCAAACAGGTGTCTTAGAGCAACAGAAATTTATTGCCTCATAGTTCTAGAGGAATGAAGTTTACGATCAAGGTGTCTGTAGGCATGCTACCTCTGCAAACTGTCGGGAAATTATCCTTTATTTCCTTTTCCCAGCCTCTGGGTGTTTGCTGGCATTCCTCACATTGTAGCTGCACCTGCCCGTCTCTTGTCTTCACATGGCTGTCTTCCTGTGTGTGTTTCTATGTGTTCGAGTTTCCTCTTTTTGTAAGGGCACCAGTCGTTTTCGATTAAGGCCTAATAGCTTCGTTTTAACTCGATTACCTCTGTAAAGACCTATTTCTAAATAGAATCACATTTTGAGGTACTTTGGGGTTAGGATTTATTTTTTTTATTTTTTTATGTTTTCAAGGGTTTTTAGTTTTTATTTTTTATTAAAATGTTCAAATACACATTAAAGTAGAGAGAATGGTATAGTCAATACCTGTATTTTTATTATTCAATTACGGTTGCCCCCATTTACCCCCATTACTCTCCCCTGCCCTACCACCCCCACCTTCCACCTTCAGTGCTCACCCCCATTGTCCTGGTCCATGGGTCCTTTATACATGTTCCTTGACTTGACCCTTCCCCCTCTTTCCCCTATTCTCCCCCCCGTCACTGTCAGTTTGTTCTTTATTTCAACGTCTCTGGTTCTATTTTGCCTGCTTGTATGTTTTGGGGGTAGGGATTTAAACATATATTTTTGACTGTGGGGGTGGGGGTTGGGGATTAGGGGTCAGGGACACAATGTAACTCCGTAACAGTAGCCCTAGTCTATTAATGGCTGCAACATGATTTTTCAGGTAGTCCAGAATGATGCAGCCAGCAGTAAATGGAGTTACATTTTTGCTTATTTAAAAAAAAAATTCGATCTATGTTGCCGCTACAAAATAGGAATAGGTATTTTTTCAGTTATTTCCTGAGGAAAATAACGATGGAGAAGAAGGCAAAGGGAGGCAGGAAGGTTTTTACTGGTATTTCCTTGGTTGTGCTGTGATTTTGTGCCCCAGACTGTTCAGGGAGGACCCTGGGTGGACACGCTGACTCCTTTTACCTGACAGCCAGTGAGGCTACAGCAAGCTCTTCCTCTCTGTGTTTGAGTAGAAATGTTACTTTGAGGCAGACAGATCTTCCCATCTCCGGAGCCCTTCTCTTGGCCTTGCCTGGCGTCCTGAGGAGTGGACTTTCATTTCCCGCCGGGTATTACATGCAAAGGTTCATACAGTTTGTGGGAAGGGGATGTCAGTAGGTGGGGATGATGAGAAAAGATGCTACCGGGGGAGAAGGAAGGGAAAGTGGGCCAAAGATAGCAGTGTCTAAGGAATCATTTTCTGCAGAACAATGGATAGTCAGGCATGACATTAAAGGATGTGAAAGCCAAAATAAGTATTGGTAACTCTGCCTTTGGAGCACTTGTGTGTGTGCCCTGGTGGCATCTTAGTGAGCTGTTTGAGACACTGCTTACCCTAAGCAACAGAGGCTTTGTTGACTTGAAGTGAAGGATAAGTCTGAGTTAATAGGAGGAATGACTTCAGCATTAGCTACTTATTTTCTGCTTTATTCTTCAGTGGAGGATAGCTCAGTGCTGTGGAAAAGTGATGGGATTCAGCATTCAAGGACAGCAAGGAGGGAAGAGCTAGAACAGTTTTCATTGTAAATACTTGACACTAGGTTTGATATACAAGTCCTTTCTTGTATACTACTGGAGCCATGTAGAAAGAAAACGATGGGCCTTCTCAAAAAAGTGTTCTACATAGAGTAAATCCAAAGGCTTTGGTCGTCTTTGAAGCAGTTTATCTGCTTCAAAGTCTTTGGTGGCTCTAGGTGACTTACTGCCCATTCATTGATTTAGGTTAGGGATCTAACTCTGGTGCCACTAGATATATGTGTGTGTGTGTGTGTGTGTGTGTGTGTGTGTGTGTGTGTGTGTTTTAATAGCCAGGGGACCCAGCAGTGCCTTTTCTCCCACCTCCCATGAGGGTCTGAGGGGATAGGTAGTCTGGGGACAGTGGCAATAGGAAGTTAAGGTACCACATTGTTGTAAGCTGGCTTTTGTCTGACTTCTCAGTGTAGAGCTCTCTGATGGACTGGACTGGGCTGGGCCTGTGGCTTAGCCCAAAGCGGGTCTTCCCTCTGATCTCAGGTGGAGTAGCACGTGCCTCGATGCTTCCCATTTCTATTACATCAGGGTGGGCGAGGGGTGGAATGAGCTTCCTTAACCGCATTATTAGGTCTGCCCTCAGAAAAGGAGAGTTGGTGAAAATAAGTGAGATCATGTTTAATAAGTAAAAGTATATTATGTAGGGATTGAAAAACTGAACAAAACATAAAGGGAAGTGACTGTGTCTAATGTAACGTGATAGAGGGAGGTCAGTGGACCTTTTGGAACATGTGAGTTGGCATTGAGAAGTTCAAGTTAGAATGGGGATGGTCCCCAAATGCAGGGAAACTGAGCCTATGATGAGGTGAGGTTCTGGTTCTTCTAAACCTTGTTCAATCTTTGATTATAATCCCTTTTTATGTTGATATTTGGAACTGAGGCAAGATATGTAGAACTTGGGAAGAGGCCAGGGCAGCCTAACAAGAGTGAGGCTTGCATGTAGGCTCTGAGAGAAAAGACCGAGGAACGTTTATTTAGCTTGGAGAAGGGAAGGCTGGCAGGAGCCCAGGGCAGGGACTTTAATAGTTTTTAAGTGAAGGCGTGTTGTAAGAATTTCGGTGAACAGATGTTTTCACTCTTCACTAAAGACAAGACTAAACAATGAATGGGCTTACCTTTAGCCCTAGGCAATTTAAGTGGGAATTTAGGGAAACCATTGTACCTGAGGATGTGGGAACATGGGAGTATTTTAATAAAGAAATCCATAGTGTTTACTTTTCAATAGTTTAGGGAGAGCTAAGAAGCGCTTGAGCTGAAGTCTGACCTGTATGGTTTTTTTTTTTTACTTGACTTTGCCTGTTAGACTTCAGACTCAGAACACACCAGCTTCCTTTTCTCCCTTTCTTGTTGGTTATCAATATAAGCACACTCTTCTGCACAATAACCTGATACTACAAATGTGTTAGAAGGAGGCTGATTTGGAGCTGTGGTCTTTCATTTCTAACAAAAAGATTTTCTTAGGAGGTGGTAAGAGCTTGGGTTGGTGTCAAGGAGATCTGGTTTCAAATCCTGGCTGCCACTTACTGTGTATTTTGGTGCAAGTTATCTGACCTCTCTGAGAATCTACTTCCTCATTATTAAAATGAATGTAACAGTAGTACTTATCTAATAGATGTTGTGAGTACTCAGCAAAACAGTGCCTGGCATGGAAATAGTGTTCAGTAAGTGATAGTCATTATTAGTACTTTATTCTAGATTTTCAAACCAGGGTGGGGAACTCAGATACAACTATGTAATACCTCTTTGACCTACTTATGTAAACTCCACCTTTCTACCTCATTGCAGCTATTGGCATTCTTGCAAGGACTCTTCACTTTCTATCACCATGGTTATGAACTGGCCAAGGATTTCAGTGACTTCAAGATGCAGCTGACCATTAGCATACAGAACGTGAGTGGGCAAAGGGACAGAATTCTTTTCCCTGGTTAAGGAAAAAACTAATCATGGGTTTGGTTGCATAGAGATCCGCTTACGTGGGTTAGAATGCAGGTAAGGAGTATGGGTCTTGCTTGGTTCAAAGGGCAGCTGGGGGCAGGCATTTCTAGGGTCTTGGTGGCCCCAGATTAGCACGTCATCCTCTTCTCCATTATTTCAAAGCACTATTTATATTTTAGGAAGTACTGCTGCTGATTATATTTTAAATCTGTAGCACCAGGGTCAGGATTTCCTTTGGCAGTGGAAGTCCCAGCCCAGCCCCGCTTCTGTGCCTCTAGCTGCCCTGCCACATGAGACCTTGGAGTGTCCGTGTGTGTGTTCCGGGAGCGGGGGTGGGGCACACATGCTGGCCCCAGCTCAAACGATGTGCTCTTTTCAACTGTTAGTAAGGCTGAGAGGAAATCCAAGTAAAGGAAATCCCAATCTCCTTTCCCAGATTTAAACAGCAGGACCTTTTGGTGCTAGGAATCCTGCCTAGGGCTCTTTGTTCAGCAGTTTCTGGTGCTCGAGCCCACTTCTTCCTTAAGTCTGGGCCACCTTAGTCTGCATGTCGTCTTTATTTCTAGATGATTCTGTGTGGAAAAGAAACCAAATGCGCCCATGTGGGTTGTACTGTAAGGCTTTTAGAAGCCTGCAGCTTGCTCTGACATAGTTCTCCGTGTCTTCTGCGAGAACAGGTAGTTGCAGAGTCTTGGAAAAGGTTTCACAACGCATGGCTTCTCGTTCAGCCAGTTTCCTTCTGAGGGCCAGCTGAAGTGGAGATTTACACATAGCAGGTTTATAGGGAGCGGTGTCAGCAGAAACACCTGGGAGAGAGTGAGGCCCCTGCAAGAGAAGTTGAGCTGTGATGCAGTTGCAACAGAGGCCTCAGTCAATGCCATGGGTGCCCTGAGCTGGGATGACCTTCAGAGTGGCCAGAATAGAAGCAAGGGGACCAGGTGTTTGATGCCTTCCCCCTTTGTCCCTAGACTACCCCTTGAGTGGGTACCACCTGCCCTGGGGAAGGGAGTAACCCTCCGTGAAGCAGCTCCCTTTGGAGGAGGGAACCATTTGGGACATTAGCCCCCAAGCTTGCCTGCAGCTAGAATGAGCCCCTTAGTCCTAATGGGAACGGGTGGAGCGGGGAGGGCATGCCCTCCCTGGGACTGAATCACCTGGATTCTTGTTTCAAATACACATTTCTGAGTCCAGAGGCACTCCTTTCCCCTTTAGTGGTGAGGCCTGGGTATTTGCATTTCTCCAAGTTCCTTAGGTGAGTTTAATGGTCCCTAGAGTCTGAGAGACAACCTGGTATAGGACTTTAAGGCCAAAGTAAACTTGTTGAATATCTGCTTAATATTGACTCTAGAACTAAATTATCTTATTTTCAGTCTAAGGATTCAATTGGTTAATGTTCTGAATTGTTAGAGGTGGGAATAGGGTTCTGTATCTTTGATTTGAATACAATTCCTTTCATCCTAGACAAGAAATCGCTTTGAAGGCACCAGGTCAGAAGTGGAATCACTGATGAAAAAGATGAAAGAGAATCCCCTTGAGCACAAGACCATCAGTCCCTACACCATGGAAGGGTACCTCTACGTTCAGGAGAAACGTGAGTGCTTGTGATGACCAGCAGCTTGGGGTGTACTCATGCCTTTTGCCCAGAGGGTGAAGGGTATGTCCAGTGGTGCCTGGCCAGGTTTGGGTGAATAAGAGTACTTCCACAGTTAGTTTCCTAAGGGAAAGATGGTATCCACAAGTTTTGTCTATCTCCAAGGGACATGTTCTGTCTTCTTTGTACCAGGGAATTCCCCTGGGAACCTGGAACGTACTGAGGCTCTGTGGTGGTTCTTTACTCCCTTGCATCACTGAACTCTTCAGGTGCCTGCCCCTTAGTTTAGCTTTAGACACCATACCCTTGGCATAGAGGCCTGGGAAACACCTTGCCTGGTAGACCTAATTGTCTTTCAGCAATTATATCCTTTGGTGGACTGAATATTTAGTTATTTTGTTTTCATTTGGGATTGTTTCTGCAAAGCCCAAGCAATCATGACTTACGGACTTTCCCTCTTCTCTTCAACTCTTGTCATCCCAACACTTAAATTTTGTGAAAAGTAGAAAGAAAGGTCATTTCTATAGCTAGGAAGAAGATTCATCATTGCTTTACTTGTGTGATGTCAAGGAAAGAAATGTCAGATGCTGATGACACGGAGTTTTCATTGATGAGTCTCAAGTTTATGTGCTAGGACTGGGGAAGTCTTTATGTCGATGAGGCTGTTCTGTTAGGGTTGCACTTCTAGGCTTAATTCATGCATGCAGTGCTAGGGAGAAAAGAAAGGAATTTTTTTCTTTAATGAATAGCCTCTCTCCTAGTCTACTCCTGCTTTCTTGACTGGACGTATTACTTCTCCCAGATTTTTGTTGGTTTTGTGCTTTTATGTCCTTCTGTTGATTTTGGGTTAGACAAATGTCTTTATTCTTGGAAGCTTCCTGGTGGAGAATTAGAACACTTGGTTTCAGTGATTATTCTATTTAGTGATTACTAAGAATTTGCATGGGCTTAAAATTGTTCCCTGGTGACAGTGGGGGCTGTTGTGGGGCTGGAGGTTGGGGCATGGGTTGTGACAAGAGCTTTGTGACCCTTATTCTTAGACCGATGAACTTGTTGGGGTTTACTTAGAGGGGGAGGAAACAAGCTACTTCAGTTCTGTGTTTCATACATTACTGATGTAAAGTGATGCCCAGTGAGAAGATCCACCCTCAAGAGTTTAAGGTGAACTTGAAAATATAAATTCTTAGGACTATAAAAATACAATTCAGTGTCTACTTACAAAACTTATTTGTTTACTTTCTTTCTTTGAAAAAAGTTTTTATTTATTTATTTTAGACAGAGAGGAAAGGGAAGAGAGAGGGAGAGAAGCATCAATGTGTGGTTGCCTCTTACACACCCCCTACTGGGGACCTCACCTGCAACTCAAGCATGTGCCCTGATTGGGAATTGAACCAGCAACCCTTTGGTTCACAGGCTGGCACTCAGTCCACCAAGCCACACCACCCAGGGCTAATACTTAATTTATTAATAGTATTCACTTACATATATAAAATCACTGTTTCTGTTTTGCATTCTCACATTACATTATACAATTTTATTCAGACATTTCATGTGCTCTTTCAACATTAATGTCTTTTTTTAAAGTATATTTTATTGATTATGCTATTACAGTTCTCTTAGTTTTTTCCCCCTTTCTTCCCGCTCTCTCCTGCACCCCTCAACCCTCCAGCCTTCTCCCCCCACCCCTTAGTTCATGTCCATGGGTTGTACATGCAAGTTTTTTGGTTTCTTAACATTAGTGTCTTGATTATTCCTGGAACCATGTTTTGATTCGCTAACACAATAACCCAGAGCATATCATTGGGATACAGCATTTTTTTCCTCTTTGAATGTTTTTGTAACTTACTGTTTTGAAGTAATTTAAAACATTAAGAAGGTTAACGAATACTATAAAGAATAACCATATGACCTTTACACTGGTGCACAAATTTTTACAATTTTCCCACAATTATATCACTCTCTTTATGGGTATGTGTGCACGCACACATCACAGTCACAGATACCCACACAATTTAAATTTTTTCGGAGCCATTTGAGAACAGGTTGCATATACCATGCTTTTTTTGGTGTGTATTTTCTAAAATAAGGATATTCTTTTTTTAAAATATAGTTTATTGATTATGCTATTATAGTTTTCCCATTCCCCCCCTTCACTCCCCTCCACCCTGCACACCCTCTCCCACCCACATTCCCCCCCTTCAGTTCATGTCCTTGTGTCACACATATAAATTCTTTAGCTTCTATATTTCCCATACTATTCTTACCCTCCCCCTCTCTATTTTCTACCCACCATCTATGCTACTGATTCTCTGTACCTTTTCTCCCTCCCTTGTACTCCCACTCCCCTTTTGCTAACCCTCCATGTAATCTCCATTTCTGTGGCTCTGTTCCTGTTCTAGTTGTTTGCTTAGTTTGTTTTTGTTTTAGGTGTGGTTGTTAATAATTGTGAGTTTGCTGTCATTTTACTGTACATGTTTTTTATCTTCTTTTTCTTGGATAAGTCCCTTTAACATTTCATATAATAAGGGCTTGGTGATGATGAACTCCTTTGACTTGACCTTATCTGAGAAGCACTTTATCTGCCCTTCCATTCTACATGAAAGCTTTGCTGGATAGAGCAATCTTGGGTATAGGTCCTTGCCTTTCATGACTTGGAATACTTCTTGCTAGCCCCTTCTTGCCTATAAGGTCTCTTTTGAGAAATCAATTGACAGTCTGATGGGAACTCCTTTGTAGGTTACTGTCTCCTTATCTCTTGCTGCTTCTAGGATTCTCTCTTTCATTTTTATCTTGAGTAATGTAATTATGATAGCCTTGGTGTGTTCCTCCTCGGGTCCAACTTCTTTGGGACTCTCTGAGCTTCCTGGACTTCCTGGAAGTCTATTGCCTTTGCCAGAGTGGGGAAGTTCTCCTTTATTATTTGTTCAAATAAGTTTTCAATTTCTTGCCCTTCCTCTTCTTCTTCTGGTACCCCTGTAATTCGGATGTTGGAACATTTAAAGATGTCCTGGAGGTTCCTAAGCCTCTCCTCATTATTTTGAATTCTTGTGTCTTCATTCTTTTCTGGTTGGGTGTTTCTTTTCTTCCTTCTGGTCCACTCTATTGATTTGAGTCCCAGTTTCCTTCCCATCACTATTGGTTTCCTGTATATTTATTTACCTTTATTTCACTTAGTGTAGCCTTCATTTGTTCATCTAATTTGTGACCAAATTCAACCATTCTTGTGAGCATCCTGATTACCAGTGCTTTGAACTGTGCATCTGATAGGTTGGCTGTCTCTTTGTTTCTTAGTTGTATTATTTCTGGGGCTTTGATCTGTTCTTTCATTTGGGTCATTTTTTGTCTTGATGCGCCTGTTATGTATGAGGGGCGGAGCCTTAGGTATTCACCAGGGTGGGGCAACCCACGTTGCTGCTGCTGCTGCTGCTGCTGCTGCTGCTGCTGCTGCTGCTGCTGCTGCGTTGTGCTGCTGTAAGTGGGGGAAGGGTCAGAGAGGGAACAATGGCGCTTGCATGCCTCTCTGCTACATGCATTTCAGTTACTTCCGCTGCTTCCCCCAAGCAAACTGGGCCCTTCTGGTGCTGATTCCCGGGTGGGTGGGTTTATGTACATTCTAGGATGCTGTGGGTCTCTTCAGTGAACTCTCCTGTGAGGCTGGGAGTTTCTCTCGGCACCTCAACTCCCACAGGTGTTTTCAATCAGTGTTTTGAGGCTTTATTTCCCTGTTCTGGAAGCCTGGGTTGCACAGTTTGTCTCGCACCCCAGTTTTGCCTGTTTTATCTGTGTGAGAATGTGGGACTGCCTGGTCCACCAGCCGCCTTGTGCGCTGAGCCCCTCCACAATCTGCCGCCTCGCTGGGTTCACCTGCTGCCACCCTGTGCCTGTTGTCCGCCCCTGCTGCTTTGCCTTGAGTCCTCTCCACCCAGCTGCCTGACTCCGCCCCTCCTACCGGTCTGGATCAATGTTTCTTGTTTAAATCCTTGGTTGTCAGACTTCTATACAGTTCAATTTTCTGTCAGTACTGGTTGTTTTTTTGTTTCTAAATTTTTGTTGTCCTTATTTTGGTTGTGGGAGGAGGCACAGTGTGTCTACCTATGCCTCCATCTTGGCCAGAAGTCCTCCGATCTGAAAAATATGGATATACTTTTGATAGGATTTAGGTTAGCAGCCAAGACTAGCCATTCTTATGGAAAAGCAGCTTGGGTGAGCCCATAAGTTGGGTGGGGTAGAGCTTCTGTGCATCTCCAAGGTGGGTCACACAGCATTAGCCAGGCTGATGGAGTCTCAGATATGGCACCAGCCTGCTGGCTCTGTGTGAGGAGGGCTCAGTAAAGGGACCATGGCCTCTGCTTGCCCTGATGCCAGACACTTCAGTCTCTCCCTATCTGCCACTGGCGCCCTTCAAGCTGCCTCCCCAGTGATGGATTTCAGAGGAAGTGAGTCTGAGTAGGTGAATCCGTGTGTGGGTTCCCCAAGAGGAACTCCTTAGGGCTCTAGCAGCCTCTTCCACTGACTCAGTCCCTGCTGGTTTTTGCAGCCAGAAAGTTGTGGGGACTTATCTTCCTGGCACTGGAATCCTGGGCTGGGGAGCCTGGTGTGGGTGTGGGACTTCTTGCTCCTGAAATATTCCTCCTGAATTTTTATCCACGTAGGTGTGGGGTCAGCCCTTGCTGTGTCCGGGCCCCTCCTACTAGTCTGGATGGATATGGTTTCTTCAGTTCCATAGTTGTCAGACTTCCACTCAACTCGATTTCATAGTTGTCAGACTTCTATTCAGCTCGATTTCTAATGTTCCAGAGTGACAGTTGTTCTATATTTTAGTTAAAATTTTGATGTGGTTGTGCGAAGAGGCAGCCATGTCTGCTTATGTTGCCATCTTGACTGGAAGCCAGGATATTCTTTTATGTACCCATAGTTACCATATCAAGGAAATTTAACATTGATAAGATATTCAATATAAATGACATTGTCTTTCCAGTTTTATCAGTTGTCCTGATAATACCCTTACAGAGCATTTTGCTTTCCTTCAGTTCAGGATCTTGCATTGTTATTTAGTTGTTATGACTTTAGTCTCCTTTGTCTAGAACACTTCCTCAGCTTTTCTTTGTCTTTTATGACACTGATGTTTTTGAAGAATCTAGGCCAGTTCTTTTATATAATATTCTTGAGTGAAGGTTCTTCTAATATTTCCTCAATATTAGAATTAGGTTATGCATCCCTGCTCATATCCTACACATTGTGCTCTCCCCTGTGCACCACATTTGGAGGCACAGGATGGCCATCTGACCCTTGATGGTGGTATTAATTTGCATCACCCAGTCAAGGTACTGTCTGGTGTCTTCCCTGTACATTCACTATTTTTTTTCCATGTAACTAATTAGCAGTCTGTTGGGAGATACCTTAAGATCACGTAAATACCTTTTTCCCTCATAGACTCAGCATCCATTGAAAATCCTGCCTGAACTGATCTTTATTATGATGGTTGCAAAGTGGTGATTTCTCAGCTCTACCACTCCCTCCACATTTATCAGTTGCCATTTAGTGTACTGTGACTTCCCTTTGCCTCCCCTCCCTCCCTCCTTTATAATCTATCCATCCATCCACCCATCCACCCATCCACCCACCTACCCATTCATCCATCTACTTTTCTATTGTCAGTATGGACTTAGAGATTCCCATTTTATTCATAGGCTAAATTCATTACTTACTATCCCTATTTGTGTTTTTTTTTGTTTGTTAATCTTCACCCGAGGATATGTTCATCAATGAAAGAGAGAGAGAGTGAGTGAGAAACAGAAAGATCAATGTGAGAGAGAAACATCAATCGATTGCCTCCCATATGTGCCCCAACTAGGGATTGAACCCACACCCTTTTGATGTACAGGACAATGTTCCAAACAACTGAGCCACTTGGCCAGGGAGTGTCCTTATTTGTTTTGATGCTCAAATTGTCCAAAATACAAACACTTTTGGAATCTTTGTGTTGTGCTATTACTGGATTTATTTTTCTTCTTGAAGCCACAAAAGATATATCAGAGTGGTTGGTATTTTAATTTTCCCTGATGTTCTAATGTAGACACCCACTGTATTGCCTTTTAAATTTACTAAGTAATACTCAACACTTGCAATGGACAGTCATATCTTGAAAAATAATAATTAAATATCTGCTAAATCTCTATTCAGGTTGTTATTATTACTATCTTTTACCATTTCTGCTATGTGACTCCTGTACACATCTAAGATTAGTGTTGATTGAGGTTCTTATAAACTAATAATGCCAAAGATGCCTTTTGTAGTACTTAGTACTTCGTTGTTCAAAATAGAGTAATTGGCCAAGTACTGGATAAAATCAGACTTAGTCAGACGTTGACTATAGGGCATCTCCCTCTTTCCTGAGGGATAATTTTGAGGGGCAGACTCCTTAGATTACATTTGGGTATTTACAGTTACTTGCATACTCTATATCTCTGGTGTCTCCGAGTTTTCCTTTTCTGCTTCTCAGGTCTTCATAAGTTCCGCTAAAGTGAAAACGAGGGGCTTGGAAGTAGGTCAGAGTCCCTGTGTGCCTGTGCACGCAGTCTCAGAGCAGCTGTGTGGGAAGCATGAAGTCATCGCACCAGATGGGACTGGTGACAAGCACTTTGAGGAGCTTTCTGTGTTCTTTCCTCAATCATCTTCCTCCTGTCAGGGGAGAGACAGGAAACTTCAAATGGAGATTGATGATGGGAAAGTGAATTAATTTCTCCAGGGAACCTCTGTTTCCCTTACATTTTAAGACCCATCAGATGTAGCATTTAGTGGGAAACAGTCTTCCTTGGTCCCTGGGGAAAAGCCCTGGGTAAGTTCCATTTCCAGCCTGTCGGACCAGATTTCTGCCTGTTTCAGTCTAGTTGGTGTGGAGAATAACCCCTAGGGGTAATATTACCCCTAGAAACAAGTAAAGGGTAGGGGAGCATTGTGGGTTACAGTTGTGTGTCTTCCTGGAATGCAGTGGACATATATAGATGTTTTATGGGAAATGTTACTTTGCAGGTCACTTTGGAACTTCTTGGGTGAAGCACTACTGTACATATGAGCGGGATTCCAAACAAATCACCATGGTACCGTTTGACCAAAAGTCAGGAGGAAAGGGGGTAAGTTAATTTTTTTAATTTCATGCTTGATTTGCTAGGCTAACAAAGGTAATAATTAATAATATAATATAGTAATTATAATGCATGTGTAAAGTAACACTTCCAGTGTTTCACTCTAATTTTCTTAATTTTTATGCAATAGTTTCAGGAGGCATAGTACCCTAAAAAGTAACTGAAACAAGATGAGTCTTCTTAGCTCTAAGTTATGTTAGAAATTACAACTAAGAAAGATGCCTGTGTTTCACATATATGCAGCGTTACGTGTATCAAATGTGTTTGGATGCTAGAAATTCTTGGACAACCTCATCCTGCAAAACTGTTTCACATCACTCTCACTTGATACCCACAGGGCTGCCAGTTGGTGGTTCAGATGTTCCAGTTATCTATTGCTTTTTAACAGATCACCCCCCAAACTTAGCAACTTTTAAAACAATAAAATCATTTTAGCATTTCTCACAGTTTCTGTGGGTCAGGAATTTGGTGAGCATTTGGTTGGGTGGTTTGGGCTCAGGTGTTCGTGCGGCTCCAATCAGATGGTGGCTTTTGCTGGAACAGTGGGGTCTGAAGGAGTTCAAGGCTGGTGAGGATAGCTCTCTTCCTTTCCTTGATTTCCTTCTCTCTCCTTCTCTTCCTTCTTCCTCTATAGTTTCAGGGCCTGTCTGGTCTCTGGATGTGGGCTAGTTTGGGCTTCCTCCCAGCATGGTGGTCGCTGGTAGCTAAATGCTTCAAGAGTAAATACTCCATTAATGAAAGCAGAGACTGCATTGCTTTTTAATGTCCTGCTCTTAGAAGTCATATTACCTTACTTTTATTTTGTTTGTTGAAACAGTCGCAAAAGCCCACCCAATTTCAGTGGGAGAGGATGCAGACCCTGCTTCTCAATGGTAGAAGGAGTAGCCAAGTCATACTGTGTGAAGTGTGTGTGGGATGGAAGATATTCGTGTGGCCATCTTTGGAAGAGTCAGGCTGCACCAGGCTTTGTGGGTTACTGGTATTGTGCTTCAAGGGTTTTCCTTTCCTCTGGGTGCACTTGTAACCAAAACAACAACAACAAAAAAACAAAAACAAAACCAAAAAAGCCCCCGAAACACGTGCAAGTTCAGCTGCCTGCCCCAACAAAAGCCAAACTCATGAGGCAGGTACTGGTGCAGAAGGAAAGGCGCTTTATTCAGGTGCTTCTTGGCCTGGGAGAATGGTGGACTTCTGTCTCAAAGACCATTTCCTCTTCCTGCTGAAGCCTGAGGTTCTTACAGGAGTAGGAAGGGGAGGGCTTTTTTCCTATCCAGTTATCTTCCTTGCTTTTAGCACATTGGGATCTCATCTATTCATCTTTCTAGCTTTCAGTGCACTTGGGTCCTGTCCAATTTATCTTTCTAGGTTTGGCGGACTGTGGCCCTATCCATTCATCTTTCTAGCTCTGGACAGTGTACGAACTCCTCTTTGCTGCCAACCTGGCCAATGCGGGAAACTCCCTGGCAGTTGGACTGACTGTCCGTGGTAACATACTGCATGCATTTCCTTTTTAGGTGATCTGCCTTTTTTCTCTGGCTGATGTTAGTATCTTCTTTTCTTCTCTTTCTTCACCTCCTCCATTTACTATTATCCCCCTTCTTCATTTCATTGTGATGGTCCTATGAGTTTGAGAATTGGTGTCTTTCAGTAACTTTAGGTAATTCCCGCTTATTATCACTTGGAATTTTCCCCCTCCCCATTATTTCTGTTATCTTCTTCTGGAGCTATTTAAATATTTTCAGTAAAAATATTTATATTTTTCACCTCTTTGGATCTCTGGACTCCATTCTGATGTCTCTGGTTCTGTCTTTAGTAAGTAAGTTTTCAGCTGTGTCTGATCTGTTAATAAACTAGTCCTTTATCAGTATACCAACCCTGATTGCCTCTGGTGCATTTTTATGTAACATGTTGGGTTTGCACATGTGTGGGCATTACAGTGGAGAGGCTCAGAGCACTGGCTTTGAAGTTAGACTGCCTGGGTCTATAATGTTAGATGCTGTTATCATCACTGTTAGCTGTTCTGCCATGTTGCTCCCTTGCTCTCTACTGCTTCCAATTTTTTTTTCCTGGCCCTCTTTTCATTAGGCTACAATGTGGGAGTTTACCAGCGTCTTTATTCCTTCCCTGTATTAAAGCCAAAAAAAGCCAAAGCTCTTTTAATGTGACTTGTCAGGGGTGGGGTTGACATATAAGTAATCTCAAGAAAACAGACATGTGAAAATATCAAAACACAGAGAAATCACTGAGCTAGAAGGAATGTTTTTTAAAAAAGCTATGTTAGTAGGTATGCCCTGGTATTCATGAATGGAAATAGAGTTAGGCCTGCCTCTCTAGGGTTGAGTCATAGTCCTTTTCCAAGTCTTTGTCCTTCTAGAATTCAGCTTCAACAAATCATTCCCTCACACAGTCTTTATTTTGGGGCTTTTTTTATCTTGTGCTTTCCTAAACCTTTAATGAAGAGCTCTCTTGTACTTTCTCTACTTCTTATCACACTTGAAAGTGAAGGGCAGAGACCAACTATGGTGGATGTTTGGGACTCCCCAGGCTTCAGTGAGATAAGAGTGAACACCTCATTGAGTTGTTAGGAGATTTATATGAATTTGTGTATGTAAACTTCTCGGGATAGAGCTGGACACATAATGAGCACTATGTTAGGAGCGTGATATTATAATAATTTTCCTGATAATAATCTGTGTTTATGTCATGTCTTACGCATTTCTAAGTCCTTTTATTGTCCTATATTATCCTGGTAGATCCAGTATTCCTCATGAACAAAAGAGAAAATTTAGGTTCAGAGAGAGAAAATGATTTTTAAGGCCATATAAGTAATGAATGATGAGTCAGTACTCGAACCCTGATTCTGGGGTCTGCAGTTCCTGATTCTGAGGCCTATAACAATAATAATTATAACTACTTATATATTTAATATTATTACATGTATTACAAGTTGATATATATTTTATAATAATAATAAAATAACAATATAACAACAACAACAATAATAATAAACACATATATAAATAAATAGCCTTCCAAGGTATGGCTCTGTTTCCCTAGCTTTAGGGTGGAATAAATATGAAGACTGACTGTCTAGAAGTGGTATCTTTTAAATTTATTCAGGAAGATCATGTGACATCTTTGTGCACTTGTTCATATAAAGCTTTCCAAGGAGCTGGAGGTAGATTTAACATAGATTATAGGGTGTTTTCTCTTCCTAACATGGTTTTGCTCCACCCTTTCTCTCCCTTCACTGTCCCTTTCATTTGGGTTATGTCCTTTAAAAGTACACACTTTTCTTTGGGCTTCAGGCCAGGAGATGTGGGCAGATGTGCTCCATCCTCCTGGAGACCAGCCCTTGCATCTGGTAAAAGAGACTTCCCTGCATCCCACAGGCATCTCTTGGCAGGAGGTCTGCAGCAGCCCAAAGCTGACCCCGCTTGGAACCTTTCGTCTTTTTTCCCACTGCTCTCAGGGCACAGACCACAATCTGCAGGATCTTGTTACTCTGGCATTCCTCAAACCCTTGCTCACTCCACTTTCCTTCTTGCTCTGGAATTCTAGCCACACCAGCTTCCCTTCAGTTCCTTCAGGCACCCAAGGACCCTAGCCACAGGGCTTTTTTGCCTGCTCGTCTCCATCCCCACTGCTGTTCTCCTGGTCTTATCTCATGAATGCTTCAAGTTGCAGCCCAGAAAACCTTTGCTGACCTTCCTGACCAGGTCAAATTCCCTTAATTTAAGCTTTTGTGACACAACCTGCCTTTTTTTTCTCTATAGTAGTTGGCACAGTAGTAACTTTTCATTTATTTAAGTGATTATTGTCTGTATCCCCCATTTTTTTTAAACATCAGTAGTTGAACAAATCATCTTTATAGATTTTTATTTTGATATGATATGGCCATCCTTGGAACAGAATTTTCTTTTTTTTCTTACATTTGACAGTATTTTATAGGTCACCTGTTCCCTCCCATTCACCAGGGACTTCTCCCCATAAGCACTCAAAGTAGAAATTGGTTCTTGGTCATTCAATCTGGGATATAGTTAGATATCCACACGGTCAGAATCCCATGTGTGTGGGCATTTACACTCAGACATTTACACAGTGTAGAAGGAGTGGTTCTCAATCTGAGAACTTAATCTGAGCTATTCAGTAAAAAACAATAGATGTAAGGCCTGTGAATATAAACTGTCTCTTCCTAGATTTTCTGTGTTTTATGTGCTATTTTGATATTAATGCCTGGTTAGTTTTACCATAAGCCCTCACATTTCCTATTATTTCAATAAACTAGGCAAGTTTGCTCATTTCCCCCCTCGTTCAGAAAAAAAAATATTGGAGAGGCAGGGGAAACAGGAACCTTAACAAATTCCTCTGTGATAGAAAGAGAAGAAATTAGTACTATATGGTAAAACTGTTATATTTCATTCATACAATGGATACGACTCAGCAACAAGAGGAAATAAATTCCTGATTTGCACAACGATAAGAGTGAATTGCAAAAGAATCATGCTGAGTAAAAGAAGTCAGATGGAAAAGGGCATTCTGTTTCTATAAAGTTATAAAATATGCAAACTTACCTGTAGTGACAGAAAGCAGATTCAGTGTTTGCTGGGTGGAGGGACAGATTACAAAGGGACAGCAGGGTATTTTGGAGGTGATGGAAATGTTCACAAGCTTGATTGTGGTTATGATTTCATGCATGTATACAGTTGTCAAAACTCAAAAATTGTACCTTTAAGCATGTGCAATTTATTACACATTAATTATACCTCAATATATGTGTTAAAACATTTGTGAAGTACTTACTGTGTTCCAAGGCCTTTTATACTCTGGGGACACAAGAGTAAGCCAAAACAGACACAGTTCCTTTCCTCTTCAGAGAGTTTAGAGTCTAATGAGGAGATACACATTATTTGAATCATTGTTCATATCTGTGGAAAATGTCTGCTGTGATTCGTGCCCTGAGGGAGGGAGAGGTACATGGTGCTGTGTGAACATGTGTGAAGGTGTTTGACCTGGTCCAGGAAGACTTTCCTGAGAAATGATGACTGAACTGAGATCTGAGAAGCTCTGAGTTAGGAGGAAACTGCAAGGTTGTCTTGTTGCGACTCATATCAAACTTACAAATTAAATCTATCAGCAAGAGTTCAATGTAATGTAGGTTGATGCTGGGCCATCATGATCTACCAGTACTAACAACACTTGGCTCCAAGTGGAACATGGTTGACAAATTTTAGCTTCTTATAGGGTTTATGATGAACCTTTTACCTCCTGTGATCATGAACACTCAGAAGAGGAAGTGATCACGTCTATTCATGTGGCATGCTTGTCCTTGAGAGGAGCAGAGCCCCTATTCTGGCTCCATCTCTATAGTCTGTGTGTTTCCAGCAGGGAGAAGACGAGTCGGTCACCCTCAAATCCTGCATACGGCGGAAAACAGATTCTATTGAGAAGAGGTTTTGCTTTGACGTAGAAGCAGTAGACAAGTGAGTAGCCATCATACTTTTTCCCAGAAACAAATATTACTCGCTTTGGATTTCTTATGTTTTCCACTCAGTCAGAACTTTCTGGTCCCCCCACCCTTCCCCTTCCCCACCCCTGTACTAATATTCAGTTGGGAATAGACCTCAGGCCTATTGCTGATTTGTTAAGGATCAGTCTAGTCTCCCCACTCCTTTAGGTTCAGCACTGAGCTACTTGTTGGTTGGTTTTATTTTAGTGTGAAGGCTTCTTGTCTCAGGAATGTGTGTTATATCTCAGAAGGTTGAATCGATGTTTAAATAAAACTGACTATTGAGCGTGACTGTATCAGCTATTTGAGATTTTTTTACTTTAAAAAATGTTTAATTTTTAAAAGTTTATATAACGATTCCAAAGGAATTGTGTAAAAGGAAGAGTAGAAGACGTTCTCCTTAATTAAAAAAGACAGCTGTTAGTTACAGCATTTCACCTGCTACTGTGTGTGTGCATGTCTAGGAAAGACAGCGACCCACTTGTGAAATCACAGTCTTTGGAGAGAGAGCTCTGTGCTGTAGTCCTCAAGATTTACAGAGTCCCATTAAGTTGTACCATTTCATGGTGTTAAGCTAGTTTGACAACATTCCAATTCTTAGAGACACTTTACTTGGCAACAGGTTAATTCTTTCAATGAAAGCCACGTGTTCAGCTTATTTCAGCTGTCTGCTCAAGATCAGCAGTACTAGCATGAAGATCCTTAAATCCCAGCATGATTCACACATAATGGCACTTATTTTCTCCCCTTCATTAAACAAACATGCCATACCATGTTGTTAAGTCAGTACTTCTACCCTCCCTGGGATGTTTACCTGTGGCCACTTAGCCCCAGCTCTAGGGGATCCAGAAATTAAGTGCCATCTGGGTATGCTCCTCTGTGTGTGGGCAGGTGTGGAATGCCTTCTTTTGCCATGATGTCTGTCTGCACTGGAGCTGCTGGAGCTCCCATGCAGAGAGCATGTCTGTTTGGCCTAAGTCAGAAGTTCATGGAAGATGGTGGCATTGGTGAACATGGCTTGCCTCTTTGCACAACCATATCAAAATTACCACTACAATATGGAAAAACTATCATTCAAAACTATCAGAAATCGAGTTGAAATAGAAGCCTGACAACTATGGAATTAAAGAAACCACATCCATCCATCCAGACTGGTAGGAGATACGGAGACATGGAACAGGCTGGTCCCACACCCATGTGTGGTGGATAAAAATTCTGGAGGGATATCTCGGGAGCGAGGAGTCCTAGCCCCACACCAGGCCCCCCAGCCCAGGGTTCCAGTGCCAGGAAATAAATCCCCATAAATTTTGGCTGTAAAAACAAGCAGGGGAGTCAGCGGAAGAAACTTCTGGAGTCCCAAGCAGTTCTCCTTAAAGAACCTGCACATAGGCTTACTCAGACTCACTCCCTGTGAGTTCCAAGCACTGGGGTAGCAGCTTGAAAGACATCAGTGACACATAGGGAGGAACTGAAATGTCTGGCACCAAGGTGGAAGCTGGGAAACAGCTTTCTCCCAGATAGAATGGTAGGCAGAGGCCATTGTCCCTTTTCTGAGCCCTCTCTCCACAGAGCCATGGAGCCAGAAGGTGGGTGCCATATCTGAGACTCCATCAATCTGGCTAACACTGTTGGCTCTGTCCTGGAGAACCCTTGAGACTCTGTTGCCCCCCAACTTATGGGCCCATCCAAATTTTTAACCATGACTTTTCCATATGAGTGGCTGGTGTTGCCCCATGCTTCACAGCTTCCTAAATCTTATCAAACAAGCAACAACTGGCCTCGGTAAGCCGTCAGCCCCCATACCTCTTGCTTAGTGGCCCCTGACCTGACACTAGCAGCAGTCAGCCTAGACTCACAGCTTGGCTTTGCCTGTGAATCTCCCAAACCAGCACAAGTAGCAGCCATCTCAGATTGCTTTATAGCACAGGCAGGGTGGCCCTGGGCAGAACACAGGTGGGGGCTGACCTTGGTCTGCAACACCCAGGAAACCCCAGAGCTTCCAACACCCAGTGGACAGCTACAGACCATGTTGGAGCACCACCACTCTGCCCCTGACGGCTGAACCTCCACAGAGGCAGAGGTTAGTGGTAATTGGTCCCAGCTAATCCTTGCAGCTAACTGGCCTGGGTAAATCCCTTCCATTGACCTGCCAACAGCACCTAAGGCTCAATTACAAGAGGAGGGTGTACTCAGCACACAAGAAGGGTGCACATAGAGTACCCATTCGCATCATAGGGGTGTCAGAAGAAGTAGAGAAAGAACAAGAAATTGGAAATTCATTTGAAAAAATAATGAAAGAAAACTTCCCTAATTTGGTGAAGGAAATAGACGTGCAAGTCCAGGAAGCACAGAGAGTCCCAAACAACACAGATGCAAAGAGGACCACTCCCAGATACATAATGAAAATGCCAAAGGTTAAAGGTAAAGAGAAAATCTTAAAAGCAGCAAGAGAAAAGAAGTTAGTTACCTGTAGGGGAATTCCCATAAGACTGTCAGGTGATTTCTCAAAAGAAACTTTGTAGGCTAGAAGGGATTAGCAAGAAATATTCAAAGTCATGAAGAGCAGGGACCTACAGCCAAGATTGCTTTACTCAGCAAAACTATCATTTACAATTGAAGGGCAGATAAAGAGCTTCCCATACAATTAAAAACTAAAGGAATTCATTATTATATGAAATATTAAAGGGACTTAATTAAGAAAATGAAGATCAAAACTGTGAACAGTTATATGGCAAAAAATATATATCTGTGAACAATTAAATCTGAAATACAAACTAAACAAACAAGAAGAACAGAGATAGAATCATGGATACAGAGAGCATTTTGGTGGTTGCCAGATGGGAGGGGGGTGTGGGGGAGTAGGTGGAGAGGTGAGGGGATTAAGAGGTACAAATAGGTAGTTACAGAATAGCCATGGGGATGTACAGTACCCTATAGGAGATGGAGTAGCCAAAGAACTTATATGCATGACCTGTGGGCATGAACAATGATGTGGGGATTGCCTGAGGGAGTGAGAGTGTTTGGTGGAGGCGGGCAAAGGGAGAAAAATTGGGGCAGTTGTAATAGCATAATCAAAATATAATTTAAAAAAGAAGTTCATGGAAACTGTGTCTCTTTAGCAGTTTAGTCATTACAACTTTGGCTCTCTAGTCAGGCAACCTGGATTTAAATTTTGACTTTGCTTAGTAGCCATGTGACTTTGGGTAAGTTACTTAATCTTGGGCCTTGATTTTCTTATCTGGAAAATGAAGATAGTTATAGGACATAGTTCCCAAGAATAGTAAGGATTCAAGAAGGAAATACGTATACAAATACTTGGCAGAGTGGCAAGTAATAAATTCTCAACAAGTATTAGCTGTTATTATTTATTGTAATTAGCTCATTCTACATGTTTATTAGACTTGATATTTCATAAGACTAGACTCTAAATGCAAAGAAGTAAACATACTTTGTAAAGAAAAGGAAGTACCCCAATCTTCTACTGTGTTTCAAACGTGAAAGGGGAAGGTAATGGAGGAGGGGTGTATGGAGGGATACGTTGAATTGGGGTAGCCAGTGGATATTACAAAAAGTAGCTTCCAATTAAAATTGCTTATTCTTGATTTTAAACAAATCTTAAATCAGGATGGGTTAAGCTCTTATAGACATTTCTTCATTCTAAGCATAAAATTTAAAGGAATTTATATTATTGGCCTCCATGAAAGAGGTTAAGAAAATGTGTTTGTTTGGGAGTAGAGCCAGTTGTTCGATGCTGGTCAAATGTGTAGTTCCTGGAGATGATCGTTTGTTCACACGGCTATTTGGTTGAGGACATGCTTTGCATTGTAGCTCCCTGTTAGACAGAGATGCTTCCAGAAACAATTGTTTTCTGCTTTCTCCTTCAGATGTTTACCCAGAAGTTAGAGAGTTGCTTTTTAGGCAATTAAAACTCACCATGGTTCTTCCATCTCATTCCTACCCTTGTTGACACTTCCCCTTCACTGTGCCCATAAAACCTTTGCATGTCCCAATTATAAGCTTAGAGCAAATATGTCACATTCAAAATATTCAGCGGGTTTGGGAAGTTGATTTCCTCTAAGTTGCTTCTCTTCTTCCTTTGGCATTAAATGAGGGGTTTGAGTCATGGTGCAGAATGAGGCTGCTAAATCTCTTAATAATCAGGAAGTATGTAGACACTGTCTTGCCATAGATAACACACACTTTTTTGCCTGAATTTTTGAGGGAAAAATAAGGATGCATATTATACATGGATATGAGTACATACCATGAGTATAATAATGGGTATAACAATTCTGTGTATAATGCGCACAAAAACGTGGGTGTTCATTATATGTAGCAAAATATGTAGTTCTGCCGTATTACTTGTCTTTTTTTATTTTCAACACAGTTTGGTATTTTGACACCTTAAGAACTTTTCTGACTAGGTGGAGACTGCCCCTTTCAGGGCTAGCCACTTCTAATAGGTAGCAAAGGGCATTGGAAAGTTTATATTTTATAATGGTTAATTGAATAAATACTAGATTTATCATTTCTTGTGAAAGTGTGTCATTTCTTTTGGAGAGAGTTCAGTGTAAAATTCCGGAGTGAAAAAGGTGCTTCATCTCTTGGGGGGGATAACTTTGTAAATTATATAATTGTCTAACCACTACGCTATACACCTGAAACTAATATAATATTGAATGTCAACTGTAATGGAAAAATAAAAATTAAAAAAATGGACTTCATGTAAAATCAGCCTGTGAATTAGTGGTAGTGGTATGTGCATTGTTTATACTTATCAATGTCTGTCTTTAGTCACTTTAATGATTAACTCCACCTTGCAGCATCTTATGGAAATTAGTGAGCAAATGTAGGGAAAATATTTGTTTAAACTAAAGAATTGTGGTGGTACTCATCTCCCAACATCCTTGGATTTGTTTATTTTTAAGGAATTTTTCACAGATGTAAGTGACATATGGTGGTTTTCTCCCAGATGTTTTCCTGGAGGAGCCGCTAAACCATATGGAAAATAATAGAAACAAAAGGCTTCTTTTTGATGCACTGAAGTAGCCTCTTGAGGGGTAATGTTTATACTTGGGGAAAGGAAACGATGAGAATGCTTTATTTTTTCCAGGACTAGCTGCCTCCCACAGAAGTACATACGTTTGAAGACACTATGAGGAGTGTTACATACCCCATCCCTAGCATTGGCATGCTCTAGAGGTGGCTGCAAAGGACACCTTATTGGAGATGACAAGGATAGTTGGTTCTAGGGGTGTAATGGGGACCAAGACAAGCATAGTTCTTGCCTGCACAGAACTTATCTTTGAGTCTAGAATGCACACACACACACATTCATGCAATTAAAGGCTTTACTATAAAGGTAGAGTATGTTGAGTGTTCCAGCAAACGTGGAGGAGTAGAATGCTATGGGGGAAATGTAACATACTGGGGGACCTTAGCCTTTCATTCTTACAAAGAATGATGTCATGACTGGAATACCCTGAGTTCATTTTTTTCTTTCCTTTCCTCTCTTCCTCATTTATGTAGCGTAACTGTATGCCAGATACTACACTGACAGTAGAGATAATAAAGTTCAGTGAAGCACTATGAATCTGTTGGACTTTCGTTCTTAAAAATCATCATCTGATTTTTCTTTCAAACCAAATCTGAAATCCTCCTTTTGCAAGCTTTCTATCAATACCTAAAGAGAGACAGCTTTCTACTGGACCAGTCCCAGTGAGGAATGTCACCCGACTATCACCTCTGTCCTTGTCTTCCCACCATGTCCTGTGTATTTGCACAGTGTATGAGCTCTTCTTTGTGTTGGTTGGCTCGTTGTTTAATTAGGCATGTTTTATATACCTCTGCTCATTTCTAAATATCTGTTTCAGGTAATTAGCTCCCAGAGGCAGAATAACATCATGTTATACAGCTTTTAATACAGTACTGTGTGCATATGGCTGTTCAATTTGTTTTTTTATGGAAGTGAAATTTTTGAGTTACATTATTTTTCCTTTGGGGATTTTGGTGAACTATTGTGAAAGAGATTATAGGAGCTTAATCATGTTAGTAGCTTTTTAAACTAAGAGTTCAAGTACTTGCATGATCTGCATGTCTATGTAGATAGGACAAAACCCCCAGGAAAATGGAAGGTTGGTTAAAGTAAGGATAGTGGAGGCTAGGAGGACATGTGGAAGATCTGAAGAATCTATTTATACCCTCGAATAGGCCACCACCTTTATTTCAAGTATGTTTTTATAGCAGGCTGCATGATACAGGTAAAAGATCTAAGCAGCCCTAAGTTTGAATTTAGGATCTGCCCCTTACCAGCCATGTGAGTTTGGGCAGGTGGCCACATCTGTAAGGTGGGGCTTATCATATCTACTTTGCAGGATTGTTTTGAAGATGGCATGCATTAATATTAATTCTGATGTAGTCATGTGTTGGAAAAGGTTGTGCCTTTGATTTTTCCCTCTCCCTAAAACCTGGGACTTCATTGTTCTTATGGTGAACCTTAGCTTTGGTAGTTCTGTCTTTGAGCCCCTTTTTACCCATCCTGATGGTGTTCCTTTTCCTATAGTGTCACGAATTTTCCAGTCACCTATAAGTTGCAAGTAAATACAGGTGTATTGAATGTATATGTGCAAAGGGGCTACTACAGGAAGATTCTATTTTCAAACTATATATGTGATAACCTGTTATTTATACATATATATATATTTCCTGCACAAGGTAAAAAGTTTTATGCTCCTCCTTCCAATTTATGACCTAAAAAGAAAACCATAATAACTTTGAAGTGAAATTAATACAGTTACTTCCAGTTTGGTATGTGGTGTGTGTGCATGCACTTGTTTGTGTGTCAATGAGATTGTGAGTGTAAGATTTTATTTTCTGAAAAGAAGCAGCTTATGTAACAGACTTTGTTTCGGTGTTCAGCCTCTAGATGGCAGTGTTGTATATGTATTACTAACTACAGGGCTGCCCAGTTGAAAATTAGCTGTCTTTTATACTTTATACATTGACAGGAGTTGGGGGGGTGGGGGTGGGGTGGGGTGTGTGTGTGTGTGTGTGTGTGTGTGTGTGTGTGTGTGTGTGGTTCTGTAGAAGAAATCATGTGAATATTACTCCTTAAGGGAAAGGTATTCCAAATGACTCATTCTTCTCTAGAAATTCCTTCCTCCCACCCTTTTATGATGGATCACTTCATACCCACTTTCTTGTAAAAGCAAGCATGCATGGTTAATCTAGCCTCTGTGTAAACATTACATTTTACCTTGCTTTCTGAAGTGTCAGGCTCTTGGCTTCAGGGACTGTGCATTTGAGGATGGTGAAGAAAATAGTGGGGTGATTTCGGCTGCCTGGTGTGTGCTGAGAACCAGGAAGTCCTACTTGCCCTCATGGTGCAGTGTGCCTTTATCTTTTGCAACAGATGAATCCATTTTTCCTGGTTTCAAGCTTCCCCTCACCTCCCCTTCTCACCCCTTGTTTGAAATAATATTTGATTTTGCCTTCCTGCTGGTTGGATTAGAGTGCTGGTCTCAATGCCAATGACATTTCAGAGAGGAAATGGCTTTTTCCTTCCTCAGAGGGTGTTATACTGCTTTGACTTCTATGATTTGGGTGGGGGTAGAACAGGCGGAAATATTGTACTTTCTGGATTGCTTTTTGGCTGTTCCATAGAATAACCTACTTGAGAAGTTCTTAGAATTTTTAGAATTCATGTAGTTTGAACTTGTCATTGAGATTTTTTTTTATTAATTAGAGATATTTGCTGTTTGATTCTGGTTTGAGTGAGAATGGGGTTAATGGACTGTGGTATGAAGTAAGTCAACCTTATTTCTATTCTTGAGTCTGCATAGTGAAATTTGGGGGTTTACTGATTGGGCATGCCAGTTTGTTTTCCAATTTCTACATATAAAATATTTTTTAAAAACCTATACCAAAATTTTTCTGCTACGTAAATCTGAAGAGAGGAGACAATTCAGTTAGTAAATTCTTATGTGCATTTCTACTGACCATGAGAGAGAATCATAATAACGAAAAAAATATTTATAAATGAACTAGGACATTTCTTGAATTAGAGTATTTTTTCATTTTTTTTGTTATGAAGTGTAGTAACAGGTGCTTGCATTTTTTCTGAGTCTTACTCATCCCAGGAATTAATAATGTTTTCTCCTGGTGCTTTCTCCTAGTACAGTGTGTTAAAAGTTGCTTACTCCCATGTCCCGTGTGCCTAACTGTATAGCTGGCATGTAATAGGCATTCAGTTAATATCTGTTACACTTAGGAACCAGTCAACTTAATGTGCCAATGATTTCTTTGTCTGGGCTTCCTGAGGTTTTGTGATATCAGTCTCCTTTAAAATAAAAATGTAGGGAATTAACTGATGTTATTGGACGTATTCACTCTATGGATCATTATTACTGCTGTGTTACTAATTATTTTAGGACATTTTCTCCCAAGAGGTCAGTGCTATAGGTAGGCTGTAATAGGTTATGATCAAATTCATTAGCATCAGATCCTTTCTAAATAATTAATTAGGAATATTCAGGTCAGTGGAGGTGTAGGCAGTTGTAGGCAGACATGGCTCGCCTCTTCGCACAACCACATCAAAATTACAACTAAAATATAGAATAGCCATCACTCAAAACTGTCAGAAATCAAGTTGAATGGAAGTCTGACAGCTATGTAATTAAAGAAACCACATCCATCCAGACTGGTAGGAGGGGCACAGATGCAGAATGGGCTGATCCCTCACCTACATGTGGTAGATAAAAATTTGGGAGGGATGTCTCAGGAGTGAGGAGTCCCTGCCCCACACCAGACCCCCCAGCCCAGGGTTCCAGTGCCAGGAAGATATGTCCCCACAACTTTTGGCTGCAAAAACCAGTGGGGATTGAGTTGGTGGGAGAAACTGCTGGAGCCTCAAGTAGTTCCTCTTAAAGAACCCACACATGGACTCACCTACTTAGACTCACTCCCTCTAAGCACCAGCACCACGACGGCAGCTTGAAAGGCACCAGTGGCATACAGGGAGGAACTGAAGTGTCTGGCATAAAGGAGAACAGAGGCCATTGTCCCTTCGCCGAGCCCTCCTCACACAGAGCCAGCAAGCTGGTGCCATCCCTGAGACTCCATCAAACTGGCTAACACTGTTTGACCCACCTTGGAGATCCTCAGAGACTCCGCTCCACCCAATTTATGTGCCCACCCAAGCTGCTTTCCCATATGGATGGCCGGTCCTGGCTCATGCTTCACAACTTCCTAAATCCTATCAAACAGGCAATAGCTGGCCTCAGTGAGTCCCAGGCCTGGCACTAGCAGCGGCCAGCCTAGATTCACAGGTTGGCTTCACCTAGGAATCTGCAAACCCAGCACAAGTAGCAGCCATCTCAGATTGCTTTATAGCTTAGGCAGGGTGCCCCAGGCAGAACACAGGTGGGGGCTGACCTTGGCCTACACCATTTGCTAAATGCCAGGGCCTTTGCACCTACAGACCATGTTGGAGCACCACCATCCTGTCTCTTGACAGCTAATTAACTAAAAAAAAATAATTAGAAGATTGTTTCTATTGTAAAAACTTCTTAAGGGTGCATGTGTGTGTGTATGTGAGAAAGAGACAGACAGAGACAGAGAAGAGGTGTGTCTGGTGCCTCTCCCTCCCAAGGAGCTGGTGATCCTGGATCTCAGTACCTACCCAGCATGCTCATGAGGGCAGTACCGCATGGTGGTTAAAGTGTGGGCTTTGCTTTTCAAGTCAGGCAGACTGGGTTCAAGCTGAGGCTTTGCCACCTACTAGCAGTGTGACATTGTGCAAGTAATTTCTGAATATCAGTTTTTTTTAAAGAGGTATAGTGATAGTACCTAATTCATACAGTTATTGTGAGGAATAAATGATAGTATATGTAAATGTAAAGTCCTTAGCATAGTGCTTAGCCCATTATAAACAATAAATGTTACCGACAGTTTGTGGGCCACCAGTTCACAACTTCTGGTTTCTTTCTCACTTTTCTATCTCTCTTACCTGGATCCCACCCAGCTTCTCATGGCATATTATATATTCTTCTCCTGCACAGGGGTCTGTAATGGGCAGGGACTTTTAGTAGTTGATTACCTCAGAGCATGCATAGTTTGTGCAGATTTATAACTTTTAATCTCCAAACAGTAGATTAATGTCCTTTAGTAATGATGACTGGGTCCTGAGCATTGAGAGAAATGGGAAAGTCACCCAAGTTCTTCCTCTGTTGGTGAACTGGAGATGCTTTGCTCTGTTTGACTTTGAGGTTAACCAAGAGCACAGACATGCGTCATTATTAGTCCTATTGCGTGAGATGATTCTATAACATGCCATGATAACCTGGAGTGGAGCTCGGGTGGAGAGAAGCAGAGACTGACAGACAGACGCAGGTGCCAGACGTCGCAAACTGGTGGTCCACAGGTGTGTTTGGTTTGGCTTGAGTGGTGTTTGAGGCAGCATCTTAAAGTTGGAAAAGTCTGTAAATGTTGGTCTTGCCTTCCCATGTATCAGCTATTTGCAGAGCTGAATGATGGATCACTCTGCTAGGCGGGGCACAGCCTTTCACTGGGCTGCAGTTTCTGCCATGATGACAGGTGACTGCTGTCACTTTGCCTTGCACTGCTGTTTTTCTGATAGAAGGGAAATACGCTTTTGTTCCTATGTCTCTACAAAAAGTAAAACTGCAAATGAAAAACAAAAAGCTATATGTCCTAATGAAAATGAGACCAAGCCTACTTTTGTTGGGGCAGTAAAGAATTTCTTCCCCAGTTTCACTCATTTTGCTTACTTGCCTGGTCTTTTATTTGAGCCTGCAATCTCTTAGACAGACATGGAAGAGGTGTCATTCCCCAAGTTTATTCTGCCTGACTTTGGCCCTATTTTGTGTAAATGAATGTCTGCCATATATTTGTGAAAATGAAGATTTACTGAGTCTTGAACCCTTGTAACTGCTCAGAAGCTGTTAGAAATCAGTTTTCCAGGAGCACTTTAGCGGCAAAGGAGCACTTTCTCTCCCTGGCACTTGCGTAGCTCTTTCACCTGTGGAGGGCAGCCCCATCCTCCAAGCTTTCATCATTTCCCTCTGTCTTGCTATATAAACATAGTGAGGCAGGTTTCAAACACAGGCTGTGAGAACATGTGGTTCTGTGGGTGCCACAGTCCTCCTTTTACTCTGAACTTGACCCTTAAATGTACTGTAAGTGTGGATGGAAGCTGGGACCAAACTCTTGCCAGCAGAAAATTTATAATCTTATGAATGAGTAAACCCTAGCTCTTTGGAGGTTTATTTAGAAAGAACAGTACTGTTAGATTCTGAGTGTGTTTGTTTCAGTGGGGTGGAGTTAGTAATAGCATTTCCTTGTCCAGTAGGAAATGGGTAAATTGCCAAGCCACTGAGATCACTATTGTTGACTCAGATTCAGGAATAAGATTAGGGTAGGAAAGCTGTCGAGTAACCCTGGAGTCAGGACTGGTTGTGATTCTGCTTGTTCTTGGCTGATGAGAAGGCTCTGAGCTGACAGCAATCGTCCCAGCTACTTAGATGTGTTGCTAAATGATGTGTGGCTTTCTGTGGGCTTGGAGGCCAGAGTTGGAGGAGAAAAGGCGGTGGGTGCCAGTTTCCCTGGGATAAATGGATAACTGTTTTCTGCACTGCCCCTGTAGTGTGAGGGGTGGGGTGCCGGCTTAGAGAAAATTGCAGATCCTTGATCATGATCCTCGAGCTGATCTAGATAAAGCCCTAACCAAGGACTGATTCAAAGTGAAAAGGAGGTGCTATATTTTAAGCAGAATCTTAGGCTTGAGCTCTAGAAAGGATTTTAAGTCATTTGTTCCTTTTTTCATCTGGAGCTCCTTGCAGATTTTCTAGAATTGGCTAAGGACTCCTTCTTTGTTCTTATAAATTATTAGGCATTAATTCCAAAAGGGGGAAAGAGGGGACTCTGATGTTTCACTCAGGAGGAAAACGGAAATGGTTATGATGTCAGAGCCTACGTGTCACTTCAGCCTTTGGCCTGGCTTGCTCTGTGGCAGGGGTGTGATTTTCAGGGCTGTTTGTGAGTATTTTGGGGGTGAGGTCATGAGTATCAGAAGGGCCTGTGGTTCTTTATTTTCCTTTTTAAACTATACACACCTGCCCATCTCCCTTCATAATTTTTACTCATAATTTTTACACTTGCCATCCTGCCTCCCTCCTCTTCAGGCCCCATTTGCCCCTGTGTTAACTGATTTTGGGAGAATTTACTGCATGTCTGACACTCGGAAATGCCTTATACATCTTTCCTTTAATCTTTACGACAACCCCAGGAGGGTAGGCTCTCTTAGTATCTACATTTTGAAGAAGAATAGCATAGTAAAATAACTTGCCTCCTAGGCTTACACAGCAAAGAAACACTAGAATCAGGAGAACTGGTGAGTCTGAGTTATTTAAAAACATTTTTTATTGAGGTATAATCACAATATGATGCCCAAACCTAAAGTCTATATCTTAATGACTACACATGCACACACACACAGTGCCTGTGAAACACCCAGGTCAAGTTTCTGTTGCCCCAACAGTTTTCCTTGTGTCCATGCCCCATTCATTTCCCATACCCCTTCCCCAAGACAGAATTGCTGTTTCAATGTCTGTCACTGTGGATGCCAGTATTTGAACACCCTGTAAATGGAATCACACCATTTGTAGTCTTTTATGTCAAGCTTCTTTCCCTCATTATTATGTCTGTGGGATTCATTCATGATGTTGTATGTAGCAGTAGTTGGTTCTTTTGTATTGTTGTGTGATGTTCCATTGTTTAAATATTCAACAGTTTATTCTCTTTTTGATGGATATTTGGTATTTTGTTGTTGCAGATTTTGGCCATAGTGCATAAAACTGGGAGCATTCTCAAATATGTCTTTTGGTGGACACACACTCTCATCTCTCTTGGGTATATATCTAGAGGTAGAATTGCTAGGTCATAGAGTTGGGAGTATGTTTAGTTTTGTTTGGTTTTATCACCTTACTTCCCTACCAGAATGTATGAGACTTCGGGTGGGTCTACATCTTGCCAGGACTTGGAATTTATTGGTGGTCTTTGAATGAGCTGCATTCAGGAAGATGTTTGTTATATTTCATTATAGTTTTCGCTGTAGTTCCCTGATGAGTCATCATGTTGAGCCCAATTTCTCATGCTTGTCAGCCATTTGTTTATCCTTTTTTATGAAGTGGCTATTCAAGTCTTTTATCTACTTTATTGAGTTGTTCATTTTTATTACTTATTTGTTGGCATTCTTTACATATTCTGAACAAGAGACTTATTGGAGATATGAATTATAAGTATCTTGTCTTATTCTGTAGTTAGTCTTTTCACTCTCTTAATGGTATCCTTTGATGAATGGAAGTTCTTCATTTTGATGAAGTCTGATTTATCCATATTTTTTCTTTATGATTAGTGCTTTTTGTGTGTTTTTTTAAAATGCTTTGCCTATCCATCTCTTGGGCATTTTCAGGCAGAAAACAAATGTGGAGGGAGCCACTGCTGTAGAAAATAAGCCACAGTCAAACTGGACACTATTGAATCCTTGGTTTTGGATTGGCCTGGAGTGGTGTTCTGAGCCCTTGTACTTACAAAGCACTCTAGGTTCACAGAGCCCTCTGTCTGAACTCATCTGATCATGTGCAGGAGCTCCCCAAAGTACTTACAGGAGAGTGTAGTTTATTCTGACGGCAGAGGACCTGGGTGGTCAGTGTCAGCTTTCTGGTGGCTGCGGTGTGTTTACATTTGCCACGGCCTGTGTGCAGCACTACACTGCTGGGTTCAGATCCTGACTCGGTAACTGTGGACAATGTACTCAGCCTGTTTGGGCCTGGTTTTGCTCATCTACCAAGTGGGATAACGAGAGTACACCTACCTTATGACATTGTGAAGATTAAATGAATTAATTTATATATAGTGCTTAGTATGTTATCTGGCACACAGTGCTAGATTTTTATTGTAGTTCTTATTTTATTATGGGGTTTGATAGGATCACAGCTCTTTGTGGAAATAGAAAGAGTTCTGATCATTGACATCATTTCTCTTTCATTGTGTTATATTTTTTCTTCCTCATTCCACAACCTACAATATTTCTTCTTCCTCATTCCACAACCTACACTCCTAGTGAGTTCTCTCTTTTCTCTCTCTTTCCACTCTTGTCATGAAAAGTCAAATGCATTTCAAACATGAAGTAAGTTCACACCACATATGAAAGTATGCCATCTTACAGGGACTGACATGGAAAGTGTAGAATCATTGAGAGTTTTGCTCCTTTTATTTTGTTTTAAAGAAGGGTGGCTGATGGGGGCAAAGGGAGGGAAAATATGGAGAGAAAGTCATTGCTTGATTCCAAAATAAAGAAAGTTGACCCATTTCCTTGGTTCTGGGAAATCCAACTGGTTCACCCTTCACAGCCTCTGAGTTTGTCAGAGCTTCCTCTTTGTGGCCCTGAGTGGAAATTTCACACCGTGTGCCATGAAGTTGATGTGACATTTGTGAGGTCCCTGAGATCTTGGTATGCTAGGCAACTATTGTGGTCTCACTGTTTGCTGGTGAGCACCTAGCAGGAAGTGACTTGGAGAACACTGTCTACGTGACTCCATTGTAGAGAGGAGGGTGTCTTTGCTCTCCAGGGCAGGGAGAACAGGAAGGAAAAGGTGGGGGTGAGTGGGCAGCCAATGGCAGTGGGTCTTAGACTGAACTGTACATCAGGATCACCTGGGGAGTTGGTTAATATCCAAGTTTGCAGGCCCAGCTCAGAAGTTCAGATTCAGTAAGGTGGGGTTGGTCTGGGAACCTCCATTTTAAGGGCATGCCCAATTCTGAAGTCCGTGGTCCAGGCACACTTTAAGCAACACTCACAGATCAGGTCCAGGGACTTGAGAGTTCTGCACTGGACAGTAGCTTTGCAGCCTTTCATTTAATTTCAGAGTCTTAAGGCTTTGTGCTCAGCTCTTTGAAATGTGGAAGGGTAGAATCAGTTCACTGTGTCCTTTAACTGTAGGGTCATGTCTGTGGAGTGGTGGCTGCCAGCACTCTGCAGACACCCAGTGGGTCTGGCACACTGAATGGGGTGATGGTGGGAAATTGGCTCTTGGGGTCTGAGGGTGTGAAAATGAGAATGTCTGAGAAGAGGAGGAAGAACCCTGGCAGGTGCGGGTGGAGAGAGAAGTTATTACATCTTCCGAGTCAAGTTGTGTTAGGGTGCCAGTGCCCACTGTGGCCTTCATAGGAATGGCCACCTCTCAGGACTGTCTGTCCTATCACCTGCATCTCATGTTCCATGCACCATCTCATCCATCCACTTGCCCACCCCTCATGCCCACATACACCCCTGCGCCCCCACCCTTGCTACTCCTCCCTTTCTCTCCCTCCCTCTCTCCCTCTCTCTCCCTCCCTCTCTCCCTCTCTCTCCCTCCCTCTCCCTCTCTCTCTCTCTCTCCCCTTCACACACACCCACACTGCTATTCACAACCTCACACATTCATACCCTCACAAGAGTGCACCTCAATTCTCCAACCCCTCTGGACTTAAATGCTCATATTTTTAAAAAGGTTTTTCTTAAGGGATATTGAAGATTGATCAAAAGGAAAAGAAGCATTTGATATTTAAAATATGTTCCACATGAATAGGTCTAGTGTGTTCATTGGAACCATGAGAATGAGCCAGGTGCAGTGACTGTGGGTGGGTTGAAGGAACAGGCTCGGTGCTTGTGGGGCCCCCACTGGGGTACTCAGGGCACAGTGGAGCCCCGTGTGTCTCAGGGTTGTGCTGCGCGGTGATCCTTGGCACTGCTGTGGACTAGGATGGTAACAGGGTTTAATTTTTCACCGTGCCCTTCTTCTTCCCTTTTAGGCTTTCTCAAACTTTAAAGGTGAGGGTTTACCTAAGCAATTCTTAACTTTTTAAGGGCTGCAGTCTTCTCTGATAATCTGATAGTTTGAATTGCTTTTACAGAAAAATAAGCAGATGTTTAGAGGGGGGAAGGTGGTTTATGGACTCTCTGGGACCCATCTGTGGACCCTAAGTAAAGAACTTCTTTAATGAGCATAGACTTCTCTCAGGTTCCTTTTTATGGCACAAGTCTCTCCTCTTGGAGTGCCATCTGTAATGGGAATTCAACAAACATCATTTGATACCGTGTGTATACTTTCTGGAGGGTTTGTGCTCAGTTTGAAAGAGCAAGCAGATTTCAGTAAGAGGGTGAAAGAGCAAACACGTGTAAAGAACTTAGCACCTGATGTGGCAAGTATTCACTTAAAGAATACTGTACATTTAATATAATCATAATTGCAAGGCCGATTACCTCCGTAAAACTTCTCCATCTCAAAAGCAGTTTGGAAGCATTGAACTAGCTATTAGACTAGCATCACTCCAGCTTGGATGTTTTGCCTTCTTTTATCTCAAGTCCATTCACTTCAATACATATTTATTGCACTCCTACTGTGAGTAAAGCACTCTATTAATCATTTTGGAGAACAGGAATGAACAAGATCTGAAGGAATAAGCAAGGGCTAAAGGCATCACTTTAATTATCTTATTTTCCTTATCTGTAAATAGAGTCACATCCTCTGTATTTCTTCCTACCTCCCTGGGGCTTATTGAGCTTATTGAGAGGGACTTACGGAGAGGGACTTATGAGAGAGACTTATTGAGAGGAACTTGGGACCATGCCTTTGCTTCCTGAGACTGGAAGATGATGGCTCAGAAAAGCCAAGGGGGGTGCCTCTCTTTGTGTAGTTAGCCCTAGGGACCTCTCCTTCTGTGCCATGGGTGCTTCTTTAAGGTTCACCTTCGTCAGGATCTCTCTACCTAGGTTCATATTGGTATCTTTCTTTCTCTGCAGGCCAGGGGTTATCACTATGCAGGCACTGTCAGAAGAGGACCGGAGGCTCTGGATGGAAGCCATGGATGGCCGGGAACCTGTAAGTACAATTCAGGGAAGTAGAGGAATAAAGGTCCTGAGTTGTATGCTGCTTCCCTATGCAGTGATTTTTGCTGGTTCTCCAAAGCCTTGGGGTTCTGAAGACCAATGTACTGGAGGGAGTTTCGTTTTTTTCTTTAATTCCTGGGCTGATGTTTATAGATGTTGATCTTGCTTCTGTGTGGGTGCTGTCCCTGTGCTTCCGCCTTAATTTCAAAGGTGTGGGTTCTGCATGACACTGTACTAGAACTCCCCTTTTGCTGAAGCAATTGTAGCACTCCTAAGTCTCTTAGAGGAGCCAGAGTCTAGTTGTGCTTAGAATATTTATCCATGCTTCCATGAAGTAGGATGCAAAGCATTATTTCAGTTGTGTTTTAATGGGATAAGAGTGTATACAGATTATGCAGTGTATTTTCTCACCCCCTTCTGGTTCAGCCTCTCTTTGTCATAGCAGCCCACATCCCGTTATACACAGTGAGATTATACACAGTGAGATTATTAGGGCTGATGGAAGGGGTTTAGTCTGGTAATGTGATCCATACTCCCATTTCAGAGATGCTGGCCTCTGCTGGGTGATGTAATCTTGTGGTTTTCCTGCATCTTGTGACATGTAAAACCACGCAAGAGCTCTGGGGAAGTCCCTCAAGTCATGATGCCAAAGATATCACCTCCAGAGTTCAGCAAATCGCAAGGTTGCAGAAATCTTAAGAGGGCAGTTTAACCATGTCCCACAAGTAAAAGATAAAAAGCATTCACATTGTCAGAGGGCCAATAATTATTACTTGCAAAAGCACAGTCCAGAGGGGGAGATGTCTGCTGCAAGGGACATCAGGCCAAGGCCTTCGTGGACTATAGAACTCTCTGTGTCAAGCTGGGTGTCCAGTAGAGATGACTCCAGTCCATTTGTGTGTTTTTTTCTCAGCCTACCCTGGTTTGGTGATCTGTATTGATTAATAATGCACCTTTCTACTCAGTTTCTTATACAAATAATGGAACTCTGTTCAATCAACTAAGCATAAACAAATAACAAGTGTTTGCCTAACGTCTAATGATAGAGAGCACAATTTAAAGAGTTCTTTAAACATTTTGACACAGTTTGCTAAACTCTAATTAAATATTTAATCTGAATTCTTCTCCTGGGCTAAAATATAAGATAATTCTTATTTCACTCGATATGTTGTTACTGATAGAAACTTTCTCAAAAGCAGATACATGTTTCTACCTTCAGGGCTTGTGGGCACAATAGCTACTTGATTTCAGAGGCCTTTGAAAGCAGTTTCCTAAGTAGTCCTTCATCTTTGCCATTATCATTTATCCTTAGAGGAGCACTTTTTTGGGTGTAAGACACATCTCTTTGATTTGGCATATCTCTTAAACTATTTATTTCTCATAGTTCCTTACCATTTCATGGGTGGGGAAACTGAGGTTAAGTCACTTGCCCCAAGTTGTAGAGATGTAAGTAGCTGTATTAGTAGGGTACAGGCTAAGGTGCCATAACAAAGAGACTTTGAAGTACAGTGGCTTAAATAAGATGGAAGTTTATTTTGTCCTCAGTGCCCAGAAGTGAGTGGTCCATGCTTTTCAGGGTCATCTGTCATCCTCAACCACGGCTTCCCAGGTCGTTCTAGTCATTGCCATTTTCCAACCAGATAACAGGGATGAAAATACCCAGGACCCAGAAGATGCACACACCACTTTCATTGGACCATGCATAATTATACGGCCACATCTATCTGCAGAGGAGGATGAGAAATCTAAGCTATGCATAAACAGCCATGGGCCCAGCCAGTCCCCAGGCATCTTAACGCTTTGAGGAAGAAGAAGAGAAAGGATACCGTGGTGGGGTAGTTAATAGCCTTCACCACTGTGGCAAAGCTAGAATTTGAACCCATGTCTAGCCCTAGATATAATCGATTTTCATCTTTAGTAGAGGTAACATGTTAAATTCCCTTCTAAGAAACCTTAGTTAATTTTTACAATACTTTCTCTGCCTCCTTTGAATTATTTTTCAACTTGTAGGGAAGGAAATACCCAAGAAGAAAAATCCTGTCAGGGCATACTATTCTTACTATGGATAAAGAACCCATAGTATTTCAGTGTGTTTGTTTGTTTGTTTTGTTTTGTTTTGTTTTTTTGTCTCCAATAAGCTGAAGTTTTAAAGCTGCTTTACCAACTCCGTTTTGGGCCCGTCTTTCCTCCCTCTCCCCACCACTTGATATTTGTTCTCTGTCAGTATGGAATTGGTCTTCTTACTAATCACTTCAGTTTTCCTGTACATTAATATCTGGCTTCTGCAGATGGAAAGCTGTGTAGTTGAAAGAAACGTTTCCTTGTTCCACAACATACACATTAAAACAAGTTTAAACACAAAATAGTTCTGTTTCTAAACATAATATAACATTATTTTCTCACAGGAGCGTATAGCTTGCATTTAAAACTATACCTCTGTGTGCTTTCTAGTTCCCTAAAGAGAGAGATAAATACAGACAAATGATGATTGTGTAATTGGTGGGAATATTAGGCTTAATTTTGTATCCCGTTGCCGGGAATCTGTAGGGACCATAACTGGTGATATACACCCAGTAGACAATTAGCAGCTCCAGTTTTAATCACCGTCTCCCTAATTAGCTAAATCTGTTCTCTTGGGAGTTTTGGGTTTGGTAAGGGAACAGACGTCTTTTTCTCTAGCTGGTCTAAGACTGTTTCCCTCAGTTTAGGGAGACGTTAATGGTGGCACCTGCCCTTGTTTTTTACTTCTACCCCAGTTGATCTGTGCTTGATTATTCAGTGTTGGATTGGGGGAGTAATTTTGGTTTCCACCCTTTTTGTTCTTTCACTGTTCAGTAACACTTCAGGATGGTTGTTAATTAAAAAAACCTCAATGAACCCCCAAACAGTTGATTTTACAGTGACATTGTAGTCTGAAGAAATGTCAAAATGTCTTTATGATATTGATGGATAGATGATGTAGGAAGAAATTAGAGCTGTGTTACCTACAATGAGCATTACGGATTTTATCTCTTTGGTGAATTTGAATTCAAATGATGGAAACCCATGTCAAACTTGTGTAGGAAAAAGCTGGATTGATGGACTTACATAACTGGAAAATATTGGAGCCTGCCAGTTTTGGCCCATTTGAATACCATGTTTGGTGTTAGTTTCTTCTTTTGTATTGATTTCATTTCTGGCAGTTTCTTTCCATGTTATGGTGGTATGCTTCTAACTGTTTCAGGCTTACATCTCATCAAGAACAGGAAAACTCTTTCTGTAAGGGGTCAGATAGTAAATATTTTAGGTTTTGCAGCTACTCAACTTTACTGTTGTAGCTCAAAAGCAGCCATGGATAATATGTGAATGAATGGGCATGGCTATGTTTTAATAAAACTTAGTGTACAAAACCAGGTAGAAAGCTAGATTTTAGTCACTGGTCATTGTTTGTTGATCTCTGATTTGTAAGTCAAGTGCAAAGAGAGTTTATATAATTCCAGAGTCATTGCATATTTGAATTGAACTAAATACTTGGATTAGAGGATGGATAGATGAATTAGCCATACCTGCCTCACTTGCTCACTGCACTAGTACTTCATAAATGGCAGGGAAAGGTTTTCCCTTGAGGGAAAACCAAAGAATTGCTATATGAGGGTTTGACCTTGCTAACACATTGCTAGTAAGCATATTTACTAAAAGCAAGCAGATTAAAATCACTACCAGGCCCCCATCATTGCCAACTCATACACACTCAACCTGAAGTATTCTCTCTCCACTATGGAAAGATGACTCAACAAGTCAGTGAGACCAGTAGGTAACCTGGAACCTCAGAGCTAGGGTCAGCCTCTGTAAACTGTGTTCCCACGTAGCCCTTTGGCTGTGTTTAGTGGTGTCTGTCTGGAAGTGCTTCTGTTCATACTTTTAGAGGTATTAGTCCCCCTTCACATCCCAAGGATTCCTTAGTGAAATTAACTATTTCTTCACTTTGAGCCAGTACTTGAATTTCTTCTGGGCAGCCAGAAGGTTAGAAGATTGGCAGATGCCAGAATTATGTAAATTAAATTAGGAAGAAACAGATGGTATATATAGCATCAAAGATTACATGTAAATCCATGTACTAGTTTGAAGCTATGAAACTTCAACCTTTGTAAGTCAAAAGTAGCCAGATACTGGTGGTTTCATATGGCTCCATCTCCTAGCTGTGGAGCAGAAAGGAGCACATACCTAGGCTAGTATTACACTCTTATTTATATGAGAGGGAACACTGCCTAAAAAGGCCAGTCAGTTGCTCATCTTGGGTAGCTAATCCAGGTCTCCTAGCTTCTAGTTCTGTGTTGTTCTACTACAGCCAACACACTGCTGAATTATTAGGAAGCCATAGTTAAGTGGTACATACCTTCGCTTTTAAAGGGAGCTTCCCTGTTGTAGCTTCTGCAGTGGAAGAAGGGAAAAGGAAGGGGAAACTAAGGAAAAACCACTTCTAGCAGGAGGATAAGACAGTATGGCTTCCTTCTGCTCACCTCCATTTAAAGAAATGTTCTATTTTAGTCTCTGAAGACTTTGAGACTGAACAAAGTGTGCCCTTCTCTTACCTTTCTCTACTGTGCCCGAACTCTAGACCCAAGATCTTCAATAACCCTGAGCATAAATGGGCAGTTGCATTGCATCTTATGTCCTGCACCTGATGTGTGCAAGCGTGAGCTGTTAGAGTATGTGAAGAAAACAAGTAAGAATGATTACTGTCCAGTCCCAGGATCAGAGGCAGAACGTCATGGTGGTTAAGAATGTGGGCTTGGGCAGCCTGAGTTTAATTCCCTACTCACCACTAATGGTTCTCTAACACTGAAGAATGACCTAGTCTCTCTGAGCATGTTTCTTTGCCTGCAAAATGGGGATGATGATGATGATGATGATGATGATGATGATAATAATACCACCTTCCTATAAGATCATTGTGTAAGGATCAACATAAATGTATCATGCTTAGCACAATATATAGAGTGAAGTGCTTATTCAAAGTTAGCTCTTACTGTTGTCTTTTTGGAGAAGAAGGGCATCCCTGGATTCTCTCTCTACCACCATTTCTAAATTACTGCACTCATTTCAGCGCAGAGTTTATTTAAAGCTGCCTTGCCCGAACTCACCAGAGTGCAGAGCAGGGACTGATTTCTCTAGTATGGAAAATGTGGTTCCATTTAGCTGTCAGTCTGTACTTTTAGGCAATGGGTGGAGGAGCAGGAAGTAATCTTCAGCCTCCTTCACTGTGACAGCCCCTGCCTGGTGGTTTATAATCCCAGCTGTATGGTAAAATAAGTGATCGAATGAGTATGTTTGGTTAAGGAGGTGTGGAGTGAAGTTGCTTTGCTCTTATGTGATGATGCAGGCCTTGCTTCTTTATCAGTGGAATGATGATTTGGAAGAACAGTTCTTCCCATTTTGTGAAAGCTGTCTTTGTAATGTCACATGGCATGAACTGATGACGAGTCTGAAAGTAAGGCCCCCAATTTGCTTTCTATCTCTCCACCTCCCATGCCTGGGCCCCAAGCTGCTGGGAAATTGGATTATACCTCCATACTGTTTTGTTTGTGTTTCTTTGTGTACTTATTTCTATTCATGTACATCTAGAAATAAATTCTGTTTTTTAGAATTTTTGACACTAGTTTTACTTTAGGTTATTAAACCTGTACTCTTTGACATTTAGGTTGTTTTCAGCTTTTCATTATGTGATTACAAACAACAATGTAATGAAAATCATTGTATGCACTTTATTGTCTATTTTATTGTCTAGGATGCATACCAAATGGAATTGCATGTTGAATGGTATGCACATTTAATATTTTAATAGATATTGACAAGTTACTCTCTCCACAAAAATGTACCAACTTATCCTTCCTCCAATCAGTTATGAGGAAGCCTATTTTCTCCACCCTTTTGCTAACACTGCATATTATGATGTGTATGAGAATTTGATGGCGGAAGATTATATTTTGTTTTCACTTGCATTTCTCAAATTACTAATTAGATTGAAAATCTTTTCTCATGTTTCTCAGCCATTTGTATTTCTCCTTTTTTTAATACAGTAATATTCTAGCCACCATCCCTGCTATCAGGTTTGGAGTGGTGACTAATCAAGGGCACTCCTCCCCTAGCTGGGCAGCTACTCTCCTGGTTCATTGGGCTCAGCGGTCTGGATGGGAACCCAAGGGTCCTCTACACCTCTCTTCTCACAATAGTCTGCAACCTGTTGGACTTCCCCAGCTGCTACCAGTGTCCTTCTAACTCCTAAATAAAAAATGCCCTCATACTTCTCAGCTACAGGAGCTGCAGTTCCTAGCAGCTGCAAGGGTTCCAAGCCCAAGAATCCTAAGATAGGTATGCCCCTCCACCTGGCTGATGTGCCCTTCTAGCCCTTCTACCTGTGGTTGTGTCTCAGAGCAAAGATAGAAGATTCCTGTCACTCTCTCTGCTTATTTCAGAGGGCAGTTCTTGTTCTGTCCCTACCTGTATTGTTAATATTCTACCTACATACAATTACCTACATACAATTTCAGGTTTTCTGGAAGTTCCTTCTCCTGATTTGTGGCCTAGCTTAACTACTGCTAACCTCCGAAGAAGTTGGCATGAGTTAGGCTTTAACCCTGAAGGTTTCTGTTGCCAGTTTGAGTCAGAATTAAGGCAAAATTAACAGTTCCCTACTTTATTTCCTCTGCCTGGAAGATGATATTTTTGCAAGTTAAGAATTTATCAGAGACTCTATTGTGTGTATGTGTGTGTTACTTTTTTAACTTTTCATTTTTAAATCATGTCAGACTTATAAAAATGTTGCAAAAGTATAAGAATTCTGGAATACCCTTTATCCAGGTACTGCCAGTGTCAACATCATACGTAACTGTGCTGGTGTAATATTGAAGCCAGGATATTAACACTAATACAGTATTATTATCTGTTTTACAGATCTCAAATTATGTCAGTTGTCTCACTGATATATTTCTTTCTATTCCAGAGTTTCATCCAGGATCCTACATTGTGTTTTGTTGTCACAGCTTCTTAGTTTCATTTAACCTGGGATAGTTTAGGGATTTGATTTATTAAAGAGCGTTACTATCAGCAGATGTCCAGGTAGTTCAGATCCCCATCAGGACAGCATCCTGTCTCTGTTCTGTGTTTGGGTGTATCTGGGGACTGTTGTCAGTATGCTCCCTCCACCTAGGTAATCATTCATATCTGTCCACACTCAGACCACTTAGGTTTCTCTCTGTCTTCTCCCAGAGGCTCTCTGATACGTATTTAATCTCATGTCATAAATTGTCTTATAATACATCAATTTGTTTTGCACATTTTTGTCTTCTGCCCTGTCTACTCACATCATATATTCTTCCTTGCACAATTTACTGTGTTTATTATATATATTGTAGTTGTTGCTTTAAAGACATTTGAGGGCTATAATACGCTCTTATTAGACATTCTGTAGCGTGACCTCCCACCTCTAGAAACAGCACCAATTACTGTTGGCCTTCTCGCAGATGTTGTAACAATGATTCATGGGAGTGGAGATTATGGTTGGATTAGCTTCAGTTTTTATCCCCCCTCCGTGGGGAAAGCAGTTGATAAAAAAGATCTTTTTGGGAGTGACTTTGTTCGTTTGATTGAATGATTGAATTGGCTGTAACTTTCTCTTCCACTCTAAAAGCCAGAAAATGGTCATATTTATTAGTGGTCAAATCAGGGATATCACTTAAATAGTCTGATAGATGACTATCTATCAATAGTCTTGACAGATGGAGCTGGAGGCATTTTTGAATATTAGGAAATCTATGAATTAGGTCGTATTCTTTGTGCTGAGGTGTGGACCAAGATAAGCATTTTTGAAAAATTATCCTTGGGTTTGCTAAATTGGGCTCAAGTGTGGCTCATGGTGCCAATGTGACCTCATTCTTTTTAGGTGTGTTCCCCAAAACCCTGCCCATGATCCTGGAAAAAAACACCAGCACAAGTAAACACATCCTAAAAGCAAAGCCATTTTCTAGTATGGTTTTAAAAGTCTTCCTTTTTGGTCATCCAGAAAATACTGCAGACATGTGGTCTAGTGGTTACAGCCAAAGGCCAAGCAGAAGGAGCGCGGCCCTGGCCGGCCCCCAGCCAGCTGCCATCGCTCCTGTGCGCTGTGTGGTCTTGACCCAGTGCCCAGAAAAATGAGATTCCCTCCATCTTTACCTCTTTGTTTTTAAAGGCAAAAAGAGAAGGGAGTAAAGGGAACCAGAAACTGAGCTAAGATTCCTTAGATAGGTTAGAAATATGCCCTCTTATAATTAATCATTGCTAATTAGTTTTGTTTACCCCATTAATCTCAAAAGCTTTACTTCAGTCAGACTAAGGAAATCATCAAGCCGCTTGGGGTAAATTGATGTGGATTTTTTATTGGAGGGGGGAGGGAATGCCTAGCGATGAAATGTGTTGGAGTACTTTTTAACTCTCTCTCTTGGAACTACTTTGCAGAAATCAATGCCATCTTTCTCCTAGTAGTTGTTGGCTATGCCAGTCATCTGAAAGGATAACGATTCTTTGCTTTGGCAATGCATCCACCTAATTCATACCTCTGTGTGTTGTCATCCCAGGAAGGTGATTTACTGAGGACAGGGATTAATCCTATCCTTTTTGCCTTTCATATTATCTACCTAAAGTGCTTAGTAGAGTTCTGTGAAACATAATAAGTACTCATTACTCATTGAATTAACTTTGAGGAAATGACTTGAGCTGGGTTCTGTTATATAATCTACAGCTGAATTCATTTGTTGACTTCCTTGGGGTAATTATTGGTGCACTCTAAACAGAACTCCACGAAAGCAAGGATCTTGACTTTGGGTTTTCACTATATTCACAACACTTAGAACAGCCCCAGGCCAAGATCACTTAGCACAGTGTTTGGGAATTCATACTCAATAAATATTGTTTGAATGAATAAATGAATTAAAAAAAACAAAGATATCCTGGGGTATGTTTCTTTTTTTAGCCACAGGCTTTGAACTTACTATATTTAGTTCCATCCTGCATCAACACTTCTTAGTGATTGTATATGACAGAAACCATTGAGCTACACCCAAGAAAGTCTCTGGTTAGAAGGCCTATTAGAGACTAAGGATCTAGTATTGGTTGAGAAGTTTGTAATCTTTTAGTTATTGTATACTCTCTGTAGCATCAACAGTAAAGTTAGGATATATATGTGTATATACATATGTATATAATAGTATATGCGTGTACTTTTCTGTATATTTTAAAAATTTCTTGCTATCTGCTGACTTTCCTTGAATTTATGAAAAATGCATAATTGTGCTCAGAGATCTAGTTCCTGGTAGTCAGGTTGCCATATTGTGAAAGGAACTTTGACCACCAGTATCCTTGTGAGCATGCTGAAGAAGCTGAGTTGATAGGTAAGGGCTGATCTCAGCCTTCCATTTCCTGAGGCGATTCCTTTACTTTGGCCTGCTCTTTAGAATTTATATACCCTAAGAAAAGCTGTGCATATGTTGTGTATGCACATATGAGCACATAGCCTTACCCCCACCCCGCCGTGAGGAGGCACAGCAGAGAAGGTGGCAGTAGTCATTTCCACAAATTGGTTTCACTCTGTTTGCACGTGGACTCCTGTTGTCTTAGCTCACTCTGTTGGTACTAGTAAAAGTGTTAAATGCATGGGTTTTGGAGGCAGCCATCTGAGTTTGAAACCTGATTCTGCTGTGAAGCCTTCAGCAATTTACTTACCTTCTCTGAGCCTTAGTTTGCTTAGCTATAAAATGGGGAGAGTAAAAGTACTTAAGAAATTCGAGGAGATATTTTATATGTATTATTTTATATTCTGTTATTCAAAGACAGAAGCAGCTATTTGCTTTGAGGGAGCTCAGTCATTTCATTTCCATTTCCATTGACAATTGGCTATTCCTGTACTTGCTTGTTTGCTTTTATTAACATGGAAGCAGCCACAATGGCACAGAGAGGATATAGCTTTTAACACCTCCCCGCAACCAGTGCATTTAAGTTGTGCTTCCGTCTAGTTTGGCAAATTGAGCATCCTGCACCACCCCAGATTTCCTCACTGGAGCCCCACTGCCGCTCTCCTTCATTGACACATGAGAGAATGTAAGCTATTCTTTAAATTTTTGGGCCTCTGGAATTCAATTCAGAGAACGTTTATTGAGTGTAAACTATGTACCAGGTACTATATGGGTGTTGAGAGAGTTAATGAGCAAACAGATTAGGCACCTGCCCTTGTACCATAAATAGTTTTCTTTTCTTTTTTTTTTTTTTTGGCTTGTATCTTCTTCCAATCTTGTGTACTGAAGTGGTTAGTTGTTTTAAAGTGAACAACCTCCATGCAAAAAGTCTCTCTGCACCAAGCATATATGTGTATATGGTATTCTATAGCTTCAGAGCCCCATTTCTCAGAGGTTTGGAGCTTTCAGTAGCCCATTTCTGGCACCTGCTTGTTTCACCACCTCCTTTCTGTCTAAGTGGTGGGTTCTTGAAGTCCTGAAACTGGAGGACACTGTCTGTGTCTTGCTAGTTCAATGTTTCAGGATTGCCAAAATCAAGGCAGCCTGTCTTATATGGACAGTGTTCTTTTATTCTTTTTTTGTGTGTGTGTGTGAGGTGGAATGTATGGAGTATCAATTGACCAGAGACTGGCTAAGAATTATGCTGTCCCCTATTCCCTGTAAGATGCAGTGACTAGGTCTTATTCCTGCCTGAAGTTGGGCTTCAACTATCTCCCTGGTGTGGGACCACAAGTGATGACTTCCTACAGAGTCTTGGTTGGCACAGTCCATTTGGGATGGGCTACCATTGCTAGAATTGTTTTCTTCAGACCTGGGTCTCTAATGGTATCTGATCATAACTCTTTTCTGTTCTTTATAAGAGATTTGGAAAACATTACATACATGTTCTAATCCTGCATGTTCTAATCTCTGGGAAAGGACATCCAGACATTGGGGAATATTGTTAAAGACCACTAGACAGTAGTCAAGAAACATTGATTCCATTCTTCCTATGAAACAGAAGAATTTTAGGCCCCATAATAGGATATGTCTGAAGACTTACTACAATATTCATCCATTTTAGAGCCCAGATCAGGCTGTGGTTTTTTTCTCCCCTCCTATGGTCAGAGTCTTGGCTGAGACTGGATCTACCCCCTTGGCTTCGGATAGAGTCCCTCTGTTCTTATAATTGAAAATTCCTGAGGTCACCTCTCCTCTGGATTACCAATATGTTTTCTAACAAGTTGATGGATTACCCTCTACACTCAACTCAAACCCTCTGGAGTCATTCAGTTGGTTCTTTCTTTCTCTCCAGCTCTCTGTTTTCTTTCTGTCCTAAAACACTCAGCTTCCTGTTAGTCCAGACTACCTGTTTTCCACTGGGATTGCTATACTTCTCTCTTGGGAACTTGCCAAGTCCTCCTGCTTGGATCAGCAGCTTTTTCCAGTGGCACAGTATCTGGCACATAGTCCACTTGGACATGGTGAGAAGGTGGGTCACACTTGACTAGTGGCCAGGGGTGATAGAACATGAACTCAAATGTGTTTCAGGTGTTTTGATATAGCCATTCTGTGTCCTTATGGGGACATTGAAGTATCTGTCTTAGGTTTTTTGTTTGTCTGTTAATGCAGATGAAGTTTGCCTATTTATTTTCTGTTAAATTTGACATAGGGCTAATTCTTGTACTGCTTGAATGTCACCATTTCAAAGGCACACTATCAATTTAATAGTCACTTTTGGGGAGAAAGGAGACATTTTATTAAATATAAACAAGGATTATATGGTGCATTCCAATTCTAGGAAAAAGGTGTTTTAGAACCAAGGAAATATGGTATGTATATACTCCTAGTGATATATTATGATTGGCCTGCAGAATAATTATGCAGACAGGAGGCTTTTTTGGAAAAGGGAGATCAGAGACTCTTTTAAAATCCCAGTGACTGTTATACTATCTAAAAAAATATGAATGTACCTGGAAAAGAAATGTTGGCATAACATTTATGGAAGTTTATAGATCCTTTGAATCCACCCAAGTTACAAATCTCTGGCATCAGGTATTGAGGATAGTGTGTCCTTGTTTGACACTGGTAGGAAAGCTCTGCAAGGAATGACTGAAGAAGACATTTTGCAGTGTTTTATATCAGGACCCTCATATAGGTTATTAACACTAAAAGACTCCCCAGGCCTCTAATAGGGAAAATGGAAGTAGACTTGACCAATTCCAGATGTCGGTCTCCTTGTAGTCTGTCTCTTTGGCCTGGACATGTCTGGTGCTATCCCTGTGCAACACTTAGCACACTCTAAGTGAATTGTGCAAAACTTGGCCCTGCTCACTTGGAATGCCGGAGTCCTGGCTGTGGTGATGAGCCGCAGTCCAGCTAGCCCAGTTATTTCTTTAGAACAATCTCTGGAGGCTTCTTAGTTAGAAGACAACAAAGGATTCTTTGAGAATGCTGAAACCCACACTGTATAATGAAGCCATGCATAGTTTTAAGCATAATTCTGGGGGGAGGGGTCCATGTTTATCTGTGTTTTCATTATCCCAGTCCCCAAAGTTATGAGCTTACCTGGGGAAGCAGAAGTTATGATTAATTGAAAACATGAACTGATGACAGACCACTAATAAAACTAGTCCTCCCTTAACCAGTTCTCCTCCCTGCTCAATACTTTCACTTAGTTTAGGACATCTTGTCTGTGTCCTGGTCTTTCTCTGAATGGCAGGTAAACATTCAAAAGCAAAGCAAAGAAAAATTGTAATAAAAAAAAGCTGAGGGATTTTATGAAGTCCAGGAAAGTGGTATTGGAGATCTTGAATTATGGGCATGGTCATGGGCAAAGGAGGACCTGGGGGTACTCAACCAGTTAGCAATTGATGAAGAGAAAACAGTGAGGGTGACAATCTGATAGACATGTGAAAGGAGAATGATTTGAATTAAAGGATTAAGAATGGACCTTTGGAAAATTGGTAAGGCCCTCAAATGCAAAAATGACCATATTTTTCATTGTGCTGTTACAGTCTAACTTAAAGACTATCTTACAGCATTATCATTAAATCTTGTAGGAAAACTTATTTCCCATCAACATGTATAGTCTGTTAAGATTTTGTGCATAGGTGAAATAAGAACTTAAATCTTATTTAAAGGAACTTTATTTTGATTATTTTTATTTGTTTTCTAGATAAAGCCCTGATTTGTCCCCCCTCCCTGCCATTTGACTGTAAAACACTGGTTGTCCTATTATGGATATCTTTGTACCGGTTATCCTATAGCAACAAGTTCCCATACATGCATACAGTGAGTAATAGGCCCTGGGTTTTGCACGGATTTCTAGATCCTCCTCACTAAGAAGAGTCACTTTTCTGGTTTGATCTTGATTTTTGTTCCTTACTATTCTTTTTCCCTGCTGCCCTGTATTGGGAAGTATCTTGCTGTAGTATACCCTGCTTTTTGTATAAAGTGCTCCAGCACTTTTATGTGACAACTGAAAGTTCAGATTTAAGTACAGAGAATTTAGCAATGGAATTGCTAAGGAATTGCTAAGGAAACTTTTACCTATCACCCCCCCCCCGCCGCGCCCCCCCCCCATCCTCCCCCACCCCTCCCCAACCCCCGGCCGTGCTGTCTCTCTTGGTCTCTCTCTTCACCTCTCCCTCTTCCCTCCTCTCCCTCTCTACCCACAGTTCTTTCCAGTTTTACACATCATCATTTGCACATGCCCAGGTTTTCAGTCTGGAAAGGCACTTAAACTACAGAATAAACTCCACATAGCTTTTCTAAAGAGATTTTTATTTCATAATATTTCAGTTAAGAATGACTTACAATTTTAACATAACATGAGCATATTTGAAGTAATGGGAATGTGTGTAATAGCCTTTCTTTCTGTTTGAAAATAAAAATCAGTAGTGAAAAATTCAAAGGCTAGATATTAAAATTTGGACCTAGGCCCTCAAGCATGTATGGTCATTTTTTATTCAAGGAACATTTTTTTCAGGCTTTAAATTATGTGTTTAGATATATGTTCTCCTCCCCCCTCACCCCGCCCCTGATATGGTACCCAGATTATGTTTTAAGTAAGTTTTAGGGTTGTGTTGACTCAGCTTTCATGCAAAACTCTGTGAAATGCTTTAGTATTTAGTTAACTGCAAGATTGAAAAGCCTCTGAGGTACTCTTATAAGCAGGACTAAAAACAAATGCAGCAATCATATACTGAATATATTTAAAATAAGCAGTATTAGCAGATTGTGATTCTGCAGCCTTCCTTAAATATTGTGATCTTGAGCTACAGGTGTGCTAATATTCGGGGAAATGAATCTTATTTGAAAAGTAAATATATAGAGAAAACTATACATTTGTTTTTACTTTACATTTTACTGTAATAAGGAATGATTAATCTCAGACTGTCAGAGCTGAAAGAGACCTTAATGATCATCTTGAACATTGTCTTCACTTATAGAAAAAGAAAGGACCAGAGAAGGAAAATAAATTCCCTGCGGGATCCCACAAGTGCTTACTTGCAGAGTCAGGACTAGAACTCATGGCTGCTCACTCCTAATTTTTTGCTCTTTTCATTACACTATCCTATTATTTGAACATTGTAAGAATGACATAGTAACAGCTCATTTATTCATTCACTTTGTCATTAATTTGGCAAACTGGATACCCACTTCATCCAGTGAATTTTCTGTTATTAATTTTCCATTGCTGTATAACAAATCACCACAAACTTGAGTGTCTTGAAGCAACCTCATTTATTAGGTCTAGTTCTGAGGCTCAGAAAGTCAGCATCGTTTGTTTGGGTTCTCTGCTCAGGCTGAAATCAAAGTATGGGCTGGCTGGGTCCTCAACAGGATTCATTGTTCTCTTCCACACTCATTGTGGAGAGGCACAGAATTCAGTTTCTTGTGTTTGTAGAACTTGACTCCACAATTTCTTGCTAGCCATCAGCCAGGGCCTGCTCTTGCAGGAGAGGCAGCTGCCACATTCCTCACCACGTGGCCCATTCCATTTTTAAGCCATCTTCAGAATGTGGAATCCTTATACTGCACATCTCTTTGCCTTTCTCTTGTTCTACCAGCCTGAGAAAACTCTGCTTTTAAAGGACTCCTGTGATTAGATTAGGTCCATCCAGGTAACCTCTGTATCTTAAGGTCAGCTGACTTGGGACTTGAATTACATCTGCAAAACCCCTTTGTATTAGTACCTAGATTAGTGTTTTTGGATAACCACTGGGCAGAAATCTTGGGTGAATCCATCTTTGGAATTCTGCCTACCACATCTAACTTATATGGTGGCCAAATTTTGGACACACCCTACCATCTGTGACATTTTTGTGAACCTTGAAATAAAGGCAGCTATATGGGCTTCATCTATTTTTGTGTTTCAAGGGCCTAGTGATAGAAATGGCCTCTAGGCAGCAATAGCTGTTACAAAATTCATGCACTTGATTGCATAGAAAAGGCAGAGTCACTCATGACCTGATGGTCATAGATGAAGTTGTTTCCAAATAAGGCTTTGGGGACAGTCTGATGAAGCAAGAGTGATTTTGGTAGCAGAGGAAAAAGAAACAAATTAGATTATAAAAGCACAATGATCTTAGTTCAAACACCTCTGTCCTCATCATGGATGACAGCAGCCAACAGTAATACTGAGCTGAAGTGAATGAGAAAAGTTAAGTTCCACATGCTCATTTTAAGAAGAAAAGTCTATGATATAATGTGAGAGAAATTCCTATCAAAAAAAGGTTAACATTTTGGCATCTAAAAAGGTTAAGCTTAACAAGAAAATTAGCCCCTTTAGTGACACCCCAATGGCTTCCCATTCATTTAAAATAAAACCCAAACCTCTGGTGTGGCCAAAAAGGTCAACCCCATTGGCCATCTTTTTGTTCCCCAGCACACCAAGTTCTTTCTCACCTCAGGACCTTTGTACATGCTGTTACGCTTACTGCAGTGTTCTTTCAGTTTTCACATGCCTTTTTATATAGCTTACTCTTATTTTTTCATATCTCAGCCTAAATTGCACATTCTCAGTTTTGTAATTGCCCTATTTATAACATTACTATCTTGCTTCTTCCTAGCCTCTAGTACTTTCTATTACATCATCCTGTGTGTCTTCTGTACAGTCTGGTTTGTTTACTTGTTTATAATTTGTCTCTTACCTGCAGAATGTTACTCCTTGAATTTGACCTTCTCTAACTCACCTTTGTCTCCTTGGTGTCTAGATCAGGTCCCTACCATGTAGTGGACACTCAGTCACTATTTGTTGGATGTTAAAGAATTCCAGAGAGGTTAAATGCTCCAGTGTCACAAAGGGAAATCTTGGCATACCCAGGAGTAGCACTGTCAGTTTTAGGAAATTTTAACCTGTCACTTGACCTATTGGTTGTCCTGATTACCAGTTTTGCAGTTGGAATAAGAATGGCTAATGACTAGCCTGAGGTCCTACAGGTAATTTTAGTAAGGGCTAAGATTAGCCTTCCTAACACTTGATAGTTTCAGTTACCATGTATCACAGGGAACTGGTCTATGTTGAAAATATTCAACTTTTAGAGTTCTTCCCTTCCTTAAAATTAAATGATAGTCTTCTAATGTACCATTTGAAATGTTTCAGTTCATTCTTCTTACTTTCATATTTTTTCTGTTTATAAGTTAATTCTATTCCAAATTTATTGTTTTCATTTTCAATGTCTGTTAAACAAAAATGGTGACAGATTTATCTCCCACTACAAGTTGGCACCAAAAAGGGACCAGGGCTGGGGTGGGTCTGCCCCAGCACAGTCTGGAATGTGTGGGTTCTTGACTTTGTGCAGGAAATATTTCACAGAATGAGTCCAGGTGATTTTGAGAGCATGTTTATTAAAGCTGGGGGCAGTGAAACAAAAGATGGGCTTAAGATAGAACAGTCAAGGTCATAGCAACAGGAATGAGCCTGGTGGAGCTGCCTTGGCACTTTGGAAAATCACAGAGGCAGAAGAAGTGAGCCAGCTGGGCTGTGTGAACTCAGGAAATAAGTTAGAGGCAAAAGGAGGGCCTTTGGAGAGTGGCTCAGGAGTTTAGCCTGGGAGAAGCTGCCACTGCCTGCTGCTCCCCTGGTTGCAAATCTCCTGGGAACCCTTAGCTTAGGATAAATAAAGCAAAGATACATGCATGAGGACAGAAGAGGGGTGTGGGTGTGCTCAAGAGAGAGTGCACTACACTGAGTCCTTTGTCTTAAGGATTTGTATATATTTTTTAAGATTTTATTTATTTATTTTTAGAGACGGAAGGGAGGGAGAAAGAGAGAGAGAGAAACATCAATGTGTGGTTGCTGGGGGCCGTGGCCTGCAACCCAGGTATGTGGCCTGACTGGGAATCGAACCTGCGACACTTTGGTTCGCAGCCTGTGCTCAATCCACTGAGCTATGCCAGCCAGGGCAGGATTTGTATATGTTTTTTAAAATTGGAAATTTTAGGGGAATTCTCAGGGGAAGATCTCAACAGAATATAATTCACCTTTCCAGGTATGCCCTTTAATATGCTGATGAATCAAAAATGAGTGTCAGGGTCATTCTCTGATTAGTTTTACCTTCAAAGAATGTCACTGGAAAGGGACCAGGACCAAGACAGGTCTGCTGTCACGGTTTGGAATGTGTACCAGGGATGTCCATCCTTTTGGCATCTCTGGGCCACACCTGAAGAAGAGTTGTCTTGGGCCACACATTAAATACACAAACAAAGCCCTGGCTGGTGTAGCTCAGTGGATTGAGCATGGGCTGCTAATCAGAGTCACCAGTTCGATTCCCAGTCAGGGCACATGCCTGGGTTGCAGGCCATGTCCCTAGTGGAGGCTATGTGAGAGGCAACCACACATTGATGTTTCTCTCCCTCTCTTTCTCCCACCCTTCCCCTCTCTGTAAACATAAATAAATAAATAAAAAGTAAAAAAATAAATACACAAACAATAAAAAAACTGATGAGCAAAAAAAAATAGGAGATTTTAAATAAATTTACAATTTTGTGTTGGATCACATTCATAGCCATCCTGGGCTGCAGGTTGGACACTCCTGGCACCATTTGTTCCTCAGTGTCCTTGGTTAGGGAAGATATGACATTAAGATTCATTATCTGGCTGTAAATTGCTTGCCCATTTAACTATCTGCCTCAGTTTCCCCATTCCACTTGCCAAGGAATGTTCCTAGCTTCTTACTGTGCTGCCTCAGAAATTATACATCTTTTGAACTCTGGCCAGTGTTCCTAACCTTCAATACTTCTGGCTTTGTTAAAAATTTTAGTTACCCTTTGAGATACTTATGTGGTTGATATCAAGACCAAATTAATGGGGAACTTTGAAGGTTAAAGCAAATAGGAGAGATGAAAGTGGTGGAAAAGTATTCAGAAACTACGGGTTATGCCAGATAGTTGGTTCTCTACTGAAATTAGACTTCTTTCAAGTAGGCAACTCCGTGTGATTTTATCCTGACAGATGTGAAACTGTGCTTTTAGGTGTCTATTTGTTTTGCCTTTTTGCATCCTTTAGCCCTCCTCCTCAGCTCTCCCTTCTGGAGTCTTCTTGAATAAACAGAAATTCCTAATGTATTGTTTAGGTGGTGTTGCTTTTGGCTCTTAACTATATAAAATATTAAGGGGGAAATAAATAGTAAAAGCTGATCCCCTTTATGCCAGGTTTCTAGCTAATCTGTGTTGTTGGGCAGGGTATGATGATTTACATTGGGCATCTTTATAATCTCAATCTTTTTCTAGTTTTTGGGCTATGAACCAGATCTATAGAAGTTTTCCTTGTTTGACTAATAAGACTGGATGGTGACAGTGTTTCTTTCTTTTTTTTTCTTTCTTCTTCTTTTTCAAAATCTCCAGTTGATAAAGCTATTTATGTGCAAAGCATTGCTTCTACTTGAGTGGCAAGAGAAGTGACATGAATCCCAAACAGGCAAGCCAGGTGAACTATGAGTAGAGCTGTGGGTTCCACCTTTGACATAACTACAGAGATTGCTTACTTTTTAATACCTTAATGTCTGAATGCAAACTGATAAATTAGGAAGCAAACTAACATAAATGTCAAAAGGATTCTATATATTCATCCATTATAAAGAGGTCACCCTGTTTTATTATAATATCTATTCTTTATAGATCATTAAATAATTAATTAACAGAAGGGAGAACTGAAAGCTGAAATGTTCCAAATCATTAATGATTAAAAAGCAATAGGAAGTCAAAGTAAAACAAAGTTGAATTGTAATGATTTTTTAAGTGGACATAAAGATCAATGAGAAATCAAGGCAAAGCAAACCTGAAATTATAATAATTTTGATGGACTTAATGTGTCTAATTTTTATTTTGGGTTTTCTTGTTTTTTTGTTTTAACTGACAGGAATTGAAAATGCTGTTCTATCTACTTCTATGTGAGATACCTGGCAGTTAAAATAAGACCTATCATATTAAAATATAACTCTTTATCTTTAGGTGATAACAGTTCTGTTGAAGAGATCAAGGCATACCACAGATGGCAAGTGTGACATGTAAATGGGCTTACTACAGTTGCCCAAATTTCAATTTTTTGAAAATTGAAACCTTGCTTTTGGTCATAGTCCCATAACAGTTGTTCTCTTTACTTAATACCAGTCTTTAATTCATTGCACTTTATTTACAAAATCTCCTTTTAAAAAAATAAGAATACTTCTGACTATATAAACCAGTATTACTTACTGTACAAAGGAACCCTAAAAATAAATAAAATAGAAATAAAATTATACTGGTAAGTTCTAATGAAATACTTTGACTTTCTAAAACCTGTGAGCTTGTGCCCAGCTTTTCTCTCCATTAAAAAGAAATAAAAGGATGTTAGCAAATGTTAAATGTTGAAGGCATGCTAATATCCAGTACAGAGTTCTTTTAGAACACAACTTAAAAGAGACTAGGAAGGGCATATTCTGAAGTTGTGACACAATGATTTTCAAGACTGGGTCCCTGAGCCAACTGAGATGAGGTCTTGTCCTATAGCTTAGGTTCTACACTTGAGGGAATGTAGGCCCGTCAGGGTGCTGCTAAGATCCAGCCTTGGTGCTCTTGTTGGTCTGATGTGCGCTGGGAGTAGAGGCAAGCTGAGTAGGTGGAGCGTGGTGATAAAAAGGGCTCATAAAAGTTTATAGTGTAGTTTAATCTCTAGTAGACAGTTCTAACATAAGACTTTTATTTTCTCCCAGTCCTTTCCCTCTTGCATTTTGGACGGTTTGGTTTCAGTTCTTAGTGATTTGCTTTGTAGCATGCAGAATGGCAATTATTCTGTACAACTGGGATGGTAGAAAAAAGAATACAGGAGATAGTCATATATTGACACACATTTTCCTTTCTCTTTTTGAGAACTTAGGATGGAGGGGAGTCACAAATAGGAAAACTGCTACAGTTACATTCCCAGCATACTGTAGGAGAGGACGCGCATACCTGCACAGGCAGCTCTCAGGGCTGCTGTGGGTGGAGGGCTCTTGGCCCACTTGGAATTCCATGAGTAATGTCCCTCTCCTCCACAGCAGGGGTCAAATTTGGATCAGTCTTCTAATATTTCAGAGTACTTTCACATACCTGATTTCATTTTCTCTACATGCTTTCTGTTGGCATGTGAAGTGTAATTAAGAAGATAAATACTCTGTAAAAGTATGTGTAAATATTTGGTCTCCCAATTGTAAACAGAAATAACAGATTATCTTCAGTCCTGTTTCCTTCCATTAGGCTGGATAAAGAAGTGTTGATTATAGGCACATCTACTTGTTAAAACTCTTTAGAAAAGGCGTGTGGCTATTAAAAAGGCTTACCTTTTTTTTTTATAAATAGCTTTTGGTTTGTTAATCGCATTGCTGGAAAACTTTATTTCAAGTCCATAATTGAAAAGAAGAAAATTCATGAATGAATTATCTTTTAAAATGGGAGTAATTCATATTCTCACTAAGAGAGCAATAAGTAAACTATGAGATGACAACTCTTCAAACATTTATATTGATATTAAGACCATAAATATTGAATGCAGAAAAATGCTTACTCAGTCAATAGAAAAGTAATATATGAGAGTATATGCATGTTATGATTATAACTGAACATTTATATACATATACAAAAACTAGGACAAGACACACAAAAAATGGCTGTTGTTAGAGTGGTGGATTTTTTTTTAAAGATTTTATTTATTTATTTTTAGAGAGGGAAGGGACAGAGGGAGGGGGAGAGAGAGAGAAAGAGAGAGAGAGAGAGAGATACATCAATGTGCGGTTGCTAGGGGTTATGACCTGCAACCCAGGAATGTACCCTGGCTGGGAATCGAACCTGGGACACTTTGGTTCCCAGCCTGCGCTCAATCCACTGAGCTACGCTAGCCAGGGCGAGTGGTGGATTTTTAAAAAATATTCTTAATGATTTTTTAATATTACAGTATTTTTTTAGGGAATGAAATTTAGGAGAAGAAAAAAGAAAGATGAAAATTGACCTCCTATGTATAAAAACAAGTAGCAATAAGGCAGAATCAATTCCAGTTGTATAGAGAAGCTACATAAATATGAATCTTAATAGAGCCATTAAACTGCAAGGTTGTTAGAAGGTGCACGTAGTATTAATTTAACTTACAGTTGTGTGGCTTAGTTCCTAGTGTGAAGACATCTGCTTATCACCCAGCATAGTGCTTGGTTTGTAATTGCCATTCACTAAAGGGCAGGTGTTGGGTGGGTAGGTGGATGGATGGGTGGACAGTTTTCTAAGAACAAAAATCCAAATCAGAGTTTAAAGTTGAAGTGGTAGGGAATAAGAATATGCTTCAAACATCAGTGTATTTCAAAGACTGATCTAGACACTGAGACATATAGGGTAGAGTAGTATGGGATGGGATGGGATGGGAAACCCTAATTAGAACCAGGAGGTCTACTTGGATAGGCTTAATGAGTACCATAAAGGGAAGGAAAGAACCCAGTTTGTTAGGGAGCAGAGGGCCTCAAAGCTAGTAAAGTAACATTCTTGTGGAAGTGGAGGAAGGAGAGGGTGGTACATGATGTGGATTATACTGGCTGGGAGGTGGCTAAAATCCTGGGGGGAGGGGCCCAGGTTGAGGACCTCTGCACCCAGGGGTCTGTGCTTTCTGTTTACCTCGCCTGCCTGCCATTCTGCTCTTTTCATGTGATGGTGTTTCAATGACACTACTATGGAAACTGGTGGCTTAAAAAGAATTACTGTTGTTCTGAGGTTGGGGTGCATAGAGAGCATTAACAAATAATTGTTTTTTTTGGTAGGCCAGAAGGAAGAATGAAGCATTTTATTTTCCATCAGTGTGTATAAACAGCCCCTAATAAGGTACCTTTTGTGGATACTGTTGGTATAATTAAACTAATGAACAGAGTGCATATGAAGCATTTGTTGAATAGGGGAGAGTTGTAGGAAAAGTCCCACAAGTGCGATGCTGCCACACATATTGAGCACTCCTGAGCCAGGCCTTCTGCTAATTATGGGGGTAGGGAGACAGTGAAATATAGTTTCTGCCATTGAAGAGCTTATGATCTAGTAAAGGAAGATGAATATGTGAAGAAATAAATGGAGCAAAGTTTTATTTGTAAGCATGGTTTCTTTTCAAATACTGGAAACTGGCTCAAGGCAAAAAAGAGGATTGTTTTTGGCTCATCTATCTGGAAATCCCAGGAGTAGACTTTGACTATTTCTGTTTTCTTCTCTCTTGGCTTTACCCTCAGGTTGCATCTCTGCATGTGTGTCCCACCAGCTATCCACTCCTGGTGGCTCCAAGCTTTCATCATCCTTATAGCCAGCAGTCCTAGTGAGAAGACCTGATTTTTTTCCCCAATAGTTCCAATAAAAGTTGTAAATTGGGTCATATGCCCACCCCTGAGCTGATCACTGTGGCGCTGAAGGGGAGGATGCACTGTGCCGATTGACCAGATCTGGGTCACATGGATGGGAAGAGGGGGGATAACCTGTACTGACATTTGAGGAGGAGTGGTTTCCCAAAAGAGATTGAGGTGCTGTTATCAGAAGTGGGAATGGATTGGGAGGGGAAGGGGGCAAGTCAAAACAAGGACCACCACAGCAGTAATCTACTGATCGAGGTTACTAGGAGTTATGGGTGGGCAAGGGGGTGGATGTGCAATTCACTCTGAAAAGGCTTTCTAGAGAATGTGGTGCTTAAGTCTGGGAAGAATGAACGAATGAACAGAAGAAAGCCTAAATTTGCCATCTTTCAGAACACGTAATTCTCTTACGTGAAACTTTTAAAAGTATGATTCTGTTTAATTCAGATTTCAGTCCTTTGGTAAAATTCAAGATTCTGTAAGTTCTCTAGGTGGCACTGAAGTTTTGGATTTAAAATGAATTTGGAGACTGAAGTATAGACTTATAAACTATTTTGGTCAGAGGTGTGCATTATATTGATATTTGTGATGGGTCTGTATATTTGGTACATATTCTAAGTAAGAATGAAGTAGCCTAAAATTGTAACTGTTTATGTAAACTCCTGATTAGTTGTGGGGTAGAATAATCCTGGTAAAATAAAATAAAACAAAATAAAAATAACATGCTTACAAAGAAAATGAAATTGTAGAGGGAAGAATGCATCTATATTTTAGAAGGTGACAATGCCTGGTAAGTGTCATGTACTATCTTCTGCGTGGAGAACTCCCTCACCCCCTTTCTCAGTAGATGTGTCTTTGCTTCATTGCAGCACTGGATTAGCTGCTACCTCTTAAGCTGGGGAGGCTCAGGATATAACTAATTAGCTGTACTCTGGGAAGCTCGAGTAGGTTTTATCATGTCTCTAAGCAAAACTCTGTTTCTCCTCGTAGCCAGAGCTAGAATGCTTTTTTGTGTGTGTTTGCTCAATTTTTAACTGAGGCTATTGATGATGTAGTTGCTGACAGCTTTTGAGCATTTCCTGTGTACCATTCTATCTGTTCATACTATCACGTATTATCTCATGGTCCCTTGAGATGAGTACAGTTATTATCCCCTGTTTGCGTTTGAAGAAACTGAAGCTTAGAAAAGCCATATCCTGCAGTCTTTCAGTTCACACCAAGATAATCTGATGGAAGCTTGAGGGCCTCTGATGAGTGGCAGTTGAGACAGACAAGTATCTGTCTCATGTCTGGGAGAAAGGCATTTGAGGGACCTGGCATGAAGGAGGAGGTTAATTTCGCTTCCCGACTGTGTGATACCTGAGGTTTAAGATACTAAATAGTGATAACTGGCTGAGTGAGAGGTCACTTGATGGGGAAGCAAGAAAGTCAGAGGCAGTGAGGGGCTGAGGGGCTGACTAACCCCCTTGGTCACCAGAAGGCCTGCTTCCTCTCAACCTCTGTTTCCAGGCCATTTTAAGAGAGCTCAGAGACAATCTACTGTCCATAGGCTTCCTTCTAACATTTGAGGAAAAGAAAACTCATCTTAATAGGGGATTTAGAGACAACAATAGGGGACTGCTGTAAAAGCCAACACTTTGGGCCTTCTTCCCTCCCTCCCTCCCTCCCTTCCTCCCAATGAAGGCTTGATTCCAAACCTTTGTATTGTATTGCTTTTATTTTTTCTACAGTGTGTTTAAACTGGTAAATAGTTCTTTAGATAAAAGATTATCCAAGTAAAGTTTTATTCCATTTTAACTTTTATTTTTTTAAAGATTTTATTTATTTATTTTTAGAGAGAGGGGAAGGGAGGGAGAAAGAGAGGGAATGAAACATCAGCATGTGGTTGCCTTTTGCGTGCTCCCTTCTGGGGACCTGGCCTGCAACCCAGGCACGTGCCCCGACTTAGAATTGAACCGGTGACCCTTTGGTTCGTAGGCCCACACTCAATCCACTGAGCTACACTAGCCAGGGCTATTTTAATTCTGTTTTAGTAAGTTTACACTGTTGTTAAGGATTGATTTGGGGTTTTAGAGTAGTACTTTTCCAGCCCTTTTAATGCAGTTAATTGAGTTGACAGCAGTATAAAAACAAACCCTTACAGTTCAGGGCAAGTTCAAATGAGTGCGAGGCCTGCAGATTAAGGATATTGATTGCAGCATAGTTGAAAAAGCTAACAGAGGTAGATCAGCTTGGTTGATTGATAGATTGACAGACAAAAAAGAATCGCTCGAACTGCCTTACTATTATGGGTTCTTTCGTCACGGTGCGTCTGTACAGGGGAATACTGGGCAGTGCTTGTGTAGGTGACACAGGCCGGCCTGCACTGATGGGAAGGCGCTGTGGCAATGGTGACAGCCAGCGCTTCTGGAGTAATCTCATCTGAGTAAATTAAAAGATCTCCATAATGAATATGCTCCTAGTATATAGATAATTTCTAGGGATGATACTCAAAATTTTAACCTTTTGAGAGACTAGAGGATTTCAACTTTTCATTTTTTCTTTCTCTGTATAGTTTGATTTTACCCCATGTGCCTGTATTACTTTTACTTTAAAAATAACAGTACTGAAAGTAATGTATATTGGTTATGAACAAATACAAGTGAGATTTAATTAATAAAACAAACCCCTTTGAACTGTTAATGAAAATCAGTGTTTGTTTCTAAAGAGCTGGGTCTGTTGCATACCCTGAGACACAGGGCATTTCCTTTCTTTTCTCTGCCTCCTCCCAGGTTTTTTTCAACTGTACTTTTTATTCTGTGGATGTTCAAAAGTAGGTCAGCAACCCAACCCAAAAAAGGCTCTCGTTTGGTGTTTGGAGTGGCGGTGGGGAGAGTGCTAGCAGAGAATGTGAGGTTGGCATTCTTGATCTTCCTTTGCTTTTTGTATTTGTTGCTGGTTTTTAATCATTTTCCTCCCCTTTTCTACATGCATTTCGAAGAGATTATTTTAGATGAAACATTTCCCTAACATTTCTAGCTCTTACCTTCTATATATTTACAGCATGTTTTAAGAGTTCATTTATTGCCTTATTTTCTATTTGACCAGATACAATACATTATATTTTATATCTAGTGTTTTATCCTTATCCTCATTGCTTCTGATACATAGTCTGTGGGTCATTCCCTTGCTACCCTGTTGCATTCATTTCCTAACCTTTGTAGTTTAGTGGTTGCTTTTTGAATACCTGGACAATTCAGTGTCTCTGATCCAAATAGCCATGGAGCTTTACTTGCTTTCCCTGCTCACAGTATCTGAGATGGTATAACCCAGATCCACCAGGCAGGAAGGGCTCTGGTTCGTCCTGTTGATTTGTCCTGCTGACATTGAAATTGTGGCAGGATGGTGCTAACAAACTCCTTCTTAAGTTTGAAAATTGGAGGCAAGAACCCTTTTTATGTTGGTTTTTCATGAGAATAAATTCATATGCAGTGATTGCTTAATGCATTATTTTTTGAAAGGAAAAGCTTTATATACTACACTGACTTTATGTTTACAAAGTATTTTTTAGGCTCTTTTAAATTGTAGGTAGTTATAATTGCTGTCATTCATTGTGGATGAGGAGGCAGAGTCTCCGTGGGGATTCAGGCCTCTGACTGCAGGACCCCAGGCCTGTGCTTTTCTTCCATCCACACACCAGTTCCACATTAGTACTGTTGAAAGTATTTGTCAGGCTTATCTTTAGAGAAGTGGTACATCTTTTTGGAAGTAGATTTTCCTTAGCTAATTAGCATCCCTAATGTTTCTCCATTTGTTCCTTTTTCTCTCTCCCTTCCTACTTAGGACCCTGTCCTTCTTCAAGACTTTCCATTCAGTTTTCTTGCCCCCTTTCTCCCTCACACAGATCTCCATTCTCACACTTTGCATGTCACCTGAAAGGTGTTTTCATTAATTCAGTCCTGTTTTGCTTTTGCTGTAAGATCCAGCACCAAACCCTCCCTTTCTAGAGGTCTTGCCCAAGCTGATACATACAGTATTGATCATTTGAAACCTCTGTTAGCTCTGAGAAGTTTTGGAAGACCACATCCATGTGCTGGGTGGCAGTAGAGGGGGTACAGTTTTGTAATGGGGATGGTGACAAATCGAATCAGGAAATTGGGAAACTTCCAGTGATGCCCCTAAACTATGTGTCCTTGGAAAAGTTGCCTCCCCTAAGCCTCTGATCATGTAGCTGTAAAATGAAAACAGTGAGACTAGAATGATCTGTAGATCAGTGGTTTTCAAATTATGTTTCAGAAACCTCTAGGGCTCTATTGCTGTTGAGGCAAAAAGAAAGCTTTCTCCCAGCTTCACCCAGTACCACCTTGCTTTCATCTTTTTGAAGTACTGACTGATTGATGATTTTGATTGATTTTTTTATGAAAAGGATTCTCTACTAATAGTTTGTAACCACCAGACTGGATGATCCTAATGTTATCACTCTCTCTTACACACTTAGTTACTCAAGGAGTACTTTTAATTTGACTTGGCTTTGCTCTTTAGATGTTTCCTATGTACATAGTCCTAGCTACAGTATATAAACTTCATGATCCCAGTTACCTAACATTGCTTAATAAAGGATTATATAGGGTAAAGGTAAATCTAGTTGTTATGTCATGGGTCACCTAGGTAGTATTAAGAAAGCATAATAGTCCTGGCTGGTGTGTGTCAGTTGATTGAACGCTAGCCTGCAAACCATAGGGCTGCCAGTTCGATTCCCAGTCAAGGCACATGCCTGGGTTGCAGGCCAGTTCCCCATTAAAGGGTATGCAAGAGGCAACCACACATTGATGTTTCCCTCTCTTTCTCTTTCCCTTCCCTTCTGTCTAAAAATAAATAAATGACATCTTTTTAAAAAAGCATAATAAAATTAGTTGAGGTATGCTTCTGTCTTAAATGAATTCAACTATAAGCATCTTGCAAGCAACACAGATACCACGTGACCTCTGAACACAGGCAACTGCTTTGGTGCTCAGCTGAAAGAACCACCATCTGCTGGAAAACCTCTCTGTGGAACTTACTGACTGGTGGTAACAATACAGCTTAAACAAAATAATGTACAGTATGGTATATGCATGGCTTAAGGTCTTTTCAAGAGAAATTCTCTCTTTCTCTCTCTTGGCTTTGCCTTAAATGTTCACTTTAGAACCTTACATCCAAATCAGATGTGATATCACCATATATTTTTTCACTTCATTGAACTTTCTTTCCCATGAAGGGTTTTGCAGGTTTGTATTATGTGGTGAAAATTTCATAATACTGCTTTATTCCTTCAAAGCATTTTTGAAAATCCTTTTGAAATAGGAATAGCATTTTAAAAAGCACTGTCTTTAAGGAAATTGTGAGTTTATAAAGTACATAAATGAACTGATGTCATGCTACCAGCCTGTATAGAAAGAACACCTACTGCTTCTGAGGGGTGGGGGCCTTTGATTGATTGATTGATTGATTGATTGATTGATTGACTGATTTTAGAGAGAGAGAAACATTGATTTGTTGTTCTAGTTGTTTATACATTCATTGATTGATTTTTGTAATTGTTCTGATGGGGGATCAAACCCACGTATGGGACAATGTTCTAACTAACTGTGCTATCCAGCCAGGACCGTGGTGGGAGCTTTTGAATGAGGAAAGAATAGGTGCTCTTGGTCCATCCTTTTGCTGGTCTGAATGTAGTCCAGGGGTAAGGTCTCTGTAGTGCTAGGACATTTGACCCAGCCACCCTTATGTAATAATGTTTCCATAAAGTCTTTAACATCCATATGTAATATCTATGTAACATAGATTCGGCCAAGGAATAAAAATCACACCCAATAAGACTGTAGTATTGAAAAAAGCAGGGTTCATAAGATATCGTGCCAGAAAAAGATGTATTTTTACATGCCAAAAATAGAAATCGAAACCTTAGTAAACTAGATGGGAAGAAATTCTGTACAGACATCTGGTTCCCTGTAGGTAGAATTTCAGCTCTTAAAAACAAGCATATCAACTTAAATAGCGTGTGTACTACAGAGAATTTACATTCTGAATCTGTTGGCTTGTGATTTTCTTCAGCATCATTCTCAGGTAGGTATGGCACTGATAGGCCCCTGTAAACCAGCATTGCCTGCTTACTTAGCAACCTCAGCACAGAAGAGCATGCCTCTTCTCCAAGAGCTCCAGCAAAGCCCTGGGGTAGACCTTTTCATTGGCTGGGCCAGCCAGGTCTTACGTTCATCCCTGAAGTATAGTCATAGTGACTGAGGGGTCAGACCTGAGTCATACGCTAGCCATGGGGTTGGCTCCCTCCAACTACAGACAGAGATGAGGAAAATTGAGAAGTAAGGGTACTGGATGAGCAATTGAAAGGGGTCATAGTAGTGAGCTTCTGAGAGGGCCTCTTGTTGCTGATGGATAAAGAAAGTTATATAAGAGTAACACCTCAGCCATGGGTTCTTCCTGAAGATTATGCTTTTGCTTGATTCGTGATCTGTGCCTTTTATTTTGTGGCATTTATGATAATAAAGAGAGCTTCAAGCAGATATGCAACACTTTGTTATTGATTCACAGAGAGTCATCAATTAACCTGATTTTGCAGAGAATCCTGTTTTAATTTCTTGTTTGTTTAGAGAACACATAGAAGGTTGGCACATTTTTGTTGGATTGACTTGACTTGAGGTGATGAGACTGCTGCAGGTCATTGCAGGTGGGGTTTTTCCCCCTTAGTGATGTCGATCTTTGGACATTATTTGTCTTAGGTCTTTGTGCTGAACCCTGCAGTTTCCTGGGTAAGTAGTCAACATTTGTGTGTTGGATTTTCTCCATTTGGCAGAGTCCGATATAGCCGCCTCCAGAAGTCCCTACCCATCTTCTGGTTAGGAAAGAAAGTGGAAGGTGGTAGAGAAGGGAAGCAAAAACATTTCACACTTTGCCTCCCCAAAGACAGATTATTATCCTCCCTTAACCACAAAAATTCACTGAGGAAGTTGGTGAATTAGAGATGTACCAGGATGAACAGTCATTAGCACAGCTCAGTGAGCCTCTGGTAGCTTGTATTTTTCTGTTTTCACCAATGCTGCTTTCCTTCCAGTGTAAATTCACCAGTATGAATAAAAACATGGGCAGTAGCTTGAAAGGTTTCATCAGGCCCATGGCCAGAGTGGTTGATAGATTATCCACAGAGACATAGGAGGATGACCCAGTTGCGCTTGATCACTCTGACTTCATTTTCAATGACCTTGAAGTCTGGAAGGTATTTTCCGTTTCATTCCTGGGCTCCTGCAGGCTCTTAGTCTTAAAATTTTCCTTTCTGTGTTAATTGGAGTGGGGTCAGGTTTGGTCTCCTTAGGTCTAAGCTATATTCAGAGGGGCTACATGACATGCCTGAGACCACAGGTCCTCATTGGTACATCCTGGACAACCCATGCCTCTTCCTTCAACAGCAGTGCCACCCCAAACTTGTTTTCCCATTTCTTCACCTCTCCTTCTCTTCAGTGACGAGGAGGTATGAGATAATGTCTGAGAAATCCCTGGTTCCCTTTGGAGAAAGGCGCCCTGTCCTTTACTTGTATCCCTGTCTACTGGCCAGGGTTAGCCAGTGGGCCACTCCCAACATTGAGCTAAGCTGTTCAAACTCAGAACTGAAACAACAGTAGAGAATGATGGTTTCGGACAATTCAGGATTGAATCTCGGCCTCATCACTTACTATTTGAATTCTCTTCTACACAGATTCTTGTCTGGTAAGTAGAGTTAATTTTAACACTGACCTCATAGTGTTCTTAGAATATAGTTAAATGTGATAATCCATCAAAATCACATGGTACAGTACTTGCCACATCATCAACACCCTATAAATGCTGTTATTAGCTTATTACTAGAGCTTTACTTCAAAAGGGAGTTTGCCCTTTTTGTAAGAGTTAAAATTGAGGAGAAAATACAAAAAGGCATAAAGCATGGTATAATGGATAACCATGTCTCTCCATTCATCTTTTTAAAATCTCAACCCTTTACCACATTTCTTTGAGATTTTTAAAAAGGAATTAAAGCATGCCAGATTAAAGTTTTCCAGTGAAGCAAGGTTATGGTAAAAGAAAAGTAAGGGGAGACTGTTTAAAACAAAAGTGACTTCAGACACTTAAGCAAATGCAATGTGAGGACGTGGGTTGGACCCTGATTTGAACAAACGAACAACCCAAGACATTTTTGAGGCAATTGTGGAAGTTTCAGTGTGGACTGGCTATCAGATGATATTAAACAATTATCATTAATTTTGTTAGGTAACATAATAGCACAGTGATGACTTATGAAAATAAATAACATTATTAGTTTAAGGAAGCTATGGATTTTTTTTAAAGCAATGTCTTCTCTTTTTTGTTTTAAGATTTATTTATTTATTTATTTATTTATTTATTTAATTTATTTATTTATTTATTTTTAGAGAGGGAAGGGAGGGGGAAAGAGAGAGAGAGAGAAACATGAATGTGAGGTTGCTGGGGATCGTGGCCTGCAACCCTGGCATGTGCCCTTGCTGGGAGTCGAACCTGCGATACTTTGGTTCGCAGCCCGCACTCAGTCCACTGGAAGCTATGGATTTATAAGAAAGAAGTTTTTCTTATAAAGTTTTCTTCTCCCTTAAGAAATTACAGATACCTTGGCAATTTCAAGTACATGTTGTTTCTTCCTTTTCTCCCTCTCTTCTCTCAAGTCTACTAGCTTCTGAGGTCCCAGCTGGTATCTGGGTTTTTCTGTACCTTGGTTCAATCTGTGTCTCCAGCTAGAGTGAGTCTGCTCAAAAGCCTGGTTCTTTCCTGCAGGGAATCATGGTGCATCTGGAGGGTACTGGGCGTGTTCCCTTCGACTTGGTGTGTTCACTTAGGGTTGGCCCGACATAGATGCATCTCTCGCAGACCAGTAATGCCACTGATGGGCTGCCTTAGCAAACCGTGCGGAAGAAACCAGCAGGGGAGGACTGATGGCTTTGAAAATATTTTAATATTCCTTTCATGCGGAATCAAAGGGAAAAGGAACATTCATGGGTAGAGTCCCCAAATTTGTATTCAGACTGCATTATTTATGTCCAGGGCAATGACGGTATTTGGGTGAGAATTAAGGGAAACTGCCCTACTGTAAACCCAGTCCCAGGAGATAACCCCACATGAAGGTTACTCTCTGTGGTCATTGCTATTGCTCTTCTGCCTCTCCTTGTTTCCACATCTGTCTCTGAAGCACCTTGAGCCAGACCAACAAAGCATTAACAACCCCAACAAGCCTTTCTCCAATTGTGCGTGCACCTTCCCTGCCTCCCTACTCCCAGAAGTGGTGTGAGCATGAGTTGCCCTGGGGACTAGGTTTCCTAAATCTATGATGTTGGCTTTATTAGGTCAGGCACATGTAAACTTGTGGAAAGTTCTTTGAAGGGCTGAGTGTGCCCCTGATAATCATTATTATTACAAGGAGCAGGTTGGCTACTCTTCTAAGGGGCAGAATTATCTTCATCCCAGTGATATTGCTGCATACTTTCTGCCTAAAAGGACCAATAGCTTCCTGCTTCTCATGTCCCGTTTTACTTCTCCAGAGCTACCAGCCAAAATCAAACTAGAGTTTCTTTTGTCCTTGGTTGAAAAGAAAGTACTCCACTTACCACGATGCCACCACACCCTCAACGTGGATCAGAGCTAATTTAGCACCTTCCCCCAACCCCTCTATTTTTAACCTCAGAAGTTAACAACTAAGTGAAAAGTTCCCTTTCAGAAAGATCTAATCAACAAAACAAACAAACAAGCAAAATATAACCAAAGACACTGAAACTGAGAACAGGCTGACAGTGGTTGACAAGGGAGAGGGGAGGGAATTTCAGGGGGAAAGGGTAAGGGTTTGCAGGAACAGGTATAAAGGACACATGGACAATAACAAGTGGGGGGGTGGAAACGTGAGGGAGGTGGAGAGGGCTTCGGTGGGTGGGCTGGGATGGGGGTAAAGGGCAGAAAACTGCACTTGAACAACAATTAAAAAAAAGTTCCCATCTTCCCATTTTCTATTGGGGACTCTTGGAGGCTTTCACTGCATTAGCTCACCCACAAGTCTTTTCTCCGATCCATTTGACCACAAGCTGCTTTTTTTGCTGTTGCTGCATGTAAGCTAGCCTGATCTGGTTCACCTCATGTTGCTTTTGAAGGCTATAAAAGCTCTGTGACCAAATGTTTAGCAGGCTGTTCAGATGTGATGGATTGACAGCTTGATCTAATTCTATTTCCTGACTTAAACACACACCTCCCCATCGTTCAAGCCAAAGGTGGAAACCCAGCAAATTACATAAGTTGTTGGAGCAGTCCAGATGGCTGGCTGCTGGCCCAGGCACACTCGGCGCTGGAGCAGTTAGAAGTGCCTGCACTGGCAATAAATTGTGGGCTCGTTTTTAATGAGAACAGTCATTTCTTTTGGCTGTGTGAATTGGAATAGTAGGGCAAAATCAGGGCTGTGATCCCCTAAACCTGGCTGCTGATTTTGCTCTGGGGCAGGAGAGGTGTCTGTGGCTCGTGGGGAGGCCTTGTCTCTATTGTTTAAACTACTAAACAGAGTGGGCAGGACAGCAGGAATTACACTGTGATACAGCCTGGCAGCCCTGTGAAGTGAGTCTGGGAGCGGAAGGAAGGAATCTGAAAAGGAAGGAAAGGATCTCACCACTAGTGCCTGCCAATTCCAGCCTTGCTCTTCTGTGTGCCCAGTGTCCGACCTCTCCCTTTTGTTGTATATCTTTGTTTTTGCAAGGTTTCAAAAGAACACACTGAGGCACAGTGTGGCTACAGTTAACTGGCTCTAAATTACAAGATTTAATTTATTGAGTCTGCTGTTTTTAGTAAGAAGATAGATAAAAAACTTTGGAGGGGCCCTGGGATCTTTTGTCTGGTCAGCCAGGGAAGCCAGGTCTGAGTCTGACCTCCTGTGCATTGCATGGATGTGACCCAGAAGCAGTTGTCCAAGGTGCCTGCCTATGTATGGCATCACATACAGGCCTTTGTCGGGGGATTGACGATTATTTCGTCCAGGTGAGCTGAGAGCTTCCTGGGACTGCTGTGCCTCCACAGAGCAGCCCCAGAGAGCTTGCCCAGCATTGTGGGGCTGCACCCTGCTAGCAAGTGGGGTGGAACAGGGATGGTCACCTGACTGTCTGCTACTCGAGTTCACCTGACATGGAGACAGTTGTGTTTGTCTTTGGTATCCCAGGTTGATCCACTCTTGCTGCTCCATGGTAAATTAGGCTCAGAGGTGCTAATCTTCTATTTTGTTGTTTTAAAATGGTCAAATATAGAAAATTACCAAAAGCATAAGAAGGTAAATGAATATTGCTCATCTCAATCACATAGTGTCTTATTTTTGATGTTTGTATTTTTAATTCTCTCTTTTTCTTTACACACACACACACACACACACACACACACACACACACACACAGTGGGTTACTTTACCCATACTGTACCATAAGTTGTATTTTCATTTAACTTATTATATATATTTTCATATGTACAGTTTAGCCATGAGTTTTGCTATTAACAACTGGAAATCCAACAACCAGTGGCTTAAATGAAATGGGGATATTTAGGCATTGGGATGTGTGATAGGTGGTCTGGGACAGATGGGGTTCCTCTGGAAGTCTTCTGGGATCCAGTTCTTTCCATCTTCCTGTTCTTCCAGCCTTAGGATGAAGGCTTTTTTCTTCCTCATCACCTGGGGATTGTTGAGATGGTCATTGCATACACTGGCCTCATGCTTGTGGTTCAGTCAGGGAGAAGGAAGGAAGAAGAAGAGTGGTGTGTGTTGTCAGAGGAACAGAAGTTTCCCAGAAAGCCCCAGATACATCTGCTTGTGACTCTTTGACCAGACTTGGGTCACATGGCCACCTAAGAGGAGTTTTCAGCTGGAGGAAATTGGGCTTCTGCATCATCAGGGGGTCAGTTCCTGTGGAGGAAGAGAAGAGTGGACCTTGTACAGAAAACTAGCCGTGTCTGTCACACTTGTTTCTAATCACCGCTCCACAGCCAGAAGTTCTTGGGTGACTTAGAAATTCCTTTAATGATTCTCAGAAATAGGTGTGTATATATATATGTAACACTTTACAGGCAACATCAGGGAAGTTTATGTATTCACAGAAACCCCTCTGGTGGCTGCTATCTACAACTCTTTCCTTAGCATAAGTTCATAGAACTACTATGCTTGGTGAACACACAGATTCATTTTTGAAGCTTGTCCTCTGTAATGACTGCCAGTTTATACTTCTGTAAGTCTTATATGGGATTGTCCATTTCCCTGAGCCCACATCTGTATTGTTACCATTGTAAAAAATCCTTAATTTTTTCAAAAGGTAAGAAATAATATCATTGTTATAATTGTTTTAATATGAATTTCTTTGTTTTTTTTTCCTAAGAGCAGGGTATTATTTTTATTTTTTTGTTTTATTTTATTTTAATTGTCGTTCAGGTACAGTTTTCTTTTACTCCCATCCCAGCCCACCCCCCCCAGCCCTCCCATTTTTCTTTTGAAATTGAATAGTCCCTATGCCCTCCTTTTGCAAATAGTTTATCCTTTGTCTACTTGCTTTTCTATTGATGTATTCACCTTTTTCTTATTGATAAGAGCTCTTTATATATTAAAGCTATGAGCTACTTTATATGATTTATTTTTGCATCAATGCATCCCCATTCTAAGATAAATATTTACTGTGAGATTTATTTTGGCATCAAAACAATGTAAGGTGGAGATCTACCTTGATTTTTTCCCTCCAGTTGATTTTTATCTTAACACCATTACTTTTGAACTGATTTGAAATGCTCCAAGATGATTTAAGAAGTATAGCAGTGATTTTTAAGCATGTTGCATATGGAAAAGTTAGTTGTTATGGAAGAAACTGCATGAGCTGCCATGCTTTAAAAAAAGACTCCCCTTTTTTTTTCATGGCTGATACACTTCTGGGAGGGAGGAAGCTTGGGTTCTATGCCTTGCCCTGGTACTGACTTCTTAACTTTCTTAGTGTAAACAAAACTATAAGTGATTTAGTTTAATACCCGAAGTGCTGGTAGACAGAATGCAATTTGCTCTTCCCAGATCTGAAGAGCTAGCTAAGTCCTTAATTCATTTTTAATTATGTAACCCCTGAGAGCGGTTGGATTGACACTTTTTAAGTTAATGTAAACTGAGTGTAGGATGTGCATTGACAACACTTCAAGTGTCCTTGGTTCATAATGTCATTCATCAGATGTTTGTTGAATGCCATCTTTGCACAAAGCTCTCTGGTATCTGCAGGGATAGATCTATTGCTTTGCTATTATTTCAGAGTGGAAGCAATGAATGTCAGGGGTAAACATGGTGCTTTTTAAACAGAAGACATGACTTTAGACTGAGAGAGTTGAAGATGGCTTTGCAGAGCAGGCACCCATAAGGAGGACTTTGAGGGATATGCATAGGCAGGGATGGGTGGAAAGGCTTTCTTGGCAAGAAGTATGGCAATGAGAATTCTCAGATAGGAAAGCATGGGGCACGTGTAGGAAATAGTTATTGCAAGTAGCTGAGGCCTGAGGTTTGGGAGAAGGAAGTGGGAAGTAAGACAGGAAATATTGAGGCCTGCTTGTCAGAGGCCTTACATAGGAATTTGGACATTATGCTGTGAGGGATGATGTGATGATAAAGGATTTTAAAACAGGTGTAATTTCAGAGCTGGGCCATGTGAAGGATGTGTTGGCAGGGGGAGGGCTGAAGTTAGAGCTGTTTGGCAATATTCCAAACAGGAGGTGCTGAGCTCCCCAACAGGAGTCTTTAGACTGAAATAGAAGGGATAGGGATATAATCATTTTGAAAACAAAATTGGTTATTGTCACCTGATTAGATGTGGGAGTGAAAAAAAAAGGACTTTAAGATTTTAAATCCATGTTGCTGAGAAAAAGTGATGCCATTAACCACGATAGTGATTATTAACTACTGTTTACTGAGCATTTACTGTGTGCCAGGCACTGAGCCAGCTGCTTTACTGCCGCTATCTTGTCCTTCAGTTTAGGTGGAATGGTTTCTGTTTTACAGATGAGCGCAGTGGGGCACAGAGAGGTGTTGCAACTACCAAGGAGTAGAGTTAACCGAGTGTAGGATGTGCATTGACAACACTTCACAATGTGAAAATAGGCTTGTGTATTTTTTCCTATTAAATGGCCTTGTATCAACCCATTAAAAAGAACTCCTAAGTTAGCTGCTTGTTCACAAGTTTTAAGGTGTTACCCCTCCTATTGTTTCAAGAAACCCTCCTTGGTGGCAATAGGAAGAACAGACTCTGGGTTTGAGGTTAAGGGAAATTCCCAGGTAGCATTGACCAGCAAGCAAGTAGTTAGAAACAGAGGTGTGCTGCTAAGGAAGCTGGAAGGGAGAGGAGGTTGGGGTTGCAGGTTTAGGGGTGGGGTGCCATCTGCACAGAGGCATTTGTTGAATCCATGGGAATGGGTGGCAGTTCAAAGTATTTTGTGTAAAAAGAGAGTGCAAGAAAGAAAAAGAGCCAAGGAAGGAGCTTTGGGAATTTTTTCTTTTTTAAAATGTATTGATTTTTAGAGAGAAGGGAGAAAAACATTGATTTTGTTGTTGTACTTACTGATGCACTCATTGGTTGCTTCTTGTATGTGCTTTGACTGGAGATCGAACCTGCAACCCAGGTATATCAGGATGATGCTCTAACCAATTGAACCACATCCAGGGCAAGCTTTGGGAATTTTTAACGAGTAAGCTATGGCACTCTCAAAGTATATAGCGCTGATAGGAGTGTAAATTGGTTAATTCCTTTTGGATGGTTAATCCATCCAAAAACTAATAAAGTTGAATATGCAAGTATCTTACAGTGGTCTCTGTTGGAACTACTCAGCTTTGCTGTTGTGGCACAAAAGCTGTAAACCACATGTGAATGACTGAGCATAACTGTTTTCAAGAGTATTTACAAAAGATGGGCAGACTGAATATGGCCTGTGGGTGATAGTTTGCTGACCTGGCCCCAGAAAACTCACCCATGTGTACAAAAGGAGACAAGGAAAAAGTTGTTCACTGTAGTGTGCTTTATAATAGTGAAAAATTGGGAATAACCTATATTGTTCATCTATATAAAAATGTATAAACAAAATCTGGCTTATTCATTTAATGAATAGTTTACAGTGGATAAAATGAGCAAACCTGGACTGCATTTGTCAACATGGATAAATCTGAAGAACATAATAGTAAATGAAAAAGCAAGTTGCAAGGTTAGATACATAGATGGTATAATGCCATTTATGTACATTTTGAAAACAAAAATAATGTGTTGTTCACAGATGTGTGCACACATAGTGGAAGTGTTGAAACATGCATAGGAAAGATCCATACCGTCTTTGGGGCAGTGGAAGAAAGGAACAGAGGTTGGGCTAAGGGAGCAGGATGTTGAATTTCTTAGAGGGAGATCTCAGTTGAAAATAAATTTAGAAAACTGCTAGCTAGCATCTGCTAAATGTGCATATCATGAGTCCCTGGGTGACTGTTGAATGATTTTCTTTTTTACTTTTATATAATCTCAAAATATTTCTCTGTGTGTACGCATAAAATATACACAGTTGCATACAAGTACATATGCATACAATACACAGTTGATCTGTGGATTTCATAAATGTGAGTCTACTTACTGGCTAAAATTTATTTGCAATCTCCCAAATCAGGACTTGTGGTGCTTTTGCAGTTATTCACAGATAGGCATAGAGCAGAGAAAAATTTCAGTTGCCAAGACACACACGTCCCCAGCTGAGGTTGAACTAGATGACCTGCCATCTTCTTGTTTCAGCTCTCGCACCGTAAATGTGTCTTTGCTTTCTTTCTTTTTTTTTTTTTTGGCTACTTGGTGCCACACATATGCATTTTTTATGCTTTTTGTTGGTGATTTCTGTTTAAAATGCCCCCAAGCCTGGTGTTGGAGTGCTGGCCAAGTGTTCCCAAGCACAAGCCCGTGTTTCCAAGCATAAGAAGGCTGGATGGCCTTCTGGGGAAAACATGTGCTCGGTGAGCTTGCTTAGGCATCAGTTACAGTGCCATTAGCTGTGAATGCAACATTAGTAAATCAACAGGATGTGTTAGATGAGGTGTGTTTAGATGTGTGTACATGTGTTTAGGTGTGTATTAGATGAGGAGCACTCATAAAACAAGGTTATGTGTTGATCAGTCCATGAAAATGTGACTGGAGGCTTCTGGGAATCTAACCCTGTATTTCCCCCAGCTGCAAATAGTTCACTATTTGCTAACTGAGTCTTTACGATAACTTTAAGGGCCATAACTACTGTGAATAATGAGAGAATCAACTGTGTATATGTAAGTATATATGTATATTTATAATTTTATATTTATGATTATTTTATATTCATATATAATGAATATTATATTGACATATAGTTTACATATATATTTTTGTAACGAATTACAAAAGCTTAGCACAGGACAGAGGAACCTGCAGAGATGCCTGTGAAGCAGGGTTGGGTAGGGTTCAGGAAAGATGAACATTTAAAGGAAACAGGGTAATCGATCATATCAAGTGGTGTAGGAAGGGGCCTTGAGGAGGCCTTGGGATTTGTGTGTTTATATGTCTCGTTCTCAAGTTTAGGTCACAAGCAAGGCATGTCCTAATCTCTCCCATCCCTAGCAGCCTTAGTCTTCCCAGTTGCCTTTGGCTGCTGCCTCTTCTTGTAACTGAGTTTAGTGGCTATGTGTGTGGTGTGCTTTGGCTCTCACTAGAGAAGAAGCAAGAGAGGCTTGGGCTGGGCATTTTGTACTGCTGATGTGAACACTAATACCCCCTGCCTTCTAGATCAGCTTTAAAACCCATTGTTCAGTTAGCTGAGCTAGTCTTTGATCTGCAGCCTTCCGAACCCTTTCCTTTCCAGTCCTAACTCCCTGTTCCTCTAAATGTACAGGACACTTTATTCATAACGAATTGTCAGCCAATCCCAATTTAGCAGATTGCTGATAAGACATAAAGTGCCACCCTCCCATTGTAATATAAAACCCTTTAAGTCAATGGAGTCTTGACACAATTGCCTGTCTGGACCTAGAAGTTCATTTTTGATGGTGGGATATTAAAAGGTTAGGCAGTGAGGGAACCTGGAATTTTAACGTAGATCTGTTTCAGACCCCCATCTTTTTATAAAAGATAGATACTTCTATTAAGAAACCAAAGTAATAAAACAAAGTAAAATATTGGCTCCTCTTTTTGATAGATTAGGAAATTCAGATCTGGAGAGAGGGAGAAGCTTGATCACCGTCACCCAGGAAGTAAGTGGCTGGTCAAGATCACTATTCTTGTCAGCTCCCAGGGCTCCCTGCCCACTCCGATAATAGCTGTGCACCCCTCCAAATTAGCCCTAAGCATATATACGTACAGGGGTGGGCAAAAGTTGGTTTACAGTTGTAAGTATATGAAACACACAGTTTATTCTTGTATTATTTATTTGTATTACAACTTTTGGTTAACCCTGTATATTTAGGTGTTTATGAAGCTCAGCATACTTACTCCTTTATCCTGTCAGCTTAGTGGGTAGGGAGCAGATGCCAGTTTTGTTAATACTGCGAGGACCCCCCAGAGGTTGTATGCATCAATTTTGTATGACACTTTCAAGGTGGTGGGAGAGAAGCAGGAGAGGTAGGTTAGTGCTACTTGTTCCTAAATTTATGTTTTGAACCAGTGAGTTTCAAATCTGGACTGTGACTCAGAAGCACCTATAAATTATATTTACAAACTAGAACTAGAGAAGTTAAGATGGATCATAAACTTAAACATAACAGGTAAATCTGTAAAGCTTTAAGAAGAAAATAGAACAAAATCTTTGCAGTCTGGGGTTAGGAGAGGTTTCTTAATAGGATACAGAAAGCAATAGCTCTAAAAAATTGATTTTATCAAAATTAAAAACTTGTGCTTACCAAGAGGCACCATTAAGTTTAAAGGCAAGCCACAAGTGAGAGAAAATTATTTGCAAAACATACATCTGACAAAGGATTTATATCCAGAAGGTATAGACAGCTTATGAACTCAGTAATAAAAAAAACTCAATGAAAAGATGGACAATATTTGAGATGGACAATATTTGGACAATTCTTTGCCACCTAGCAAAAGAATTCAATGTCCAAGTAAGCACATGAAAAAGTACTCAACATTATTAATCATCAGGAAAATGCAGATTAAAACTATAATGAGATACTATGACATATCTACCAAAATGGCTAAAATTAAAAGATTGAAAACACCTGTTTTTCAAAATTAAAAGATTGAAAAAACTGTTGGTAATTATGTCTTGTAACCTGAACTCTCATACTATTGGTGGGAATGTAAGATAGTGCAGCCACATTGGAAAAGAGCTTGGCAGTTTCTTATGAAGGAACAAAAATAAAACCTACCCTGTAACCCAGCAATCTCACTCCTAGATATTTATACAAGAGAAATGAAAATATATGTCCTCCAAAGAACATAGAGAAAACATTTCAAGCAGCTTTTTTTAATGATAGCAAGACAGGGAAACAGGGAACAGCCTAGGAGTCCATGAACAGGAGAATCAGTAAAAAGACTGTGATGTGTTCAAACAATAAAACACTACTCAGCAACAAAACTGAAAGTACTGATTCATGCCACAACATGGAATTTTATGCTAAGTAAGATAAGACAACCATAAAGGAGTACATACTGTATGATGCCATTTGAATGATGTTCTAGAACAGGTAAAACTAATGGTGGGAGTGAAATACAATGGTGTGTATGTGTGTTTGTATGTGTGCGTGTTTTTTAAGATGGAAAGAAGCCAAGAGAACTAACTGAGGTGATGGAAAAGTTTTTATATTGATAGGGGGTTTTAAGGTACATGGATGTGTATGAAATTGGCACAACTCTTGATTGGCACACTTAATAATTGTGTGTTTCATTGTAGGCAAATTTTACCTATAAAAGATTAATAAACAAATGGTGAACTTTAGTAAATTTTATGCATACTGAAGTGTTTAGATAAGAGGTGCTGATGTCTACAAGTTATTCAAACAATAAGACAGACTAATGGATGATAGATGCTAGATATGTGATAAGACAAATGTAGCAACATGTTAACAATTATAGAATGGAGGTGATAGAGGTGCATATTCGCTGTCAGTTCTTTCATCTTTTCTCAATGTTTGAAAATTTTTTATTGTTAAGTGTTGAGAGTAGGGGGTGGATGTATTGTTCTGGATGGCCTGGCCTAAGCCATACTGTCTGTTTTACCCCTGGAGTGAGAAGTAGAGTGAACTCTGCCAGTGGTGGGGAGGTGTGAGCCCCTAGCAGGGGTGTCAAACCCATTTTCACCAGCGGCCGCATCAGCCTTGGGGTTGCCTTCAAAGGGCCAAAATAATTTTAGGAGTGTATAAATCTAACTACTCCTTAACTATTAAGGAGTTGAAATTACATTTGGCCTCTTGAAGGCAACTGCAAGGCTGACGTGCTCCCTGGTGAAAACGAGTTTGACACCCCTGCCCTAGAGGGAAGGGGGGTGTAGTTGCATAAATAAGAATGAATGAATGAATGAATGAATGCTGAGTAGTCAAAGAACAAATGATTATTTTCTAAGGGCTCTGATGGTCTCAACTTTATCCTTTACCCCAGTAATTGAGTGTGGGAAATCATGGGGAATCTTGATAAACTTCCTCCCTTTCACACTGTATGGAGATGAAGAAGGGCCCAGCCTCTTAACCTTTAACCTCTAAAGACAGAAGACTTCTGGAATCTACCTTTCCATTTTACAAGCCCCATTGTGCTCCTTGGAGGTTGTAGGGAAACACAGAGATCCCCCTTGTCACAGAGCTTGGGATCCCTTCCCCACCAGGGACTATTCCCAGACCCCTTCCTGCAAATGCATAGGTTGATGTCAGGATTATCCCTGGAGTTAGGGTGGGACCTGTATCTGAGTAAGCTCAGGCTCAAGTGGTCTGTGGAAAAGTGTAGTACTCTGACCTCACCTGTGTTGGATAAATTCACCTCCTGCCTCTCAAATGGCATTGTGGGGATTCATGAGATCACTGTAAATGCCACTTGCCTTAAATCCTTTGGAGGAAAGGGGAACTGGAATTCCAAAAGTATAGGTTTTGTACTGTAACTTACTCTCTGGATGTCTGGATGTGTCTTACTCTTAGGGTCTCTGGGCCAGACCCTGCCTGGGCAGCAGAACCTCATAAGCCTTGATTTTGGGATCATGTATACTTTATAAGGTTCTCTTCTGCTGACAGAGAGTGTCACTGTTTTCAAAGACATGGAGCATGAGAGATAAGGAGCACAGAAAGCCATTCTGTCTGAGACTTTAGTTTTGGTCTGGGGTACAGGGAGATAGTCCTTCCTCTCCTATGGAAACAGCGTACTGATGGCCTAGTGAGCTCACATCCACTTTCTAATGTTACATCAGCCTGAGGCCGGAAATGTGAAAGCCAGCAGGCTGCTCGCACTGTGAGCTGGCCACATCCTACATACATGTCACTTCACACGATGTCTGCTTAACTGTTGTGCATTTGATAACAAGTCAGCTTGTGTCCTTTGCATTGTCTTTAAAAATTTTCTAAAGTATTTTTCTGACTTGTACATTACTTAGAGTTCTTTTTCCCTTTTTTGCATCCAGTGTTTGTTTACATTGGCTGTGACTCTGATCTTGGGTTGAAAGCTAGGGAAGTTGCTTATAAGGGTTTTCAGGATTTCTGACTATGAAATGCAAGGAAATTGCATAATGTTGCAGCATTTCCTCTTCTTGTTGCTTGTGTGTTACCCAAAATACAGTAGTTCCTTCTAGAAGCTTGCAGGAATTTGGCAGCTCCTAGCCTCTGATAGTCTATTGCGGTCTGGAGAGTCACTGTTATCCTGATTTGAGGTTGAATTTTTCTTGAGGTCAAACAGCAAAGCTTCCTGAATTATAACTATGGCAACAGTGTTTATATAACACACAAATCAAAGTCCTATTGGAGAGGGGGAGCACCCACAACAATCAGTGTTAGTAACCCCAGAAACATTTTGTTCCTGCTGAACTCAACAGGGGGAAAAAAAAAACAAGTTACAATACATGGCCGTACCACGTCTCAGGATATCTGGGTGTAACCTACAGCCGACACAGTCCAGGAGGAGCTATTTCCCCTTTTCCATTGAAGTTAAATCTGCTTTATTCGAGATTTACCACAGGGAAGTGCAGTAAGTACCATCAACACTCACTATGTGAAAGCATCACTGTAAGGATGAGGGTAGTTTACCCATTGAGGTCATTATAGCTGCTTCTGACCCACTGACAAAGACTGAGGTGAAAGAATGTATGTCTTTTTTCATGAGCTCCTCGTCCCTCAATCAGGAGCAATTTCTCAGGCATTGACTATATGCCCAGCACAGTTAAATACTCCAGAGAAGTATAATAACTAGTCATCAAGAACTTATTTGGAGATCAGAAGTAATGGAAAATGAAGAATGAAAAATTGTATTATGAAGTATTAAATTCTATACCTTAGATTGTTAGAACAGTTAGCAGTCAAGGAAGGGAGATATTAGGGTGGTCTGCAGTCATCATTAAGTTAGGAAATCTTTCTGGCTGAAGAGGAAATAGAAATAACACTTTTGAGCACTTTCAGGCACTGTTAGACTATTTCTAACTCTCCCAAAGCCCTCACAAAGTACTTTTTCTTAGCTCTACTTTGTGATGAGAAAACAGACTCAGCACATAGCTAAAAAGTGGTAGAACAGGCCTGAATGCCAGGTCTCTGGAGCCTGTGGCAAACTATGTTGACCACCCTACTTCGCCTCACCCAAATGCATTTTCCTCTGTTCTGGAATGTGTGTACAGGTGAAAAGTCATGCTAACGATAATTAAACCTCAAATGAAGTTGAATTTGTCAGCTCAGGAATGCTCAGAGCTGCCTTCTAGATAAAGTGGAGCTTAGTCCTCTGAGTCACAATGACATGCAGCCATCCTCCCTGCTTGAGCGGACCATTGTGGAGCTTATCTTAAGTGTAGTCATTTCTGCCCAGCTGAAATCTGCCTTCCTCCACTTCACTTTCATCTCTGCTCAGAATAGTAAATTTTCTTCTCACACATGACAGCCCTGCGAATGTTTGAAGACTGGTATTGTGATACCTTGGAGGCTCCTCTTCTCCAGGCAGAGCTGTGGCTTAGGAAACACATCTTGCAGGAACAATGTGTATGACAAATGGAGGAGGGAGAGAGGTGAAGAGGGAGAGAGGGAGAGAGAGAGTGATTGGGGTGGGGGCAGAGAAAGAGATACCAGCAAGACGAGGGAGAAGGCCTGGCCAAGGTCAGCCCAAGGTCAGACAAGAAGACAAAACCTGACTGAGGGCAGTAGAAAAAGAAATGGGGATGAGGAATTGATTTTAGATATATAATAATGAAAGACTTGATCAGTATTCAAACTGATTGGATATGTGAGGCAGAAAAAAGGGGGGCAACGAAGATACTGTTTTCTTTCCTGCACTACTTTATTGCATATTTTTTTGTTCTTCATTCTGGAGTTCCCTATGAAGCTTAACTAGGCTTTTCTCTCATTAGCTTTTTTTTTGTATTTGCTACTACTCTTGGCTGCAAGCAACAGAAATACTACTTTTTTTTTTAAAGGATGTTGTTGGTTCACTCATGGAAAGAGCAGGGAGGAACCTCAGATGCATTTAGATAAAAGAGCTCAAACAATGCCATTGAAATGCAGTCTCCATATCAGGCTCCACTTTCCTTTAACCTGTTTTACTTAGGCATTGCCTATATGGTGGCAGAGTTGACAATAACAGTGCCAGGTGTGTATCCTATTCTCCCAGCAACACAGCCATGCCTCTTTTCCAGCAGTTGTAATAAAAAGTGTTAAAAAACAAGAATTGTTGATTGTGTTTGGCCTGGGGTGAATCACACGCCCAGGTGGATGCCATGTCTGGATCACATGTCCAAACGTGAAGATGGAACTGGGTCTGGCCTCCCCAGACAACATGGACTTGGTGGGGGGTGGCTCCCCAAGGGAAATGAGGGTGGTATCCCTAGAAGAAAGGGAGCATGGATGCTGAGCAGGGAGCAGTAGCAGGGGTCCAGAGCACTTTGTTTCTCCGGTATTGCTGAGGAATTACGCAAGAAGTGAGGCCTTTGTATCTTTAGGTGTACAGAGCAACAGGTAAGGAACTCATGGAAAAGAAAGCATAATTTTCTGTCCATTGTCATTGTCACAATCATATTGAACAGCAAGCAGTCACTTTTTTTTACCAGTAGGCTGGAGTGTTGGTACGCAAGGAGGCTTCAGGAGCCTTCTATTTGCTGGGCTGTTTTCCAGGGGTCTCTGAATCCTAAGGTGCCTCTGTTGCACAGGATGGGGAGACTCAGTACCATGAAGTCTAGTCACCTCATCTTTAGGTCCCATTTCAGAACACTGTGGTGACACCAGGCCTCTGAAACTATTAGCAGCTTTTGTTGTCACTTGTTGGGTATAGAGCTAACATATCAGCAGTATACCATAGAAAACAAATGGCTGTGTGAGGGATTTTGATAGGCTTGAGTTAAGCCAAATAAGATAAATCTGTGTTATGTTGTATCATAATAAGGTCTGAACTGTGTATGTCCATTCTTCTGTAGGTAAAGATTCTGAGAGAGTTTGCCAGATGTGTAGGAGAATGAGGTACAATCACCTGGAAATGATAAATCTGGCTTACCTTTTCTGTCTGGTCAATGCACCAATTCATTGTTCCCCTCAGTTCCAACATGGGAATTTTTTTTTTTTAATTTCAGTCTCTCTTTTATTCCTCTACTCAAAAACTGTTTATCTAAATAACACTTAAAGAATGGCCCTACTATATGCCATTATTGAACCTTCTTTACATGTAATCCTTCAGGGCAAGAGCAAGATTTTCATATTTCTTCAAGAACAGGTCATCAGGAAGAGCCATCAGATATATTTTTATTGGCTTCACTTTCAAGAGCTCCTCCCTAAGACAGCAAATGCAACACTAGTAGCAGTGGAAAGGCAAGCCAAAGGGAATGTTGCTAGGTGAGAAAGAGAAAGGCAGCCACAGCCATTTCATTCCTATTCTCTCAAGCATGTCTTATCGCTCAGGTGGTGGTGATGAGAGGCACATTTCTCCTGGTAGGAGGAGGAGCCAATGCCTAGTTCCCAAGCTCTGGCCCCTCAAGTTGAGACACATCCTTATTTACTGCAAACTGTTCAGACTGGTTTTATACCCACATGCTTAAGATTCAACAGTTCCTTCTCAAAGGCTTTTCTGAGTGTGGCCTGTGTTCCACCATGAGAAAAGAGAATCTCTGATCCAAAAACTCATGTGGCATGAGTGGCATACCACAGACCGAGTGTCTTACTATAACTTCTCAGGGGTGTTACCGAAACACCCCTATATTCAGCCAGTTAATGGAGTTCACTGAGTATTTGAGTATGGTGTTCTATTAAGAAATCTACCTGCCATACAATCCTTGACAATACTGGCCAGCTCACTCTGTGTGGTCATAGTTTTTAGGAAGGATATGATTTAAGCATCCCAAAGTGTCTTGAGCTGGTTGTGTTTTTCAGTTACTGCTCTACTTTATTAATTAGAAGTTTGTTGAATTACTGTTATGTTCAAATTGGATGGAAATTTTGTGCTTATATAATGGCTGCATTGTTGCCATTTTAATTATAGCTTAGCTTCTTTTGAGTTCTTTGTTAATTGCCAAGCTGTTTTTACCCTGGCAAGCAGGACTAGGTAGGGAAGTTGTGGTTGAGTATAGTCGCTAGTCTAGAGGACTTTGTGGCCTTGGAAAATTATTTCACCTGCATGATGCTGTGCTGTACAGGCAGTGGTAGTACCCAAGGATAGGCCTGGGGATGAAGTAAAATCAGGTAAATGTTTAGTATGGTACCTGGTTATAATCAGTGGTGACAATGTGGTCGGCGGTGGATTTATACTGTTAAATGTAACCATCCATTTGACTTCTGTTAAAACAAAATTGAGAACCTATTGCTCTAAAAGTTGACTTTAGATAGTCTCCCTTCCTTTTGTCCCTTAATTGGTTTTGGTTGGTTAAATTACAGTGCTAATGAGACCAGTGTCACTGAATCCCTGAAGCTACATTCTCATGCTTAGCCGATTATCCCAGAGGGCAGCGACTTTCAACCAGTGTGCCATAAGAACTTTTAAATATGCACTACCTGACTATTTAGTCAGGGTCACTGACCTCTTTTCCCTTACATTGTCAAATAAAAAAATGACAACATCTAACACAACAATAGCTGTGAGATGTGAGTAAATCAAATTTATACCTATTTTTTTGTCAGATAGGCAAAACATATGTTTTTGGTCTGCCACAGAATTTTAGTAATTACTTTACACGTGCCATGAGATGGGAAAGGTTGGAAATCGCTGCCCGAGGAGTTAAGTGTGAAGACAAGGGAGGAAGAGGGTGACAGTGTCAATGATGGAAGTGGGTCTTTACAGACTACTCTGTGGGCTGTAGCATTTGTGTCCCATACTCTCCTTTAAATGTTGTGTGTCTGGTATTTCATTTAATTTTCACAGCAACTGAAGAGATAAGGAATATTAGTACCCTTATTTTACAGGTGGCAGGACTGAGGTTTAAAGTTGTTAAGTCATTGGAATGCATAGCCAGTAATGGCAGAGCTGGACTTTGAACCTAAGCAACAGATTACTACAAATGTGTCACCACTGACAGAAACAGTTCAACAAAGCAAGTCCTAGTGGTGGGGATCCATTGTGTCACACAGTGAAGGGCCAGGATATCTGATGGTGTAGAGCCAGCTTAGGTAGTATTTTAAGTTGTTCGCCTGTAGTTCTGTTTTGTGTGTCTCCACATTGGCGTGTCAGGGAAACAATGAGGTGGGAGGAGTTAAGATATACTGGGCCACTTGGAAGAGACCTCTGGAGTTATGGAGCTTAGGCCTGAGTTCAAGTGCAGTTTATGTAGGAGCAACAGTTTTAAATAAACTTGCTTATGAATCTATTTCTCCAATACCTTTATTTTGTCCAGATTGTGATCCCAACTGTGATGTGGCAAATACTAAAACAGCTGTGTATCAGAGGGAAAAGAGGAGATTGTTTTGTCTAATTTTTGCTTTATTTATGCCTTTCATTTATGTTAAAAGAAATTCCTCTCTGTGCTTTCTTAGTAAGGCCTGGATAATGGTCATAAAGGTTACCCGTAGAAAAATTCTGGGAATACAAATGATTCTGTAGTCACTGTTAATTCTCTGGGGACATATAAATTGAATTCGCTCAGCAGTGAACAGAATTTATTGCTAAATCACATTTTAGTGCAGAGGAAGCATATGAAGGCTTTCCTCACCCTCCTTTGATTTATTAAATTGCACTCCCATTGTAGCTTCTGGGTGAGGACTCATAGAATTGCTGTGCCCTGTGATTTGTATCAAAGACCCACTTTCCTGCCTGGTGTTTATCTTCAGGATCAAGCCTTGTGATTCAGAGAGAATATGAAGTGTTAGTTCTATGTTAGATGCCAGCTTGTTGTATAGGTTGGTAGTCAACGCCTCGGTCTGGAGTCAGAAGACCATTCCGAGTTTCATTTTCTCTGTGACTCAAGGCACATTTTTTCTTCCAGTGACTTGCCTTCCCTAGCTGCCCAAGGACATCTCATCATCTTTATCATCGTCGTCATCATTATCACTGCCACTACTATCATTGTCATCATCACAATGCCTTTCTTATTGTGTGGTTAGTGGTTATGAGCTTGGGCTCTGGAGGTAGACTGTAGGAGTTCCTCTCTGGATTCTGGCCTCCTCCAGCTACCTAACCTTGGGCAAGTGTTCTCATCCCTCTGATGTCTCAGATTTCTCATCTATATTCGTATTAACTGATCAGTCTTCCTAGAAGCCATAGTCAGAATTGTTTCGTGTTTCATGCCCCCTTGAAGTGATCCTGTAGAACTGGGTTCTATCTTCTGGAGACAAAGGTTCTGGAGGTACTTACTGGACAGTAGATGAATCTGAGATAGCTCTGCTAATCATAGGCCAGAAGCCACTGCCAAAGACCTTTCATTTCAGGAAATTGCCCTTGCCTTTGAACTTCTCTCTGACACTAGAGGGCAACTATGATTTCTACAGGTTTCCCCAGAACATTTCTAAAGGGTGAATTGTATACCCTTTACCTCTGCCAGTGTGGAGGGTATATATGAACCACAGACTTCTGGGGTGTCTTGGTAGTTGTGTGCATTTGCCACTGCCTGGAAATGTAAAAGAGGATTTGAACATCCCTTTAGAGGCAAGATATAATAGTACACCACCTCCCAGCTCGGTGTCCTTGGACAAACCGCGTCAACCTCTTTGGGCCTCAGGTTCCACATTTGTAGACTGGGCATAACACTAGTAGGCAGTTTCAAGGATGAGATGATGTCATGTTGTACTTGGTAAATGCTCAGTAAATAAAGACATTCCCTCTTAGTGCTGTTAGTTCTCTTAGTGCAGGGGAAGCATATGAAGATTTTCCTCACCCCCTCACTTTCCTCACGGTAAGAGGATACCACCCTTTCACCATGCTACCATCTGATCTTTGTGATGGTGAGGCTGCTTCCAGACTCCCTGCCTTCCTGATTGGGTCATGTAGTCACGCACTCCTGGCGGGCATGGTTTATTAGCTTCATTTCAGAAGTCATTTTCTTTGGCTCATTTACCCAAACCAGACAGAGATTAATGGCCTGGCCTCAGACGATGGGGCGGTACATGTTTCTGGTGCCTTTGGCTCATTGATCACACCTCTCCAACTTGGGGGAATGCTTGGGTGTTCCAGGCAGAGGTGTCCTGAGACCCAGGAAACATGGAAGGAAAGTAATTTGGTGCAAACTTACCTCCTCATTAGGGAGAACTGAAAGCCTTGAATTTTGCTATTTCCTCTGGATTTTGCCATTTATAAATAGGAGCAAGTGTTTCTGGGATAGAATGAATTTCGTGGAAGGGATAGCTGGAAGAAAAAATACTTGCCAAAATATGGTTTCTTTTCCTGCACTTTACTTGCCCAACTTTCCAAGCTTAGTGAACACCACTCACCATGGATCACTGGTCCCAGCTATTATGAGTCTACCCACTTCCCTAGCAGGTCACAAGGCCGTGTAGGATCCTGACACTGCACCTCTGCCCCATCCTTAGCTCCTACCTTGTACTGTTTGCCAACCATCTGGCCTTCCTCCCTCCAACCCGCACATGCTGTTGGCCCTGGCCCCCGGGTCTTCCCAAGGAGGTCCTCTCTCATGGAGAGAGAGGTCAGGTCTTGTACAAATGCCACCTCTTCAGAGAAGATGTTCCTCACCTCAGGTCCACAGGAGACTTTTATTTTCTCTATTCTAGTTATGGATATTTGAATATCATATTTGTGTATTTGTTTATTTCTGTTTTCTTCCCTAGTAGGCAGGTTCCAGGAAGCAGAGGTCATAGCTGTTCTATTCATGCATATCCCTAGTATCTAGAACAGTGCCTGGCCATTACAAGCACACAGTAAATTTTTGTTAAATGCATGAATGAATAAACAAATTAATGAATTGCTACCAACTTTAGAAATCACCCATTAAAGAGGTCTTACACTTTCCAAAGCCAGTATCCCCTCATTTGATAGTCACATGAATAAAGCCAGTACAAGCAAAGGAAAGGGGGACATTTGGGTACTTGGAGTCTTAGCTTCAATCCCAGACCCTCTGGTAGTCCTTGTGCAGGTTCTGTGAGTGTCAATTCGAAAAATATGATGTAGTCCAAGTTCTTCACTTGTATGGACGGGGGCAGTGCTGCTGAGGGAGAATGGGCAAATGTGTTCCCTCTGGTACAGAAAGAATATCTTTTCCGAGGAGTGTAAGTTTTTGAAATATAGGTCTATTAATCAGAAGAATGGGGTATTTTTAGAGGGAGGGTAACACTAAGCTTAATGAAGCTTCAAAGTTAGTATTTCCTATCTTTAAATCAGTTGGCAAATGTTCATCTGTAGTTATCAGGTTTAACTCATGGGCTGTACAAAAACAGGTTGGTGAACTGGATTTGGCCTGTGAGCCATAGTTTGCCAATCCTTGATATGCTGACATTATTAGATAAATCAAGCCTCTGCTTCAGAAAAATGTTGTAGTGCCCAAATCTTTCTTTGGTGATTGTGAGTCTGTTAGTATGAAAAAACATAGGATGATGCTGGTCATCATAATTTAAAAAAAAAAAAGGTATTCCAAGTGATTCTGATGGCTACCCTTGCTTGAGAACCACTTATTTAACCCTTAGAGGAACCAAGCCATGAGAAGAGAGCCATGAAAACCCTAAAAAGGATTTCTACCTGCTGGGAATACTGTAATTTGGAAAAATTAGTATACAGGGTCTGGCAAAAGTAATGCCTGTTTGAGTGTGGTTGGTAGGGTAATAATAGGTGTAATAATTTATAGTTTTAAAAGAGGTGTTATTTGTGCTGGACCAGGTATTTTGAATTTTATCAACAAAAAAATTTGTGGAAATTTCTTTTCTCCCTTGTTAGACAAGTACCTACATACTATCATTGATTTCGCCTCCTGTCCTGCAAAGCCTGGAATATTTACTGTCTGGCCCTTTACTGAGAAAGCTTGCTGACTCTTGCCATATGTCATTGTCTGTTTTACATGGGGCACTTTCCCTTTCATGATTTCTGTGAGTCATTTAAGGGGTTTCTGTTGTAAAAGTACTATGTTCTTCTTATAAAATTCAAATGTACAATAGCCTGTAAGGTAAGAAAAAGATTGGTTCCATTCCCCAGTGCTAATACTTAATAGTTTGTAATGTATCTTTTCCTGAATTTGTCACTCGTTAGCTGTGAAACCTTAGTTAATGTCTCTAAATCTCAAATTCTCCATTTGTATATAGTGATAAAACAGTTCCTACCCAGGAGAATAGTTTTGTGGATAATTTGAGATAATTCATGTGAATTGTTTAGCACATTGCCTGGTGCACAGTTAATGCTTAATGATTTATAACTAATTTAAAATGTTTTCTCTTTTTAGCTTTATATACACACATATAAAGATGGAATGTGATTTTTAAAAAGACTTTTATATTTATTTTTAGAGAAAGGAGAAGGGAGGGATAAACAGGGAGAGAAATATTGATGTAAGAGAGAAACATTGATCTGTTGCCTCTTATATGCACCCCAACCAGGGGACTGAACCTGCAACCCAGACACATGCCCTGCCTGGGAATTGAACCTGTGACTTTTCATTTTGTGGGATGATGCTGAACCAACTGAGCCATACCAGTCAGAGCAGAATATGATTTTTTTACAATAAAGTTCCACAGATGCTTCTAATGTACACATACTTAAGAACCGTTAAGTAAGTACTGGGAACTAGATAATTACAGAAGGGATTCATATTTGAGGTCTAGCTAGAAATTGTCTTCCATCATATAGCACAAACTTGGGAAAGGGGAAAGGTAATGGCTTTCTTCAGTGAACCTGTAGGGTGGTATAAAATGCACAGAGATAAATGTTTATTTCTGTTTTCCAGGTCTACAACTCGAACAAAGACAGTCAGACTGAAGGAAGTAAGTACAGCACTTTGATAATTTTCTATAGTTGGTGTTGGGGTTGGGCTCTGAGAAGTTGCTACTCCAGGGAATAGCCACCAGGAGGTGCTGTGGGCTTGTTGGGTCTGCCCCATTTTCCCCAGTGCAGCCAGAGACGCTTCCGCCCTGACTTACCATGTCAGTGACTCCAGGATGTTCAGTGAGCCTGACTGGCAAGGCTGTGATGACACTTTGCATTTTAGAACCCTTCACACTTAACAAAACATTTTCATGTACGTTATCTCAGTTAATCCTAGGTCATCTTAAGAATGTAGCTCCAATCATCACTTAAAAGTCACTTAATCCAGTAATACCCAGCTCTCCAAGAGCCCTGTCCTATTAGAATGCCAGAATTGACTTTGCCTCCTGCACAGTCTTGGTCAAAGAACTGGAGAGGCAATAACTATCTTAGTGAAACGCTTAGGAGCTTTGTTCTTTGTTGTCTCTTTGGAGAGGAAGGGGTGGAAATGGCAAGCTTTGTAATGATATTCCTCTGTGGTGGGAGTGACCCTCAGCAACCTCTGTAGAATATCCAGGACATTCCCCCTGCTGCTGGCTCTGAGCACTCTGGTTAATCATGATTTCTGAGGGCACCTGCAACCTTATAAAGATGAGGGGATTAAAATAAAACTGCTACTGCTAGAGTGTTTGGGCTGATTATCTCCTTGGTGCACAGGAAAAAAACAGATTCCTTCCAGGTTGCTATAAGGGTACAAAGGAAATCCTGTCCCACTGCCTCAGATTTGCTTTGTAAAATCTACTTGGGAAAAAATGCAAAGGTAGCTCTACCATGAATTCCAGTCAAGTCAGAAAAAGCAGTAAAACAGTACCTCTCCATGTGAACAGAAGGGTGAGCTATTTTGTGTGTGTGTGTGTGTGTGTGTGTGTGTGTGTGTGTGTGTGTGAAATCCATTATAGGACAGAGATTTTCTTTCTTTCATTCTTTCATAAAAACAGATTTTACCAGGAGTTTGATAGGAGATATTAAGTATATTTGGAATGGTGGCTTTTGGTAGGTTAAGAGGCCTGTAGGGCAGAAAAAAATGTTTTTTGTTTTTTTCCCCCTGAAAATTTGAATGAGGGAAAATTTTTTTTAAAGATTTTATTTATTTTTAGAGAGGGAAGGGAGGGAGAAAGAGAGAGAGAGAAACATCAATGTGCGGTTGCTGGGGGCTGTGGCCTGCAACCCAGGCATGTGACCTGACTGGGAATCGAACCTGCGACATTTTGGTTCGCAGCCCACGCTCAATCCAGTGAGCTACGCCAGCCAGGACGAGGGAAAATTTTTTAAAAGTAAGTATTCAAGGAAACAAGTAATTTTTTCCTTCCCTCTTTATCAGGTGGGATTGTTTTAGAGCATTTGATATCAACTCTGGCTAACTTGGGCTAACATGACAATAGCAAAAACAATAGCCATGATTATGAAGGACTGTGGAAGGCTGTGGGGTAACTCATAGTACAGTAGGATGACTGCCTAAATTCAGGATGACTAGAGCTCCCAGGAAAGAGAGCATCAGGTTAGTTTAACTTGGACCCAGCCAGGGGAAAATAAGACACCTTGATCGACAGTTTCAAGGGTAGTGCACGGAATGGGAGCAGAGTGGTTTGCCAGAGGGAAATCAGGGAACCCACTAGGACACAGCAAGCCAAAGTAACAGATGGCCATACCATGCCCCAACCTGGGACACACTACTTCTAAGGACTCAAGAACTGTGGAGGGATTGAGCAAAAAAGAAAAAGGACTCATGGACATGAACAACAGCGAGGCAATTGTGGGGTGAAGGGAGAGAGGTGGGTAGAGGTGGAAGAGGGTATAAGGGGGATAAATGGTAATGGCAAAAAAATTAAATTCCTAAAAAAAGTACTGTAAGGAATGAGAGGCATATGAATGGGGATCCCTGACCTGATGTTTCCTTGTAGCTGTGATCTTATGAACCTGCTTCTCTCTGCTTGAGATAAGTACTAATAGACTTGAAAGGTGATCCTGATTCCATTGGTGGGCATTGTCAGCTGGTTCTGCCATTCTGTAAGGCCTTTTAGGAATGTGTATTGAAAGCCTCTAAAAAGTAAATATCCTTTGACCCAACAATTTGTCCCAAAGAAAGAGACTAGAGTTCAAAGATGTCTGTGCCTTCAAGGAATTTGCTGGAACAGTGGTTATAATAGCAGAGAATTGGAGACAATCTAAATGTCCAATATCAAATTGATTAAAAATGTCATAGAGTACTATGTAGGCTTTAAAAAGAACAAGAGAGATCTAGGTATATTTATAGACATAGTGATCCATATACTGTTATTTGAAGCTTTAAAAGTTATGTTATAGAGCAATGTATTTAGTAAAATGAATTGCATATTTTATTAGTTTAGATCAGCAGTTTTCAACCTTTTTTATCTCATGGCACACATAAACTAATTACTAAAATTCTGCTGCACACCAAAAAATACATTACATTTTTTGCCGATCTGACAAAAAAAGTAGGTAGAGTTTTGCTTGATTTACAAAAAAATAACAATAGTAACTACCTATCCTTTTTGCTACAAAATGACTTTACAAAATCTATACTTGACTGTAAGGATTTCTGCTACCAAGAATTAGCCAATCAGATACAACCTTATTATGTGACGTGACTAGTAAGATGTAACTGTATTTTATGACCTATATATTTATGGTTCAGGATGGGGCATTCACACCAGATGCCTATTGTTGTATTGGTTGTTGTCATTTTTGTATTCAACAATCTTAATGGAAGAGAGGTCAGTGCCCCTGACTAAATAGTCAGGTATTGCATGTTTTAAAATTCTTGCAGCACACCAGTTGAAAATTGCTGGTCTAGATATATTGATGAAAAAAGGTTTGGAAATACAGTTTTTTCATCAAAATCTTCATCAGGAAGGAGAGTGGATTATCGAGAGGGACTGACCTTCTACTTTAAATACCTCTCCATACTTTGCATTGCCTACAGTGAGCATATATTTTACAATAGTAGCTATTAATAGATTGCATTTTATAGACTGCTTACTATGTTTGAGGGTATTTTATGCAATTGGCTCATTTAATGCTTGCAAAACTATGACATAAGTGTTTTGGGCTCACTTTTGTAGATTAGGAAATTAAATTCAGAGGATGTGATTTAATCTGAGTTCTAAGTCTAAAGGTTCTACTGTTAACCACAGAGACATTCTACCTCCCTAGGAAAAGAACAGTACAAAAAGTTCCATTTTGGGGGAGCATACACACTTGCCACATTTGCTTCTGGTGTCCAGTTATTCACAGAGCATGGAGTTGACTACTTTGAGTCTGTAATGCTTCTTCAGTTGCTTGCCCTTTCATTTAGCAAGAAGGAGGGGGAAAAGGTGGGTTAACGCACATGGGCCACTGGAAAAGTGGAGTGTAGACAGAAATTATTTTTCTGCAGTATTGAGATATTCTGATCACTGATTTCCAAGCTGGCAAACGGTGCTTCCTCACTTCCTCTGGCATTGGACCCCTATTTTCTGTCATACAGTGCCGTGGCTGCCCTGCCCCTTCTTAGTGGTTGTATTTTAGTATTTCTTGATTGCCATCATTTGCATTTTCTCCCCACAGCACCCTCTGCCACAGGTGGCACTCTTGCCCAGGGTCTGAACTCGTTTTCTGTTTATACCACGATCAAATTCCTTTTAAAATGAAGAAGTCAGTCAGTAGAATGTGAATTTTAAGAGTGGGGCATTGCTTTTTTTTTTTTTAAACCTTCGATACCCAAATTCCAAATATCTAGCATTGTCTTTCTGGAAAGTCTTTTGGTGGGAATTTGAATACCAGCATTTTATCAGAGAGCCAGAATGGACAGGTAGCAAAAGGAAATTCCTCTGGGGCACTTACAAATCCGTTACTTTCATCTTGAAATTTTTCTCAGGGCGTATAGTGCCTGTGGGGTATAAGACAGGGTCATAAATAATGTCTGTTAACTGCTTGTATTTTCCAAATGGTCTGGTTGCCAGAGAGCGGATGGCAGCAGATAAATGTATGAGCATTTCTTTGCAGAGCCTTTTTCCTCTCCTCTGTTCTCTATTTGAATCTCAGATACAGAGGGGTTGCATTAATCATACTCCCCGTTGGTGGCATGTTATCATCACAGGGCCCTCCATTCATTCATTTTCATTCTCTTTCCTCAGTTCCTATTTTTGTCTTCCCCTGTGGGCCATCATTCTAACATGTACTATTAAACTGTATTCTTGGACAATATGGATCTTTTTATCTACCTGTGCTTTTAAGTTACCTAAATGGTTATATGTCTTGCTCAGTTTCTTACTTGACTCTGTCAGTATGGTTTAGGAGCCATCCACATTTCTCTGTCTGCTTCCAGAGTATGGCTTCTGCCTGCTGCATATTTCATGGTGTAGAGCACTCTGCACCTGCTTCCGCAGAGATGCCCCCCACCTCCTCAGGCCTCCAGCTCCTTGTCACTACTAACACCACCGCAAGGAACAGCCCTGTACATGTCCCGCTGCATGACAGTTTCTTTGGGTTATATGCATGAGGAGAATAGCTGGTCAAAATTTGAGGGAGGGCTCTCCTGTCCTTCTCTAGAGTTGTTGGTTCTCAGTCCCACCAGCCCTCCATGAGGGTTTCTCCATTCCTGCCAGCTCTTGCCATTATTCAGCTTCCTACTTTTTTCCAGTCTTTTTTTCTTTAATATATTTCATTGATTATGCTGTTATAGTTGTCCCATTTTTTTCTTTTTATTCCCCTCCTCCCTACACCTATCCCATTAAATTTAATTAATTTTTTTGTATATTTTATTGATTATACTATTAAAGTTGTCCCATTCCCCCCCCTTCACTCTCATCCACCCTGTACACCCCCTCCCACCCACATCCCCCCACTTTAGTTCATGTCCATGTGTCATACTTATAAGTTCTTTGGCTTCTACATTTCCCATATTATTCTTAATCTCCCCCTGTGTATTTTCTACTTACCATCTATGTTACTTATTCTCTGTACCTTTTCCCCCATCTCTACCCCTCCTATTCCCTGTTGCTAACCCTCCATGTGATCTGCATTTCTGTGGTTCTGTTCCTGTTCTAGCTGTTTGCTTAGTTTGTGTTTGTTTTTGTTTCAGGTGTGGTTGTTAATAATTGTGAGTTTGCTGTCATTTTACTGTACATGTTTTTTATCTTCTTTTTCTTAGATAAATCCCTTTAGCATTTCATATAATAGGGGCTTGGTGATGATGAACTCTCTTAACTTGACCTTATCTGAAAAGCATTTTATCTGCCCTTCCATTCTAAATGAAAGCTTTGCTGGATAGAGCAGTCTTGGATGTAAGTCCTTGCCTTTAATGACTTGGAATACTTCTTTCCAGCCCCTTCTTGCCTATAAGGTCTCTTTTGAGAAATCAGCTGACAATCTGATGGGAACTGCTTTGTAGGTAACTGTCTCCTTTTCTCTTGCTGCTTCTAGGATTCTGTCCTTATCTTTACTCTTGGGTAATGTAATCATGATGTCCCTTGGTGTGTGCTTACTTAGGTCCAACTTCTTTGGTATTCTCTGAGCTCCCTGAACTTCCTGGAAGTCTATTTTCTTTGCCAGACTGGGGACGTTAGCCTTCATTATTTGTTCAAATAAGTTTTCTACTTGTTGCTCTTCCTCTTCTCCTTCTGGCACTCCTATGATATGGATGTTGGAATGTTTAAAGATGTCCTGGAGGTTCCTAAGCCTCTTCTAATTTTTTTTGAATTGTTGTTTCTTCATTCTGTTCTGGTTGAATGTTTATTTTTTCCTTCTGATTTGAGTCCCAGTTTCCTTCCCGTAAGTGTTGGTTCCCTGTACATTTTCCTTTATTTCACTTTTCATAGCCTTCACTTCTTGCTCTATTTTGTCACTATACTCATTTCTGTGAGCATCCTGATTACCAGTGTTTTGAACTGTGTATTTGATAGGTTGGCTATCTCTTCATCGCTTAGTTTTATTTTCGGAGCTTTGATCTGTTGTTTCATTTGGACTATATTTTTTTTTGTCTCGGTGCTCCTTTTACATAGTAAGGGGAGAGGAGCCTTAGTTATTCGCCAGGGTGGGGCAATCCAAGTTGCTGCGTTGTGATGCTGTATGTGGGGGAGGGGTCCAAGTGGGAACAATGGCACTTGCTCCACTCTCTGCCAGTTTTCAGTCACTTCCCCCCAATAACCCCAAGCAAAGTGGGCCCTTCTGGTGCTGATTCTCAGGTAGGTGGTTTGTGTACATTCTAGGACCCTGGGGGTCTCTTGAACAGAATCTCCTGTGAGGCTGGGAGTTTCTCCCACCACCTCAACCCTCACAGATTTTTCCAGTCAGAGATTTTGAGGCTTTTTTCCCTGTACTGGAACCCTGGGTTGTGCGGTCTGTCTTGCTCCCCAGTTGTTCCTCCCAGTCTATCTGCATGCAAATGTGGGACCACTTGCTCCATCAGCTGCCCCCCACCAGCTGCCCATCTCCTCCCCTCTTGCTGGTCTGGATGAATGTTTCTCCTTTAACTCCTTGATTGCCAGACTTCCATACAGTTCGATTTTTTGGCAGTTTTGGTTATTTTTTGTTTTTAAATTTATTATCCTTTTAATTTTATAAAATGATAGCTCACTGTTGTTTTAAATTTCATTTCTCTGGTAATTAATGAGTTTGAGCATCTCTTTATGTGCTTATTTACTGGGTTTCCTCTTCTATTTTTTTGTCCTTTGCCCATTTTTATATGGCAGTTTCCATTTTTTCATGTTGATACGTAAAATTCTTCTGTGTTCTAGATATTAATTCCTTGTTAGTTGTAGACATTTTTAATATTTCTTCCCATCTTGTCATCCTTCTATTAATATTATATGTGATACCCTCCCTTGAGTATAAAGCTTTACCTTTTAAATTCAGATTCATCTTTTCATTCTTTTTTTTGCATTCTGGTTTATGATTTCCAAGTTGTGTCTTAAAGAAAGTTTTCCTAACCCGTGTCAAAAGATGTGCACCTACATTTTCTCTGATTGGCTTCATGATATTTTCTTTCACATTTAAGCTTGTAATCTGATATCTAGCATTATATATGATGTTTCATAAAGATCCAGTTTTATTTTTATCCATATGAAGAGTCAGTTTTCACACCAACATCTAAACTATCCATTCCCTTCCTCTTTGACCTCTGGTGCCAGCTTTATTGTAGATCAGGTTTGAATATCTGAGCTCTGTCTCTCAGCTCTTTATTGCCTTGGTCTGTTTGTTCTTGTATTCATACATCTCTGGTTTTAATGTGATGACTTTGAGGCAGGTCTTAATATTTGGTAGGTTAAGTCTCCTGCCCTTACTCTCCTTTTTAAGGGTTGACTCGCCTGCTTATAGACCTTTTTTCTTCTGTATAAATTCTGGCATATGTGTAATAAGTTCCTTAGAAACTTAAACATTTTCATTGATGATTGCATTGAATGGTATTGATTAATTTGGGGAAAGTTGACACTTTCATAATATTAACTTATCTCCTCTAAGAGCTTCAAATGTCTTTCCATTTATCCAGACCACCTGTGTCATTTAGTAGAGTTTCAGTTTTTTGCCTAGAGGCCTAGTGTATTCTTGGTTTAGTTAATTCCTAAATATTAAATTCAAAAACCACTCTACTATTTTTGCCAATCTCTTGGACCCCTTACCCTGTGGATCCTGCTGCCATCAGGGATCCTTTCCGGATTTGTTCCCAGAGTATCAGGAATATACATAGGTGATACTGAGTTTCCTCTCCTTGGCTAAATTCTTACCTGGTAGAGAAGGGAAGGGAAAAGATGGGAGTAAGGGGAGTAGAGAGGAAGGTAGTATGGTTTGTTGCTCCCTAGGTTTCTTTACTGAGTGAATGATCTAACAAATGTTGATAATGTAGACAGCTGATACTTGTCACTGATTTGCACCCTTTCTTATTACAAAGAACAGGATTCTGCATTGGGAAGAACCCCTTCTCCCACCCCACCTCTGTGGCCCCCTCTTCCATCTTCTTGCATATCTCCTGAGTCTACATGTGCTGTTGTTCACCCTTTGGTTACAGTTACTCGATTTAGTCCCCAAATGCTCTGTGGGAAGTGTTTTATTTTCCTTTGAAATGAGCTCGAGTCAGAAGCAGGAAGAGAAGCCAGGAAATGACCTGTTCTCAGCCCGGGCTGTTGTTGTCCTGTAGTCCCACCTAAGGAACATTTAGAAAGCCAAGCACTTGTCAGAGAGGATATACCAGTCCAGTGCAAGAGTAAGGGAAAGGCAGGCTTTTCTAGTGTGAGTTGGTCTGTTCCAAGTACGAAGTTTTACATCATAAATGTTACTGCCTGTTAGCTCTAAAAGGATTAGCTTGTTTACAGAAATGCTGCTGCCCCATTGTTTCTTTGGCTGTTTGAAGGCCGAAGGCTGTCGGATTGAGACAGAGAGGGTTCCATCTCCTAAACTTGATTTCATAGGGCCACTTCTCTTAATGTATTAACTCAAACTCATAGGTCAGCCCGAGTCGCTCCAGATATGCCTTCTCATGCACCTCCCAGACCCAGCTCAACGCTGACCATCTGGCTTTTCAGGAGGACATTGCAGTCCCTTACTCTGCTTCCCACTCTTGTTTTACATATGCCTGTTTGCTCCTACCTGAAACTTTACTAGATTTAACTGCAGGAGTCCAGGCTTCTTGCAGCTCTTCACTTGATCAAAACCTTTCAGTGCTCTTGGCCCTGTGGCCCTGGCCTGGGAGACTGGAGTACTGAGGGGTAAAGGTCATTCACAAGTAGAATGTGCATCTATGCCTTTAAGGAGTGATATATAATCTGCTGTTGAGGTTCAGACCATTAGGAGACAATAGACAGATGTGTGTGGGTGTGTGCAACATTCTGCTGTCTACAGATGTACCCAGTATGCAGACAAAGTGCCCAGAGCCAGTTGGTTTGAGAGTATGCTCAGAATGGGCTTCTATCTAAGCTAGAAAGACTTAAAAATGAAAACTTCTCACCTCCTCTTCTTCCAGAAAAAGGAAATGATATAATACTTCCTCTTTACTTTCAATTCTCAGTCCCTTCATTTTTTCTAGTTTGTTTTTAATCTGGTACTTTTACAAGAATCCATTGTATTTGTATGATGGTCAAGAACCCACTATAGTTTGCCAAGTTGTCACTTGTACTGGGACATGGGGGGAAGAGCAGGAGTTGGGGGAGAATGCAAAGTTGGAATTAGGATTTAGTCATGTAGGGTGTAGACACTGAATCTGTGAACTTCACTACTAAACAGGTTGAAAACATGTGTTTTCACTTACTATAATATGAAATAATCAGAATATGAAGGAAATCTAGCAATGATTCTCAAAAATTCAGTGAAAATCATCTATAATTCTACCCCCAGAGATACTCCATTTTTTATGCTGTCTTATGTATATTTTGTCAATGCCAATATGTATTTAGACTTAATTGGCATTATATTGAATATGCTTGTTTCCATTCGGCTTTAAAAAATTTACAGGCATTTTCCCTTGCCATGGAAATTGTTTATAAATACCATTTGTAATGGTTGTTTATTATTCTGTTATTGAATTATATCCCAATTTGTTGAACCATTTGCTATCATTGGACTTGAATCTCTTTTCCAGATTTTTGACATTATGAGTAACATTGGCTTGAGCATCCTTGCACCTGTCTTTGTGCATATCTCAGAAAATTTCCTGTGGGTAGGCTCTGACATGCAGATTGGAGAGAGCTGTTTCCATGAAGAGCACTGTGTGAATGCTGTGCATTAGCATGCTGACATACCTGCTGTGGTGCCTTCACTCAGAGCTTGACCTCTCTGTGCTTCCATTCCTTTTCTGTAAAACGAGGATGAGTAATAACACCTACCTCAGAAAGTTGCTGTCAGGATTCAAGTTCAGAACAGTATCACATGGCATGTGAGTTAGTTAGTGCCTAATTCATGTTGGTTCTTTTCCTTCTCATTATCTGGCCATGCCAATTACTCCCTCACCTGAGAAGGAAAAGCTCACTGGATTGGCAGAACTGCTCCAGAGGGGAGCAGGGCGGAGACCCAGGGTGGCCGCTAAACTCCTGCTGTTTTCAGTCTTGGTGCCTTATGAGAGAGTGTTAGTTCATTTAATCCTCATGAGTGCACTTCCCAAACTGGGGTATACCCACTACTGGTGGTACCCCAGATCATCTTAGGTGTATCTGGCAAACACTTTAAAGTACAATTTAGATTTGGGGTGTGGGAACAAGTACACGTAAACCCCTGGTTTTCTAAATTATTTTTTAGGACAGGTGTTGGCTTTTCCAATTCAGGGCCAAATAGTAAATATTTTGGTTTTGCGGTGCTTTTGAATTCTACTGTTGTAGTGTGAAAGCAGCCATAGACAATAAGGGAACAAATGTGCATGGTGGTTATTAATAACATTTTATTTACAAATCGGCAATGGTGAATTTGACCCAAGGATTATAGTTTGTTAACACTTAGCTTAATACAAGGATATGTTTTTGAACATTAGTCTAAGATGGCAGGAAGTTATGGCAGAAAGCACGAAGGTGGTATTTGAGTGGTTGCTGTTTGCAGAAATTCCTTTCACAACTGAGTTTACGACTGAGCAGACAGGCTTGAAGAGGTTCAGGTAGCACAGTTGAGAAGTCATGGGGCTGATGTTCAAATCAGAGTCTGCCTGATGGCCAAAGTCTCTTCCCTTCTTCCTCCCCTTCTTAATATGCATGACATCTTTGCTCCCTTCTGCTGTCCTGTCATAATGTAGCCAACCAACAGGTGCTGGAAGGAGTTTCATCATCGGCCTCCAACACCTAACCTGCCTAGGTCTTTGCTGTTGAGAGGCCATTCCACATTCCAGCTAGTGAGCCTTGTCATTCGAACATCAGTGGCTCCTCACACACCACGTGTGACCCTGATTCAGCCATTGTCACATATTTCAGTGACTTTCAAGCATCCCACGTGCAGAACCGTAACATTGCCTGCTGCCCTCCTGCAGGCATTGGACAGCACAACCAAAGCTGCTTTATGTGTTGTTTCTGTTGCATGTGCTCGTCACTCTTTCAACCATCATTCAGATCAGACTCCCAGGTGGTTTCACAAGGCTTTTCTGGTTCCATCAGGATGAGGATGAGGTTGAAGACCAAGAGAGGACACAGGGAGGGCGTCATCACCTTTGCTGTGTGTGCTGGTTGCCCTGCCTCTGATTGTGCATTCTCTTCATCTCTGTGCTTCAGCTTCCCTTGATCTGGAAAACAAAAAAAAGAGATTTCGTCTTCAAGATTGAAGAAAGGCTTGATGAGATTGCATGGGCCACTGCTTTTTTTAAAGACTCTAATGCCTTCAGTTATTACTGGAAGTCCAACAGTTGCATGACAGCAGCAGAGAACAGAAAAAAATGATTTTCTTTTTCCATTTGCTTCCAGTCACCTTCAGCCTTTTGCCGTTAGAACATCCACATTTGAAAGGCAGGAGAAGGCAGCCACTGGTAAGCAGGATCCCCGTGGGATCAGAGCCAACCTATGGCTGCCAGGTCTCCACTGGTCGGTGGCTTATAAATAGAACATTTCCCCTTTTAAACCTGAGAAGGATGGATGGCATTAATGGGCATGGCGACTTGGCCTCCTGTGCACTGGCCCACGAGGCAGTCAGCTGAGTGCACCTTCCCCTCCAGCTTTCCGTCCACGCCTGCCAGGCCTGGGCTGATAGAAGACGGGCGCTGGCTCCCTCCCTTGCCTGCATTCCTCCCAGCTGCCCCCGCTCCCTGCTTGGCCCTTTTTCTCTCTCCTTTCCCCTCTTGCCCATGCCATGGCAGGTTTCTGCAGCCACCTCTTTCATTGCCAGAGCCATCGCCAGGTGAGGTGGCATCACACTAGCTCACCAAGTGCTGACTTTGTGCACCTCGCTTTTCATTGTGACTTGTGTGTGCATCCCGGTTGCTGTGGCCCACATCAAGCTCAAATTATATTTGGTTGAACAGTAATACCCAACTTGAGAATAGCCCTGACTGAGGGGTTGGGGCTAGTGAGAGAAGAAGGAAAAGGAATAGGTTGTTTTCTCAGAGATTTTATTGTTGGGGTTCCCAGCCATCTTGTTGGATGAGATCCCATACCTGGATGATACGACAGGCATTGATGTTCTTTGGACTCGCTTGGGCAGTCAGAACCCTTTCTGTTTGTCCTCAATGACACTTAACAAATCCACCCTCTCTTGGCCAACTTCAGACTGATGTGTGACTTTGCTGTGGCCTAATATTCACCTTTTTCTTGGTGGTATGGTCTTTGAACTGACAGCAGGCTGTGGCCTGGCAGGTGTGAGCCATCCCTTGGCCACCCCAGTTTGGGCTTCAGCCAAGCAATAGTGAGCCGGTCCCTGGCTGCATCATTAACTCCTAAAGCTCAGGGCAAAGGGCTGTTGAGACAAATACTGAAAGATTTCCCCCACTGCCACCAAGCGCAGGTTCTCGATTAATGTTTATTGAGCACAGACTATGTACTGGGTGTTTGACATACATTATGTCATTTGATTCTTGAAGAACCCTATGAAGTAGATAGTATTATCAACCCATTTGCAGATGAGAAAAATGAGACCTTATTCTGAGTTCAAACTTGTGGTTACTCAGTATCATTCTTTCCCACCCTGATCAGAGTGTTCAGAGAATGCAACTCACGTTCAGCATGTGATATTTAGCAGAGGCGATCATGTACTATTGCCCTCAGTGGGGATAGTTTTGAGTAGTGGTTGGGAGCTTGGGCTCTGGAGTGTTATTACGAACAAGGGGTGGAATCCCAGGCTCACATTTTACTGAGTGGGTGATCTTGGGAAATTAGGTTCACCAGGCCTTAGTTTGTTTTAATCTGTAAAATGAGAATAGCTTTAGCATCTATATCACTGGTTTGTTGGGAGGATTAAATGGGATTAGGATGGAAATCCTTAGTTCAGTGGTGTCTGGTATTCTGGATGATCATTAAATATTGCCCTCTGCTGTTATTATTATCAACAACATTTTTCAAAACCAGGGGCTATTTATATAAAATCATGACATGGGACAGTCTCTCCAGAGATCCTCAGAACACCTTCACAGACATTCCCTCATTTGATTTTTACAAGGCCTGGTTTACAGATGAGAAGGAGCAGAGAGGTGAAGTGTACCCATCTCATATGACCCCTTAATGGTGACTCCAGTGGCAAATGGTAGTCCTCTGATTCTGAGTGTTCTCTCTTTCCCTGCCCTTTGCTGCCTCAGAGTTTGTTATGACCAGAAAATATCTAAACCAGTCCTAGGGCCGATCAAGGTGATAGGACAAGTAGGTAAAGGCAAGAAAGGGATCTAGATGGGCAGAGGCGATTGATTCTGCCTTGAGATACTTCCATTTTCAAAAAGCTGGAGAAGTTCTCTCTTGGTTGAGGAATCAGTGCACAACCACCCCGGCCTCCAGGCAGAAAGGAATTGAGGCCACTGGACTGTAATTCATTCTTGGGATGTCCAGATCCCAGTGTAGGAGACAAATGGTTCTGATTAAGCTTGTTGGCGTTGCTGCGCTGTGTATTAAGCATTGCTCTTTCGTGACTGTCCTGATTTGAAATTTTAAGGTGGACTGGGGGACTGCAGATGTGAAAACCCACAAGGACACAGTCCTCTACAAGCTGATCTGCAGCCCTCAGCCTGCAAGAACCCAGTCACTGCCACTCTGGCTGCCTGTCTTGCCAAGAATTGGATCACTTTACAGCTGTTTTAGAGCCTCCCTTGACTCAGGCTGAGAGCTGCTAGGTTTATTCCAGGCTCAGGAGGGAGTTCATCTCTTTCCTGCTACCTATTTTACTTTCTTTACTCTGTGTCCCTCTTGGCTTTTTATTTCTCTGCATGTGTCCATGGAAAAAGAAGAGACTCATTTGTGTATGTAGTAGACTAGGGAAGAAAATTCTGATTTCAGTATTCATGCTTAGAGGTCCAGGAATGAATGAGATCCCTGTTAGTCCTGTTTTCTAGGGCTTCTCATCGCAGGGCCCTTGCACTCTGTTCAGCCAGCGGCTCACCAGTAGAGGCTCCTGGAGTGTGGAGACTTTACCTGTTCATTTCTTGTGTCTCAGCTGGAGAAAATGTAGATTGTGTTTGTTCCTTTATTCAGGAAATATTTATTGAACCTACAATAATGAACAAGGCAGATGCAGTCTCTGTTGTCATGGAGTTATGCATTTGAGAGAAACTGACAAGAGGCAGTAAGCAGGTAGACAAAGGCTATACTTTCAGGTAGAGAGAAGTGCAATGAAGAATTAAGAGCAAAGGGAGAGAGAGTGTCAAGGAAGGGGTAGCTAGAGTAGAGAAGGCCTATCTAAAGAGGTAACACTTGAGACAAACCTGAGCAAAGGGAGGTGGAGGTAAGCATGTTAGAAGCTGGCAGATGAGCATTGCTAGTAGAGGGGCTAACACGTGCAAAGGTGGAGGAAATGAACTAGCTGTGTTTTAGAAATATCAGGAAGGATCATTGTGACTGAATTGGAGGAGGCCAGAGGGGCAGTGTTCAGGTAGGCTGGTATTAGACCATAGGAGGCCATGGTCAAGAGGTAAGATTGTGTTCTAAGTGTCATGAGAAATCCCTAGAGAGTTGTGATCAGTCAAGTGACATAAGCCATTGTATATTTTTAAAAAATGAATCTGGCTGCTGGTAGAGAGTAAACTCTTGGGGACAGAATCCTGGTTGTGCCGCTCACTGATGCCATGATCTTGCAGAAGTCCCTTAACCTTGGCTGAGCCAAGGTTTCCTGCCTACAAAGTAAAGAGGAGGAGTAGGAGAAGGAGAGGATGCTTTTAAGTGCTTAGCCCAGAGCAACACAGTCTGCTCAGTGAGTGTTAGCTCCATTATCATTATTGTTGTTACCACTTAACATCGTGGGCCTGGCTTTTCTCATTATTAAAACCTAACAGATACATTGGGAAAATCAAATAAGCTATAATTCTATAAATGGTAATGTATTATCCTTCATTATACCCATTAGTGTAGAAACACAGCAAGAAGTTAGTAGTAATAATGGTAACAATATTTATCCCATGGGATTATTATAAGGACAACTTGGACTTGAGTATGGAAAGTATTGCATCAACTGGAAAGTTCAAGTATTAGGAGGTAGTCCTAATATTGGTAATACTGGTAATGGTCATTTATTCAATACAGAATAAGTCATAGTTGCTGTATATTTCATTTGACCCTTACAACACCTAGATGGGTTAATTCTAGGGGAGTCTCAGAGAGGTGAAGCACCTTACCCATGATCACACCCAGCCAAAGAGTAGCAAAGACAGAGATAGGATGCTAATCCAGATTTATCTGGCTTTAAAGCCTATCGTTCTCCTTCCAAGTCATGCCACTTCTGACTGTGTGATTTCAGTTGATATTAAAGTTAGTACATATTCTCCTATTTATGCATGTTGCTCAGAGAGCAGAGTATAAGGCAGAGTAGGCAGGGAAGTCAGATGGAGCACAGGGTCTTGGGGAGCTGTTCTGGGATTAATAATTGGCTGTAGATAATCCCCAAAGTAGATAATTCACACCTGGACAATTAAGAAACAATTGGCCAGTGTTCCTGGGACCTATTGGAGACTTCTGAGAGCTGAGTACAGTTTCCTAGGGCTGTAGCCAGGGAATCCTAGCAATTCTGGGGGTTCTCAGAATAAGGAGTGTGCCCCGCTGAGGGTGTGAGCCAGTTGGTAATCTGCTCTCCAGGTGGCTTTCATATTCATTTCAATGTGGGTGTATTTCCTCATGGGTTTTAATGGTTGTGAAATTTATTAAATTTAGAAGGAGCAGGTAGGTTGGGAAAGAGCAAATTAAGTTGGGAAATTGAGTAAATTTCTGTGGTAAGAACATGCCCATGGAGCTGTCCATCAAATGTCCAATAAAATGGTGGCCTGCTCACCATGACTCTAGACCACCTCTGTGTCCATCCACGTTAAAAATGGGGCAGCAGCTTCCTCACCTCTCAGATCTCTTGTTTTCATACAAACATGCAGTGCTTCCAGCAAATTCCATTTCTCTCATAAAATGCTTGAAAGGTTTTTTTTTTTTTTTTAACTAAAGGGTAATTGAGTAAGTTTTCTGGGGGAAAATTTCAGGCTAGGAAAAACCTGTTAAACACCAGCTTTAGGAGAGTAGTAATCCATTCTACTGTGTGTTGGGACTAGTTCAGAAGATCAACACTCTCCTTTGGAAAGGATTTGTCTCCTGGAGGTCTGTTAGAATTCCCAGGATGCCTGTAACTTTGGGGTGTGTCCCAGAGCATTGTTGTCACAGACCATGCACCCATCAGTCAACCTGTGGTATGGAGGAGTCCCTTCTGTTCAAAATTGGTGATTTGGTTACTTCTTGCCTAATTTCTTGGTTCTGACTACTGAGGATTGGGGTAGGGCAATGGCAGGTCAGTGATTTTCAGAAAAGGGGTTCCTGGACCTGAAGAGGGAGACCTGTTGGTCAGCACTAAGCTCTAGGGGAGAATGCCCTGTTTTCCAGGACCTTCCTCAACCTTCAGGCCATTCTGACTGTTTCTAGATGGCCAAATTTCTGTGATGTGGAGGAGCCCACCCCTTATACCCTCCCTAGCCAGCCCATGGTTTACACCACCACATACAGCTTGTTGATGATAATGCCTCTATAAACAAAACAGAAGATTTCTGAAAGTGTCCAGGAAAACCTAAACTCGGTTTTGTCTCCTCTGCTCCATGTCTTGGCTTGCACTACTTTTGTTTTCCTCTCTCTTGAACTCATTCTTGGGCTTGTACTTCTAGGGGATAGTACCTCTTTGTGTTGATACAGGAAGGAAGTGGTTAGATCAGGCCATTTATTTTTTTATTTAACCATTGTTCCCTCACAAAAGATGAAAAACCTGAGGGTCAGAAGCTTAAATAACTCACCTACTCTCCTAGGGTTTTATATCAGGTGGAATTTGAAAGATCATTTTGACTACACCACACTACTCCTCAGCAACTCTCCCCACTATTCAGTCACAATTTGCCTATCCATGCATCCAAAATGAAAAATTACACAAAATGAAAAATTGCATGCTTCTACTTCCTGTCTAACAATGTATAAACAGTAAAAGACAGAGATATAGTACTGAATAAAATAAGTGAAAAGTGCTGGCCAGGTAGCTCAGTTGGGTAGAGTGTCATCCTGATACACCCAGATTGAGGGTTCAATCTCTGGTCAGGGCACATACAAGAATCAACCAATGAATGCATAAATAAGTGAAATAGCAAATTTATGTCTGTCTGTCTATCTGTTATCAATAAATTAAAAAAATAAATTCTTTAAAATATTGTAAATAAGATGTACATGGGTCATTGCCTTCATGGATGTGTGTCTACTAGTTTGGTAGACATATTTTTTGCAGGGTTATACAAATAAATATAAGCTTGCACTTGTGCTGATTGATAGGTTGGTGATGCTGTATCCTAGTGTGCAGTGGGGGCATTGACCTAGATGGAGAGGTCAGGGAGACTTTTTGAGGAATTGGTACTTACTGGAGACCTGAGGATTTCGAGTTACTTGGGCCATGGGGCTTCCTGGTGAAATCCACAGCTTTGGGGAGAAAGTGGTCAGTTGGATGTTCTGAAAGAAAGTCAGTGTGGTTGGGATTCTGAGGTCTAGGAGACCGGCATCAGTCGAAGCTGGAGAGGCAGACTGGGGCCAGACCAAGCAGGTGTTGTGGGTCACGTTAGGGATTTGGGTTATCCTCCTGAGAGCAGTGGGGTGTCACTGAGAGATTTTAAACAGGGAGATGATGTGGTCTGATTTTTGTCAAGATCACAGGGTCTACAATGTGGAGGAAAGATTGGAGGGAGCCAGAGGAGGCTGAGGAAACCTGCGAGGAGATTGTTGAAGCAGTCCTGGTAACATGATGGAAGCCAGGCCCAGGGTGGTGCTGGTGAAGGAGAGGACTAAACAAAATTGAGAGATCCTCGAAAATAAAATTGAGGAACTTGGTGATAATTTGGATGTGAGGAACATCATAGCTTAGGGTTATGCTGGTAGTTTTATTGTAGTTCTCACACTCTGCTACCACCTATACATCTGCTTTTTTTAAAGGTGTAAAGAGCCAGGGAAAGCATCTTAGGTGAGGTATAATGAGGTACTAGAAGCTGTAGAACATGCCAGTCACCATGATGCTCGAAGGCATTTCTGCCCTGGCTGGTGTGGTGTGCTCAGTTGGTGTAGTGTTGTCCTGTAACCAAAAGGTCACCAGTTTGACTCTTCGTCAGGGCACATATCTAGGTTGCCAGTTCATTCCCCATATGTGCCCTTGAAGGCAACCAATTGATGCTTCTCCCTCACATCAGTGTTTCTCTCTTTCCCTTCCTCTCTTTCTATGAGCAATGAAAAAAAATGTCTTCAGATGAACATTTAAAAAAAAAGCCACTTCTGTCTACCTGGCCCACCAAACTCCTTCTTTTAGACATGAAAATAATTTGATCGAATCTTGTAGTATGTTCCCTAAAGAGCAAAACCATCTGTTTCTGGATTTGCCCTGCCTCCCTGGCCTCAGAGTTCTTACCGCAGGTACGGTAGCACAAACCCCCGTGGTCTTACAGGCATTGTCCTCCTATGCTGCCCGGAGACTCTCCAAGTTGACCGAGTGGGAGTCCACCTCTCCATTGTTGTCATGTTCTCCATAGAACTTTGGAAAACAGGTTTGTGTGAGCTGGGCCCTTTCTCTAAAAGGCAACAAAGAAACAGGGCTTCAGAAGTTGAAATGAAAGATAAGGGGATGACACATTTCCAACTTGGTGGGTCAGCCTGGGTATTTGGTGCACTCTCTCTGAGTATTCATTATTTGGCAGCTGTTTGGGCTGCCCTGTGCGTACACCTGGGCAGGCTGAACCTGGGGCTGAGGAAGGAAGATAAGCTTTAGCCAGTGGATGTTGAGCGTAGGAGGCACAGTTCCTGCAAGGAGTCATCACAAGTCAAATTAAGGGAAAAATGCAAGCCTAGTAGATATTTAATGAGAGATTATTTCTAGAGATTATAAGGATACAGAAATTGCAAATAAATCCCTGACCTTTTCTGAGCCTTGGCTCAGTGCAAGAGCTGAATCACCTGCTTGAGGGGATTAAGGAGAGCCGATTCCATCTGTCGGGCTGCTCAGACTTTTTGTGTCATTAGTGAACTGCTCCGTGGTGATGGTGTTCTAAACCTTTTAGTGGAAACTCGATTTTCAGAGTAGGAGATCTCAATTAACTTAAGATTAGGAACCTGCTAGGCATAGATCAGGACTAATGACCTGCTATGTATGCACTGTAGTCCCTATCATATTAGTGGTACTCAGTCCATGTTAAATAATAAAGCAGTTGTTAATCATCTGTAACCTAATCATGACGTCAGCGGGAAATTCAGGTTGTTGAGAGCAGAAGTCAAACCTGTGTGTGTGTGAGTGTAACAGACACAGAGATGGAGAGAGACTGAGATGCAGGAAAGTGTGGGGCTGCAGGCAGTGACATAACTCACACCAGTTCTCGTTTAGAGATTCAGAGCATGATACTGAAGCTGTACTTCACAAGTTTCTTGTTGGGCAAAGTGCTTTGATATGAATTCCATTTCTTAACATAGTTTTTAACTGTGATAATTATCATCACCATGAAACTTGGACACATTAAAGGGCAGCAAAGAGTTACCTTGAGCTTTTATGTTTGGCTTTGCAATATATAAGCATTGTATACATTTGAACTAATATATGCTAATAAATACTGTGTTACATGTGTAATGTGTAAGGCCTTTATGTGTAACATCTGTGTAAGATTTATTTAAAGAAAAGGGGTTTGCTGGTTTAGAACAAATTGGAGAACTTCTAATGTTGGGAAACTCCAAGGATGAACATTTACTCAGATTTTTGGAGGGGTTTTGCTTTGCCATGTTCCAAAAGAAGTAATTGTAGTTAATGTAGCTTATTAGAAGTTAATTTTTTTCTGGATGTACATGGAAGGTGCTCTTTTCCATTACTTATTACTTACCTAGGAAGGGCTCTGGCTTCCCACAGTTCCACATGAACAGGTTCAAGGACTGACTTGCCTCTGTAAGGATGACCTAGCTCTGTCCATATTTCTTTAGCTACTTGTGCTGATGGCTTTATGAGCATGTACCTTGCAAGTGGGCTCATTGCTGTCAGCTGCCAGATTATTTCCAGTTTTCCAACTTTAATCAGTGTTCATGGGGTAAGGAAGCAAAATAATTTTTGGTCTGGACAGAAAAGTTCATCAGTTCCATGTTTACAAACCTACTCTCAAAACATCCAACTTTGGAACTCTCCTCAGCGGCTCCCCAGAGCACTGTGCAGAACAGCAGTTCTTTCCCAAACTTCTTTCACAGTCATCCCTATGCAAGAACCTCTAAAGAACCTCTCCAGAGAAGAACTAAAAGGCTTCAATGGACTGTTATGAACATTTTGAAAACCTCCTTAACAAATACAAAAAAACCTTGACAAAAAACCCCCTCTGACAAATACATTCTAGTAGGCTCTATTCTAACTACTGTATAAAAGAGTGAAAACCCTCCCCTGCACATGAAAAGATGCCCAAGGTACTTAGTCATGAGGGGAATGCAAATCAAAACCACAGTGAGATACCACTTCACACCCACTAGGATGGCTATAATAAAAAAGACAATAACAAATGTTGGCAAGGATGTGGAAAAATTGGAACCCTCATCCATCGCTGGTGGGAATGTAAAATGGTGCAGCAGTTTAGAAAGCAGTTTGGCAGTTTCTCAAAAAATGTTAAGCACGGCATTACCTCATAACCCAGCAATCTCACTCCTAGGCATATACTGAAGAGAAGTAGAAGTGAAAGCATGTAGACAGATGTTCCTAGAGCATTTATTTACAACAGCCCAAAGTAGAAGCAACAACTGGTGAATGGATAAATTAAATGTGGTATATCCAGACAATAGAATATTATTTCATCATGAAAAGAATGAAGTATTGATGTCACAACAGAGACGAATCTTGAAAACATTATGCTAAACAAAAGAAACTAGATACAAAAGACCACATATAGTATGATTCCAGTTACATAAAATGATCAGAATAGGCAAATCTACAGAGACAGGAAGTCGTTTAGTAGTTTCTGGGATTAAAGGTAAGAGGGGGAATGGGGAGTGACTACTAAGGTGTGAGGTTTTTGTGGGGGATAATGAAAATGTTATAGAATTGATTCTTAACTTTGTTAATATACTAGGAATTAATGAATTGTAAACTTTAAGTGGGTGAACTCCATGATATATGAATTATATCTCAATAAAGCTGTTATTTACAAAAATCTTCCCTTAGATTCTAATAGGTATTTGGCTGTGTATTATAATTTAAGTTTGGGAAATGTCTGTGGCATGAGTGAATTGAGTTTCATTTGGAAGAATAATTTTGATCTGGCTTACAGCTTCCAGTCAAAAAACTAGAAATAACACAATTTGCCAAGTAAACACCTGGTTAATACTAGAAAAAGTGAGCGGTTCAGTTAGTAGGCTCTTTACAGCTTTAAGGGAATAAGAACAATGGTTTTGTATCATACTTGTTCTCCAGGGAGAAAAACACTGTTTTCCTTCTTTTCTAGTTACTTTACTTACCATCCTAGAGACCAAGTGTGTTAAGTACCACTAAGCACTAAGTATGCATGTGAGAACAAGAGCTATTTCCCTTTGGGAAGAGAAGTTTTCAGAAATTAGCATTCCTTTCTAGTTTGATTTGGGCAATTGTCAGTGATTTTTTAAAGGATTTTTATCTTCATTGGATCTACATTTACTCAGACATTTAGAATTGGAGAAAGATTCCATTTGGATTAGATCCAAGATGAGTTCAAGTTCTGCTCAGTTGTCATATTATACACATTTATTTCTTGCCCTGGGATGATGACAAATCATTTCTAAATACTCACCCTCCTATTTTCTACCATTTCCTTCTCTACTCTGAATATTTGTTTGTAGAATGTTTGGTCCTGATGCCCTAAGAGGTCAAAGATGAACCCCTTCATAAAGATTAGTGCATACATCTTATCACGGGGAAACCAGAGTGTGGATATGAGTTCTGGTGGATTCTCAGCTTTGTTGCCAGGATGGAAATTAGTTCTGTGCTGTGGAAAAAGTTGCCGTTGTTGAGCATTTATTTTCTGAGTAACACTAGTGGGTTTTAGAGCAGGTGGAATACTGTAACCACCTGCCAATTCACCACAAGAGGATGACTCTACTTACTGCCTTAGGTCTTCTTCTTCAAGTAGCTTCTCTGTTTTTGGCTATTTTGATTTTTCTCTGGGTCTTTTTTTTCCTAGTAGACTGAACAGAATTTTACTTCTCTCTTTAATTCATGGTCACATTTAAGGAAGTTAGGTCACACAGGGAGAAAAAAATGGGACAATTATAATAGCCTAATCAATAAAATATATTAAAAAAATAAGGCAGTTAGGTCACACGTGTTCTGGGGTAAATCTCTCACGTATTAGACCTACATCTTTGGTTAATATATCTAGCTTTGCCAAGTTTCAGCTTCTTCATCTGTAATATGGGGCTAATGATGGTATCAGCCTAGAGGACTTTCTAGGAAAAAAATGAGATAATCTGTGTCAAGCAGTTGCCCAGCATTTATTGAACACTTAATTTATGCCTTTTAAAAATTGATTCTAGAGAGAAAGGGGAAGAGAGAGAGAAACATCAATTTGTTGTTCCACTTATTTATGCATCTACTATTTGTTTCTTGTATGTGCCCTGACCAGGATCAAACCTGCAACCTTGGCATATTGGGATGGCACTCTAACCAACTGTCTTACCTGGCCAGAGTTAATTTATGCTTTTTGAAGGGGACCAACAAGCAGTTAGTCCTTCAGCTCCTAATATTAACCAGACAGTTTAAAGGATGCCTAGTTATTCCTTTGGTAAGGTGCTCTTCACTTTATACTGCAGTTTCTTCAGCTGTACATTTAAGATAAACTTGCAGAATTAAATGGGATGATATACACAAAGCACTTAGAACCATACCCAGCATGTGGTAAGCTCTCAATGAATACCAGCTATTTTTTAAAATCATTCCTCTACCATTAGTGGGAAAAATTAAAAGGATACATGGCCATACCATGGGACTGAGTCATCTTGGATTGGTCATGCCTTGTTCCAAGGTTGGTTTGCACTGCCAGCAACTTGACTCTCTTCTCTTCCTCTTCCAGCGGCACAGTTGGACATCATTGGCTTCAACATTATCAAGAAATGCATCCACGCTGTGGAAACCAGAGGTAAAGTAGTTCAACAGATGGCATTATTCTCAGTGAAGGTCACACACCTGGGGAGGCGTCATACTGCTACCTGCTATTTTCCGACTTTAAGTGACTCATTTAATTTCCCAAGTGTCATTGCCAATGTGTTTTCATGAGCCGTGTTGCTCTGAAGCAGGGCCTCTTAGCTGATTTGGTGTCATTGATCTCTTTGGCTGATCCAAAGAAAGTTTTAAACATATATGTATCAAATGTGTGGGATTGAAAGGAAACCAGTTACTGAAGTTCAATTATTAAAATATTAAGCTACAATAATATGTGTTATGATGTAGTAAGATGTTTTTCTTTGTTAACACTTTATATAACAAGTTATAGTGGTGGGTTGATAACTGGCTTAATCTGGAAGTAGTAATATTTCAAGATGTCTGCAACAATTGTAATATATTATTGATAGTATCTGTGACTTCTGACCAAGTTGCAGGTACTGTTAATCTACTGTGATTTGTTGCTTATATCATAATGGAAGGGAAATGCTTAATTTTCAGTTAGAAGTTAGTGCAAACAAAGATGTGATTGTATTCCTAAGTTCATAGACACCCTGGATTCTCTAGTGAATCTTTTAGGGTCCATGGACCCCAGGTTAAGAACCTGCTCTGGGGAGTTTGTTGCTGGAGACCATCCAGGTGTTAAGAATGGGTCAGGCCCCTAGTCTCCTGTAGTGGCACTGTGGTCAGGCCCTCTCTATTACACTTCGACCTCTCCAGGGTCTGTAGGAGCCAGGCATAGAGACCAGGGATGTTGTTTCATCCAGGTGGTCTCCATCCCCTCTTCTGAGATCAGCACAAAGGTGATTCTTCATTTCTGACAGTTTGGAGCTTTGAGTGCACTGGTCTGTTGAACCTCTTAGAAAAGCTGATAACTATCTTTCCACTGGGTTTGATTTGAACCATTTTCAAATGTGTGAATCTTTTTTATTCTATAGCCTCTTAGCCCATCAGCGCTTTTTATTTGTTTGGAAAAAGTTCTGTCTTTTAAAGCAGGATCCATAACTCTTTCCAGTTGAGAAATATAGGCATCTCTATAAAGGCTATAAGTCATTGAGCAGAGGGGGAGAAAAAAATTAACTTTGTAAGTCTTCTCCTATCTATCTTGTCAAAAAGTATTCTTTCCAATGTATTATTTTAATGTATACTTACATTTTTAAATGTTTGCTTATTTTGACTATACCTTCCTTCAATAGAAAATTAAAGCAGTTTGCACAGATAATATAAAATATAACCAGAGAATATAAAATAGAAGTAGGTGACATTTCTGGGAATAATGGGTCTTGAGGAAATAAGGACATGAACCAGATTGAGCTGTAAGGCTGTTTACAGAAAAATATCATCATTAAGGTGAAAAATCAGAAACTGACCAAATGTCTCAAAATTTGGTTAAATCAACAGAGGTACATTTATGCAATAAAAATACCCTGAATCACTAAAAATGCAGTGGAAATATATTTATTGACACCCAAGATTTTCATTATATATAGTAAGGAAAAAATGCAAGTTATAAAACAGCCTGCCAAATATGAACCAGCCCATTCTGGGGGTGACGGGAGAGGGGAGATTCATTCTTGTACCTGTATCATGGTGTTATCTGTTTTCCATAACTACAGTTTCTCAAGTTTTAAAAGTAGATATAACTACGGTAATTTTTCAACAGGCATTTTGAAATGCTTTTCATTTTAAAATAAAGAATGAGATGTAAGAGATACAAGATAGAGGCATGAAAGTGGAGCCAAAGTGAGTTCAAAACTAAACTCCCCTCCCCTCAACTGCCCAACCTCATATGCTTGCCTGAGGTGGGCCACCTGTCTGTCACTCAGTTTTCAGCAGCCAAAACAAAGAGAGAAACCTAATCATTTAAAAACCTTCAGAGTCTGTGTGATGAATGCAAACCCATACCTCAAGAGGATGACTTTTTTCTGATGTCAAGCCAGAAAATATACATGATAAATAGTGAGGAAGACGAAGGTCACCAGTTGGCTTGGTCCCTTAGCTTCTGCCTGTGAAAATGATGTTTTAACTTCTGAGTAAGTTCATTCAACACAAAGAGGACATAAGGACAAAGTGAGTCATGTATTTACGTAAATACATGAAGGAACTGGCTGTTTCCCTGCCGCAGTTCATATACATACACATATAACTGTGATGGCCAGAGGTGACCAGAACCCCATGCCCTCTGGGGCTCATTAATCATTGCCCACTTGAAGCTGGGATTGTGTCAAGTTCCAGGAAAGCACAAGGACGAAGGAAAGAGATAACACTTCAGAAAGGACAAGCCCTTCACGCCCCCACTGAATAATGGTTTTGCTACCGAGTAACTTGGGGCCCTTCCCGTGGTTGTTGACCAGGGTCTCCTAGCCTGTGAACCATGCAGGATGATGGCCTGCTCTCCTAGGTCTGTTTTAGCTGTAGAGCCCCCTCATTGCAGACCACTTGCTTCTATTTGTGAGTTCCGTTTCTACATAGGTCTTGTAGAAGATACTGCAGAATCAGCTTTTCCCGAAATTTCTTTCAGGAAATTTTGTTTTGGCCCCAAAGTAGTGGCTCTGATGGAGCATAAATCACTGTTTTATTTGTTCTGTCCTGTGTCATATACTGACCTGGGTGCTGGACATATAATGGTGAGGAAGACAATCACTGTACCACGAGTTTATATTGTAATTGTGGGGGAAAAGACAAGAAACCAAAGTAGAAAGATAATTTTAGATATTATTAACTGCTATAAATAAAAAAGAAAAAGGGGCCAGATATGGGCCAGCAGTGTTGGTCATGGAATGCATTAGATCAAGGAGGTTGCTTTTAAGCTGACACCTGAATGTTGAACAGATCTGGGACAGGAGTGCCTGGGTGGAGGGAATTCTGTGCCAAGGCTGTGACTGGGGGCCTGAGCTTGATACGTTGGAGTAACAGGAGGGCCACTCTGTAGCATAGTGGAGTGGTCAATGAAACGGGCTGAGGCCAGGCCTGTGCTCGATTGTGTAGGGCCTTGTAGGCACAGTAAGGTTCGATTGTGATCTAAATGCTATGGGAAGCCATGGGAAGGTTTTGAGAAAAGAGAAGGTTTGAAATGATTTATACTTTGAGTTTACTTTGGCTAGTGGTTGAAAAATGGACATCAAGGGAACAAGACAGAAACCAGGAGACCAGGTAGTTGAGAGGTACCACATATGATGGGCCTAGGACCAACAGGAAGAAAGTCATTTTATATCTTAGTCTGAAGTATCATCCCCTTTTGTAAATGATACAGTGGTGATCTCATCTGTACTTAAATGAACAAAGGACTGAAGTGGGTTAGTTTTTGGTTCTTTGTTTAGGTGTTTTAAGGGAAACCCCTTCCAGTCTAGTTGTACATTTCCTTGGGTTGAATGAAGATGGTCCTTCTTTTTCTTTATAATGAATATTTTCATTACAAATGAATGGATTTTCTAATTTTTCAGTTTTGGCTAACATTCTCCAAAATTTAAAATGTCCTTAAATCTCAATATTTTCATTTGTATGTGAAAATAAGTTGTGAAGTGTTTATCCTTTTCTGAAGTATGAATTTTTGTCATGTCATTTTTGGCTTTTTAAATTAAAACACCAGTTAACTACAATCTATTTAAAGTATGTATTTTACATCTTTCAAAACTCTTCAGATGCTGCCTTTGGCAAGGGAAGAGGAAGGTTTCTTTCCCCTCTGCTGACTGAACTAACATGAGGGCTGAAGTGTGCAGCACATCCGTGAAATCCTAGACAGCTGTACCAGTTGCACTCCTTTGCTAAGAGCAGAGCTGAGTGACAAGGGACTTTAATTAAGGCGACTTTTAGAAGGACCGAGAAAATGAGAACAGTACCTTTGGCTGGGTTGGCTTGACTCGTGATTTGATGTACCTCTAATTAAATCATCACTGTTTCTCTTCTTAGGGATCAATGAGCAAGGGCTCTACCGAATCGTGGGGGTCAATTCCCGAGTGCAGAAGTTGCTGAGTATCCTGATGGGTGAGTGCGCACTGGCTCTGCCAGACAGGCCCCAGGGGACACGGAGAGGGCATCTCTGAAAGGTCGCCAGGTTTGTGTGTGTGGATAGCCCACAGGGAAGGAATCAGGGTGTTCCAAGAGGTAACTCTCAGAAACAAGCTGCCTCACTCACCTGTTTTCATGACTGCGGGGGTTCCTGGGAGGGGCACTAAGTGGAACTGGATGAAACAAAAAGTGGCAAATCTGAGATATCAATCCTTTCTTTTTTCTTTTTTCTTTTTTAATTTTTTTTGGATCTTTTTATTTATTTGTAGAGAGAGAGGGAAGGGAGGGTGAAAGAGAGGGAGAGAAACATCAATGTGTGGTAGCCTCTCACGTGGCCCCCACTGGGGACCTGGCCTGCAACCCAGGCATGTGCCCTGACTCAACCCTTTCTGTTTGGAGCCTTGGCCACTGCCAGTCCCAAGGACACTAGGTTGCTCATGTGACCACCACACCTCTGCTCTGTCTTTCATAGCTCATGAGTCCCTCTGTCTTCTCTGGAGACAGGCATTTAGTGGGGCACACCTAATGCCTGAGGAAGGGCATCCTTCTAGCCCATAGAGGACCTCTGGTGTCATGTTCCCTGTTAAAGAGAAGGTGTCATGTGACTCCCAGATAAAATATATATAAGCAGATAATTCTTCTGATTCTCTTTGCTTCTAGATTTCAGCCTAGTCTCTCATCTGAGCAGCAGAACCTCTTATGCAGCTGGCTGATATAAATATGAAGCTACTATCTGTGAATGTGCCATGTTCGGATCAAAAACCCATGAGCCAGTGAGCCAAATTTGCATAGGCTGCAGATTTCCTGTATTTTTAGAGATATGAATGCAGCCAGCCTCAGTGAGTCACATGGATCTAAATGGCAAACAGATCAGATTTCACAGATCAGTGGCTGTTATTTATCCCCATGGAAGCCCAGCCATATACTAGGAGAGACGGACCATCACTCAGGGTTCCCGGACTCAGTGTCCTGGGGAGGGGCACTTCTCTTGTTAGTATTTGTCATTTCTTTTGCCACTCCAGTTTCTAAAAATAGTTTTCATATGTAAAGAATTGTCCTCTCTTGTGTCTTGTGTTGATGAGAACAACTCTACCTCTTTTCGAGAGGGCTCCTTGCTTCTTGTAGGTAAAATTATACTATATTGCTAATAACACTGAAATCTTTCATTTGAAACTATGATTATTTTTAAGGTACTCCTTGGGAATCTGTTTTTGGTTCAGATTTGGAATATGGTTAGTTTTTTAACAAATTAACTTTTTATTTTAAGATAATTATAAATTCACATATGGTTGTGAGAAATAATATAGAGAAATCCTCTGGTCCATTACGTACTTTCCTCCAATAGTAACATCTTGCCAGGCTGTAGTACAATATCACAACCAGGGTATTGATACAGTGGAGATGCAGAACAGTTCCATCACCATGAGGATTCATTGTGATGGCCTTTCATGGCTATAGTCATCTGCCTCACCCCCATCCGTAACGCCTGGCAACCACTGTTCTGCTCTCCATTTTTGTAATTTTGTCATTTCAAGATTATTGTATAAATGGAATCATATTTCGTGTAATCTTTTCTGATTGGCTTGTTTTCAATCTGCACAATTCCCTTCAGATTTATATCAATAGTTATTTTTTTAATTGCCAACATTTGTGTACGGGTTTTTTTATATGAACATTAATTTGTTTCAGTAGGACAAATACCCAAGAATACAGTTCCTGGGTTGTATGAGGATATGGTTAATTTTTGAAAAATTATAGTGTAAGGAAGAATTAAGAGTTTAAGTAGTCAATCCTCAATCTTTCCATTTCTGATCAGAGCTGCAAATTTTTATGGAACGTCTGCTGTCTGAAGCAGATTGCCAAGTGCTAGAGATGAAACTTTAGAAAGATTCATTCCTTGTCTGCAGAGTGTCCAGTAGGAGGGAAATATGCATGCATATGAAAGCTGTAATGTAAAATATGATCCTGGTGCCTAATATGGACTGTATTTGGGAGATTGAGTATGGAGAGAACAGAAGAATAATTTAGATGCAGGAAGTAAGAGCAATGGCGTGGGGGCAGAAATCAAGCCCTGTGGTGGCTATAGCAGAGATTACTGATTTAATTTCATTTTAATACTTGCAGGTACTCAAGGCTGGGACAGGGGAGTTAAAGCTGAAAAGCTGAGATGGCCCCATTTGCTGCAAGGAGTTTGTTTTTTTCCTTCTGTAGGAAGTAAGATGCTATTAAAAGTTTCTAAGTAGTGGATTTGTGTGGGTTAAGACTATTACACCCAAAAGTGTCAAGGCAATTTAGAATAATTTAAAGGAAAAATAAAAGGCCTTTGTTTGCTCACATAACTGGTCAGTCCGAGATGGCAGGAGGATCTAGGTGCTCCAGGGACATCTTTACATTTGTGGGAGCCTTCTCTATGCGTTTGCCTGGCTTTTCATTATCTGTGACCTCTGCCTGTCTTGGTATTCTTCACTGGAATGTCCGAGAGAGTCCAGTCTCAGCAGTCCTTGGAGCTTGCATCACTGAGAAGAGAGTGTCTTTCTTGACAGTTTTGGCAGAAGTTCCCAGGGTGGACTTTGATTAATCAGTATAAGGCCATTCACATGATTCATTTCACAATCTCAAGCCAATCACATGATCTACAGCAGATGGATCCAGATGGCTTGGATCTTTTGTGTTTCTCTGGTAATCCTGAGCTATCTCTGTGTGGGTGGCAGAGGGTAGGGTGGGGAGGGGGTTTGTCTGTGGAACCTTGTGCAGGATTACTAACAGAGTGATGGAGGAGTGCTTTCCTGGAATGGCTACTGGATGATAACAGAGTTTTTACTAGATCAGATGCTAGTCTGAGGAGGATAACACTGACAGCAATGTGGAGCATGCATTTGATCATGGAAAGATATTGAGGAAGAAGACAGTTGCAGTAGGTTAGGCCAAGCATGCCCTATCAAGGGCTGGACCAAATAGCTGCTCTGAGGTCAGGAAGAAATGACGGGCTCAAAATGCGGAGAGGAAAGCAACATGATTTTGCAACCATCGGGATACGAACAGGAGAGCAGAAGGAGATGAAAGGTTTCAAAGATGACAGATTTTTCTGTAAGGCAACACTAATGAAAAGAAATGTTGACATTTTAGATGGGTTTGCTAATCTGAAAGAGAAGCACCTTAGCTCAGTCGTGCTAAGCGAAGAGTGGTATGAAAAGATCTTGTTTTTATCACTTTTCTTTGTGGCCCTTGAACAAGATATTTGTCCTGTTTTCTTCTTTACTTTTCCTAAGGACAGACATAATCATGAACATCTGAGAAATGTCATGAAAAACTAATAACTAGCAGCTGAAAGTCACAAGGCCAGCTGCCTCTGCCAGGAGGACACTGCAGATAGACTAGAATCCAAACTGAGGTTCAACCAGAGCTGAGAAATGAACACAGTGCAAGATCTAATCAAAAGTGGAATACAAAAATAATACTTAATGTAAACTGTATTTGAAAAATAAAAAAAAAACAATTAGAGAATAGTATCTGTGAATCTCACTACCAGTTACATTGAACAGTGTGGATCTTGGAATTGAGGAATCACCCATTGGGCCAGGGAGACTCCAGACCCGAAGGCCAAGCCCCATCTCCCTTCCCTTTTGTGAACATGCTGTCGTCTTCATAAGTTCTTGGCAGTGGTACTGGAGTGGGTTAGCCAAGAGTATAAAATAAATAAGGCTCCTGTCCTCCCAAACCTCTCCCTGTGATGGCCGGGCCGAGTGTGAACCATTCACTCCCTATTCCTGTATTCTATATTCATTGGCTGCCTTACTATAAGCAAGATTTGGATTATTTGTCAGAGTCTCTCAAAAGTGAAGTAGTGTATTTTTGTTATTTAAGGTATGGGTTAAAATTAAGTAAAACCAAAGACTTCCTTTGATCACTTTGAGTTTACTGTGTGCACTCCTAATGCATTGGGGGTTTTAGGTGGGAAGAGGGAAGATAGGAACCAATGATTTGAGAACGCCTTCTTTTTACTGATTGGGATTCCTTAAGAAAGCTTGCTAGAATTTCTCATAGCAAATGCGGTGGAGCCTCATGCTTCTGTCACACCAAGAGCTACCCTTGACCCCTCCCCTCTAGCAAGGGGTCATTGTCTTTGAAGGGTGAAAAGGACTCTGGGAGACTTGCAGATTCCTGGAAACAGAGCAACTTCCGTGTGGGTGCTGTTTCGTGTTTTTCTCCCCCTGAATGTGAAGCGAAGATAACTCTTTTCAAGTTTTAGTTTAAAGTTTCAAAAATATAAATCAGCTATGTGTTTGTTCAGTAAATGCATGTCTTTCTTCCTGTATATATTTTAAATAGCTTTTTTTAGATTAAAAGTTATAAGTTGTCATAGTAGGAAATTTGAAAGTTAGAAGAAAATAACAGTCTTGCAGACCAGAGTTAACCTTTATTGACCGTTTTATCATACCACTATCACCTTTTAAATATACTATCCTAAAATTTAATATAAAAATGATTTCAAAATTGGAATGGCACTACATATTTACTGATTTTTAACAGGCTTTTTCCATGTAGTAATGTAGAGTGTCTATTTCCTGATATTATTCAGGTACTGCTGGAGTATGACTTTTTTTGGCCATGTATTCAGGAGATATACTGTAACATTTTAATCAGTCCTCTAGTCTCGGATATATAGACTGGTTGCAATTCTTTGTCATTCTAGAAAGTACTCAGATGAACATCCCCATTGGGGCAAGAGCACTTTGGAGTTAGACAAGTTACTTTTCCACTCTCCATCTGTTTAACTTTACACAAGTTGTTTAAACCTTCCTGGTCTTCTGTCTCGTTGTCTATAATAATAGTCACTGTCTCTCTAACAATGTGAGGATTAAATGAAGAGATGTGCATGGGTTGCTGCACCCAGAGCCTCCACATGTTAGTGAATGCTCAGCTATTACTATTTTTAATTTTTATATGCCTATTTAATTATTTCCTTCATGTTTATTTTATGATGTTGACTTGCTGGGTCAAAATTTGTACATGTTTTCAAGGTTCTTCACTGATATTCCCAACTTTGCTGTCAGCCAAGTCTGAGGAGAGTATCCTATACCTCACATCCTTGCTGTCTTTATTACTTTTTTGCATATTAATTAAAAATGTATTTTTAAACAAATCTCATTTTTATTTAACTTTGCATATCTATAAATCTAGGTGAGTTTAGACATTTTTCCTAGGTTTCTTGCTGAGTTATGTTTCTCCTTTCATGAAATGTCTGTTTGCATTTTTAGCCTGTTTTTCTACTGATGTAGTCATGTTTGGATGGTGGGACCTGTTTAGATATGGAGGCTATGTTAAATATATATATTTCATATTGTCATTTATCTTGAACATTACTGTTGGTACTTTTTGTTTTGTCTTATGAATATTTTATATTTCTACGAAGTCCAATCTTTTACAAAGTCAGTCTTTTTCCTAGGTGGATTATATGTTAAAACACCTTCCTTGTTCCAGGATTGTGGAACTTTTTTGTTCTCCTTAAAACCCATGTGGAATTTATTCATTTACAGTGGAAACTAACTCTCCTTTTCCTCAATTACTTATTCGAGTGACTGTTAACCATATAGTGAGAAATTTTCCCCCTTTTCACTTTTATTTTTTAAATATTTATTTATTTTTAGAGAGAGGGGAAGGGGGGGAGAAAGAGAGGGAGAGAAACATTGATCAGTTGTCTCTCACACGTGCCTCAACCGGGGACAAACCCGCAACCTAGGCATGTGCCCTGACCAGGGGTTGAACCAGTGAACTTTCACTTTGGTAACCTTTTGCTTTGAGGGAAGATGCCCAGCCAACTGAGCCACACAGGTCAGGGTGCTTTTCATTACTTTAAATATCACCATATAGTCATTCTTTTGCACTCACTTTTGAGGTCTGATGAAGGAGTTTTTACATATATTTTTCTAAAGAAAAACAAACTCTTTGTTTGTTTGGTATTACACAATTCTCAAAATTTAAAAAAAAATACATTATTGCCACTTTGCACATTTTTAATGTTTGTTTTTCTTCTGATACTTTGCATTTTAGCAAAAATGATCAAACTTGTGCCCCATGTTCATGTCTTTCATTTAAATTTCTCTTGGGTTGATTTTTTTATTTGCTGTTTATAATGCAAGTTTTAATTTTATAAGTGAATTTTCAGTGTGTTTACTAACTCTACTTTATTTAGCTGTTTTCATTTCTCCCTTTCAGCTGTTCCCTTTATTTCAGTCTGTTATTTTTTTTTATTTGATGTCTTATTTCACAACATTCATATTTTTCTGAATTTTATTTAGGGTACAGAACAGGTGCTTTCTAAAAAAATTTTTAGACTGCTTTGGTCTCCTATTTTATGCCAACAAGTATTATGTCAGCTTTTTTAAATCTTCTGTTTAATCAAAACTAAACACAGAGAAGTTTATCTTTGTGGTTAAATTCACTGTGGATACTTGTAAAATTGGATGGCTATTGTACTTGATTCCATCTAACTTTCTGGCGTTCTTAAATCTTTCATCTAGAATGGTCCTAGACACCTGAATAGATTTCTCATTGTTCCACTGTTGGTAGTGGTTCTGGGAGAAATAGAGTTTATTCCTGGTTAATCAGAAGTGTGCTGAGGTTCTTTCCTTGTCACTCTCATGTTTCTTTTAGGACTTTCCCCCTTCTGGGTTCACTTACCTTGATATAAAGGGACACCCTCCACTTCTGTCCCCAGTCTAATTTCACTGCCTGGATTGTAAACTCAAGACAATTCTGTCCTCTCCAGAAAGCAGCTCGGGTGCTAGGATGGGGTGGAGGCAATGCAACCTGGCATCCCTCTCCAGAGGGGCTTGGACTATGTTTTTGGGTAGGCAGAGGACCCTGGCCGCCTATCTCATTGTTCCCGCAAATGGGGTCACTCTCACACCTAAATATAATGGTACAACCTCTGAGGGGCTGGTGAGCAGTATATTTCAAAATTTAAAGTGCACATACTCTTCGACCTAGAAATTCCACTTTGGGGATTGTTTTCAAGAAGTAAGACATGTAAAAACATCACTGTTTATCACAGCCAAACTGGGGAACAACCTTAATTTCTATGAATGGGACATTCAACTATAGTGCAGTGAAGTGTACTGTGAGGTAGATATGTTTGTGTGCTGATATGGAACAATTTCTTAAGATAGTGCTCAATGAAAATTGCAGTGCATGGAATGAATGACATGTCTAGTGTTCTTCTGTTTGTGTTTTTAAAAAGCCGTATTCATATTTTATATGTCTATGCATACATTCTTGAGATAGTACACACACACAAAACTGATGATAGCAGTTGCCTCCAGTATAGGAAAGGCTTACCTTTTTGTGGATATCTATTTGTTTTGCTTCAATTCATTTTTTTACTGTGTGCATATATTACCTTCTCTGTTGAAGGAGGAACAATTTTAATCTGCCTACATTATATTGTGTTATTAGGAAATGTAGGAGTTACATAGGTGACTTTCCTAGTCATTTCCTCTAAGTCCCTAGTGGATTTGTCAGCAACATAACAGGGGACTAGACAGATCTTGGGACTGATCCAGGTGACAGTTCTAAGACCACCTCCCTTGTAAACACTGCTCTCAGTCTATGTCTTCTGTTTTTCCAAATTCATGTGGGAGTGGGTTAGGGAGGAATGCACTCATTTTTCTTTATCCACACGATGCCTTTTTGTTCGCCAAGCTGCTCCTCTAGCCTAGGTCAGTTTTACTAAGGACTGCAATGGTCAAGTGATGTGGCAGGGAGAAGAGGATTGAGTTCTGAAGAAAATTTTACATTATGTCTCTGCATCTTGTTCAGATGCTACCAGGAAGTTTCTTTCTGTAGGTGAGCAGAGCATTGGTAGGCAGGTATAGAAATCAGTGGTGCTTTCTGAAAATGAGGTAGCTTGGTAGGCTGTCTTTAATTTAGTTTGAATATAAAATGAATTAAAATGGACGTGCTCAAGTTATGAGCTTTGCCCCATTGGTGCTATAAAAAGCCCTTTAGCCGGGCTGTAATTTGACTCTCCTGTCTGTAATGTTACACGATATTCCTATGGTTACAGAGCCCTAATAAGTGGAAGCTAATCATTAGTTTGCTAAATGTGGTTCATGGAACAGTTCACAACTCCCAGACCTGCCAACTGCTGCTTGTTTAGTGTCATGTTCGCTCTTCTTGGGAAGAAGTGGGTTTGTTCCTCAGAAAAATGTACAGTAACGTTTGTCTCGCATCCAGGAACCATGCAGTGTGGCAGCTCTCCATGTGTCTTGGTCATGGGAGGGGAAAAGGTCATACTAAGCAGAGTGTTTGGGTACCTACTCTTACTCGGAAGAAATCATTAAGGAAATATGAGATGACAAAGCAAGGAAAGAATTAAAGCTGCTGAGGTTTTGGATATTTTGTTCACTTTTCAGAAATTTGTTGTGATAGAACTCTATGGAGGCTACTGTTGTGTGGGGCCTAGAGAGAAAATCATGCTCCTTGGTTTCATATGACATGAGAGACTTCATTATTGCCCAGAGTCACCTGCAAACACATAGAGGTAGATGTGTTGCCTTTAGGAGCCAGATATGTTATGAGCTGGGGCCCTTTCTTCTCTGGTGTTCCAGTATGTGTCAGGGGAACACACTAAGAGCAGTAGGTGCCAGCTGGATTTGTGCCTTCACCTAGGGATTAAGCCTAAATCCTTAAGCCATTCATAACTATTTGGTTTCCTCCTACTAGGATGCAAGTGAATTCTTTCCCAGTGCCCACTTGTGACTCATTCCTCTTTCCAGCTGGAAGGTGTTGGCCCTTTCTTCTTACCCAGAGAGAGACAGTCCAATACCTTTTTTCTTATCCAGAAAGACAGTCCAGTGTCTGTCTCTACTTGCCTGCTGTGTTGTTTAGATCTCTTTGGCTCATAAAAAACAAACAAAAACAGAAAACCTGACCTCAAGTGGCATAAGGAAAAAGGACATTTATTGGTTCACATGACTGAAAAGGCATGGTGAGATACAGGGGCTCAAATAACATCATCGAGACCCACTTTTTGTGCTTTTCTCATCTCTGGCTTTGTTGGTCACACTCACTTTCAGGCTCTGTGTTGGCACTTAGAGCCATTGCAAAACCTTCCAGGTGCAAGCCCAGCAGGAAACAGCAGATCTCCTTTCCTCTGTCTGCTAGAAAAGCCATGTAGTTCACTGTGATTCAGCTGTCTTAGGTCTTGGGCCAACCCTAAACCAGTCCAGGGGTCCAGAGAGAAACTGTGCTTTGATTGGTCTGTCTTGAATCTCATTCCCCACCTCTGGAAAGGCAGAGCCTCACCTGAGCATTTGGAGTAGGTGTGAGGAGAGGGTAGCAGCAGCCCAAATGAAAATGGGTGTTGTGTTGTGTTGTGTTGTGTTGTGTTGTGTTGTGTTGTGTTGTAGAAAGGAAAGGGAATGGGAGATAGGAGGCAAATCACTAGTCTTTAGTATGAGGAAGCTGGATTCTCCTTCCAGTACACTGAAAAAAGTCTCCACTTCCTGCTGCCTTGCTAGCAGAATATGGGGTTCTCCTGGTTTGTGAAGCAGGCCATATTCCCCAACATCTCCTTAATTTTCTTAGCTGTGTGTGTGCAGCTCAGGAAGACTACAAGAATTATCTTTTTAAAAATAGCATACAGCCCTGGCTGGTGTAGCTCAGTGGATTGAGTGCGGGCTTCAAACCAAAGCATCGCAGGTTCGATTCCCAGTCAGGGCACATGCCTGGGTTGCAGGCCACGGCCCCCAGCAACCGCACATTGATGTTTCTCTCTCTCTCTCTTTCTCCCTCTCTTCCCTCTCTAAAAATAAATAGATAAAATCTTTAAAAAATAGTATATACTTATTTTAAAATACACTTATTTGTTTAAAAGTCCACATAAGAGACAGAAGACATAATCAGAAGCTGATATAATTATGGTGGCTCTCATTGCATTTATTGGTTTAAAACAATTTTTAAAAATATATAAAAGTAATGGTATCAGGTCATTCTTTAGAAAATATAACAGCTGTAATTCTGCCAGTATTAGGTAGGAATTTCACGTTTGAACGTAGCTTAAATTAAAAAGGAATGGTTGGATTTACAGGTAGTTAAAGGTTACATCCACAGATAAAGGCACACAAATCTAATTGAACAAAACAAAACAGAGATGCATTTTTTTCAGATTCAGCCTGTGGATTACTAGTGTTCTGCCCTTGGGTTAAAGATCAAAAAGCATGAGCCCACAGTCGAAAATCCAGCCCGATCCAGCACGCAGTGCTTATTCTGTTTTTTTTATTGCCTTTTTTTTAAAAGATGAGCAGGTAATCAGATACCCGAGGTACCTTAACATAAAAGATAAAAACTAAAACACACACAGAAATGGACAACCTTAAAAAACATAAAACACTGAAAAGAAAACTACCATTAATATCCTTAGAGAGATAAGACAAGATTTTGCATCCTTCAAGCAAGAGCAAGATGCTATTATAAATGGACATTAAAGAAAAAAGAACTCTTTGTAATAAAAAAATGTATAACAGATACAAGATAATAAGAGTAATGCTGCAAAGGTGAGAAAAGTCCCTGTACAGCTCATGTGAATGCCCCACCTCTGACTTCCCCACTGCTCAAAGTCCGTATTTTGGGGTGTTCAGCAAGGAAAAAGTTTAGAGATACAACAGAAAATAAATTAGTGAAATTCAGAACTTCTCAGCAGTTTTTGGCTATAAAAAATAAATAAAACTAACAGGGTCAAGTCATAGTTTAGAAAACATAAAAACCATAATTCTATCACTCTGACTCAACCACTATTTTAATTTTACAGCATTTCCTTTCAGCTTTTGTTCATTTGAATTTCTCCCAAACTTTGAAATCTTGATTTTTCTTTTTTTGCTACATGATTTTAAAATTACTTGATAATTTAGACATTTTTCTTATTGCTTGATAGCCACCATTATCCCATAAAAGCGACATTGTGTTAAGTAGATCTACCATAATTAAGTTAATCATTTTGTATTATTGGACATTTAGGTTGTCTCTTTTTTAATGTTTTTCTACTAGTATATGTTAAACATGTGGGTGGTATGTAACTTTTCTCATGTCTTATTGTCTAAGAATAGATTGTGTAAAGTGGGATTACCAGTTTAAAGGATATACATAAACATTTTTATGACTCTTGATACCTATTGCCAAATTGCTTTTCAAAACTGCTGCATTTATTTCTAATACCTTCAGCAGATTATTGAGAGGATAAGTTTCATTGAATTCTTGCTAATAGTAGACATTTGAATTCCTAAACATTTTCCTAATTTTTAAGAGGTAAAACATAGGTGTCCTTTTGTTTTAATTTGGATTTCTGTGGTTAGTAGTGAGGCTGAATGCTTTCTGTGTGCTTGATTTTGTAGCTCTGTTTTCTTCTCTGCCTCATGCATTGTCTTTTCTTTGTTTTAGACCCCAAAACAGCTTCTGAAACAGAAACAGATATCTGTGCAGAATGGGAGATCAAGACCATCACTAGTGCTTTGAAGACCTACCTAAGGTAGGGACTTTCCATTAGCAGGGCAGAGTGCCAGCTCGTTATCAAGCAATCAGGAAGAAAGCAGTTTTATTTTCAGTCTCCAGAGAGCTGTTGGGTGGGTGTTTGAGATGTGGAAACAGCTTATGTGTGGGTGCAGTAAGCTCAGCTGGCCAATCCGATTGTAAATCATCCATGGTTGATAGGTTGCCATTGTGCAGTGGTGCCATGAGTGATTTAGGAGGCTTTGTTCTTTATGAGAAGCTACTATGACAATTAACCTTTAATAGAACCGAAGATACCGTATTTCCTGAAATCCCTGAATACTCTATTAAGAAAACAAGGAATCCCACCCCATTGTAGTGTGAATGTATGATTATGTACCCTATGTATTTTGATAGATTTGTGCATTGCAGATTAAATATATTATTGACATTGATCCTTAAAAATGAGAACTCAATGGAACTCTTTTAGACTCCTTCAGCTTAAATTGGAAAATGTCACTTTATTGGGGAAGAGACTATTTTCCCATAATAATATATGTGATATTCCTGCTGCCTGCCTACACGTCCCTCAGTTATTAAGAAAGTAGGTAATTGTCTAGCCGCCTACATCTCAACTCAATTTTAGGAATAGATTGAAATTTATGATGGACTTGAAGGGTAGGCACACTATTGTTCTTTACTGTAGTTTTTACACAGGAAGCTGGGGGTCTAGTCTTAAGCAAAGAGGAGAACTATCATCATGGGTTGTGTAAGCATTTGTACAGGTTCTGTGACCATTCTCTTGGCTCAAAAACAAAATCAGAAAGTCACAAAAAAGGAGTTGGTGATGCAAGTTTTATTGGCTTTTGGAGAATTGATGGAAGGATCTTGAAGTCAGGAAGAAGATGTAACGCAAGTGATGACTAAGAGTTAATTAAGGGATTTGATGAGCATAAAATAAAATCTGAGCCAAGAATAATGTATGGTCTGTTGAGAAGCTTATTATTTGGACTATCAGAAAAACCTCAAATTTACAGTTTAACATATTCATTGAATATTTATACACTTAATACTTCCATTATAGTTTATACAAAACCATATTGTAGAGGTTCACATGTAGCACTACTTTTTACATGTTGATGGTGATTTGCTAATAAACAGTAAGTCTAAAATAGCAGGTAAAATTTTATTGTTTCATGCCTAATGTCAGGGGTTCTAGCCCTTTGGCATTCTTGAGCAGAATTCCACGGTGAATTTGCCACAAAAACACCTACAAAAAATCTCTCATAGTATTTACAGATGAACTGATCGTAATAACAAGGTGCTGGGAAGATGAGAGTTTAAGTACAGGTATTTGCAAATGTTTAGCTAGTTGCCTATTTCTCAGACATATTTTAAAATGCTCTTGTTGATGAGTGAGTCACTGCCTAAAAAGGAAACCTCTTGGTTTGTGCTAGACTTTTTTGTATCAGTTGTGACAACAAAACAGTTGTATCCATTTCCTTAAAAAGGAGGGAGAATTAAAATTTCAGGTAGAATCTCAGGATCTTTCAAAGGGAGACTAAGTTGAGTTGCTGTTGTTTCCCTGTGTGTCTTTGAGAAATGTAATACAGTTTGGCAGTCTCCAGGCTACTATTTAGAGAGAATACGACTGTTTTTTATTAAGCTAACTAGTGTGTAACCTTTTATTCCAGAATGCTTCCAGGACCACTCATGATGTACCAGTTTCAAAGAAGTTTCATCAAAGCAGCAAGTAAGTTTTCTATTTTGTCACAGTTTTAAGGGGAAGGGAATAGAGTTTTCTATTTCAAAGAACAGTCAGGATCCCAAAATAAATATTATCTAACACTTCATATTCTGCATGTAAACTACCCACACACACCCATGAGTTCAACACAGAATAAAAACGAAACCAAACTGGGATTGCCGAGGGCCTTGCTACTATGCTGAATTTACAGTGCAGGAGAGAAACTTCCGAAGTGTGTTTCTGAGGGTGGGGAGAGGACAGGAAAGCAAGTTTGCCTATCTAATTTTGATTATTGGCATTCTAACTCCTTGGGTTTTTCCCAGCCCTTAAATAACATTTTACAGAATGAATCAAATTTTGCACATTACCTAAATTGAGCATTGGAAGTGTTTCCCTGAATGTGACACCATTTATATAACTTCTCAGTCTGCTTTCTATCATGACTGCCATTTACAGCTTCTAATCATTCTTCAGCTATATCATCCAGGTCTCTAGCATCACATTACTGGTATTAAAATACATAAGGATTAGGTGCGAGCTACCCTAAGTATGCTGGAATTTGTCTACGTGGGGCATGCCTGCTGTAGGGACAGTGAGATTCTCTATCAGATTTAAATCTGGCATGAAACCCCACAGTGCTATTACACCCCTAGTCTGTGCCTCTCCCTGCTTGCTTTATGTCTTCAGGGTTTGTTTACCCTGGTAGCTACTATTGGCCTAATTCCGTAGCAAGTAGTGTTCTGATGGCTGTATCTACTCATAGTTTTCCCCTTCAAACAGGGAGGAGAAAGGCATGGGAGAAAGCTAGGAGTGAAGATAGTGTTTATGTGATATCTTTCCCAGAGAAATTCCAAACCCATAGCAACCATTTTCTAATTAAATCTCACATCAGTCCTATAAATAGGTATGGACTACCCTCCTTCTGCTTCCCAGAAAAATGGAGCCACTTACCCAAGTTCAACCAAGAGTACACAGCAGACCGTGATTTAGGTTACAGGTTGGCAGAAAGATTCACATATTTACGTGCCATTTCTTTCTTCTCTACCAGGCTGGCTGTCACACATGGTTTGAGAATAACTGGACATTGCCTTTGATTTCTTTGACACTATCATGAGGCATTTTGCTATTTGAGACCCTTGTAATGTTGTTCACTTATGATTTGTTTATCACTTACTGAGTGCATGAAGTTCCTTCTTTCCTTGAAATGAAGACGTCACTCCAGGGAGTCAGCTGCTTCCAAGTTTGTTCCTGCTCTGTTCAGTTGACTGGCTCCATTTCATCACGTCATCATTTTGGCTTGATTTTTTTGATGGCCTTTTTTTTTTTTAATGAACTCTTTTACAGAAAGCACCACTAAAAGCACTTGTACAGATAGTCATTCTAGTCATGAGTACACAGAACAGTATCTTAACCCTTTGAGAAATCCTCAGTCTGTCTGTCCAACCTTCTTTTTCCTTTGATTTTGTCTTGTAAACTGATTTAGCTGTGGCACTGATCAAATGTTACCTCCCTTCCACTTTTGCAGAGCTGGAGAATCAGGAGTCTCGGGTCTCTGAAATCCACAGCCTTGTTCATCGGCTCCCAGAGAAAAACAGGCAGATGTTACAGCTGCTCATGAACCACTTGGCTAAGTAGGTTTAAGAGTGATTTCTGGCCCTTTTCTCACCCCTAGAAAGTTTCTATCTTAGCACTGAAGCTGGCCTCAGTTCTGCTTATGTTTGCCTCTCCCATTATTGCATCAGGTATGCTGGAGGCTTAGGAAAGAAATGTGTGAAATGTTAACTGCAGAGGATAACAGCAGCAAATGCCAGATGGTCTTAGCAAAGTGGGCTGGGAAAGTGCCCCATTCAACCAGACTGCTAGACAGAGTTTTCAGGGGGGTTTTGCTCTTGCAATGACCAAGGGCAAGCAGGAGTGTGTTATTTATGATAAGGTCACCATCCAGAGTTTTCTGGAGTTATATGTTCTTGTGACAATCAAGGGGGAACAGGAATATGTTGTGAGTTTACAGACCTTAGATTTGAAGTAAAGAGGCCTGGGTTCCAGAGTTGAATCTGCTCTTACCAAGCCAGTTAGCCAGCCCTAGACAAACCACTGACCTCTCAATTCCTTAATTTCTTCACCTGTCAAATATGGCTAGTAGACTCCCTCTCATCTACAATGTCATTGATTTTTTAAAGTTACATGTATTAAAATCTTTGAAGTAGTATAGAGATTAAAGGAATAATACCCACTTGCTCTTTAAGATCATCAAAGCATTCAGTGGGGGCCTGATTTTCCTGCTGGGAATATTTATATTCCTGGAATGGTTTTGAATTTTTATGTGTCTTCTGTTGCTTGACCCTTTTCAGAATGGTCTTACTGTCTTCCCTTGTTGTATCAGTTATTGGATGTCTGTCTGTTCTAACCTGCCATTGACCGATGAAATGTTCTTGATTGGAACTGGAGCATAAGAGAAGACAGAGTCTAACAGTTAACCTAAGTTGTTAAGCCCTGGATTCCACTGAACTGATGTAGCGTTGGACCTTTCCCACACTTGTTCATGCCATTAAGTCATTTCTTTGGGATAAGTTGGTACTTTGCTGAGGGAGATTATGGTGGTTTGTTTTCATATTTATACCAAAAGCTTGATATTACCTTTTGGAGAGAGAGTACATATGTGACCACAAAGATTTCCACAGGTCTCAGTATGAAGAAACAAGAATGATTTTCCTGTTGGTGAGAAGCAATTCGGCAGTCAAAGGTTGCTCCGTTATTGGTCAAATGTCTTTCTTGCCATTCTGTAGCTGAACTGTACTGCAATAATTATGATTTAGTTTTATTTTTTAAATTAATTAATTTATTTTTAGAGAAAGGGGAAGGGAGGGAGAAAAAGAGGGAGAGAACCATTAATGTGTGGTTGCCTGTCATGTGCCTAGGCATGTGCCCTCACTGGGAATCAAACCAGTGACCCTTTTGGTTTGCAGCCTGGCACTCAATCCACTGAGCCACACCACTCAGGGCGTGATATTGTGATTTATAAGAAATATAAATATTTTTCATGTGTATATTTGGTCTTCATCCACAATTCCTGGCTCATGACTTTCTGAACCCTTGGAATTTCCTAAGTATTGATGGGGTACAGAGGTGTCTTTTGTTATGGTAATGAGGTGACTTCTGGAACCAACCCTATGATAGGACGGTTGGAACTTTCGGTCCTGCAGCCCCCCATCTGATGTTGAATCAGTTGCCAATGGCCAATGTTGTGACTGTAAGGAAGACTGTAAAGTCCCAAGAGGATGGATGGGGTTTGGAGAGCTTTGGGTTGGTGATGACGTGGAAATGTGGGAGAGTGGCGCCCTGGAGAAGGCATGAAGCTCTGTACTCCTTCTCTATACCTCACTTTATGCATCTCTTTCATCTGGCTCTTCCTGAGTTATATCCTTTTAAAATAAAATAGACTGGTGATCTAGTAAGTAACATGTTCCTCAGAGTTCTGTGAGGCTGTCTAGTAAACTAATAGGACCCAAGGAGTGTGTTTGAGTACTTCTGATCATATAGTCAGTGAGTCAAAAGTTGAAGTGAGAACCTGGATTTGGGATTGGAATTCTGAGTTTAGGGGGTTGTTGGAACCTCCAATCAGTGGCCAGTCATTCAAAAGCACAGGAACCTGGGCTTGCATCCTGGGCTTGCATCTGGCATCTGAAGTTTGTGTGTGTGCATGCACATGTCTGTGTTTTGGGGTGGGAGCAGTCTCATAGGACTAAACCTGTGGACTCTGATGCTGTCTGCTGCTAAACAGAAGTGAGTTGAAGTCTCGGATAGTTTGCTGGTATTCTGAAAGTTTGTTGGTTTGGGGACCCTGCCCTCCCAACATAGATATGAAGTCTGGGAACCCAGTTTATCCATGTTCAGAAACAAAGCAAAGCAGAGAATGTGCAGTTTTGCAAGGAGAATGCCCCTGAAGAATCCTGATGAAGTGTGTTTGAAATAATGGGAACTGGGCTTTAAAAAGTAACTCCAGATGCTCTGAGATGACGGTTTGATGCCTGTTCCATCAACCCAGTCAGGCATTTTTTTAAACAGAAAAGCTAGATCTTAGTTGCAAACCTTTGTGCACTTGAAGGGCCTGCACCAAAACAGAGGGAGTTGCAGATACATGGTGCAGCCAAGCATGTGTGGGATGCTCCTGACTGCTTGTGGTCACTGGGTCTTATGAAGCCCTCCACACCTGCTGGGAGCAACTGGCTGAGATGGTTTAGGAGCCAGATGAAAACCGTTGGGCTTTTTAAACTGTGCAGTTGTGATGAGATCTTAATTGCACCAAGAAAGAAAGAGTAAACGGTGAACCAGCAGAGCCAGTGCTGAATCTTACCATTTTTAAAATACCCTGAGAATTGTTAGGAATCTTTAAATTAAAAAAAAAAAACAAACAAACAAACCCTTAAGGTCAATCTTGAACAGTTGAATCTTCTTCTCCTGCTGGATGGTTCACTTCCTCCCTCTTGTTCCACTCTCTGCTTGCTCAGTCCCATTAAATCCAGTCCATCTTTGTCCCAAACTCAAGGAATCATACAACTGGACTATGCAAGTTACAGCTCCGACCTTGACTTTTTGCCTTCTAACCAATTTTGTTGCTAGATTTATTTACTTTATAGCATTTCTGGAGCATTATACGTTGTTTTTGATGCTTATCATGGATTTTCTTTGAAGTTATATGGCATTTCCTTGTTCATTTAACCATTAAGAAATCCACATATAGACAAGCTCTCGTGCCTGTAACATGAGTCTGTCAGAGCTGATGTCAGAACACACACACTTCAGTGCTCTGCATGCTGTGTTCACTGTGTTCTTGGCCTCTGGAGCCTCTGGATTTAAAATGTCTTGGAGAAGATAGGTGTAAATGAGCACTGCTGAATCCAGTAAGGAGTATTTATTTAGGTCTGAAAAAATTCTTTGACACCCAGGGGAGTTCTAAGATTGCACTTAAACTCTATATGCTCATTTACAGCACTGTCCTATTTTAAAAGAAAGCAGTAAGGGAAAGTTAACTTGGGACAAGGGATTGGTTTGTCTGTTGCATTCCAGTTTTCTCAGGTTCAGACTTACCCTAGGATATGCCTGAACTATTGTTACTCTGGTCCACTTACTTAATGTTCAGCTTCCTTCCTAAGTTTTGGTTTCAGGGCTGGTTCTGCTGGAAAGCCCAGTGTTTACTTCTCTCATTACCTACTGTGCTTGCCCTGTGTATCACAGATGTCTGGTTCAAAGGGGAGACATTTTGTATTGTGTATTTTTTAAAGTATTCTTTACAAACACTTTCCAAAATTGATTTCTTTTATCTGTCGAAGGAGAGTTAAGACATTTCAGATTTAATCCCAAGAAGATACACATTCAGAGGGGAAAAAAATCTTAAGGGAGAAGGGATAAAAACTTCAAACCTCCAAATATGATTACCAGGGTACATCCAAATCATAGAGCTCTTGGATTTGTTTCAGACCTCAGAGGGAACATGAAAATTATAGGCAACTATGCACATATTTTTGTGTTCCAGCTCAAATCTACTCTGATAATTGATGTTTTCTATTTGGATCTTGGAATCTAGTATACAGTGTGTAGTCATGCACTGCAAAGCACAGTTAGACTCACCTGGGGTGCTTGTTTACATTGATGTTGCTGGGCCCCACCCCTGGTCTACTAGAGTGGACTTACCTGGGAATCTGCTGGTTTCCCCCCAGGGCATTAGGATGCAAACAGTCTTTTGAGAAACACTGGCCTAGAGAATGGCCCATATGCAGGGATTTTCTATATGAGAGACAAATGGTATTGAGAGGAATGGATTGGGATTTAGAAGGTATTAGAAATAGGAAGAAGGTCAAAGCAATGAGTTCAAAAAGGAGATTTTTTAATAGTTAAATAATTAATAAATTACTAAAAAATATCCAGTTTTGATTTCCCAGGTCTTTACCATTTGATCTTTCATTAAACTGAGTGTTCAGCAAATGACTATTTTAAATCAAGCATAAAGCATTTTGATTAATAAAGAAAATTGTCCCCAGCTAGCTGTAGGACCTTGTAGAAACCATTCAACCTCTTTTGAGCCTCAATGTTCTAAGTTCCCTTCCAATCATGTGATTTGTGTTTTTGTCATTTGGGAGGGGGAGTCAGGGCCGGGGGATGTAGAGAAAGTACTTCCTGGTCTTATAATTGTAGAAGGAAATAAGAGTAGATGAGTAATAAAGACTAATTTCATGGTAGTTCCCTGGTGTTTACATAGTATGATGACTCCAAGTATGTTGTATATCTCCACACATACCATTCATAGTGGCTCATTGTAACTTTATTACAGTGTTTATGCTGTGTGGGAGGATTTCAAAAGACTCTCCATATATCAGGAGTGGCTATTAAAAATACCTTTTCACAGCTGGCTTTCTCAAAACATGTATTGAGAAATAAATCTTAGTCTCTTTTCTTTTTTGAAGCAACTGCTCCTTTGTTACTAGGTTATTGTTGGAGAGGCAGAGTCCTTTTCTTGCTTTTCCAAAGAGGTATTGTATTATTTAGGATGCTTTGGGTTGCAAGAAACAGAAAGTACACTTCAGAATAACTTAATAAGGAAATCTCTTGTCCTGAGGGTTGGTTAATTTCTCTGTTCATGGAGGACTCAGGTTATTTCCATGGTCCTGCTCACAGCCAGCTTCTTCGTGTTGGCTAGATCTTCTCAGGGCCGTAAGATGTTGCGTTGTATCCTTGCATGTTAATGGTGGTTCAGAGACAGAAAAAATGTTATTTTTTTCTTTGAGTCTTTTTTTTAAGACCTATGATGATACTTTGCTGAGAAGTTCTACAACAGATTTCCTATCACATCTCATTCGTTTGAATGGTACCACCATGATTTTTTATACCAAACAGCATTGACCTGGGCTACTTGTGGGAGGCACGGATGCCAATGTAGAAGTAGAGGATGCCAATGTAGGCAGTCCATAGTGCCTGCTGCAAGTAATCATGGTAACATGACATTTAATAGAGAGCATTAAGTCTATTGAATGATCTTTGCTTGGCATGGTAACTTGATCAAAACATACGGATTTAAAAGGCCAGATTGGGATAGGAGATGAATACATTGCAGTGTGGGTACAACATATACTAACATTCCAAGATTTGGGGAGTGGAGGGTGAGAGTGAAAGGAAGAGGGCAAATTTAACTTTCATCCTATTGCTTCTTGCTGGTTCCTTATTATTGTTTTCATTGCCCGGTTGTCATATAAGTGAGACCTTATCGAAATATAGGACGGGACAAAGTAGGTTTACAGTTGTGAGTATGTGAAACACATAGTTTATTCTTGTGTTATTACGTATTAATTATTGTATTATTTTCCATACAAACCACTGTAAACCTACTTTTGCCTCACCCTGTATTTAGACTCCATTGTCATAAGTTATCAAGGGTTAAGCACCTAGAACCTTGGCTGTTTTTTCCTTCCTGAGTACTTCCGGGCATTCCTGCAAATCAGGAAGGATGTATCCATATTTCCTTAGTGATGTAGAAGCAGAGTGAATTGGGTTCATGTACAAATGCCTGTGGTTATAAATAAAATCATTGCTAGGCCTTGGCACCAAGGGGGATGGGCCCTGGTGGATAACTAGCATTCCTCAAAGAAGTCCTTAAGAAAAGGGCCAAAATAAAAGGAATTTGGCATGAATACTTGGCAGTAATTTATATCTTATAGATACTCTAATGTTCCTTCTTCCTCCATCCCAAGTCTAGAGGATAAGATTTAGCTTAGTGAAGAACTATTGAACACATGAGAACAGCTAGTTATTTCCTTGCCATCAAGACTAGTCCAAATAAAATAGCTGTGGAATTTTACAAAGCACATTTAAAAGAAAACAGTACTTTTGAGATGATGGCTTTCTAAGATGGAAAACTCCTGTGAGCTTCTCTGGCAGCCTTCCCTCAGCCATACTCCCTGGCTTCTGAACCTTTCTTCTCTCTAGTAACCACTGGGCTCCCACTGCTGCCGGTACAGAATTGCTTGGTTGCTGGGCCACTGGTGGTGTGGCCTCATACCCCAACATTGACCACATTCTCCTGTCCCATTTGGCTTCTGCCTCACTGACTCCTACCCTGAACTGACAATCTGGGTGATTTTAACCCCTAACTATCTTTTGAATCCACCCACTTTTCTCCATCTCCATCAGTACCCCCTAGTCCACACTGTCATCATCTCTTTTCCAGACTGTGTGCAAAGGCTTCCTCCTGGCTTGCTCTGGCTGGTGGAGCCCTGGCTCCCCTCCAGTCCACAGAATGTTTGCTTTGCAGCTGGGGAACTAGGAACACTGCAGATCTTAACACGTGATTCCCCTGTTTAAAAAACCTTCAGAGGCCGCTTTCCCATCACTCTCAAGATAAAACTCTGGATATGGCCTCTCAGGCCTGGTCTGGGCTAGACCCTGTCAGCTTTTGCAGCTTCACCTTGTGTCCCTCATGATCACCATTGCATCCCTACTGGATGGCACACAATGGACACTCAGGAATATTTGTTGGATAGAAGCATGATAGTCCCTTTGCCATTCCTCCAGCATCCTCTTTCCTGCTCCCTCTTTTCGCCTTTCACAGCTCTTTTTCCTCTGTCTGGAATGGTCCCTCTCTAGCCTCTGCTGCCAAACTCCACCTCCTTCTTTTGCCTCAACTCAAATGGCACTGCCTGCAAGAATCCTTTCTGCCTCTGGTGTCCTCTCACTTTCCTGAACTCCCATAGCCTTGGCTTATTCCTCCCTTTTAGCGTGTATCACGTTCCACCTTATGGGATACGACCAGGTGTGTATCTTCTCACTCCTACTGGGTCATAGGCTCCCAGGGGACAGGCAGTCTTTCATCTTTTATCTATCTCTCACCTAGAAGCTGCAAACAAGGTCCTCTAACCAGAGCAGCCCACACATGTGTTCTCTTTGGTATTGTTGTCCCACACATTGCTGTTTTTACAATTTGGACAGGTTTCCAGCGTTTGTAATGGGGGTACTATTACTGGAAAAAAATCAGATCTCCTTGCTAATAATTGGCTGGAACTGAATAGAGATCACACTCCATCCCCCGAGCATGCCTTCTTCAGTGCTAAACAGTCCCTTTTGTCTCTTGCACCTGGCCCACTTCTTTCATGCCCCCTACCTGCCTGGCCATGGTGTATGCATTTGGGTTTCAGCCCTTGGCCTGACTGTTTGCTAATCCAAAAAGAGGGGCTCGATATTTGATGACTATACAAATGAAGAAGCAGAAATGGGTTGGGAGAAATACTTCCCTGACTAGCTATTTTTCTCTTGAAAGATTTATTATTTATGATAGATTGGAGGTTTCTGGAAGAAGTGAGAGATACTGCTACCAGGTCTGTTTATGTGTATAGGAGGGGAGGAGAGTGTATTTTTTTTAAGAATGGGATTCTCAAAGGACCTTTTGTAGTTATTTTTGGCAGAGCTAAAGGAAAATCTATTTAAAGGGACACTGCACAGAGGACAACCACATGTTTAAGAGCAGGGAGGTAACTTAGCACTTTAAATTAATGGAAATGTAGAAGAGGAAATCAGAGCTCAGCCCTTACTTAGCCTCCTGCCAGATCTTCACTTACTTTCAACCCAGGAATTTCTCTGTTCTGTGACCTTCCAACCTTCAGGGTTAGGGGAAGGAAAGATACACGTTCAGTTTAAATTTTTGGCTTTAAAAAAGAAATCAACAAAATTTCTGAATTCAAGGAACTAAATCTTTCACATCATAAGAAACGCCCATCCTAAAAAGGGGAAATGCTTGGCTTCAAGCTGTTAGTAATGCTCAGCAGCCTTAGCGCTCCTTTGATTTGCGTCTCTTGTTTGTTTTGAGTTATTCCACTCTGTTTGGGTTAATTTTTTTTCAGTGACTTTTCTGTTTTCTGATGCACCTCTTCCTCTTCTGAACTTAAGGAGCCACCCATTGAGTTCCCTCTCAAATTCAGGAAGGACTGAGGAGGAGGATGCTGTCTTTTCCTTTCTGTGCAGCTGCCGCCATTTATTCAGGATATTAGAAAAGAGAGAGTATTAACAAACGTGGTCACAACTTAGTTTCTTCTTTGCCAACTCTTAGCAGAGCCTGATTTTTTTTATTTTTTTCCATTTCTGATTTTATGTGAGTCCTCTCTCTCTTTTTCTTGAGTTTAGCTAGAGGTTTGTCTATTTATCTGTCTTTCAAAAAAACTAGCTCTCAGTTTCATTGATCTTTTCTGCTGTGTTTTAAGTTTTATTTCATTTATTTTTTTTCTCTGATGAGCCAGAATTTTTATGCATTGGCCCTGGGAGTCGTTTCATTAAACATCTCTTTTTGGCTGAGCAGCAGTTTCTAACTGATTCTAACACTCGCACTGTTTTGGACACGGAAGCCCTCTCTTGCTGCATTCTCTTTTCATTGATTGGTGAACATTATCTGTGATACTTATGTTATTACACTGACTGGTTTCCCAACCAGTTCTTCGCAACGTTGGGGCTCAAGTGTGGCAGCTGCAGTGAGGCAGCCAGCTAGGTAGCTGCGGTTCAATTATAGGGCTGAGAACATAGTGGTTAAGAGAGAACATTCTGGAACTGGGCCGCCTGGTTTTGCTCTCATTTCTGAAACCTTGCGTGAGTTATTTCACTTCTTTTTGCCTGAGTTTCCTCATTTGAAAAGGAGATATAATAATTGTATAGGAAACCTTTAAAGTAGTGTGTTAGATTTTCTTGACTTCCCTGCGTCTTTCAGCCATCACTGACTGCAGTGACTAGTTTTGTCTTCTCCAACTGACTTCATGCAGGTGCAGCCAGATGGCCTGTAGCCTTGTGACCATACTATGTGCCTCCTGCCTCTTACCTCCCGTGTGACACCAAGTGCTGTTCACACATGTACAACCTGGAAGCAAGGGGGCATTTATAAAACTTCAGAGGGAAACCTTTGACTAATGGGAGGTGGAAACTGGGCATCCTAAATAGCAGTCATTAGACAGCCTCTTGGAAGATGGTGTCAGTAGATTGAGCCAGTATTGATCCATGCACTAGGCAGTGGCTGGCTTCTCTGCCTCATTCCCTCAAGAACTCCATAGTAAAGGCTTATCATCTAAGTCTTAACCCCTCACTCTCTTCTTTCTGGGAATGTAAAGACATTAACACCTATTCTCTCAGAGTTGTTGTGAGAATTAATCAATCCACATAAAGATCTTAGGAGAGTGTCTGGCATGTAGTATACCCTCCATAAATGTAAGCTTTTACAATCTGGGAATTCAGGGGATGGGGGAAGGAGGATCATGAAGCTGTGCTTTAACGTGAAGGAAGACGGGGGACTTGTTCAAAAGATTAAACTGAAACAATCAGTCTTACTGATGGGACAGGGTTTTCTTTACAGTTCTGTTATTGGCAAGCAAAACCCTTAGGGCTAGATGTTGAAAATGTAACACATACAGCTCTTACCCACTTGGGAGATTTTTGTGTGTGCAAGTGTTTATTTTTGCTTTGCTTTTGTTTTCTTAACAATTTGTGTGTGTGTGGCCCAAAGGGCAGAGCATCCATCTCCCCTTCCTAGCAAGGGTTGAGCCAGTACAGGGTCACCTGGGAGAAAGAGCTATTGAAATCTGCTCTCGGGTCATATCTTACACCAAGCCTCACACTTCCTTGTGAGTATTCTGGGCTCTTCGAGATCCAGATGCCCTGTGGAGCAGTGCACCTGTTTGAAAGCACAAGCTATGTGGGGCTGGTCTCCATGGGAAGTTAGCAGCTACCTATCCTCACCCTCCTGCTTCTTGGTGTCACAAGGCTGATTTCATCTCAGAAGCAGCCCTCTTTGTTACAGTTTAATAACTCTTAATTTCCTGGAGGGGGACGACGTGTTATATCTTGAAGACTCATCTTAGTCTGCACGGTCTGGAAATTTCCACTCATCTTTGTGATCTTCAAAATGTTTGTTTTTGTGAGAGCGTCTGACTTTCCCTCTTTCTTACTCAGTTTGACTGCTCTCTCAGATGCCATTCCCAGATAAAACATTACCATCTGCTGTGAAAATAGTCCTCTGTGCCTCCAGTTACCCCTTTGTTCAGTCTTCACGTGGATTTCCCTCTCTGAGTTACTGCAGTCTGTGTTGAAGTATTAATCTATGCTCTAAGGGAATTTATATATCTACATTCTAATTTATATATCTGCATCTTCATTCTGTCTTGGTAGACTACTACTTGGCAAACTACTTTTGTAGTTTAACTCAAGAGAGGGTTTGGAGAAGTATTTAGGTGATTTGAATTTTGGATCGGTCCTTTCTGCTTTCTCACATGTATGGTATTGTTTTTCTTCAAGCACTTTAGCATACCTTTTTAGTGTTACCGATTTGGTATTCTGAAAGTAAATCATTATTTCTTGGTTCTGTGCAGTAGGTGGTAGAGGAACCCAATGTTTGGCCTGTTAGTATATTGCAAGCAGGTCTTCCTATGCACTTAGAGGTGTGTAGGATTTGATAGAATAATATCACTTGTTTTATTAAAGTCAGACTTTCACTGAGAAAATGGGGGGTACCCTAGGCCTCAGATAGAGTTGGTACATTAGGTCTTTGGTTGTAAGCAATAGAAGTCAAATGTAGCTATTTAAAAAAAGAAGGGAATTTATTAAAAATCTCTAGGTCAATCACATAATTGAAAGTAGAGTTGAACTATCAGACATTGGAAAGCAGCCTCAAGAGCCTTATGTATCTGACACATCCCTATACTGTTCACTCTTCTCTTCTAGATGACCGTCTCATATCTTGCTTCCAATTTCACAAGAGAAAGTTGACCTGCAATCAGGAGAACTTGCATAAGCCATATTCATTCCACATCTATTACCCACACCTGTGCCCATGTTTCTGCCTTCCCTCCCCAGGTGACAGAGGAACGATAGCCAGTGCTCCCACCTCTAGCAATTCCTTCCTTGGGGCACTAGAGCCAATCCTTACTGCATCCACTCTCTCTCCTCTACCATTAACTTTTTTGTCTCTGCTGAATCTTTCCCATCCACACGTGTCGTAATTTCTGTGGTCATTTGTAAATAAAAAACAAAACCAATAAAACAAAGAACGTTTCTCAGCCTTGCGTCCCCTGCTAGACACCATCTCATTATCTCATTATCTCTTCGTGTTCTTCCCAGCAGAATGTCTGAAATAGTTGTCTGTGTTGCTGTTCCCAAATCCTCTCTTGAATGTCCTCCACTTGGGCTTTTGCATCCTCTATGCCACTGACATACAGAAATGCCTCATGTGGGTGTTGTTAATCAGTTTCAGACTTCCCTTCCCTATTCTGAAGGGTTTAACGCAGTTTCTCACTCCCTCCTCCTTGAAATGCTTTCTTTACTTGGCTTCCAGGACACCACATTCTCCTGGTTACCCTCCAGTCTCCCTGGCTGCTTCCTTTCCATCTCGATTGCTGTGGCCCAGGATTCAGTCCTTCTGTTCTCAGACCAGATCGGCCCTCCTCTTCCCTCCCCAGTGAGGTCTTGCTCTAACAGTGCAACCTCCAGCCTATGTGTTCCCTACCCTCTAGCATTGTCTAATTCTTTTCTGTGCCAAATATCACCATCTAATATAAATATTGTGCTTAATTTGTTCATTATTTTCTCCTCACTGAAATGTAGGCTCCATGAGGTCAGAGATTGCTGTGTCTATACTGCTATATCCCTGCTACCTAGAACAGTGCTTTGTTGGGAGGCACTCCATAAATATTTGTTGGACAATGAATGAAGTAAAGGGTGGGACTCACTATCCCCTTTGGAGCACTAGCTTTGGAATGTCTCACCTCTGACCACCTTTGTTTTCTTGTCATTCCCCTGCGGACTAACATTCCTAGCAAAGCACGTTGTAATGGCCCCTCTTGGGTAATGCACCCTTTTCTCTGCTGGGATAGTAGTGGGGTAGCTAATAGACATTCTTGGTAGGACTGCATGTGTTAGGTATTCAATGCAGTAAAGTTTCTGGCTGGCTTCACCTACCCCCAGAACTGGACACATTTAAACAAGTTTCCTTAAGTCACCAGGCAAATGGGGGTTTCTCATTTCACTATGTCTCTCAGTCTAGCTGGCTACTCAGGTTTTCTTGTTCTCTAGTGAAAGATAACCTTGACATTTTGTTTCTTTAAGAACTACACTTCCCTTTTCACTAAAACTGCCACTTAAACTACTTTGCATGCCACCTAGATATGAGTTTCCCTTCCAGAATCGTTGCTTGTCTCACTGGATTATTCTCCCCGGCCCTAAGCAGATGGTTAATGAAGCAGAGAACACTGGCAAAACCATAGCGTATCCTTTCCTCGTCATGTTATTAATGTGTCGTGACTCTTGACATGAATAGCCCCATCAGAAATTGTTTTAATCATGGTTAAGTCTGATCTTAATTGAAACTTAAGGCATACCTTATGCAAATGTCTTGATGCTTTTGGCTCCTTCTAATCCTCCCCCTATAGGGGATGGGGCAAATCCAAAAACAAATTCCTGATAAACTAATCCATTAGGATCCAGAATAGTGCCTCATTTTAAAATAAAGTCAAAAGAGTCCAAAGTGAAGCACTTTCAGTAGAAAAAATTCTAAGTTACATACTAGTTACTATTAAAGGAAGCTGTATCCCTGTATCCCTGTCCTCTTTGGGATTTGGCGGCCTGTTAAAAACTATGCAGTCTTTAGTGAAAGTTGCCTGGACAGAGCTGGACTGAGATAAGGAATTGTGACAGCCTAGTTGGCATTATTCATGCCAGTATGTATTTATTGAGCACCTGCTATGGACAATAAATACATAGTGACATGGACAAGCCAGTAACTTATCCAAGAGCATTGGCCCACTAGGCAAGAGGTTGTAATTTTGAGTTTTTAGAAACTCATTTTATGCACAATTTTGAGCAAGTTTACCAGGCCTTAGGGTTTCTTCATCTAAAAGATGAAGTGTATTTAAAAAAGCACACATCTTCAGAAACACACATACACAGATACACATACACAGACATACACATGAACAGACATATACACAGACACAGTTAAGGAAAACAGTCTAGAATGATAGCCACCGATATCTTAACTGCCGTTATCTCTAGATGCTTGGGTTTTCTCCCTTTGGTGTCTTTATTTTTGAATTTTTATAAAATGTGCTATTTAAAAATGTGTAATTATTTTTAATGCATGGCAGAGACTCTGACTCTGAGCTCCTTTTAACTTTGAGGACATCTGTGACTTGATGCACAGACTGGGTAGGATGTAGGACAGGGCAGCCAACCCTTGGGTATTCTGAGATAATCCCTTTTGTTTGCTTTTGCTCCCATTTTTTTATCTGCTTCTCTGCTCATTTGCATTTCCACTGGAGAGTGAGTAGCAGAGAGAAAGGAGAGTACATTTTAGCAATGCTGGAGATGATGGTAAAACTTTTTACCTGGAAAGGTTCTTGGTTCCCCACCCCCCGCCCCAGCTAGTATTACTAAATGGCTTTCAACTATGCTAACTTTTTTCTCACTTTCTTAGCCATTAGTTAATAGAATATGAGCTTTACTATTATGGTAGAACTATTTTTTTCTTAAAGGAAAATAACAATAATTAAAAACTATATATTTTTTTGTTTCTATATTGTTTTTTTGGTCCTATTTTCAGGTACTGTGAGAATCCACTGATTTTTTTCATCCACCATAGACCCCTTTCTTCTCTTCTATTTGGCCCATTTCAGCTCATCTGATATCCTGGCCTTTTCCACCTTCCTCTCTGCCCACATCTGCTTAGAGCAGGGAGCCCTGCTGCTGGTTTTTATATGGCCCACAAGCTCATAATGGTTGTTTACATTTTAAAATAGTTGGAAAAGAATCAAAGGAAGAATAGTATTTCACAACACATGAAAATTATATGAAATTCAAGTTTTGGTGTTCGTAAAATTTTATTGGAACAGAGCCAAACATACTATTTATGTATATGGCAGCCTCCAAGTTACACTGGCCGGTTGTGAAGTTGCAAGTGAAACCATTTGGCTCCCAAAGCCTGAAATATTTACTGTCTGGTTCTTTAAAGATCAGGTCTGCCAACTCTGTGCTACAGACTCCTTTTCTATTGGATATCTTTCAGCTAAGACCTGTTTAGACGTGCTAACTCATTCAAGAAATATTTGTTAAGGCCTCCAGCATGCCCGACACTGTGCTAGACACAGGTCTCAAAGATGAACATGATGCCTTCCCCATTAGGAGGAACTGGCAACCTGGAGGGGAACATGGTATGTACACAGGTAAATTCCAGCATAGATCTGTGTGCTAGTGCCCAAGTGTGAGGTGGGGGCTGCTCAAACTCCAAGAGGGAGCCCTACCCCTCCTAGGGAAGGCAAGAAGAAAGGAGGTCCTCATTAGCTAATGGAACACAAAGCTTTGATAGCTTAATGCTGCACTGTTATACATTGGTGGCTTTATAACACTAGAATTGTCCCATTAAAGTTAATAGTTACCTAGAATAAGAGTTCTTACTGTTTTAACATTTCAGTTATACATAAACACTACTGCTTTATTACAGGATCAACATTTTATAGAGGTATGTAAATATTCATTGTATGGAATTACTTCAGTTTGTCATCATCAAAATACAAAATTTTCTTTGGAGAGTCACTCTTAGCTAGCTACTTCTGGGCAAAGGCAAATAGACTTTTACATTAGAATTGCAATTTCCATTTCCTTTAGATTTATATTTTAAAATGTTTCTCAGTACATTTAAAAAGGCTTTGCTGTACTAGGGATGTTTTGTTTTCATATGTTTTGTTTTGTTTTGTTTTGTTTTTTCACCAAAAGGAAATCGCTGGGCTTCATTCAAGATCTCCTGGGTTATAATGTTGGTGGCTTGGGTGGGAGGGCAGGGACTTCTATTTTTAATAAGCTACAAAGTGATTTCCATTTATACTAAAATCTGGGAACTACTACTAAGAAGAATATTGATTAAAGGTGCATTTCTAAAAGTTATTTAAAACAAAAGTTATTTGTTTCTTAAACTTTTTCTCTTTCCTATCTTCTGCTGTTAGCTCCTGAAATACTCAGAGCTATTTAAAATTCCCAAAGACAATGTGAAGCCTTCTGATTTCCTTAAAAAATGCCCTTTCCCTGTTCTCTGCCTTTCTTCTTTGAACAAAAACTTAGAGCAAAAATGTACAAAAAATCATTTGCAATATATATCTGGGATATATTTATGTTTTGCCGTAATTTTTCATGTATACATGGTGGGGCAAAAATAGGTTTACAATTGTATGAGAAACAGAGTTTATGTTTGTATTATTATTTATTAATTATTGTATTATTTTCTTTTTTTAAAAAAGATACTATTTATTTTTAGAGAGGGAAAAGAGGGAGACAGAGAAAGAAACATCAATGCAGTTGCTGGGGGTCATGGCCTGCAACCCAGGTATGTACCCTGACTGGGAATCGAACCTGTGACACTTTGGTTCGCAGCTCACGCTCAATCCACTGAGCTATACCAGCCAGGACTAATTATTGTATTATTTTCCATACAAACAACTCTAAACTTAATTTGTCCCACCCTGTATATTTATATACATATGTGCACATATATATGATAGTTAATATTTGTCTTGTTTGTGTCCTCTCTTTCTCTCTCTCTCTCTGCAAACTGTGCAGAGAAGTCTGTCTTTGGGTTTGCAGAGTCATCTGGGCCACCCAGAGGGGTCTAAGGCAGGAAGACTCAGGGCTCTGCAGCTTCTCAGTCATAAGGGAAGAGGCTCTGGCTGTTGGGGCCTGGGCTCTCATCTCTGCGGGGGGAGGGGCAGACTGAGTATATCGCTCCTCTATCCTGGTTCCCAAGAATATCCTTAAGCCCCCGATGGCCTCTCACCTATGCTGTCAGCCTCTAAAGGCCAGTTAGTCTGTGCGCGCCCTTTCATGTCTTTTATTGCATTTATAGAAGTGAGCCTGCACATAACCATTATGTTTCCTACCTCCTATGAATGAGTGGGAAGTAGACGAAGGAAGAGTGGAAGGAATGGGGGAAGGAAGGATCTTAAAGGAGAAACATCTTAACAAAGATTAGGTTCCTGCATTATCCAACCTTTACATTAACTCAGTAAAAATGTTTACCTACAGGGAGAGTAAACCAGGACACCAATATGTGTAGCAGAGCTGGGACTAGAATGAGCAAGGGAGTCACCTGGGGCACAAAAATCTAAGGGGGCAATGACCTGCAACAAGCCTCCTTAAAATTTGTACCCCAGGTGTCTCTTTAGGCTTGCTGTAGCCCTGGGCCTACCTGGGTTTAAATGTCCATTTTGAACTTTTTGTCAACATGCAGACTGGAGTCTTTCTTCTCATTTCCTTCAGCTGTGGACAGTGATTGACAGTGCTAGAGAATAGAATTTGGTTCAGTCTGTCTTTGGTTTTTCATCTAACACTACATCTGGAATTTCATGGCAGCCAATGGGAACAAGGGGGTTTCAGATACAGAATTTTGGTTTAGAGAGAATTTTTCAGGAATGTGTCTATTGCAGCTTAGCATGGAAAATTGAAAGCTGCCCCCTCTTGTTATCATATAATAATTGAAAGCTGGTTCTGTGTACTACTGTGGCAAAATAGAACAGGTGGGTTTGATTTACTCAGGAACTGGAGGAGCAACTTTAGAGAACTTAACAGCATCTGAGCTCTCTTGGCTCCTTAAGAACTTTGTCCATGGCTGGCTGGTGAAACAGGTATTTGTAGTGGAGCCATGTAAGCAAATCAGTAGCAATAGAATAAATACTATTTACATGGCCTCTTTGTTTCACGGAACCAATCCTCCAATCATGCACATTATCTCCTTATCAGTCTCTGCATATCTGGACCCCCAAAAGTAATTTCCAGCTGAATTGGATAAGAATAATAGTGGCCATGGAAAAGGTCCTGCAGTTATCAAATTATTTCATCAGAGGTTTAGCTTTTCCTTTGGTTTCTCATAAACAGTCTTGCAGAAGACCATTCCCTCCCACCTTCAACTTATACTGTCTTGGGAGTACTAAGAAGATTAGCCTCATCTGAGTGTTAAGTCAACTTGGGAGGAGTTAAGGGATGGGAGGGCACAGGGACCTATATAGTCGGGCAGCAAAACAAATAATGTGGAATAAGCCTAACTTCCTTTGCTGGAACAGAAACTCACCTCTCACTCCCTCTTCCCCCTTTTCTGTGTTTACCCCTGCACGCCTGTAAGCACCTGCTTGCAGGCCTTCACTTGAGCCTTTGCTACCAGGCTAAGGCTCTTTCTTCCATCTTTGCACTTAGCATAGGAGAAAGACAGATGGGGAGATCACTGTTTCAGAGTTAACTGTGCTGCGCAGCTGATTTGATTATCACATTTAACTGAAAACACCTGCAGGGTCTGCCAGACAATACAGCCTGCCTGTATTGTGGGCCCCACACAAACCTTTCTCATTGTCAGATGGATTGAATGAATGTGTTTTTAAACATATGTGCCTTGTTCAGGCCCCAGAGCAAGTGCTGGCATCATTTAGGCGACTCCTTGGGATACAACTAGGATGCAGAGAGCACCTATTTTGCCTTTGGACTCATGTCCCTGTGGCCTCAGCACAGTAATGTTTGTGGAAATTGATCCGAGGGTGCATCATGTCTAAGGAAAATGAGCTTGTTTGATACAGGCTTTGCAGGGCTTGGGTGGAATCTAGAGATAGAAGGTACGATACACAATTGTCTTGGTGCCCAAAACCTAGGCTCATGTTGCCTTACGTTGCCTTTTTCCATTTTGAATAATTAAGCCAGCTGCCACCTAGCTTTAGGACATCTGGATGAAGAAGATCCAGTGTGAAGCCCCAGGAGGGTGACCTGGCTTTTTGTAATGGGGCACTTTGAACTACTCCGAAATGAGTCCCGATGGCCATTGCAGTAAGCAAATGCCTGTTGTTCTGTTGCCTGAGAGATGGGAGTTCACTTGATCCATATAGAACTGCTAAGATACTTTCCCTCATTCAGTCTTCAAATACTGGGGTGTCTATTACATGCCAAGTGCTATTCTAGGTTTGGGGATATAATCGTGACCAAAATAAAACTTAAATTTTAATTGAGAAGGTAGATATTTGAAATATTTATTGAGCACCTACTCAGTAGTATGTCTTGTGAATGTAGAAGTGAATTAAAAAAAAAATATGGTACAGCCCTGGCCAGGTGGCTTGGTTGGTTGGAGTATTGTCCTGTACAGCAGAAACGTTGTGGGTTCAATTCCCTGTCGGGGCATGTATGGGAGGTAACCGGTTGATGTTTCTCTCTCACAGCAATGTTTTTTTCCCTGCTCTCTCTCCCTTCCTCTCTCTTCCTCCAAAACCAATAAAATTATCCTCAGGTGGGGATTTTTTAAAAAATATGGTATAAAAATACAGATCAAATCTATTATAAAGACAGTTTCGGGAAATGTTAAGTGTTCTTAAGGAAGGGTATACAATTAGAATAATGGGAGTGGACCAGGAACTGTTAACTCAGGTGGTCAGAGGCGGTGACATTTAAGTTACTACCGAGTGAAGTGTGAGAGCAAAGCGATGCCAAGAGTTAGAGGAAGATCCTTCCAGGCAGAGGGAATAGTAAGTGCAGACGCCCTGAGAAGGAAATCTGCTTTGCAATGAAACATACTTGACTTATTCAAGGACAGTTAAGTCAGTATGGTACAAGCTGAATTTGGAGAGCTAAGCAGAGGCTGGACCAGGTAGGGTTGGGGGCAGAGGGAAGGAAGTTTGAATTCTGTTCTAATTTGTAATAGGAAGTCACTGCAGGGTTCTGAGGGGTTGAGTGATATCATCTGTTTTTGCTGCTGTTTTCTCCAAGATTGCTCTGTTGCTCCCTGGAGAATGAGCTGAATGGGGGCAGGGATGGAGTCAGGCAGACCAGCTGGAAGGCTACTTTCTTCAGTAGCCCTGACGAAAGACATTGGAGGCCTGCGACTAGGTTGGTCGCGGTGGAAGTGGTAGGAAGTAGTCAAATTTGGGCTGTACTTTGCAGGTATGGCCAACAGGATGAACTGATGGGCTAGATGTCACATAGAGAGGAATCAAGGGTGACTCCTGTGTTTTGGCCTTTTACAGGGAAGAAAGGGAGGCCTGGTTTTGTTGTAGCTGTGTGGTGGGGTGGGCAGGTGTCATGGATGAACATATCAAGAGTTCTATTAGGAGAGCTCTCAGCATGTAGATGGTTTTTCTTTTGCATAGATCAATGTGAAGCTGACGAGATCGCTGAAGACAGGGCTGTGGGTAGAGGAGGCGTCCCAGGACAGAGCCCTGGGGACTGTAGCATTTGGTGCCCTTGTGTGTCCTAGTCAGGACTTACACCTTATAGAATGAACCAGAATCAAACTCTAGAAGACAAAGCCTGCTGTTGAAAGAACAATTTACTTGTCTTATTTAAGGCAATGACCATGTGATTGGTTTTCCATTGATGTATTTGGAAATGGCACATCATTTAAGAGTAGAAGCCACTCAAGTTCAAGTTCCAGTTATGCCACTTGCAGCTTGGAGGCCTCCTGTAATTATCTGACATCTGGGCTTCTGTGTCCTCATTTATAAAATGGGGAGAACAATGGGACCGACCTCATAGTCGTGTGTTGTGAATACTGAGTTGATGCATGCCAAGTGTGTGTCAGTTTCTGGCATGTAGTACAGGCTCAAAAATGGCAGTTTTCACTGCATTAAATCTTAGAGTCTTTTGCTGGGAATGTTTAATACTTTGTGGGATGTTGCATTTTCTGCTTTTTATTTTTGGGTCTTCACTCACTATTTATGACTGCTGTTTGGTATCTATTGCTAGTTCTCAGCTTGGTGATAATGCTCCAGTTGCTTCAATCTTGACACTTATCCCAGTTCCCCAAGACAATAATTATGTCATCCTGGAAGTGTTTGGAGAAATTCCTTCAGGGTGAGTGAACTGAGTATTCTCCCTGGACTGTTATAGAATATGGAGCTGTGTCAAGCCATCCAGGGAGCAAAGTTCCCATCACTATTTGTCTCTGTTCAGCAATCAAGAGGGATAAAAATGTATGCTCAAGAATTGATGGACATAAAGAATTGGATAATACAGTCACTTTGCATTTGTTGAAGACCTACTATGTGCCCGATGTTTTCACTAATCTAGTATCTACTATTATCACAAAAATCCCCAAAAGCAGATAACGGATTTTTTAGTTTATAGAGGAGAACACTGAGATTCAAAGGGTCACATACTTGCCTGAAGTCACACTGCTAACATGTTTCAAAGTCAGTATTTGTACCCATATTCCTAGCTGAGTCCGGAGGCTATTTTTTCCCCCTTACTATATTCTACCTTCACATAAGTCTTAATCATAGATCTGAAACCAAAATGGTGGGAATTGATATATAGCTCACTTTAAGCAACCCCTCCTTCTGATGTATTTCATTTCCTCTTGAATTCCATAAAACAAGATGATTCCTTTTCAAATTCTGAAAGCCCAAGTGATTTACGGTAGTTTTCCCCAGGGTTGCTATTTATATGATTTTTCTTGTTTTACAGAACTTTACACGTTTTGATGAGTTTTAAAAATGTAGGGAAAAGGTTCACATGCTTACCTTTATTTGGGTAGTGATAACTAAATATTTTATTGTATTTCTTAAGATAAATGGCCATCACTGTTGAGTATACATTTTTCTGAACCACACCAATAAGTTCTAGTTACTAAGAATCTCACAGCAGGGTATGTTCACCAGTTGAGCAGTCCTTAATAATGCCCCTTGGGAACACTAGACTTTTTTTTCCTTTTCTTTGTTCCCTTTGTCACAGGCTACATTGTTTCCTAAATGGGGTCAAGTTCACATTATTAGTGATTTAAGCTATTTAGAAACACTTCTAAAATTCTGGCTTCATTTTTGCCTCAAGTGCACACACCGATAACTACTTCACTGGTCAGTTTTACTATACATTTATCTTTGTTTTCCTTTCTCTCCTTTCCACTCTGATGTCCTTTGTGTGGTGGTCGATCAAGTCTTCTTTGTCTGAATATCCCCAGCACTAGTCTGTTGGCTGCATCTCAGGTGCCCAGTAAATATTTTTTGATTTGAGAAGACTCTCCCTTTTATGTTCTCCTGCTTCTTAACTCAGATTCAATATATATTTTATCCAGTCTTATATCTTGGGACTTACCTCTCTCATAAGAAGGCCTTGAGATACTTTATTTGCAAAGGAGCAATTTTAAGTCCTTCCACATGGTAAAATTACACCATGATTTTAGAGCACATAATTTTCTCCAAGATGAGACCATCTAGTGCTTTCCATGTCCACCTTTTTGAAGGTGTCCAGGCAGGCTCCAGCTGCCCATGTTGTCATGGTGGTTGTCATACCACCAGTCCACCTCGATGCATTCAATGTATAGCAAAAACTATAAATGAGTGGGAGTTTAAAGCCTGAAAAGAACCCACTTTTAATTACCTGACCGTAGGCCCAGGGGGGTAGATTAATTTCCAAGTAGATTTGGAATCACAGCCATGGTTACAGTAGTCACCGCCACTTAATTCCACTTTTAAAAATTAAAAAATTAGTTTCTTTATCATATGTCATTATAATAGAAAAGGAAAGAAAATGAGACTGAGACTGACTTGGCTGCTTGTGCCCAGCTGTCAGTGGGCACTGGACCCTCAGCTCTCTGTGCGGGTTGATTCGTGATGTCTCCTGGAAAGGCATTTAAAATGCAAGGAAGAAATTCCATACTGTTTTCCACAGTGGCCGCACTAGTCTGCATTCCCACCAACAGTGCACTGGGGTTCCCTTTTCTCCGCGTCCTCTCCAACATTTGTTTGTTGATTTGTGGCGGCATGAATGGAACTGGAGAGCATTAATGCTAAGTGAAATAAGCCAAGCAGTGAAAGACAAATACAATATGATCTCACCTTTAACTGGAACATAATCAACAAAAGAAAAAAGCAAACAAAATATAATGAGAGACATTGACATTAAGAACAATCTAACAATAGTCAGAGGGGAGGAGGGAGGGAACAGTAGGGAGAAGAGTTTTCAGGAACTACTATAAAGGACACATGGACAAAACCAAGGGGGAGGGTGGAAGCAAGGGAGGGAGGGAGGTTTGGCTGGGGTGGGGGGAGAGTGGTGGGGAGAAAATTCAGGTAACTGTAATTGAACAATAAAGTAATTTAAAAAAATAAAATGCAAGGAAGAACTGCTGACTGCCTTTCGCTCCTTGAGCGAAGCTTGTGGAGTGCTTATGGGAGATCTGGCAAGAGAGCAGGGGAAGGACGATGACCTGAATTTCCACAGATTTGGAGGGAGGCATGTTTGTAACCAAAAGGGAGCCCTGCCCTTTTCGCTGCCCTACTTTTAAAGCTGTAGTCTGTACTCTCCAGTGTGGCGAACTAAGGCATGCTTGATCTGGAAACGGCTTTCCCTCTGGCCTTCCCTCTCTCTGTTCCATGCCAGAGGCCTGACACTGTGGGAATAACCAGCAGCTTGCTGTGCCCACAGACTAGTGTACCTTTCTTCCTTTGCTCATGCCTGTATCTTCATCTGAAATATCTTCTGTACAGGTATTTGCTGCACTGCCACCCCTACCCTGTGCCTTGGGTATACTGTGGTCACAGCCTATGAAACACTTGATTCACTTGTTTTTCTTCCTTTCTGTTATAGGACAAGCTCCTTAATGAAAGGCCCAGACTCTCTCTCACCATTGGTCTCTCTGCCTGGCTTGCTGTAGGTGCTTCACAGAGAGTACCCTCTGGTGGGAGAGAGTGGGGAAGCCTTCACTAGTCACATACACATATGTAATTACAAACTGCCTCAGGGTACAGGGACTCTCCCTAATTGGGGTGGGGGTCATGATATAAGAGCAAAAGGATTAGTAGAAGTTGGGTAAACAAAAAAGACACAAAGGAAGAGGCTCCCAGGTAACAGTGTGTGTGAAGGTGAACAGTGTAGCTAGAATACAGGGAGGAAGAGGCCAAGGTGGAGAGGAGTTTAGAAATTGCAGTTTAGAAGGCAACAATATAATTACATACATTGAATAATTTCCAAGCAAAGTAATTAGTCTGAGTTTCGTAATTAGATGGAAACACTGAAAGCAGGTCCTATTACGCTGTTGTGGTCCCAGACTTTGAGGTTGGTAGTGGCAGAACCTGAGTGCTCCAAAGCATTTGTTCAGCTAAACCAAGTGTTTATCCCTCTTAGCTAAATTTGAGTGAGTTCCTAAAGTTAGCCGAAGAGCCCCAGCCTTGAAGTGGTTTGTGGGTGCAAGAAAGGAATCAGACCTCCTTAACCAGAAGAATGCCTTGAAATTCTAACTCAGTGGACACCATCTTGGTTGCTGAGATTGTCTCTTACTTGCTTCTTTTTTTCCCCTTACTTTCCTTTTTAATGGTTTCCTGTACTATTTAAGTAATTTGGACTGTATTTGTTCCTATTATTTAAGGATACTTTCAACCTCTTAAGGCTGTTAGATTGCTCATCAGTGATTGTCGCAAAGAAACAAAACAAACCTCTTACTTTCATCATAGTCTTGGGTTGTCAGAGCTGGCCATTTGCAGTTCCACAAAGTGACTGCTAATGCAGCTTCTACTACTGTGAGATCGAGAGGTTCTTCCTACCTTTGTTGAAAGAATGTTTTCTCTCCAGAGTATCTGGAAAAGGAATTGTATAGCTGGATATAGCCATTCAGAGAACTAGAAAGCTTTTAGTCCCTCCTAACATTGCTAAAATGACACAAACCCATTGTCTATCATTTATGTAGAAATGTGGAAAATGAACTTGGGCCCCCATCTTTATTTTTTGTTTATCATACAGGCAACTTTTGTCAATACACCCAATCCCTGAAGTGATGAGGAAGGAAGAAATTACCTCAAAGAGCCATAAATCCTAATTCTGGGTTTTCTTTACTCTGGATGTTGCCCTCAGGTTTATTAAGTTCAGTTGAGCCACTCTTCCTTGTCTTAATGAAGATACTTCCCACCCTTCCTAGAGCCCCAGGCTACTGCTGCTGCTGAGATGCTTCCAGTGTAAATTCTCTTCTCCAGCCCAGTCCACGTCATGATTCTTCCTCCTCAGTGGAGGTCTTTATACCACAGAACTCATTTAGCCAACACAGAGGGAGCTGCTGTGCATAACTGGTTCCTCCCATGTGCAGACATCCATGAATGCCTGCAGCCACAGTAGAATTTTGGATCCTCCTCCCTCTTCCTCAAATAGGTATTAATATCATCTTTTTTTTTTTTGGTACAGTTCCCACGGTGCAGTCTGCTGAGTTTTACAGGCTTGCTGGGTCACGTTCCATTGAGTTCCCCAAGCACTTAATGAATTGTTCACCAGAGTCCTTGGCATTGTGACCCACATTTGTTACCAGGGGCCTCAGATATACTGTGCCTTACAATTTGTGCAGAATCCAGAGTACAGTCACTGCCTCTTTAGAGTTCAGAGCTTCCTGGTAACGAGGGCCCTCTGAGGCATCAAGATGTTAATATGATCTCTTACACACATTCAAATTATGGTGTTGCAAGGCTGCCCTGTTGTTTCACTCTGGGGAGCTGGAGCTGTTACCACTTGTGCTGTAAGAACTTGATTCTTTCATTGGAATTAAAAGAATTTGCCTTCAACTATAAAAGGATGAGTATCTAACTGTTGTGTTTGTTTTGAAAGCAGTTTAGCGCCAGAAAGGTGTGCCTGAAAGAGTTCAGGAGACTACAGTTTCTTCTAACCCCTGTGTTTACTCATGACCTGATATAGAATGTGTGAGCCCTTAGCATCTCCTGCGTTCTGCTCTCCATGCTCTCCCCACACTGGCCACAGTAGCTTTCTTTGAGTTCAAACATGCCCCACTCTCTCTGACCATAGGCCCTTGGTCAGAATACTCCTCCTTCATCTAATTAACCTCTACCCATTCCTTAGAACAGCAAGTGCTTCTTAAAAGGGAATCACCTGGGAAGCTGGTTAAATTGCAAGTTCTTCTTTATAAATCTGGAAGGAGCCTGGGACTGGGCATTTTTGATAAACTCCCAGGTACAGCTAGTGCTGCTGGCCCTCAGGAACTCCTCTGGATTTCAGTATAGTCACAGCCCCCCATTTACACATTGCACAGCTTTCCTTCATAGAGCACTCTTCACAATGGTGTAGTTTCGGTAATTAGTGCCATTTTCCTGATTAATGTTCTATCTTTCCACCGAACTGTGAGCCCTGGGCATGCAGGAACCACCTGTGATTTTTGCTCACCCTCTTGTTCCCAGGACCTCTCACAGGACAGCATAGAGCATGCACTATAGACTTAGGACTGACAGATAAGTAGTTGACTGTTGGGTTGGCTATTGACAGAATGTTTTAGTTTATTGCTCTGAAATGACACGGAGATTATAAAACCCAGGGGTTTGGGCCAAACTGTAAAAGCTTGGCCGTAGCCTTTATTATTTTCAAGGAAAAGGCCTCCTGAAATGTCTTAAATTTCCTGTCAAGCAGAAAGAACCTAAGATAATCATAGACCGAAGTTATCTCATGGTGAGTAGGACATGGTGGTTGGTCTTCATTCTGTGAAAGGGGACTATGCCAGATCAGTCAGTCTCTTCATTTGTGGTTCCAAAGTAATATATTCTTTTTTAAAACTTTCTTTTATTGAGATAAAGTTTATGGAACATAAATCAAAAGTTTTAAAGGATATAATTCAGTGGCATTTAGTACATTGACCATGTTACATAACCATCAACTGGATTTCCAAAACAGTTTTATCATTCCCAGTGGAAACTCCATCCAAGGTACTATCTCCTTAGCTCAGCACTTCTAGAACTTTGTGGTCTCAGCACCTCTTTACACTCATAAAAACTACTAAGGGCTCCAACAGCCTTTCTTTATATGGATTATATTTATCTCTATTGACAGTATCAGAAATGAAAAAAATTTTAAGACATTTATTTATGAATTCATTAAATGACATTATTTTACATTTTTTGTAAGTCTCCTTCATGTCCAACTTAATAGAAGGTAACCAAATAATATCTTCTTCATTTAACCTATTGCCAAACATTTTATTATTGAAGCACATGAAAAATAAATCAGGCCATACATACATGTAGTTGGAAAAGGAAGAAATGCTTTTAATCACTTTTTCAAGTAATTTTGGATATTCTTTTTTTTTAACACACTAAAACTCAACAAGTGGCAGTTTCTTGAAGCATTATGGTAGTGCAGAAAATGAAATCATATCAGTGAACCTTTCATACACCGTTGCATTAAACCCTATTGGCCTGTCTTACACTTTGAAGGATTTTTTTCTACCCATGCATGATTTTTTTAAAATGTACATTGTTCATTTGGAAAATTTTGGTTCAGGGAGTTATACATCTCTTCCAATGTGTACATTTTATATCATACAGTATTTTTAAAAATCACATTTGTTATCCCACTAATCTCATTTTAAAGAGTCATTAAGAATTGGGAAGCTTGTCAAGCCCATGGTATTAAATCCAGGTTTTCTAAAATTATACTTTTTTGAAAGAATGAATTTTGTCATTGCAACACTACTGTCAGTTGTTTTCTTTGAAGTGACAGACTCACTTAATTGATTTTTGAGAAGTGTCTGCCAGGTACCGAAATCTGAGTAACTATAGTTCTTTCAAGTTAAAATGGTGTTTCATGAAAATAGAGGTTAGTTTAGTTGCCTCTCAAACAATCGCACAACTGCTTTCCCACAAGTCAGTTTTGGTACATAGTGGAAAAGTGCCTTATGCACATTTCCTCTTTTATTCCAATATAAAAAACATGCATTAAGAGATCAAAATGTAATAAAATTTATAATTTTTACTGTTTTGTCAAGGGTGTTTTTAAGTAAAACTGGGCTTATTTATATATTTATTTTTCCCTGTATTTTTATTATTGACACTATTACAGATGTCCCCATTCCCACCTCCCCACATTGCCTTCCTCCCCCCATTGCCTTCCTCCCCCCAGCCTCCTCTTCCCTCTGGCGATCACCACACTGTTGTCTGTGTCCATAGGTTATGCATGTATGTCCTTTGGCTAATCCCTTCATGTTCTTTCATCCACTCTCCCCTCCTCCTCCCCCTCCCTCTCTGACAGCTGTCAGCCTGTTCCATGTATCTATCTATGCTTCTGTTTTTTATTTTTTTTTTTAACTTGTGAGTTTGTGGTGGTGAAGAATACAGTGACTATTGATACAGCTTGGTTCCACTGCGGAAATTAATGTTAAGGTACCAGCAAGTTTACTGACCCTTATTTTTACATTTCGTGGAACCCCTGAAAAGGTCTTGGATTAGCCTTCTATTAAGTATGTTCATTCCATCCACTTCTTAAGAGGACTATACCTGACCTCAATGTAAGATTTAGAAGAAATTTTCTTGTGAATATATTAAAGCAGATTTACCTGATTCTGTAGAAATAGAGCACCAGAGAATGTGACAAATTCTATCAAAGCAGAATTAACTTTAAAATTGCCCCATGTTGCCTATTAACAACTAAGATATTTTGGTTCAAATATCTCCAACTTATTTGGCGTGGTGACACCTTTAATGGGACATACTTTTTTATAGATTGTAAAAATATGGAGGTTTTTACAAATTGATTTTCATAGAATTACTATTTTTAAAAAATAGTTCAAACTCAGGTTCCTAACTTCTCTAATTCTATATATGTTTTACTGCCCAGAACTCTTTCTTCATGGACCTTTCTCAGTTCTTTTTTAAAATTTGGGAACCTATCTAATTACATAATTTGGAGTCCGAACCTTAGAATTCTCATTTTAAGTTTCTTTAAAGTATTTTTATTCTATAAATTTGCTCCATATATTTGAACATAAGTTATAATGTTAGGATTCAAACCATGTGACGGTCTTGATCCAAAATTTGCATTGGACAGCATAACTGTTGTGGCTTTTTTTATGTTGATTTCTTCCGAGCATACAATTTCCAATCTGATTTTAATAATATCATAAGTTGATTTCTTATTTTTTAATATTCTTACATTTTAAAAATTTATTCTGCTCTTAATGGTATATCCAAGTTTGACTTAAAACCAGTTCCAGGAAGCAATCAATGTGGGGCTAGCTGACTAAAAGATTTTGAATTATCTACCTTGAAAAGCTAGCGTGATTTTAATCTATATTAGTCAGACCATTTTGTCTATGAAAGGAAAGGAACAATTCCTTGCATTACTAACACCAATGGGTAGATGTTATAGGACAAGAATATTCAGCTCATTATGTTATGAAGAGAAAAGAACGTGAGGATTGGATTTCATTTATGGCACTTTCCTTCTTAGCTAGGTGACCTTGAAAAGGTCAAATTACTCAATTTCTCTGAGCCTGCTTCCTCTTCTGTCAAATTGGAGTAACCCCTCCCTCATCGGAATTGTATTTAATAGTATAACATAAATAACTTAATACATTGCTTTAAACTTGATAGACAATAGAGTTCATGTATAATTTTCAAAAAAAATTTAAATGACTTTTGTAAAAGTATAGCATAAGCACATGACAAAGATTTATGACACTATCAGCAGAAATATAAATCTGGTTCAAAAGAGGACAGGAACTTATATAGTTAATAAAAGAAAGAACACTGGAAATACAACTACTAAATTAGCTTCAAAAGTGGTTAATATTCTATAGGGCAGTAAAACTTGAATTGTTGAGCTTATCTTTCCTGCTGGACAGAAATTATTTGCAAACTTACAGTTTGAACTCTAGTTGAAATCTATCTTCACAAAGCCTGATTCCTCCTTAGTAGTAAATAGTCAAGCAAAAGTTACATTTCCCTAGAATATTAATGAATAAGAGCCTGCTGGCAATGCAGCTATTTTAGGCAGGTAGGGGAGGATTAGGGAGTAGGAGAATGTAAAGGCACCAGTGTCAGTTAACTTGGGTTATAAAATCATGTGGAAATGGAAGTGAGACCTGGGGGCCATGGAGGGTGGAAGGAATTAGAACTGAGACCTGTATCTTAACCATGGATCCTTGACGGGCTTCACTGTCATTGAAAACAAAGACTAGGTTAAAAAAAAACAAAAATGAAAACCCCCATACTTTCTAGCACAGTGAATCTGTTATGCTATCTTAGCCTGGGATCTGTAAGGAAATTTGTAGCCACATTCAAATATATTACACCAGTATCGCTCATGGGTACTCTCAACTATGGGTTGAAGAATATGCACTCAACCTATGATGGCTAGGATTTCCATAAATAAAGCTCCTTTGCAAATAACTTCAACATTATAAATACACAGGAAATAATCCACTATCAACTAAAGTCAGTAGAAACATTGTATAGGAATATCAAAACCCATGAACTTCAAATAATCAAACAAGAATAGAAAAATCCAGAGAGATCATATAGTGATTTCATTTAAAATTGTAAAAAAAAAAATGAATAAGGAAAGGATTACAGTCAAGAACAGGCAGAGTTTGGAAACCAAATATAACCTATAAAAATATAAAAATAATTATTAAAATGAAAAACTCAGTTGATAAAATAAATATCAGACTAAACAAAGCTGATAGGAAAAGTAATGAACAGGAAGAGAAACTTTAGAAAACTGGTAGAATGCAGTCCAGAGAAATAATGAAATAGAAAATATTTGAAGAGACATAAAAGACAATGAAAAGATCTAAGATATGTCTAGAAGTGGGAGTTTTAGAAGATGAGACTAAAGAGAATGGGAAGAGGTATATATTAGAAGGGACACAAGCAGCTGAGAATTTTCTTACATTGAGAGGTATGGAACATCAGATTCTGAAAGGAGAAATCAAACCAAGTCTATACAAATATACTTCCTAGAGAATCTGTAGCACACTGGAGAAAATCTATAAAGATTTCTTGAATAAAATACGAGGCAAGCAGACATGGCTCACATTGCATTAGATAGTAGTGAATGAACTTCCTATTACTAGCCTTGCCCTTAGCACCCTAAGTCCTGTACAGCGCTAGCAAGTTGAATGATGCAGACTTTCTTCTCTTGGAACTCCTCTGTTGCAGACACAGTTTTAGACTGATATCCTAGGTGTGGCTTTTTCTAGCTGAACACGTAGACATCATTTGTTGCACTTACCCCTTTTAATTTTAGGTTCAGTCGCCTTTAGTGGTCTGACTTTGGCTGGGGCGGGGGTGGCAGTCAGACTTCTTTCTTTCTTTTTTTGGTTTTAGGTTTTGAGCATAGAACCAGAATAGTCAGTCACTGTTTGGCAGTCACCTTAATGACTCCACTGACTTTTGGGGCAGGAAATGAAATCTCTACACCTTTGATGTGTCCTGGACTTTCCTAAACTGCTCCTTTGCTTCTCTTTTCTGTGTGTGAATCAATACATGTATCTCCATCTTCTGGACTTACATAGAGGCCTGAAACTATGCCTAACTTTGGCAGCATCCCTGGGAGTGAGTCATGGGCCAGGACACCTCACTCATGGGCAGTCACAACAGAGTGGTGAGAGAATGAGGAGTGCTGGCAGGAGGGATGCATTTTTTTTTAAGATTTTATTTATTTAATTTTAGAGAGGGAAGGACAGAGAGAGAGAGAGAGAGTGAGAGAGAGAAAGAGAGAGAGAAACATCAATGTGCGGTTGCTGGGGGTTCTGGCCTGCAACCCAGGAATGTACCCTGGCTGGGAATCGAACCTGGGACACTTTGGTTCCCAGCCCGCGCTCAATCCACTGAGCTACACCAGCCAGGGCTGGAGGGATGCATTTTTAGAGACAAGGACAATACAGAAAACTTCTCCAAACTTGGTATAAAATTCCTCATTTCTTCCTCATGATTTTTCATTTTGTACTTGATGCTGGGTACCAGCAAGTTCCGTGATATGGGTTGGGACTTCTGTATCAGCCTCAGTTTCTCCCCAGGGAAGTAATCCTTACATGTGTCTTTGGCTGGGCCCCTTGGCAGTTCTCCTCCCTTTGGTTTCTGTTAACAAAAGGGGATGGTTTTCTCAGCCCTTTGGGGGATTCTTTCTCATCAGCCATCACCATTACTGATTTTCCTCCCTCTCCTTTCCTCAGCATCCAGCCAGACAGTGCTTTTGTGTTTGTCAGATCTAATGTCCTTTAGAGAAGGTCTTTCTTTAATTACTTTTCGTCTTTTTTTTTCTTTTGCTAACCCGAACATGCACGCACACACATGCGCGCTCCCTCTCTCTCTCTCTCTCTCTCTCTCTCTCTCTCTTTTGCTTTGAACAGTCATTTCCTAGCCCCCCACTGTCTGGAAACTGGATTATTAATTTCTTTTGTCATTGCTATATTGAAATGCCCACATTTCAATTTCTGCTGCATGCACTACCCAGCATTTAACTGGGCAGGACAGAGAGAGAAGCTGAAGGGGAGGTGATTGTGAAACATAAAAGCTTTTCATTTCATAATGGCTTAGAGCGTGCCCTTTCTAAGAGTGCCGAGAGTAGCTACCATGGCAACAGGTTCTAGCTTTGGGGGGACTCTAGCATCACTTATAGTACAGGAGTCTGGTGAGTGTGGAACAATACCCAGGAGCAGCAGTAGCCTCCCGCAGGCTTGCTTCTAGTGATTACTGCCATTTTTCATATTTGAAGCTGTACTCTGTACACAGGTGGGTAGGTTGGAGGTGGTTTTGCTTCTGAGTGGCATAGAGAGCTATGAAACAGCAGGAGTCAAGGACACGGACAGGTCTCAAAGCCCTTCTCTGTCCCCAACAGAGAGACCATCCAGCAGGTGCCTAGGTGGGGACACGGCTTCCAGCTCTTGCCAGCCTTCTGCTTCCCTCACCCCTTTCCTCCTGCCACCTCAGGCATGATGTTCCCTTCTAGTAAACTCCAATCCACTTGATTGAGAATTACCAGAGTGTGAATCTCTCTGGTTAGATCTTCCTAAAAATGCCACCTCTTTCACTTTCAGAGGTTCACCTTCACCAAAGATAAAGTGTACCTTTTTGGACTGTTTTCTAGAGCAGGTTCTAGCATAGGGATTTATTTTTCTCTCTCAGCTCAGTATGCTGATCCTAATAAAGCTTGCATGACAAAGCTTAGTTCTGCTCATCACTGACTTCCTGCTGGACTTAAATGGGAAGATCTGAAATGTCAGTTCAGTAGTCACAGTGAATTCCAAAAGGAGAAATCAAATGAAGCTCACACAAGTACACATCCTAGAGAAGCTGCAGAACACTCTAGACAGAGAGAAAAATCTGTGAGGAAGGACTCTTGGACAATAAATAAAAGTTTAACAGGCATGGCCCACAGTTAAAAGTTGGTCTTCAGAGCTTTGCAGCCCGTTTACAGTCTGCCTCTTATAACACTTCTCCAGGGAAGCACTGTTTTTGTGCACAGCTAATGGAATGCCAGAGCAGAAAGCTTGATTTCCTAGCAAGTCCTGCTTCACTGATAACATTCTCTGCATGCACTCATCAATCTGCCTCTTTGAGGCTCCTGTTAAATTTATTCTCCTCCTCTGCTCCTCATCATCCCACTTTGCACAGCACTGAATAGTTTTCAGAATTTTTTTCACCTCTCTTCCTCGCTTTGTCCTTACACTCTCCCTGAGAAGTAGATCAGAAGGTACTGTAATCCTTTTTTGGTCTCTGTGGCAGCCACAAACATTTATGTGCTACCTCGCAAGTGCCACAGTCATTGGGATGGGTGGGAAATATTGAAATCAGAGGGGCTGATATTCTGAAGCTCAGATCCTTTCAAGTCCCTTGGCCATCAGCCTGAAAATAGCCCTGGCAAATATTTATTGAACACCTTGCCTGCTGGTCCTGGGCATACACTGATAAACAAGGCTGACAAACTGTGGTAAGGGGAGATTAACATCGTTTCCCTCCCAGCTGTCTCTATTTGTGGATCTAGGTAGACCCCCAGTGCACTTCTGCACCCAATACTGAGTCAGGAAAACTCACCCTTTTCCAGCTTCATCAAGAGGGATTTGGTATCTTAGTAATATCTTCCTTCCCCATGAAATTTCATGAAAGACACATGAATTTATAAATACATAGGAATACATAAGTAGATGTAGAGCTGTATTTTTTTTTAAAGTATAGAAGTTAGGTGTCATCCTTGCCTGGTGTGTTTTATTGTTTACTTGTTACTTTTGACCTGCTTTGCTGGAGACTGGTTGTTAATTCTGGGTCCTTAATGAAGCCACTGGATCAATAAACAGCTGGGGAAAGTCCAATATCATTTCTAGTCAAATGAATACAACTTCAGATGAGAGAGGCACAATATTGCTTACTACAATTTCAAACTAATAAAACCTTAGGGCTCAGAAAAACAAGCATGCTAAAACATTCTAGGTGAGAATATAAATTGACATAGGTCTCCTAAGTGACAGTTTGGTGACATATATTAAAAATGTATATACCCTTTTATCCAGAAATTCCATTTCTGTGAATTCTAGAGAAAAAAAAACATTTATGCACATACAAGTTTATTTAAGTGTTATTGGAAACAATAAAATATTGAAAACAATCTGCATGTTCAATGATATGGGATTTCTTAAATAATGGAATACTTACACAGTAAATATCCATCCAACCGTAAATATGTTGAATAAGACAATGGACATTTGAAAAGTTTGTAGTAATGTGGTAAGAACAGTTATAAAGATGGAGCATGCCCTGTGACCCCAGGTATGTGCACATACACATGTAGGACATACATGAGTGCCTTAAAGCACTGGATACAATTTAATTATTTTGGACTGGTGAAATTGTGGGTGGTTTTTGTTTGTGCTTTTCTGTCTTTTTCAGTTATTCCACAGTGGGCAATTTTCATTTATAATACAAAAAATAAAAGAGAAACCATATGTTTTAGGGTTTTTCTTTTCTAATGATAGCACCCAAAGAAAGAATAAAGGGTAACTATTTAGACATAGGCACTACCCTGAGGACCAAACTGACATCTGATGACATCTACTGAGTCTGTCTTAAGGAAGACAAGTGCATTTTGTTTTATTTCAGCACACGCCTCTGTGTGGAGGTGGCAGAGTCATATGTGGGCATGTATATATTTAAGGGAGTGTGTACTCAGGTAGAGGGGTGTGTGTGTGTGTGTGTGTGTGTGTAGCCACATATCATAGCCTTGCAGTGCCTTGCTTCTTGTGGGAGTTGCATGGATCTGCGTGTTCAGAGATGCTGCCTGTGCTTAGCTGACCACTGTGTTTCACACCCCAGACTCATGGCCACATGCTCTCTCATGTGGTGCCTGAAGTTCAGCTGCAGGCATCCTGTCTTCAGTGGGTCTGGAGTCTGTGGTACTTTCAGCTGTCCTAGGGTTTTATGAACCAGTATAGAATTGGTGCACTACTTATTTCTTGAAGCCACTTGTTATTTGTTTGTTTTTTAAGCACCAGATTTTATGTTTGAATACCAATTCATGGAGACGGTTCATTTTGGTGAGTGTAAGTAGAAGTGGTTTTCTGGCATTTTTATGGTGATTTCTCTGAAGCCTAAGCTTTCATAAAGTAGTGGGACTCCCTGAGTCTTGCTTTTTCTCCCCTTAAGTTTTCCAAACACAAGCAGTCATTTGGAGGGGCTACTCTTTTGTCTGTTTCCCACCTTTCTTTAATGATTACTTAGCTTTTTATATAACCCATCCAAATGGTGGAACATGTCAACAGGATTGTGGTGTGGTTATCTCCTTCTGTATACATTTCCGAAAGGTGGCCTTCGGTTTGCAAGACTGAGCAGTAGATCTATTGGTGAGTGACACATTTTCAGGAGGAGCCACTTCCTAGCTGGATTGAGGCCATAGAGATGGATGGGATAGGGGGAGCAGCCAGAAGCCGCAGGGCGTTCTCTTCATTGTGTGGGAAACCAGAGGGGTGGCAAGGATTCCAGTGCTTCCAATTGTGTTAAACAGCTGTTGACAGAGTCTCCAGAATTCCTGTGGAAAAGGAAGTGAACTCCTCCGGAATAGAAGTTTTAAAGAGGCCTCGGGCAGGCATCACTGACATTTGTGGTTAAGTATACGGCTTCTTGTTGCTTATGTGTCTGCATGAGTGATTTGCAGATTTCTGGCTTGTCCCCTGATAAATGGGCTTAGCTCCTGTGTCTGCTCCTTAGAGTGACCTTCTCTGGCCTATCTAAGATGGTCCTCCTTACCAGCTTTTATCACATGCTTCTTTTTTTATTTTTTTCTTGACACTTTCACAGTCTGACATTCTTACTGATGGATTTGTGCATTATCTATCTTCCCCACTGGAATGTAATGCCAGTATATTGAATGCAGGGATTTTGTGAGTCTCTTTCACTGCTGCATCCCAGGTCCAGAAGGTGGGCATCACATCTTGTGGCCATTGAGTCAGTGTTGGGGATGAGCAAACATGGTACATTCAAGGAACATGTAGAAGGCCACGGTAGCTGGGGCTGGAAGTGAGGGCAGAATGGCATGACGAGAGGGTGGAGAGATAGGCAGGGTCTCATGTGTGAGCCAGGGTGAGGAGTGTGGAGTCATTCAAGGATCTGATTTCATTAAGTTTGTTTCATCCCTGTGATTCATCACTATCCAGATTGCCTTGCTAAAGTAGACTATTGATGGCTTTTCTATTGGGAGTCAATCAGGTACCACTGTGGCCTTGAAGTTCTTCTTCAGCCTACATTACATTTCTCAACCCCTTCTTCACAACTGTCAGCTTGGCATTCTTCACCTGTCTTGCCTGATGAGCCTGGCAAAGCAAGATGACCACAGCTGGGGTGTCAGGCTGTGATGTCAGCAGAATTGAAAGCATGTAGAGCTTGGTCATATAACACTCTGAATTCTCCACTGAAAAGTACTGGGTTTGGACTTTGTGAATGACCCTCGCTGAGAGCCTGAATGATGGGTGGACCGGGGGCCTGGATCTTATGAATCATTTGGTGTCTTGCTTAACTAGACACTATTGGCTGTTCTCTGCCTAATATTACATCGGTTTTCTCACATTGGACATCTAGTTCCTATTAGTTAACACTATGTTCTGTTGTATAATTTGCTTCCAATGTAGCATAATTCAGTGTATTTCCAATTCTGTGCTTCCTGTGAGGAGAATAAATCAGGTTTTGCTTTGCATACATTGAAGTGGTAACTGTATTGGCACAATTCCCTGATGAATCTATTTTTGTGACTAAGGCAATAAATACTATCACAGAAGGGTATGTGTGTTTTCTAACATGTATCACTGTGTATAAACACAATTATTTTATATGTACAAACAAGTAAGATGAGCCATTTTTTCACTTGGTCTTGAACTTATAGTGAAAATAGTGCAGCCAGGAGCTAAGAGATGTTGGCACAGAGCTTCAACAGTATGGAAATATACGAGTATATTAAGGCATAATCCACTCAGGTTTTTTTTCTAACTTTTACATGGGTTCTGAAAAGCGTGTTGTCTTGTCTTTTCTTTTCTTTTTTCTTTTCTTTTTTAGAATTCTATTTTTTAGCATCAGAGATACAAACATATAGAATGTAATTTTTCTTCGATGTTAGCTGAAATTTCATCTTTCATTATTAGTACTGATTGGTCTCTAAAACTTTTCCATGGTGTGTCAGCTCTTATACATGCAAATCCATGAATATTTTAGGGTGCCTTAAAATAATCGTTTTTCTTCTATTAATGGAATAGCCACATGTAATCAAAAATTTCTGTGGTAGCACATATAGGTTTAAAAATTTGTTACTTTGTCCCTTGAATTAAAGCTAGATTTTTTTTTAAAAATCTCAGCCTCTTAATTTGTTTCAGGCTCACGGCAAGGAATGTAATTTTCTCTGTTTCCTTTTTAGGGTGAAAGTGCACAACTCTTTAAAACTATGCCAGTAGATGGGTTACTTCCCTTATTGAAAAAAAAATCTCTGTTAAAGGAGTTAGATTACCCAGGGTACATGTGTGCATGCATGTGTCTCTGCTCTCTGTTAATGTGTGAATCTCTCCCTGTGACATTTCCCATAATCCTGACTCCGGATTTGGAATCTCGATTCTCCTTCCAGAAAGGATTTTGGTTATCTCTCTAGAAGCAGAAATGAGGTTTGCATTTCATGGTAAGTGAGGAGCTCTGACCGCTCAGTTTCAGAGCCCTCGTTCTGGTTGGAGCTAAGCCATGTGGAAATAGGCCTGTCCCTTGATTTTGATTTAGCTCCTTTTGTCCCTGTTCTTTCATCTGTAAAATGGAACTAGTCTCTGAATCTTGCTTCAGAACATAGCTATTTATTTTAACTAATGAAAGATTGTTAATATGATTAATTAAATGGGCTCTAATTATGGGCTCTGTGAATGTTTACTTGACATATTTAACATCGGTGCTGTTTGTGGGTGACGGGTAACTAGCACCTAGGCAAGGGTGTCAAACTCATTTTCACTGGCAGCCACATCAGCCTTGCGGTTGTTTTCAAAGGGTTGAATGTAATTTTAGGACTGTATAAATGTAACTACTCCTTAACAGTTAAGTGAGAGCTCGGTGCTGCCACTGGGTAGAAACACTGTGCTGGGCTGGGTAAAACAAGGTGGAGGGCTGGATTTGGCCTGTGGGCCTTGTGTTTGCCACCTGTGACCTAGAGGCTGGTGGTCTAGGTTTCCAGTTCAGCTTTGACTAAGCAGTCTGTTCTTCCACCAAGCTTCCCAGTGGACGGCAGTGCAATGACTAAGGGAAATAATGTAGAACAATTTCAGAGACCCACCATGCTAACACACACACATAGGTGCAAAGGCATGGCGGCCAGCACCTTTTACTACTCAAATTAATATGAACAGCTGTATTCTGCTTTTCTCATGTCCTGAATCCTCTCAGTGTATATTATACTAGTTTGTGACATTCTTATATCTATCTCTCTTTGAAAGTTAAGGAACCCATGAAATTTGAGCATTTAAGTCTTAGTAGCTAAGACCTTTCTGAGCCTATACAGAAGGGTAGCTAATATTATATCATCCCTCTGATTAGAATTTTCTCATTGGTTTTCATCTCATTCAGTAGAAAATGAAACTCTTACAGTGGCCTGCAAAGTCCTACTGTATTGGCCACCCCAAAGTCCATGACCTGTCTGACTTCTGGTTCCCCTTGCTGACTCCGAGGCAGGTACATTGGCTTTCATTTGGTGTTGCCAGCATGCCGCAGATGTTCCCACCTGAGGCGTCTGTATCTGCTGTTGCTCTTCTGTAGCTCTCCTCCCAGAGATGAACGTGGCTGGCTTGCCTCACTCCTTCAGTTAGTACATGCCTCAGTGACACATCCCCTGGCTACTTTGGCTAAAATTGCAGTGGTCCCCCAGTGCTCCCTTTCCACCATATATTGATTTACTTATTGTCTCTCCTACCGCAAAAGAATGTAAGCTTCCTAAAGCAGGGAATTTGGGGGATATGTCTTTTGTTCACTGCTGTATCCCCAGATTTTAAAGCAGTCACTCAAATATTTGATAACTGAAAAGTAGATGCTGTGCTATTGGCTTCTGTGCGAGGTCACCTTGCACCTCATTCTTTGGGTAGAAAGCCCTAAGGCAGCTTCTCCGTGGCCTGCCTTTTTGGATAGTGTTTGCCTAATGGTGATAGGCTGAGCTACTGAAGGAATTGCTGCCACCAACAGGAACTGATGCATTCGCAGGACTTGGTGACATCAAATTGGCATACACTTGCGCAACCTTTATACCTCCTCTCTTTATGCTTTGGCATCATTCTAGGTTTGCAAACATAAGCTTCAAAATAAATAAATCAGTGCTAACTTATTACCACTTATAATAAATCTGTAAAAGGGCATTTAAAACTGTAACATGTTTTGAAAATGATAATTGGGCTTTGTATAGTTTGTTATACACTGTCCAACATAAATGACGCCTCTATTTTATTACAAAATATTTTATTACAGAATCATAAGCATGTAATTCTGTAATATAACAATATCACCCTCAAACACACCATATGACATTTTAGGTGAAATATTCAAATTAAAACTATAAATTATTACATCCATATTATTACCCTACCAACCACACTTAATAGGCGTTAACTTCTCCTGGACCCTGTATATTTGAAATAGTTAATTAATTTTCTAGGAAGATGTTTCCCTGGACCAGCTTCTCTGAAGGTTTTTTGTATATGAGTTCTGTTCTTCCCTATCCAGGCCCATGCCAGGGATGAAGAATACAGGTACAGGCTAGAGCCTGAGCTGACGAGGACCAGGGAGGGGAAAATTGATCAATTTACTCCTAGACGTAGGGATGTGCCACCCATATGCATAAGACAATTCAAATACCAAGTAACCAAGCAGTGTAGTACAAATAGAATTCAGGTTGGCTTGGTATTAGCCTAAATGACTGTGACTAATTTAGGAAAACTAGGCAGCTTAGCAGCAAAGGAATAATTCTTCTTATTAATGAAACCTAGTCTTTTCTGGAGGAGTTCCAGTAATTCCCATGACACGGATTAGATTTCCACCAACACAAGCACTTTATACTGTTGATGGGCAGAGATGAACCTAATATCCTTGTTTGCTTTCAAAACACCTTTTTAAAAATAATCAGGTCCTCCTTTTACTCACGATCTCTGTAAGGTTAGCCTATATAGAAAAGAAGAGAGGCAACTGAGATAAAATGGCAGGATACAGATTGTATATGTTATATCTCATGTGTGTGCACACGTGTTTATGCACAAACACACTACATTGTACCAAAGCATTTAAGAGCAGCAGCTGTGGAATCAGGTGGCAAACTGCCTGGCTTCATATTCCAACTCTACTGCTCATTCAATATGTAACCCTGGACAAATTCCTGAATTTTCTGGGCCTTAGCTTCTTCAGTGGCATAGTAATGGAACTTACATCATAGAGTTATTTTAAAGATAAGTGAGATAATCAATTGGAGTACTTAATGCCTGACTCACAGTAAGTGCTCAGTGAATGTCTGTTGCTGTTATTATTGATATCAATCTTAATAATAATCAAAGCCAGGCAGAAAATAAAGGACTTTCAGAAATGGATAAGAAAAGAAAAAGTAAGACATGGGAGATACTATCCTTGAAGATTTAGGTGTATTGGAAGGAGACTGGTATAATATTGTGAATTTGGGCTCTATTATATAATGTGTATTAGGTAATGCATGTAATAATGATAATTATACCTTTTAAATATTTTATGGCTTTTGTAACTTCCAGATTAGTAGTATGGCCAAGCAGAGCCACCCGGTTTGTTACATGCCATCAGTGTCAGGGTGAGCTGCACTGGCCACTACCCCTAACCACTGCCCGCATTTTGGCAAAGGATCTGAGACACCAGTAGGTTATGTGAAAGTTTAAACTAAGCATTTAGTCTAGCTGGGCCTTGATAGATGCCCTTAGGGGATGTGGCCTCCCAAAGCATACCTATGTTCTAAAATGAATAAACTCTGCCAGGTACTGAGGATGGGGCAGTGAGGGAGGCTAAAGCCATCCCTGCTCTCTCAGAACTTCTAGTAATAAGTGGGCAAGACAGGTGATGGCAGTGCCATGAATGACATAATTCAATAGGTGCTAGGAAGAAGAATGAGGAATTGGAATTATAGTGAAAGACCTGATCTAGGGTGGGGTGTCCAGAAAAACCTCTCTGAGGAATTAAGAGTGCTAACTAAGTAAGTGAGATCCAGAGAGAGAGGGGCTACAGTGCTTCCCCAGTGGATGGAGAAAGGAACTACATTAACAACACAGGAAATTAAACTTGCCTGGTTAGCCACAAAAAAGTATAGTTCCAACAGCATCATTTCCAGATAATCTTTCTCAGCTCCAGAGCTTGGAGCTTCTCTACCCCTGAGAGGGTATCAGAGAGCAGAGTGATATTTACTGAAGCTTAGGTGCCCACCCATTCAACCACTTCAGCATTAGTAACATGGGGCATACCCAGGACCTGCCTATGTGCTACAGAGGGTTAATTCCAAGATGATTGTGGGAAGGGGAGTAGCCAGCATAAAAGCATCCCCATGCAATTGACTGTGAACATAATCATCTAGAGGGGACTACACGGTGTAAAAGGAGTGTCTGGGGCTGGGCTTTGCAGGGAGGTGGGCTTTGGATAGTTAGGGGAAAACTTGCCAGCAGGCCAGGGGCAAGTCGGTGCCCCCAAAGGTAGAGTGAGTGTGGTAGGTTTGCTGTAGTTTCTTGTGATGCTCTCAGCCTGTCATGCCAGAGGTGATTATGAAGAAGTGATGAAAAACAAACAATACTAGGTTTTGAACTTTTCTGTAGATTTGGAGTGTCTAATAATTTTGGAAGAGAAGGAATACCAAGAAGAGAAGTACAGATGGGTAGGGTGACAGAAGCCCTTGAAATATAGTTGGAGGAGGTAAGCCTTACTCCAGGCAGAAGCAGATTACTAGACGTTCCTGGACAGGAGGTTAATGACATCACCAGTGAACAGTGCAACTTTAAATTGTCACTTGCTGCTACTTCTGCCACTATCATCACCACTATGTGGACCACCAGTATGAACAATAGCAGCTGTCATTTATTAGGCTATTCTTTCATGACAAGATTTACTTGCCTCATCTTACTTATTCAGCCTTAAAACTGTATGAGGTAGGTATTATTGCTTTTGGTTTACAAGTGAAGAAGTGGGTTTAGAGATGACAAGTGACTTGCTTACTATTGTCACCCAGCTGGGAATATGTATATCTGACTATAACCATTATGCTGTACTGTCTCCCTTAGCCCCCTCTCCCATGTTTGTAACTTGGAGATAATTTTTGTACTCCATGCACCTAAGAATAATAGCACTTTGCAAATTATAGATCATGGCACGTTAGTGTGCATGAAATCAATTTAGTAGGTTAAAAAAAAAGATAGAAAATATCAGAATTTATCACACTCACTGTTCCTGCAACTTGGTGTGTGTATGTGTAGGTATGTGTGCATGTTACATGGGAAAATATATTTTATGGGGGAAATATGTTACATGGGAAAATAATTTTCTACCATGGGTCTGTCAGAAAGTTTGAGAGCTACTGTTCTAGTTTTTTGACGGTCAAATAAATGTAAAATGTTGCAAAGCTACTTGTAAACTCTAAAACACCCTACAAGTCTAAACTTACGGCCATTATTTAACACTGGAAGCTGAAGCAAACAGATTAAGGATGGCAGGTAAGTGTAGCTATGCTGTTCTTCCACTCCTCCCATCCATTGCAGGTTGTGCTACTCTGCCACCACATTGTGTCCAGTGGAACCAGGACTCAGCTTTGACATAACTTAACAAAGCACTCCAGGCCTCAGGAAGAAATGTATTTGTAAACCCAGCAATAAGCTTATGCATTGTTAGAGTACATCAGGAACAGGCTCTGGCTATAAAGTACTGCTTAGAACTTAGCTAGCTCTGGCTCTCATTTAAATGCTAGGGAAACAAATGCCAGCCCTATGGCAGCATGGGGGGCTCTGCATTACGAGCCCCAGAAGGGCTGGCTACTGTCTACTTTTCTCATAACACTCCCTACCATCATCTACATCTGGAATTGATTTACTTCCATCTGCCTCTCAGAGGGTATCTGTCTCATCCAGAATCCCTATCTATTTTCCCTTGAAACAAAGGTGACAAGAGGCCCTTCTCCAAGGCCATTTTCTTTGGAATCTGATTTTTCCTCACTGATTGCAATTCATGGAGAAACAGCAGGGAACATGGGTGAAAATCTCCCAAACAAGGGCCCTGAAGACATGCCACTCAGGAGATGTGCTGCTTCTCAGTTGATACAACAAACTCTTAGTGGTCACAAAAGGAACTGGGTCTCCCCCAGGTTAAAACTGAATGGAAACTTTTCCACTACAACCTGCAAAGGAAGCCTATGGACTTGGCAGTTTTCTTAGAAGGCACCACAAAGGAATCCATGTGAACCTAGGGACCTAAAAGATGTGTCAAAGATTCCTTCAGTAGAATGCTCAAGGCACGAGAAACTTTTGCATGTGGATTTTAATTAAAGATTCAATATGACATTCTGGACTGTGTGAGAAAGTACTCAAGCAGCTCAATTACCAGCCTGGAAAGCAGGCTCTCAGTGTTTTATAGACCTTGCTAATGAATGAGTCCCATGGCCTCTGCTGGACTGGGCTTCTCAGTGCTTTGCCAGCCTGCCTCCCACACATCTGTACATTCGTCAGACTGTAATGGATGACTAGTGCCAGCACAGGCTGAGGTCTAGGCCTTTCTGTCCGGGATGCATAGAGATCTCAAGCCATTAATAATTCAATCTGGAGAAATGAACATAGCCATACCAAGTTGTGAGCAGTAATAACCAAGTGACAGATCCATTCATTACTTTACTGTACCAAAATATAATGGTAGTTAGTCATAAAAGGTGCAGGTTTTTTTCCCCAAAAGTTTCATAAGACTTAGATCAATGTGTTTTTTCAGCTCTAAAATAAAATGGATCATTAGAAAGGAAATTAATTATATTGGATAGCCTCAAGCCTATTTATATTCAGACTTGCTTATCCAGAATTGCTGTACCTTTTTTTCCCAAATGCCTTTGGCCTTGGGGCCTGCAAATCTGAGTAATTATTACTTATTAATTAAATCCAAGAAATGGAACACAACTCCAGACTTTGAAAGGGGAGGTTGGGATAGTTGAACACTTCCCCCCAAAATCATTATTAATAATTTGAGATATTATGAGTGAGTAGGTGCATTGAGAGTAGTTGTTTTATATCTACTGAGAAACTTCCATCATCTTTTAACACCTCAGTAAACAAACATTTTTGTGCTTCTCCTGGACCGAGCTTGCACTGTGCTTAGAACTGGTGGTGCCACCTAAAATATGCACAGTCTCTATCATAAGACAGTAATATAGACAATAATCACATATAATAAATACAGGATTGGGACAGTACTTTTGCCTTCATTGAGAGGTGGAAGATTGAAGAAGGACTAACAAAAACTGCAGAAAGCAAGGGAACCATTGGATCTGAGCCATGCAGATCACCAGTTTTTAAAGCAAAGAGAGAAAAGTAAGAACATTCTAGGCAGAGGAATGACAAAGGCAGATAGGTGGGAAAGTAGAAAGTAAGAAGAGATCGTGAATGATACTAATTACTGCATTTCCCGTTCACTGTCACATTTAATCTACATAGCAACCTCATGAAGTAGGTACATTTTATACCCATCCACCCCCATTTTTAAGAAGAGGAACCCAGCTTTGGGGATCCAAGATGGTGGCAGAGTAGGTGGAAGTTACACTCACCTACCTCCTCCAGGACCAAACTGGAATTACAACTAAATTATAGAACAATTAGCCTGAATAACAAGCTGGAGACTAGCTGAAGAGAACTCTTATAACCAAGGATTTAGAGAAGAAGCCACACTGAGATGGTTCCAAACAGGTTGCCCAGGGCCAGTCACAGGTAGTATCAGTGTTAGTCTGCACCAGAATCTGTCCCAAGAGACACAGAACCAACACACCCAGTAGCCAGGTTCAGAAAACATCAGAGCAGAATCCAATAATCTTCAAAAGCAGCATATCCAAAGGGAGATCTTGACAGGCACCAGACCTAGCTGATATGAATCTGCTTCATGTGGTCAGTACCTGCACAGCAGCTTGCATACTATGGGCAGGGTTGAGCCTCACAGTCAGCCAGTCTGAGAATCAATCCCATGCATAAATGGGCTAGTATTAATCAGGCTTCTATTGTAACAGCAGTGCCCATAAAACCCACACAAGAAACATTCCTGGAGCACTCAGCTAAGGTGATCAAGGAGACTGCACCAATGGGCACCACAGAATATGTACTACATAAGGCCACCATTCCAAGACTGGGAATCATAGCAAATCTATCTAATACACAGAAATAAATACAAAGAGGCAGTAGCCAGAATGGAGAAGTGTGCCTAAATGAAAGAGGAGGAGAAATTGTGAGAAAAAGAGTTAAATGAGATGGAAGCAAGTAATTTATCAGATATAGAGTTCAAAACAGTGGTTATAAGGATGCTCAACAGCATGAAAAAGGACATAGAATCCATACAAAAGAACCAGTCAGAAGTGAAGAATACAGCATTTGAAATGATGAATACACTGGAAGGCATAAACAGTAGGTTGGATGAAGTAGAGGATTAGATCACCAATGACAAGGTAGGAAAAAAAAATCACCCAATCAGAGCAACAAAAAGAAAAGAATTTTACAAAATGAGGATAATTTTAAGGGGCCTTTGGGAAAACATGTAGTGTAACAACATCCAAATCATAGGGGTACCAGAAGGAGAAGATAGAGAACAAGGGATTGAGAACCCATTTGAGGAAATAATGACTGAAAACTTCCCTACGCTGGTGAAGAAAAAGACATACAGGTCCAGGAAGCACAGAGAGTCTCAAACAAGATGAACCCAAAGAGGCCCACATCGAGACACAGCATAATAAAAATGGCAAAGATTAAAGACAAAGAATCATAAAGCAGCAAAAGTAAAAGACAATTTACCTACAAGGGAGCACCCATAAGACTGTCAGCTGATTTCTCAACAGAAACATTTCAGGCTGGAAGGGCTTGGCATGAAATACTCAAAGTGATGAAAAGCAAGGACCTAGAACTAAGACTGCTTTACCCAGCAAGTCTATCATTTAAAATTGAAGGAGAAATAAAAAGCTTCTCAGACAAGAAAAAGCTAAAGGAGTTTGTCACCACCAAACCAGTATTACAAGAAATGTTAAAGGGCCTTCTTGAAGAACAAGAGGAAGAAGAAAAGAAGAAACAGAGGAACATAGTTAAAAGAATAAAATGGCAATCAATATGTATCTGTCATTAGTCACTTCAAATATAAATATTTTGCTTTTCACCATCTTTCCTTCTTCCTGGCCGCCACAGCCATGAAGGTCGAGCTGTGCAGTTCCAGTGGGTACAAGATCTACTCTGGACATGGGAGGCGCTACGCCAGGACCAACGGGAAGGTTTTCCAGTTTCTTAATGCAAAATGCATATCAGTGTTCCTTTCCAAGAGGAATCCTCAACAGATAAACTGGACTGTCCTCTACAGAAGAAAGCACAAAAAGGGACAGTTGGAAGAAATCCAAAAGAAGAGAACCCGCCATGCAGTCAAGTTCCAGAGGGCCATCACTGGTGCATCTCTTGTTGATATAATGGCCAAGAGGAATCAGAAACCTGAAGTTAGGAAAGCTTAATGAGAACAAGCTATCAGGGCTGCCAAGGAAGCAAAAAAAGGCTAAGTAAGCATCTAAAAAGGCAGCACCTAAGCAAAAGATTGTGAAGTCTGAGAAGGTTTCTGCTCCTCGTGTTGGTGGAAAATGCTAAGTTGGCCAATCAGATTTTTAAATAAAGACTTAAAAGTTAAGAATTAAAAAATATATAAATGTTTTAAATGCTCCAATCAAAAGACAAGGGGTAGCTAAATAGGTAAGAAAACAAGACCTATATATATGCTGTCTACAAGAGACCTATCTCTGAATCAAAGATACACACAGACTAAAAGAAAGGAAATGGAAAAAAATATTTCATGCAAATGGAAAAGAAAAAAAGCTGGGTTAGCAACACTTATATCTGAAAAAATAGACTTTAAATCAAAGGTTATAAAAACCAAAGAAGGGCACTACATAGTGATAAAGGGAGCAATCCAACAAGAGGATATAACTCTTGTAAACATTTATGCACCCAATATAGGAGCAATTAAATATGTAAAGCAAATCTTGAGGGACATAAAATGAGAGACTGACAGTAATACAGTCATTGTAGGGTATTTTAACACCCCATTGACATTAAGGGCTAGATCTTCCAGATAGAAAATCTACAAAGAAACAGTGGCCTTAAATGACAAACTAGATGAGATGGATTTAATTGATGTCTTCAGAGCATTTTTCCCCAAAGCGACAGAAGATGAAGTCTTTCAAGTGCACATGGAACATTTGCTATGATAGACCATGTATTAGTATGCAAAACAAATCTCAATAAATTTAAGAAGATTGAAATCTAAGCAAGCTCTTCCCTAACCATAATGCTATGAAACTAGAAATCAGTCACAAGGTGAAAAAACCTGAAATGTACACAAAGACATGGAGGCTAAATAACATGTTACTTAACAATGAATGGTTTAATAATGAGATCAAGGTACAAATCAAAAGATAATTTGAAACAAATAAAAATAAGAACACAACAACCCAAAATCTTTGGGACACAGGAAAAGCAGACCCAAGAGGGAAATTCATAGTATTACAAGCCTACCTCAAGAAACAAAAAAATCTCAAAGAAACAATCTAACTTTATTCGAAAGAACCTGTGTACCCCAATGTTCATAGCAGCACGACTTATAATAGCCAAATGCTGGAAACAGCCTAAGGGCCCATCAGTAAGTGAATGGATCAAAAAACTTGTACCCTTACACAATGGAATGCTATGCAGCAGAAAGTAAGAACTACCTTTTGCGACAGCATGGGTGGAACTAGAGAATATTATGCAAAGTGAAATAAGCCAGTCAGTGAAAGAGTAATACCATATGATCTCACCTGTAAGTAGAACCTAATCAACAAAACAAATAAGTGTGCAAAATAGAACCAGAGATACAGAAATAAAAAACAAACTGAGAGTTACCAGAGGGGTGGGTAAGGGGATAATGGGGGAACGAAGGGGAAGGGTCAACTCAAGGAACATGTATAAAGGACCCATGGACAAGGACAGCTGAGTGTAGGATTGAATGTGAGGGGATGGGCAGGGAAAGGGAAAGCAATGGGGAAAAAATGAGGACAACTGTAACTGAACAACAAAAACATTTTAAAGAAAATAAAAAAAATTAAAAAGAACAACAAAGCCCAAAGTGAGTAGAAGAAAGGAAATTAAAGATCAGAGCAGAAGTAAACAGAGTCTAAAAAAATACGAAGGATTAATGAAAGTAAGAGCTTGTTCTTTGAAAAGATAAACAACACTGGAAAACCTTCAAACAGATACATTAAGAAAAAAGAGAAAGGACCCAAATAAATAAAATAAGAAATGAAAGAGGAGAAGTAACAACTGAAACCAAAGAAATACAAAGTATTGTAAGAAAATATTGCAAACAACTATATGTCAACAAATTGGAAAATCTCAGTGAAATGGATAAATTCCTAGAAACATACAGTATTCCAAAACTGAATCAAGAAGGATCAGAGAATCTGGAAAGGCAAATTACTACAACTGTTGAAGGAGTAATCATAAAACTCCCAACAAACAAAAGTCCTAGACTGGATAGCTTCACAGGTGAATTTTACCAAACATTCAAAGAAGAACTAATACCTATCCGGCTCAAACTATTTCAGAAAATTCAAGGGGAGGGAAGACTCCAAAGCTCATTTTTTAAAAATTATATTTTATTGATTATGCTATTACAGTTGTCCTGATTATTCCCCCTTTGCCCCACCTCCAACCAGCACCCCCCAATCCCTCAGGCAATCCCCAAACCATTGTTCATGTCTATGAAAAATGCGTGTAAGTTCTTTGGCTACTCCATTTCCTATACTGTACTGCACATTCCCATGGCTATTCTGTAACTACCTATTTGTACTTCTTAATTCCCTCACCTCTTCACCCATTCCCCCACACCACCCATCTGGCAACCATCAAAACACTCTGTATCTGTGATTCTGTCTCTGTTCTTCTTGTTTGCTTAGTTCGTTTTTTAGATTCATTTGTTGACAGATATGTATTTTTTGCCATTTTATTGTTCATAATTTTGATCTTTTTCTTAAATAAGTCATTTTAATATTTCACATAATAACGGTTTAGTGATGAACCCCTGTAGTTTTTTCTTACCAGAGAAGCTCTTTATCTGCCCTTTGATTCTAAATGATAGCTTTGCTGAGTAGAGAGCAGTTTTGACTGCTTCTCATGACTTTGAATATTTCTTGCCAATCTCTTGTACTCTGCAAAGTTTCTTTTGAGAAATCAGCTGATACATTAATCTAAAATTATATATGCACTCCTATGTTCATTGCAGCATTATTTAGAATAGCCAAGATTTGGAAGCAGCCCAAGTTTTCACTGATAAATGAGTGGATAAAAGAGCTATGGTACATTTACACAATGGAGAACTACTCAGTCACATAAAGAAGTAAATCTTACCCTTTGCAGCAGCATGGATGGACCTGGAGAGTATTATGCTAAGTGAAATAAGCCAGTCAGAGAGAGACAAGTACCATATGACCTCATTTCATATCAGCAAAATAAACAAACAAAATACAAACAGACTCATACAAAAAAGACTGACAGCTGTCAGAGGGGAAAGGGGTTGTGGACTTGGTGAAAAGGTGAAGGAAGTCCTGGCTGGTGAAGGGAGTATGGCTCAGCGGATTGAATGCAAGCCTGTGAACTGGAAGGTCTCAGGTTTGGTTCCTGGTCAGGGCACATGCCTGGGTTCCAGGCCAGGTCCCCAGTTGAAGGTGTGTGAGAGGCAACTGGTTGATTTTTCTCTCCCTCTCTTTCTCCTTTCCTTCTTCTACCTCTGAAAATAAATAAATAAAATCTTAAAAAAACACACAAGAGATTAAACCAAACCAAACAAAACCAAACTCACAACAACTCCTAAGATGCAAACAATAGTTTGCAGAGGGGATTAAGGAGGGATGTAGAAGAGTGTAAAAGGGGATAAATGGTGATGGAAGTAGACTTGACTTTGGGTGGTGAACACACAATGCAATGTATGGATGATGTATCATAGAATTGTACACCTGAAACCTATATAATTTTATTAACCAATGTCGCCACAATAAATTCAATTAGAAAGTTAAAAAAAAAGATGAGAAACACAAAGCTTGGATGTATTGAGTCCCTTGCCCAGACACTCAGAGCTGAGAATTGTCAGAGGCGACTTGGGAAAAGGTGTGGTATTTCCATAAGTTTGGGCTTTATGTTCAAAACAGTTGAGTGCACCAAGGGTTTATAATTATTATTATCAATACTCAAAAAATAGAAGCACTTCTGAACACTTTAGATATTGCATACACTGTTTTCATTATGTTCTCTCCCAACAACCAGTGAGGTGTGAAGCCATTGCAACTTTCAGTAGAGGAATGACATGTTCTGAACAGTTTTAGACAGTAACTGGTGGTGGCAGGCATGATGTGATATAGCTGAGCCTAGGCACCTGGAGACTAGTCAGGGGGCCTGGTTAGGAGGCTATTGCTTGAGTCAGAGAGAGGGCTGAGAAGCATGGTGGTGAAAAATGATCATCCTTCAAACCATGTATTTTTATATTGGTCTGCAATTTAAAAGCACTTTCATACATAAATAGCTTGTTGATTCATTTGCACAAGGGACTTTTGTGACAAGAGGGGTAAGTCCACTGACTTAGTTCATCTGGGAGTGGAAATATAAGGGCATGGAATTCACTTCTGCACACAGGAGCTGATGTTGAAAGTAACGGTGTTACAAGCAGCTTTTAAATTTGCATACTTTGCTGATTGAGGTGCAGAGCCAAAGCCTTTCCACCTTGTCAAGTAAGAATGTGACCATCTGCATTAAGGCTTTCAGACTAGAAATGTGATGCAGTTCTGGATAGAATGGAAAACTATGAAGAATGCAAAAAGTAAAAGTGCTTGTAAAATATTCTTACATGGATCAGAAACATGTCAGGATATGAGTGGCAAATCTCCTTGCTGTAGGTGTTGCTTAGCAATCAAAAAGCAAATTGTCTTTCTAACTGGCCATACCACAGTTAAAGTTTCATAGACCTAACCACTCCTGTGCCCATATTTGAGGAGGAGTTTTTAGGAAATTACTTTCAGCCCTAGAAAATTATAGCAAAGTACACATCCCCTGATAAAATTGGTTGAGATAGTATTTCAGTAAAGGCTTAGTTTGAAAACCAACACTTAAGTCAGTAGAATCTTTTTTTTCCTCCTACAAAATAGAAGTATACAAGCAAAAACAGTGCAGGCATTTACAGAATTGTGTTCAAAAACACTCACTAGAAATAGCACTAAATGCTAGAGAGGTATGTCTGTGCAAATGGACATCTCTGCCCAGTTTCCCTCTAGTTTCTCATAATGAATAGTTTCCCTTTTCTAACAGGTGATTTAGGGAAGCCCCTAATATTTTCTCAACAATACTGAATGGACTTAACTTTTAACTTATTTGTTGTCAATAGACAATTTGTATATTTTTATAAGCAGGGCCAACAAATGGATGATTAAGTTTTATGGCTAGGTCATGGTAGTCTGGATGTAAAGTTCGGATATATGTTTTGAGTAGCTGCTTATCCAAAAATATGCGTATGTGTTTAGCAAATTACCAGCTACTGCTGACCCTGTGTGTTCCTTAGCCTTTGAATATAAATGACAGTCTAAAAAACATAGCCATATACATGTGTTTTTATTTCTGTTTGTGCCACATGTTTCACTTAATATAAACCACATGTTTCATGTGATGAGGCTTTAATACTGAGCCCAAAGTGCTGAATTTCTTGACTTCCTTTTGAGTATATAAATCTGCCTATTTAAGAAATTAAGCCTATTTTGTGCCTATATTTACAAATGTATTAAAGCCATCAAGAGTTTCTTTATTTGGCCCTGGCTGGTGAAGCTCAGTGGATTGGGCTCAGGCCTGCAAACCAACGGGCCACCAGTTCAATTCCCAGTCAGGGCACATGCCTGGGTTGCAGGCCAGGTCCCCAGTAGGGGATGTGTGAGAGGCAACCACACATTGATGTTTCTCTCCCTCTCTCTCTCTCTCCCTTCCCTTCTCTCCAAAAATAAATAAATAAATAAAATCTTAAAAAAAAAAAAAGAGTTTCTATATTTGAACTAGAGAAAGTGCTCTTGATCTCTGTGTTTTAAGCAGCAGCCACATATAGAAGTTTTAACTAAGGGGGATTAGCAGTTACCTGGATTTGCAGAACAGGGATTTGGATGTGCAAAGGTTTGTAATTTGAAAAGTAGCTACTTTGGTTGGTTAGGCAAAATGGAAGTGATAAGAAGTGTCATATCCTGAGATAGCTAAGTAGCCTGAACACTGAAGATTTCTGACTTTGATAGCTGAAAATATGAGTAGAAAAGTCTCTGTTTGAACTCCAAGGATATCAGAAGGTATTCCAAAGTCTGGCTCCTTCTAGATGAGAAGTCTTAAAAATAGGAAAGGTAGAGGGCAGTCATCTATCTTATTTGTACATTATTTCTCTCATTTGTGCCTTTTTTTCCCCACTTTCTCCCAGTGTTGCTAAAAACCACAAGCAGAATTTGATGACAGTCGCAAACCTGGGCGTGGTGTTTGGACCCACCCTGCTGCGGCCTCAGGAAGAAACAGTAGCAGCCATCATGGATATCAAATTTCAGAACATTGTCATTGAGATCCTGATAGAAAATCATGAAAAGGTAATATGGGTGTACTTGGTTACTGTGAGTGAAGAATTTACGTTGGGGGAGGTTGAGTTGGAACTGGCATTCAGTGGGGACCAGTGTTCACACTGCTAATGAGAACTCTGGTGGTGATGAAGTTGCTGATGGTGGTGATGACAGCAGTGACGATAATCATCTCATGATGGCAGCGTGGCAGCAGAGGTGGCTATGGTAGCAACAGCAGTGAACATTTATTGAGCTTTTATTATGTACTGGGAACTGTGCTAAGTACTTTATATATGTTGTCTTTTTATCCTCACAACAATCTGATGAAGAAGGTACTGTTATTATGTCTCATTTTGAAGATGTCCTTTTCCCATTGTTTTGTATCTTTGTTGTCCTCTTACGAATTTATAATATTTTTTAATATTAGGGACATTGAACTATTTTCATCTGTGTTGCAAATGTTTTTCCTAAGCTGTACTTTGCTTTCAATTTTATAAATGATGTATTTTTTCTTTGTGTGTCTGTGTGGGTGTGTGTGGTCTGTCTCTTCCTTTAGGGCATTTTGGTCTTTCTTAAGAGTATCTCCCTCATGTCTCACAATGAAGTGTATCAACACAGAGCTGCCCTTACAAAACTGGGGTAGGGGACATGATGCTTTACTCATCTGTCCCACTCCTAACAACAAATCCCTATGAAGCTTCTCAGAAGCTCCAGGGTCCCCTAGAGCACCATTTGACAGCCACAGCTCTGGTGTCAAATAAAATGCGCTTCTTCTAAATAAAAACCTTACCTAGAATGGTGAATTCATTGTGCTAGGTAACCTGCAAAATAAATCTGGATCACTTATCACTGCCTACACTAATAATACTCTCACATAAGCTACCTTCATCTCCTGTCTGGATTTCCTTTTTCCTTTTTTTTTTAAGACTTTATTTATTTATTTTTAGAGAGAGGGGAAAGGGGGAGAAAGAGAGGGAGAGAAACACCAAAGTGTGGTTGCCTCTTGACCACCCCCTGCTGGGGGCAGGTGGAGGGGGTTGGTCTGCAACCCAGGCATGTGCCCTGCCTGGGAATCAAACAGCAACCCTTTGGTCCGAGGGCCTGCACTCAATCCACTGAGCCACACCAGCCAGGGCTTCTTGTCTGGATTTCTTCAAGAGTTTCCTAATTTGCTTCCCTGCCTGTCTATTCCCCCCCTTGGCCTGTTTATTCTGATATCAGCCACCAGAGTGAGAGTTGTTTAAATGTTAAGTCAAATCACATCAGTTGTCTGCTAAGAACTATCCAGTGGCTTTCCATTTTACTAAGTGAAAGATAGAGCCCTTACAAGAGCCTAGAAGGTCCTACGTGGTCTCTGCTCTCCCTCTGGTACTCATCTCATTCCCTTGGCTGCCTTGCTGTTCCTAATATGTGGCATCCACTTGTACCGCCAGGCCTTTGCAGTTGCTGTTCCCAGTGTCTAAAGCACTCTTCCTCTATATAACTACATGGCATGTTTCCTCACCTCTTTGAAGTCCTCTAAGTGAGTCCTACCTAGATCTCTGTATTTAAAATTGCAAGCAGTCCCAACCTCCAGCACTCCCCCTCCCCTTGACCCTGCTTTCTCTCTCTTCATTAGTGCTTACCACTTCCCAGCATACTCTGTAATTTACACTGATTAGCTCTTTTGCCTTTCTGACCTCCACTAGAACGTAAGCTTCATGAAAGCAAAGACTTTTGTCTGTTTTGTTCACTGCTCTGTTCCCAGGTCCCCAGTAGAAACCCAGTGCATATGTACTGGATGAATGAACGGGCTCTTGAGGTACCTGGCCTCCAGAATGGCTCCCAGTGACCCTAGTCTTCTGATACTCACTCCCTTGTGCAGTTTCCTCCAGTGTGAATAAGAGATCCCAGCATTGAACCCAATGTGATCAATAGGAGTTGATCAGTGGGAATAGTGATTCCAGTACGATCAATAGGGTATTGTAAAAGTAACGGAGTATGACTTTGGAGACTAGTCACAAAAGACCTTGTAACATTTGCCTTGGTCTCTGGATGTGCTCACTCTGTGGGAAGCAAGCCCCCATGTTGTGAGGCAATCTCATCGCCCTTTGGGGAGGAAGTGAGGCTTCCTGCCAGCAACCAGACCAGCTTGCCAGACGTGGGAGTAAGCCACTTTGGAAGTGACTCCTCCAGCCCTGATCAAGCCTTCAGATGACGCAGCCACAGCTGACATCTTCAGTGCAACCTCATAAGAGACCCTGAGTCAGAACCGCCAAGCTAAGCCTCTCCTGAATTCTTAATTCACAGAAGCAGGGACTGAATATGTTTTAAGCCACAAAGTTTTGGCCGTAAGTATAGAGCATCAACAACCACTAAAGAACCTCGGAATACAAACTTTCACAAACAGCAGCATTCTGCAAAGTTGTGTAAGCAGCAGAGCCTCCCTCTTACATGGTTAATGTAGGAATATAGAAATAAAATTAATTATTCTAAGAAATTGTCTTCATTTTTATCCCAAACTTTGGACCCCCTTCCAACCACCTCCCTCAAATATAGTAAATCTTGTATAGAAGAAGCTTCTTACAGATGATAAAAATGAGCTGGTAAAAAGGGAAACTAATCAAACAGCAGTTAATAATATGGTTTCTAAAGACAAATCACTTGGATTCAAATCTGCTACCTCTTAGTAGCTGTGTGACCTTGAGCAGATTACTTAACCTCTCTATACTTATTTAAAAAAAGAACAAACTGACAGTAACCAGAGAGGAGGGGAGAGGGGATACAGGGAAAAGAAGGAAGGGTTGTCAAGGAACATGTATAAAGGACCCATGGACCAAGCCAAAGAGGGGTAGTATCGAGGGTGGGAGGTGGGGGAAAGTGGTGGCAGGAAAAAGGAGACAACTGTACTTGAACAACAATTTTTTAAAAAAGTACTTTTAGTATAGTCTAACTGCTGTAACAAACAACCCCACAATATTAATGACTCCAGACAGAAGTTGATCTCTTACTCCCATAACAGTTCACTGCAGGTATGCTGAGGGTGGCATCTTGTTCAGTGAGTGATTCAGCAACCCAGGTTCCTCCCATCTTGTAGCTCTGCCTCCTGCTTTGCAGATCTCTGCAATCAGACATTTGGTGGAGGAAATGAGAGCATAGAAGATTGGGTAAGTTTATGTGGGCCAAGCCTAGAATATGCTTTTCTTATTTTCTTCTATATTCCATTGGCTGGAATTCATTCACCTGGCCACATCTAACTTCAAGGGAGGCTGGGAAAGCAGCCTAACTGTACTCAGAGGAGAGGAAAGCAAGTTTGGTGACTGTCTCGCCAGTACGCCACATTCCTTCAACTGGTTTGTTGTGAGGATTAAATGAGATGATTTATGTAAAGGAATTACTCGAGAATCTGGCAGGTAGTAAGGTTCAGTAAGTGTAAACCATTGTTTTTAGGAGTCTCAACAGAATTTTCTTTTGAGCCCACATCCATTTCCAAATGTCACACGTGCCCCTCCCTCAAAATAGTACACTTTATCACTTAACCTTTCCTTAAATAAAATAATATTAAATGTTAAGGGGTAAGCGTTTGATTATGTTTCAGGTCCCTAAAATAACATATTTGAGCTTCTAGCAGGGAACATCTAACGGCTTTTGAACTGTAACTGTTTTTGGTGTCCTCAGCCCTTGAAAGCCAGAAAACATATTTGAAAGTAGCATGACAGAAAAAGGACCGGATACTGCTAAGAACAATATTGAAACTTGTGTAAACAAGCAGCCATCCTGCCTTGGGCACAAATTATAGAAATAGAAATGAACTATGAAATGCATGGCCAGGCCTGTAAGTATATACGGGCAAGGACTGGTGAGAATACTCATCTAGTTGGGTGAATTGTACATTCCGTTACTGCCTGCTGTGGACTTGGTGCAATGTGTATTAAGAATATTGCAGTGCTTCATTTTATGTTCTTTTTCATTAGTCTGTGTGAGAGAGTGGGATGAATCACAGTGAGGTTTATGTTCCTGTGGAAACCGACAAAGGAGTGTGAGTGAAAACATTCCCGGGCTGAAGGCTGCACCGGAGTGTATGTCTCCAGTCCTGAGGGAGCTAGCGTACCCCTTTAATAGAAGTTTTTAATCTGGGGTCCATGATGTACCAAAGTTATATGCAAGACCTGTGTATGTACATTATTCTGGTGAGAACATCCATAATATGAATTAGGTTTGTCTCTTTGGTAAAAAAAAAACAACTGAGAATAAGGCAGCGTGGCTCCTTTTTAAATGTAGCTTCAGGCCTCATGTTGTATAAAGTGAGCAGGTGCTGCCTTGGCTCCTTTGGAAGCTTGTGATGTTTACTGCCCAGGGAGCCCAGGCGTCCATGGCCATCCTCTGCTGCTGACTTTCTGAGGACCGTGCTTTGGATTTCCTGCCAATAAAACTTAACTTCAGCCATGAAATGCAGAACATGTTTATGTCCTCAGATGAATAACGTCAGAGACTTGTTTTGTAAAATCCATAGTACGGCAAGCTTAAGTAACAGTATTTAATGAGCATTCCTCTGGCCTTGGCTATAACTTTCTAGAAGCATACATACACAAATGTCCTGGAGTGACAAGTTTTCCATCTTTAGTGTCAGAAGTTCACCAAAATTCTGAAACCCCATTTGAAAAAATGCTTCCCAGCAGCATCTTTTCATCCCTTCCCCCCAGAAGCATATGATAGCATATGTCCTCTTGCTTCAAACAAGCCCTGATACAGATGTTAAGTATATGTCCGCCACAGTTGCTAGCATAATATTCTCTCATATTGGTAACAATGTTTTATATAAGGTATTTACTCTGTGCCTTGCAATAAAATTGGGAGAGACCCAGGAATAAGTAGAACACCATACTGAAAGGGAGTGTAGAAACCCAGGCACGTACAGCATTGGAGAGAGAGAAAGAGAATATGAATGAGAATGAATTATAAGACGCCTATTTCAGTTGTCTATTGCTGCATAACAAATCATGTCCAAACCTAGTGATTTGAAATAGCAGTGATATTTTGCTTACAACTCGGGAGAGGGTTTACTTGTGTCCCATATGGTATCAGCTGGGGTTGTTTGACTGTGACTAGAGGATCCAAGATGACCTTACTCCACACATCTGGGAGTTTGTAGTAGCTGTTAGCTGGGACATCTTTTGTTTTTGTTCTTAAATTTTTCATTGTATTTTTTCCCATTACCATTATCCCCATTACCTTTATATCCCCCCCATAATCACCACACTGTTGTCCACATCCATGAGTCCTTTTTCTTTTTTGCTAGATCCCTCCATCCCCAATCTCCCCCTATCCCAGAGCTGTCATCTGCTCTCTGTCTCTGAGTCTGTCTCTATTTTCCGTGTTAGTTCAGTTTGTTCCTTAGATTCCACATATGAGTGAAATCTTATGGTATTTGTCTTTCTCTGGCTGGCTTATTTCACTTAGCATAATGTTCTCCAGGTCCATCCATGCTGTTACAAAGGGTAAAATTTTCTTTTTTATAGCCAAGTAGTATTTCATTGTGTAAATGTCCCATAGTTGTTTTATTGACTCATCTACTGATGGCCACTTGGGCTGCTTCCAAATCTTGGCAGTTGTTGCAATGAACATAGGGGTGCTTATATTTTTTCAAATTAGTGTTTTGAATTTCTTTGAATAAGTTCCCAGAAGTGAAATTGCTGGGTCATAAGGTAGTTCCATTTTTTTTTAGTTATCTCCACACTGCTTTCCACAGTGGCTGCACCAGCCTGCATTCCCACCAACAGTGCAAAAGGGTTCCCCTTTCTCCACATCCTCACCAGCACTTGTTGTTTATTGATTTATTGATGACAGGCATTCCAACTGGAGTGAGGTGATCCCGCATTATGGTTTTAATTTGCATTTCTCTTGATCCTCCTCCACATAGCCTCTCTTTTCTCTCTGTGTTCTCTCATCATGCAGTAGTCTTGGTCAGACTTCCCAGAGAGCAGGCAAACACAGAAGCTGCATGGCTTCTTAAGGCCTAAGCTTAGAACAAAGTGTCACTTCAGTCACATTGACATTTGAAAAAGAGGGCCAGGGGGATACATACTACCCAGACAATTCTGAATCTTTTACTTGATAAAACATCTTTTTTTTAAGAGAAGAAAACGGGCTTCAGTGTTTTAACTAAACACAGAAGCAGAGGGTGTTTTCTCTTTCTCTCCTTCCTTTCCTCCTGCTGTCTTTGCACTCTGCTCCTTGTTTACTAAGGACCAACACCAGACATTCATCCCTAAGGGTTAGAACTGAACATGTGCCAGTTATGTTGTCACTGGTACATCCTATACACCCTCCAGACACTATGTCCTCTGTGTCCAGAAACATCCCCTGCTGAGCATCTCCTTTCACAGAAATCCCCCTGTATCTCCTTCCTTGGAGCCTTAGGGATATGTTCCACACAGACCTCCAATTTGGTCAGAGTAAGCATGCTAACCGCACACCTACCTGGTCATTGATGCTCCAGAAATCGTCCTTCACTTCTCCCAACAGACTGGGGAAGGGGAGCAATGTCTGGAACAGTCATAGGAAATAAATATCCCAGTATAAGTGGAGGCAGAGAGGAAAAAGTTGGGTGATAGGGTATTATGTTTGCAGACTCAGGGTGATTTTTCTTTTTCCATGTTGGTAATGGATACTGATTTATTCACTCAGTTGAAGGTACTGGACCTTTTTAATGTACATAGTCTAGAAGTAATGATATTAATTGTAGTAATGGTTATACTTCACTGGTAGCTTACTATTCTTATTGTATTGTGTGCTAAGCAGCTTTATATCCATCATTTCATTTTTTTTAAAGATTTTATTTATTTATTTTTAGAGAGAAGGGAAGGGAGGGAGAAAGAGAAGGAGAAAAACATCAACCCAGGCATGTGCCCTGACTGGGAATTGAACCAGTGACCCTTTGATTCACAGTCCAGCATTCTGAGCCACACCAGCCAGGGCTCATTTATTTTCATAGCAATATTGTAAGGTCAGTATTTTTAGTTCTATTTTACAAATTGTCAACCTGAAGTACGGAGAGTTTAAAAAATGGCTCGGGGGAGAGGAATAAGGGTTGAACTTAGGACTGCTTTTACAAGCCAAGGTATTAAAATCTATTCTAGTTAATCTCTAATGTAAGAGATGTATGTTGAGCATCCACTATTGTCCAAATATAAATAAGATGGAGTCTTTTACTCCATGAGTCTCCTGTTTTATCAGGGTATAACTAGCCATAATACAGCATGCTAAGTGACATTCAGTAATATGAATAAAATGTATGGCACACTGAGGAGAAATATTTAATTCTGCTTGTATGGACTCTGACAGATAAATAGATGTTTTCTAGGCAGAGAAAAAGTGGAGACAGGAGCCTTCCTGGGGAACATTAATCAGTTAATCAGCATGTATCAATTCATGTGTATTAAAATGACACGGCTGTGACAGAACTGTGGATTATATGTTAGCAAGTGGTAGGAGATGATAACCGACAGCTGGATTTAGCCCATTTTTCAAGGGTCTTGAAAGCTGGGGAAAGGGAAGCACAAAGGCCTGAAAAATGGGAGCACCCAGAGGATTCCAAATAGAGGGGTAAAATGATCATATCAGCTAGAGAAAAATCCTAGGAATCTGAACCAAAGGGACTCTTATCCCTCAGATCAAAATCACTTGTTAACTAAACAGCAAAACAGTAGAGTTGACCACACTGTTGTAAACTTGTGGAGATATATATATGTGCATATATGCACACACATACATATATGTGTGTGTGTGTATCTTACTCAGAGGGTATAACCTGACCTATAGCCTTGACTTTATTAGAGGGTAGAGATAGCTCAGAATGGTTCTCCTGGCCAGACTTCCTAAAGGGAAATACTAGGTCATGGCATCATTTCCCATCAAGGACACCTACCCTGGGCTGTACTTAGATTATATGAGATTTAAAGAACAGACTTAAGTGAGAGTCTAGCTTTTTACCAGTAGTCAGGTTTCAGAGTTGAAAGTTCAAAGTGCAAAGATTTTGGCTCTTCCCATGCTTGTTTTAAGGTAATGATCAATTATTTAAAATTTCTTTCTGCACGGAGATCTTTCCTCAACTGACAGATAATCATCCTGAGTCTTAAAACATCAAGTAGGCCAACACTTGGGCTTAATGTTGAAGTTACCAGAATTTATATGCTTCTAGTTAAGATGTTAAACAAGATACTGAATGCTGTATTGTCCAAGATACTCCAAAGCCCAGAAATTCTATTTCTTAGAAGGATTTCCTTTTATAAAAGTTAACTTGCCAATGACTCTGAAAGATTTGGATATCCAGGAAAAAACAACCCTAATCAAGAAAACAAATGGCTTTCTTTTCATAGTTTTGGTTAAACATGAAATCTCAGATTGTGTGTGTGTGTGTGTGTGTGTGTGTGTGTTACACTTTCCTGTTGAGATCCGCTGTTTCATAATAGGCTTGGACCTACTTGTTTTGTAACAATCCATGATACTTCTTTCAGCTGTGGGACTCAGAAGGGTTTCTGCACACGAAGCAGGATGTGGATGTCCATACATGCCCCTGTACCACATGCTTTTATCAGTATTGCCCCATTTAATGCTTATTAATGTTTTACAAAATTAATTGTCATGATTCTTTTCCCAGTCCATCACTTTGCTTTGGAAGAGGTAGGAATGTTGATCTTTGAGCTGTTAATTCTTAGAAGTGCCCAAAGATCAGCGCTGTTTTTGAATATATGTTAATTTTTAATATGTCCAAAAGAAGAGTGACCCCACCTAACACCTAGGATAAGCACCAAATCCTAAGCAACCTGAATTTCCATTAAAATGGGAGTATCTTTGAATGCAGTTGTTGTGACTAATGTTGATTTGGGCCCACCAAACTGCTTGGATCTGCTTTTACCAAAATGTTGGTGGCTTTGAAATCCATTACACCAGTGTTGGAGCTTATGTACAAATGTCCATCAGTTAATAAAATGCAAGTGATTGAACAGTTTCTGGCAACTGGCAAGTGTTTGGCAGTTGTATTTTAGTTCCTTGATATTTCAAGCAACTATTGATAGGCAAAATTAGTAGTAGTAATAATAATGAGGATGATGAATATGTTGATGGTGGTGGTGGTGGTGGTGATGATGATGATGATGATGATGATGATGATGATGATGATGTATTAGCTTTACTGTTGGGTTAGTCAAAAAGTCTGTTGAGGTTTTTCTGTAAAATAAAAGACACATTTTTTATTTTCACCAATAACTTGATTGATTTGGACATTTTGAGTTTGTTGGCTGTTTCCCATTATTGGCTTCCAGTAGGTAGAGGCCAGGGGTGCTACTAAACATCTTCCAATGCATAAGACAGCCCCACAGCAAAGAATTACTTGGCCAAAATGTCAACATTCCAGTTTTGCAAACCACTTTTGACATGTTCAGTCAGTCACAGGACCTTCCCCAAATACTGCACAAATCTTTCTTTGTGTGTGTTTCAATTGTGGTTTCTCCTTTCTTGAAATAATAAAGCATAATATACCTAAATTGTTGAGTATTTTCTTCTATGTTCAATATTAAAATAGATATATAAAAATTCACTAATTTTGATAAGTTCTTTTTAAATGCATGCTGATATCTTTTAAGTGACAATACAATCTAACAGAATTGTTTCAAATGAAGTTAAAGACAGCTAAGCACTACTAGAGCTATTGTACAGAAAAAAACTAAATAACTTTTTGGCCAACCCAATACATTGAGGTAATCCCCGGTATTATTGTTTTCTTGGGAAGCTGCTCTTGTATCTTTTGGTCATGGCTTTTTCCCTTTGTTCGTTGATATTTCTTTTTATTTTTTGTTACCTTTCTTTTTAACGGTTCCTGAGTACACTGTGTTTGGTCCTGTGCATGGTAGGGTTAGATGTGAGCTAGATTGACTTGTATGCTTCTGTCCTAGGCCTGTTGCCCCTTTTCAGTGTCGTGCTATGCAGGTTACTCTTCACAAATGTGATAAAGTCATGCATCTGAACATGTGTTCCCCTCAATAAGCCCTAGATAAACTGATCATTGTTTGAACTGTGAAGCCCCTTTAATGTTGTTTGCATAAAGACAGAGCTTTGTTACATTTTACCTTATTCTTTTCTGTCAACAAAGATAACAGGAAATAGAGTCTTTCTGGAGATAGGAAAAATCAGAGCATCCCATGGATTACCCAGACCACTTAACAAATGGCACTCGTTCGTTTTGAGAGATTTTTAATAAAACTCCCCAAACTACTTTCCAAATTGTTGGTTTTTGTGCCAAAATTCTGATATCAATAGGACATCAGACTTCCAAGTGTCCTTAAAAACCCTCTGCGTAGCTGCAGCCTCTGCATTTGGTGTCTTAACTGTTGCCGTAAAGGAGCCCTGCTAAGACTGACCTGGCTTCCAAGTGGTTATGGTTCTCATGCGCTAAGCAGTCTTCCAACCCAGTCAAGAGCAGACAATGAGTCCTGCTTGGTAGCTCTAGGCCTCCACTCCCAAAGCAGACATTCTGTAGATTAAACTAGCCCATACTTGTTATTACCCATTATTACTTGGGACCCTACTGCTTCAGTGTCTCAAGAAAATGCCCAGTCTCTTCTTACAGAAAGAAGCCTTTCTGTTTTGCTTTCTAATGCCAGACCTCTGTCATTGATTTATTGTCTCAGAACTATTTCACAGTTATAGACCAGGAACTCTTTACCATGACCTAGTTTTCCTCCCATAAAAATGACAGCACGTAATAAAGAGTATGCCACACACATTACAGGGAGGTTTCCATCCATGTAAATTGTAGGAGCACGTGACAGATAGGATTGGACAAGGTGTCAAATGTGTATGGGACATGTGAAAGAGCAAATTCCACAAGTGTCAATGGTCTACAATGTCAAGGTGGGCCCGAGGCAGGGGAGGCCAGTGAAATTTGAATTTTGTAGGCAATGCAAGGGGAAAAGAACAGCAAATTCTAACATTGCTGTAAGCAGTTACGATCGATGTTTTGCAAAGAGGAGTAATTAAATTTGCACTTATAAATTAAATCCTCATGTCCCGACTGCAAATAATTCATTGTTGAGTCTCCAGTTATCTCCCTTCTTGTACTTTTTTATCAAATGCAGTAATGTCTCTTGAACATTGAGCATCACATTGTGTTAGGCGCTTCAGTCCTCAACACAGTCCTGGGGGTATTTACAGATGAGGCATCTGAAGGTCAGTTATGTAACTTGCTCAAAGTCACAGAGCTAGTAAGTGATAAAGTCAGATCTGTCAGACTCTAAAACTTAGGATCTTTCCATTTTGTCTTCTGTCTCTCAAATAATAATTGGCATAAAGACCACAAGTGGTTAAGATCTAGAAAGTCAAGGTAAGTCCCAGTCATCTGTATTCAATTGTGTGACCTAGGACTAATTAGTTACTCTCACTGAGTCTCAGTTTCCTCACCTATGAGATGAGATGACCCATGTAAATAAGATGATAAGTTAAGATGATAACTCAAATAATTTTGGCTATTTCTATTGTCATTTATACCACCACTATCTCCTGCCTGATCTCTTCCAGGTTCTGTGCTAAGCATTTTATGTGTATCATCATCTCCATAGCTCTGCAAGGCAGGTGTCAGATCCCCATTTGCACAAGGGAAATAGGCTCAGAGCAGTTAGGGATCTTGCCCAGAGTTCCAAAACTTGTCTTGCTCCAAAGGCTCTTTGCTTTCTATTCAGTGAATGACTGTGAATTCCTATCCTGTCTATTTTGTGGTGGTGCGGATGGCAGTGACATAAAGGTCAGTGTGGCTGTAGTTCTTGCCCACTGAATAGGCAGAGCTAGGACTTAGCCACCTGACCACTCTGCTGCAAGGCTTCCAGGAAACAGTAGCTTGGTATTTATGAGTCTGCTAATTCCATGTATAGGAAGCTTGAAATTGGGGGTACTTGGAAGAGTTATCCAGAGTTATATTTTTATTTTATAGTCTTATTCTCCAGTAGCTTCTAGAAGGCTTGCAGTCTTCCTAATAACTTATTTCTAAGGCATTCTTGACTAAGTCAGAATTAATTTGTAAGTTTGGGCAGACTTAACAAGGCACTTAGGGCATTGAACGAATCCCACCCCCCCACCTTTTGTGTTAATTTGGAAAGTCACTGTGAAATGAGTAGATTGTTCCAGCCACATGGTAGAGATCCATAAACCTGTTTCTCATAGGTTATATGAGCTTTCCCTTCCATTGCTCAGCAGGCTCATCTGCTGATTCTTCTCAAAAGAATGAAGGAAACTTCATTTGATTCTTTTAAAATTATCTCTTCCAAACAAAATAGGATTGGAATAACTAAACAACATTGTGAATAATTTAGATTCTCATCAGAATTCCAACTGGAGGTTTTAGTACAGAGGCAAACCTCTTGGTCTGGCTGGAAGGTGGCTAGACAATAAGCAGCCTTTAGACGACTTACATGTGTTCAAATTTCAGAGTTAAATAAAAACAGTAATTTGGGGAACAGTTCCCCAGAGTCTTTGATGAAAGTTCATGTCACATGCTCTTACTTAGTCTGATTTACAAAGGTAACTTTGCATTTTGGAAAACCTGTGTCATAATAGTGGTGACAATCCTGTGTCTACCACTTTATATCCTGCAGCATGCTCACTTGCACACCATTGTGTTTATCTGAGAATGACCCTATCAGACCTCTTCAGAAGTTAGGGTCTGGCTCATGGTGAAGAGAACTGGCCTTCAGGTCTTTAGTACTCCCCGTGTTAAAAATCTCCCTCTAGAACTTACTCTGGTATGTGAAAAAATTTTTCTCTTAGATGAAACAGCCAAGGAAATGAAATTCTCATGTGTTCTCATGTCTCTTGCTGGTCAGCTATGTATGAGCATAATTTTTCATGCATCTGTCTAAACCCATGGTCCTTCCTCACAGCTTACTCTTCTTTGTTTCTCCAGCATCCACTACAGTTTTTAGGGAAAAGCAAAATGCTCGCATTTTTGGTGTCAGTTGAAATTAAACATCATCTTTGTTCCCATTGTGGTTGGTGAGGATCTCATTTTCAGTAACTCATTAGGAAAACAGACACAAAACCTGGGTGACCCCAGCCATAAGGGGGTGCAGGTCTATCACTAAGTCTGAATTCATTTCAAATATGTTTAGGTAGGCATTGTTGAATGTGCTATACTTGAGGCCAGAGGCAGAAGGGTTCTAAGAGTTTAGGGGCACTGGCCTCTTTATGTAAAGATTGGCTAGAAAAGATGAGCTGAACGAATAATGGCTGCTGAGGAAGTGGAGAGTGTAGGTGTTAGAAACTTCAGCCTTAGGGTTCTTATCCCAGCCCCTCTCCTGCTTAGCTATGTGGCAGGGCTGGAAATCTCTCATTGTGGAATGGTCATTCTGTTTACTCTGTTGAGTTCACCAGATGGCTCAGAGATAAGCATGTGAAGTAGACAGATGTAAATACTCATCTATAGGGACAACGTTTAAATGTCAGTGATAATGGTGCACAGGCAGGTTGTCACCTAGGAGCAGCTGTGTAATAACTTTGTTTTGGGGGATGGAGTAAAGGGAGAGAAAGCATCTTAGAGGCTGTGGTCCTTGAGCTCAACAGAAAACATAGTTTCTCTTTTCTTCCCCTGCAGATACCCAAAAGGAGACTGGGGACATTGTGAAGCACTGTAACTTATTTTTAGGGATGCCAGCTCCTCTGGAAGCCAGGAGATCTTTGTTGTTTTTGCTTTAAGTCCCCTTCTCCCCTTACTCCCTTGCCCCAGTTGAACTCAGCTATGCAGTGATTCAGTTTATTTTGTTGAAAATTCATTCCCCTAGGGAAAATATGATAATACTGTTTTCAAACAGCTGTGTTTGTGAGCAAGATGGACTGAACCAGCTGGCTGGCATCATTGGAGCCCAAGGACCTGCCAGCCCATGGAGAGCAGCTGTTTTGGCTGAAATTCTTATTATTCTTATGACTTTGTTCCTATATTATCAGCTTCTGAGTTCTGCTTTTTAAATGCATGCATAAAGGATAGAGAACCATGAGAAAGACGGATGTGTCTAGGGCCACCCATAATTGAAGGGAATGGGCTGCCGCCTCCATCCTCTTGTTGCTCATAATTTTTGGAAAAGGGAAAATCCAGAAGGAGGCAAGCTCCAAAGAGTAAGAGACAATAATAAGTGGATCAATAAATATTGATATCTTAATACAGTGGGGTTTTAAAAAGGAGGAAGTGTTATAGTATAATGTTAAATGAAATGTGTAGGATAAAAACTGTATAAAGAATAGAATCATAATTATGAAAAAGTATTCTTTAACATTAAGTGAGATAACTGATACAAAGCACTTAACCTGGTGCTGATGTGCCAAGTGCTCAGCAAATCACAGCTACTGGATACAAACTCTCTACCTGTAGGGGACATGTTTGCCTCCTGCACTGTTATCCCCAGAGTGCCTGGTATCAAGTAGGTGCTCCAAAGATCTTTCTTGATTGAATGTATTAGTGTTGTTGTTATTATTATATGCATTTAAAAATGAATCTAGAAAATCTAAGGACATGGGTTTCTATGTGACCATCTGTAATTATACCTGCAATTGTGGGAACTTAACCTCTCTGCCTGAGTTCTTCATTATAAATGGTGAGGACAGTACCTGTTGCTCAAGGTCACTGATAACAGAGTGAGCTGCACATCAGATACATTTAGTGACTGGTCCCTAGGAAACCAACATTGAACAGTAGCTCCTGTAATCATGGTAAGTACCATATAAGTGGTATCTATCATAATAATTCTGCTGCCCTCGTGTCTGTAGAAAAAAGATGAGAGTCGTCGTGATTTTGTCTGTCATTTTCTTCTCATTATTTTACCTTGGATTTTTTTTTTAAATAAAAGCTTAAAAGTTCATAAGAAAATAAAACTCAAGTCCTTAGTATTTGGAGATAACTCAGTGGTTATCTCTAAATACTAGAGTTGGGAGACTTCTTTCTGTTTTCTTGATGCTTTTTAAAAAATTGCTATAGTATTTATATGTTTCTTTTATCATTAAAAAGGAAAGGTCATTTTCCCTCCTTTTAAATAGGAAAAAAAATTACTCAGCATCAAAGATAACAGCACTGCTAGAAGGGGCCCCTCTGAAGATAATCCAGGACTGGGAAATAGTGCCCTGTCCTGGGCCTCTTTTTGGAGTTATTTAAATGCATGTTTCACATTCTAAGAAAGTTGTTAAGCAGTCATTAAGAACTGGGAAAGAGAACCAGTGAGGAAAAATAAAGGGATTTTGATTAATTGGTTCTGGACAAAGGTGGGCACAAACTTGAAATTTTGTTAACAGTCAGTGGCTTAGATTTAGTGTAGCTGCTTTTCATTTCCCTTGGAGAGAAGAACAAAAAGAAGATCAGTGGGAAGCATAGCAGAAGGGGTTAGAAATGGAAGTAACTGGTTACCAGACTCTGGGATACATTTCTGAACAAGAATGTGTATTGCAGTTCTTCTAGAGATGTTTAAAATGAAGCCCTGCACAAACACTGGTGGTCTTTTCCGCCTTGCTGGTTCTTAGACGTGACCATGCCTCCAGGAGTGCTGGTCTGCTTTCTCCTCAGTTCATGGCAGCATGTAACCATTCTACGAACTTTTACTTGCAGATATTTAACACCATGCCTGATATGCCTCTCACCAATGCCCAGCTGCACCTGTCTCGGAAGAAGAGCAGTGATTCTAAGCCCCCGTCCTGCAGCGAGAGGCCCCTGACGCTCTTCCATGCCATGCAGTCCACAGAGAAACGTGAGTCCTGTGCTCAGGGCAGTGGGGTGCTCCAGGGACATCCCATGCCACCTCCAGGCTGCTCGGGGGCACGCTTCCGACCTCTGTCTGTGGGCTGCTGCCTTACATGTCCTTGAGCACTGTGTAGCACTGTGCCCTCCCAGGTGCCATGGCTGTGTAACCCTGATAGGAGAGGAAGCAATATTGCTGAGAATGAAAGGCTGGGGTCACTCTCTGTTCAGATCCTCATTCCATTTCCTGTGAGCCACCAGCTGAGCCCCTCTCCCTCATGCCACACAATAAGAGCTCAGCTCAGGTATCACTTCTTCAGGCCCTCTTTTGTTAGCAGCTCCCATAGAACCAGTTTCCTTTCCCTTACTCAGTGTATAATTGGTGCGAGTCACATGCCCCACTAGAATGTGACTCTGTGAGGGCAGGGCCTTGTTTGGCTTGTCCTTTACTCCACCTAGCCCAGGGCCTGGTGTGAAGTGGACACTTAATTAATTTCACATATTTATTAAGTCATTAGAGAATAATACCTTCCTTGTTCCACATAGCAGAAGGGGTTAGAAATGGAAATGACTGGTTATTTCCATTGTATAGCAGAGTGTAATCGCCACAATTGTTTCAAAACTTTTTTCCTCTCAGGATTTCTGAGTTCCGTGCAGTGATCAGGTTACTATGCCCTGAAAGATCCATCTTGTTTAGCGTTTATAATGAGAGTTGAATGTAGACTTGGGTTCCTGTGTCAGCAGCAACACATGGGCAAACCTTTTACCTTCTCTCAGCCCCAGTTTGCTCCTGTATAAAGTAGGTTTGAAGGTACATACCTCCTAAGGAATTTGTGAGGTTTAAATGAAGTTATGCATTAAGCATCTGGCACAAGGACTGGGCATGGTAAGGGCTGACAGCTGAGAGCTGCTGCTATTATTATTAGTTATTGTTTAATCATATGCAGCTGACATTTTCATGATTTCTGCCAGGGACTGGGGGTATAAAAATACTCACAATTGACTAAGGGAAGCAGACGAGCAAATGGATCATGGCAAGTAGGCACATAGCTGCTCTCATAGAAATACACCTTCAGTGAGGCAGTAGAATAGGCTGTTGGAAAGATATAGGGTGTCTCACAAAAGCCCTGGACTGGATGGTTTCACAGGAGAATTCTATGAAGCATTTAAGGAAGAGCTAATCCCTATCCTTCACAGACTATTTCAAAAAATCCAAAATGATGGAAGACTCCTAAACTCTTTTTATGAAGCCGGCATCATCCTAAACCCAAAACCAGATAAAGACACAAAAAGAAAGAAAACTTCAGATCGCTGATAAACATAGGCGCTAAAATCCTCAACAAAATATTGGCAAACCGCATCCAACAATACATTAAAAAGATCATATACCATGACCAAGTGGGATTCATCCCAGGGATGCAAGGATGGTACAACATTCGCAAATCAGTAAATGTAATACATCACATAAACAAAAACAAAGACAAAAAAACATGATCATATCAATAGATGTGGAAAAAGCATTTGATAAGGTACAGCACCCATTTATGATAAAAACACTCAGCAAAGTGGGAATAGAGGGAGCATTCCTCAACATAATAAAGGCCATATATGAGAGACCTACAGCCAACATCATACTCAGTAGGCAAAAACTAAAATTTTTGCTACTAAGATCAGGAACAAGACAAGGTTGTCCACTTTCACCACTTCTATTCAATAGAGTATTGGAAGTTTTAGCCACAGTGATCAGACAAGAAAAGGAAATAAAAGGCATCCAAATCAGAAAGGAGGAAACAAAACTGTCACTGTTTGCAGATGACATGATAGTGTACATAGAAAATCCTATAGACTCGGCCAAAAAACTGCTTGACCTAATAAATGAATTGGGCAAAACAGAGGGATACAAAGTCAATATCCAGAAATCAAAGGCATTTTTGTACACCAACAATGAAACAGCCGAAGCAGAAAAAAATCCTATTTGATATAGCAAAAAGAAAAATAAAATACCTATGAATAAACCTAACCAAAGAGGTAAAAGGTCTGTATTTAGAAAACTACATAACACTGAAAAAAGAAATCAAGGAAGACACACAAAAATGGAAACATATACCATGTTCATGGATTGGAAGAATTAACATCATCAAAATGTCCATATTACCTAAAGCAATTTACAGATTCAATTCAATCCCTATTAAAGTACCAATGGCATATTTCACAGACATAGAACAAACACTTTAAAAATTTATATGGAACTATAAATGACCCCAAATAGCTGCTGCAGTTTTTAGGAAGAAAAGCAAAGTAGGAGGGATCACAATACCTGATACTATTCTGTATTACAAGTCCACTGTAATCAAAACAGCCTGGTACTGGCATAAAAACAGGCACATGGACCAATGGAACAGAACAGAGAGCCCAGAAATAAATCAAAGTCTCTACAGTCAATTAATATTTGACAAAGGGGGCAGCAATATAAAATGGAGTAAAAATAGCCTCTTGAACAAATGGTGTTGGGAGAACTGGACAGCTACGTAAAAAAAATTAAATTAGAGCACCAACTTACACCATACACAAAAATAAATTCAAGGTGGATAAAAGATTTAAATATAAGCCGTGACACCATTAAAGTCCTAGAGGAGAACATAGGCAGGAAAATCTCAGATATTTCACCCAGCAACATTTTTACTGACATGTCCCCTAGAGCAAGGGATGTAAAAGAAAGAAACAAATGGGATCTCATCAAAATAAACAGCTTCTGCACGGCTAAAGAAAACAGTATTAAAATAAAAAGAGAACCAACTGTATGGGAAAACATCTTTGCCAATGATACCTCAGACAAGGGTTTACTCTCCAAAATATATAAAGAATTTACATGACTCCACTCTTCTAAGAAGACAAGCAACCCAATTAAAAAATGATCAAAGGACTTGAACAGACACTTCTCCAAGGAGGACACACAGAGGATCCAGAGACACATGAAAAGATACTCAATATTGCTAGTTATCAGAGAGATGCAAATTAAAACCACAATGAGATACCACTTCACACCAGTCAGAATGGCCATCATAAACAAAGCAACAAACAACAAGTGTTGGAGAGGTTGTGGAGAAAAGGGAACCCTGGTGGATTGTTGGTGGGATTGCAGACTGGTACAACCACTATGGAAAACAGTATGGGGTTTCCGCAGAAAACTAAAAATGGAACTGCCTTTTGACCTGGTGATTCCACTGCTGGGATTACATCCTATGAACCCTGAAACACCAATCCAAAAGAATCTATGCACCCCAATGTTCACAGCAGCACAATTTACGATAGCCACGTGCTGGAAGCAACCTAGGTGCCCATCAGCAAATGAATGGATCAGAAAACGATGGTACATTTACACAATGGAATTCTATGCAGCCGAAAAAAAGAAGGAGCTCCTACCCTTTGCAACAGCATGGATGGAGCTGGAAAGCATTATGCTAAGCAAAATAAGCCAGGCAGTGAAAGACAAATACCATATGATCTCACCTTTAACAGGAACCTAAACAACAAAACAAACAAACAAGCAAAATATAACCAAAGACACTGAAATAGAGAACAGGCTGACAGTGACCAGAGAGGAGAAGGGAGGGAATTCCAGGCGAATTTCAGGGGAAAAGGGGAAGGGTTTACAGGAACAAATATAAAGGACACATGGACAAAAACTAGGGGAGGTGAAAATGGGAGGTGGGTGGGTTGGGATGGGAGTAAATGACAGAAAACTGCACTTGAACAACAATTAAAATGAAATTTTTAAAAAAAGGAAGAAAGACATAGGGTGTCTGATTGCCTGGGTGAGAGTCCCGAGTCTGGGCACACCACTGTGTGTGATTGGGCAAGTTACCTAACATCTCAGGGCCTCAGTCTTTTTGTCTGCAAAATAGGGATGATAACAGTTAATTTCTTACAAGGTTGTTGTGAGGTTAAAGCACTTCAAACAGTGCCTTGTGCAGAGGAAGTGCTCAGCAAATGCCAGGGTGGGGGGTGTTGTTGTTATTACTGTAAGGATGATTACCACTACCACCCCCACCATTACTGCTACTACTGCTGATCTCTGTGAAGTACAATACAGATACAAAGTAGAACAATGACTCACTTAGCCTTGAAAAGAAGAGGCTCCTCATTAGGAAAGGCATCTTTCTCTTTTCTGTGTTACAAAAATGATTTTTAGCCTTTGCATTTCAAAAGTAATATCCTTCCTTATCATAACTACTGAAAATGAATCTTCTCCACCCCCAGAATATCATGTATTTAAAGATATCAGATGCCATAATACGGCTGCCCCTTGGTGTATTTAACACTGTTTGGGTGTTTCATATATTTTGCATATATGAATAAAGCTGCTGTTTGTAGTCATGATCATTTCCTTAAGATAAATTCCTGGAAAGATTTCTAGGTCAGCGGATATGCAGTTTTAGGGCTTTGACCCTGTACCCAGATTGGCTTCCCTTCACACGATAACCTTTGTTTCTCTTGAATGTCTGGCTTGGGTCATTCTCACCATGGTGTCCGCGTGGTCTGGGCCCCTCCACATTCACCAGCGAATGCTTGGAACAAGCCCAGCCACACCCACATCTGCCACAAACAAGACTTCAGACGGAGGGGGCATATGCTTCTCAGGTTTCCAGGAGAGCCACGGTCACCTAATGTTTTGTACTAAGCATGTACAATGCAGATTGGGACAGATCAGACAGTACTGATAAATTCTTCCAAGCTTAAAATAGTGCTGAGTTTACGGTTAGACTGAAGCAGAGGCAGCTTTGGAACAGGTCTAGAAGCATACTCTGGGAGCATAAGAAAGAAGATGGAGATTAGGAGAAAATCAATTAGATCTTTGCCCAAGATTAATTTTATCACACAGGCAGGCGATGAAAGTTAAGGATGTGTGAAAGCAGACCTGCCTAAGCTGCAGAACAAGCTGCTGTCCCTGTCTGCAGACGGTGGATGGAGGGTGAGACGTGGGGAGAGGGTAAAGCGATAAATCTTTCCTCCAAATGTTAGTAAATACTAGAAACAGGACCGAAATCTCTACATGCTTGAATATTTGTGGAGTGCTTAGCTTTTCTCTCTTTCTGAGAGAGAAACATTTTCACTGAAAAGTATATAGGTGCATATACTTTCTAATAATCTGTTTCAGAACCCCCCCCCCTTTTTTCTGGGGAACTGGATTGATATACAAGCTGGCCTGGAAAGCACCACAACAGGAGGGGTTAAGTTGATGCTATGAGGAAGACAGGGCCAGGAGCTGGAGGCTTTGCTGGCACTCGCCCCTCCCAGGTGGTGACCTCACCTCCCATCAGTGTTAGGTGAGCAGGTGACCACACATGATAAAATCTCCACACACCCTACCCTTCCTTCCCTTTGTCTGGTCTGTAGACAAAGATAGAAGACTGCTTTATCAAAGCACTTTGCTGAGTTTACTCTTTGGAATTAAAATATAGACAAAGACCCTGCAGCTAATTTGTGGGGAAAATTGTATGTCCATAAAGTACATTCCATAATACATAATAATAATTGTGCATTCAGTAGTAATGAGGTTTTCTCAGTTTGAGGCCTCTTTCTGTATCTAGCTCTGTACTTCCCAAATCATTTGCATAAACCTTCATTCACTCTTTGGGCCACAACCACATAACTCATACACCAATTTACTGTCCAATACATGTCTTTAAATCAATTTTAAAGCAACTCACTTCTTTACCTGGCCTATTCCTACTCAGTAAAATCTCTAAAAATGTGAGTTTGATAGTCTCACTGTTCTATTCTCTAATATATAGTAAAATAAATATGTAACTGCTAAGATAAAGGGTGTTCCTCCACATCCAGCCTCAGAAATGTCTTGTGTCCTGCCTGTTGAATGCATACCACAGACTGGAGTCCACAGACCTTGCTCTGAATTTTTTACAGACTCAGATCCTTCATGTTAATATAAATATCCAACTCAAGTTTCTTTTGTCCACTCAACTAGAATTGGGTTCAGATGTTGTTAGTTGGTTGCTATATTGCTGTAGACTCTCACCGTGCATCTATCCATGCAGTTCCACTTACAAACATCGAGTCTAAACTTTCTTTCATGAGGCTTAGGGATCTGCCTGTAAAGAGCTAAGGGGTTGGTGTGGAAAGATAAGTGGATGCATCTGATAAAGAAACTTGAGGCCAAGCGAGATTAGAACCTCATTCAATAAAAACAATGAAAAGTACAAATGATTATAGCTCAGCTAATGTGCTGAGCAGCCTGCTAAGTCCATTATTATCTCATCTCCTTCTCACAGTTGATAATCATCCCCTGAGGTAGGTGCTCACCATCTACATTTTATTCACAGGCAAACTGAGGCTTGAGAGGTTAGGCAATCATACAGCTGACAAATAACAGAGGAGGATTTTATACCCAGGTGATCTCCCTTCCCCATGCTGTTGTCTCCAGAAGGATGCCTCTGTCAGTTCTTGAGCCACAGAAGTGAAGACCTTGCTAGACTGATTACAGGAGCAATAAAAGCTGTATGTCCCAGCTTCCAACTCTGCTGCCTTAGGGGCAGCAGAGCTGCCTGAGTGGGTTCCTCAATATGCGTGCTGCAGGTGGCAGCCACATGGACAGCTGTCCTTCCAGATCTAGCCCCAACTATTCAAGTTTTCAACTGTGGTAGCAAAGGAGATTGCTGTTTAATCTGTAAGTTTCCACGCAGATATATCATGCAGCAGAAACCGGTGGTATACCTAGGTGAAAGGTATTGACACACAAGCTGTACTTTTTCTGGACAATTCTAGAAAGTAGAGTCAGAGGATTAGAGGGAATCATCAACCAGGTCTTGTACATTTTAGATTTCCACTAAGAAGTTGCAAGGTGACATTTATCATTTATGTTGTCACAGATTTTTAGTACATATACCAAGATGTTGAAATGTATTTATTGGAATAGTGGTTATCAGACCTGGGTGTGCATTAGAATCATGTAAGGAAGGAGCGAAAGATGCTGGGTTTCCCCGGTATGTTCTGAATCAGGTCTTGGCTCTGGAGCTCGGGCATCTGTATTTTAAAAGCACCCTGGTGGTGCTGATGCCAGCTACAGTTAAAGAAGAACTCATTTGGGAGAGGAGACAACCATCAAGTTTTCTTGTCTTCTGTCATCACCACAGCACCTCTTTTGACTGTCGGCATTTGGGACAGCCTCGCATGGTGACTAAAAGTAGGAGCTCTGGAGTCTGACTACATTGCTTCCATGCCATCTTGACTCTGAGACCTAGAATACATTACTTTCCTTTTCTGAACCCCATTTTTCTCATCTGTAAAATCCATCACTAGTGATAGCTTTCTTGGAGGGAAATTACCGTGATTAAGTGAAACAGTGCATACACATTACTTGACACAGGGCCTAGAATGTACTAAGCACCTAATAAAACATTGGCTGTGATTACGATGATTATCACCAGGCTATAGCATTACCTTTCATTTGACTAAGAACGTATCCCTCCTCTGGAGCCTGCAGATTCCCAAGGAGAGGCCCATACGGAAGGGTAATGCAGAGTCTCCTTGGACCCAGCAAGAGCCCGTTTGATGCTTGAGTGCAAATACATCAGCAGCCTGGGATGAGTTGTACAGTGTTGATGGGGGTGGGAATGGATTCTTGGGCTTCGTTTTACAGGGATCTTGTTAACTAGCTACTGGGATTATAGCTCTGATTAATTCTTTTAGTTCAGTTAATTCATCCTGGACCCTCTCCCAGACAGGCCCAGTGAGAGGCTGAGAATTTAGCTCATATACTTCTCATGTGTGTCTTCGTTGTTGAAAAATCACTGGGAATTCATGCTGTTCAAAGTCTTACGTAATGCCTTTCTCCGAACAGGGAAAGCTGCAGCATGTGCCCTTTCTCAGGCTGCCTCTGCAGATCCGAGGCGGTCTGGACACACCTGTTTGTTTTGGCAGATGACATGTTTATCCACATGGATTTCTATTGTCACACAGGCTGTAAGGTGTAATGTGGTTCTTGGCTTAATTATGTGTGGTTACCATGTGTGACTAAAAACCACATAGTTGATGTGTCCGTTAAAAAATGATGCCATGGAAAACTAATGGCAGGAAAAAAGTTTAAGATAGATCATTAAATGAAAAGGAGCATATCATAGGCTCAGATCTCTGGCATTATCACTAAGTGAACAAAGCAGGTAGCATATTAGGTACAATGTTAGCCCATTTTGTTAAAAGTAGAAAGTATGTACATGTATAAAAAAAACTGGAAATTGATATACCAAAATACATATGGGATATTTGTTTGCTTTTCTGTACTTTCTGAATTGAAAAGGATGCATATTTATTATGTATTGACTAATTTCAACTTATTAAAAATAAAGCCTTCTATTTGTACATTTCAGTTACTATATCAAACCCATTTTGCAATGAGCCATGGTATTATAAATAAGTAAATATGTAATTTTCTTCTCTTTAATGAACAGTAGTATAAGCAGTCTATATGTGGACTCGCTCAGTTATAGGGGAACCATAGATTAACAGGATAGTGTCTTGATCCAAAAATAAGTTCTTAGGTAGAAAAGAGGGCTAAGTTGTGAGCAGTCAAGTGTCCATTGAACTCTCATCATTCAACTCCCTGTTCAGCCATTAATTAGAAGCTCATTGATATGTTGGGGTTTTTGAAATGCTCTTGTTTTTTTAGGGCCTGGTATTCCCATTGTGCATCCATGTCCCCTTGCTTGAGTCAGCTCAGGCCCAGGCCAACCACAGTGACTTCCTCATTCTCTCTTGAAATCCGGTTTTATTGGCATTCATTCCCTTTGCAGAGAAAAGGGTTATTGTATGCGCCATGGGGAGAGGATAATTTAGTCAGTCCACACAGGATCAAAATCAGTGGTGGTCTTGCTAAAGACAATCTGCCACAAGTCCTAACATCATGTACCATGTCCTATGGTCAAAACGGATTAACCAGATTTTTCACTTATCAACTCACTGTCACAGCCCAAACTACTTTGTAAGGTTAGTTTTTAAAAACACTGTCCAAATTGGTTTCATGTGTTCTAACACATTGCCTAAACTGCTTTTTAACATTATTTTTTATCATAGAGAGTGAAGCTGGGTCAGCCTGAAATCAGATCACCTCAGCTTTTAGTGTGGCTTGGCATGCCACTACTATCAGAAGCAAAAACTACAGGGGGGGAAAATGCTTCAGGAAGGCTGATTTCAAGCTTCCTGTGGACTTGGGTGTTTCCCAGAGATGGTAAACTCCAAAATTGCTATGCACTCATCATTTTTTATTGCAAAATTCATTAGGCTGCTGCGCTATTATCATCCTATCTTGTCAAGATGATACATTACAGACTTCATTGCAAAACTTTAACAAGCCAGGAGAAAGTGCACCTCTCTCCCCACTGTAGGACGGGAAAGCCTCTGGGTATTTTGCTTTTACCTTAATATTTTTTTCAGAAAGTCCCGGGTCTTTACACAACTTCTGTCTGTCTGGCAACTCCCCTTGCTCCCTGTTTGGTCACATGGAGAGAGTTCCTCCCTTTGGGCTCTGGGAGGCATCATGAGCTGCTGTCCAGGGATAGTCAGCTTCCCTCTCCTTTTCAACAGCTAGTCTCAGGAGTCGTGGAGAGATGAGATGGTAGCCCGTTCTGACAGACACACACCCATGCATGGTGGGAAACCTCCCCCAAAGTGACGTTGAAGGTCTTTGTTTCATATTTATACTACAGCTCTGTGTGTTCAGTGGGCTAGACATGTCCAGGCCTGCCGAGACGTGTGAATTTGGCTTGGCTTTGCATGTGTGTTCCTGGCCTCGCCTCTGTGTTCTGTGGTAAGCAGAGACCCTGCCTCTTGTGTGTGGTGGGGTTGTCATTAGAGTGAGCGGGAGTCACTTGGTAAATATGGAAAGTGAAGTAGCTTAGCTCCCAGATCTCCATGGCAACCCTCAGAACAAGTACAATGTCACCAAAATTACTCTGTGGCTTTCTTTTTTTAGTTGCAGTGATTCGGTTGCATACTCATGTTTTTCCGCTCCTGATTTGTACAAAAAATACTGCCCACTATATAACCAGGACTTAAGTTTCAAGGACAATAGTGGTCCCTGTCTGAACACCTGAAAAATTCAGTCACACAAAACTTGCCTTTTTCTGTGCTAGGAAAACACATTACAATTGTTTCTTGCTGCCTCATATTTATTATTTAGCTTATAACCAATTGAGGAGTTTTCATAGATTTTCTGCATGAACTAGACAGGAATGGATGAGCTGATTCCCACCTCACAGGTCATTGTAACGGATGCCTGATGCATTCTGCTTGTGCATACATACCCAGCCCTTGAGTACTTTGTATTTTTAAGGGCCAAGTCCACATCCAGCTTATCACTCCTTGTAGAACATATGCTCATGAAAACATCCAGTGCATTACCCATACTCGTTTACAGTTGTTTGAAGATTGATTTTGTCATCTCCTTGTTTCTGGACTCTTGTTTTTGGTGGCTAATATGAAGAGAAATTCTTATTGACAATTGTGCTTGAGGAAGCCATGCATTTTCACAGACTTCTACCAGTTTAAGAATACTCCCGAGTTGCGGGTATTCTTTCTCCTTTGGCCATTTAAATGGTTCTCTGTGATCTTGTTGATTTGACTCATAACTGGATGTTGTTGTTCTTTTTCAGTCCAGTAGTCTATAATTTTTTTCTCCAGCAATGTAATTGCCATCAGTTCTTCTTATACCTTCTTAGGAGGATCCCAGAGCTGGCTTGACTCATCAGTGACTCAAGAAGTCCAGCTCTCTTGTATTTGAACAATTTGGTTCATTTTATTTTTATTTTTTAAAAGGCATTTGGGCTGCCTATTCTCATTATGTATTTTTCTGTCGGGAGCAAGGACTCATTTGCCCACCTGACAAAAATCCTCCTGTTTTGAGTGACATTACTGAATCATTTTCTCTTTATTTCTTAATTCATTCCAAATGCTTTAGAATTGGTCTCTGTAGAGTTTGCCATAACTGCTAAAACATTTGGTATGCTGTTGATTTTACTCGCTCTCCCTTTTTTTGAAATAATCTTCACCTTCCTGCTCACCCTCAGTAAGGATTGTCAGCATTTCAGTTTAGAAGAATCCAGCTAGAAGTTCTCAATCTCATTATCTGAGGTCTTATGTTGAATAAAACTGTGATGGTCTTATAGTCAGAAAGTGCCAGGTTTCCTGTTTTCCTTATCATGTGGTCCATACAGGGAGACCAGCAGAGAGGATGCTTTTTAGGACGCATATTTGGCTGTCTTGGCTGCAAAACTATGAAATCTTAGGATTAACTATTTTTTGTTTGTTTGTTTTCTTTTGATTTTTTGGACAGTGAACTCCTTTCCCTGACCTTTTGCTTTTGTTATTCTTTTGTTACAGGTTATGATATATGTGAAAATATCCTATATCTAAACATAAGTCAAAATAGAACCTCAGAAAAAATTTATTTCTTTAAAAAGGAATTCTAGTGTCCTCCTAGCAAATGGAATACTAAAAATCCTCCAGCTCAGTTTGGGTATAGCCACCTGTTTTATTCTGTTGACTTTTCTAGTCCAGGGTGGGTCAAGTTCTCACTTTCCACCCCATCCTCACTCCCTTGTGGATTTACTTCAGACAAATATCATATTCCCTTGCTGCAGCCTTCCTCATTAGGTAATGGAGAACCCCAGCTTATCAAACCATAATAATAGTTATGTTCTTAAAAATTTTACCCAAGTCTAGCTTTCAGAGTCAAATCTTTTTATGAGCATTAGGATTCTGAAAAAAAGATTTTATAAACCAAGCATCTTTACTTAATGTTTTTTCTGTTGTGATTTCACAGCTTTATCTGTCAGATATCCAATGTTAGGCTGCTCATAATCTACCCAAGAAAGTAAACATATGAATAAATAAATATGTACAAGTTAATAAGTACACTAGCATACATCTGAATAAAATGCCAAGGAATTAATGTAGGGGTTTGCTAACTGGGGATTGTGTTTGCTACTCAGTAGCTGCTCAATAAACATTAATTGAATAAATGAAAATTGAAGTATTTATCCTTTTTCTAATGGATACTAAGGAAGAAGAAAAAAGTCCTGATAATATTGCAGATAAACTTGTATACTTTAGCAAGATATTGTTTTTAATTTATAGAACTATAACCCTCACATGGAATAGTAAATAAAATCACAAGAAAAATAGGAGGTACAGTTATGGTCTTCTATTTCCTATGAATTCAGAGAATTAGATCATCCAAACTTGGCCTCAAATTAGAATTAATAAAACTATTCATCTCCACTCCCATGTAAATCAGAAAATGTTTCCATTTTACCCCAAAGAAGTGTCATCTTTATTCCCCATTTTTACAGGGTGGTCTTGTGCTCCTCGTAGTCTTGCAAGAATCTTGATATGAGTATTTTGTGTGAAGGAAAGTTTTACTTACACTGATTCATACTGATAAGTGACATATCCATTCCCTTGATGATCCCCTAATTATGTAATGTTAGAGTTGTTTGTCTTCCCAGTGGCAACTTCACATTTGCAGGCCCTATTAGTCTGCCTACATCTTGGCTTAATGTAATTCTTTTGGTTTCTCTTTGTTGTTATTTCTATTTGGAATTTAAGCTCTTGAAATATGAATAGTTCTAAATCTCTGGAATCAACTTAATAATTTACTTTATTTAAAATCCACTTAGTTCAGGAATTTCCCAATAACCTTATGGGGTTTTTAAACCCTCTATACAGCTTTAAACATGACATTGAGAATTTGTTAAGCTATTAGGGGTCATTGGTGTGTGTGTGTATGTTTAATGTGAAAATTAATCTAACATTTTATAAACGTAATGCATTTTATGGACATGATTAGTGCAAAGGGAAAAGTATTTTTTATCATGACATCACCCACTTTATTGCCTAAAGACACCTGAGTTCAAATGTCCACCTCTAAACTACCATGTCAGTAAGCCTAGTCTGTCTCCTTGAGAATATGGTACACCTCTGGCTCATTTCAAAATGGCCTGGTGAAGATTAATCCAGATACATTTCTTGATAAATGAATTGATTGCTCAAAATATTGGTTGATTTCAAGATGGCGTATCTGTGAAGAATGGGGGACAAGAGTGACATCCTAAGTTTCCAGGGTTTTGCTACAGTGGTGGTGCCTGTTTAGCTAAATCATCCCAAAAATGTTTTCTTCAGCACATGGTTCCAAGTTTTTAAAGATGGGAAGAAACAGAAAGTTACTGTCTTTGAGCAATGTTCTGAAGTTTACAAAACACATTCTTGGATCTGCTCCCACTTGATTCTCCTGACAGCTCCTTCTCCCCATTGTATAGATGCCTTAGCCAAGGAACTGAGAGTGAATGAAAATTGCCTGAGGCCATCCTATCGGTCAGGGGTAGAGCCTCAAAGACAACGCAGGTTTCTTCCTCCTGGCCTGGTAATATTCTCCAGACATTAATGTGACTGCTTTGACCTTGGACTCAGTTTTTATATGCAAACTACTCTGTAGCCCTTATACATCTATTTACCAAGGAACTAACTTGAAACTAAACATCAATTACATGGAGCTAAAGCAACCCAGAAGTTATATCTATGGAGGGGTGAGGAATTTAGACGACGGAGTCATGAAGAAGTGGGTGGCTGAATAGATTTTTTTATGGTGACATGTTATATAATGGGCAGTAGGATGTGGCCTGGCCAATTTAGACAATTTTGAGAGCAGGAGTGTTTGAATAAAAGGTGAACATCATAGAAACCAAGAGGATCTGGTTGAATGCAAGGAGTCTATGAAGGCTGCTCTGTGCTCTGCCCATCTGCCAATCAAAAGAAGACGACATTTATTATGCAGTGGTAATGCCACTCTTAGGAGAAAGGATGGTTGTGTTAAAGGGGCAAGAGGGGAGGTATGACCTATCCTGCTGAGGAAGGGATTTTGCTCTAAAATTTCAAGTCACCTATTCCCCTTTGACTCCCTTTCCCACTTGTAATTCTTATACTTTCATATGTCCTAATTTTAGCTTGGTTGGGCCGAGAGATCTCAGTCTAATTTCATTATTTGTAAATTTTTGTGTATGTGAGAATAGACTGTCCCTGTGAAATCATATTAATATAGGGCTTCTGTGACCTTTCCCCCCACCAGAGGAACAAAGAAACAGCATCATTAACTCCAGTTTGGAATCTGTCATCTCGTCAAATGCAAACAGCATCCTTAATTCCAGTAGCAGCTTACAGCCCAACATGAACTCCAGTGACCCAGAGTTGGATGTGCTCAAACCCACTCGGCCCAGCTCACTGTAAGTATGATGTTTGCTTGCCTGTCACAGCAGGCCCTGATTAGCCATTCTGCCCAGAATTTGTTCTCAGGCCCCATCTGACTTGGAGCATTTTCCTTCTCCCTGAACTTGGAGCTTGGCTGGTTTGTTATAGACTAATCATTATCTGTAACATACTGCTTCTTGGCTTTGGTGATCTATGACTTACCATCCTGCTGAGATGGCTTTGATGATGGCTGTTGCCTGCGCTGGCTGCTGAGCATGAAGAACAATTTCTTTTGGTTTTATAAACGTTCAGACACTATAGTAGCTAAGTAGATCACTGGCCAAGTCTCTTTCTTTCATTTATGTTGTCTTGGTTTCCCTTCTCCCTGACTATGTTGAGAATGTTCTTTCCAGAGAAGAGTCCCCAAGTAGCTTTTCGAATCTTTAGATCCTCAACCCTTAGTGTGACTGTGATCAGAGACCAGAGACTGGAAAAGAGAAGAGCCTTTGTTGCTTCATTCTTGGGTGATGAGCACCTTTAGCCAAGATGGGCAGTTGTGGGGCTGCCTGTCCAAACCTTCACGGAAATTAGATCTACTCCGTGAGGGCCAGAAAGTCCTCCCTTGTGGTTTCATCCCACATTGCTTAGCTTGCTTCCCCAGACCACCCCATAAATCGTGTCAGCTAGAGCCTTTGCGGAAAGAATGTGAGGCCATGACCAGAAGGGCTGGGCTCCCAGGCTACAATTGTGACAGACTCAGGAAAAGCAGAGTTGACTTTGCCTTTCTCTGGTGAAAATAGTTTGCGGTTCAGCCACAGATTGTTTTAAGGGCACTTGTTTCCCTTAGTGAGGCACCGGGATGTCAGAACCTTTTCCTTCTTTTCTGTATGTTGTGGTTGCAAGAACCAACACACCTTGGCATTCTGTCTCTTTAAGATATTGACAGATGTGCATAAAAAGGGCCTAATAATTTTGTCTTAGAAGAGACTAAGGCTATTATATTAAAGTTTGGGAGGAAAAATGACTCTAAAATTGACTTAAGAGGTAATTATACTATAAATGCAATAACTGTGTAAGGTGAAATCATACATGGAGAAAGTCAGGTCACATTTTAGTTGTTGGCTTTAAATGCTACTTTGATTTTCAGGGAGTTAAGTGACTTACCTGTTATATGGTAATGTGTTTGTTCACCAAAAAGTGGACCAGTGCCTTAAGAGCTCGTGATAATTTAACTTGTTCAGGTTATAAGCAATGAGTTTCTCTGCTTCCCGTGGCCAGACTTGCCTATATGCTGTATGGCTTTCTCAGGTGCTCCTAGACAATAAGGAGATTCTAGTTTCTTTTTTTTTTTCTCCATTTTGTTTAATCTGTGTACCTACCAGTTGCTGAAGTGATTCGTTGGTCAGCATGAGCAAGGTTGAATTTCTAGCCCAGGTTGCTTAACATCCTCTTGTTCTAGCCACAGTATCAACTAGTGGTCTTTAATCTTTGTTTTCAGTAGCTGGGGGCTGAGAGTCTCCTGAGTCACTGCTGAGTATAGTATGTTTAAAAAGGCCGCTTCAGCAGCTAAGTAAAAAGGGGGGTATATCTTTTAAACAGGTCCTGGAAGAGGGGACTTGGGCTTTTTATTTTTCAGCTGTCTAGTGATTTGTTTTACATAAAACACTGGGGGTGGCTCCATTCGGTTCATGCCATCCAGGGGACTATTCCTTGCCTTCTACAAATTTTGGGGGGCTTTCCCAGGGAAGGGAGGGTGATGCCAAGAGCAGTTCTACCTGTCTTCCTTTGGAGGAGGATTAGAGGTAGGAATGTGATGTGTTTCCAACAAGACTGGCCCTTCCAAGCTGAGTGACGATCTGACTGGTACCTGTGAGTCTTGAGCTCAAGCAAGACTGTTCTTGAGGTGAGAGGACTGTGGATGCCAGCGCTGACACCAGAGCTTGCAGTGCTCCTGAATGAGGGCCAGGCAAAGGTCCCATAGGCTCTGTGGGAGGTTTACCCCCCGTGTCTGACACCGGCGGCAGTAAGAAGTTCTCCAGTTGTATCTCCTGTTTTTTTTCTGCCTGGAATTTGCTCATGTGGGCCATGGACAGAAGCTGGGTAGTCCAGGTAAGCAGAAGTCAGTGTGTTCCCTGAGTAAATTAATTCCCCAAAGTCTGTCGACACATTGTGCCATGGTGATTGGACTCAGTTACAACCAGCTGAGCCCAGTAGGTCTCACCCTCAGTTCTGGACCCTTTTATTCCCTCCAACATTGTTGACTTTGATGCGCACAGAGATTCTTGAATGGGAACACTTAATGATACAGATAGAAAAAAAATTGGGGGGTAGGGGATTACCATTAACTAGACAATTAATTAGGCATAAGGTGGGGAACTAGTCACCAGAAAACTGTTCTTCTTTTTATTTTGTTCATTTGTTTTTCATTATTTTCATAATGACTGGAATGATCACTGTGACCATGGAACAATCATAACGAAAGAAACACATTTGTGACATAGCACTCTTCAGTATTCCAGAGACCACACTTCGCTGTCTCATTGGTAAATCGTTGCTAATTCTCCAAGGAGATCAGGGCCCTCTTGTGTGTGTGACCATAATGCTAAGTCAGGCATCAAAATTAGAGATGCCATCATTTGGCCATGTCAGGGCAAAAAAAAAAAAAATTGGTAAAACATACAAAGCACTCTTAAAATTCAACAATAAGTAAACCAACAACCTAATTAAAAACTGGGCAAAAGATCTAGAGAGACACCTCACCAAAGAAGATGTACAGATGCAAATACATAAGCATATGAAAAGATATTCAATATCTTATATCATTAGGTAATACCAAATTAAAACAATGAGATATCACTACACACCTATTAGAACAGCTAAATCCATAATACTGACATCAAATGCTGGTGAGCATGTGGAGAAACCAGAACTCTCATGCACTGCTGGTGGGAATGCAAAATGAAACAGCCACTCGGAAAGATAATTTGGCAGTATCTTATAAAACTAAGCATAGACTTATCATGTGACACAATCTAACAATCACACTCTTAGGTGTTTACCCAAATTAGCCGAAAACTTATGTCCACATAAAAACCTACCCGCGAGTGTTTATAGCAGCTTTACTCATAATTGCCAAAACTTGGAAGCAACCAAGATGTCCTTTAGTAGGTGAACAGATAAACTGTAGTACATTCAGACAACAGAATATTATTTAGTGATTAAAGAAATGAGCTATCAAGTCATGAAAAGACATGGATGAACCTTAAATGCTTATTACAATACTAAGTGAAAGAAGCTACTCTTAAAAAAGTACAACATGGATCGCCCTGGCTGATATAGCCCAGTGGATTGAGTGCGGGCTGTGACCAAAGGGTCACCAGTTCGATTCCCAGTCAGGGCACATGCCTAAGTTGCGGGCCTGGTCCCCACTGGGGCCACCACACATTGATGTTTCTCTTCCTCTCTTTCTCCCTCCCTTTCCCTCTCTCTAAAAATAAATAATTTTTTTTTAAAAGTACAACATGGTATAATGCCAACTTTGTGTCATTTTGGAAAAGGCAAAACTGTAGAGTCAGTAAAAAGATTGTGGATAACCTGGCTGGCATGGCTCAGTGGATTGAGCGCGGGCTGCAAACCAGTGTTGCAGGTTCGATTCCCAGTCGGGGTACATGCCTGGGTTGCAGGCCATGACCCCTAGCAACCGCACATTGATGTTTCTCTCTCTTTCTCCCTCCCTTTCCTCTCTAAAAATAAATAAATAAAATCTTTAAAAAAAAAGATTGTGGATAGTAGATATGAAATATTATGCATTTGTCAAAACTCATAAAACCAATTGAACCCATAGAGCAAATCCTCATGTTGTAAACTATGAACTTTAGTTAATAATAATTAACTGATACTGGTTCATTTGTCTTAACAAATGTATTGATACCACGCTAATGAAAGATTTTAATAATAGGGGAAACTTAGGGGCTGGGTAGAGGTATATGGAAACTGTTATTTTGAACAATTTTTCTGTAAACCTAAAACTGCTAAAAAATAAAGCCTATTTATACATTTTTTAAAAAAATCTAAATTTCCAGCTTCTCCTAAAAGTTATAAGATATGGCCACATTGAAACAGTATGTTACTTGGTAATAGATGGATGATGCTCTTTGGTTCATATCTCCTGCCTATAGTAGGCCTGTGATGGATTAAATATAGCCAAAGAATCTTTGCAGCTCCTCCCTCTAGGAGGTGGAGTCCTTGAATCTAGGCTGGCCTTCAGCCTAGATTTGGCCAATAGAGTGTGGTAGAAGTAGTATCATGTGACTTTCAAGCCTAGACCACAAGGCCATGTGGATTCCCATCTCATTCTCTTGGAACCCAGCCACCATGCAAAAAAACTCCGTCTAGCCTCTAAGAGAAAAAAGACCAGCTATCTCAGCCTAGCCTGGGCTAGCTTGGTCCACCAACCAGTTGAAAGCAGCCACATGAGTGAGTCAGGAAAGACCAAAAGGAAAGCTACCCAATCAACCCCCAGATTTATAGGAAATAATAGGTTGTGGTTGTTTTAAGCCACTGAGCTTGGGCCAGTTTATTCAGCAATATTTAACTGACACAAGGCCTATGCATTTGTGACCTTGGAATCGTGGGTAACTAACCACCTTGGAATTGGACTGGGCTGCCTGGGTAAGGTAGGAATGTGTGAAGTTTATCACTGTAGAGTAGGGGCAGCCTCTCAGTTTTTGGAATCTTCTTTGAAAGAAAATGACTTATAAATGAGGTTCTGAGAAGTTAAGAAACAAAACCAAACCCATAGCTAGTGGCTGAGGCAGTGAGAAAGATAGTTTAAACACAGACATGCCAAGCAGGAAACCCTAGGTAATCCTGGCAGCAACATCGACTAGCTGGTGCCAGTCCTTGGCCCTGAGCATGCCCATCCCCTCACTCCCTGTGGTGGAAAAATGGGGCTGACCTGTCTCTCAGAACAGAGCTTGTTCAGTGGATGCCTACAAAGGACTGCAGAAGTAAAAGTCACTCTCTACTCTCACAATCAATAAAAGAGTTGGCATTGTGCTACTACTTCCTGGAAGACAGTGAATTTTAAGGAGGAAATAAAAGAAGTCAGGGGATGTCCCACTACATAAGATACTGCCATAATCCCCCCAAATTAAAAATGAGTAGATGAAGGCTTGCTTTAGACTCCTGGGGTAGGGATGGAGGGACTTGTTAAAACTGAAAGAAAGTTAGGGAGTTGGGGGATGATTACAGCCATGGGGGAGCCCACCTGGGAGCTCTCCCTGCCTAAGTGGTCCTTACCCCTAAAAAATAACTCACTTGCCAGTAGCCCCATAAATAAAATGAATTTTTCTCATCCTTTCCTCTTAACACACACACATGCATTTCCAAGTTATTTCTGGTGACCTAGAAGATGAGTGCATGCCAAGTGCCTTCAAATTCTGCCAGAGTCAACCGTCCTCTCCCATCTTAGTGGCTAGTGAGAGGCAAGAGCACAGTCCCTGGAATCCAGAGGATAAACAAGGCTGCTTCCAGGCTGAGTTGTTTCTCTGAAGCACTGTTGGCTCCTTTGGACTTTGATTCATCTGCTTTCAGATTAAATCTGGGGAAAACTTCCCTTTAGAGCTACCTCTGAAATTCTACTTACGTTTTACTTATTCGGGCAACACTTATTCAACAGATAACATTTGAACACCTACTGTGTGCCAGGAATTATTCTGAATGATGAAGATACGGTTAAAAAAAATGAGGGTTTCTTTTCTCATCGATTTTATATTCCAGTGGAGATGGGAGGTGAATCACTATCTAATACAGCAGATGTTGCCTTCTTTAGAGAAAACTAATGTAGAGGAAAGGAGGTATGGATTTGTAGAGGAGGGAAGCAAGTTACTTTAGTTCTTCTGGCTCAGTTTCCTCATCTGTAAAATAGGATAATCCTACCGTCCTCACAAAGATGTGAAATGAAATGAGATCATTCTTTATCACATTTACTTACCTATCACTATGAATGCCAGTTACTACTACTATTACTTTGGAGGGCCTCCACACAGTATCCTTTCTCTCCTACTTCCTCAGCTCTGTATGTGTTTTTTATGTGCAGACAGATGCCCTCACCTATCCCTACCACTTCCCACCTTAAATTGAGACTAGCACTGTCAGTCCAGTCTTTGAGGTATCAGTGAAAAGAAGGAATTTCTATAGAAGCAGGTGCTGGCCACCTTAAACAAAGACTAGCTGGGGTAGGCACACCTATTTTTGAAAAATTTCGAAACCTCCAGACCCCACGAGATACTCGATGAGTTTTATGCATAGCTAATATTTACTGAGACCAAATGAATCACAAAATGAATAATATGCATTAGACAAGTGATAATTTATGGCATATCTTTAAAGTAATTTTGCCACCTAAGTGCTATTTTATGTCAAAAAAGCTACACCCAAGCAGGCAGCTATAATTTCACTAGAATAATCTTTATTTGTCATCCTTTGGAATGTACAGGTTTGAAAGAGGAAGTTTTTCTCTTTGGTTGAATCAGTTTTCTGTGGAGGAGGATCTTTCCTGTGAGACTGAGGATTCTGTTTCTCACCCACCTCCAAACAGGAAAGGTCTCTTCAGACTGATTTCCCTGAAAACTTGGTGGCGTTCCCCACCTTGGGAAATAACTTGAAAGCATAATCATTTTCACAAGGAGTCAGACACCCTTTCTTGTTTCTCTTCAACCTCCATGGTGTTTCCAGCCTGCTCATTCATGGTCCTTTCTTAGTCAAACCGGAAACCGTTCCTTGGACAGTTAAGTCTCCTGGGGCCACCACGGCCACATAGCTCCTCCACGTTCCCTTGACATTTTCAGAGATGGGCACTTATGTGACCCGTATTCTTGTTTTCTAAGTGGCTTCCTGTCAGCTTTTCCGGTTCCCCAGCCAAGATCTCTCTCGCCAGTCAGGAGCCCAGCTGGCTTCCCTTGGTTGAGGGTGGGGATTCCTGCCTGGTGACCCATCCAATTTTTGTTGGATAAACGTATTTGGTCATTAGTGTTTCTATTTCACATAAAAATTGCTCAAGGCAGCCCTGACATGATATGTCCCAGCAGAATTTTGTTCCCAAGCACCAGGGCTGCCAGTGGCACTTGGGTTGGTATAGCCTGTCAGCAGAGAGGGGATGGGAGGAGGCAGGGATGGGACACAGTTCCAGAGCTCAGCCACAGCTGTGTTTTCCAGTGTAGTGAAAAATCACAAGTGGAAAAATGTTTGCCTTCACTCTCATCATTGTGTTCTTCCCTCCTTTACAAGCTAAAAACACATAAAGAGTCTCAATGTTTTTTCTATAAATTAATCTTGCTAATATTCTACAACAATTCCTAAAATATGCCATGACACAGAATGGCTGCTAAAATCTTGGAGTTAAATTAAACATATGAATGAATGAATTTCATTCTGAATTTAGTTGCCCTTAAGTGCCTTATGGCACTGCATTGTACATGATAGGTAGGTGTTAGGCATTTTAAATCTCAAGTTGGTGGTAGAGTCTTTGGGGAAGGAACTGGGCTTAAGACACTGCATGGCTCTCAGCACCGTCAAGCCTGTGAGGGGACTTGGGAGGAACTCTACAATGCCGTTTTTCTCAGAGTTTGGTTTGAAATTGTTTCTCTCCCTAGGTATATAATTTGGGGGAATTTTACTGATATCAATAGATTCATATCCTAAATTGGGTAAATTAAAATCACATTAGAGTTAAAGTACTGCCTCCTAAACCTTTTTAGTCAGTCTGGAGATCAGGTGTTTACGCAGCTAGGAACACATTTCTAGTTGGAAACGGCCTCAGGATTTCATTTTTAACCCTTCCTCTGCAATTAAGAATCTGGAAACCAAGCAGGATTTACTGTCAGCTTCATTGGGTCTTCCTGGGCAGGGTCTCAGCCCAGTGCAGTGGTCCTCAGGGTATGTGCTCCTGAGACCAGAGTCAGTGGTACCACCTAGGAACTTGTTAGGTGTACATATTCTCAGGCCCACCCCAGACTTACTGGATCAGCAGCTTGGAGGAGGGGCCCAGCACTCTGTTTTAGCAAGCCTTGATTCTGCCACACACTAAAGTCTGAAAACCATAGTCCTAGTGCATTAGGTTGATGGACTTCCACAAGAATAAAATCAGGATTTACCTCATTGTAAAGCTCCCAGGGCCAAGCCTGTGTCATCACTCACTGGCACTCTGATTGTCCCTGCAGTTATGGTAGTTGTGGGGGCTTAAAAACAAACTGCCCTTAGCCTTTGAGATTGGTCACAACTTACTAGGCTGAGGACTGAGGGGTTTGCTTCTCAGGGCAACCCAGTGAGCTCACCAGTGCTGCACTTTCCAGCTCCCCAAGGAAGCCAGCTAGCTGCTTTGCCAGTGCATGCCTTTTGGTCACAAATAAGAGAGGGTGGGTGTGTCAATTAATCAAACCAACAGGTTTTTTTTTTTCAAATGAGCACCTACTGTGGATGTAACATGACAAGACCAAGACCTTTGCATAGACAGGAAAACAGTTCTTGGGATATGTGCTGCTGAAAGGGGTGGATCGGCATCGGCATGTTCAGGAGATACGGGACTTGAGTCGGCATTGCGCACAGTGGTGCATGAAGTGGGAACAGGTGGAAAGGCAGGGACTGAGTTGGATCAAGCTCAACAGATTTGTGCCTAGAGCCTTTAGTATGTGACTCTCCCAAAGGGTACGTGTTATGCTGCATTTCCACAGTTCAGGAAATGCTATTTTAAATCGACCCTCATCTTTTGAAGGGAAAATGTGTATCTCAGAATGGATGGCATCATTATGGTAGAGATCCTTCAGGGGAACAGAGATTTAGTTTATATATAAATTTACGGCCACAAATAGCTCTCTGAAGTACAAAATGGGATCTGGTGTAAGGAGGAAGCCCACATGGCCTGGTAATGAAGCCTCGGTCCTGCTATTTCCTAACTGTGTAAACTTGGGAAGTTATTTGACATCTCTGAGCTAAACCTATTCTCTGAAACAGTAATAATAATAGTAATAAGAAGACCAACCTTCAGGGTTGCTGTGAGGTTTAGGTGAAATGATGCGTGCATAACACTTAGTAAATTGCCTTGTGCATAATAACTAACTGGTTGACAAAAATTATTTGCTACTATTATTTTTTCGTAAATTTTATTTTTTTTTAAAGATTTTATTTATTTACTTTCAGAGAGAGGAGAAGGGAGGGAGAAAGAGAGGGAGAGAAACATCAATGTGTGGTGCCTCTCGCACACCTCCCACTGGGAACCTGGCCCGCAACCCAGGCATGTGCCCTGACTGGGAATCAAATCAGAGACCCTTTGGTTTGCAGGCCAACACTCAATCCACTGAACTACATCAGCAAGGGTACTATTATATTTTTATTACTGTATCTTTATTTGTTCTTAGACTGCCCTCTTACCAATGAACAGTCACCTAATGTTCATTTCTTTCAGTGGTGGCAGGAGATAGACACTCAATGTTTGTTTTTGTTTATTTGATACTAGTGTGGCAAAAAACAACCCAGATTAAAAAGAAAATGAGAATTCTAAAATTAAATTAACTACAAATAACAAAGTACGCTGAAATCAGTGGAAGCACTCCTTTTCAGAGACAGGGTTCAAGCTGTTTGCCCAAAGTGAGGCTTAGGTGTTTACTCCAGGAGTCTTGTCAAGCCATCTGCTCTATTGTTTCTCCATTGGGTGGAACCAGTTGGACCTAGACTAATTAGACTAGAACCCAATTGCAATCTTGAGTTTCCACTGGGGGGGTAACTTAGCCTCAGAAATTCCTTTTCAGCCTATGTCTCTGTAAATTTGACTGCCACTATGGTCAAATTAAAAACAGTTTCTGAAAAGAATTAATTCTGAAATTCTGATCTTAGTCATTCACTGCATCTGCCCTATCGGGTTCTCTTCCAGTGCCTATCAGCTTCCTCCTCAAGGAAGTGGTGAGGTTCTAACCAAGATATTGATTTGGTGTCCCTTCCAATACTCCTTACAAATTGAAGAGGTGAATGTGCTATTCTCTGGCTATTGTCAAAAATGCCCAGAAAAGGGGGAAAAATGTTATTGTAAGGACCACCCTGTTGCCCTATGTGAAGAAGCCATGTCTTCAGAGGGAACCAAGATGGTATTGTCCACAAAGAAATAAAAACAAAGTTGTCTACCCAAGGTACATTATTACAATCCTAAGAAGAAACATCAGCACAGTGAAAATAGCATAACTCAAGGAGGGTTTATTGCAAGGAATGGGGGCAGGAGAATCACAGTAGAACACAATAAACCAGGACTAGTAGCACCTAACTAATTACCATTCTTAGGCTGAAGCGACTTGAGTAGAAAGCATTTACTAGAACCCAGAAGGGGAGAAAGTTCTATAGCGTTGGCACCTTAAAAGGGCCTTTGGTTGAGGCACTCAGCCTGGTGGAGGCGGCTTCTCAGAAAGGGAGACAAAGGAATAACAACCTTGGCTCTCCTTCCTCCTGCTAATCTCTTGCCAGAGCCAACCCCCCCACTTCCCCCGGCGGCTTGGTGAACCCAGCAGGAATCCAGAGGGTGCAGGAAACCCTGTTGATGGATTCCATGCTGGTGAGCCCGCAGAGACTAGGGCAGGCTGGAGAGTGGATGTTATCCAGCACGGATTTATATTTATAAAAGCCAAAGAGGGGACCAGAAGGGATATAACCATCATAAAGGACTGCCTAAATAAATGGTAGAGTGGAATACTACCCAGTACAGCAGAGGAATGAGGTAGGTCTCCATACACTGTATGGATCAACCTTCAAAAGGTGCATTATGGGCAAAAGCAAGTTTCAGGAGAGTGTGCAACTGTGGTTGTCAGTCCACGCTACACATTAGCACCACCTGGGGAACCTAAAATAAAACATGCCAACCCATAGGCCCCTTTCCTGGAGCCTCAAATTTCATTGATCTGGGGTGAGATCTGAGTTTGGCTGTTTCTTAAACTTCCTAGGTGATTTTGATAAACAGTTAGAGTTGAAAACCTTTGGTGAGCATTGCATGATTCTACTTATATAAGAATCCAGGGGCGTATACACCAACAGATATGTGAACACATCTGTAATGTTTCTAGAAAGACACGGGGGAACGAATCCATGGTTGTCTCTGACAGAGTCAGATGGGACGGTAGCCTATGGTGGAAGGGACACAGACTGTTCCTTTCAACACTACTCTTTTTTAGAATTGGAATTTTTTTTACATGGACATGCATTGATGAGGTTTGAAAATGCAGTTAAAAACAGATTTCCTCAATTTTGGAATCACCATTCCTTTACTGCCTTCTGAAAGTTGTGGGGTGCATCTTTATGAGGAGGAATTTTTAAATGCATGTGCTTTTATTTTTTCCCAGTTTTATTGAAAAATAGTTGACATACATCACTCTATATGTTTAAGGCATACCGCATGGTGGTTTGATTTTAAAAATATGAACACTTCATGAATTTGCGTGTCATCCTTACACGAGGGCTGTGCTGTATCATGTCAATTTTTAGTGTGTGTGTGTTGTCAAACTGAGCACCAGGAATTTTTTTAACCTTTAAAATTTGTTACATTCTGCATATCTAGGGATCCGAGTAAGAAGATGCTGTTTGATTGAAGACTAAGGCCTGTACCAAGAAGGTGTTGTTGGTGGTGTGTTACAAATACAGTTGAGTCAGTTTGAATTATTTCATGGCCTCAGGACTCCTCCTCTTCAGGTTGGTCTGTCTAAGGCTCCAGTTTAGTTTAGTAAATGGTAACTGCTGGGACTGCAGAGGAAAGTGCTCCCAGGATGCTGAGTATAGTGATTCCAGTTAGACCCCTGCATCTGGGCTGATACCAGATTTCTTATTAATTTGGGAAGCCCTAATGTAGGAAACCAGAAAGTCATTTTTTACATTGAACAGCTAGCTACTCATGAACTTCTCCCCCATCCCCTCAACTGACATTGTGAAATTTAAGTAGTTCAGTTTTTCTTGAGCTATATATAGTTCTTTCACCTGATCTTCATCTGTCATTCTGCATCTGCTATCTGCCCAATTTCCTTTAAAAGCTGCATTTTTAAAGCATAATATATAATGGAAAAACCTTAAGTCCTGACCTTTGTGGAGATATATTAGAGTTACTCAATAATAATTAGTTGCCCTGGTAACCTCAAAAGCACTACTTAAATCACCTGTATTTGTCACTATCCCCTGCCTTCTAGACAGTAAGATCACTTGCTTCCTGCTAAGGAAAAAAGGAACAATTTAGTAAATTTAAAATGCTCTTCAGCTTCTGTTGTAAGCATAGAAGTGACATTCTTTGTTGTTAGGCACACTGAAAAGATGGCTTTTGCTTTGTTTTTTAGTGACTAAAGCAGAAACAATGGAGGGAAATCATCATAGGTTTTAAGCAAGTTGAAAACCCTGTTCAGTTTATTTTGTTCACTACTGTACTCAGAACCTTTGACGATCTAAGCGGGTGAAACTTACAGATTAGAATTTAAGGATAGTGGCACCCTGGATGGAATGGGAGAATGAAATGGCAAGGCCCTCATTATGTCATGTCAAACATCCCTGACAAGGATGATTAAAGCCCTGCTACCTTCAGCGCTTTGACTTGAAAAAGACTTGAAAGTTGGAAAAGTGAAAGCTGAAACACAAGAGAAGTTTCTTCAAATAAATGTATTGACATCAACTCTATTTCAGAAGAAGCCTGTCCCTATTCTTCTTTAACTTCCAAACTCCATGCCTTACAGCACAGACCTCATGGTTAGCAGGGCCGTATAACTCTCTGCTTCTTCTGGGGGAGAAACAGCCCCACCCTCTCACACCATGCATCCTTCTTCCCTTTCTTCTGTTGACCCTTTGTGTGAAAGTGGAATTAGAGGAAATATGTCCTTAGTCATCCCATGGCAGCACTTAACAATGTGCAATTGTCTCAGTGAAAATAAATTGGCAGGAGATCACAAGTCAAAAAGTGGAGTCATGGGAATCCTGGACATGCGAACCCAGCAGAGATGAGATCTGCATGCTAGTGACCAACATAGCCAATGTGATTACTCCAAACAGCAGTTAGACCCAGCACTGTCCCAAATGACCGCTGCAATTAAGTAATTTTTGCAGAAGAATGCCCACTAACTGCTCTTCCACAACACCCTACCCTTTCTTAAATCTCAAAGGAACGCAAACTTACCTTCATCTTTTGTGTCCCTTTGGAATATGGCACCTCCAGTTGAATATTTCCTGCTATAGCCTGCCTGTTCCCTAGAGCTCTTGTGAATGTCAGCATTCAAAATAGGCTGGATCAGACAGACAGAACCTTCCTAGTCAGTTTACTAAATCCTGTTATAGACACTGTGCCAGGCATGGGAAAGAAACTAAAAAAAAACACTCTTCTCTCAAATCTCTTACAGCCCAGATGGGGGAAATCTGTATACATGGGGGTATGTCAGTAGTGAGTGAGTGGCCTGGCCATTCACTCAAAAATATTTATGATGGAATGGATGGTCTTTTCCATTTACCTTGTGTGGCCAGGGGTTTCATTAATCTTTACACTTCATCTTCTAATTTTCTTGCCTGCCTTTGTCCAGCTTAGTGAGAGTGGGGGAGGGGGAGTTCTAGTTTTATGACCCAACTTTTTTTACTCCATTAGCCAGAAGACTTCCTATGTCTCACACTCGGCCAGTTATCAAACATTGGGCTTAGAAAAGAAAAGATGGCTCAATGTCCCAAGTATTCATTTGTTTTTTTTCCCCACAGAAGTCTCTATGGATCTAATATTTTAGATGCCAAAATAATTAAAATTTGGACTGTAAGAAAGATGTAGAGAGAAAAAAATATTGAAAGGAATGAAAGGTTGGAATTTGATCTTTTGAACGTGTTGCATTTTTGAAGTCCGCCCACCCCTACCACCACCACAATTTCTCATTAGGATAGTTCTCTATTAGGACAATACTTGATGAAAAATCTGTAACAATTTCTTATATAAAGCCCTACACCAAATATCTTATTCAGCTGAAATTTAATTCATACCTTGAAGGGTTGCTTCCTGGCCCTACCCCAGGAAGCGGAAAAGGAAAGTTCTTGAGAATTAGTTCTTTAAACTCTGAATCAGAGTAGCCATGAAAATAAGTGAAAAGAGGCTGTGCCTCACCGTGGGTCAAGAAAGGTTTGCTAGTAAATTTTCATGCAACACCCAAATTTCTGGGTAGGGGCGAGGGCTCTTTTTTCTGGTTCTTGATCTATAAGGAAATTCTAAGTTAAATTCCCTCTTCCTCACAGGCCAGCTATTAAGTTCTGCTTTTAACTTCACAAGTCAATTAGATCCTATGCCCACAAACCAGCACCCTGGTTCATCATTACAAAGAAACTCTTTTGCTGTAATTTTCTTTGCATACATGGCTGGTTTTTCTAGACTCTTCTTCCACTTCCAGAAATGTCAGCTCCTGAGTTTGTTCTTTTCAAGGTACAATGCAATAACCAATTCCAGAGGTGAAACAAAGGCAGGCTTATTAGAACCTGAATGGAGTTGATATGTTGAATACTGCTTGCTCTGAATTGGGCCATTGGGAGCTCTACTAGTCAAGCTTTGGTGCTGCTATTGATACTCAGAGTCAGCTGCTAGCCTTATTCATAATTTTGGTGCGCCTCATAAGCAAATTCACTAAACTTGGCACACCTTGGGAAGAATTAGGTCTTTATGTGCAAAAGGTTTAGCAGAAACCTAAGACCCTTATTTAGAACATAAATATGTAAACAGTATGCCAGCCTCCAAACAGGAGAGCAATGTGATATTAGGCAGAACCCTATTTGTGTGCCGCCACAGCCTTATGCTTAGCTTTACTCCAGATTCATCCAGAAATATGAGAATTTGTAGAAAAGAAGAGAAAGAAAGCACCATCTCTGCTCAAATGAGGAGATCTATGTTTTGCTACCTTGTAAGATTCCCCTCTTCTCTGAAAAGGACAGGATCCTTTCAAGACTGCTTTCCTGCATGTCGTGTGGGGCTGCCTTTGCTCTGTGGGGTAGCTGTGGGACTGGAATGTGTGTCTGTGCCAAGCTGGGGGTGGACTCGCGACTCCTGAGGGTCATGCTTTGGTTTCATTGAGCTGGGTATACTGGTTGAGATTTTTGGAGGTGGGGTATACAGATGAGGGGGTTGTCAGCTGGGGAGGAACTTTGGAGAACAAAGCTGTATAACAGGAAACTTGATGGAGTTTCTCCTATGTGGTATGTGATATATATCCTCTCCCATGTCACCTCATAAAGTCTTTGGTAAAAATCAGGTTTTCTTTATTCAGTCTGTCCCAGTGTGAAGAGTGGGTTCTGGGACAGACTTATTTGAGTTCATACCCCAACTTCACTGCTTATTAGCTTTGTTGCCATGAAGTTCTGTGATACCTGTAAGCCTCATCTGTTTAGTAGATAATAGTATCTACTTCATAAGGTGGTTGTGAGGATTTAATGAAGTCGTTCATGTAAAGCATTTAGCATGGCTTCTAGCACATAATAAATGCTCAATAAAAGTTACCTGCTGTAATTATTGTCAAATTGTTTTAACAATAACTGAGGAGGTGAATGCCCTTGGAAGGTTTTATTGAGGTGCTGATCCTCACAGTGTGCGAGGGGGATCTGGTCATATCCCAGTTACAGAGTAACACAACGCCTCCCCCAGCTAGTCTAGAACAATCTCATTTATACCACGGCAGTGAGCACCAGAGTAGTTCTGAGTAGCTGGAAAAGCCCACACCTTCTGGTTTCTTGCCTGGTTGGACCCCTGAGGTTTCCTTGGGAAATTGAGAGAGTACGGTGTAGAAACACAAGCCAGGAGCCCAGGAAAGGCTGGAAAGAGCTGGAGCTATGGGCAGGTGGGGTCCCTTGGAAGAAAGCCAGCCCCAGAATGAAGTTGAGCATCAACTTCATTCAGTTGCTGTCACCCTTCAGCTCTTTGGTGTGTCGGCCCTTTCAGCATGCAGCTGCCCTTGCTTGATGATTCCGCACCTGGCTTGTTCTTTCCCACCGTTCAGTGAAGGACTCCTTTTCCCCCCATGGCTTCTGAGTCTACAGCTTTGGATTGTCAGGGCCCCACATATAGGTCCCAGTGCTACCTCATGGCTTTACTCTCCACAGAATTTAATCCTCTGTTTCCCAGCCCTGTTTCCTGAGAGGGAGAATCAGACTGACTAAGCTAGCTTTCTGCTTGGCCCTGTCCCTGGCTGATGGCCAGTCTGTGGACCAGAGGCCCTGAGGCAGGTGCTTCTACAGTCTAATCATCTGTGGCCGAGGGGGCTGGGTTACAAAACTTTCCAGTAGGAACTAAGGAGACAACAGGTCCCAAGGTTGGCCCTGTCAGATATATACCTTATTTTACACACAGTAACAAATCTGGCTCCTACATTTTCTGTTGTTCAGTATTTTAGAGCGCTCCCCTCTGTTCACTCACAGAGCAGGAGGTTAATACAGTTGACCCTTGAACAACACAGGTTTGGACTGTGCTGGTGCACTTAATGTGTGATTTTTTTTTTAATGAATACATAGTCGGCCCTCCATATTCTCAGGTTTTGTCTGCAGATTCAGTCCACCATGGACTGAAACACGGTATTTTCAATCTCAGGTTGGGAGTCCATGGATTCAGAGGGCTGATTCTATGCACTCTTCTACATTAGTTTCTATAAGGGATTTGAGCATGCCATTTGGTGGTCTGTAGGGGGTCCTGGATTTTGGTGTCTGTAGGGGGTGTGTAGGGGGTCCTGGAACCAATCCCCAGCAGATACCAGGGGGCTATAGTAAGGTTTTGGGAGAGAGTTAAAAGTTATACATGGACTTTTGACTGCTTAGGGGTTGGTGCCCCTAACCCTTGTGTTGTTCAAGGTTCAGCTATAATGGCTAATGAGGCATGATATAGAACTTTCAAAAAAAATACGGGAACTGTAATAATACAGAAGTCTGGATAAAGAGCAAGCCACCCTTAACACCCAACAATGCCTTAGGTCATAATTATATGACAGCACAAGACAGTAATTCATATTCTACTTTTGAAGGAAAAAATAGGTGTGCTGTATCTTAGAAAGATTTCCATTGGTTAAAATAAAAACCTGGATACTTAAATAATTTAATGTGATTTGTTTGTAAAATTACTAGAGGGAGAACCTTCACTGGTACAGATTTTCTACCACAATTCTGGTAACAGTATAGGGAGTGGAGGGAGCTCATGACCAAGCCAGGTCAACTATAATATTTTCAGGGTTGGTTTTTTTTTTTTTAACTGGAGCTGGGTTAAGATTCTACCTTGCCCTCCAGAATGGTGAGCAGCCATGGTCCCCACCACAGAGAGCCCAGTTGCTGTCATTCCAATGTGCAAAGAGGAGCAGAAAGGACATCGTTGGAGCAACACTAGAAAGGTGGCTTCCTGTACTCCTTTTTCCTTACTTGAGTTCAAGGCATTTTAATTTTCCGCAACCAAAGTATTCCTCATTCAACAGGAATTAGTGAATATCCTCTGTATGTAAGCCCATTCTATTAATGATGAGTTAGATGGCAATAGTGCCCTTGATAATGAGAGATAACAGATATAAAAGACTTTAATATATAATAATATATAGCGGTAATATATTATTAACATATGCAATATAAATCATAACACATACTATAGGATAAAGTGATACTGAAATTCCCCAACAGGAGAGATGACTTTGAGCTAGGATGGTCAAAGAAGAGTTTGTGATCAAATTGGCATTTGAACTTGGGTCTTGAAAGGTGGGCTGAGTTTAGACAGAAGGTACCTGGAGTATTCTGGGAATAGTAGGAAAAGCCTCAGAGACAAGAACATACAGGGCGCGTGCAGGGAGCTGCTTGTAATTGACTTTGTCTGAACATATGTTTTTCATCTATTACATTACAATTGTTTAGTTTCTTATGTCAATATGATTTTTACTTCTTTAGGCGCTAAAGCTGGGAAAGCCTAATAATGTTGGCTTCCCATTCCAGAATTCCATGCTAGCTGGATCCCAATGGAACATCTTCTATCGATTTATCTTGTGTAATTAACTTGCCTGAAATGTACTCCACTTTCATCACAGTTTTGCTTCACAGTCAAAAAGGCCTCACCATCTGGAACTCTTCTATTTTTTTAGCCCAGATTTTCTTCTGCAAAGGGCCTGTTTTTATTTCTAAGTGTCACACAAGGCCCTACAACATTCTGCTGCATCCTTTTGGCTTTGAGTTTTATCCTATAAAAAGCCAACAACATAGATTTGAAAATAAGCTGTATTCGTCTTGTCTGTGTTACAACCCAAGACCAAGCGTACCCGGCAAATTCTGACACTTCCAGCTTTCAGCAAGTGGTGCTTACCTTGAGTCAGGTAAACAGCCCTGAGCTCAGAATGGATAGAGAAGCTCAGAGACAATTGGTACAGGCCAGGTTCATAGTGGGCTTAATAAGGACAAAGTATAAATAGCCATCATATAACCTTACAGAAAATTCCTGCTTATTTTTACTCCATAGAGTTGCTATGTTTAGCCTTCAGTTACTGTGCTAAACCTGATAAAGTAAGCCTGTTTTTTATTTTCATTCAGATCAGTAACGTTCATTCTCTTTCTCAAATTATAAGTGAATTCTGTTGGGTTGGCCAAAAAGTTCATTTAATTTTTTATGTGCAGTGGCTGTAGTAGTGCTTAGTTGTGTTTAAGTTCATTTGAAACAATTTTGTTAGGTTGTATTGTGACAGCTGTCGTATCAATGTGCATTTTACAAAAAATTATCAAATTGGTGAATTTTTGTGCAGCCATTTTAGTTTTGAACATGGAAGAAAATATGCAACATTTTCAGCATATTATGCTTTATTATTTCAAGAAAGGTAAAAATACAACTGTAATGTAAAAAAATTTGTGTGGTATATGGGGAAGGTGCTGTGACTGATCAAATGCATCTGAGGTGGTTTGTGAAGTGTCTTGGTACTGCTGATATTTTAGCGAAATAATTCTTTATTGTGGAGCTATCTTATGCATTGAAAGATGTTTAGCAGCACCCCTGGCCACTACCCTCTAGAAGCCAAAAGCAGGAGATAGCCAACATACTCAAAGTTTCCAAGTCAATTAAGTTATTGGTGAAAATGAAAAATGTGTCTTTTATTCTGTGGGGAAAACTAAATGAACTTTTTGGCCAACCCAATAGAACTGGTCCCCAGCCCTTCAACTGTAGCTGATACATGACAATACACTTTGAAGTTACTGTCAGACATTTACTTTCAGAATATTTGCCTCCCTTTCAGACCAGGGCCTTTCTGGACCCCAGCAAGAGTTGGCTATTCCTTCCTTCTCACCTGTTTTTGGAAACTGGATACTGGTATAAACATCCCTAATGTGACATCTTTTACATGTACAAGGAGTTGTTATATATGAGACCCTATGTTGTCAGCTAAAGCAAATTTATCAAGCAGGTTTCTCAGTTACAAGTAGCAGAAAACTCAGCCCAACTAACTCAAGCAGAAATGAAACTTCCTGGTTCACCTGTGTACTAGAGAAGCACAGGAACATCTGACTTCAGGTGTGGATGGATCCACGTGCTCAAATGTTGCCATCAGAACCCAGCTCTTTCAGTCTCTCAGCTCTGTTTTCCTCTATTTTGACTCTTCTCTTAGATGAGCGCTTTCTTTTGATCGCAAGATGGTTGCCACCAGCTGGACTTAGCTCTCTCTCTTTTTAAAGATTTTATTTATTTATTTATTTTTAGAGGAAGGGAGGGAGAAAAAGAGAGAGAGAAACATCAATGTGTGAGAAAAACATCAATTGACTGCCTCTCACATGCCTCATCTGGGGACCTAGCCTGCAACTCAGGCTTGTGCTCTGCCCAGGAATTGAACTGGCGACCTTTTGGTTTGCAGGCTTCATCTCTTCTTCAGTAATGGTCAGTCTACTGAGCCACACCAGCTAGGGCTGGATTTATAACATTCTTAAAACTGAGTTTAGAAGAAAGAACCTCTGTACCCCAAACGTTTGAACAGTAGTCTGGATCTTATTTCTCTTGATCCAAATTGGCTAGAAGTTAAAATTAAAAAAAAAAAATTGGCCAGGAGTATGTGGTGCTCTGTCGAGCTAGGCGCGAATCGCCTCTTCATCCTTGACTCGGCACACGCAGAACACATGGACTGTGAGACTGGAAAAGAGGAGGTCTCCAGAGGGGAGATAGCCCCAGACCACAGATGTAGACTCTCCTGGGCCTTTCTTACCTGGATTTAGTGGCTTCACTGAACTCCAGGCGGCAAATCTGTGCTTCCTTTTGTTGCTGTTGTTCCCAATAGTTCCTTACATATCCTCTGAAAAATGTCCCTTTTTGCAGTCCAAATGGTTGTTGCAGATTTTCTTATTTTATTCTTAGTTAACCGACTGGCTCCTTTGAGAATACCATTTTTTATAGTTTTAAAACATGAAGAAAATATCTTCTTTTGATTCTTTTAAAAACCAGATTTCTGGGGAAAGGATTTTATTATCAGTACCCATTACAAATTATTAGAGGACACGGCAAACACTGGTGTACTAGGGCTTGGCCTCCATTCATTTTAATGACAGTGTTGTAAGGAGTGCATCTTAGAATGTGATTAAGTCATTAACCAGAGGAAAAGGAATCTGAAAGGACTGGCCCCTTCTCTTCTGTGAGAGCTATGAACATGCACAAATGGTGCATCTTTTGGCTCAGCAGCTCTGGAAGCTTCTCGGGCAGAGGCTGCTGGGTGGTGGCATCTTCTGGCAGTCTGCCGGAAATGGCAAGGCAGTGAGCAGGCAGCTCATGAGCTGTGCACAAGTCTCCAACTGGTAGTGACACTGTCCAAAAGCTATGAGTGTGGGTAAGAATGAGTTCTTCTGCCAGGATCATGTTGAGCTGCTGGAAAATTCCACCTTAGTTTGATCCTCCAGGGCCTGATTCACACTCCTGAGAACAAATTTTACTCTCAAAGGTTGAAAATATAGGGCGGGGCAAAAGTAGGTGTACAGTTGTTCCTATAGAAAATAGTGCAATAATGAATAAATAATACTACAAGAATAAAATGTGTTTCACGTACTCACGGCTGTAAGCCTATCTTTGCCCCACGCTGTGTATTTGCAGATGTCAAGTCTCCATAAAATCTAGGGTGGTAGTGGTGATGATGGTAGCTAACTAATATTCATTAAGCACTGACATGCCAGGAACTTCACAAGTGTTTACTTATTTAATTATCATAATGCGTAAGGTACTCTTATTAACCCCCAATTTACAGGTAAGAAAGAGACTGAAACAACTCCATGATGTTCTGTCTTTCCAACCTTTCATTCCCTAATATGACTCAAATGCAGATGCCAGGCAAGCTTGGGGAGCTCAGAAAAATGTGGGAGAAAAGGAGCAGCAGATGAGTACCTAATAAAAGAGGTCAGGCAGGCCACAGTGTAAGAGAAAGTGAGGGGGAGAGAAGAGCAGGAAGGAGTTGGAAAGCGCTGTAACAAAGGACAGAGAGGATGAAGACAGGGATTCCAGGAAAGAAACATAGGCATAAAGGTTTAGTGACCATCTACTGTTGCCTGGCACTAGTCTAGGGGGTTTACATGCATTATCTTCCTCCAGATCACAGAGCTGGGAGGCTGCAGAACCGGTATTTGGACTGAGGCCTGAATAAGCCCCCAGGCCAGCAAGTCTTTCATCATCATGAGGACTAGTCCCTCATTCCTAGTCATGGTTTGCAGCCCCGGATGTGAGCCACTTTGATTCTGAGATTTGACTGATACTCAGAGATAATACTGATACAGCCCTTCCTTTGCTGGGAGGCAGTTACTGCTTTCTCCCATCACAAGGAGGGAAGGGGGAGGGCACACAGTTTTATAGCACTCCTCCTTTCTTCCAAAGTTTCAGGCTTTCTAGAGCCAACTCTTCAGACTTCAAGTATGTTGGCAGAGGTGCTAATCTCTCCTTAAGCATTCCATAACTCTCTAATCTCAGGTAAGCAATGTTTTTTCATACTTGTGAAATTGCCTTACATTTGCTCATTTCTGCCATAAAAACAAAACTAAAAATTTTCCCTCCAAAGCTGGCCATCTGGCTGTCACTACACTTCCCTCCAAATTGAAGAGGCAGCAGCAGGATGTTTGCAAGTCCAGCCTTTATCTCTGGCATAGGCACAGTCCTAGTATCAACTGATTGCAGTTCCAATTGCTATTAGGTTTGCAATTTGGGAATTGAACTTCCTCTTCATTTTTTTCCCTTTCCTGCCTTTTATTGCTTGGCATCCAGGTATAATCGTTCCCCTAAGGGTTGAACTTATTTCAATGCATTTATTAAAGGATGGCTTTATAGCTTGGGAATCGTATCCATCTCAAAATCTATGCAGGCAGCCATCACACACACTTGTCTCCTGTTGCCAGCGAAATCCAGGCCAGCATTTTCGATTTTCAAGCCTTTACTAAGTGCAGGCATTTGCTTTTTATTGCAAGTCTTTGTGTGCTGACAAGTTCTGTACATGTGTGTGTTTAGAGCACAGTTGGGTGACAGTGCAAGCAAATGTGTTACATGTGCCAGGTATCTGGTAACAGCTGTTCTCTGAGCATTGTTGATAACCAAACAAAAACATGAGGCTCATTACTCTTTTTTCAAAATGCATACACAGCCAAGTAAACTTGGAATAAAAGATAACTGCAAAGGCTGAGAGAAGAGAATAATTCAGCATCAGACTTCCTTGAGCTACCTATAGCAGCTATGATAAAGGAGACAAAAATGTGTGTAGTTCAGCTGTCCACTCAAGGAAAGCATGCCAATTCATCAGAATTGACAACAGATGTATTTTTAGGTGGGGCTAAGATACTTCTCAAAAGAAACAAAAAATGGGCTTGGGGTGTTTCATTAATGATAGTAAACATTTTCTTGAGCCCTTACTAAGTTCAGGCACTTTGCTTAGCAGTTTACATATGCATTATTTTACTTACCTCACAGTCACCCTCTGAGGTAGCTAGTACTTTCCTCATTTTACAGAGAAGAAACTGAGCCGTGGGAAGGTTAAGTAACTTGCCCAAAGTTCAGGCAGTTCAGCTCCACACACTTTTCACCACCTCACTGTTTGGGGAATTCTTTTTGTCCAAGGCCTGTGTAAGTCCTAAATTAGAGTCCCAACAGAATTAGAGTTCTGCCTCATGCCTCATGGAAAGGAGGGATGACCTTGACCTACATTCTACACTGGGCTTCCATAACCTAAGAGATTTACCCTGCAGAGAATTTTTCTTTGGTGGAAGCAGCCTGGGTACTGATTCTCATCCACCCAAAATGAGGAATTGGGTTTTGGCAAAGCTAAGTAGCGCCTCTTCCCAAGAGTCGCCCACCGGCTGCATGTGGGCCACACCTAAACTGCATCAACTTTGGAAACCAGTTGTTCGGTCAACAAGAGAGAGAGGTTTTATCTTCCAATGTGTAGCAGCAGGAAAGCTCACAGCCTTTTCTCCCAAATAGGCTTATGTTGTTTAGACGTCAGTATTTTTGAAAAAGGATGACAGTAGGTAGGAGCTAAACATCAATATCTATATACTACTTCTTCTGTTTTATTCCAGCTCTGTGATTCTGCCCCATTCAAAAGCAAAAGGTAGGAAACAACCTACATGTCTGTTGGTAAGGATCTAGTTGAGTAAGTTGTGCCACATCTCCACTGAAAAGAACCGACGGTACAGCTCTTGGTGTACTGAGGGAGCAATCTCCAGCATATATTGAGGAAAACAAGGAGTGTTCAGAACAATGTAAATAGCTTGTTTCTATTTGTTTTTAAAGAGGGTAATCACACACACACACACACACACCACTACCACCTCCACCACACCATACATAATCACTCACTCACACACACACACACACACACACACACACACACACACATTTGTATGTTTATGTAATATCTCTAGAGGGAAATACGAGAAACAACAAAAGTTACTTCTAGGGAAGGTGGGGATCAGTGGAAAAGGGAAACTTATCTTTTCCTATCTGCCCTTTTGTACTGATGCCTTTTTATACTGTTTGGAAGTTTTATCTACTGTTATAATATCCATTCAAAGCAGTAAATTAATATAAAAATTGAAGAGAAAAACTTCCCTATGCCCCAAAGAAGTCAAAGGATATTCATATATTTTATTTATAGATAGAGACATACACTTCTATCCCATGGTTGTAAATTATCCATCATGAGCAGATTTTAAATCTGTACTTTATAACCAGGCAACCCTGTAGCAATATAGGATTACCTGGGATCACAAGTAATTGGAGCCCTCATCCAAATACTTGCTGATAGGGTACATCTGAGTTTCTAAACACATGAACAATAAAGTCCCATATTGAACTCCTAAGCTTACTACCTGTCAGAACTGATAAGTACACATGGGCAGGTTCTTTGATACGTGTCCAAGTACATTATCAGAGATAAGTAAGCTTAAGTGTAAACCTGTGATTTAACTGCATTTCAAATATGATATGGAGCTACAGGAAGGATGCCAGAGAACAAGTGTGCTTGGCATTCATATGTTGCTATAACTCTTTAAAAGTTTTCCTTTTCCCAAGTAACAGGAGCCCAAAGGGCTGTTGCCTGCTTAAGGCGATTTACGTGACATAAGGGCTAACTCTTATTTTTTGGTGCTTCATAAGTGACTAAGTGGCAGTGTTATGTTAGGCAGGAAAAATCTAGGCATTAAGGGTCGTGCTTGCAACTGACGGAATTCATAAACAGTTAATGACCAAAGGGATAGCAAACATCATGGGAGGCATCTCATGGGGAACATACACTGAATGCGTAGGGGGTACCAGAAGATGCAGGCCTGTGGCATGCTGGTGACACTGAAGGAAATGTTTGCTGTCCTCTGGTTATGAAGAAAGGACATCTGCTGTGCCGTAACTTAGCATGGCATTTTTCTTTTGCAAGAATATATTTTCAGAAATGTTGTAGAAAAATTTTTCCCCCAAATTTTTAGTGTTTCCTGGAAAAGGCTGAAAAATTATACACTCCCTTTTATAGTGGATAGTAGACACCGAAATGTAGAAGATTCCTAATACACACGTGGCCCAGAAATTTTATACTGTTTGATATACTTGGTAGGGGGAGGAGGGAGTTTTTTGTATTTTTGCAAAAGCAGGCTGGGTTACTTTCGGATTATTTTTTTAGGTTTGGGAGAGAGCTGGGAGAAGGAATTGTTTTTAACCAAATTGGACTTTTTCTCCTTCATGTTTTAAGTTCCTCATCTGAAATATGGCATGTAGAATGAGTCAAAATCATCTTTATGAGATATGTTTTCTCCTCTAAGCCAAAGGTTGGCTAAGCATTTGTCTCTTAAAAAAAAATGGAGTCATGTCAGCTATGTAATGAGATATCTGCCACGCAGGCTGTGGGTAAGAGACTCACCGAGACTAGTTTCAGATTCATGAACAGAAGCTCACTTCTTAGGATATGGGAGTTCATCCAGTGGGACTTGACTTTGAAAATGCATTTCGTGTGGGAAATTACCTGCAGGTTTGGCAAGGGAGCCCTTTAGGCAGGATATGACTTCCAAACGCCCTAATGGATGTTTCCAAGATGTTTTTTGTCCCTCTTCCAGTTCATCTTAACAGGAGGGTCACCTCCATGCTTGTGCACATTAGAGTAGAAGTTCTTTTACCACTGAATAGAAAGAGCCAGTCTAAAAATGAGAACTTAATTTGGATTAGCCCTAGGATAGCTCAGAGAATGCTTTTAAATGCTTATATTAAAAAGCCCTTGGAAAGACAGTTCATTTAGAGCCTGAGGAGGGAATTCCTTTTGATAACTGTTTAATATAAACCTAAAGGGCAGGCCATTAAGCAGAAGTGTAGATATTGGCATGGAAACTTAAATTTCAATACTGTAATGTGAATTTCTGCCATAAAAAAAGGCTTTGATATCCGATTACCATTCTTAAGTAATTTTCAGCTCAAAATCTTAGAATCCACAGATGTCTTTAGGGTCTAATATGCAAAGAAAAGTCTATATTGCTAGGAACCATTAAAAAGAGGTAACTAGTTTCGTGGAAAGCAAAAATATGAATTACATCAAATCTGCCTACAGTATCAATCTGTTTTGGTTCTGGCACTCATTTGTCACTACTTGGAGCAAAAATTTGACCTCTATGTTCTACGTAGGAACCATACATCTCAGTTCACCTGTTACATTAGTGGCCCAGGTGTGAATTTAGTGGTGTCCCCCTCCTTCATGTTCCTGGTTTGAGTGATAAATTATGTGATCACTCTAATTATATACAGTATAGCATTCATGATAACTCCTCATCATATTAGTGTACTAGTGTCTTTTTCACTAAACTGATCACTTTAGACCAGGGACCATCTTGTTTGTCTCTGTACCCTGGCCTCACAGAATAGTGCTTGGCTGATGTTTGTCGTGTAGTGCATATTCAATGAAGGAATTGACATATCAGGCAGCATCATAAGCCAATAGGGTTTTGATCCATGAAATGTGTGTGACATCACCAACCATAAAGCTCCCCATTGTGAGCAGACTTATCAATGCCAGGACACTCCGTCGTGGTTGATTAGCAGACCACAGAGAACCTGGTGCTAACAGCATGTATAGCAGACACATACATGTGTCTGACACACACATTGACCCATAGCTGCCATCAGCAAACCAGAAGTTTGAAGGAAAGTCCTGGAGACTTAGAATCTGGCTAGCACTATTGTCAAGAATAATAATATTACAGAATATATATTTTATAGTGCTTCCCAGTTTTTAGAGCCATTTCATACAGATCTTTGATTTTTGCGTTAATTCCAGTCACCATATTTTGTACACTCTATTATGGTTGCCCATTTACTTCTCTGATTCCTGTACTAAATTGTCACATACCTCAAACCCACATCCATTTCCTGTTCACTATTGTTTCCTCAGTACCCGAGAGTACTGTTTGTAGATATTTCATAAATATGGACTGACTGAATGAGTACAGTCAACTAGTGCCTTCATTTTGTGATGGGGGCTCAGATGGTCTGTTTGAGTCTATTTGGCAGTCGTAAGCTGCTCAGAGGCTGCTGTTCAAGCCTGAACCTTCTGATTACAAATGCTGTGCCCTTCCTATTGAATCAGCACCCAGAAATGGCTGCATGGTGTTTGGTGTATAGAGTTAACAATATTGTGAGAAGTGTAGAAAAATGAGAGATTGCAATTCCCTCTGCCTGGTGTTTCCTCCCACTTCCTGCACTTGTTAATATCTGATGTCCCTTTGAAGGTGCACTTGAGCTGCTCCAGGAAGCCTTCCCTGACCCCCTTTCCCTTGACTGCATCAGGTGCCATTTTTCTGTGCTGTCTCAACAGCCAGTGCTTCTGTTATTGTACCTGACAACAGCTGCTGCCACCCATCAAGGGTTCCCTTGGTGCCAGGCTCTGAGCTGAGAGCTTCACACTCACTCACAATTACCCAGGAGTGACGCTGTTAAGATAAGGAAACTGATGCTCAGAAAGATCATCTGCATTATACAAGGTCACACAACTTGTGGCATACTGAAAAAAAGCATCATATAATTCTACCGTACTAAGCCCACCACTCACCACTTAACGAAATGCATGATACTCATCTGTTTAGATACCAAGCTTCCATAATGGACTGTGAGCTCCTCAAGGGCTGGTACTGCATCTTATTTCTCTCTGGCGTCAAGGTGGCTTTTACTAAAGAGTTGTTGGGTGGAAGAACAAGAGAGGCAGCAAGGAGAGAGCTGTGGGACCCCAGGTGTAAATAGTAACCATGTCAGTTCTTGGACCAGGCCATGACTGCCTGTGAGGTGTTGCTTTTAATGACTGTGGCTTTCTGGTCTGCTGGCTGTGACCGCCTCTGCTGAATGCCACCGTTGCTGCTCAGGAAAGACACAGTGTGTTGTGGTTGTAGTCTGCCACCCCAGAATTATCCTCCCTGTTCTGGGGGCTTGGCTCACTGGGAGCAAGTGAGGGACATAAGTGCCAGGATATTGGGTGGCCACTCCAGAACGCATTTGGAAGGAGAAATCTTGGGAGGATTTCTTTGACTTCTTTTTGCCTGAGGTAATTTGCTCTGAAATGGCCCTTTTATTTCCTGTTTTAAAAATATGGAATTGTTTCCAATGTTTGGAAAACCCACATTTGATTTGTAATGTGGGGAAGTCCTCTGATCAATTTTTTTCATCCCTGCTTTCAAGACTAAATATAGGCCTTCCCCCATCCTCCCTCCCCTCTCAGCCTGGGTTCTGTCCCCAATGGCCTTACTGGCCCTGTTCTCACCAAGGTCACCAGTCACCTCCCTGTCACATCTCACAGACCCCACTCAGCCTCGTCTTCCTTGATTTCTGCTAACAGTGGACATGGTCAAGGGCCTCCTCTGTTTAAAGACTCCTCTTTGTTTTTTTTTGGTGACACCCCATTCTCCAGTTTTCTTTCTGTCTCTCTCTTCTGAAGGCTCCTTTCCCCCTATTAAGTTCTCACTTCTTAGGGTCTGTTTTTAAATCTTTCTTAACTCTTTGATTGATTTTACCCCTTTCTATGGTTCTAAACACCAGCAACATGCCAAAGACTGTCCATCCCCCAGATCTTTTGCCCATTTGTCCTGTAGACCCATATATCCACTGTCTACCGAGGCCCCATGCCAGGTGACTGTCGTGTATGAATGCTTCCTCTCCCCACCCTGCAATCACTCCTGTTCCTCACCTGTGCTTTCTGTTTCCATGAATTCCACTGATCTCATACTGGTGCCTAGAAACCTGGCCAGCTTCCTTTACTCCTTTTTATTTGTCATTGACTTCTCCACAGTGATCAAGACATGTCAGTTCTGCCTCTCTCCCATCAGCCACTTGGCTCCATCCCTGCTCCCTCTGCCCTCAACAAAAGCCTGCCTGCTTTTCCTCCTGACCTTTGACTGTCCCCTCCAGCTCCCTCTCTTTACTGCATCCCTTGGGATTGTTCTAACACGTAAACTTGAATACAACATTCCGTCTGCGCACTTCAAGGTCTTTGATGGCCCTCATGGGTACCATAAACTCCAGAATCCTTTTATTGCCAGAGAGGCCCTGGATGGTCCCCCCAACTTGATACCACAGCCTTTGTTAAAACTCTTCTCTTGGGCCCTACTGAACTTGTTTCATTTCCTAATCTTGTCCTGTGTCTTCTCACCTCCAGGGAGATGAGGTTCTGTTATTAAACATTACTTCTTTCAGAAAGCCTTCCCTGATTCTCTCTCCTCAACTGGGTGGAGTAACCCCTATACATTAGGAAAGCACTTGACCCTCACTAGAGCATTATCACAGTGTGTTGTCACCTCCCAGGTATTTGTCCCATTCTCTGTGGGCCAATGATGTTCTCTCAATTGCCTCTCCTTAGCACCCAGCACACTGCCTAGAACTTAGTACTAAACATTTGTTTTTTACGTGAATGAGTAACACATAAAATGCGTTGAAAAGGATTTCTGTACAATCAGTTTTGCCAAAAGTGGAATTTTGGCCTCCAATTAGGAAATGGCACTATCTTTGAGATTATCAGTTTTTGTTTTTTAGTTTTAAGATTATTTAAAATATTTTATTTATTTCTAGACAGAAGGGAAAGGAGGGAGAAAGGGAGAGAAACATCAACATCAATGTGTGGTTGCTTCTCACATGCCCCCAACTGGGGACCTGGCCCACAACCCAGGCATGCCCTGACTGGGAATCAAACCAGTGACTCTTTGGTTTGTAGACCAACACTCAACCCACTGTGCCATACCAGCCAGGGCAGGTTGTTGTCTTTTTAACTCTATAAACACATCTGCTGTTTAGCAGTGCCTCAGATTCAGGAAATTGCTTCAACTCTCCAGTGCCTTCCAGTTGCACATAGAATAAAATCTAACTTCTTTATCCTGGGTACATGGCCTGGCCCTTACTTGCCTTACCTAAACTCCCCAACCGCTCTTCCCATGGCTGTCCCCTTGCTTGCCATGCTCCTGTGCTTGTTCTGTTCCTTGTACAAAGTAAGTTCATTCTTGCCATAGGGCCTTAGCAACACCTGTTCCTGCTGCCTGAGAAGAGGGTTCTTTCCTCATCCTCACATGCCCTGCCTATCCTGACCCCTCTGACCCCCACCCATCACTGTCTACCACATCACCTGTTCTATTTTCTTCGTAACACTTTCCCTCTGAAATTTTTTTGCCTGATAGTTCATCTGCTTATTGTCCTCCTCTCCTCAAGACATTATAGGCACCATGAGAGTAAGGACCATCCTGTCTTGTGTACCACAGGATTCTTAGAGCCTGGGACAAGGCCTGACTCAGAGTAAATGCTTCACAACTGTTCATCACATGAATCCATTTTAGTTAAAAATAAATAAAACTTGGTTTGTTGATGAGCTAATAATTCCTTTGTCTGAAACTTATCATTAACACAGAAGATACACAAGATGAGTTCTCATTGACCTTAGGTAATTGGCCTAGGAAATAATTCCACATAGCAGTTGAGTTTTATTTACTCATCACTAAATGTGTCAGGCCAGAATGTCCTGAAGTTTCCTAGAAATAGAGACAAATCTTTTGCACTGTCAGTATGGTGGTCTGGCCATTCCAGTTCTTAAGTAAATAGTCACTATCTTTAGCCACTTCGTTCTCAAATTCAGATCCTATGTAAGTAGTAGCTTCCATAAATCATGTCAAGAGAACTATTTTATTAGGGTATGACCCTTGTTCAATCATAGTCCATCCGATCTTTATAACACAGGTTTCTTGGGCACGTTGATGCAACCAGTTGCTAAGAGCCCTGGTCATCTAGTTTGTTGACTCCATCTGAAGCAACGCGTTGGTAGCAGACTGGCTACTTTAGTTTTACCACTGTTCTCCTTATGCCTCATGCAATTTAAAAGTGGCAAACAAGCTAGTTTCTTTTCCTAGATAAGGCTTGTAGGGGAATTTGGACTGTTCTCTGGTGGCAACATCACCTCGCCAAACATATGTAAACAGAGTGCTTGGCCGAGTGCTTGCAAGATGAGGGGCAAGAGGTAGGTTGATGTAGGCAAAAAGCAAAACATCCGGAAGGTTTTCTGTGATTTTCCAGAATACCAAATATGCATGGTATAATCCGCTGGGCTGGTGGGGACTGAGGAGATCATCGCAGCAAAGCACTCTGTGATCTGCCTTGAAATGAGCCCTCAGTAATTGTTCACTGTAACTACTGTTAACTTACCTCAGCTACTGTTCTAAATTATACAGGGCCCTGGGCTGTGGCACTAACCCACCAGGAGTTTGCCCCATCCTGAGCAGTTGCAAAACTCACCCACAGTCCGTCATCTGCTGGGGAGCGACTTGCAGAATGAGTTGGCTCCAGACAACTCATTTCTCGAGCTCTTCCCTGCCCACACGTACTGTGAGTTACCCAGAAAGTGGCAGCTGCATCCACAGTGGAAATTCCCCCAGGCCGCTCACTGCCTCTGGTTATGCGCAAAGGCATACCGGGGCCATGGCTTCCTTCACCAACTCCTAGGTGTCCAGCAGAGGTCTGCAAATACAAGTGCAAGCCCTGAGGCTCCACAGTGAACGTGCTCCTCTTTGATGTCAAAACAAGCCTCTCTCTGTTGTCCGAGTGGGCAGAGATTCTGATGGGGGAGATGGTAAAAGGGACTTGGGGAAGGACTCTGTTTTCTTAATTTCAGTAGAATTTTCTGAAAGTTCCATGGAGGGAAAAGGGTTAAAGGAAAACAGCATATGTGTGCACATGCTGACGGTCTGAATATTAAATTATCTGTTTCAACAAATAAACCTTAGACCAGATCAGTCTATCAAATACAGAGACAACATTGATTTTTCAGGAGGAATTTGCCAACTCCAAAATGCCAGCTGTCCCTTCCTGCTCATCAGGGGGTGAAGAATGCCTCTTTTTAATTAGCTGAAGTGGAAATGCTCATTACAAATATTTTAGTCTCCAACCTAAATTAATTTATTATCGCATATTCTTTTCTCTCCCCTAAATTAAATAAATAAATAAATAAATAAATAAATAAATAAATAAATAAATAAATGCGTGAGGAGGAACATCCCCCCTTGGTTCTCTGGGGGTTATGAAAGGACATTTTACCTGCCGGAATGTCTCCGGTTTGGCATCTGGAGGTGTGATGGGTGTCTGTGCATGTGTTGTTGCTCAGCATGCGTGTCCCTGCTATATATAAGCTCATTCACCTCCCTGCTGTAGTTCAGTGTTCAGACTCCTCCTGCTGACTGACGGACTGGAGGAAGCTAGTCATTCTCAATTCAGGAGAAGAAGCTAAGGGAGAACAAACCTACCTGCTTTCTCTCCCCAACCCCTTTGTTATGAAACACTGCAGTGGTTCAGAGCAGCCTCATTTATTTTGGAGAAATGATTTGAACCTAGATTACATCAGCCCCATTTTTGTCTTAGTAGTCACAATTAGCTCATTTGACAGAAGCGACAAAATCCATATACCCAAGAGACCAAAGTGGGTGGGGTAGAAGGAACATGTGTGAGGCCGAATTGCCCCACTGTGGGTGTGACTGTGAAATAGCATGGCCTTTCTTGGAAGCAGTATGGAAAGTCAGAAGCCTTGAGATAGGCTTACCCTTTGACTCAGCACTTGTACTCCTAATATTATATATAGTAAGGAGGTGATTACAGATACGTGCAAAGGTAGATGGACTTTTATCTCAGTGTTACTTAAAATAGCAAAAAAATAAAAACAATTTAAATGTCCAACAGTGATGATGATTGGTAATTATCACACAGCCACAGACTACAATGCAATGATTAAATATTATGTAGCTGATAAATTTGATTGACATGGAAATATTTTCATAATTAACTACTTTGTAGAAAAAAGAGTAAAAATTACATGAAATATAGTACCATTTTAACACACAAAACAAAGTGCATATGGGCACCTATGTACACATAAAAGTTTTAAAACAGTCACCAACATGCTAACAGTGATACATTAGGTCAAGAATATTGATGGTTGGTTTTGTTAAGTTTTTTGTTTTATTTTATTGAGCTATAGTTGGATAGGTAACATATTAGTTTTGGGTATACAACACAGTGGCTCAATATTTGTATATACAAGATGGGGGAAAGTAGGGTTATAGCTCTAAGTATGTAAAACACAGAGTTTATTCTTGTATTATTATTTATTAATTGTATTATTTTCTGTATGAACAACTATAAACTTACTTTTGCCCCACCCTGCATTGGGAAGTGGTCACCGCAGTCTAGTTAACATCTGTCATCATACATAGTTACAAAACAATTTTGTTTTGTGATAATTTTTTGGAGATCTCTTAGTAATAATATGCAATACAGTATTAACTACAGTAACCCTACTGCACATTACATTCCCTTGACACTTATTTTTATAGCTTGAAGTTTGTACCTTTTCTCTGTCTGACTTATTTCACTTAGTACAGTGCCTTCAATGTCCATCCATGTTGTTGCAAATGGGAAGATTTTATTTTTTTATATGGATGAATAGCATTACATTGTGTGTATACACACACACACAACATCTTCTGTGTCCATTCATTCATTCATTCATGGACACTTAGACTGTTTCCATGTCTTGGCTCTTATATATAATGCTGCAGAGAACATGGAGGTACAGCTATCTTTTCAAGTTAGTGTTTTTGTTTACTTTGGATAAAAACCCAGAAGTAGAATTGCTACATCATATGGGAGTTCTATTTTTAATTTGGGGGGCTTTGTTTAATTTGGGATTTTGCCCGTTATTCTTTCTTTGTTTTCTACTTCAAGTACAAATTGCTTTTATGGCTGGAAACAGAAACAGTGAATTTTATTTCTATATTAAAAATATATATATGCATTAAAATATATATTATGGGGCATCTTTTTTCCCCCAAAAAACAAAGTGGGGAGGGAAGAGAAAAGAACATGAGCTAATTTGAATATTTGGATTAAATAGAACCCTTGCATCCTTCTTCCTGGTTAGTTTTGCTTAGTTATTAACTCCTTTCCTTAACTCTACTAGTTTATCAAATTCAGTAAGTATCAATACCTGCTGTTGTGTCAGGGGCACTCTCTGTGTGCCAGAGGTGGTGCCTAACCCCTTATGTAGCTGATGCCGTCCCCCTAAAGGCCCCATGGGGTGACACTTTCCCTGGTTTTCAGATGAGGAGAGCAAGGTGGAGTCCCACCCTCGCTCCACCTGCCTCCACAGCCCTTGCTCTTTTCACTCACCCTCTCATTCCCTGCAGGAAGTTTCTCAGTGTCTCTGAGCCTGTCTTCCTAAAGGAGCCTCCCTACCTAAAGAACCGGTACTTAGTCTGTTGGCAGAGGTGAGGACAAGAGGGAGAGGGCGGAAGTTGACAGGCCTATGGCTTAGAAGGAAAAGAAGGGAGGGAAACTGCTACAGTGACCCACCTGCCGCCCCAAGAAATTCACAAATCTTTGTCTTCTCATGTCCAAGTATCCAGCCTAGCCTGCCTTGTCTACTTAGCGCTGGCAGCTCTTTGCTACTCACCTCACAGGATATTCTGAGAATGAGCAGCCTCATCCCTGGCAGCATTTGCCTGTAACCTGTACGATGCTGCTTTTAAAAGCATGGAGTCATCCTTGGGAGAAGGCCACCCCACAGAGGAAGTACTGCCTTACAACCCTGTCCCCCCACCTGCTCTCTCTACGTGGGCTTCTCGGGAAGCTGTCCACAAGAGCACCCAGGAATTCAGAACCTCTCCACTGACACCCCCAGAATGAGTGTGAGCTGGTGGGTAGTGCCTGTCCTGCCACCTCCCCAGGCCCCATTTCTGCAGCATCAGGCCTCCAGCTTTTCTCTGAGAGAGCTGATGGAAAAACAGACATCTCCTGCTGGCCTGCCGTGAACAAAGACTGGGGCTTAATTAAGGTCCAGAGCTCAGTATTGACACCTCCACTTGAACATGAAATTCTGGACTTTGGGCACAGGTTATTTGATACCTGCAGACCTATCTGCCACTGGTAAAACAACCCGAGCGCCTTTGAACTTGCCTCTGTGTGTTTTCTGTTGGGGGCTTTGCTGTGCAGACACAAGTAACAGGGCTGTGCTAAGAGGGAAAATGATCCTAGGACGAAAGCCCTAGAACTTGAGGCCTATTACTTTTTCTCTCTTTCCTTTTGGTTAAGTGATGGTGCTGTTTTTTTCCCTCATTTTCACTTCTGTTTGGATCTGGGCCTTAGGGTTTATAGATGGTATAAGTACCAAGTCCTTAAGGCCAATTTTCCTTTTTAAAATACAACCTTTTTTTTTTTTAGGACAAGTCAAGCATATCCTAATCATAACAGTCACCATTTAGCGACCACTTACTGTATATTAAGCTTTCGTATACTAAGTTATATATGTGTGATTTCCTTCAATTCTCAGCAGTCCTACGAGGTATAGTTACTATTAGTCATCCCTGTTTTAAGCAGGACAGGGAAATGAGGGACACGGAAATGTAGTTGCCCGAGACCACAGCCAATAAGTAGCAGAACCAGACTTCTGCATTTAACTGTTAATTCACTGCTTTTAAAAATATTGTTTTCATTTAGAAGTCTGTTTATCAAATATGGCAGATATTCTCTGAAAACAGATAACCCATGAAAATACTCTTTATTTTCTATTTAATGTGTATTTATGAGATCTTGGAACTGGGTTTTTCCCTGTGTTCCAGGGCAATTCAGGCAAATCTCCTTTAAGTCAGCTTGCTTTGTTTGCCTCAGGCCCAGCCAGCCCCTTCCATCCACCAGGACTGTAAGGTACGTGAGTCAGACACTCGTTAGGGAGCTGCAGAGGGAAGGCCAGAGGACTGCAGTGGGCCCAGACATTCAGAAGGGCTCCTGTTCTGGAGTCAGGCTACCTTGGGTCAGGCCCAGTACCACCACTTTCTGACGCAGAAAATGGTTCCACTTTTCTAGCTTTGCACTTAACCCTCTGCAAAGTCAGGACAGCTCTTGAGAGGTTTTGGGGACGAGTCAGTGACAAAAAATGCTCAACCTAGAGCCTCGCATGGTATAAGCCCTCTGTACCAGTAGAAGCTGTTCCTTTAGGGGTGAGGCTTGGTGCTGTTGCTGCCTCTTGTCTCAGCAGAGTGGGGAGCTTTTTATGCCTTTAACACTGACTCTCCTTTCCCAGCTGCAAGAATGACCAGAGCCCTCAATTTTAAACCCAAAGTGGAAAAAGGAAACACTCCAACTCAAGGGAAGCTTTCCCAGTCTACTCCAGCTTAAACTGATCCCTCTGTTCTCAGAAGTCCTTTGGTTCTTTTGACCAAATCATAGATTAGCACATACTTTATTAATTCATTGGATAAGAAGTTTCTACATATTAGCCAAGCCAAAAATAATGAGAAAATCCATGTGAATAAGTCAAAAATTTTAAAGGAACAAAATAATCAAACATGTTTTGCTACTAAGCACCCGGTGTGTTCACATTCCAAAGCTGACCTGGAACCTACAGAAACGAAGGATTGTGGCTCCCGTCTCTTCTTTGCTTATCAGGACCATGCGGCTGGGGTACAGCAGAAGTGGGGGCAGCATTTTAAAAATACAGATTTTTAGGCTTCAACCCATCCCGACTTCTTTAATTACTTGATGGTGTAAAGCCTTTTCATTTTGTAAACTACATTTTATTTCCTTACATTTTTGTAATTTGCTAAATTGTGATTTGCAATATTCTTCCCTTGGTGGGATTCTCCTTTCCTTTCCCGAGTTTCCTGAGAGAGTGACAGAAAGCTTAAGCCTGTGCAGAGTACCGTTGTGTCACTATACACCTAGGTGACAGTAAGAAGGAATAGCTGACAGACGCCTGGTGTAGACATTGGGGGATGGCATTTGTAGAAGGCGTATTCTTACATTTCATATGAGTGTATTTGAAAACATTGGTGATTTCTGAAGGGAACTGAATATCTTTGTAGGTGAATTGACATAAATATACCAACAAAAAGTGAGTAGAACTTCGGAAATGTTATACCTCAAATAGTGAAAGTCAGAGTGACCTAAGAAAAAGAAGGTGTAATGACTAGGATATTTAACCATGGACTTGGTCTGTAGAGACCTGGGGATGTGGCACCTCACACAAAAGAAGAGAAGTCTCTAGACTGTATTTGTTTGTTTGTGACTTATTGTAATTCCTTCTGAAAAGAAACAAGCAACACATACTTTTTAAGGGCTCATAGAGATGTTATTGAAAAGGCAAAAACATTTGTGTCCCCAAACAGAATGACTTTTTAGCTTTACCAGGAAACAATTTCTTACAGGAAAGGTATGTTTAGCTGTGACCAGCCACTACTGGGAATTCTGCTACCACCAGGCCAACATTTATTGATTTTCTTTCGATAGTTCTGTCCTTCAAAATAGGACCCTTTCCACTAAGTTTACACAGTATTCTAGGAAAAAGCTCAATGATTAAGCAAAAAGACTGTGAAGGAGCTTAGGAGGAAATGGGCCTTGGTTTTTGTTTTCGTTGCAAACGGTTAAAATGAAAAGAAGCTCTGGCATTTAGGAAAAGGAGCCCTGAGCACTCTAGTTTGTTGAGGTCTCAGCTCAGATGTTACTCCTGAGGATGTGGGGCCCGTCCACAGAGTTCAGGTCACCTCCACCCACCTCCTCCCACTCAGGCGCTCGCTTCCACATGGCCGAGCTTCATAGCTCTTAATACTTTGGTTTCTTTATAGTGCTTTGTACCACCTAAAATGATCTTCTTTAGTTTACTCACCTATTGTCTGTCACACACACACACACACACAAAACTGTTTTCTAAACTATCTTGATCACAATGATCAAAATACCATCAGAAAAGAAAAATATGTGAGACATATACCTCCAATATGTGTTTCTTGTTTTTATCGACTTATTTATAAAGTGTATAGTGACCTTACTAATTGTCATCTTATGCACATCAGAAAACACACATACAATACAAATCTTACAAGGAGCCGATTAAAAAATGCAAATAGACATTTTTTCCTCCACACAACCTGTGCTGTCACACCCTCCCTGCAGTTCACTGTACTTGATCGTAACCTTCCTGAGAGCAGGAGCCTCGCTTCCCTTCTTCCCGCTGTGTTCCCAGTGTGTGCAGCAGCACCTGCCATGTAGTAGGTGCACAGTAAACATTTGTTCTGTGAGTATGTGTAGTCAAGTAACAAGGTTAAGGCACTACTCGCTCTGCCAGGCTCCAAATAGCTAAGGCCTCATTATATCTTTACAAGGTGAGAGGAGGGGAAAAAAAAAAAATCCTCTTGAGGGCCAGAATGCCTTCCTAATACAATATGTGCTGAATAAGGGATTTACTGTAATGATTCAAATCCTTCACTAAAGAGGTAATTACAACTTCCTCGATAAGCACAGGGCTCAGGCAGACAGCAGGTGGTTTCTAATTTCCCTTATAACAGATGGCACAAATAGACCAGCTTCTGAGGCTCTTTGAGGAAATTCAGTTTGCTCCTAAACAGCCTCAATTTTGTCCCGTGGTCCACAAATTCGAAAATATTTACTGTGTGGCCCTTTAAGACAAATTTTGCTGACCTGGAGAGCACTGAGGTCGTGATGACAAGTACTGTGTACAAGAGGAGCACTGGGGCCATGTTGTGAAAAAACCAGCTTGAGGAAAAAGTGGAAGTCATAAACTTACAATTTTGGGAACTCTCAGGGTGGATGTAACCTCGAGTACAATTGGATCCAGGAACCCAAATTGTTATTTTACTTGGCTCTTCTTTTCTTCTTAAAAAAAAAAAAAAAGATTCACTTGCAGGCAGATGTTTGCCATGTAATGAGCTCTGCTTGCCCTAAGCCAGTTCATTTTAGGTTTTGTAGCCAGAAAGAAGAGTATTCATATACTAGACACCATGAATGAATTGTGACCAATTACCTATTCATCCATGACCCTATCTATCGCTGTGGCCCTGGGGAGGAAGAGGTAGGTACTCAAAGTGGCCAGCCTGGATCACATGCCTGCTCCTAAAATGAAGTCAATGGGATACTGGACCCACCTGCATCACTCAGGGTGGAAAAGAACTTCTGCAAATGAGCCAGAAGAAGGAGAGTGGGAAAACTGGTGGGCAGGAATAAACTGTAACAACATATCCTATTCTACCAGAGTAGAAAATTTATTGCACATTCAGTAGGTAATGGAGAGTTTATGAGCAGGAAATTGCTATTCACTCAACACCTATTTATTAAGCTATGTGTTTAGGAGCTACATGTAGTTATGATGTGCACAGGACGGACTGGAATGCTAAAAGGTAAAGAGACCAGAGTGGAGATTCTTATGTTAGTGTACACGTGAAGGCCTTGGTCTTCATCCCAGGAGCAAGAGGGGAGGGCTGATGGGTTTATGATCAGATTTACATTTGAAATGATCGTGAAAAATGTCGCTCAAAGATTAAAGCATCTATGTTGAAAAACTTACATTGTAAATTTACCTAGTAATGTGAAGCATGTCCAAAGTAATTTGGATCTACCTCAGATCTGGAAAACAATAGAAATTTTAATTTGGTGAGATCAGAATTAATGGTGTTTGGCTGTGTCAAGTTTCATTGACTTCTCAGTGGGTGTTTGGTTTTGGAGTACAAGAATTAAAGGAGAATATAAAAATCATTTTCCTTTGGTGTGTTTTCATTCACAGATGTTAAAACTTTTTTCCCCCCTGGAAAGGGTGACTTTGCTGGAAAATCATTTAAAGTTTTTTCCAGTTGAGTCAATAAAGCTCTTCAGAACCAAATGAACAAGAGGTGAAAATCACCGTGAAGCCTGGTGAGACTGCATTCCTTTAGTGCGGCCTGAGCCAGCGATTGTAGAAGGCATCATGGTCTTGGGGTGAATGTGGGTTTCATGCATGGTCCCACAAAAGAGCACGGCCAGGCAGGGAAGATATAAATGGTGTAGAGAAGACGTTTGAGTAGGTCAAAATCAGATCAGAAACAATTTTCCATATATAGACTATTAAATAAACACTAGAATTAGAGGGAAGTCAGCTATTTACTTTGTGGAGGGGGAGTCAGGGACTGTGGGCGTTTTCATCAAAGTTCATCTTTCCTTATCTCTTTGCCTTTCGTGGTGTTCAGACCAAGTTTTGTAGATTTGTGGGAGTTTAATTTAATTGCCCTGGAGACTACCTTTAGCAGGGTGCTTTTTTCTACTGCTGAGAGTTCTGAATATAGTGAAGTATTTTAGGTTCTTATTCAAGGAACCCCCTTCCCCTGGGGTTATTTTTAAGCTGAAGTATTTTGGGCCACCACTGCTAATTTTAGGTACTCCTTTGTTTTCAGCAGTGGACATTTAGGTTCTTATTGAATCATTTTCCCTCCTTTTCCTCCCCCTAGTCCAAACAGGAAATATCCCCTGAAAGCAGATGGTATAGAATAGTGTGCCAGATGGCCAATGACTTTGAGCCAGCATGTTGTTCAGCTTACTCATAGTGTGACATCAGAGATCTCAACTTCCCCATACCCAGGCAAAAGGAAGACATCATGGATACAATGTAGTAATTTGAACAAAAGGAAACTAGTCTCCAGAAAAGCCAACCTTATTTCACAGTGTGAGAGGAGCAGTATGAAAAAGTTTTGCTTGCATATGGAAGGTGTTCAATAAATATTTGTTGATTGTGTTTGAAAAAGAAGAGAAGCAGTGCAGACAGTTGGGAACTACCCACTGCATGACGCAACTCAAACCACAGAGGAGTGCAACAAAACCAAACTGCCGTTTTGCCCCCATTAGGCACCTTTCCTCTAGAGAATAAAAGTAGTCTTTGTATGATTAGGGAGATTATATTTTCTACTAACACGTACTGTTTTTTGGTTATAAATGTAACCTATTAACTGCAGAAAATGTGGAGAATATTTTAAAAGCACAAAGAATAAAAATTACCTTTCATCTCATCACCCAAAGAATGCTGTTAATATGTTGGCATACTTACTGTGCATAAGTATATTTTAAGATATGTTTGCAGACATTTTGGGGGGGAGTTATATAAAGAGGCATGAGCCCTGGCTGGGTGGCTGAGATGACTCAGAGAAACTCGTTTTTCATTGCTCTGTGTGTGTCTGCAAATGACTATGAAAGCACCATGAGTATTAATTCTGGGGCTACCAATAAATTTTAGCAAGTAGATAAATTCACAAATGCACAATCTGCAAATATAAGGATCACCTGTATGCATCCCTACATATTATTTTATTATTTTGAGTCTGTATTTTTCCATTTTATTACTATTTTTTATTGTTCAGTTACAGGTGTCCCCACTTTCCACCATTACTCTCCCCTTCCCTGCCCACCACTCACCTCCCACATTCAGTTCTCCTCCCCTTTGCTCAATAGTTTTAAGGGTCATTAATGTAGCTATAGTTCCTTTATTTTTGTTGTGGTAGGGTGCACCACCATATTAAAATACTAAAACTACTTCTCCATTCTACTTTTGCTGACATCCTAGGTTTTCAGTTTTTGCTTTTACAAATAACTTGCTCCACATATTCTCATACATGTCTTCTGGAGCACACATACACACTGTGCTCTAGGATATATGTCTGGAAACAGAACTGCTGGGTGATAGAGAATGAACGATATCTTCGCCTTCACTAGATAATGTTAGACTGTTGTCCAAAGTGGTTGTAACAATTTACATCCCTCCTCCAGCGAAGTATAAGAGTTCTAGATATTTCATATTGTGCAAGCACTTGGTATTTGCAGCATTTTGATGTTAACTATGTAGTCATTTCAGTAGGTGTGCAGGATCATCTCACTGTGGTTTTAATCTGTATTCCCTGCCTTACGGAAAGGTTGACCACCTTTTCTTTTGCATTTTCTCTTCTAAAGTTTTCCTGTTCAGTTCCTTGCCCATTTCCCACTAGGTTATCAGTCTTTTTCTTACTGATCAGTAGGAGTTCTTGTGTGGTTTGGTTATGAGCCCTTTGTTTACATATGTGTTGTAGGCTGCATTTTGCTCTCTTTTAACATGTTTTGATAAATAAAAGTTCTTAATTTTAATGTAGTTAAGGATATCAGTATTTTTTTTTTACAATTAGTATGTTTTATACCCTATTGGGTAAGTTCCTGGAATTATTCTCCTCTAAAACCTCTATTGTTTGCTTTGACATTTAGATCTGTAACCCACCTGGAAATCATTTGCTAGTTATGATTGAGATAGCCTCTATCTGATAGAGGGTCAAGTTTCAGTTTTTCCACGCAGATATCCAGTTATCCTAGCACCATAGCTAGAGGAGTGCTTTCCACTATTATCATAAAATATAGGGTCATGATTTAAAAAATTCAAGCGGTATAAACAAACATACAATTAAAAACAAAAGGTCCATTGCATGCCTATGCACCCTGATCCCTATTTCCAATCCCCTGAGGCAGTTGCACTTCCTTGCTTGCTGATTTTAAGAATAGCATTAAGAATAGCATTCTAACATTAGAATGGCAGCTTCAAGTTCTGCCTCAGGACAGCAGGAGATTGAGTCAAGTAGCACCATTGCTTTTCTTTTCTTTTTAAGTTACTGTGAATTAATTTGGCCTTGCAATATCTTCGTTATGTAGAGAATGACAGTTGTACTGCATTCAGCTTAAGATAGTTAGGATGTATTGGGACTTCTCAGCAACAATTCAGATCTTTTGAAATAGCAAATGTTACCATGTAGGCTTTTTGTAGTGTTCCCAAAATGCTTCAGTGTCTCCTTACAAATAACTTTATCATTTGTGAAATTTTTTTTCATTGAAAGAGAGTAAATACATTTTATTTTAAGAACCAATTCTAATGTACCTGAAATGTGGTATTGCAAAAGATTGAGGGGCTATACTCAGGTGTAACAGGAAAGAATAATTCAATAGGTATAATGCACCATGGAGCACAATAGAGGCATTTGTCCCATTTAACCTCACTGGTCCTTTCCATTGAGGTTTCTTCCAGTGCAATGAGCCATTGAACTTGGGACCCTTGTCCAGGCCTCTTTAATTCTAGTTCAGAGTCTTTCTCCTCTACCTCATATTTCTGTATTCCACATGAGAAGGTTTGAATGATTGGCTTGAGGAACCTTAACAATGACGGAGGCCCTATTCTCAGATTTTGAACTTTGTTTAAAGCATGAAATTATTTGCCATTACCACTACACTCCATCTGAGTTTTAAATTTATTTGAAATTTATACTTGAGGAAAAATTTTAAAGCTGGAAAACAGAATTGCTGCACATAAAAATTAGTTGAACAATTTTAAAAGCAAATAATTTAAAAACTAATTTAAAGTAATTGCGTGTAATTGCTGAGGCCTTAAGGGGATTTTACCAGCTCTTCTCAGTAAAATAAAAATCAGGACTCTGATTGTCTGAATGAAAATGCATATGAAATTAGATTCGACGAGGGGAAACAATCGGTAAATAATGTGCACACCAGTACGAGTTAGAAAAGAATACAGAACAGTGCAACTTGGGGGCATGTGGGTTTTTCCCGTTGTGAAGTTGTGAGGCTCGTGAAACCTCGGGAGGTTAGCGCCTGTATGGGATTTCTGTGTTGTGAAAGCTTCAGTGGACACACGTAAAGAATGTATGTGTTCAAATTTTCAACAAATAAAATCAGTTTTCATGTCATATACTCTAAATCACCACTGTCCAGTTTACCACTGTCCAGAAACGGGCCTTTTGGCCCCGTTTCTCTGACTGAAGTGTGAGGTTCCTTTCCAAAGGGATATTTTCCAAAGAAGAATTCACTAACTTGGGATTATATGATGAGATAGGGCTTTACAGGTTTTCACAGAATTTCTCTTCTTTTTCATTATAGGGGGAAAGGAAAAAACAAAACAAAACAAGCTGTCCTCCTTGGATTTAATAGCAGCACCCCTGGTTCAGGCCCAAATGGGAAGGAGGACTGAGGGAGCACTAAGGCCCCCCTGGGGCAGCGATCCCATGGCCCAGCCTGGACTGGAGGCCCGTGCCTGGGAACCTGGGTTGCAGAACACAGTTCAGTGCCTTGCAGAGAGATGCAAATGCCAGTTTTATGACTTCCCCACAGTGCGCTGCTGGCACAAGACTCTTTGGTACCTCATCCTTTGTACTTAGCCCTATCTTTGAGAGTCCTAGACGAAGCTAACCATCCGCCACTCCCAGTTGCTCTCGGAGCACCTGTACCATTTGACCAGGGGTCTCACGTGCCCAGGATCCCAGGATGCATTTGTCTGTCTCTCTGTCCAACTGCCTGTCTCCTTCCCCACACCACTTTCTTGGCAGAATGCCCTTTGGAAAATTAACATTGCTTCCAGATGGAAACAGAACGTAGGAAGGGAATTATATTCATTTTTATATCATTGGAAGTGCAGGGAAAGAGAAAAATCTGAGGTAACCTTTATAAACTGGAAAAAAGATCCATTAAAATTTTTTTTTTAATGATAATGCTCCATGCTGGTGGGGCTATGGTGTGAGGGTAGGGGCCACCCCTACATACTGTTAGTGGAAATGTAATTCAGTAGAACTTGTCTGAAAAGCTGTTTGCTAGGATGTACCAGGACTCAAAAAAAAAAAAAAAAAAAAAGACCTCCTAGCCTTTGACCCACTAATTTAACATTCAGGAATTTATGCTAAGGAAACAGTTGGAGACACAGGCAGTGATCCTCAGCAAGGATGTAGGTTGCAGCATTATTTATAATAGCTAAAGGGAGATAATAATGAGTGTACATAGTACACACAGTAAGAGAATTGTTATGTAAATCAATGTATATACCCTATAACGAATATCCGGTAGTATTTAAAAATGTGATATTAAAGGCTATTTAATACCATTAGAAAATCTTTATTAAGTGAAAAAGGCTTCTAACTATGTACAAAGTGGGGCAAAAGTAGGTTTACAGTTGTGAATATGTGAAACACAGTTTATTCTTGATTATCTGTTAATTATTATACCATTTTCCATATAGACAACCCTAAACTGACTTGCCTGACCCTATGTGTAGTATTGTCCCTCCCCACCAGAAGTGAGGAAATATGCCAAGGTGTTAACAGTGATTATCAGGGGTATAAATTATGAATTTATTACTTGTTTTTTGGTATTTTCCAGTTGTCTAAAAGGCCAGCTGTAATTTTGAGTGTCAACATTTAAAAAGATTTGCTTTCTTCTTAAAGGTCATCTTAACTGTTCAGCCTGCAGCAGCTCAGGTTTCAACTATTGTGGTGTGGAGACCAAAGAGGGGAGGGTCTGCCACATCCATGATCAGACCGGGAGCATGAAGGGCAGCCCTGTCCACAGTACGGCAGGCATGCCCTGCTGGTCCAGCTGACATTCTGTCGCTCGAGTGAGTCACCACAGAAGGGCGTCAGGCTCATGATATTGCTTGAACTGTCAGCCACGGCCCAGCATGCTGCCAGGCCTTTGAGCCTTATCTTCCTAAACCATTATCTCTGCACTGTCGAATGAATGTCAGAGGGATTGACCGGGACTTTTGAGGACACTGTGGGCCAGCAGACTAGAGCTGATGCAAGCCTTCCATTTGAATCCAGATCAGACAAGCTGCTACAGTTGGGCCTTGATATGGGGGCCTGAAGAGACCCCAGGAATATTTAGGGTAGAAAGTGTGGTGGGGTGTTACTCCCTCAGATACTCCCTCCCAGCTGGTCCCTGAGAGAGCTGCAGAGAGAGAGACCTTCAGGGGTCATCTGCTAAGATTTTAGTTATAAAATCATTTTCTCTTATCCTGTTATCTTTGGCCTCATTAGTGGGAGAAGAGTTTGAGAATTTGATATTGGAGGTTTCAGAGCCAATAGGAGAGCTGACCATTTTTTGTTTGGGGCATTTTAGGGGTGCTGTTGTCAGTTTTAAGTAACCTCTCACCAGACACTTCTGGAGTGAAAGGATAATATAAGATAATACAGAGAGTCTCTGGCCATTCTCATTCCCATGTACTTTACTTCCCACCTTTGTGTTATCTGAGTTGCATCACAGCTAAAATACAATGTTCTCTGTTCCATGGAGGAGCATTTATGTTTATAGTCATTCTGCTGCTACAAGCATCGATCGCTGTGGTGTATAAAAATGGCCTATGGTATTGTTGATAGTTTTCTTGATGTGGCTCTGAGGCACAAATAAACAAAAGGCATAATTCCATCAGTAGTTTAAAAAATCATAAAAGTACCATGGGGAATGCATTTTATTATACTAAAACATGGTGGTCATAAATTTTAAATTGTGGTCATTTTATAGCAACTAAATGTTGTTGCTACGGCTAAACGGAAACAAGTGAAATTCTGTTAGTTGTCACAAATCACAGTTAATACTGTGGCAACTGACATGAGGATTGAAGAGTAAATGTCTATAATCTGTATAAATACTCTGCATTCTGGCCACACTCCAGATAAATCTGGAGTACGTAATTTCAGTACGTATGACTGGCCAAGAACCACTTAGATATCCAAGGACGTGAGAAAACATTTAGAACCCACATTGTTCCCAACCATGCCTTTAGCCAAAGGCATCATTCTTGATACAGATGAGATTGGGAACTGGGGTGTTTCCTACTTAAAAAGCCACTAAAAAGAAAACAAAATCCTCAAAAAAAAATCCCAAGGACTTTTTCACTGTCCTGTGCTGACCACTGAGCTGCATTTCAGAAGTCATCACCAGGGCATTGGTACCTGCTAGGTCATCATCTAGTGGGGCTGGTTATGGTGAGAAAACTGAGACAGTTAGTCCTTTCTTACCAGCTGCAACTGTGAAAAACACTGAGGACTGCACATTCGCAATGAGGGAGCACTTTCTCCCAGGACTACGGGCAAAGTCAAGGGGGAGCAGGTATTGAAAAAGGAATAGAGTAACTCATCCCTTAACTGAGGAATCTCAATATCTTATAATATACTTGTTCTTTGTTTGTTTCCAAAAGGAAGTGTTTTTAATTTTTTTTTATTTTACTTGCATTTATTGGAGTGACATTGGTTAATCACATTACATAGGTTTCAGGTGTATAATTCTGTAATACATAACCTGTGTATTGTATTGTGTGTTCACCACCTCAAGTCAAGTCTCCTTGATCACCATTTATCCCCCTTTATCCTCTTCTAGCCCCTTCTTCCCTCTGGTAATCACCATATTGTTATCTGTGTCTGCTGTCAGTTTGTTCTCTATCTGTGAGTCTGTTTCTATTTTGCATGTTAGTTTATTTTGTTTGTTAGATTCCACATGTGTGAAATAATATGGTACTTGTCTTTCTCTGACTGGCTTATCTCACTTAGCATAATGCTCTCCAGGTCCCAGTAGTATTCCATTGTGTAAATGTACCACAGTTCTTTATCCACTCATCTAATGATAGACACTTGAGCTGCTTCCAAATCTTGGCAATTGTAAATAGTGCTGCAATGAATGTAGGGGTCCTTATAATCTTTTGAATTAGTGTTTCAGGCTTCTTTGGATACATTCCCAGAGGTGGAATCGCTGGGTCATAAGAGAGTTCCATCTTTAATTTTTTGAGGAAACTCCATACTGCTTCCCCCAGTGGCTGTACCAGCCTGCATTCCCACCAACAGTGCATAAAGGTTCCCTTTTTTCCACATCCTCACCAGCACTTGTTGTTTGTTGATTTATTGATGACAGCCATTCTGACAGATGTGAGGTGATATCTCATTGTGGTTTTATTTGTGTTTCTCTGATGATTAGGGACATTGAGCATCTTTTCATGTCTATTGATCATCTCTATGTCCTCTTTTAGGAGGTATGTCTATTTAGGTTCTCTGCCCATTTTTTTTAATTAGGTTGTTTGGGGTTTTCCGATGTTGAGTTTTGTGAGTTCTTTATAAATTGTGGATATTTATCCTCTCATCAGATGTATCATTGGCAAATATGTTCTCCCATTCATTGGCTTATTTTTTCATTTTATTGATGGTTTCCTTCACTGTGCAAAACCTTTTTAGTTTGATGTAGTCCCATTTGCTTATTTTTTCTTTTATTTCCCTTGCCCAAGGATATATATCAGAACAGATAGGTTTCAAGAAATGTCTGAAATTTTACCACCTATGTTTTCTTCTAGGATTTTTATAGTTTCAAGTCTCACATTTAAGTCTTTAATCCATTTGAGTTTGTTCTTGTCTATGGTCTGGTTTCATCCATTTTGCATGTGTCTGTCCCATTTTCCCCACACCATATATTGAATTAGACTATCTTTACCCCATTGTATGTTTCTGCCTCCCTTGTCAAAAAATCAATTGACCATTAAGGTGTGGATTTATTTATAGGCTCCCTATTCTGTTGCATTCATCTATATATGTCTGTTTTTATGCCAGCATCATGCTGTTTTCTTTACTGGGGCCTTATAGTTTGATCTCAGGTAGCTGAGTTTGAATCAGGTAGCATGATTCCTCCAACTTTATTCTTCTTTCTCATGATTGCTGTGGCTATTTAGGGACTTGTGTGGTCCATATAACTTTTTGAAATACTTGTGCTAGTTCTGTGAAATATGCCATTAGTCTCTTGATAGGAATTGCCTGACTATAGATTGCTTTGGATAGTATGGACATTTTGATGATGTTAATTCTTCTTATTCATGGACACTGTATATGCTTCCACTTATTAGTATCTTTTTTAATTTCTTAGTTTCTCTTTCTGATAGTTCATTATCTGTGTATAAAAATGCAACCAAGTTCTAGATATTTATTTTGTATCCTGCTACTTTACTGAATTCATTTATCAGTTCTAGTAGGTTTTTGGTGGAATCTTTAGGGTTCTTTTTATACAGTCACTTGCCCTCTGCAAATACTGACAGTTTTACTTCTTCCTTTCCAATTTGGATGCTTTTTACTTCTTGTCTGATTGCTGTGTCGCGTCTAGGACTTCCAGTACTATGTTGAATAAGAGAGGTGAAAGTGAACATCCCTGTCTTGTTCCCAATCTTAAGGGGAACGTTTGTAGTTTTTGCCCATTGAGTATGATGTTAGTTGCTCTGGGTTCGTCATATATGGCCTTTATTATTATATTGAAGTATGTTTGCTCTATTTCCACTTTGCTGAGACTTTTTATCATAAATGAGTGTTAGATTTTATCGAATGCTTTTTCTGCATTTATTGATATGATCGTGTGTTTTTATGCTTTATTTTGTTTATGTGCTATATCACATTAATTGATTTATGAATATTGTACCATCCCCAGAATAAATCCCACATGATAATGGCATATGATATTTTTAATGTCTTGCTGGATCTGATTTGCTAATATTTTGTTGAGGATTTTAGCATCTGCAGTTGTTTTTTTTTTTTAATGTCCCATCTTGTCAAATACATTGTATGCTCTTGCAGTTAGGAACCTTGGCAAATGCTAAGTTGTATTTTATTTATTGTTTTGATCATAATAGTACTCTATAACTAGTCTTTGCTGGATTAATGGGGAAAAGGAGGGAAAAGACCATGCTCTTTGAATTTAATTATTTCTATTATATGGATTCTACCTGCTGCTGCATGAATCTGCCGACAGAAGACTGGAGACAGGACTGGAGATTTTGTTGGAATTTACATTGTGTTGAGTCTTGAGTCTGTCTGTTGCTGCATTCCCATTTTCCCTTGAAAATGTGGTAGGCACCTAAAGGAACGTCATAGCTCAGTGGTTAAGAAGGCTTCTAATGCTGTGGTTGGGTCTGTGAAGAAGCTTGGCACAGCATCAAGAAACAGAGCAAGTCCTACTACTCCAGAGGCTTGGAGTCATGGCTTGGGGTCTAAGCCTTGGTCTCGTCATTTACAAGCTGGGTATCTTTAGGCAAACTCCAAATTGGCCCAAGTTTCCCAATCTGTGAAATAGTAATTATAATAATGTCTCTTGACTCATCGAGTTAGTTAAACAAGATTCATTAATTCACTTACTCAATAATTATTTATTGAATATCTGCAGGCACTCTGAGGCTTTGAAAATATAGCTATAAACAAAATGGACAAAAATCCATGCCTCGTAGAATTTATATTCTAGAGATGTATACATAATGGCATTCAATAAATGTTTTATTCAATTAGTCTGAGGCTCTCTGATGCACTAACACAATGGGTTTTTACTGTATATTGCTACAGGAATTTGTTACAACTATAGGTAATTAGGGCCATAATTGGGTTTCATGTTTGGATTAAGTAGTTCCCTTTAAATAGGACATTTATGTGTTCTTGCTAAATCCCACTCTGTTTAGAAAGTTTGTTCCCTAGATTGTATTGCTGTCATTTTCACCTCTGTACAGTGCTTGAACCAAACAGTCCAGCCATTGGCTGAGGTTCAGGGGCTGCAGGTGGTGGTGTGGCCAGGTGGTTCCCACATTGTTTTCTCAGTCATTAGTGTTTCTCAGTCATAAGTCACTATCTGTGACTTAATGCGATTTTGCAGAGTTGCTAAGATGTTTGTTTGTGTAATTTGTGGAGATAAGTCAAAGTGCAAGCACGACCAATTAAAATCAAACCGTATTTTAGTGCATAATTTCAACCTTTCCTCTCCAAACTTTTGGTCAGCCATCAATCAGAAAACAAAATTTAAGATTGAAGGTTTCCATTCCTCCTTTTATTTATTATTTTTCACTGTCTTCCATTTGGGGTTTTTCTTTGAGCATCAGCATGCCCGAATCTACGAAAAGAGAAAGAGCAGACCTGGAAAGCAAAACCCAGAGGAAAGGCACGCTGCCCTTAATTGCAGGCCCTCCCTGTCATTTTTCTAATGCAGTACCGCTCTGGGTCTCTAATGGCACACAGCCCATTTAGTTAAAAATGTAAACAGGAAATTGTTTTCTGGCTGAACAGCCTGTGGGGCCCGGAAAAATGGTCATTTTTGCTGAGACACAACTTTTAAAACATTCACACAGTAGTGAAAGGCGAATGCTGATTATAAGCTATTCCTGCCCAGAGACAGAGGCCCATGTTAGGATATGGGTATGGAAACTCACGTATTTGGGTTCAGGGCATTTATCACTGATGGCCAAAGGCATGAAAGTCACAACTGATGAAGCTCCTGTGCCCTAGAAAGCAGCTGTTCTGCAAGGCAAGGAGGCACATTAATGCTTCAAGGAGTTACAGAACAGGCTTTCGTTGGAAGATGCGGAGGTTTGGTCTGGAGAAATGGGACCTGGCACTGACGACGCCACCTGTGTCTCAGTGCTGCTCTAGTCTGCTCCAGCTCCCCATCATGTGGCCTTCCGTGAACCTCCTGTGCTCCCACTGTGGTTTCCCTGTGTGCTGATAAGTTTTCTGATTGTTATGTCTTGCAGCCCCCCGAATCCAAGCCCAACTTCACCCCTCTCGCCATCTTGGCCCATGTTCTCGGCGCCATCCAGCCCTATGCCCACCTCATCCACGTCCAGCGACTCATCCCCCATCAGGTCTGTTGCAGGGTTTGTTTGATTTTCTGTTGCTGCTGTTGTTCTCTCATTGGCTTGGTCCTCTCTTCATGCAGTGTTCAGCCTCCTCGTCAACTTTGTTCCCTGCCATCCAAACCTGCACTTGCTTTTTGACAGGCCAGAAGAAGCAGTTCATGAAGACTCCAGGTAAAATCACGGATGATGACCAATCCACTCCTGTTTATCCAAAGCCAGTCAGGGACAGCGGGTGGCCAGCCTCTGCTCTCCCGTGATTCCAGCCTAAGAGCCAAAGCTGGGAGGGACCATTTGCATGAACCAGCCTGGCATTTTCCACACCCTTCTGAACCCTTCCTTAAGTTTGAATTAATAATCTGTGATACCTGGTGTTTGGGGAAAGAGCACCTCCTAAATAAATAAGCTCCTATTTAGCTCTCTGTGCTTCGGTATGAGATAATGTCAGAGTGATCAGTGCCAAGACGTGAACTGGCCTTTCCTTCCCTCATTTTAATCAGATAGCATCAGGAAACATTTACTTGTGGAGTTGGGCTGTTGACCATGAGCACTGACACCTAGGTACTGAGACCAGACCACTGGGGAAGAGATGAATGTAACACAGAATAAGGGATCAAGATATGAAGTGATTTTTCTTTAAATTGTTCATGGCCATGTCCTTCCCTCCATGCACTCCCAGGAATCATCAGTGCTCCCAGCCTGCTTCTGACTCCATGTGTCATGAACCCTTAGCTCTCATGGGAACAGGAGAGCACCTCTTTCTGAGTGTTGGCCTAGTTCCTCTCCCCAAGGACCATACTGTAGTGTTCCCTGCTCTGATGATGTCCAGACTTCATTCTTTGCACTTGAGTTCTTTGGAGAAAAGAGGCTGTTTAACTTCTGGAAATTAATTGTTAGTTAGTTAATTAATTAAGAACCTCTGCTATACAGGTCTGCAGCATGTATTTCTCTCAAACTTAGTCTCTGCTTCCAGACAACCAAAATGTAGAGCCCAGTTATACCCATCATAAGCATTTTTGGCCTTGGCAGTATTTTCTCATTCATCTTTTTCTCCTACCTGGTTTTTGACTAAGGGGCGGGTCCAGCAGAAAGACTTAAATAATTTATAAAGCTGAGTCTCACTTTTTAAAAAATAGAAAATCCTGTGCTATTTATATAATGTGTATATATTATTTTATTCTCCTCTATACACTTTTATATCTACCATTTCATTCTGTCCTTATATGAGAATGAGAGGAGAAACGGTCTGAACTAAGGCACAGCGGGGCGGCTTGTACATAGTCACATGACTATAAACTAGAGCCAGTCTAGAATTCAGGACTTCTTGCCCTCAACCCACTCTTTCCTCCAAATACATGGGTGTCCCCACACTCAAGTTTGCATGCAGCTTTCAGCCCCAGAGCCTGGCCTGCTCTTCTGCGTTTTCTATCTAGTTTTGTCCCAGAATATGAAAAAGATACCTTTTCAGTGTATCCTTTTATCCTCACCCTGGAAATAAGGTAAAAAATCAAATCCTGTTTCCCTAATACTCAGGTTATTTCCTAATTATTTCTTAAACATATTTAGGTCCTTTGGGAGATATGAACTTTCTTGAGCACTAGATGTGGCATGGATTGTCCTGGTTAGATCACTGATCGTCCATGAAGACCCTAACCAGAGCAAACCACAGTGACCAGAGACAGTCAGCTTCCAAAGTGCTTCCCTCACTCATACCAGAGATTTGGTCATTAGAAGACTGTGGCTTATTCATTTTGATTAAAAGGGAGTAAGAGCTTCAAGACATTAGCCCCTTGGACAGAATGAGCTAGGGGGCTCATTCAGCTAAAAACCTGAAATGTACTCTTTGCTTTGAGAATATTCACTTTTTTGTGTCTCCAAGCTTTGGGGCCCTGTTGCCTCTCCAGTATCTCCACCTCTCCACTCCCTTCCACCTCCCAAGACATTTTCATATTTTTTTTCTTCAGCTACTCCTTTCTTCTCCTGAGGAATTTCCAGATTGGCAGAGGGAGGTGGCAGTAGAATCTGCTCACCTGCTATGTTTGGGGTCCTGGGTACTCAGTACTGCCTCCTCTGACCATTGTTAGAACAGCCCCATTTGAAAATGCTCTTCCACAACCCTTTAGGAAGCTGCCGTTTTGAAAATATGCAAGACTGAGTAGGGCTTGCAATTGGCTGTCACTAAGCTAAATATGCATGCCAAGGTGAGCATAGATATGGACAGTACTGGGGGAGCTAGCCCATTACAGCTCGCCAACAAAGAGGGCTAAAATCCCATAACTGCTGTTGCAGTATACAGCCAAGATGTGGGGGCATATACCTGCTATTCAGGTCCAGTGAGGCCTTCTCCCAAATCTGCTTCCAGAATATGAACTTCAATTTCCTTTTCTAGACAGAGTAGTTAAAAATGAGTACTTAATTGTACCTAATGAATGGTCTCATGAACTTCTACATAATGCCTCCTCTGGAAATGGCTTCCTCCCCCTTCTTCAAAGCTACTTTAGTGCTTATTAGTTCAAGCTCAGAAATGAAGATGCCTTTCACAGCACATCAGAGAAAGGGTACTAGAGGAACATCCTCTTCACATTTCCCTTTCCTTTCACTCGGACCCCCATAAAAGCTCCTAGCCCCAGACCCATCACTTGCATTTGCACAGGGGCCCCTGGAAATGTTGCCTAAATGATCAAGCCCTTGCAACCTGCCAATCTATCTGGCCCCACCTCCCTGCTGTGCCATACAGTGGAGAATGGGTCATCATTTTGCGAGGCTTGCAAGGGCATTTGAGGGAACCTCCTCTGAGTGCTTTCCTGGCCTTGTGCCATGCTCAGAGGCGAAAATTAAAAGTGAACTAGCAAAAGCTTCCAAACTTGTTCATGCCCTTGAAGGCCCAGCTGAGGTCTGAAGGGCACTGTCATAGGAGCAGCCGAAGGCATCCCAGGCTCTCTGTGTCCAGTGCTGAGAGGCACTGCAGAGAAAAGGGAGGCAGGGAGCCAAAGAACCAAAGATGCTTGGTGGGGATATTTTATTTTTTTAGTCAGAGCCAAAGCCTACAAACACAGCCTCTGTGCCAACAGGAGCTGTTTGGGTAGGAACCCTACCTAAAGCAAACTGCTCAAGACTTTTGAGGCGGGAGTATGGCATGGAACACTGAGCCTGTTGGGCTGACAGACTTTATAAAAATATAAGACTCTTCCCTGGGTAGAGTTGCCAGATTTAGCAAAGAAAAATACAGAATACCCCATTACATTTGAATTGTAGATAAACAAAAGATTTTTTTTAGTGTAAGCATGTATGTCTCATGTAATATTTGGGACATACTTACACTAATAAAGTATTCCTTGTTGATCTGAAATTCAAATTTGACTAGGTGTCTTATATTTTATTTGGCAGGCCTGCTCATGGGGAATGGAGGTGGTCCCTTTAAAAAGTACCCTTCTGCTATCCCTCCCATTTTTGTGCACATCCTAAGGGCCTGGGAGGAGGTTGCAGGAGAAGAGACCTTCTCTTAGACTATCACCTGTTAATTTGAGAGAAGAACAAGGCCCTTTCCTGGCCTTTGTTTTTATTTTTATCATACTCTTTCATTGTCACTTCATTATTCAATTCCAAAAACCTGGTATTAGTGGAAAATTACTCCTCTTGAATGATAATCTTGGGCACCATTCCCTCTGCTTTCTTCCTGCCAGATATCCCAGTTGGTTTCCCTGGCTTGCCCCTATATTGTCCCATTCGTTTTATTTAATGAGGTTAATAAGTAACCTCCATGAAAATCCAGCAGGAGGAGCCTTGCCTCAGGTGACCTTTCCCTCACCTTTTGTTTCCCTGTACACAGTCTCTTTGCTCTCTCTTCCCCTACTCTGCCCTGTCCTCAAGGGACAGTGACCCTGGCTAATCTAATGTTAACTGGGTTCTCTTTCCACCTCCCATGTCATGACGGGCTCTACTTACCTGTCAGTATGGGGTTTTGGTGGTTTTAGCACATTTCACAGCCAGGTGACTTCTCTCTGTTCCCTACTCCCTCAAAAAAAAAAAATTAAAAGACAAAACTTTTTTTCCTCTCTGGAAAGTTGCACGTTGGATATTTGGCCATTGCTGGCCAATACACAGACTTGGTTTGGTTATTCACAGGTGTGCCCCTTGTTCTGAACTTTATTCTGACTTTAAGGATAACCACACTGGAAGGGCTGTTTTCCATTAGAACCAATGAATTCTAAAGGCCCTTCCTTCCTTTTTAACCCAGAGTACCCACTTCCTTTTTTCTGAATTCCCCAATTTTCTCCCACCTGGCCATCATCTCTTGGCTACTAGAGGACCAGAGAGGAAATCAGTAAACTGAACCCTGGCAAAAATCCTGAACAATCATTTGCTCTGATCATTCTGCACAATAGACCTTTTTAGCTTTCTTTCCTTCAGTTTTCATGGAGCCTACACTGGGGGTTCTAGGTGCCTGGCCTTGATAAAGGTTTCTACCCATTCATGGCTTGCTCCAATTCCCAGAGGGAAGCTGGACCTGGTGACTCCAAGAAATAGCAACTCCAGAATGACCCCAAGATGCCCTGCCTCTTCTGATTCTGTCTGGATTCACCTGACACCAGTCATTTCTCAGCTAAATCTCATGTGGTCACTAGAAATCGGTGTACCATGAGAGGTTTGGCACCACTGGCTCCAGGACACTGCCCATAAATCATGAAGATAGTAATATAAATACATTGAATAATTGTCTAATCTAGAGCACCTACTTATTCTTGTATTATTCTGCCCTGGAACCCCACCTGTGCTTCCTCAGATGGCTTGAAGGGAAAAGAAGATTGCTTTTATCAAATAAGGAGCCAAGTTTTGACTGTTAAGTGTAATTTTTCTTATGACCCTTGAGAAGTCCATACATCATTTGGAACTAGTTAGGTATCAAAGCAAAAATTTATAGAAGCTAAAAGGATTTACCAGTTTTTACAGTTTACTCTCTGGAACACAGATTATCATTCTGTGGTCCTTAGGTCAAATCTGGCCCACCACCTGCTTTTTGTAGTAAAGTATGGATGGAACACAGCCACATGAATTTGTTTACATGTTGTCTATGGCTGCTTTCAGGCTACAGTGCAGAGGTGAGTAAGTATACCAGAGCCCACATGGCCCACAAAGCCTAAGAGATTTACTGTCTGGCCCTTTGTAGAAAGAGTTTGTCAACCCTGGTTCTAGAACAATGGTTCTCAGCCCTGGTTGCACATTCGAGTCACTTGGAGACCTTTTTAAAAACCCTGATGCCTGTATTTATATCTACAAGTCAGGTAGAGCCCAGGCATCTGCATTTTTAAAAAGCCCCCCAGGTTATTCTGATACATAGTGCAGGTGGTTGTCAATACTTGTGGACATGAGAAGGGCAAAATAAAATGCATTGTGTTCCCTCTCCCTTCTTCCTCCCCACACTCCCACACATGTTCACATCTGCACTAATGTATGCATATGCAGCTGCTCACACACACACCTTGTCTGTTCCCTGCCCTAGCCCGGCGATCAGGGAGTTCTAGCTCTGGAATCCGGTTCCACCAGCCCCATGACAAATAAGTAACATCTGGGAAAGGTGATGTCAATCTGTGGCCTGGAGCAGAAGCCTAGCTTTGCTAGAATTTCTCCTTTTTGACTCACTGATCATTGCCAGCTTCCAACAGGCTCTGATAGGAGTGCTGTCCAGTGCACCTTGGAAGGTCTCCCCTGCCCTGGCCTCCCTCCCCGCAGCCACTCCTGCTCCATAAAAGGGGCCCAGCCTGCCCTCCCACTGTTCAGCTGATGTAACTCCTGGATCAAGTTTTAACATGGCACAAGGTGACCCCACAAGAAATGTGGTTTCGTGGGGCTCATGGCTTTTCTCTGAGCATTTCTCATTTTTCTCTGGTGACCTTTGCAACTTTTCTACCTCATGTTTCACCATCTGGCTGCCTTGTTAGGCTCTTCCTGTCGCAGAAGACTAGGTGGCTTACAGAGGAGGGGAAGAAAAGAGGTTAAATATCTGGAGCTTTCAGAGGGTTTTTAAAAATTGCTAAATAAACACCTATTTTCACACAGCACACCATTCCGGAAGGCAAAAGCTTTGTACGCCTGCAAAGCTGAACACGACTCAGAGCTCTCCTTCACTGCAGGCACGGTCTTCGATAATGGTGAGTAAAGATGGGGGTGGGCAGGGGAGGAGCAAATAAATAACTGGAGTTTTCAAAGTTCCTACCCATGGAATATCTCAGTTGAATGGGTAAGATTGAAAAGTGTATGTTTGTGTGTCTTTCCCAAAATGAGAGAGCAGTAGCAGGCACTCTCAAGAGTGTCATCAGCAGACAGAGGCAGTCTTATCACAGGGTTGTGGGCGTTAAATGCGATTGTGCCTGCCCCGGACTCAGCCAAGCACCTGGCAGTAGCTTTGAGACCCTGGGGCTGAACAGAGGGTAGGAGATGAAGGAGTGGAGAACAGCCATCTTGCAAGTGATTAGAAGCTCAGGGTGGTGACTGAGACCACAGGTTCTGTGCCCCTTTCCTCTTGGGTTCAGTGGCATTCACTGCCCACAGCAGCTGAGTCCAGTTTCCAAGATGGCAGGGCATTGTGTGAGCTCCAGGTAGTAAGCCTCACCGCATCCCTGCTCCTCCTCCCCCAAAGCCAAACCACCCAGGCCCTGCCCAGCTCAGGTGTTTTTGGTGTGAAATGAATTCATGGCATCTGCTCTGTAGAATTTAGATCTAGTGCTCGGTTGATGCATAATTTTCTTTCATTTACTTTCCTCCCTAAAAAATATATTTTTAAAAGGGAAAATTGATATCATAGTTTGTCATAACTTATCATGTGCCTGAGGTTAAAATCAGGATTCTGAGATAAAGCCCAAGTTGCTGTTACAGCTGAGATTTTCCTCAAGTTCTTTGGGGTTAATCTTTCTGGATCCCCAGGTGAAAGGGTCTATTTTGCTCAAAGGAGGAAGCAAAATCAGCTACCTGGTTTCAGGAATTAGACATTTTCCAGGGCTCCCTTCCGGATCTCAGGTGGTGTGGGGGCACAGTTCCTGGGCAGGGATGAGTGCATTTTGCCCAAGGACTCCCCCTCATGGCCAGGCAACCCACCCTAGCCCAGACCATACCTCCTACCACCTGCCTGAGACCCAGAAATGAGGGCAGCCAAGGCTCCCACCTAGCACTAGAGAACATGAACTCTAGATACAGGTTACTAAAGCACAAGTCCTGTTTGATCACTTCCTCCTGTATGACCTCAACCAGGTAACAGAGGGTTGGGAGAGAAAATCAAGACGGTGCATATCACGTGTTTAAAATGGTACTTGATACATATTGAGTATTCAGTGTGTTATTCCTGTGGTTATCATCATCGCACTACATCCATCTTAGATGAAAGACCCTAACGCTGTCATGGTTCACAGTGACAGTCTTTCCATGTCAGCTGATAGGACCCAGGTCTGGCTCTTCAGCTGGGCTATAGGTAACGCACCTTTACTCCCTGGGCCCTGGCTATGTGTAAGGGGCTTGAGGTCAAAGCAAGATCAGAGGTGGGCTCCTGGGGACCAGTCTTGTCTGTACCCACATCAAGGGGCTGCCCGGTGTGCACAGCCCCTGTGTGCTTCATGGCAGAGGTCCTGATCAGGCGTAGTAGAAAGAGAGGGGAGTGGTTACAGAGCACCTGGGGGTTCCCAGATCTCACTCAGCGCTGGACCTTCTGAGCCAGCAGGGGTGGGTGTGGGCCCGTAACTGCATGTGACCTGCTGGGCCTGCGTCCTCTTTTATGGTTCTCGGAACACCCAAAGCACTGTCTCTAAACCTTTGCTCCCCTTTCATCTGGGCCCTTTGCAAGTCTAAGCATACAGGACAGCCACCCCAGTGGTCTCTCCTGTGAGCAGCTGGAGCTTCCAAGCCCCAACATACCTGCAGGTGAAGTGGGTCCACTGAAGGCTGTCCAAAGCCACGTCACTGGCTAGTGTCCCCCACAGAGGCCTGTGGGAGGAGTCACAGCTCAGTCATAACATGACAGGGTTTCTACAGCAGACAAACCAGAGTGGGGCTGCTCTGTTAGCAGTGAAGGGACTGCTACCTATAGATGCGCAGGACTTGAGAGAGCCCCACATTTGCAGATGAACTTGGTTTGTAGGTCTGTCCTCCAAACCCCAGTGCACTGTCCCCATGGGCAAGGGGCTGCCATGTTCCTACAAGTTATTCACTCTGAGGACCCAGAGGACCCCCGATCCCAGGGGCAGAATTTGTTTAGGCTTCCCAAAGGCATCTGAAACCACATGTGTTTTGTGGTTCCTTAAGTGTAGCCGTCTTCCATTTTTTAAACCACTGGATTGAGATTCCCATCTACCATAAAATTTACCCACTTAAAGTGTACAAGTCAGTGGTTTTGAGTATATTCAGAGTTATGTAATCATCACCACCCTCTATTTCCAGAATATATTCATTACCCCCCAAAGAAAAAGAAACCCTGTACACTTTAGCAAGCATGCCTCATTTACCCCTGACCCCACCCCATCCAACCTAGGTAACTGCTATTCTACCCTTCATCACTGTAAATTTGCCTGCCCTGGATAATTCATATAAATGGAATTCTGCAGTGTATAGCCTTTGTAACTGGCTTCTTTCACTTAGCATATTTTCAAGGTTCATCCATATTGTGTCATGTGTCAGAACTTTATTCCTTTTTATTGCTGAATAATATTCCACTGTATGAGTGTATCACATTTGATTTATCCCTTCATCAGTTGATGAACATTTGGACTATGTCCACTTTTTGGCTGTTATGAGTAATGATGCTGTAAACATTCGTGTACAAGTTTTTGTGAGGAAATATATTTTCAGATTTGTTGATATACCTAGGAGTAGGATTTCTGGGTCATATAGTAACTCTGTGTTTAACTACTTAAGGAACTGCCAGACTATTTTATAAAGGGGTTGTGCCATTTTACATTCCCACCTTTTGATTTTAGGTCTGCTTTCTGAAGTAGCTAAAGACACCTAGGAGATTTTTGACTGCCAAGTCCTTTCCTTCCCATCAGGGTGCTCTGCCCAGCAGGTCTGATGACCTCTCCCACCGCACACCTTGATAATCGTCATAAATCCTGTCCTGACAAATGACAGCAGGAGAAAGGTTTGGTTTCACCAGTCAGGTGCATTACCCAAGCCTTCCTGTGGTCTCTAGGAGTCATGGCAGAGCTTATTGACACTGGTTTGTTTTTAATCAGCAATGCCAGTGACCTTTCAAATTCCCTGAAGAGCAAAAGGCCAAATTAAGCCCAGAAGAAAACACCTTTCACTGTTGACTGAGCTGCAGTCAAAGAAGGATCTGACAAAATGTTAACCCACTATATAGACTGGTTTGGGTGAAAACATTTTATTATGTCTGATTTTTAGAAGTTGCTATCAATACATATCCTCTATTTTCTCCTACCCTTCACCTCTCTTGCCTGAGAAATCAGGCATTTCAGTTGGGAAAAAACTATTTACACAGTAGCCAGGGACATCTCTTTCTTTGTTCTATCTCTTGTTAGTTTATTGCTAGAGATACCAGCTAAGGGCTGTTGAAGTTGAATGCTCTGTAGATGTCAGGTAAAATCATCAGACCAATTTGAAGAAAGTTTCCTAATGAGAGGGGGACAGAGTTTTCAAGATCAAGAAGAATAACTAAGAAGGAGGAAGAGGGGAAAGTCTGGTGTTTCGTAATGATTAATCTCCAAGCCTTTGGATTCCAGTGGCCCGTGCTGCGCATCTGGAGCGGCTGCTCAGTCAGCTTTTGGACTTTGTGCAATGGGGAATGGCTGTGCAATGCTTGGCAATAACTCCAGTGTCAGCCCTTGCCAATCTACTAGGAAACTGTCCTCTTCACCAAGTGCAAGCACCTCAGACAGTAACTGGAAAGACAAATAACTCGTGTTCTCAGGAACATTAGTCATCTTGAAGCTACATGATTAGCAATACCTGGAAAATTCACACAGTGTTCAGTAAAATTGAGTTCTTGGGATACCTTTATCAAGATCTGAGACGGACTGGATCCAATAATTCTAGGGGTACAGGGGGCAGTGTGAATGCAAGACAGGGCTGCCCTGGGGATTTTTCACCAATAGAGAACGTCCTCACTGGGGCTGCTAAGCTGCTCAGGCAGTAGGGTTGCAGAAGGTTCCTCTGTAGTCTTCAGCCTCCCCAGCCCTCTCTGTTGTCAAACCCAAGCCCTCTGTCTCTCACCTGAGTGTTTCTACCAGCTGCAGAACTGGCCTTGCACATCCACTCTTGCCCTCATAACCAGCCTCTACATCGCAGGCAGCCAGAGTTACCTTTGGAAAATGGAAATCACATCATGTTATCCTCCTCCTTCAAATACTCCAGGGCTCTTAGAATTATTGACGAGGACCTCCATGGTCTAGCTCCTGCCCCTCTGGCCCTCTCTCACCATTCTTTGATATGCTGAAGCCTCACAGGCCTTCTTTATGTTCTCCAGTAGGGCTGGCAAACTGTGACCAGCTGGTCAAATCCAGCCTACTGCCTGTTTTTTGTAACTAAAGCCTTACTGGAACACAGTCACCCATGCCTCTTTGTTTATGTATTATTGGTGGCATGACACTGGCAGAGTTGAGTAGAAACACATATTTACTATCTGGGTCTTTAAGGAAAAAATGCAAACAACTGTTCTAAAATCACACCAAGCCTCTCCCCATCTTCAAGTATTTGTACTTGCATCATCCCTGCCCACTGGCTCCTTTGGATCATTTAGGTTTTAGCTTGCTGAGCTCCTCTCCACCCACCTACTTCCCTATCCCAGTCTCTCTCTCCTCTCATCTCCACTTACAATTATATGCTTGCTTATTATACATTATCCCTCCCTGAGAGCAGAATCATGTCTGCTTGCTCTGTACCATGTGCAAGGACTTAGTGCAGTGTCTGGCACATGGTAGGTGCTTAATGAACACTTGTTAAATTAGGAAATGCTTGATATACACAAGGGTCTGTGCCTCTTTTAGCTAGTGCTTCTTGCCATTGGGGCAGCCAGTCACTAGATCTCTAGTGAGATCTTAGTCACACAGTTGCTCTTTGTCCACAGTGAGCAAAGGAGGGGAGAGCATGAGTTGTGTATACAGGGGTATATGGTGTATATACAGATAGAGCTGAGAGAAAGTGGTTGGCAGGAAGCACACCCATGTCAGCAGCAGCTTGTATTTATTATATGCTTGCTGGGCTGGAGAGCTGCCTGGGCAGCTCCCTGCAGCATCTTGTGGTTTACATAGCACATTGGACATTGGTGCAACTCAGAAGGTTGGACATTGGTACAGTTCAGCTCAGTAAGTACTCATGAGCATCTTTGAGGTCCAAAGCATTGGGCTAGGTAAAAGTGGTCATGGTTAAGACCACAGACTCGGGTTAGGTGTCTTGGGTTCAGATCCACCTCTGTCATCTCCCAGCTGTGTAATTTTGGGCAACATGCTTAACCTCTCTGAGCCTCAGCTTCTCATCAGTAAAATGAGTATGATGACAGAACTAAGTCCATAGTCATTCTGAAAATGAAAGTAGGTGATGCAGGCCAAGCACTTACTGTATTCAACATATGTACCATCATTCTTAATCTCAAGGATCACATTCTCTGGTTTGAATAGAGGCAAAGGGCTTGTAGTGGTTAAGGGCTTGGGGTCTGGAGACAGACATGCTGGGCTCAAATTCTGCTTTACCATTGTGACCCAGCACAAATTAATTTACCTCTCTGAGGCTTGATTTTCTCATCTTTTAAATAGGGATATTAATAATACAGCTAGGATCTTTAGGGTCAAGTAAGCCAGTACATAGCTAAAGCTTTGAGCCTGTGGCAGCTTCCCCATCACCATTTCCAGGTGTTAGTTTCTATCACTTTAATTCAGCAGGCAGAGAGGAGGAATGAAGAATGTTGAATGATGTAATACTTAGTTAGGGAAGTAAAGCTTAACACATTTGAGCAGCATTAATAGGATACAGGAATAATATGTAGAATGTACTCTGGGGCTTCCAGGAGTCTGAGAAAGGAGAGAGCAGATAGATGGGACTCTGTGACCATATTTGTGGAGGAGGTGGGGCTTCCACTAAGCCTTGAAGTATGAGGAAAGGAAACAAAGGAAAGACAACAGAAAGCTGGAGGTGGGGTGGGGCTCTGGCTGCCCCCCTCCTCCATCAGTTCACGAGAATTTGCATTTCAATTCTTACCAACATCTTCATTACACAGGCATTTGGACACAGAAAAGTTATGACCCTTAACTTTCTGTGAATTAGTTAAAATGCAGCTCCCTGGGCCCCACTCCTTGAGATTCTGCTTGAACTGATGTGCCATGGGGCCTAGGAATCTGCAGTTGTAATAAGGATCCAGGTAGGTACCACACCTTAATAAAGCCTGATTTGAAAACTCCATTGAGTCAGTAGCCTGACCTAAAGGCAATATACATTGTCCCCTGTAGCCCCCATGACACATCTCCTGTTCTCCAATTTGGAGGACTTCCTTTATCCCCTCTGATTCTTTCCTTACTCTGCAAATTCCATTTCTGATGTTTGCAGGCGTTGCCACCTCAGCACCTAAGCTGTGTTTGAACAGCTGGCCAGGAAGGGAGAATGTCTGAAAGACATGGACTCAGTGCATCCAGTGGAGTAACAACTGAGCCAGGAGGTTTGCTGCAGAGAGGGAGGGGTCTTTTTCTTTTCTTTTTTAATTTTGTTTGGTTGGTTATTCTTTCTAGGTATTTTATTTTGGGGAGTAAGTTTGATTTGTTTGGCTTTGATTCTAAGCATTTGAGGTTTCCCAAAGCATAGGTGAATGTTGATACCAGATTCTTAGCCAGGTTTTGCTGGGAAATTCTTGCTGACCAGTCAAATGACCCAGGCCCCCTACTGACTCACCTGTACTGAGCACTTACCGTGTCCTGACCCTGTTGAGTGCTTTCTTCATGTTGGCTCCTTGAACCCTCACAAGAACTGCCGAGGGGGAGAGAGTTTTATCATCACCACTTAATAGGTGCAGAAACTTAAATAGTCTTGGCAGCGTCAGCTGGACAGGTGGGTAGAAGGCAGGGTTATCAAGATGCTAGTATATTAGGGGCAGGATGGGGGAGCTTGATCAAAGAAGAGGCCAGGTTGCTTTTCAGTTACATATTGTGTTCTTCCTAGAGACACTTCTCTCCCAGGCTCCTCCTCGTGTGGGGGTCATGAATCCACAAACTGCCCTTGCTACTTTTGGTTTATTCCTGAAGCCATGATATGAAATTAGGCACACATTTTGAAAGCCAACTAACAGATGTTTGACCTTGTCTTTTCCTACAAAAGTATTCACAAGGTAGACGAAGTTGATCATGATCTTCATAAGCCTCAGTGTGTGTCCTTCTGTTTCCCCACTTGCTTCTATTCTTACTCTCTTCCCTACAGGCTAAAACTAGACTTATATAGTAGTGCTAGGGCAGAAATGCTTTTCTAAAACAAGCTCAGGAAGTCACTTAATTAACCTAGGAAGGGAATAGAGGAAAATTCATTCTCTCCACACAATCTCAGAAGATGGGAGTTTTCCAATCCATTAATAGCAAATGCCCTGCCTGGCCCAAGAGTGACTTGTGTATTCCCAGTTCACAAGTATGAACACCACCCCACCATCACCAACTCCCACGATTTCTTCTTTCATCCTTCCTATTTTGACTACTTTTCAGACTCAGCTGGATTTTATATAATCTTTGCAATATCATAGTAGTTTCTGTAGAGATGTAATGTGATGTCCCAGAAATAGTTGTATATTATTTGGATATCGAATGTTTGATTTGTTTGGCTTTGGTTGAACAAAGCCAGAAATTTTGAAATTTTGAAAGTTTCCGTAGAGGGAAAGACTTGCATCCAGGAGGGATGAAAACCTAGAGAACAGGAAAGAAAGCTAAGGAAGGGTATGGAAGGAACAGAGAGAGGGCTATTCAAAGACTATAAAATGCAAAAACAAAACAAAAACAAAATCAAACAAAAAAACCCTCAGGGAATTTGCAAGGAAATTTGAAGCAGGATTTGAAGGCAAGTAAAATGCATGATTTAAAGCTAGGTATCTTTAAAGGTCAGTTCTTAGCAGTCCTTCATGGGCACTGCCTTTGGTACATAGTCAAAACTGGGTAGGTAGGTAGGAACATGGATGGATGGATGGATGGATGGATGGATGGATGGATGGATGGATGGACGGACATACAGACAGACAGATGGACCGAGAGTACACAGGTAAATATACAGATAGAGTGCCATGACTATGATCTTCTAACCTAAAATCTGTCCCTTCTTTATAGTTTAAACCAGGACCTTCAGAAAGTCTATGAAATTCTTAAAATGGTATACAGAATTTTTAATGTCTGTGTCAGTTTCCATTTTTGTTAAGAACACAGTTCAGCATAGCCTTCATCAGAAGGCATATGTTCAACAGAAGGTTCAGAAGCTCTAAGGCTCAGAAGGTTTAAACAAGTCCTAGAATCTTGTGACTGGCTGAGCAACTGCACTCGTTCTGCAGACTCCTTTCACACGTACCCATACGCACACTCAGCACGCCTCCTCTGCCTGCCCTATCTGTAACGTCATCTCTTCTCACTCTCTCTCCCCTTCCTGTTACAGTTCACCCGTCTCAGGAGCCTGGCTGGTTGGAGGGGACTCTGAATGGAAAAACTGGCCTCATCCCTGAGAACTACGTGGAGTTCCTCTAACCGTGGGCCCCAGCGGAACTGCTGAGCTTTCCATGGTATCCATGACAACTGCTGAGTCCAGTATTGTAGGTCATTTCTCATTGCCACTGAGAAATGCAGGATGACTGACTGCTGCTACCTGTCAACACGAGTGTTTCTGTGAACTTTGGTGTCATCCATCCCCATGATCATCTCAGCTGACACGTGAAGACATCGCAAGAAACTGAAGTGAATCAGCAGGGGCAGCCATGTGATTTTGATACCTGAGAGAAAGGCTTGCAAAGCCATTTCTCTCATTCAGCACCCTAAATGGGGAACACTCATTTTGTTTCGGTAGTCACCCAAACTTCCAGCCTTCTCAAAATGGAAGTAGGATCTAAGTAGTCCTCAAGAGCCTGCAGGGCTGGGTAATGGCTCTGAGATCCAGGCTGGGTCCATTGCTTGTGTTTACAGTAGACACTCTAAGCCACCTCTATATACTTGAGACCCACAGTGCTACAGGCAGCTGGGTCTGTTTGCATGCAGGATGGAGAGGGCTTACAGCACTGTTTACATAAGGTCCAATCTCTCACCATCTCTGAAACAGCCATTGGCCCAGCATCAGCAGAATTAGTCCAGTCCCCTCTTACAAGGGAACACACACACCCCACGTTCCCCTCCTCCCAAGCTAGGAACTTCTCTGCCACTGAGGGCAGCCAGCACCTCGTAACTACGGCAACTTAACCTACTCCTAAACCAACCAAAAATAAATAAATAACACACTTGCTTTGCATGACACACTTTTTTTCTCCCCTCTTTTGAGTAGTTTTTTGTATGGTTTTCCAACAACCTTAAAAGATCAAAAAATTAGAGTGGTCTGCTTAGGACAGACAGAATGGCAGCTGGGAACTGTTTCTTTTCTGATTTATTTCAGCAACATCAGGATATATTTGGAGCAAACTCTAGTAACCTCTTGAGATTAAATTACAGGCTTAATATTTCTGTTCTTCCATGCAACTGGTGTTTGCTTTCTAGGGGGCGATATGCTGCCTCCCGGTGGGCAACACCCTCTTCTTTCTGACTCATTCCCTAATGTCCTCCAGTTCACCAGCCCTTACCCCTGCCCTGCTCTGCCTCTAGCCCATCACTGACCACCCTGACAGTGCCCTGGACTGCTGAGCACTCGTGCCCTGGTGGTTTGCAGGGCTGACTCCTAGGCCAGCCCTATGGCCTATAGTTTAAAAGGACATATATGTTCACTGCCACTAAGAAAAAGGGAATTGTTTCTCAGGCTTTAGAGGCATGAGACTGATATCATAAGCCATTGTGATTCAGGAGTACACCAAAAGCTTGAGGCATGGAAGGTGTGATGGATACCTTCTGAGGAAGAGAATTTCCTGGCCCACCAGGGCTGGGGCTTGCAGAAGACTGCCTTGAGTGGGGAAGTTCAGCCTGGACATTTCACATTCACTTGGCTTCCAAAGGACAGAGTCTCCAGGGTCTTCCACATTTGAATGTCCTTGCAGGAGTGACTCTGGACAGACCAACTCCAAACTGATGGACTGTTCAGCTCCGCAGGACTGCATCGGGGTGGCAGCCATGCTCCAGAGTGTTTCCTGCTTCTGGAATTCCTCTTTAGGGAAGTTTAAAGAAGAAAAGAAAAACTTGAATTGTGTTGAATTACTGTATCTTTTACATTTTTTTGGAAAAGATAAACCTGTAAATAGAGTGATTTGAAATTCTATATGGCAAAGTTTTATATTTGATATTCTTGAAGCCAGTTGCTCCACACATTTAAGCTTTGATTGCTGAATAAGTGTGTATAAGAGGGAGAGCAAGGAAGCGAGGTTGAAGACGGTCAAGGTCATTCCTCTCTGACCTTGGGGAAGGAGGAGGTGTGTCTGCACATGCTCTGCTGGCTCTTGTCGGTGGACATAACACATGAATGGTGTTCAATCTTCTTATCCAGGTGTGTTTTTAAACATTTCTTGAGCTTTGGATTTGGAGATGGAAAGAGCATCTTCCAGCAAAGAGTCTTTCCAAGAACTCCTACTCAGTAGTGAGATGAAGCTCAGGATTTAAATAGATAGGACCAGGGCTTAGGGTTTTTGTTGTTTTTATTTGTTTGTTTGTTTGTTTGTTTTTTCCATTTTTCTTCTCAGGTGTATTTCTTGGTACCCTAAGATATCATCAGGACAGAAAGATATAGGGTAATTGTGTACTCCTTATATGTAATTCTTCTGCACATCTTCCAAGACTTTATGAATAAGGCCAAGCTAGTTTGCAAGCATTGTATGTGTCCAAGCTCTAAGAAACACTGGCGATTTAGGATCTTTAATTCTCAATATGCTGCAGCTTCTCCTTTTCCTGAACATGTTTATGCCCTTCCTGTTTGTCTCAGATTTCCTATAACCCCAAGTGAGGGAAAAACTCCAAAGAGTAATGGAGATTGTGCCATTAGAGCTTTAGAGATGGTTTTCAAGTTAATAGGAGTATATCATTGTGACTCAGTTCATGAACTCAAGGGTTACACACACAGCTATTACCCAGGAGCTCACCCAGCAGCAGTCGAGACACTACCACTGAATCAGGGAATTAGGATTAAGACTGGACAAGACCCAGATAGGACTCAGGAAAGCTATCATTGAAAACCTAAGAAGAGGGAACTCATGAACTACGCGTGCTCCCTGTGGACTTTGAACAGCTTGGAAACCTGTTCCAGGGGGCCTGAGGCAACAAGCACACTTTGCCACTGTGCTTTTCAAATAGGAGGAGTGCAGCATAATTTTTCTAATGCATTTGATGTTTTATATTGTCACCAGCCACATTGAAACCTTAGCTAGAGCTAACATGGAGTAGCAAAAGGCTCAGGTCCTGGCTTGGGAGTTCCTTGCTGAAGCATACCTGTGGACACTCGGCCCCAGCTTGACCACTTGGAAGCATGTCCCTCCCTCCTCATTTAGCCCTGATTGGAAGCTAGAGGGAAATGGAGCTGCTGCCAATGGGAATTTTTAGGTAGATTCCTTCCCAGTGTCCCTGTGGCTATGCTGGTCCAGTGACAGATGGCTGCTCTGTTTCCTTTCCCCAGCCAGGCTTACCTCCTCCCCATTTGCTATAGACCTGGAGATACTGTTCAGAATACAAGCCAACAAATAGGAAGAATTTTGGAGACTAAAAGTGGATTTTACTCTCTCCGCTATCTCTGCCTTTCATCCATTATTCTCTCTGCTTGGATAGGGAGGGAACTTCAGGATGGGTTAGGGGAGTGGACTAGGTATTAGGTTGGAAGACTGTTGACCAAGATCCCTGAGTTTTCCCAGGGGGCTTTATTTCTTTTGTAAGGCTCTGGGATCTGCTTGGCATGCAGAACCTGAATCTTTTTTGGGTATTAAGATGAATCTCTCACTTCTTCGTGTATTCACAGAAGCTTGTATCTGCAGAATGTCATAAGAAAATAACTAGTTTCAAACCTATGCCTCCCAGGCAAGTAAGTTCCTGATTCATTAAAGACTGGTAAGGTCTCTTCTCTTTTCAAAAATAAACATGTAGGGGTGGGCCCCATATAGCACCACCTTCCTTGATATCTTGTAAGTGGAGCAGTTTTTAGCTCACTGTTTTGTATTTCGATAGCCAATATGTGTTTTCTAATGTCAGACCAAACTGTCTTTTTCAGCATCATTCCAGTTCATCCCCTCTTACTGAGGTTTTTTTGTTTGTTTGTTTGTTTGTTTTTAACAGAGGCAAAGAGAGAAATGAGCAATTGAGTACTGGCAGACTGGCATTAGTAGGACAGTCATGCTAGTGACAGGGTCATTTCAGGCATTTGTTGGGGCTCCACAGTTGTGTGTGCCATACGTTGCTCGAAAAGAAGTCCTTCTACCAACTGCATTTGTGTCTCCTGAAATAGCAACCCCAGTCTCACCAGAAGTTCTGTCTTCTGTGACTCCAGAAACATCCATGATTGAGGGGTAGGGAGACAGAAATAATTGGCTGACGGTAACTTGATCACCTGTTCGTGACTGTCTATTGGCACCTTTCATCGTCTGGCTTCTGTTTCCAAAAACAAGTCTGGACCACCCATATTCGTGGACACAGGACCACCAGGTGCAACAGTGCCCATCATGGCACTTACAGTTTCCCTAGAACTGAATGTCTTATGAGCAACCATATCACCCAAGTAAGTAACCAGCACTGAAGAAACCAAACTTTAGCTACCTGACTTTAAAAGAAATGTCCTAGGTATTCTATCTCGGGAGTTATCTATCATCTCTGGCAAACTTGATAGTCATCAATTACCCAGACAACCCTGCCCTACATCTCTTTCAAGTCAACTGGGTGTCCTCTCACATACCCTGTGCTGATATTTAAAAAATTTATCCTGTGCTCAGATGTGTTTGGCAGCCATGCTGATCTGCCGGGTGCTGAACCACTTCTCTGTAATTGTAGCATCACAATGACAACAGCAGGAGAGGAGTGCACGTCGCACAGTTCTGCAGCGTGCCTGGGATGGCACTCCAACAAGTAATAATTAGCTTCCCCCCCTTCGACACCTGCAGTACTTGTCTAACTAAAGAGCTTCCCAAAGCAGAGGGAGAGGCCCTACAGAACATCCAGACGTCATGCAGAGCCAGTCCTTGCTGAAATGTGGTCTTGTCGTGGAAGCACTTGTATTCTTGGGAGAACAAATATTCGGTGTAAACTAATGCTAGGAGCAGAGAGAGAGAGAAAGGCAAACCACACTGAAGGACTTTGGATTTTTTTTTAAATAGAATACAATTCGTAATAGAAGAAAGAAAAATCTATCACAAAAAGTTCACAACTAATATTCTTAGGGAAGGTATAGAGGACACTACAAGATGGCAGGACATTTCAAGGTGGAATGCTTTAGAGAACAAAGGCTTGGCAAAGTCCTAGGCCCGTGTAAGGGTAGCATTTACTATTATGCAAAAAATCCCTTTAGTAAGAACCAGAGTACTGGTAATCAAAATGTCAGAACCACCGCAGTCGTCCTGGAGAGATGAAGACACTCCACGCCGTTCTACGTTGACCGTTTCCGGTGCAGACAGTTATGAGGAGCGTCCTTAGGTGTCCAGACGCCAGGGTAGGCCTCGTGCCTGTGAAAAGAGGTTCATCTGATGATTCTAAAGTATATATGTATTAGTGTGTGTTTGTATATGTGTAATGTGTGTGTATAGTGCACATTTACGTATGTGAAGATACAGACTCATATGGAAACCCATATAAGCTGGCAGTAGCTGAGCCTTTACAGCCTTTAAGATTTGAAGGTTGAGAATTCAAGACACAAGAGAGGCTATTGATTGACTGTCAAAATGATCAGAGATGTAAATTAAGTGCCATTTTAAAACTTTGTTCCTATCAAATGATGACTATCTACAGCTATATTCCATGTTAACTTATTATTAAAACTCATGTTGCAAAAAGATCAAATTCATAAGTGGTTAGTAGCTAATACCAGGCTAGTGTTCAAAAGCACTCTAAATGATATTTTGTCCATATTTTGGAGAAGATGTTTGCATGTTTAATTCATAATTTAGGCTACCTTTGGATATATTATAAAGTGCTGTGTGATATAATATAAGTAAAGTACTTAAAATGGCACTTTAATGTTTTTTTAAATCATAAATAATGCACTGTTTTAAACTTCAGTTCAGTATTGAATATTGACTGGTGTAGAGAATCCAACTCAGTAATTAAAAAGTAATTTGTGGCTAGAATAGGACTTTTTTCCCATTATTACTGAAACAGTTTTGCCATGTATAAGCTTTTTTAAAAAGTGCTTTTGCGTCACTAAGCATATCTACAAAGAAAATACAATTTCTGTTGAGTGGCCTCTGAAATTTGGCTTTCTTACATTTCGTTGGTTTACGTGACAATCCCTATAAACTGAGTGGAAGTATGATTTTTTTAATTAAATGACTTTTCCATTTGACAGTATGTCTGTTTCTTAAGTTTCTGATAAAGTTTTGACATGCATATTTTAATGTATCTTCAAATCAGCAAAGACCATGATCAAAAGTCACATGTCTGGGCTCCTGTGGTTACTGGTGACAGCTTCAGGGCTGATTTCTGATGCAGTCTGAGGAGCTTTGGTTTCCTTTAGGAAGAGGTCAAATGCCAGTGAACTTGAAGAGGAAGGATCAGCCAAGTTAAACAATTCAGCCCCAAAGACTCATATTCCAATGAATCTTTCTGACTTTATCTTCTAGAATACACATTGTTTTATTTTTCCTAAGTTTGGTTTTCTAGTTGACCACTTTCTGGAACTTCAGTAACACGGTATGTAGTAATCAAAGAGCCAGGACACAGGCAGTCCCACCCTGCAGCTGGGCATGTCCCACGGGTTTGCAAATCAGTTACTTGTAACATGAGTCCCAGGCCAACTCTCACTATTCAGTCTTTTCATTCATCATATCCCTTCCAGGCGTATTCTGAGTTGGAGCCTGGAGCCTAGGTTTACAGTTAGCTCCAGGCTTCTGCAATGAGAGCAGAGGACTGGGGAGAAAAGCAAGAGAAGTGCAGGAGGCGCCCGCGCTCTGAGGATTAAGGGGGACTCTTGTCCTGGGGAAACAGGAGTGTGAGCTGTTTATACTGTTCTCACTTGTCACTTTATAAGACACTGGTTTACCCCTTTGAACAGCCCAGACTGAGCTCCTGCTGCCTTCATTGAGCTTACACCCTGCCCTAGAAAACTCTCCCAGCATCTGAAGCCTCATGCATGCGTGAGGTCACAAGTTACCTTACGTGGCCCAGATAGCTGATACATGCCCATCGTGTAGAGAACGACACATATGGTATGTATTTGTGTTTTTTTTTTAATGTTTTGGCTTTTCCAACAGATTTTGCAGTCACTTCAATGTTCATGTCTCTTTAACAAAGAAGGTTTTTGCTTTTTTTTTTTTTTCATTTTGCTTTTAGCTGTCACTCAAGAGCAGAGCTCAAATTGTGTCACTTTTTGTGGCTTGTTTGGTGTTTCTCACTCATTTGTTCTGGCTTTATGATTGGTTATGAGAGCACCTTCGTTAGAAATGAACTTGACTGACACTTGAAGTTGGATAAACGAAGGATTTTCTCAGACCCCAAACACATTTGCTCTCTTGGGAATTACATCAAGGCTTTAATTCTGTCTTTTCTCAGTTTTTCCCAACCTCCACTCAAATACACATCTCTCCTACCCCAGTGTGTCAACGTCTTTGGCTTGCCCTGCTTTTAATAGCACTAAGCTGAGCTGTAACCAATGACCTGTGCTGGGTTAGGCAGGATTGCCTGGGTTTGGGCTGCTCCTCAGTCCAGGAAGCCTCTGACCCAGGCAGCCCCGCTTAGGGGTGTGTGAGGCTTATTGCACGGAGAGGGAGAAGCATGTTCCTCCAGGGCTGCTACACCCTAAAATACCACCCTGCACGTGCCACTCAGCTTGGGCAGTGCAGGCCAAAGTAAGAAGGTTTGAGGTTGAAATGATCAAAACCTCCACCCACCGTCTCCCACAGCGCTTAGCAACTCAGCTCCTCTCACGCTGTGTCCCTGTAACGTTTCTTGTGTAACTGACCCCGTAAGGCCAGCCCAGCCTTGATTTGCTAAAACCCAGGTAGCTAATGTGCTTCCCTAAGGCCAACCAGCAAATTAGTCAAGACTTGCACCCATGGGTCCTTTCTCTAGATAATAAATCACATTCTACCCTCCAGACCTTGTGCCTACCCTAAAATGAAAGTTTTTGCTTTGATACTAGTTGCATGTCATTTTGCACTTTGTGGTAGATTATTAGAAAGATTTTTATTTTTTTTTTTACTGTTTATCTGCCTTTTCTGAGCCTTTATCTGTGAAAAAGAAATGGGATGGAAATGCTTGCCTCGCCTGTGTTCAATGAGATGGAGGAGTGACAGGAAAGGGGAGCCGTCTTTCTTTCCCCATTTCTGCAAATCACATCATTTTGCCCCTTCATAGTACTTTCTATTTACAACTAATTCACTATCTGTCATTAAATGTTTCGTACCTGTTTTTCTCCTAATGAACAGCTCAATGAGGACAGAGACCAGGCCTTGATGACCCATCTCTGCCCAGCACCCTGGCCCGGGCCTGGCACATGGCACGCACCCAGTAGCAAGTGAAAGAAATCAGGTAAAGTGCTGCTGTCAGCATTAGCCTGGTTGCAAGAGAGGAATTAGGCGTCACTGGACTGAGGTGCTTGAACCAAGGTGCCTACATTGCCCTGGGCAGGCTCCTCCCCTTGCTCCCGTCCCAGGGATTTAGGCTCAGGGACTGAGACCTCCCTCCCTCCATGCGCACACAGCGCATGCTTTCCCAGCCTCCTCGCTGGTGCTTGGTGCGAGAAACCATCTGGATAACCGGTTGACCAAAACCTGGAAGACCCTTCACAGTCGCCTGAATTACTTACGGGTTATTCCATAAACTTCATGTCAAGCTGGGGACCTGCCTTCAAGCAAACCCACATCAAAATCATCCCTTAAATTAAAAAAAGAAAGGTCCTTTTTAAAGGACCCTTGAAGGAAATTCCGCACTGTCCCATGGGAGCTTGGTCTGGTATTTAACACTCTCGGAAGGGAATTTGTGTCTAATTGAAGTTTCCCATGATGCAACTTATGTCCATTTCTGTTCTTCCTTAGAGCAGGGAACAATTGGCCATCTCTTTTTAGAGCTGTTACCCTCCATTTTTTTGCTTCCATTCAGCCAGCACTGCTTAACCACCTCTTGTGTGTCGGGAGCTGCTAAAACCAGGAAGTGTTAAGGCACGATCTCTGTTCTCAGGGAGCTCACGGTTGGCCTCGAAGATAGGCAGGAATGCAAGAAGCAGCATTTGCCATGTGCCAGCAGGGAGTCTTGGGTGCTGAGGAAGAGTGATCCTTTCTATTTGGGAGGTAGGTACCAGAGAAAATGTCACCAAAGAAGTGACATTGGAGGCGGTTCTTGAAAGATTGAGAGGTGTTTGCCACTTAGGTAAATAGAAAAGTGTCCCAAGCACAAGAACAGCAAGGACCAAGGCCTGAAGGGGAGAGGTGTGGGGGGAGTTCAGTATGATCGGAGTGTGAGGAGATTGGGGCTTGTGGAGAACTGTAAACTGTTCACCCTCACCCACCCCCAGTTAGCCTTTAGGCTTCCGTCTTCTCTCAGTGACCGACAATACCAGCTAACATTTACTACTGTCTTCCTAGGAACCAGACACTACCCTACATGCATTAACTCAATCTGGAAAACGTGAATGAAGTACTACAACTGCCCTCACTTTGTAGATGAGGAAGCTGAGGACCAGGGAGGTCACACAAGCTAGGAAGTGGAGAAACTAAAATTCCAACTTAGGTCTGCTTCTAGAGTCTGCTTGCTCGTAACACCTTTTATTTCTTGATAGGAACATGCATAGTTTTATTTCTTGATAGATACATAAATGCATAAACACTTCTTAATTGGGTGGATGTTTTTTCTTCTGGCTTTGACTTGGTTCTCTCATCCCCCACATCAGCCTCCTCCCTCCTCATAACCAACGACAACAACCTCATTAGCCCTTTTCATCCGCGAGCTCTTCAGAACGCGTAGTCTCTGGCAAACACGAAGCTTTGGTTTTGCAGTGGCTGGAGTAAGAACAGGGTATGTTTGATTAAAATCTTTCTTTCCTCTTAGGAGCCCTTTGCTCACTCATCGTGGGTGAATAGTTCCCCATTTCTGGAGCTCTGAGTAGCCGGTCCTGGTTTTCTGGGCACCCCAGGACTCCAGCTGCAGTCTTTGGCCACTCCTGTCATCCTTGAGGACCCAGCAAGGAGGTGGCCCCTGCAGAGGGCCCAGCCATGTCTTGCTAGCTGGAAATATGTAATGTGCAAATTTTTAAAAATTTAACAATTTGAAAATGCTCCCTCTCCCCCACCCTGATCCAGCTGCCAATGACCTTCAGGCTCTTAGGTGATTGCTAGGGGTGAGCATGTGTCTTGTGGGAGAGTGAGTGTTTCTAGCCTAATCTGCTAATTCTCAAAAATGGAGGATTTTCTTGGGATTTGAACCCCCTCTTGAGCTTAAGGAGCTTTGAAGTAGCACTAGAGAAGAGACCACTACCGCTTCAGACCAAAGCAGACGGTGGGCGAGTACTGCTAGGGTACAGAACACATCTGACTGGTGCTCGGCTCTGCTTCCCCGGTGAGCCTCTCACCCCGGTGTCCCACAGTCAGGGGGCTGAGCCTTCATGTGGCAGGATGACGATGGTGAACTAAGCCTCTTTTATGAAGTATTTCCACTGTGCTAATTGACAAGCATCATCTCATTGAATTCTCAAATCAACCTTACATGGTAGATGCTGTCGCTCTTCTACACATGAGGAAGCCAAGTATTAGATGGGTTAATTTGTTCAAAGTCACTGAGCTAATAAGTAACAGGACAGAGATTCGGCCCCAGCAGGCTGGTATCAGAGCTTGCACGAACTCCCACACCGTCCCCGCTCTGGGGAAGGTCTCAGAAGCTCCAGCCCCCAGGTGCCCTTCACTCCCCCCACCCTACGGGAATATTTGGTATTTTTGCCTGTTTAGCACCCAGTGCCCCTTCTTCTGGTAACAATATCTCAGTTTTTCTTTGAGGAGCTACCCCCCACTTCCTACCATCAGGTTTCATGGGTTTGGGTGGGCTGGTGTCAACCCTGGATCCAGTGGTGAAGCTGTGACCCTGCTCTGGCCTGTGACATCATCACAAGCCAGAGTGATTGCTTGGCTCAGGAGTGGGCACAGAACCCAGTGAAATCCACGGTGCCGGGGCTTTGTCCGGGGTGGGGTGTGCCGGACACAGCAGGGGATTCATGGTATCGGGGAAGCGTGGCCAGTGCTCTTCCTCCCACCCTCAGAGGGCTTCTTGGCAAGAGCGCTGTCTGTCACTTGTCTGTATTCGAGGGCCCCCTACCTTATACTGAGTGTTTATTGAGATTTTAATAGTATGCCTCTTAGAGAAGTTGCTTCGGGCAGCAAGCAGAAATATCCATCGCGACCTAAAATGAACAGACACAATTCGATCAATTCTGGAGTGAGTTCGCCAAAAGAGAAGCCTCGATGCCCACACTTAGCCAGCACAGCTCAGCTCTCAACTGCTGACGTTTGTTCTCCAGGTTGGACCGGAAGAGGCCGTGGCAGGATCTCGTAAGACTAGGGAGGGACTGCGTCATTCAGAGCACTCTGAGGATACTTTTCCAACCCCAGGTGATTGGTGACTTGGCCCACCCCAGTGGTGCATTAGTGCCGAGACACTGCGTCCTGGAATGCTCATGAAGGACCCCAGTCCGTTGTCATGAAGGATGGCAATAAGTCATGCTTCGTCAGGATGTGGAACTGGGTGGCAGAGAGTGCTCCTCGGATCAGAAAGATGTTCACACACCCTGGGGGCCGCACCCAGGCCTGTTCGGCCATCCCACGCATGTGCATCTGAGCAACTTCAGTGTCACCAAGTTCAGACCTTCAGCTTCGTTTGGGTGGGGCACCTGGTTGGAGGCCCTGCGGGGGGTGGGTGTACCCAGTCAGACTCATGCTGTGCTGCTGCTCTTCCCTCAGGACAAGTTCACAGGGGTCTTGTCTCGAGGACTTCCAGATAAAGGGACTCCCCGACTCACTGGGGGAACCTTCCCAGGCAAGGCAGCACTCCTGGCCTACAAAGATAATGTTGTCAACTGAAGTTTGTCACTTCGAAATTTTCAAGTTTTTTTTTTCTTCCAAATGTTGACCATGGAACGAAGCTCCTGAGGCCAGCAAAAAAAAAAAATTAATTAATTAAAATAAATAAATAAATAAGTAAATAAATAAAGCACCAAGCCAGTATGGCCCCAAGATCTTTTCTCCAGTATTCTTTTATGTGTCCATGCCCCAGAGGCACCAGCTCTTCATCTTTCTGCAACAGTCTGAAAGAACGTTCACTCGTTCTCAGTCATTCGTGAGTGTTTATTGGACAGCTGCTCTGTCCACATCCTCTTGCTGGGCGCTGTCTCCCACTCGGGCCCCTGAGGCTAACTCAGGCTCAAATGTCCTTCACTTTCCCCACCCCAAGGGGACTAGCTGTTGTTTTGGCCTATTTGGCAGCCGTTACACCTTCTGAAAACAGCACCTCAGTTTTTCTCTGGGGGGCCACCCTTCCCTACTCTCAGGTTCCATGGGCTTGGGTAGACTGACATCCACCCCAGATCCAGCGATGAACTTGGGACCCCAGCCAGGCCCATGAGGTCATCCAGTCACCCAGCCCATGATTGGTTGATTCAGGAATGGGCCTAGGACCTAATTAAATCCAAAGAGAATGAATTTCTGGATTTCTTAGACTGTTATGATGATAGACTTTCTGGATTTGGAGCCATGAGGACTGCTGGTGGCCATCTTACCTCGTGGGAGGGGAGTCCGCCTGAGGACTGGCAGTCGTGGAAGGGGTGCTGAGAGAGACAAAGGATAGCACTGCTCCTGAGCTTGCCACATAAGTCAGGAAATCCTCATTGTTTGAGTTGAACTCTTCCTATTAAAACTGAACTGAGCTCTAGATAAAGCCTCAGAGTGATTTCTGCACAGCCCTCTCTCCCACTTGATTATCCGATCCCTTGCTGGGAAGAAGAAAAGCCACACCTGGGTTTGGAGTCAGAAAACCTAACGTGAAGTCTGATTCTGCCGTTTCCCAACTGTGGAACTAATCACTTATCTTCTCGGAGTATCCCGTTTCTTCTTTAAAATGGGCCTAAGGATGCTTACCTTCTAAGGTTGTTTAAATTAAATTGAAATGACACATAAAGTACTTTACAAAATTTGCTGCCCTCAAAAATCAGTGATATGATGTGACAATATGGATTTCTCCACTACCTCACGGAGTTGGCAACCTCTAGACTTTGTCACCTTGCTTCATAGCCGTTAGTGCATGCAGCCTACCAGTCCTGGGCGGCGTCTGGGGCTGGCTGGACTCTGCCCATCACCAGAAATACCATGTATTTCTCTCCACAAGCTTCTCCAGTCATGGCCAAGAGGACTGCCCAGGGGCCGACACGTAAGCCTAAGAGTGTCAGAATGCCGTGTCCTGAGACTCATTGTGGTTTGGCTTAAACACCTGACAGAGGCTGATCATATTTTCACTCCAGTGAGTCTGACCTCCAGGGAAAGTTGCCCTCAGAGATGAGTGCGTGAGATGGGAGCTCCTGATGTCCAGCTCTGACTGGTGGCTGTGTTGTGCTGGGTACAAGTTTAAAGACACAAGGACTGTCTTCAGAGGAAGGAGATCGGTGTGGAAAGAAGAGACCAAATGGAACAGAAAGAGAGAAAAGATGCTTTAGTCCTGAACTGTTTATTTTCCTAAAGCTCCTAGATGTACTTCATACCCTGTTCTAGAATTCCAGATGATCCCTATACTCTTACAATTAACACCTTGTTGTATTTGGGCCAGTTTGAACAGCTTCTGTTCCTTGCAACGGAAGAGGCCTCATTAGAACCACCGTGGGTCCCAGATGGCAATGGGGAAAACCAGAGGCTCTGGCAGCTACAGGAGCGGCCCAAGGTCACGTAGTCATACAGAGTTTGTAGCCTCTGGGCTTTTACTCAGTCTGGAGCTCTTGGACTAGGGAACCCCTGAGAGGTTTCTCTACACCAGCAGAGAGGGCGGCGTGTGTGCATCTTGTGCCCACCTCCCTTTCCGGCCAGAGTTAAGGAAGGATGGGTTCAGAAACTGGGATGAGCTCGGTTGGCCACTAATTCCACAAACTAAGTAAATCTTTTTATTGTTAGATCATCCACTGCCCTTGACACACACACGCACGCAGTGGTGTTGCGGGGAGAGCCAAGAGGAAGTGACTCTGCCCGCTTACCTGGCTGGTTCTCCCTACAGGCACACCTGAGTGCCCTGAGATCTGTGCAAGTCCCAAGCCCACCACCTTGTTGCTGCACTGAGACTCGAGGGAGGAAGGTCGCAATCTTGAGAGGCAGGGCCAGGCATTTCCTCTCCTCAGAGGCCTGGGCCGACCGTCCAGCCCTGCCCGGGACATCGACGCCTGCCCCTGTCTGCATAAGCCCCAGCTAAAGCTGGTGACTCATTCTTAGGATTGCCGTGTGCTGGAGCTGGCTCATCCAAGTGCCCAAGAGCTAATTGCTAAATATACAGAAATCTTTAATCAGTTGTTAAACTGCTAGTGGCTTGAAGTTGGCCACGGTGAGGGTATCGACGCCACTGACATCAGCTAAGGCTACAAATCAGCCCTTCCCCACAAGAGCTGGTGGTTAAACCTTGACCAGCACACCACTACTTAGTTTACCTGTATGGCGATGGGCAATGTCTGCACTTGGTCCCATTTACAGCCGAGACTGGTCTCAGCCCGAGGGAGGGCTGGGGGCATAGAGGTAGAGAGAGGCTGCAAATACCCCATTTGGAGTTAAGTCAGTAACTTCACCGTCATCTTGGTCGGAGGAATAAAGGAAGCTTTCCTAAGCACAGGAAGGACTCTGCTTTGTGAATCAACAGCTGGTTTCTGTTTATTTGCGCTAGTTTTAACCAGAGCCTAGAAAAGGGTTTGACCCCACACTCCCACCCCTTCAGAGAGGCTTCTCAGAACTCTGCTCAGGACTTCCAAGAACTACGTACGGATCCTGTGCATCCGAATACTTGGGGAGTGATGAATTCCCTGGGCTGCTCACTTCCTGTGGGAGGGAGGAGATGAGAGCCCATCCCAGGTTTATTCCCAAGGTCAGTGGAACAGGCAAGCTGCACTTCCCTTCCCTCGGGGATCGCTGTGGGTGAGAGGCAAAGCAAAGTTCAAGTGGCCCAAAGGCTGATGCTGCGGGCAGAAAGCCAGCATTGTTGTGAGCCCACAGGAACCACACTCGGTCAGAGCGTGGGCACGTCCATTCCCACGTTAGTGGGCATCACAAGCCTCGGGAAAAATGGATAAAACCAAAGGGTTCAGGTTTGGTCAGTCAGGGGCGAGGCCCCAGGCTCTGTGTTTACAGTGGGCACCTGGGTGACCGTTGGGCCAGTGGTCCTCCGTTCTCATTGTGAGGTCACCTGTGGTCAAAGCTGGACACGACTGATGCTTTAATACACACACTTCCTTTTCAATTAAATGTCGAAATTTTCTTGGTTCTCTTTATGTAGTTATTAGCAGCTTTCCATGGCTCACAAATTCAGGAATGAGAAATTTCTTCACTATGCTGTGATTAACACAAGCATGGTAGTGGCGGAATCCATATTTACACAGACGATAAATTAGAGGGGTGCCATACGATGGAAGACCACCAGTTTTCCTTTAAACACCGGAATGAACGCCTTCACTTTAAGAGGTTAAATTCTCAGCAACTCTTTATTGACATAAACTCTTTCAAAACACCAAGGGTTCTGACAGGCTCTAAATTGCCACCACTTCCTAGCTTTGGTGCTGATCAGAATCAGGGTAGCTTTTAGCCAAAGCAAAAACTGTCACAAATACAGGCTATCGGTAAAATAAAAAAAGAAAAAGAAAAAGAAATAGCCAGTTTCTCCTTTTACCTCCTTTTTCCAAAATTGAATGGAATGAATGGCAAAAAGACCATGTGGTTCAGTATTCGTCCTGCAAAAAGAAAGTCACCTGGAAGGGGCGTTGTGGTCTGCTGAAAACAATGTGGAATTTCAAAGAGGCCTCTGGACTCTCATCACAGCCTTTGAGAGTGGTTACTTGACCTCTCTGAACCTATTTCTTCATCTTAAAATAGAAGGGGTTTGGGAGAGTTCCTGTATGACAGAGATATCAGGAGATTGGGTGTGGAGAGGAATATATACATATTATATGTACATATATATCAAGCATTCTGCACAAGAAGTTTGGAGATTCCACCAATTAAATGTGAAAGGTGATCTCTTTGAGCCTCAGCTTGTCTGCGAAATAGGATAACCATAATCATGCTCATCACATAGAGTTGCTTTGAGATGTCAATGAAGTAACTTAAATGAAGTACCTGGCATCATCTGGGACGGCTGGATTATCAAAATAAATAGTGACACGAGTACTAAAGACTTAGAACAAAGCGAACAAAGTGGGCGCCGAAGAGCCCGTGCCGCTGCGAGGCAGACAGGAGAGTTCTTCCTCACGGTGGAAGGCAGCCCAGAACCGCAGGAGGAACTGAACCAGAATGTCAGCATTTGGCAGCAGCAGTTGGAGTCTAAGAGCCGTCCACAGCACACCTGCATAGGACGCCTGCAAGAGACTTAGTCTCAAAGGATAAAATGGAGAAACCCAGCAGACAATACCTTTTAGTGGGACTGATCGACAGAACATCTCTTCTTCTTTTCTTTTAATTTTTAAATATTTTATTTTGTGCTTATAAGGCACTCAACAATTTTTAAAATTTAAGTATAGTATACAATATTATACTGATTCTATTAGTGTCAAATTGAAGTGTAATAGTACACAATATTGTGCACATTCTATTAGTGTTGGGTGTAAACATTGTTATACCTGACAGTGTGGTCCCTTGGAGACTCCAGCCCTCGCCCATCGTCGAGCGAACTCGTCACTCACGGTGCTGTTGGCTGTACTCCCTGTCACCGTCTCACCTGACCCCCCCTCCCCCCACCCGGCCCCGCCGCCCCTTGGCAAGTGTTCCTTTGGTCTCTGTATCTATGAGCCGTTTTTGTTTTGTTTGTTCTTTGTTTTAGACTCCACATATAAGTGAAACCATATGATATTTGTCTCTCTGACTTATTTCACTTAGCAATAGACCCTCTGAGTCTGTCCATGTTGTTGCAAGTGGCAACATTTTATGCCTTTTTATTGCTGTGTGATATTCTAATGTGATCTACAGAGTGAGACAAAAGGAGGTTTACAGTTGTGAGTACGCAAAGCACAGTCTATTCTTGGATTATTATTTATCATTGTGTTATTTTTCCAAACAACTGTAAATCTACTCTTGCTCCACCCTGAACATTCCAATATGCGTATATATTACATCTTTTTTATCCACTCATCTACTGATGGCCACCTAGGTTGCCTCCATATCTTGGCTATTATAAATAATGCTGCAGTGAACATAGGAGGCATACATCTTTTCAAATTAGTGTTTTTGTTTTCTTTAGATAAATACCCAGAAGTGGAATTGCTGGGTCATACGGTAAGACATGTTTTTAGTTTTTTGAGGGATGTCCCCACGGGAGACTTCCCAGTGGCTGCGCCAGTCCGAACTCCCACGACGGTGCACAGGGCTGCCTTTGCCTGCGCCCCCGCCAGCACGTGTTATTTGTAGACTTTTCGATAATAGTCATCCTGACTGGTGTGAGGCGCTCTCTCATCGTGGTTTCGATTTGTGTTTCCCTGCCGATCAGTGACGTTGAGCATCTTTTCATACGTCTGCCGGCCGTCTGTATGTCTGCGCCGGAGAAGTGTCTCCTCCTGTGCTCTGCCCGTTTTCTGGTCGGATGTTGCTTTGTGACTGAGTTGCACGTGTTCCTTACGTATTTTGGACAGCAACCCTCATCAGATGTATCACTGGTGAACACTTTCTCCCGTTCAGTAGGTAGTCTTTTTGTTTCAGCGATGGTTTCCTTTGCTGTACAGAAGCTTTTTAGTTTGATGAAGTCCCATTTGTTTATTTTTGCTTTTGTTTCCCTTGCTCAAGGGGACATATCCAAAAAGACAGTGTCCCAACTAATGTCAGACAGTTTACTGCCTCTGTTTTTCTTCTAGGACTTTCATGGTTTCATGTACGTCCTTAATTTATTTTGAGTTTATTTTTGTGTATGGTATAAGAGAGTGGTCCAGTTTCATTTTTTCTGCGCGCATCTGTCCAATTTTCCCAGCGTAACTTGTCGAAGAGACTGTCGTCTCTCCATTCTCTAGTCTCGCCTCCTCTGTCACAGATTAGTTGACTGTAAGTGAAGGTGTATTTCTGGGCTCTATGTTCGGCTGCATTGATCTGTGTGTCTGTCTTCAGGCCAGTGCTATACTGCTTTGACAGTGTAGCTCGTAGCATAGTTTGAAAACAGGAAACATGATACCTCCGACAATATACCTTCTTTCTCAGGATTGCTTTGGCCATTCGTGGTCGTTTGAGGGGCAGGATTTGTAGGCAGACGTTTAGGAAATACACACAAGCTTGGTCATTCCAACAATATCCATCCTCCCCAGCATGCACCTTTCTTGAGGCATTGAGAAGTGCTCATCATGTCTTCGGTGGCATTCCTACAAAACACATAGTCTGAATCTCAGCGTGAGAAAGAGGATCCGAGCTGAGAGGTGTTCCACACGATAAACTGGGCTGTTTGCTTAGAAGATGCCAGTGCTGTGAAACGGAAAGAAAGATTCAGGAACCGTTGCAGATGCACGGAGACATGACACAGTCATGGATTTTCTTGGGCTAGAAAGGGCGTTATAGGGCAATTGAGAAAATCTGAGCACGGTTTATAGATTAGATAACTATATTACATCAATGTTAATCTGATTTAGATAACTGCATTATCGGAGAGGCAGGATTTTTAGGCAGGGTAACAGGAAATACTTAGGGATAAAGGGCTTCACATCTACGTCTTAAATGGTTAAAGAAAAGTAGATTGGTAGATAGGTAGATCGAGCAAACACAATAAAAGTCAATGTTAGAGATACCAGGGTAAAAGCTGTCCAAGAATTGTAATTACTTTAGCAACTTTTCTGTAAGCCTGAAATTAAGATTTGGAAAAAATAGTATTCCATACATACTAAGGAACTGATAGCTGTCACTATTTTTATGCCAATTAACAATAATAATAGAACTCTAAGTCTACCCTAAAGGGTTTGGAAGCCAAAGAGAAAGCATGTACAGAACCAACATGAGGGTTTACGGGTTTTAGTTTGCAGGCCAGAATGTCATCCTCCACCTGCCTCCTGCGATTCACTTCCTTTCAGCCCCTCGGCAGCCGTGGCCCAGAGAGCAGGGTGCACGTGCGGTCTTCCAGGAAACCTAGGCTTGATGAAGTGCGTCCTGCGTAAGGTGGAGGCCAGCGGGGTTCACTCTGACACCAGTGCTGAGGCTCGTGTGGCAGGGACTGCAGCACGCCGGACAGTGGGTCTGCCTTCCAGCCCCAAACGACTGCGTGGAAAGCCGTTTCCATTAAAGGTTCAGTCTTGGCCCCATCGCTGTCAGTTTGGAGGGCATGAAATGTAAGAGAGTGCCTTCAGCAGTACAGAGTGCCGTCAGCCCGACACATGTGCTGGCAGCCTGTGGCTTCCTGGTTCAGAGGCAGCCTCTGGGGCCAGGCCGACCGCTCCCAAATCTCAGATACACCACTTGCCAGACAGACAGTTTGGGGCAGGTCATTTAACCTCTTTGCCTCAGTTTTCCTCAGCCATAAAGTGGGTGTAATATCTACATTATTAGATATTCGTTTCCAAAGTCATAGGGATGGTGTTTAGTGAATGAGATAGCGCCAATGACAGAGGTTTTATGCCCACGCATTCTAAGACATCTTTAGGTGTCAACTAATGTTATGATGTTATCCTGCGATTATCTAGAATCAGAACAATTCTGTTAAAGTATCCTGGAAAGCTCTCTCATTCTCCTTTTCCTGTCCTGGCCAGCCCGTCATCTTCTAACACAAACCGCCCTGGCTTTCTCCTGTGTTGATTTTCTCCCGATGCCAGTTCCCACTGGGTTCCTGGAGGGGCAGCTGCCTCCTCTCCCACCTCGAGGTTCTAGTGTGTTGGCCGAACCCTGGGGCTCTTGTGGCTGCTGGGATTCTGCAGGAATTCTTCCCCAATGCACAGCTCACCCGGAAAGCATGTGGCTGAAGATGGGACTTCAGCTCTAAGCCTGGAGCTGTGAAATGTGTATTCACTTTCGCCTTCTGCCTGGCACAGGAGCCTGTGCAAATTCTGATCCCTACACAGAGGTGGGGGGGGGGGGCGGGGAGGAGAGCTGCCTTGCTCTTAGGACTGTGAGGCTACACCCAGGATCTCAGAACAGCACTCCCCCCACCAATCTGTCCACACTGGCCTTAGCCAAACCCGAAGAATGGAAGCTTAACAGGAATGTGTCATACAAAAGTTATTCCATCAGCGTCCTCTCCCCCAAGCCCCACACCCATGTCTCTGCCTGCCTCGGGGACATCTCCAGCCAGACGGCCCACAGGCACATCCCACTCAGCGTGACCAAAACACCACCTCACCCCGCCTTCCTTCTAGGTCCTCTGTTTTGGGTGACATCACCAGCCAAGTCAGAGACCTCAATATCATCTTCTCCCAAACCCTGCCTTTAAGGGTCCTGTCTATTCCAAATCCAGAATTGCCCAGAGCTGATTCTTGCCCCTCATGTCCTCACATGCGGACATTCGGGCTTTGTGATCCATCACCTGGCCTGTTTCAGCAGCCTCCTAACGGGTCTCCCTTCCACTACCTGCCTCCACTCCGGTTCCCTCTGCAGCTCAAGGGCAAAGCTGCCTCCGGATGAGATGTGATCCCTCTCCCACCGTGCTGAAGCGGGCCTTGGTTCCCTGAGTATCTCAGGGACGGAGTGTGGGCTCCTGAGGTGCCGTGCAAGGCCCGGCCCGTCTCTCCAGCTTCTTCTTGCCGGGAACACAGCACCCTCCAGCACACCACGCTGCCACTGGTTCCCCCGGCTCCTTACTTCTTCACCAGTGGGCCTTTGAGCAAGGGCTCCCCTCTGTCTGGACTCTCCCCTTTTCCAGCCTGCATTCCTACTTGCCCTGCAAACTCCGCACAACAGTCCCCTTCTCTGGGAAGGAGGTCTTTCTGTCTCCGTCTTCTACACTCCCAGAGCACGTTTTCTGTGCCTGTGTTGTTACAACTTATGAGTGTCGTGTGGTGGTTTCTAGGTTTACACCGTGTGTTCTTCAAGATCAAGGGGTCTGCACTGTTGACTTCCGTACGCCCAGGACTGGGCAGAGCAGTCCTCGGGAAAGGACGTCTATAATGTGTCTGTCTACCACAGAGCACTATGGTGTACTAGATGCATTGCTCTTTGCTATGGCTTTAAAATCTTACCTCATACAATAATGTTGATTCTATGACAGGTAGAGTTCAAGGCTCCAAATTCACTTTTATTTCAAACTTCTTTTTGTTGAACTTGTATTCTTTCTTTACTGTCTTCTTCCTTCCTCCTCCCCTGCCTTCTCAGAAGATCTCTGAGGGGATGTCTGTCATTTTAAAAACATAAATTGTATTCTGGATTTGCTGACTGGGGAAATTGACTTCCTTATGAGATCAGAGAGAGAGCTGATCTTGCTAAAGGATTTTAGCTATTGTCCTTTGCAGAGAGGATCCACCAAATAGGAAAATACTGTAACAGTATAAAATGCTGACAGCAGAGGTGTTGATTTCCACACGTGGTCATGCTTTCGTGTGATATTTAGAAGCAGCGTTAGACTGACCCTGGCACTCACTGAACAGCCTTCGCTCTAATTCCTTCCACGTTGAGTGCTGTTCCAAGTTTCTGATCATTCCTACTTTGGAAGGTGGCCAAGGTCCTGGCAGTAGCCGCGATTGTGCCAAGTCTCCGGGCCCTGTCTGCCGTGGGGGCTTAGACCGCCTCTTGGAACGTGTGCCTGCAGGCAGGTGTGGGACGCGCAGGGGTCAGCAGACCCCACGGTTTGGGGCGATGGGAGCCTCTGCACGGGATCTCATTTTTCTCCATCTGCACAGCCATTTGGGGCCTCCGGCTTCGTGACTCACGTAGTGAATCTCCATCTGCCCGTTTACTCCAGAAAGGAAAAAGGATTTCTTCACGCACAGTTGGCCCAGATTCAGGCATGAGCTGATTCATCATATCACATGTTCCGGAGCCATCTGCCTGACCCATAGACTGTAGCAGATCTCCATAATAATGGGGCTCCCTATTGCATGAAGGTGAACAGTACTTGCATGTACTGTTCTCTGTACTCCCACACTGCCCTGGAAGTCCTGCCCTGTGCCAGGAGTGGAGTAGGTCAGGATTGGCAGATGCTTGCAGCTCTGGCCTCTAGATCCCCTCCTGCACCTTGCAGTCACCCTGATTGGTTGATGCACTGTCCTTGGACCCAGTAGAAGCTTCAGCATCATTGTCAAGACAGCTGTCCCAGCCAGAACCCCGCACAGTCCTGCAGGCTTGGCACCAGAGGGTAAAGCATGTGGATACCTGACATTAGATTGGGAAGACGTGGCTGTGTTCTGGGTGAGGATCGTAGTCTCCAGAAGGCTACCTTTATTCGTTTGCACATGCAATTATTTATTTTGAGGGGAATGAGGGAAGTGGGAAGGTAATACCCACCCTGAGCACAAAACTCAAAAGATACAAAAGAAAGGTGAAAATTCTTTACTAACTCGGTTCCCAGTTGCTCCCCACCTCACCACACCCCCAACCAGAGGCAACCCATGCCACCAGCCTCTTAGGGGTGTGTTTTTATCTGTGTGTGTGTGTGTGTGTGTGTGTGTGTGTGTATAAGACACACACAGAAGCTGTATTAGTTTACTAGGGTTGCTGAAGGCTACAAGTCTGTGGTCAAGGTCTCTTCTGAAGGCTGCCAGGGAGAATCTGTATGCCTTGCTCCTAGCTTCTGGTGGATTATTGGCAATCTTTGCCGTTGCTTGGCTTGTAGAGTCTTCACTCCGGTTTCTGCTTTTGTGTCACATGGCATTCTCCCTGGGTGCATGTCTGTGTCTAAATTTCCCCTTTCTCTAAGGACACCAGTCATATTCATTAGCACTCAACCTAATGGCCTTATTTTAACTTGATTACCTCTTTAAAGACCTTGTCTCCAAGTAAGGTCACATTCTGAGGTATGGGGGTTAGGACTTTAACATATGAATTATGGGGACAATTCAATGAACCCATGTGACACAGGCATTTAAGTATATGCTAAACAACTGGTAGCACATTCTAAATTACTATTCTGCATGTTGCTTTTTAAAGTTTAACAGTCTTAGAGATTTTTCTTTATCGGTACATAGAGACCTGCCTGCCTGTCTCTGTCTTTTTAATGGCTACATGGAACTACATCATGTGGGACTACAGTTACTCACGTAACTTGTCCTGAGTGATGGACATTTAAGCTCCTTCTTTTGCTATTACAAGTTTCTACTGGCTGTCCCTGATCGTTTCACACTTTAAATGCAACTGTAGCTGTAATATTGATTTTTTAACTTTATTTTTATTCTTGATATTATTATAGGTAACTTCATTTCCCCCCTTTTTGCCCACCTCCACCCAGCGCTGCCTCTCCCCCCACCTCCCCCATTACCTCTGGCTGTCACCACGCTGTAGTGCGTCTCTGTGTCCTGTGTTCTGTGTCCTACATCTGTGCTTGGCTGATCCCGTCACTTTCTTTCATCTACTCCCCTCCCCCCACCCCTGCCCCTCTGACAGTGGATAAAAAAGCTTTGTACCTTTCTACAGTGGAATACTGTGCGGCCGTAAAAAGAAGGAAATCTTACCTTTTGCAACAGCATGCAATATTGATTCTTAAGTGTGGAATTGTTTGTAGGGTAAGTGCATTTTACTTTCAATATTTATGTAAACTGCTCTTAATTGCTAGGAGAAAGAGCAGAGCAGATGGGCTTATCAGATTGGCTAATTATCACTGTGGATCCCCTTCAGGTTCAAACATAGGACTAGAAAGAGCCCACAGAAGGAGGGAGGAGGACAGTTCTAAAATTGGCACTTGTGAACCCCCATTTTGAAATGATACCCTTAGTCTGTGCCAGCAAAGGGCACTTGTCTGAGTCTGCTGTAAAACTATCTCCTGACCCATAGACTGGGGCTGGGTCCAAGGTCTCCTGACCTGCCTGAACCTTGAGCCCAGCTTTCAGAGCAGCACCAGCTGGGGGAGGAGGGAGAGGCAGGGAGGGGGTGGAGGGTACAGCCCAAACACAAAAGAAGGTGCTTTGGCTGAAGGCCAGGCCTGGTGCGGATGCCACTGCCTTTGTTCCTTCTCCCTGGTGCACTTCCCAGGGACTGTCTGCCCAGGTGTTGTGGAATGCTAAACCTCCGTTTGGATTTTGACCAGGAACTCCATGCCGGGGGGAGGAGGGCTCTAACCATGATGAGCATGTAAGAGCATCTGACGTCAGTCACTCGGACAGCGGCCTGGCACAGCTTCTCACCTGGCTGCCAGCTGGAAATTTGGAAGTCCTCCCTCAGTTTTTGCTCATATCTGGGAGCCTGGCTTGTGGAGGTTAATTTGCTCCAGGCCCTTTCCAGCACTGTCCTCATGGCCTCAGAGTTTTTGCATCGTCCTGGGATCTGGAAGCACATCCTGTGTCACTGGAGGAGCGAAGCCTGAAGAAGTGAAGTGATCACCCCCAGTTCCCATAACCAGGATCAGCAGAGCCGGGGTTGTGCACATGTCCACCCACATGTGCACACACACGCAGCTCATTCGGCATGTACTGTGCACGCCCAGCAGGCACCAGGTGCTGTGCTAAACCCTGGGGTCCCACTTGTGATTAAGACAGACCCTGTTTCTGCTCTCTTAAGCCTCCCAGTCCTGTAGAGAAGGCAGCCACGAAACGGATGATTCCCAATAGTAAAATATGCACAAATAAAGCAATAAAGTGTAAGCTGCAAGAGCTGTGAGGGAGGCATTCATGGTGCTGGGAGGGTCTGGAGGGTCAGATGCTGCTCCCAGGAGGAGCTACCATGTAAGCTGTGACCCCAGGAAGGCTCCACCCATGAAGAACAGAGCTGCTGAGGTGACCTTGTCCCTTGGTCATACTGTCGGGACCTGCAAAGTAGGACAGAAACCGTTCCACTCTCTGACCACTCCACAAGGAGAAAACCACGAAGGAGAAAATTTCCTGTAAAGACAGGTGGTTGGCGGCCTCCCACTGCAGAAGCCCAACAATACAGGGAATGTGGTGGTCCAGGAATAGTTTGGAAGAGTCATCCAAGATGAAGAAGAGATTGATTACTGTAGGAGGAGGTTCACCTGCCTCCTCTTGAGTGAGCATTAAAATACTTTGCTCCTACTTTATTGTTAAAAAGAAAGCAGCCAGGTTTGGGGGGAGGAGGTGCAACAACAGCCTAGGAAAACAATCGCTAGCACTTCAGGCCTAGTTAATGCTTCCCACCTGGCGGAAGAGGGGCCTGCTGGCCGCAGCCTCAGGCAGGGCCAGCACAGCCTTTCTTGGGGCCCAGTTTGTGCCAGCCATAATTACTTAATTTATATATCTGTAGTCAATTTGCGGGCAGCTCGGAGCAACAAAAGACATTAGTACAGGTCTGGGACCCAGGATGTCTGGAGTGGAGCCCAAGCGTGACTGGTGATCCGGTCGGTGATTCTGCGAGCACCTCTCGGACCTCCGCTGCTAGAGCGAGTGAGTGTGGAAAGGTGAGAGAGGAGCTTTGAAAGAATAACCTGATTTTTTTGATGACTGTGGTCCACAAGCACTAAAGAGAAAACCTATCTTCTTTTCACTTTAGCACCATTTGAGGTTGATGTGATGATCTCCATTTCACAGATGAGAAAACTGAGGCTGGGAGAGTTCCTTTGGTGATGATGAACTCCTTTCGTTTTTTCTTGTCTGGGAAGCTCTTCACCTGCCCTTCGATTCCAAATGGAGTAGGGACTTGAACCCAGATCTTCAAGGCACTGGACCCTGCTTGTAAACACTTGTCCAGGGCCAGATGGCACAACAGAAAATCTAGTACTTTCTTCCCTCTCCACCCCTTCCTTCTCATTCGAGGTTCCAGCAGTTCATTACCCAGCGAGACAAACTGAAGGGCGTGAGCAGAAATGGAGAGGGCAGCCGTTCTGTTTGTTTTATAACCAACCAAAGATGTTTCTCTCCCTCTCTCCCTCCCCCTCTGTCTAAAAATAAATAAATAAAATCTTAAAAAAAAACCCCAACAACTAACCAAGGGTAAGAGTGACTAAGGGGAAAAGCATTTTTGGGGGAAGGGAAATGCGGTGAGTATTTTATTGTTTCCAAAACAGTCATCTAACTTTGTGATGGGAGGGGCGGGTCTAGAGTCTGAATCTTATCCCTCATCAACATGTGTGAACCTGTAACTGCTGCCGGGCCCCTATCCAGAGACATCTGTAAACTGTCCTGGAAATAGTCCCTGTCGCTCTTCAACCCCCAAAGCCCTTCTGGGAGCGCTTGATCTTAAGACTGCTTGTGCCCGGGTGAAGAGGCACCAGGCGTTTGGTGAGGTTCCTGCTTCTCCGCCCCAGCTGTTCAGTTGTGTTTGAGACAAGGACCCAGTCCAAGTGCCAGTATCTGTCTGGATTAAAAATAGACCAGTCTTTGAGACTGATTAATGTGGCTGAATCCTTGAGCACAAAAGCAATAGACTGGCACAAATTCTCCACCCTCACCCACACCCCATGGACTGCAGAGGCTATGGGAACAGCAATGCCCTGGGCCCACTGAGGATTTGATTTTGTGTTGGTTTTCTGTTTCATGGGTCACCAGGCATTCTGCTTCTTCTTTTTTTTAAAAAAATATTTCATTGATTATGCTATTACAATTGTCCCAATTTTCCCCCTTTGCCCCCCCTCCACCCAGCACCCCCCTCCCCCTTAGGCTATCCCCCCACCATTGTTCATGTCCGTGGGTCATGCTTATAAGTTCTTTCACTACTTCATTTCCTATGCTGTACTTTACATCCCCATGGCCATTCTGCAACTACTTGTTTGTACTTCTTAATCCCTTTGTCTCTTCATCCATTTCCCCACAGCCCCTACCACTTGACAACCATCGAAATGCTCTAAATCCATGACTCTGTGTTCCTCTTGTTTGCTTAGTTTGTTTTTTAGATTCAATTGTTTATAGATATGTATTTTTCCCTTTTATTGTTCATAGTTTTGATCTTCTTTTTCTTAAACAAGTCCCTTTAACATTTCATATAATAAAGGTTTGATGATGATGAAGTCCTTTGGTTTTTTTCTTGTCTGGGAAGCTCTTCACCTGCCCTTCCATTCTAAATGACAGCTTTGCTGGGTAGAGCAGTCTTGGCTGTAGTTCCCTGCTTTTCATGACTTTGAATATGTCTTGTTAGTCCCTTCTAGCCTGCAAAGTTTCTTTGGAGAAATCAGCTGGCAGTCTTATGGGAACTCTCCTATAGATAATTAACTTCTTTTCTCTTGCTGCTTTTAAAATTCTCTCTTTACCTTTAACCTTTGGCATTGTCATTATGATGTGTCTTGGAGTGGGCCTCTTTGCATCCATATTGTTTGGGACTCTCTGTGCTTCCTGGACTTACACGCCTATTTCCTTCATCAAATTAGGGAAGCTTTCTTTCATTATTTTTTCAAACAGATTTCCAATTTCTTGTTCTTCTCCTTCTGGCACTCTTACGATGCAAATGTTGGACCTCTTGAAGTTGTCCCAGGGTCTGCTTATACTACCCTCATATTTTGGATTCTTTTTTCTTCTTGTTCTGACTGGTTGTTTTTTGCTTCCTTACTTTCCAAATCATTGATTTGATTCTCAGCTTCATTCACTCTACTGTTGTTTCCCTGTAAATTTTTCTTTATTTCAATTACTGAATTCTTCATTTCTGAGTATGTATCTTAGCATTAGACCACCTGGTAGGGGGCTTAGGAATACACTTAATTGCTGATCTACATAAGGGGGCACATTGTATGCAACAACAAGGTATGATAAAGCGCAAAACAGTTTTTAGCACAACTGACAAAAGTTGCACTCTCTCCAGCTGGGACTACATTAGTGACTTTTAAGGAAAACATTTCCCTGTCCTTTAGAATTACCATAGGTTCCCACCTGTAAATATTGGAGTAGGTTATTTTCTTATTGATATGCTGAAACAAAGCATAATTTCAAAGGCTTCAGGGCAGTATAAATGCCTGCAAGACACAGTGAAAGTTTATTCAACATAAGTTCCTCCGGACATTCCCAAAGTTAGCAGACTTCAATCACATCTACAAAATGCTTTTACAGCAATACATAGATTAGTTTTTGATTGACCAGTTGGGAACTATAGCCTAGCCAAATTGACACATAAACTGACCATCACAAGAATATACAATTGTTCTAATATGCTGTTTAATTTATTCTAAGAACCATCCTTTCCCCACTGCTCTGCAGTTGGCACCTTTAACGTTAATCAAGTAAATTTTCTTATTGTCTGCATCTGTTTCTGGAGTCTCCATTGGCCTATTCACCTAGCCTTCTGCTAATACCATGCCATCTCAGCAAGTATAGCTTTTCTAAGAAGTCTAAACATCTGAGAGAGCAAGTCCTTCCATTATTTTATTTTCAATACAGTGCATAAACTATTTTAAAGACTAGTATGTGTTTATAATTATTTCCTTATTTGGTTGTTTCCAATTTTTGATCCCTATGAAAAAAGCTACTATGAGCATTCATGTACAAGCCTGTGAGAGGACTTACATTTTCATTTCTCTTGGGTAAATATATAGATTTTAAAGAGTAGCCTAGTAGAAACTTGCCTTTGGGGAGCCGGGGAAAGTACACAGTATCCAGGGTGGCCTTGTCACAGAACAGGGCTGGGTCCCAAAGCGGCCAGCCTCTGCCTTAGAGGGGAGCAGCCTGAGCACCCCAGTCTCACCAGCTAAAAAGAGAACGCTGGTGGTTGTCCTTCTGTTTGTTGAACTGGACACTGTTGACAGGGAACAGGTGCTTTTCCTCTTCCAGTTTCATGTACAGTTTACGTGAAACTAAACCTGATTCAGGATAGATTTATTATGAGTGATAATAATTAGTATTTGTTAAACATCAGTATGCTGACCATTTCACATATGTTTTATTACTGAATCCTCACTACATTGTGAGGTGGTAACTGTTGTTTCTCCATTTGGTGGGTGAGAAACTGAGTCTCAGAGAGATTAAGCAATGTCCAAGATTATATGCCTAGTAAATAATAGTCAGAACTTGAACCCAGGTCTGTCTCAGCCCAAATCCTGGGCTTTTAAGCCCAAGTCTCATTCCACGTAGTGCCTGACTCATACTACTTGCTTGGTAATATTAATGGTGGGCCAGTAATATTAATTGCTGATAGCTTTCCAATAATGTCATTAAGGTATACTCAGATAACTCTTGTCTGTAATTACATGGAACTCAAAGCAAAGCAGCTCCCTCTACCTCCCCACTCCCAGAGAAAAAAATTCTTCAAAAACAGCACATACTCCATTCTGTTGTGGACTCAGCCACCCAATACTCCATCCATTCCTTCATCACGTGCTTATCTAAGGAGTGCTTTGCTATAGACTTGGTGGCTGGTTATCAAACATCCCTTCCACCTGTAAATGAAGCGTTCCATCAATCATGATTAGCTGGCTCTCTCCTGGCCCTGACTGGTTGAGAGGTGGGCAGGTCCTAGCTAGTTTGGGCCACTGAGAGGCAAGTCCCGAGTTCTCAAGGCCGTATGGGAAGAGACCCCACCTTGGAGCCACTGACAAGTTCATGGGCCACCATGTTGGGGCCCAAGGGAGATCCCCCCTCGGTGAGCAGCTGAGTTGTACGGAACGCAGCATTATGAGAGCCCACGTCCAGCCACCACATCTTCCTCTCTGAGGTACAGCTTTTCTTTCTGTGTTGCTGCAGCTGGTTTAAGTCGAGGTGCTAGCTCCCGTGATGCACGTTTTGAAGTACCTGCTCAGGTGCAGAGGGCGTCTGTCTCGTCCTGGCTGGGCAGGTGTTCTGCAGCAGGCAGGCCTGCCAGGTTACAGCTCTTCCCAGCCACTCCTGCTGCCCAGCTCCTGTGCTGGACAGTGCGCTCCCTGAGGGCAGGGACGCTCCCTAAGTTATTTTGGGATTTTTCAGGGACATTAATGGAGTGTTTTCTGTGTGTGTGTGTGTGTGTTTACATTCTTTTAAAAAATTTGACTTTAAATAATTTTAAATTTTTCAATTACAGCTGACATACAATATTAATTTCAGTTATACAACCCAGTGACTAGACATTAAATCTACTACCCATCTGATACCATACATAGTTATTATGATACAATATTATGTGTGTGTTTTTCTCGCAGATAGCAGTGAAGGATTTGGGGAGGGGGATTTACATTCTTGAGCATTTGCTCTGAGGCCAGGTGTTTGACACATACATACATTAATTCCTTCATTGCAAGGAGAGCCTGCCTCCATGATGAAGATCCTGAAGTCTGGGCGAGTTATTTAAGCTCATGCAACTCTCAGGTGGTGACGCTGGGAACCCACGCTGCTCACGCTGTAGTTCTAACAGGGTTCTGTGGTGCTGCCTAAATAAGGGGTGTCAGACTCATATTCACCGGGTGCTACGTCAACCTCGCAGCTGCCTTCAAAGGGCCGAATGTAACTTAAGGAGTACAGTCCTTAACAGTTAAGCCTTGTGTTTGCCACCTGTGGCCTAAACAGTGTTATTGGAAAGTGGGTGGTGGCCCCAAACTGGAGGAATCCCTTCAACCACAGGTGTAATCTGTTAACTAAACAAGTAGGGTTTATTCTCTGCTCTCTCTTTGTGTTTATACAGCTCTGTGTTTTGTTCTCACAGGAGCTCCATTGTAAACACATTTGTCCAGCTTGTCCATAGAACCTGAGGACAAAAGACTTTCTCCTATTCTCTTTACCGTGGGGTCAAGAGAATGTAATCAGTCTCTTCCTGTGGGCAGCCTGGCTAATAAAGTTTATCTCAGCTCATCCTTTGTCCAAGATGCAAAATGATGGCAGACTCTATTGTGTTTCTTTGTTCTTACTTAATTTGGTCTTGGAATAGTGACTATAATCAGGCAATGTTTAAGAATGGAGCTTGAAAGATCCCTCTAAAAGATCCCTCCTTTTACTACTTTTATAAATAGATGTGTAAGGTAGGCCGTAACATTTTCTCTAATTTCCATTTTACAGTCGCTTAGCATCATTTTTATTATTTTTTCATCCTTTTGTAATTGAGATTTCATTGGCAGTTTGTACACAATTCTTAACATATGTACCAAAAACCTAAAAAGTCATATAGTTATGATTCTTTTCCAAACAGTTATTCCAGTGACATTCCAGTGACTTTCCAGTATAAAATTTGGAGGCTAATTTTTAACAGAATATTAAGTACCAATATCTTCAAATATTGATACACTGTTGTATCAAAGCCCCACTAATTCACAATTTAATATCACACACTACGTAATCAAGTTTTCAGTCTTTCACATTAACAAAGTCACTGTGAAAACTGGGCCACCGCACAAAGATGTTTCAGAGTGCACAGCATTCTGACGGGGCGAGCCGCAGTCAAGGAGTGGTTTTCTTTAGGAAACAATTCTACCAAAACCACGGGCATGGAAGTAATTTTAAATGTTCAAGGTACATTAAATGCACAACTCACTCCCAACTGCCACCTAGTATGCTTTGTATTGATATTGTAGGGTAGAAAAACAGCCCCCATCTGTGGAATGTTAAGCTGACGCCCAAGACAGACAAAGCCTCCCACATTCAATACCCCACTGTTTTCTGGTTATACCGAAACGTAACCAGCAAATTATTTCATCTCTTAAAAAAGGATTTACACTTAAAAATGGGATGAGGTGGAATTCCCTCCTTCCAAGTATTTCTAGAGCTACTAAAAAAGTGCATTTACAAAACAGTTGATGAAAACATTGCTCTGATTGTACAGGAAGTGGGGACATACGGACCGCTCATAAGACGTGGTACAGACATTAATCAGACTTGGCTGCTTTCCTGCTGCATCAGAGGCTAAACTTGCCCTGTTCTTTCTTCTCTCCATTTTCTGCAGATAAATTCTGAATTTCTTAGCCACTTCTGCCTGTCTTCCTTTTTTCGGCTCCTTTTTATTTCCTTTTGCTTGCACTTTTTTGTCTGCAGATTTATCCTTTCCTGCTGCCTTTTTGGCTTTGTTTCCACTTCTGCAGAAAGTTTACCTCTTCATTCTCCCCCTTCACTCTGTCGCGGGCCTGAGCTGACCTTCCTCTCGGGCATCAGGAGGCAGGGCAGACAAGCTAGGTGGCCTGGCTGTTAGCACTCTTTTTGCTGCCTGAGCTGCTGGGACCCACGGAAACGGCTGGTGGGAGACCCAGGTAGCTTAGCCTCTTTCACTTCAGACTGTGGTTTTCACCAAACGTGAAGGAATGATCTGATAAAATTCGAATTGCTGTGTTTAGCCCTGGGCAAGCTGACTGGCACAACTGGAGGCCTCAGCTCTGAAGCCCATGTGCCCCGTGGGGCTGGGAGCTGGTGGAGTGTGTGTTGACGGAAGGGCCCTTGCGAACACCCTAGAATTTGGGATTTGGAGTGTAAGCAGCAACGGCATACTCTTTTTTTCTTTAAAAATGGGGTGCTGTCACTATCCTCAGTGAGTCTTAGTGTTCTGGTTAGTTGGCTCTTTATCTGCCCTCCTTACTGAGATTTTCACTTCTCTGCTGAAGTCAGCAGCTCTTCTCCAGGTAATGAAACATCAGTGGTGATATTACCATCCTTGGGACAGACTTCTTTCCAAATACCCACACTGACTGGAGAAACAGTCTTTTTAGGCTCGTACTTACTGCATGTCCTATTCCCATGTTGTAGACATAGAACAAAATCTCTTAGGAGAATACCTCCCTTTGTCAGGAAACTTAGTATATTCTGGAAACATTAGTATTCAAGGTAAAAATAATGCTGAGACTTTCTGTGGTGCTGAAAGCTAAAAGACGGATCTGGCCAGAGCAAGGAGTGCCTGAGAAAGATGCCTTCTCAGTTCTGTGTGTGTGCGCGTGTGTCACACGCACAGACATATAAAGCGTATTTTGATGAATTCTTGGGACACTTCCACCATAAAGAGGTTTCAGCAGACCTGTTCTCTCACCTGAATCCAGGCAGCTCTGTGCACGATGAGCAGTGTCACTCCAGCTTCCTGGCCGCGTTGTGATTCTGCCGTGCCTGGCTTTGACTCTTGGCCATAGAAGTTGCGGAATTTGTGGTCTAGCATTTAAGTAGGAAACAGCTAAACTGTTCCTGGCAACCTGTGCACAAAGATTCTGCCTTGTTTAATCAGATGCATTGCCCTGCTCTGACACACTGTTTATTCCTTTTTTATTTTTTGGTGTTTTTTATTGTTGTTCAATTACAGTTATCCCCATTTCCCCTATATTTCCCCTGCCCTAACCACCTCCCGTCCTACATTCAATCCTCTCCCTCCCCCATTGTCTGTATCCATGGGTTCTTTATACATGTTCCTTAGCTTGACCCCTCCCCCCTTCCCCTGTTACCTCCCCACTGTCCTCTCCTCTGGTCACTGTCAGTTTGTTCTTTATTTCCATATCTCTGGTTTTGTTTTGCTCACTTATTTGTTCTGTTGATTATGTCCACTTATAGGTGAGATCATATATATGGTATTTGTCTTTTACTGCCTGTCTTATTTCACTTAGCATAATGTTCTCCATTTCCACCCATGCTGTTCCAAAGGGTAGGAGTTCTTTCTTTCTGCTGCATTGTATTCCATTGGATAAATATATTACAGTTTTTTGATCCACTCATTTACTGATGGGCATTTAGGTTGCTTCCAGCACTTGGCTGGAAATTGTGCTGCTGTGAACACTGGGGTGCATAGGTTCTTTTGAATTGGTGTTTTAGGATTCTTAGGGTATAATCCCAGTTGTGGAATCACCAGGTCAAAAGGCAGTTCCATTTTTAGTTTTTGGAGGAAATTCTATACTGTCTTATCCAGTGGCTGCAACCAGTCTGTACCCACCAACAGTGCACTAGGGTTCCCTTTTCTCCACAACCTTGTCAGCACTTGTTGTTTGTGCTTTGTTTATGATGGCCATTCTGACTGGTGTGAAGTGATATCTCATTGTGGCTTTAATTTGCATCTCTGATGGCTAGTGATGATGAGCATCCTTTCATATGTTTATGAGCCCTCTGTATGTCCTTCTTGGACAAAACCACAAAGGCCAGGAAACAAACTCACACCCGCAAAAATCACTCCCTCCTGCAATCCCACTATCAACAGCAAATGAGCCAGTATTAATAAGGGTGTAAGGAGAGTAAGACTGCTATAAGAAAGGACAAGGAATATGAGATGACCTACTGCAAGAATAATGATTTGAGGAGGGTAGAGGCAGGAGTACTAATAAGAGTAAGGAATTGGAGCAATGTGAAGAGAAAAAGTAAAATTTACATCACAAATAAGGGAATGAAGAAGGTAGAATGGAATAAGGGAAGTTGTATGGTATTAGGTTTAAACAAAATAAAATAAAGTAAGAGAGAGAAAGAAAAAGGAAAGAAGAAAGTAAATAACCAAAAAAAGGAATCAAATTAGATCCAGCACACCCTATCAATAACAAATTATCTAAAATTAATATAGGTGAGATGGGAATAAAAGGGAAAAAAAGAAAGAAGAGCTTAAGAGGAAAATAGGAATTTCTATAGGAAAATTTCTATAGGAAAAGGGAAGTGATTTTGAGATGATAGAGTGAGAGAGAATGCCAAGAATGAGGAATGAGAACCAGGCTAAGAAGCAAAAATTGAAATTTGAGACAAAAAGAAAAAGGAAGAAAGGGGAAAAGGGGCAGGATGAAAGAGAAAACAGGCTAAGACAGGGCAAAATTAAAATTTGAGAGAAAAAGAGTAGGAGAGAGGAATGGTAAAATTTGAGATTTGAAAGACAAAATCAGTGAAGATCTATAGATAAAATTGAAAAAAGGCAACAGCAACTACCGTATCCACAACCAATGAGTAAAAATTGCTAAAGGTGGAGAGACAACACAGGTATTTTAAGAGTGAGAAAAGGAATGTGAGATAACCATTGGCAAGAAAATTGGTTTCCTGAGGGCGGACGGGGAGAAATAGTAAGAGGGCGGAATGGAAACAAGTTGTAGCAAGGGAGAAAACAAAATTTGAAATAATAAGAGGAAAGAAGGTAAAGTGAGGTAAGAGAAGGGAGGGGCAAAATATGTGAATTGAAATGAACTATAGTATAAAATCTAGTGACTTAATTGCACAAACTCGAAGGACAAGAAATGAGTGTTAAAAAGCTATGCAGGAAAGAAAACACCGCAAATCATATCGCCGAGAGGACCACGGTGGATTTGGTCTGGTGGCATCTAGTATTTTCCACTGTTGTCTCTTTCTGGACCCGCCTCTGGTGACGTCAGAGGGTGACCCCGTCTGACCTTAGGCAGCCCGTCGGAGACCATCAGGTTCCATGGCTGTGGCTCTCTCCTGCAGTTGCCCACCTGGTCACTCGCACTCAGCGCCGACTTCAGCACCACGGGGTGGGCGGTGCTTCCCCTCAGGCTGCGCCGCTCAGGGGAGTGGCTGTGCGGAATGTGCGCGGCTGGACCCTGGGATGGCGGAGGCTTCTCTCGCCGCTCTCCCCTCGAAGCTTGGACCCCCGTCTCTCCTCAGGCATCTCTAGCGCACCCCGCTTTTTCCGGAGCCCCAGGTTAGTGGGTGCAAATGAGAACTTTCGTGTTGGCCCTTTGAACGGCTCATCGTGTCTCCAGCACGTCGGTCTCTGGCGGGGAGCAGCCCTGCCGCTTTGTGCGCCGGTTGTTATCCGGATATTTCTCGGGCTCTGACGCTCTGGGTTGGGGATCCCAGCTTAGGGTGTAGGCCCCACGCTTCTCGGGGATCCAACCCGCGGCTTAATATCCGCCCGGCGCTTCAGCTGCGGCTTTTGGGCGCCCGGCCAGCCCGCTCCCGTTGCCGCCACACTCCCTCCCAGATGGGTTGTGCCCAAGCCGACTTTTCTGTCTGTCTGAGGTGGTAAGGCTTCTCTCTCGCTAGTGTTTGGGGGTTTGTTCTGGGTAATTTCTCCACAGTTTGGTTGTAATCCCAGATTGCTCCTGGGAGGTGGTTAGCTGGTGTGGCTGCCACTCACTCCGCCATCTTGGCTCCCTCTCTGACACGCTGTTTATTCCTGGAGATAGGAACTGTTAGGTCGGAGTCACTCAAGAAACCACACAGACGCAGCGAGCCAAGGAGCAGGGTTTATTAGTGGGGAATAAGAAGGAAAGTGGAGCCAACCAAGGGAGGTGAAGACTCGCTCGGTCGTCTTAGGGCAGGGTTTTTAAGCACAAAAACCCTCTAAGGGTAACTGGTTGGCGTGTCAGAGTCTGATTGGCTGGAGCTGGTTGCCGGGTGCCGTTTCTGCCGACCATTATGGTTCTTGAGCGTCTTGTCAGGCTCAAGTTAAAGCTGCATCCTGTTATGTCGGATCAGCCGACCCCCGACCCCCGACCCCCGTCTTAGCCCGGCATCTGTCTGTCCTCGGTAGGGTCGGCAGGCAGTTTCCCAGGCGGCATTTTGCCAGGCCACAGTTTCCCACGGTACGTTTTTCCGCTGGTGATTTTCCATTCCTCCTACGCCTCTAGGTCTGTCATATCCACCCTTTCAATGTGTACAATTTAGCAGGTTTTAGTATTTTCACTAATTCCAGGACATTTTTATCACTTGAAAAAGAAACTTTGTACCTCTTAGCAGTGACAGTTTCTCCTTCCTCCGGCCCTTGGCAACCACTAACCTACTTTCTGTCTCTATGGATTTGCCTGTTCTAGACACGTCTTTTAAATCGAAACACACAGTATGTGGTCTTTTGTGAACGGTTCCTTTCACTTAGCATAATGTTTTGAAGGTTCCTCCATGTTGTGTGTGACACTACTCCATCCCAATTTTGTGGTTGAATAATATTCCATTGTTTGGATATACTACACTTTATTCATACATCAGTTGATAGACATTTGGGTTGTTTTCACCTTTTAGCTATTGTGAGTAATGCTGCTTTGAACATTTTTGTACATGTCTTTAACAATATCATTTCAGTTCTCTTAGATCTACACCTAGGAGTGAAATTGCTGGGACATACTGTTACAGAACAGACCCATGTGGGGGGCACAATGTACTATCACTGAATGGACCCCCTCTTCTCCAAGGGACCCCCTGCACTAGATTCGCCTTGCCTGCCACCAGGGAATTAGAGCTCTCAGTGTCAGAGACTGGTGAAAAGCAAAGGAATTATTTATTCAAAAATTATACAGACTTAAGAGTAATGTCTTAATGTCTTCATTAAAATTCCAAAGTCCCTTAGAACACCCACAAACACACACGGCCTGTTAGGATGGGCAGGGTAGGACAATTGGGAACCTGATTACAATCATAGCTTTTGGACTATAAATATGGCCGCCGTCTGGACTACAAGGAATATGGCGACTGAACTCTGACCCGGAAGAGGTGGTTCACGTCAGACCAGGAACCACCAATGATATGTTACTTCTTTGTTCACCAAGAACCAATCCTTGGCTCCCACGTGAAGTCAAGCCATATAAAACTCCCACCCTTCCCTTCTCCTGCGTGGTCTTAGCCCTTTCTCCAGGCGGAGACAACATCGCCTGGGAGCACAAACTTCCAAAATAAAGCTCATCTGCCTGTTTCTGTGGCTAATTGGCTGTTTATTTCCTTGGCGGGGTCTAAGAAAACCTTACATGGCCCGCCCACTTTTGCCCAGTTTGGGGTACTGTGTCTCAGGAAAAGAAATAGAAGTCTGTGGCTCAGGTAGCTCCTGGTCCTTCCCAGTAATCCATACTCAGCTGATCTGGCCTCCTTTGGTGCCCAACACCATCAGCTATGTTACTGCTGCGATCTCCAGTTCTCAATCCAAACCCATGTGGCACCTTCTCAGGGCCCACCAGCAAGAGTTCTTTCACCCCTTTCCTTCCTGCAGCGTCTCTCCTGCATTCTTCCAAACTGCTGAAAGAGAGGTCTGCATCACTGCTACATCTTGCTTTCTGGCTTCCTAAGCTGCGTGGCAAAGGGAGCCCCAAAGCCGCATGGTCTCCTTTCAAAGCCATGTGGTCCCTCCTAGCCTGGCTGCTGCACTGGGTTTAAATCCCAGCACCAATCTTCTGCATCCCCATTTCCAATTCCTCCCACAATCAGTTACACCTGTCAGCATTCCTGTATTTCTCCAGCTTTTCTGGGCTGCCATAGTAAGTCCAGGCAGGCATGGCCTCATGGCGTGGAGCCAGTTATCTCCAAGCTCTCACACAGGTGATGCAGCCAGGGTGAGTTGCTTCCCAGTTACATCCTGGGTGAAGTCACTCCCATCCCCCTGGTTCAAGGCACAGCCACAGCTATTTAACATATCTATGAACCCAGTTAAAGGTTATAGATATGTTAAATGGCCACACCAGAGGTTAGTTGCAAAACCGTTTCTATGCAGAACAACTCTCAATGACCCTACTCCATGTGTCCCATCCCCCAGTTCAGACTGGTGGGGGTGAGGACATTCTCTATTTTTAAAAAATATTTCCTGGACACCCTGAGTTCTGGACTCCATTACAAATCCCTTTTTGGGGGGCCCCCTTGTCTGCACCCTGTTATAATACGGTAAACCTGTGTTTAACTCCGTGAGGAGCTGCCAGACTGTTTTACAAAGTGGCTGCATCACTTTAATTTCCAACAGCAACATACGGGGTACCAGCATCTCCACATGCTTGCTAACACTTGCTATTGTCATTTTTAAAAAATATAACATTGCTGGTAGATGCTGGCACACTGTGTTTTGCTGGTAGAAAAGTCTAACCACCACATTTTTCACATTTTCAGGATTAAAGGCCTATTTCAATAAGCATTTCTGTCATCACCTTTGTTTTATTTTTTACTTCATGGAGGCTGCAATTAGAATAATTCTATTATTGTGTTATTTACTTAAATTATAGGTTAATTTTTGAAAATTCTTAATTATGGCTTCAGTTTTTGCCAGCCCTCAGGTGGATTTTATTGAAAGTTCTAGCTATATCTGAAAAAGCTCATTATTTAGATGAAACATTATAATTATTTTAATTCCTTGAATATATTCCCCTGCCCCAGATGGTTTTTAATGTGCCAGACTGTTAATGTTTTTGAAACAACTGCTAAACACAGATTTTCAAAGGCATTATTAAACATATGCAGTAGCAAAGGTCTCTGCTTTGGAAGTCACCCTGGCCATCACTTTGAAGGCATTTCCAAATTATTTACTGACATTGTGCATTAAACTCTTTCTTCAGGGTTGGCTCTGTGAGTCAGAAAAAATAGTAATTTTATTCCCTAACATCTTAACATTCTAAAACATACAACAGCGCATTGCTAACTGGGCACAGTGCTGTTGAACACATCTCTAGAACCTCTTGGTCTTGCGTAGTGGAGACTTTCTGCCCACTGAGTAGCAGCTCGCCATTTCCCCTCCTCCCAGCCCCTGGCAACCACAGCTCCACTCTGATTCTCTGAGTTTCACTGTTTTAGGAGCTCACCTAAGTGGAACCAGGCAGTATTTGTCATTCTATGACTGACTTATTTCCCTTAGCATAATGTCCTTCAGGTTCACTTATATTGTTGCATTTTGCAGAATTTCCTTTAAAAAAAAAGTCTGCATACTATTCCATTGTATGTGTATACCACATTTCCTGAATCCATTACTCCCCTGATGGTCAGTTAGGTAGTTTCCACGTCTTGGCTCTTGCAGAGAGTGCTGCAGTGAACACCGGAGAGCAGATGCCTCATCAAGGTCCTGATCCCCGTTCTTCTGAACACACACCAAGAAGTGAGATTGTGGGATTGCATGGGACTTCCATTTTCAATGTTTTGAGGAACCTCTATACTATTTTCCATAGCAAGTGCACCATTTCTGCGTTCCTGCCAGCAGTATACAAGGGTTTCTATTTCTCCACATCCTCACCAACACTTGTTTTCTGATTTTTTGACAAATCCATCCTGATAGCTATAAGGTAATACCTTGTGGTTTTGACTTGTGTTTCCCTGATGATAATTGTTTTATATTCTTCTTGGCCATTTGTATTCTTTGGAGCAATGCCTATTGAGGTCTTTTTAAAAAATATATATTTTATTGATTATGCTATTACAGTTGTCCTATTTCCCCCCCTTCACTCCCCTCCACCCTGCACACCCCCTCCCACCCACATTCCCCCACTTTAATTCATGTCCATGTGTCATAAGTTCTTTGGCTTCTACATTTCCCATATTATTCTTACCATGCCCCTGTCTATTTTCTGCCTACCATCTATGCTACTTACTCTCTGTACCTTTTCCCCATCTCTCCCCCTCCCATTCCTCTGTTGCTAACCCTCCATGTGATCTGCATTTCTGTGGTTCTTTTCCTGTTCTAGCTGTTTGCTTGGTTTGTTTTTGTTTTAGGTGTGGCTGTTAATAACTGAGTTTGCTGTCATTTTACTGCACATGTTTTTTATCTTTTTCTTAGATAAATCCCTTTAACATTTCATATAATAAGGGCTTGGTGATGATGAACTCCTTTAACTTGACCTTATCTGAAAAGCATTTTATCTGCTCTTCCATTCTAAGTGAAAGCTTTGCTGGATAGAGCAATCTTGGTCCTTGCCTTTCATGACTTGGAATACTTCTTTCCAGCCCCTTCTTGCCTGTAAGATCTCTTTTGAGAAATCAGCTGACAGTCTGATGGGAACTCCTTTGTAGGTAACTGTCTCCTTTTCTCTTGCTGCTTTGAAGATTCTCTCCTTGTCTTTCATCTTGGGTAATGCAATTATGATGTGCCTTGGTGTGTTCCTCCTTGGATCCAAATTCTTTGGGACTCTCTGAGCTTCCTGGAAGTCTATTTCCTTTGCCACATTGGGAAAGTTCTTCATTATTTGTTCAAATAAATTTTCAATTTGTTGCTCTTCTTCTCCTTCTGGCACCCCTATAATTCAGATATTGAAATATTTAAAGTTGTCTTGGAGGTTCCTAAGCCTCTCCTCATTTTTTTTTGAATTCTTGTTTCTTCATTCTTTTCTGGTTGAATGTTTCTTTCTTCCTTCTGGTCCACACCATTGATTCGAGTCCCAGTTTCCTTCCCATCCCTGTTGGTTCCCTTTACATTTTACTTTATTTCACTCAGCGTACCCTTTTTTTCATCTAATTTATGACCAAATTCAGCTAATCCTGTGAGCATCCTGATTACCAATGTTTTGAACTGTGCATCTGATAGGTTGGCTATCTCTTGGTTGCTTAATTGTATTTGCTGTGGTGCTTTGATCTGTTCTTCCGTTTGGAGCATTTTTTTTTGTCTTGTTGTACCTGTTATGTATGAGGGGCGGAGCCTTAGGTGTTCACTAGGGTGGGGCAACCCAGTGGCTGGGTTGTGATACTGTGTGTGTGGGCAGGTCTGAGAGGGAACAATGGCGCTTGCTTCACTCTCTGCCAGTTTTCAGTCACTTCTCCTGCTACCCACAAGCAAAGTGGGCCCTTCTGATGCTGATTCCCATGTGGGTGGGTTTGTATACATTCTAGGACCCTGTGGGTCTCTTCAATGAACTCTCCTGTGAGGCTGGGAGTTTCTCTTGCTGCCGCCTCAACCCCCCACAGGTGGTTTCAATCAGTGGTTTGAGCCTTTATTTCCCTGCGCTGAGAGCCCTGTCTCACTCCCCAGGTGTTTCTCCCAGTTTATCTGCACGGGAATGTGGGGCAGCCAGCTTCACCAGCCGCTGCCTCGCTGGCCTGCTGCAGCCTTGCCTGCCCTGCTCCACTATCCGCTGTCTCACCAGGTCTGCCAGCTGCTGCCTTGCCTGCCCTGGTCCTCCAGCCACCACCTTGTCATGAGTCTTCTCTGCCCAGGTGCCTCGGTTCGCCCCGCTTCCCGTCTCCGCCCCTCCTACAGGTCTGGATGGATGTTTCTTCTTTAACTCCTTAGTTGTTGGACTTCCATACAGTTCAATTTTTGTCAGTTCTGGTTGTTTTTTCATTTTTAAATTGTTGTTGTTCTTCATTTGTTTGTGTGAGGAGGCACAGTGTGTCTACTTACGCCTCCATCTTGGCCGGAAGCTGCCTATTGAAGTCTTTACCCCATGTTTTAATTCAGGTTATCAGCTTTTTGCTGTTCAGTTATTAAGTCCTTATGTATTTTAGAAATTAACCCCTATCAGAGGTATGATTTACAGCAATTTTCTCCCACTGTTTAGGTTGCCTCCCCACCCTGTTGGCTGTTTCCCATGCTGTGTGGAAGCTCTTCAGCTTCACACAGTCCCTTTGTCTGCCTTTGCTTTGGTTGCCTGTGCTTTTGGTGACAGATCCATGAAGTCACTGCCAAGACCAATAGGATGAGTATTTCTCCCTGGGTTTTCTTCTACGAGTTTTATAGTTTCATGTTTATGTTTAAGTCTTTCATCCGTTTTGGGTTAATTTTTGTATATGGTGTGAGAGAAGGGTTCAGTTTCTTATTTTGCATGTGGAGGCCAGGTTTTCCCAGCACTCAGTGTGTCGTCTTGACATTGTTGTGGATCGGTTGACCATATATGCACAAATTTATTTCTGGGCTCTCTTTTCTGTTTCATTGGTCTATATTGTCTATCTTTCTGCCAGTTCTATGCTATTTTAATTACTGTAGTTTTTAATCTATAGTGAAATCAGCAGCTTTGTTATTTCTTAAGTTTTTTTTTGCTCTTTGGGGTCCTTTATGGTCCCCTATGAATTTTAGAATTTTTTTCTACTTCTGTAAAAATGCCACTGTAATTTTTAAAGTTAGATCTATTGTGGTGACGTTGGTTAATAACACTATATGAGTTTCAAGTGTGCTCTCCATAGTACATCATCTCTAGATTGCATCATGTGCTCAGCACCCAAAGCCTGGTCTCCTTCTGTCACCATATATTTGACCCCCTTTAACCTCTTCGTCCTCCCCCCAACCCCTCTTCGACTCTGGTAGCCTCGTACTGTTGTCTGCATCTATGAGTTTGTTTTGTTTGCTCGTCTGTTTGTTGCTTTGTGTTTCACATCCCGCACAAGGAAAATCATACGGTTCTTGTCCTTTTCTATCTGACTTATTTTTGGTAGGGATTGCACTGAATCTGTAGGTCACTTTGCATAGTATGGGCATTTTAACAATATTAAGTCTTCTATGAACAGGGCATGTCCTTCTATTTGTGTTTTTAAATCTCTTTCATCAGTGTTTTATAGTTTTCAGTGTACAAGTCTTTCTTAGTTTACTCCTAAGAATTTCTTTATCAGTATATTGTAAATGGGATTGCTAACCTAATTTCCTTTTGAGGTAGTTTGTTGTTAGTGTGCAAAAATGAAACTGATCTTTGTATGTTGATTTTGCATCCTGCAACTTTATTGAATTTGTTTAGTAAAGTTGAATAAGTTCAAACAGTTTGTGTGTTTGTACATGTGGAGTCTTTAGGGTTTCCTGTATAAGATCATGTCATCTGCAAATAGATTTAATTCTTCTTTTTCAATTTGGATGCCTTTTATTTCTTTTTCTTACCTAATTGCTTTGTCAAAGACTTCCAGTACTACGTTTACTAGAAGTGGCTAGAGTGGGCATCTTTGCATTGTTCCTGATGTTAGAGGAAAAGCTTTCATTTTTTTTGTCATTGAGTATGAGGTGAGCTGTGGGCTTTTCATATATGCCCTCCATTGTGTTGAGGTAAGGCCCTTCTACTCCTAGTTCGTTGAGAGTTTTTATCAAAAAAGGGTGTTGAAGTTTGTCAAATGATTTTTCTGCATTTATTGAGGATTATGTGACATTTTTAAAAAAGACTTTATTTTCAGAGAGAGAGGAAGGGAGGGAGAAAGAAAGAAAAAAACATCAATGTGTGATTGCCTCTCACATCCCCCCTACTGGGGACCTGGCCCACAACCCAGGCATGTGCCCTGACCAGGAATCCTACCAGTGATCCTTTGGTTTGCAGGCCACCTCAGTCCACTGAGCCACACCAGCCAGGGCTGGATTATGTGGTGTTTATTCTTTATTCTGTTAATGGGGTATTTCACATTAATTGATTTTCATGTGGTGAGTCATGCTAGCATCCCAGGGAAAATCCACTTGGTCATACTATATGATCCTTTCAGTATGCTGTTGAATTCAGTTCACTGGTGTTTGTTGAGGATTTTTGCATCTGTATTCATAAGGATATGGCCTGTAGTTTTTGTGTGGTGTCTTTGGCATTATGGTAATACTGGCCTCATAAGTTAAGTGTCTTGGAAGAGCTTGGGAAGGATTGGCATTAATTCTTCTTTATGTGTTTGATGGAATTCACATTTGAAGCCATCTGGTCCTGGGCTTTTCTCTGATGGGAGGTTTGTAGTTATGGATTCAGTCTCAGTGCTAGTTAAAGGTCTGGTTGTACTTCTTGTTTCTGTTTGATTTGGTTTTGTTAGGTTATGTGTTTCTAGGAAATTATCCGTTTATTATATTATAGGTTGTCTAATTTGTTGGCATGTAATTGTTCATATTGCTCCAGTGATCTTTTCAATTTCTGTGGCACCATTTGTAATGTTTTGTCTTTTATTTATGATTTTATTCTAGTTGGGTCTTCTTTTTTCTTAGTTTAGCTAAAGGTTTGCAAATGTTGTCTGTCTTTAAAAAAACTATTTTCTGGTTTTATCACTAGAGAATTTGTCCATGAATTGTTGAACTAGGGCCGCATGCAGCTCAGGATGGCTATGAATGCGGCCCAACACAAAATCGTAAATTTCCTTAAAACGTTATGAGACTTTGTGATTGCATGTCGCACTGTATTTAATGTGTCGCCCAAGACAACTCATCTTCCAGTGTGGCCCAGAGACTCCAAAAGGTGGGACCCCCTCTATATCATACAGTAGGTGTAAATTTATGTTTATTTTTTTCAAGAAGCTGCCACACTGTTTCCATGGCAGTTGTGCCATTGCACACTCCCATCAGCAGTGTGTCAGAGCACGAGTCCCGCCCCTTCTCCACCAACAGTCGGCAGAGTCACTGTTTTCATTTTTAGCATTCTGACAGGTGTGTATTGTTACCTGTTGTGTTTTTATTTTGCATTTACCTAATGACTAATGATGGTCACCTTTATGTGCCTACTTCCCATCTGTATTTCTTCTTTGGTGAAGCATCTGTTCAAATATCTAACCCCTCCACCCCTTTTGGTTTTTTATTGTTGAGCCTTGAGAGTTCTTTACATATCTGGGCACAAGTTCTTTATCAGATGTATGCTTTACAAAGCTTTTTCTCCCAATTTGTCGTGTGGTGTTCATATATAAAATTTATTAGGGTTACACTGTTAATTAGGTAGTTTTCAAGTGTACAATTCTATAATACATCGTCTGAGATTGTATTGTGTATTCACCACCCAAAGTCAAGTCTGTGTCCATCGCCATCTATTCCCCACCTTTACCCTCTTCTAACCTGCCCCCACTCCCCTTCTGTCTGGTAATCACCACACTAATGTCTGTGTATGAGGTTTGTTTGATTTTTCTTGACCCTTTCACCTATTCCACCCAGCCCCCCCCCCAGCTGTCAGTCTATTCTCTACATCTATGAGTCTGTTTGTATTTTGTTTTATTCATTAGACCACACATGTAAGTGAAATTATATGGTATGTGTCTTTCTCTGGCTGGCTTATTTCACTTAGCATAATGTTCTCCAGGTCCATCCATACTGTTGCAAAGAGTAAAATTTTATTCTTTTTTATGGCTGAGTAGAATTCCATTGTCTAAATGTCCCATAGGTGTTTTACCCACTCATCTACTGACGGGCAGGTGGGCTGCTTCCAGATCTTGGTGACTGTGAATAACGCTGCAGTGAACATAGGGGTTCTCATGTTCTTTCTAATCAGTGTTTCAGGTTCCTTTGGATATATTTGCACAAGTGTCTTTTCATTTTCCTAAAAGTGTCCTTTGGAGAGTAGATGTTTTAAATTTTGATGAAGTTCAATTTATCAATTGTTTTTTATGGATTGTGCTTTTGGGGTACATCTAAGAAACCTTTGACTACCTCAAGGTCACATATTTTCTCCTATGTTTAATCTGTACATTACATGGTTTGAGGTTTTACGTTTATGTCTGTGGTCTGTTTTGTGTTCATTTTCACATATGGTACAAGGTATGAATCCACGTTCATTTTTTAAAACGTTCACGGGCATTTGTCACAGCACATTGATTAAGAAGACTCCTCCTTCGTTGCATTGCCTGCGCACCGCAGTGGAACATCCATGTCCGCACAAGTGTGGACGCTGTTCATGTTGGTGCTGTGCCGTTTTAATCCCTGTAGTTTTAGAATAATCTCTGAAACCAGGTAGAGTGAGCCTTCTTTGTCCTTTTATTTCACACATATTTTGGTTATTCTAGGTCCTTTTCATTTATGTATGAGTTTTTGAATGTGCTTGTACATTTCCATCAAAATTTGCTAAGATTCTAATTGAATCCATGGGTCAGTTTGATAAGAATTGACATCTTAATGATACTAAGTTTTTTTATCACATGTATCTAAGTTGTCTTTAACTTTTCTCAGCAATATTTTGTAATTTTCAGTGTATAGATTTTTCACATATTTTACTAGTTTTATCTCTGTTTTTCGTATTTTTGAAGATATTGTGATGTTATTTTTTAAATATTAATTTCTAATGTTGCTGGTGCACAGAAATGAAATTAACTTTTGCATATTGATGTGATATCCCACACATCGGCAAGCATTTTCTGTGAAAGGCCAGATAGTAAATATCTTAGGCGTTGCAGCCCTAGATGTCTCAGAACGACTCGGCCCTGTCCCTGCAGCGTGGAAGCAGCTCAGATGCCACATGGAAGGGACGAACAGGTGCTTGTGCTGTGCAGGCACCCTGTTTACAAAGCCAGGTGGTGAGCTGGTTGTCGGCCATAAGTCGTAACTTGTAACCTTGTTTAACTCACTTCTTCTAGTAGCTTTTTTAAAAAGTAGCAATTCATTAAGATAAAATTAATGTAACAAAATTAACCATTAAAAACAAATCATTCAGTGGCATTTAGTATATTCACAAGGCTATGCAACCACCACCTCTGTCTAGTTCCAACACATTCCCATAATTTCAAAGTAAAACCTTTACCGATAAAGTAATTCCTCTCCATTATCCCCTTCCCTTAGCAATTACAAATTTACTTTCTGTATCTATAGATTTATCTATTCTAGGTATTTCATGAGAGTGGAATCATACATGACCTTTTGTGTCTAGCTCCTCTCACGTGCTGTGACACACTGGGGTTTCGTCCATATGTTGCAGTGTGCATTGTACAGCACCTCACTTTTATTTGTGTCACAGCGAACATACCCAGTCCCCCCTGAGGGGCCTGTGGGCTGTTGCCTCCTTTGGCCCTTGTGGCTGGTGCTGCTGCTGTTTCCTGGCTTGAGTACCTGGTTTGTGCTCTCCCGGTTGTGCGCCTGGTTTGTGCTCTCCCGGTTGTGCGCCTGGGAGTGGAATTGCAGGGTTGTCTGGCAATTGTGTTTGACTTTTGATTAAGTCTAGTAGCTTTTTTAGTTTTCCACTATCGTGGATTGCATTGGTCAATTCTGAAATGTAAATCCCATCCTGTATTCCCGGGGTTACCCCTGGTCTCGGCATGTCACCCCTTTAATATGCCCTGAGGGCCCGTTCACCGAAGTTTTGTTTGGGATCTTTGCATGTATGTTCATGACGGATATTAATCCACAGTCTCCTTTTCTTGTGATGTTTGTCTAATTTTGGCGTCAGGGTAATGCTGGCCTCAAGGAATGGATTGAGAAGTATTTTCTCCTCTTCATTTTTTTCGGGAAGAACTTCTGTTGAACTGGCATCATGTTTTCCTTAAATGTTTGGTAGAATTCACCAGTGCAACCTCTGGGCCTCGAGTTTTCTTTATGGAAAAGTTTTTAACTACAAATTCTGCTTAACTGATAGATACAGGGCTATTTAACAGATGTTTCTTCCTATTTTCAGCTGTATTTCAGATACCATAACACCCATTAAAAAGGTACAATTCAGAGGCCTTCATGCACTCAGGAGCTGTGCAACCATTGGTGTAGTTTAATTTTGGAACATTCCCATGACCCCAAAGAAGCCCTCCAGCCCCTTGAAACCACAACCTGCCCTCTTTCTCTGTGGCCTTGCCTCTTCGGGGCACTCCGTACAGGGTGGGGCAGAAGTCAGGTTACAGTTCTGAGTACATGAAACAGAGTTTAGTCTTGTGTATTAATTATTGTATTTTCTAGACAAGCAACTGTAAACCTATTTTGCGCCCTGTATAAGTTGATTTATAAGTCTTTTGTGATTGGCTTCTTTCATTTAGCATAATGTTTTCTAATTTTATCTATGTTGTAGCATTCCTTTTTGTTACCAAATAATTTTTTCACTGTGTGGGTATACCACATTTTATTTATCCATTTATTAGTTGATGGACATTTAAGTAGATTGTTTCCACTTCTTGAGTATTATGAATGATGCTGCTTTGAATGCTTGTGTAAGTTTTTGTAAGGACATGTTTTCAATTGAGTATATACTAAAATATATAATTTGACCTTTAGCTCAGGTGATGCTCGTCTCATCGATGCTAATTAACGAGCTCACGTTCCTGTCTGTGCGCACTGGCTCCAGTGGCAGCCTGGGCCAGCTCTCCGTGTGGGTGAAGGGTGAGCAGGCTGGCTCCTTCCTCCTCTGTCAGTCTCCCCACTGACTAGGGAACGTTCTGTGTGAAAGACGAGGCCACACAGATTTACAGCTTTCCCTCCTCTTTTATTGTTATGTTTTATTAATTGCGCTATTGCTGTTGTGCCAGGTTTCCCCACTTTGCCCCCTCCCCTTCTCCCCCCTCCGGCCATCCTCACACCCATGGTCCGTGTCCATGGGCCACACACGCGTGTCTTCCGGCTGCTCTGCGCCCTGCGCTACACGGGTAACAACCGAGGCTGTCGCGTAACAACCAACTTGTGCTTCTTAATCCCCTCACCTCTCACCCATCCCCTTGGCCCTCCCATCTGCCAGCCATTGAAATGCTCTGTGTCTATGGCTCTGTCTCTGTTCTGCTTGTGTTTTCATCTTAATTGCCTGGGTGCTGCTCCTCTCCTGCTTTGAGATGCTACATGTGAGCCAAAGGTGCTTTCTGAGAGGATGTTCAGTGGCCCTGGGTGCCCTGCCCAGGTCTGACAGCTGAGAATACATGAGGTAAGGGAAACGTGGGCCGGAACATCCAGCCTTCCCCAGCCCTCCGCAGACCTCTGTCAATCAGGATGCGCACGGTGGGACATTTGGATGCAATCCTTGTGTTCACATCCCTGTCATTCACCTTGACTTTTTCTGTACGTTTTTGGGGAGTGCACTGAAAATTTCCATTTTCCCTGGAACTTCCCCGAGGATTTAAAAAAAACAGTTAATGTGTCTGCAGCACTTGCTGTGTGGTAGGAACTGAGCTAAGCAGTTTAAACATGTTGCATCTCATTTAATTCTCTCATTCCTTTAAGTTGCTGGTATTAGTTCCATGTTTCAGAGGCAGAAACAGGCCCAAAGTATCTGTAGAACTTTCCCAAGATTGCAGACTTGGTGACAGAAGTGAGACTAGAACCCAGGTCTGTCCTTCTAAAGCTGTGACTACCGTTCAGTATTTGTGCCCTATGTCACAGCATTTAAAATGTGCTGTTTTTTCTTACTTAACATGTTGGCGATCTCTTTGCATATGGTTGTCTTAGGGCAAGCACAACATATACCTAATTAAACATCAGGGGAAATTTGTTACTATTACATGAGTGAGCCTGGTCTGCGCTGCTGAACTTCACCCACCCGCTGATGCCCAGCACAACGACACCGTCTCCTCGCAGGCTTTCCTGAGCAATGGCCGCCCCTGCCTCTGTTTCAGATCCGTTGTGCCGGCTCCCGGCACAGGGGAGGGCAAGCAAATATTTCCTTGTCTGCCTCGTATTTTTTAAATACATACTTATTTCTAAAATATACACATTGATGTAATTTACGTATCATAAAATCTACTCTAAGTGTAAAATTTAATGACTTGATTCTATTTACTGAGTTGTACAACCGTTGCTGTCATCCAGCTGTGGGACATTTCCATCTCCCTGTAAGGGTCCCTACTGTCTCTGTTGTCCCCGGAAGGCCAGGGGTATCAAACTCATTTTCACCGGGGGCCACATCAGCCTGGAGGTTGCCTTCAAAGGGCAGAATGTGATTTTAGGACTGTGTAAGAGTAACTACGCCTTAACTAGGGGCAAGGAGCTCGGCGCTGCCGCCGGGTAGAACCAAGGTGCTGGGCTGGATTCGGCCTTCAGCCCAGATGTCGTCTGCAGCTCTAAGCCCCCCTCTGTCTGCTTCGTCTATCTCTGTAGATTTGCCTTTTCTGCACGTCTCACGTTAAGTGAAGTCAGATGCTACACAGTCTTTTGTGTCTAACTTCTTTTACTTAGTATACTGTTTCTGAGGTTCATCCGTACTGTGGTATATGCATCACTATCTCTTTTATTGTAGTGTCGTGTTCCATTGTGTGAACATGCCACATTTTGTTTGTGTAGCTATCAGCTGATAGACATTGGCTTGTTTCCACTTCCTGAGTGCTGTGAACACCTGGGGGAGGAAGCCCTGTGTGCACGTTCCCACTCCTTTTGAATAGGTGTGCTAGAGTCGAGTTGGTGACCGTCTTGGATTCCTTGGGGCAGGAACCTCCCCTGGGAGTTTCAGTGTTGCCACGGCGCATGTTCTTTGGATGGGCTCACCTAGCAGGACCCCCTTCAGATCATGCCACACAGCAGGCAGTGGCACCGACTGGGGAACGCTGGTGATGTAGCCTCATGTGCTATGAACCTGCATTTAGTTTTTGTGTACACTGCCCCGCTCCCCTTACTTGGGACGAGTTTGATTCCCATCTCAATTCCCTGGAGTCATAGCAACAATCCCAGTGGTTCTGGAGGCCTTCCCAGCAGAGCCCATGCACACTCAGACGGAAGTCCCAGCAGTGCCACACTCACTGTGACGAGTGTAAGTGGCCTGTTTGCGGTGTGTGCACATCATGGGCCCCACTGACTGCTTCTGGGGAGGGACAGAAGAGGAATAGGCTATGAATTCTTTTTAAAGTGGGCTGAATAGCATGAGGAAAGTTTTATGGGTGTCTGGTGTGGTCTCTGTGAACTCTTTTTTTTCCTAAGATTAACTTGTCCACACCCAAATAAAGTAGAAATGTTTCCCTAACAAAGTAGTGTTTAATTTTAGGAAACAAGTCTGATATAACAAGAAGGGCTGCATATTTTCACCAAAGAAAATGCTATGAAGTTACGAATACTGTTAGAAGTCATTTACTACCAAGTGTGAAAGATGAGTTGAAGGTCTGAAAATACTAGTGTAAATGCCTCTGTATTTTTACCCTCTTTTCTACACCAAAGTCTGCTTCTTCCTTTACCTGCCAAATTAAGAATACATTTTATTTTATTTTAAAGATTTATTTATTGTTTTAGAGAGGGGGAGGGAGCAAAAAAGAGAGGGAGAGAAACATCAGTGTGTGGCTGCCCCTTGTGCATTCCTTACTAGGGACCCAGCCCACACCCTAGGCATGTGCCCTGACTGGGAATCGAACCGGTGACCCTTTGGTTTGCAGGCCGGCACTCAGTCCACTGAACTACACCAGGCAGGGCCAAGCTAAGAATAAGTTTTAATTTGCATCACTATTTATAAACATCTTTATTCCTGAGTTTGAATGCAGCCTGTGTGATCTGTATCACTTGAAGAAATAACTTTGTTAATTTCCCTAGGGGTAGTTGTGGGACAGGTTCTTCAGGGTGTATGCCAAACCAAAGCGTATTGTCATCTCTGGGCAGCCACTGCTTCCCACCATCAACATTCCCTGGGGACAGGACACAGGTTTGTGAGAAGGAGCTATCACTGTTAAGTGACGTAGTCAAAACCAGTGTGTTAGCAACGGGGATTGGACTGAAGGACACCCTGCTCAGAGGCCAGTGCTCACTCTGCACAGACTTCATCTCCTTTGGAGCTTCACATGGGCACTTCCATAGCCGTGCTTAAGACTTAGCATGGACTTGAGAGCCACACGTCATGTTTAACACACACAAGGACAAAAAGTCCAACAACTTAACCACTTCCAAGCTAGTCAGATTACTCAGTTGAGTTTGGGCCAGCTTCCTTATGGAAATGCAGTGCGGTTAGCAGTCCTGCAGCGGTGCTTCAGAGAACTGCGTAGGGCTGCAGGATTTCAGTGAGCGATATGTTGAAATACTACGTCTGTCCCCTAGTCAGTGTTCAGAAATGCAAAACAACAAAATTTAAAAACAAACAAACGGTTCCCTGGGGGGCTTGCAGACCAGAGACACGTTCTGACATGTGATAAATGGCCTTGGAACACACTTTCCATTCAAACCTCAGGGAAGTGGGCGGCCGCAGTGCGGAAGCAGTTGTTTAGCCTCTGAGCCCCCCTCTCTCGCGCTCTAGAAGTGGAGCTGGTAGCTTCCTCAGCTCTGGGTTTCGTTTGTTACTGGGCAGGTGGGGATGAGCTGGCACGCGTGCGGCTGTGCGAGTGCACAGTGAACACACGACGGAACCACGTGCACACGGGCTGCTGCCACTTTTGCCTGCCCAGCTCGAGACGCTGGGGATGTGGGTTTGCTGTCCACATGCGTTCAGTCACTCTGAGTGACATCCGCACCCAGGACAGTGGTGGCGCTCTCCTCTCATGTTCTGTTCTCAATATTTATCATGTATGTGGTAGGCGTGTTTCAAGTATCCTTAGTGCACATATGATGAATAAGGCAAATTTAGTTTTTAAACCAAAATGCTTTTTTTCTTCATGATGGAGAAGAGAATATAGGAAAGTTTGTTAGATCATCCAATTCATGGATATAACCTGAACACATATATTTTGGAAAAAAAATGAATCGGTTGCATGGAATAGTTGTGTAATATCACTGATAGTTTCTAAATACTAATTCTCTTTTCTGGGAGAAAAAGCTCCTTTTAAAGTGAGGAAGGTAAGAACTTTGACAGGATCACGTGTATTTGCTTGCACACAGTGCCATTTTTTGTGGTGGTTATGTGGAGAAGCCTCGGGAGGGCGCTCTTCCACCCTCAGCCCCCTGCAGTGACCACACAGGACTGTGGAGGCAGGGACGGGGCAGTCCTGGGCCTCTGGCACGGGCACTGAGCTCCTCTTGGACTTGGGCCGCGTCAGCAAGCAAACACTGCCACACGGACTCTTGAAAGCCCACATCAGCATCTCAAGGTGCCTGAAATGATGACTCTACTTTCAGTAGAAAAAGGAGGAAAACTGGAACTGCATGCATCCTACAAAAGCATGTTGGAGCCACACAGTGAAAAAGCAGGTTTTTTTTTTATTATGCTGTTTCTCCATATTTGGCATTGCTGTAAATGGCTAACTAATGTTTACCGCCAATCAGTACAAATGTGTGGTTTGGTAATACCAGAACAGTAAATTTAAATGAAAGATAAAAGTTAAACATTTCCACACAAGATTTACAGTCTGACATTTCACTGCGTAGGTAAAAAGACTTTTTTTTTTTACTAGTGATTATTATTCAGCATGAATAAAAAACTACAACTTTTATTTTTAAACAGGAGTCACTGGTTTTAATTTTTACACATTTTAAAATTACTGTGATAAAAAATAATGAAAAAGCTTCTTAATAATGCCATACACAGTATAATATAGATTTGTCCCCATTATATAGCATTTGTTTAATATACAAAATAGAATATTGACACACTTGAATCTATATGTAGTTAAGCAAGTTATTTGAGGAGGGTATGTTCATACGCCTTTCATCAGAAAATAAAATCCCTCCCTTTGGGCATTTCCTAGAGGAAAGCCAACCCTTTCTCAGTGGCCTGGTGGCTCACCCTTGGTGGACCAGACTGGCCAACCACAGCCCGGAAAATGATGGGACTTCCACTCAAAGTGGCTAAAGTGTCCTGCTTCCACTCCTACCGTCCCTGCCAACTCTCAAACCAGGCACATAGGAACACCTTCCACCACAGCTGCAGTCTTTAAATGACCAACCAAGACCAAAACCTCACTGAGGGCTGCCATGGTTCCTGAATGCTGATGGATCAAAGTGCAGTGATACTGTTCGTTCCACGGGGACGCGGTCCGGAGTCAGTGACAGCCGGCTGGCAGACACGAGGCACTGGTGTGGCCCGCGCCCCCCCCCATCCTGAGTGAGGTGGGCCTTCCCTGCTGTGCACACCCAGAGTGAGTCCTCTGCTGTTACCAAACTTGTCGTGGACCCGAACCATGCTAGTTTTCCTTTTGGGGTGCCATTTTTCAGAAGGCAGATGCTCTTTTAGGGTCCCCTCCCATAGTTTTAGACAATTGGGTCTCTGTACACCCCAAGGGTCACTTTTCTACCAGTAATTAAAAAGACTTCAGGCTGTGTTGTTGTGAGTCACCTAGGTGTGTGGCCAACGCTCACTGACGTCACTACAAACAAATAGTTTGGGACGGCAAGATGTCACATACATGGAAAACGAAGCTGCTTTCAAATAACACCATCTTTTCTCACTTAAATCCATGATTAGACGTAGATGAACAACATAATTAGGACAACTGCTTTCCCATATATTCAAAAAGGGCACAACTTCTTCTTCCACAGCCTCCTATAGTTTTATGAATGTCAGTTGATTTCAACAACAAAGTGCACACAGCTGTTTTTCACTGACCTCTATTTTTTCTAAGAGCCAAGGATGTTGGGACTAAATATGATTAATGTGTGATGTGCTTTCTGGTTTTAAGCATTTAACATTCTATAAATGAACAATAATTTGCCTTCCAGAAGGTTTTTTTTTTTTTGAAAATTAACACTGTCATTGATAATAATATTCAAGCGATATTAGGCACCAAAAATTTCACATCCAGCTGGGTTACAAACCATCTTAAAATACCTTGAGATCAATTTAAACCATTACAAAAGAACATTCCCTTTTAGATAGCATTCAAAAAGCAAATTATTACGTTTTTATTAAATAATTTCTCCAAAATACTGAAAAATAACAAATAACATTCAAATAGCATTCAAAGAAAACATAAACATCATTTTGGGGGGGGGGAATGAACTCTTGTAGGATAGAAAGGAATTAGTGTATTATTGGCAACCTATGAGATTCTGCACTATTTACATATTGCTGGTACCTCTATGCGCATTATTGCCGAACTTCTAAAGCCTCTGCTTTTGCTGACCTGTGGGAGAGGCTGCCTGTGAAAGTGCCCCGCACCCACGTGTGAGCACCTCCCGTCTCCGCTCACACTCGGTGGTGCGAGGGGGACGCAGCAAACCATGCTGCGCTGCCAGACTCACTGTGGGAATGAGAAAGGTGGTCCTGCCGGAGGCAGAGGATTGGGTCCTCCGTGATGGGCATGGCCAGAGCCCCCGCAGCCTTCACCGCACACCGGCCAGTCTGCCGTCCCTCTTCCCCTAGAGCAAACCTGTTTGGGTTTGAGACCACTGCTGCCTGTACGAACGCTTGCACTTGTCATAAATCATATAGGTTATCCATCAACATTTCTCTGAGCCCTACAAAAAATATAGAACATGTCGTGATAAAACAATCTCATCTAAAAATCATTCTTATTTTACACTATATAAGCTATTTTACAATCATTTTAATAAATTGCATGTAAAGCTGCAGTAGCCCTTCCCTTCCCAGATTAGTGAATACCAATATGATATATATCTGAAACTATAACTAAATATAAAAATATATTAGAAGTTCCATATTCTTAATATTAGATTTTCAGTTTTCTATTACACAAATAATTTGGCCACTTTGAATAGAAATCAAATTTCTTGCGGCTTAGTAAATATAAGTTTTGAGTTTACAGAAAGTTCGTAAGGTGCACACAGATAGGGCTACTACAGCTTCTATTTCGTTTAAAATGGTAATTCTCAACAGTGAGGAAAAATTTACAAGACTTCTGTTAGACTCTGGCACATACAGGGCTGTGAGGGATGTGTGGTTTCACAAACATGGAAGTCTGACGCACAGTCTAAGTCACAGAAATCAGTAGCTGAGCTTTCCTGTACCACCAGGAAAGACGGACCAATTGGTGACAGATGGGAATGTGAAAATGGGTGTCTAGCCACATTTGCCATATTAAGATACTGATTTGGGGGGTCAAGTTCAGTGAGAGGAATTACTTGGTCTGATTAAAATTTCTCAGCTTTGTTTCAGCTGGTTATATAGAGTCATAACTTTTAAGAACTCACTCAAACTACCGCAAAAGGTCCTGAAGGGCAGCACGCTAGCTTTCTTGCCATCTAACCATTGCAGGGACAGACAGGGCCTCTTGGTAGTTGTTTGTCTGAATTAGTCTTTTGCAACCATCATCCACAGTTTACCCGGCAGGTCACTGGACTAGGTAGGTGCTTTCTACCAGTTAGGGCGGTTCATTTGCACAATCTATATAATTCTCCACTGAAGCAGATATATACAAAATATGAGCTTTTTTGACAAGAATACTGGAGATTTGAGTCAATTTTTGTGGTCTTCTGATAGCGGAGTGCCATCAGGTTAGAAGCACCAACCCATTTTCACACAGGAGATTAATGTGCAGAGTTGATGAGGAAAGCTATGAACTAGCTGCCCATCTGAAGCAATTGTACGAGAACTTGGATACAAAAATTACGTAAGAAAAAAATGAGCAAGCATAGTTCACTGAATATAAAGGAAATTGTTAAAACCAGACAGTAATAGCTATAAAAGGCACAACTTCCCTTTTCTGATATACACTTGTAAACTTGTTTCAGGTTTCCATGCATAAATCAAAAAATATGCTAACTATATTGGGCAAAATACATCAGCAAAAAGTCTAGAAAATTCTGTCCAGCCAACTGTGAAAAATATGAGCAGAAAGTTCACTGTGCAGACTGGGGGCACTGGTGGTTTGGGTGCCATCCTTCTCTGACACTGGAGATCACCCCACGTCACTGTTTCTGATTTCGGGGACCCACCCACTGTCACCTTCTACTTCTCCCGTCCCGGGAAGTGACAGCGTAACTGCCTCTGTGGCCGAGTCTGGCCCTCTATAAACCACATGTAGTGCGTACTTAGAACAAAACAAAACAGTAGCCAGACATAAACAAAAAAGGAAAAATAAAACAACTGCTCTAGGACAAACTGATAGTTTGTACGATAAAAGCTATAAAGTCAACTTTCTTTAAGGCAACCTTTCTTATTAAGGCAGTCACTTTTGATGAAACAGAAGTTTTTTGACATTTCCACTTGAATATTTTGGTAACTGATTGGAGATGATTTCAGCTAACATCTCTGGGAATTCAACACTCATGCTCTTATCCAAAAACGTTTGGAAGCAATAGTTAAGGAGACTTTCAGCCACCTACAAAGAGAAGACAGAGTAATGATTAGTCTCAGAACTTAGCAGTACTCACATCCCATGCCTGTTGGCCTCTATTTTTTTAAAAATATCTGACCTAGATAGAATATACCAATTTCTGCTGGAATTTCCCAAATTAAAAAAAAAGTTTAGTTAAATAAAACGAGCACTCAGTTACCAAAGACATCTTGAACCCCTTAAATTGTACACAGAATTATATGAAATTGTCTCGTGATGAACTGTAATACTATAATACATGAGGCCTACTCTATTTAATAGATTAGTCAAGTAAAATCAGGGGATTCTACATTTTAAAAATCAATACTGTTAAATTCTCCACTAGCATCATGATGTTATATGCACATGACCACACGGCACTAAATTGCATAACTGGCCTTAGGAAAAGAGTGCCAAACTGAAGTCACAGCTTGAATTCAAACCATCATCAGTATCCACAAGTGGGAAAAAAATATGGGTGTGCAATTATATACACTAATTAGAACATACTTGACGTCCCAGAAAACGCCTCTGACGTTTGGATTTGTGTCTGACACTTACGTCATGCATGGAGTCCAGGAGTTTTGTCAGCTGGTAGAACCGCTGCCAGTTCTGACTGGAGTTGCCTTCCCTCTGGACAATGGCTTTCCCCAGCTCTTTGATGTAGGTCATCCTGATCTCATCAAATAGCTCCTGGCTCTTCAACCCTTCCTTAGGAACTGAAAGACCAAGATGCAGTCAATTAAATTGTGATCACTCTTCATGTGCTCAGAGTGTGGCATTTATTAAGAGCATGCTTCATGACTTCACGATGTTGGTGTGATTTTAGTGCACTCTATTAAAACATAAGCATTTCAAAGGACCACGAAACTACAGCCAAGAAAATAAGGGATCAGAGGAAACTGGAGGACTGAGCCTCGGGAAAGTCACTTAATTTCGCGTCTGTGAAATGCCGCTGGTGGTGCACCTTCCTCTCCAGTTCACAAGGCCGCCATGAAGACCAGATACTGACAGGCAACACGGTGGCTGCCATTCTGCCCTTCGGTTTAGCTCTAGTGCAGACATGTGGAAAGCTTCCACAACAGTTTTATTCCACCAATTACATCTTGGAGTATCTGTGATATCACCAGTCACTTAGAACCTTAAAATCAGTACACAATGCTTTTTATTAATCAGTGCATTAACATACTGAATTGACATGATTCCAATCTAAAAAGAAATGTGATTTTTTTAATGTGGCCTATATATGCGCTTCCTGGAAAGGAAATAATCTGCCTTCCCTTCTCTATTCAAATTTAGTAAATACCTCATGAACTGGGGATCATAAAATTGGTATAAAATCAATTTTTGATACTATTCTTAAAAAACAGATACTAGTAAAGATTGTGAGCAGAGAGTTAGTCATGGTTTCACTTACTCTTACAGAGATGATTTGTGTAGTGCTACATTTCTGAAAGTGTTCCTAGGAACTCTGGTTCTGTGTTAATGGCCAGGGAGACGAAGATTTGATGGTCCCAATGTAAGCAAAGATAAATGTTCAATACAGAGTGAGGCGTATTCCTGGATATCAGACCTTCTCAGAGCTATAATTATGCAGTCTCCAGACGGGAACATATTTTTCCCCAAACTTCACCGTTGCTGACCTCTTAGGAAATGCTGGCATAGAGGAAATGCTGAATTTAGGAGCAAGAAGTCTTCATTTAATTACTTGCCCTGTGGACTTCTTTCCTACTCTTTCTCCCTAGATTTTTTTGATTTTCAAAAATTTAGATATAATTAACATGACATTATGTCTCAGGTGTGCAACATGATTACATATTTGTATATGTTGCAGAATGATCACTGCAATAAGTCTAGTTAACATCCACCACTATGCATTGTTACAAAAATTTTTCTTTGTGATGACAATTTTGAAAATTGTCTTAGCAACTTTCAAATATATAGTACAGTATTATTAACTACAGTCCACATGTTATACATTATATCCCAGTGATATTTATTTTATAGCTGAAAGTTTGTACTTTTTAGCTCACTTCACCCATTTTCCACCCTCTGCCGCTGGCATCCACCAGTGTGTCCCTGTGTCTAGGAGCTTGTTTTTGTTCTTAGGTTCCACATATGAATGAGGTCATGGAGTGTTGTCTTTTTCTGACTGGCTCCATTCACTGAGCATAATGTTCCCCAGGTCCATCCATGTGTCGCAGATGGTAATATTTCCTTTTTTATGGCTGAATAATATTCCATGGGGTATAGAAATCTCTCTTTCATGTCTTTCATGTTCCCTTTATCCACATATCCATTGATGGACACTTAGGCTGCTTTCATATCTCACCCACTGTAAATTTGTCAGTGAGGGTACATGTTTTTGTTCTCTTTGGAAAGATACCCAAAAGTAAAATTGCAGGGTTATATGGTAGTTCTGTTTTTGTTGAGGAATCTCCATACTGTTTTCCATAGTGGCTGCACTAATTTATATTCCCACCAACAGTGCAAGAGTTCCCCTTTCCCCCACACCCACACTAGCACGTGTCATTGTCTTTTTGATGACAGCCATTCTGACAGGTGTGAAGTGTTAATCTCACTGTGGTTTTGATTTGCAGTTCCCTGATGATTAATGATGTTGAGCACCTTTACTTGTACTTGTTGGCTATTCTGTATGTCTTCTTTAGAAAAACGTCTATTCAGATCTTCTGCCCACTTTTTAATTGGATTATTTGTTTTTTGAGTTGTATGAGTTCTTTACATATTGGGTTGGCCAAAAAGTCTGTATGTTTTTTTCCATAAAATAAACACATTTTCATTTTTATCAATAACTTTATGGATTTGGATATTTTGAGTATGTCGGCTAACTCCCACATGGTATAATGTTGATCTCAATGTCTCGATTTTGTTGCTATCAACTTCAACTGATCCACTGGACCATGGAGCATCGTCCAGCGACACATCTCCAGCATGAAACTTGACAAACCACTTTTGACACGTTTGATCAGTCACAGTACCTACTCCACACGTGGCATGAATCTTTTTTGTGTGTTTCAGTTGCATTTTTACCTTTCTTGAAATAATAAAGCATAATATTGCCAGAAAAGTTGTGTATTTTCTCTCATCTTCAATATTAAAATGGATACACAAAAATTCACCAATTTTGGTAAGTTTTTTAAAATGCACACTGATGTGACAACTGTCACAATACAGTCTAATAAAGTCGTTTCGAATGAAGTTAAAGACAACTAAGTATTACTAGAGCCATCTTACGGGGAAAACTGAATGGACTCTTTGGCCAACCTAATATTTCTGGATATTAACCGCTTATCAGATACATGATTTGCATTTGGTACATTAGCTTTTTGATGGTTTCCTTCACAGTGCAGATGATTTTGTAATGAGTATTTTAAAATATTTAACCTTATTTTTTTTACCTTAAAGTTTATTTTGATAATAACATAGCTGCTTCAGCTTTCTTTTGGCCAAAGCAGTGGTCAGCAAACTATGGCTCGCAGTCCAGTCCCACATGCAGCCCGTGTTTGTAACCAGTGCTTCACTGGATGACAGCCACGCCTGCCCTGTGTTGTTGGCGACTGTGTTTGTGCCACAAGGGGCAGAGTGAGTGTAGCTGTACCAGGGAATATATGGGGAGCCAAAAACATTCACCATCTGGCCTTTTATGAAAACGTTCGCCATTACCGGGTTATACCATGCATAGTATATCCTTTTACCCTGGGCATATGCCTGGGTCACTTGTGATGCTGCTGATATATTTGAAGTTAATTGTACCACCTGTTGCTTCCTCTTATGATACTTTTTGTTTATCCTTTTCCCCTCCTCTCATTTCACTCTTTTGGATTGTTTTTCTCACCATGTTGTCCTCTCTTCCTTAATGTTTGCTGCGTTATATACACTTCCTGTTTCTAGTTGTCATCAACACTCATTCTTAATTTACTAAACTCATTTTTTCTTACATGTAATTATTGTGTGCTTCAGTTCTATTTTTTTAAACCCCCAAAGACATTATTACTGTTATTTTATACATAAATGTTAGGTTAGATGCATCTACATATGTACCACTTTCTTTGTATCTTCTTAAAGATGGGATTACTTTCCCTTAGCCTAAGAATTGATATATCTTTTTTTTAAAGATTTTATTTATTTTTAGAGAGAGTGGAAGTGAGGGAGAAAAACATCAATGTGTGGTTGATGGGTGGATCTCATACACCTGCTACTGGAGACCTGGTCTGCAACTCAAACATGTGCCCTGACTGGGAGTCGAACCAGTGACACTTTGGTTCACAGGCCAGCATTCAATCCACTGAGCTACACCAGCCAGGGCTTGATAGGTCTTTTAATATTACTTCAGTAAGGCTTTCTGGTGGCAAACTTTCTTTTAGCCTTCATTAAAAAAAAAACAAACAAAAACCAGTATATTTAGACCATTAAAACTTAAAGCAATTGTTTGATATATTGGGATCAGTATCTGCCATGTTTGTAACTGTTATTTGCTTATTGCATTTGCTCTTTGTTTCTTTAGTCTTCTCTTTCTGCCTTTTCTAGTTTTCATTGAGCATTTCTCAGTGTATCAATTACATAGTACTGCTTTTTAAATAGTTTAAAGTGGTTGCCCTGGAGTTTGCATATACATTCACAAATACAGAGGACATTAAGTAATGGGGTGGGGAGGGGGCACAGCTGAAAATCCACTTGTAACTTCTGACTCTACAGGTGGCCCTTTGTATCTGTGGATTCAATCAACTGTGGTTGGGAATGTGAAAATACTCTTTTTGATCTGCATTTGGTTAAATTTGAGGATGCAAAAATCTGAATACAAAGGACTAATTGTAGTTATTCAAAAAAATCTGCATATAAATGGACCCAAGCAGTTCAAATCTGTGTTGTTACAGGTTTGCAGTCTGCATCCACTTTCAAAATATCACTACAGGTAGTGCAGGTACCGTACAACTTAGTCCCGGTTCCTCTCCCATGGTCATCCCTTTCAACATTGCTGTCACTCATCCAGCTCATCCATATGTTGTCATTACCCAGCACGTTGTTGCTATTATTACTTTTAAACAGTTACCTGTTAGATCAATTAAAAAGAAAAATAAAACTTCATCTATTCCTTTTCTAATACTCTTCCTTTCTTTATGTAGATCCTTGTTTCTGGCCTGTATCATTTTCATTTCCTCTAAAGAACTTCTTTTAACATTTTATGAAAGGCAGGTCTACTAGAGACAAATTCTCTAAAGTTTTTGTTTGTCTGAGGTCTTTATTTTGCCTTCACTTTTGAAGGAGAATTTCACTGGATACAGAATTCTAAATTGGTGATTTTTTTCTTTCAGTACTAAATATTTCACTTCACTCTCCTGCTTGCATGGTTTCTGATGGGAGTACTGTTATATTTATCTTTGTTCCTCCATAGGTAAGCTGTCTCCCCACCCCTGGCTACTTTCAAGATTTCCCCCTTTATCCTTGCTTTTCTGTACTTAGAATAAAATATGCCTAAGTGTAGGTTTTTTTTGGTTTCTGTCATTAATTTTGGAAACTTATTAGTCATTATTACTTAAAATAATTTCTTCCATTCCTTTCTGTCTTTTACTTCTGATTTTCCTATTACTTGCATGTTACACCTTTTGTAATTGTCCCCATTATTCTTAAATATTCTGTTCCATTTTTTTGTCTTTTTTTCTCTCTGCATCTGAGTCTGGTAAGTTTCTATTAACTGTCTTCAAGCTCAGTGATTCTCTCCTTGGTGTGTCCAGTCTTCTGATGAGCTCATCAGAAGCAGTCTTCATTTCCACATTACAGCATTTTTAATTTCCAGCATTTCCTTTGGAGTCTTTAAAATTTTCACCTCTGCTTATATTACCATGTGTTCTTATATGTTGTTTACTTTTTCCATTAGAGTCCTTAACATAGTAATCACAGGTATTTCAAATTCCCTATCTGATCATTGTGTCTGTGCCACAGCTACATCTTGTTCTAATGCATGTTTTTCAGATTTTTTTTCTTTCCTTTTAGTGTACCTTGCAGCTTTTTGCAAAAAGCCAGAAATTGTCAGAACTAAAGTAGACTTATAGTGTAAGCCTTTCTGTTGATCTGGCAAGAGGCTAGGCTGTGTTAAAGGTCTGGTCTATATGTTAGGAGGTTCCAGTCTCCTTGTTTTTATTTTTTCCCGTTGTCTTTCCTTCTTAAATATCTGTGTTCTGCAGCTTCCTCCATTCCAGTTCAGTTATTACACTAGAGCTCTGTTGCTGTCGTGGTAAGGTGTTGGGGATGTGGAATGTTTTACACCTTTGGGATTTAATTTGCTTTAGTAGGCCCGGCCCCTGGGCTGTGTCCTGAAGAAGTGCTTCTTGAACCCATTTTTTCCCTTCCCTTTCAAGGGGTGTCCAACCTTTTGGCATCTCTGGGCCACACATTAAATACATTGCAACACAGAATCACAAAAAAAAAAACCCTCATACTATTTTAAGTAAATTTACAATTTTGTGTTGGGCTGCATTCACAGCCATCCTGGGCTGCTGGTGGCTGCAGGTTGGATAGCCCTGTATAACAGAGAAACATAGAGGGGCTAAAATTATGAATTTGCCCCTTCTCCCAGAGCAGATAAAAGCTTTGTTATAGCAGTTTCCCTCAGCGGGCAGAAACATGAGGGGACCTTTCCCAGGTCTTCACCATGGGAACCCGGGCTTCAAGAGGTAAACCCCAAGTCAGTGTGGGGAGGCAAGCCCCCTCTCAAGGCTGAGTCCCAGGAGCTAACTCTCTAGCTACTGCTCACTGGGTCTTCAGAATTCATCAGAGCTACCACAAGTTTGCCTACCAGTCACTGACTTCAGTAGCTTCTGTTCCCTGAAGCTGACCTTGGGCTGTGCTTCTCCGTATTTGCCTATTCTACAGATTTTGAGGTGGTGGTTTGCCTTGTAATCTCGACCCTCTGACGGATTTAAGAAAAGCCACTGATTTCCAGCTTCATCAGGTTTTTCTTGTTGTGAGGTTAGGTAATAATTTCCAAGCCGTTTACTTGTCAGAGCTGAGACTGAAGCTCACCTTCATTTTCTTTCCTTAGCATTTTGAAAACATCATTCCTTTTTCTTCAGTTGCTGTTGTTCAGTGAAATCGCTTCTCCTTTGAAGATGTTTTTTCTCTGCCTGTTCAGGGATCTCCTTGTCAACCTTGCTGTTGAGTCAGTTGGATTTTGTCAATACATAATACTACGCGGAATTCACTGCACTGCCTGGATATAGGGTTGGTGTCTTTTCAGAATTCTGGACAGTTTTCAGCCATTACCTCTGTGTGTGCTGCCTTTTCCCATCTCTTTCAGCATCCATTTTGGATTTGCGGTGCTTATGTAAAGCCAGAGCTTTTCCAGCTGGTGCCCTGTGCATGGGTCACCAACGGGTTCGGGTTTCCAGTGCCCTCACTCGTCGACCTCCGTGTGCTCCACTGTACAATGCCCTTTTCTATGTTCATTATGACATGGAGACTGAGTTATGAAACACTGTTTTAGACCTCCTCCCTCAAACATGTCTCTTGTTCCCTTGTTCATTTACACACACACAACACATATATAAATATATGTACATACATGCATGCATTTCAACAATTTTGTTCTGGCTAATTTCTTTAAGTTTATAATTTGAACTTCAGTTGAAATGTCTGTTCATGTGCGTCTGATCTGTTTTTACATCCATCCATTGTTTTTTCATTTCAGTTATATTTCCAACCTCGTTTTTAAACTTACTAATAACTACAGCGCCGTACCAGGTCCTGCAGATGCCCTCTGAGAGCTGGTTGCAGAGTGCATCTCACCTCTGTGGGCTCCCACCTGCACTCAGTGTGCAGTCCAGACCTTCGGTGGGAGGCGAGGGCGCTGTTCTGGCATTCTCTCAGAGTGGAAGTCTAATTACATCTCAGGGCATGTATTTTCATCCTTATGAGTCTTTTTCTCTTCTTTTTAAGAACAGTGATATGTATTAGTTCAGTTTATTTTTTCTTAACTATAGTTTAAGTCGGGTATATATAAAAATTTTAACCATATTTTTTTACAAATAAGACTGGTTAGTATCTTGGTCCTGGCTTATACTTGGATATTATGTCAAAATCATGATTGATCAGAACTTTGTTTACTCAAATAACACCAAGCTAACTTCAAGTGTACTGCTGAGGGTAACCATAAAATTGAGTCTCTAGTAATGATCTTTACCTTTAGGTTTTTTAATGGGTTGTGACAAGTTTCCTAGCCTTGATTATGATTAAGACTCCTTAAATCCATGAACACCAAATGAGTTTTTGTAGAACAGATAATATAAAAGCATTATAAAAGCTTAGTTATGTGCACTACCCATAGCTTAAAGTTATTTAACATCTTTATAATGAAAATACATTTACTATTGGAATAAAGACTTTTTTTCAAATTGCAAATTTACTTATTTGTATTTGGAAAGGGTATTCAGCCATCAAAACTCAGTATTTTATAAACACTAACCTAATAAAATTAATAGAATGACCTAAAGTTTATTACCAACTGATTCACGTTCTTATTGTTGAAAATGTCAAAAATGACCTAATTTTACTCATACAGACAAGATACTATCGAGTAGTCCTTTGCTAGCTGAGAGCAGTCACTAAACTTTCCAGACACAGATTCCTATTGCTGGTTTCTAGCCAGACCACCTCCTCCCGACAGTCCAGGCCCAGGGCTGCATTAACTGAGCCTCTAATGTTAATCAAGAACATTTTGTAAGATGTCTCTCCCCCCACCTCCCGCACTGTCTTATACATGTTAGTACTCACTGTGTAAGTAAAATTTTGACACAGTAACAATGTAGTAGAGAAATCTACTAGTCTACCTCCTAGAGGGGTGGTGTCAAAGGTCACAGGAAGGAGGAAGTTGACACACAGACTCAGCTGAGACCCCTGTGTGGCTCACATCCCTCCACACTTCTCCATGGCTCCGATGGGCCATACTGATCGAGGTATCAGGGGCTGTGCCCTCTAAAATGTTACATTTGTGACAGTCTGACTAGCAGAGAATAACAGACTTGGTGTAAGTATTCAGGTTATGTATACAAATAAACCTTTGTTTCTAGACTTCTGTATTTCATGTTTTTGACACATTTGGAAGTGAGTTTTAGAAGTGAAGAGGTGTTCCACAAACCTGATGATAGAAGCAGTAAGGTCTTCATACAGAGAAACTCTTCATATGATACCTGAAGCCTCTGTAACTCGGAGGAAACAAATAGCATGTGTTTACATTGATCAAACAGGAAGGGTAGAGTCATCCTCTCCCTGTGGAAGACAAATATCAGTGTTTGAATTAGAAATAAATAGCACTTGTTTAAAAAAAGTACAGATTTTTAGGTATTATTTTGCAAAACTATGAACCCATAAAGGAAAATCTATTATTGGAGTGGCCAAAAAGTCCATTGCTTTTTCCATACAATGGCTCTAGTAGCACTTAGTTGTCTTTAACTTCATTTGAAACAATTTTGTTAGATTGTACCGTGACAGCTGTCATATCAGTGTGCATTTAAAAAAACCATCAAAATTGGTGAATTTTTGGGCAGCCATTTTAATATTAAAGATGGAAGAAAATATGCAACATTTCTGGTGTACTATGCTTTATTATTTCAGGAAAGGTAGAAATGCAACTGAAATGCAAAGATTTGTGCAGTGTATGGAGAAGGTGCTGTGACTGACTAAATGTGTCCAAAGTGGTTTGGGAAGTTTCATACTGGAGATTTCTTGCTGGATAATGCTCCATGGTCAGATAGACCACTTGAAGTTGAGAACAATCAACATTATACCATGTGGGAAATAGCTGGCATACTCAAAATATCCAAATCAATAAAGTTACTGGTGAAAATGAAAAATGTGTGTTTTATTTTATGGAAAAAAAATACAGATTTTTTTTAGACAGCCCAGTACAAGACTGTTAATGTTAATTCCTTATAGATCAGAATTTTAAAAATTTTTCCTTAAACTTGTTCTTGGGTCCGAGCATATAAAGAAACTACTGAATAACCTAATTTTACATTGGGAAAATTACTTTTCTATCATGCATGCCATGTATTGTTTTATTTACTTGAGTGTTTAGAAATTTATTATTCCTACAGATTTTATTACCATATGCTCATTTAAATCAAGGTTTTATGGTAGCATTTGAATATTTGTAGGTAAGTTTTAGATCCCACCCTTCTGAAAATCCAAAGGTACTTTTCTGCACAGCATTCCATTCTAAAGACAACTATGTTTATAGTTATGCAGAGGGTCACAGTCAGCGCCAGGCTTTCTGATACTCCAATCTGCCTCTGACAGATACTATGTGACTGAATACTCTCCTAACCAAAGGTGCCAAATAAATTCTCATTTGGGATTCTCAACAGTCGTTATCACAACTACGATTTCCAAACAGATCTGTAAAGTTTCCTAACTTTTTAAATGACACTAAGAGTCTGAATCTGGGCCCAGTTCATAGTTTTTAAAAATACTTCAGTATCTGCTTTGTTTTTTTTTAAAGTTTTTGACAGAAAGTGATCTTGGGCTTAACAGAAAAAAAGTTGGTATTTTCAACTGAAGATGTAGTTTATTTCTTCATATGATAACATGGATCAGACACAAATGGCACCAGCCACAGTGGTGATACAGGAGCTCCATGGCTCTTCACACCTAAAATCTGCTCTCACTAGGAGGCACTCCCCCAAGGCCCTAAAGGAGCTCAGCATTCCTTTCCTGGGAGGTTATCTTTTTATCTTTCAGTTTCTAATATGTGGTAGTTTTGACAAAGTTACAATGTAGTAGAGTAAAAGAAATCATTCTGGTTGGCATTTAAAAAAAGTTTTTCTACAACTTTTCTGACCTAAGGGCAATGATGAAAAACTGTTTTACTAGCCACACAGAGGGTCAGACCTTGGCTTCACACTCTCTGACACCCAGTGCTGCCTATCGCGGACACCAGGTTGGCACTGACACCCACTGAGCTGAAAGAAAGGGAGAAGGCCTTCCCACCTCACACACAAAAAGAAGTCAGAATGGCCTTTTCCAAACTGCTGTTTGTCTAAGCCATTTATCCTGCAGTAGAGCTGAGCACTGAGAAAACAATTCTGTGATTCCCACCTTCATGTAAGGAAGGCATGTGGCACGATCAAGCTATGCTGTGACTGTTTAAATCTCAATGTGAGTGTTGCCAAAACAAAAACCCTGAATTAGGTTAATTTTATAACAGAAGGCTGAACTGGTATATCATAGAACTCTCCACTCAGTTTTTAAAATTCCAATGACTTAAAATTGTGTTTTTAGATAGTGACAATAAATAAGCATGGTTGGATTCTGAAACAAACAAGTACTTAGAGATTTTAAATGTCTTCAAGTTTACATATAAGCCATATAAATTTATCAGTTAATTTAAAATTTGAGCAAACAAAGCTTATTGAACTGTGATGCCCCTGGTTTGAATAGTCGTCTTTTTGGCAACAGGCAGTCAAGGTGCCCCCGCCCTAGGACACAGACACCCCTCAGTGTCCGTATGGAGACCTGGCCTGGCTGAGCACGAGACAGCGCCTGTCAGCTGAGGGCAGGGACATGGCCTTTCTCCTTCGAGTCTCAGGTCAAAATGACACCTCCTCCCAGAGGCCATTAGCCACTCCATCTGATAAGAAGCTCTGTCCAGTAAAAACTTTATCACAATCTGAAATTTTACTTATTTGGTGTTTATCTGTGTCTCTCCAGCTGGAATGGAAGTGATAAAGGTGTGAAGCCTTGCCTGTCTTCTCTGCTATAGACCCAGGCAATGCACGTTATGGATGTGATGAGTATTTGTCATTCCCCTTTAATCCATTCTCTCTATCATGTTAACCCTCTCTCTCAAACCTTCCCAGGCTTCTTGGCTCCTAGGATAAAATCTACACTCTATTTTGTGGCATACACAGTTCTGCTTGACTCTGTCTCCGCTCACTTCTCTAAGCTCACACAATACCCTCCGTGGCTTTCTCTCAGTTCCTCACACATGCCAAGGTTGTTTCCAGCCTTTGCCCTCATTTCTTCTGCCTGGAATGCCCTCCTTTTCAAACAACAGGTTCTATTTAGTGCTCAGCTATTTAGAGAGGTCTTCTATGTTCCCAAACTCTAATAGCATACGCCTCTCTCTCCTCCCCTCTGTCACACTATTATATCATGGCTCTCCAAAATAATTTTGGCCACGTGCTTTTTCCCCATCAGGATGTTAGCAGGGCCATCATCTATTGTATTCACTGTTATAGCTCAAGCTCCTAATAGTATCAGGCACTTGGTAGGTACTCATACAACACAGTGCTGGGAAATAAGTGTTACCAAGAGAGAAGCAGCACTAAGTTTAACTTAATAGTTTAGTCTGGTGTTTTAGACTAGTTTTGCATGCAGCTATCCTAATAGAGGGGAAAACCTGAACTTTCTGCTTTAGGTAGTTCCTATTTATCCTGCCAGACACATGGTCTTAGAATTACCTAGTAGTAGTAGCATAAAGAAAATGTGTCTTGACTCTAGAATTAGCTACTACTTGTGCAATGCCTAAGAATTTCCTTTAAAATATCTGGAGCTAGTTCCATCTAGTCTCCACTAAAACACAATCATGCAAGCTTACTACATCGTAAAGCCACCCCCCCCCCCACCCCCCGAGATACTAGAGTTATGTTTGTTTCACCTCCTCCAAATACCCTTTAGGCTGTCCTTGTTGCTTTGATGCCTCCTTTCCTCCTTCCTCCAAGTATCTCCTGTTCATCAACTAAGGGTAATGTGTAAACTCCTTGCCACTCTGGACATATTTAACGTTTTCAATGTTTTCATATGGCATCCAGTTCTGAAAACAGACCACTGATGATGCGTGACTCACATAGATGGAGTGCAACGGGACTATTCCAATACTGTGGTATAAGAATTCATTAATTTTTTTTGAACATTTGTCAACACTAAGTACACAGAGCTCACAATGAAAGAGATATCCTTTTTGTTTCCCATGTAAATTCCCCTCTGTATTTTACTCCGCTCACCATGGGTGTGTGTGGTCTGTTTTCGGTGGAGACAGTTACAGACGAGGACGTGTAGGCTGAGGGGGTGGGAAGCAGAGGTCCAGAGAGGAGAGGTGTCTCTTTGCATGGCAAGGGTCAATGTTCCTTACTTGGGAAGAATATGAAATCCCTGTTTGTGTTCTAATGCAGGAGGTTAGCTGTGGGTAGTATTACAAGGTAGAAAGTGATGAGCTTAGGCTGTAGGGTGGAGAGGTCTTACGCAGTGACATGAGCACCGTGAACTGAGGGTGTGTTTGAACGATGGCTCATGGGAGTGGGAACAAGGAGTGTGCGATGGAGAACAGTGGGAGAAGGGAAGCCAGAAACCACGCTGAGTGCACGGGGTGGTCTGTGCGGAAAGGCTGCGCACATCTGTGCACTGGGGCACGTGCGTGCACACTGTGCTTAGGGAAGAAAACATTAGCCCTTGTGATGGCGATTACACTGGAGGCAGAGAACCACTTAGGAGAGCACTGCACCGAGCTGAGGGGGACCAGACACCTGAACTATTTCACAGAGGGAAGCACAGGCCTGGAAGACCACAGAGGGAACAGCTGACTTATAAAATCTTGAAGCTTGGTTGGTTCTCTCCTGATTAAAAAGAATATTCTTCCCATATTCTTCCGAAGTAATGAAGATTGAGTGACCCTTGCCATGCAAAGAGACACCTCTCCTCTCTGGACCTCTGCTTCCCACCCCCTCAGCCTACACGTCCTCGTCTGTAACTGTCTCCACCGAAAGCAGGACCAGCATGAGTTATGTCATGCTGCTCCTTACTGGGATAGGGTTATGTAATTAAAATGCACTGCAAGACTCCATTTTACTGGCTATAGACTTTACTAACCCAGTGATGTGTACTGTTTAAATAACATCCTTAAGTACGCCCTGGGACATAGTGTTGCCACATGTCATGTCTACAATGTGTTATACCTGGCTGGCCTTAAACACTGATAAAGGACTCTATTTCAAGTTGGCCCAGCTCCAAGATACCTGGAAGCATTTGATCCAGTCTTGAATGACCAGAATAGTCCATCTGGAAACAATCAGCTAGTTACAATACCCTATGAATACAGGGAAAATGACTTACTCATTAATAATCAAATCAGGAGCAAAACACAGCATGGTCCCATGTGAATGTTTGTATGATCTCCATCCCAGGGCAAATGACATGAGGAACATCCATGAATACTGCAGCAAGGTCATTTGGTCATCCAGGTGTAAGTTCCTAAATCCTGAAGCAAGAGAAACAAAGGTGTGAGGAAAAACTGTAGTTGGGAAGGGTTTACAGGAACAAATATAAAGGACACATGGACAAAAACTAGGGTGGGGGGGGTGGAAATGGGAGGGAGGTGGGGAGGGATGGGAGTAAAGGACAGAAAACTGTACTTAAACAATGATTAAAAACAACACCCCCCCCACGTAGTTGCCAAAGAGAAGAACCATCTCTGGACACTGCCAAAGGCCTGGCTTCAAGTCAGCCTTGTTTTGGGGGACCTTTAACAGAGAGGAGGTGAAGCTCTAGGAGGGCTCGGTTTTCCTTGGTCATGTGACATGTTAATGATCAAAGCCCTCAGTGCTTTTTACATGTTTTTAAAAATCTCACTGAGGGTATGTTCTTCAGATTTTACAGAGAGAAAAAGCAGTGTGAGGGAGAAACAGCGATCCGCTGGCCTCCTGTATGCGCCCTGACCGGGGATGGAACCCGTAAAGCTGGGTGTGTGCCCTGACTGGGGGATGGTCCCACAGCCCTTTGGTGTATGGGACGATGCTCCAACCACCTGAGCCACCAGCCAGGGCCCTCGGTGCTTTTTAACAGCATCCAATGTTCAAAAACTTGGGAAAAGGTGACAAAAACTGGCTACTCTTAAGGAAATATAAGCTAATTAGTAAAGAGGAAAGCCAAGAGTCTTGGCTTGGGACATTAAATTAAAAACCTTTCCCTGATATTTATGCTGCTTTCCACCTTGACAAGCTAGGGGTGCTAGGGGGTCACATCACACTTGTTCTGTATCTCTGTGTGAGCATCAGCTTGTTGAATCCCTTCCAACTTGTAAAGGCAGGGAAGAGTTAAAATAGCCTATATTAGTATGTTCTGACAGTGTCACTACACCTGATTTTTACCAATTTTACATTTTCTCCCCCTACTTAAGTGTAAAAGGAATTTTGAGGAACTGCAACTCTACTTGTGATGTTACATTGTCCCACCGGAAATTACTACGCTCTGAGTAATAATCTGAAAAGCAGAGGGCAGTATAAAACTTGTATTGCAGACTCTCCACTTTCCCATAACAGAGTATGAGAAATATCCTGGGACCAGATGATGGAAAGCCAGAGTGTTTCTGTTTAAGAAACAGACTCACAGAAACAGATGACAGACTGGTAGTTGCCAGAGGGGAGCGGGGACAGATGGGAAAGGTGAGGAGAAGTAAGATGTACAAACTCCCGGTTACAAAATGAGTAAGTCATGGGGATGTGATGTGCAGCACAGGGAAGAGTCGGTAATATCTTAACACCTGTGTATGGTGACGGATGCTGCTAGACATGTCATAGTGATCACAACATAAAGCACAAAAATGGAAAGTACAAAGGTTTGCATCTTAGCTGTGTCATCTTTTGCATCTTACCTGGTAATGCCTTTGCCCATTTCACCGCTGCAATCACTTGCCGTCCACCTAACATGTTGAGTGTGGTCATGATCCGCCAAGAGGAATCTGGAACAGAGCTATCGTACCCTGCAAACAACACCTCGGGTTCGATGACCTCCAACAGTGACATCAAGGTAGGGGTGACTTGTGGCAACGATGCAGGGACTACTGTTTTGTTAGCAGGATTTTCAGGAGTTTCTTGTGCGACTCCTGTTGCAGCCTGCTGAATTCCTTTGATCTTTTTCTTTGTTTTTCGAGCTGTGGGCATTTAAAAAAACACACAGAAATTAGTTGTGATGGGAAAGTGGAGGTGGCAAAGTTTATTCAAGAGATGTTTTAACTTCTGAAAATATTTAGAATGAAAGAGTAGAAATCTTCTATTTAACACTCATGATGAAATGAGAAAAAATTTTTTCTGCTACAAATAAGCCAGTTACTTCTCTAGTCTAATTACTTTATACAAAATTATCTTACAATAATAAATACTATGTTAAAGCAGTCTAAGCAAATCACTTTCATAATTCTTCCATAAAGTAATTTGTCTTTCACTCCAAAGTCAAATTTTCATTGGTTATATAATGCAAATTACTTTTATTATCAATTAAAAGAATCTAAGCTTATAATACCACACAAGAAACTGTAGCTTAGGGTTGCTCTCAATTATGGTAATATATAGAGAGAAGAGAGCTATACTGTTTAGTCCCTTGCACAAAGTTCCCTTCTTACCAAGACAGAAAAATGACAAAGCAGATCACATGCTGAAGACAGCATGAGTTCTAACAGCAGAAAAATCCATTTTTTTTGCCTCTAATAATGAATACGACTTGGGACTAAAAACATTTGGGTAAAGAGAAAACCTTTACATTTCTTGACATAAATTATTAGTGGGTAATTTCCCTTTTATAAGAGATTTATATTGATGACTATAAACCTAAAGCATCCATTTTCATAGTAATATTATATATAAAGTAACTAAAGTTATCTTTTATCTTTGACTTAGTTTGGAATACTGTAATCAGATTACAACATGGATTCGGTAGTTTTTTTACTAAATGTAGTCATACTTTTTGTTGTTTTAGTGACAAATAAGAATTATTTTTTAGTCTTTGTGCTGCTGAAGCAAGCACAGAATTATACTATTCCTTAAAAAAAAATTTTATCTATCTTTAGAGAGAGAAGGGGGGAACAGAAAGAGAGAAACACCGATCGGCTGCCTCTCGTGCGCCCCCACCTGTGGACCTGCCCCGCAACCCAGGCATTTGCCCTGATTGGGAATTGAACTGGCAACCTTTCTGTTCACAGGCCAGCACTCAATCCCCTCAGCCACACCAGCCAGAGCCCGCTTGACTCTCTGTTTAATTGGTGTCTCACAGGAGATGAGTCTGTCTAACATACAAACATGATCATGTCTCTGCCCTTATTTCACCTAATTCCTACACAGCTTTTTTTTAGATTTCAAATTCAATGTAGCTTCTTCCAGGAAGCTTTCCCTGCCTTTCAGGACAGAATTGGGTGAACCTCCTCATGCTGTGTGGCTGTGTTCCTTTTGCAGTGTGCCATACCATTCTGTGACTTCCCTCTGCACCCCAACTGGACAGTAAGCTCCTAGAACACAGGCACTGTTTTACTCTGTGGTGCCTGCCCTCCTGGTGAGGACTTGCTGCATAAAAGTGTTACTGTCACAAGAAACTCTGAGCACATGGGTCACTAGATCACCATCATCACCTTCATGGAACTTGAAGTTCCAATTAAAGCAGAATTCTAAAGCTTGTAAATGAGAGTATTAATTATAAAACTTGTTACATAAACAGGGTACCTTGAAGAGTTCCCCCCATCTCTGAAGATCACAGTAATGTTGCCTCAAGTATTGTAATTATGTAATTACATAATTATTATGCAATTTAATTGTTTAAGTATATAGTCTGGCCATACTGAATTCAGTAATAAGAGCTGGTGAATCAACAAGCAAAATATGAAATTTCATTAAAAATTTCCTACTTTTATTGAGCAATAATATAAAACTGTGCTAGGCAAGCACATATATACTATAATAACTAAATTATCACATCTGCTTACTGATATTTTAAAGAGTAAACTTTGTATATCCTGAAGAGACAATTCCTTTCAGGTCTTTACATTACCTTCCAGGTTCATTCCAGCTTGGAGACATTTTCGATAGCGGCATGCCGGGCAGTTCTTTCTTCGAATCTTATCAATGATGCAGTCGTTTCTTCCAGCACAAAGATAATTATGCTGTCCTGTATGGAAAATAAAGGTACTGTTAAAATGTCACAGGTGTGAAAGGGGGTTTTTCTAGAGTGACTATTCTGTTCTGTTCTGGGTGGAACACAGCCAAGCAGCAAAGGCACTGGTGACGGGAGGTAGGGTGTGCTTGCTCACGCTGCCATTACAAAGTTGAAAGGTCAACTAAAAAAATCTTTCTTATGCTGGTCAACAAATTAAACACAGGTCATTAACATACTTTACAGAGCATACAAATAGAAAAGTGCACAAATCATAAATGAACTGCCTAAAACATTTTCACAAACCAGACACGTAACTAGCGTTCCGACTGAGAAGCTGAGCACTACCCCACAAAGGCTCTCTCACCCCTTTCTCATCATTCCCCGTCAAGGGGCACCGCTTTCTTGACGGACCGTGCTTTCCACAGTTTCTCCCTTTAATGGTTACAGATGTCTGTAATCTCTATTTTATGATGACTTCTGACCTGATGCTCAGGAGGACTAAAGACAAAGGGGACAGGCTTTAAAATACTGTGAGAGTCCCAAAGGGAAAATGACTTTCATTCAGCTTCATGCCACCACATGCAAATAAACTGTTCCTTGTCCCAGTTTTAAATGAAGCAACAGGTAAACACTTCATCTTGAAAGTTAAGGTTGCCCTCAACTAGTTAGGTGAACCACAGATTTTGCAAACTAATCTACTATATATAAATCTTAAAGAGATTTGTTAATTATTTCATATGCTTTTAGAATATAAGAATGTTTGACATCATCATGGACCACAGATTTTAAAAGACCACTACTGTCCAAAGTCTTGTGGTGCCCAGTTATTAAATAATTGGGTACCAGAAGATGTGTTAGAGGTAGAAGTGTAGTTTTCCCCTGGCAAAAATTTTCATGGAAAATTTAAAAGGAAAAGACTGAAAATCTCCATGGCCTGCCCCCATAAGCACAATCTTGTTATTTTCTTTCAATCTGGTTATTGAATGTTGAAAAAAACTCTGAGGATCTGCTGGCCAGGCAAAAACAAAGGGCCCTCCTACACAAAGTCAGCACAGCTAAATAAATACCCCAGATAACCAAGAGTCCATGCACCTTCCACTAGAGGGGATGCTCTTGAAAAGACTGCAAACCACTTCTCTCCTCAAAAATAAATCATGTTCAAAGAAAATTAAAAAATCAATTCACTAGGTTGAATATGGTTCCGATTTTTAGGAAAAAATCCTCTATGCATAGGACAACCTAATACTTGCCTTGGGTGAAAATAAACTATATTTACTTCTTCCTAATATAAATCACAGTGCTCGTTAAGCATTAGTTCTGAGTAGATGGTTAACTGTATCAGGTTCAATTCTTTGTGACGAATAAGCCACAGAGTTGACTAATGAACCAGTTCCAGAACTGGCCTCTAATACCAAATGTCTGCACCAGCTGTTTCGATTCCTTTCTACAATGTATGTTTGTAGCTGCTTTACTAAAGTGCAAGCATTAACCCAGTAGGTCTATCCTCTATTAAAGCAAAAGTAGGAACAACAGATGTATTTATAGTTGAAACAGTTATAAAAAATTTCTACTCCATAAGAGTATCACCAAATCACCATCCTGCAGTTACTCGGAAAGACAACTGAAAGAAATTACTTATCGCTAAAAACAAAACATTCTAATGCTTTATTCATATGCAAACAAAACTTCAGCATGTGTACATTATGCTGAAAATAACTTCTTTATCCCAGGTACAACTATGTCTTAGGCACATCTAAGAATCTGAGCTACAGGATCAGTGGGGAGGGGGGATTGTATCTAAGTTAAAATTAGTCCTACCTATCTGGTTATTAGTATGAAGTTGGGCAAATCTGTGTCTTATAAGGAGTGGTCAGTTTTTTACAAGGCATGGACAGGAACCACTAATAGTCACTCCTTGTCAATCCTTTGATACGACAAGGGGATATCTCAGTTTGGGGTCTCCCTTTGTCTTATACTACTTGGTAAACTCCCTTTCTAACTAGTGGAATAGACATGAAGGAGAAAAGCCTTCCGGCCAACTGGAATTTCTTAGCATTGTTTTGTTTGGATCATATTTATTTTTGTGGTTAAAATCTGTTTTTGGCAACTGATTCTAGTTTCTATTTGTGATAGGTGTGGTAGCTGACCTCCAGGATAGCCACTATGGTCTCTGTAGTCCCTTCCTGTATTCTGTCAGGATTGTCTGTGTGACCAATAAAATACAGCAGAAGTGACAGTATGTCATATCTGAGACTAAGTTACGAAGACCCTGTTTCCATGTTGGTCACACTTTCTCTGGCAGATCACTTGTTGGGGGGACGCCAGCTGTGATGCTGACAGCAGCCCTGGAGCAGGCTTCCGCAGTGAGGAGCTGAAGCTTCCTGCCAGAAGCAGTGTGAATGGGGTGGGAACAACCCTTCATTCAGGTGAGTGCACCCCACCAGTGGTCTCAACGTCACTTCACAAGTGTCCCAGGACTACCCAGCTAAGAAGCTGCTCCCAAATTACTGACTCTCAGAAACTGTATGACACAATAAATGCCTCATCTTAATCTACTCATTTCGGGGGTAATTTGTTATACAGCAATAGGTAATACAATAGGGATAGTAAAGTTTTTAATAAAAAGAATGATCTCAAAAAAATCTTAATAAATAGGACAGTGGCCTGGCTGGGTGGCTCAGTTGGTTGGAGCATTGTCTTGTGCCAAAGGGTAAAGGGTTTGAGCCCCGGTCAGGGTGCCTACGGGAGGGAACCAATTGATGTTCCTCTCACATCTATGTGTGTCTCTCTTGCCCCTTCCCTCTCCCTAAAATCAATAAACATATTCTCAGATGGGGATTTAAAAAATTATAATTAGGAAGGGTTTACAGGAACAAATTTAAAGGGCACATGGACAAAAACTAGGGGGAGGGTGGTAATGGGAGGGAAGTGGGGAGGTTGGGTGGGTGGGCTGGATTGGGAGTAAAAGGGAGAAAACTGGACTTGAACAATGATTAAAATAAAAAGTATAATTAATAGATAGAAAGGACAGTGATACATAGACATGAACAAGATCATCAAAGTGGTATAGGAAATGGGTAACACAGCAAAGGGCATGTTCCAGGGTTTTCTGCAGTCTGTATACCCTACTTGAAGTATCTAAGTTTTCAGGGTGAACTGTGACTGCCGGCTTGAGCACCTTTCTCCACCTGCTCTCAAAAGCAGTGAGGTACAGTGGAAACGGCACTGATAGGTGCCAGGAAGCCCTTGATCAGAATCGCAGCTCTGTTTCCTGCCTGTGGGATTTCAGTGATGTTTATTAACTCTTCTGAGTCCCCACCCGTCATCTGTAACTCTGGAAAATTAGCACCTGGCTGGCACCTGGCTGGCTGGGCTTCTGTAAGAGTTAAAGGCAATTGTGGAGAAGGTTCTCCTGCAGTGCCTAACACATTATAAGCACTGAATAGAGGACGGCTATCAAACAATGCCCATGCTCTCGCTTTCAACCCAGGACCTGACTAGATCACAAACTGCCAGGTGACAGGTTTTTGTCACACACCTCTCAGGGTGTCAGGGTGACACTGAGGCAAAGAGCCTGTCTGGAGACAGCTGTGTTTCAGTTCTAGCTCTGCCAGCTACACTCCCTGAGCCTCAGGGTCTCAGTCCATCAGACCCAGAGCATGGGAGCATCTGAGAGTTCTCAGCTGTCAGTAAGTGGTACGACACATAAAGCACAGTACCTGGTGCGCAGCTCACGCCCATCTCCATTATGACCCACCAACCAGATCAAATGTGCCTCTGCGCAAAGGGAGCATAAGAAAAAGGGACTCAGGGGAGAAAAGACCACTGAACGCATAACACCAATAGTACTGGAGCTACCCAAAGTTGTTTTCTGTGTGCAGAAAAGAGACTATCAGAATATCGAATAAGAAATTCAAAATATCCTTGATGTGGGTTGCATGGACATTAAATAAGTAAAACTTATGAAAATTTCCTAAAAATAGTCAAATGTTTGGGTATTTATTATAATATGCCAATTTTGGGGATAACTTATGGAAGATTTTCTAAATGAAGTGCTAAGTGTAATACAAGTCATACAAGTTACATCTTTATAATTTTTAAGAAGTGCTCAAAAATATGTATCTGGGCTTCAAAACATTTTCATCATGTCTAAATAGGTTATCAAAGGACTACAGAATTTTAGACCTGAAAGGGACCTTGAGAACATTAAAATCCCAGTAAAGGATGCTTAACACAGTCCACACTTAAACTTTTCTTATTAATCGTGTAATCTAGCCATCACACTTCACTGAAATACTTAAATAATAAATGTTGTGAAAACAGTGGAGCTAATATTCAGTTAAATTTTACCTAAAAACAAATGCAAGAATCTAATTCTGGAGCAGGGATTAAGACCAGAGGGCAAGTAGTCTGCAGTGGTGTTTTTTTATTTGCGAAGCACGGTTAGCCACGTCTCCCCTTTCCCACTGCACCGGACGCTGTCCAGTAGGGCACACTCACACCCAACCAGCACTGACTGCCCTCTGTCCCCCAGCCATACTGCACACGGCCAGAATGACACACTTGGTCCCTGCAGGTATTTCAATCTATAGCCCTGTTTTAAAGAATACTTAGTTAAAATGGAGGAGAGTGAAAAATATTTTTTAAAATACCATATTTCTTTTAAGGCTCACTGTCTCATTCTGAATTTCACTTTCAGAAATCAACATCAGTATTATCTGTGATGCACAGCAATACTATGTTACTATCACCACTGCACTTACATCGTGGAAGTAACTCATCAGTGAAGAAAGTGCTGAACCAAATAAAGTAAGGACGAGAGGAGGCTTCCTTCCCTCGCGTCTGCTGTGCATAGTATCTGTCACTACTTTGTCAGAGCCATTTCACTAAGCAGGAGTGGGCTTTACTTAAGACTTGACTCAATAGTCGGGGCTACTAAACTGGCCAAAACCTGCATCCCTGTGCTCTAAGTTGGGCAACGAGTGATTTTATACTTTGCTAATGTATCAGAGAAAGTAATCCGACAGCAATCCTAAGGAGGAACAACAAAGCTGGAGGAATCACAATACCTGATATCAAACTATACTACAAGGCCAAGTAATCACGACAGCCTGGTACTGGTATAAAACAGACACATAGATCAATGGAACAGAACAGAGAGCCCAGAAATAAACCCACACCTTTACAGTCAATTAATATTTGACAGAGGGAGCAAGCACATACAATGGGCTAATGATAGTTTATTCAGTATATGGTGCTGGGAGAATTGGACAGATACATGCAGAAAAATGAAACTAGACCACCTTCTTACACCACATACAAGAATAAATTAAAAATGGATTAAAGACTTAAACATTAGACCCCAAACCATAAAAATTCTACAAGAAAACATAGGCGGTAAAATCTTGGACATGGCTTGTACCAATAGTTTGCCCAATATATCTCCCCAGATAAGGGAAACAACAGAAAAAATAAACTAATGGGACTATATCAATCCAAAAAGGTTCTGCACAGCAAAAGAAACCATGAACAAAACAAAAAGACAACCCATGGAATGGGAGAACGTATTTGCCAATATATCTGATAAGAGGTTAATATCCAAAATTTATAAAGAACTTATAAACTCAATACCAAAAAAACAAATAATCCAATTAAAAAATGGGCAAAGGACCTGAACACTTTTCCAAAGAGGACATATGAAGAGGCCAATAGACATATGAAAAGATGCTCAATGCCACTAATCATAAGAGAAATGCAAATTAAGACCACAGTGAGATATCTCACACCTGTCAGAATGGCTATCATCAATATATCAATAAACAACAAGTGCTGGTGAGAATGTGGAAAAAGGGGAACCCTTTTGCACTGTTGGTGGGGATGCAGGTTAGTGCAGCCACTGTGGAAAGCAGTGTGGAGATACCTCAAAACATTAAAAGTGAATCTGCCTCTTGACCCAGGGATCCCACTTCTGGGAATACAAGAAATCCAAAGAAACACTAATTTGAAAGAACATAAGCACCCCTATGTTCATTGCAGTGTTATTTACAATTGCCAAGGTAGGGAAGCAGCCCACCTGCCTGCTCATCAGTAGATCAGTGGGTAAAACAACTATGGGACATTTACACAATGGAATTCTACTTGGCTGTAAAAAAACGAAGGAAATTTTACACTTTGCAACAGCATGGATGGGCCTAGAGAACATGCTAAGTGAAATAAGCCAGTCAGAGAAAGACAAACAAACACATGGTCTCATTTATATGTGGAATCTAATGAACAAACTGAACTAACAAGCAAAAGAGAGACTCAGAGAGTCACTGTTGGCTGACAGCTCTGTGGTGGGGGAGATTGGGGGTGGAGGGATCCAGCAAAAAGGAAAAAGGACTCATGGACATGGACAACAGTGTTTGGACTGGGGAGGGGGGGGTGTAAGGGGTGTAAAATGATAATGGAAAAAATACAATAAAAATGTTTTTAAAAAGTAATTCAAACAAGAAAATGACTCACCTAATTTTTAAGGATATGCAAACAGAACTCTAGCCAAAAAATAATAATCCTTCTCTTACTATGAATGAATAATTATTTCTTTAAAAATTAATATAATCAGAGTAATGTTTAGGTAATTTACTGAGGCCACATGGCCCTCCAACTGCTTTCCAGATGACCGAAATACATAATTTTCCCAAGAGGATTCACTGGTGCTGTTAGAAATATACCAGTGACTTCCGGTAATAATTTGCTATGAAAGCAATTTCTCCTTTAAAGAGCTGATGCTCTTGTCCGCAAGCTGAGACTACAACAAGGGTGAAGTCTGTGTTACTACAACATTTGTAGAGTGGAATCACTTCCTCTAAAATGCCTTCTTCCCTGACCTCTGGGCAGTTCATCACTGGCCCCTCTGCTCTGCAATTGTGGTGCCTCGTCAGCTCAGCTTGCATATCACACAGACCATGACCTCCCAGGGGGCAGGGGTCAACTCTCCTGTTGTATTTACACCACTCAGCACCGTGCCCTGGCCCAAAAGCCAAACACCCTTTTGTCCCCCCAGTTCTGTTACTCATTTTTGTCAGACTGAAATAGTTGGTGACTTTAACCAATTAATTTATGGGAATCAAAGCCTGTGATTCTAATACAGTGAGGGTTATGCTACTGTCCAAACCCAATGCCGCCACTTCACAGGATACCACTTTCGTACAGTTACCTTCTGTGCTCTGGCCAGACTCCCTCCCTTCAGTTTATTCTAGTATTGTTCTTAGTTGCTTTTTAAAACTTCTCTTTCCCACTAGAGATCTCGGAGCCACCGTCCACCTCTCCCACCTGTACTGATTTCTAGGCTTAATGAGCTTTGCCTATAACAGAAATTTCAAAATCCACTTTGAGAAATAAGAACCAAAAAAAGGAAAAACAAAACTCTTCAAAACACACACTACCTTCCACTGCTCTTTTGAAGAAGACTTTACAGCTTCCACAAGTCAAGACCCCATAATGGCATCCCGAGGCTTCATCAGAGCACACCAGGCAGAGTTTGGGAGGTGGTCCCGCTGCTGCTGCTGCTGCTGCTGCGGAGGTGGACGGAGGAGAGCTCACGTCTGGTCTCATCCCAGGGCTAAGAAAGGAAGAAAGCAGTGATGTCATTTAGCTGTCACAACTGTCAAAAAAAATAAGCATCAAAATACAGTTCTCTTAGCCTCTCACTCCACTAAACTCTGGCTTCAAGTACTAGCAAGCATTCAAACATCCTACCTACCTAAACATATTCAAATAATTGTTTTATGGAAAATTAAGGGTGAGGTCATTTCCTTTTAAGTATCCCCTAAAAAGATTGTGCTTCATTAGAAATTACAATGTTTTGTTGTTTAGGGTTTGTTTATATTTATAATCACCTTAATTCACTTCACCTTATGAAGGTGATTATAAATAACATTTACATATAATAATACTCACTATTGATGAGTTTTGCTAAATAGATAGTTGTATAACGAACACCACAATCAAGAGACAGATCACCCCCAAAAGATTCTTCCTACACCTTTAATTGCTTGGGACATCAACTTTTTCCCCTAATTTTAATATATTGGGAGGCATCTTGATAAATTTAATCATATCTCACCACAATTCTCCTCAAGCCCCCCGCTTGAGCCAAAGCTGTTTACAGCGGGCGTCTGGTCCGACACCTCTCATCCCCAGTGCCACCCTAGCCAAAACCACAGTTTCTCATGACGTAGCAGAGACCGAGGCAGACACGTTTCTGTGTGTGGCTCTCCCGTCTGCCTTGCAGTGTGACTGGATAAGCACTAGGCTTTCAATAGCAGGGACCATCCTGTCCGCCCCACTTGGAGATGTGCCCTGGAGAAAAGATGGAAAATGGGAATCTGCTTCTTCTGCTAGGTCTCATTTTTCATTTTGCAGACTTTTCACCAAATGAGTGCAGGTCTAGTGTTTAAACATAAACATTCTTTTCCTAATTTTTGTTTTGAAAATTTTTAAACACTCAGAAAAGTTGAAAGATTTATACAATGCATATATACTCTTTACCTGTATTTACCATTCTTAACACTTTGCCGCATTTGCTTATATATTTATACACCAACAAAACAGTGATCCTTAACAATGAAATGCTTCATAATAGATCATACGACAGTTTCCAATGTGGTATTTTCCTACGGAGTTTTCATCTTACAGGCTAACTTTAGCACCAAAACTGCTGTGTAACTCAAAAGTTTCTGACCTTGTACCTTTCCATAACTAGAAAGTGTCTCTAAAAAGAGTTTCTGGAGACTACCCATTCCTTCTCTGGTTATGTGTTCTTCAAAAATGTGAGTGGTGGCAATCTACTTACACTTACCTTTTGGAACTATACATATTAAAAACGGTGTTATTTATCACCTATGTAAGAAAGTTCGTAAGCACACCATTACTTCTCTCTAAAATTTTCACAATCTGCCTATTCTCTAAAAGGGATGATGGCAATGAGGAAGACCCTTCAATTGGGTGTTAGTTGTCCCTTTGTTGTTCGTTATAGCTGTGGCCAATAACAGTATAGCAGGCCCTCAAATAATGTAGCTATTCAGTGTTGTTCTGTGGTCCATTGTTTCACTTAAAGTCACTGAAACTATGGATGTCTTGGAGCTCAGAAACTATGGGATGTGTATGGAGCTCAGTAAGTTAGAACTCAGTGTATTAAATCTCAATTACAAATATACTCAAATTCACAGAGTAAACTAAACTTGTTTTGGTTATCAACATGGTTAGAAATTATATTTATGAAGTAACATCTTTGTTCTGTTTCAGGAATAAAAGTTAAAAGGTAGTTACAGAATGACAGTTTGTTTTATAAATGTCACTCAAAGTAACTAGGTCACTAAACCCAAGAGCTCCTTCCGTCCTCACATAAAGTTTACGGTGCCTTGCCAACCCTCGTCCACCCAGGAGGCTTAGTCAACAGGACAGCATTCCCACCATCCCGGTTCTGGGAATAGGCCCCAGGGGTTCACGCTGCTCTCTGAGTACTGTCAGGAAGAATTTCTGGATGCTTCCGTATCACAAGGCAATGACTCCCTGCTGGATCTGGGAGAGGGGACTGAGAACATATTGAAAGCCTACAACTAAAGGATAATGGGAGCTAACTGTGCTGCAGGTGAGCCACTCGGATGAACGGGACCTGTGGCCACTGTGGAGGAGCTGCTCTGGGCCCAGGTTTTACAGAGAAGCAGGAAGGCTTTGCGGTGAGTGAACGGAGCAACGTGTGAGGGAAGCAGAACTTCCTTGGCTTCTGTTCGGAAGATGCTCCTGGTCCTGCTCAGCCAATCTCTGTCATCTGACGTCTATTTTTAGGGACCAGCCAGTTGTTTGTATATTTAGTTTACGGAAAATAAGTGCAATATTTAAAGATTTGAAATGCTAATTCTCATATGTAGTACTTGTATGTGTGTATGTATTTAAAATTAAATAGCATTTGTAGTACTTTATGGTGTTAAACTGCTTTCAGGAACAGAATCTCCTCTATCCTCTTGACGACCCCGTGGAAAGGGTGCCACAGGCTCTAGGGGAAGTCGTGCACGAGTCGGGGGTTGATTAGAGAGTCTGTTTGTGATCAAACCAACATGCACTGAAAAGCTGTGTGATCTGGGTTGGTATCTACTACTTTGAGCCTCAGTTTCCTCATAAGTAAGCTGGGAAGGACACCACCCATGTGTGTGCTGTGAAAAGAGAACACAGAAAGTCAAACCTACAGTTCAGGTGCTTGCATCTTGCTGGCACCTGATAAAAGTTCATTCTTTTCTCGTTCAAGAAAACTGGAGATTTCATGAAAAGCATTACGTAAGTATTATATAAGTGGAAAACAGTATTAAGTCTAAAACCTACAACAGTACTCCCAAATTCTCACTTATGAATTAAGAGCATCAGTCCACTGAACTGTGAGCTACAGATGACAGAAGAGAAAGTTAAAACTAAATGAACAAATGGATTGACAGAAGTGTGGCTAAGGATCTGGCACCCCTTCACGCAGTCACTCTGGGCTACATCAGATAAGAAGTGAGCACGGGAAGGCTGCCAAGTATACCACAGACATCAGTGGAAAGAAATCAGTTTTTGTCACACAAATATGAGGACTATCGTGGCCTTATAATGAACACCACTGGAAGAAATGGATGAACGCAGAATGGTATTCAATGGCAAATGCAACCCTATGATACTGCTAAAAGAGCTGGGCTACGAGAAAATGGTTAGAACTCAAAGGAAAACCATATGGAATCACCATTTTTTAACGACACATGGCAGAAAGACAGAAAACACAGCACCCTATAATAAGAGTGGGTATTACATTCTGCAGTTGCTGAAGTTCTGTTGGTGACTGACTTACACTTAGGGTGCTTTCTTTTTAGTGAAGAGTCACGGGAACAAAATGACTGTTCCCAATGAACACCTGAATGCTGTTGCCCATTCAGAATGGACACCGAGTTATTTCGGAGGCTACTGAGTTTACGACAGAAAAAACATGTATAAAGTTGGCTTTTTCTATTTGGTTCTCTTGAAGAAAAACAACTGATGGAAAGTCATGGATTAGTTAATCACACATAGTGGGAAGCATGTACAAGGTGGGGCAAATTACACCCTTTAGCTCAGCACGTGCTTCCTGGCACCTGAGTGCCAGGCACTGTGAGGGTACAGAGGCTGTATCTTATAAGGAAGTCAGGTCATGCATGAGGTATGTTACTGAAATGGTAATGAACCTTTAAACTCTGATCAACGTAGGAGTAGCAGAATATTTTTTTAGCTGCCTCCTGTGTCGTAGTACTACTAGGAAGAGAATGAACTACATATACAGACCAGTCATTTCAAACCCTTGCTCCAGGGTTCTGACCATGGTGCAGCAGTGGCCAGCTGACGGCACTAACAAGGAAACAGAGTCAGGCTATTTAGGAATTTTTGTGTGGATGCTATGACATCACATTTACATAAAGGACTGGGCACACACCTGGTGATCATCAAACAATACATCTCTCTTCAATCCTCCCCATTAATTTCTTTTTCTCTCTCTCCCCCAATTTCTCCTTCCCTTCTGGAGTATCCTAGGGAAAGAGAGAAGTACTGTATAAATAGCCTTCCCTGTGAGGGGAAAGTTAATGGTCCCTTAGGAGGTTAGGTTTAAGTAATTGTAGATATTCTTTTGATATTATATCAAAATTCAACAATTTAGTTTTGTAAAGGTTAGTGTGCCGATGTGGAATCTGAAACTATGTTAGTGAACTCTTTGTAACCCTGTCACATCAAATCCACTGGCCCATCTCTCCCTGTGAAGGGATCTTCTACCCACGTATGATTTTGTGCTCGTGTTCCCTGAGTTGCGCAGCCCTTCCAAGGGTTGACATAACTCATTACCCAGCACAAAGGCATCCCGCTTGTTAAGCTCACAGTGGCAGTTATGTCTTCCAAAGTTCTAAAGTTTGTTTGAAAGCTCTAATTTTTATCAATTGGCAACAAATACTGTCAGTTGTCTTCCTTGACACGGTGAGCTGACTTCAGTCATTTTTGAGAAAACGTGTCAGGTAACCAAGGCAGAAAGTCACAGGTTAGCCAGGGTACACCATGAGAAAAGTGGCCTGTTCAGCTCACAGCTTGGTCTCGTGTGCTTTTCTTTGAGACCGCCATCGAATGCTACAGGCTGCACTCATGCTTTCTGCACCTTCCCATTCTGTCACACAGAGAGGTGTGTTTAAAAGACACCCAATCAAGGGTAAAGATTTAACACAATTCCTATTTTGCTTCCTCAAGGATATCCTTAAGAGAAACTGGCAGCTTGCTTTTTTTTAAAACCATGAATGCATGGCAGTGAATGCAGTGCCTACTGTACCTACACGAAGATGCCAGAAGTTTCAGTCATCGTTGTTTTTGTGCCACTCATGCAAATATCAATGCAGTGAACAAGGCAAATAAAAACCATGTATTATCATGAAAATAGTTCTGAAAAGACCCTGTGGCCTCCCTGGGGGTCCAAGGACCACATGTTGAGAATTCCTAGTATGGAGAATAGTGAGGACTCCAAGTCAGACAGGCTAGAATTCATTATCAGACAGGCTAGAATTCATTACCTAACTACAAGGTAATCTCTCTAAATCTCAGCTGCCCTGTTTCTAAATGGGGGCTGTAATGTACCTGGCAAAATAAGAGTGTTGCTTACTAAGTCAGAGGCTTTCCCCCAAAGAGGACAGAAGAGAGATGATACACCATTGCAAACCTGATCTGTGTGGTTGGCTTACCCTCCAATGTAAGCATATTTCATCAACAGCTTTTAATGAAATGCAATAAATCCATTTAAAAAAGTAAAAAGCATATTATTACTTTACAGAACAAGTATTAACATGGGAAAAAATCCTGAAAATAAAGCTTCTACAACTGGATTAATTTTTGCCAACTACAAATAGAATTAGGTATATTCTCACTGGATTAAGAGTTTTGTCCCAAAACCATAAAGCAGCTGGGAGCAGTTTTACTCCCCAGGGGACATTTAGCATTGAGCGAATACGTTCTCGGTTGTCAAACCTGGGGAAGTACCACTGGCATCTAGTGAGAAGAGGCTAGGGTGCAGCTAAATACCCGGAATGCACAGGACAGTCCCCCACAACACAATCATCCAGATGCAAATGCTGGTGGTGCTAAGGGTGAGAAGCTCTTGCCACAAAACTGTAGGCAACATGAAATTGAGGGGGGAAATTTCGACAAGGGCCAGAAACACCTAAAAACCTTCTGAACTACCTTTAAAATGGAGCAGCTGCCCTACGGAGGTAGCCCTAAATGCTATCTGACCCAAGACAAGTCCAACATCTCGAAAAGGAGAGGGAAAACAGAGCTGAGGCCAAGACTATATGGGTCTAGTGATTAACTTGAGTCAGTAATTTAACTTTATTTTTTTTCTCCAGCACTAGCCATAAATAGTGGTTTTTACACATTAAAATCACCTGCATTTTTATCTTTGTTCATTAGGAAAAATGTAAATACTCAGCTGCACATACCAGGCGACTGTACTTTTGACTGCCCATTTATCCCTGAATTAGCTGAAGGGGTACTGATTTGTTGGCACATACAGAATTATATGAATGTGACATTGTCAAAGAAGGCAAGAACAGCTTTGAGAGAATGGCACTCTTATTGCTTTCTTCTATATAACTCACTATAAATGCAGATACCTACAGAATAGCACACAGCTGAGCCAACATAAAAAGGGGAAGGTAACATATCATTTTTCTACTCCCTAAAAATAAAATCTAGTAAAACTACAAATACATTGGTTTATGAGGAAAATCAAGTCATGAGGAGATGTAAAAAAAAAAAAAGTTAATCACAGGTGAGATGCAAGCTCAAAAACAACTCCACAGCCATCGGTTTCAACCCTAGTGGAATGAATTCTAGAATTTTGACCATTTACTGTAATTTGTAATATAACTACTATGAAATATTTAAATAAAGGTAACAAAAAACCAAAAACACTACTCATTTCCACCCTAACTACAACAGTGACATTTTAAAATATCTTATTCCGTTCTTAGAGGGACCTGAGTTCCTCTCACTACACTTAGTGACCCTCACTGAAATGCAGAGAGTTCGCCAACTCCAGCCCTTTCCCCACATTCTGTTTATGACCCCCTATAACACCACGTATCTTTTCCTTCCTGTCTACACCCACTGCCACCGTCGTCTTGCGTGCCTGCCCTCTCTTGCCTCAGCCACCACAGTGGGTTATGCTGAGTAGCCTCCAGGTTCCGGCTGCTTCTCTTTCCATCCACCCACCACACCGCTAAACCTCCTTTTGTCCATCGTGATCAGAAGTCTCCGGGCTCCTCCACTGTGTATGGTACAAGCCCAGTGTGGTCCACAACCTGGTTCTTCTTTCTCTAATCCTATGTCTTCCACTCCTCTACAGCAACCATTTTGTTTCTGTGATTGCCTTAGGGGTCCTGTATCCTACAAATAACTATTAAGTGACTGGAGTGTCCACCAAGACAACCTCCAGGTTCCTTTACCAGTGCCATCGATCACTTTATACAGGTGATTCTCTAATACCTTTCAATGTATGTTCCTATCAATAATTCCTTTTACATAGAGTCCAGCATCTTGTAGTATCCATTAAAGGTTATTTTACTGAACGTATTTATAGGTTATATCTTCATCTGTTCTGCAGAGGAATTTGAGGTAGCTAATGTGGTAGGTTAGATATCTATGAGGTTATACCCAGAATGCAGGCATCACCTCACTACTGCACAAGCTCTTTCATTATGCACATCATCCCCTTTAATTCTCTCCACAAACCTATGAGGGGGGTACTACTCTCAATGCCCTGCAAATGAGGAAACTGAGACTTAGAGAAGCTGACTCGTCTAAGGCGACATAGTAACTAACAAAGTCAGGATTCAATCCCAGGTCTTTCTGATACCAAAATTAGCATTCTTAGCCAGCATTCCACCTTCCTATGATGGTCCAGTGGCAGAACTGGGAGGCTAAGGTGCATCTAGGCCTTCAAGCTGAGGAACGATGCCTTCTGCTTTGTGGAACTGAGATTTGATGTCTCAATGATGCACAGTGACAGGCAGCAAATACCCTGTGCCTGCGTCCAAGCACGGTCTGTGAAGCAAGATTTCTGTCCGTGTAAGGGTTGCCAGAGCAGGTCAAAGTGGTAAACACAGTTCCCTTAAAATTGTGCAACAGTCTGTATTGTTTGGCTGAATTTTTAAATGATCCACAAACTAATGTATATTTCACACTTATGACTTGCACAATTCCTAAATCCCCACAAAGATGCTTGTACAATTAAAAAACAGTTTTTTAATATTTATATTTATATTAGTATAAAGTAAGGAGTAAAACCCTCCGACCAACCTCAAACTTGTCAGGCCACATACTCCCTCCCTTTCCTCAAGCAAAAGCCCAGACTTCAACTCCTAGATTCCTAGCCTTAGTGTGATTCAATTAGAACAAATTATAGTGATACTAACTACAGGATATCAGAGCTCCATCTCACAGAAACTAAGGTCAACAGATGCCCAAAGTAACAGTTATCATGGATCTAGAATTAATGGTTTTAACTAATACCCATTTATGATCTATTTAACCTGCATTCTCCAGATATCAAGAAGGCTGACAACATTTTTTAAAAATACATGTGAATTATGTTAAAATTCAGTAAATTCCTTACTTTGGTAAGATTTATTGGTAAAGTATATAATTAATTATTAGTCAAAACATACCAAAAATGTATTGTGGCATTATATATATTTATAAATATAACATATTTAAGATATTAAATATATTTATCCACATACGCTCTCTTCTCAATAACATTTCATAAATAACAGTGATAATACAAGCTATCATGTAGTTTCACTTCTGCTAAATGTAGCAATAAAAAAAAGAGCAAGGTTTGGTTTGTTTTTCATAGTCCATGTAAGTGTTGATTATTCTAGGTCATTTTTTAAAAATCCTCACCTGAGGATATGCTTATTGACATTTTTTTTAAGAGAGAGAGAAACATCAATTGGCTGCCTCCACACATGCCCCAACCGGGGAGTGAACCCGCAACCTCTTGGTGTGAGACAACACTCCAGGCAGCAGTTCCCCGGCCAGGGCACTGCAGTCATTTTAGAATATTCACTCTCAAATGTTCAACAGAAAAGTAACTTCTGTTTCTTCTAACATGGTATCTGCTAACATTTTAGAAACCATATGGGAATGGAAGAGAAACTTTAAAAGCAAATAATGCTGTGACTGTTGTTTTAAAGTTGTGGGGGGATATTCTTCATAATGTAAAAATTTCCAGGGCACAGGCAGCAAGCACTCTTTGGAGGACAAATAAATAGTAACTATTGTTGCAGTGGGAAATTTGCAATCTGTAGGCTCTGAAATTGATAACCATTTATGATCAATAGTAATTTTATCTCTAAAATGACTTGCAGCAGATTTTAAAATAAAACCAATACTGCAATTCTCTCGAGCTTGTCTTAAAAGTTCTGTCAAAGTTTGTATCTTCACAAAAGTACTGCAAAAATTATTTTAACTAAACCTAATCCCTCCCTTAAAAGAATAAGAATGTCAATAGTCAGCCATTAGAAAGTATTTTAAAATGGAGCTCTTATACGAGCAGTGAGTTCCGTATGCAGGAATCAGAAGCTGCTGAGTACCAGTGCAGACCTGACAGTCCCGTCCAGTCATCGCTCCAAAGTCTAAGAGAAATGAAGCTTCTGAAAATCAAGCTCTCAATTTAAAATAGCAAAGTATTTTTTAAACTTGTTACTTTCAACAAAATGATCACTTAAAAAATTTTCACAATTCAACACAGTTAAACACAGCAACCAAAGATTGTAAGGTTCTGAGAGGGGCAGGGGAGAGAAGGAACCAATAAAACAATGACTGACAAAATTTTCAACCACTGTTTAAAACAGAACACAAAACATCTTCCATCTGCCAAAAGCATGAATCACAAAATTGATATTTTTAAGGAGAAGTCATGAATTTGTAGCATAAATATCTGACAACTCTGGACTAAATGTTTCATTGCTGAGAAATGATTCTTCCCCAGGAATACTGAAAGCTGGCAAGTTTTCAGACCAGTGTGCACCGGGACCTGTCAGGTGGGCAGTCATTGTGTGAGCCTGGCTACCCCAGGCTGACTAGAAGGCAGTTTGGACACCCCAGGTGTTCATTTGGTGTTTTCTTAGCCACCACTTTCTCTAAGAACCACAGACTGAACCTTAACACTCGAGACATAATAATTCAGAATTCCCAGAGCAAGAGGAAAAGAATCTTTCAAAATTACAATGGAGGTAGTTAGCTGAAGTTTGCCTGAGGAGGAAATCTGCCTACTCCCCAAAAAGGGGGCAAAAGGATAATAGACTAATATAAAGGGAAATTTTTTTGTGATTTGTGAAATGTAGTGTAAACCCTAAACCTGAGAAGAATGAGAATCACCAACTACAGAAAACATACACAACAGAAAACATGAGGCACTCACATTTTTGCCACCTCGGTGGACAGTGGGGGCCTGAGGGTCTCGTTTGGAAAGGAGGCAATCTGCTTCCGGCCCCGCTAGCACCCACACAGGAACACTATGGGCAGGCGAGTGCGAGCATGCGAAGGCGCTTCTGGGTGTACGCCCCCCCCCCACTTTTTACTCAAGTGAGAAAGGCTTAGCTTACCTTTCAACTCACAGTTATAAACTCAATATAAACATGTCCCCACACCGAGGAAAACTCATTACTGTGTCCATGAAGCCCAAACTAGTTTTTTCATAGTTTCTCTCTTTATATCTAGTCCACAGTCTACTCCAATATTATTGCTTTATATTCAACTTGCCAAATAAAGCTAAGTTGGAAGATACTGTTTAAATTATATAAATAATACTTAGAAAATTTGAAAAACATCAAAAAGTTTAAATTAGAAAATAAGCTATCATAATTTTGTTAGAGAAAACCAGTAAACACTTTTATACATATCCTGAATCTTTACAAAAACTGTATTATATTTGTTTTAGGGCTAACACTATAGATGACTGCTTTGTATACAGCTTTTTATATACTAAGCACTGTTCATTTGTTGCTCATCACTTAACATTTTGAGAAAAATTCCTATTCCACACAAATACTATGTTATTACATCATTCTTTGGTGGTGCAAGTATTGAGCTGCAGCGCAGCCACTCCCTCATTACTGGTCGCCCCGTTTTGTCTGTTCGTCACTGTCTGCCCCCAGGTGTGCAGGGACCTTTGCAGACACCTCTGGTTACTTACGCACGTTCCTGGAAGGACGAGGAGAGCCAGCTGACAGGCTGGGCGCTCCGCACGCACGTGTTGCTGCACTGCCTGCCCTCCCTTGCTGGAGAGGAGGCGCATGCACAGCCCCGCCCCCCATCTTTTCTCCCAACAGAAAACACACCAGGTGGATAACTGATGAAAATTGCTTATTTCTCTATTGGGGTTTTGTCTTCTCAATTTGTAAGAATCTTTTGAGTATTTCAGCACAATCTATTGAAGGCATATCTAAAAAACCCTAATTTTAATTCATATTTTAAAATATTTCAAGTCTGATGCTATATATATATACCTATGAGGTTCAGAGCCATCTTGCTCACGTGTGAATACTTTTTTGGCTATATTACAGTTTGAAGTGCATGTGAGCTTGAAAGTAAAATGACTGGCCAAATGTAGTTCTGGTTAAAAGATATGGTTAACACATGCTTTTATTTCAGCTCCCTCTGGAACCCAGTAAAATGAAGGTGCGGTATAAAGGCATAAACCTCTACAAACAAAGATAAGAGAACTGTCTTTTCGATATTTTGTCAATTATATCACAATAATCCCAGGGGAAGAGAAGAAAAGACATAATACCAGCAACATTTTACACTGGCTCAGGCTTTCTGGGCTTGTTGTTGTCAGTGGGGAAAGCTAAGCAGCAACCCACTCGCTATGACAAAACTTCCAGTCTCAGAAACTGGGGGTAAATGTAGGGGATCAAAATAAGTTCATAGTCTGTTTAAGAATATTTACAGGTTTCTCTTTATAGAAATGGCAGGCCCGGTTATGGGGGCCAACTTGCCTATAAAAAAACCCAAAATGTTGCATAAAAAATATTTTTGAAGAATCTCCCTAAGAACACTTGTGAGCTGACAAAATAATTAAGGAATTTGGCTAAAATATAAAGGAAAGCCCCCTGGTCACTTGTGCTCTGAGAAGATTTACACATTTAGACAAATTTCAGTTTCAAATAGAAGGACAGAAAACCCACTAGAAAAACAGACAAATAAAACAAACTTGTATATAATTTACCAAGTAGGAACTCCAAATGGCCAGTAAATGTATGAAAAGATATTCTGCTTCGTAAGTAATCAGGGAAATGCAAGTTAAAACTACCATGAAATACCATTATATACCTACCCGACTGGCAAAAATTAAATATTTGACACGAAGGACCTGAGTTGAAATGGCACACCTCTCTGGAAGACAGTGTGGCATAATCCAGCAGAGATGAAAACAAGAACACCTTAGGACCACAAACTCCATCACTCAAAGAAATTAACATGTCTGTACAATAAAATGTGTAAGAATGCTGACAGCAGCAATTTTTGTAGTAAAAACCCAAAACAGAAACTACTCAAATGTTCACAATAACGGAAAGGATGTAATAAAGAGCGGTACAAGTCTACAGCAACCAACTGCAGCATTATGTAGTAACACGGATGAACTGTACAACATCGAGTGAGTAAGACGTGACAGTCTACTTGGTTAATAAGTTCAAAAACATGCAAACAAACATATATTGTTTAAGGATGTATATGCAGGTTGTCAGAAAGGCAAGAAAATAATCATCGTAGGTGTCAGGACAGCAGTCACCTCCGGGAGTGGAAGGAAGACGGGACTATAACCTTGGAAGGTCATATCAGACCTCAAGTATCCATTAAAGTGTATATACGTGGATTTTTTATTCTCATGTATGCTTTGTTTCATAGTAAGAAATTTAAATTCTAAACAAAATAAACAGGTAGGAAAAGAAGCTGGTAAGGTAATCCTGCTATTACCTCCCCTACTCCAATCATTCTGTTGTCTATATTCTGGAACTCCTAGACTGGTCCTCTAAACTTCTCTCCTGTTTTCCATCTTTTTTTTTCTTTTGGTCTTATTTCTGGGTTGGTTTTTTTCCATTACATCCCAGGTCTTCTGCTGAGTTTCTCATTTACACTTTCATCTCTCTAGGTCCTAAGAGTTTGGTTTTATTCTGAGTGATCACCTTTTTAAAAACCCCTTACTCTTATTTGATGACTGCAGCCTCTTTCTTCTGAACATATAAATGATAGATATTTTTAAGTTCCTTCTTTCTGTGTATTTTTTCCTTCTGTTGTTTGTTTTGAACTCTGTTTTTGACAGTATAAGCTTTCCTTCCTTTCATGCTATCCATCCCCTCCCTCGTTCAAGGCAGGAGACTGGAGGACTTTCGCTGGAAAGCAACGCAGAGGACTCGAACTGGAGGGTTCCCCCTGCAGTTGAGGGTAGAGGGATGTGCCGAAGATGATTAGGTGAGCGTTGTATACCCAATATTGATGGGGTTCACAAAGTATGAAGAACAGAGAGGAGAAAAGATTGAAGAAAAGTTTACAGTGCCTCAGGGACCTGAGAGACAATATCACATGGCCTAAGGTACATGTAAATAAAGTCCCAGAGTAAGAAGACAGTGTGAAGGGACCAAAAAGATATTCAAAGAAATAGGGCTAAAAAGAAATTGGAAACAATGAATTTAGCACGGTCACAGGGCACAATTTACAAAAATCAACCCTCTTTCTATATATTACAACCCTCTTTCTATATATTACAATTTACAAAAATCAACCCTCTTTCTATATATTACAACAAGCAATATAAAAATGAAATTTAAAATTAATGTCATTTGTAATTGCAGCAAAACATACACACAGAAAACAGAAATAAATGCAAGGAAATGGTGTGCAAGAGTGCTAATAGGAAACTAGAAACATCACTGAAAGAAACTAAGGGAGATCTAACTAAAAGGAGGGATACACAGTGTTAAGTTATTTCTGTTCTCCCCAAATTGGTCTACAAATTCAATGCAGCATCAGTAATAATCCCAGTAGGCTTGTGTGTGTGTGTGTTGTATATACAGAAACTGACAACTTAATTCTACAATTCACATGGAAATACAAAGACCTAGAAGATCCTGTACCCTGGGGTTCTGTCTTCTGGGGGAGGGCTAAATATCGCCAAAGATGATACCATTCATTTACCAAATATTTTTGAGTACCTGAAATTAAATATATATAATGAAGGCAACTCATCCCTTAAAAGTGAAACAATCCTTCAGTCTGCAGGCAAATACAAAACTCTTCCTTTAGATATTTTATAGGCTGTTATAACTTCAAAATAATAGTAACCTGTATTATTTGGATTAGGCAAAATCCTAAAATACATTACATAAGTCACTGCTCCAAAGAATCAGCCATCCAATAATGCTAAAGGGAAAACAGACCAACTTAAAGGAAGCTTCCTTTTGCCAAAGGTTTGGGTGGATGTGTTAACGCAGAATTACAGGTGTTCTTTAAGTTATGAGGTTCTCATCTGAGTACTTTTAAAGATTAAAGGTAAATGCCCTGATGGCTTATAGGGAAAGGAGATGCTCCATGTAACCAAAGTCACTAGAACAGTGAGTTTGAGAAGAAGAGCTGAAAGCAGAAGTCGATCACTCAGCAACCAGAATGTTAATAAAAAATGACAAGAGTAGAGACCTAGCTGGGTAGCTTAGTTGGTTAGGGTGTCGTCCTGATATGCCAAGGCTGTGGGTTCAATTCGTGGTCAGGGCACATACAAGCATCAACCGATGAATGCATCAGTAAGTATAACAACAAATCGATGTTTCTCCCTTTTCCCCCACCCTTCCCTCTCTAAAATTTTAAGAAATGACAAAAGTAGAAAGGACTCATCCACTGTTGGTCTTGTCAGGGGCATCTGCATACAGTGCTCACAACTGTCCTAAAGAGCATTCCTTTCCAGTGCAAGAAGACAAGGCTTCTAATCACCAACCCTCTTTTAACAGAGCACGGCATCACAGCCTGTAGTATTGCCATATTTTGTTTTACCACTGAAGTTGTAAGTAAATGGCATTAAACACTTAATATGAACCTATTAAATATTCTTATAGAATTATTGTTCTTTTATTAATAAAGTAGAATCACTGGTAAAGAAAAACCCTATTTCAAATAAATTGTGACTGACTATATAATTACTCCATTTACAACAGATAATATAGGTGTATACCCTCCATTCTTATTATGAATTCAACCTAAATGTTACTGCTATGTGCTTGACATGAATAGTTTTGTGGCTAAGAAAACAGAGAAGGAAAAGGGAGAAATGAATGTCTGTCTTCACATCATGTCCTGGCTCACACCCATCTGATGCTTGTCCAGGATGATGTGAGATTTTGAGTCATAAGCTGCACTACTGACGCCGTGTTCAAAATGACAAATTGGTCTCTCCGACGTTTAACAGGAATCCGAGGCAGCCACAGTCAAAACAGTGAATAACAGGGTGCCATGCAGGTGTTTCTCAGAAAAAAAAGTTCTGAAACATATTATGTTTCAAGAATAACAGAATTTCTTTTATTTTGGTTACTGTATTTAATCTGTTAATCAATTTTCCTAATTTAATTTACAATTAATTATTACTAACTTTTACTTGAAGTATCAGGCACTGTGCCAAATCCTATACAGAAATTATCTTGGTTATTTTCACCTTGGAGAGGTCTTTGAGCATGGGTTCTATTAATATCCCCACTTTAAGGACAGGAAACAGGCTGAGAGGGTCAACTGTCCAAGGCCACCAAGGTGGTAAACTCTGTGAGAACCAGGATCGAGAGCCTCAGACTACGTGCTGAAGAGTTTCTTGCCTGCATTCGGTTGCTGCTGTCCATTTGGAGGATACAGCCATGACAGTTAGACGAATCAACTTTAGGAGAAGTTAGAAAAGTTATCAAAAGATTTTATGTCAGTAAGAGAAAACTTTATTAGTGAAACCAAGAGAAGGAGATGCCTCAAAATGTTTTGAGATGGTATCAGAGAATACTTAGCAAGCAAGCAAGGAAAAAGGTGATTGGGTTCTCAACCAAGAGTTAAGAGATGCAGTATATCCTTAAGATTACAAGTAAGACAGAGATTCTGTTTTCATGAAGCTTCTACAGCCCACTGTACAATACATACAGGGAAATGGACAGGTATGATACACTGTGACTCAGGCTGCCCTGGGAGAAGGTGGGGGGCCTTTGGCTGGAGAGGTGTCAGGGACACCCTCCTGGAGGACATGGCATCAATGCTAAGAGCTAGAAAAGTTAAGTAGGAGAGGGAGGTCAAGGGAAAGAAGATAACATGTGCAGAGGCCTCCTGGTACAGAGAGCACAGCTCATTTGGGAAACTCAAAGTAAAGGCAATAGAATAGAACCAACAAAAATATTGTACTAAGAACATTTGAAAGTAATGTCCAACCAAGATTCCAAAGCGATCTGGAAGTCATAGGCTAAATTTCATAATGTGCAAATGGAAGACAGCATCTAAGAAAAGTGGTGGTAAGACAGTAACACGCCTCGTACCGCATTTTCATATTTAGAATGACAGAGCATTCTAGTGCAAAGCAGACCAGCCCACCAGAGAGAAACAGGGAACCAGACAGATCCCAGACGTCCTACTACCAATGCAGTGGGTGCCCATCAACAACTCACTTAGCTCCCCTAGACTTCAAGTTTCTCCTTCTGAGACACAGACAAAGCCACTTATCTGGCATGGGCCAAGATGCTGGCCTGATCATTTTCTCAGGATTCTTTCAGTTTTAACATCCATGATTCTCTAACTCAGATACATGATGGCAAACAAACAGAGATGAATAGCAACAATATCACTATTTTAATGAGAACCAGTAATAGTAGCTAATACTGTATATTAAGAACTGAGCCATGTGCTAGCATTTGAATTCCTTACCTCAAACTTTGCCACAACCATAAGAACAGGTACTATTATTATCCCCAAACAGACAAGGAAAATGCAAACTTAGAGAAGTTACCTGCCCAAGGTCATATAAGTAACATTTGGTGGAGCCCAATTTCTCTTCTGGGCATCCCAGCCACAGGTGCATGCCCTTCACCTGTAGTGTACACTCTAGGCCGTCTCTTTCATGCACTGTTAACAGCCAGAGTCCTAGTACTATTACCCTGTATACACTGATAATACTTAGCTTTTTCAAGTATTTTCTCATTAGCAATTTATCTTATCTTCATAATATTCTTGGAAGGTAGACAGAGTAAGCACTGTTTTCCCATTTAGAGATGAGGTGACCAAAGCTCTGGAGCAGCCCCTCCGGGCCTTGGGGATGCCCCTGGGCTGGGATCCAGGTTTCCTGACCTCCACTGCTGTGCTCCTCCAAACACAGCGAGTTACAGAGACTCAAAACATCAGAGAGCCAAATTGCAAATGTTTTCACTTAACCTTCTGTGGTTAATTTATAAAAGGATGATTAATAAAAGGCTTTATTTACCTTTATAAATCAGTGATTTTAGGCTAATGATTTTTCTGAATTAAATTTTTATTATGTTCTTATAAGGATAACACGGAGCAACCTTTAAGTTACTGTGCTGTGACAGAGAACTTAGTATTTAAATATTGTATTTTTCTATGTCTAGTTTGGGAAATCCAGGCTTTAAAAGAACTAAGATAAATTAGACACGAAAGAGAGTAACAGACTCCTAACACAGCCTTCTATATCCATAACTGTATAAAAGTTTGCTTTCTGTAACATGAAGTCAGTTAAACTTTATTTCAATGTATCCCTGTTAGCACATAAGCGAACCAAACAAAAACTGTATCAAAATAGCAATGAGAACAATTAATACTGAATACTTACTATATACTAGACATAGTCTAAGTACTTAATAAATATTAGCTCAGTCTAATCCTTACAAAAACTTACCTTATTCAAGCCTCACAACAACCATATGTAGTAGATACTGTTACTATCCCCAGAAAAGAAAAAGGCAAATTCAGAGAAATTACCTGCCCAAGGTCATATAACTAGCATTTAGTGAGTCAGTTTTTTCATTTCTCATATGTGTTAATAGCCCCTTTCTATGGATGAAGAAAGGTTAGGTTATTTTCCTAAAAAAAGTCAACCAACTAGAAAAAAGCTGTACCTGAATCAAATGAAGACCACTCTGATGCCAAGCTCTTAACCATTATGCTATACTTACAGTGCCATGCCTTTAATGAAGGGCAGATTATTAATGAGGCGTACATTGATTGCATGGTGTCAGAATCCTAAATTTAGTTTATCAAAGTAAGTTACTGAAAAGCTAGAGATAACCAGCAAGCAATTGAGCTCATACCCACTTGGTTAAATGAGTTAGCAGCCGTGGTCCACTAGGGGGCTACATTAGGGTCACTTCACTGATTGCTCCACCCCCCCAAAAAAAAACCCCACACACGCTTACAATTCCAATGCACATTGGTTCTAGAGACCTCACACCCTCACTCTGGAGTGCTCTCCCAAAGAAGAGACAGGACAGAAGAAGAGAGGAGGTCTCTATTCAGCTACTTAACAAAGGCAGCCTCATTTTAGCCTTAATTCAGGTTATGATTTTCCTATCTATCATGCCATTAGTACTTTAAAATAATTAGAGAAGAGTTCTAGGGCTTTAAATAATAGATAGGAAACTGGATTTTTGTGTTTTCCTCCAGAAAGTTATAAATCTAGAAAATTAAAATTTCCCAAATTTGAACATCTTTGAATTACAAGGAAAAGACTGCCACCAAAATAATTTTCAGACCCCAGGAAAGTCTAAAATGAAACATTCTTAAAACATGTTAACAAGGGATAACAGCAAAACAAATGACTAGAAACTTCAAGGTTTACACATTTAAAAAAAAAACTAATTATGTAGCAAAGTCTTTCAATTTAGGCAGAAAACAGAAGAATCAGAAAATCAAGTAAGATTCCTTTACAATCAGAAATTGCTTGGCAGAAACAAGGTTATTGAAAGCTGATTTCTGATGTTACCAAAGCAACAATGAGGAGGTGAGTTAAAGTGTTGTATAACTTGCAAGTTAAGTTTTAATAAGTAGAACTGTAAAGGGAGTCCCTTTTCAGAAAAGCAGCTTGTCTAATAAGGAATCTCCTCCCTTACTCCCTCTCTTTTCCTGATGCTTAAATGTAACAGTATATAAAATGTGTATTTGATACAGAAAATGCCAAATTTGCACATATCCATAAATATACAAAACTCTTTTGCAATTATCTTTACTGCAATTTATTCTAATCATCTTACTAAAGTAGTAAAAAAATAAAGACTAAAGTTCAAATTTAAAACTGGCATTTTCCCCTTTTAAAAAGGGGAAAAAGTATTATCTGCTTTTAAAAACAAAGAGAAAAAACTTGCACCTGAAAACTTATACCTTAAGCCAGTGATTTCCAACCTTTTCCATCTCATGGCACACATGAACTAATCACAAAAATCCTGTGGCACACCAAAAAATACGTGTTTTGACGATCTGACAAAAAAAAACCCCATAATTTTGATTCATTCACACGGGACAGCAACTGCTGTGTTGGCTGATGTCATTTTTTTTATTAGGGAAAAGAGGTCAGTGCCTCTGATTACATAGTCAGGTATTTTGTGTTTTAAAAATTCTTGTGGCACACTGGTTGAAAATCACTGCTTTAAGCCAGTGCCCCTACTTCTAGGCTCCAACTCTGATGTTAATTATTTTTACAGGGCTACTACATTGTTAAAAAATTACAGGCCTTCTTTTTTCCCCCAGTAAATGTTGCTCACATTATATGACATGACAACGTAACATGACAGACATCAGACACTGGCTCCTTGGGAAATCTATTTTACTATACATAGAACTGGAGATTGCCAGCAGCTAATTAGGTATAAACTTTTTCTACCTAAGGATTTCAGCCTAAAAAGGCCACCTCTTCCCACTAATCAAGAATATGCAATCATATCTCCATTATAAAAACTTAGGCCAAACTAAACACAGAGGAGTATCATTTGTTAAAATGATTGATACTTTCAGGCAGGTAATAGCTGTCAAATCTGTGTTACTAAAATAAAGTTTTCATGTAACCCCTCAAAGGCCAACAGCTTTGTTGTATAGAGGATCAAGTCCAAATACCCCCAGTCGGCAAATACAGCTCTCTAGCCTGTGCCAATTTGCCTTTGCAGGTGGAGCTCTTAGTCCTTTAAGCAACTACTCCAGTGTTAGCTTTCAATCGTTGTCCCCCGGCCAGGTTACCTGAATACTTGTCCACTAGTCTTTCTGGTCTGAGGCCTTGACCCTCAAAACACAGGTAACCGAACGGAGTTATCCTGCCCACGGTTCTTGAGGATTCAGCCCAAACCTGAGGGTCTCCACAAGGTCTAAAACTTTTTCCAGCACATAGCTATGATGGTGGATCTGCTACTGATTTTACATCAACTTACCTCTCTGGCAGCATACTTTGGAGCCTCAATTATAAGATTTGTAACGTGACTTCTAATGAAACTACTGAAAATGCTCACCGCCACTAAACTACAGCATTCAGTGAGTGACTCCAAACCAGGGCAATGACGTGGTAAGGTCCTGTAATGCTGTTGTAACAAGCTGACTTAACAATCAGATGAACTGGTACAGTTTATTTCAGCCTTATGATTTTCAGATTACATACAATATGTGCAAGTGTATACCTATTTGCTAAAATCTGTTACTCCAAAACCAACACTCGCAGTGCTATCTGGGCCATTTGTGGATACACACCTTCCCAGCTGAAGTGACACTACCACCCTCTTGTAGCTCTTTGCACTGTAAACAGTGTCCTATTCACAGGATATTTAGTACCATGTTTTCTTTTCGATTTCTGTGCTTTCTGTGGGTGATCTCCCTGGCACAGTGCTGAAGTGCTTAGTATTCCTAAGCACAAGAAGGCTGTGATGTACATTAAAGAGAAAGGATATGCATCAGATAAGCTTTGATCAGAGATGATGTACACAGCATGAGTTCAATGTTAATGAATCAGCAATATTTATTAAGTAAGGTATCTTTAAACAAAAACAAGCATAAAATAAGGTTATATACTTACTGATAGACTAGCAAAAATGTTGTGACCAGAGGCTTGTAGGAACCTAACCCTGTACCATTCTTGGCTCATAGCTTTTGAAGGGCCAGGTTTGGCGTGTGGGCTGTAGCTTGCCAACCCCTGATGTGGATCTAGGTGCATTATCCACACCCACCCACAGTCTGCATCAATTATGTATAACCATCCATCTATCCTTCAATATGTCCCCCACTGATCACACCTTCATGCAACAGAGATTGTTATATACCTGTGCTTTTTGTCAGAATATTAGTTTTTCTTTTTTGAAAAGAATCTAAGGACTCAATTTTAAAATTTTATATAAATGTAGAAAGATAATAGGTCTTACTATATTTGTAAATATTTTCCCACAAATGCTCCTTTGGATTATTGACAAAGGAAAATACCCAAATAATTACTTTTTTCTCCATGCATGCCATCCTAGAGAAAATTTATAAAAATTCCTAATTATCACTGAGTAAGATTTGGTAAAACTGAAGAGGGTGGTTGGGGGGAAGAAGCCTCTTCTGGTGCACCATTTTCTCTTCTTAGCCTTCCCAGCCCCCGAGAAAGGATGGGGAGAGTGCAAGATGATCATGCTGTCTCTCTGTGGTGGTGGTGGGTAAAAATGGGGGCACTGTCTTCCTTCGCTGCTTTGCTGTACAGAAACCATTGACACTGTTTTCCTCACAACACCGGCTGAGGACGGCTGTTCCTTCTGTAACCGCTTCAGTCCGAGAGTCCAGCCCCCAAAAGGGGGTTCACAGCCCCGCTCCTTCACTCTGCCATTGCTGCTACTCTCTTCACCACAGCTTCTTCAGCTCTCACGTTTGACATGTGAGGTGGAATCGGCTCCTCTGTACATCTCCTAAATTTTGCTACCACTTATCCTTGCAGAGGACATCACCCCTTCTTGTAGGTCTACCTCAGAACCCGGCTATCTTCCTCCCCAGCCTGTCACCCCCCACTATCCACTGCTTGATGATTCCACCCACACACAGGACTCGCGTTTTTTTGTTTGTTTCATGGTCCGAAACACAGTATTTCCTAAAACAGCTCCTCATTCTACCACCTAACCCACTCCTTTTCTACATTTGTCAGAGTCTTGTTTCATTGCCTTCCAACCTCCTCCACTTTCCTGATTGCTTTTTCATTAATTGATACATTTAACAAATATTTATCGAGCATCTCTCAGGCACCAGGCACTGGGGTGTAACACAGTGAAAACTGCACACGTGGCCTTCTACTCTCACAGAACTTTCAGACCGTTGGGGGACACAGGCAAGTGAGCAAACTGGGTGCAACACAGCAAGATAACTGCTGGGGTGGGGGAAGGCCCAGCGCCACAACAGTGCTGAGGATGAGGAGGGACATCTAATCCGGATGAGACCAGGGACGAGATTCGTTTGAGGATGTGACGTTTTCACTGGGTTTGGCTACCCATGAGGAGTTGGCTACGCAAGTAGAAAGGATATGGGCGTTAGAGGTGGGGTGAAGAATAAGGAACCACATTATGCAAAGAAATAAGGAAGTAAAAGCAGTTAGTAAAGGTTACAACATAAAGGCTTACCAGATCATAAGAGCCCTGATAAGTCATAGCAAACTGTTACACTGTCCTGAGGCAGTGAGGACCCTAAGGCATTACAAATGGGATGACCTGACGAGCATCTGCATGTTTGAAAGCTCTAGCTGCAGTGGAAAGTACAGCCTGCAGATGACAAGAAAGCCAGTCAAAATGATGATGCTACAAGGGTAGGGCAGCCTGAACGTAAGGCTAAAGAGAAGAAGATGGTCAGAAGTAGGTGGGCTTGTTAGGTATTCAGTTAGTCAAATCCATGAGGCTTGATGACTGAAATATGGGGGCAGAGGGAAAAAGGGTAATTGAAAATTATGTCCAGATTTCTACATTGGGGAATGAGATTGACAAAGTGCTGTACATCTGCTGAGACAAGGACTGTAGAAAGCAAGAGGAAGCATGGGGTGGAATAAGCTGATGGATTGTACTGGAGACGCTGAGTTTGAGAGGCCTATAACTCACCCAAGAGAATATACTCACTAGGTAGTTGGAAATACAGCAGTTCCCTCTTATGTGCAGGGGATGTATTCCAAGACCCGAGTGTATGGTTGAAACCGTGGATAGTACCAAACCCTATACATACTATATTTTTTTCTATTTAAACCTTTTCTCTTAAGGGAAGCACTTGATGGCTTCTCTTTGGCATAACCAGATTGCCAGCATCTCCACTCGTGTGCTTTGGGGCCATTATGAAGTAAATTAAGGGCGACCTGAACACAAGCACTGCGAGACCACAACAGTTCAAGCTGATCTGATAACTCAGACGGCTCCGGGAGGGGAGCGCATACAGTGTGGATCTGCTGGACAAAGGGATGATTCATGTCCCAAGTGGGATGGAGCAAGATTTCATCATGCCACTCACAACGACATGCAAGTTACAGCTTATGAATTTATTTCTGGAATTTTCCATTTCTTATTTTTGGACCGGGGTTGACTATGGGAAACTGAAACCACAGAAAGCGAAACTGCAGATAAGAGGGGACTGCTCTAAGGGTCAGGAGGTCAAGAGAACGTGTCTGAGCTGGAGATACCAAGATGATGGGTATCCACTGCACATGGATGGAAGGCAAATGAAGCAACAGAAGAGGGTAAGATTACGCAAGGAGAAGGAAGAATGAGGTGGCGGCCTAGGACAGAGCTCTGAGAAGCTGCAAAAGGAAGAGGGACTGGCAAAGAAGAGGCCAGAGAGATAGGAGGAAAACTAGAAGCATTGTGTTATAAAAACCTTAGGAAGAAACCCTTACAAATAGGATCCTGGTGTCTGGCACAGGGTGGTGCCCAGTAGGTCACTGGAAAGTGTCCACAGAACTTAACAACAAGAAAGTGATCGGTAACTTTGGAAAGATGTCACTGGAGTGTAGAGAGAAACCAGTGATTCTCCAAGGTCAGCTGCCTCATCCTGCCCCCACTGACCACCCCCTGTCCCACCTACCCCTGTGCTTCCTTCTCCAGTGCCACCTCTCTGCAGGTCATGCTTTCATTGCCTGATCTGCACAACTGGCCCATATCACAATTGCCAGAGTAATTCTTCTAAGACACGTCTCACAAACTGATACTGGCTCCAATGCATAATGGCTGTTGATAGCCTTCAGAATAAAAATCTGAAGTCCTTAGCACGACATACAATGGGTTCTGTTATCTGTTCCCAGTATATGTATCTGGCTTTTCCCCCACATTCCAAACAGTCCACCTCCACACACTTTGTAAAAAGGGCTGATCTTAAATTTTTATTTTAAACATTTAAAAAGTCGAGATTTTCATAATGGACATGTAGGTGAGGGCTCTCTTCATTTATCCCAACACAGTGAACAAACAACACCAGACAGCAGAACTGACACACCACACAGACACTCCCTGTGGTGTTCTGGCATGAGAGCCATGATTCCAGGAGAAGAGAAAATTGTTTTTTTCTAACATTTAATAATGGATTTTATAAATACTAATCTTAATATTAGAAAACTTTCCACCCTACTATCAGTTCACTAATTTATTACATTCTCAACTGAGTAAAACAACAAAAGAAAAAAAAGGCATAGTGGCTTTCTTTGGAAAGGTTCTCTCCTACCAATCTTGCAGAAGCTGCCTGATGATTCTAACTGGAAGATGGCAGTTTGTACAAACTGCACTAAACCAACGAGATTTAGAGCTTTCTAGTTATACCACATGCTTATTAGGAAATAATTATATGGCTTAAAAGCCATTTAAGACTTCCAGACCAATTTTAATCCAAATAAATTGGGGAGGCCTGTGGCACGTCTAAGGCGGTGTTGAAGATGACCTAACAGGTTAAGCAGGTTTTCTTATGTAATTTTAGGCATAGCTGAATCCCTCACAGCATTCCCATTCTCTTAATTTTGTTCTCTTTTGTAGCTTCCTAAGATTTTGCACAATCACACACGTGGACAAGCATGTGGACAAGCCCCCACACACTAAGCACAGTGTGGTGGTAATAAAATATGCTTAGCAAAGCTGCTCCCCTTTTATAACTTACTCTGCTTGCCATGGTACTATATCATAGTACATGGTGAATGCAATAAATGATACAAATTGCATGTAAAGACATAAATGATAATATAAATGGGATGATCCTAGGATCAGTCATCAGAGGATTACTGTGCACTTTATAAATCCTATATCCAAAGCAAATACTATTTATTTAAAAAATCTCCTCAGTGAGAATGGTACAATGAAAATTTATTATTATAAAATCAAAACTTTGATTTGTGAATTGCTTATCCGAGGCAGCATGGTTTATAGAGGAACTCTATGAAGTCTGTCACCATTCTATAATTATAACTTAGCATGTTCTCAACTACAGAAAAACCATTTTCAGTCATATTGCTTGAAATCTCAACATCTTCTGTAACATACATTTCTTATCTTTTTTACATGCTGGGTTTATTTTTCAGCCACAAAATATTATTAATATTTAAATATGATAGAGTACTCCTATAATGGCCACAGCTATTATGTTACCAATGGTTCTTGGAAGAAATATCAGAAGCATTTGGAGGGCTTTCTCAAATTACAGATTTCCAATCTCAAACCTCCAAATTCTGATTTGGTAATCGGGTGTGTATTCTAAGAATTTCCCAGGTGATTCTGACTTCGTGATTAGCTACAGAATCCAATTTTTACTCATCATAGTCTTTTTGTAGCAATTAGAGGTGAAAACACATAACTTATGTTACATATACATGGGGCACAAAATCAAAATAATTTATATTTGGTACCTCAGTCATTGCTAATTATTTAGTTGAATTCAAATCAAGATGAATGTCTTGACTGAATTTTTTTTTGGAGGGGTAAACCGCCATGAATAACTTTTAGAGTTAACAACCAATTTCTTAGTATTATTTGCATCATCAACTATTCCAATTTTTAGCTCATTGCTATAACTTAAAGCATTACTGTATAAAAATGGAAAATGCTAATCCCAGTTTTGACCTGCTTTTCTAGTTTTCAAGAAGAAAGGAATTTCGTATTATTTGAGTTCTTAAACACTGGTAACAATAGAGATGCTCAAACCTAAACTTTCTAGGTTTTTTTCTGTGTGCAATGTAGACACAACCACAGGACTTATTGAGTTTCGTGAATGAGTTTTAGCTAGGTCCAAGAAGTTCCTCAATTATAATATTAAAAAACTGTAAGTATATGTGTTGCATGCATTTTTTTCTTGGGAAGAAGGTCAATTACTGTTATAAGAAGAAGTTTATGGACTAAGAAAATGTAAAAATACTGATTCAGGGAGCTAACTGAAGGTTCACTAAAATATTTTCATATTTGAACAAAGATGGGCAGGCTATCTAAAATCAGATATACTGGTTCCAGCCTGCAGTTGTATTAGTTTTAAAATTCAATGAAAGACAGGTTTTTAAAAGAGCTAATAAAGGGAAACATATGCTAATTCAATAAATATCTTTTTCCTCCAATGAAAACTTATACTAATTTTTTTAATAATCTAATTTCATATCATGCAGTTAAACTCTACCCTGAAAGGCTTTCAGATATGCAAAAGATTTTAAAGCGTTTAAAGGTGAATAATATAAACATTGCTCTATGCTTAAGTGATAGTTTTAAGTATATAAGGCTTTATTGTAAAAAAAATTCTTCTTAGATTTTAATGTTTTGATTTTTTAATTTGGACAGAATTCCCTTCATAAATTAACAAGTAGATAAAAATCTGCAAAAATCTTTTAGAAGCCTTCCAATTAGTAATTTTATTCCATAAAACTGTTCTAATCTTAATTTAAAAAATCTAAGCACATGTATTTTTTGAGTTGTGGGTACAATATAACAGAATATTTAGTAACACCATTAGGTCTTGACTGGTTTTTCAGTAAAAAATTGTTCAGGATTCAGCAGCCTCCACTTTTCACGTATTGATGACACTCAACTGCCTTAGGTGCTTAAATGATTCACCAGCTCCAAACATGTGCTTTGGGCATAATACATCCTTAGAGAAAAAGGTAAAGCTCTTTTCCTCCTTTCTAAGGTTTTTTTTTTTAATCTTAAAATAGTGTTGGACAGTAAGTTAAATACTTTGCAAGTAGGTCAGAGAAACTTTGAAATATAATCCCCAATAAATCAGACAGGGTGAGGGCAAACCAATTTGAAAAATTCCTTTAAATGATTAAAACTTCCTTTTAAAAAGTTGTCATTATTTTGTGAGAGATATTCAGATCCAGTGAAACAGTACTAATAATTTCCAGGGGACTTCTAAAAGATCTTGCAGACCCTGAAAGACCTTACGAGGTACTTAATAAATTAGTATGATTGTGCCTTTTCCCATGTTTAAAGAAGCGGAAATGAACAAGTTAAAAGGCATTTTCCTAACCCTGACTGCAAATCACAAGCTTAACGCTGGCTGACGCCAGCTGGCATGGTGCCCATTTACAGTAAGTTGTTTACTCCCTGTCTACCAATCACACCACAGAGCAGGAATGCCTACAGATGTAGTCAGACTGTCTTTTCAAGACAGAACAACAGAGAAAGAGGGATTTATAAGCTTGATCAAATTCTCAGAGGTATTAATTTTAATATTGCTCCAAAATATCCCAATCCAGTTTCCATAATCTCTGCATTTTTAAGTCAAATAACTGCTCCTTAATAGACAATTTTAAAATAACAGCTTATCAGGGGAATGGGTGGTATCCTCTAGCCATTTTAAGTACCTACCTTTTTAATACAACTTTTAAAGGCCACAACATCTATCTTAAAATGGATCTGAACTTAATCAATGAGACTGAAACCTTTAAATAGCAGAATAAGAGAAATGGAATGTCTAGAGAAGGAGTAGAAAACAGGAAAAATGAATTCTGATTATTGTGAGAAGTGGATAAAAAAAATCACAAGGACTCAAAAAAGTGATTCCTGGTTTGCCCTTGAAATCAGGTTTGCTGCTTGGCCCTTGGTGAGCCTCTCTGTACCCACACCAGTCAGTTCAGGGATAACTGGGTAATAAAAAACCTTTTTGTCTTGGAGCAAACTTGTCTGCTATAGCTATTCTCCAGATGTCTTCCCAAGGTTACACGCCATCACTGGCATCATGTACAAAGGGAATGTCTCAGGTTCTCTCTATCAACATCAGTGTAACCACAGAATTAGGTCAACAAGCATTCTGAACACCCCCCAGCTCAAAAGACCCTAGGAACCAAGAAATACTTTTTAAGCCACACGTCTGTGACCAAACAATTAACAACCACAGGAATGAGAGAGATACCTTCAACCGCCTCTGGAAAGAGGGAGCTAATGACACCGCAGAAACACCCACAGCTGGCTGCTCTAACACAGGCAGACAGCATGGTAGTGTGGATATGGCCTCTCTCGCTTCTTCCTGCTACAGGGCAAAGGTGGGCTGACAGTTCCAGTGTGAGGTTCTTTTCACCTAGTAAAGCTATTGTAATAATCATAACCTTCATGTTTTTCCATACAAAGAAGTGTAAATCTACTTTTGCCCACCCTATGTGCTGCTTGAGCCAATTTTTCAGTGGGTTCTGGAGACTTTTTTTTTTTTTTACAATTATAGTACCATAAATAAATCATACTTTCACGACAGCTGTTTTCTAGCATCTCAGCAATTTTACATAATTTCCAAGGCCAAAAGGCTGAACAAATTGTTTTATTAACAATATAAGATTATTTAGACCTTCAGAGCTAGTCTGGATTTTTTGTTTTGTTTGTTTTTCCTCTGTGTTTTAAGTCCACTATGCCCAATATTTTTGGAGTTTTAGTCCCTGCAACTTTTGGTCTTATAATGTTTCTTCTACTATGTCTTTTACCTTTTTGTGCGTTTCATAATTTTCATTTCTTCAAAAACAAATGTGCCAATTCTATTAAATAATTCAAGAAATTATCCTATATTACTTTCTAAAATTTGGGGGGTGAGGGGAGAGTTCAGTGTTAGTGATCAGCATACTTAGGTTAATTTACTTTTTTAGGAGCCCAAATAAGAAAGAATAGACCCACACAGTACTGGGACTAGCTATAGAGCACAGTGCATATGCTGTTTCTAAGATCTCATTAGGATGTGAGGTTTATAGACTTTAATCAGCAGGCAGATAAATAAAAGCAAATTATATCTTTGTTTTTATAGTTAATACCTAGAAAAGTACCAGACTCATGACCTTGGAAATTATATAATTTATAGCTAGGATTTCAAAATAACGCTGAGGAAGTGGTACTACCTCACTTCTTCAGTCATTTCTAAATCAAAAGGGCTAAAAATCATCAACTATTCATTAAATAGATTGAAAGTCTTATTTTATATATGTAACATACTCCCAGTGCATTTGCTGCAGGAAGCAAGTTGGTTTGTCAACACAGCCATCAATAGCTTGATGCTAAGATTATACATAGTATTGACAAAGAAAATTCAAATTTAATAGGTTGGTAAAGATAATTATTATAGGAATAGTTCCATTTCTCAGATAAATTTCTAATGTTCATTTTCCCTTTCAATTTTAACCAAAGAAAGAGACAGGAACAAAAAACACTGTTTTGTTAATTTAACAAAACCTTATTCCATACAAAATTGAGCATCACAGCATGAGGAAGCAAGAAATTGAACAAAATCAAGAGAGGCTCATTTTATCTATTAAGTGAAAAATAATTCTCTAAGACATTTAAAAAGAACCGTGTCATCTCCAGCTTATAGCTGAATCATGGAAGGGCAGTTTAGACTGAGAGCATTCTCTACAAATGGGGGATACCATGCTCTCCTTTTCCTCTTTGCCTCCCCCATTACACCCTTAGGAAAGTTTTTCAGAACAGTACCCGTAAAATAGTACAAAAACATTTCTAACACTCAATAAAAAAGAAACTACTGCGGTAATGTATTATCAGTTGTCCTCAGTGGGGGAGAGGGGATCTCATACCTTCATTATTTTATTCTAATTTACTTGTCTCCTATTTTAAGGTGGTCATCTATGCCTCATATACCTTCCCTGTTCCTCACCTTTCCTTAAATGCTTGTTAGACTTCCAGGTCTAAAACTAGTTCTAAAATTTTGGTTTACTAGTTAACATAAAAACCTGAGGTAAATAAGAAAAAACTTAAGCAGTCTTTTCTTGAACAAGCATGTGTCAGTCAAGCAAAATGACCAGTTCTTTCACTTAAAAACAGCCAAGTTCAGATGGCTCTGGGCCATTGTATGCTACTGGACAGGAAATGTATTGTCAGTAACGTTCGGATCAGGCTAAATGGGCCACAAGGAAGTCCAGAGCAATAGTGCTTCTCTCACATCCTTTTTATCAGGAGCTCTCCTCATTCCCCACCCCAATAAACAAAACATTTGTATCACCACTGTAAGTTCTGTTTTTTATTCATCCTTTCAAATGTTTTGCTGCCCAGACATTATTATTTAACATTTAGTATGGAGAGGACTCCCCAGCAAAGATGTTAGCTCAGCAGTGGAAAGGTCACAGGAGGACATGAGAAAGGAAGACAGACCCTGGGACATCTGCATTAACAGCAAGTATCCCATATGAGTAAATGATTTAATTTTGAAGGGAGAGACTTAATGCCATTTTGATTGAGAGTCATAAATACAACAGTATCCTTTCAACACTTCAACCATTACAACCATTTAATATCTGGTACCGTTAAATATATATGAAAGGAAGTCTACTACAAATGGTAGCAAAGAATTCTGCACAGAAGAGCCTCCTGTTTTCTTTGCTTGTAGTTTTAACACACTCTAATCCATTTCTCCTAAAACAAGTTTCAAGTTTTAAAAGATTAAACTTCACACAGAACATAAAACAGCACTCAAATTCATAACAATAATCTGTATAGAAAGCACTCAGGAAGATCAGTGAGGCTGTTTTGATAAAACCAGTAAAACTGAAATGTAATGTCCTGCTTACCATTAAACTTTGTATTTAAACAGAGTTTGAAAACCACTGTCCTAAAACCTCACTTTGTCACCACGATCAGCCCCAACCATCATTTCCAAACCCACCCAAACCTTCTTCTCCTTGTACAGACAAAGCCCACAGCCCAGCAAGACCCCAAAACCCGAATTGGCATCTCTCTCCCAGTTTCCTGCAGGAGCCCTCCTCCCATCAGTACATCTTCTCAGTGCCCCTCAACAAGCCAATGTCATTAACGTACCCATTTAAAAATGGCTTTTTAAAAGATTTTTGTTTATTTACTTGTAGAGAAAGGAGAAGGAAGGGAGACAGAGAGGGAGAGAAACACTGATGGGCAGCCTGCAACCCAAGCATGTGCCTTGACCTGGAACTGAACCAGTGACCCTTTGGTTCTGCAGGCTGGGGCTCAATCCCTGAGCCACACCAGACAGGCCTAAAAAAATACATTTTGAGTGACTATAGTGAGTCTCTAGATTTCTGCTTATTCTGGCCATTACTGCCTTAGAAACTTCCTCAACAAAAGCTTTCTCTTATTTTTCAAAGTACTCAATGACTTCTGCCACTTGTGAATCCTGAAGTGACTGCCTTTATTAATAAATGGGCCACATGGCATATAGTCAAGATTGCTAATAGAGAAATGTACATAATTGTTCCCTCAGCTTGGAATTTTCAAAATCAAGCTTTTATTTCTAATGAAGAAAATAAAAGCCACATCTGAATTTAAAAAATGAAGATTTGAATCCCATGTATTTTATAGAAAAAGCTTATATGAATGCATAGTTTGATTTAAATGGTATCCAATAAACAAACACCACCATACAGATGAAAATGGCACTACCAACGAAACTGCTGGCTGGTGGGCAATACCACCATGGAACAACTGGAAATGTTTGCCAGCTGCTACATGAAACAGATCTTCCATGAAAAGCAGGTTGATGGAGAGGGCATCAATGCATACTTTTCAAACAACTGCAACTTCTCTACAAAAAAGCTTACTTGTTCCAAAGTTGAACTTATGATGACAGTGTAGGACCACATGTATGTTAGACAATACAAGAAACTTGAAATATTATAAAGATAAATAGTACAATAGTTTGCAAGAGCTCTAATACTGGATTTTGGCCAATATGAATTCATCATCCAAACCAAGGGCCATAATAGTATTTTTCCTTATTCAGAATTAGGAGACTTTAGAAAGGAAACATTTGGGATCTACAAGAAGTGCTTTTACATAGGAAAGTAAAGTCAGCAAACAAAATGGTGGAGTAACAAACTCCAGACTTCATTCTTCCATAAGAACACAGAAAAAAAGGCAAAAACTGTCAGAACCAACTTTTTTGGATCTCGGAAAATTAACCAAAGGCTTGTAGCAACCCAGAGAATGCGTATTCAACTCCCATCCCATCTTGCAGATTCTTGGTAAAAACAGTGAACTTTGGGGTGTTTTAACATACCAAGCTCAGCAGTAGCCATGAAAATAACAGCCCACATTCCTGGTGCCAGGAAGTAGCAGAATAAACTTCATTTGCAAAGAATTGTGATGAATAATTTTTTTTACCTTTCTGGTGGCTCCCTGGAAGAACTCAGAAAGATTGTCTTTATGTTGCCTAACTCATAATGGGCCCATCATGCTAAAATGCTACACTTTGCAGGTAAGAGGGGTGGAGGTACAGCATGGGGCAGGGTTGGGGTGGGGGAGGTAATCTGTTACAAACTTTCAGGCTAATAATGTCTTAGTTTGCTTCTTTCTGAGGTGATGGATAACAGTTGGGGCAAACAACAGAGTAACCCAAAAAGCTTAGGAGGAAAGACTGGGGCTTTGGAAAGGTCTGACACATTCCTGGTAATCCAGAAGGTCCCAAAGATGAGCAGGCCGTGGGTATGCCCAGGGAGGAGCTAAGAAGGCCCCAGGCTTTCACCTGCTGCTGCTCAGATGCTCTATGGACACGGCAGTGAAGGCTCAAATGGAGTTGGGAGAGCGGAAGGTGCGTGCTGGTCTGTGTGCACACACTCAAATATGGCTCCTAGGCAAAGACAGGGAGATTTTTTTTTCCTTCCAAGACATTTAATAAACTTTTAGAGTCCACAATGGACAAAAAATACAAACGACAGAATTACTTCAAAACAGTCACTAAACAACCAACCAACCAACATCTACAATACATGGCAACAATAAACACTATAGAAGAGGGACAAACTCTAATTTCCAGAGTTGGTACATTGCAAAATTTAAAAAAGGCCAGAATTACAGAGTGTTCAAAGAAATATGAAAGTATGGTACATGCACAGAATAAAAAAATTAAAAAAAATTAAAAAAGCTACCTGAAGAAGCCCAGAGGGAGAACTATGTCGACAAAGACTTAAAATATGCCGGTTTAAATGTGTTCAGTGACATAAACTATGTCTAAACAACTTAAAATCTAATTAAACTAAGATTAATAAAGAAAAATTATAAAACTGAATGAAATAGAAATTTTAGCGTGGGAAAAGTACGATAATGTGAATGAAAAATTCACTAGAGGGGCTCAACAGCAGATGTGAGCAAGCAGAAGAATCGGCGAACTTGAAGGCAGGTCAATGGAGAGTATCCAGTCTGAGGAACCAAAAGAAAAAAACAATGAAAAAGACAGTGTCTCAGAGCCTGTGGGACAGCACCAAATGTGCATAATGGAAGTAACAGGAGGAGGGAGAGAAGAAAACCTTGAAAATATTTAAACAAATAATGATCAAAAACATGTCAAATTGAAAAAATATATATGCCAAATTTGATGGAAAACATCCAAGAAGCCCAATAAATTTCAATAGGGCAGATTCAAAAAGATTCACAACTATACACATCATAGACAACCTATGAAAAGCTAAAGACAGAGAGAAGTAACTCATTGTGTACAAGTGATTTTTAATAAAACAGTTGATTCCCCATCAGAAACTATGCAAGGGCAGACCAAAAGATAGGAGAATGACATATTCAAAGTGCTGTAAGAATTAATGTCAACCAAGAATTCTACATGTAGCAACACAATGCTTCAATAATGAAGGAGAAATTAACATATTCCTAGGTAACAGACATTGAGGCTGTTTGTCCCCAGCAGACCTGCCCTCCCATGAGTGCTGATGGGAGTCCTTCAGGCTGGAATGAGAGGACACTGGACAGTGACTCCACGGGAAGAAATGAAGAACAGCTAACTACATAAGTAAATGCACAAGATAGTACAAAGGTATCTTTGTTTGCAACTTCCTTTTTCTTCCTATCTGATTCAAAACACAACTGCATAAGCCAATTGTTATAAAGCTAGGGAGACAGGCATGCAATGTATATAGAGAAAATCTGTAATAATAACAGTGTAAAGGGGAAGGAGCAGAAATATATAGAAACAATATTTGTGTACACTAGTGAAATTAAATTGGTATTAACTCAAACTAGAACATTATTACTAATTAAGATGTTAATATAATCTCCAGGGAAACTCATATGAAAATAACTTGGTAGATTGGTAGAATAAATTAAACAAACATAATCCAACTTTACGCTATTAGACTCAACTCAGATTCAAAGACAAGAATGGATTGAAAGTAAAATCATACAAAAAGATATTCAATGCAAAGAATATACCATAGAGCTACAGTGGATATATTAATATCAGACAAGAGAGACTACACAAAAGATTACTCCCAGTGATGAAGAAGGACATTGTAGAGTGGTAAAATAGTGAATAAGAGATATGAACATACATGTACCTAAAAAGAGAGCCCCAAAATATATGAAGCAAAACATAATTAAAGAGAGAAATAAGCAATCTAATAATACTAGTTGGAGACCTGAATACCCCATTTTCAGTAACAGAACAACTTGACAATATCAGCAAGAAAACAGAAGACTTGAACACCATCATATAGCACCAATGATATCTAAGAAACATCTACCCAACACTCTACCCAGCAAAAGAATACTAATTTTTCTCAAGTACACATGGGACATTTTCTAGAATAGACTATACATTAGGCCATGAAACAAGTCAAATAAATTTAAAAGTTGAATTCATACAAAGTATGTTCTCTGACTACCTGGAATGAAGTTAGAAATTAATAAACAGAAACTTGGAAAATTCACGAAAACAGAAATTAAATAACATACACCCAAATAACCAATTGGTTAAAGAAAAAGATCAAAAGGGAAATTAGAAAATATCTTAAAACAAATGAAAACAAAAATACAACATGCCCAAATTTATGGGATGCAGTGAAAGCAGTGCTAAAAGGAAAATTTATAGCTATAAACATCTACCTTGTATGCAAATGAGTAACCTTGTCTTCCACCTAATGAAACAAGAAGAAAAGCAAATAAATTCAAGACAAGCATAAAAAAATAAATAACAAGTACTAGAGTGGGACTAAATGAAATAGAGAATAGAAAAGCAATACAGAAGATCAATAAAGCCAAAAGTTGCTCCATTAAAAATCAAAATAACTTTAGCCAGAGTGACTAAGAAAAAAAAGACCTAACTTACTAAAATCAGAAATGAAAGGGTGAATGTTACTACTGACCTTACAGAAACAAAAATGATTTTAAAGGAATATAACAATTGTATACCAATCAGTTAGATAACCTAGATGAAATGGACACATTCCTAGAAACACATAAACTACCAATACTATCTCAAAAAGAAATAGAAAATCTAAATAGACCTCTAACAACTAAAGACATTAATTTAGTAATAAAAAATTTTTTAAAGTCTAAGCAACACAGCTGGTGAATTCTACCAAATATTTCAAGATGAATCAAAAATAGTCCTTTCCAAACTCTTCCAAAAAAAAACAGGAGAGAAAGGAAACACTTCCTAACCCAGTCTGAGGCCAGTATTACTCTGGTATCTAAGCCAGACAAAGATATCACAATAAAACTACAGACCACTATCCCTGATGAAGAAAAATCTAAAAGTACTCAACAAAATATTGGCTAACTGAATCTAGAAGCATTCAAAAACAGTGATAAACTATGGCCTGTAATTCTAGGAATGTAAGGTGAGTTCAACACATGAAATCAATTAATGTAAAAACTGTATCAAAACAATGAAAGGTAAAAAGCACGTGACCATCTCAATAGATGGACAAAGGCGTTTGACAAAATCCAATATCCTTTCAATGATAAAAACACTCAACAATTTATAGAAAAGGGGAACTTTCTCAATCTGATAAAGGACATCTATGAAAAAACCCACAACTAAAACACACTTACATTGAAAAATTTCCCCCTAAGGTCAGGACCAGTTCAAGGATGCCCACTCTCAGCACTGCTAAATTGGCATTTTACTGAATATCCTAGCTAGGAAAATTAGGCAGGAAACAGAATAAAAAAGCACCCAAATTGGAATGGAAGAAGTAAAACTATATTTACAGATGACAAGATCTTAATGTATAGAAAATCACTAAGAACCTACCTAAAAAATTCACTAGAGCTAATGAATGAGTCCGGCAGTTGCAGGATACAAAATCAACACATAAAAATCAGTTAAATTATTATACTGTAGCAATAAACAATCTGAAGATGAAATTAAGGAAACAAATTTACATAGCTTCCAAAAGATTTACATACATCACTGGTGGTCTGGAAAATGGTACAGCCACTGTACGAAACAGTTTGGCAGTTCCTCAGGACGGTCACTGTATGAACTGGTAATTCCCCTCATAGGTGGCTATGACACAGATATTAAACACAGGCCCACACAAAAACTCGTACAGTAGTCTCCCCTTATCTGGTTCTGCTTTCCACAGTTTTGGTTACCCATGGCCAACCAAAGAACAAAATCATTAAATGAAAAATTCCAGAAATAAACATTTCATAAGTTTTAAATTGCACGCCTTTTGAGCAGTGTCATGAAATCTTGCAGTGTCCCGTTTTGCCCCACCTGGGACATGAATCATCCCTTTGTTCAGCGTATCCATGCTGTATAAGCTCCTTGACCATTAGTCACTTAGTAGCCATCTCAGTTATCAGATCAACTGTCATGGCATCACAGAGCTATTTCAAGTAACCCTTATTTTACTTCATAATGTCCTGAAAGGACCAGAGTAGTGATGCTGGCAGATAAACCAAAGAGAAGCCATAAAGAGCTTCCTTTAAGTGAATAGGCAAGTACAGAAGAGGAAGGTATTTTGAGAGATGACACATTCACCTAGCTTTTTAGTATGTTTTATATTTTGGTATGTTGCCATAATTGTTCTACTTATTATAGTTATTACTGTTAATATCTTAATCTAATTTATAAATTAAAACTTTATTATAGGTATGAATGTATATGAAAAAACTAATACATATAGGATTCAGTTCTACCTGTGGTTTCAGGTATCCACGGGGGGTATTAGAATGTACCCCCATGGATATGAGGGAACTATTGTACATGAATGTTCATAACAGAATTATTCATAAGAGCCAGAAAGTAGAAACAACCTAAATGTCCACCAGCTGATGAGCAGATAAGCAAAATGTAATAGACTCATATAATGAAATGTTACTTGATCATAAAAAAGGAATGAAGTCTCATACTGTTCAATGAGACAACCATTGATGAACCTTGAAAATATGCTAATTGCTACAAGTGGGACACAAAAGGACAAACTGTATGCCATCTATATGAAATGTCCACAGTGGGCAAATCCAGAGGCCAAAAGTAGATTAATGATTGCCACAGACGTTGCTAAACATCTCCCAACAACAAAGAATAACCTCATTCAAAAGGTGTCAGTAGTGCTGAGGCTGAAAAACCCTGTTATAAATTTAATCTATTAAATAGGAAAAATAACCAACCATGCAAATCTATTACTATCATTTTGGGATGTTGTACTCCCAATTTATTAGAGCTGTAATTCTTTATTCACTTGATACTATGTATCCAATCAGATAGTAAAGGGATGTTTAAGTATCAGTCTCAAGTTTAGAGTATACTTTTAAAGTTAGTTACCAATTTTAAGACATCTTTAAGATCTTAAAATTAAAATAAAACTTCTGAGAGGAGTCTGACAATAGTGAATATAAAGATTTCAGGAAATCTGAATTCCATCACAGTGTTCTTACAACTTTTTAAAGGATGTTCCTTTTATGAACATTGCCTACCTAAATGTTGGCTCTGAGGCTGGGACCTGGGACTTAAAACTGGCTTGGTGGTACCATACACGGTCCTGTGTGCAGCCCGTGGTAGAGGCTCTACAGTCATGTGTGTAACTGCGAGAGCAGTGAGCACTCTGGTGCCTGTGCAGTTTTCTAACCCTTTCCTTGGGACTGGAACCTGACCACTCACCAGTCTTTGGATTCTTCTTTGTAAGAGGAGACAAAAGGTGTTCACACAAGTTTACAAAGGAAGCATGGATGAAGGTGTTTGAAAACCATGAACCTGGGAAGAAATACTTTAATTTATAAAATCATGTACTTCTGAAAGATATGAGAAGTAAACATTTTCAGATGTATAATCCTATGAAGCAGAAAGCACTGTAGTGCGAAAAGGCATGGAATCAGAAGTCATGACCTAATTTAAAATCCTGACTGCTGGATTAACATCCAAGTCACTTAATCTCTCTGAACCTGTTTCCTCATGCAAAACAAAAGGATAATTTAAATGTGCTCTAAGCATTTTACCACACTGTGAAGATTGAATAATAAAACTTGTAAAAGATGTTGTAATAAATAATCACTTCCCTAATAAAGAATGCATTTCAATGGAAGTTTTGTGTTTTTTTTTTAATGAACAAAGTTAAATTCATGCAAGAGGCAATTAAAGTAGAAACTAGCTCTCTAGGTTAAGATGTTACAATACTAAAGCAGTTCAACAGATCTTCATAGAAATAGTCCCTCCTATTCCTCTCCCCCCAACCCTGCTACCCAAAAGATGCCTCCTGGTATCTATTCAAAAGTGAAATGCCCAAAGAGCTCTGAAACACACTGAGGATGGTATCAACTTCTTAAACTTATGCTCTGTGTCATCTGGGCTGACAGCCTGGGACCATCGACAAGATGGCACCCTTTGCACAGCATCCAGGTACAGGGAGCCTACTGACTTTTCATTTTTTAAAGACCTGTAAAATGTTAGTTCTGTGGAGTAATTAATACACATTTATTATCATTCTTCTCAAAAGTAATTATACATATATCATTATTATTTAGCCATCTTTACTTAAAATGAAGGGATAAATTAATTTTGAGAATAATGTCTCTTCTGGAGCAGAATGATAACTTAAATTTCTTAAACTGCTCTTTTAGGCAAGGGAGTCTTGAGGCATGTGGCCAACATATGAAGGACACTGGCTACCAATCTGTACATTGGAACGGGCTACTCCTTCTAGGCTTTAGCAATAACTAGCATTTAGCTGAGATTGTATTGGTTTGGCTTCCAGTTATTACTGGTTCTGCCACTACTCAAACACCTACTTATCTGAGCAACTTCATGACACATGCAGAAGCCCAAAAATTCCCACTTGGAAGTTTTTACTCAGTCTCAAAAATTCAATGAAATAGCAATTAAACAAAGGAAAAAATACCTGTAAAGTTTAAAGAAAGTGAAAGTAGGTCTATATAAAAGCAAATTACAGGAACCTATACTGGTTCCTATAGCAAAAGCAAATGGTTGAAACTCAGATCCAAGAGTTAAGGAAATCTGATTCTGGAGATATATCCATTCAGAATAAAGCTGTTAAAATTTGTCCTTTAAATGTCCCTGGATTCTTTAGACCACAAATTAAAAGTCAGGTGCAAAGCATGGAGGGCTATTAATAAAAGTACAGAAATATAGGAAACTAAATGTTTTCTGTGAATCCTACTCTGATAACTAAATGAGTCCTTAATTGACCAAAGATTACTAAAGAGAAAAACTTTATATTGGATTCAGTAGTTCTCTTTTAAAATAATTTTTTTTCATTATATGTACATCCTCTGTTACATTAGGTGGCTACCTAAGGTTATCAGACAATTTAGTAGTACCTTAAATACCAGAATGGAAAAGTTAAGCTTTCTTAAAAGAAAACTCAATTCAAATTCTGAAAATTACTTTTCTTTTAAATTCTCACATTCTTATTCCATTCTGAAATGTGCCCTTGGTTTTGATTTATAACTAATGCAGGTTCTTACCACAGTCTAGGATTTCATCAGAAACCATTTCAATTTCTTCTTGTTTCATATCAGTCTTTTCCCTTGTTCCATGAGACTGTAAGCTCCTGGGCAGGAATATGGCTTTCCTTTTTAGCCTTAACAGGACGTGGGAGTGCTCAGAAGGCAGAGGATCAGTGCTTGTTGACACATTACTACCCACAGCAAAAACTGCAGCTGTGGTGCTGAGGAAGCAGAAAAGTATGAAGCAAAGGAATTGTGGGCTTGGCAAGAAGAGCCGGAGTGCATATCTCATCTCTGTCACTTACTAGACGGGTGTCTTTGGTCCACTTCTTTCACCTCACTTACCTTTTGCCTCTTTATCAATAAAGCAGTGGTGAAGTATACTTTTCCTTCAGCATTACCATTAGATGAGATCACAAGGGTGAATGTTCAATAAATGGTCAGAGTTCTGTGTGGTAACTTACCATGATCTATGCCACTGTTGCTAAGATAAAGTATTAATCATATTTTTTCCCTTTCCTAAATAATGGTTCGCCTACTCTCAAACTGCTGAACTGATCTTCTTCAGCTTTTTTCCCACCTTTCTTCCTTGGCCCTCATTTAACACCAGTAAATTTCAAAACTTCTTGCAACAGTTCCCTATGCGTTATTTGGTGACCATATTGTTCAGATATGTCTTTAAACCTTGTTGCAACTTTTAGCGTATAAAAGTTGGAGAGGCTTAAAGTGACCCACAACAAGAGTCAGTCCCTTGCTTACTATCCTTCTGTTCAACAAGCACAATTACTGCTCTGCTTTCTAAACCACACACACATAATTTAACATACTGGTTTTAGTCAATGAGGCAGAGTAGTTCCAGAATTTCAAAAAAGGGTTCCTTTTAGCCACTTTTGTAACCAATGTTTATTCCAAGGACTAATCTCAATTTCTTTATTAAAACAAAACACACATAAAAACTGCCTTGACTTCTAAATATTTTTTAATCTACTTAAATGGTACCATGAAAAACCAAAATGTAAATATTTCACACCCACCATACTGGCAGAAAAGTGAAAGACTAGCACTACCACATGTTGGTGAGGATGTGGGGCAAAAAGAATACTTGTAGCACTGCTTGGAAACAATCTGCTATTACCCAGAAGTGGCAGATGTATGCCTTATGTCCTAGTTATTCCCCTTCTGGTATAAATCCCTAAGAGAATGCTCTTAGCAAGTATGAACCAAAAGACAATTTTATAGCAAGACTGTTCAAAACAGCAAATGTCCATTAACAGGATAACAGATAAATGTATATGCTATATCCATTCAAAAGTATAACATATGTACCAATAAACTTCAGCTTACATGGAAGAATCTTACAAAGTTAAAAAAATAGGTATAAAAGGCTACATTCAACATTAGTCTGCTACATGAAGTTAAAAAAAAACCCCTAAAAGTAAATAGAAAAATACCTCATTTTATTGAGCTTTGCTTTAGTATGCTTTGCAGATAATTGTGTTTTTACAAATTAAAGGCAAGACCCTCCACCAGCAAAAAAGATTTACAACTTGCTGAAGGTTCAGATGATGGCTAGCACTTTTAGCAATGAATTATTTTTTAATTATGAGATGTACATTGCTTTCTTAGACATAATGCTATGCACACATAACACACTACAGTATAGCATAAACATAATTTTTATATGTACCAGGAAACCAAAAAAATTCACATGACTCGCTTTCTTGTGAAGGCCTGGAACTGAACCCACACTATCTCCGAGGTATACCCATAATGTATTATTTAGGGATGCATAAACTGGTAGTAGAATCTTAAAGCGGAGCAAAAGAAGGCAAAGACACAAACTTCAGCCTTATTGTTACCACGGGTCAGGAGGGAGGAGATGGCTGGGGAGGGGCACACAGTGAGCTCCAAAGGTAATGGTCAGGATCACTTCTTTATGTTAGGCCGCAAGTGCCTGTTTCACTATTCTGTAAATCACATAATATAGGTAAGCTATGCATACTTTTTCTATGTGTGTGAAATAATTCATTAAAAAGTGGTTCCTATGGTAGTAAGAAAAAAAATGTGTTTTCAAAATAGTGTGTAAATTCAGTTTCTCTTTCCTGTCTTATTTTGCCACTCTATTAATATTAAAATATACTACTGCCTTTATTGCCTTTTCAGGATATTTACTATTCAATATTTATACTGTTTAACTTTTCCATAATCTAAGTCATTAATAATCTGCCTCAGCCTCATACCAGTGTAGAGAGTATTTTACAGAGGAGTAAATAAAACCAAAGGACTAAAAACTTATGGTGAATCAAAAAGGAAGACAGAATAAAGGAGCTGAGTTTAGAGCTTGAGACTTGAATTTTCAGGTCATGTTTTATTGCGTATCTAGATTGTGCTTCTTTATTCAAGCTCCTTTGGGCCTTCGCACCCTACCTATATTCAGAGGCCCCTTCTTGTAACTTGGGATGGTTACCATGCAGTGATGAAAACCACAAACTTCAGTAATGGGAAGCTGGAATGCAGGCAGATGCTAGATTCAATGCACTGCTGTGCCAGACTCCAGCCTGGCATTAGGTCAGCAGCTATATTTGAACACAGAATCCTTCACCAGCCCTTACTCTTTCAATGAAGAAAGTCTGGTCATCCCACCTATTCTTAAATTGAAGATTTTGGGAATTTTATGGAGAATAAATCACTGAAAGCTAGTTATGCAGGCAACAATAATTTTAAAAGAAAAATGTAAGAAAGCTATTTAATGCTTCTCACGTAACCTGAAGCAGTTACAAAACCTTTCTAAGACTTAAACCTTACTTGACAGAGTAAGCTAGGGGTGGGGGGAGATATATGTATATGCACAGAAAGATGTACATTGTAATAGAAAAAAAAAAGTTAATCTTCCAGGACTTAGCAACAACTCTCGTTACAAAGTGGTTGGCTAATCAAGACAACACTGAGTAACCCTTCAGAACCAGATGGACTAATGAATGAAGAAGTATGTGAGAAATACATTAAATCTATCCAGGAGTAAAAATGGAACCCCTTAAGTAAATGAAACAACTTTTAAAAAAGTTCATCTACATTCCCTTCAATGGAGGCCTGGTCAAACACACACATCATGTAGTCATTGGGATGAAGCAGCGGAAGGACATCAGTGACATAGTTTAAGAGACACAATTTGTACACATGCAGAGATTTACAAATTAGAATGTTACTCAAAATTTTGTTAATTTTAAAGAATTAAAGTTATGCACTTTTAATTACAAGTACAGCTGACCCTTAAACACAGGTTTCAATGACTCCACTTATATGTAGATTTTTTTCAATAAATATGTACATTAAATGTACATGTAAATGTACTCTCTTCCTTGTGACTTTCTTCATAACATTTTTTTCTCTCTGCTTACTTTTTATTGTAAGAATAGAGTATATAATTGTAATAACATACAAAATATGTTATTCAACTGTGTTATTGGGAAGGCTTCTCTGGTCAATGGTAGGTTATTTGTAGTTAAGTTTCAGGGGAGTCAAAAGTTATGTGCAGATTTTCGACTGCACTGTACTTCTACGCCCCATCCCCCATACTGTTCAAGGGTCAACAGTAAATTGTCAACTTCCAGAAAGGATAAAAAATATCAGAAGTAATCAAGAGTAGTACCTATCATAATAATACCCTGCCACTTACGATTCTGCCAAGACTCTACTACTCCAAAAACAAATGATATAAGCTTGCACTATTTGCTAAAGTGATTAGTAAAAGAGGAATACAAGAGTTAAAGTGTAAAGTACTTTTTTGAAACCAAAGAAAAAATCCTTATTTCAAAACAGTTGTGTTAATTTCTTAATAGTCTTTGGATAAATATTTGAGAGAATGCAAAACACAGGGCTGGGTTTGGTATTTTGCAACTTTTTGCTATTTCTCTCCCCTTTTAAAGTAGGCACAATGCTCTACCACATTTTCATAAACCCTCAATGTTAGTTAGCTTTTATAGGAGGTTCCCTGAAATTAGGTCTGTGCCAACTAGAATTTTTCTAAGGCAAACTAGGAAAAACTACTGCCTGTTAGAAAGCTGAAAGGTGAGGAGAAAAAAATGCCAGAGTGAACTTGAAGGATTACAGAAAACTGAAAAAGTTGTATTTGACACACAAAGGCAGTGGGAAAAATAAAATGAAAAAGTAAAAAAATCGAAGGGGGTTAGCACACACCCCTTCTTCGTCCCACAAACACAGTAGGAGCTACATGGTTAAGAACGGGAAAGAACCTCAGGTAAGATTCCAGATAAGGACAGGAAGGACCCCTCAGAGCTGGGACTTAATTATGGGAGCCCCTTCTTTCTCTCTGCTGCGTAGAATTCCACTGTGTAAATGTACCTACCCTTTGCGAAAACATGGATGAAACTGGAGAGCATTACACTAAGTGAAATAGGCCAGGCGGTGAGGACAAGTACTGTATGATCTCACCTTTAACTGGAACATAATCAACAAGAGAAAAAAGCAAACAAAATATAACCAGAGACATTGAAATTAAGAACAGTCAAACAATAGCCAGAGGGGAGGGGGGAGGGGACAGTGAGGGGAAGGGTTTTCAGGAACTACTATAAAAGGACACATGGACAAAACCAAGGCGGTGGGTAGAAGCAAGGAAGCGAGGTGGGATTGGCTGGGGTAGGGGGGAGTGGTGGGGGGAAATGCAGACAACTATAATTGAACAACAGTTAAGTAATTAAAAAAAATAAAAATGTTTTAGCATAAAAGAAGATTTGGATTTCACCTTAGAAAATAGGGAGGCCAATTACTTTAAAAAAAAAGTGAGCCCTTTCACTTCTTGCACAGGATTCTTTCCAGCACTTCTTCACCCAGAGCTACCTCTAAACTGGCCCATGTTCCCCCCAGGCTCGCAGCCTCTCAGGAGAAAGTCAGGCCAGACACAGTGGGAATGCAGAGCCAGACGCACCTGCCCAGCTGCTTCTGGTTTACTGTCATGTTATCTGGGGACATGGAGTATTTGGCTATGGTGGGCTTCTCTTCATGTTAGCAGGGTCCAAGTCCCACGGTCATCTCCTTAGCAACAGAGTTTACTGGCATCCTTGTTGACTTCATGGAGCAGTGGTTCCAAACCATGGGTGATCTTCTAGGGAGTTTTTGAAAATATTCATATTCTTGGGCTCTATCCCTAGGATGCTTAAATGGGGGTGACGGTAAAGAGAGGTGATGTGCAGAAATCTACATTTTTCTTAAAGTATCCCAGGAAGAAGTTGGTACCACTGGTTCTTTATTTTCCCTACGTGCAAGTGAGAGTAAGTTTATAGTGAGACAAAGGAAGAGCCCCTGGAGATAGGCTCAGGGACTAAGGCTGGGATGAGCTGCTGCCACCCACTGCTCCCCTGGGTGCAAGTCTCATTGGGACCCTTATAGCTTAGGATAGAAGCAAAGCACATGCCTGAGGAAAGGGGTTTAGGTGTGCTCGAAGAACAGCTCAACACCACTAGTTCTGAACACAAGCCTTGACTGATCTGCTACCTGTGACTTAGGCATCAGGGTTTAGAAAAGTGCAGTGGGGGAGTAGAGATGAGGAATGATAGAGGGAGGGAGGAAAACAAGTCTGATGCTGCTCCAAGACAGACAGGCAGTACTTACTCACTGACTTCCTGTATACCTGAGGGAGATGCTGTGACTGAGGTACACTGGAAAGGCTCTTTTGTCTCAAATTAGCTTACTTTTTACTCAAGACAGCAAGATGCCTGAAATTTCACCATTACAATTTCATTCCTCCCTTAAAGTTGTGCCACTTGTTAAAATACAAATACCCCTCAGTATTCAAATGTTATCTTTCGCTGATGCAGCTTCTTTTTTACAGGCCAGTAAAACAAAGCAGGTTTGTGAAGGGTACTGTGCCCCTTCTCCTGGATGGGAAGGAGAGGGGCGCCTCCCAAAACAGTCATGACTCAATGTGGTGGATTCCGAAGCTGGCCTCAAAAGCCAGCCGTAGGGCAGAATCTGTGGGGTTGTTGTGAGCCTAGGACAGACCTGACCCACAGGAACTGTGAATGTGCAGTACCCGGAAGAACCACCTGATGATGCACTGGCCTGTCCTTCCTCCCACGCTTGCTTTATCACACTGTGACCTTCTGGAATACTATTCAGCACCTGCTACAGTTAACTGTCTCTTAGTTATTTCGTGTATCTGCATCATGTCTCTTCCCAGCCAGATACAAGGACCTTTGCAGTCAGAAAGAACGTATGATTTCTCTTTCCTCCCCTTGAACTGGTAGGAGGTCCTCAGTAATATGTTTATGGACCCACCTGATCAACAGGTGGAGAGGAACACCATTCTACTGCCATCTCTTTATGACCCTCCACTTCGGAGCACTGTACTTACTTGCCTGTCAAAATTTTCTTCTTTCCAATCTAAGATTCTTTCCTCAGCACAGTCTATTTTTACTGATTCTGCAAAGTTGTATTGGCATAAAATTAACACTGAATATTTTGGGAAAATATCCCTGGGTCCCAAAAATGTTTGGGGAAGTGGAAGTTCCCCTTGGTTTACGGTTGAAAATGGTCTTTGTAAAGAATGAAACTGAGAAATGTTGATTTTAAAAAAAGCAAAGATTGAAAACTATAAAGACTAGTTTAAAAAAACAAACACAAAAACAAAGGGCATCTAAGTCAAACACTTTACCAAAATATTTATTATTAATCAAGAAAACTATACCCAAACTTTCTTTTCTCAGAATGTATAATCACTAAATGTGACAGGCAGCTCAGAAGCAGACAGACAAACTGGCTTGCTTGGTTTCCCATGACCAGCTAACGCCACAGGCACCTCAACCTCAGCCATCACTTCTTTGAGAAGAACACTTAGTAGCACCTTTCCCACGACAAGCAGTAAAAACTCCAGTTAACGTTTCTGGTGGAGTGGATTCTGAAATATCTGGCTCTTTGTGTGACTTAAGTTAACCCAATTTTACCAAGTGTTGTGTGTGCATGCCCTTTTCTATTTCCTGCTGGTAGAACAGAGAGATTTAAGTGTTGAGTTTCTACCCAACACAACAATTGTTTTCAACACAAGCAAAAGAAATGCGTGTTATTTTATTTCCAGGTGCCCCTTTTTAACTTTTTAAAAGCAGTCAACATATAACTGTTCATGTGGGATCATACTGTTTTTTTCCCCCGGTCTCATATAATACCTGATTTCTAGGTGTGACAACTCCCAAATCTAGGCTTAAGGTACCCATTGTGTCTAAGAGGAGCCAAAATTCTTTTTTAAAAAATCTAGATTTGGATTGTGTCTAATGTTACAGCTCTCACTCCATGAATCACAGTGAATCCTACCCAAAGAGACCTATGGATTTTTATTTCTATCTTGATCTAAGCCATTCTTTTCTTATAGGAAAATACTCCAGTGAGTACTATCTTCATTCTGAGGCCACAGTTAGTCAAATATTTCCCTTCCCTAACACAACTTCCCTTCTTTCCTTTTTATTCCAAGGAAATGATTGGGTCTTGCAGCTTTACTGAAGTGTGGAAGACAGGCATAAAAGCAATTTTTAACTTTATATTAATAAAAGCAATTATAGAAGTACTTAGCAGGTACCTAATCCTTTCTTTATAATAAATTACACAAGAAGTTCATTATCACAAAACCATTATTATATGAAATGTTAACAGGACTTATTTAAGAAAAAAGATCAAAACTGTGAACAAGAAAATGGCAATAAATACATATCTACCAACAACTGAATCTAAAAATCAAACTAAGCAAACAAGAAGAACAGAGACAGAATCACAGATACCAAGAACATTTTGATGGTTGCAGATGGGAGAGGCATGTGGGGAATGGGTGAAGAGGTGAGGGGATTAGGAAGTACAAACAGGTAGTCATGGAATAGCCATGGGGATGTGCAGTACAGTACAGGAAATGGAGTAGCCAAAGAACTTATACACATGACCATGGACATGAACAAGGTGGGAGGATTGCCTGAGGGAGTGTGTTGGGGGGGTGCTCGGTGGAGGGGGACAAAGGGGGAAAAATCAGGACAACTGTAATAGCATAATCAATAAAATGTAATTAAAAATAAATTACAGCCCTGGCTGGCATAGCTCAGTGGATTGAGTGCGGGCTGCGAACCAAAGTGTCGCAGGTTCTATTCCCAGTCAGGGCACATGCCTGGGTTGCAGGCCAAGACCCCCAGCAACCGCACATTGATGTTTCTCTCTCTCTCTCTATCTCCCTCCCCTCCCTCTCTAAAAATAAATAAAAATTAAAAAATAAATAAATAAATTACACATGATAAATATGAACAAACCATATGAGTGCTTACCAAGAAAGTTAAGCAATTGATGCAGGATTGCAGAAAAAAGTGACAGAGCTAGAATCTGAACCTCACTTCATCTCCAAATGTCAAGCTTTTTATCCTTTTGATTTCAGTGACTCTGCCTTTCCAGCTTGGGCAAGTTTCATAGGCAATTAGGATATCACAAACAGAATGATCAGAATTTCAAATGCACCCAATTCCTATAACTACTGTGACAGGTTGCAAAAGAAAAAAAAAAAAAGACTCCTTGCTATATCACTATGGTCATGCCCTATGCAGTGCAACTGTGCAGCTCCTCCTCCTTCCAAATCTAGACTGGCCTTGTAGCTTGCTTTGACCAATTGAATGTGATAGAAAAAGTTGTCCCAAGCATAGGCCTTAAGAAGCTTTGCAAGCTTCTACTGATTCTTTTGAAGCCCTGCTGCTATTCTGAACAAGCCCTGGAGATCCTGCTGGATAATGAGATGTGGCTGTCAGCCGTCAGTCACTGCCACAGTGAACCAGCCAGCTGCCACAGACACACTGAGTGAACCCAGCTTCAATCAGTTGAGCCTGTCCAGATCAGGAGAATTGCACAGCTGACCTGTTGACTCATGAGGATTAAGAAATGATTGTTATTTTAAAGCTACTACATCTTGGGGTGGTTTCTTCTAGAGCAAATACTACCTGGCCCAAGTACCAAACAAATCCACTTTGAGCAAGCAGAGAAAGTGAAACAAAAAGTTACTTGTAGAAGATGGGCCCTACCCTGATTGATGTGGCCTAGTGGCTTGGGTGTCTTCCCACAATGGGAAAGGTTCCAGGTTCGATTCCCGGTCAGGGAACATGCCTGGGTTGTGGGTTTGGTCCCTGGCTGGGGTATGAGAAGCAACCAATTGATATTTCTCTCTTGCATTGATGTATCTCTCCCTTTCTTCCTCCTTCCCTTCCCCTCTCTCTAAAATAAATAAATAAAATCTTAAAAAAAAGAAAGAAGGGCCCCAACATGGAAAAGACTGTTGACATTAAAGTAAGAAACATGTTCAACAAATCCTTAGTTATTTGACTTAAGTTTGCAAAAAAAAAAAAAGGCTAAACATGTGACTTGATCTATTCAAGGATGTGCAAGGTGCTTCAGAGTATATAAGCTTAGATATGAACATACACAATTATGCATTTGAAAATATACAGCAAGCCCAGGCTGGTCTGGCTCAGTGGATTTAGCACAGGCCTGCGAACAAAAAGGACCCTGGTTCAATTCCCAGTCAGGGCACATGCCTAGGTTATGGGTCAAGAGGCAAGCCATCGATGTTTCTGTACCTCTTTCTTTCTCCCTTCTACTCTCTCTAAAATAAATAAATAAATAAAATCTTAAAAAGAAATACACGACCAGAAAGTAAAGTCCTTTCAAATGTGGCATTTAATTCATACTGAATCATAAAAAGATATTTTTGAAACTCATTCTTTGAAGAGATAGAATCTTTGCATTATACTATGACTTTTAGAGAATTAATATTCTCTTTAAGAAAAAGCCAAAGATATATAAACAGTCAGATAACAGAAGCAATGGCATTATTTGTGAATCCTCAAGACTCTGAAGACATGAGAGGACTGCTCTCCTTCAGATTCATTCTAATTTACCTTAACCAAGTTCCTAGGAGTTTCAGGTAGTGGAAGAGAGTCTCTGAGCGGAGGAACTTGGCAGGGGGAGAGTGGGAGGGCCAGATGGGAAGTGCTCAGCACTCGTTCTGACAAAATAGCCATCACATATGCATTTTTCAGTTCCTCTTCAATCTTACAGCCAAAAAGATCAGATAATGGTACTAGAGGTTAAAGTCTCCATTACATAACGATAATGACAGGCCTGCCTCCAAGAGCTTGCTGGTTTGGTTCCCAACCACAATAATAAAGCAAGTTTTAAAGCTGGTGGAGGGTCTTTCCTTTAATTTGTGAAAAACACAACATCTGTGAAGCACAATAAAGTGAAGAACAATAAAATGAAGTGTGCCTTTATTTAGTGAAAAGTTTAAACCATAATGAAGCCAGTTTAAGAACTATCAATTAGTGAAGAAGGCTTATGCATAGGTCGTTGCACAATGAACAGAGTTCTCAAGAAGGAACCTTTGGCCTGAAGCTGTCTAATCTCAGCCATCTCACCAAAAGCCATAGCTAATATTTCATGAGTGCTTTATATCTGCCAGACATGTGCTATGAGCACTACACGTGCTTACATGCATTATCTCATTGTGTCCACTATAAAGGTGAGGGAACTGAGGGTGTACAGGGTTATGAACTTGCTCAAGATTACACAACTGTTAAACCCAGAGAATCTGACCGCAGAGTCCTAATTCTTACCCACAGTCCTACACTAATTGTACTAGGTCTTGGTTTCCTCATATGAAAAGTGAGGGCCAACATCAAGACTTGATTCAGTTGGAATTCTGTGGTTCTATGACAGTAGCAAACACCTTAGAGGTTTGTGTTTTGGTTAGTGATAGGGATTGGCACTGTCCCCTGAAAAGAAATGCCCTTGGAGTATATACTAACACTGATGACTCCATCTACTCCTTTGCTTCTATGCACAGATAGGCACAGGGATGAAGCTACTCTGGGAAACAAATGTGCTACCCATAAGCACATACTCTGGTCAGCTCCTGCCTTCCAGCAAAGAGCTGGTGGCCCGGGCTTCTCTTTGCCAGAGTGAGCGCTAATTAAATGTCGAATGAATGGATAAATATCCCACAGCCTCTACTGGAAGGAGCCTGAAACTGGATACCATTAATATTTGCTACAAATCTTTTAAATGCAACATCCATAGACTGTAAGCTCCACAAGGACAGAGACAACATGGGACTTGCTCACTGCTGTATCCCCTTGCAACTTAAACTGCCTGCATATAGTAACATTGCTAGCATATTACCCCTAAAGGGGTACAACATATAATTACAAAGCCATGCCATTTGTTTCCTCTTCCATGGTTTTTTGTTCAAATAGCCAACCTAAACTGAGTTACCTTAAGTGCTTGGTGCTATAAATAAAACATTCCTTGTCCTCAAGAAGTATGAATTTAGTTGATAAATCAGAAATATATAAAGGAAGCAGAAATAATTCAACAAATATTTATTGGGCACCTACTATGTGCTGATCACTGAGTTGGGGATAAAGAAGTGTGCGGTCAGCAGGTGCTGCAGGACACCTCCAGATGAAGGAGAGGGCAAGACGAGCTGGCTAAATAAGGGATCACGCACAAAGTAAGTGGGCACTGAATGGGTCTAAATGGCCACACCATTCTGAACACAGAGAGGAGCCTGAGTACCAGACTGCAGACATCCCTAGCTACATCACACACTGGCACACTGTGATCCATTTCAGTATTTGTGGCATGGAATTTGTTAGTGATGATTCATGTATTTTCATTGGAGAGAAGAGCATAAATGCAGGAAGGCTGGACTGTGACTTGCTCTAATCCCTTGAAAAGTAATCTAGAAATAGCTGTTAAAAAATTTAAATACATATACCCTTGACTCAGCAACTCCACTCAGGGGAGCTATGCTTAGAAACACAAATTGCTATATGAAAGGATACCCAGAAAAGGGTGTTTTATTGGAGGCTTGTTTGTAGTAGCAAAACTCATGAAACCACCTGAATGGAATAATACTGTACAACTATTAGAGAGAATGGGATCCACATCTGTTGATGTGAAAGGATGTTCAGGGTATACCGTTAGGCAGGAAAAGCAAGCTGCAGAGAAAGTGGCATAAGATGCTCCTCTTCTTATTTAAAAGTAAACCACCCAGGATGCCTTACATGGGGGTAGGGGAGAGACAGGCTTGAAGAGGAGGAAGAAAAAGGAAAGGAGAAGTGATATGAATATGTTTACAAACTTTCCCTGGTACCTGTAATTTTACTGAAGGGAATGAACACACATTATTTTTGTAAATTTTGAAAAAGTATTTGTGAAAATGATATTGTGAAAACAATCATAAAACAATCCAATTTAGACTGTCCATATAATCTTGCTTATACTCAGATATGCTTTCTTGCATAAAAGATAGACCAGGATGGAGCTACATGAAATTGTGCATAACCCAAACTCTTCGGGGGGCGGTATTCATGTGGCTCTTTGCTATGTGCCATTTGGCATATGGGTGGTGGTGAGAAGAAGATGGAGAGCCACTATGCTGTGAACAACAAACCAAAGATGTTTTTTGATTAGGGAAATAATATGAAAGCAGTGTTGTTGGAAGACTAATCTACCATTGAGTGAAGAATGGATTGAGAAAGGAGAAGGAAAAAGTAAGAACACATCCAAGAGACTGCGGAAGTATTAAGAATCTGAAGTAGGGTATGGCCCGTTTTTTTCTGTTTTACTAGCTTCTCGGGGAACACAACTTAATGCCCTCCTGGCTTCCAGCCTTTGTCACTTACTCCTAACCCAGTCTTGGGGTCTTTGTGGTCTCAGAAGTGTTCCTTATTACTTACTTTAATATTTTAATATAAATGTCAAAGACTGGTTACACTCTCAAACTTTGGGTTTCTTCTTTTAAAATATTATAAACTAATCATTAGTTATGTTGTTTTATTTAGAGTTTCACTGATTTCTCTGGTGTTGACTTTTGAGAATGTTTACATATTTTGAGGAATGGTTTCAACAACAATCTCTCATAATTATGATATTCTGTTCTCTCTCTTCTATTCTAGTTGATTTGATAGCACAAACTACTCTCTCCCCACCCCAATTTAATACTCTTGTCTCCTAATTCTCCAGTTATTCATTCAGTATCTTCTGTGGCTGCTTTCCTTGGAGGCCTTCCAGAGCCTTGTCCTTGGTCCTCCCCTCTTTTTTTTGTCCTGAGCACTAAAGCAGTTCATTCTGAAATGACCTACTCTGATTTTCTTGTTTTAGTTAATGCTGACTTACCTGGCATTTTCTCTTTTCTGTACTGTCTTTACCATATTAGTTTGATCTCTCCCACAACTCTTTCTCACCCAAGGATATGCTTACTGATGTTAGAGACAGGGGAGGTGGGGAAGAGAGAAGGAGAGAGGGAAGGTAGGTGGTGGGGGGAGAGGAAGAAGAGGGGAAGAGAGAGTGAGAGAGAACCGGACCCACAACCTAGGTACATGCCCTGGCTGGAGTTTGAACCGACAACTTTTTGGTGAACAGGATGACACTCCAACCAACTGAACCATCTGGCCAGGGCTCTCTCACAAGTCTTAGTAGAAGAGATAACATATTTTACTACCCTTCTGAATTGCTGTTACATACTATAGATAGAACAAGTCAAAAAACTATAGATAGAATAAGTCAAATCCAAAATATAAGTAGACTCAAGAAAAAATTTAGAAATTCAGGCTAAAATAAGATACCTTTCCTTTCTTGGAGTATTCAGAGATTACACACTTACCTGAAAAATGGGTAAATTGATTTCTTGCCCAACTTTCAAGTTAAGTCTACATAAATGTGTACATTAGACTGCTGCTAGAATAATTGCAATTTGTAAACAAGTGAAAAACATAAAGATAAAAACTTCTGCTACAAAAGGTCACTATCCTGAGCAAGATAACTGAGAGAAAACAAAGCCAAACCTCAAACTCTTCTCCTCCAAGCCTCAGTTACCCTGATTTGTTCAATGGTGAATGTATCAGAGTTGTTCTCAGAATCTGTGAAAAGCAATCCATTCCAGCCTTAGAGCAAATTTAAAAACAAACAATTAAAAATACATTTTCTTTATACATACTTTCTCTCTGCATGCATAAGTGCTTGTCCACCTTGAAACTGATCTCCTATTGGGACAAGATACCCTGGGCTGTCATCCTTCTTAGTGAAATTCACTACCTGCCGCCGTTTCTCTTCTCTGGAAAAACAGAAGTGCAATCCTTCCCTATGCAGCTTCCTGGTTTATATGTAGAGTTTGTTTATTCATACATATTTAATACATTTATTCAGGTCTTACTAGGTGCTATATACTCTTCTACTTGCTGGGATATAGGAGTAAGCAAAACAGACTATATGACCGATCTCCTGACACATTCTAGCAAGGGAGCAGACAAGACAAACAATTAGATCTCTAATGTTGAGGGGAGGGGTCACTGTGTGGAAGATGTCACCCTTTCAGATGGAGTGGTCAGAAGGTCTCTCCCATGCAGCTGGCATTTAGGGGGAGACCTAAAGTAAACTGAGAGAATGAGCCATGTGCTACTGGGGGGAAAAACATTACAGGCAATAGTTCCTCAGTTTTGGGCTCATGCATCGGGGGACCTGGAAAGAGGATGATGCTTCTTCTAGAGAATAAGGAGATATTCTTAAGTGACTAGAAGAAAAGAATGCACACCAAGGGTGCATAACCTGAGGTTATCCATTAAGGGTGAAAATTGTGCTTTCTCCTTATCTTGTACCACAGATATATAGGATGGCAGTATGTACATGTTACTTTTCTCCACAGGTGACTGAATTCTCCCACTGGTTCTCTCCTAGTCCGACCAGCTCATACTTTCCCCATCTTTTTCTTCTGTCTCAGACTCCTCGTTACCCCTTTTTTATTCCAAAATAGCTGAACCAACTCCTGCTTCCTAGTCATCTCCACACTTTCCTCTAGCAAACTTTAATTATGCCTTTCTGAGGATAAGTTTAACAACCTCCAAGTGCACATTTCAAAAAGCAAATTGGGCAGGAGGTGGAACAGGTACGAAGGTCACTAGAACAGTGATTTTCAATGTTTTTCATCTTGTGGCACATATAAAGTAATTACCAGAATTCTGTGGCACACCAAAAAATATATCTTTTGCCAATCTGACAAAAATGTAGGCATGATTTTCACTGGACAGCTACTGTTGTGTTATTGGCTGTTGTCATTTTTTCATTTGACAATCTAAGGGAAAAGTGGTCAGTGCCCCTGACTAAACAGTCAGGTGTTGAATGTTTTAAAAATTCTGGCGGCACACCACAGTGCTGCAGCACACAGGCTGAAAATCACTGCACTGGAAGATCACTGGAGAGCTCTGGGATGTTGGGGAGCTGGGGTTTTTATTTTCTTTATCTCTATGTCCAATGCCTGGCTCCACAAATGTTTGCTGCTGCTAATGCAGCTGGAAGGACCTTTGAGATCATGGGGTTACCCTCCCACTCCACCCTGGTCAAGAATTCCTTTCTAAGAACGTGCATTTGTATATCTTGCACCTGTTAACAACACAATGTAGTGTTGCTGCGTTATACTTCCCAGTGATCATACAGATTCACAAACATAAAAAATCTGATTTAACCAGACACTGGAACTAAAATTTAGAACTTTCATTTTCTTTTTCCATAGGTCTCTTAGTTTTAACTTTTCACAATGCCTTTACTTATTTACTGTTTTCTCTTGTAAATGTCTGTGGTACCCTGAAAGCACTGTGCAGTCCTGTTAAATGACATCATCAGTTAAAAGGTCACTCATGTCTAATATACTGAATTAGAGATTATTTCACCTACTTTTCTTGCCTTCCCTTTAAAAAAATCTCTTCTTCAATTGTATTTAAAAGCTGGTACCATGGACTGTACCAACACTAGCCCATTGTACATTGTTTATTTATGAGAAGCATTTTCTACTTTAATTAAAAATCTACCAACTTCCATGCTAGGAGGTTTAAGGCTAATAAAAGAGTTAAAATATAAAACAAAAATTAGCAATAAAGCAGATCTGCCATGCTACAATGGCTCTTTACCTCCTTTCCTTAGACTGTGAAAACTTCTCTAAGTCATTTTTGGGGGAGAAATAATATTTGAGGGAAAAAAGGTTATTTTCAGTACAAACATAGAAAAGAAAGTTCTTAACGCACAAAGAGTTTTGGCACTAACAGCATTGTTACAAGTGGTATATCACATTTTTAGTGCCATGGCATGTGTCTTTATGATTTCAAAGGCTGGGATCCATTCTAATCCTAGCATTATATGAATAATAAAAATGACCAAATTTCTTAAGAAAAACAAGTAATTATAACCAAAATTCACTTCATTTTTTAAATACTTTCACAAAGAGCAGAAAATTTGTTTTCAGGTTATAAGGAATAGAAGTAGAAACTGTGAATTTTATATGACTCGAACTATTTTATGGGTTTAAGTAATCTCAGTGGACTTCAGTTGCTCTTGTCATAATGATTGTCAATGCTAATTTCCTGATACATGAAGAACTGGAGTGGAAAATTAAACTGTTTGGGAGATTGTTATAGGAATTTACATTTACTTTATATCTGCTATCATCACAGGCCAAGGCAAAAGCAAGCCCACCTTATTTGAATATAAACAGTCATGAAAAAAATCAGGTGTAGAGGTGAGTAATCTCTATTTTTTCTGTACTATGTCAGGAAAGGGAATATATAAGTTGTTAACATAAAGCTCTTTGATAGCTTACAGAGAAGAAGTCAAAACTTAACCACTTCAGCACCACCCATTTCAGATTACCACCACCTTAGGGAGGCTAGGTGCTTATTTCAGGGATATTCAACACAGTTTTAAACATCTTCTATAAAAATACCTACATGGGTTTAAAAAAAAATAACCTCAATGAAAACAAATGTTACAATTTTGGAGAGCACTAAATTTCTATATTTCTGGAAGTACTCAAATCATTTGGAATCACATAAACAAGGTAAATGACCAAGCTAAGGAATATATTCAATACATTTTTGATTAAGCAAGAACATTTAGGTGGTTACTACAGTGTAATGAATTGAACCCAGTATTCTTTTACGGCTTACAAGGTGGTCCTGAAGGCAATTTCAAAAGGGGAATAATACATATCACTTCTCAAGGTGGAGGCTTAGAAATACAATTTTCATTTTGGGTTTTCTGTTTAAAAGAAATTAATCTATTTGATAGTCACACCTTGCCCCTAATAAACTCAGCTGGATTCCAGTTAACAAATTTCACATAGAGTTCTAATTAAATTTTTTAAACTCTCCCTTTAAGAAAGCTGCCTACAAACATAATTAAATTATAGTTTACATTGATTATGTTTACCAATATAAGTGCCATTTAACTTGTTTCTGTACTTGGCTCTTTGTCATAAAAAAAGAGATTTATGACTTTGGTTTCATCCATCAAATTTCTCTTATTCAAGTTGTGGTCAACCACTTTTCAAAGAAAAAAATAGTAAATGTAGTTTATAAGTAAGTTTCATAATTCTCCCAAATTTATGCATTTAGGATACATTTTGGTATTCGGTATAGTCAGAAGCTCTTTTTCACACAGCTTTACTAAATATAATAAATGTAAAAAAAATTTAAAGCTGATAACTTCCTTCTCATTTTCAGGCAAATTCAAGTTTCTTAATGAAAAAAGACCTCGCATATTGGTTGTTTTAAAGAATACCACACAATAAAACAAAAAGGGGATATTCTAGCACTTATTACTAAAAAAGATAACAGTGTGGGTACGAAAACACGCAGAAGACAAACTTTTGATCCATTTCTCTTTTACATATTTAAAGATTCACTGATGACAAAATTTTTAAAGATACAGGAGGAATTTCTAACACGATATTAAATTATTTCCCTACAGATCAGTATTGACTTTTCTTGACTATTCTTTTCTTTTTTTCCCCTCTTTAAATGTCTCTAGTTTTCCCACCTGTAAGATTAAGGTAAATAACAGCTGCCTTTCTACTTCACCAATATTGACAGAATCAGTAACGTAATGTAGAAACTAGAATTAAAAACCTCCATAGGGTTGTTAAGAGATTTAAATGAGATAAATGAATACCAAGTCCTCGGATAGTGCTGCCACATCATTAGTATTCAACATTAGCAGAACAAAAGGGTTAAAAATATATAAGAATGTGGAAACTGTATATTTTTAAAAACCTAAACAAGTTGATTTCATATTAACTTTCATAAACACCTGGCTAGTCTGTATTATGTTTCAGGTCTCTAGAACTAGAGACCAGATGTTAAAAGCAGCCTGCTGGGGAGCTCAGATATTGAGAATCACAATATTGAACCCAGCAACACCACTAATTTGGTGATCTTTCTCTAGACACTCTCTATGGGTCTCATTTCCTCATCTGAAAAATAGCGTGGGGGGTGCATGTGCACTCAAGTCTCCTTCAGAGCTCATCTGTAATCACTGTACTTCTAACACATGAATCAAGCTCTGAGAACCCAAGGGCCCCTCACCTCTCTGGCACTGACAACAACAGTGTTTATGTATGTCTATGTACCACCAACTACATTATTTTAAAGTCTTATCTCATAAAAATACCAAATCTGGGTTCATTTTTTCCTCTTGTACTGTATAATATACAGAAAAAAAAATCAAAGAACCAACTTTGTATACCATTCCCTACCAAAATTGCCTCCTTCACTAGAGTGATAGGTTAAGAGGATTTTAAGAGTTTACACAGAAACACACAGACATTTTGAAAATGATTACTATATAATTGTAAAGACAGTATTTTCACTCCAAAACACCTAATAACTCAAGGTCATAGATTGGCTCAACTCAACCTTAGAACTCAAGTCTTCTGATTTTAGTCTAGTTCTTCTCTACTATATATATATACTATTGAATAACTAAATCAAATCGTTTAGAAATTTGAGGGATTTTTTTAAAGCACCAAATTTGCGATTAAAATCATCCTGAAATTAAGAAAGCCTTATCCCCTGTAATTACAAAATAAAACAAAACATTAAAATAACAACAACAAAGTAAAAGTGTTCATAATAAACTGGTAGAGGTTTAATGTTCAACATGTGACTATCATAAGGTCATAAGTCATCACAATGTCCCAATCAGCATGAATAATAAATTATGAACTAAATAATTTGTCATTTCTCAATAGCTTTTAAAAATTGGCTATCAAATATACTTTCATAACAGTTAAATATTATGGAAAATTATTAAATCAACTAGAAGGCTAAATTTATTAGAAAAAGAAATAAAAGTTAACATTTATTGTAACAAACTATGTTCTAAACACTAGATGCTTAGGTTAAACTCACAAATTCTTAGTCACAAAAGTAAAAATTCAATGTGAGATGCTATCATAAACATTTACAACTAATCATATCATTAAACCTTTCTCTATCCCCCCCCCCATATTTGGTGCTCTACAGGGTGAATGAACAAAAATTCTAAAATAAGGTATGTTTATTAAATTTGCTGCACTGTAGACACCATTAATCTTGTTGAAACTTGTTCAAGAGAAAAAATATTTGAATGCACTCAAAATTAATATTTGAGTTACTCAGTAAAAATGTTAGTTAAGCATGCAGCTCTACCAAGGGTAAGCCATTAATATTTAAACTGGCCAAGAGACATTCAAACTAATTGCCTTTAAGGACTATATTGCAATATAAATAGTTTTAAAGACTATCTGGCAATTGCAGAAACTTGTAATTTATTCTATATATGTACCATTGAATAAGAATTTAATTTCCTCAATATTCCAGCAGAAAAATACACAACCCATGGAAATAAATTACTAAAGGGTTGCATTCCATAGTCAGAAGACAATGAACGTAAAAATGTGCTTCGAAATATAAAGTGGTTATAACACAAGACACCATCATTATTTCAACTACATTCCAGAAATTAGATTCTCATTGATTAAATAGCAGCCTAAATAAAAATTCAACAAATATGAACTTGATCTTAGCTGAAGTAATCTTAAAAGAATTAAAATGTTCATTCCATTTTTGGGGGGAGGGGTGGTAACCAAGCCTAGCAAAAGCCAATGCCATGACCCTATAAACAGGGCTTTATTACCACAATTAGCTTTATATTTCTATCTCAAATGAAAGAAACTAAATTGTGATCCCAGTTGATATACTCTGTTATACACAGCCCCACATTTCTCTCGTTTTTGGCCCTGTGAATTCATGACAGTTGACCAAATTGTTGGTCTCTGGAATTGTTCTTGATATTTCTAAACTTGTCTTCCACCATTCCACACCTCACTGCTCCTCCCTCTCCCATCCGCCTTCTCCACAACACCCATTAATTCACAAGCTCCATTGGAAATCCTGTATTTACTGGACATTTATGAAGTTAGTGAGGAAAAAAGAAGGCAATCTGTCAAAATTACTTGTCTGGGGGTGAAATCACTGTCTACAATGAATTTTTAATTGTGATAAAATGGTCCATTTTCTAAAATATACCGTACTGTGTAAAATGAATACAAAAATCACCATTAAAAGTCACAAAGAAATGGTCATACACAATTCAAAGGGAAATGAACACTTACTTAATAGATCTTGTCTTTTTTTTAAAAAAGGGAAGTCCTCCATAGGAGTATTTTTATTTACCTCAGAAATACAAAACCCAAGTAGAACAAGCTGGAAGAAAATGAGAGCACTTGGCTTTCTGAAACTACAAAAATAAGGAGAGCATGGGCTGTTAAACCCTTCTGTAAAGGTCAATAAGTAATTGATTTTTTTTCCAGCTATAGCTTTATTCAACAAATATTTCTTGAAACTTTTGCAACACAGTTCACCAATATAAATATTTTCCATGACTGAGAAATATAGAAGCAAGTGCCCATTAATGAGGCAAATACTGCATCACACTATTATCAGGATGTCCTTAGAAGGATAAAAGCACAAACCTATTTTGCTCCTTTAATTGGCTCACTTTGGTAGGAGTACACAATGAGAACTCACTGCTAAATAAAATTAGGTGTGATTTAAAAATTTTTTAATTTATTAATTTTAGAAAAAGAGAGCAAGAGAGAGAAACATCAACTCGTTGGTCCACTTATCTATACATTCATTGGTTGACTCTTGTATGTGCTGTGATGGGGGATTAAACTGCAACGTCGGCATTCCAGGATGACGCTCTAACCAACTAAGCTACACAACCAGGGTAAAATTAGGTGTGATCTTTAAAGAAAGAACAAATATGTTTTAAGGAATATGCCTCAGACTTATTTTAAACCTAACGTAAACTCAGATTTTCTAATAACTAGGCTATTTCAATCACCTGCAGGCCAGAGCGATAAGACTTATATAACCAACCAATTAATACAGATGCTCTTTTACAATAGGCATTCATATGAAAATAAAACCTTTTGATCCAAGCTCTAAAAATCTCAAAAGGCCTCTAACATGATTTCTACCCACATATGAATTCCACTATTAATACAATTTGCATTTAACCTACATTTATGCAAAGTATATGTCAGAATAAGTCTTTCATAAAGTTTATAGACATTCAATAATACATTGAAAGTGGTCAGAATAACTAAAATATTTGCAACATCAGCAGATAAAACCAAAACAGCATTATAATAAAAATCATGTTATCAATTACAAAAATATCATGGAATAGCCAAAGAAACATCACAAGAAGTAATTTCAGTAAGATCTGACCACATGTTAGCCCCACAATTCTGTATCAGAATAATTACATACTAAACTGAAACACCTGAATACATAGCGCATGTTATCTTTTTAAAACTCTTTTACTAATAACACAGCTATAACAAAGTACAGGGTTTAAAAAAGACTTTTATCACGAAGCTGAAAATAAGTAAGTAAATAAATAAGCAAAACAAATGTCCTTTAATATTCAGTAATCATTTTGTATATGTGAATATCAGAAATATTAAACCTAAAAAAAGATAATTGAGCCCTGCCTGGTGTGGCTCAGTGGATTGAGTGCTGACCTGCAAACCAAAAAGTCGATGGTTAGATTCCCAGTCAGGGCACATGCCTGGGTTGTGGGCCAGGTCCCCAGTAGGGGGTGAGTGAGAGGCAACCACACATTGATGTTTCTCTCCCTCTTTCTCCCTTCCTCCGGCTCTTGCTAAAAAGAAAATAAATAAAATATTTTTAAAAACAAAAATAAAATAATTGAGTGCTGATTGGTTTGGCTCAGTGGATTGAGTGCCAGCCAGCAAACCAGCAGCTGGATTCCCACACAAGGCACATACCTTGGTTGCTGGTCAGGTCCCCAGTTGGGGGCGTGCGAGAGTCAACCAAGTGGCAACTGAGTGATGTATCTCTCACATAATGATGTTTCTCTCCCTCTCTTTTTCCCTCCCTTCTCCTCTCTCTAAAAATAAAATAAATTTTTAAAAGATAATTGAAACACTCACTGCCAGAACCTTTGGAAGGAGGAGAAGAAAAAAGTAGGATGTAATGAAAGTATTGACTAAAAAGGGGGTAAATAAAATAAAAACAAAATCTCTTCCTTATTCCTCCTCTACTTTTGAGAAAAGATTCAACATGATGTTAATTAGAAAAATGAGAAAGGGACAGAATTTGCATCACTCATTCTGTGTTTGTATAGGTCTTCAATTTCATTATGTTAGTAAAATTAGATGCAGATGCAATTAATAATGAGAGAAGTTAAAATCAACAAATGTTTGTAGCATTAGGTACCAATCATCAGAACCCTAAATCCTATGACTGAGTTTACAAATTGATCTTGCATCATTCTTTCTCTCTAATCTTATGCTTCAGAAACTGGTCAACTTTTTAACACTAATAATCCCAACCAAAACTGTAGTACCACCTGAAACCATTTACTTCTGACTCTTTTCAGCCATTTCATCATTAATGCCAAAGTGAAACAATGTTGAAAATCAAATTATTCAGACATCTGCCTTAATTGGTGTTACAAGTTTACACTTGTAACATAATTTATTGAATTTGAGTATTTAAAAAGCATACTGAGTTAGAATGGCTGGTATATTTTACTTAAAGAATGTATTTGAACATCGGTAAGATTTCTCCTGTTTTACTATCAATGAACTTAATGGTTAAAAAGAAAATACTTCACCATGCTCAACCATGACATTCATGATTTTACAATTTAATGTGGTAATTGGATGTTGCACTGTGTTGACACATTGGAAGGAACTACCTTCCCCCTTAAAACAGGGTGTGAAGTTTTTTTAAAGCATTCTGAAAAAAACAATGTTAGGTGATATCTTAAAAAGTCAAATAATTTATTTTTTTGATTTAAAAGAAAAGCAAGTGAAGTTATTAGTGGCATTTAATATTTTTATAACGCAAGTTAGAAAGTCAGTATTCAATACATGTTGGGGTCTCAACATGTTGATATATCTGCTAATCATTTAGGGTCATAGCTAATGTTTGGCTAGAACCATGTAATGTATAGAGAGGATCAAGCAAAGCAACCAAATTTAGTTATATTGGGGTTGTTGTTTGGAAACAATAGACTAATTCAATGATGGTTAGAAAAGAAACATTGTTTCAATTTATTTGGAAGAAGCTTTGTTCTGGGTAATCATAGTTCCCAATGTTAATGCCAAAAGGTATAAAATTTTCAAACATTAACTAATGATCCTGTATAAAATATTACACCTTCATTAGGACACAAACTACTGGTTATAATGATCAAATTACAAATTGGCATAAAAAGAATCATTGCACTGGCTAGTAAAGAATCATGAAAGAGCCACATCATCATTGCTTTGCCTACTGCCATAAGGTTGCTATGACGTTCAAATTAAAAATATGTGAAGGTACTTAACATGTCATAAATTACTATCAAGGTGGTATTAATGATCTATGGGTAGCTGTGTTTACCTGACTTATGCTCCAGATCCCAGACTTTATGGTGCTTAATGAAAGTTCACTGTGCATTGAAAATAAGTCTTGTTCCAAGCCTTTTTTATAGTTAAAAAAAAAATAGCAAGGAAAATGATAACACCTTGGTGATTATCAGACCAAAATGCATGAATAATCCCTAAAAGTTTTCTAACACACATTATTTTACTTTGTATAATTACGTCTTATATAAATCAATGCAATAATTTCCTACTTAGTCAAATCAACCAAGCACATTCAACCATGAATTCCATTGCCAAAAAATTTGAGATACAAAAATTTTAAGCACAGCATGATTTTTACCATTTAAACACAAGAGTTTAAGTGGTAAGAAATATCATATCTCCTTACTAAAAGCATTTAAACCTTCAATTCAGAATAACAGCAACACAAAGTTGAAGTAGTGTTCTTTTAAATAAAGATAATTATTTAAATAATAGGTTAGTAGGTCATCTACCTTAAGACACACAAGAGCCAAGGTGTTATTTTTTATGAGAAACAGCCTTTTAAAAGAAATAAAATATAGCCTAAATCTAAACTTTTCCACAACGAGAAAAGCTTCCTATTTAAAGAGGGGGGAAAATGAGAGACATCTCAGTATTAAAACATCTTTTAACAACAACAACAACAACAACAAAAAAAGCATTTTAAAGAGAATTTTAAATATAGTCTTCAATGCCTCATTAATGGGAACAATGACTATCATTAACATTAAAGAAAAAACTTGAAATGCTTATGTACAAATAAATCATTGTGTCTACTATACCTTTCCAAAAAAAAAAAAAAAAAACAAAACCCAAAACACCCACTAGTCAGTCTTGTGTTTCTACAATCACATTTTTATATTTTCCTTCACACTTAAAACGTGATATACAACCACCACTTATCTGAATTGGGGGTGGGCATACAGATGGAGAACTTAAACCCCTTCAATGGATACATCTAAATTTAGAAGTTTTTCCTAGTAACTCCATTTTAACAGATCCTTTTGAGGTAAAACAAAAACGTCAGTATACTTATAAATGACTAAGAAAAAAGAAGACAGAAACACCTCAAATGACAGTTGAGAAACGAAGCTTAACCATGTTGGCTGTCAGTTATCTATCTGAGAACTTGTGGGAACATTTGAAAGTAAAATTTTGTTTTGCACCACCAAGTTGCCACCAATTCCTTTCTTACAGTTTGATTAGCACATATGATTTGGCTACTTTACGTCAGGAACCCGGTGGGCAAGCCCCATGTCTAATATGATGGGTCCTGTACACTGCTCACTGCATTGCTTTGACTTAGTGTTAGTGCTTCTTATTTTTAACCCTTTAATGTCAAGTTAACACTTCCCAAGTATGCAAATACAGCAGCACAACTTTGATTATGTAAAGTATGAAGGGCACTTTTCATTGCCATGTAAGCATATGCTAAAGCAGCTGAAATGAACATATACAATGAATGTGTTATATCTGTGGACATTGCATCCCCTTGGACTCACACAATTTTTACTTAAGATAGCTGTTAATGAGTAGTATTATTTAAATTTTTAAATAGAATTTTCAACCACTGGCCAATGGGATACTGAATGACAATATTCAGACGAAAACCTGAACAAAGTGTGTACAGAAATATCACTTAGGTTGTCTACCATACCTATTTTAAACTGACATGAACAGATACTACACTTGATCTTAGCCAAAAGACCAAGAAGCAATCTACCATACCTATTTTAAAAGACTACTTAAACTTATCTGCATGAATAAGCACATTCATCTCTGGAGAACACATACAAATAAATGAGTATTTAAATCTATCAATCTGTCTCAGAAGTTAAGGAAAAAACAATCTTACCTTGAATAGCCATTAGAAAAAACTGATTGACCAGGGAAGTTCAAAGTCCCCAAGGAAGTCAAGTTGTCATCTCCAGATCCTTGGCACCTATTCCAATTTTCTGAACCAATAGGGATTGGTGGAATGACATTAAAAACGGGTTTCTGATCCTGTTGCTGAGAAAGGGATGCTGTATTCATGTCATAGTGGTACATCTGTCCCCCTGAGGTACTCACGCCGTGAACAGAAATGGCAGACATTTTATTACCAATTATATTTGTCCCAGAAAAGCTTGTTTGACAGTAAACTGGGCCCAGTTTCTCCTGCTTAATTACTCCAGGGGTGCAGAGTTCGATGAAGTCGTCTTTTTCGGTTTTCACTTGGGGCAGTGTCACACTGGTGGGGCTTGATAAGATCAGATCTCCGCTATCCTTAATGTTAGGTTTAGTGTCCGGTAAAAGGAGAGGCTTACAGTCCTCATTTGAGTTTCCTTCCAAAAGGAATGGATCATCCTCTCCTGTCAAAGGAGAAAGCAAACAGTTTTCATCTATCAAGAGGTCTGGTCTCCAGGGGCTCTCACTCATCTCTTTACTTGGGGACCCAGAAGAGAACCCCAAATCCTGCAAAATGTCAAAGTTTCTTTGGTCTGTGGTATACAACTTCACATTGCCTGCGCTGGTGCCAGTCTGGCTCTTCGAATTCTGCGGTTCTGAAGACACATCAGAGCTTGTTTTCGGAAACTCCTGGTCTGTGGGGGCAGCAGAAATAGCAGCGGATGCTGAACTCTTGGGGTTCTCTGGAACACTGGTCGACTTATTGAGGTTTGCAATGCTTTCTTCCAGAAGCTGTAGGTCTGTTTCCCCAGAGGAAAGGCTAATTTGGCCCTGCTGTGGGAATCCCAGATCATTACCCATCACTTTTGTGTCTGTCTCTCCCATATACAGTCCCATTGAGAGTGAAACTGCCTTGGACAGATCTGGCTGCTGCGCATTGCTACCCGAGCCTTTTGGAAAATCAACCAGAAGTGGTTGCTGCTTCGGGTCTGACTGAGAAGCAGCAGCCAGTGAGGAGGAAGATGTAGGAACCTGCACAATAGCTCCTCCCCTTAGGGTTTTATAGAAGTCCATCACATTTCCCCTCTCCGGAGCGAGCACACTGCTGGGGATTTCTTCTCTGCTGGCTGGGCTTGATTCCTTCGAGTCCATCAATGAATACCAGCTACAAAAAAAAAGAAAAGGGGGGGGGGGGGACATAATAAGCTATAAAGTCACATTATCTCTAAGATCCGATTAGTAAGAGCTGGTTAAATGAACCTTTTAGTTAACTCTGAATCTAAATCCTTGTTATCAGAAGAGCAGTTTCTGCCTTCCAGAATAAAAAACCCATGTCCCCTGCTTCCATTTAGTGTGCCACATTTAAAAGTACAATGCAGTCCATTTGCATGGCTAACAAAATTGTATCAAACTAAGCTTGACTATTCATCCTGCCACTCACAGAACTGTAACTTCATTAATTATAGACATTATAATTCATTACATCTGATTATTCTAAAGGTTCAAGTTGATGTCAAAGTATTTAATTAAAAAAAGAAGTATGATCATTAAAATTCCAGGCTCTTTTCAACAGAAGCTGTTTGCTTTTCTGAGATCCAATACAAGTAAAATTTGATAAGTACTATGCTAGAATTCTCTATCTCTAATTATTCCCAAATTCCCCTCCTACTAGCTAGTCACACATTCAAACCTTTTAGTAAAATCTACTGGTAAACCATGCACATTTTACTTGAAAAATAAATAGTGATGATCTGCTCATGTTCCAATAGGCTAGGAAAAGGCTCTTTTTTAAAACTCACAATACTCAGTAAATGTACCTGTTGAATAGCGTCTGCCTTCAAATTCCGCCATACGAAATGCAGTACATTGTATATAGGCCAACTAAAATTTATATTTTAAAAAGTAAAATAGTAGTAGCTTTTTGCTATCACTTTAGCTTATTTAAATATAACATACGCAGTGCCTCTCAATCCGTACAACACAATAAAATATAGATAAAGCTACATTTCTTTGAAATTGCTTATGGCACTCAGTATGAAATACTATATCTCTAAATTAAATGTTCCCTTTCCAAATATCGAAGTACTGAACAGAAAAACCCGGTACCGTAAAATTACATTCATGTAAATTCAGTAAATTTACATTCATATAAATCCAATAAAATGCTCAAAATAATTTTCTTTGCATTCTAAACCTTCACCTATGCCAATTTTGAGCTTATTCTCAAGAGGGTTAGGTTGCTAGTATATTGCTAATAATCAGGATTTTTTAAAAAAACGGGCAAAGACTTTGATAAGCACATTTGCGACATTATGGTCAAATCCCATCCAATGAAAGGGAACTTCTTCCTCTACGGCGTACTTCAGAAGCATAAACTTCACTGGCCCTCACTGAAAACGGAGTGCGAGGAAGGTATAGAGAAGGGTGGGCATCCGTCACCACAAATCTTGAGGGTAAACTGCTTATTTCCCCTCTCTTGTTTAGCCGACAAAGATCTCCAAACACAAGGTATCAAATGGAACCAAATGAATTTCCACGCGCTTTGACAGCTGCCTTCACACTCGAAACATAACAATGCCTCATAAAACCAAGTGATCCCTCTCTCCAACGACTTTATCCCCCAGTTCACATTGCAAATAACCCAGGCACTCTAATCGGCCTTAATGGACAGTACCGTGGGGTCTTAAGTGGCATTACAAGGCTCCCATTATCAAGCCTGCAACCCAAATGTCAAACGCGCGCTTGTCAAAAATCGCAGCAGAAAACGAGGACGGCCAGAGAGGGTCTTTTCCGAAAACGGATCACTTAAGGAACTGCAGGCGCGAAATGCTGCCCAGCGCCAAAAGAACCAACGCGGGGAGAGGGGAGCGGGAACGGGAATAAAAAGTACGAGGCTAAAACAGAAATGCGTCCAGACCTGTTGAGCTGTCTTCCGACACGCCCACTCCTACCCGATAACGCCAGCCCCGGCCGAGGTCCCCGAGTCGCAGGCTGTCAGCCCCCGGAGACTGTGCGCTCACACTCCCGCTGGCGAGCCCGCCAGAAGTGAGAAGCGCTGGAGCCTCGACAGGACCCTGACGCGCTAGCTCTCGCGCTCCAGAGTGGAGTGAAAAGACTCCGGCGAGTGGAGAGCAGACGCGCTCGGCTCTGCGTTCACCAGAAAAATGGGTGTCTGGGCCGCCCCCTGGGAGGGGAAAGGAAGGGACTTAAAAAAGAAAGGGAGGGGGCGGGCAGTATTCCGCACCAAGGAATGAGAGGCTGGAAACCCGTGGAATCTCAGGAGGGTCCACTCACAGAGTCAGAGCTCAGGTTCCTCCCCCTCAGCCTAGCCGGGGGGCGGTGGCCGAGGGGGAGGAAGAGGCCAGCGCTGTCACCCGCGCAGTGTCCTTTCGTCACCGTCAGCGGGCCCTCGCCGGCCCCCACCCCCACTCCCCGGGGCTAATAAAAGTTTGCAGGCTCCCGCGGCGGCCCCCGAACGGCACCTCTGGGAACGAGCGCCCGCTCGGGCCCCGGCCCCCAGCCTCTTACCTCTGCTTGAGGCGCCGCTCACCGCCACCGTCCGCAGCTCCCACCGCAGCCGAGATAAACAACTTAGCGCGTGAAAGCAGGAGGGAGAAATTTTTTTTCTAAAAAAAAGGAAGTAAACAGCGGTCCCCTTCTCCATGGCAGGGGGAGCCCCTACCTAAGAAAGTCTCGCATTTCTCCGCTGACAAGCCAGCCCCCGCCCGGGGTCCGTCTCCGCGGGCCGGGTCTCCCTGGCGCGCGTTCTCCGTCCCGGCGCCTCGCCGCTCCCGCCGCTCCAGCGGCGGCGTCTCCTTCCACCCACTAGAATCCGTCCCCGACGGGCGGGCGGCGACTCAGGCTCCCGTCACAGACCCGAGATCGCAAAATGGAGGAGGAGGGAGGGAGGGAGGGAGCGCGGACACGCAAAAGGGCCGCCCGGACGCGGCGAGCGAGCGGGACCGGGGGGGGGGGGGTGGCGGGCGGAGGCGGTGCCACGGCGCGCACACTCTCGCACACACACGCGCTCCCACTCCACCCCCGGCCGCTCCCCGCCCGAGGGGCCGCGAGGCGGCGGCGGGGAACGGTGCAACCTGTTGGCGACGCTCGGCAACTGCACGCGCGGCCGCGGCCCCTGCCCCCCATGGCCTCCTCAAGGGCCCCGCCACCCCGGCCCCCACGGTGCCTGCATGCCCGCGGCTCCAACATGGCCCCCGCCCAGGCAGCCCGCCGCCGCCCCCGGGCGCGCGGGGATCGTCCACGCTCACCCGACCCCCAGGAAAAAGGACAGGAGGCGGCGGCGGGGGCCGACCTAGTCTCTCCAGGGCCCGTTTAGGAGGGAAGCCGAGTTTCTCTAGTTTCTCTTCTGCCTCCTTCCCGCCCAGCTCCGCAACTCCCGACCCACTCGGGAGCTCTCCCTGTCGCTTGCAGCAATTGCCGCCAGCGCCCCTGCGGGTGACAGTGGGTTGGCTAGGGGAGTCAGGGCGCGGCCCGCAGGAGAGCTGCGGGGGTGGTCCGCGCCACAGTCCCCGGGCCGAGTTTCGCTTAGTGTGTCACTTAGCACGGGGTTCCAGGGTTGCACGGAAACGGTGCTGCAGCGTCTCGGACGCGCTCAGGGCCGGCCACCCTGACACGCCCTCTGGGGAAGCTTCAGGGAAGGCAGAGCAGAGGAAGGGGTCGGCACATACGTACTCTGGGCCGGGGGACAGTCGCGTGCCGGCAGGTCCCCCACCCCCGCATCGTCTGAGATGCCAGTCTGCAGCCGCCGCCGCGCTCTCGCACTCGAGAGAAGTTGCAAAGCAGAACCCACCCTCCCCCGCGCCCCGTTCCGTCCCCCACCCTCTTCCCCGAGTCTGCGAGGCGGCGGCGGCGGCGGCAGAAGGAGGCGCCGCCTGCCAAATTCAACCCCCACTCTCCTCCTCCTAGCGCGCTCACACTTGAAGGAAGTTGCACGCCAAATGCAAAACCTCCAGCGAGCTGGATTTCTTTGCACTTTTCCCCCCCATTATTTTTAAGGAAAGCAGGGGGTGGCAGGCCTAAAAGCAAGTTGCAAACGAAATAGTAAGTTGCTTGCAAAGTACGCCGACCCCCCAACTCCTGACCTCTCCTTTCACCCCCTCCAGGGCCCGCGTCCAAGCGTCCCGTGGAGGCCCCTCCCCAAATCTTGACTTTTGCTGCACTGAACTCCAAGCGTCGCCCACCCTTTTCATGTTGATGGGACCCCAGCCCCTCCAAATAAAACAAAACACACGCAGCTTTAAAATATCAGCATTAAACTCCCTACAGCTGTTCCCGTTACGCGCCTCCCCTTCGGCCCGAGGGAAACACGTGGCCAATCCCGTAGGAGAGGGGCTGTGGCAAGGGGTGTCTGCGCGGGCGGTACCCGCCCCAACCCTCTGCTTCAGCTCCCCGCATCCAGAGGGCGTGGGGCCGGGCCCGGGGCCGGGCCCGAGCCTCCTACCTTGTGCAGCATATACTATGATTTTTGTGACTCGGGGAAAGGTGGTGCTGTATTGCTTTAGTGTTTCGGGAGGTAACTTTTGCGCCCCCACAGGTGACAGCGCTTGCCAGCTTGTGACGGGGGCGGAGGCTGCCGCAGCTCCACCTAGTCCCTGCCCGGGCGCCGGGCCGCAGCCACTCTCTCCTCAGGCCACTTTGATTCCAACGGCGGCCGCCACGGCTTTGACATCTTCTAGAGGGTTGGGGAAGCGCGTGCCGGAAGCCGGTCGCCGCCATCTTGGTAAAGGACGCTGACGCCAGCCCGGCCGCACGGCCACCATCTTGGCAAAGGTTCTCGATCGGGGCAAGGGCAGTCACCCGGCCTCGGTTCTGAAGGGGTTCGCTGCCCCGAGTTGTCGTACATGAAAGGAGAGATCTAGGCCTTTAGCAAGCTGCCTTTCCTGAGACGATCTACAAGGGTCTCCTCTGGACGATTCTAAGGCGCCATCTTGGCAAAGGAAGAGACCGTCGCTGCCTCAGAAAAGAGGGAACCAAAACCTGTGCCAACGTAGAACTCTCTGCCAGTAGAATTTTTATTTTCTTCTGCAAGAGAATAAGTAGGATGAGTCCCCACCTGAGAGGGAATATAGTCTCAGAAGTAGAGGTGGGAATAAACGTGAGACATCCAAACTCGATCAAGGCAAGGACCTGATCTGTCTTGTTCATTGTTGCATCTCCCACTCTGGGAATAGAGGCCAGTGCATAGTAGGTGCTCAGCAAATATTTTACAGAGGTATAATAAGGCAGTCAACGAGACGCAGCATCACATTTCCTAGGTGATTGTGGAGGCCAAATGAGTTAATGAAAAGTATACAAGTATTACTCAAGATGCTCATTTTTATTATCTTGTGTTTAGACACCCGAGTGCTCCCAGTCTACAGAAACAAAAAATAAAAAATAAAACCAAACATGAAAAAAAAAACAAGACTCATTATTATGTTTTTTCATAGTCTCCTGTACTCTGGTAGCACATTACAATGACAGTTCATTATTTGTGGGCTCATTTATTAAATTTCTGTCTTCCCCGTTAGAACATGAGCTCTGTGAAGGCCAGGCATGTGTTTCTTTTTCACCACTACAGCATCCGGCAGAAGTGAGGCCTGCTTGAGTGTGGTTGGTGGGGTAACAATATGGATATAATAATTTGTAGTTTTAATTTGAACATTTCACCTAAAATGTCATGATGGCATGCGTGAGTGTGCTATTGTTATGTTACAGAATTACATGCTTTTGATTTTGTAATAAAATAGCGGTGCTATTTGTACTGGACCCTATATATCACTACTGCATAGTATGTGCTCAGTGAATGTTTGTTGAATGAATAAATGACTTAATGGATGGATAGAAAGGGTCTGAGACTCTATCCTAAGGCCAGTAAAACCTTAAGTCTAAATAATAACCCAACCACCTTTTGCATTTACATAGCAATTGATATATTATGCAAGTGAGTTCTCCCATTCTGTTCACATTTTATTATTTCCATTCCCATTAAAATAATCCAAGCCTCACTGCCAGATTACTCCCCTAAAACATGAAATCATGTCATGTTCCTACTCAGGTGGAACTACTCATGGTGTATGTATGCAATAAGAGGTCAAAGTTGCCAACAAGTTGTTGCTGTTAATGCTCTGGGAAATGCTGAAGCTATGCTACATAGGGGAGAGGGGGGAGCAGTTATTGTAGTTAAGATTGGAATTTGACATCATATCTGAGATGTAAATAGCAGGTTTTAAATTCTGCCTGTGTGACCCTGGACAATCATTTAACTTCTACAGGCCTAGATGGTTATAAGCACGTGGAATGGTATTGGGGTTTAATGTATAGAAATCCTTCAATGAATGGTATTTCCATATATGTAATAAAAACGAGGCATTGAAAAGACTAGAGAAATGCATCAAGTGTTAAGTCTGCAGGTTACAGAGTTATACTTTAATGTAATTTTAAAAATTTATGTTAAAAGAAGTAACTACAATAATTCCCTTTTCTATTGTACACAGCTCCCCAACTTCCATTCTGTGTTTATGACTATCTTTTACCTGCTCTCAGCTGATGTAGTTGGACTGGTATTTAATTAAATTAAAAGTCAGTTAAAGCAGGGGAATCATAAAAAGCAATCATACTCACAAATTTTAAACTTTAAAACCTAAAACCTAGAATTGAACATTTGTTTCCTAATCCGTGGATGAAGGTCTAAAGCCTTCGTGAGCCCACTGACTGGAGCAGGACGCCTTTGTTCATGTGGAAACGCTAGACAGCATTGTGGCCAAGAGCCAGACTGGCTGGGTCACCTCCACCTCTGTAAGGAATGTGACATCGGGCAACCTGACCATCTGTGCCTCAGTTTCCATTATTTGTAAAAGGGGGATGAAGACGGTAGTAACTCCAGTTATTATAAAGATGAAGCAAGTTAAATATAGGTGAAGTGCTCAGCCTAATTCCTGAAACTTATTAAGTGTTTAATCATCATTAGCAATTATTAATATTCAGTATTACTATTTCTCTCATTTTAAAAAGAGTGCAGCAAGAATTTTAAAGTGCTTTCAAAATGAGAGTGCAGATTCCTAGGTTTTTATGATTTGTTGCCCCTGCCCTCGCCCCAGTCTTCTGTGGTTGTCTTACACCCATCTCATCTGAAAGCAATTGTTTACAAGGCAGCTTTTCATTTAGATTGTATAGAGCAGCAGCTATTGCTTTTAAAAATCATATTACATTATTTTACTTAATACTTAAGTAATTACAACAACAAGCACAAATGGAATAAACATGTTTTGTGGGGGACACATAGAACTATTGGTAAACATACAACTCCACAGGTGGGAGAAGACACATGTAGAGTATAAGAACTAACCCTGGTTCCAGGGTTCAGCATGTCCTGGGCATCAGCTGGTATGTTTCCAGGGAGCATGAAGAACTTAGATTAGCCCAGATGAATGCAATGAGTAGTTTTGGTGAAGACAGAGCTAGCTGAAGAAAGATCCAGCTTATACCACATTCATTCCCATACATTCATTTACCACACATTTCCTTTTATATAAGGATACCTCCTTTGTGACTTATTTTTCTATATCCCCTAATTCCTTGTCATGGTTCTAGTTTTATTTATTGTATCTTTCTAAGTCCCCCTACACATACTTTATGATGCTAAATGTAAATTGGAATCAAGTAAATTTTTATCATGTTTGTATAATTAATTATTTTGAATGTGATAGATCATTGAATATGTTAGTTTTATATTAAACCAACACCAGAAGCTTTTGTGGATTGTCAAAACTGATTTTAAAAAATGTTTCTGCATCTATCATAGCTGTAAGATGCCTTTTAAAACTAACACCAGAACTTTAGGAAATACTTCTGTTCTTGTTTATCTCTAGGTAAGAGGTCCAAGGGAACCCAGCTGAGCTTTGAATGCCCCATCTTTTCTCTGCTTCAATATTTGCATTTGATACCAGACATGCCTATTATAAACAATTCACACATGGTACAGCAAGTCTTTAATCATAATGAAATCATAATTCTACTTTGGTACTTCTCTTTGTAAGTGGAATTAATATCACCACATAAACTGGGAAATGCTAAATTGTTACCAGCATCCCTGGTGTCTTGCTGCTTCTCGTGATACTCACAATGACTTCATCAGAACAATCTAAAATACCACATTCGTGCTCATATGCATGAAATGCTGTATGGGTGTCCTGTGAAGTCTGTATTCTCTATGCTGGCAGAGCTTAGTTTAAGCAATACCTGATTCAAGGATAAGGTAAATATCAGCAGATGAAAAAGGTAAGTTTTGCAATAAGCAGGAACCTAATGTTTTTAGTGTTTGGAGACATTTAGAGCAGGCACACTGAATAATTGTAGCTAGTATTACGTACTTTGTTTTCATTTGTGGCATTTGTGGCTGGCCATTATGTCATTAGCTTTCTTCCTCTTCTGATTTAATCTCCTTTTCTATCCCTTGTTCTCTGGTAGAGATTGTTTTAATCTGCTCAATTTGTAGGTGGAATCTATCAGCTCATTTTTGAGAACCTATATTTTCATTTTTGTGCTGACTTCCTATTTATTTATTAGGTCACACTGACTTTTATTTTCTTTTTTGTTTGTTTTTAAAGCTAAATTAGAAATATTGGAGTTTAAAAGATCATACTGAGGATGTTTTATCCTCAGTATGGGATCCCTGAACAAGATATGAATGTACTTTTGAAAGGCACTGGCGTGTTTCTGACATCAAATTTTTAAAATTGTAACAAATGCCAAATCAAGATATGAATGTACTTTGTATAAGAAATGCTATTTTGGTAGTTTGAAATCAACCATGATAGAGTATTTACACTATAGAAATTAGATAACACAACAAATCAGGCATAATTTATTTTGTTGCTTGTCCCAACTTAAGATAGCAATAGGATAAATTTTATTTTTTTAAGATTTTATTTATTTATTTTTAGAGAGAGGTGGGAAAGACAAAGAGAGTGAGAGAAACATCCTTGTGAGAGAGAAACAGTGGGGACCCATATGAGAGGCCCCCACTGAACTGGCGACACAGGCATGTGACCTGACTGGAAATCGAACTGGTAACCTTTTGCTTCATGGGTCAAATTTCTTCCATTTCTTGTGATGGAAGAAATTTTAATAATGAAGATTAAATGTAAAAGTGTGTACTTACGAATACCACAAAACACTGAGGAAATGTTTTTCCCAGTATTTGAAAACTATTATCTGATCAGTGAAGAAGTTGCTGTCTTCATTGAAAAATGAGTGTAGCCCATTCTATACCTCTGTTGTTTCACTTTTGTCTCCTTGAAAATACATAGAGACTGCCCCCCTCCTGACAACTGAGTGATCTATAAAAGATCATCCCACCTAGACCATGGAGCCTGTGTGGGGGCTGAGAAAGGAAGCAAAGAGAGCAGTGAGGAGGCAGGGGCATTGGTTTGGGGAAAGGTAGAGATTTGTACAGGGTGGTAGCAGTGAAGGTGGGAAGCTATGGTGGGACGGGGAACCATTCGGGAGAATAAGGAAAGCAAACCAACCATTCCACAGCTCTCTGGACTTCTGGGAACTACCATGCTAAAGGAAAGCCACCTGGCAAATACTAAGAAAGCTCAATGGTTGAAGGAAGTGAGTGCAAGGAAGCTGTACCTGAGGAATAGAGTGAGGAGCAGCAATGTCAAAGGAGCTAAGGAAACATTGGCAGTATTCAAGTTTAAGTAAATATCCTTGAAATGAGTGGAGAAAGGTGGGCTTCATTGCCTTGCAGTGGAGGTGGGAGGGGGATGCTCCAAATACCAGTACCATGCCATAACTGGAACATATGTGCTTAGTGTTCTTACTCATCCAGAAATTGGCTTGAGATTTTTGCCTGCATCAAAGGATTGTTTATTCATCCCAATGCCTCGATCCTAACCTGATCTATGAAGATTCTTTTTTTTTTTTAGCATTTGCCCATTTTAAATTTGAAACTCCCCCTCACTCAATCACCCTGTGCTACACAGACAGTGCTGCCTCTTTTTAGGTTTCTCTTGACCTTGTTCGCAGTTTTTCCTTGCTATGTCATAAAGAAGGACACTATCATAAGCCAACCACTGTATTTCCTACTAGTTATCAGAAAGTTCCTCCCTGCAACCTACAACCTATACCCCACATTGCAGGATGAACATTTGCAAGGCACATTATTAGATTTTATGGAATTTTAAAAACAGTAAATGTTTTGTAAAAATAAGAATAACCACTTATCATTCACCCACCTTTCAACTCCGGTGACCAGAGAAAGGACAAATTCTCAACTAAACTGCTACCAACAATTGACACTTTCAGGATTCAGTTTGGATGTATCAATTTGGTTCACTTTGGCCTTCTGATAATTAGATATTTTATTGATGGTTTCAATTAATTATGGAATCTTTATTAATAGTAGGGACTTACCCGACTAATTTTCTCTCCCATACATTTATTCCTTCAGCAAAATATAATTCCTTCAACAAAATAGCAACTATTACATGTTGGGCCCCATAGGGCTGTGGAAACATAAGATGGCTAAGATGCAATCTTTACTCTGGAGGAAACATACAGATACAGTAACAAGTCATTATCAATTCAGACATATATACCAAGAAATCATCAGGTGTTTAAGGAGAAGAACTAGGTGTGAGTATGGAGATGAAAAGGGGGGTTCCTAGGAAGTGAGCATGACCAATTTAAATTATAGAGGGCTTCCTTCAGGTTACTTGGTAAATTCTCATGGAAATAATACTTAGAAAGAAAGCTTGTCATTAGTATTCTGTCAGAACATTTTTTGGTGGGGCGGGGGTGAGGATTTAAAAGAAGCCAAACTGTTAAAACAAAGAGAATATTATTGACGCATTTAAAAGACAGAGGAAGTTCAGTGTTTGGCAGGCTGGATCTGGGGTTTCGGATGATGTCAGAAGGACTTGGGCTGCATCGCTTAGCTTTACTTTCCTGTTTTGGCTTTATTCTTGGGGAGGCTATCTCTGCCTGGTGGCCGCCCCCCCGCCGCGCCTGGACTTAAACCATCCTACCAGCTTAGTAACTTCAGTGGAAGAGAGAGTTTCCTTCCCCTACCCAATGATATTAGTGGATGTCCCTAAGAAGGGTTACACTGGCATAGCTGGGTCACATGCTCAACCCTAAACCAATTACTATGACCACAGTACACAAGCGATGTGTATTGTGATAGGCGAAGCCTAGGTCAAGTGCTCACCACTGACATCTAAGAGGTGGATATAAATCAGAGAGAGGAATGGAGGGAAGGAAGGAGAGGAGAAAGAGAGAGAGAAGATGCCTCCCCCCACACACAAACAACTGGACTTTTAAAATAAGAGAAAGGGGATGCTGGGCATACAGAAAACAACAGATGCCTGTTACAATAGCTCCTTATCAGAATATTAACAGTGACACAAACATAGTATTTTACAATATTAAGGAGGTTACCCATGACCTAAAACATTTGTCAGCAAGGGAATGAACCTTGAAATCAAGTATAGTTGTTGCAAGTTCTACTAATTTTCCTTCCTGATTTTAACAGGAAAAGATTATGGGTTTTTACTTAAAAAATTTCAACTAGTACACAAATAAATTGACTGTTGCTTTGCAGAAAGAGTCCCTAACTGGGCTCTTTTCGATGTTTAAGCTAGTTTTATGGTCTTTCACAGAAGAAATTTGTCTCTCTTGACTGTGACTCCAACAGATGTAATGGGGTAGAGAAAGCTGCTGTGAGCCTCTGTCTGCTTCTTTTGCTCCTTCTGTCTGGACAAGCTGAATGTCATGCAAATTTCTCCAGCCTGGGCACTGGGCAGGCAGGAAGCCAGAACCAGTAATAGAAGCAGGAGGCACTCCATGAATACTTGCTGATTAATTTTAGCTCCATAGGCCTGATGGGTTTTCCATCCCTATAATTACCATCAGCAAATAGTTATTGAATGATGTCCAGCATATTTTTATTCCTCTTTCCTTGCTCCTGATTTTCATTTTCTATTTTACTTCTCAGTGATTTCATCACATGTGTTTCTGTTCATCAGGACCAACAGTCTCCTTGATCAGTTTCTAATTGCTCAATCTTATTCCACCTATCTATAGATACCATCTATACTACCTACATCTATCTACCTACCTATCTATATTATTTTTATTATGAATAGTTATAGTCCTGTCTGGAAATAATGAGGGAATAAATGGTGGAAAAGAAGAGAAAGAAATAGGTTATTGAATGGCTATTCTGTTAGCACATTCCACAAATGCTTTACAAGGTAGTTATTATTATTATTACTATTATTATTACTATTATTGAAATAATGCTTAGTAGGGCTGTGAGTCCTGACTGGGCCACTCTATAGAGCGAATGGAGAGCAGTGAGGAGTGAAGGTGTGAGTTGTGAACGTGACAAATGGGGACTATTGTACAGAAGGGAGATTGGGGCTCCCCCAAAACTGGTTGTCTTAGTGTAAATGGCCTTGGGAGAACAAAACATAACTTTAGATATCACTTATGTCTTAAAAAGAGTTTTTTAAAAAATAATATATACTTTAAAAATACATTCTTATTTTTAAAAAATACAAACACAAGAAGGCAGAAATATAGAAAGTAAAATGTAAAAACTCTCTCCCCCCAGAATTCCATTTTGCAGATTAACTATTTTTAAGAGTTGGTATTTGTACTTCCAGAAATTTTATGTCTATTTATGTGTGCATGCATGCATTCACATATATGCAGTTAAAAAAACAAAAATGGGATTTTACTATGCATATCTTTCAACTTTGTTCATTACATGTTTTGGGGGCATCTTTTCATGTCAACATTTTCAGTTAAGAACACTGTTATCTATTGTTTGGCTATGTTATAATTTATCTAACCTTCATTTGTTGAAAAATATTTAAGTTGTTTCCAAATTTTTACTATGGTTAGCCATGCTGCAATGAATATTCTTGCATGCATATCTTTGCACTATTGTGAAAGTATTTCTGTAGCATTGAAGTGATCAGGCAAATGTAATTCATGACAATCAGTAAGCACCCAAATGTGCCACATTAATGAGCTTATAAAAAAAGGCTTGTCCATTGCCAGCTCATTTTCTACTTTCACCTTCCTTTAGGCATTTTAGAAAAATTCAATTAGAGTAGGAGTCATGGATGACTATGCAGAACAGGCTTCTACCTGAAGATCCCTTGTGTCTTGCTTATGGTCCCAGGTTTGCTGAATCCATCCTTATATTAACTGTATTATAAATTCTAAAGGATTGGTTTACATATGAACTGGGAAGCATCACCTGCAAGGGATTACTCAAGGACACCACAATGCTTTTGATGAACAACCTCCCTCCTATGATGTCGTTGATCATGACCATATGGTGGGTAGATACTGTTTTTTGCCTGCAACACATCCACCCTCCACACGTGGTACCAGGACCTCAACTTTTGTTTGGAAAACTCTCCTTTTCTGAACTTCAGTCCCTGAGTGTGCGGTGGGATTAACCCACCCCCAAATCTGTGGAGGGGCCAGGCCTGGCCTATTACTTTGTTCAGAGATGGCCATGTGACACTTTATTCTAGACTTGGGACTATTCAGAAGCTTGCCCTTTTCCAACAGTAATAGCTAAGCTGTTTGGAGCAGCTGTATTCTGCTGCTCAGAGCCTCCATCAAAATGAGGTTGACCTGCCCACCCCCTCCCCCCACTAAAAAAAGCAAAGAGATCTGGAGATAGAAAGATTCCCAATTATATCATTTGACTGTCTAGATCCTGAAGCTAGGGCTATCTCTAGATAGCCCCATTACACACTCTGATGAGTAAGTTTTGTTTGTTTGTGGTGGCCAGTTGGTGTTAGCTCTTTAGCACTTGCACTTGAAAGCCTCCTGACATAAGAAGTAAAGGCCTACAACATGAGGTGCTGCTCCTTCTGGAAGAGAGAGGCAGCTAAAGTTATCAGCTGTCTAGGGTGACCCCAAAAGAAGGAGAAGCCAGAGAGAGACCTTACCTGCTTTACAGGTTTGCCTAGAGTTTCCTGTTAATGATTAACTAGGTGAGATGGTCAGACTCCTTAATTTAAAATACACCTACTAAAATGACAATATCACCCTTCAGTTAATTTACTCATTGCAGCTACTTCTGCCTCAGATTTTCATTTTTATTAATGTAGGAATTGCATCTCTAGTTTAGGCTATGCCTTAAAAGAAAAAAACAAATGCACAAAAACAAAACAAAACTGGTAATCCTCCCAAAGAAATGTCTTATCTGGTCTCTCCTTAGCAAAGCCTAAATTATTACTCTGCTTTCCATATCAATTCAGCCTTATATTTTATTGCTTTGTTTATAGTTGATTTGATAATACATTAACTTAAACACAGTACCTATAAATATGGCCTAGTAAAATATGTATTAAAATTATTTTAATATCTTATTATTTTTGGTGTTTTTGAAACCCAATCCTGATAGCTGAAAGAAAAACTCCACTAATATGAAAAATCAATCCCTTAGATGAATTAAATTCACAATTCTTGTATAAATATTGCTACTGTGTTACATATGTATACTCTATACTTCTCATTTGTAGCAGGGGAATAGGTGTGGTAGTGGGTAGGGATATCATTAGTTGGATTCAGTAAACATTTATTTAGTTATTAATAGCTCCAGCTCAGTCTGAAATAGGCTTGAGACTCTACCTCTTGGTAGACATATGTCTTTAGGCAAGTTACTTAACCTCTCTGAATTTTAGTTCCCTTATTGGTAAAATAAAGGTAATAATAGTGTTTGCTTCATAAAGTTTTTGCACAGATTAAATAAGCTATCCTATGGAAAGTATTTTGCACAGTCTCTGACAATTTGTAAGTGCTCTTATGTTAACATTATTGTTGTCACTAAGCCCTGTGCAAGGCACTGGCAATGTAAGGAAACCAACAAATCATTTTCATCCCTGCAGAAAGTATGATGTGCACGAAGACACACTCCACACTAGCTTTTTTCAAACCACTCTCCCCCTCCTGCTATGGATTGTAATGCAAGGCTTATTGAGCACCTGCTGGGAATTCTGAAACAGAAATTCAGCCACTAGCTGGAAATTTTCACTGTATGACTTACCAGGTTCCTCACAGCTTTGGGGGTCCCATAACTCTATATACCACACAAGTTACATATCGCTGTGGGATTTGATCCTTATGAAACCCAAGAGAACCATACAATTTCCACATCCACTGAGCATGCTCAAATAAGGATATTTAAAAGCACAGAAGTTGATCACATGCTTGTTAGCCAGCAAAATTCTACAGCCAAAAGAAATAAAAGCCCAGAGAAGCGGAATGGTTTGTCTGAAGTCTCACTGATTTGCCAAGGAACCAAAATGAGCACGCAAGCTTTCTTAACACACTGAACACAGTGATGTATATATATCTTCAGATGTCAATATTTACCTTTTATGAATTTATTGCTGGCCATGCATCAACCCACAAAGTCATTTGTTTACTTATACCAATGGCACCAAAAATCCCTTTCATGTCACCATCAAAATTTGTATAACAGAGTGAACAAAGCATTGAGGGAGGGGATGAAGACTGGGTATTGGTTTTAGATTTAGGACCCTATCCTGTAGTACCCTACCTCCCAATTGCTTGATCTGGGGAACTGTCTCTTCCTCTTGTAGACCTTCTTTCTCTGCTCTGGGCTCTGGACTTTCACTGCCTATCTTTTTTAACACACACAGAAGTAACTATGTTCCTCATGCTCTCTCTTCTTCCTACTGGATGCCTATATGCAAGGCACTGGAGATAGAGATAAATAAGGTAGGCTCCTGTCCTGAAGGCCCTTGCAGTGAAAAAGAGATGGAACACAGATGTGATACAAAAAAATGCAATAAGAGGTGCACAGGATGTACCAGGAGCACCAGAGGTCAGAAGGTGAAGGCGGGAATTTGGGAAGGTTCTGGAGGAAGCAGGTCAAAGCTTCAAGGATGAGCAAGAGTTGGTGGTGGGCAGATAGATCTAGTCTGAGGCTCGAGCGATGGTCATGCTGAACAGAAGAATAGTGCTAACAGAAGTGGCTTGGACTAGGGCACAACTAGAAGGAACACAGGCTGTGATGCTTCTACTGTGTGATCTTCACCTGGTTACTCAGTTTCCCTGTCTATTAAATAGGCATCATGATTGGTTTCCCTCTGAGGGCTATTGTAAAGATTCAATGAGATTACGTATGCTAATCTCTGTACTTGACACTAAATAGCAATAGTAGTTATAGTTATAATAATAATAATAATAATAATAATAATAATAATAATAATAATAATAATAGTGTTACCATTTTACTATCCCCAACAACATATTGTTATACCTGTTTCTTTGTCTCCTCTCCCTCTTATAAGGACACAACCATATTCATATTTTGCTATTAAATATATTCTGTTCATAAATACTTTCAATAACACCCAAGTATTTAAAGCACTATGATAAAAAAAAAGTGGACATTTCCTACAATACCTTCAAGAGATTAGACATATCATTAATTATAATGGTTTCCTCTAGATCAGTATCTCAAGTGGGGGTGATTTTTGCCCCAGGGGCATTTGGCAGTACCTGGAGGCCTTGTTGGTTGTCACAAATGGAAGAGTCTAGTCTCATCGGCATCTAGTGGGTAGAGGCGAGGAACAGTCTTAAACACCCCACAGTGGGCAGGACAGCCTCTCACGGCAAAGAACTGCCCAGCCCAAAGTGCCAGGAGTGCTGAGGTTGACAAGCCCTGGCTGAGATGTAACCCACATACTACTTACTTTCAATAATCATCAGAAAACACAAACAATGACCCTAAATAGCCTAAGTTCAGCTGCAAAAGTGGATATTTCAGACAGCTTATGTATTTTAACATCTCCTCTGAAAACAAAGGGACTTCAGAGCTCCTGGTAGTATCACTCACACTTTTCTTTCTACCAAAATAGTGGAATTAAAAAAAATCATTTACCCTCATGGATAACTAAGAATAACACCTTTTTTAGATGATAGTTTTAATGAAATTCAGCAAAAAAAAGAGACTCGATTGACCCTACTTTGGGAGTCTCTTTTTGAGGCAGCAGTTGTGGCATGATTCCATCAGCCCCCCAAGTTGGCTCTGCAGCCGCCAGGGGGGTGAGGGGGGGCTGTGTGTTAAGCGCCCTTTGAGTTCTCATGGTCTTCCTAACACTCATGATGGAGCTGGGCCAACGACAGGGATGCTCAGAAGGATTTGTGTATTCACACTTTTCAAATGAGATTTGCTCCAAGTATTGGCTTTTCTCAATCGCAACTGTTTCAATTGTGAATGGGCCTCTTCCTTCCTTCCTTCCCCCCATCCATCCTTCTTCTAGAAGCAGCACAGTGGTGAAGAGTGTGAGCTCTGGGGCAAACCTGCCTGGGTTTGAATCTAGCTCTGCCACTCGCTACTGATCTGACTTTGACGTGCTTTTTAACCTTTGTGTGCCTCAGATTCCTTGCCTGTAAAACAAGGGAAGATAACAGTATCAGCCTGATACGGCTGTTGGAGATTTAAGTGAGTTCTTACATAGAAAGCTCTTAGAACATAACCTGGCACATGCATGCAATGAATACATACTAGTTGTTTCTCTTACTACTCATTCTTATTTGCTTCTATGGTGCATTCATTGGCTCATAGGATACTCTAAAGTAGACATCAGGTATGATGAGGACTTGGTCGAAGGGACATGTCATTGTAGGGTATGCAATGCAGCCCCAGCCAGGACCAGCTGCGGGCCAAGGGAGAGAGTGACTAAGGTGGTGTTCATGGCTCGCTCAGTTCTCCTTCTTGGTTAGACAACCAAGAGCTTGTTCTTCCTTTCCCCTCATCTTTCTCTTACTTTTTCTCCCAAGTATGAAATTTCACCAAAGTCTTCCCTGCCTTGACCCTCATAGTGTTTTATTTGGCCACTCCTTATAGCTTGGTTTCCAACTGAGCTGTCCATCAAATAATTTGGGAATTTGTTTAAAGTACAGATACTGGGATACCACCTCAAACCTACTGAGCCACTCCCCTAAGAGTCAAGCCCAGGGATCTTAATTTTCATCTTCATGTGAGAGACAGCATAATGCAGTATTAAAGGACTTGACAAGCAGCCAGACTGCCAAGGCTACTTGCTAGCTGTGTGACTTTGGACAAATTATTTAACTCTGTGTCTCACTGCCCTCATCTATAAAATGAAGATTATAAGAGTCCTTATCTCATAAGATTGTTGTGAGAATGCCTGAGATAATGCCTTTAAAATGATTCCATGAATATTATAAATATTAAGTAAATATTAGCAGTTTCTTTTCTCTTTCCCTTTTACTTTCCCTTTCCTTTTATCTTCTCACCTAAAATCCCTTCCTTCATTATTGTCTTTTCTCCTTCCAAAATTCATGCATTGGCTATCTACTCAGGACAAGGCTTTGAGAACTTAGGGAGGGATTAGAGGTGATTCTAGTCTTCTTTGGGGTTATAGTCTAATGGGGAAAATAGACACATAAATACTATAATGAAGTGTTCCAGGTCCTTTACTCTGATACACACACACACACACACACACACACACACACACAGTATATTGATGTAAAAGTTTTCTTATACATGAGAAGGGGGGTGAAAAAAACCTCTGAAGGAGAAGGGGTTCTGGCATCCAGAGTTAGAATAGAGATGTAGTCAATCTACTCCATGTAACAAACATTTTCAGAAGTACCAACTACATACCAAACACAGGTCACAATGCCTTTTTGAAACTGTTTTCCTTTAGAGAGTTGCAGCTTCATTGTTAACTTGATGTTTTAAAAAATTATTAATCCAGAATAGCAAAATAATCTTAAAAAAGAAGAATGAAGTTGGGGGACTCACAACTCCTGATTTCAAAACGTGCTCCAAAGCTACAACAATCAAGACATTGCACTATGGGCATAAGGATAGACAAGCAGAACAGTGGAACAGGGCTGAGAGTACAGAAACCCACCTGTTTATAGTCATTTATTTTTTGTCAAGAATGTGAAAACTATTCAAAGAAAAAACAATCTTTTCAACAAATGGTGCTGGGCCAGCTGGACAGCCATAGGCAAAAGAATGAAGTTGGAACCTTGCTTTATATCTTGTGCAAAATTCACTCAAAATGGATCAAAGAGTTAAATGTATTAGGTAAAACTATGAGACACTTGGTAGAAAACTTAAGTGTAAATCTCTATAACCTTGGATTAGGCAGTGGTTTCTTAGATATGACATCAAAAGCACAAGCAAACAAGAAAAAAATTGATAACTTGGACTATATAAAAATGAAAACTTCTCTCTTTCAAAGGACATTAGGTAGAGAATGAAAAAGTGCACAGAATGAAATATTTGCAAGTTACACACATGATAAGGGTATCGATCCAGAATATACAGAGAACTTTCACAACTTGATAATAAAAGACAACCTTATCTTTTAAAAACAAAATGGGTAAGTGTCTTGAATAGACAGTTCTCCAAAGAAGACTTACAAATGGCCAATAAGCACATGGAAAGCTGCTCGACATCTTAGTCATTAGGAAATTCACTAATACACGAGGTATCACTTCATGCCCACGAGGATGGCTGTAATAAAAACAATGGAAAATAACAAGTTTTGGTAAGGATGTGGAAAAATGAGAACTTTTATACATTGCTGATAGTTATAAAATGGTACAGCCACTGTGGCACTTCCTCAAAAAGTTAAGCATAGCAATTGCATTCCTGGGTATCTACCCAGGAGAAATAAAGACAGGTGTCCACACAAATACTTACATGCGAATGTTTTTAACACCATAATTCTTAACAGCCAAAAAGTAGAAACAACCTAAATGTCCATAAGCTGGTGAGTGGATAAGCAAAACGTGGTATGTGCATGCAACAGCGTATCATTCAGCGATGGAAAGGACTGAAGTGGTGACAGGCACACGCTACAACACACAATGACAACGCACAATGACAACACACAACGACACATGCAGGCAGACGGGCACAAAAGACCACGTGCTGTGTAATTCCATTTATGTGAAATGTCCAAAATAGGCAAACTCATAGACACCAGAGTCAATTCTGGTTGCCAGGGGGTTTGGGAAGAATGGAAATTGGAGTGACCTGCTTAAAGTGCACAGAGTTTATATTTGGTGTGATGGAAATGCTCTGGAATTATATCGAGGGATGGTTGTACTAGATTATACTAAAGCCCACTGAATTGCACTTTTTTAAAATGTGTCAATATATTGACATATATTACTATATGTGTCAATAGTAATAATAAAAAAAGAAAAAAAAAGAAAAACGTTACTACAAACCAACATATGCTTTCTATTTTCTTTGGAATGGTGATAAATTGATATAAATCAGCTAAAATAACAAGGCACAAGAGTTTTGCCATTAATATTTGTTTTATTAAAAAAACACATGTTCCGTTCTAGGCGAGAAGTAAAAGTTCATGCAGATTATGGTCAAGAATAGTCAGGGGCAAGGGTAGGCCCTGGGTTTAAAAAACTTGGTTGTCAAGACGCCTCTGACTAATTTTTAAACTCCCATGCGATAATTTCGCATCTGCTCATCTAAGTGGCACTCTGAAAAAAACCCAGTTTTTATTAAAACTTTACGGTACACCAATCAGCAGGTCAAATCCTGCCACACAGGTACAGGTTAGTCATTTTGAGAACTGAATGCGCTCGTGCAGGGAACGGAACAGCTGTCAATGTGGGAGCACTCTGGGGTCAGGTGCATTGTTGCGTCTCCGCAGCGCCGCCCGCAGAGAAGACTCTGTGAAGCAGGGGCTGCTCTGCTTTCCTTAAACGTGTTGGCTTTCTCCGTCTGTTGTGGGCGGCGCAGCCATGTCAGAGGACGCAGGATTTGATTGGCTCGTGGGAATATAATTCATAAACTGTTCGAACGTCGTCTCGCTTATTAAAGTGTATGTTTTCCTTCAGTTCTGCGCTCTTTTACAGGAGTTCAAAAGCTAAGACATTGTCCTCCATGAATTCCCAAGCATACCTGGGCCCATGTAACGTTTCTGACCTTTAAGGAGGACCCAAAGTCTGCACCGTGAGAGGTTAGGGTTTTCAGTATTTAGCGTGACAAATTCTGTTCTTACCATTTCACTCCAGATACGACTTAAAGGAAAAAAAAAGTTACGTGAATGCGATCTCTCTCTTTCAGAATACCGATGTTTGCGGTACTCACCCGTCTCCTTGTGATGATGTGAATGACACAATGCCCACGTCATAAGACCACGTGAGGTACTCAGAACGGGGCACAATTTAAAACCTGTGAATTATTTCTTTCTGGAAATTTCCATGTAATATTTTCAGACTGCAGTTGGCTGTGGGTAACTGAAACTGCGGAAAGCAAATTAGAAATAAAAGTAAAGTTGAACTGTGTGCTACTGCCTCCTCCACAGCTCGGTTCAAACCTGAAAACCTGGCTGGTACTGAAGCAAAACGAACTCTCTGGATGGCACTTCAGCCACACAGACCCCAAAGTGCCAAACATCTGTCCCTCAAGAAAGAAATTCTGCTTCTAGGAATATGTTCTACCTTGTTAGCCAAAAGAGATGCAATGTGTGATAATAAAAAATTAGTGACCACCTTAATATCAACCAATAGAAGAAGAAGATGGAACACTGCCACTGAAAATCATGGTTTTCTAATTACTAGGGAAAATGCTCATAATAAAATAATAAATGCATATATATTATTATTTATACTAATATATATTTATTATCTTATACTTACTAGTAATATATACTTATTCATATATACAGATATGTGTATGTATGAATTGTATGTGTATATAAAATACATATAGTAATACTACCTTTTAAAATATATCTTTATGTAGTTCATGCTATTGTGTTAGATTGTGTTTTCTAAAATATATTAATTTATGCTAAATTACATCACAGGAAAAGCTTGCAAATATTAACCATGGCTATCTCTGGTCAATGAATGATAGTTATTTTCTTCAACTTACTTTTCTGCTTTCTCCAGTGAAGAGATATTACTTTTAAGAGAAGGAAAGCTTCACAATGCATGTTATTTTAAGGAAAGATGCTGGTACCCTTTATTTCATAGTCTGACTCCTCAGCAAGGCCCTACCCTGTTTGGGAGTGTGGGCATTTATATGCAACCACTAAAAACACATCTCCACTTTGAACTTGTAAGTGACTCTGAACTCCACTTAGGAACTCCCAGTTAACCATTGGTACCATATAAACATGTCCTGAGTTCAATTGTCTGCAGTGTGACTTGAGCAGAGATGTGGGGAGGAGAGAGGAAGTTTCAGTCTTTGTGGCTTCATGGGCTGTACTGTTTGGTGTCCCTTCAGGGGAAAAGACAGAAAAGGTTCAGATGTGGTTTAGGACAACAGGGCAGGGACTGCAGCTCTGGAGCTTCCGGGAGCACAGGTAGACCACAGCTTCCCCTATGCAGTCATTTGCGCCTCATGATTTTCAACAGGAGGGCTCAGAACCCCCAGGGAGAAGACTGAAATCCTGCCCACCAATCCTCTGCAAACTACGAAACAAGGGTGCTTCAAATGCAGGTCAGATTATAGAGGAGCAGGTGCCTCCAGGGCAGAAGGAAACAGAAACCCAGCTGTAATTCCAGTAACAAAGGTTGGCCTTCCTGGAGAGTGTGGTAGTCTCTCAGCTGATACCAGGACTTGTCCTGGCTCAGGTACCCCGAGGGCAGCCTTGTAGGAAGGTACAGTGGGTGGGATTTGAAAGAATGATAATCCTCTAAAGGTAGTTATCACAATGGGACTCAAACAGCTTTGCAGTGGGGTCCCATGCTCAGGGCACTGCAGCAATTGAGTCCTCTGGCTTTGAGCCGCAGTTAGATTAGCCTGGGCACAAAGACCACGCTCCCAGACGTGGTGGTGGTTAGCGGATGAGATGATGGGAGCAGAGTTTCTTCAACCTTGGAGACAGTGCACCTGTGAAACTGTCAGGGTCTGCTGCAGCTACTTCAAGGCTTGGCTCACCGCCCTCCAGTGAGAAAGCCCTCCCGGCGGGATTCACTCGCACCTGCGGCTGAGCTAATTTGCAGTGGGACTCCTAGCTGCACGTAACCCCGAGTGTTCTCCTCTCATCTTGCTTAGTGGGGAACAGGGCTTCCAGCTTTAGGCAATATGCTATTCTGAATTTACCAGCATTGGGCCTGCAGGATTTCAGGTGGTGGTCACCTAACACAACAGGGATGGGGACAGACTTCTAGTCCCAAGGACATTGTTGTGGTAGCATCAGAGCTCAGATCTGTAGATTCCCACCATGATGGGGACATTCCACGGAACTAGGAGTCCTTCACCAGAGACAGAGTTTATTTCTGGAGGCCCCTCCCTCAAGGGATCTTCTCAATCTGTCCACAGCATGTTCACCAACCTCCCCACAACTGTTGCATTCTCTGCCCCACATTTATTTTCTTTTTCCCAAACTTAAGACATCCATAATGACAGAGAAGCGAATGGATATAGAAAACCATTGAAAATGACAAACAATTGACAGTAGTGGAGTTAGAGTTTCTCTTTTAAAGGAGAAGGTCTGGGGTCCGCGATGCCTTCACGGAAGGGAATCAGGCTACTTGTCAAATTCTTTCATTACGACAGGCCTTTGGAGGGAGACATTTGGGCAGGGGAGCTTCCTGGAATCTACTAATGATCCCCCAAAGACAACTGAACTGACTCAGAAAGTTAACTCTGATGGTGCTGATGATGTAACTACTAGTCCCTAAGTTTATGCTGCCTGCACTTGGGAGTTTTATTTAACACATCCTTTTAAGGTAGGTAGAGTAGAAATGATCATCCCTAAGTCACAGCAAAGATCCTGAGAAGTAGGGAGGGCCACTCACTTGCCCTAATCTCTCAGCTGGTAATGGGTGGAACCAGGACTAATCAGATAACGTCATCTTGCGCAGGCCAGAAGATCCTGTGTCCAAGACAAGGGTGTTTTCCTTGGCCCTAAGGTTATGTTGGAATATTAAGTTGTGAGGGACTTACAGCTCGGCTAAATTATCTGATCTGTAAGCCTCTCTCTTTCTCTCATACCGGATATCCAACCCTTCAGAAAATCCTGATTTCACGTGCTGAATACATGCTAAGCATGGCCGTCACTACACCTGACCCAAGTCTTCACCATCTCTCATTTAGACAACTGTTGCAGCTTCCTGACTTGCTCTCTACAGTCTGATCTTCACACTCCAGCCAGAGGGACCTCGTTGAAACTAAGACAGGTCCTGGCAGTCCCTGCCTTAAAACCCTCCATAGCTTCCCATCTCACTCAGAGTCAAAGCCAAAGTCCACACCCTGGACCTAGGCTGCCTTGCTGGCCACCTCTCCCCATGATGCTCTGTTTCTCTTTGCTCCAGCCACACTGGCCTTCTTGCTGTTCCTCAAACTTGCCAAACACCTTCTCACATCAGGGCCTTGCTTCCTGCTGCTCCCCTGCCTGGAGTCCCCCAGATATCCCCATACCTTTTCCTTCGCTTTATTCAAATCTCTGTTCAAATGTCACTTCCTCAGAGAAGCCCCCCCACCCCACCACACTCTATCTAAAACAGCCCCCTGCCCCCAGGTGGTTTCTCTCCCCTCACTTTGTTTTCATTTTCTGCATAGCACTTTCCACCTCACACACTATATTTGTGTTTTAAAAAGCACAGTCTGACTCTCTTATCTAGATGTAAGCACCATACGAGTTTTGTTTTGTTCACTGCTAGCGATATCCTCATTGCCTAGAGTACTGCCTGCACTTATTTGCTGAATAAATGAAACTGAGAAACTCAGAGCAACACCTTTCTTTTTAGATAAGCCTGTCCCCACCACATGAATGTTTTCTTCCTTTTCAATTTAAACTACCCAGCACATGACATCAGTCCTATGATCATGTATTTTTCTGATGCTATCACCTCTGGGTGACCTTTGGCACGTCACTTGACTTCCTTAGAACTCACTTTACCCAGCTGTAGAATGGGAATAAAAATACCACCCATCCTGACACTTTCATGAATCAGCCTCTGAAAAGTCTCATTATGAAGTTACAGCTGAAGCCGTAGGAGGGTGTGAGCTGTGCTCTGTTTCTCTCTGTTCTTGCACAGAGCAGGCATTCATTAAGTGCTTATCAGAGTTAATATCTGTGGGACATTAGCTGCACCTTCTTCTGCCGCAGTCATAGCGGAAGCTGGCTCCCTTTCTGGGCGAATGCTCTGAGAGCACCAGAGGAATGAAGCCTGTAAGAAGGGGCACAGATTTCTTTCTCCAGAAGAAGCAAAACTGCCCAATGCTTAATGAAGAAACAGCTACTGCTGGTGTGCCATTTGCTTTGAACACGAAGCAGGGAATGTCAGAAGAGAAAAACTCAGATCAGAGGATTTTTTCCTCTCAGGATAACTTGTTTTCAGATTGACCCTCATTAAGCCCCTGACTCTCCTAATTTTGGTGAATTTCCTGGTTCAGCTCAGAGCCACTGACTCAGCAGATGTTCTCAGAGTCAGACCCCAGGAGAACCTCATATGTGAAATAAAGGCTGGCGCCAGGGACTTTCTGATGCTCGACCAGGATTTGCAAAATAGATGAGTGCAGGAATATTCACGCTCAGCAATTAGTTTCTGTCCTCACCTCTTTCTCTTTCCTTCTCCCTCTATTTTCCTTTCTGACTATTTTTTTCTTTCTCCTTCATTCATGCATTTTATGGTCCTGCAGGGCCTGACTGATTCCTGACCCTCCCACATCCAGTGATCTTGGTACCAAAGATCTAAGTTTTCTCCTTTTCTCTGCCATTTAAAGAAGTGCGTAGTGATTTCCCCAGCAGAAGTGAAAGTGATCAGGTCTGCTCAGATGTCTGTGCAGGCACAAGAATGATGGTCCCAGGAGCAAGAAAAAAGGAAGGGGGACTTTTGAGGGGCTGAGAGCAAACCTCACACATGTCCAACCACCCAGGGGAAGGAAATGAAAACTTGCATTCCAGGCCAATTTTGCCATTGATTCTAATTCTTTGTCATCAAGAAGGTGCCAGAAAAAGGTTTTTTTTATTTTGATTTTTATACATTAATTTTAGTAACTTGGACTTCCTCCTTTGCCTGAGGAGGAGCTATATATGGAGGCACAATTTATGGTTACTTTGAAGATGAACAAAACGTTAACATATCTTTTGTTTCCCTTAAAATACAATACCTAAATTAGCACCATGTTCTCATTACCACCCAACATATGCATTTAGATAGTAAATAAGCCCAGTTTTGAGCACATTTGTAAGGCTTGAGCAAGTGTGAGGTGTCCTAGGTGGCCATGCTGATACTTAGGAAGGTGACCTTCAGAAATGTCCCATTTCAAGAACATCCAGAGCAGAACCAATAATCTTGGCTTTGGCCCCAGTCAGAAGGTTTCCATCTAGTGTGTTTGGTCCTAATCATAGCAGAATCTTTCAGGTGGATTTGTTTCCAGACAACTTGCTTGACACATGTCAAATGGCAGAAGTTGCAAAAGTGTCATTGTTAGCCCTGGCTGGCGTAGCTCAGTGGATTGAGCGCGGGCTGGGAACCAAAGTGTCCCAGGTTCCATTCCCAGCCAGGGTACATTCCTGGGTTGCAGGCCATAACCCCCAGCAACCGCACATTGATGTTTCTCTCTCTTTCTCTCTCTCTCTCTCTCTCTCTCTCTCTCTCTCCCTCCCTTCCCTCTCTAAAAAATAAATAAATAAAATATTTTTAAAAAGTGTCATTGTTTACATTACATATCTGTGGATATTACGCCTAGAAACGGTTGCCTTTTTATCCCTTTAGCTGGCCTCTGGAGAGTAGCAACAGGTTAAATTGTTGCCATGGTGGCAAGGATCATTTTATGGTACATTGTAATTATTCTAAAAAAAAAAAGTAACATGAGCTCAAAGTTACCAGAGTTAAAGGTGATGCTTTGCTTAAGAAAGAGAAAAGATAAACAATTCATTCAGAACATTAGAAGAAACTGTCTCTGTGTCTTTGTTGAATGAATATAGTCAAGGTCTTTACCCATACTACATGGCTCCACAGAATGCAGTTTCTTTAGATTGTGGTCTTAGCTCCCACAATGTTGCTGGTTTGTTTTAATCTTATAGAAACTAGGTTTTTATTCATGATCTTATTTTCCTCTTTTGTTGGGTTTGTAGGAAGCTCAAATGTTAAATTTATAGACTATCTTTAGTGACTTAAAAAAAGTTTATGTTGACTTTTTTTTTCATTCTTTTTAATTAAGGGGGGTCAGGGGGTACATGAATTTTATCCTTGGCTTCATTTTCTTATGCATATTTTTTCTTCGTTCTGCTCTTTCCCACCCTTTCTTTTCTCCTGTTCTATTATATATTCTTAAAAGTTGTCATGCAAGGAGATGGAGCATGAGTATTTAGATAAATCTGGTCTTAAGGTGATAAACTTAACACATCCAAAATTATCATCCTGATGATGCTATTTATCCTATTTCACTATCATTTTTAGAACAATACATTTAGAATATTGTCTTCCTTTTGGAAGTTAAGAAACAGTTTAATTCTTTTATGAATCAACACACACTGAACTTAAGTTTTCTTCTTTGTCTTTTAAATTATGTTCTCCCTTTTTTAACCCTTTGCCTCAAAATAAATTGATGTGAACTATGAACTTAGGTTCTATTAGTCATCAACTTGGGGACACACTTCTTCTGAAATGTCAGCGAGTATCTTCTCTTTTTTTATATAGTTCTGGGAGGGGTGATGAATCTATTCTGATCCATCACACTTTTTCATCTGTCCAGTAACTGCATCCTTGCATTCATTTCTTTACTGTCTAAACAACATATCTACTGATCATTTGGCCATTTCATATTCTCTGTTTGTCTGTCTGTCTCTGTCTGTCTGTCTCTCTCTCTCCCCTTCCACTTCTCCCTCAGTTTTTCCATCTCTTTCTATCTCTGTCTCTAGTCATCTCTCCTTCCCTCCTTCCTTTCTTCCCTTCCTCCCCCCCTTACATATATGCTTCCCCAGGAGTTGAAAAGTAACACCAACATAATCAGACCACTGAAACACAAATGAAGTCATAGAAACTATAGAAAAGGAGGAAGAAACAAGTACAACAAAAATCTAGTTATGATTCTAATCTTAAACTCAGTCTGGGATCTCTCTGAACTCACATAAAGGGGAAAATCAGAATAGATCCTGTAAGCCATAGTGGCAGATGACTTGTATACAACCAGACTTGGGTGGGAAGAAATAGAAAAGAAGGTTGCGGGGGACACTGGAGATTTATTTGAATATATAATGAAATGAAGACAACCAGACCCACATTGTAATCATCCTGACTCCTCCCTTTCTTTCATGCCTGACAGACAATCCTTGAACAAACTCTGTCATTCCCAGTTTCAAGATAAATCTGGAATCTGTGGTATATTTCGTTTACTACTGCTGTCATGATGCACGTCATCATCACCTCTTGTGTGCACTGGCATGACCTCTTTCAGTGCTTGCTCTGCCCCGCCCTTGCCCTTGAGCATCACGTTCTTCTCTGCCCAGCAGCCAAGGGGATGATGTGAAATATGGCTCATGTCCCTCTGCGCAAGTCCCCAGTGGCTGCTTTTCTCTTCATCTCACTCACAGTTAGAGCCCAGGTCCTTCCAATGACCTACTCGGCCCTACAAGATCTGGTCCCAGTCTCCCTGAGCTCTCCCTACACTCATGGTGCTTCATCCCTGCATCCCAAATGTCTGTACTCAGGCATGTTCCCTTTGCCTGCAGAGATCCCTGGGGTATACCCACGTCTCACTCCTTAACTCTTTCAGATCTTTGTGCAAGTGTCTCCTCATCAGAGAGACCATCTCACTTGAAGTCTCTATTATTCTACTGAAAATTAGGGCTCCTCTACTATCTGCCCTCTCCAGCCCCTAGTTTTATTTTTCTCTGTTGCACCTATTACTACCTAATATAACATACTATATATTATCATACCAACTGGTTCATTGTCTATTTCTCTCTCCTCACCCTTCAACTAGAGTGCAAATTCTCTGACAGAAGGGTTTTATTTTGTTTTTAAATTGTGTTGTTTATGCCTATGCTCCACCTAAAACAGTGCCGGGTGGTAGGTAGGTCAATAAAAATATTTGTTGAATGAATGGATGGAATCAATGTGGCTCATTGGAATAAATTCTGAACAGCTGAGCTGGTATAGCGGCGTGCCATCCCAAATACACAAACAGAATGAAGCAAAGTCCCCATTGACAAAGTAAAGTAGAAAATTAAGGCCATAACCAGTTAGTAAGGGCAAAGATATTTTTTTTAACTGTTATGGGATCATATAGAATCAAGGGACTGAGATAAATTTGAGCTCTCAGTCCTGTCTCCTGACTGTCAGAGCAAGAGGGTACCTTTAAATCATGTGAAAAAGGATCTTTTCTGTGTTTGAGGGCATGGGGAGAAATGCTTTTGTTTTCCAGTCATTCAGAATTGTTCCTTTTAACGTTCAACAACTCATCATCTGCTTCCCTTCTTAGGAAAGCCGTATCTCTAACTTAAATGAAATGAAATGAAAAGCCAAGTGCACTGACATCAACCTCCTGCCTCTTTGTATCTTCAACTATCTGGCCTCAAACAGCAATAAAAAAGAATACAATGTTCCTCAGGTATCTGTGACAAAAAATCAAAATTCTACCAAACAGTACTGAAGATTTTAGCTTTTTTCTGAGTGACCATAATTTTCTTTAAAGTACATTTTTTTTATTATAAAAGACAAACAACTTGCTTTTTTAAAATTTTAAAGTAGGAAGGAACTGCTAGGTCATTTGTCTGTTTAGATTTTACATATTATGGGTCAAATTCTGTTAAGGCAATGTGCTATACTTTTAAAATACTGCATAGGGTGAGATTTTCTGGTCTAGAAAAAAACCCATTTTGGCCATAATATTATTTATGTTGGGTATTGCTTGAAGTCAGTTCAAGCCAATAGCAAGTTTCCAGAGGAACAGAAAGTATGAGAGAAGGTAAGTTAGACTAGAAGTCATCCCTAGTATTTATGATTCTTTGTGTGGTTGAAATGGTTAAGCCTTCAAAGCTTTTTATTTTGTTTTTTTCTTTCCTTCCTCCCTCCCTTTCCTTCTTTCCTTCCTCCCAACCATTCATCTGTCCATCCATTCATCCAACCATCTTTGCTTATATTTGACTCCCTACTTCTTTCAGTCCTTCTGTTCTTTCTCCTTACCTTTCCTTTTTCTTTCAATAATTTTCTTTCCTACTTTTTAATTTATCTTTTAACTTCTCCTATTTCCTTCCTTTTCTTTTAATTCCCTTCTCTCTGGGTTTCTTTCCCCCTCCTTCCCAACTGTCTTTCATTCTTTCTCTCAGCAGCAAATCACTTGACATTTCAACAAATCGTAAAGTATCAGTAGTTTTATGGACTGGTGTTAACACCTATTATGACCAGCCAGGCATTGCAAACTGATGGGAGCGCTGATAGAGTGGCTGTAAGGCCTTGCATGGAAAGTAGCCAAATCGGCACATGGCTATTACTTAATGATGCCCAGAGACTAACAGGAAGCATTCTGCAAATTGCCTCACAAATTACACAGCGGCTCCCTGCCTTCTCATTATTGGCATGAAGTAGATTTGTGAAAGTAGGTTTGCCATCCAGTTTTTTCCTTATCATAGGAAGCATCAAAACTACCTTCCTGAACAGAAAAATTAAAAATAAATTTAAATGGAAAGTGCCATAAACAAAGAAAGTATAAACAAACTTGGGAAATATTTATAATATGACAATCAAAAGGTCAAATATCTATAATATAGCAAATGTTCATGTAAATTATTTATATATACACATATACATTTCAATAGAAAATAGCTATTTTTGTGAATAGAAATCCCCACAGAGGGAAATAAAAATGGCCAACAAACATAAGATGCTCAACTCAACAATTAAAGAAATTCAGTTTTTAAAGATCATATTTTTGAAGAAAAATTTTTAACAAAGTATCATGCTTTCTACTGGCCCGAAGAATAATATTAGTGTACATTTTCTCTTCCTTAACTTTTAAAACCTTACCATGCACACCTTTAAAAGTGACTTTAAAAATATTTTCTCCCAATAAGTAATTTTGCCAAATAACATCCCCTTTTTGTTCTCTTAAAAGTCTAGATTATAAAGAAATTGGAGGGTATTTTTCTGAGTAATGTTTTATTTAAGTCCAATTTTTCAGACTGTGTCATCAAATTATTCTCCATTTTCCATCCCTACTGAAATACTCAGAATATTAGGTATCACTGCCATTTTTCAAATATATGTTTTAAAACTTCATGAAACTGGAAGGAATTGGGTCACCCATGAGATCACTTTTATCTCTTACTTAGTCAGTACAACGGAAAGCTAAAATCGCAGGATTTGAAGTCAAACCAAAACCTAAATTTAATTTTACCTCTGATATTTAGGACTGTATATTTTTGGACAACTTACTTATTCTCTTTTTTTTAAAAAAAGATTTAATTTATTTATGTTTAGAGAGAGGGGAAGGGAGGGAGAAAGAGAGGGAGAGAAACATCAATATGTGAGAGGTATATCAATCAGTTGCCTCACCCACACCCCCCACCTGGGGACCTGGCCTGCAACCCAGGTATGTGCCCTGAATGGCAATCAAACCAGCAACCTTTCCGTTCCCAGGCTGGCACTCAGTCCACTAGCCACGCCAGCCAGGGCACTTACTCTCTTGAGTCTCAGTTTTCTCATCTGTAAAACAGGACTAATACCAGCATCTCTTTCATATGGTTGTGGTGAGGCTAAAGCAATATATAATGAACATCAAATACTTAGCATAGTACCTAACAGAGGACCAAAGAAACTGCTGAGATAATGATGGTGATGATGGTGATGATGATGATGAAAACTTAAGAAAGGAAGAGAACTGGTCATAACTATGAAAGGAACTCCACATCTACAGCTTTAGAAAGAAGAATCTCACCTAAATGCTAAGAAAAGAACTTGCAACTTATTCATGGTTTGAATCCGAGTCCCTTGAAATCCCACTGAGTCAGTATAATACAGAATGATATCTCACTCTGGTGAAAAGCCAAGCTGTAAAATCTTTTACAAATTTAAATACAGCAGAATGAGGGAAACGGATCAGAAAAGAGAGTGACAATAGTCAGAACAGTAGGGAAGACAGCCACACATCCTGGTCTATGTATAATTTTGACACAATATGGGTCAACATCTAATAATATTCCAAAGATGATGAGAGGTAACCTTGACAACCCAGCTGATGCAGGCACTCACTGAAAGAATAAGAGATTCACAGAGAGACACAGGAGAAAATCTGGGCCATTTTCTTGGATCAGTGATGGCTCACAGCTTTCACCTTGCAGAAAATTCTCTGTGACTTGTAAACCCAAGTCTTCCTTTACTTTAATCAATACACATCTATTGAACATTTGTCATATGCCAGGCCTCAGTGATATAGAGATGTTCTTTGCCCACAAGAAGCTTCTAAGGAAGGACATTCCCATTTACAGCCAACGAGGATGCAACATACCCCACACAATAACCCTGCCAGCCATGGCTTATTGGTGTCATTTTATTGGCTGAGAGAAATGAGGCTCAGAGAAAATACAACTGGGAAGGGTTAGGTTTAAACTTCACTATGCCTGGGTTTGGGACTCATGCTGAGAGCAACAAAAATGGAGTAGTTTTTTTTTTTTTTTAATTGGGATCATGCTAAGAGTAAGAGTAAGAGTAAGAATAGGCTAGGTGTTTTGCTGCAGGAGCCAACATTCTACAAATCTCAGTGGCTCATCACAACAACATTTTATTTCTGGATCATGTTACGTGTCCACATAGGTAGGGAGGGGACCCTGATTGACATAGGCCCTGAGCTCTGCCATCTACACTGGGCCACCTCCTTGGGTGCTATGGCAGAGAAAGAGAGTGTGGAGAATCACCGAGAGCTGGTTTGGAAGTGTCACTTCCAGCTGCAGCTCACTGGCCAGACCTTGTCAATGGCCTTCCCCAGGGTGGGGACTAGGGTGAGAACTGTAAGGCACCTAGTGCAAAAATCAAAGGAGGCCCTGGTTCTTAGGATCATGCAAACATAGGAATGAAACTTGTGAGACTGAGAGCCCATGGCTCTTTCTATTTCTTCACCTTAGGCCCCTTGCTGGTCCCACATTAGTTCTGGCCCTGGCCCTACCTAACTGAAAGGGGCTGGGAGATGCAGTTTTAGTGTTTAGGATGGTGAGGTAAGGTGTGTATTGGTGAATATTAGGAATGGGAATGTGAGCTGGAAATTTTGACTTCATCTGGGACACTGTCTTCTGCTCCTTTCTCCCCACCTTTTGATCCAGGCAGTTACCAAACTTTGGGACTTAGGCACATAAAGCAAAAAGTGTTACTATTCCAGGGGCTTGCTATGCATCAGGTATTGTATATGCCTATTTGTGTTCATTAATTCATTTATTTATTTTTCACAACAACCCAATGCATGAGTTCCTACTACTAATGCAGTTTTAAAATGAGCAAACTGAGGCTTGAAGAAATTGAGAAACTTGCCCCAGGCTATTATTTATAAGAGGTAAAGCTAAGATTTGGACTCATGTCTAACTATAGTAGTCCCCCCCATCCATGCTTTTTGTGCTTCATGCTTGCTCTCTGTGGTTAAGCGTGGTCTGAAAATATTAAGTGGAAAATCTCAGAAATAAACAACTCAGAAGTTTTAAATGGTGTGCCATTCTGTGTGGTGTGACGGAATTGTGCCCTGTCCTGCCTGGGATGTGAATCCTCCCTTTGTCCAGCCTGTCCCTCTGCATGTGCTAGTAATCCCTTAGTCACTTAGTAGCCATCTTGGTTATCAGATCAGTTATTACAGTGAGGCCACGTTTACATAACTTTCATTATAGTATACTGTTATATTGTTCTATTTTATCATTAGTTATTATTTTTATTTTTAAATTTATTTTTTATTGTTGTTCAAGTACAGTTGTCTCCATTTTCACCCCATCCACCATGCCCCCACCCCTTGACTTACCCATCCCCACCTCCCACCCTTGAACCCGCCCCCTTTGGCTTGGTCCATGTGTCCTCCATACATGCTCCTTGATGGCCCTTTCCCTCTCTTCCCCCATTACCCCTCCTCCCCTCCCCTCTGGCCACTGTTAGTCTTTTTCTTTATCACAATGTCTCTGGCCATATTTTGCTTGCTTGTTTGTTCTGTAGAATAGGTTCCACTTATAGGTGAGATCATATGATGATATTTGTCCTTCACCACCTGGCTTATTTCACTTAGCATAATGCTCTCCAGTTCCATCCATGCTGTCGCGAAGGGTAGGAGCTCCTTCTTTCTGCTGCATAGGAATTTCCTCAGAAAACTAAAAATGGAACTGCCTTTTGACCCAGCAGTTCCACTGCTGGGATTATACCCTAAGAGTCCTGAAACACCAATCCAAAAGAACCTATGCACCCCAATGTTCATAGCAGCACAATTTACAACAGCCAAGTGCTGGAAGCAACCTAAATGCCCACCAGTAGATGAGTGGATAAAAAAACTATGGCACATTTACACAATGGAGTACTACTCAACAGAAAGTTATTGTTATTTTTTTAAAGATTTATTTATTTTTAGACAGAGGAGAAGGGAGGGAAAAAGAGGGAGAGAAACATCAATATGTGGTTCCTTTTCACGCACCCCCTGCTGGGGAGCCAGCCCGCAACCCAGGCATATGCCCTAAACTGGAAATCAAAGCAGTGATCCTTTGGTTCGCACGCAGGTCATTGCTCAATCCACTGAGCCACATCAGTTAGGGCTAGTTATTGTTTTTAATCTCTTACTGTGCTTAATTTATAAATTAAACTTTATCATAGGCATGTATATATAGGAAAAGACATTACGTACATATAGGGTTTGGTACTGTCTGTGGTTTTAGGCCTTCATTGGGGGTCTTGGAAGGTATGACCCATGAATAAAGGGGGACTACTGTACAAACCTTCTCCTCCTCTAAAAATCTTAACTATATGCCACCCATCCTTGTGGGAGCTCACACTCACTTTGTATCTCAAATTCATTAAACAAGAGTATGGCCAAGCCATGTGGTTAGATCAGCCCAACCCATAAGACAGCTGGAGCAAACGATACTGACTTGTGACTGGTAGGAAGTGTATGTCGACGTCATCATCAATGAGGCCAAGCTTCTGTCTCTGATTAAAGGTGACGGGATTTTGTTTCGGGTTTCCACATGAAAATTCAATGTCTTCAGTTATTAGCAGATGTAGGATATAGAATGAAGGTCAGAAAATCTTTCCCAATCAGATATGTGATCAGAGCATACCCTTCCTCTTAGTTTTGTCAGTGATCAAATAAAAAGGCTGAATCAGATCCCCGAAGGCTGCCTCCAATGTTGACCTTACAAAATTCTGTGTGGATGGCAGAGATAAGCACGATCATAAGGAAGGAAATATTTTTAAGAACATAAAGATATTCTCCAGCAAATATGAAAGCACTACTATCTCAAACAAAATAGAGATAGTGTTTGACTGCTAATACTGATGCAAATTTATTATATTTCAACACAAAATCATTCCCTAATCAGACAAAAATGTAGGGTTAATGGGGAGAAAGAGCAGCAATTTCCCTTGTTAATTTACATCAATTGAGTTTTCTTTTGTCAAAATGTTAAAAAGTGTTTATTTTGGGTTTGTTGTGCAGAAAATATAGAATGAGTATGAATGAGGCTTGAAGTCTGACTCCCTCGGACACGTGGGCAATCACGAATGGCCGAGATGCTGAGAGACTGTGAAGACAGAGACAACAGATGTTCTTTACAAAGGAACTGGGGGAAAAAGAATTTTTTTGAAGGAGGAGGAGCATTTTGAAGCAATCATTAACGATAAAGTCATATGCAACAGTGCACACAAAAAACTTAGCCCTTCCAATTGTTATTATTACTTTTTTGTGGAAACATCTGGCAAAAACATGTTGAGAAAAAAGAAAACTTTTCTGTTTTGAGCAAGCAGGATCTTGCTGGGAAGAGATGAAAATTTGAGCTAATTACTGGATGTCTGCAAAAAGAAAGGGCCAGCTTTATATTTTTTTTCCCTACAGGGTAGACTGTCTAATGTAAAAGCAGTGCTATGCTGTGGGAAATAAATGCAGGGTAGGAAACAATGAATTGTATCAAATCTATAATACTATACCATAAGGGTTATTAAAATAGCATTCAGTTTTTACTTGCTTTTATAAGTGCGTCAAGGGAAAAACCAGACAAATCTGAGACTTGTGTGATAAAGACCACAAAACTCCATTTTCTTATGTGTGAAATGTTGCAGACCTTTTCTTTAAAATATCTTGGGTATTATGGGAGTGAATAATATATATTTTGAAACTTCATTTTGTATTTATTTTAAGACTATAATATCCCAAAGTTTTTTGAAATCTCCTTTCTCAGTGCCCTTTTGCCTTTTCCTATAACCCAATCTTTATTTTGTTCATTTTCCAGAGTTGTAGATTCTTCAGCCTACAAAAACAAGAGAAAGAAAAAAAAAGGAAAGAAAGAAAGGAAAGTAGAGCATTCTGTGTGACCCTGTCAAGATTCTACTAACCAAAGCCAGCCGGGAGGGTAAGGCTACCCCCAGCTATTTACCCAGTCCTACAGACAATGAGCCATTCTAACAGGATTAGGATCTGATCTAGGTGGAGGGATGCTTAATCCCATTGGCTTCTTCCTGTAGGAACAAGATGCTTGGGATCACCCAGAGGGAAATTTTCTGAAAGTCTGCTTAAATTGATTGAATGAAAAAGCATCCCCCCAAACCAATCTCAGGGAGAATTTGGGTGAATATTTAAAAAAAATTCTTTACAAAGAGCTAGGCCAGTCACTATCTACCTCCTAGTTGTGTGACATCACTTACACTTTCAGGTACCTGGCTGAGACCTGTGGGCTCAGGGACACAGGGAATCTGGCTTCTGTAACCAAGTCTCCTTGGGATCACACTGTACCTTGCCCATATCTCATGTAACAGCCCACTACCTTCTGTCCATACAAACACCCCACTGCCAGAAATCAATTCTCAGACAGTCAGAAATATCAAAACTATTTTGAGAACAAGCCAGCTGTACTGTTCAGTAGTGACCTTCTCCTCTGTGGCACCCCACACTTTCCACTGCTCCCCATTGTCTCTCTAAATTGAGACCATTCCATCTGTCATTTACTATCATTCTTGCAATGTTGGTGTCCTTAAACTGAAGAACTGTTTCTCTCAAACAAAATGTCTATCAGAAGTGAAGAACAAATTGAGAGACCAAAAAGATCGTGAAGCTTTTCTGATTTCTGCCTGTTCCTTGTGCATTTTGATTTGCAGTATTTGCAAATAGGACTGTAATGTCCACAAGGGGCATGATGGTGCCTCTTTTTGCTTAGCATCGTTCCTTCTGCCAGACCTTAGAACTGTTTCTGACCCCTAGAAGATGCTCAAAAACTTAACCTACCAAGCATTGAAATGAATGCGTCTACTTTGGCTATGCAATAAGACATTGTTCTTGCCTTCAAAGCCTGATAGAGGACTAATCCTTCCAACATGTCTGCCAGTGCTGCTGGCTTTAAGCAAAGCCATTGAAATGGAAGTTCCCATTAAAGCGCTGGTTTAAGGATCCTAAAGGAAAGTCTGCTCCCCAAAGTCTTTCCCATTAGTCAGATAGCACATGGTATTTCCTGCATTTATGAACAATGATAACATCAACAGCAAACATAATTTATGGGTGCTTACTCTATGTTGGACACTTGTCCAAAGTACCTTGCATAAATTCCCTAATACGTGCACAGTGGCTCTTAGGCAGTAGATGTTATAATCCTATTATCCTATTATTGATGAAGAAAGAGAGGCTCAGAGACTATGTGTCCTGGTTGGAATACCCCCTGCACAGCTATTCATTGGGGGTAGCTGTTTGCAACCCTGGCTTGTCAGATTTCAAACACTGGGGCCATAACCATTCCCCGTTCATCCTCCTACTTCTTCCTAATAAGGACAGTAATTTTTGTGAGAAAAAGAAATAAATGGACAGCTATTACTTGGTCTGACTGGGATTCCTTTGGATTTGATTCATCCAACCATTTACTGACATGGGGGCTGAGTACTGCACCCCTGCAGCACAGGTGCAGAACCCAGGACACCCTGTAAGCCACACAGGTCCTAAGAGGCAGACTGCCAGTCTGACTGGATCACCCTCCAGTATTCCCTCTGCTGACAGGGAGAGAAGCCTCTGGGATTTCAGAAAGGCATTTTCTGTCCCAGGTTTTTACCAAAGGATGGGATTCCATGAAGCATTTCCCCATCTTGTCTAAAGTAGTAGTTTAAGTAGAAGAAATTAGTGAGTAGAATCATATATGACCAAAAAATGCATGCCTCACCTGGGTCTGCCTGCTAGCCTCCATCACCCTCTACACCAGTGGTCCTCCGCAGGGGTGATTTTGCCCCCGATGCGACAGTTGACAATTCTTGGAGGCATTTTTCATGGTTGTAACTGGGGCTGAGTGGGTACTACGGTATCCAATGGATGGAGGCCAAAGATGCTGCTAAATACCCTACAGTGCACAGGGAAGCCCCCAACACAAAGAATTATTTGGTCCAAAACACCTTGCTTCAAAGCAATGTTCTCAGTATGCCTTAAGGAAAACTCTATTCTTTCAAAAAGTATAGAAAAACCAGATGGTTCAATAGACAAAATAACTAGATGAATCACATAAAATATGACGTGTAGCACTACTGATGAGAAGGGAGATCTTTTAGTTATTTATTTGAACATGATGTTTGATATGTTTCTCCCACTCCCAAAGAAGAAGGACATGTATGGTAAAATTTTTTAAAATTCCAGTATTTTGAAAACAAATTATGATGCAATTAATAGAATATCAGTTGAGGTCCATTTTCTATCTAACTAAGCTAAAACAAAACAGAATGATACAGCCAAGTTTAATACAGTCAGTGAAGAAAGTTGGGTGGGGGTGAGGACAGGGTTGATTAGAGGTGTTTCTTCAAGGAGGTGATATTTAGCCCTGGCTGGAATGGCTCTGTGGCTCTGCTGGCCTGCAAACCAAAGGGTCACTGGTTCGATTCCCAGTCAGGGTACATGCCTGGGTTGTGGGCCAGGTCCCCAGCAGGGGGGCACGTGAGAGGCAACCACACATTGATGCTTCTCTCCCTCTTTCTCTTACCCTTTCCCTCTGTCTATAAATAAATAAATAAATAAAATCTTTTTATAAAAAAGGAGGTGATGTTTAAACTGAGATCTGTAAGATTAATGAATCCTGTGGGCACGTCTGTCGACAACGTGTTCCAGGCACAATGAGCTACCTCATAGCTTCTGCTTGCTCAGACTTCTGGCTCCAGTGTCAATTTATCTTGCATGTAGGTCTTCATGCCTTTTTAGCTCCCACTACTTCTGCTCATGGTTTTACTCTCTAATTGTTCTGCCTTAGCATAGTAAGTGGGAGAGGATGAGTAGGTCAGTTCTCTCTGTTCACCTCTGGCTTGTATGACTTCCTAGTTACTCCTGTTTCTGCAACTAGAGTTTAATTTCTTTTTGGGCAGAAGCCATTGTCCTCAGACAACCTTGCTTTGCATCTCCTGGAAGTCTTCCTGGCCATTGCCACGTGACAATCCCTTTTTCGTATGGATTGAGGTGGAGTTTTGGACCATGTGGTAATATAACACATGGGCAAGTTGACTGTTATGTATAAATTTACCCTAGTTACAATGAGAGGTGGAAAGGAAAGCATGAGATATCCTTTGACATCTTTATATCTTTCTTCATATAAATCATTTTGGATACAAAAGAGAGAGGCATGTCCCATCCCCAATTCCCATCTCCACTGAGCTTGACTGTGGATGGACCTCTCTAGCTGTGCTCCCTAAAATAGGGTGTCGTCTTGTTTGGCCTTCTCAAACAACTCAAGAAAGAAGCTTTATAAGCAGAACCACAGTAACAGTATGAATAATATCTCATTATTACTTAATATTCTGCTCAATAGAAAATTAAAAAAGGCTTTACTGAAAAACACTTCTGGGTGATTTCTCTCTTTCAGAGTTCAGAATCTTTCATCCAAGTCCTTTAAAAGAACTGATTACTTAGTTTAGTTTCACAGGAGGAGGGAATCTCTTCCTGTGGGCCATGCATTACTCTAAAACGAGAGGGTTGCCCTCTGATATTTTTTTTGTTTTCACCAAATGCACAGCAGGGGCTGAATAAAAGGTGCTACCTGAGAAGACTAGTCCATAAATGTTGTTTAATGAGCAAAGGAGCGGAAGCCTGGAGTCCTAGACCTGCCCACCTCTTTGGCATCTCACTGCCATCCCCTCCCAGGACAGTCTTTTGTTCTTCCATTGTGGTACTTATCATATTCCCATCGTCAATATTATCGTCATCATCATTGCCTTGTCATCTGAGTTACCTACTAAGGGTTGTTACTGAGGGTAGCCTTGGCAAGCTTTCAGAAACTTGGTTGTCTCAGGCATCCATTTGTCCATTTGTCCATCCACCCATCCAAGCATCCAGTCCTCTAAATAAGAGAGTCTTAGACCCCAAGTTATTAAGCTAGCAGTACCATTTTGACCATAGAAAACTACTTCATGGTTTGAGTTCTTGAGCTACATACAAGTGGGAGAATGGGGTAGAGGAGGGGACACATGAAAGTGTGTGTGCATGAATTTGAGTACACACAGCAACTAAGAGGTATAGAGTTATTCAACAGCTACTTGTGAAATAAGAAAACAATAAATATGTAAATTGTTTTTGGAGATTTATATGGCTTCTCTTGGGAAAACCCCAAGGTCTCAAACAAAGATCTTTTATGAGAAGCCACAAATAATAAAGGCCACTTACCTAAAAAGAGCATGCACAAAGAGGAGAAGCTAACTCAAGGGAAACATTGAGAAATAGGGAAGTACTGAGAAAGAAGGAAGAACCTTAATGAAGAGGAAGTAGAGTGAAAAGGAGGCAAGCAAAACCCATCAAGCTGAAAAAAATCAGCAGAGCTATATTACTTCTGTGCCAAGCATAGTCTCAAGCATTGAGGCAGAATATGGGAGTCCAGGAAGAAAGAAGAACTGTGACTCTGGCCCTGAAGAAATCCTTGCAGTTCCTCTAGACTCTCTGCACTCCCACCCCTCCACTCACCAGCACTAAGTCAGCTCTGCTTCTCTGTGGGGTTTTCTTGATGTCCTAAAGCAGGATAAGGCATAATCTCATTTGTGCACCCATAACTCCCACTCTATTCATCCTTCTACTAAGGACTTACTGTTTTATTAAATACTGTTTACTTGTCTGGATCCCTAACCTTCCTGTAGTATTGCAGGGAAAGAATTTTGTCTAGGTTATCTTTTAATTTCTGGAGCCTAGCACACTCTATTGATACTTAATAAATGGTTGAGAAATGAAGGAGGAATAAAGGAGAAGTGGTGACTCTATTATCTTTAGGAGTGGTGACTCTATTATCTCTATTAGGTAGAAAAACACAGTGAGACTTTTAGACTTTCCTCTGTCCCCCACTTCCTCCCTCCCTCCGCTTTTTCCTTCCTTCCTTCAACCAGCCACCCAGCAAATACTGATATTTCCTAAATGTCAATCACTTGAACAAGACATAATACTACTAGCTCTTGAGTATTGAATCCCTCTTAGAGGATTTAGACTCATCAGTAGGGAAGTAGGATGCAATGTGATAACAAAGAGGCAGATAGTGATGATGACGGCACACATCGGGAATACAATTAATGCCACAGAATTGTGTACTTAGTAACGATTAAAACAGCAAATTTTATGTTATATATTTTACAAAATAAAAAATGTGAAAGTGTCTATTGCATACTAAACTTACATGAAGTTCAAGTGATAAGCAAACTAATCTATAGTCTGGAAAATCAGAGGGTATGCGCTTGGGATATTTTTATTGGAAAGGGGTAGGTGTAAATTTTGGGGGAAGAAAACATATTTTATAAATTGTTCGAGTTGCTGATTACATGGGTGTATACAATTGTCAAAACTCATCAAACCAAACACTTAATATCTGTGTTTTTAATTGTACACTAGTTGTCAATTAAAAATAAGGTAAAATTCAAAAAAGGAGGTAGAAGAGGAGTTCATATGAGCAACAGGAGAGGCACCGAATCCTACTAAGGGATGGGGCTCAGGGAAGACTTTTTAAAAGACAGACACCTACATAAGCATGTGCAACAGCAAGGAGATAATCTACACATGTCAAAGAAGCGAAAAGAGACTCAGAGATGGGAAGTGACATATCCAAGTTCACACCGCTCACTGAAATAGTGAAGCTGAAAATAACACCCAATTTTCTGCTTCCTAAGCCAGGGCTCATTCCTGAAACCTGTCTTTCAGCCCTAAGCCCACTGCTCCATGTTTTGCTCTGTGACGCTGTGTTCCCAGACACTTGCGCTTCTGTTACGTTCTGCCAAGGGGAGGCAGTGGTGGACAATGGGAAGCAGGAGTCAGCGAGAGGGTGCGGCATGCAGCTCCAGTCCGCTGAGTTCTGGTTTCCAAGTACTCGTGACAAACATCCATTAGAGTATGAGCGCCAGCTCTGCAGTGTCCCCTCAAAGGTTCAAGTACCCATCACTTGGTGATCCCAGTGAGAAGTCCCAGTGCCAAGACCCTAATGCCAGAGGTATGAGTTCAGGCAATGCAATCACCCTTGGGGGTCTGAACTGAAATGAAAACCAAACTTACGATCTTTTCCCCCCAAACTGTGTCTTCTCCGAGGGCTTCCAAGCTTAGTGGATGACATCAGGTCATATAAGGAGTTATCCTAGACCCCTCTTCCTCCCTCCCTCTATCCAAAACCGACACCATGTCCTGACCATCCTACTTCCTAGAAACTTCTTAGATATGCTTACTTCTTCTCTCCACTCCCACCCCAGGATAAGCTACCATCAACTCTTGCCTGCCTTTCTGTCATAAACTCCTAGCTGATGTAGCATTATCTCTGCCTACCTCATTGACTACCTATCCTTATTTGATTTCATGCAGTTGTAAGTCACTGAATCAGGAGATTTAATGTATAGTCACAGCTCTATTGGTATCCAGTATAGTCTTGGGAAAGTCAGTTAATTTCCCTGGCTTCTGGTTTTCTCAATTATAAACTATCAGGATAAACATATATGCACCTGCAGCATGCCAATGATCAAGGAAGGCTTTACCAAGGACATAGCCCTGGACCTGGATATTAAAGGATGGGAAGGATTTTCACTTGTGCTTTAAGTAAAAACCATGGCCCAAGGAATAGGCAATGTATCCTTGTGTATTTAGGAAGAGCACAAAGACCGCAAGTAGCAGAGCACTCTATTATAAGGTCAATGTCCTGGGATGCATGATGAGATGGACTAGAATGATGCTCCTTCCCCAGGCTTCCTCACTTCACCAAAGGGCACCACTGTCTATGAAGTGCTCAGTCCAAAACTTCAGCACTGTCTGTGAGTTCTCTCCTTTTCTCCACCAACCCACATTCAACCCATTGGGAAATCTTGTTGGCATGATGGCCAAACCCAGAGCAATTGCTCTTCACTTTCCACTTCTCTCCTCTACTGGCCACTGAGGTCAATGCTGGCACTACAATAGCCTCTCCAGTGCTTTTTCTCCTCCCACACCCATCCACTTACAATACGTACATAAGGCAGCCAGACCCTGGAATAAAATTCCAAGCCAGCCAGCCCTTGGAATAAAATTCAAATTCCTCACCATGACCTAAAAGGTCCGGAACAATTTGACTCCTATTGAGGGTGCTGTGTTTTGTAGCCCAGATTCCCTTCCAGCACAGAAGGACTTACACTTCCAGCTGTTGAGGGTACTGCTGCCGAATAGCTCACCCCCTCAGCCCTCGCTGTTCAACACGGGGATGTGGAGGCCTGTCCCCTTTGTCCCAGCACTGAAGGCCTATCTCAGTTCAGAGCTCCCCAGGGGTTGACTAAGGTCCCTTTGTGAGGCACCACAGCCCGGCTTCTCCCTCTGCCCACTCTTACTTACTTCCTCCTCTTCCCTCCCTAGTTGGTGATCCCAAGAACCAGGGAACCCAACTGACCATGGCCCCTGTGGAACCTGTTTGGTGCTGTCCTCCTCCAAAAGAGTCACCTCGCATTTCTTTCAGTTCCTACACTGCACTGTCCTACTTCTGGCTTCAGAGCCATGACTTTACCTATTTGTTCCCCTGGTCTGCAAATCTCTTTCTGCTCTTTGCTGCTTAGCTCATACTCACCCTTCAGAGGTCACTTCAAAAGAGACTGCACAGGAAGTTCATCCCCTATCTGGCAGACTAGGGCAGGGTCTGTCCCTGTTATAAACTCTCACAACACCCTCAACTTTCTCTTGGCACTTAACTCTTATCGTGTGTTTAAGATCTCTCTTTCCTGCTAGAATATACACTTCAGAAGGTAGTGATTTTGTCTGATTTTTTCACCCATGTCTGCTTAGTACTGAGCAGACTGCCTTTCATTTAACAACACTTAATACATTTATTTGTTGGATGAGTGAACAAATGAACCACTAAATTCCCTTGTCTTGTTCCTTAGTGATAAGCAGAAAAAGGCAATGATGAGGGTTTCAGTAATTGTGGTTGACAACAGCTTGCTTTTCCTGCTTACTCAGAAAGCAAAACAAAACAACAAAAGAAACATAAGCAGCAACTTAAGTAGAAAAAGTGTCTGGACCACATCCAGAGTGAGAGCTGCAGTCAACTGAAGCTGACTGGTACATGTTTCAGCCAACACAGCATGGAAAGTGTGATGGCTTCACGAGAGATCTGCAAAGTGCCTTCTCTGTGTCCAATGTAGAGTCAAGTGTGTCCCCAAATGTGTAAAATGTGTCAGTTAAATTAAGACTTAATTCAAGTCAAGAAGCATTTGTCTTTTCTCTTAAAATTCCAAGTTTCTATTTTTACATTGAAATCTTCAATCTTTTTTAACAGTGGCCTGGTATACAATAAAATAGCCAACTTAAAGAAAATGAAGTTCTTTCTCACTTGTGACTCAAATCTAGAAGTCATAAAATAAAAGATGAATAAATTAAAGGATGTAAAAATTAAAACAATTCTTCATGGCAGAAACACCATAAGCAGAGACAAAGTGCAAATGACACACTGGAAAAACTTATTGTAATTTGTATTACAAAGTGTTTATCTCTCTGATATATAAGGAATGACTTGGAACTAATACAAAATAGACTAACAAGTATGTAGAAAATGTGCAAGAAATAGGTACAGAGCATTCACACACACAAAAAGGCAAAACAAATGGCAGCTAAACATCTAACACGTTTCACAGTTTCACTTTAAGAAAAACTATATCAGACACCATTTATGATATTGGCAGAAATCTGAATGTCTGGTCCCTTATTCACTGGCGAGCCTGTGGGGAAACAACCGCTATCATTCATTGCTTGTAGAGAGGCAAACTGCTAAACTCCCAGGAAAGACAATTTGACAACATCAATTAGCAATGCACATATCCTTCATCCCAGAAATTCCACTTTTAAGACTTTATCCTACAGTTGTACTGGTACAACTGTGTGAAGGGCCTATGGAATAAGTTATTCATTGTAGTATGGTTTGTAACAGGAAAGATTGGAAATTTAGAGCAAATTAATCAATGAGACATTTTATGATTGATTTCTAAGTAGGGCTTAGCAAAGAGGTTCAAGGTACATTGTTAGTTAAAAAACACAAAATGAACACATGTATGGTAACACTTTTTATATAGCAAAGAGGGAGGAATAAGGATACATGTTACATTTTCACAGAGAAAATGGGGAATAATAGTTTTCTTGATAGTAGTGGTGGGGGCGTGGAGTTGTGGTGTGAGTACCAGGTAGAAGAAAGAGATTGGGAAGAGATTCTTCACTAAATACCTTTCATTATTGTAACTGATGAACCATGAAGACATTACTGAATATTCCTTCCTAAAATTTTGTATTACCTATTCAAAAAATAAATAATAACATGGAAACCCCTATGGAATACCACGTGGGTACCTCACCTTCCCTGGAGAGAGCAAGGATAGATCCTGCCCCAAGGAGCTTTCAGTCTACTGTGGAAATCATCTAAACACAGGGAAAAAGAGGAGTGTGCTGGGAAGATAATGACTATATTAAAAGGGAAGATTAGGACAAAGTGGTGGAGACTAGAGTTTAAGTGGATGGCTTCATGGAGCGGATACAAGGAACTAGGTCTTCAAGACCCAGCCATTTTGAGAAGGCAAGAGATCAGGCCAGCACAGTGCTACGCCCTTTTTGGAGGCCATTTGCTTCATCTTCTAAAAAAAGAGCATAATGAGAACTCTATTATCATCATCTTTATTTTTACAGGAAGAATGTGAGTTATAGAAGTGTCAGGTAACATACTCAAGATTATTTAGTTTGTAAGTGGTAAGCCAGGATTCATATCCATATCTTTCTTCAGCAGCATCCCCCACCCTAATTTAATTTAATTTAATTCTATTTTATTTTTAAAGAGAGAATTGTTTGTTCCTCAGATAAAATTTATGTCCAGTGAAATGCAAAGATCCCAAATATCTGTTCAATTTGGTGAGTTTTGACAAATGTATACACTTTATAACCAATACTCCAAATAAGATACAGAACACTCATTAATATAGAAAGTTCTCTCATGCTTTTTTCCAATCAATCCCAACTGCTGTAGAAAACCACTGCTTTGGTTTTTATGATGAATCCATTTATGACGATAGACTAGTTTTGCCTGTATTGTTGAACATATCAGTACTGCGTTCATTTTTATTGTTGAGTAGTATTCCATTATTTAAACATAGCACAATTTGTTTATACATTCTCCTGCTGATGGACGTTTGAGTTGCTGCCAGGTTTTGGATATTAAGACTAAAGGTGGTATGAACATTCTTGTATAGGATTTTGTGCAAATATATGCTTTTATTTCTTTTAAGTAAATATCTAGGAGTAGAATTCATGGGTTATAGACTAAGTGTATCTTTAACCTTATAAGAAATTCCCACGTTTACACAGCAGCTCTCCTATTTTGCAATGCACGAGAATTCCAGCCACTCCATATGCCTGCCAACATTTGGTATTGTCTTGATTTTGGCACCTGAGCTCTTTTTTTAGGTGCTGTTGGTCACTCATATATCTTCTTTGTGAAATATCTATTAAAATAGTTGCCCATTATTTTTGTTGTTACTGATTTGCAAAAGCTCCTTATACATTCTGGATCTAAACCCTGTATTACATATATGCATCATAAATATTTTATCACTGTCTTTTGATGAGAAGTTTTAAATTTTCATGAAGTCTAACTTATCATTTATAATTTGCCCTTTTTGCATCCTCTAAGAAATCTTTGTTTATCCCAAGCTCATGAGGATATTATCCTAAGTATTTTTTTCTAGAATTTTTCATGTTTGGGTCTGTAGCTGAAGCTTTTATGTTTAGTTCTAGGATCCATTTAGAATTAATTTTTGCTTATGAAATAAAGTTATCAAGATCCTTCCTCCCCTGACCCCCTGTATATTTATCCAGCTTGTCCAGGACAAATCATTGAAAAGATTTTATTTTCTCCAATAAATTGCCTTGGATTTTTTTTGTTGAAAATCCATTAAAAATATGTGGTCTGTTTCTGAATTCTGTATTCTGATTCACTGATGTATTTGTTAATATTTATGCTAATGCTAATGTGTCTTGATTGCTATAGCTTCATAGTAAGTCTTGAAATTAGGCAGTGTGAGTCCTCCAAACCTTTCTTCTAGCTCAAGGTTGTTTTGGCTCTTCTTAGTTTCTTTGCATTTTAGAATCATCATCACTTTCCTCAGAAAACTTACTTGAATTTTATTGGAGATGCTTTGAAAGTCTCTCAAGGAGAGACAAGTGTCTTTCAAGGAATTTGCCCAATTAATCTGACTCGTTAAACTTTGTTGGCATAAAGTAGTTTATAATATTTCCAATTACCCTTTAATGTCTGTAGGATCTGTAATGACATGTCCTCTTTTATTCCTGATATTCATAATTTGTGCTCCTGTTCTTTCTCAGTCTTCCTAGGAGTTTATAAATTTTATTAATATTTTCAAAGAATAAGCTCTGTTTTGCCAAATTTTTCTATTTTTTAATTTTATATCATTAATTTTGCTTTTACAGTTCTTTCTTGCTATTGGGAATTAATTTGCTCCTTTCTTTTTGGTTTCTTAAGTTAGAAACACAGGTCACTGAATTTTGCCCTTTTTTCTTTTCTAATATTTTAAATTCATAAATTTTCTTTGAAATGCAGTTTTAGCCATATCTCACATATTTTGACATGCTGTATTTTATAGCACTTATTTTGAAGCATTTTCTAATATCCCTTGTAATTTCTTCTTTAATTCCCATATTATTTAAAAATGAATTATTTAGTTCTAAAATATTTGAGGAGTTTCTAGATATCTTCTTGCTATTAAGTTCTAACTTAATTCACTGTGGTTGGAGAATATACTTTTATTTTATTCTTTTAAAATTTATTGAGAGCTCTTTCATAGTTCAGAATATGATGTAGCTTGGTAAATGTTCCGTATGCACTTGAATATAATGTATATTCTATAGTGATTTCATATGGGCTATAAATACCATTGAGATCAAAGTGATTGACAGTGTTTAGATATTCTATATACAGCATTTACTCTATCAAGTACTGTCTACTTGTTCTACCAGTTAGTAAAAGGGAGGTTAAACTCTCCAACCATAATGTAAATTTGTCCAGTTCTCCCTTTAGTTCTATAAGCTTTTGCTTCATGTATTTTAAACCTGTTTCTAAGTTAATACACATTTATAATTGCTAGACCTTCCTGATGAAATAACCCTTTTATTATTACAAAATATTTGTCTTTATCTCTATTACTCCTTCTGAAGACAGCTTTGTTTGGTATTATATAGCCACATTAGCTTCCTTATGCTCACAGTTTGCATGATATATATTTCTCATCCTCTGCTTTCAACTTAAACTTACATTTAAGATGTATGTGTTATAGACAACAAATAGCTATGCCTTGCTTTTGTATCCAGCAGAAAAATCTCTGCCTTTTAATTGTAGGTTTAGTCTATTTATTTTTAATGAAGTTATTGATAAGGTTGGGTTTAAGTCAACATTCTTGCAATGCTACATCCAGGGGCTGAAATAATGTTATGAAGCCTCTTTACATCATCTTTCTCTCTCTTCTCTCTCACCTGCTTGTCTCTGCTTCTCTTTGTGTGTTGGCTTCATTCTCGTTGATGGAGGTAGACTCTCCCCACAGGGCAGAAAAGATATTTCTTTGAAAACCCTAGGTCTATAGTTTTCTAAGCTCTGCAAAGTTACAGGGTTCTGATTGGCTCAGTTTAATGATCTTCAGTCATATGATCTTTTCTGAACCAATCAGTGCATACCAAGGAATGTAGTGCAGTGATTGGCTCTCTTGATAGTTGATCAGAGAATAGCTGATATTCCCAACAGGCTCAATGGAATGAGGAATGAGTTCTTCAAAGAACTTCGAAGAAAGCGAATAGGAAAGCAAATGGGCAGACAAAAGCTGGCCATTCCAGTCTATTATAATTCCTTTTAAAGTCCTGCCTGCACTATCTTTTGCATGACTTTAGCCATATCACTCCCCTTCTGTAGCTTCAATTTCTCACCTGCACAATGATCTCTGAGATTTCTTCTATCTCTAAGGTTGGAAGCAATAGAAATATCCCTCAAAAGTGAAATGAATAAAGCAAAGAATATTTATATAATGAATACAACACAGTAAAAAAAATAAACTAACTGAAGTTGCATATCAAAAACATAATGTTGACCAAAAATGCAATTTGAAAAAGGCCAGATACAGTAATTATACTACTTAAATACAATTTTGGAATATAAGATACAAATGTAAAAGCATGATTAACCCCAAATTTGGGACCATAACCATTACTATTGATGGAGGGATAAGAAAGGGAAGTGGAAAGAGTACAGAGGGGGCTTTGACTCCGTAATATCTCTAATGTTTTGTTGGGCAAAATATATTTAAAAGTATGGTGTAATATTATGATGTGATAAAATCCAGTGGCAGGGTCATGAGTACTTGTTACTTTATACACTAAACTTTTCTGTATGCTTAAAATATTGCAAAATAACAATACCTATGAGTAAAATACTACTTTAAATAAATCAATTCATTTAATACATGTATTACTTATCTATAGGAGGGCACATCACATGGCTGGGAAACTTTAGTCATTGCACAGGCAAACAGTGGGCACCAACTCTGGAACTATGAGATGTAGTATAGTAGTGAAAGCCAAGAATGCTAGGCCAAGGCTGAAGAAGTCCAGAAAGATTTTAACATGGAGAAAGACACTTCAAAGCTGGGTTTTAGGAAGGCCAAGAGCAAACTGGGAGATTAGAGGGTGGAGCCTAAAAGTAGGGGACCAGCCATGAGACTACCCAGCAGAGGAGAGAGAATGAGGGTGGTGGCTGAGAGGTGGACAGGTGGAGATGGACCAACAGTGTGAGAACTGAGCTAAATGCTTTTGTATTTGCTGTCTTGTTTATGCCTCTCCAAACCTCTACAAGGTAAATATTCTAATGCCATGTTGTTGATGAGGAAACTGAGTTCCTCTTCTCTACTCTCTGAGACCTGATTCCTGGTGGTGAATCCCTCTGTGCTGGAAGGGAAACAAATCCATGACATTTGCCTTCTCTTGGCTGTTCCCAACTCACACTGTTTCTGAGAACTTCCCTGCAATGACCTAAAATTAAAACTTCTTGTTGCTAAATATAGACCAGTGAAATTACTCATTATTAGATAGTTCTTGCCTTAAAAAAAATCTGCAGAGATTCCTATAATGGCGTAGTAAGGAAGAAAACAGCCCCATTTCTTTACAAAATAAATGGGACTGTTAGAGGTGACTAATGCACTCAAGTTTTACGAGGAGAGTGAACCCCAGGTACAACTGTGGATTCAGGAAGTTTGCTTTGGTGGTTCTGTGCTTCTCTGCCCAGGGAGACCTGGTGCTTCTTAGAGGTTTCTCTGGGCAGTGATTAGCACCAGCTTTCAGTTGAGGCCCAGCTAAGGCCAAGCCTGTGTGTGGTTAGGTAGGACAGGGTCCTGCCCTCAAGCTGCTGACAGCTTGGTAAAAGATTAACAGCAGGGCACAGAAACCCCCTGCAACTTATGCTCATAAAACTAAGTTTCTGTCAGCTTGCCTGTCATCACATTGCAGGAAACAGCTCGGTAGACTTTTATGAAATCTGGAGGGTATGCCTGGGACAATCTGACATAAAGTAGGCACTGTGGAGTACACAAAAATGAACCTTTTTAAAAATTAACTTTGAATACTTCTTTCTAGCCCCTTCTTATCTGTAAGGTCTCTTTTCAGAAATCAACTGACAGTCTTATGGGAACTCCTTTGTAGGTAACTGTCTCCTTTTCCCTTGCTGCTTTTAACATTCTCTCCTTATCTTTAATCTTAGGTAATGTAATTATGAGGTGCTTTGGTGTGTGCTTCCTTAGGTTCAACTTCTTTGGGATTCTCAGCTTCTTGGACTTCCTGGAAGTCTATTTCCTTTGCCAGATTGGGGAAGTTGTCCTTCATTATTTGTTCAAATAAGTTTTCCATTTCTTGCTCTTCCTCTTCTCCTTCTGGCACCCCTATGATCTGGATGTTGGAATGTTTAAAGTTGTCCTGGAGGTTCCTAAGTTTCTCATTTTTTTTGAATTCTTGTTTCTTCATTCTGTTCTTGTGGAATGTTTATTTCTTCCTTCTGGTCCAAACCATTGATTTGAGTCCCAGTTTCCTTCCTGTAATTGTTGGTTCCCTGTACATTTTCCTTTATTTCAATTTTTATAGCCTTCACTTTTTCTTCTATTTTGCCACCATACTCAACCATTTCTGTGAGCATCCTGATTACTAGTGTTTTGAACTGTGCATCTGATAGGTTAGCTCTTCATCACTTAGTTGTATTTTTTTCTGGAACTTTGATCTGGTCTTTCATTTGGGCCATTTTTTTAATTCTAAAAGTTTATTTAAATAAAAAATACTTAAAACCCTTTTATATTTGTGGTGTGCATCAGTTTAGAAAGTACATTCACATATATTATTTCATTTAATGTGCATATCAATAATACTAGCCTGGTATGAGGTGTGAGAATCCCTATTTTTTTGAAATAAAATTTTAATTTTAGAATATATTTAAAGAAAAGTTTGAAGATAGTACAGAGAATTCCCAGTGCCCCACACCCAGTTTTCCCCTATTATTTGTGTGGTATTTTTAACACAGAACTGAGGCATGAGTATTAGCTGAAGTCCTTACTTTATTCCGATTTCCTTAGTTTTTACACACTCTACTCTTTGTATTCCAGGATCCCACCCAGGAATCCACATCACATTTGGTTCTCATGTCTGTTAGACTTCTCTTGGCTGTGACATGTTTTCAGACTTGTTTTTTATAGTCTTTGCAGTTTTGAGGAATATTAATCAGGGATTTTGTAGAATGTCCCTGATTTGAGATTTTTCTCGTCCTTATTTTGAGGTTATGCATTTCTAAGGAGAAGACTAGAGAACTTTCTCTCCACATCATACCATGCAAGGGTGCATACAAATGAGATGGCTTGTCCCTGTTGATGCTAACTTTGATCACCTAGCTGAGGTACTGTTTTTCAGGTTTCTCCACTGTATTGTTTTTCCTTTCTTTCCACATTGTACTCTCTGGAAGGAAGTCACTATGCACAGCTCACACTTAAGGAGTGGGGAGTTATATATACTCTTCCTTCTTGAGAGCATTTACATAAATTATTTGGAATTCTTTTACATGGGAGATTTGATCCTTTCCCCCATTTATTCATTCCATCACTATTTATTATCATTTGTGGACTTATGAATATTTATTTTTTACTTTGGGTTCTAATTCAATACTACTTTATTTTATTCCTAACACTGTTATGGCTTTGGCTGATAGAAGCTCTTTCATTTGGCCATTACACACCTTTGACAGGCTCATTGCATATATTCCATGCCCCAGTTCTAGGGTTAGTCATTCCTCCAAGCAGCCCCGGTCCTTTCATTGGAAAATGGTATTAGAAACCAAGATTTAGGCACTAGGTATGCTTACAGCTACTGGGATGTCATTGCTCCTAGGTCTTTTAGCTGAAATAGATGATCACTCCTAAGTTATGTTGGAGAACAGTAAGGTTTCTAGAGATGTTCATCTTTCCTTGAAACACTGAAAACCTCCTATAGTATCACAGTCTCTGAGCATCTCTCTTACTTTTCTGTTTGGTGAAGTAGCTTCTGTGATCCATTTTGTGAGTTTCTCTTCTGAAATGCCTTCTCCTCTTCCCCATCACAGTTACAGTTTCTTCCCTCATGCTCCCACTGCACCTTGTTAATACTGCCAGGAAGCACTCATCATAGCATATGGTACAATTAGTTAACATATGCCTGTTCTGCTGCCTGATGTTGCCCACCTAGCATGTCCAGTAGGTGTTCAACAAATATTGACAGAACTGTTTTTTAATTACGCAGATCATGTTTGAACTTGGACATTAAGAATGAGCAGAATATAAAGAGGATGCCTTGTAGGGTGCCTGAAATCTTGCCTCTGTCTTCCTCATTTCTGATTTAGAGTTCTTCTTTTGGGTTCAGATTTATGGCATCAAGTGTAGTAGACAGGGCCACAGGGTCCTTGATGGTCATATAGGCAAGGTTTTCTTGGTTTAGTCCTATAGCAGTTGTTCCTAAACATGCCTGCCCCTTAGAATCACCCAGGAGCTTTTCAGTATATGGAATCCTTCCCCAAAATCCACTCAAGAAATTTTATTTCAGGGTGTCTGAAATGAGGAATAGAGATCCATATTTAACATCCTCCCCTAAGGGGGGAAAAAGCCAGTGAAACCAGAGCAGTCTGCCTGCAATTAATAATTTTGGAATTTCTGTGAAATACAACCTCTCCAAACCAACGTGTAATATTTGAACTGTTTTAAAAATTCTACTAAAACTTATGTATCTCCTTCATAGTATATATATAGGGTAACTAAAATATATAAAATTAAGTGAGTAGAGAGAGATGGCCCCAGAGGAGACTGAGAGAGACTTTTTAGTACTGTAACCTCAAAATTCTCTTTACAAGGTTAAACTGGGCAAAACCAAGTTTGAAAGGGACAGTTCAGAGTTGGTAACCAAGCTAGTCTCAATGCTCATGATTTCTTCGAAAGTCCCTCAGTTTGTACTGTGGATCTGAGGAATGTACTGCTGAGAGCAAAGGACTGAGCTAACATGGTACAATCTGTCAGCCATTACAGCTTTTCCAAAGTTGCTTAGAAGCCTTGTTCATCTTCCACAAGCAAAGATTGTTTTATAGTACACCTGTTTCATTTTTTCACCAAATGTCTTCTTTTCAAGTAAATTTATGAAAGACTTTCCTTTTTTTCTCCCTCCCCAACCCTTTCCTCTTTTCTTCCTTCTACACTCACAAAACTCATTTGTTTGAACTAAGTGCATTGGTCGAATAGAATAAAACATCAATCTTAGAATATATTAAAATAATTATAGATTATAGCTTTCAACTATATTCAATGATACAAATAAAGCTGAAAACATGACAGAAATGTTGATAAGATGAGGTGGGTTATTTTTTTTTTTTTTGAAATTAAGGATTAGAGAAGAGCAAAGTAGTAATTAGTTTGAATGCATGGTTTCCAGTTAATTGTTTTTACAAAAATGAGTGTTGCTGATGTCTTAAATAATATTTTATTATAGAAGTCTACTCCTTTTACAGCTTTGTTTATTTTACTATTCTGTTTAACAGGATGATTTTTTTCATGTCAGGAAAGGTAAACCCTTTAGTTCTGCCCAAAATGACTGTACATCATACTTTTGTGATGACAATGATGACAACAATAAAAAGTCAATGTTTTTGACTGGCTGACATATCCCAGCCCCTTTACATGCATTATTTTATCCAACTGTCATATCAACCCCGTGAGGTGGGTAGACGTTATTATTCCCATTCTCAGAGAGGCTAAATAGCTAGCCTAACATCAAACTGCTAATACATGGGAGACCTGGCTGGACGCATAGGACAACAGACCATGCTTACAGTATGGCGTCACAGCGCAGCATCCCCAGTGACTCACACAGGTGCTGGGGCCATGCACAATGACATGATGAGGATAAGGATGATGACAGAAAAATATTTGTTTTCTGGAAAGTGAAGTATCCTATTTATAAAATATCTAAAGTTTTCTCAATTTTTCACTGAAGAATGACATCAGCAAGATGGTGCAATAGTTTTCAGCTGTCACCCCCACCACACCCTGCCAGATCACTGATTTTGAAAACCCCATGGAATGGGAATACATTTGTGGGAGGCCAGGAGTCCAGCAGGAAAGTTCCAGCACATCACTGGAGAAAAAAAAAATCCAAGAATAGATACACAGAAGAGGGGAAGAAGAATAGTTTCATATTATCCACATCGCCCCTTTCCCAAGGTGTCATAGCTCAAAGCTAAGAAAGACCCCCTTGGCCCTGTTTCTCCCAGAGACAAAGTGAGGGTGTAGTGAGTAAGCACCAGCTTCCCCAGCTGTGCACGCTGCAGTCCAAGAGGCCACTCCTTTCTCTCTCACACAAGAGAGAAGTGGGAACTCACAGAAGAGACAAATTATAGGATTTGGAACTTAACAAAAATCTGTGGCTTCACACACTCTATCAGGAGGCCAGTCATGGGATGCCTCCCTTGTGGATCCCCCAAATGGCCCACAAGCATCCCCAATTCTCTGGTGCCTCCTCCCCACCATACCTATTCCCCACATGCTCCCTCACCATCGGTGACTGTGAGCTTTTGCAGACAGCTCACTAGCAAATGCAGAAAGCTGGCTTAACACTGTATGATGGGCAGAAGAGCTTACATCACCCAAATGTCACAAAATTATTTGAGGTGATTGCCACTGAGGAGAAACTTTATCTCTTTATAGAGCACGTGAGCGGGGGGGACTTACTTTACTACCTGGAAAATCACGGTCCCAAGAGCAAGAGGGAAGCCCCAGCCATGTTCTGGCAGCTGATATCAGCGGTTCAGTACTGCCACCAGAAGGGAATCGTCCACCGGGACCTGAAGCCAGACAACATATTGATTGATGGTGAGCAGAATATCAAACTCGCAGACTTCGGCTTTGGTCGGGAATTCACTGACCATGAATTGACCACCTACTGTGGCACCGTACCTAATATGGCTCCAGAGAACTTGCAGCAACAATCTTATGATAGACTGAAGGTTGATATCTGAAGCCTGGGGGTAGTTTTGTACAGGATGGTGATGGAGGATATGCCAATTTTGAAGGATGACTTTGGGGAACTGAAGAAAAATATACTGAGTGGACATGTACCATACTTTATATTAATGGAAGGTCAAAAACTTTCAAAAAATGTAATGATCCTTGACCCCAGGAGAAAACCAACACTTAAAGACACAAAGAGTGATCCATGAGTCAACATGGGTCGGGAGGAGGAACTGAGGCCGTACAGCAGGCCGTGCTGGGGCGACATTGACCCCCAGGTGACAGAAATAATGAAAGGCATGGGATTTAGGAAGCATGAGATTCAGGAGTCATTAACACAGAAAAGATATAACAGGGTGATGGGAACATACCTGCTCCTAAAAACAATGAAAGCCCAGACGAAGGACTGTACCATCCAGGTAAGGCCCAGACCCTCCCCTGACCCCAACAGCAGGAAGAGGATAGAAGAGCCTACCATTTCCTCAAGCTGCCTGGTGTAGAGGATGAGTACTCCCCCACCCAGCCTGAAGCCTGGGACTGCCACTCCCAAGGTCCCCCTCCAGTGTGGCCTTGGGGACTCCCCCACCACCCACAGCAGCAGCAGCAACAGCGGCAACCGCAGTATAGGAAGAGCCCCAGAGGGAACCACCAATGAAAACTACCTCCAAACTGCACATCCTGAAGGTGGGACCCCAGGCTCTTCCTCTGGCCAGAGCCGGAACTGGCAGGGGGTGGCTAGGAGGGTCTTCAGTTTTTTCTTAAATCACATGTGCTTTAGGCTGTCCACTAACAAGAAGCATTTGAAAAGGACAAAAGTCAAGCCAGTATAAATTTTAAAATATTTGAATAAATGAGGCCAAATGAAACTGCCATGCGAAGACTGGGGCTGAATTATTTAGTCAAATAGTTGCTCCTCTTACCCACCTTCGTTTTACAGGACTTTATGACCTTGAGGGTTCCCTTCAACCTCAAGAGCCCAAGAGTGCAAGATCTGTTTGCCATTGCCTTACAGAACTAGTGGGGAAAAGAACTGCGTGATTTGTAAAGGCAAAAAAATATAGGCACATGATTTAATTACCAGTCCTTGAACTGATTTATTTTCGGCAGCAACAACAAAATCGTACAGACCATGACACAAGTCAAGTGATTACTCTTTAACTGCGGACAATGAAGAGGAGAGAGAGAGAGAGAGAGAGAGAGAGAGAGAGAGAGAGAGAGAGAGAGAAAGAAAAGCTCTGACTTCATATTATGGCTTCAAGCCAGACTTGCAAAGAAGGAATCTGTGAAATTCAAGGTCTTGGAGTCTATTATTTTTCTTTGCTATTATTTCTGAAACAAGACCTGGGAAAAATCAATTCAGGTTCAGAAAGAATATTACTTTAATTTTCTACATAAAATTATCAGGAAGTCTGAGTTAGAAGAGGAGAAAAGACAGACGACTGTCACCCAAATAGAAATTAAATGAATAAATTAAATGAAGCAGAGTACATTTATATTACCAAAACTCCGGTCATGAGACAAAACACATCTTTTGGCAAAAACTCCTAAGGATTTAAAAAACAAACCAGCAACACAATCGATGAGGTAATGTGCCTGAAAATAAACTTTCCCCTGGAGTATTAGAAAATCAGCGCTAGATAAATCAAATCATCCATTTTATTGTGATGTAAATGCATTCTTAAAGCTTTTAATTAGACTTCATCCTAGAACATGTGATTTTCACAAACAATTAATTTATATTCCCTGTTTTCACGTAACTGACATATGATTTTTGAAAAATGAGGAAGCTCTTGGGAAAGTCATTCTGCCTACCACTGATGAAACAGTGATTTTTCTGTGTGTCCTACTTTCAGGGTAGGTTTTCCACCAACCATAAACGCAGTCTGCCTCTACTTCCATCTCTACCAGACGTCAAAAGAACAGCAAAGGAATCCAAAGAAGTCGGTGATAACACTTGAATGAGTCTTTACTGCAAATATTCAAGTGGCTCACAGTCTGGTGGGACTATTTCATTCCTATTAAGGTTTTGGCATTTTAAGGGACTTTAGTTTTTATTTTTCAAGTTCTTTTTCTTCCCACTTGGTTTGCAGAAGCCCTTTCAGAAGTTTTTCTGGCTGAATCGCTGGCCTGGTGAGAATCAGTTAGGAAAGTCTGTGGCTGTGTGTGTGACACAGACAGATGTTTCCTTGACTCTCGTCCCCCTTGCTAGGTAAATGCCATTCCAGCTTCTGGGTGGAGAATCAGATAAAGTCGGGTTTTGGCATTCAATTCAATCGAATTGTTGAGTGCTTACTCTGTGGCCAGAGCATGCTAGACATTGTGTCCCATTACCAATGTGCTCTATGTGGAGAGCTTACCACCTGGAGATAAAATAGCTCTATTTTGGGGGGGAGGGGGCACACACTACACCTATTCTCATTTAGATATACAGAATTCATGGGCTGCCCAATTGGGCAGGGCTATCTCCTCTTGGTTAGGACTTATTCTGAATTTCTGCTTCCCGAATCAAAGCTCATCCTTTCTGTGTCTCATTCCCTTTTGGTGTTGCTCCCAAGTGACAAGAGCTGATCTATGTCTGATCCATGATCTTTCAGAGCTGGAAGGGATCTCATAACACATACAGTTCAATGTTCTTGTTTCTATGGGGGAACAGAGTCCTGAAATGTTCAGTTCAGTAAACATTTATTATGCATCCTCTTGGGGCCAGTGAGTGTGGCAGCACCTGGGCTTGCACATGCAAGTGAGGCAAGATTCCTGCCATGATTATGTTATCAGAATATCATTACAAATAGGTAATTAGAATACTTCAAGTGCAAAGAGAGAGGTATGTTTAGGCTATTGTGGTGCTTGTGAAAAGGACAGAAGGGAGCGCTTTTTGGAGATGAAGTCTGTGCCAAGTGGCAAAGGATAACATGGGATTGTCAAGGTACATGTCTGGTTAGGAAAGGCATGGGGACCCTGAAGGGAAAGGCCTAAGCAAAGACATGAACAGACTCAGTTTGGTGTTTGTGCACGAGTGTGAACTGCAGGGAACTCAGATTGCTGGGATGATAGTGAGGTTGCAAAGCAGGCAGAGGACCTTGCATGTCATTTAGGGGCCTTGGACTTGATCCTGCAGGTAATGAGGTTGGGGTGGGGAGACAGGTAGAGTGGGTGTGACAGTGAAGAGTTCCAAGCTGAGACATGGTTAGATTTGCATTAGTTGAATCATCATGTGAACCATGGAAAGTGGATCTGATGACAGATCTGAGGTAGGAAGGCCAGTGAGTCCAGGACCCTGGTCCTCTCTTCTGAGCCCAGGGTTCCACCTCCCACACCATGTTGTCCCCATGGCCTCAACAGGAAGCACCTGCCTTCAGAAAGCCCTTGGTCATTCTCTCGGTTTTGTAGGCTATTCTGCCCAATGTATATCCATTTTTTCATCTGATGGTAACAACACTTCTGTTTCCTTTTGGAGGAACAATCCATATCCCACACTCAGTCTGAGCTTTCAAGGGAGGCTGACCACTACTCCAGGCTCCAGGATTTTTGGTATCTGACCCAGTTCTAGCTAATCAGTATATTCTGTCCTCCTAGGGAAGTGTGGCTCAGTGATGGACATGTGACCTGGGCCAGGCCAATGAGACTCAGTTCTACCATGGATTTTTCAGTTATGTGAATCCCTTTTTTGGCTTAAGATCATTTCATTAGCTATTGCAAAGCTCCTAACAAACATACCAAGAAACATTTCTGAATGCTTCCTATGTCTCAGGCATTGTTTCTGGATGGACTCTACATGGAGATGCCATGTGCTACGGCATGGGTGGGGACCAGGATATTTGGGGATGTATATCTAATGGATGACTGTTTTCTTTGGCCAGTCCTGAAAGCCAGCCCTGACCTCCAGATCCAAATGATCATGGCAACATAAACTTACTAAAAATATGAGCCTTGTGAAAGTACTGAATTTCTTTGGCAGGCGGGATGGGTGGACATACAAAGGTGAGGCCTAGGGGACCTCAGTGGCTTGCTCTCCTTCTGTGGGTGGTGGCCTGTGTTTATCTTATCTAAATCACAGCCCCTGATACTGAGGGAGCCACTCACTGATTCCTGGTTGATTGAAGGGATGACTGAGTGAGCTTAATCCCCCTACATTGTAGTGTGAGGTCTTAAGGTGCAGAGCAATTGTCCTAAAAGGAAACAGGAAGCTGAGTTTTCTTATTCAGATTATCCCAGGAAGAATGGATGCTGAGCAAGGGTATTTGGAGAGACAGGACCAACATCAGGCAAGATCCTAAGGAAGGCAGTCGAAGTTGTCTTCTTGCCCACCCCTTGACTGCCACAGGTTGACTAGAGAAACATTTAGAAAGCCTTGTGAGGCACAAAGAAGAATAAAAATATTGCCACAGTCCCATTATGCAGAGCTAATTACTGTTAACAGTTTTTGTGCATGACTTCTAGGCTCCTTTCCCTTGTGATGCATTTGTGCAAACCTATAAATGCATGGGCACATGAGAGACATCTGGGGCACTGGATCCTGCCTCTGTTGCTGTGTCCCTGGCTTTTTCCACTGCACAGGGTATCTTGAGCACTCCCCTTCTATGCATAGCATCCTTAAGCAGGCTAGATTAACCTCCAAACTGTTCCAAGATGCCTTTATCTAACTCCCACATTTTTAAGTGTGTGCCAGCTGCCTGAAAGCAGTTTTCTCTTGGCTACTATTCCAGGGAACATCTGCTGGCTGCTTCTTTCTCCTTCTCCTGCAGCAGCCAAGTGATCCACTGACCCCAGAAAAAGTACAGGGCCAGGATCAGGGACAAGCCCTAGTGATAGGACAATGGAGAGGCACCTAACTTCGAACATGTACGCAATGCTAGTCTCATGGTCATTCATATTATTGTTGTTGATGGTGATATATAAATGTGATCTCACCATACACGTCCCTTAGAAATGCCTTATGGCTGTCCATTACTTTTAGGATAACCACCTACATCCTCACCAGCTAAAAGCTCTGGGTAGTTTGGTCTCTGGAGACCTCCCTGGCACCATCTCCCCCACCACTCTTGAGGTCTGGCCTTTCTTCCTTATTCCCTGCACTGTAACTCTCTTTGGGACCTCAGGGCCTCTCTTCTGCCTCTTTAGACTCTCACCCCAATCCTGTTTGACTATTTAAAATCCTAATCACCCTTCATCCCTAGCTCCATCAACACTTCTTCAGGGAAGTCACCTTCGGGATCGAGATGGGGTCCCCTGTTTTTTGTTCCTTGCAGTTGCCCTTCACTGTTCTCCTTGCACTCAGAGCACATTTGCAAATGCACATCAACCTATGTGACTGCTTGCTTAAGTCTCCATCCTTCCTGCTAGACTGCAAATTCCACGAGGGCAAGGATAATGTCTGTGCTGGGCCCTGCTAATTCTCAGTACCTAGCTCAGTGTTGAGCATGCAGTAAGTGATCAATAAATCAGCGAAGGAAGAAATATACCGCCATGATTGTCATTCGGGTGGGGGGAGATGAGGGGTGTCCGGAGACAAGAATCAACTTCATGGCTGTCCCTTTCTTCTTGCCTTTCTTCTCCTGCCACCAGCTCTGCTGACATCTCCTGAACTCTCTGTCCCCCTGCAAAGCTCCAGAAAAATGCCAAACCCATTCACGTGTTCTCCCTCCTCTGTTTCCTGGCTAGAGACAGGAGGCAGGAGGAGAAGGAGGCAGGGCCATAGCGTTTTGTTCCTAAAACACACAAATGTAAATCCCTCCCCCAAATGCCCAGAGAGCCCTGAGTCTACCAGAGCAAATGGAGACTTACTTACAAAATTAACCAAGGTGTGGAGGCAGAAGAGATGAAGGCTCTGCTGTGGGAACCCCATCAAGTCAACATCTTAAAACCAGTACAGACCCCTCCCCTGCTTTTTCTAATTTACCAAGTGAGAAATTACAGGAGGAAAGTAGCTACTTGTTTTCCCACTCCCTGTCTGGAACTCTGGTTTCCTTTGGAAAGGTGATGGTGATTACTAGGTTAACACCTTTCTAAATAGTGCTTCCCATGTAGGGTGAAGGTTTTCCCATCCAGGAGCTCACGGAATGGTGGTGCAGTGAATTGGCCCACTCCAAACTAGTTTTTGTTCTTTGCTGCCAAATATCAGTTGGACTTTGTGTTCCTGAAGCGTGTCTCCACCCAGGCATTAAGAAGGATCACATCTTCCATAACTCCCAAGGATCTGTCATGGCTCTGAATAGTCGGTTCTAGGCTTGGAAACCACCAGTGACTCTTTTTGGTTAGAGAAATTCAAGTCCTTTGCCTGACATCCAAGTCCCTCCTGGCCCAGGCTCCCTTTCTACTGTCCCCTTCCAGAAGGTAACTCTGTAGGGAAGTTCCACTGGGATACACACCGTCCCCCCAACTGCTACTTTGTTGTTTGGGTTTTTGGAGTGCCGCTCCCCCTGCCCAGAATGCCTGTCCTCCTCTGCTCCATGCCTGAGTGCCACACACTCATTCCTCTGGGATGAGACAAGCCCCAACTTCTCTGCTAACGCCTTTCCAGCCACCTCAAATGAAAGCCAGCTGCCCCTCCTGCAATCTCATTCACAGGACCTCTCAGCCTTGCTGCTGACCTCTCTGGTCCCTTTGTCTCTGATATCCACCTGTCCTCTGCCTCCTTGGTGGATAAATCCTTCTCTACCCAACCACTAAAAGTGGCATTTCTCCAAGGATGGCCCTAGGCTCTCTCTCTCCTGTTTAATCTATGTGCAAATGACTTACAAATTTGTATCTTCAGACTAGATATTTTCTCTGTGTTCTAAACTCTTATATCCACCTCTTAGATTCTCAATAGTATATCACCCCCGGCTTGCCCAAAACTAATTTATGATCTTTCCCTGTTCCCGACTTCCCTTGCCTTCAGTCTTGCGCCTTCCTGGGTTCCTTCTCTCAGTGAATGTTATTACCGCCCGTCCCAGCACACAAGCCAGAACTCTGGGCGTGCTTGTTACAGACACACTTAGAGGTGCCTACCAGGGGCCATGCTCTGGCTTTCATTCTTGTTGTTGTATTGTCTTTGTTCTCTGCTTGAATCTGACCTCCCTCTACCAAGACTATGAGTTCCTGGAGAGCAGAGGCTCTGTCTCTTACATGTCACGCTAGGCCTTAACTGCAGCATACTGCTGTATTCCTAGCAGGTACTCAATAAATGTTTACTGACTGCTCACGCAGCCATGGAGCAATCTGTAATGTGCAAACAAGGTAGATGTTCAGAGGGTGAGAGAGGACTGCTCTTTGATTCTGTAGTGTTGCCTATTATCGGATGCCTGGTTTGAGTAAATGTAAAGGATTTTAAGGTCTCTTCCTGCTTTTAAACCTGTGATTCTGGGAAAAGGTGTGTGTTTTTAAACCAGTGGAGAGCTTAGTTTCAAGCTTAATGCTTCTACATTGTCAGATGAGCATGCAGTAATGGAAGGGCTGGATTCAGAATAGTAATTTTGTTCCTCGTAAAGTAATGTTGGAATAGGAAGCAAATATCTTTTCATTGTTTTTTCAAGCATTATAGTGCAACACATTAGATCATCTAGATGAACTGAAAGGTTGAGGCTTTTCTGTCTTAACGTGAAGGGTTACGTAAGGTGAAAGGGCTACAACGGAAATGAATTATGAAACTAACCACAGACATAAGGAAGTGTCAGATTGATGGCATTTGTTAAGCAGTTACAGGCATTTTAATATGAAAATATCAGATCAACAGATGTGAATTTTATACCTAATTACGAAAGGTTATTTTTGGGTAGAAGAATATTATTTAATTTCAATGATTTAAAATAGACTTCTGTTCGATTCCCAGTCAGGGTACATGCCTGGGTTTCAGGCCATGACCCCCAGCAACCGCACATTGATGTTTCTCTCTCTCTCTCTGTCTCCCTCCCTTCCTTCTCTAAAAATGGATAAATAAAATCTAAAAAAAAAAACAAAACTCCACAGACTTCTGCATCTTAGAGTTCCTGCTAATTATACATTTTTATTTTTCACTTCCAGCTGACATCCAATGTATTAGTTTCTGGTGTACAGCATAGAGGTTAGACATCTATATAACTTACAAAGTGATTCCCTGATTAGTCCAGTACCCACATGGCACCATACATAGTTATTACAATATTACTGACTATATTCATGAGGGATTTTTTTTAAAAGTGGGATCTTGAGTTAACTGAAATGATACATTGCATTTTATATAAGTTTAGGGAATAGAGGAGAATCTAGCTAATCCAACCCCATATCTAATGCTCTATTCCTTATACAACAGGTATGCTAGGGAGAATCAGGCTGTCCTTGAATACTTCCAGTGATGAGGTGTTCCCTACTCTATCTTTGAACACATCTGATTATTAGAAAGTTTTTCTTATGCTTGAGTCCAAGTCTTGCCATGTGATTTTCACCTGTTTATACTCACTCTTCCCTTCAGTGCCACACAGAGGTCTGAGGACTGGTCCACACAGAGACTGCAGAGGACAGCACCCAGATTCCCCAGAATCGTATTTGTTGTTCATTCTTTCGACGAGTCTCTATGTGCCAGACACACTCGGAGAATTGTAAAGTCACAGTAATATCTCCAAGGCAAGGACTTGTGTCTCCTGTGCCACCACAGCACCAGGCACGTGTCAGCATTCAGTGGCTGTTAATTGAATGGAAGGTGAAAGCCGTGACTCTGAACTGGAGATGCTTACAGTCTGGTTGGCAAAGTCAGACATAGAAAATATGAATGATAAAGAAAAACCGATAAATCCATGAGAAAATACACAAAATGATATCAATAAGAAATTAATGGAAGGTGAAAGCCAAGTGACCGATAAATGTCTGACATGTCTAACATGACTAGCATTCAGGAACATGCAGATTTAAGTGACAACCCACTATTTCACACTCATGAGATTGAACAATCTGAAAAAGTCTGACCATATGAAGAATCAGTAGGAAATATGGAACAATTGGAATAATACCTTGATGGAATGGATAATTGATAAACCAATTTGGGAATGTCATGTAAAATTAAAAGCACAGAAACTCTGACCCAGAAATCCCATCTCTAGGTGTACACTGTAGATAAATAATGGCATGCACACAGAAAGAAGCGTGTACAAGGAGTGGATTGCAGCACTGCTGCAGTAGCAAAGAGCTGTAACTAACCTAAATGTCTATCAATGAAAGACTGGATAAACAAATGGATCTCTATTCACTGACCAACACTGACCACACAGCAGCAAACCTGAATGAACGAGGTCACATGTATAAGCATGAATCCTAATTAGCTAAAAAAAAAAAGCCAGTCAAAGAGGGCCAAGTTTAGTATTTACACAAAGATTTAAAACAGCCTAAGCAATATTATGAAAATAACCATACATAATGAAAATATGTGTGAGAGTGATAGATACCAAATTCAAGGTGGTATTTGGCTACGAGGCCTGCGTAAGGAAATGTCACTGAGAAAGAGGAGACAGGATGCTTCTATTGTATTTGTGATGTTTTATTTTTATTTTTAGCTGGGTATGGTTTGCATGGATTTAAAATATAAGAATGTTTGACAGTAAAAGACCCTTTGCCATGTTTGTACGTTAGCTATAGCTGATTGGATCAGGTGGATACCTGACTAAGCTAGACTAGATTCTTGTAGATATCTGAAACTTTTTTTTTCAAGAAAAGACACAACAATAATTATATGGCAGAATGGTGAAATATAGCTATTACAGATCTTATTCTTTCTCACCACCTTCTGCCAAATACCTTCCCAGACCCGCTTCTGCAGGAGACACAGTCCTAACGAATGATACATAAGCAACAAACAAACAAACCGATTGATTATATTTTTCCTCCAGTGTTTTTCTGGGGGGGGGGGGGCGGGTTAAGGCAGTTTTTACAAAAGGCAAAACTCAAGCTTTAGAGGAATAGATTTTTTAGGGCAAGGGCCTCTCTGGACACAAAGGGACAGGTAGTGCCTAGGGGCTCTGCATTTGCACTGATTGGCCTGGAGTGTTTGGGTCCTGTAAGAACTTGGGTGAATCTTATACTTACATTCCTGAAGAGTACAGTGAACTTTTCCATCTGAGAAAGCCTATAGTTGAGTGACATGTTTCCGATCACAAGAGCTCTCAAATTTATATTTTCATTCGCAGAGACAATCTGACGTGTGTGTGTGTGTGTGTGTGTGTGTGTGTGTAGAAGCTTTGAATAATGATTATTGTGTCCAAAATAGTCTTTAAGAAAACCAAATAATTAAGGTGATTTGCCTAAGGACCCCTTTCTATGGCAGCAGCCCCCATTGATATATGACCCTACTCAGAAGGGTGGGTATGGAATTCAAGTAAGTCTGTTTCTTTGCAGGAAATGTTTCAATATCTCCCACGTTGTTGTCTGTCACTTGGGACTAAGAAAACTGTAGAATGTAAGGGAGAGATAGAAGAGGCTTCTTGGAATAAAATAAAATAGCCTATTAGGTCAAAATGATCATACGAGGAGTCCCTGTGGGCGCTGCATTAAGTATAGCTTTATGGAGAATACAGATTGAGGCAATTAGTCCCTTCCAATTTTATGCAAGCAGTAGCAATGGGAATCATGCCAAGAGGGATGATTAAGGATTAAACAACAGCATGGGAACTTGATCAGAAGCTCTAAAAATTTGTTGCCAGTACCTAATATTTCTCCATCACCACCTACTTGATTGTGAAAGGCCAGGGGCCTTCTCCTGGACCCCACCCCTCAGTCCACTTACTGCTCAAGGGAAAGTTGAGGGAGAGGAGGATTCTGTCTCCACCAACTTCTAATAGGGAACACAGCCAAGAGAGGCAGGAAGAAGCATGCTCATTTCCAACCTTTTTGGCAAGCTCGTGGGAGCAAAAGCCACTGCCAATTCTATTTTTTAATACAGATTTAAAAAGGGTTGTGTCTACACATGCAAAGGGAAGTGCACAGTGCACTGTGTTAATTTAAGCAGCACAATATAGATACATGTGTGTGTATATATATATATTTTTTTTTGTAATTAAAAAATAAAAGCCCAACCCTTTGCCTGGCTCTCCAGGTTTTTGGCGGTGGTGTTTTTTGTTGTTTTCTCACATGTGGTCGATCCAAATGGGGCTGAGACACTGAAGGGTCACAACTGCTTCTGGGGTCATGTGTCAGCTGCCCAGCTCCGCATTTATCACCGCACCTGTCCCAAGCGGGGCCAGAGACCATCTGTGGGACTTCTCAGTGTGCAACTAGGAGAGAGAAACTCCTTTTCCTTTTGGAAACAGAGGCGAGTTCCTCGATGTAGCAGACCTCGATGTGAGTAACACTTTGGCAATCTGAGTTGGGTAACTGTCAAGAAAGAGGAGCGGGGTGAGGGGGAACAGGAGCGGGAGTGAGACCAGAGGGCACGTGAGACCCCTTCTCTCTCCTCTGGTCTGCATTTACCGTGGCCGCTTCCCCCACAATATTTAAAAAAGCTATTTGACATTTTCCATGAAAACTTGTCCTCAAATGATCATCTAGAGAGAAATATCCCTTTATTTAGTTTGTATTAATTTTAATAGCCTTTTGATGTTCTAGTCTTTTTAACGGACAAAGTGCCTTGATCTTATGTCATCACAAATAAGGTTGCGATGAGCATCCCTATAACTATGCCTTCACATGCTTGCCAGTTTTGGTCAAGTTCTTGGAAGTAAAACAGTTTTCGTCTCTTTTGAGTGCCCCACGACATCCAGCCATGCTCAGCTGAGTAATGAAGACAGGGCACGTGCTGAACAAGAGGCAGTGTTGCACCACCGTTGGGGTACCAACTGCCATCAGCCAGTCCCAGATCTGCAACTCAGGGTACATGTGACCTCGAGTAAGTTGTTTAACCTTTGAAAACCGGAGCTTATCATCTATTCAATAGAACAACAATATAACATTTTGAAGTATCTATGTGTCAAGTACTATCTTAAGTGCAAGACTTATTTTTTCTCAAACAACATTATGAAGTAGGTACTGTTAGTAGCTTGTTTTCCAGATGAGGGAAGTAGGCACAGAGAGGTTATATACTTTGTCCAAGGTCACACAGCTAGTAAACAGCAGGGCTATGATTTATGCCCTGGAAGTTTGGCTCTAGAGACCATCTTTTGTTTTATTTTTAAAAATTTTTATTGCATTTACTGGGGTGACACATTGGTTAATAAAATTATATAGGTTTCACGTGTATAATTCTATAACACATCATCTGTAGATTGTGTTGTGTGTTCACCACACTAAATTAAGTCTTCTTCCCTCACCATTTATCCCTCCTTTATCCTACTCTACCTGCCCCCACTCCCTTTCCCTCTGGTAATCACCATACTGTTGTCTGTGAGTTTTTATGATTTTTTTTTTGGCTTAATCCCTTCACCTATTTCACACAGCCCCCTTCCCTCTGACAGCTGTCAGTCTGTTCTCTGTATCTATGAGTCTTGAAATCATATGGTATTTGTCTTCCTATGACTGGTTTATTTTACTTAGCATAATACTCTTCAGGTCCATCCATGCCATTACAGAAGGTAAGATTTCTTCCTTTTCTTTCTTTTTTTTTTCTTTAGGGCCGAATAGTATTCTGTTGTGTGAATGTACCACGGCTTTTTTACCCACTCATCTACTGATGGACACTTGGGCTGCTTCCAAATCTTGGCTATTGTAAATAATGCTGCAATGAATATAGGGGTGAATATATTCTTTCGAATCACTGTTTTTGGTTTCTTTGGACATATTCCCAGAAGTGAAATCACTGGGTCACAAGGCAGTTCCATTCTAAGTTTATGAGGAATCTCCATACTATTTTCCACAGTGGCTGCACCAGTCTGCATTCCCACCAACAGTGCACTAGGGTTCCCTTTCCTCTAGATCCTCACCAGCACTTGTTGTTTGTTGATGTGTTGGTGATAGCCATTCTGACAGGTGTGAAGTGGCACCTCATTGTGGTTTTAATTTGCATCTCTCTGACGATTAGTGATGTTGAGCATCCTTTCATAATGTCCTCTCTGGAAAAGTGTCTTTTTAGGTTCTTTGCCTGTATTTAATTGGATTGTTTGTTTATTTGGTGTTGAATTGCATGACTTCTTTATCAATTTTGGATATTAACCCCTTATTAGATGAATCATCGGCAAATATGTTCTCCCATTCAGTGGGCTGTCTTTTCATTTTGGTGATGGTTTCCTTTGCTATGCAAAACTTTTTACTTTTATGTAGTCCCATTACTTATTTTTTCTTTTATTTCCCTTACCCAGGGAGATATATAAGAAAAAAATATTGCTATGAGAAATGTCCAAGATTTTACTGCCTATGTTTTCTTCTAGGATGTTGATGGTTTTGAGTCTTACATTTAAGTCTTTAATCCATTTTGAGTTTATTCTTGTGTGTGGTGGAAGAATGTGGTCTGGTTTTATTTTCTTGCATGTATCTGTCCAATCTGTCCAGTTTTCCCAGCACCATTTATTGAATAGATTACCTTTACTCCATTGCATGCTTTTGTCTTCTTTGTCAAATATTAATTGACCATAAAGGCATGGGTTTGTTTCTGGGCTCTTTATTCTGCAAGGACAGACAGACCTATATGTCTGTTCTTATGGCAGTGCCATGCTGTTTTGATTACTAGGACTGTGTAGTATAGTTCGATATCAAGTAGCATGATTCCTCCAACCTTAGTCTTCTTTTTCAAGATTACTGTGGCTATTTGGGGTCTTTCCTGACTCTATATAAATTTTCAGAATATTTGTTCTAGTTCTGTGAAACACAGCATTGGTATCTCGATAAAAATCTGTAGATTGCTTTGGGTAGTATGGACATTTTAAAGATGTTACTTCTTTCTGTGCATGAACATGGTATATGCTTCCACTTATTTGTATGCTTTTCAATTTCTTTTTTCAATGTCTTATAATTTTCTGAGCACAGATCTTTTACATCCTGGTTAAATTTATTCCTAGATATTTTTTTTGTGGATGCAGTTTTAAATTGGACTGTTTTCTTAGTTTCCTTTTCTGATAGTTTTTTATTGGTGTATACAGAGCCCATCTTTTAAGCATTTCCTCATAGGGGACTTGCAAGGTGAGAAGATGGGTAGAAGTGGAAGGAGAGAGGGAGAGACAAAAGAATTTAGCCTGGTGTGCGGCCCCCAGGGAATTCACGAGCCCTGGCTACAGCAGAGGTATGAGGCCTTTTCTTCCTCCTGTCTGCAATGCACATCCTTAAGAATAGACAAGCTTGCCTACCGGATTTCCTTAAGATTTCTTTTCCATGAAGACGAAGGCTGGGAAAGAAGAAGCATGTGACTCTGGATATCTGTTAAATCTTTTAGCCCAGGAATCAACAGAATCGTGGGAATATGTTTATTACTTAGACTGGGAATCAAATGGGACTGATTAAGGAAGCTGAAATGACTCTGAAAAATTAAACTTCCATCTGAGAAAGCCAAAACAGAGGGGTGGAGCTAGTCACAGAACATGACCTCAGCTAGGAACAAGGGACTGTCAGGCCTACCATCTGGGGACATTCTTCCCGATCAAGTACCATGTGAGGTTCCAGAGGGTTAGGCAGGGCTCCTAAGGGGTGAGGCCAGCTGTTCCTGGGTAAGTGCTTTACAGGCATCGTCTCATGTAGTCCTCACAGCCGCTGTCTGCGGTAAGTGGGATTATTAGCCCTGTTGGAGCAGGGAGGAAACCAAGGCACAAGGAGGATGTGATGAGCCAGGGGCCTGTGTTCTCATGCATCAGAGCCTGAAGGGGAGGCACGGGTTTCTCCCACAGAGAGTGCAGGCAAGATGGGTCCTAGTGGCAGAGAGGGGTCTGGGTTCCACGCGGGCCACTGGGTGGCTGACCTTGGGCAACGCGCCTCATCGTTCCAAACTTCTGTGTTCACGTCTCTACGCTGGGCGTAGTAGTGGTGTCTAACCTGTAGACAGAGGGGTAGATAAGGCAGTTCGTACAGAACACTGAGCACACTGGCCGGCACATGGTTAGCACTCAAAAAAACATGTTAAGAACCAAAAAATACAAATGTCTTTTTTTCCTGGCATCAAAAATCACAATGATTAAAATTAGGCCTTTTGCATCTCAATTGTCTCTGTTTTATAGAATCATGAGTATCCAAGTGTCTCTTGCCCAGGAAGTGGAATGAATATAGTGTACACTATGTATATGTCATCAGTTCTAATAAAGCCATGGCCACTGTTACGGATTGATTATTTTTACTAGCAACTTGCTGGAGCCAATGCGTGGCTTCAAAATTGCTGTTTGTGGAACTGTGCCATCCCTGGAGTGGGCATCCAACCATAGTCTTTAAATCATTAACAAACCTGAGAAATCTAAGGGCAATTCACAGAAATAATCACCCTAGCAAGTCCGCGGATAAACTCTTGCTTAGCCCTCACTGATGGAAGAGTTTGGTAAAATGTCTGGTAGTGAGAAGTCGAGCTACCAGAAATCTCTTTTGAAAGAGAAACAATGTTTCATCAACACACAGTGATAAAAGGGGCTGCTGATGGGTCCTAACTGTGACTCGGCTCGGGCCACACGCCCAGTACAGCAGCCTGTTTACTCACCCCAGCCGTCCCGTGAGGTAGACAGTGGCATGTATTCCCTTTAATTAATAAAGAAACTGAGGCTCTCAGAGAGAGGCGACTTGCTGGTATGTCGGCTTCTCAGCGATGCTTTTCCCCGATGCTTTGTTAACAACAGATACAAATATTGCAAAGTCCCTGTGAATAGTTGAACAGAGCAGCCAAAAAAGTTCTAAAATGGATTACTTAAAAATCTACACATAGTTACAGTTTTTATTGTATGACATGATGACAAGTGGTAAGTAGTTTCCTGGCTTAGTTCAAATCACAGTCTTTCTCAATTATGTGCTATAACGACCTTTAAAAATGTCGTCTGTCACAGACACAGAGAACAAACCAGTGGTTGCCAGAGGGAAGGGGATGGGGTGAATGGATAAAAAGGTGAAAGGGAATAAGAAGAACAAACTTCCAGTTGTAAAAGAAGTAAGTTGTGGAGTGTGTCGTACAGCACAGGGAACATACTCAATAATATTGTAATATATTTGTATGGTGACAGATGGCAATTAGACTTATTGTGGTGGTCACATCATAAGGTATATAAATGTCGAAACACTATGTTGTACACCTGAAACTAATATGTCGAGTATACCTGAATTTTAAAAATATAGGCTGTGCTCCTTTTTGAAATCCTGAGGCAAAAAGGATAAGAAAATAGACTTGATGACACTGTGCCCCTACCAAGCAAGCTTCCCTCTGGGGCCAAGCTGTCCCAGAGCTGGGGAGTTCTCCCTCTCACACCCTTGGGGAGACTCGTGCAGGGCGGGTCCCTTGCCCTCCTGAGTGCCTACCAGACACTATTCAGCCTCCTATTTCTGGGCAGTGGGAGATAATGAAGACAACTATTATACTTGAAGTTGTTACAAGAGAACACACTGAGAGAAAGATCATCCTGGAACTAAGACCCTTAGATTCCCAAGTCAAGGTCAGTGAGCTTCGGAGAAGCTGGCTTGAATGGAACCTCCAGGCATGAGCCTTGGGTCAGGACAGGGCTGCAGCCAGTCGGGGTGAAGCCGAGGTTCCAGGGGAGTCTTCCTCACAGACACTCCTTCAGGCTGAGAGGACAAGGTTTTGGAGAGGGTGCTAGGCTCTCCGTGGGGGCAAAAGGCCAGCCCCAAGGAGTCACACCGGTGACTCAGGCCTTCAGTGGGCTTCCATTTTGTACAACTGTGCACCTAATTTCCAGCTTCCCCCTTACGTGTTCCTGAGCACTCCACAGGCTTCCTGTCTCAGCCTACGCACGTGTTTCCTCCTGAGGAAATCCCTCCCCTCAGCGCCTCAGATTTCAGGTCTCACTTCCCCCGAGTTCCTCCCTGACCACCCTCTCTGAGTACGGTCTTTGCTGGTGTCCTTCCCGAGCCCTTCCTTGCCTGTGGCGTGCATTTAACTCCAAGTCTTTTCATTTATTTATCTGTTTGCCTGTTTCTGCCATCAGCCTGTAAGTCCCAGAAGGGCATGCTGACTCTTCAGCATTGATTCCAGTGCCAAGCATGGAGCTGGGGACAGAGTAGGTGTTCAACAAATGTTTGCCAAATAAATAAAGGAAGGAATGAAACTCCCAACTACCCTCCTGGGCAATACATTGGAAGAAAATTTTAATGTGTCTGTGGAGTGAGGATTTATTAAGGGCTTTTGGGAAGAGGTTAACTCAATTTTTAAAACAGCCTCAGAGGAGAATCCCAGGAGAAAAGGAAACATAAACGACTGGTTTGTGGTATTTCCCAGAAATGTCTTAGTGAGATCGTCATTGGCAACCAGAAACCACCGGGAAGTTGCCCCTTTTGTTGTCTGTCTCTTCCCGATTGCATTTCCAACAGGACCCTAATGATAAAAGCAGCGAGAAAATACCAGGGGAGTTGGGTGTTCAATTATCCTGGGGTTGCATTTATGCATTTTGAAGGGCTGTATGGTGATGTTAACACCTTGGGCACTTCACGACCGACTCCCAGCATGAAAAAATGACCATGAAACCTGGATATTTATTAACAGTCCTAGTAAAGATGTGGGAGGAGAGGATGTAAGAGGGATTGGCCAGGCTAAGGATTATATTGCCATAGTAAATTTATTTAACGTATCCCTATGCCTCATGACCCTGGTCTAACACTGGGAGTGTCTGAGTCATAAACCCGCCTCCACCTGGAGACAGTGGGGGTGTGGGTAGGACTGGCTGCGCTGAGCCCTGGCCTGCTGCAGTCAGTTACAGCTGCTGCATTGGCCGGCTGGTTGGGGAGCTAGTCCCTGCTTTCAGGGCTTTTATTAGGGCTGCAAAAATTATTTTGAGCACAGAGCAGATCTATTCCTTGGGATCTGGGCTGAGCGTGCAGATGGGGGAGAAACTTTGACAAACCACACTGGTGAGGGAGGAAGAGAATACCTTTTTTCATCCCTAGTATTTTATATAAGTGAAGCCCACTTAGAAGTCTTTCATTCATTCACTCACTCACGCATTCATCCAAACTCAAAATTCTATCTGTGTGAGCACGTGTATAGTAACTAAGTACGATGTAGCAGTTCTCACTTCACACAGCAGTGCAGGACCCTACAACTTACCATGTGAGCTCCAACTGTGCAAAGTGACCATCCAAATCAATGGGGAAATTAGGATTGTTTCACGACCTTTAAAAACTTTCTTACAGTTGGTTATAAATGCATAGGAAAATGAAAAAAACAGTAAAACTACGATTTGTTGAATACAGTGCTTGCCTTCTCATCATATAACAACACGGAGCAAACATCCTTTGCATGTCTTGGCAAATTATCATATTCCTTCCACAAACTAGATCAGCCTCTAGCATTTCTGCCTTTGCTCTTTCTCTGCCATTGTGCAGTGCCCCTGAGAGATCCTTTAATGTGAAGTGGTTTGCTAGCATCACCTTTTACTGGGGCATCATCTTCCCTCTTGTCAGGACCACTTCTGCTCATGTATGCCAATGCATCTGCCTTCGCTAAATTCCTCAGGCAAAAGATCTAGAGTATACCCAACGGGTAAGATGTCAACGTGCTACAGCCAGCTATTTCTCCTATAGCTCTACTCACATTCAGTTTGAATTTGGCTTCCAGGGTAATCACTTTTTCATCTCTTTGCTATACTTTTATCTTTTCTGGCTAATTTCCTTGTTGGATTATCAATAGCTGTGAAATATCATGTGGATTTTCCCTGGGACCCAAGGAGGCACACAGCTGCATGCTCTGACATCCACATGGCAACTGAATAACAAACGTGCGTGGCCAACCAGCAGGAGACTTTGGAAGACGTGGTGTAGTTTGTTACTGATCACAATGTGAATCTGTCTTTACGAAGTGATGTGTGGACTGAAAACGCCAGCAGTGAAGTTTATTCTTTATGTGATTACTCATAGTTCGTATGTTGTGAAGTGGTATGGGAGGACTGATGTTATGTAACTAAAATCATCGTAAATGGAGATTATGCATGCTAGAACTATGCAAAACAAGGACAGCCCGTGCATAAGAGAGACACCGAGAAACTATCGTGGGGGCTACGTAATAGAGGTTCCCACCTGGACTGTGGCATCAGAGAAGGTTTCCTGGAGATGGTCACACACAAGCTGTGACTTGAGAAATGCAGAGGAATTACTCAGAAAGAGGAGTCAGGAAGATTGTTCCAGGCAGGGATTAGAGTGTGTGTAAAACCCCATGTTTAAGAAAGTGCACGGGGTGTGGGGAGACAGCCCTCGTTGTTTCAGGCTGATCACAGGCAATGATCCCATTCCATTACCTTGGCTGCCTGCAGCCCCGAGGGCTGTTGCTCTTGGTTACCAGGCAGCACTGGCTGTTGTACTTGGGAACTTCAAACTCCTCCATTTTGAGACAGTCACCTGGACAGGTGCTGAAAGATAGTCTACTGTCTCCTCCAGACCCAGGGATCCACCTCTGGCAGCTAGGAAACTCACCAAAAGGAGGGAACCAAATCAAAAGATGAACATAAATGCTGCTTTGTGTTGTGTACGTGACACAGGAAATGCTAGTAATTCAGATAAAAATGCAGGACAGTACCAAGGAGAGAGAATCCCTTCACAAGTCACAATTCAGAAGGTTGATGCAAACCTTTACATGAAAACCATATTTGTATTCAAACTAAATACAGAGTACAGCATCTTATTCTATTTGGCTGTTATCCAAATGGTAGCTATGGGCCACCCAGCCCAGGCAATGAACTGAAAATAATCTCATCTGATTTCCACAACTTCCTCATCAGGTGGCTATTTTTATCCCCATTTTGCAGACGGGGAAACTGAGGTCGAATCACCATTGGGTCACCGAGCTGGAATTCAAACTCAGGATTTATTCTAAAGCCTGTGCCTTTAGCTACTATACCATCAGTATATTAAGTCATGCTTAGTGCAAATAAATGCAAATGTCAACTTGAGTGATTATTTCGTGTAAAATAAATAGGCCAAGATAAATGGTAAAGAATAGGGCAAGAATGTTCAATTCTGGTAGAAACACCAAGACACAGAGACTGCTCACAGCAGCAGTTTTAAGAAAAGTTTGGTGAAACTGAGTGGAATCCCAGGCATGAGCGATGAATTCAAGATTCTATTAGGAAAGCAAAACAACGAGATTATCTCAATTATTAAGTTAACAATGAGATTTCACCATCTACATTCTAGCCATGAGTAAGACATTTATTTGAATTAGATAAGAAGATATCATGTCATTTGAAGGAGGCCCAGTGAATTTAATAACAGAGATAAATGAAACTGACAATGATCTCACACTTTATAAATCTAAACATGAGACCAAGGTCAGACCCGGGGACCCTGGCAGTTGATGAAAGAGCTTGAATGCTGCTTTTTATACTGTCTACTGGAGACTGAGCATGATTTTTCTGTTTTCTTCTTCTAACCCAGGAGATTAAGAAAGAATTAATTTAATTCCCTTTCAACCGAGGTGCAGGAGCAAGAAACAACCTTGAACCTTCCCTACTCAAATAGCAGCTCGGTTGGTAATTTAATCACTAACTGAGTTGTGTAACTTGCCTATGACGAATGATAAAATATCTACAATGTGGAAATCAGCCAAAGTGATTCCTTCGTAGGAAGTGGGCGCAGAGCCCTAGTGGACTCACACTCCCATTTTGCCTCCCTGTCTCTTGCTCTCTGCCCTCAATTGCTGAAATTCCTTCTGTATTAGAATAGGAGATGGGACCGGTTCTGGATCTAGTAGGAGGGTGACGTAGTCATGAAAGCATTTTGGAATACTCTGCTTCCCTCTCCTTCCTTCCCCACCTCCACTTTGGACTCGCCAGTGCATAGCCCCATCTCAGGCTCATCCCTGAGGTTCCAGGAAGTTAGAATGTTAGTGAGGAATGAATGAGAGGTCCTCTTGCATGATCTGGCTCCTACCTCACCGACCAGCCTTATCTCAGGCCTCTCTCTCCTTTGCTTGCTATAATGTTTAATTTTAGATATGAATATTTTGAATACAATTAATCTGAGCTGTTCTTCCCTTTCCCAATTACCAAAACTTTCATTCTTCAGTCTCAGCTTAAGCCTCCTTTTCTGTTGGAAGCTTTCCTAGGTCATCTGCCACAAGCTTCCATAGCTGCCTCTGCTTCCTAGCACAAAACCTGCTTCTACCTTCTCTATAAGATCAGAGGGTCTGTGGGGGCAGGTATAGGGTCTATCTTGTCACCACTATGTTACAACACCCAGCACAATGCCTGGCATGTCACCTGGCCTTAGTCAATGTTTGCAGAATAACTGGCTACCTTCATTTTCATTTTGGAAAAAGGTATAGTTAAGACATGCACAAATGTGTAAAGAAAAACAATGCAACCACCAGGTATGGACTACAGATATGAGCTGAAGTCCCTGCTTACCACTCCCTGGTCACTTCTGCTCTCTCTAGAGGCAAGTGGTAGTCTGAATTTGGTTACAACTACTTCCATACATTTTTAATACTTTCACTACACACATTCAAACTTACAGTGTTATTTTGCCTATGTTTATAGTTTATGCAAATGTTATACTATATGTATTCTTCTCTGCAACTGGTATCTTTCAAGTTTGCATGAAAATGTGCATCAGTGGATGTTTGAGGAGCAGTGTGGAAGAGCAACACTGACCTGGGAGCCAAACCCAGGGGAAGTCCAGCACTTCCTCAGCTGCTCAGCAGTCATGCCACCTGGGAATACAAAGCCTCGCTTTTCATTTTGTACAATCGAAATAATACTTTCCTATCTGTCTACCTCACAAGGTTACTATGATGATTAAATGAAAAAAAACAAAACCTGGCACTGAAAAGATGTTGAAACCTGATGTATTACACAACACTGGGACACTGACCAAATTGTATTACCCGAGTATAATTATTAATATGGATGGAGAGTTGTAATAAAAACAATATAACAACAACATAAAGTAACTTATTACCTCCTATATTTAAATTTGTTATCACATACAACTTATTATCTCCTCTCTCCATTTCACTGGGGTGTTCTAGAAGTAATACCTTACTGCCAACGGATAGACTGGGTGACAACCAGACATTTGGGAGAAATACGTTTGGATCCTCGAGCTTCCACAGCCTATAAAATCCTACTGAGAAGATTGCTGAAATGAGTCCTATTGGCTCCAGAAGAGTATTTATTGCAAAGGTTCTGTTTCCCTGCTTAGATGTATGCCGAGGTAGGAGAATTGTGATGGTTAAAATAAGGGCTTTAGAGCTCAAAAGACCTGGGTTCAGATCTTGTCTCCACTTTCCCTCTCTTTAATGAGGATAATAAAATGACCTCGCAGGACTGTTGGGAGGATTGAGTGAGCTAATGTGTGTGAAGCTGTGTACTCAGCCCCTTCAGGATTTGCCTCAAAACCAGGCTGTTGAAATTTCCCAACAGGTGAATCAAAGTTGCTGGGCTTTTGCTCCTCTCACGTGATCCCAGTTACCTCAGTTTAATTTCTCCTCACTTAAAAAAAAATACGTTGGCACAGCTGTTCTGCCAGGACCTTCAGCTGCCAGGTATTTCTTGACACCTCTGAACAAACGACCAAAGCGGCTACCGTGCATTCAGCTGACACAGGGCGCCGCCACGGCTACACACCTGCAGATGTGCCAGATGCCTCTGACCTGAAATGTTGACTTCGGATTTGGAAACTGAGAAAGAGCGGCCTGGTTAACTCATCTGATTAATTAGTAAGAAACTAGAGAGAGGGTTTCATATTAGTTACTAAAGTCTAGTTTGCATCAAGCTATCTTGGTCTCATGCAAATGCTAGGAGAAGATACAGTGAAAATGCGGGGTCAGAGCTCTGAGTTCCTGCAGAATTTTTGCTTCCCCAGCTGGGCCTGCTCTATGCTCATGCTCATAATGAGTCAAAGAATAGATTTACCTTTGCACATGGACATCTGGGTTCCTGGGAACTGGCTGGCTTTGCAAGCACACATTTCTCTCTATAAACACTTCCCCTGTAAAGGTCTCTCCACAACTAGGAAGAAGGTGGAAGAGCAGGAAGGAGCAACGACAGAACAATGTCCTTTCTGTTCTGGTAATCTGGGGAGGCTTCCTGGAGGGCAATATGCCTGGAAAGATGGGTGGAGATGAGTAGACGGAATTTTGCTGTCATAGATTTCTTTTGTTGCTCTGTATTCTCCACTGGTTCACTCAAAGAGGTGTATTAAGCTCCTGCTACCAGGCAGTATGGGTATGGCATAGCGACTGTGGAGCTAGGCTCCTGGGTTTAAATCTAAGTTCTGACACTTAACAGATCCTGGGCAAGTTATTCTAGATCTCTGAATGTCAATTTCCTCATCTGTAAAATAGGGATAGTACTAGGACCTGCCCCATAGGGTTGTTGATGGGGTTAAGGAAATTGATTGTCCATATCTATATCCACATCCAAGTCCAAATCCACACTTATATCAGTATCTGTCTCTTTAAAAGTGGCTGGGCCATTGTAAAGTTCAATAAATACTAACTGTTGTTATTACTCTCAGCTAGAGACTGTAATTGGTACTAAAAATAGTACAGTAGTCCTGTGAAACTCAAAAGTCAGAACTTTTCTGATAAGTTTATGAATTCTTCAGGGTTAAGAAGAGGCTTTAAAAATAAAAAAAAATAAAACAAAAACAAAAACAAAAACAAAAAGCACTGAGGTTGTAATCTTCTTGGCCAGGACAAATAGCTCCAACTTGGTATGCTGATGCCTAGAACTGGTTTGGGAGGCAAGGACACCAAACTATGTTTAATGGTAAAGAAAATAAATGCTATTATGTATCTGCTAAATAAGCCATCCTTTCCAAATGGAAAACATCACAGTCATTTCAGTTTGCTACTGAGCGTGGCCAGTGTTGTTGGAGCAGCACAAATGGAACGTAATAGGAAAGTATACACATAATGTACTGTTCTAAATCCTAAGAGCGTGGTGCTCTTACATGGCTATTCCCCGAAATTTTCAGAGATGATGCATAGAATGAGGTGGTTATTTAGCTAAAAATGAACAACAGTAAAACAGAGGAGGGATCACAAGTACTGATAGAGTGAAGGAAACCATTAAATATTATAGGTAACAGGAATAAGAGGGGCATTATAAGAAATCGAGATCACTCTCTTACTTATGGGAAGACTAAACACACTATAGCTTGAAGTTCACAGATAAAAATCTTTAAAGAAAAAATAAAAAAGATGTCTATAGATGGAAAACTTACATGTTTGCTCAATAGCCCATTGTTCAGCAATGCTTCTAAAAAATGACTTTTGTGTAAACCAAATTCCTCACACTGCAGCCAAAGTTTGCCCAAAAGATGCTGCTGCAACTATAGACAAAAACCCCACATAACTAGAATTCTTGGGGAATGGGCTGTTTTATTGTTGCTGTTTTTGCTGTTCTACTTAGCTCCAACTAAGAAAAAAATATTTCAAGCTTTCTCTGCACAGATGTTTTTTTTGGGGGGAGGGGGCTGAGGAGGGGAAGGCTTGGAAATACAGTGGGGGGAAACTATTTTAACCCTGAATAATTCAGGTCTCTCCAGGCCTTCAGGGCTTCTTAGGAGGAAGATGACTCTGACTGGGCACGGCCATAGGTGTGGAATGTTGGGAAGACCTGGCCACCCTTCATTCCCACTGCGTCGATCCTGGAAACAGTGTGTTTTATTTTTATATGAAAATATATAAGGCTGGGGGAGGGTCAAAAAGACACTCTGTAGCAAGCCTTTCCTCAGGACCTGAGGGCAAAAAAGAAAACAAAGAAAAGGAAAAAAAAAAACCCATTGTAGTAAATGTGAGGGTTGTGATATTAGTTCTACTGCATAGAAGTTTTTAATTAAAATATAATTTGTGTAATAAAATTCACCCACTTGAAGCATACAACTCAATGTTTTTTAAAGTATTCACGGAGTTGTGCAACCATCACCATAATCAATGTTGGAACATTTTCGTCACCCCTGAAGAGAAACCCCCTACCCATTAGAAGCCTCTTCCCATCTCTACTCCCCTGTCCCTCCCCCAGCCTCAGCAAACCCCTGATCTGCACTCTGTCTCCATGGGTTCACCTATTCTGGATAGTTCACAAAAATGGAACTGAATGAAATGTGCTCTTCAGTGATTTGCCGCTTTCGCTTAGCATAATGTTTTCAAGTTTCATCAGTGCTGTAGGATGTGGCACTGCTTCATTTCTTTTATTGACATATATGTATGCCTTTATAATACCTTTGTAATACATTTTGTTCATCTATCACCAGGTGACATTTAGTTTGTTTCCACTTTTCAGCTATTATATGCATAGGGCTCTCCACTTCAACTATTAGTACCACTACTAGTAGTGCTTCAACTACAGTACTACTAGTACTTTCCGTAACAGTAATAAAATAATTAACTGAGTCATTAGTGGCTTAATCTACATCCCCTCTGTCTGTGTGACAGCTTCTGCTGGGTGGGTGTTGCCTGGCTGTTGATGCTCTCTGTCACCTAGTGCTCCAGAGGGGGAGCTCCAGGGCGACCAGACAGATCTGGTGACAATCCCAGCTATCTTCGATGACTACGAATCTCTAGTTCCCCACTGATAAAATGAACATAATAATGGCACCCATATATGTCATAGGGCTTTCTTTGAAGACTAAAGAATAACAGCATGTAAGGTGCCCAGCATGGTGTTTGGCACATGGCCGTCAGTTGGTTAAAATCAGCACCATGAAATGATCTCACCTTTAACTGGAATATAATCAACAGAAGAAAAATGCAAACAAAATATAACCAGAGACATTGAAATGAAGAACAATCTGACAATAACTAGGGGGGGGGGGGCAATGTGGGAATGGTTTTCAGGAACTACTATAAAGGACACATGGTTGAAACCAAGGGGGAGGGTAGAAGCAAGGGAGGGAGGTGGGTTTGGCTGGGGTTGGGGGGAGTGGAGGGGGGGAAAGGCAGACAACTGTAATTGAACAACAATGAAGTAATTTAAAAAAAAAACAAGGAAAAAAATCAGCCCCATGGGGCAGTTTGCCGTGCCCACTGGACCCGTGGGGGAAACATGCAATTCCCGTGGAGGCCAGGGATGGAAGTCTGAATGACTGGGGGGCACGATGACCCCCTCACAGCCCCCTGGAATCACAGTGTCCTAGGTGGGGTGATGTCTTTCTGAGGCATTGTCTGCAAAACCACTAAAAACAATTAGCCAAACTCCATTTTTGCATTTCCACAGAACACCAAGCTACCAACTTGGCTGATTTAAAGAAAGAATTTTTGTGCCAACATTATTATAGCTCAGTGGTTAACATAGTGCTTAAGAGGGGAGGCTGTGGAGTTCCATTGCATGGGTGCCCATTTCAGTTACTTCACTTACTATTTAGGCCAGTACACGTAAGCTCACTGAGCCTTGGGTGCCCTGTCTGTAAAATGGAGCTATGAACCACGTGTTCATGGCAGGGGTGTGAGAGGAGTCAGTGGGACAGAGCACACACAGATAGGGCTCTCAGTGCCTGCTGGCACACCCCATGAGCACAGAGAACTTGAGTTATAGTCGTTAGTGCTGGAGAGGCTCTCGATTCTGGCTATGAGAGACCTAAATCCCAAAGTGTTAGTTTCATTAAACTCTTGATAATCTTCCAAGGAGAATAAGAAACAAAGGGCACCTAAAACACCCATTTAGTGGTATTTTATTGTATTTTAGCCACAGTATATAGGATCGCCAAATTTTCCATTCATCCCTAAGAAGTTATAATCAGGAAAACAAACACCCTGTGTGTCTGTGCACATATTAATTGGAGGTGGTTAAAATTCAGCCAGCTATTTTAGTCTGAGTTTACAGAGTGTGAACAAGTCCATCTCTTGAGCATTGCCATTGTTCCAAATTTAGGTAACAAGTCAGTTTCCATTCCTATTATTCCTGATCCTCAGAGAAATTGCTTTTGCTTTAGGTTTCCCAGTCATTTTTCCTTCTATCTCAGAAGAAAGCTGAGAGGCCTGTCCTTTTCCTCTTCTTTTCTTCCTCCCTCCCATCCTTTCTCTTATTTTCTTCTCCCTCCCTCCTTCCTTCCCCTCATTTCTCTCCCTCCCCCCTCTCTTTTCCTATGAAGTGACGGTGTTACAACTCTAAGTCAATTGGGGATAATTAAAATAATATTGACTTTAGAGGTCTGTTGGGAGAATTAAATGAGACATGCCGATTCCTTGGTGTAGCACCTAGCAGGGTGTGACTCTTTCTGCCTGTTAGTTATCATTCTTATTGCTATTTGGAAAAAGGCAAATCATTGATCTTATTCCTTTCTTCTTGGTTCTTTTGATCTTGTATTTCCAAACTCAAAGTCTTGGGAACAATTTGCTGGTATGTCTTTCCCTAGTTTTTCTGTGGAGGCTGATTGGCCCTGTCAGTGACAAGAGGGCATCAGAGTTGCTAAAAAATGATTTGTGTGTGAGCCTCCTTAGGAGCCAGGCATCAAGTCAGCATCTCTGAGAATTGATTCCTGGCCAGGATGTATGTGCTCACAGCATTAATGTCTTCCCAGGGCCTGGCTGCTGCCGTCATGTCAGACCCATCTCAAGGGTGCTACGGCAGGGCCTTCTCTCTGCAGCAGACTGGTAAATGCCGGCTCAGAAGTGAGAACCGTTTCCATAGGGACCAGCCAATACCCCCAGGGTCAACTGTGAGTGACTGCAGCTTTGTTCACTATATTAAGTAGCATCACACGGATCTCTGAGATTCAATATTCTAAATTAATGCACAGAGAGGGGTAAAATTCAATTTCTCTTTTTCTGATTGTCAGTTGGTCAGCCTATTGGAGAGGTTTCTTGCAGTCTACCCCTCTGGCCCTGAGGACTGGGACAGTAAACAAAGTAGGATAGTTGCTGGTGTCTCCTTCTGATTCCTCTCTGACCTTGACCAGGAGAGCAGGGCCCTTAAACTTGAGAGATTTGTATAACCTGGTGAAATATAGATTTCCAAGATCTGCCTCCAGGGACCCAGATGCAGTAAGTCTGGGGGAGGAGATGAGGAAACTGCATCTTGAGCAGCACTTTCGTAATCCTTTCCAAACTCTTCCACCTCCCTCCACAGGTGTGGAGCATGGTGGAAGGTAGGAACCTGTCTGTGTGGTTCAATGCTGTATCCTTGTGGCCTGCCTTCAAGGGAGGGAGTGAAATGCAGCCTCACACCGTGATGTGCACAAGAATCCCTGAGAGCTTGTTAAAAGGCAGATTAATTCTCATTCATACACTTGGAAGTAGGTCCAAGGATCTGCCTTTCTAACTAGCACCTGGGCATTGCTGCTTGAGGTTGTCATTCTGAGCTGGCAGGGTGGGGTCTCTAAGAGTGCAGTGGGGGTCAGACCCTCCCCCCCCGTTTGAGTCCTGGTGCCACATATTTGCTGGTGGGGAGACCCTGAGTCATTCTCTCCTTCTGTCACACAAGGCCAATGACAATGCCTCCCTCAGAAGTTTCTTTTGGGAGGTAATCCCTGGGAGGTAATCCATTGAAAGCATGTAGCCCAGTATGAAATCCTAACTCATAATTATTATGAAAACTTCCAAGAAGTTAAATCTCAGGCCACAGTTTAAAAAACTCTGATAATGTGGTTGGTGCACAAAGTTCAGCGTTAGACTCCCTCAGTTTACATCCCGGCTCCACCACTTATTAATTGTACAGCCTTGGACAAGCTTCCTAACTGCTCTGTGCCTTGGTTTCCCCATATGTTAAGTGGGATAATAGTGGCCCTTACCTCCTTTAGTTGTTAGAAGGTTGTACATGATACATCCAAATTTTTCACTCTGGTACCAGACATCTAGGGTCTCTATTTCTGTTACTATTATTATCAATCAGCTGTGGTCGGAGAACTTTGGCTTGAGGTTGTAAATTACTGAGACCTCTGGCCTGGCTAATCCAAACTCTGGGTCAGGTTCATCGGACACCCGCAATGAGCCTTAAGGTGTCAACGCAGCTATCCCCGTTCCGCTACTCCTTTGGAATAATCACAGCTCCATTGACTAGCTGCCTGTCTTTGGAGAGGTATTCAACATCTATACTCTCCTGATCTGTAAATAGTAGAAAATAATAATAGCTGCCTCATAGTATTTATTTAAGGATATAAAGCAAAGAGTAGTTAGAAAAGTACTCAAGATATTTGTTATGAGAGCAATTATTATTATTGTTAGATTGTCATTACATTATTAATACAGTATATAAAGTAGACATTAGTTATAATTATTATAGTATAGTTACATATTTTATAAAGTATACATTATAATAATATCATATGCTACTACTTAACTGTAATAGTTCACATTATTTTTTTGTCTTCAAATGTCTTTATTTTGCCTTTACTTAAAAAATGTTAAAACACTGCAGTAAAATACACATAACGTAAAATGTACCATCCTAACCCTTTTTCAGTGGATGGTTCAGTTGCATGAACTACAGTTCACGTTGTTCTGCAACCATCACCATCATTCAGCTCCAAAACACTTCATTTTTGCAAAACTGAAACTCTATATCCATTAAACAATAATTCCACATTCTCTGCTCCCCCCAGTGCCTGGTAGCCACCATCCTGCTTTCTGTCTCTAAGAATGTGCCTACTCTAGTTTCCTCATATCAGCGGAGTCAGTCTTTTTGTGACTGGCTCACTTCATGTAGCATAATGTCCTCGACGTTCATCCATGTGGTAGCATGTATCAGAATTTTGTTTTAAGGTTAAGTAATGTTCCATTGTATGTGCAACCACATGTTGTTTATCCATTTGTGCACTGATAGGCACTCAGGCTGCTGCCAACTTTTGATGATGGTGACTGTGCCACTGGGAACATGGGTGTGCAACCATGTCCTCAAGATGGTGTGACTTTAGTGCCCGAGAAATTGTCTCTGCTTTTATAACTTCTGATCGCAGTCAGAGATGTTTCTCCATACTTATCATACCCCACGTTAAGGAGAAAGCCAAGAAACAAAGAAGCAACACATACTTCTTTCACTTATTTATTCATGCTCTTAACAATTCATTCATTTCCAATACTTCTTCCATCACCTACTATGTGCAAGGGCTCATGCTAGGTGCTGTGGAACCCTGACAGTGGCCCATAATCTTGTTGGCTATTAGGTGTTGAAAAGTTATATATACTTAGTCAGTGTTCTTCTTTCTCAAATTGATACCTGGGAGCTCAGAGCTTGGATAAAAGCTTTCTTCCCCTGGTAATTGGATAGAATTCCAGCCTCAGGCACACTCAGAAACTATGCCTGAGTCTTGGATGGAACAGCCCCTCTCAGATCAGGCAGTTTTCCTACCTAAGGGATTTCAGAATAGACTCAATCAAGACTTTGCAAGAGTTGGGAGACTGTAGAAGTAAAACCTGTGTAAAAATTGTGTTGAAGGAAAAATCTGTGGTCATAGTTCCTGTCACTCACAATGGTATTTGGACATTTTTTTTATTTGGACAGATTATTTCAATTTAACTTTAGGCAAACTATAGATATAAATGTCTATAACAAAACACTTTCCAGACCCGGGTGCTTAAACCCCTTGGCATGACCTGCCCTGGGGTGGCAGGTCCCCATGCCCTCAGGGAGGTATAGCAACTCAGAGTGTGAGCACACAAGCAAGACTGCCAGAGTAGACATCTTGGCACTAAGAGGACATGGACCTTCAGTCAGGTCTTCATAACTAGAATCCTAACCTCTTCAAATCACAATTTTCCCATTGGTAAAATGAGGTGAACAATAGTCCCAGCTCATAGGATTGCTGTGCAGATTTAATGAGCTAATACTGATAATGGGTCTCCTTATCCTGGGGCCTGGCACGGAGTAAGTGCAGATTGATGTTGGCTGTCCATTACAAAAACGAGTGTGCTCCCCCCTCCCCGCTGCAGCCACAGGGACCTTTGTGAGTCCTTTCAATATGCCATGCTCTGCTTCCTCCTCTGGACCTCTGCCTGTGCTCTTTCCTCTCCTTCTCTCCCACCCCAACTCCTCTTGCCTTGTTAACACTATTCCTGTCCCATCCATTATATTATATTTTCTCCAAGAAGACTCCTCACCCTCGAGACTGGCTACATGCTGCTTTCTTGAGCTCCACATACACCCTGGACTTATCCCTGCCATGGCACCTGCCACCTGTCACCTCTACTGTCACCTTCTCACTGAGCTGTGAGCTCCATGAGGTCAGGGCCTATCCACCTTGGTGTCTACGGCATCTCAAGGGAGAGAAATTAATAAAACATGGACCTGTGAGGGGTGTGAGCTTCCGCTGGAAGGATCTCTATTCTGGACACCCAATTTCAAGGATCTTAGAGACTCCCAGGACAGTGTGCGTCATGACCCCCACCCCAGAATGTCCTGGGAAGGGTCTTAGTCAGTTTCTGAGTCGAGTGTCTGCCTCCCCAAGCACCATTTTGTTGGCGACCAAAGGGCGGGCATATGACAGGACTGATTTAGCTTCTCAAGATGCTGATTCAGCTTTCAGGTGAAGATATTTCAGAGAATGTCCTAGTCTGGGACCAGAGGCCAGAGGTTCTGTCCATAGAATAGTGGACCAACTTGCCTCCCCTCACCCTCAAACCACTGCCTCAGTCCTCATTCGCAATTTTCTATCTTGGTTCTTCCAATAGCACATTTGTGTCCATTTCATTTCAAATGAACGGTAAGTAGCTGTTGGGCTTGCTGGCTGGCTAATTTCTCCAAAAGGCTATGTTCTCAGTGATAAGACACTTCTGCGCTATTTCCATTCTATCCATCAACCCATCCTGCCAAGTTAATTTATCTTACATTAATGTAAGAAGCCTCACCGATAAGAGTAAACATTTATTAAGTGTTTCTCTGTACCAGGCACTTTGGGAGTACTTTGCACAGGTTATCTCATCTAATTTTTGCAACAGCCCTATGAAATAGAAACTGTTAGTACCATCTTTACAGCTGAGGAAATTGAGGCACACAGATTAAATACTTTGTTCAAGGGACACAGAAGAAAGTGACAAAGCAGGAACTCAAGCTCAGGTCTGCATAACTTCAAAGACTGTGCTCTTAACCATGAGACTCCGTCAGTGCCCTATAATTTTCAGTTATTATAATGTCCCAATTAGAAAGCAGCAGGTACACTCGAAAATATACACTTTGTACCCGAAGTGACGTAGCTATTGTGATCTTACTAAACCCATGCTTTCGGTATTACATCCGAGATTACATTTCGTCTTTTGTCTGAAAGAGAAATGGGACAGAAAGATTTCATTTTCTCCTTTTCTTCCTTCCTTTCTTCTTTTTTTGAAAGCAGAAGCTGTTTTGTTTGTTTTGGATGAATGCAGAAGGTCATGTGATTGTCAATGGATCGTTAACTGGATTGGTACCCAGCCACGCAAGATAAATCTGATGACTATTTTTATGGGAGCCACTTTGCTCCTTTTTGATTCCAAAGCTGACTGGTTGACCTAATCCATGCCAGCCATTTAGCAAAAAAATATTCTTTCGATGTGAGAGGGATTGAAGGGAGAGTGTGAATAGCTCTGTGTGACAATCCATTTCTGTTACTGAATACTCAAATATATCCTCTAAACTGCCTCCATTATTCCTCTGTGTGTGCGTATTGTGTTTAAAGATTAAGAGTGGGTTGGGAATCAGTTACTCCTACTTTCACTTTCAAAGTAAATTCTTGTGATTTGCCAGATTCAGAAAAATCAAAGTTTGAATAAATATAACAACTTGTTCATTCTTATTCAAACTGCCTTTATGTAAAAACTATTGTAGAAGAAGAACTTAATATTCCTTAGGAGGAGATAATAGAGAATTGTTTAAATCTCATATTCATCCATTCATTAAATAATTATTGAATATCTAATATATAATAGGTACCATACTCAGCACTGTGGCTATAGAGGTGAATAAGCCAAAACCCCTGCTTTCACTAAGTTTATAGTCTGTATACAAATCCTTAGATGTGATGAACAACGTTTGACACCAGACCATGAGAAAGCAAGATCTCACAGGTGTTAACACATGGTTGGATGAGACCCTTGGCTGGAATATAAATTGGAGGAAGCAGCACTCTCTTGCCTTTGATCTACATAGTGTGTTACTAGGAGAGCTTGTTCCATATTTTCCATCTAGCCAAGTATCAATAGCAACCATAGTTAATGTTCTATTGCCTTTTCTTTTTCCTATGTAACTGGATAAATTCTTGATTTGCTTTGATTTTATCAGTCAAATAGGGGGAAAACTACAACAGGTCACCATTGTTTTTCCTTTGCACAGCAGGCCCCTCCCTGGTGATGTGGAGAGGAGGAGACAGGGGAAGGTGGACCTGTCATTAGGGCCAGGCCTTTCTAGTCATTCGGGTGTGTATCCCAGGTTTGGGGGAGACAGTTCTCAAAGGACTTGGACAGGCCTATTATGGGCAGAAATCCTAAAGATCTAACTCAAGAGACATGTAGGTATTAAAGATAGTCATTCTGACTGCCCACCTATGAACATTCTATTGAAGAGAAAAAAGAACATCTACAGCAGGCACAGTGAATAGATTTAATCCTGAATGCCCACTCAGACTGGTCTCAGCAATCAGAATTCTGTTTGTGAAGGATTCTGAGCCTCATCTAGAAGACCACTGATAACAGACTACCTTTGACCCCAATCCGCTTGGTTAATGTACTTCTCTCTGAGTGTCTGACTGAATTTGGATTCAAAATAATCTTAATACTCTAAAAGAATGAACCAAAACCAACAAGATGAAGGCTAAGAGGGCAGCTATAAACTCCTGCATTTAAAGTCACAGTTCAGGGATGGGTTGATTACCCTTTGGGACTGGGGAAACTTGGCTTGCTAGCAGTTCCTGATAAAGCTTGACCATAAACTCCCTATGAATTAGTAAAATAGTGTGGTTCCAAAAAATCCTGGAGCAATGAAGTGCTGCTAGAGTTGAACAGGGTAGCTCGACATTACTGGAACTGAATTTTTGGATCTCTTCCTTCCAGATTGCTGTGCTGCTTGTAGACTTGGGTGTGTGGGTAAGCTCCAGGTTTCTGAAATTGGACATTTCCTTTCTCTTAGAATAGGAAGGAGTTTGCTCATGCAGAAACAAAGAGGTAAGATACCTAGAAAAGACCAGAAATTCTTTGTCTTTGAAATAGGCTAGATTTAGAAATCAGTTTTAAAAAAAAAGCATCAAATGATTTTGTGAATACATGGGTTTTTGAAAAACTTAAAATGTATTTTGCCCCACGTGCTCCACCCTTAAACACACCCACATGCATTTTGGGAAGAATTTCATCCATATGGTAGATTCATTGGCAGTTAACGCGTCAAAATCATTGTTGTGTTAGAACCATTTGATTTTCAAGTTGCCATTTAAGTTGTTCCAAAAAAGTTTCTGAAAGCTTATTTTCTTAAACTGGGATATAGAGTTTAATAAAAGGAATAAAGAAAATGTGGATTTTTCAGTTTCAATTTAACACAGTGGAAACACTTAAGAATTTTAAGCTCGCTGGACTCTGTTAAAATCAGTTTGACCTTTGCCACCTTTTTTTAAGAATAATGATGATGATGATGATGACTGTGGTTATTCAACTACTTGGGTTTGGGTTATTTTCTGATTGTTACTGATAATCTCCTAATATTTTTTCCTAATAATTATGCTGCAAAAATAGAGAAAGCATAAGAGTTGGGAAGGAAGGTCAGAAAATATTCAAGGGTGTTTGGGCAAAAAGCACTGCCACACATAAGGACATTAAGTTTTAAGGGAGAAAATTGAGTCGGTGCATAGACTTTCTAAGTAAAAAGCATCTAATTAGCTCTTACTTAGTCTTCCTGAAGGAAGGCAAGTTCCAGGGTCAGGAAGCCAACGGTTGGTTTGGTAACTCCCATCCAGGGCTCATCTGTCCAATTCACAAGAGAGGACAGGGACCTTGGCCTACCATAAGATAATAAATGCAGGCTGGAGCACAAATTTCCAGTGGCTATATAGTAGACATTGGCTGCTTTTTCACTCATCTTTATGTAACAGGGTACAGCTAAGAGGGGAACCCCAAATGGGCATTTGAAATGGGGTCCAGAACTCAAGGTATCCAGATTTTAGGATGTCCTCACCCCCCCTCCCCAGGTGTGGGTTGGGGGAAGGGACAAATGAAGCAAGGCCATTAAGCTGTTTCGCATAGCAACAGCCTTGCAGCTAACCTCTGGTGTGGTCATTTAACATATCTATAACCTTTAACTGGTTACATAGATATGTTAAATAGCTGTGACCAGCTCTGAGCCAGGGGAATGGAAGTAACTTCCCCACCAAGACCTAACTGGGGGGCAGGTCCCCCGAGTTACAGCGCCTGCATGGGAGCTTGGAGATGATTGGCTCCATGACATGGGGCCATGTCTGCCCAGACTCATGATTGCAGCCCAGTAAAGCTGGAAGGATATGAGTTCTGGCATGTGAGGCCAAGTGTGGGAGGAGTCGGAAATGGGGCTGCAGAGGAAGATCGGCTCAGGGATTTAAATTCAGATGTGGCAGCCATTGAAGAGAAAACCATGCGGCTTTAGCAGAGTGGGGACTCCCGCAGCCGTGCAAACACCACCCTCAATGCAGCCTCCTGTGGCTCCTCTACCGCCTGGGTCCAAGCCCCAGCTGGCTCTGTAGCAGCGGCCTCGAGAAGGGGCCACCAGTAAGTGACTTGGGAGCACCGGGTCACCGCCCTGCCACTGGAGCCACCACCAGGCCTCCACGCTGCGCCTGCACTCTCACCTCTCGGGCTCAGCCAACCTCGCAGCCACCTGCTCTGGCCAGGACACGATGAGCTCCGTGCTAGCCCTCCGCTGCCACTGCCCTCGCTCTCCCAGAAAGGGGGATCACCCTCTGACCCCCGCAGCCATGTAAAGAATCACCATGTGGCTTCAGCAGAGATCCACCACACGGCTTTAGTTGGAGATCCCGGCAACACAGCCGATGGTGCTGGGACTGAGGAAGTCCTGCCAGCTAAGCACAAATCACTAGGAAGAACCGAGAGCTGCCTAAGCCACGGACTTCTATTTCTTTCCCTGAGATATGGTACCCCAGACTGGGCAAAGGGGGGGAAGGAAGGACTGTGTGTGTTTGTGGGTGTTTTAGGGACTTTGGGATTTTGATGAAGACATTAAGTCATTACTTTTAGTCTGTATAACTTGAATAAATAATTCCTTTCCTTTTCACCAATCTCTAACATGGAAAGCTATAATTCTCTGGCTTAAGGAAAGGTAAACCTAGTACAGGGGGACCCCAGGAGAAACGAAGATCAATTCGGTAGCATTGTGGGACCCTCTTCCCTGGTGGCCAATCGGGGAGGATCATGGGAAACCACATACACAGTAGCTTTAAAGTAATGCAACTACTTGTATATACTCAGTAAAAGCCCACCAAAACTATCCAGGAAGGATCTGCCCTATAGGAATAAAGTCCCTCCAGCCCATGAGGTCAATCTCTGCTTGGAGTTGGCCTGCTCCCATGTTCTCTTCTATGAACTCTGGGTGTTCGGTTCAATTATTTGTCCCGATCACTAAGAACCTGGTTACTTGTGCCCACCTGTGACATTTAAATTCTCCTCATTAATTGCTTTTCCATCAAGGACATTAAAAAAAAAAAAAGACTGGAGGAATATACTCTGGCATCCTGCATAAGTAAGTAAAATAAACCCACGTGTAGACTTGAGTCCACAATTTTGGTCTTAATATGACTTGGTCTACTGATTGCTCATTGTCTTGTTCTCAGGTCAGTGCCCCAGTGGTCTTTTTGCTCCATAGGTGATAATTGAGTGGGGTAAGCACCTGCACTTTATAGTCTTTGGATTAACAGTTCTCAACCCATACTTACAGAGAGGGCCTTGAAACATTTAGCTGAATTGAGATTTACGATAAAAGTCACAGAGTAGGTGCCAAATCAAAAGGAAAGGTGTAGATGGTGCCTAATGATACCAACTCGAGTATTTTAGTGGGTATATGATGAAGGCTTTGGAGTAATAATTAAGTGTTGGGTTGGGTTTAAGAGAAGAGAATAGGATTTAGCACTTCTAATTTTAATTCTAGTATCCCCTAGAAAGCATTATTTGTTATGCACTGTATTATTATTCCAGAGGAATAGTTAGCTTCACATAGGCCAAGGCTCATCTCCTATGCTTTTTCTAGCCAAGGAACTTTGAACATTTTTTAGTGACGAGAAATCATCACTGTGTGCTGCAAGTGAAAATAAGCACAAGCAAGTTGGAAGGTCATGGCTGTTAGGTGTTCATTTCCCCAAGGATGTCATAAAAAATACATATTTACCCTAGCACTCTGTATAATATTCTAGTTCTGTGTGCCTTTTAGAGATTCTAGGACTTTCTTTAAGGCCAATGAAACTGTTAAACTGGCTCCAATATTTTATAAAACAGCAAGGGTGGTTTTGATTTTGAAAACAAGTATGTAAATGTGCTTGCCCAAGGGAGGAAGAAGACATTGTTAGATGCCCTAAAACTCACTGTTGCCCAAGAAACTTCCCAGGTAGGTACCTGGTTAAATCAGACTTAATTCATGAACAATTTCTAAGAGAAAATTAGATTCAAACTTTTAAAAAAGCCTGAGTTCCATTTATATACTATGGGGTTGTTTATTGTTTCATTGATTTGGTTATTGATTACAACCCCCTTTGGGCAAAGAGTGATAAGTAAGTAGGGGAGGGAAGGAAGTTACTGGTTTAACAGTCTTCTCAACCATAAAGAATCAGATTTCAAAGAACCGCTTCTCCCAATTTACCTAATGAATTGTTTGACCACTACAGTGGTAGTCTGAGTAAATAAAGAGGATTATACCATTTTTAAGAAATTACAAATCATATCCCAATGGTAGAAACTGATACCCATCACTTTCTTTGTAAGCTATTTGTTTTCCTTTTTTTTTTAATGTTCAAAGAGTTTGCCTTATTTTCTTCTATTACTGTCTTTTCTAAACCCATTAAAAAAAAAGCCCCTCACTATATGTGTCTCTTGGTTATTACTTGTATTTACTTCTATTTGCATTAAATTGCTCTTGGAAGTACATATAGCTGTAGCATAGGAAACTATAACACATCTAATAATAGTATAAGTTCCCAGTAAAAGCTTGTTACATCAAAGAGCAAATACAAGGTCTAATGGAAGACTCTAATTGCTTAGGAACATTCCATTCATTCATTCATGCATTCATTCAGTAAATATTTGTTGACCACCTATTATGTGCCAGGTGTTGTATGTGCTAAGGACCTGGAGGTGGATAAACGGGTAGGATCCTTGTGCAGCTGGAGTTTACTTTCTAGTGGAGGGAGGCAGACAATAAGCAAATCAACCAACCAAATATGAAAACTACACTAGAGTGCTATGCAGAGAACTAAAATTAAATGAGCTGATAAGTGGGTCAAAATGTCAGAATAGGCGTCAGGAAGACCTCTCAGAGGTCCTTTAGGCTGAGGTCTTACTCCAGTTAATATGGCTACATGACGAATTACCCATGAGCTTGGTGACTTAAAGACAGCAATTTATTACACTCCTGAGTTCTCTGGGTCAGGAATTGTGAGGGGGCATGGAGGAGACAGCTTGTCTCTGCTTCACAACGTCAGGGGTATAGCTGGAAAACATGAAGTCTGGGGCATGGAACCACTTCGGGGTTTGCTCAGTCACATGTCTGCGGGTTGATGCTGACTGCTGGCCAGCACACCTACACAGGGTCTCCCCATGTGTTCTGGTTGGCTTCTATGGATAAGTGTCCTGAAAGCCAGGCGGCAGCTCTATTATGTTTTTATGATCTTGCCTTAGAAGTCACATAGTATCATTTCTGTCGTACCCTATTAATTAAGATGATTACAAAGATCTACCTACTTTCAGCAGAGCAACACAGACCCCACCTCTTGATGGAGGAGTGTCAATCCTGCATTGTAGGGTACAAACTGATGTGGCCTTCTTTGGAAAAATCCAGCCTGCCACAGGCCTGAATGACAAGAAGGAGCTAATAATATAAAAATCAAGGGGAAGAACATTCCAGACAAAGGCCCTATGCAAAAAACATGGCACATATTTGAAATGCAGATGAAAGATCAGGGTAATAGGACATAGAGAGCAAGGGAAAGAGTGGTAAAAGACAGCACTGGAAAGATGGTCAGGGGATTGCTGGTGGGAATACTGACTGGCGCAGCCACTGTAGAAAACACTGTGGAGGTGCCTCAGAACATTGAAAATGGAACTGCCCTATGCCCCAGTGATTCCACCTCTGGGAATGTATCTGAAGAAACACAAAACACTAGTTTGAAAGAATATATGCACCCTTGAGTTCATTTTAGCATTATTTACAATAACCAAGCTATGGAAGCAGCCCAAGTGCCCATTATATAAAGAAACAAACAAACAAATAAAAACAACTGTGGTCCATTTACACAATGCAATATTAATTGGCCAGAAAGAAAGAACAAAATTTTACTGTCTGTGACAGCATGGATGGACCTAGGAGGTTTATGCTAAATGAAATAAATGAGTCAGAGAAAGACAAATACCATATGATTTCATATGGAATGGTATGATTTTATATATGGAATAAAGAATAATATAAATGAACTAACAAAATTGAAACAGATTTATATATACAGAGAACAGACTCCTGGTTGCCAGAGGGGAGGGAGGTTTGGGGTCTGGGTAAAAAAATTGAAGTGATTAAGAAGTACAAATTAGTAGTTATAAAATACCCGCAGGGATGTAATGTACAGCATAGGGAATACAGTCAATAATACTCTAATAACTATGTATGCTGTCAGGTGGGTACTTTAGTCATCAGGGCTATCACTTCATAAATTATGTAATTAAGCACTCTGCTGTAAACCTGAAACTAATATAAATAATATAGAATGTCAACTATAATAGAAAAATAAAATTCGAAAGAATCCTATGTGACCTAGAAGTGAGAAAAAGAAGAGATCATTAAATATCTAACTAAAATGAATATATGCCAGCAGTTATAAAGGAAAATAGTTGTACGTGTATATATTTATCTTTCTATAAATGAAAATAGTTGTATCTTTATCTCTATAAATGAAATACTTCTGTCTATAGAAGTAATTCTTTATCGTAAGAAACCTCAGAGACAAGTGAAAAGATAAATGATAAACTAAGAAAAAGACCTTTGCTGCCCATGTGACACGGGCCATGCTTGTTAGGGATAGCCTGTACCACTGACACCATGACAGAGGCAACCACAAAATGGGCAGAGACTACAAAGAACAGGCTCACAGGAAAAAATGCAAGTGATCCATAATCATGGAAAGATGTTCAACCTTATCATAATGAAACACAAAGCAAAGCAGCCTACTCCACTTGATTGACAAAAACAGCACCAAAAGCCATCATTTTTACTAAATTGACAACAATTAACAATGCTTGCTGAAACATGGTATTGGTGAGGATGAGGGAGGATATTGGCACTCTTATACACTGTTAGTATAAATGTTTTCTATAGAAATTTGGCAGCAGGTATTAGATTTTAAAATGCATATTTTCTGCCCTGGCTGCTGTGCTCAGTGGGTTGAGTACAGGCCTGCAAATCAAAGGGTCGCCGGTTCAATTTCTAGTCAGGGCGCTTGCCTGGGTTGCAGGCCAGGTTGCCAGTGCGGGTGTGTGGGAGGCAGCCACACATTGATGTTTCTCTCCCTCTGTCTCTTTCCCCTCCCCTCTCTCTAAAAATAAATAAATGAAATCCTTAAAAAAACAAACAAAAAAAATGCATATTTTCTTTGCCCTAGCAATTCAACTGTTTGAATACAATCTTATGGATATATTTACTCCTATATGCAATGGTATCTGTTTGAGGATATAGATTTATTATTATTTATAATAGTAAAAAATTGAAATTATTCAGATGACATCATTAGGGGGTCAGATTTATAAACTGATTTTAGCCCATCCAGAGAAGAATGGACCTCTGCAGGTATTTAGAAGAATGTGGAAAATAAAAAAGGTACTAATTTAGAAAGATGTTCAAAATGTATTATGTGAAAAAGGTAAAGACAGTATGAATAAGATGATATTTAAAGGACTTTTATGCATGTTCATAAAAATATGAATATCTATCTTACTTAACCTGATTTCTGAAAGGATATACATTTCATAAAACTTTAATAGTAGTGTTTGAAGTATGGAGTTCTAGGCTGAAGGAAAGAGAATTTTAGTGTTCATTGTATAGCTTCTGTAACATTAGTTTTTTTTTTTTCTTTAAAACCTTGGGCATATTTGAATTTTAAAATTAAAGAGTAATACTAAAAATATCATGAGTGTGTTTCTACAAGGGCCTTAGGAAGTGACGTTACCAGTAGAAATTTCAGGCATGGATACACTGTCATATTTTTGGCTCTTTGGTGCCCCTCAAATTACACTGCTTGACATTCTTGCTGGCTGGGTAGACCACAGCAATACTCTGAGTTGAGAGGAAAAAAGTTATCAGCCATTCATTGTTCCTATCTCTTTGACTCCTATTACCAAGTCTTGCAGTTTCCACACCATTTGGAAACTGCTGGTTAGAAAAGCCTGCTGTCAGGTCCAGCAGAGCGCCCTGCCACTGGTATGCACTGGGGCCGCCAACTTGGCGGGTGTGCAGCCGCCAGTATCACTACAGTGATTGCCTTTGAGAGTTAGGTGAGGGGTCGGGTCACCAAGTGGAGAGCTCTGCCCTAGTCAGGAGAGGCAATTCTTGGGCAGAGGTGTAAAATTCAGGTTCAGGGAGTTTGTGGGCCTTGTACAGAATTCTGTTCTGCTCTTCCTCAATTTCTTGGAGGACACAGTGTCATTTTAGCCATTACTTAAGTCTGGTGTGTGAGAGCCCATGATGACAAATTACTGAAAAGAATGAAGCAATTTATCTAGTTAATTTAGGCTTAGCACTTATATTATCAACTTCACAAAAATGGCCTACTGCTAGCAATAGAACTCACCTATTAATATTATGGCCGTGTAATAAAAAAGTGATGTAAAGCAGAGGGTGATTGGGTCCTGAAGTCTATATGTGCTTGCTGACAATGAACAGCCCAGATAAACTGTGACAGGTCATGATTAACTTAAAGTGTCTAAATACATCTGAGCCTTGAAGAATAAAATACGTAAAATAAGAATGGCCATTGGTGCAGTGGAAGCTTGTGGAGTATTTCCAATGTCTGTTTTCTTTTACCAGTACCCTAGATGAAATGCAGAGATGTCATTCTGAGCTCAGGCTCTGGAGCCAGGGGCCGGAGGCCAAATCTCAGGCCCGTTGTGTCCTAGCTGTGTACACTTGGACACTTGAGCGGGAATTTTTTTTTGTTTTTTTTTTTTTTGCCTTACAAAACATAACATCTGGCTAGTGAGAATGAAAAAAGGTCAGGATGAGAATACTAAGTGTTAAGCATAGAGCTTGGCACAGAGTGAGAGCTCAGTGGATGAAAGAAAGAGAATCACCACTGCTGCCAAAATCATCATCTCTGCGTCCTCACAGTCACAACAAACTGCTTGAATAGGAGCATGAGAATGATGTGGCTTCTGGTTTGCTAGAATTGTTAAATGGATTTGGTGCACAAACACATCCTAGTCAATGATGGGAAAGTGGCTTTTCCTTATTATGTTTCAGAAATAGGTTTCTTTCTTTTTTTTTTTTTTAAACATTGGGCTTTGATGATTTAGTTGTGTGCATGGTGGAGACACACGTTTTTATTCACATGGACTTGGACTTGAATTCCAGCTCTACTCCTGACCACTTGGTAGGTGACCTGGAGAAATTTGTTTCATCTCCTTGAGCCTCAGTGGCCTTATCTGAAAAATGCAGATAGCAATTCCTGGGCTTCAGGGAGAATTAAGTGTCGTTATATTTGAACAGCACTGGGCACATATATGTTCCATTACTCTTAGTTCCTATTCTAGTGGGAAAAGGATGAGCTCATGGGAATTTCAAGGGGGCATTTTAAACTGCCTTACAACATGAAACAACTGGCTCACAGATGACTGGATCCACTGCTTCAGCAAACCCCACAGCACAGCTAAATCACAGCTCAGTTGATCGAGCTATGGAGGGGTCACTTAACTTAGCAGAGCCAAGAACATCTGAGAACACACAAGTCATTCTGCCAATACAAGGTATCATCATTAGTGGCTAATTCCTAAGATAGGCTAACTCTGTGGCTGGGGTCCCTGCCAGAGTTGTTCTGGAGGTGGGGGATCGAATCACCTAGGATTCATTCACAAACTGACTGCCTGGTGTTTTGTTCGCTCATTATAGTCCAAATGACTTCCCAGCAGGTTTCCGCTGGTCTTGCCTTACCTCCCACCCCAGGCCCCAAGGCAGCAGCATGACTTTGGAATGACGATGTCTCAGGGGCTCTGACTTCAGCACCTCAGCTGCCAGCTGGTCTTTCTTGGGGCACAAGGGGCTTCTTCTCTGGCTCAGTCACCCTGACGGAGAAGGCCTGGGGAAGAAAACCAGAAGGTGGAGGTGGCCTCTGGAGGGAACCCCTATCTGAGGAGGGGTCTGGGGTAAGGGGCAGTTTCTGTGCAAAAGGGGGAGGGCAGACAACTGCCCTGCAGTGCTGAGGGGGGCAAGGTTTGCTTGTCCTCGCTGCTGCTGCTGCAGTATTTGCAGTAGTAAAAATCTGGAACCAACCAGAATGCCCATCACCCGGGGATTGGCTCACCAAGTACAAAGGCATCCATACTCTCGTAGAAAATTACCCAGTGATTACAGACTTAGCTGGAGCTCCGTTCATTTACCTGGAGGAATGTCAGTGCTGTGAGGACAACAAGGTGCAGAGAAATGTATGTAAAAGTAACCCCCGATGGCCACAAATAATAATGGCTTACACTCAGTATCTATTCAAAATAAGCCAGCTGCTGGGCTGAGTGCTTCTTAGTTGTTAACTAATATGAATCTCCTCCCCAAACCCTGATGTGGGTGTTACAATTATTCGTATCCTACAGAAAAAAATAATCCTAAAACCTAGAGTTGCCTGTGGCCATATAGTCAATAAGAGCTGAGTCAGGATTTTCACATGGATTGCAGCCAGAGCTCTCAACCACTTTTCTGTACTCTTACTCACACGTTTGTTGAGTACAGAGAAAGCTGTGAAGGAATTTGTGTCAGAACCAGGGTGTCTGAATGTGTTTGATTTGGGTGCCCCCTTGGTGGGCATTCAAATCATTTGGCCCAGTCCGGCCTTTGACCTTGCATGGTCTCCGATGGTCCTGCCATCATTCAGGCGAGTCACGGAACCCACTGCACTGCGGGGGTCTACCACATTCCCCTATGTGGGTCAGGGTGAAGTCTGAGGCTCATTAACTAATGGTCACAAACACGGTAACAACATGGTTACTAGTTGTTAGCTGCTGATGTTTCAGATCATAGAATTGATTCTGGGGTTAGAATGTTTAAATTTGATTAATCTCAGGTATCAAATTAACAGACACTTGATCAATCTCCTTTTGTTACAATGTGATAATAGCCTTTTGACTGCCTTTTCCCTTCCCATAATAAAAGTAAAATATGCTTATTTAAAAGTTTGAGAAAATATAAGTAAATATAGAGAAGAAAATGTAAGTCACCTGTAATTCTATAATCTAAAGGTGATGACTGTTAACATTAACTTTTAACATTAGACATAGATCTTCCTAGGTTTTTATCAATTAGGCACACAGATATATTTAAAATGAAAATGTGATCTTGCTATCAATTGTCTTACAATGTGATTATTTTTCATATAACAACACAATACAAACATCTTCCCAAATCAATAAGATACCAATCATTTATAATGACTGCAAAAGTGCTCCATTGCAAAGATAAAATACTTTATCTAACTAGTTCCCATGCTGATGCAAATTCTAATGTTCACTAATGTGTGACTGTAATTCACATACATGTATTATAAAACACTAGTCTGATTGTTTATTTAGGCCAGATTATTAAAACTGGTATTTCTGGAAAGGGGTCCATAAGGATATTGATATATTTTATAACCTGGCCTCCAGAGACGTCCCAGTTTACACTCCCACCAGTTACGTAGAAAGTGCCTATTGCGCCAGCCCTGGGTAACGTTGGGGGCTGTCACTGTTTCATCTTTGCCTTTCTAATGGATCACATGTGTTTCTTCATTGCTTCTATTACCATTCTTTGATTACTTGTTAGGCAGACAAATTCTTATACTTATGTGCTGGCCATTTATAATGGTGTCCTCCATTCTTTTGATGAGTTTTCTACTGGATCTTTCACATAGCACCTTACTGGTGGTATGGTTTCCCTGAATGCTTTTCTTTAAAATTATAATCCATAATAGCAGTTACTGACCAGTTATATAAGCAATAGATGTGGTAGTAATAATGCCAATAACAGCTAGCGCTATTCTAAGCACATTTCCAATATTAACTAATTTAATCCTGTAACAATCTTTCAAAGCAGATACTGGTTTTTAGGCCCATCTTATGGATGAAGAAGGTGAAATCCAGGTCATAGTTCAAAACTGGTGTTCCAGGAGTCAACACTGCAGCGGGTCTCCTGGAGCCTTTGCTCACGACCACTGTGCTTTACCTGCAGCCTTGTCCCACTCACACCACACCATCATCCCCTCAATGACCATTTCCACCACTGGTAGTCATCTTCATGACACTGCTATTTCTCAAGTATTCACTAGGTGCGTTCTGGTTGCTAAGATAAATATTTTCTCTTTTTTGTTCAGCATGTATTCAACAAGTGTTGCTTTTATTGAGGACCTATTATGTCCTTGACACTATTTTAGTTGCTGGAGATATGGTATGAAACAAAGCCAAAAAACTCCTCATCTTGATGAAGCTAACAGCTTTGTGGGGATACAAACAAAATTTGTATACATAATTATATACTGTAACTCTATACATAATTATTTAAAAACACAGTGCTTTAATATGTTATCTCAATTCTTGTAACAACTACATGAGTTGTTAAGTGCTGTTGTCACCTCCATTGTATTGATGAGGAAACCTGAGCTGGGAAGGCTGGTATCTTGCCCAGGGCCACACAGCTGAGTGGGCAGAACCTGAGCCTGAGCCTGTGCCTTCACACTTTCTCCCTCCATATTCTGGTGCGTCTAATGGTGAGGAGGGCACACCTGCCATGTGCTGCCTTCCCACACCACGTGCTCCTCTTTTGGAAGAGGAGGGCAGAGAGTTCTGTGACTGAAAATCTTCATTTGTGTGTGTGGTTTCTGGCCCCTCCCAAATTAAGTCACTCCAGGATCCTGTAGTTGCCTTTGTTGATATCCAGAGAAAATACTGGTATGTCTACACTTAGTTCAGTATGACTGCAAGACAAAGATGGGATAAAGGAGGCATTGCTCTGGGATGAAGATTATGTTTACACATGCACAGTGTTTATTATACATTTCCCTAGAGAGGCAAAGACAAAGAGGAGGATGGCAAAATGCCTCCCTACAACACTCTCTCCCCCTCTCTCTTCCATTTGTTTTCCAATGTATGTGAATTAGCCGAACCCATTTGGCTGTGTCTCTTCAATTACTGGGTTTAATTTGTGTTGCTGACAGCTTTTCAAAAGAAAACAGCCTCCACTGAATCCTCAGGACCCACACACAATACACGGTAGAAACCAAAGAGCAGTAAGGCACCAAAGAGCAGTATTTATCACAAAATACCAAAAAAAAAGACTTTTCCTCAAAAAGTACATTTTTGAGGCCTTAAGTGAAATATACACTGCTTAATAAAGCCCATACTGGAGTGTAAAGGCAATGAAAAGACAAGCAGAACAAATAACTGATGTTCCAAGAGTTCAACTGCACATTAAAACAAAACAAAACAAAAACATACCCATGGCTGGTTACGTTAAAATGTCCTTTCATATTAAATAAATTGTTATAAACCCCTGAGGGCCAGAAAGTGCCTGTTAATTATTATTATTTATAAAGTACTGAAAGTGTACAGGGCCATGCACATGTTACAGTTTGCCCCTGGAAGGGCTCTACTGGCTTTGCATGAGTTCAGTACCTGAGAAAGCAAGTCTGCCTGAGAAGCCACCACAGACCAACACCAGTGTCTGAAAATACCTTTTGAAATCAGGTAAGTTTTATGGATTTATTTCATTGCAATAGAGAAATAGCCTAATTTGTTTCTGATTATATAAAAGCAATAGCTTATCCATGTAACACATTCAGATTATAATGGAAAAACATAAAACATATCAAAATACAGAAGTTATCCTTAATTCTACTCTTAAAGATCATTTCTAATATGTTGGCATATTTCTGTCCATGATAATGAATTTTATGGTCAGGTGTAGCCTAGTAAGTTTGAAGACCTAGTTAAAATGGGTAAATTCCTAGAAACAGATGAAAAGTCAAAATTAGTATAGAGAAGAAATACAAAATTTGAATATGTCGATGTGTATTAAACAATTTGAAATGATAAAAACCTGTCTTTCTCAACAAACTCCAGGCCCAGATGGTTTTATTGGAATGTTCTTCCAAATCTTTAAAGAATACTATTTTTTATCTTGTAAATGTTTTGGAAATAGAGAGGGGGCAAACTCTATGCACATCATTTTATAAGGCTGGCCTGATTCCAAACTGAGATGAGCACAGCACATACATGGGAGGAGTAGGCCAATTTAATGTATTGACATGGATTCAAAAACTCTGAATAAAACATTAATTAACCTAGCTGTAGAGTTAAAAATAATACATCAAGATCAAGTCGACTTTATTTCAGGCACACAGGATTGTTCAACAAAAAATTCATTTACATATGTTAGTGTATTCACAGACTAATGGAGAAAAACTTGTATAATGATATCAGTCAAGATAAAAAATACATTTGATAAGGTTCAACACCAATTTATGACCAAAACTCTTAGCCCTAAGAATAGCGAAAACTTCCTTAACTTACAAAGGTCATTTATACTAAGAATCTATCAAAAGTACTATAGTTAATGGAGAAGTTTAGATTCAATTGTCCTTTAGATAAAAATGACAAGGATGCACGCTCTTACCAGTAGAGGTCTTGGCTGGGACTAAAGACAAGACAAAGGAATAGTAAGCATGAGGGTTAGAAGGGGTAGTAGATTATGTTTGTCCTCAGTTACTCACTGCTCTCCCTGCCCCACCTCCTGCAAGAGGGTTAGTTACACTTGCCTGCTTTGCCATGTGATTTGCAGAGCTTTCCTCTGGAAAGAGGAATCTTTCTGCCCTGATGCCATGAGATTTGACCATATGATGGGTTTTGGCCAGTGAATATGAATGGATTTGCCAGTGTGCCAGTTTTGAACAGAAGCTTTGCTAGCCATTGTGTGGATTTGCTGGCTCCCCCGTGCTTCCCTTCTGCTTCGAGAATGGCATACTCCTGATTAGGGATGCTTCTCCAGCTTGGATCCCAGAATAAGAAAACATACAGAGCAGAGCTGCAGCCAACATATACTCAACATGTAACATGAGTGAGAAATAAATTTTGTTGCAAATCACTGAGTTTTGGGTGTTGGTTGTTACCATAGCATTAGCTTAGTGAGAGCCAATTCATAAGAAGGTAAGAGATAAAAAACTGTCTTCATTTGCACATGAAATGTTTGTTCATCTAGAAAGACAAATGGAATCAAAAGACACACTATTATGCCCTGGTTGGTGTGGCTCAGTGGCTGAGTGCTGGCCTGAGAAACAGGAGGTCACTGGTTTGATTCCCAGTCAGGGCACATGCCTGGGTTGCAGGCCAGTCCCTGGTTGGGGGTGTGCGATTAATGTTCTCTCACGCATTGATGTGGCTCCCCCTCTCTTTCTCCCTTCCTGCTCCTCTCTAAAAATATAAATAAAATCTTTTAGAAAAAGATTTTTTAAAAAGACTAAAAAAAGACACACTATTAGAACCACTGTAAGAACTGAGTAAGATTGCTGCATACAAGATCAACTCCCCTTTTTTAGCACTAGCAACAGCCAATCGGAAAACATCATAAATAATAATTTTAATTCCCACAACCAAGAAATCTATTAAATATCTAGGAGTAATTATATTAATAAAATAATACATAAAATATCTACAGAGGAAGCAGAAAACTTTAAAATGTTAGTTAAGATAATCATAATAAATGAACATTCTATGCTTTTGGATAAGACAATTTAATATTATACTATAAAACCTCATTTCCCATTTAATCTATAAATTCAATGTAATACAATAAAAACCCCACTTAGATTTTTCTTTTGAGGAATGTATTAACAACTTACTTTAAAATTTATTTGGGAGAATAAAAGTTTATGAATGTCCAAGTCAAGCTTAAAAAAACATGAATAAAAAGGGAGTTTGTCTTACTAGACATTAAAACACATGATAAAGCCACAGTAACAAAAACAGTGTTGCATTGGTGGGGAAAAAAAACAACACATATAAATAGGCCAACAAAATAGGACAGATTGCTTAGACACTGATCTATATGTATACATGGAAACTTAAATATAATGAAAAGGATATCAAGTGTCAGTACCTAGAAGCTTACTTTGGGGAAAAATGACTCACTATAAAGGCAGAAAAAAGGTAGATCATTGCTTCACATAATATACAAATGCAGACTCCACATGGATTAAAGACCTAGTAGAAAAGGCACAACTGTAGACTTCTGGCCAAGATGGAGGCGTAAGTAGAGACACTGTGCCTCCTCACACAACCAAAAGAAGGACAACAACAATTTAAAAACAAAAAACAACCAGAACTGACAGAAAATTGAACTGTATGGAAGTCTGACAACCAAGGAGTTAAAGAAGAAACATCCATCCAGACCTGTAGGAGGGGCAGAGATGGGCAGCTGGGCAGAGAGGACTCCAGGCAAAGCGGTGGTTGAGGACCGGGGTGGGCAAAATTGCAGCTGGCTGGCAAGGCAACAGCTGGTCAGTGAGGCAGCAGCTGGAGGGCCTGAAAGTCGGTGGCTGGTGGAGCCTGTGGTCCCACATTCACATGCAGATAAACCAGGAGGAACACCTGGGGAGCAAGACAGACCTTGCAACCCGGTCCCATCATGAGGAAATAAAGCCTCAAACCACTGATTGAAAATACCCGTGGGGGTTGAGGTGCCCGGAGAAACTTCCAGCCTCTCAGAAGAGTTCATTGGAGAGACCCACAGGGTCCTAGAACGTATACAAGCCAATCCACCAGGGAATCAGCACCAGAAGGGCCCAGTTTGCTTATGAGTAGTGGGGGAAGTGATTGAAAACCAGCAGAGAGTAGAGCAAGTGCCACTGTTCCCTCTCAACCCCTGCCCCACATACAACGTCACAAAGCAGCGACATCAATTGCCCCACCCTGGTGAACACCTAAGTCTCCACCTCTTATATGTAGCAGATGCACCGAGACCAAAAAAAAAAAAAAATGGCCCAAATGAAAGAACAGTTCAAAGCTGCAGAAAAAATACAACTAAGTGATAAAGAGACAACCTATCAGATGCACAGTTCAAAACACTGGTAATCAGGATGCTCACAGGATTGGTTGAATTTGGTTGCAAATTAGATAAAAAAATGAAGGCTATGCTAAGTGAAATAAAGGAAAATGTACAGGGAATGAATAGTGATGGGAAAGAAACTGGGACTTTAATCAATGGTGTGGACCAGAAGGAAGAAAGAAATATTCAACTAGAAAAGAATGAAGAAACAAGAATTCAAAAAAATGAGGAGACACTTAGGAACCTCCAGGACATCTTTAAACGTTCCAACATCTGAATTATAGGGGTGCCAGGAGGAGAAGAGGAAGAGCAACAAATTGAAAACTTACTTGAACAAATAATGAAGGAGAACTTTCCCAATCTGGAAAAGGAAATAGACTTCCAGGAAGTACAGGAAGCTCAGAGAGTCCCAAAGTTGGACCCAGGGAAGCGCACACCAAGGCACAACATAGTTACATTACCCAAGATTAAAACTAAGGAGAGAGTCTTAGAAGCAGCAAGAGAAAAGAAGACAGTTACCTACAAAGGAATCAGCTGATTTCTCAAAAGAGACCTTACAGGCAAGAAGGGGTTGGAAAGAAGTATTCCAAGTCATGAAAGGTGAGCACCTACATATCCAAGATTACTCTACCCAACAAAGCTTTCATTTAGAATGGAAGGGCAGATAAAGTGCTTCTCAGGTGAAGTTAAAGGAGTTCATCATCACCAAGCCCTTATTATATGAAATGTTAAAGGGATTTATCAAAGAAAAAGAAGATAAAAAAATATGAACAGTAAAATGACAGCAAACTCACAATTAATAACCAAACCTAAAACAAAAGCAAACTAAGCAAACAACTAGAACAGGAACAGAACCACATAAATGGAGATCACATGGAAGGTTATCAGCAGGGGAGTGGGTGGGGAGAGAGGGGGAAAAGGTACAGAGAATAAGTAGCATAGATGGTAGGTAGAAAATAGACATGGGGAGGTTAAGAATAGTATGGGAAATGTAGAAGCCAAAGAACTTATATGTATGACCCATGGACATGAACTAAAGGGGGGGAATGTGGGTGGGAGAGGGTGTGCAGGGTGGAGGGGAACCAGGGGGGGTTGGGACAACTGTAATAGCATAATCAATAAAATATATTAAAAAATAAAAACAAACAAAAAAAGAAAATGCACAACTATAAAGTTAATGGAGCATTATGCAGGAAAATATCTTGGTGAACTAAGGACAGGGAAAAGCTTTTCAAAAACACAGTTTCAAAAACAAAAATCATAAGGCAAAGTACTGATGACTTTGAGTCCATCAACATTGAGGCTTGCTGTTCAAAGAAGTCACCATGGACAAATTTATTTCACAGATGGCAATATGGGGAAAATATCAGAAATGTCTAAAACCCACAAGAGCTAAGTTAATAACGTAAGTAACTTCTGCAAAAGAGAAAAGCAGCAACTCCAACAGAAAAATAGGCAAAGGAGACCAACAAGGCAATTTACAGAAAAGAAGTTATGCCTCAAATCATTAATAATCTGAGAAATATAAATTAAAACATGAGTTGTCTCTTTGTATTTACTAGGCTGATAAAAGTTGGAAAGGTGGATAAGGCCAAGTGTTGCTGGGGGAGTAGGGGCAGAGGAACCTCATCATTACCGATGGACTACAGCAGCCTTTCTGGAGGATATCTGGCACTACTTGGTCAGATTAAGAATATACATACCACCAAACCCAGCCATTCTACCCCTAGGTATGTATTTCAAAGAAGACCTTGCATGGGTCCTTAAGAGAATGTGCATTAGGAGACTTATGACAATGTTATTTGTAGCAGTGGAGAGTTGAACACAACCTATGAGTCCAGTCTCTGAGAGAGCAGTTAGATGAAATGTTGAGGTCGCACACTTTGAAGTACTAAGCAAGCATTTAGAAGGAATGAATCAGATTTACACACAGCAGTATGGGTGGATCTTTAAAACACAGTGCTAGTGAGAAAAAGCATTATCAATGAGATGTATAATCTGATAGTTTCATATAATTAAAAACACATTACAAAACAATACCTATGTTGCAATATGTATATATAAAAAAAGCTAACATGAGTACATTAGAATGGCTGACCAAGGTGGGGATGGAACCTAAATAAGTACATAAAGGTCATTCTTCAGTCTATACCCAGAGATAATAGCTGCTGACATTTTTATATCTTTTCATCTATCATAATAATAATGGCTATCATTTATAGATCACTTATTGTAGGGTAGGACTGTGCTAATTGATTTATACACTTTATCCATTTAATTCTCCTAATAATCTCAGAAAGCAAATTCCTTTACTATTCCTTTGGAAAAGAGGAAACAACTGAGGCTGAGGGAGATTCGACAGCCTGGCCAAGCAGAGAATGGATTTGAACCCATATCAATCTGACAGTTAACCACTATACTGCATTGCCTCCATCCAGACCATTTGGCATGTGATAATACAAGCTTGCATTTTCTGTTACAAGAATGAGATCACACATTACAGCTTCCAACATATGCCATATTTTTTTAAATTTAACATTTACTTATATAATGAGTCTCTTCACCATAGTAAATATAGACTTTTAATCTCATTTTCAAAGGCTGCATAATATTTCATTGTCTGAATGCATGATGGAGGAATACAATAGTAGAGAGATGGAGGATGACTTTTATCTCCAAATGGAAGATATCTAATGCGCAATTAAATAAAGACTACATAATGTCAGAAATGTGTCGATTGAGGAGGGATTCTTGACAACTCTTAGCAGCTAGGGAACTTAGAGCTCTTGTATAACCTTTCAGTTTAATTGAACTCTGGAAACATGCAGAAGATGCAGTCTGGAGAATGGTTACACTGAAAATAGTGTTACCACATAGTTGAACCAATGGAAATAGATTTACTTTTACTTAAGGCAATGGCTATCTTTTAAAAGATGGAGATTTTGGTTCTTTTTCATGATTACTTTGGTTATTCAGGGTCTTCTATAGTTCCATATATATTTTAGAATTTTTTTCTATTTCTGTAAAAAAAATTTGAAATTCTGATAGAGATTACATTAATTCTATAGAAGGCTTTGGAGAGTATGGGCACTTTAACAATATTAATTCTTCAGATCCATGAATATGGGCTATCTTGCCATTTGTTTGTATCTTCAATTTCTTTTATCAGCAAACTGACAGGGACCAGAGGGGAGGGGGGCAGAGGAAGGAAGGGAAGGACTTAGTTAGAGAACAAGTATGAAAGACCCATGGACATGGACAACAGGGTGGGGATTGACTGTGGGAGTTGGGGGGGGCAGGGGAGAGCAATGGGGAAAAAGTAGGACAACTGTAATAAAACAATAACAATTAAAGAAAAGAAAATATCTTGTACTTTTTATTGTGCAGATCTTTCACTCTCTTGGTTAAATTTATTTCTAAGTATTTTATTTTTCCCATGCTATTGTGAACAGAATTGTTTTATTTGTTTTTTTTTTAAGTATTTCATTGTTGTGTATAGAAACCCAATTGATTTATGTGTTGATTTTGTATCCCGCAACTTTACCGAATCTGTTAATTAGTTCCAAAAATTTTTTGGTTGTGTCTTTAGGATTTTCTCTGTACAAGATCATATCATATGCAGATGAAGAGATTTCTACTTCTTCCCTTCCGATTTGAATGCCTTTTATTTCTTTATCTTGCCTGACTTCTCTAGCTAGGATTTCTAGTACTACGTTAAATAAGAGTAGTGATAGTAGGCACCCTTGTCCTGTTCCTGACCTTAGAAGAAAAGCTTTCAACTTTTGAACATTGAGCATAATTAGCCATGGGTTCGGAGTATGTCCATCTATACCTAATTTGTTGAGAAGAACAAAGCTAGAGGCATCATACTTCCTAATTTCAAACTATACTATAAGCTATAATAATCAAAATGGTATGGTAGTGGCACAAAAATGAACACGGAGACTAATAGAACAGAATAAGGGACTCAGAAATAAACCCTTACGTGTGTGGTCAACTAGTATTTGATAAGGGAGCCAAGAATAGTCATTTTTTGTAAGTAGATAATTATCTCCCTATACTTTTTAGTTTGGTAGAGTAATAGAGCCAAAGCCATTTCCTCTCATTGAAAATTAGAACACAGCTCACTCAGTCTGTTACATTTTTATTCTTCCACGGTGGAAAGGTAAGTGAGCAAAGAGCTGGAAAGTGTGTGTCTCTGGCAAGTAAGAAAAGCAGGGATTGGTTTAAACACACAATTTCCAAAAAAAAGCTTCACTCATCTCACTATAACTGATTGAAGTTGTATGAAATTTTATTCAGTAAAGATGAGTCTTAAATTACTGGATAAGTGTGGGACTAAATATTACATGTATATAAATTCTAAGTCAATTAAACTTTTAAGTATACAAGGGAAGGCTTGATACATAAAGTCACTCTAGTGTTGTTTTTAAGAAACAAAACCATATTGCTTTTCTTTCTTTGATGTAAATTCAGATTTACATATGTATTAACATTTTGAAATTCAAAATTACTAAAGTTATTAAATTAAGAAACAACTCACGACAGTCTTAGCCAAGTCACAGTGGTTTCTGGCCTCAACAGTGCTTCAGTGGGACCCAGTGCTTGCCACCCCATCCCAGCCAGCTGCCCAGATCCATCCTTCTGCCACCTTCTCACAGCGTCCTCAGACCACCCCGAGGCCCCCGCCACCACTCCAGCACTGCGAAACTGCCTGTCCTCAGTAGCCTGTCATGATGACTATGTCTACCTCACAGGTGTGCCAGAACTGCCACCAAGACTTGGAGGCCACCATCAACCGCCAGATCAACGGGGAGCTCTACAATTTCTACACCTACCCGTCTGTGTCTTATTACTTGGACCATGATGATATGGCTTTGAATACTTTGCCAAGTATTTTCTTCTCATGAGGAAACATGCTGAGAAACTGATGGAGCTGCAGAACCAACGAGGTGGCCAAATCTCTCAGGATATCAAGAAACCAGACTGTGATGACTGCATTACATTTGGAAAAAATGGTGGATCAGTCACTACTCGACTTGCATAGACTGGCCACTGAAAAAACTGACCGTCATTTGTGTGAGTTCATTGGGACTCACTACCTGGATGAGCAGATGAAATCCATCAAAGAACTGGGTGACTAAGCAACCAACCTGCGCAGGTTGAGGGCCCCTGAGTTTGACATGGCAGAGGGTCTCTTTGACAAGCACACTCTGGGAGACAGTACAGAGAGCTCAGCCTTAGGCTGCCTTCCCATGGCCATGGGGTCGGGGGGACTTCCCTAGTCACCAAAGCAGTATGTGCATGTCAGAGTGACCTTCACCTTTTCTATAACCTGTACCAAATCATCCACTTACTTCCTTCATCTGTACCATTCCTTCAAATAAATTTGGTACCAAAACAAAACAAAACAAAACCCTTCACATATTGATTTTTCCCCTGAATTTTGTTATTCTGTTTTTTTGTGTATGTTTTATTTTTTGACTATCTTTTCACTACTATGAATTTTCCAGGATCATGTTTCAACAATAAGCATGCATAATCTTTATAATGAGGAATGCATAAATAAAAGTAATGTATACTCATGACATATTTATTTTCCTAAGTTATTTTAAATTAATTTCATATACATATTTTTCAAATAATGTGGCCCTTCAAGGCTTAGAAACAGGCCAGGAATAATTTCATTTAGATTCCCAAACTTCAGTCATTTGTACATCAACTTTATGCTTTTTTGCTAAAATCTATGTATGAGTTTTAGCACATATATTTTAAATCTTATCGTTTTTACTTCAAAAGATTAATTGAGAATGAAATTCTATATCCCAATCCTACCTGGATGATAATCATAATTCACCATGAAAAAAAAGAGAGTGTAAAATAATCAATACAATAATATTAAATTGCAGCCAAATACCATTTCTCATTCAAAGGTTCTGATTCTGAGGTTCCTTTACTTTTCATTTAAAAAGGAATATTAGTGGGAGTTTGAAGGTGTTAAAGGTAAGTTAGCACCAGGTGTGAGTTTCTTTCTGTAATAATTAGAAATGCTGAATTAGAATTAAAAAAGGAATTACATTGTGAAAGTGTGAATCTATATTATTTAATCTCAATGCTCTTGCTACTTACAAACACTCTTTATATTATGATGTCTCCCATGCTTTGGGGACCATTGGTCTAAAGCAGCTCAAGCAAATGGAGTGAGTACGAGTGCCTTCTAACAGATCCCCAGAACCGGAGACTTCACAATTTTGTTTGTAATGCTTTTCAATGTTCCCCGAGGTGCATACATCCCAGTTCAAACCCAGTCCAGTTTACACTGTTGTCACAGCACAATCATTCATCACATTTCCTTTTACGCTGCAGTGCGTCCTGATTTGGTCCAGTCCACTGTGGTCTCACCGGGTTGATGGTTCACTGTCCATTTTCCGAGCACCTACTCTGGACCTGGCTTTCTGATAATGACTGGAAACACAAAGGTGAATGAGATAGCTCCCAGTCCCCAGAGAAGTCAGGGATGGGAGATCAGGGCAAGGAGGGGAAGGGAACTACTTAATGACAACACTAAGTGATGAGAGTCCCATGTAGGTCTATGCCATATGCTGTTGGGATCTCAGGGCAGGACGTCAGTTGAAGGAACACGGCAGGTTCCTCAGTGCAAAGGGCAAGAAGGTCAGCTAATCAGTGGTTAAGAACAACGAATCAGCTCTACAGAGGCAGGTGGGGCTTTCCCTTTTAAAAGTGTATTAATTGGATTCCTATGTGTTCAGGGAACTGGGGTGGTAAGGGATTAAAGTGAGAAAAACACAGTTTCTGACTCATATTTCTTCAGTGGTTATATGAAAAGGATGACTACAGGACTACAGGATGACCCACCCCAATTTTGTGCAGAGAGGATATAAAACAAAGTTTCCAATACAGCTTTGTAAATTATCAAGTTTATTACAAAATTTGGAAAAACAAGCACTTTAATAAGAACCCCCCAAAATGGGAGCAAAGGAGAGGAGGGGAGGGGAGAAGGGCCATTCAGGTGATGGCCAAGGGGTGAACCCGCAGGGAGGGTGACCTCCTCTCTTGTCCCTCAGCAGGAAGGCCACGGAGAAGCCAGACAACCCCTCCCCCCCCCCCGCCCATGTGTAAATCCCGTGCAGAGAACACCGTGGCAGTTTGCACACCTCCATCATCCACTGGACCAAGTCCTCTCACCTATACTCACAGCGCGTGTTTCTGGCATCATCTCTCCTGCAGCTGCTTGCTCCAGCCTCTGGCTCATCTCCTGCACCACGTGGCTGGGCTCCCTGGAGCTCAGCTCCTTCAGCTTCAGCATGTAAAATGCAGGGAGTATGGCTTGACTTCCCCAGAGTTTGACTGTAGGTCTGCCTGGGCCGTCCACAATTTTAAGTTATTTAGGCTTGACTCTTGTCCTTTCGTGACCCTGCTTGGTGGTGGACAGCCCACAGCACAGGCCTTTTAAGAAAAGCTAGAAGGCTCTCTGAGGCACCCCCTGCAGATCCTGCCTGTGGCCAGGGGGAGAGCCTGAGGTCCCACCAATGGGCTGTGCTACTTGGAGGCAGACCTCAGAGGTAGTTCCATCTGTGGCTCTTCTACTGCTGCTGGGGCTACCTCTGCTGTGGGAGGTGGACAAGCCCCCAGGTCCACGCTGGAGCGCTAGAGGGCCAGGCTGGGGGTGGCCGTCCCAGACTCTGGGCTGAGCAGGAAAGTGCTGGTCCTGGATGCCAGGCCAGGTTGCGGAGTGGTCGTCCTCGACCCCAGGCAGCATGAGGGAACCGCAGGCTCTTCTGTCCTGTTGCTGCTGCTGGGGTCAGGGGAGGGCCTGGGCCTCACTCGGGTGGTGTGGCCCTTCATCTGGGCTTTTGTTGTTTTAAGGATCAGGTACGTTCCCATCACCCTGTTATATTTTTTCTGTGTCAGGAACTCCTGAATCTCATGCTCCCTAAATCCCATGCTCTTCATTGTTTCTGTCACCTGGGGGTCAATGTCACCCCCAGGCGGCTCACTATATGGCCTCAGTTCCTCCTTTTGACCCATGTTGACTCATGGATCACTCATTATGTCTTCAAGGGTTGGTCTTCTCCTGGGGTCAAGGGTCTATTTTATTATTTTATTTTACTTTATTTTATTTTATTTTATTTATTTTACTTTATTTTATTTTATTTATCTATCCTATCCTATCCTACCCTGCCCTATCCTATTTTATTCTATTCTATTTTATTTTAATTGTTGTTCAAGTATAGTTTTCTGCCTTCCACAAAGGACTTCTCAGGGGACCCTGAGTAGCCATTTAGATCAATTTCTTTTTTTTTAAGTATATTTTATTGATTACGCTATTACAGTTGTCCCATTTCCCCCTTCACTCCCCTCCACCCTGTATACCCTCTCCCACCCACATTCCCCCCCTTTGTAGGTAACTGTCTCCTTTTCTCTTGCTGCTTCTAGGATTCTCTCCTTCATTTTAATCTTGGCTAATGTAATTATGATGTGCCTTGGTGTGTTTCTTCTTGGGTCCAACTTCTTTGGGACTCTCTGAGCTTCCTGGACTTCCTGGAAGTCTATTTCCTTTGCCAGAATGGGGAAGTTCTCCTTTATTATTTGTTCAAATACATTTTCGATCTGTTTCTTTTCCTCTTCCCCTTCTGGTACCCCTATAATTCGGATGTTGGAATGTTTCAAGATGTCCTGAAACATCTCCTCACTTTTTTGAATTTTTATTTCAAAATTCTCCTCACTTTTTTGAATTTTTATTTCTCCATTCTTTCCTGTTTGGTTGTTTCTTTCTTCCCTCTGGTCCACTCTATTGTTTTGAGTCCCAGTTTCCTTCCCATAACTATTGGTTCCCTGTGCATTTTCCTTCATTTCTTTAATCATAACCTGCATTTGTTCATCTAATTTGCGACCAAAATCAACCAATTCTGTGAGCTTCCTGATCACCAGTGTTTTGAACTGTGCATCTGATAGGTTAGCTATGTCTCGGTTGCTTAAAGGACAAGTTCTGGGGCATTGATTTGTTCTTCTGTTTGAGCCATCTCTCTCTCTTTTTTTATTTTTTTTTGTCTGGTCGCTCCTGTAACAGTGAGGGGTGGAGCCTTAGGTGTTCACCAGGGCTGGGCACCCCTGTCGCTAGATTGTGACGTTGTATGTGAGGGCGGGGTCGAGAGGGAACGATGGCGGTTACACCGTTCTCCTGGGACCTCAGTCCCTTCTCTGGGATCCTGGGTTGTGCATTCTGCCCTGTTCCACAATCACCGCCTCATTGGGTCTACCAGCTGCTGCTTGCGTACTCAGGGTCCACCCGCTGCGGTCTTGCGTGCCCCGGATGCCTTATACGCCCCCGGATACCTTCTGCGCCAAACCCTCTCTGCTCTCCGCGCCGTGTCCTGCTCCTGGCTGCTCATCTCTGCCCTTCCTACCAGTCTGGATGGGGTCTATTTCAACTTTTTGGCTGTCCGACTTCCATTCAGATAAATTTTCTGTCAGTTCTGGATGTTATTCTGCCTCTAAATTGTTGTTCCAATCTTGGTTGTGCATGGAGGTATGGTGTGTCCACCTATGCCTCCATCTTGGGCAGAAGTTAGATCAATTTCTGTGTTACTGAAATGAACCATCTCTGCCGAGGAAGTGATGATGGAGCTAGTTAATTTACTTGTATAAAAACATGTGGAAACCTCTGGATGAAAGGACTTCTGCACAGGTACAGAGGGTGAGGTGACATGTTGGGGCCAATTCTACCCTTTTATGGTGGCACAGAGGGAGCAGGCAGGCTTGTGGGTACTTTGGGGAAGTCTTTGGCACATTATATTCAGACTAATCCTTGAAGACAGCTCCCTACTTTCAGTGTATGGAGTGTTTTAATCACATGTATAAGTTATTCTAGTAATTACTTTCCTTTAACGTTCTCTCTGAAAGTCTCAGCTTTGTGGTAAAGGGACACTTTAGAGGGATTTGCCTGTGAGCTTTTCCCTCGCCAGCACTCAGAAACAGCAATGCAAATGTTTGAATATTTATGCTTTGTAGGCAAACATGGTGCCTTGAATTATTGTATTGTGCTCTCTTATGCCCCTGGCTTATGATTCATTTCAGATCAGGTAACCAGAAAATCACTGTATTCAAAGAGGAACGCTAGCAATGAAGTCTTTATACTCAAATCCTTTCACTTTTATTCACACACAAGCCTTATTTGCCTTCCAAATAAAATATCCACCAAAATTGGTGATTAAAGAATTAATACAGTGCCTTTAATTGATTGATCGGATTGCAATTTTCTGTCTACATTCTGTGCAGAATTCAAAGGGTCTTGTGAGAAGAGTGGTTCTTCCGTAACATGCTGTTACGTGCAGACAGGTTGAGTGTCATTAGTATAGACTCCCCCCAACCACAATGAAACTTCTATGTCGGGTTTTCGACCCCATCTTTTAATGCTTCTGAACAGTGTTTGCAGAGCTTGAATAAGGTCAGAGAGGAATCACATTACTTGGGAAGCTTTTACTCATTGAGTGCCCATCTCCCATTCTCCCCAGGCAACTGAAGCAGAAAACCAGGTTCAGACGTGAACTGAGACCTTCAGAGTGAAGTTCAGAGTTAGGAGGGGAGCTCAGGGACCATGAGTGACTTCACAGAGGCCTCTGTCCAGCTCTGCACTGCAGCAGCCTGGAGGTGTGGAGGGTAAGGCCTGGGGGTGGGGTGCGGGGAGAGCTTAGCACCTCCCACCTCCCACCCCTGTGGCCCAACCCAGCTTTTATTCACCTCAGAGGTACATTTCCTCTTTATCTCCTCACCAGCCTAAACCATCTAGTAGCCCCGAGGGATGTCTTCAAGCCATATATTGTTGTCGAGTGCCCTTCATGTGAGGCACTGATAAGGACACACCACTTCTCTGGTATCCTTCCCATTAATGTATCACCTTAGTCTAATCATTTAAAAATGTCAGATATCGAATATCAAACTCAGAGGCATTAGTCAAAATAACTGGCCAGTACTTCTCACAAGTGTCAAGTTCCTTAGAGACAAGGAAATTGTCTCCCTGCAGCACTACCATGGATGGGAGGATAATATGAAGATGTGATTTGACACTTTTCTAATAAGATTTTTTAAAAAAACTCCATTAGTTTCTCAGGATTTTGAGACAGTCGTGTCTCTCTGAGCCCCTAGTGCCTGCTCCCAGCTGCCAGATGGGTGAAGAGAGGTTAGATAGTGACACAAGAAAATTTAAGACAATGGGCACATATACATATATATGTGTATTTAAATTTCATGTAGCTAAATTATAGAATCATCCTGAATAACTGACTGAAGACCAGCTGATGTTTACAACCAGGTATTTACAAAACAAGCCACATCACCACTGATGGGAAAGGTGGAGACACAAAAAGGTCTGGCTCCCCCATCCACCTGTGACAGCTGAGAATCCAGAGGAATCTCTCAGCTGCAAAGGTCTCCCTGGAAGACTGATGGGTATCAACCCCATGCTGGGCTCACCAGCCCCAAGCACCAGAGCTGGGAAAAGTAGCCCACATTACATCTGGCAGTGAAAATCATCAGGGATTCTGGGTACCAGGGGGAGACAGGAGTCATAAAACTGGCATTTGAACATTGTGTCTTGCCTTCCCTTAGCATCTTTGCTGTGAGTCCAGCTCCACTAGCTGTCACCTCCACCAGCCTTTGTGGATTAGAACTGTTCACCAAGGCCAAAGTGAATGGCAGTAAGAGGCCATTCTTGTAGGGTGACAACAGACACTGTTGAACCATACTCGACTCAAGATGGTGCAGGGGAATCTCCTGGGGCCAAATCTGTGGGCTGTGTGGTTCAGGGAAGCTGGCTGAAGTGGGGTAGTACTGTCTCCAGGCCTGACCTGAGTTTAAAAGTGTACACTAAGTATTTACTACAATAGATCATTTCTCCTTCATATTTAGGAAGCTGTTTCAGAGAAATATTATAAAGAATTGACGTTATACAAAGTGGTTTTAACCAGAGTATGCACATACTAGGTGGAATTCTGTGGCACAACTGACTTTAGCTGTGGTCACACACGAGTATGTGCTGTGAGCTTTTTACAGTGTGCATGTGGTAAGATATGGGGCAGAGCCTGCCCTCTTAGGATATTCACCCACATGTGATATTTATATACTTTGTACACATGTATAAACATGTATTACAAATATGTGTAAATATTACAAAAATCCAATTTAGTAAAAATTTACTGAGTACTCAGTGCGTGCCAGAAAGTTTTCTAGACTACAGAGATGGATCAGGAATAGCCCCTGCCTTCCAGGAGTTCAGTGGGGTTGACTGATACACTTATTCCCTCAATCCCTCTTGGCAAGGGCGGGTATCATTTCCAAGACCCAAGAGCAGTTAAACCATTTATTCATTGTTTTAGCAACCACATCGCTTCTAAAGTTGTTATTTGGCCTGGGTCAGGTGGTAAGTTACAGTGTTTCCTACTTTTTTTAAAATAAGTTTTCAGCTAAAAACATCTAGACCCTGCAACTAATTTAAATAATTAAATTATTGCTTAATGTGTCTTCTATTTTGGCATATAACATGGAAATTTTTTTTTCTATTAAGCGAAGGATGACTTAGTGTTGAATGTTTAAAGTAGATTCAACCCAGCTTGGTTTCACTTACCAAATATCACAGTTAAAAAAACTGGGGAGGAGGGAGAACAAAAAATGGAGAAAACAGAGTAATATGCCAATGAACTGATGACACTTTTTATGTCCTAGAGATAATCTTTGAAAGCAGAACATGAATAGAGGAACACAAATTTACTAGAAGCTAATCTTGCTAATTTCTTTCTTTGTCTAATAAACTTTCACTCAACAGACAAGTGCTGATTATGCCAGGCACTTTTCTAGGTACTGAGGAAATGGAAATAAACCAACTATAGTCCCTGTCCTCATAAAGCAAGAAAAAAAAAGAGAGAGAGAGAAACAACTTGTGGACATGGACAACACTGTGGTGATTGGTGGGAGGAAGAGGGTGGGGGTGGTGGGGAGGGTATAAGGGGGATAAGTGGTAATAGACAGAGACCTGACTTGGGGTGGTGAACACACAATACAGTGCACAGATGATGTGTTGTAGAAATCTGCACCCACAACAAAACAAAAAATCTCATTCTCTTTTTGTTCGTTAAAAAACAACTCATTCTCAGTAGAAGGGAACTGGCTGAGATCAGAGAGCTTGGGAAATGAATCTGTCCATTTCCCTGACCCTTTAGCTTTAAAAGAGTATTTGTAAAAAACAGG